>NW_028327172.1:77727846-82527846 GCF_987537825.1 Furipterus horrens | reverse complement strand
ATTGAGAAATGAAACAGAATGATTCCTTTAAGCCCTCAGCACAGTGGCCAGTACACTACGCTCCAAGAGCTATCACCTGTGGTTAGTAGTAACAGTAGTAATAGCTGTTGTTGTAATGGTAGGTAGAGGTAATAGTAAAGATGTTCTCTGCAGGGACTGTCTCAACCACAAAAACAAGAAATAGAATAACTCAGACTGATCTTGGTCTCTTCTCTTAATTTAAGTTGTTCAATCAGTTTTTGATAGAGACTTATAAGTTTACCCCAACTTACTCCTTAAAAGAATTTAATACATTACAATGAGGCATTGTTAAATTAGAAATAGAATATTGAAAATCATGGTGAAGGAGGAGAGAGAAGATATTAGATGCACCTAGGTTTGACTCTCATTGTCAGTTCTGACTTCCCAGTAGCCAGTACAAAAGGGAAGCCAAAGCCACATGGGCCATGAAATACTCATTATCTGATGCTTTGTATACATCAGGTTAGTGTGAATCCAGATTAGCAAAGTTCATTTTCTTACAGTTTGCCAGACTGCCATAGTTACTGACTGAAAGTGATGTCATCAGTTGTATTGAATATGTCTATCCACCCCCCACCACACACACACTGCTCTGTAAATTTCTTGAGAGGAGGAAGTGCATTGTATTCACATTAGTATCTCCTAAGCATATTCCCTGTCTTTAGTAGGTACTTATATACAAATCTTGTATATAAATCATTTAGCCCTCAGCCTGGTAACTTGGTGTTTTCACAAACACAAGTGAAATTTGAGGCCAGGGATGATCCTAAAAACCTACAGTCTTTTCTAACAGTCTACTATTCTAGTTATCTATTTGTATATTACACACTATGCCAAAACCTAGTCTCTTTCAAATAACAATTTAGTATCTTTCACAGCTTTGTGGGTTGCCATGGGCTCAGCTGGACTGTTCTTGCCCAAGATCTTTCTAAAAGTTGCAGTCAGTTATGGTGAAGACTAAAGTTGTTTGAAGATCAATTTAGTCACCTGTGTGGGCTCTGGGCGGGTGCAGCCGAAATAGCCATGACTTGTCAGGCACCTGCTGCACATAGCCTCTCCACATTGCCAGTTTGAGCTTCCTCACAGAATGGTGGTATCAGCATAGTCAAGTTGCTTACCTGTTGCCTTGCTGATTCATAGTCTAACTTTGCAATTAAAAGCAATGTTTAAAGGGAATTTATACTGAAAATCCATTTATTAGAAAATAAGAAATAATGTTCAAAAATCAATGATATAAGTAGTCATCTAAACAGGTCAGAAAAAAGACATGTTTAAAACACAAGAAAGTAAGAGGAAGAAATAAATAAAGATAAGAACAGAAATTAAGGAAATAGAAACAATTCTAAAAATGGAGAGGATACAGAGCCAAAAGCTGGTTCTCTGAAAAAAGTTATAAATTTGATAAATCTTTGACAAGATGATTAAGATAAAAAAAAAAAAAAGAAGTTACCAATGTTAGGAATGAAGATGAAATGCTGGCATGTAAATCATTAAACAGATATTAAGAGGACACTATGAATAGCCTTATGCCAACAAGTGTGAAAATTTGATCAAATGAACAAATTCATTGGAGAAACACAACTCACCAAAATTGACACAAGGAAAATAAATTGAAAATATATTTATATAATATGTAATTAAGAATCTCCTCTAAAGAAAAATTTCCCAGACTCAAGTAGCTTCAATGGTGAATTCTGTCAAATGTTTAAGAAAGAAAAAAATGTCAATCCCATACAAATTCTTTCAGAGCATAAAGAAAAGGCAATGTTTCCCAACTTGTTTTATGGGACCAACCTAATCTTTTATAAAAGTATAGTTTATTGATTATGCTGTTGCAGTTGTCCCAATTTTTTCCCCTTTGTCCCCCTCTGCCCATTACATCCCTTCCCTCCAGCATCCCCGCCCCCCCTTAGTTCATGTCCATGGGTCATGCATATAAGTTCTTTGGCTTCTCCATTCCCTATACTATTCTTAACATTCCCATTTATTCTGTACCTACCAGTTATGCATCGTGACCTCTGCACCCATCACCCATTTGCCCCTTTCCCCATCCCCTCTGACCACCCTCCATGTAATCTCCATATCTATGGTTCTCTTCCTGATCTAGTTGTTTGCTTTGTTTGTATTTTTTTTTAGATTAATTTGTTGATAGTTATGAAGCTGTTGTCATTTCACTGTTCATAGTTTTGATCTTCTTTTTTCTTAAATGTGTCCCTTTAACATTTCATATATAACAGTTTGGTGATGACGAACTCCCTTAGTTCTACCTTGTCTGGGAAGCTCTTTATCTATGCTTTCATTTTAAATTATAGCTTTGCTGGATAGAGTAATCTTGGCTGTAGGCCCTTGCTTTTCATCACTTGGAATAGTTTTTGCTAGTCCTTTCTTGCCGCAGTTTCTTTTGAGAAATCAGCTGACAGTCTTTTGGGGACTCCTTTGTAGGTAACTCTCTTCTTTTCTCTTGATGCTTTTAAGATTCTCTCTTTATCTTGAACCTTGGGCATTTTAATTATGATGTGTCTTGGTGTAGTCCTCTTTGAGTCTAGCTTGGTTGGGACTCTCTGTGCTTCCTGAACTTGTATGTCTATTTCCTTTGCCAAATTAAGGAAGTTTTCCTTCATTATTTTTTCAAATAAGTTTTCGATTTTTTGCTCTTTCTCTTCTCTTCTGGAACCCCTATGATTCAGATGTTGGCACATTTAAAGTTGTCCCAGAGGTTCCTAATCCTCTCATCATTTTTTTTCAACTCTTGTTTCTTCATTCTGTACTGTTTGACTATTTCTTCCTTATGTTTCAAATCATTGATATGAACCCTGGCTTCCTTCTCTTTGCCATGGGTTTCATGTGAAGTTTTCTTAATTTCATTTAGTATAGACTTCACTTCTCCCCTTATGCATTTGCTGTACTCAATCATGTCTGTCAAGCCTGTGAGCATGCTTATCAGCAGTGTTTTGAACTCTGCATCTGTTAGGTTGGCTACCTCCTCATCACTCAATTCTCCCACTGGAACCTTGATCTGCTTCCTCTTTTGGGCCATACTTCTCTGTGTCCTCAACAGGACAGCCTCCCGTGTTTGCCTCTGTGTCTTAGGTAGAGCTGTCGTACCTCTTACATTCTAAGGAGCTTAGCCTTAGGTATTCATCAGCACAGGGTGACCTGTTTCACCACCTTATGGCATTGTATGTGGGGATGGGTCAGAGAGGGAACAATGCTGCTTGCTCAGCACTTGCCCATTTTCCAGGCATTTTACCCACCTCCCATACACAACTGGTGCCCTGCTACCTGTTTCCCTGGTGATGGTTCCCAGAGTGGGTGGGTTTGTAGACATTCTAGGATGTGGGGACGGGGTTGGGGGGTTCTAAACAGACTATCATGAAAGACAGGCAGTTTCTTTCACCACACCAGCTCCCAGTCGTTTTCACAGCCAGAAGTAATGCAGCTTTATTTTCCTGGTGCTGGGACCATGAGCTGCATGGTGTGGCTTGAGACTGGGATCATTCACCAGGTGTCTCTCCTGGCTTTTATAATGTATCACTACTCCTTCCAATGGCCTGCCATAGCCACTGCTTTGCTGTCAAAACTGCAGCTGCCACAGTTGCCACACCACATCCTCTCTTCCCCATCTCCACACCTCCTACCTGTCTGGATGAGTATTGTTTCTTTATAGCTTTGTTTGTTGGACTTCCATGCAATTCGATTTTCTAGTAGTTCTGATTGTTTCTGTTTTGAGGTAGATATAATCCTTCTTATGGTGTGGGAGGAGGCAAATTCTCCATCTTGGCCAGAAGCCCCAACCTAACCTTAATACCAAACTTGAGAAGAATATAATAAATAAGGAAAATTATAGGCCTATCACACTCAGGACAGAAGCAAAAAATCCCAAACAAAATAGTAGCAAATGGAACCAGCAATGTACAAAAGGAAAGTGCATTAGATCAAACAAAATCTATTACAGGAAAGCAAGGTTAGTCTGACATTCAAACTTCAAACAACCAAATTCACATTAACCGAACAAAAGTGAATATTTATTCTTTTCTTTATATCCCTTGCCCTAGGAGATGTATTGGCAAAAATATTGCTGGGTGGGCATGAGAAATTTTACTGCCTATGTTTTTCTCTAGGACTTTTATGGTGTCACAACTTATATTTAAGTCTTTTATCCATCTTAATTTTATTTTGGTGTATGGTGTAAGTTAGTGGTCTAGTTTCTTTTCTTTTCTTTTTTCTTTTCTTACAAGTACCTGTCCAGATCTCCAAACACCATTTATTGAGAGGGCTGTTTTTACTTCATTTTATGCTTCTTCCCCCTTTGTCAAATATTAAGTGGACATAGAGACCTGGGTTTATTTCAGGGCTCTCTATTCTGTTCCATTGATCTATGTGTCTGTTCTTATGCCAATATGAGACTGTTGTAATTATAGTGGCCTTGTAGTATAGTTTGATATCGGGTATTGTGATCCCTCCTATTTTGTTCTTTCTCAAAATTGCTGAGGCTATTAGGGGTCATTAATGGTTACATATAAATTTTTGAAATATATGTTCTATATCTGTAAAATATGTCATTGGTGTTTTAATAAGGATTGCATTGAATCTATAGATTGCTTCCCATGGTATGAACATTTTAATGATGTTAATTCCTTCAATACATGAACACAATATATGTTTCCATTTATTTGTGTCTTCCTTAATTTCTTCCTTCAGTGTTCTGTAGTTTTCTGAATACAGGTCTTTTATTTCCTTGGTTAAGTTTATTCTTAAGTCCTTTATTTTTCCTGTTGCTATAGTAAATGGGATTTTTCCCCTAGTTTCTATTTCTGATATTTCATTGTTGGTGTACAAAAATGCCTTTGATTTCTGAATATTGACTTTGTAGCCCACTATTTTGCCAAATTCATTATTAGGTCGAGGAATTTTTTTTTGGTGGAGCCTATAGGGTTTTCTATGTACACTATCATGTCATCTGTAACAATGACAGTTTTGCTTCCTCCTTTCCAACTTGGCAGTTTTTTAATTTCTTTCTCTTGTCTGATCACTGTGGCTAGAACTTCCAATACCATATCAAATAGCAGTGATGAAAGGGGATACCCTTGTCTTGTCTCCTGATCTTAGTGGGAAAGCTTTTAGTTGTTGGCTGTAGGTTTCTTGTGCATGGCCTTTAGTATGTTGAGATATGCTTCCTCTACTCCCCCTTTGCTGAGTGTTTTTATCATAAGTGGGTGTTGTACTTTATCAAATGCTTTTTCAGCATCTATTAATATAATCATGTGATTTTTTTCTTTCATTTTGTTTATGTGATGTATTATGTTTATTGATTTTCAAATATTGTACCATTCTTGCATCCCTAAAGTAAATTCTGCTTGATAATGGTGTATGATCTTTTTAATGTATTGTTGAATCCGGTTTTCCAGTATTTTGTTGAGGATTTTAGCATCTATGTCCATCAGTGATATTGACTTGTAGTATTTTTTCTTTGTTGTGTCTTCACCTGGTTTTGGAATTATGATAATATTGGCCTCATAAAAAAGAGTTCGAAAGTCTTCCCTCTTCGTGATTTTTTTTTTTTTTTTTTTTTTTTTAGTAGTTTGAGGAGGATAGGAATCAACTCTTCCCTAAGTGTTTGGTAAAATTTGCCTGTGAAGCCATCCAGTCCAGGGCTTTAGTGTTCCAGGAGTTTTTTTTATTACTGCTTCAATTTTGCTAGCTGTTATTGGTCTATTCAGGCTTTCTGCTTCTTCTTGATTCCATTTTGGAATATTATATGTTTCTGGAAATTTGTCCACTTCACCCAGGTTGTCAAATTTCTTGGCATATGGATATTTTAGTAATTTCTTACAATCCTTTGTATTTTTGTGTTATCAGCTGTAATTTCTCCTCTTTGATTCTGATTTTATCTATGTGAGTTTTCTCTCTTTTTTCCTTTATGATTCTGGTAAAAAGGTTGTCAATTTTATTCATCTTTTCAAAGAACCAGCTCCTGTATTCATTGATCCTTTGAATTGTTCTTTTAGTTCTATGTCATTTTATTCTGCTCTGATCTTATTTCCTTCCTTCTACTTGCTCTGGGCTTTGTTTATTATTGTTCCTCTAGTTCTTGTAGGTGTAGGGTTAGGTTGTTTATTTGAAATTTTTCTATCTCTTTTAGGTAGGCCTGTATTGCTATGAACTCCCCTCTCAGGACTGCTTTTGTTTCCAAAACCTTTTTGATTTCTTTCTTGATCAGAGGGCCCATAGATATATAAAAGGATGTTCAACATCACTAGCCATCAGAGAGACACAAATTAAAACCACAATGTGATATCACCTCACACTCCTCAGAATGGCCATCATTAATAAATCAACAAATAATAAGTGCTGGTGAGGATGTGGAGAAAAGGGAATCCCAGCACATTGTTGGTAGGAATGCAGACGGTGCAGCCACTGTGGAAAAGGGTATGGAATTTCCTCAAATAACTAAAAATGAAACTGCCTTTTGACCCAATGATCCCACTGCTGTGAATATACCCTAATAATCCCAAAACATCAATTCAAAAGAACCTATGCACCCCAATGTTCATAGCAGTGTTATTTACAATAGCCAGGTTATAGAAACAACCTAAGTTCCCATTAGTAAATGAGTGGATAAAAAAGCTATAATACACTTACACAATGAAATACTACATAGCAGAAAGAAAGAAGGAATTCTTACCATTCAGAACAGCATGGATGGAAGTGGAGAGTATTATGCTAAGTGAAATAAACCAGGTGGAGAAAGACAAATACCATATGATCTCTTCTATAAGTGGAACCTAATGTATAAAACAAACAAGCAAATTAGAACCAGAGACATGGAAATAAGGAACAGACAGTGACCAGAGGGGGATAGTGGGGTAAAGAAGGGAAAGGGTCTAGTCAAGGAACAAGTATAAAGGAGCCATGGACATAGACAACAGGATGAGTATTGACTGTGGGAGTGGGGTGGGGGGTAGGAGGGCAGGGCAGGGAAGAGCAGCAGTGGTAAAATTGGGACAATTTTAATTGAACAAGAATAAAATAATATAAACAAGTTATTTGAAGCAAAATGTAAACAATTAATTACTACTGGTGATGAGTATGTAGCTGTCTATCATGTTTTATACTTTGTTTTAACATTTTTCAAAATTAAAAACAAATTTATTTTAAAAATAAATTAAAAAAAGAAAAAGAAATATTTTGGAATGGAAGAGTTGAGAAGTGTTCCTTAAATGGGCACCTGAAGAAATCATGATTGAAATCTTTTAAGAAGAGATGAAACAAATAATAGAATAGGCCCCAAATGTCTGAAATCCTAGTCTCCAGGAAGGACTGTAAACAATAGATTTTTCCCCTTACAATAAAACTAAAAAAGTAAATAATGGAAAAATAAATTATAAACTTCAGAACAAAAAAGTGAATATTTATATGATCATCTTAGTAAAAAAAAAAAAAGGCAATAAAATTCAATACCTGTTTGTCATTAAAATAAGCAAACAAAGGTCTCTCAGCAAAGTAGGGATAGAGGAGAATATATTAGCCTGATAAAAGTCAACCTACAACAAACCCATAACAAATATCAGACTTAATGATAAAATATTGAAAGCTTTCAAATAGAAAATGGAAGATTTGAACAACACAGTCAGCTAACAGTACTCCAAGCCAATGTCGACTGAAGGTCCTAGCCAGACCATGAGGCAAGGAAAGAACCACTACAAATTCTCACAAGTTTACAGATATAAGTAAGTTTATAGATACAAGGTCAATATACAAAAATAATTTGACTTCTAGCTAACAAAAGGAGGTAGTTAGAAAAACTTTTAAAAATTTTTAAAGATTCTCATTTTCAGTATTATTAATAGAATCAAATACCTAGGAATAAATCTAATTAAAGTTGTGCAAGGTCTTTATGCAGGAAGCACTGAAAATACTGTTGGAGGGAATGAAAGGAAGCCTAAATAAATAAATGGAGAGAAAGGGGTTGACCATGCTCATAAATTACAAGACTCAACATTATAAAGATGTCAGTTTTTTCCAAATTTAGGTGAAGAATCAGGGAATCCAAATCAAAATTACAAAGAGTTGTTTTAGTTTTGTTTTGTGTGGGTGGATCTCAACAAGCTGATTTTATTTATTTATTTACTTATTTTAAAGTTATTTTTATTGTATTATTTCTATTACCACTTATCCCCCTTATACAATCCTCCTCCCACAATTACCACACCTTTGTCCATGTCTATAAGTCCTTTTTCCTCTTGGCTCAATCCCTCCACCCCCTAATATTTCACCCAGCTTCCTGGGGCTGTCAGCCTGCTCTCTATATATGAGTCTGTTTCTATTTTTCTTGGTATTCAGTTTGTTCACTAGATTCCACATATACATAAAATCATATGGTATTTGTTTTTCTCTGACTGGCTTATTTCACTTATATAATGTTCTCCAGGTCCATCCATACTGTCACAAAGGGTAAATTTTTCTTCTTTTTTGTGGCCAAGTACTATTCGATTGTGTAAATGTCCCATAATTGTTTTATCCACTCATCTACTGATGGATACTTGGGCTGCTTCCATACCTTGGTGATTGTAAATAACACTGCAATGAATATAGGTGTGCTCATGTTCTTTCAAATTAGTGTTTTGTGTTCCTTTAGATATATTCCCAAAAGTGGAATTGCTGGGTCGTAAGGCAGATCCATTTTTAATTTTTTGAGGTATCTCCATACTGCTTTCTGCATTGACTGCACCAGTCTGCATTCCCACCAACAGTGCAAAAGTGTTCCCCTTTATTCACATCCTCGCTGGCACTTGTTATTTGTTGATTTATTGATGATAGCCATTCTGACTGGTGGGAGGTGATATCTCATTGTGGTTTTAATTTGCATTTCTCTGATGACTAGTGATGTTGACCATCTTTTCAAATGTCTATTGGCCACCTATCTGTCCTCTTTAGAAAAGTGTCTATTCAGGTCCTTTGCCCATTTTTTAATCTAGTTATTTGTTTTGTTGATGTTGAGTTTTGTAAGTTCTTTATAAATTGTAGATATTAACCCCTTATCAGGTGTATCAGTGAATATGTGCTCCCATTCAATGGGTTGTCTTTTTATTTTGTTAATCATTTCAAATTTATAGGAAATAGGGGCCTTGGCCGAGTAGTTCAGTTGGTTAGAGTGTTGTCCAGATTAACAAGGTTGCAGGTTAGATCTCTGGTCTGGGCACAAACAAGAAGGAAGCAATGAATGCATAAACAAGTGGAACAACAAATCAATATTTCCTTCTCTCTTTCTCTCCTAACTCTGTCTCTCAGTCTTCCTTTACTTCTCTCTAAAATCAATAAATAAAATTTTAAAAATTTATAAGAAATAGGAAAGACAAAGACACATATAGAAAAAAGAACAAATGGGAAGAATTGCTCTACCAAAAAACAAGACTTAGAAGACAACACTAGTGGAGAATTGTTTCAAGGAAAATCAAATAAACCAATAAAATAGAATAGCTCTCTAACCCAAAAGCAAGTCCACAAATAGAATGGCACTGCACTTTTTTTTTAATTAAAATACTTGTGTTTATTAAGAAAATAAGTGTTTTTAACAAAACATTACATTAATTAAAGGTATAAAATCTCAGGCACTTAACTGAATTTAAGGCATGGGTCACTTTAGAAAAAATATCACTAAACACTGATATATCATACCAGTACATGCTTCCTTTTGAATGTGTTTTTATGTGTCTGATTCTTTTAACCTCAGTCTATTTGGGGTGAAAATGGGCAGCTTGTTTACAAACAGAAACCTTCTTCTGGACGTCTTATAAGTGATATATTAACATGTTAAAATCTTGAAAAACCTTTCCAAAATTACAATGATATACATACCCTTTCAACACAAAAACATGTGTCATTGTCATTGATGGCATATAGCTTCTTCAGATCCTTTTCTCTTTCACAGAATTCAGTTATAAAAAAAATCACATAACTAGTGACTCAATATAAAATAACTTCTCCCAAATTCTCCTAATGTGATCAACCCTCTATAAACACTAAAGAATGTATGCCATCAACTTTCATGACAAAGAGTCCCAATACCTAAGAGGCTTAACACTCATGTATCAGTCATGGCTGTATGACTGGGAAAATGAACATCATGATGGACCCCTGCATTCTCCACACTGCGCTCATGGACAAAGTCAGTGTAGTTTCTATGTACAGGCTGGGGTGGGGACAAGGCCCTTGTGCTCCACTGGTTTTCACCATGTTGACTGCAGTCATTGGCAGCAGAGAGCCATTTCCTGTCATACTGGTCTGTTCCAGGACTCCTCGGAAGATTTTCTATCTCCACCAGCACAGGACCAGAGGGAATGGAAGAAGTCACAAGTAGAGTAGATCTCACACCCCAAGCCTGCTGAGAGCCATTACTCTGAGTTGAAACATTACTATGAATACTGAGTTCCTTGGGTCTTGCCGTACTTGCTTTCACCTGTAAGGTTCGTCGAGAATATCATTTGCTGGGCCTTCCTTCAAAGGAAGTTGATCTCCTGGATTTATTTGTTTTTGTGGTCTGATACTCAGTTTTCCCACTATATCTAAATCGTGATCCTAGTCAAATAAATCCTGATCGTGGAGAACCCTTTTGGACAGGGCCTCGAAGGCGGAAGAAGGCATGATGCTCCACAGCACATTTCCATAAATGTTTGCATGCTTTTGGATGGTCCAGTCTAAAAACAAATATATGCTCTTGCTCTTTGCCCTGATCATCATCTTCTACCACCACCAGAGTTAATTTATTCTTCTTAAAATCCAATCTGGTTATCTTAAGTCAAAAAAAATAAGCCCATTTTGGTCTCTCCTTCAAAAACAAGAACTCCTGTTGGGGTTAGTCCCAAGCTATAGTCATTCCCGTCTCTAGCCTTGACCACATGCATATCAACCCCATACATTTCTAGCCATTTGGCTTTATTCAGATAATTGGTTTCATCTTATGCCAGTGTCTGACCTCTTTATTCCTTCCATTTCTCAAAAATAGCCACCTCCATCTCTTCAGTTTGAATGGGCATGAATCTGAACTCAGATACAAGTTCAGGGCTATGCTCAGCAAGATCATAGTCACCGGTTCAGCTTGCAGATTATAAGCTGCCAACTGAACTGCTGTATCAAATGGACAGTCCAATTTTCCACTGAGAATATCTTGTTTTAATTGAAGAATGAATAAATTTATCAGGTGAGCTCTTCACGAAGATTATTTGGTTCTGAGGAATAAAACTTAACTTGAAAATGCAGACAATAGGGTGAACCAATTTTTACTTGCTTTTTGATACTCTTTGTATCATTCAACCAATGTGCTACTTGTGCTGAATCCATAAATCTCAGTTCAAAATAGTCGCTTTCAATAAGATCCAGGTGGTACGTAACTTGATCGAACAGCTTTTGACCTTTGGCTTTTCTCAGCAAGTCCACACTAACATCAGTACCGTCCAGAAGTAACACCTGGCATGTGATGATGGAATGTGATGATGGACTTAGAATCTCCAGCAGCAGGAATGTGTATAGCAGCTTGTTGAGCTTCCCGGAGTCATTCCTTCTCAGCATGTTTACGCATTGACTGATGCCCAAGCGTTCTACGGAAGCAGCTCAGCATTTCTGTCACTGGGCTGGGACAACGGCGCAGCGGCCACTGAGAGAGGCTGAGGAAGCTGAAGCCCCTTGGAAGATGCCAAGAAATGGCGGTCTCAGACACAAGTCCACACCGCGCTAATCCACTGGAGGACCCTGGCTGCCTGCCGACCAACCCCTTAAACGTTCCCTCTAAGCTCCGTCGGCACTGCACTTTATACGAAGGTACCATTACAGAGAAAAAAATATTTTTAGCAATAATTTTCCATATCAACTGGATACAGAAAAACATTTTAAACTTGACTCCCATATCACAATGTCCATAAATAAAACATTATCAGGTGGATATAGAAGAAATATCTTGCATATGAAAGATAAAACCACAGTTGACCCTTGTAAAACATAAGGGTTAGCGGCACTGCCCCCCAAGCTTTCAAAAATCCGCATATAACTTTTGACTCCCTAAAAACTTAACTGCTCATAGCCTACTGTTGCCCAGAAGCCTTACTGATAACATAAACCATCCATTAACACCTATCATTTATGTTTTATATATTATGTACTATATTCTTATAACAAAGTAAGGTAGAGAAAAGAAAATGTTGTTATGAAAGGTATAAGGAAGGGAAAATACATTTATAGTTACTTCATGACATTTCTCCACATCAGAAGTTTACATCACCTGTTTGCAAGATTAATCTGTCTGTCAGTATCCTACATCAATATTAAATTATATGATACAAAATACTATAGATGTTATATGTATTACTAACACTAGACATCAGAAATGAAAAGATAATGTGAAGAAGAAATTTATACTTATGTACAGGTATAACAATTCACACATTGATAATAAAGAAGCAGCAATATGACTGCTTTATGGTAGCCTAGTGCAATCAATAAGATTGTTTCACAATAATAAGGAAATTTCCAAAAAGTTTTTAAATACGTTCATCGGGGGAAAATATCCTTGTATAAGTGGACCCATGCAGTTCAAACCCATGTTTGTCAAGGGTCAACTGTCTAAGGCTTCTGAAAGAAAATACGGAATATTTTCATGAACTTGTGGTAGGAAAAGACATCTTACTAGACCAAGACACAAAAAAGGCACTAGAGATAAAGGAAAAGACTGATGAATTGGACTACATTAAATTAATAACTTCTGTTCATCAAAAGACACCATTAAGAAAGTGAAAAAAAACAAGAAAATGTGGAAAAATATTTCACAACACACATAACTGACAGAGGCCTCATATCTCTAACATAAAAACATGACTTACAAATCAAGAAGCAATAGATGGACAACTTGATGGGAAAATAGACAAGAATCTCCAATAAGAATGTCACAAGAAGGAATATTCAATTACCCAATAAATATGAAGAGTGAGTCAACCTTATTAGTAATCAGTGAAATGGAAAAATAAGCAAATCAAAGTATAGTCATACAGAACACTACCTAGCATGGCTCAAATTAAAAGAAGTGACCATAAAAAGTATTAACAAGGATGCGGAGCAAGGGAACCCTCATATTATGGGGGTAAAACTTGTTACAATCCCTCAGGAGAAAAGTTTGGCTTATCTACTAAAACTGAACATACATATGCTGTATGACTCAGCAATTCCACAGGCACACCAAGAGATGTGCTCAATAATGGTGATAACAGTTTTGTTTGTAATAGCCCCGAACTAGAAACAACCCAACTGTCAGTCAATAGAAGAATAGTTAAGTAATTTGCAGTATTTTTATAGAAAATAAATTGTTACAATGAAAATAAATGAACTCCAGCCATAATGTGTATGAATCTCATGAATATAACATTAACCTGAGCAAACCTGACACAAAACATATACAGTATGATTTTATTTTTTACTATAAAATGTGTATTATTAAGAGATACCTGATTAGGTGATAAAACTAAAGCAATGAAAGTGATTATCATAAAAACCTGGCTAGTGGTTATCTCTGGGGCAAACAAGAGAGGTGATTTGGAGGAGGCCTGAGGAAGCTTCTGCGATATCGTTCCATTTTTATTTGGGTGGGTGATGTTTCTTATGAATGTTTGCTTTGTGATAACTAATTAAGCTGTAGATTTTTGTTTTAAAAGTCACTCCCTATGTGTGTGCTACATTCAACAATAAATAGTTAGGAAACAAAAGGAGAGGGCGACACAAACCCGAGGAAGCCCAGAAAGGTTGCCTTCTGGGTTGACATCAATTCATTTGTCATTTTAGACTAAATGATGCTTAAATGAACAAAGGGAATATAACATGAAAGTTTAATGTCAAGGTGCACCAAAGCAAAAGTATAGCTTGCCATGCGAATTAGATGTAAAACTAGCTAGGTCTGTTCCATTTCAGAGTGCCTGGGCTTGTGATGGGCTAAACACAGATATTTATGTTCATAGCAGCTGCCTGAGAAGCCAGGATCAGAGCCACAGAGAAGGCTCTGGTGGTTTGGGAAGACGTGGTATGGCAGGTGAGGCTAATCAAAATGATGGCCTCCTTACAGCCAGACTCAGAGCTCAGCCCAGAGAGTTTTCTGAGGACACAGCAACTGGGAGCTCCAGGAAAGCTGAAAGAGTAGGATTCCTGAAGCCCCTGTGGAGATCCTCGAAAAGTAATGCCTTCTCTTTCTGCTGCAGAGGAGGATGCTGCTAAGGGGAGCCAAAGAGAACTCTTGGAGGAAGCTTTTCCTACAAAATTTCTCCAAAGTCCCCATGTATGTGGTTAATTGTATGTGTCTACTTGATTGGCTACAGGGTGCTCGGATTAAACATTACTGCTGGGTGTGTCTGTAAGAATGTTTCCGTATGATGTCAGCATTTCACTCGGTGGACTCAGGAAAGCAGATTGCCCTCCCCAGTGTGGGCATCATTCAATCCATTGAGGGTCTGATTAAAACGAAGAATGAAGGGGACAGGAATTTGCCCCTTTTGTCCTTCCTCGCTGAGCTAGGACATATCTCACCTTCTCTGGCAGTCAGACTGGGATTTACACCATCAGCTTTCCTAGTTTGTAGGTCTTCAAGCTCAGACTAAATTACTCCACTGGTTTTCTTGGGTTTCCATGTGTAGATGGAAAATCACGGGACATCCCACCTTTCATAACCACATGATCCAATTCATCATAATAAATCCCCTTTTATAACTAGCCTACTGGTTTTGTCTCTCTGAAGAACCCTAACTAATACACCCCCTCTCCAAGGCCTGCTTGTTGTCAGTGCCCCACCCCTCTCCCTCCACTGGCTCCTCTCCAATCCTTCTCCCAGGGACATTGTGCTGTTTAGTTACAGCATGGGCTCAGAGTTTTCCACACCATGCTGTCTTTGGGACTAGGCAGAGTCCTGGGTGTGCTGACTTTAGCAGCTGCTGAGGGTACAGTTTTATCTGGGATGGGAGTGGCATTTGTCTCTGGTGAGAGGACTTCAGATTAAATGAATCCCCCAGCGTAGTCTGATGAAGATGGCATTGCCTCTATGGCTATCCTAACCTGGGTTTGAAGCCAAGTTTGGCCACTTCTTGGCTGTAAACTATGTCACCTTGGCAAATTACTAGGAATGTGTGACGTTTAAATAATATTTTTTTGGAAAGCATTAAGCACAGTGTCTGCTAGAAAGTATTCAATAAATGCTATTGTTTTAATATGCATTTATTATCATCATCACAATTCTATTTTGATTATTGAAACTACATATTATTACTAACAATTCATAAAACATTATTTATCATCACGATCATCATCATCATCATCCTATTCAGATACGGAGGATTATTGAGCAATCTCTTCAGTAGGAAACAAACAGGAGACAGGCACTGTGCATGTGCATGGAGAGGTAGAAGGGAGCTCATTTAGGAGGGGGCAAGAAGCTTTAGCCCCTCTACATACTGGAGGTGGTGCACTGGATCATGGGACCCAGGTCCTGGGGTTGTGAGGAGACACATTGTTTTCCTTCTTGTCTGAGACTCTGTCTGTCCAGGAAGAGGACATGGAGCCTGGGTCTCAAGGAGAGGGCAAGGGCCCTTGGCCTGGCACTTCATTGCTGGAGCTATGTAGGTTTCTTTCTATGAGAGAAGGTCAAGATACACAGAACAGGCACTGCCTTCTGTGCCTGTATTTCTCATCGTGGTCTAATGTCATTCCGTCGTGGCCTCAAGGACTGTCAGGTAAATGTATTCCCTTTAAAAATATGCTGGAAAAAGCACTAACTTGGGAGAATATGATTGGAAGGATTGACCACCCTTACTCTTGGCCCAAGGTGAATATGGGGAGCTATGATGAAGAGGCAAATGGTACCAAGAGGACCATAGAACATGAGCAGGAGAAACAGCCAGTGAGGTTGGGAGGATGGAGGCAGCAAGGGTCACTGCTGGCAGCGAGGTTCCTCCAGATAGCATTGACTTGCACGGTCCATATAAAAAGGCGGGAATATTTCGCTAAGCATAATTCTTTCTGCTACATAGTATTCCATTGTGTAAATAAGCCAGGCAAAGAAAGCAAAATACCATATGATATCACCTAATACAGGAAACTAAAGAACAACACAAACAAACAAACTAAATAGGACAGAGTAGAATAGTAGTCAACAGGGGGGAGGGGGGAGGGAGAGAAGGGGGATAAGTAAGGGAAGGGTCTACTCAAGGAACGTGTATAAATGACTCATGGACATGGACAATGGGGAGGGATATGATTGCGGGAGAAGGGGTGGGTTGGGTGGGGGGGAGCAATGGGGGGAAAATGGAACAACTGTAATTGAAAAATCAAAAAATAAAAGAAAAAAAATGCAGAAAAAAAAAGGCTGGAATAGAAACTGGAGAAAGAGTGTGTGGTAGATTGTTTACAAAAACGCCCACCAATAATCCCTCCCATCTCTGGACAAGTGTGCTGTTCTTCCCATCCAGAAGTAGAGTCTGTTTTCTCTGGCTTTAAATTCAGGCTTGTCCTCTGACTGCTTTGACCAACAGAATGCAGCAGAAGTAATGCTGCATGAGTTCCAATCCTAGGCCATAAGTGGCCTTGCAGCTTCTGCTTTCACCCTCCTGGGGTCCCGTTGTCATATAATCAAAGTCATACCAAACCACTAAATGAAGAGAAGCCATACAGAGAGCAAGAATGGCCCAGCCAGCCCGGCTGAAGCACCAGGTATGAGTGAAGCCAGCAAGACTGTTTCCATTCATCCCAGACTCCAGTGGAAGGCTACTGCAGGAGTGACCCTGGACAGCATCATAGAGGGTAGACCTGCCCAGCTGAGCCAAGCCAACCCACAGGATAATGGAGAAATAGTAAATCCTTGCTGTTTAAGCCACTAACTTTAGTCTGGGTTTTTCTTATTGTTGTTATTGTTGTTGTTTATGTAGCAGTAAATAACTGAAACAGGGTGACTTAAAAGCAATTGCTTAGAAACATTGAAAGATTAGTTAACATCACTAATTCACTGGTTTTAGAACATAATGTGTATTGATCTTTAGTGCTTTTAATAAAACCTCTGTTTTAAATATACACTGTGGGTCAGCATGCTTGCAAGTGGGAAATTGATGCCAATAAATGAGACTTCCCACATGTTTCTAGTCAGAGATGAGCCAAGAAAAGAGTGACAATAAACACTTCCATTTACTGAGCACCTCCTGTGGGATAGGTCCTATGTGGTGCTTCCCAGCCATTATTTCATTTTATCCTTCAGAAGGAGGAACTCTGAAGTGTCTCACTCTACAGATGAGGCACTTGAAGGGTTATAAAGCAGAAGTGTTTGCCCAGAGCTAAACTATCAATGACTGGCAGAGCCAGTGTTTGAGCCCAGAGCTCTGAGTACCTGACCTCCGTACTACACTGCCTTCCTTAAGCCAAAATATTCCAGCTGTTCTTTGGTTTCAGCTGCAACTTCTGCTGGTAGGCTGGGGATTGGGAGTTCACAGCGATGGCTCTTGGAGAGTTCTTTTTCTCTTTCTGGAAGAGGTTATGGACCTTTCAGGCCACTGGGGCACCTGGCATCTGAAGGCACCTTGCATAAGGCACAAGGCTCCTGTCTCCACAGAAGCAGCATATTTAACATTATGCAGTTTCACATTCTGTGCTCTTCCTTTCCAAGGAGGGAGCTTCCCCTTTGAAATCCATGAGTAGCCCCAGGCTTCTCAGAGCCAGAGCTCTGAAGTTTCCCCTGGTCCTAGAAGGAAAAAGCTGGATTTCTGCCCCCTTTTAATCTTGGAAGCCTTCCTGAGAGAGTTTAGCTTTGAGCTCTGTTTTGGAAGAAGTGAAGGAGGCAGCTGGATGAATGCTAAGTAGAACATTTTTAGTTTGAAGAGTATTGCAGTGAAAATCTCAGTAAAGTGAAGGCAGAAACAGTTCATGTCTTGAGCAGCAGATTACAATTCAGAATAATTTTAACATGTTGCAATCATGGGCCAAAATCAACCTGACAACCTTTAGCATAAATCAGTGTGAACCTCCAAATGTAGATACAAATGATCATCTATACAATTTTAGGACAAGGAAGAGCTGACTTGAAAACAGTTCATGGGGCCACTAATTAGGGGTTTGATAGAACATATGTAAACTCAGAATAATTCAAGAGAGAGATGCCGCTGCCAAGAGATCTCAAATAATCTTGAGCTGCATAGTTACATGTTTAATATGTTACTTTAAGTTAAGGGAGGGAAAAATGACCAAATATGAAGCCTGTGTGCTGTTCTAGGTGACACTCTTTTAAAGGGATATAGAGTTTGGGCTTCCAGAGAGAGCACCAATCTCTCAGACCCACCCCCAATTTGGGTTAGTCAGATTCAAGGGCACTTAACTGAGTCATGTTTTAAAGAGGTGAAATTTTCAAAAGAATTAATATGTCCAAGCATACAGGTGTGGTCTTTTTTTTTTTTTTTTGTGAAACTATTTATTAAGAACTACTCTGAATGGAGACAAAATTACAAGATGTATAAAAATATTTGAGCTCAAATATTTATGTACTTCAACTGAGAAAGAGAGAGAGAGATAATATCTTCTATTTGTCAACTTGACTTCTGACTCTTAACATTTATATATAATAGACTATAGTATGTTTCAGCTTCCCCCACAACCCCAACTTCTTGTCCCAGCTCCTGTAAATGTTACAACAAATACTCTATCATCAATCAAGACAGCAAGCTACAACAGATTTCCTGAAGGGCTGACTTGTTTGGCCTCTAGTGGCTGCTTTAACTGAATTCCACTTTGATATTACGCTATCCTCTTACATGGAATGAGAGAAGAAGGAGCTCCATGAAGGAGAAGGTTGTAATTACTGGGAAACATTAGGGAAGCTCCTGGTCACATTGTTCACTGAGTGCTAATTTATGAGAGGAGTTCTTATAGCCCACTAGCAACAAGGGCTATGTATCACCTGATTTTGTGCTGATAGGTATCTTATGGCCTTTAAGAGATGTGACACTGATTTCTGCATTGGTGGTAGAGGGTTAGAGCCTAATGTGTTGCCCACTCCTCCAAGGTACTCTAGAGCTTATTATGTGGTGTGTCCTGGCCTAATGTCTGACTCTCTCTTCTCATTTCTTTTTTTTTTTTTTTTTTTTTTTTGTGCTACAAGAATTTTTTATTGATTATATTGTTACAACAGTTCCAATTTTCTCCCCCCTGCTCCCCTCCCCCCAGCACCCCTCTCCCCCAGCAGTCCCCCCCAAGTCCATACCCCTGGTTCATAAAAATTAACTATCCCCCCCCTCTCAAATATTAGGACCCTTTCATACAGGTGTGGTCTTGCCCTTTTTTATTTTTGTCTCTCTGGACCAGGACCAGCTTCCAAGGTCTTTATCCTTAACATCCTTTCTCCTCTCTCTTCTCACCTGACTGATTTAGGTCCCAGGACCACTGATATGGCCTGAGCACACCTGGGCTAGGTGGCCAAGACCATTCTATTCCATATCAGGACAGTCTCTCTTGCTGTCTCTTTGACCTTATTCTCCTGGTGCTGTAGGTGGGGTTGGACCTGCCATTTCTTCCAATAGAGGCTAAGACATTGAGACTCAAGTGTGACCATGGAGAAGGCATAGAACAAGGCAAACTTTAGGGGCAGTGCCAATTCTGGTTCTAGGTTGACTCTGGCCTGGACCTGGCAAAAGAAATTTTCTACTGTATTAGCCTAGCTCTGTTGAGTGCTGCATTGGGGTTGGGGACCTCCCCTAATAACACCCTTCTTTGCTTCATTTATACACACACACACACACACACACACACACACATATATATATATATATGGAAACTCCCATGAATTAATTGTGTCCCCCTCAAGTTCATATATTGAATTCCTAACCACCCCCCAATGTGATGATATTGGAGATGGAGTCTTTGGGAGGTTATTAGTTAATTAAGGTCATTAAGGTGGGGATATCAAGATGAGATTAATGCCATTAATAAGAAGATAACTTGTAAAAAGACACCCCTCTTTTTCTCTCTTCCCCTCCCAACCCCTGCCATGTAAAAACACAGCAAGAAAATAGCCACCTACAAGCCAAAAAAAAGGCCTTCATAGGAACTGAATTGGCTGGCACCTTGATCTTGGACTTCCCAGTCTCCAGAACTGTGAGAAAGAAATGTCTGTTGTTTAAGCCACTCCATCCATGGTATTTTATTATAGCAACCTGAGCTGACTACAGAAACCTGTGGAGATAAGAGATTATTTGAGGGTATTCTTCTATAGCTGGCCTAATCTACATTATATTGCCATCTCATAGCATCAAGTCCAGTCAATGTTCCTGACACTGATGTGCTAGAGAATGGCATGAGGGAAACTGTTGGGCAGGAGAAGGGACTTGAGACCATGTCATATAATGATAATTTTGGGACCAAAGTTGGGGTTATGAGGAACTCCCCTCAGTGGGGCCATTCATTAGAGATAAAAAGCCGTGATTGGCTGCTCCCCAAGTTAGAGCTGCCTGAAGCAGCAAACCACCCACCTGAGACTGTAACACACCTAATAGCACCTCTTCCATGGAGAGGAGACTAAAAGGGAAGAGTTAGAAGATAGAGAAATGTTACAAATCCCACCCTCAAGACAGTGAAAGAGGGTGCTCAGTGACGTTCCCAGGTACCATCTTGGCAAGGGGGCAGAGTTACAGACCAGGGATTATGATGTGTGAAAGGCTAGTAGGATTCCACAACCTCACCATTTTTGGTTTCTTGGTCAACCCTGGTCAAGAAAGCAAAATAACTACTTCCTTCTGCAACCCTGGGGATGGGGAAGATGTCTTTAGCACAATAGAAGGAATCTGAGGGACTGGGTCCCCAGTTCCTACTGACTTGGTTTGGGGCAAGGACATGCCAGCTAGAGGGGGCAGAGATACTCTTGGAGGGGAGAGAGCAGGCTGAGTCCTGGGGACCATGGGAAAAAAAAGAGATGAACAGCAGTAAGTAAGAAATAGGAAAGTGTCACTGGTGTAGAACAATTAGCTGGGGTGACAAACAGGTCCTATGGTCATCTCATGTGTCTACAGGGTCTTTCTTAGAAGCTGGTCCCAGGTGGGAAAGCCTTGATCAATGGGTAAAGCCACAGGGACGACATTTTGGATTCTACCTGGGCTAGACATTTTTAAACCCTGTAATGTTGGAGTACTGGAGGCCCTGCATCTTGAGACAGTGTGTGCCTTGCCACTAGAGATGTTGAGGATGTAAGTGGGATGAGAAATTAGGCTAGGCACTAGAAGCTCTCCAAAGTCCTTTCCAACAGTGATCAGGGAAAAACACCCCCACAAAATCTGCAGCTCTCTGGAGCAGTCATGGCAGAGGGACCATGAACATCTGCATAACAATGATTATAAACACCAGAGAAATATTCAATGGGCTGAGACTGTTTCTGAGGATCATTTTCTTTCCATCTCATCTGGAGATGATGTCATCTGAGAATTGGATAATCACCTGTGGCCTGTTGCCTGTGTGGTCCACTGTGCCTCCTTGAGCTCTCACAGATCAAATGGACTCATCTGCAGAAATTATGGGCAGGATGGCTCTGGCATGGAATAAAGGCAATAATTTCATTTATTCACAAATGTGTGTGGAAGGTCTTCTCTAGTCCAAGCACAGTGCCATGTGCTGAGGGTACAGAGAGGAATGACAAACCCTGTCTTTAAGGAGCTAATAGTCCTTAGGCCAGGCAGCCATGTGAACAAGAGACAAGTAGAATTCAGTTGTCCATTGGATAAATGTTTGTTGAGTATGATCTCTGTGCTAGTCACGGGAAATTTAGCAAGAACAAGAAAGACGTGGTCTCTGCCATTAGAGAATATCCCATAACATTCCAGTGGGAGAATCAGACAATTCAAAAGTCCTACCTAGAGGATATCATAACCTGTTGTGCAAAATGTCATGAAGAAATTTTGAAAGGTGAGGGGACAGAGAATGAGAGGGATGGAACCTGCTTTTGAAAGAGTGATCTAGGAGTCCTCACGGCCAAGGAGACAGTTAGGTTTCCACCTGAAACTTAAGAAGAAGCCAGGTAACTAAGGAGGGTAGAGCAGAGCATTCCAAGTAGAGGAGAAAGCTGCTATAAAGTCAGGAAAGACCTTGGTTTGTTAAAGAAACACAAAGGATATCACCATGCCTAGATGTGGTAAGTGATGGCATGAGATGAGGTTGGAAAAAAAGCAGGAGGAAGATCTAACAGGGCTTTGTAGAATTTGAGAGACGATTATATTCTACGGTCAGCTCAAGATCAGTATTCCCAGTTTGGGGACTGCAGTAGTGAGTACTCTGATGACCTCCCTACTTTCCACCCTAGCTTGACTTGCCCTTCCACCTTCTCACCCCAGCTCCTGGCTCTGGCTTGCCTTTGTGAAGGAGCAGAAGAAGGCAGGTTCTTTCAGGAGACAAGGGAACTTGGATGTTTTAGAGACTGCTAGCCAATGGTCTTTGAAGGGATTAGAAGTGGCTCAGGATACAGTAGAAAAAAGGAGGGACTCGTGGAGATAAGATACGGGACTCTGTGTCACTTGGCCTTATTCTTCTGAAAGTCACACTGATGGGACAATTCTCTCTGTCTCTCTCTCCCCCTAACTCTAGCCCTTGCAGCCCCACCTCCACCTGCTCCCCAGCCCCACCCTGCCACCAAAGGAGAGAGTGGTGCAGAATTCCTCCATGAAGGTTGTTTTCTTGGAAAGCCTGGGCTTTTCAGAGCCAGTGCTACTGCAGTAACATTTACAACATCAGTTTTGGAAAGGAAGAAGCACAGAAAGCTGGTCCAAGCAGAAGCCAGAAAAGTTGGGGACTTCTCTGGTTTAATCTTTTCTTCTCTATTTTATTTTTAAAAATCTACTTTGCAAAGATATATGGTGTCTAAGTTTTTGAAAAGGGAAGCAGCAAAGAAACTCCTTCTGGTGCGAATGAAAAAAATTACATAAACCACAGTAAATTTAGTATAAAATTACATTGCCAACCTCAGAGGAGATAAATGCTTTTCCGTCCTGCATTAGCCATGTTCAAGGATTCATTATCCTGAGTTCCAAGTCTGCTGTACTTAATGGGACACACTGACTTGGAGGTCTGGCCCACCTCATAGCATAGAATGAAAACTATTGGAACACATTAATTATTTGACCTTCTGTAGGGTGTTGGGTTTTTACACAACTTCCTCCTTGCATTTACACTTGTCTCTTCTTTACTTTCTAAACTGGGACTTGGGCTCTTGCTCATTCTTGTGCTCCCTTAGATCAGAATTTCCTTTTCCCTGGGGATTTTCACAGTTTCAACATTCCTGACATCCTAGGGGGTCTCCCTTGTCTATGGAGGCTCCCATGAAGCGTCTAAGCTGAGAGGAGAGAGCTCTCAGATTTGGGTTTCAAGGCCAAGCTCTGCCAACTTTCAGCTGACTGACTTTGGGCAAGTTACTTCACATCTCTATGCCTGTTTCTTCATCATATAACGAAGATAACAGAAGTATAAACCCACTCACTTACCTCAAAGAATTGTGTGGTGTTTAATGGGGAAATCGGTTTGTAATGCTCTTGGCATGGTGACTGACTCACAGTAATTTTTCAAAAAAATAGTTAACTGCTTTTATAGTCAACTCCTCTTTCAATTGCTCTGGAAACAGCTGTTGTCTTCACCTGAGAAGCGAATTTTTTCCGAAGGATGCTCTGTGGTCCTCATAATGCGGTGTCCCAGCTGAACATGCTCTATTTACTCATCCATTCAATAAACATTTATTGAACTCTCACTATATGCCCCGTGTTGAATTAGATTCTGCTGATAAAAAAGAAAAATAAGACAATATCTCTACCCTTTAAGGGTTTACTGACATTGGACAAGACAGATATAAAAACTACCTTGTAGGCTGGAACTGATCACAGGCATAGAGAAACAAGGGAAGTCCTAATGCTGGGCTTTCCCGAGCCATCCTTGGTGCCTGTGTGTCCAGGACAGAACTGGAAGCAGCCTGGGGTTCTCTGTGGAGCAGTTCGCCACAGACAGAAGAGAAGGCTCTGTGTAGACTTTCAAGGTTGTGGGAGTCCGTAGCCCCAGCAGAGTCCAGCTGCGGTGAACTGATCAAGGGAGGTTGGAGACATGGGCTCTGACCAAACCCAAAGAAAGAGACTGCATCATAAATGCCGTAAGCACAGACTTGGCGAACTACACCACCAGGACAAAGGCCAGCTTGGAGAAGGGCGTGGTTCTGAAGACCAAAGGAACTGGAGAAGCCTGAAACCTCCCCTGCACCATGAGGCTGCATAAATCCCCCTCCTTTCTTCTTTCATCTTAGGGAGAGGAACAGGAGACAAAGAAGCAAAATAAGAGACTGAGCATCTTTTTTTCTGGACTGGCATTTCCTAAAAGGACTATTGCATTATTGGATGAGCTCAGACTCTAAACTGGATTGGACATTTGGCTACTTTTCCTCACCCTTCCCCACTTTCTCTGGGGAAGAAGACCAAATTACTTATAAATCATAGAGCTCATTTTCCCTCACATCTGAATTAATGATTAAATTTTGTGACCACTTATGTATGCACCCCATACCAAGCATAGCGCCCAGCACTGAGGTGACACAAGTCTGAATCCCATTTCTGAGAGCCATAAGCCAATATGCACTTTTTGTATAGATTAGAGCCCTGGGCCCTTGCTGATTCACTCCTCATTCTTGAGGCCTGAACCACACCCAGACCCTCACTGCTCTGGGAGTCAAAAGAAAGGCAGTGGGCCTATGTGGATCTGGAACCAGTACAGACCTAGGCACTTAGTTTATTTTAAACCAAGTTCCAATGACGGACCAACTCCATGCCACCCACAGGTCTCCGCCCTGACCACACACACATACACACACAGCTGAATGGAGATGCCATGTGTGTGCAAGACTTTTCAGCATGGAAGGATCTTGGCTCTGGTTTCATGATGAAAAGAAGATGGGCATATGGTGAGAAGGAGGAGCATGTGAAGTCTCCACCTCACTCCCAGGGAGATGCCATGCTAACAGGTGTAGCCAAAATAAATTGTCCCTTGGGAGGGATAGAAGCAGATGGGAGAAAATAGTTTCTGACCCAACCAGAGAAAGATTCTAATTCTAATGAGTGTCGTGGGTAAAACTGGTGGGGTGGGGGACACTTGAGATAGTCTATGTCTCTGGCCTGGGGCAGGAGGGAACTTGGAAAAGGGAGTAAGCTGAGGTGGGTAGGTGACATCATAGGAGGAGGGGGAGCGGGAGTGCTGAGATATCACAGACATGTGGGAACTTCCTGGGCGAGAAGTCTAGAGGAGAACTAAAGAGCTCAGGACCCTAATTCTGGCTTTAATGACAGCCCTAGTGACAACCAACCACATGAGAAGGGTGCAGGCGGGTGGCTCTGTCAGTGAACAGAGGCACCTCCTGCATGAAATAAGGGTTTCCTATGAGGTCTTGGTGGCCTTTAATACAGGGTTAGGGTGGGGAATGTGGGATTCATTTTTAGTAATGAGAAGGCCCAGATGCCTAAAAAAGAATGGGAAGTGGTGGAAAATTGATGCCACAACAGGGCTTCAAAAGAGTCCCAAAAATACAGTGGAGGAGGCTGTGTGAGTATGTATAGTGCAGGGGGAAGAGCAGAAGACCTGCCACCTCCTAGCTTGTGTCCTTGGGAGACTTAGCCTCCCAGGGCCTCAGTTGCCTCTTCTGTAAAGAGGAATAATAATAGCACCTTTCTCTCAAGACTGTCAAGATTAAATACATTAATACATATATGTAAAGAGTTTAAACTGATACTTTGCACGTTGAATGTGCTCAAGAAAGTTAACAATATCATAGTGGAAAGAGAGCTAGACTAGGAAACAAAAGACTGGGTTTTAATAATGACTCTGCCAGTGACCAAGTGAATGCCTCTTTGGACCTCAGTTTTATCATCTGCAAAAAGATGAGGGGGAGATCCAGGAAGTGCAGAACACTCTAAGAAGCACCAACAAACAATAGGAGTCACAAAAATGGGGAGACAGAGAAACAACCCCCCATCGAAAGGAAAGGTAGAATCCCCAGAAAGAGTGCTAAATAAAATAGAGGGGAGCCAACTATCAGATACGGAATTGAAAGCATGGATTATGGAGAAGCTCAATGAGCTCAGTGGAAACTACAAAGAACTCCAGAAAAACTACAGTGAACTCCAGAAGAACTAAAAGGAACTTACTGAGAATTATACCAGCATCAAAAAGATGAGGGACTAAATAATCTCAACTTCCTCTTCTGGCTCTAATATTCTAAGGCCTTGACTTGGTAAACTAAGTAGAATTGATACAATTCCATTTTGCTCCAAATTATCTTAGGCATGCCAGTGTCTACAATTCTATCACTAGGGATGTAAGCATTTGAGTTAAGCATGTTCTTTAACTCTCTCCTTTCTTCAGAGAAAAAAATGGGTTCTGGGGGTGATTGGTGAATATTAAATCAATACATGGGAGTGAATTAATTCCTTCAAAAATAAATGTTCCTGGGTAACAGCAGTTCACAGAGCATAGCTCAGAAAGAAGGGAAATGGAGGGATCATGAATCTCAATTCCTAGTATATAACTTTATTTTGGATAGGCTCTGCTGTAAGTGGCTTTGTAAGAAAATACCAAGACACAGCAATCGCAGCATGGAGAATCTAGGTTAGATACAGGTAAAAATCCAATGAAAAGAATGTGAAGGCCACAAAAACATTGAAAAACTGAGAGAGGTTGGGACCAGGCGATAGACTAGCTGAGTTCTTATGGTTCTGTCTATCTCTAAAAGCCACACAGTGTGTTCAAGGCCATCTGGGTTCCTCTGACAGTGGACCCCTGTATGTCCCTGGTAGCTCTAGTCCTTCCTGAGACTCTTGGAGGTTCTGCGGCTTCTGAAGTGAAAGCCTAATTGGCTTTCCACAGAGAGCCCAGGGTAGGAATATATTATTTAATGATTCAGTGATATGCTCCCTACTGGGCTCTGCAAATTGTGTTCAGGAAGTATTTGAAATGATCTGTAGTAATCAGGATAAAATTGGAGTAACTCAGATGACAAAATTCTTGCCATGCAAGCCAGGAACTGAGTATTCAGAAACTGGTCCAGAGAGACAGGAGAGTGAAGCAGGCAGGAGGGAAAGGGAGAAGAAGAATATGGGAATTCCAAAGGGCTATGACCTGGATGCCTTTTCTACAACTCCAGCCCAAGCAAAGAGACAAGTGAGAGAAGTGGATACTGGGGTCACTGTTCAGAGGTCTGGGGGAAAATAAGTCAAGGGAAGTAAGATTTTCTTAAGTATTCTTGTTTTCCCAACACTGAAAAAAATTCAGGGCAGAAAAGTGGTTTCCTTCTACCCTCCTGCTACTCTCCCATTGTGTATTGCAGGCCCCTACCCAACTGATGAGGTTCTGTCTTACACTGAGGAATTGCACAAGGTGGTAATTGGGGAGAAGCATTCATATAATCACTCATTCATTTGTTCCACATTTATTGAGATTCTATTGTATGCTGGACACTGTGCCATGTGCTTAGGACACACAGTAATTAGACACTGTCTCTGCAGGGGATATGGCCAGGAGAAACAATAGTCACAATAGAGCAGTGCAGAATGGTATGCTAGAAGGAGGCAGTGAGTGTTCAGAAAGTACAGAAGTGGAGCACCTGAGTCAGTCCTGGGGTTTGGTGAGAAGATGCTGATCAGAATCCTGAAGGAGAATAGGAGTAACTAGGTGGGTAGGGAGGTTGTAAGAGGGCCTTTGGGACACAGGATCCATAAATGAAAAGTGGTGGGGATGCAGAAAATCACAGTGTACAGAGGGAACTGGACACCAAGTGTAAATGGGGTGTTGGGAAGTGGAAGCTGGAAAGGTCTTAAAGGATTATGTTTGCCATGTTCAGGGAGGAGAAGGGTTTGGGCAGGAGAAGGGGATGGTGAGTGCTGCCTTGAGAAAGCGGGTTCTGCTGTAGTGTGGGAAATGGGTGGAGATGGGTAGGCTGAGGGCCCACTTTCTTCTGGGGACTGATATGGAAGAGCTAAACTAGGGAGGTGGGAACAGAAAGACTGGGATAGTCATGAGATCTGTGAGAGTGCAGGCAACAGGACCTGGGAGTCACAGGATACGTGGATTGAGGATCAGGAACAGAGAGAAGGAATAAGAAGGAAGTGGCAAGAGATGGGGGAGGAGAGGCAAACAAGTGAGTGAATGTTTGTGGAGGGGATAGCTTCCTCCTGTTCTGGGAGAAAGTGCCCGTTAATTCTCAGAATCATTGGATCATAGTCTGGGTTGGAAGGGACCCTGGGGTGACTTATTCCAACCATCTATATGGACAGGCATCTCTTTTCAGCTCCTTCCTGGTGCTTAGTCATCCAGTTTCTTCATTCGTTCAAGCACTCAACACATCATCAGTGTGCACCTACCATGTGCCTGGCACTGTGCCAGGCCTTGAAGATATGTTGGTGGACCAAAACTAGTGGAGAAGAAGAGAGAGTGGCTAGAAGAGAATAGAAGAATGAAGGCACAAGCTGGGGTAAGGAGGCATTCCCCTTAAGTCACTATATTTGAGCTGCCCCTAAAAGGAAATGTGACCTTGGCAAGGCTATCCACAAAGGGCTAATGCCTGAGGGCTGTCTCCTGATAGCACTCCTGGCAGTTGGGGAAATAAGTCCTTTGTTACAAATGTAAGATCTGGGTGGTATCTCAGTGTCTACTTCAGAGACTCCTAGACTACAGAAAGGGTCTATGTCTTATTCTTTTATCATTTTGAATTCCACCTAACTCCGTGCCTAGGATGTTGTTGATACTCAAAATCCTTGTTGAATGAATGAATGTTTAATAGTAATGAATGTTTACCTTGCCCAAATTCCTGTGGCCTTCACTATAACCTTTATTCAGAGTCCCAATTAGACTATTTCACATGAAAGAGAGGGAAGAAAGGAGAACAATAAATTTGTTAGTACTATGGCAGATACTTAAATACATATTATCCCAGTGAATCTCATTTTAAAATGAGCAATCCCAAGTAAGCAGATGTCACATTATAAAGGAGTGCCCCCACCGTCCCCTGGATCCCATACATAAGGGCTCTAAGTATAGCAGCTATGGCTTCTGCATCAATTTCTGTTTCTACTTATCCTCACAAGATCTGAAAAAGGAAACATCAGAACATCTGAAGACCAAAATCTCCAAATTCTAAGCTTGCAGCCTTCCCTTTGTGAAACAGAGAAGCAGGAGAATATTAAGAAGAGTGAGTGCAGGAAGCTAAAAATATCTTCAAAGCTTATGTAAATTCCATGCACACAGAGGCACTGGCCTTTGGGCTCCAGCAGTTCTCAGGACTGACTTAGATGCCCTTGACGTGGAGATCCAGACATTCTCAGAACCTACCCACCATTTGTAACCTTTTGAACATCTTCCTAATTGTGTTCCACCTCCTTCAAATTTGTCACCCTTAGGAGTTGAGCTACATTATGCTAATGAAGCCACTGAACAGTCCCAGACACACACACCCCACCCACCCGCCTCTTGGGAGAACAGTGTGAGGTCAGACACATCCATCCTTGGAATAACAGGAGCCTTTGAGAGGGGCTGTACCCCTAATCATTAGCATGTTAATGGGGAGGGAATCAAAAGATCACTCAATCAACACCCAATGAGGGTATCATTTTAATCAATAGCAGAGCTCATAAAAGTCCCATGCCACTGACACTGCATAAAAAAAATTCCTAATTGAGAATTAAACAAACTTTTATCTGATGCAATTCTGAACTTCAGCCTTTAATACAATGCCAAGTTCAGAAACACATTTGGTTTCATAATTCAGTCTAGCAGCTTGTGTACATTTAATGGGTATTTTTCCCACGCAGCTGACACTTTCCCTTCCTAGTTCACATAGGAAAATGAGATGGGTGTCTCTTCCCCAAAGGTCACAGCACTAAGTGACTCTGGGTGGGAAGGGGGCTCTAAGTGAGCAAACTTTAACCTTAGGTGACCCAGAGCAGGACCAGGTCCTGGCTCTCCTGTTTTGTAACCAAAGCCTACTAAATGTAATTCTGCTCTTAGGTACTCGGAATGCTAGCTGCCAGACTGGGAGACAAGTAGCTTTTAATGCGCTGATGACACAGCCTTCCTGACATTAGAGGGATGGCCATGAACCAGGTGGCCAATTACTCTCAGAAAGAATAGCTCAATATCAATTGTGCTAAATTCAAATGGTCATATTCGGCAGAGACTATTCAGCATCCAGATGGACATGATTGAATATCCCCATTCAACAGGGCAATTCATTTCATTACTTGCAGAGTTCTTCTATAGCCAGTTCATCCTGGTGGGCCCAGGGAGACAAGGTCCTGGCCAAAATTAAGTGCGTTCAGCAGGAATATTAATGTAAATGCAGAAACTCAAAATCTTCCAAGTCAATGCCATCTCATTCTTATGTTAGATGGTTAGAATGCTTGAAATTTCCATGAAAATCTGGTCAAGCTTCTGAACAAATACAAGGTAGTTGTTTTTGTTTTTGGTTTTGGTTTTTGGAACAACCTTGGCTCTGTCTGTGAACACTCTAGGAGCCTTCTGACACCTTGCAGAGCTGATTGACCTCCACCAAAGACGACAATGGTTTGACCCCATTAATGTTCACGAGCAAACATCACCTTTGCCTCTTCATTTGGTAGTTAAGGTATGGTGTTCCTCTTCAGCAATGCCAGAAAGCATCTGCACCTGCAGCACTCACCTCACTTTCACTGAAAAAAAGTCATTGGGAGGCGTTGTTCAAGGGCCATGCCAGTCACTGCTCTCTGCATTCAGACATAGCAAATTGGTTGCCAGCTGGCTGAGCTCAGCCACAGATGTCTGTGCAGTCTCCTCCACCCCCACTTCTCTCCCTCTCTCTCTCCTCTCTCTCTCTCTCTCTCTCTCTCTCTCTCTCTCTCTCTCTCTCTCTCTCTCTCTCTCACACACACACACACACACACAGTATGTATGTTTTTCAAAATGTAGCTTTGAGTGGGTTTAGGCTATGATCTTCACTTTCCAGGTGACCACAATCCTCACTGAGTCTTGTTGCCACACACGTGTTTGGCTTCACTCATTTACCTTTTCTGTCTGGACACTGAGGATGTTGAGTTTGTAAAACCCATGTTTTAAGTCTTATCACCCAGAAATGTGCATATTGAAGTAACAGATGCTTCGTTTAGGGTAACACACTAGGATTATAGCCAGTAGGCAAATTAATAGCAATCCAGGCCTTTCAATTTCTTTCCTCTGTCTCAGAAAGTATGATGGAGTTGGAGAGGAGGGATTTTTTTGCTGCTTTTTTTCTGTCAATGAAAATTTTTCCTGGATGCTTGATTCAGTACTGCATTTGTCTCCTCAGGCTGCCATAACATAATACAACAGGCTGAGAGGGTTAAACAACAGAAGTCCATTCTCACTATTCTGGAGACTGGAAGTCCAAACAATATCAAGTTGCCAGGGTTGGTTTCTCGTGAGCTTCTCTTCCCAGCTTGCAGACTGCCACCTCGCTGTGTTCTTACATAGCATTTTCTCATCATGGAGAGAGAATGAGCTCTGGTATTTCTTCTTCATTTTATAAGGACACAATCCTGTTAGTTTAAGATTATTCTTATGACTTTATTTAATCTCAATAACTCTCTTAAAGATCCTATTTCCAGATACAGCCACAGTGGAGGCTAGGGCTTCAACATATAAATTTTGGGGACACAGTTAAGAGTACTAACTAGAAAGTCTATATGCAATCATTGCCAACCCCTTTGCTATTGTGCCAACATCAAGGATGACAAATATGTTAATATTAATTATACTGATTAATAGTGTTTATGTCCACTAATAAATAAACATAATAATCAATTATATTAATTACTCTGATCCCACATCTATGGAAGACATTGCTATTCAAAGATACTCTTCCTTATTGGACTTAGGTGGGGCCTCAGAAACCTTCTCAACAGTGTTGAGGCAGCCATCAATTGAACTTGGTACAAGGACTAGGACACATTTGACACATGCACTCAATAGACAGGTCTCCTTCACTTTAGGTAAGGATCTAGGAACTGGATGAAAATTCAGAAGTGACTGGCACATACCTCTGGCTTCCCATGGTGCTTTCATGCAGGTCAGAACACCTGGCCCACGGGGACTTTTGACTGACAAAATCTTTCTGGGAACTCCCTTTCCTTGATTCTGTATCAGGCAATTAATCCTTTGCACAGCTTTTTCTTTTTTTCTACACAGTTATAAGAAGCCTCAAGCCACAGATACTGCTTGGAGTCATCAACCTTGCTTCCTGAGTTGGAAAGGGGCTGTTGTGTCATGAACTGTTTCTTCTCATCTTCCACTTAAGCCCAATCTGAAACTACTTTTTCTATATTTTTCTTGGAATTTTATTCTTTTCCATTAATCTGTACTCTTCTCCAAGGATCACTGCCCCTGGCCTTTCTCTAGAGGAAGCAGAAGAGAGGATTTGACAGGAATAAATCATACCATATTGGATCTTCATATAAATGTGTTCACAAAAATAGAACTTAATATTATGAGATTTGTTTCAATCAGATAACAAAATAAAAATGATATTTGGTCTTTTATAAGGTAGGTTTCAAAGATGCTCTTCATATTATTATCTCTTAAGTTCCTCCTTGAATTAAATACTAAGGAAGCAGATTGTCCTTCCTGATAACTGAGACAAAATGCTTCCTTAGCATTTAATTCAAGGAGGAATTCAAAGAATAATAATAAAATCATCATGTTTATCTCCTTTCATGGGCTGCCAGTAAACTCACAGGTATGTGTTGTACTCAATGGTTCGTACTTTTTATTTTTAGCTGAAGGCTTTTGACAAATTATTTTCCCCTTTTATTACTGGACTCTCTTAATCATCCTTAATGTGTATATATCTTCTATATGAGCCATATCTTCCCTTAGAAAATGAGGGGTTGTTTTTAATAAATAATACTTCAGTGGTGGAGCCAGGGGCAGATCACCAGGGGTCTGGGCTTTAACCCCAGTTCAATCCACCAATATTCTATTGACTCTTATTACTGACTGGTCCCAGGCCTTCTCTTAGTGTTCTCCAGGAAGAGTTACAGGATCTTTTAAAATGATGAAAGGCTCTTGACTTTAAAACTGAGCAAAGGCTTGTCAATAATTGTCATGCTCTACTTCAGCACAATAACAAATCCCAAGTCCCAAAACTTGCATAATTTAAAACATGAGAATACCCATGATTTCAATCTCTCTCCCAAATCTGACTCATGTTTTCAATGATTTCTAGGACATCTCTTTTTGAATATTTTAAAGGCACCAAATACCTAACAGGCACAAAACTCAACTCTAGTTTTCTACCTTATCCTACTATAAATTTGTTTCTATATATTCTCTGTTTCATGAACGGTATCACTGTTCACTGAGCTTCCCAAGCTAGAAAGCTGGATGATTTTGCCCCTCACATTTATTTGATCTCCAAATGCTTCATAATAAGCATCTGAAACTGACCCCTTCCCTAAAACCCCACTGTCACTCTTAGCACTGAGCTTGCTTTCTCTCTCCTGAACTATTACAACTTCCTAAGCATTCTTTTGCCACCCAGTCTTTCCCTTTACTCTCATTTCACTATCAGTGTCATCTTTCTGGTCACTTTCTACTTAAAGACCTTTGCTGGCCTCTCAATATCTATAAAATAAACACCAAATTGCATAAAGTAGCATACAGGGTCCAATCAAACCTTCTCCAAGCTCATCTCTCACATTTCCTGAGGAGCCCTTTGGTGCGGTCAGACTGAATGTCTCAATCTTTTCCAAAAAAGCTGTGCCTTTTCACAACTATGCTTTTGTACTTGTTCCTCCTTCTGCCAAGAATACTGTTAAAATTAATTTATATTTTTAATAAATTAACACATATCAACAATACTCTGGCCACCTACCATGTACATTCAAATCATTTGTTAACAGGTTTATTTCTCCCGCATTACTCTGAGCTAATGTAGGTCAAGAACCATATTTTTCATAGCCCCAACACCAAGCACAATAAATGGCACAATGTTGATGCTCATTAAATATTGTTGTAAGCCTTAAAATATGGAAGTGGAGCAGGTGAATGTGTGGGATGACAGAATATCTCCACTGAACTGCTTTACAATGCAGAACCCTTTATTTAATGACCCTGATTCCTTGAGGTACAGAGTAATAAAGAGAAAGGCAAAGACTGTTCTAGCACACTTTGTTTTGGCAACTTCAGAACCTCATCATGCTTTTTACCTTTTGCCCTTTCCTTTCGGTATCTCTCCTCAGCCTTCACCATAACAATTCTATTTTATAAATAGTATTCCTAGAAGATGCAAGAGGGTCAAACCCAATCATACAATTTTTGCTCCCAAATTGAAGTAGGTTTCATTAGTCTTATCTTATGAGGATGCTTTCCTGTGGGCTTTTTGCATTTGTGATAAACCCCACTTGTCCACAAGCACTGAAACTGCTACAGGTGATGTGGCTGATTGTATTTCCAAACGTGGCTACAGCCTCCCTTGCTCTTGTGGAGTGTGACCTGGCTTTATCCCCACCAAGACTTTGCCACTCTTTTCCCCTTGATCTGGGCAGCCCTGTGACTGCTTTGCTCAGTAGAGATGAAACAGCCTCAAGGGGCTTTTGAGGCAAAGAACAAGACTGGAACAAAAAGATGATTCTTGCCATGTAGTAGCAGAAAGCTTAGCAACATTGTTTTGTTATGTTTGTTTGTTTGCTTGTTTTTTGCAATGACATGGAAAATAAAAATATGAAACCTAATGAATGGGTACATTTGGCTAAAGAGATGTCCAAGCAGAATGTCAAAGTGCCAACTGAGTTATTTGAGCCATATAAAAGGAACAATTCAGTGTTAAAGAAAATTTAGAGGAAACATAAAAGATCCAGGACTTGTTGGATTTGAAAATAAAACTATCTTCTCCACTCACTCACAGAAGAAAATTCTCAAAAACAGAAATTGTCTCAAATGCTAAAATATGTAAACATCTCAGGATAAATAGGAAGCCAAGGCTGTGACTGAATTTTTTTCTTAGGACCTTAGAAAGATCAAAAGTGATCTGTCATAGATTCTTTTAAATAGACAAAGGACTTCTAAGTATCTTAAGGGCATTCTTTGCAGATCTCTATTAAACAATAGGGTTCCTAAGACTCTTAAGGATGTTGTCTTATAGCAGCTTCCAGACATCCTAAGGTAATGAAGGGCTCATCTCAGAGAGATTTGTAATGTGAGGTTTAACTGAAGAAATATGGAAATATACAAGACACACAGAAAATTTTTAAAAGAATTATGCAGCCAAACAGAAAGAGACAAAGAAAGTACAAAATGAACAGAATTCTTTAAGTCCCTAAACTTTTATGAGCACCAAGCAGGCTGGAGAGATGACTTAATTGCAAACATGGAAGATGTTGTGTAGAAAAGATGAATGCCTCAGAGGGTGGAACTTATAGCCCAGAAGGCAAAGCCAAGAGTCCTGGAGGATGACTCCAAGGAGCAGAACTAAGTAAGGAAGTGGCAGTGTGTGCTTGGCTGGATTTTTTGACTGCTTTGGACCAATATCTCTGTATGCCTTTTATTTTTCCTCTTTCCAAATGTGAAAAATATAGCTTGCCTCATGTGGATGTGTGGGAAGAGGGGACAGATAACCTGTCTCTTTAGTTCATAGATCTTTAGAGCAAGATGAACTATACTAGAAGAATTGCACCAGAGAAAGCCCATTGTCACCTGGACCTGATTTAGTTAACAAGATCTTAGACTTTGAACTAATGCCACAATGGGATGAAACTTTGAAGGTCTTGGGGAATGGAAATGACTGAATACATATGAAAGTGGGTGTGATTTTTTTTTTTTTTTTTTTTTTTGTGGCCAGAAGTAGACTATGACAGATTATGTTTTCCAAAAGCAACCACAACAATATCTCACATCGTTATATAACTTTGCTAATATGCTATCAAGAGATGCAACCTAACTCCTCCCCCTTGCATCTAGGTGGGCTTGTGACAATTTTAGCCAATAGGGTAAAATAGAAACAATGATATGTGTCTTCCAAGGCTAGGTCATAAAAGGTGATACAGTTTTGACTTACAGGACATGATTTAAGGAGTCCAACTACCCTGAGGCCACTGTGAGAAAGCCCAGACCACAGGGAGAGATTATATGTAGACACTTTGGTTGACAGGCCCATATGAGGTCACAAATGACAGCCAGTACCAACTGTTGAATATGTGAGTGAAGATGTCTCCAGATGATTCCAGCCCCAAGCCACTGAGTCACAGCCAGCCATGAGACTTCCAAGCTGCGGTGCCAGACAATCATGACAGAGAGATAAGCCAACTCCACTGTGCTTGTGTGAACTCCTGACTTGCATAATCCATGAATATAATAAAATAGTTGTAAAGGCCATTTAGTTTTAAAGTGATATGGTACACTACAATATACGGACATGAGCTCTCATAAAATTTTATCCCTTAAAGAATTGCTTAAGTTTATCCCTGGTCCAGCATCAATAAAACAGACAAATTAAAAAATTATATAAATCCTACATACAAAGTAAAAGAAAGAAGAAGGTAAAATTCTATAAAAGAGGCTGGATATATCTATTTATTAGAGAAGGAAAATATGAGAAGACAAATTTATCCAGAGTACTAAGAGGAGTGAAATATTAACTTACCAAATTGACTCCTGAATGCTGGTACAATTTTCCATTAGGCCCTCAACAGTTTTCCTAAAATTAAGAATCTGTCAAAAAAGACTCCTACTCTGGCAAAGACTGAGTACGAAACACCAGAATTAACAAATTCAGTTCTATACTAAGTACAGTTCTGGTGCTGCCTAATAAATCTTAAATGCAAGACTAAAGCAGTAAAGTATTTTCACATAACTGAACTTTGTCCCAGAAAAAAAAAGATCAAAAATATTTTTAAGCTCACATAAATAAATATACAGCCAGCACTCAACAAAGTACAATTCACAATGTTTGGCATCCAATCAAAACCTAGTAGACATTAGAAGAAGTAGAAAAATATGACCCATAATGAGGAGAAAAATCAATCAATTGAAACCATCCAGAATAGACACAGATGTTAGACTAGCAGAAGGAGCATTAAAATATTTCTTATAACTTAACTTCATATGTTTAAAGAGTTAAATAGTGACTTGGGAGATATTGAAAAGACCTAAGTAAACTTTCTATAGATGAAAACTATGATATCTGAAATTAAAACTATGCTAAATGGGATTAGCAGTGTATTAGAAATTGCAAAAAAAAGGTTAGTAAACATAAAGACATAAAAATAGACACTATTCAAAATGAAACACACAGAGAAAAAATAATGTTATAAAATTAGCTATGAGACTATTTCAAACAGTTTATTATACATTTAATTGGAGTCCGTGAAGGAAGAAGAGAGAAGAAAAAAATTTGGAGAAATAATAGCCATTTTTTTTCAAATTTGATTAAAACTTTAGAAGCTCAATAAACCCCAAGCACAACAAACATAAAGAAATATACATCAAGGCACATTGTGATCAAATTTTTCAAAATAAGTGTAAACAGAGTCTTAGAAACAACCTGAAGGTAGAGTTGGGGAGACACCCTACATACAAAAGAAAAATACAAATTAAAATAATGATGACATAAGATTTCTCATCAGAATCAACACAAGTGAGGAGATAGTAGAGCAACATATTTAAAATAGTGAAAGAAAAAAATGGTCACCTAGAATGCTATATGCAGTGAAAGTATTTTTCAGAAACAAAGATAAAAATTAAGACTTTGCAGAAATACAAAGATAGAAGACTGCATCATTAGCAGATTCATACTACAATAAATGCTAAAGGAAGTCATGCAGGCAGAAGAAAAATAATATCAGATGTAGATCATAATCTATACAAAAGAAAGAAGAGCACTGAAAATGGTAACTACACAAGAAAACTTTCCTAATTATTTAAATCTTTTTAAAAGATAATTATTTGTTTAACCAAAATTATAACAATGTTGTAAAATTTAGAATATATGTAAAAGTGAGATGTAGGACAACAGTAGCTCAAAGAATGAGAGGGAAGAAATTTAAGTATACTGCTTTAAGGTTTTAATACTATAAGTGATCTTTCTACTATTAGTTGGAGGTAGACCATGATAAGCTAAAGATACATATTATAAATCTTAAGGCAAGCAATAAAACAACAACATAATTACTTACAGCTAATAAGGCAAAAATTAGATAAATGGAATTACAAAAATCAATTTATCCAGAAAAAGTAAAAAATGTGGAGAAAGGAAAAAACACCAATAAAAACAAAAAACATGTACAAGGAGAAAAGCAGCAGGATGATAGATTTTTAGCCTAACAACATTAATAATCACATTAAATATAACTGGTCAGCAAGCTAAGATCCATGTATCAAATCTGGCCTACAGTCTCATTTTGTAGGGCCTTGGGCTAAGAATGGTCTTGACATTTTTAGACATTTAAAAGAAGGAGGAGGAGTATGTAGCAGTAGGAGCAGAAGTAGCAAAGATCATATAGGCTTGGCCCACAAAGCCTAAAATATTTACTATCTGGTCTTTTACATAAAAACTTGCCAACCCCTAGATTAAACACCCGATTTAAAGACAGACATGGTCAGATTAGATAGAAAAATAAGGCCTAACTATAAACTACCTACAAGAAACATACTTTAAGTATAAAACACAAAAAGCTTAAAAGTAAAGGGATGAAAAAATATATCAACACTAATTATTACTATCAACCCTTGTACTAACCAAAGGAAAGTTGTGGTTCTATTGAAATTAGAAAAAGTAAAGGACTTCTGGCCAAGATGGAGGTGTAGGTAGACACGCTGCAGCTCTCTTCACAACTAATAAGAAATAAATCTACCTCAAAACTATAAAAAACAATCAGAAGTTCAAGAAAATCAAACTGAAGGGAAGTCCAACAAAGAAATAAAGAAGAAATACTCACCCAGAGAGGTAGGAGGGGTGCAGACGGGGTAAGGAGGACACAGTGTGGCAGCACTGTCAGTGGCAGGCAGCACCAGGGGTAGGTGGTGGTGGCACCAGCACCAGCGGTGGCAGCACTGGCAGAGTCTGTTTGTTTAATGGAAAAGGGGCAAATGCTGAGCAGGGGGCATTATGCCCTCTCAGGCCGCTCTTTGACACACAGTGCCACAATGTGGTGAAACACCCCTGCACTGATGAATACCTAAGGCCCTGCCCCTTACAACATAACAGGTGTGAAAGCTCTACCTAAGACACAGAAGACTGTCAAATTGAGGAGACAAAGAAGTATGGCCCAAAGGAGGGAGTAGATCAAAGTTCCAGTGAGAGAACTGAGCAACAAGGAGATAGGCAACCTAATGGATGTTTAGTTCAAAACATGGGTGATAATGATGTTCACAGACTTGGCAGACAAGAATAAGTATGACAAGGAAGAAATGAGGGCTATGCTAAGAGAAATGAAGAAAAACCTACATGATACCAGTGGTGAATGGGAAGGAAACCGGGGTTCAAATCTATAATTTGGAACATAAGAAAGAACTAAACAGTCAACCAGTACAGAAGGAGAAAACAAGTAGTATTGAAAAAAATGAGGAGAGGCTTAGGAACCTCTGGGATAGCTTTAAAGGTGCCAACATCCAAATCATAGGGATGCCAGAAGGAGAAGAGGAAGAGCAAGAAATTGAAAATTTATGTAAAAAAAATAATGAATGAAAAATTCCATAATTTGGCAAAGGAAATAGACATACAAGACCAAGAAGCACAGAGAGTCCCAAACAAGCTAGACCCAAAGAGGGCCACACCAAGACACATCATAATTAAAATTCCAAAGGTTCAAGATAAAGAGAAAATCTTAAAAGCAGCAAGAGACAAGAAGAGGGTGACCTACAAAAGGGTGCCTATAAGATGATCAGTTGATTTCTCAAAAGAAACTTCGCAGTCAAGAAATGACTGGCAAGAAGTATTTAAAGTGATGAAAAGCAAGGCCCTATAACCAAGATTACTCTATATAGCAGAGCTGTCATTTAGAATGGAAGGGCAGATAAAGTGCTTCCCAGATGAGGTCAAGCTAAAGGAGTTCAGCATCACCAAGCCCTTATTATATGAAATGTTAAACAGACTTACTTAGGAAAAAGAAGATCGAAACTATGAACATTAAAATGACAACAAACTCATAACTATCAATAACAGAATTTAAAAATAAAAAACAAAAACAAACTAAGCAAACAGCCAGAATAGGAATAGAATCATAGGTATGGGGATCATTTAGAGGATTATCAGCTGGGAGGGTGAAAGGGGAGAAAGGGGGAAATGGTGCAGGGATTAAGAAGCATTATTGGTAAGTTAAAAATAGACAGGGGGCTGTTAAGAATAGTACAGGAAAGGGTGAAGTCAAAGAAGTTATGTGCATGACCCATGAACATTAACTAAGGGGGATGGGAGTCCTAGAGGGTAGGGGTTGCTGGACAGAGGGGAGAAAAGGGAAAAGAAGTTGGACAACTGTAACAGCATAATCAATAAAATATACTTTAAAACAAGAAAAAGTAAAAATCAAAGCAAAAATACTACCAGAAATAAAGAAGGTCATCAATTCATCAGGATCATGTAATGATCCTAAATACTTATGCACTTAATAGAGTTTCAAATTATATGAAGCAAAACATAGAACAGCAAGGACCAATAAACCAATATATAATTGTAGTCAGAGATTTTAATACCTATTTCTCAATAATAAATAAAACAAGCAAGTATATAGACTATTTGAACAACACAATCAACCAATTTGACCTAATGACATTTATAAAACATTGCATTCAACAAGAGAAGAATACACAGTCTCTTCAAATAAATACATAACGTTTACCAAAATTGACCATAATCTGAATGATTAAAAAATCTCAATAAATGTAAAAGGATTCAAATCATACAAAATATGTTCTTTGACCATAACATAATTAAATTTAAAAATCAATAACAGAAAAGATCTCTGGGAAAATTCCCAAATATTTAAAAACTAAATAATATACTGAGTCAAAGAAGAAAAAATAAAATTGTTTTGAACTGAATGAAAAAAAACAACATTAAAATTTGTGGAAGACAGCTAAATCACTGCTGGTGTGAAATTTATAGCACTAAAAATAGAAAATGTTCAAATCAATGACTTAAGAAACTAAAACTATTAGAACAAATTAAAATTATAATAAGCAGAAGAAAGAAAATAAATAATACCAGAGTGGAAATCAATGAATGAGAAAACAGAAAATCAACAGAGAAAATCAATTATACCTCTAGCCAAACTGATGAGGGGAAAAAAATGACAAGAACTAAACAAATAATATCAGAAATGAGAGAAATAAATTCAATACAAATTCTACAGATATTAAAAAGATATTAAGTGAATATTATAAACACCTCTATGCCCATAAATTCAATAACTTACATGAACAAAACAATTTCCTTGAAAGACACAAGTTATCAAAGCTCACTCAAGAAGAAATAACCTAAATAGCCCGATATTCATTAAACAAATAAATTTGCATTTAAACAATTTTATTGTTTTTAGTGAGAGAGAAAGTAGGGGGAGAGAGAGAGAAACATTGATTTGTTGTTCCACTTATTTCTGGGTTGATTCCTGTAAATGTCCTCACTGGGGATTGAACTTACAACCTTGGCATATAGGGATGATGCTCTAACTAACTGAGCTACCCAGTCAGGGCCAGAGGACATTTCAACTAAGAAAACTTCAGGCCTAGATGGCTTTGTCTGTGACTTATATCAAATATTTTTAGAAAATGAAAAAGAAGGGAACACTTTCTAATTCATTCTATGAAGTCAATCAAGTGTCCTGATAACAAAACCAGATAAAGACATTGGGAGAAAAGAAAATTACAGCCCAATATCCCTCACAAACATAGATTCAAAAATTGCAAACCAATCAGCAAACTAAATCCAACAAGATATAAAAAAGATATTATGTCATGACCAAGTGAGGTTTGTTTCTGGAATGTAAGGCTGCTTTAACATTTAAATCAATATAATTTACCATATTAACAAATAAAAACACCTATGTGATCATTTAATTAGATACAGCAATGGACAAAATCCAACATTTATTCATGATTTAAAAAACTCTCTTAGAAAACTAGAAATAAAAGGAACTTCTTTAATCCATAATGACATTATTAAAAACCAACAGCTAACATCACATTTAATGGTGAAGGGCTAAATGCTTTCCCTCTTTAGATCATGAACAAGGTAAGGATACTCACTCTTACCACTTCCATTCAACATTGTACTGGAAGTTTTAGCTATTACAATAAGTAAAAATAAATAAATAAAATGAACCCAGACTGAAAAGGAGGAGGTAATACTGTCATTTTTTTTTTGCATATGACATGATTGCTAATGCAGAATATAGTGAAAAATGCCCCCCAAATTTACTATTATTCATTGAAATTTTTATAAGACATCATTTGCCATAGCATAAAAATATAAAATACTCAGAAATAAATCTAACAAAAACTATACAACACCTGTACATTGAAAACTACAATACATTGTTGAGGGAAATTAAAGACCTAACTAAATGGATAAATAATATGATCATTGGTCAAACAACTCAATATTGTTATGATGTTAGTTCTCCCCAATTGGTCTATAGATTCACATAGTCCTGATGAATTCCCAACAGACTGATCCTAAAATTCTTATGAAAATGCAAGGGACCTAGAATAGCCAAAACAACTTTGAAAAGGTAAAACAAAGTGTGAACACTAACATTACCTGATTTCAAGACAGTTTGATATTAGTGCCAAGATAAACAAATAGATCAATGAAACCGAATAGACAACGTAGAAACAGATGCCCATGTATATAGACAACTAATTTTTGACAAAAGTGCAAAGACAATTCAGGGGAAAAAAGATATTTTTTCATCAAAAGGTGCTGAAATAATTGTATGTCTGTGTACTCCATCCTCCCCCCAAAAGAACTTCAATTCATATTTTCTGCATTAAAAATTTAACTCAAAATGGATCATAGATCTCAATATAAAACATGAAACTACAATACTTATAGAAGAGAATATAGGTGAAGATATTTGTAACCTTGAGTTAGGAAAAGATTTCTTATCTATGACATCAAAAGCAAGATCCAAAATAGAAAAAAATTGATATTATAAATTGAACTTCATCAACAACTTAAAACTTCTACTTTTCAAAAGACACTGTTATGAGAATGAAAGGATAAACCACAGACTGGGAGAAAATATTTGTAAAATACATATCTGATAACGGACTTGTATCCAGAATACATAAAGATTTCTCAAAACTAAGTAAGAAAATAAATAAATAAGTGAATGAATGAATAAATAAATAAAGAGTTGAATGGACAGTTCATCAAAAAATACACACAGATAGCAAATATAAATGTGAAAATATGGTTGACATCCTTTTTGTACACTTCAAATATCCTTAGAAAAATGCAAATAAAAGTCAGAACAACATTTACAATTCACCTATTAGAATGACTAATTTAAAAAGACTGACCATATCATGTAGGTAAAGTAAAGATGTCTAGTAATTAATACTCTCAGTCATTACTCATGGGAATATAAAATGGTACAATCACTTTGGAAAAGAGTTTGACAGTTTTTTTAAAAAAATTACCTACCACATAACCTAAATATTCCACTCATAGGTATTCACCCAATTTAAATAAAAGCATGCATCCATACTAAGACTTGTACATGAATATTCATAGCAATTTTATTTGTAATGACCTGAAACTGGAAACAACTCAAATATCCACCAGCATGTGACTGAATAAACAAGTCTGTGGCATATCTGTTAATTGGAATGCTACTCAGCAATGAAAATGAATGAACTATTAACATATACAGTGGCAAAGATAAATTTCAACATAATTTGCTGCATGAAAGAAGCCAGATGATAACAAAAAAATGTATAAAGGGGCACAGAAGTAACTTTTAGGGGTGATACGTTTATTATCTTGATTTGTAGCTATGATGTCATGAATATATACATATGTCAAAAGTTATCAAATTGTACATTTTAACTATGTGTAAATTAAAAATTATATATATCAATTATACCTCAACAAAACTGCCTTAAAAATTAAAATATCAAAAAAAATGTCAAAATATATTATTTGCACCAGTCCGTGGCCCTTTAAAAATAACCTTAAACCTGAAAAGACAGCCTGTAGAAACACAAGATTCTTTCTATAAAATGAAAGAAGATAACAAAAGACATGGTCTGTGAGAACACTTCTGGGAGCAGAGATGATGCTCAGTATGTCAAGCATGGAGAGGTAATTAGTGCTCTTCCCCTCTATTATGCTCCTATCACTCCTTTTAATGGGGGGTCGAGTCTCCTGGAACAACCGAAACCTTATCTATTGTAGGTAAGAGATCATCAGACACCCAATGCACTGGAGATTTCTCCACAGAAGTGAGAAGTACGATGGGGCCCAGGAGAGAGGAGGCTGTCACTGGGAGCCAGTACTCAGGAAGGAGGGGACTTGGTGACTCCAGATGCATCTTGCAGCTGTGTGGGAACCCAGCCCAACCCAGATGCCGTGGTGCAGTGTGCGCCCGTGGGGAGAAAAGGGCAGTGTGTGTGAACTGAAAGGACTGATTCACAGAAGTTGGTAGCACTTTGGGATTTGAGCCACCCAGCTGGGACATGTTGTTGGTCTGAACTACAGCTCCGTCCCCACTGAGTTTAACAGTCTGTCTCCTTATCAACCTTGGAGCTACCATAGCCTAGTAAACACCAAGGGCATCCTCTGCCTTCTGTGAATTTCCTGCAGGGCCATCCCAAGATAAAGCAAAGAGAACCAACGCAGCCCAATGAGATGGACAGCAACAGCCTGGGCTGCACAACAGGAATGGGCTCAAGGCAGAAAGGAGAGCTGGGCCAAGGAGCTCTTAGCAATGGAGCCCAGGCAAAATCCCTGAGCTTGTCTCACACCACTGAAGCCCTCACTTGGAAAAAAAAAAAAAGCATTATTGCTCAGGATGAGTCAGAGGTGACCTGCTTTGAAGTAGCAGTGATGAACTTGCAGCATTAAGGTCCCAGGGATCTGGAACAAGAAGTCATGGTGTAGACAATGAAAACAAGGCACTGCTCTCACCAACAATTCAGGGCTCACCAACAGTTCCGGGTGGTTAGCTTAACAATGAGTAAGGTCCAAAGCTAATTAATTCTTGATGTATTTAAGGCAACCTCTGGAGAATTCCCAGGGACACCTAGGGTCAAGAAACTATAACTCTATTCATGCAAATGAATATAGTTGTATTTCGGATGCAAATACATAATAACTGAAAATTTAAGTTTAATATTAATATGATGAATTTCTACTCAGAGTCTAGGAAATAACTAAAATTAACCTAAGTTAGTATCTCAATTAACATGAGTATATTTTGCTCTGGCTGGTATGGCTCAGTTGGTTGGAGCATCATCTCATTAACCAAAAGATCACAGGTTTGATTTCTGGTCAGGGCACATGCATAGGTTTTGAGTTCAGTCACTGGTCGGGGCGTATCTGAGAGGCAACTGATCAATGTTTCTCTCTCACATTGATGTTTTTCTCCCTCTCTCTCTCCCTTTCTTCCCCTCTCTCTACAATCAATAAGCATTTTCACAGATGAAGGAGTATATTTTCCTCCTATAGAAGAAAGGAAAAAACAACAACAAAATCCTCTCAGTACAGTGGTCCATAATCAGAGATGTATGCCTGGAGATCAGAGCAGATTCAGGCTGATTCAGTGATAATCCTGCAAAAGAGTAACAATAGTGCACCTCAGATCCTATTATAAAATCCACAAAATCAAAGTAAATTAGCACTCTTTGGACAAAATTATATATTATGATTTATCAAGCATTTTCACTATGAACTTCTTAAAAATGTTTTTCTCTTAAATCCTCAACACTTACATGACCCTGCAATACCCAGTGAGTAAAATACCCACTGGGTATAGGTATTGGTGACAGAGGGCCCTCTATCTCTCTTAATAATCTAAGAAGAAGGAGAATGAAACTACCAGAAAGGGTTTTGATGAGACAGCAGGAGAAACACCTGATGGTAAGAAGCATAAGATCCTGGAGTTATTGTCTAAGTGATGTTTTAAATGTCTTGCTGTTTGAAAGCACCTGTCAGTTGGGGACTGCACCATCTCCAGGCATCTTGACAGTTCAAAGAAACATAAACCTTGTTCTTGTGCATACTCTTTTATTCTAAGGCTAAATATTTTTGAATATCCATTGGATGTGCTTAAATGAAGGCAGAGTCCACTCTTCCCATAAACAAACCATTTTGTTAAGAATTCAAATTGCATGTGGCAGAATCTTCCCATTTACTGATTGCTAATATACTTTACCTGTGAGCTATACATCCCTCCCTGTTCCATTCAGCAAGTAAGTCTCCTTCTCTTACTGGAGATGCCAGGTTTGGACCACGTATGTTAACCTAGCTGAGAGAATGTATTTCCTCCCTGAAACACAGCCTTTACTCAAGGTGAAGTGTGATTAAGTTGTGTCACAAGGAGGTGCACCTCAACCCATCTGGCAAAGAGGAGTCTGTACTGCCTAATTAGGAAATTTAATGATCTGATCTGATCAAACATCCATTTACAGTTTTGAAAAGTGAAATTATCTAATTAGATTGCTGCAAATGGGTGTGAGCTGGTGTCCTAAAAAAACACCAGTGCTAGGAGTATGGCCCTAGAGATACCAGATTTGTACATATTTAGGTAGGAAACTCATAATTGTAGCAAAGGAATGCCATGTAACTTTCTGAAGATTCTTGGCCAGTAACTTGTGAAATGCTGATCTGATTTGCTTGGAAATTTTTAAAATAATTGGCTCCTGCTGGCTGAGGCCTCATGCCAACACCACATGGTAATTCATTCGTGACATTCCTAGAGGAGAGAGTCTGCGGGCAGAGCTGCTGTAATATGTTTAGGGAATAATCATGCTATCCTCTGAATAGGATGCATAAAAGGAAGCAAACAGCAGGAGGCCAGCAGAGAGGCCTCTGGGTTTCCAGGGGAAATATTGTCAATTTAAATGAAAATTGTATGGCTCTCCCTCCTTTTTTCCTTCTCAGGCTCCAAGTAAGACACTGGCTGGAACTGTTTCTAGATCGAATGTACAACCCATAGATGATTGCTTAGGTCTCCTAGCTTTGCTATTTATTGACTGAAGCTCTGGAAACTATGATGGTGACTTTGCAAAGAATCTACATGAGAAATAATTTTCTGGGCTTTGGTAGATGTCACTTGATTCCTGGGAAGCTTTTCAAGAAATACATATATCCTTTGGGAAACAAAGGAAAGCACCAAGGTAATCTAACTCCTTTGGAAATAATGATTGTATTATAGCTCAGAGCTAAGGTAGGAAATTCAGACAGAAAATACAGCAGGTACTAAGACCATGAGAATAAAAACATTAAAAAAGGAAGAAAGAAAAGGAGCGATGGACAGAGGGAGAGATGGAGATAAAGAGGAAGTAAGCTTCAAGGGATGTTTCAAGGGAAGAGGTGTAAAGAAAGGCAACATCAAGAACTCTGAGCAACAGAAGAATCCAAGAGGAAACAGGGTTGTTCTGGCAACACATTGAATCCCAGGACACAGAGAAACATCTCCATCTCTATTTACCACAAACCTCAGATGGAGACAGCATTCATTCTTCAGGAATTATGTCAAGGAAGCAATTAGGGCACTGGAGAGGCACCTGGGACTGGACACTGGTCTGGTCACCTCGCTTAGTGTGAGCAAGGCGTTCGTGTCAATTAGTCTCAACAACTCACTGCTGGATGCTCATTTTCAAATCCTGTCTCTCGGTTTTTCCCATGTACAAGGAAATAGAAAGATGGCATCAGTAACCAGTTGCCTAGGGGTAAGAAAAGCAAGATGGAATCCCAAATCTAGGAAATGTTAACAAAACAGCCCCATCTAACAATGCCCCAAAGTAAATGTCTTAACTGATGGGACTTCAGCTCCAAGCATACTGGAAGACCAATACAAGAAGAATGGAAGGGATTGTGAATAAGAATCTAGCACACGCTGGCAAGAGTTGAGGACTGAGTGGACTGACCAGGACCATCCAAGACCACCCAAATGTAATGGGATATGATAAACTCTATCATCAGTTTCTAACGGTTTCAATCTGATGGAACAGATAAGCACAATGCCAGTGCTTTCTAGGCAGTAACAATTCTTGAGAGAGATAGTTACAGTGACATAGATTCTGTCCAAGTTAGGGCAGCTGTTGGGCTCTTGAAAGAACAACACAGCAACAAGGGAGAGAGGAGTGCCCTAATTTAAGTGACTAGAATTAGGGTCCAGGATTACTGACCTAGGACAAGGGTCCTGGAAGGAAGCTGACTTTCCCTATAGTGATGTGGAAAGGAGGAGCTAGAGCTGTTTGCTCATGTAATACCTGAAGCTTTTTGAAGCCAGGTGGTCTGACCTAGAAAATGAAACATACTCCTTACCCACAGGGGAAGGGAGTTCTCAATGCAACATTAAACCTTGTTCTCAATGGCTCAAAGATTGAATAGGCTAAGCATGCAGGGGGCAGGTTATTATTGCTGGCAGGTGGCTAGTTGATTCAGGCAAGAAGGCTAACAAGAATCTACATACCAGGAATCTCCAAATTCCCCCAATTTGGAGATTGCTTCACATAGAGTTGATATTTTTTTCATTCACTCTGTGGTCCAGTAGACATTTTCTTATTTATTTATGAAGCAATTGTCTGAGAAGTACTACAAAGTATAAAAATCGAATCATGTTCAATTATATATTTAATGAATAAAAATATAATGGCATGAAATTTATTCTGTCCCAGCAAATCAAAGGTATACAGAGACATATCAATAGATCATCAAGGAAATGATGCCCTAAAATGGCATTAATTAAGCAAAGAATAAATATTATTGACCAATATACTGTGTATTAAATATTGTGCTACTTTATGTGGAAGATCTGAGAATAAATAAGATGTGGTTCCTACATTCAAGGGAATTTTTAGGTCGTGGTGGGAAAACAGGGGACTGGAGAGGACCTCTCATGTATTAAGCCCTGCAGACTCTGCCTATAGAATCATGGAAAAGCACTCTGCCCACATGTGCAGCAGGCAAGCAGTACTGAGGAATAGCACCCCCTGGAGCAGCCCTTATCCAACGACTCTCTGGAGTTGATACATAAATATCTGAACTCCTTCAACTCCCAGGTGGGATAATTCTGAGGCATGTGTTTTGTTGAGCTCCAGATAGTATCCTCATGGGTTTAAGCTCCAGCCAACCACTGTGCAAGTGCATTAACATTGCAGCCTTTTCCTCTGCCTTTCCTTCTCCACTCTGCTACTGCTATCCCTGTACTTCCCACGTAAGTGACTTGCACTTGAATCCTTGTTTCAAAGTCAGCTTCTAGGGGAAGCCAAACCAAGACAAGCACCTACTGTGTATTATGTATTTTACATTCATTATCTCATTTAGTCCTGTTAGCAATTGAATAAAGAAAAAATATTATTTCATCAAGCCACTTCACTGCTAAAGATTTTGCGTTAGTCCTCTATTACGTTCAGGACTTAAAAAACAAAAAGCATATCACAACGTAGTAGACACATATTGTGGCAGCCTCCTGACCCCTGATCGTCCTCCGGTGGTTGTGACTCTGCGATTAGCCCCCCTTTGGGTACCTGCCTGTCACTCATCTCCAAAAAGAAGTTTTCAAAGGGGCTGCCTATCATAGAATCCTGCTTCCATTGCACATGTGGGCATGTGACTCAAGCTGGACAAATCAGAGTCTTTTCTTGCTATTTTTACAATTAAAAACCAAGAAGAGCTAGTCTCTTTATCTGAAGTGGAAAAAGGTAAAATGTATCATATGTGCCTGGAAGTGTTATGGCCATATCTCCAGGATTATGGAGAAAATTCATCTTCAGTGGGGAGGATAGAATCAATATTGAGAAAAGCAGAGGGAGCAGATAAAGAAAGAACAAGTTCTAGGGCCACCTGCCTCTGAAGCCAAACTGACCCCTGCCCTTCCTTGGCATTCATTACAAGTCAATAATGTTTCTTTCTAAAATCAGTCAGATAAATTTGGATCCCTGCCAGCTGTAGTACCATGCCTAATGCACACAGCATCATGGACACTGTAAGCTGGCTTGCTCAGTCATTTATCCCAACGTGGTATAATATAGAAGGCAGAGGTTGGAAATAAAATCATAAATTTTCTAGGATTTCTTGTAGATGGACCTCTGGATAAGACTTAGATTCCACAGACCAGAACAGCCCAAGTGAGCCTTGGTTTCAGAACTGAAGTCAAACAGGAAGAGAGGCAGGGTTTGGAGCATCCAGTTTGGGGAGCTGGTGAGGCAGAGGAAAGGCAGTTGTTCTGCAGTCAGTAGCTTCCCAATTTGGGAGGCACTTACTGATTGACAGCTTTCTGCACTGGAGAGGCAGCTTTCTTTATCAGCTGAGTGCTTCTAAGACTTGACTGTTACTCCTTCCAAAAATTTTGCAGCATCTAACCCCCTGTATTAAAACCCTTCCTGCTTGCTCTAGAGAGAGCAGATTTTGTTACTGGTGTCTGAACTCTGGCATGCATGGCCCCTTCAGTGCTTCTTGCTGTCTTCTTACTCTCTTACCCTTCCTCCTCCTTCTCTTCAATATTCTAGCCACACTGAATGACTTGGTGTTTCCCAAACATGTCCATATGGTGATGCTCAATGAATAATCAGAAATGTGGGTCTAACACCTGGAAAGGAATTCTAGACTACACAGAGTGGTAAATAAAACAGTGGTTGTGTGTGGACTTCAGAGAGGAGTAGGAGAGGATAAGATGGCAGAAAATGAAACTTCGGGGCATTCCGCATTTAAGAGACAAACAACAAAAAGAGAAGTAGGAGGGAGCACAGAGGAGTGGTCAGAAATGCCAGCAGAGAGCATGCTTTCAAAGAAGCCAAGGGAAAGCAATATCCACAATGTCAACACTGCAGAAAGGAAGGAGGAGGAGAGAACTGAGGAAGGTGTTCCACGTGTGGGTAGAGACATTCCTGATAGAGTGATAAGAATAGCTCCCAGACATAAGATTAAGGAATGGGCAGTAAGAAAGAAGAGGTAAGGAATGGAGTGAAAGGAGAAAGAGTGATAGTGTTGTCACAGATTTCATTTTATTATAAACAGATGTTTCTACAAACTCTATCACACCACACCTACCTTAGTCTGATTTATTTGATGGCGTTCTACCCAAACAGTTTTAATACCTGTAAAATATGCCCCCACCAAAATTTTTTTAAAAGACCAAAAAAAAAAAAAAAAAAAAAAGAAGAAGAAGAAAAAATAAAGGGAAAGTTCAGATCATGTTCAGTTCCATCTTCCACCTCTAGGCTCACGTCCTTTCTGGCCCCATTACCCTTCAGCATCACAAAAAGACCCCCAGTTCCACAATGTCACTCACTCTTATGAGAGCCACAGCCACTGCATTGCTTTGTGTGTTATCAGCTGAAAGACCATTCCCCTGTGGGTAGAACATCTCCCTGAACAAGAGGATCCTGCGGTCAACTGCAGGGAAGAGACAGAGTTCAGATGAGAATCATCACTCAGGGTGTAGAACTTGGGAAGTAAGTTCAGTCTCAGTCTCAATCTCAGACCCCAAGCTCCAGTCTTCAGCATCTGAAGACCTGAACCTGAACCTATGCTCCTGGCAGGGATGGGTTAGGTATGGTATCTACTGCAAAGAGCAGAATGGCCCTCTGTAGCAAACCAGAAGCTGAAGGTGAATTAGCAGGATCTGGAAGGCAGATTAACTTGCTGTCTTCACTCTATTTCTCCTTTGTTGCCCCACTTTGTCTCAGCCATGCAGTGACACTCTGGTGAAGGGTCTGTCAATTCTTGGGCTGCCATGGAAGGATTATAAATCCTCCCAGAGTTCAGATCAGAAACCCCTGATCTCAGCAAATTTCTGGTCTTGGGCCTGCCCTCCTCAGCTCTTCCTCTAAGTATCTTCTGTTGTCACAGCCATTCTCTTCCCCAGCACTAGGTCTCATTCTCATTCCCTCTCAAGGGCCTGTCTGGGGGAACTCACTTTAATCATGCATGCAGTGGGGGGGTCAGAGTTTCTCTACCTTCCAAACATTCCATATATTCGCTTGATCACTTGATTATTCTTTCCACATGTACTTGTTGATTATGTTCTAAGTTTGAGACACTGTACTAGGTACTGGGACACGATGGCAACAGGCACAGATCCTTCATCAAGAAGTTTCCAAGCCCTCTGGACAGGAGACTTCTGGCCAAGAAGGAGGCCTAGACTGACATGCTCAATCTCCTTCCACAACTAAAAAGGAATACAACTACCGCAAAACCAGAAATAGCCAGAAGTTCCAGAAAATAAATGGAAGTCCAGCATATGAAGTTATAAACAAGTGGTGCTCATCCGGACAGGTAGAAGGGGTGAAGCTGGGGCGGAGAGGTCAAGCTGTGCTGGCGGTGGCGGCAGCAGTGGCAATAGTGACGGGACAGCGATAAGCACAGACACCACATTTAAGGGTAGCTGAAAAGTGCCTGGGGAGCACCCCCAGCTGCAGACCAGACCTGTCAGCTTGCGATCCCAACGCCGGTAAAGGCAGACCCCCATTGCCTTGGACTGTGAGGCCCAGAGGGGTGGGGACAGAGGAGGAGGCTCCTGGTCTCTCAGCAGAGAGTGAATGGAAGGAATCCATCTTGGACCCCTCACCCCCACAGAAAACACTACAGCATGATGAGAAGGGTCACCCCGTTGTGACGAGTGCACAGTGCTTTGCCCTCTATAGCATAGGAGGTGTGACAGCCCCGCCCAGGAAGCAAAGCTAAACACAAAACTGTCAGGATAACACAGATCATGATAGAGACTCTGGTGACACAGCTGACCAGACAGCAAATATCTAATCAAATAAAGCAGCAGATAGGAAATCTTTCTGAGGCACAGTTCAGAGCTTTGGTTATAAAAATGCTTACAGACATAACATCAGATCTTAAACAAGACGGGGGAGGAATAAGGGCTAGTCCTCCTACAATGAACAAAAACACATATAAAACTAGTGGTAAGGGAAAGAAAACCATAGAGCAAAACAACAAATCAGAACACAGGGAAGGAAAAAACAGTCAATCAGTGCAGAAAGAGGAAATGAGAAGTGAGGAAAATGAGGAGAGCCTCAGAAACCAATGGGACAGCTATAAGTGGGCTAACATCTGAATCATAGGTTGCCAGAAGGTGAGGAAGAAGAACTAAAAATTGAAAAATTATGTGAAAAAATAATGAAGCAGAAATTCCCTAACTTGGGGAAGGAAATAGACTTATGGGTTCAGGAAGCACAGAGAGTTCAGAAAAGAAAAAAAAAACTGGACCCAGGGAGAACCATACCAAGACACATTATAATCAAAATGTCAAAAATTAAGGATAAAGAGAGAACCTTAAAAGCAGCAAGAGAGAAGAAGAGAATTACATACAAAGGGGTCCCAATAAGACAAGCAGCTGATTTCTCAAAAGAAACTCTGCAGGCAAAAAGGGACTGGCAAGAAATATTCAAAGTAATGAAAAGCAAAAACCTACAGCCATGATTACTCTATCCAGTGTAGCTGTCATTCAGAATAGAAGGGCAGAGAAAGTGCTTCCAGGACAAAGTAAAACTAAAGGAGTTCATCAGATCCAAACCACTGTTATAGGAAATGTTAAAGGGACTTGTTTAAGAGAAAGAGGATCAAAACTATGAACATTAAAATGAAAACTGTATCACAACAACCAACAACAGAAGCTAGGGAACTGAAACAAAGGCAAACTAAGTAGGCAATGAGAGTGGGAAAAGAATTATAGGTATGGGGAACATATTGGGGGGAGGTCAGCAGGGATGGGGAAGTGGGGAAAGGAAGGGAGATGGTATAGGAATTAAGAAGCACAGTAGGAGGGAGTGGAGTAGACAGGAAGATGTTAGGAAGAACTATATGCACAACCAATGGGCATGGACTAAGGTGGGGGGGACAACTGGAGGGAGGGGGGTCACTGGGTGGAGGGGAGCAGAGAGAAAAGAAATTGGGACAACTGTAGCAGCATAATCAATAAAGCATATATATATATATATATATATATTTTTTTTTTTTTTTTTTAATTTATTTTTTTTTTTAAAGAAATTTCTAAGCCCTGGCTGGTGTGGCTCAGTGGATTGAGTGCCGGCCTATGAACCAAAGAATCTCAGTTTGATTCCCAGTCAGGGCACATGCCTGGGTTGCAGGCCAGTTTCCCAGTTGGGGGCAAGTGAGAGGCAACCACACATTGATGTTTCTCTCCCTCTCTTTCTCCCTTCCTTCCCTTCTCTCTAAAAATAAAGAAAGAAAAAAAAATTTTTAAGAAGAAGTTTCTAATCTAGTGACATCTTAGCCTGTGGGGACAGGGGGCTCCAGGAGTCCCACCCATATTTCAAAATTCTTTCTCTACAGACTGGCTTTGAATGATGGACATGAACAGGGCACCTGTGTGAAGTGTGCAGTCAGTTGACCATGACCACTGTTTCCACCTCCCTGGAGCATATACACATTGACTTTGCATTATTCAAGCACAAGCCATTTGCCACCCCAACTCTCCTACTCAGGTAGGCTGTGTAGCCAGGGGTTCACTAGGAAAAAATGTGCAAAAACTCCCAGATCCAAAGAGAATGTTCCTACTTGGGGAGAAAAACTTGGGAAGAAAATTCAGAACAGGATGTTCACCCACAAAGGGAATATCCTCATATTCAGAACAAATGTTTAATATGGGAGCCAGAAAGGAGACCAGTGAGGGAAATGGGCCCAAGGGCCCAAGTAGAAATCAAGGGTAGCTTTGGAGAGAAGAAAGGATGCATCTTCCCTAGGGAGAAAAAAGACAGGAAGAGGAGAGGGGATGATCCTGGCAGATACTGATTAGAAGAACACAGACATTGTCAGAATTGATATACAAAGGGGTAATGAGTATTACTTCATCTTGACTGCCCAAGCCCCAGCTATCTTTCCCATTAGGGGGCTGCCCTTTTGAGGCGTGCCCTCCTCAGCTAAAGAGGCAAAGGAGAAACAGCCTGTCTTCATCTCGTGCTATTCCTCTAGCCCCTGGAAGCCACTGTATTACCCTGGACTTATGTTCAGTCAAGAAAATGGCCTTTCATTGCAGTGAGTGTGGCCCAAAAGTGAATGGAGTTATATTAGTTACCTATTGCTGTATAAAAAAATTACCTCAAAACTTATTGGCTTAGAACAACAGATATTTGTTCTCTCAGTTTTTGGTGGTCAGAAAATCATCTGTGTGTTTCTGGTTTAGGATCTCTCATGAGATTTCAGTCAAGATTTTGGCCAGGCCTGCAGTCGCCTGAAGACTTGAGTGGAGCCAAGGACCCACTTCAAAGATGGTTCACATAAGAGACTATTAGCAGGAGACCACAGTTTATCTCTGGCTGTTGGTAGGAGGCCTCAGTTTCTTTCTATAAGAACCTTTCTGTAGGTACAGAGGGCCCACAGGCACAGCAAAGAATGCTCAACACCACTCGCTATCAGAGAAATGCAAATTAAAACCACAATGAGATACCACCTCATGCTGGTTAGAATGGCCATTATTAACGAACCAACAAACAACAAATGCTGGTGAGGATTTAGAGAAAAGGGAATCCTAGTTGGTGGGAATGCAGACTGGTTCAACTGCTATGGAAAACAGCATGGAATTTTCTCAGAAAACTAAAAATGGAACTGCCTTTTGATCCAGTGATTCCACTGTTAGGATTATACCCAAAGAATCCCAAAACACCAAATTCAAAAGAACCTATGCACCCATATGTCCATAGCAGCACTACTTTAAATAGCCAAGTGCTGGAAACAGCTTAAGTGCCCATCTGTAGATGAGTGAATCAAAAAACTGTGATACATTTACACAATGGAATACTATGCAGCAGAAAGAAAAAGGAACTCCTACCTTTTGCGACAACATGGATGGAACTAGAGAGAATTACACTAAGTGAGATAAGCCAGGTGGCGAAAGATAAATATCATATAATCTCACCTAATACAGGAAACTAATGAGCAAAACAAACAAATGAGCAAAATAGAACCAAAGACATGTAAACAAAGAACAGACTGACAGTGACCAGAGGGGAGGGGGAAGGGGGAAAAGAAGGGGAAGGGTCTAGTCAAGGAACAAATGTGAATGACCCATGGACATGGACAACTCAATGGGGATGGACTGTGGGAGAGGAAGGAGGTGGGTGGAGCAAGGGAGAGCAAAGCAGGAAAAATGGGACAACTGTAATAGAAAAACAATAAAAAATAAATTTTTAAAAATCCTTACATATTACAGGAAAAAAATAAAATAAAAGAACCTTTCTGTAGGGCTTCATAAGTGGCCTTATCGCATGGCAGCTGGTTTTCCCCAGAACAAATGATCCAAGAAAGAGAGGCAAAAACCACAGCATCTTTCATAACCTATCCTCAGAAATCACATACAGTCATCTCCTCAAGATCCCACTGGATACACAGGGAAGCCCTGCCCAGTACAGACAGGACTACCAGTGGTGTGAGACGGGGCTAAAGGTCACTAGGACCATTTTGGAGGCTGGCTGCCATGGCTACTCATGGTCAGTCGGCTGGTTGTCCAGCACCAGTGTCCCGCGGTGGCAGCAGGCATGTCAGGGGCAGCAGCAACAGGAACACCCAGTCACACCCCTCAGCCCAGCCTCCAGACCCATTTTGAGTCCTGCTTGTTTTTCAACCTTGCTCCTCCAGCTTCCTGTGGATTCTATTGGCTTCCATCTCTTGTCTTGCTAAAGATAAACAAGGCTAGTTTCTGTTGTTAAGAGCCCTAAATGGGACAGGTGATGTTGATCTCCAGGAAGTTGTTGGTAAGGGAGAAGACGAAACTAACTGAGGTTGGAGGCTTAGAGAGTGAAGTTTAAGAAAGAGTGCCATGAGGGAGACATGTTGGAGCACCCAAGAGAAAAATGTAATAATTGTTGAGAAGCTGTGAGAACCAAAAGCATTTATGTAAGACCCAGTTGAGAGATCATGCAGAACAAGTTATTTTTTGTTTGTTTGTTTGTTTTATTTAATTCAACAAAACACCCTCTCCTTTTAGTATATGTCTCATTCAGTCATTGAGGAATGTATAGACTAGAGAGCTTAGATTAACTCAAAAACATAAGATATTTCATATTATTTTTATTAATTAATTAATTTTGGTCCTCCAGTGCAGAGCATTGAGTAAATCATACATCTTATATTTTTCCATTCAGGGATCCTCACTCATTTTATGTATTTCTTTATTCTCTTTTTTTCACATAGCCATCTCCTCATTCCCCATACTCACAGCCAGTCATTCTAATGGTTCAATGTTCATCTGTTTATTTGTATGTATTAATGCAAATAGTATTGTTTTGTATGCATGCATTTTTGATTTGTGTAAATTTTCTGTTTAGATCTCATTCTATTTCTTACCTTTTCACGAGCTCTGTTTTAAGATTGATTTGTGTTATGTTTACATCTAATCAATGGCTGCTAACTGCTGCAGAGGCTTCATGCTTCATTCTCCCAGGAATGGATGCCCAGGTTGCATTTAACTTCTCACCATCACCACAAATCATTCTGTTGTGAGCACACATGTCTCCTTTACAATATATCGCTGACACTGGAATTACTGGGTCAGAAGGTATGTGTAAACTCAATTTGATGAAATCATGCCTGATTGCTTTCTAGAATGCCTCCCCAGGTCCATGCTCACTAGAGGTGCATGAGGGTGAAAAGTGTAACTTAATGATCTATGGCACTGGCTGCAAGCTGGTATCTTAGGAGCAGACTCCAGGTCTCTCCAACCCAGGTTAAAAATATCTTTAACTTAGAGCTCTATGTTAAATTTTTTCTTTTGTTATATTTCACAGGTTTCTCCTAATCCAGTGCTCCCTCCCTTATTATTACTAAAAACACATCCCATGATAATCTTCAGAATATTATTATAAAGGGGGAGGAAGGAGTCTACTGATGCAATCTGTGCCTCCAATTTTGCCTTACTGGCCTCACTTCCCTTCCTGTGAGCTCTTGGCATTTTCAGATATACAGGAAACACTCATGAGCACCGGGAGCCTTTCAAGTAGAAATGAGCTTCTCTCAATATCTAACTTGGCACTGAATGTATTGCTTTCCTCCTCCTCTTTGCCCAGCATCAATAAGTCAGATAGCCACCAAAATTACAGAAGTCCTACATGTCAACTGGGAAAAAGTAAAAGCTAAATGATGCAAGAGTTGAAAGGAGGCAGGCCAGTAGTTTTCCCTGTTGACTAGGTAAGGAAATGCAAGGTTACAGCAGAGTCTGCATATCTAATGCTGGAAGGCAAAGAAGAAGATGAATTAGCCAAAGCAGATTGGATTTCAAACCACTACCCTACATAGCAGAGAGTCCACAATAGCTTCTCCAATTGTGATCAATGTTGTATCAGAATAAGCTAACATTTAGGTGGGGTTTTAGAGTTCACAGTATACTTTTACAAAATAATCTTGTTGGTTCCCAGCAAATCTATAAGGAATTAGGGCAGCTACACCTAATGTCTGCAGTTTATGGAATGTGAAACTAAGAATCAAAGAGTTTAAATGGCTTGCTAAGATCACATTGCTTGTTAGTTCTGGAGCTAAAAACCAAATGCAAACTCCAGACTGGAATCTGAATGTGTGATTTATAACAATGCATTCATTCTAGCAAAATTACACTGTTGTAAAAGAATTCGGAGCCCAAGTGGAGTTCAGTAAAATGGAATTTAATCCAAGTATAATCTTCACAGTTACAAGAAACATTTAAAGTGGGACAATAAATTATATGTGATACTTCCAATTTTGGATGCTGTTTACTGGGGAGAAGAGAAAAAGAACAGATAATGGTTGTTTCTTAAGACAAGTCTACGGTTCCTTTTCTCTTGCACTGGTTTACTAATCAATAGACAAGGTAGTTTCACTAGAGGTTTTAAATCCACTCTCTTAGATGTCCCTGCATGAAAATTAGAAAAGACTGCTGCAAAAAAAAAAAAAAAAAAAAAATAACAGGCTGCTGCTATTCAGACCCCACTGTGCACACACACATCCCCAGCAATTTCTGGGACTCCCCCAGGGCCCAGCCTCCCTGGACCCCCAGTGTTTAAAGGAAGGCAAGGCAGGGCTTCCAAGCTGGAGACTTGCAGTCCATTCTGAGAGGAGATTTTAAAAAGCACAGTGGTTCTAGGATCCCAGGCAGCAGTCTGTTACAAAACAAATTAAAAAAAAAAAAAATCCTGTTTGATTGTAGAAATAGAAGAGGTCACCTGCTCCAAAGATGTGCAGTGTTTTGTCAAAACTCCTCCCTCAACCCCATGGTGTTATTTCAGGTCCATGTTCTGCTGTATGTGATGTTGCCCCTCCTGCCATACTTTGGGGACTGAATAAAGGATCCTTATGGTTCTATCCAGCCCAAGAGACTCCTGTTCCTGACCTCTGACCTTTAACTCACTGCCCATCTTCCATCAGGATCCCTGTGGTAAGAGAGATTAGCTCAGATGTGAATAATCACTCTTGGATGTCTTCTCCAGGTTCCTACAGTTTTATTAATGACAAGAAAGAACCTGAACAAGAGGTGATGCAGTTAAAAGAAAAGATGAGTAAGAATAAGCTTACATTGGATATTAGAATCATGTATCGATCATTGTCAGTCCCCGCCAGTGACAAAGATTGCTGAGTAAGTTGACAGTTGTGGCTCTAGATCTAAGGTTATATTGCCCAAAGAAAGATACTGTTGACCACCATGCTTGAAAATTATGCTATCCTTGTACCTAAAGAGTACACCTGCTACCTCTATAGCCTGGGTAGCCCCTTCCATCAAGGCCTTTGGACAAGCCCTGGGAGGTTGCTGTTGAGAATGAGATTCCAGGGGGCAGGAGGCTGGACTGGAGGGCTTCCCTGGTGACTGATGGAGCAGGACAAACTCTTCTGCCAACTCCTCTGTCCCACACAGCTTGATTTTCTGTGAAAGAGAGGACAAGAAGAAAGAAAATCTATTTTACCAGATTTTCAATATTTCTTCTGCCTTCTTATCCACTTTCCATTAGGGATTTTCACAATGTCAATCTTTCTCTCTGCTTCCTGTTTCCCCATTTTCAGATTCTCATCTGAAATCTTCACTTCAATGGTGTTGGTGGCTGAATTACTTAATCATAATTGACAGTAGTTACTAAACTGGCAAAGGCTGGTCTTATCAAACAAACCCCCACACATCCAGAACTGTCCACTGGGGACTTAGTGAGACCCATTCAATTCTCATATCCTGTTCTGCTTTCTATGCCACCACAACACCCGTGTCTTTACTCCCAAACAGAGAAGAACTTTAGCTCAGTGGTGTTGAAAAGGGCTTGAGTCCAGTGGTATTGCTGTAAAGTAAGGGATCATAGGAAAGGCAGAAGGTCTCCTAATACAAGGAATAAAATGCAGATTTAATCCAGAAAGTGCTGCATAACCTAGCTCCTGCCTCCAAATGACCTCATTCTCAATTCTCTGGACACACTCACCTTCTTCCAGTTCTCCAAATGTGTTAAGACCTTATTTACCTCAAGGCCTTTGCACACTATCCACTTTCTCTGGACATCTGTTGTCTTTGCTATTTGGTTAACGCATTGGTCCATTAAGGCTACTATAACAAAGTTCCACAGACTGAGAGACTTAAATAGCAGAAATGCATTGTCTCAACATTGTGGAGGCTAGAAGTCTGAGATCAAGGCATCACCAGGGTCAGGCTCCCTCTAATGGCACCACAGGAAAATCGGCTTTAGGCCTGTCTCCTAGCTTTTGTTGGTTTGTTGGCCATCTTTGGTGTTTCTTAGCTTGTAGAAGCATTGCCTTGATCTCTGTCTTTATCTTCACATGGTATTCTCCCTGTGTGCATGCCTGTCTGTGTTCAAGTTTCCTCTTTTATAAAGACACCGGTCATATTAGATTAAGGGGACTCCAGTATGACCTCATCTTCCCTTAACTAATTATATCTGCAACAACCCCATTTCCAAATAAGGTCACATTCTGGGGTACTAGACATTAGGGCTTCAAGATATTAATTTTGAAGGTATGCAAACAAGCCCATATACACAGGCTTCTTCCCATTCCTCAAGATGCAGCAGAAGCATCATATCCCTAGAGAATTTCCTCTCATTACCCTTTCCAACCATCTCTACCACCAAACTCCAACTGTCTCACAAGTCACAGTTTTCACCATTGATGATTTCCTCATTTGTTTCACTGGTCCACTAAGATTAGGAGCTCCACTAGTGGAAGGTTTCAGGGACCACTGGTTCGATTCCCAGTCAGGACAAATGCCTGGGTTTCGGGCCAGGTTCCCAGTTGGGGGCGTGTGAGAGGCAACCTGTCGATATTTCTCTCACATATTGATGTTTCTCTCCCTCTCTTTCTATCCCCCTTCCCCTCTCTCTAAAAATAAATAAATAAAATCTAAAAACATGTTTTTAAATTGTACAATGTATTTAAAATCATTTATTTTTAATGCTGAGCTTATTGGTGTCTCTGATATTCCATGCCAGAGGTAAGTGCCTTAGTCACCTCACCCTCATCCCTGACCATCTGTAGCATTGGAACTGAAGAAAAAAGGAAGCAGGCACTTAATCAGCAGGGACAGAGGGATTTTTCTCATTGCGAAAGGAAGCAGAATGACAGAGAACCCTCCTCAATACAATTGGGTGGCAATGGACTTGAGGGAAACTGAGGCAAGTGTTGGGTCCTGGAAATACAATAGGGACACCTCACCCTTTGCAAGTCGCTGTTTCTCATAGCAACAAAGTTTGGTTTGCTTTTTTCCTAGACAACTACATTCCTCTCTTGCTCTCTGGCCTCAAAACTCATCTCAGGCCCAGTACAAACAGCACTCCACTTCTGCGTGTCCTCGGATCAAGAAAGCCATATAGGAACACAGAAATCCTGGTGCTCTGAGCTCTTTGCTCCCTGTCTATGAGGTGTTCATACACCCAGGATGGGGCCAGGGCTTCTGAAACACCTGTGTCACTGAGTAACAGGGATTTCACCAGAAATGTTTAAGGACTGTTAGGCCTCCAGGTAAAAAGGACATTCAACAGTTTCCCAGAGCTGCAGCTCATCAGCCAGTTTCTCCTCAGGGCCTCACCGTGTTCACTCAGCTGCCCCTTGGAGCCTCACCTTCTCCCTGCTGCACCTCCCTCCTTGTCCCTCCACTGCAGCCAGAATGCAGCATGGAGCCGTTGGGACAGGTTTATTCCTCCAGCTCCCCACAAGCCTTATTTCCACATTAAATATCTCTCCATAACCCTGTTTCTGGATGATAGATTACTCAGAAAGGCCAAGAGTGAGAACTCTCTCTCCAGTGCTGAGGATGCTTCCATGCTAGTGGTGCTCAGAGCTGAAAGGAGGGTGCTTTGCTGCTAAGTCATTGTTGGGGGAGCTAGCTCTGGAGCTGCCCTATCTCTTAGTGTGGAAGATGTCATAGAGAAGCCTGGGAAAGTGGCAGCAGCCTGAGGCCTGCATATAGAGCAGCTCAGCAGTGCAGGGAAGCCCACAGCTTGAAGCGCAGCAGCTCTGAAGGTATAGGACCACCTTTATCTCCTTTTCCAGAACCAACAGTTTCTTGAGCATTTACTTAAGGGCCTGCAGCTGCTTCCCGTGGAGTCTGCTGACCAGTCACTCTGACAGTGATCTTCTAAAAGCCAGGTACTTCTCCTATCTGGAAGGAGTTGGGAATTTGAATTGCTCTGACTTTAAAGCCCATGCTATATGAGAGCTAAAAAGGAGAGGCATCATGGTGCCCTTGACCTAGACCCTCTAAAATTTAGTTTTATTGACTCTAAAATAACAATGTCACCTCCTATGAATGAGTTGTAAGAATAAGATGTGTAATATATGTGAACATGTCTAAAATATTCTGTGAATGCAACACACACACACACACACACACACACACACACACACACGTCTCTAAGCAAACCAATGGAAATGGTCATCCCACAGGGCCTAGCCCATCTATAACCTTCTACTCTCATGCCCAACTCAGTCTTCCAGATGCCCAGAGACTTCCTTCTTGTCCCTCCTACTGGCTGTGCCCACACTGGAGGGAAGAGTATATAGGCACTATATACCTCTACTTCCTCTTTCTGGACTGTGTCATTTTGGGTTCTGACTTTCAGAGCTAGAGCTCTGTACATTTCTGATAAGGAACCACCCTGACTTTGCTGGGCCTTCCACCATGTTTGAAGCAAATGTATTCAGTGGCCAAAACAGAACTAGTAGAAAAATGTTCATTTTCCCTCTTTATCTCTGACAGTCAGGCTTTTTTTTTTTTTTTTTTTTTTTTTTTTTTAGATTCTTGGTCCATAGGATTTCACTGCCTGATTGGTCAAAGGAGACAAGGGGTGATGGAAAGACTTGGAGATTCTGGACTGCCCGAGCTCCAGAAGAAAGCTCAGTTTGACTTTAAGTCATCAAAGTATGAGACTCTAGAAGAGGCAAATAGAGAGGAGGTCCAGAAACCCCTCCAGGGCACAGGGTACCTCCCTCCCAAGTCCAGAGCACACAGGAATGAGAAGACACAAACAGGGATTGGAAAGCACCTTAGGAGACAGCTAGATGGCTTTCTCATTCAATGTTGAACACCATTCCTCACTCATTCATTCATTCAACAAGCAACTGTTACTTATCTAATCTCTGCTTTCAGATTTGGTGACAGAAAAGGAAACTCACCATTTCCCACTGATACAGAGACATGTGATCAGATCACTGGGGAGAAGTAGGGAGGGACCGCAGGATGAGTTTGCCAAGGCAATGGTAAGCAGTCTGGGACTGGATTGGCTGAGAAGCTGAATGCCCACAGAGCACATGGAATTATGGGCATGAAGATCTGAAATAAAAGTAGGGCTTTCATGCTGTTGGCTCTGGCTCTGGCTCCTGGCCTGGCTGGCTCTGGCTCTCAAGTTCTCTCTCTCTCTTCCTCGAGGATGCCTGGATGATCCTGCTGCAGCTGCCTGCCTTTCCCCAACAGATGGTATTTTGGATGGGAAGGAAGTCCTGGTGCAGCCTAAGGTGGGGCTGGCCTGGCAGAGGGCAGCAGGGTTATTCTTCTTTGGATGTTCTGGAGGGGATGACCTCTGAAGCAGAAGCCTGCCATTCTTCCGAAATTGTGTAACTTTTGTATTTTATGTTGTTTTGTTTTTAATCATCCTTATAGAAATGAAATAACTAAAACAGGGAGAATGATAGGAGAACCCAGGGGTTAGAGTTCAGCCTGAAACCTCTTGATAGGTTTAAGTGATTAAAGCTGTGGCTTGATAGGCTTAAGTGACTGCTTTTGAATAAAGTCTTCTTTCCTTTATCACCAAAACTTTGCCTCTGGAATTTTGCCTAGAGAGTGGCGGTGGACAGCAGCACCCCACCTGCTGTTTGGTAACACCATGATCGAACTTTCAAACACAAATGAGAGAATTTTGGCTCATCAATACTTTTAAAGATTTCCCCTAGAATGTAAGCTCCATGAAATCAAGGTTCATGTGTGTTTTACTCCCTGCTGCATTTCCTGTGCCAAACTCATAGTTGTCACTCGATAAATATTTGTGGAATAGATGAATGGATGATTGAATGAAGTATCCTCATGGCAGAAGAGAACAGCTTCATATCTCAAAGGCATGACCAGAGGACTGAGCAGCGAAAAAAATAATTTTAAGTCCCAATTGTTTTCTGAACAATTCATGCAAAAATTACACTTTGAATCAAAATATATCTTTTTTCATTTTATATGTAAAACGAGGTTTTCATTTACTTACCAGAGAGTACAATTTGTGTGTGCCTTGTGGCTTTGCCCCAGGCATATTGCCACATACCCAGGAGGTACACACAGCCTGGTTTGGGAGACTGGTCCTGGGTGATGTGCTGATTCCACCCCTGCATCCTGTTGCCTGGATCCTGCACCCAACTTCTGCTTTGATGTCCTTCTGTCCCACAGCCTACCTTTGCTCTAATCTAGCCCAACCTGACCTACATTCTGTTCTCAGGCGAAGCCTCCTAAGTGACAGCAGGAGGTAGCACTCCTCTTCCCATCTTTTTTTATTTCGTAAAACTCAGAGGAGGTCATGAATAATTGGTTCTTTCTAGAGAGGGATTGATAATCTGTCTTTCTCGAAGCTATTACCGGGCTGGCCTGCCAAGTGGACAAGTGTTAAGAGGAGAAAATAGAGCAGTGGCCAGGGTGGGGAATGAGCTCAAAATAATGGAGTCAGAGTTGCAGAGAAGTCCCCTCCTGGCAGCCAGATGATAAATCATGTCAGTCCTGGAGGAGAATCGCTCCTCCTGCCCTCCACCTGCTGCTGATCCACATGCTGCCTCAACTCAGGCTGGACCTGGGCACTGTAACTCACTGCTGAAGAGGCTTTGCCCCATGGGTGAGGTGAACACTCTGTCACCCACCTGTGTGGAACAGTGTACAGGGCACCAAAAGTCCCAGTCACCAGCATCCGGCCCATCATTCTGCAGCCATTGTTGAACTTATTAGGAACCCAGCACAGCACTGGGGCCTGAGGGCATGGGTCCTGCCTCCATCAGCTCACAACCAGAAATGCCACATCCTGGTCCTGCCCTGGACTAGCACCCCTCAGTCATCCCCACTGTCTAAGGCTCCGTGTTAGATTGGGAATGTGGTACCTGGAAGTTAACAATCAGTTCCTGTCAGTTCATAGTGTCTGTAGTGTGCTGAGCACTTTCATGTTCATGACGTCATTTAATCCTTAGCATCATCTTATGAATTTATTTTAGAAATAGAAACTTAAATATTCAGTAAGAGATTTCTCCAAGGTCACAAATCTAAAAAGTGGTAAGGCTTCAATTCAAACCTTAGAATTTTCTAAGACCAGAGCCCCTTTTCTTTTCTCTGTCCTCGCCTGTGGGATGAGAGGGCTGTGGCTATGAAACTGCGCGTGGAAAAGGGAGTCAGCTGGGCAGGAGATCACCACAGGTGGCCCTGAGCAGCCAAGGACAGCCTGAGGGCCCTGTGGACCTGTAAGTTGCCAAAAAGGGAGAAGAGCTCTCTGTTGAACCTGGGATGTGTTTGTTCCTATTTCTTCCTGGGGCCAGGCCTACTAGAGACAAATTCCCAAGTATGAGTAAGGGCCTGCGCCCTTGGTAAGTAATGATGTAGAGGTTAATTAGGTGGTATTTGTTTTGTTCATTTCTTTGAATCTTTCTTTGACTGCATGTGTAATGACACTGACTGGTCCTTGGAAGCACATGACCTAGGAGTCTGCTATGTGTTTTCTTTCTCCTCCACCGAGAAGCAGCCACATGCCTTCCTCTGCTCAGCAGCTCTCACTGTGATTAAGAGTGTCCATGCCCCCAATACTTATCAACTATCCCTCCAGCAGGGTGGCTGACTGACCGAGTGTCCCATTTGCCTAAAGAAAAAAGAAAGAAAGAAAGAAAGAAAGAAAGAAAGAAAGAAAGAAAGAAAGAAAGAAAGAAAGAAAGAAAGAAAGAAAAAATAGACAACCCAGAAGAAACAGTACTGGCCTCTTTCAGATATGATATTTTTATCCGTGTTATAGATGGGATTCATATTTCCATTCATTAAAACCTTTCTTATGCCCTTTGGTTCTATACTTTGGGTCTCTCCTTTGGTTTGGTTTTCCTGGGCTGCTCACCATAGAATCGCTGCCCTCTCAATGCCAAGGAAGGTGCCCTATAGTGACCTGCTCATTGTGGTGGTGGGGGGGGTCTAGAGGGGGAGAGAGAGCATGTTACTTCTATACCCTCAGGTTGAGATATAAGAGTTTCCTCTGAAACCCCCAAGGTGCCTTCCTATGAGGTTCTTCAGATGGCCAAGATGGAAAAACAATCTCTCTCTCTCTCTCTCTCTCTCTCTCTCTCTCTCTCTCTCTCTCTCTCTCTCTCTCTCTCTCCCTCTCTCAAAAAAAAAACAAAAAACAAAAAAACACCCCATAGAATCTGCACAGTGAGTGCATGGCTATCCCAGGATTGGATGTGGCATTGGTTCTAAACTCCAAACAGCACTTCCTGTTCCCTAGACTATCTCTCACAGAGAAGACCTGAATTCTGTTTCCTTGACAACCAGTCTCCCCTTCTTTCCATATTTTTTAATGTTGTGATGATAAGGTGTATTTAAACCCAGCAGCCATGTTCCCATGGTGATAGAAGACCCCCAGTAAGTTGCTATGGGAACAAGAGATGACTTTGAAAGAGGACAAAAGTAAGTCGGCCTTGTCAGGGATGACAGCAAAGTTAGAAGCAGAGAGTCTGAAGACTATGACCCAAGACAGCATCAGGTCATAGGTAATGGTCCAGTCTATTCTACCTGAGGCCAGTGGGGGGTCATGGGGTAGGAGTGGGGGGGGTGGCACCAAGCTTCCAACTCTGCTCACAAGAAGACCCTGAGCAAAGCAAGGTGACCGCTGGAATTTAAAGACAAGTTTTCTCCATTTGTCCTTATTTGCTATTTACTCCTTTGTCTCTTTTTTTTTTTCCTGATAGGTTTTTAAGAAACAGAGGGACTGGATGGGGCAGCTTCAATGTGAGGATCAGAATGATGAAGGCATTTGTTCTCTTCAGCTGCTCCAGGACATGAAACAAAGTTTTCTCTGAGTTCTGAGATCTGGTGCCCTAGAGCCAAACAGAATTTTCCCTTTTTTGTCTTTTCCCCAAAATTTTATAATTTCCAAACATACAACAAAGTTGAAAGAATTTTATAATTAATACATGTATACCCGTAACCTTGGTTGTTCCATTAATATTTTACTATGTTTGCTCTCTCATGTATCTATCTATCCATCTGCTCACCACTCTTTCCTTTGACTGATTTCACACAGCTAGTAGAACTAGGATTACAACCAGATCCATGCCTTTCCAAAGCCACTTTCTTTTTGTTAGGATGACCAGCCATCCCAGTCTGCTTGGAACTGAGAATTCCTGGAACATAGGACTTTCAGTTTTAACATTAATGCAGCCCAGAGGACATGTAACCCTAATTCCTGCATAGTATGTTTTGAGGAATTTAAGGTGTGGTTAAGGGGAAAAGGGCACCATGTAAACAGGCAAGCAGCAACTTCATACATATATAATCATAAATTCAGAGAGAGACAAAATCAAGTGTGGGAAAGGATATGAAGATAATGGAACTCTCATTATTGCTGATAAGAGTGTCAATTGTTACAATCACTGTGGAACATGGGATTTAGAAGTGCTTATCAGTAGAGGACTGGGTAAAAAAGCTTTCGTACATTTACACAATGGAATAGTATGCTGCTGTAAAAAAGAAGGAATTCTTACCCTGTGCAACAGCATGGATGGACCTGGAGAATATTATGCTAAGCAAAAGAAGCCAGTCAGAGAACGACAAATACCATACGATCTCACTCATACATGGAGTCTAATAAACAAAATAAACTGAAAACAAAATAAAACCAGATGCTTGGATACATGGAACAGACTGACAGCTAGATCTCAAAGGGGTGGGGGAAACTAAAAGAAATTAGCCAAAGAACATATATGCACATATGCATAGCCCATGGACACAGACAACAATGTGATGCAGGCGGGGGCAGGGGAGTTGTGGGGGCTGGGTGGAGAGGGGAAAAGGAGGAAAACTGAAGAACATCTGTAATAGTGTAAACAATAAAAAAAGAAGTATTTACATATACATACCCTATGACTCCACAATTTCACCCTTAAGTGTACCCAAAAGAAATGAGAATATATGTCCATAAAACAATGTAAAAGAATATTTAGAGAAGCTTTATTCATATTACCCAAACTAGAAACGACCCAACAAGAAAATAAATTGTGTATATTTCTATAATTGAGTACTATATAGCATTAAAAAATAAGAAACCTGTTGACACATGCAACAATATGGAAGAATCTTAAAAAACACAGTATTGAATCAAAAAAGCCAGGCAAGAGTATATACTGTATGATTTCATTCACACGCAAGTCCAGAAAAGACAGCTCTTACTTACAGTGAAAGACACAGAAGATGGGGTTACACCTGGGTGGAGAAGGGGGTGAGGGCACTAGACGGGTCTTCCAACTTGATTGGGTGTATTTACACATAAGTATTAATTGAGCTGTGCAGGTAAGATTAGTGTACACTTTACTGCTATATCTCAATTTAAAATTTTTTTTAAAGGCAGACATTAGAATTCCAAAAACAAGAATTAAAAAGTAGAGAGAGAGAGCAGTAAATGCTGGAGCTAATAGGGAAAGCTGTAATGTGGTTGCCAGCAAGCCCTGAAGGGGCTGGAAAACACTAGAGCATGTTACCAAATTATTCTTCTACTCCGGAAATTTGATCTGTGAGTCTGTCAGTACCAGGAATTTCACATCACACTACAAAGAGCCAGAGCAAGTAGTTTGCAGTGGAAAGGTGCTACATCTTAAGAGTAGAAAAATCACCTCTAATTCTGTATGTCTGGAGCTAGCCCTGAAGAGTGGGAGGTTGGGAACCACATTCGTGCCTTCTTTGTATATATGTTCCAGATAGTCAAGGACAGCCATTTGGAGGCCTGGCCACTGCAAAGATTTCCTCCCAGGGTATTCTGCCCCTCAGAATGAAAAGATGTGCCAACTCACTGCTTTCAGTAGCTCCCAGGTCCCGCAGCAAGCCTCCCCTCAAACACAGCCTCTCCACTCCCACAAATGTGGGGAACACTTGGGCAGGGGACAGATTAGACCTCCTCCCTTGGGGCCCTTCCATCCCAGATACTTAGGCTACACCATTTCATTTTGGCTGGATTAATTTTGCATTGCTGCATGATTCATGCTTCCTGTCTGGGTTCCAAAGCATATAACTAGAGGATCCCTCTGGAGAGGGGCACCGATTGTTAATACCTTTAACATGCCTGCATCTGACGATGAGAACAGAGAAAATACATATTTTCATATTACATCTATATCCATCTATATATATTTAACATGTCATTGTGCCACTTTGTACAGGATTGTTATTTTAAGTGGAGGTTTGGCCGCACTCCAGGGATTGATGCATCAGGGTCAGGCGGCCTCTGAGGCAGCTGTAATTTTTATGCTGAGCTCCCGGAACACGATGAGTTACCTTGGGGAGATTTTGCCACAGTGCAGAGAGCTAGACTGAATGCCTCTTAATTGAAAGGGCACAGATTTTAAAGAGAAGAAAAGTCTTGTCTTCTCTCTCTCTCTCTCTCTTTTCTCTGGTTAGGAAGAATAAACCCCTGCCTGGACTGAAGGGTTATTGCAAAAGAGACTCAAGAAACACCTATGCAAACTCCCCCAACCAAAGATTCTTGGGACACTGTCAGTCAATGGCAAATGGATATGTACTCTCTGAGCATTTGTAGACTGACAGGACATTTAGGATTGAAGCCAAGGACTGGCTGTTTATGATTGAGGCTCCGGGGTCTGCAGGTGAGTTAGCCTACACCCAGATAAGAACTTGTCCCTCCTGCCAATAAAAAGGAATGATCCACAATGTCAGCTCCAGAGTGTCAGGAGTCCTCCAAAGTCCCAAAGTGTGTCCTTCCAGCCCAAAACAATATACCCAGTCTCAATGAAGAAAGTCAGTAGTGGATTGCCCAGACCAGAGAACCCCTGGCCTTCAAACTAGAGGCTAAAGAAAGCAGAAATGGGCTTTAAATTTTTCTGCAAAGGGGCATCAGCAGGACCACGCTCCTCTCCTCTATATGAAATTTGGGAACCCTGCTCCAGCTCCGGCTTTTCCAGGCTCCCATCTCCCTCCTCTCTCCTGGCAGGCCTGGCCCCCTAGCTCCTGGGCAACTGTTTCTGGCCCCTGAGATTCTCTCCTGTGGCAGAGCCCCCCCTCCCTTCAAGTGGCAATTTACAGCCAGGGAAAGAAATAGAGAAAAAATTCTTATTAAATATGTGTAGTTCTGCTCTTTCTTTTGGTGGGATAATTCCTAACAGACCACAGTTGCAGAAGACCAACTGAGCAAATGATGAAAGAATATAAATATCTAAAATTACTGTATCTTGCATTCAGTTTTCCTACTGCAGCCCCAAAGAGCCAGATTTAATTTTTAAAAGAGACAAGAGAGGAAGCCTGGCCCCATGGCAAGGCCTTAAATAAACAAAATAGGCTTTAGGTGCACAGTCAGCCAAGTTGCCCTGTGGATGAAGGTGAATGAGTATGTCTTTGTGTGTCCGCTCGTGAGTGTGTGTGTGCATTTGTATGTGTGTGTTGGCAGTAGGGAAGAACAAGGCTGGAGAGCTGTGAAGATGAACTTCAACCACTAAGCATTCTGATTTCCACACCCCTGAAATAGGACATTTGTTTACATGAGGAGGCGGGAAGGAAAATTAAGCAATGATTTTCAAATCCCTCAAGAGCTATTATGCAGCAAATGTCATCCAGCTGTTCTCCACCCCCAGCCCCAGTTTCCCATCTGCTGCCTGGTTTAGGTAGGGCTGTTAGGACAGGACCACTCACCATCTTTTGGTTGCCAAAATCCTGGGTAGTTTGGCATGTGGGTTCTATCCACACTGTCCGCTTGGAGGTGGAGTTGGCAGGGTCTGGCCTTTCTAAGTGGACTGGAATCTGAGCCTATACCACCTTCTGCATAGCAGGTGCCTGGACCTAAGGCCAATATGAGTTGTACATTGGCCCTCTTAGGGCACAGAGCCATGCTGCTCATGCCAGATACCAGAATCACCCTCTGGATCCCCTGGGAGCAGTTAAGAAAAGATCAAGGCTGGCAGTTTGGAAGACCTCCCAGTAAGCATCTAGCCTCTAGTCATGGAAACCAAATCAAATCTTGGGCTGGAAGAATATGGTGCATGCATATGCAATTCATTCATCTATTCAATAGATATTTACACACTCCTATTGGGTAGGGTGTCTATTTCAACTTTCTGGCTTGAGCTTTATTGTTGCATATATTAGTTTGCTCTGTTGTCACCTTAACCCAACATAGCATAGCCTTCAAGTGTGTGTCTAATTTCCTGTTCTGATAGACATGAAAGAATTCCGCTCCTGCTGCTGTTTCTCAGCTCCTGTGACAGACTGATCCACTTTAAGGTTTGCCTTCAGTTTTTTGGGGCCAACTGGTTTTCAAGGAAAGGACTTGCTTCCAGTTATTAGGGTATTAAGGGGCTTAGAATCTAGGTGCAAGTGGCTCAGAATGTGAATGAGATCAGGGACATGCTGCCCATCCTCCCTGGTTCCCACATTGCCTCTGGCCAGGTGACACAAACCTGGAAAGCAATTATTTTGAATTCTAGTAGCAGAGCTGGAGGCCTAAATGATCAGGAAACTCAGGAACCAGGAAAGATGCCGTATGTTTATTACCTTAATGATCTCTCTTTCATGTCTTTTATTCTACTTTCTTAGAGAGATCTGCTTATTAGTCACCATGAGACTATATCATTTCAAATCTCACAGAGAATTGAAGGGCCCTGGCTCCATTTTACAGCTCCCTTTTACCATCCCTGCTCTGCAGTTTGATTACACATCCCAGAGGCAGAAGGGATCAGTTCTTTACCTATTTTCATTATTGCTCTCTTCTCTTTTGATCACAGATGTTTGTTAACCTGGCTTATTTCCCTTATGAGTTCCTTTAGGGTTGTTTTGCTTATTCCCAAGGTCTAACAGAGTGCTTTTCACGTAAGGGGAGCTCAATAAAGTTTCATCAAATAAATGAATGAATGAATGAATGAATGAATTACAACGTGATACAAATGATACCCTTATAGTGGTTTTTTTCAAAAGGAGTTGAGAGGCCGATTTGGGGTGGGGGGAGCCACCTTTCCATTCTCCTGGTATCAACGGGAGAAACTCTCATTTTGCATCCTAAGTTCTGTCTAAGTAAGACGGATAAATTTGAACCTTATTTGCAAAGCTGCTTTAAGCCTTTCCTCTGTAAAACAGCCCAAATAGAATACATCTGACCAGGGAACAGAAAGGCCAATTAAATGTCAATGGGCTCACCTTTCCCACCCCACCATAGGGACAAGCAGCAGATTGCCCTGCCAGTGTTACTTAAGCCACTGTCTCTGAACCTAATATCATACCTATTCATTGATCATGGATCCAGTTCAAGCCATCCCAACACATATGGTGAAGCACTCTGATTAGGTTTCTGAACTACTATATTTCCAGAAGACCCCTACAACAAGTGAAATAAGATATTCCTGGTTTAAGTCAAACAGCCCCAAGCCAGACAAATATACCTGAAAGATTTTCAAATCCCCTGCCATTTGTTTCTGTCACCTCATTGAATTCCCATTTCTCTTATTCTCTGCTCAGTTTCTCAGCTCCACCTCAAATGATTATAATATTTATAAAAACTCATTGAGTGGTACTATGGGCTAGGCACTGTGTTACTTCATACATTACTAGACATCGCTCTCACCACAACTTTATGAGATAGGTGCAATTATGACTCCGTCTCTAATACAGAGAGACAGAGGAAGGTAAAGCAACTCATTCAACTCATACACCCAGTGAGTATAAGAAGCAGAATTCAAACCCAGATCTTCCTAATTAAAGGCCATTTTCTTAACCACAACACTGTTCTCCAACAACTTGCCCTGATCTTGGAGTATCTCATTCTATTTTTGGAAATTCAGCTCTGGTATTATCTAAAAAGTGTTTCTTACCTTATGGAAAAATTAACAGTGTTCATCCCTGCTTCTGTAATGTTAGTCCTATCCCAATACCTACACTCCCTAGCTTTTCTCTGCATCCCCAAAGGCATAAGGAGTAACAATGTTGGGCAAATAGAAGGTGCCACAAATATACTTGTTCAGCTAATTGATGGGTTGTTGGTCTTCTACCCCATGCATGTAGGCCTTCTGATCCTGGTTCTGGGGTCACTACTTTGTATCTTGAAGCATGGTTCTTGCCATTCTGATTCTCTGCCTTTTGCTTGGCAAGCTATCATTCACCCACTCAGTGCCCTGCTCCACTCCCCCACTGCAAAGGCACAGCATGCTCAGCCCACTCTCCTCTCTGCCTAAGCTGTATAAATCCACAGGAGGAAACCTGGGAGAATTATTCAAGTGGTTCCCCCTTGTGGAGCATCTCAACAGAGAGCCCACATTGGGAGGTCCTTTGAGTGATTTATTTCAGCAATCACTGCTATAAGGAAAACAAATATCTTGCAAAGCACTTTCTCCTTTAGGGTGAATGTAGCCAGAGTGGGCAGACTGCGCCTCTCCAGCTCCATAGCCTCCTAACAGCATAGAACCTCTCAAGAACCCAGAATTTGGAAGGCAATCCTTAGTAGAGTGTGTAGCTTCATGTCCTTAACATCATCTGACCGGCACTTCCATCCCAGAGGCAGCCTCAGTCTCTGCTCTCCTGTGGCACTGTTTTCCACTAATATGATCATATTTCATCTGCTTTAGCATTTTGCTTTCCCAAGCCTCTTAATCCCTCATAATTGAATATATTTTATGCTGATGAGCAGTGGTGTTAATCATGCTTCTGGGCCATGCCTAAAGGGACATTTATTTCATTCTTTCTTGGGCCCTATGCCAACTTGTACTTTTTTCCACTTCTAGAAAATAAGCTTTCTCCACAAGGATGGAATGTGAGCTAGAGGTAAGGAAAGATTTTCTGACTAACAGCCTTTGAGATGCTGGAACTAAGTAAGCATGGAAGGGAATTGCCTTAAAGAGAAAATTTTAAGAATGGAGACACTCTTCCCTTCATTGTCAACTTAGCAGCTAAACACTTTTTTCTGCAGTCCTGGGGACAAACCAAATGATGTGTGAATTCTTCTCCAAGGCCGAGGGCTCAAAATCTTCCATCCCAGTCAGTCTCTGTATGTTTTCAAGGGAGAGACCGAACAAGAGAGGGAGTAAGGAAGACTTACAGCCTGATTGGAATTTCTAATGAGTACACACACACTCATCTGGGTGGAAGGTAAGGGTGGAGACAACCGCCTGCAAAGCTTCCACTGCTCGGCCTCTCCAAAGGCTTTCCTGGTGGCCACATCATTCTGCCACATGCATTGTTTTCCTCAACTTCAAAGCTTAGATTTTGTTAAATTAAAAATGCATAAAGCCACAACCTTGTTTTCTTTCAATTTTAGTGCTTACAGAACTAGAAAGGATTGATATGCCAGTAAAAGCAGACAAGAAGAAGAAGAATTTATGACCCCAGAAGTGCTGAGGCAAAGCAATAGAAAGGAACATTTAAGTCTTTCTATTAAAGTAACTCATATTAAAAAGTAATAGAAGCTGGGGTGGCAGAGACCTTACTTATTTCACCAGTGATGCCAACAGTCAGCAATTTGTCATGGCTGGAGAACAGGAAACGGTCTTCCCCAAGAATGAGCCAGCGCTCAGTGCAGCCTGTCAACAGAAAGCTGATCATAATCTGGGAACACTGGGGTAGACAGTTTAAAGACTCATGTGGAGGAGAAAGGGAGAGACAGCAGCCTCACCGTCTGGGGCTGCAGAGCAGGTAGAATTCGTCTTTATCTTAGTCCATGGGACTGCTGTAACAGAATACCACAGACTGGGTGCTTTAGACAACAAACATTTATTTCTCACAGTTTTGGAAGCTGGAAAGTCCAAGATCATGGTGCTGAAAGATGTAGTCCTTGGTGAGGGCCCCTTTTGTGGTTTGTGGATGGCCCCCTTCTTACTGTCTCCTTCACATGGGGGAGAGAAAGACAGAGAGAAGTGGATAGCTCTTGAGTCTCTCTTCTGAGAAGAACACTGATCCCATCATGGAGGCTCCACCCTCATGACCTAATCACCTCCCAAATGTCCCATCTCCAAATACCATGACATGGGGGCTGAGTTTCAACATAAGAATTGGAGGGGGAACACAAACACTCAGTCCATAACAACTGCCTCTAAGTTGCCAAAGTTCAAAAGTTCAAAACTGAACAAGAAGTTAATTCAGCAATTAATTTCAGAAAGCTGGCATTTGTTTCTCTCCAAGTGATAGCCCCTGGAAAGTCTGGGGTAGTGACAGCATGCTGAACCCCCTGTGTTTTCACATCCTTCTTACCAAGGATATGGAGGACTTAGATATAAACACTTGGACTTTTCCTGCTCCACAAAACCCCACCTTTCCTTAACTCTTCCCTTGATCCCCAGAGAAAGCGGATGAAACACAAATACGCACAGATTTTTCTTAGCTTTAACTTTTTTTTTTAAGAAAAGCAACAAAAACCTCCTTCATCTGGTGAATGTGTTTCATTAGCAACACCTTGTTTCATCTTTTATACACAGATGAGTTCCTCAACCCCTTTGTATAATTGTTGACCCTGTATCTGCTTCCTCCTCTTACTATCTGAATCCCTACTGCCAAGCATTCATTCTACTAGAGCAGTTCCTGCCCAGGGCACTAAGGGCTTTCAGGCACCAAGTCCAAGACCTCAAAGCATCCTTTGGTGCTGTAGGCACTACACTTGCTTCTCGAAATTCTTTTTCTCCTCCACTGACCTCAGGAACAATATCATAGTTTTCTTTCTCACCCTTTGACCAATTCTCCTCTTCCTCTTCCTCACCACTAAATGTGTGGTTTTATCAAGGTTTATACTTCAGTATTCAGCATTCTCTTTCTCAAAAATTCAGTTCACCCTGGCTGGTGTGCCTCAGTGGATTGAGCGCCAGTCCCTGAACCAAAGGGCCACGGCACATGCCTGGGTTGTGGGCCGGGTCCCCAGTGGGGGGAGTGCGAGAGGCAACCACACATTGATGTTTCTCTCCCTCTTTTTCTCCCTTCTTTCTCCTCTCTCTAAAAATAAATAAATAAAATCTTTATAAAACAATGTGTCCTTTAAAAAAAATTCAGTTTCAATAATTATGTTCACAGGAGTAAATAGCAGGCCACGTTGTGAACTAAATGAGTGTCTTTGTCAATATTTTATTATTTTGGTGTGTGCCGTTTTCTTTCACCTCCAATCAGCTTGCATTTCTCCCTGGTATTCTTCCAACTTTAATGTCTCCCCAAGTTCTTCTATGTTGCCTGGTCTCCTGCCTGCCTACGCAACACAAACCCCACCACCAGCCATCACCCCTATGCCAGGCATACACAAGCATGCTCACATCTTGACACATAATGATGCAGCTACATTCTAAAGTACTAGGGCCCAACTCTTAGCCTAGATCAGGGGGAGGGGAATAGGAGTAAAGCACACACATTCAAAGGTTGAACTAAAACATAAATAAATGGAAGGGCCATCAACGAGTAAAGGAAGTTTCGGAATATTTTTTTGGAATTCAATAACCACTAAAGAGTGGGAGGCAGAAGAAAAAATCCTACTGGCCCTTGGTACCTCCAAATAGTTGTCTAGACCCTTGGGAGAAGACAGCAAAGAGGATGAATTTGGTTGAGGAAAATTCTCAGATAACCCAGAATATGTATACCCACAATGGGAACCTTTATGTTCACCATCTTTTGCTAACATTCCCTCTCATTTAGAAATTTTTGACTAGAAAAATCAGAGCTGGGTCTGGGTATCTAAAGAAGGAAAGGGGCTCTGGGGCCGAGAATAATAGGAAAGTCAAAAAAAGCAGGCTTAACTCATGAGCAAAAAATTTCTCTGAGGCTCAAACCCAGATCAGGTCATTTGGGATATCTTTGGGTTATAATATTTCTGTATGCAGTTTTGATACAATTTGCATCTAGGGATGAACATGACCTCCTATTTAGTATCTAAAAAATATTCTAAGAAGTATTCTTAGATACTTCTCTCCACTTATTGATGAATTCAGTGTCTGGATCTCTCTCTACCAGTATAACTATAACTACTACTGCTACTCCTATCATTTTCCCTGGGGACTTCAATATCCAGATTGATGATCCACCTAATACACTGGCCTTTATGTTCCTTAACCTCCTTGTCTCTAATAATAATATCCTCCCCCACCTCAGTCCTCATTCACATGGTCACACCAAGACCTTAGCATCAACAAAAACTGCACTATCATTAAAACCTTCAAACATCACACTCACTGATCACACAGTCTAGTACTCCCATTCTAGAATTTCTATGACCTCTTTGGGACCTCTAATTCACTGACCCCACCATTGGTTTTTCACTCTACATCCCGTTCCTCATATCCTTACCAAGGTAGTGGCAATTGGGGTTGAAAAAAGGGATATTTAAGTATTTGAATGTTTAAGGGTAGGTAACTGCTGGATGTATAGAGTGAAGAAAAAGCAGACTCTCGGTATCCAATTTGAGTGACTAGTCTAGTAGGGAAAGCATATTAAGGAAGAAGGGAGGAAATGATGAGTTTAGGTTTGGACAAGTTGAGTGAAAGTGTCTGATAAATTTCTAGCAGGCAGTAGTTGTACATAAGAGTGAAGACAGAAACTAGGAAGTCATCAAGGTCTATGCCTTTATTATCTTTCAGTTATATGATGGTAGCCTCCTAATTCATTCCCCTGGTTCCAGACATGCCCCTTTCAATCCACCCTGCATTCTAAAACACAAAATCAATCCCGTCACTTACCTACTTAAAACACTTTAACACTTCCTATTGCCTTCAAGTTAAAGTTTGAGTTACACTGGGACTTTTAAGGTCTACCCTCTGGGATGTAGCCAAGGCTAATCTTCCAGCCATTTCCTATCTGCTTCCAGTTTACTAAATATGGAACATCCTTTTCTGTACCTTCTATATAGCAAACTCCTATCCATTCTTTAAAACTCAACTCAAATGCCACCTTATTAGCAAAGCACCCAACCTTTGGTGTTTCTACATCTTATAGTACTAATTACAATAGTTGTATAATGTGTGCAAACTCATTTCATTGATAGTGGACCCTTTGGGGCAATGATTTGCTTTACTTCTCACTATTTCTTCCAAATCTAGCAGAGTGTCTAGCACATCATAGGTTCACCATTTGTGTGTTTGACTAAATACATGAATCTTAGCCAATGCTTTGGGTCTTGACTCTTCTTCTTCTCCCATGGTTTCTTTGTCAGAGGAATAAGAAGAAAAATATTTTTTTAATGGTGATAAAAACAATCCCTGAGGATTCTGGGGGAGAAGAGAGGAGAAATTTCTGTGTTCTTATTTTTTCTCTTAATTTCCTATATGCAAAAAAAAAAAAAAAATATGCTAGCTTAGATCAGATTTCCCAAAATCTCTACCCTTTCTGACTGCACAAGCAGAGATAAGAAAATGGAGACAATTTCTCCATGACCAGAGATGTTTCCTTCAATGACTGTTAGAATTTTAAGCAACTCAGGACAACAACTGCTATTCTGTGTTATCTCTAAGGATACAAATAAGTATGAGGGAACCCTGAGACTTCTGTCTTTGTGGATTTTTCCCCATAGTGTAATTTAACTGTATCTTGGAAGAGAATTTTGTTGTTAAAAGATGGAGAAGGGTACAGTAGTAGTCTTGAATCTGCTCCCATGTAATTCTGAAAAGAGTGTTTGCTGTCACTAGAACAAAGTTTCTCATTTGTAAGTAACAGGGTTGGACTAAATAATCTCTAACATTTATTTCAGATTTAAAAGCTTACAAAGGCCTCCAAGTTCTAGTAGGAGTATAGTACCTATGTAAATTCAAATCAATTCATAATCCTTAAAATAACTTAAAAATCAACCCAAGAGTAAATAAAAACACTTATAAGAAGTCCAGAGTACTATGAAATCTAAATTGTGCACAAGTCAGGAAGTAAACCAAATCAGCAGAGTCATCTGGAGAATGCATGCCAGAGAGGAGAGAGAAACAAGGATGGTGGGTGGGAAATAAGGGGTGCAAGAACCAGGAAGAGAAAATACCTTCCAGAGTAGGAAAATGATGAGAATATGTTAGAGACTTGGTAAATTCCGGCATTGACCCAATTGGAATCAATTGGAAAAGGCCTGAAGATGCAAGGACCCAAAGGAAGCAATCTTGAGTAGGGGTTACTTCTGAGGGAGAGAAAGCCTTTAAAAGCATCATTTAGAGGCTTAGTGGCAAAAGGAAAGAAGGAACAGGAAGGGGAACTAATGTTCTTAGAGAACAAGAGAATCACCAACTCAGAAGGCACTTCAACCCCTCTCCTGTCGCGGGCACTATGTAGTAAAAAAGTTGTATTTCATATTCCAGCAAGAGTGTGCTCCTGAACCAACAAAATTCTAGTAAGCCTCCTCAGTCCCTGTCTACAGAAATGTCAAAAGTTGCATTTAAACTTGGCAACCAAATAGTAAATGCCTAAGTAAAAAAAGGGGGAGATTGTGGGTGCCATAAAAAGTATAAAGTACTGGAACAACCATACAAATCTTAAATTCTGAAATAAATACAAAAAAGAAAACAAAGAACAAATAACATAGAAAGGAGCGCAATAAATACCACATAATACTTATAGTAAATATAGCAAATATTCAACGAAGTTGGGGCCAAACATATCAATTATATTAACTTTTATCAATGTATTTATCTTTTAAAATAAAGAAAATTTCAAGTGGGCTCAAAAAGCAAAACCAACTTATATAGTGAATACTAAAGATACATATGAAATGAAGTAATTCAAAAATACTAAAAATAAACTGATGGGCAAGTTATATCAGGCAAATGGAAACAATGAAAAAGAAAGGTTTTGATTCTAACATCGAAGTAAAATTCAGACCAATGGTCTGAAATAGAAAGCATAGTGATAACCCAAGTGCATATGGGAGTTTAGTATATTATAAAGCTGATGTTTCAAATCTCTGAGAAAAAAAGACAGACTTTTTTAACAAATGGCATTAGAATAACTAAAGTACCTTTTAGAAAGTGGATAAAATTGGCTTCTTTCTTCATATTTTTAGTGGAGTAAACTTCAAATGCACGAAAGATGGAACCATACAGGTACTAGTAATAGGGAAAGGCTTCCTAAATATGATTAGAGATCCAGAGACAATAAAAACATAAACTCATTATTTAACTACATTTAAAAAAAAACCTTCACATAACAAAAACATCATAAGTCTAAAAACAAGTGATAGAGAGACAAAAAAGTACAACATATATAGCATATAAAGGGCTAATGTATATCCCTACTAGATTCATATTTAGAATAAATATGTTAAAAATTGATAGAAAAATTTGTTACAGTTATAAACAAACAGTTCACCAAAAATTACAATGTTCCTTAATGATATTAAAAATGTTTTATTTCACTCATAATGAAAAAATGAAATTAAAAGTAGGCTATTTTCAGAGACTTCCGGCCAAGATGGAGGTCTAGACTGACAGGCTCCATCTCCCTCCACAACTAAAAAGGAATACAACTACCGCAAAACCGGAAATAACCATAAGTTCTAGAAAATAAATGGAAGTCCAACATACGAAGTTATAAAGAGTGGTGCTTATCCAGACAAGTAGGAGGGGTGAAGCTGGGGCGGAGAGGTCAAGCTGTGCTGTTGGTGGCAGCAGCAACAGCGGTGGGATGGCTGTAAGTACAGACATTGATATTTAAGAAGAGGTGAGAAGCACCTGGAGAGCACCCCCGGCTGCAGACCAGACCCATTGGCTTGTGGTTCTGGGGCCAGGAAAGGCAGACCTCCATTGCCTTGGACTGTGAGACCCGGAGTGGACGGGAATGGAGGAGGGGGCTCCTGGTCTCTCAGCAGAGAGTGAAGGGCAGGGACACGTCTTGGACCCCCACCCCTGCAGGAAACACCACAGCATGGTGAGAAGTGCCACCCGGTTGTGACAAGTGCACAGGGCTCCGCCCCTTATAGCATAGGAGGTGTGACAGCCCTGCACAGGAAGCAAAGCTAAACACAAAACAGTCAGGATGGCACAGATCATGATAGAGATCCCAGTGATGCAGCTGACCAGACAGCAAATACATGATCTAACAGACCAGCAGATAGATAATCATTCTAAGACCCAATTCAGAGCTTTGGTTATAAAAATGCTTACAGACATAACAGCAGATCTTAAACAAGACAGAGAAGGGATGAAGGCTAGACCTGCTGAAATAAACAAAAACACATACGAAACTAGTGGTGAGGGAAAGAAAACCAGGGATCAAATCAACAAATTGGAACATAAGGAAAGAACAGTCAACCAGTGCAGAAAGAGGAGACAAAAAGGGAGGAACATGAGGAGAGGCTCAGAAACTTATCGGACAGCTATACACAGGCAAACATCTGAATCCTAGGGTTGCCAGAAGGTGAAGAAGATCTAGAAACTGAAAAATTATGTGAACAAATGATGAAGCAGAACTTCCCTAACTTGGGGAAGGAAATAGACTTACAAGTCCAGGAAGCACAGAGAGTTCCAAAAAACTGGGCCCAGGGAGAACCACACCAAGACACATTATAATCAAAATGTCAAAAATTAAGGATAAAGAGAGAACCTTAAAAGCAGCAAGAGAGAAGAGAATTACAAACAAAGGGTTCCCAATAAGACTATCAACTGATTTCTCAAAAGAAACTCTGCAGGCAAGAAGGGACTGGCAAGAAATATTCAAAGTAATGAAAAGCAAAAACCAACAACCACGAATACTCTATCCAGTGTAGCTGTCATTCAGAATAGAAGGGCAGAGAAAGTGTTTCCAGAACAAAGTAAAACTGAAGGAGTTCATCAGATCCAAACCACTGTTGTATGAAATGTTAAAGGGACTTGTTTAGGAGAAAGAGGATCAAAACTATGAACATTAAAATGAAAACTGTATCACAACAACCAACAACAGAAGCTAGGGAACTGAAACAAAGGCAAACTAAGTAGGCAATGAGAGTGTGAACAAAATTATAGGTATGGGGAACATATTGGGGGCAGGTCAGCAGGGAGGGGGAAGAGGGGAAAGAGAGGGAGATAATATAGGAATTAAGAAGCAAAGTAGGAAGGAGTGGAGTAGACAGGAAGATGTTGGGAAGAACTATATGCACAACCAAGGGGCATGGACTAAGGGGGCAGGGATAACTGGAGGAAGGGATGTCACTGGCTGGAGCAGAACAAAGGGAAAAGAAATTGGGACAATTGTAACAGCATAATTAATAAAGCATATTTAAAAAATAAAAATATAGTAAAGAAAAAAAAAAGTAGGCTATTTTCTCACCTGATAAATGAACAGAAATATCAGAAGTCTAACAGCACTCTGCTGGTGAAGCAGCAGGAGGAAAGCCACTCATACACTGCTCGTGGGAATGAGAAAATGGTACAACTCCTGCAGAAGGCACTGTGCAATAACCAATAGAGCTACAAACACATTTGCCCTTTGATTCAGCAGTCTTATTTTCAAGTTTACCCTGAAGGTGCTCCTCCAACAATTACAAAATGAAAACAATCACAAGGGGATATTTTAGTGGCACTATTTGTAATAAACACTATTGGAAATTATCTAAATGTTCATCCAGATGAGTCTGATTAAATAAATGATAACACGACCACATAGAGGCCTACAGAGCTATAAGAAGGAATGAGAAAGATATCTATGAACTGATATTGAATGAATAATGTGTTGTAAACTGGAAAAAAATAGCAAGATGCACAAGACTTTTACAATACACTGGCTTTTGTGTAAGAAATAGTAGGAGGATCAAGCAAAAAGGTAAGAGGACTCATAGACATGGAGAATATTGTGGTGACTACAGAGGGGAGAGGGCTATGAGGAGGAAAAATGGTAATGGAAAAAATACAATAAAAATAAATACATGTTTTATCAAAAATAGGGGGAGGAAAAAATATATATATATATATTTATTTTTACAAAACAAAGTACAGGAAGGTGAACAAGGAAATAATGAAACTGATTACCTAAGTGGGGGAGGTGGTTAGAAATGAGCTAAAAGGATTAGAAAAGAGAGGGAGAATATACTGAGTATACCTTTCACATAATTTTAACCAGTTAATACTTTAAAAACAAACTAAATCAAGAAAGCTAATGATTTAAATATTCAAAATATAAGCTAAATCAATAAAAAAAATCTAAAGTTTAATACAAATGAAACAAATAGTCCTAATTACATATCAAAATGATAATATAACCACATAGGAAAACAAAAAGAAGTAATTCAAGTAAATTTTGAACACAGTACATGAGTTGAATACCCTCAATGGAATATATTCTAAGAACAGAAGAAACTGCACAGAACCATTGAACTTTAATTTGCTGCTGATAGTTGTGTTGATGCTGAATTCTGATTCTATCTTATTTGTATTGTAGGAGTAGGCAAATCTTACTTGCCAGCATTCAAGATACAAATATAGAATGAAGAGGACGAGAGTGAGAACCTGTAGCATTGGGTTGGTATTAAGTATATAATTATAAATTCATGATTATGTATGATTGATTATATATCATATATATAACTTTTTTTTCTAAGTCAAGCTCTGTTCACTGAAATGGCCCAGAAAAGTAATGAGATCTTAGTTTCCATGGCATGCCCAGTATTGTGAGTTGAATTGTGTCCCCCACAAAGATATCCTGAAGTGCTAGCCCCAGATGCCTGTGAATGTGACTAATTTGCAACTTGGGTCTTTGCAAATGTAACCAAATTAAGAAGAAATCATACTCGATTAGGATGAGCCCTAAATTTAATGACTAGTATCCTGTTAAGAACATGATATGTGAAGACACACAGACAGACAGTGGGAAGACTGTCACGTGAAAGCAAAGGCAGATATTGAAATGAGGATGGCTGGCAACCCCCAGACGCTAGGAAGAGGCAGAAGAGGATTCTTCCTTAGAACCTCCGGAGAAAGTAGGACTCTTCAGACACTTTGCTTTCAGACTTCTAGCCTCTAGAACTGAGAGACAGTAAACTTCTGTTAGTATAAACCACCTAATTTGTGGTACTTTGCTAGAGCAGCACTAGGAAATTCGTACATCCAGCAACCAAATCTTGGTTTCTAAATACCATCTGACACAAAAAGAATAGGAGTTTCTTAAGAAATACCTGGTTCCAGAGGCATCTTACTATGCCAGAAAGCAAGGATGTGTTCAGAAATGGATGGGAATATGACAAAAACCCAGGAGCCAGCTTAAAAGGGCTCTCATTATCTAAATTTGAAAAAATATGAATATTAGACAGAATAAGGAAAAGCGAATGACTCCATGATTACAGGAATTAACTGGGAAGGGACATGAGGAACTTTTTCTGGTGATGAAAATGTTCTATATCTTCATAAGGGTATGAGTTATATGAATGTATATGCTTGTCAAAATTTATTGAACTGCATATTTAAGACCTGGCCATTGCACTGTATGTAAATTATACCTAAATTTGAAAAAATAGTGATAGAAATCTGAGTATATTACAACATATTGAACTCAATATTTTTAAAAATTCATGAGTCCCTAGTGATATTAAAAAAAATGAATGTTGGGAGAAGAAAAGTTCTTTTTTTTTAGAGCAGTGCCAGTTAGCAAATGTAGAAAGAATTCTAGAATTAGAAAATCTCCCTTTTTCAACCACCAGTGTAAATCACTGCTTCAGGCAAGGATAATCAATGGATGCTTAAACATTTAGTGAATGGTTTTGGAGATCAGGAAGTCAAATAGTCTCAAAGTATCACCCAACAAACAGGTAAGGGGAAAGGTGCCTTTGGAACAAAGAAATCTGGCAGACACCAACTTCACCAAAGTATCAAACTAACATTAGCAACAATGGCATAAGTTGACTTTACATGCTTCCCAATGTACTCTCACTGGGATTCAGACCACCTGCACATGATGCCTGCCAAAATCCACTCACTTGAATGTCACCATGAGAAGCATTCAGACAAGTCCAAATCATCAGGCATTCTTCAAAGCCAGGGTCTAGATTCTCCAAAAGGTCAATGTAATACAAGACCAAACAAGGAAGGGAGACTGTTCTAAATTAAATAATATTTAAAATGACATGATAAATTAAATGCAATGCTGGACCATTGACTGAATAATGAAAAAGAAGCTATAAAAGACATTGAATGTTAAGACAATCATGAAAAATTGGACATAGGTTTTATATTAGATAAAACTATGGTATCTTTGTTAAATGTCCTGAGTGTTATCATTATATTGTCACTGTATAAAAGAGTGCTTTTTTTGGAAAAAAGAAAGACAAAGCAAATATGGCAAAAGATGTTAATGAGTGACAAATCTATATAAATAGAATATTGGTATTTATTGTACAACTTTTTCTAATAATTGGTTTAGAATTTTTCTAAGTAAAATATTGGAAGAAATGCTATTTTTAAAAGAAAAAATCTATAATTTTTTCTACATGTTTGCAAAAAATCTTTTATATCTCTCTGTCACTTTCCTGCTTTAATGCCCCCACCATAGCTTCCACCCTCACCATACCATAGCCAGGACCATTGGAAATGTTACCTCTTCCTTCCCTAAAATACTATTTCTAAACAAAGCGTTTGTGAAGACACACCTCTGCACAAATTTTTCCAATAGGTCCAAGTAGTCCTGGGGTTAAATTTGAAAATCTTTAGTCTAGCAGTTTTATTAGTTCTGAACCTATGTTTCAAATTGCTGGCTTGACATTTTGATGTGAAAACTGCAGTAGTCTCAAACTTAACTCATTCAGTACAGAGTTTGACACCTCCTCTTCCAAACCTGGTCCTTCTGCTGTGTTTTCTATTACTAAGTAGCATCATCATCCTTCAGTCACCTCAGCTGGCCCTCTCAGAATCAACCTCCTGTTATTCATACCCTACACCAAGCCCTTAAGGTCCACTGAATTCATCCCATTCTCAATCTTTCTTACATTAGACCTTCACCATCTCTAAGCTCTAGTCTATTACATCTCTACCAAATGGTCTCTACTGATGGAGGGCAATGAGGATGTGAAGACCCTGATTATCACCTTTCTCATCCCCTTCTTTTCTTCCCAAGTAGGCTTATGATGACTATCTCTCAGACAGAAGGCACAGCAAAGCAATTCTTGCTTAAAGTCTTGGAGGAGAAAAGTGCCACGCAGTTCACTGTGTCTTCACCTGAGGCCACAAATACTCAGTGTGACCAATGAACAAGGTGATGAAGAAAACAAACAAAAACCTCAATCCTAACCCTATTGTCCTAATTCCAATTTCAGAAAGCAGGGCAAAAACCCAGCTGGAACATCCTAGCTATTTGAAGAGAAAAGGCTTTGCCTGCCTTGAAATCGTTGTTTGCTGCAGTGTGCCTGGTATTCATCGTGCTTGTGTGGGCAAAAAGCAAGATGGAATTGTACTCCATCTGGCCACCCACTGCTGGCTACTGCAGTTGAAGACGGGTGCTCTAAAGCAGGAGCTGACAAACTATGGCCTGCAGTTCAAATGTAGACCATGCCATTATTTATAGCCATCCAAGTAAGAATAGTTTTTACATTTTAACAAGTTATTTTAAAAAGAGAGTATGTGACAGAAACCATATATGGCTTGCAAAGCCTAAAATATTTACCATCAGGTCTTCACAAAAAAAAAAAAAAAAAAAAAAAAGGAGGTTTACTCTAAGGTCATACAGACACAAGTTTCAATTCCATTTCTGACCTTCAATAGCAATGAAACCCTAGACAACTATTTAACCTCTCTTAGTCCCAGATTCCTCATCTGTAGATGTCGATGAAACACCTCCATTCAGGATGTTGTAAGAATTAAGTGAACTAATGTTGGTAATCTATTTAATATAACCCTTGGTACATAAGTACTCCACAAATGTTACTTATAATTGTAATAGAGAGCCCTGGCCAGGTGGCTCAGTTGGTTGGAGGATTGTCCCATACATCAAAGGCTGTGGGCTCAAACTAAGTATAGCGGGCAAAAGGGCTTTGGACAGGTGTGACATGCCTTCCACACCTTCCTCCAAAGAAGCGTTTTTTGTTTTTTGTTTTTTTCTAATGTGGGACATTGAAAAATTAATCCCTACCTTTTTTAATCTAGTGATTATCATTTTAATGATGCCTTTTAACCCTGTTGCTACATCTGTTGCCCCCCGAATACAACAAGGATGCCGGATTGTTAAACCAAGTATGCCGTTGCCTGGGCACAGCCAACTGACCTGGAGTCTGCAAGATCCTTCCCATATGGGAAGGCTACCCTCCCCTCCACACCCCCACTCTTTTTAGGGATTTCTGGACCCAAGGGTAGGTAGGACAATGACCATGTCCAGCTTGAAGCAGCTAGAGGAGCATGAGACCTTCACTCATTGTCCTTTATAAGATTATAAAGGGCCTTAAGTCTGAGAGGGGGAAATTGTTACAGGGCCGGGGTCCCTGTAGTAAATAAATAAGAAAATAAACAAACAAAAAAATAAGTAAATAAGGTTGTGGGCTCAATTCTCAGTCAAGGCTCATACCTAGGTTGTGGGCTCAATCCCTGGTAGGGGTGCATATAGGAGGCAACTGATTGATATTTATCTCTCACATCGATGTTTCTGTCTCTCTCTCTCATCTCTCACTCTCTCTCTCTCTCTCTGAAATCAATAAAAACATATCCTCTGGCTGGTTTGGCTTAGTGGATTGAGCGTCGGCCTGCAAGCTAAGTGTCGCTGGTTCGATCTTCCAGTCAGGGCACATCAGAGAAGGAAACCTCTGATTCCAAAAAACCTCCGCTGCCTTGCGGCATACCTCTTCAGGGGAAAGGCTTCAGGGGAAAGGCTAAGGGAGTAAACCCCGACAGAAAATCCGGAGCCGGAGTCCCTAAGGCGGTTTGATGTTGTAGTCAACACCGGCAACTCCTGCGGCGCACCTGAACCCAAGCTGTATCGACTCCGTCTTTCCCTTGGACCCTTCAGCTGCGAAGAGAGGGGGGGTCTGCTGCATGGGCAACAGCAGACCCTCCATATCACCCTGCCCAGGCTCTGTAGCTTCAGCTTCACTGGAGAGGACACTCCAGCGTCATCGCAAGATGTCGATTCAACACGGGAGGAGACAGATACCGTGTCACTCCCGAGTCGGACTGCACACCCATTCTCGGCGGTGCAGATAGACTCTTAAGAAGCTACACCATCGTCTCTGGAGGCTCTGTAGCTTCAGCTTCACTGGAGAGGACACTCCAGCGACATCGCAAGATGTCGATTCAACACGGGAGGAGACAGATACCGTGTCACTCCCGAGTCGGACTGCACAACCATTCTCGGCGGTGCAGATAGACTCTTAAGAAGCTACACCATTGTCTCTCGAGATGGACGGCTGCCGACGATATATATATATATATATATATAATTGTAATAGAGAAAAAAATATTACTTAAAACAATCCCATCTGCTTTTTTAAGAAGACATAATATTGGGGAGGATATAAATTTTTATATAGTCCCCTTCTCCTGGCTAAGATTAATTGGTGAGAATGAAGGGACAGATGGAAATTTCAAAGTTTCTGCCAATTATTCCAAGCTACCAAAGAGTAGATTTGAAATACATAATCTACGTTTAGCAGAATACATCAATGAGTTTCTGCATATATAAACAGGGGCTCAGAGCTGAGCAAGGGATGGGGAGGAAAGTTGATCTACACAATCAAGAGAGTAGAATTGAGTTTGAGAGCAGGAATCAGGCTTCCTGTCAGTTCATGATGGCAGATTGAGCACATGATAAGATCTTCCCCTCTTTCTGAACTCATAGAAATAGCAGAAAATGTAAAAATAGCAGAAAATAGATATATACAAATTCATCTTCAAGAAACAGAACTCTCAGTAGAGTGTAAAATGAAGTGACATCTCTATATGAAAGACTAGTGAAATCTTGCCATTTGTGACAACATGGATGGCCCTTGAAGGCATTCTGCTGGGTAAAATAGGTCAGACAGAGACAAACAAATACTGAATGACTTCATTTACTTATATTTGAAATCTAAATAACAAAACAAACAAATAAAACAAAACCCTGAATCATAGATACAAAGAACAGATTGGTGGTTGCCAAAGGTGAGGGGGTTTGAGTTAGGGGAAATGGGTGAAGGGGACTAAGAAGTACATACAGAATTGTATTTCATAGTTATAAAGTAAATGTCATGGGCATGTAATGTACAGTATGGGGAATATAGTCAATAATATTGTATTGATTTTGTAAGCTGACATATGGTAACTAGACTTATAGTGGTGACCATTTTGCAATGTGTGCAAACATTGAATCACTATGTTGTACAACAAAACCAATACAATAGTGTAGGCAAATAGTTCCTGAATGAGGACAAATCAATATGCTTCCTTAGGACAATTCCTGAGATAGGGTGGAGTTAAACGAAGAGGAGAAAGGCCTTATTGCACTGTATGATGACAGAGGGCTGGGTAATGAATGTGTGTATTGCTGAGATTCCCAAGTAAAGATATACAGTTTCTAGTAGTTGAGGTAGAAAGGAATAGAGATAACAATCTTGGCTAAATCAATGGCCACATATTACTGGAGTGGACATGCTATGATTTTCCCAATCATGGAGATGATATCAGTAATCAAAGAAAGTCATTTCAATTAACCATGTCCAGGGAAGAGTGAGATTCCAAAACCACTACTCTTTTTAATTAAGCATAACAAGAATTGAAGGGTGATCATGGTAAGACTTCAAATGAAGCTCATCTGAAGATACTCATTCCACTCCCCTTCCTTTAGGGGAAAGGGGAGGAAGATTCAAAAGAACTAATAAATAAATGAAAATCTGATATTATGCATATCCCAATCTAGTGGTGCTAGGCACTTCTCAACCCAAAGAAAGAGCCCTGATAGCCAAGCATGAAGAAATGTAATGTACTAACATGAGATAACCTGGGACAACCATAGGATAATATATCCAGAAGGTCTTAGGAAACCCAGGCACAGCTTGACTATAACCTTTCTGTGTGTCTGGTCACAGAACATCTGCACCAATAGGGGTGAGACAATTGCATTTCTTGACAAAGACTATCATCAGAAGCTCTGGGACAAATCAGGCATGAATTAATAATGAACTTTCTTCAGGCCCCACAAAAAGAGATGCCACTAATTAAAAGCAAATTTAATACCATATGTGAACAAATACTCAGGACAATATCATCACAAAAAGTGTGAAGAAACACCACCATGTGTGGCCAGGATTTACAAGGCTGGTAAATTAAAGCATAAGCTGCTCCCACTTGCCTGGGTGCAAGAGGCACTATGGCCTCTCAAGTCTTAAGTTGAAAAGACTTCCAGGTCCTATTCAGTCACATTTCTAATCTCCCAAGGAGGAAAGCAGCTTCTATAGGAAGCAGCCTCTAAGAAGAGGTTGTGTTAGAGCTAAGAGAGACTTTGTCTTTCTACTCTGCCTGCTAGCATGGAACACCTCCCAGGTCCCCACGAACCTGATTCACAGTGCCCCTGTTGAGAAGCACTCTTCAATGATGATGATCATGATCATAATGTGATGGAGGAAATTCATAAGTATTCCACTATGAAAGCCAGTCCCTGAGATGGCTCCAATGATCCTGCCCCCCTAGTAGAGTCCCCTCCAATGATGAGTAGAGCTATCCTGTATAGCCAGTAAGATATTGCAGAAATAATTATGTGTGACTTCCAAAACTAGGTCATAAAAGACATTGCTCCTTCTTAGATTATTTGCTCTAGGGAAGACAGCTGCTAAATCATGAGGATACTCAAGCAGCTTAGTGGAGAAGTTTGTGTGGTGAGAGACTGAGGGCCATGCCATCAGCTAGCACCAACTTGCCAGCCATTTAAATGACGTCTTGGAAGTAGATCCTCCATCCCATTAAGCTTTTAGACAATTACTGCCCTGGGTGACAGTTCGATTGCAACTTCATGAGACACCCTGAGCCAGAACTACCCAGTGGGCCTGCTCCTAAATTCCAGACCCACAAAAACCAAGGGATAAAAAAATATATATAGGTATACTGTTGTTTTAAGCTGCTAAATTTTTCATTTAATTTTTAATTTGCTATACGTAATAGATAACTAAAGCTAGCATAGATGGAAAGCAAGCAAGTAGCTTACCGTCGGCGGCGGCGGCGGCGGCGGCGGCAGCCGTCCGTCTCAAGAGACGATGGTGTAGCTTCTTAAGAGTCTATCTGCACCGCCTAGAATGGGTGTGCAGTCCGACTCGGGAGTGACACGGTATCTGTCTCCTCCCGTGTTGAATCGACATCTTGCGATGTCGCTGGAGTGTCCTCTCCAGTGAAGCTGAAGCTACAGAGCCTGGGCAGGGTGATATGGAGGGTCTGCTGTTGCCCATGCAGCAGACCCCCCCTCTCTTCGCAGCTGAAGGATCCAAGGGAAAGACGGAGTCAATACAGCTTGGCTTCAGGTGCGCCGCAGGAGTTGCCGGTGTTGACTACAACGTCAAACCGCCTTAGGGACTCCGACTCCGGATTTTCTGTCGGGGTTTACTCCCCTAGCCTTTCCCCTGAAGAGATATGCCGCAAGGCAGCGGAGGTTTTTTGGAATCAGAGTTTTCCTTCTCTGAAGTAGCTTATAAGATATAGGTAAAACACATAAATTGTGTGAAATGTAGATGATGAGTAAGAACATAGCTATGAGACATGCAGAATTCATGATATGCTAATCATAAATAATAAGTTAGTAGTCTGTATAACATACTAAAGATATACAGAGCAAATGGAATGTATGATGAAACAAATGAGAATGTTACTTATAGATAGAAAGTAGTGAAAAGAACAAGTTGGGATTGTGCCACCTATGGGGTGACAGCTTTGTCAGCTCTAAATCAGAAACTCATTGGTTAATATCCATATGGTCTCATTTTGGCCACATGTGTTCTGTGCAAGAAATGCAAATAAGATTCTTGGCTGTTCAGGCTAATTGGCAAGCTATAGCCGTGGCCAATCATCCTTGTTTTTGCCCCTGTATTCCTTCTTTCAGAGAGCAAACTTAAACTATGCTTTGGCCCAAGGAACCTTCTGTGTTTAGTTCAAATCTTCTTGCTCAAATCTCGACTCTATCCTCATAACCATACCATCAGCAGGGAAGGCTGATGCAGCCAGGATCGGGGTGGAGGCTACTGTTGCATCAAGATAATTTCCCACGTGACACGGACCTTGGGAAAAATCACTGCACTAACTCTGAGCCTCAGTTTTTTCATTAAGAAAAAAGAAAAATGAGCTAGTGCTACATACTGGATTGTACTGTAAGAACAAATGAGATACATGTGAGAAGGCATAGCAGAGTGTCGGGTGTAAGATAGAATTACCAAAAAGTAGTTCCTCTGCCTTTGTGCGAGCCTACACATTTTATCATTCATACCCTCATAGAATTGCTACAAGGATTAAATAAAGTAACATTTCTAGCACAGGGCTTCTTTTCCTTATAAATTAAAAATAATGATAATAAAAGAGTATAACAGCTGCCTCTGTGATATAATTTCAAAATTGTGGGAAATCTCTTCATCCCTACCACAGACTCAGTTACATCCCTCACCTACTCCTCCATTCCATTGAAGGTTTAGAGCTTTTGTTCCTTAATAGAGAATTACAATTCATCCTGAAGGAAGAAGCCAAATGACTTAAATTCATCCTAAGACACAAATGACTAACAATAGATCCTTCCACATTAAAAAAAAAAGGTTTTATAAGGAGAGGGAGGAGGGAGTAAGAAGACAGGGTTCAGAGGAAGGGCATTCAGAGGTGAGAAACAGGAGAAAGGCCTTCAGAAGGAGGGTGGAGATGCAAAGGCCATAACAAAGACACACTTAGCATTACAGGTCTGTCGAAAAAGGGCCAGCAGGCCAAGAGAGTCCCTCCCACAGAGAGCCCCTCCCAAATAGACCCTCCCTTACATAGCCCTCCTTCAAACAGCCCCTCCCTCATCTAGCTCCCACTTTCAGAGAGCCAGCCCCTCCCAGAAGATGGGGATGGGCATCCTCAAGGTTGAGGAGTCAACAGGAAAGGCAGGAGCATCATCCTGTGGAGAGAAGTTAAAATAAATTTAAGTGGTCCACCTCCTGAAGAAAAAGGTGAAAAAGTCACCACCTTTTTCTTTCTTAAAGTTTCTCCTTGGCCTCAGGAGGAGAGAAGAGGGTTGTGGGATTTGTGGCTCAGATCAGAAGTGGCCCTCTAGTGGGTTTCAAACTGGACCACCATCGTCCCAGAGCAGCCTGACAGCCGTGGAGAGAGTGGAGTTCAGTGAAAAGTTCCCCTTACAGATTTCAGCCTCATACCTTATTAAGGCTGTGCCCTGGCCTGTCATACATCTCAGTCAGAGTCACCATAGTTAAAAGAGAGATCATCACATCCAAGCAGAGCAGATTTACCTGGAAACTGACAGAGCTAAGCACCCCACCCTCACTTCATGGCCTCCAGGTGCAGTGTTCTGGGGGAAGAGGGAAGCCAGATTGCCAGTAGAGAGTCATTCGTGTGTAAGCATTTCCCATAATTGCCTAGTGATCGCAGAAGAGACCTGAGTTTCCAAGGCTATAGTCATTTTGTATGTGTGTGATTCATGTTGTATCATCCTAAATGAAGACTCACTTTTATATCTAATTTTATATTTGTATTCTTTTTCTTAAAGCCCCCTCACCCTAAATTGTACCAGCTTCAGATCTCACAAAACCTGGACCCACCCCTAAATACCTCAGGGGGTTGTTTCATGAATTAAACGAAGTAGCCACAAAAGAGGAAGAAAAAAAAAGAATATATATATATATATATATATATATATATGCAGACAGCTGGAAATAAATGCTTATTAAATCTGATTCTGAAGTCCCTGTTCAGCACCCCCTCTATGCACATGATGTGGGGTAGAAGGAGAAGGGAAGTCAAGAGACACCCTGCACCTCCCACCCAGGTTGAGAAGCAGGCTGTAGAGTTGGCAGGGAGCCTGGCACTCTCCAACTAGGGCCCCTCTGGTCAGACAGGGCCGGATGATGTAGCGACTTGATTCCATGGATAAACATCCAATACAGCTTGCTGGAGGTCCCCAGCCTCATATTACTGTTGACAAAAAGCAGATTCCCTTTCTCTAAACCACTGTTTATATTTTAGCCAAGTGTCCTACATAAATTTCCCGTCCAACCATCAGACTCCCTGGCTGCTACAGAAGTGACCAACTAGAAAATAGCCTAATAAGGAGTGCGCTGCAGTCACTAGGGTATCTACACATGAAAGGCAGCTTGAGGGCACTGACCGGGAAACGTTGATGTGAGACTTCCTGAAATGGGAGGCCAAATCAGGACTGGTGGCAGCTTCAGCTAAAATAAGGTTCTTTGCAAGAACTGTGTCTCAAACAGCGGACCAGGTCCATGAAATATATAGGTTCAGTTCAGCTGGGGTTCAGAGAACATTCTGATGCCCTGCTTCAGTAGTTCTAAGAAATATGTCGGCTTTGTTCCAGTTCAAACTCATTCTTCAGTAGGGGGTTTTCAGAAGAAAAATAGAAAACAACTTTGTAATCACCTTGTGGTTCCATAAATTAATATTAGAGCTTGGTTCAGAGCTCAGCAGTGTTGTGTGGTAAGCTGTGGTTTGGGGTTCATGGTCTGGCAGAGGTCCCTAATGGCAGGCCACACGATCTAGAGAGCTGTGGCTGGAAAAGTGCAGGGGAGCAATCTTTTTCTTGCAGAAGGAGCTAACAGCTGAAGCCAGTTCACCTGGACTCAACAAGACGCAGTTCAAAAACTGCTCCCCCCCAGCTACAGCTTTGGAGCTTTTGTTTATTTATGTCTGCAATAGTTCTGCCATGTATCATAAATTGTCTAGTCCAAAGTTGATGTTATTTTAAATAGTAATTAAAAAGAGTGAGAGTCATCTTCAGGGAATGGAGGAGGGGAGAGGGTGTCCTTATATTTAGATATTCTGGACTTGATTATAAACCCTAGAGTTTAGCTGCTCTGTGGGGAATCTTGTTTCTCTAGGCTTGCTATCGCGACATGATTAACTGACTACTGCCATCTAGTGGATTTGGAGGACTTTAATGATGCAGTTCCTGATGGACCTGAAGTGGGGCGTTGATTTGAGAGAAGCTATTCTTAATTACGACAGCAGGTCTTAAAGTGGCCTGTAGGTAGGATTTGAATCCATCAGCCTGGGTTATCACTGTACATAATTTGTTCTCTTTGACGTAGATTAAAAGAGAAAAATGAGAAGTTTAAAAATCTAGTGCCTATGGGTCATCAGTGTTCTGGAGTTTATTTGGTAGTTGAATCAAAACTGCCATTCAGAGCCTTACAAAGGCTTAGTCATTGCTAATGCTGTAAATAAGAGCCTCACTGCTCTATGCTGAGCTCTCTGTGCAGGCCACAGTGGCCAGAGAAGATTATGGGCATAGTTTGGGTGAAGGGAGGAAGCCCTTACCTGGAAAACAGAGAGCTGGGTCCCTGCAGTCATTCTCAGACAGGGCTGTGTCATACAGTCCAGGCAGCCCCCAGGGCTTAGCGCCCCCAGGCAAGGGGTATGCCCTTATATGGAGAAGAAAAAGAAAAAGGGCCATGTCTAGACCCTAGAACTTCCCTTTGTCAAAGCTTCCAATTAGTTGGGGTGGTTGTTCTGAGGACAGACAAGCAGATGTTTGGGGACAGAGCCCATCAAAGAACTGCTGACCTGCTGAATTTTCAGAGAGTTTAATAAAGGAATCCGATTCTACACAAGGAATCAGCAAATGTGCTTAAGTTGGTGTTCAAAATGGACAAGAAGCCTGGTATGGCCCAAAGCATTTGAATCAACAACCACATTAGTATATAAACTAAATATACTCAAAACACTTGGATGAGGTCTGCAAATGTTTCTTTATCAGTTATTGTAGCTTCATTTTCTCCTAGGTTACAGTTTTTCCCTTATCTAGTGAGGTTGTGAAGTTTCTGTCCAAGACTGGGAATAGAAGCAAATCATGATCCCCCAACCTCAACCCAGGCTTCAGTTTCCTCATCTAGAAAATGAATGGGTAAGTTTGATTACTTCTCAGATCTCTTCCTGCTGAATTTGAATTCTTCATGTCTACATTTTTTATGAGGTTTATTCAAGTTTCGACTGAAGTGTGCACAAGGTCTGGGGACAGACTGAATCTTGGCGTTTTTACTATTACTTGGAATGTCTCCCAAGGAGGCTGATGGGGCTAGAATATAAACTCAAGTGATTATCAGGTATGGTGTAATACAACTATTTTTGTGGAGAGGACCTACTAATAAGACAGCCTACCTGGGTTCCAGCCTGCCTCTCATTCATTGTGTGACCTTAGCAAGTCATTCATTCACTTAGACTTTGCTTTCCATACCTAAAAAATGAAAATTATAACCCCCTCCTCTATCTCACTCTCTGGATTGGTGAAAGAAAGAGAGAAAGATACAGACAGATGCAAAAAGTGCTTCCTTAAAATGCTCAATATGAATTTAAAATGCCTTTTTTTCTGTTTAGATTAGGTTAAATCTATTTAATATTATAAATGGATCCCAAATGAAACCTACCAAACAAACAGTTGAATAATCCATGCCTGGAATATCGTAGAATTTGCTTTTGAAACAAAAGCCAGGCCAAGTCTGAGATAAATCAGTCACTCTAGCCAACAGCGAACCTGTCCCTTCTTTTGGCCTGGTCCTTCCACACCTTGGAGCCTTGTTACCTGGACCTGAAGCTGGGGGTGGAGATAGAAGATAGCCTGGAACCCGCTGGCATGCTACTTTCTGTGAACGGTAATGAGGAATGCTGGAACTCACATTTTTACCTGGAAGATCTGATTACTGCTTCGCCACCTCCACTGTAAGCCTCTCCAAGAAAGAGCAAAGACCAGGAAACTGCAAGATGTGATTCATGATTGTCAATAACATTTGTGTCATTTTGATGTCTAATTCTATTATGTTAATTGCTTTCCTCTCTGCACTTTATTTTAAGGTGAACATTAATTGATTCCAAACAGTAATCACAATTATGGTGAGTTATCCTGATTAATGGAAGATGTGATTAATAGGTAGGAATGTGCAATTGTTTCTCTTTCCCAGAGAAAAAATGATATATGCTATTATAGCTTCACTGCATTTTCCCCAAGAATTCAGAGCTAATGCATAGCCATCAATTACCAACTTCTATTGTTCCGCCCAGTTGACTGGACACAATTCCCATCCACCCTTTCCTGTTTCTCCTTGCCCACTGACTGCTCATGCTTTCTTGGGGAACTCTCCTATTCTAGACCCCCAGTGTTCCAAAGACAAGAGAGATGTTAGCACGTCAACTCTGAATTCCGAATCATGACATGTGTGCTGTTAAGATGGGTAAGGTGCTGGGTGTGTATACTCAAGGCCCGACCAAGAGAGGACGTGGAAGCATGCAAAGGAGACTGTTGCTCAGTGGTGTACTTCAGTGCCTAGCATCATACCTAGCACACAGTAGCTCTTCACCTCATGGTATTTGAAAAGGAGGATGGGAGAATAAAGCTTTTCTATCCTCCTTATGTCCTTTTGCTATCCCAGCTCCCTGGCTGCTGGTTGCCCTGTGGCATTCCTGGGCGCTGCTCTGCCACCTCCCCGACCTCATGCTCCTGAAGAGGAGGTGCCTCTGCACACCCTTCCATACTCACCTGCCCTGTGTCGTGCTCTGTCAGTGCTTGGCTGGGAGACAGGGTAGTGCATCAGATGTACTAATTGGTTTGATAGCTAATGCTGAGATAATTAACTCTCCCTAGTAATCCTGTAACAGGAAACTTGAATGCTCCTTTTTATGAGGAAGGGTGTCTCCACACCCTTCCTTCTCCGGACAGACTCTGTCCCCTCCTGCCCAGCCCTGCCTCCTGCCTGTCACCTTCATATGCCAGTCACAGATATCCTGTAATTGAGTCACCTATTGATCCAGTGGTGTGTGTGTGTGTGTGTGTGTGTGTGTGTGTAGAAGCTTCAGGCTATTTGTCATGGAAAACTAGAAGCCTTGCTTTGAAGCCAGAATGCCTGACAGGCATGGAGGTTTCCCTCAGAGTATTTGTTTGCTTAGGATGGTTGAGAAAGGCCTCTCATGAAGAATTTTTGTGGGGAGCTTATGTTTGCAGTCCATGGATAGGGTCCAAAATTCATATTTCTGTGCCTTTCCTGGGGGCAGGATGGTTCTTCGCTCTGTCATCTGTCTGGTGAGATTCTGCTCAGCCCTCAGGGTTCAGCTATAGCATAAAATCTTTACAGCTTGGGTGCCCTTCTGGCTAGGCAGATCACACCTTCCTCCTCTGGGCTATGAGGCAAGCTGGCCACACCTGTACCCAGTCCACATAGTGCAGAAGTATCACAACCTTGTAACTCAGATATCTTGCTGTCCCACTGTTGTGCCCGACAAATGCCTGGGCCTCTGCAGACCTTAATGCCCAAAGACAGCCAGCAGAGGGGGTGAGTGGGGGCTGAAGACCAGAATTCATTTCCTGCTTGCATGAAAGAACCTTTCCTTCCTATAAATACAGAGCCCTGGCTCTGGTTGAGCCAGCCCAGGGCTGCCTTATTTCCTGCAGAGCCCAGAGACACTGATGAGCTCACTTCAGCTCCACTCTGGTCCTGCGGGCATAATTTTATCGACATGACCCTTGCGTATGACCTCAGTTCCTTCACTCTTTTTCTTGATTACATTTAGCATTTTGTGGCTTCTTTGTAGACTTCACTGCAAATTCACAGGGAAGAAGATGGAGAGTTCTGCATTTTCTCTTTGTAGCATACAATCTCACTAATCCACCTAGCCCATTTGTGTTCTCCCCACAAAGGCCCACTCCTGCTGAGAGCAGAGCCAGGCCTCTTCTTCCTGTCCCAGCCCATGCAGCAGCAACCCTGGGCCCTGTCGTACACCTTCTTCCTCCTTACAACCATCTTATGATCTAAGACCACCCCAGCTCCTACCTCAAACTTATAAGCTCTTTTCCATCACAGCTCAGCAAACAAGCTTCAGCTGCCAGAAGGTACCTTTTCCCATTTTACTGTTTTCTCCCAGGCCCCACCCCCAGACTATAATGATAAGTTTTAAAAATACCCTTTTGTTATAACCTATGAATTAATCTGTCAATTAAAAAAAGAGTTCCATGAGGGCACAAATTGTGTATTACTCGTCTTTGTCTACCTGGTCTGACCAAGATTCAAACTCCAGCCCCTTCACGTACTGGCTGTGTGAACTTGGGCAAGTTGCTTAACTTTTCGGAGCCACAGTTTCCTCATCCATGATATAGAGGCAATAATCTTGCCTATTTCAGAGAGTCCAATAACCCTCTCATTCATTTCTGAGGACTGAATGAGATCATGCACACACAAAGAGCTTGGCATATACGGGTTTGATAGGTATTATTATCATTTTATTACTAAGCACAGGGCTGTACTCTCCCTACCATACCCAGAAGTTGCCATCATGCATAGGGTGATGTTAGGTCCATCCCTGTCCTTCAACCACAATCACCATCAACAAGTACTCAAATGCCTCTAAGAGAAAATAATGCCAGATATTCGCTTATACATAAGACCTAAAAACTGCTTTGTCTAAACCATGAGCCCGGCTCTTGCCCACATGTGTTGGTTTAGTCCAAGCTTGTACATTTTAAGAATCTGTAGTTGCTGGTTATTCCTTCAGCCTCAGGGCCTTACTATTTTGGTTTCAAAATAGCTCAGCCCTTCCAGGCATAGGAAGCTGTAGGTTAGGGCCTGATGGATGGTTAATAGATGTGTGTGGGCATGTGTATATGAAAATATTTAACCACCTCAGCAAAATTGAGATTCAAAGCTGTGGATATGTGGTTGAAAAATTATGTTACAAGTTGGGCCCCTCTGCAAGACCCTTTCTCTGAGGGTGCCATAGAGACAATGGATAGATACATTTTCAATTTAGTTCAGTTCCACAGATTTTTATTCAGTCTAACGAGTAGCCCTCTATTGCTACAATAATGCTGCACAACAATAACAACAACACAACCTCTGAGGTTTCTTTCTCATGCATAAAATTTCTTTCTCATGCATCTGGGTGATCTGGGGTCAGTTGGGCTAAGCTGAACTTGGCTGCATGTCTGTGGGTCAGCTGGGGACTATGAACCTCATCCTCTGTGAATCCATCAGCTACTCCAGGAATGTTTTTCTCACAGCCTTGGCAGAAGGGAAAAGCTCAAGCCCAACCATACAACCCTCTGCTTTGTCATATCTAGTAATATTCCATTGGCCAAAGCAGTCACAAGGCCAAACCCCAAGTTAAGGGGCAAGAAGGTATTCTCCTCCTACTATTAGACTAAAGCAAGTACACAGCCAAGCCTTAAATCTATGGAGCAGGAAATATACCATCACCATTGAGATACTGGCAGACATGAATATTTCCACACAGTAATTTCATTGATCGCTTGCTTTAGTTGCTATTGAGTGTAAAAGAGAGCTTCATCTGAACCCAGAAGTGAGTTCAGGCTTTACCAAAAAGAAGGATTGATTATGTAATATGATTGTAATTTTTTACGTTGTTGTTGCTTGTTTACGCTTAGTTACATTGGGGGCAAGCAAATCAAGGAAGAAGCAGGACTAGTGCTCAGAGCTGGTATTTTGATTCTTTTTCTGGATTCTAAAAGTATCTCACTAGCAACACTTAGGTTACAGCTATAAGTTTTCAAGCAGTGAGGTGCTGTAAGAAGCTTCACTTTCTCACTGAAAGTGGCTGTTTTATCCTTTCCAATTTAGAGGTCATTCTCTTTGATAAATTTAATTGAGGGTTTTGGCCTTGGTTTCCTGAAAGTATAAGCAAAATGGTGAATGCAAGGTCCATAGTTTCAGCAGGTTGTCCACAGGCCAGTGACTGGAGCAGGGGGTGCTATTCCAGCCTTCCACAAAAAGGGTCAAAGTGAACTCCAGAAGCAGAAGCTCAGTTTGACTCATAGTAAGAGCCCAGACTGGATCACTAAGGAGATGGTTGCAGAATCCTTATAAATTAAAATGGTGATCCCATTCTCTGTGGTTCCATTCAACATATCCAAGGCACATTTACTTATTTCCTTTCGGTAAGTCTGTAGATTTCAGTAAAAATTTGACCATGACTCCTGAAATATTTTTGTAGTCAAGCTAGAGATATGAGCAATATAATAATCCAGTTAGATCCAATCTTTGTTATTTCGAATGCTACTCAGAAAATGTTGATTGAGGTCACTCTAAAGGCCTGCCTCTGGCAAGGTGCCTGACACTCTGTCCTTGGCATTCCCTTATCTGATAGCTTTATCGATCACTTAAATGAAAAAAAAAATAATCAGAAAGCATGCTAATCAAGATTGTGAGTGACATAGCACTGGGAGGGTCACTTAAAACAAGTGTAAACTCACACTCAAAGTAAAAGGCTGGAAGTGATAGAGTACATTTAACAAAGACAATCACAAACCCCCAAATTTAGGCCCTGGGGCCGTGCAGGTTGCAACAGCTGAAGCCTAGGAAACATCCTGGCTTTCAGAGAAGCTTCAGGCTCACCTGAATCAGAGGGGTGACGCGACTACCCAGAGAGCTGATAAGATCTCGGAGGCGGCACTCATAGCAATTCTGTTTCAGATCAAGAGAACGTCACAGTCCCACTGGGCACAAAGTTGATTCAGGCACGCTGTCACTTCAGAAACGACCAGGGTTCATTTGATTTTCTGGTCAGCTAGAAAATTTCTCTCATTTCTGTCTGATTTTCCTTCCTGAAGTTCTACCTTGAGGCATAAAGAGCATAACTTTTGACTTAGCAAATAAGCATTTCACTAATTCAGCAAACATTTACTTGGCACCTACATATGTAATGCCTCATCTAATGCTGGGGGTGGGGTGAGAACCAAGAGAAATACCAAGCACCTGCCAGCACGATTGGAAAAATGCACAAACACACACATCACAATGTGAGAAGTGCTAAAAATGATGGTGTTTGCAAAGTGCTGTGTTAATACTGATTCTCCCCAGAGCTTGGTGTTTCTGAGGGAATCAGTGTGGAGGTAATTTCATCCTCAGGACCAAGCTCAGAACCTGGCACACAGTAGATATTTAATAAATAATTGATGAATAGAAGGATAAGAGAGAAGACGATATGCAGACCTGTGAGCAAGTGTAGCTCTGCCACCTGCCAGAAAGTAGATTTAACACACTGAACCTGTTTCCTCATGAGTAACATGGCGAGATGGTCCTCATCTCCCAGGGTCGTTTTGCAGCTCTAATGAAGTGGAATCGGCTATCAGACTTCAAATGGTGTCCATAAGGCTTGAAGTCACCTGGGACCTCATAAAAATAAACTTTTGTATCCATGTCCCTCTGACTCATATGCCAGTGAGATCATATTTGGAGCGTTCTGGGCATCACATTTTAAGAAGGGCATTTACAAATTATAGAGAAGAGATCAAAATGAATGGAGGTTTAGAAGGCAGGACAGACTGAGGGATGAAGGAGGTGAAGACAGTTTAAGGGCCTTCCTTGGTAAAAGGAAGCAGCCTTATCGCATAGAGCCTCAGAAGCAGCACCAAAGGGGTTTGATTCCAGCTCGGGCACGAAAGACCGTCAGACAGTTACAGCTGCCAAGAACACAGTGAGCTGCCTCACCAAGCAAGGAGTGCCTCCTTGCTGGGGCTTTGAAAGCAGAGTCTGGAGGAACATCTCCCAGGTGTGTCCATAAAGTCACTTACTTAGTCAACAGGATATTTATTGCGTGCCTACTACATGCTCTCATCTCGTTCTGGGGAGCTTTGGACTAAAAAGGAAAAAAAGAAAAGAAAAAAGCAGCCCCTGGATCTAAGGCTCATGCAAAAGCAAACAACTGTGTGCTTTATGCTATAAGCTGCTGTGGGAACTCAGAGGATTTCATATTTGGGTGGGAGGGAGGTGAGATGACCTCTAGGGTCTCTTGGTTCCTGTTGTTCTGTGATTCTGTAGAAGACATTATCTATCTGCAAAGAATTTACTTGTCTAATCTACAGACTTTCCTTGAAACTAAACCTTGGAGACCCAGGCCCCTAATGTCTGAATGGTAAGACTACACAAAAGCAATAACTATGATGCTTTATATCAGGAACACACTACTCTGCTGTAAGAACTTTTACATCTGTTAGAACACCTAAGCCTCCTACCTAACCTATACATAAGACTATGTTTAAGTAGATAAGGAAATGAGGAGACAGAAACAACATAGGAGACTCACCTGAAGTTACCCAGGTCATTCATAGCAGGGCTGGGCATAACTCAGGTCCCCCAAGACTCATCTACTGTTCTTGCCAATAGGCCGTATTGCATTTAGCTTTCTCCTTTGGTGGTTTTTATCCCAGAAAGTTTCTCTTTCGTTTGCCTCCTGCCCTCCCCCCGACTCCATTATTGCAAGCACAGAATCTGGCAAATGAATGACCTGGCTGATCTCCCAAGTTTCTCTCTGAAATGCAGAACCCGACATCCTTTACATTTGGAATTCCAAACACACTCACTGCTGTGTCAGAAAAATATTAACTGTTTGAGCAGTGGACCCTGCCACCAGCCCAGAGAATGATAAGCACAGACAGGAAAGAAAAGCAGCTTACTGCCTTTGTTAGCTGGAAGGGAAGATGCATGACCTAGTTCGGATGGTGATGCTGTTTTTAAAAATAAAATATATGGTTCCCAAGGCCCGTGCTAAGAGCACTAGCTCAATGGGGAAATGGCCTTTTCTGAGAGACCAATAAATGTGTGTTTTGGCTTGTTTATCTGGCTTTCATTTGAGGTTGAAGTAGCAACCAGTAGTCAGGTCCTAAGGCCAGGACTTTGCAGATGTTGGGCCATTGGAGACGCTGGCAGTTCTGTCGTCATTTTTTTATTCCTTTGAGTGAATCACTCTGACAGCCTGGCAGGGCTGCTGAGAGCATGAGGCTCCTGTTTCAAGTTATCCCACCAGACAGAGTAGCATGCTGTGTCCTCATGGGTGGAAGTCAAAGTGGGGAGAAGACTGGAGAAGGATGGGGGTGTTCCATGGCCAGCACCCCTGTAGGCATCTCCCAAGCCACCCCTCAGACTGGTTAGAAGTTTCCTGCCTTGAACCATCAAGCAATTTATGTGATTTGCTTCCAGAAACACAAGAAAGAAAAAATATATAGAAAAAAAAATCTCTAGACTTTCATCCACGAAAGATTGAGCTTTGCAAGGAATTCCCTAAAAGTAATTTCATATTGTTGGCAATGGCAGTATCATTGGAAAATAACTTACACACACACACATTTGTACACATACACACACATTCAGATACACACACTTTCTAACTCCTTTATCTTGCTTTATTTTCTTCCACAGCACTTAACATTTTTGGAGTCATTTATTTGTATATTGTCTGTCTCCCCCCACTAGAGAATGTTAGCTTAATGAGGGCAAGAACTTTGTTGTTTATTCTGCTGCCCCAGTTCACAAAACAGTGATTGGCACATTGGTAACTCTCATTAAATAACTGTTTCTTCACTTGTGGCCTGACGTGCTATTTTGCCTATTGGTCCTATATTTTAGGTTTCATATGTGACTCTCCGGCCTCCCCAATCCAATATCAGCCTCTATCAAATTCAATGTGAGCTCTGGTGGAGTGACCCATGTTTCTCAGGATCTTTGTTTTTAAATCTATCACTATTATAACACACAAGGTGAGCACTCAGAATATTAAGATAGAGGAGACTGAGGAAGTGAACATAAGAGGTAGTTGATCTGAAATCACTTCTAAGACCACTAGGTTCAAAATCCAAGGAGCTCCATTTGGCCACACCAGTGCATGGAGAGGTTGTCCCCAAACATCTTTCTCTCAATCAGAGGAATTGGTCATTGATCAAATTTCCCATTTCAACCACATCAGGAGCCTGAAGCTTGAACTCTGCCCATGTCTCTGCACCTTCCTCCCATTCTATCTCCCTACCTCACCCTGCACTTCATACTTACCCCACATGGCTGCTTTTTAATAATTTTATCCATTCATTCTTCAAATATAGAGTACCTACCATGTACCAGGCACTGCACTAGATGTAGGCAGCCCCTGATTTCCATTGTATGTAACCGTCTTCAATCAACCCAATTCATGAAGACTCCACTATGCAGAACACAGGGACCAGGGTACTGTTGTAGAAGAAAGACATGCTCAGTTCAATCCCTGACTGGCTGGAGCTTGCAGCTGTGGAAGAGACATTACCTGCACAGGTCTTCATTCTGCAAGACAGCTGAGCAATGGAAGAAACACTTCTAAGAGGTGTGTTTTCAATCACAGGAAGATCAGAGTTAAAAACCTCAGATTCTTCTATTTAACTCACTGTTTGATTTGGGGGGAGCTTCTTATTCCTCTGGGAGCTTCTGTTTACCAGGCTGTAAGATGAGAATAATAATCATCTATCCTCAAAGCTGTATTGAGGATCCACTGAACTGATGCCTGTGGAAGTGTTTTATAAACTGTAAAGAGAGATGAAGATAATTACTATCTGCAAGTTAAGAAAAAGCATGCCCCCAAACCTCACTCCTGAAAGATAAACTATAGTGGTGGAAATGTTCTCCATGTTATCCAGTTTTCAAAGCCAAGTAAGCTGTCTTCTGAAAGCTCTATAAAAATAGCCCTGGGTGAGCTACTCCTAACCACACCCTTTGCCACATTTCTGTTACAAACTCCAGTAGTTCCCAGAGAGCCATGTGAGTGAGGAATACACAGCTACCTGGTATGCTCATACCCAATCAGGGCCTTTAAACCTCACAGAAGTCCTCGAGACAGAATGCACCTGGTGCCAGATAGCAGAGCTGAGTGCCCATCCAGATAATGAGCTTCGCAGCCCTGTATCAGGAGATATTTCCCCAATTATGGTGGCATTAGGGAAAGGTATTGGAAAGAACTTTCTTTCACCACTGAGTAGTAAATGCTTTGGTAATTTGCCTGATGATACATTTATGATGGTTGCTTGCTGATCCTCTTCCACAATCCACCTTTAATGGCCTGTCTGTTAGGAGAGGCTGGTCTTCTCCAATGAACCAACTTTATTTCATTATGGTTTATTATTGTATTTTGTCCAGGAAGTGCCTGCAAATGAGAAAGTGGCCTGCAAAATTCTCTCATTGAGGGTGCAATTACTGCCTTAGTGACAAGAAGGAAAGAAAAGCAAATAGTAATTTTTGCTAATCGGAAAAGTAAAATATGTGCAGTTCAGAATGATTCTGTGTAGAATTTTAAAAGGAAAAACCTCTCTACACACATACAAAAGTACATACACACAAAATGGAGCATTGCCCCGACACTGTGAATTGTAAATATGCAGGATTCTCTCTCTGTTCTTTCTTGCTTGTTCATCTGTCTTCCATAGTCCTTGAGAGAGAGACAGAGAGAGAGAGAGAGAGAGAGAGAGAGAGAGAGAGAGTGTGTGTGTGTGTGTGTGTGTGTGTGTGTTTGAAGCTCAGTGTACTAGTATTAATTTTTTTTAATTATTTTTTTGGGGGGGCAGTGTTGTTCTATAATTAAATCCATTTCCCCTGGGGGAATTTACATTATTTGTGTGCATTTCTTGTGCTCCTTTTACAGAATGAAATGTAAAAAAGAAGATTTTGTTTGCACTTGGTTCTACAATTGTTCCACTTCCTCTTCTTTCTTTTTTTCTCAGGTTCTTCCAGCCTCTGGCCATAGCCATGAGACACAAACAAATCAAGGATTCTTAGGACAATTTTGTGCAGTTTGGATAAGTGAGTGTGTGGAGGAGGTGGGGTTATCAACCCTAAGAGAAGCCAACTGTTAAGTAAGTGAGCAAGTCATCATGTAGCTCATTTGTTTCGGTTGTGAAGATAAACTAACTGCTGGCTTCTACTGGTTCTGCCCCCTTCGCTGAATCATAAACCTCATGCGCAAAGGTGAAGAAAGTACATGACGCTTTATGGACAATTTCCTGTCCAATCTGGTAGTCATGTAGGAGCATAGGAATCAGAGGCAGTACGAAAAATGGAAGGGTTATGGTCAAACAATCCTGAGTTCAAACTCTACTTTACCCTAAGGATATTCCAAGGTGGAATGTCCTGAAAAGCTTTTCTCTCCTGCTGATTTACAGCTAAGGTCTCTGGACAAAATACCAAAAGCAACTCTCTGAGGACTGGAACAAGAGCAAGTAGATTGCTAAAAGGAATTAACACCTGGAGATGCAAACAATATGAGCATGAGTTCCTGGGGTTTTCCTTTACATTTTCTCTCACAGCATTGCCCTGAGCACAGCAAATGAGAGCTGTAGTAATAAAATGAATCTAACCATATCAATAATTTATATTAATTATGAGTAGTCTGAACACACCAGTTGAAAGAGATTTTCAGATTTAATTTTTTCTTAAACCTCCCTTTACTACTTACTTATCATAAATCCTTGGAAAGTTACTTAATCTTTATGACCCATAGTTTTTTTATCAATTACAGAAGGATAATAATATGTACCATGTAAGACTATTGTGTAAATATTGGGTGAGCCAGAAAGTTAATTTTTTTCCATATGATGGCTCTAGTAGTGCTTAGTTGTCCTTAACTTCATTCAAAACAATTTTGTTAGATTGTATTGTGACAGCTGTCATAGCAGAGTGCATTTAAAGAAAAAGAATTTACCAAAACCCATGAATTTTTGTGCAGCCGTTTTAATACTGAAGATGGAAGAAAATATGCAGCATTTTTGGTGTACTATGCTTTATTATTTCAAGAAAGGTAAAAACACAACTGAAACACACAAAAAAATTTGAACAGTGGATGGAGAAGGTGCTGTGAGTGATCCAAAGTATCAAAAGTGGTTTCTGAAGTTTCTTGGTAGCATTGACATTTTGGCCAAATAATTCTTTGTGGTGGAGCTGTTTTATGCCTTGAAAGATGTTTAGCAGCACCCCTGGCCTTTACTCACTAGAAGTGGGAGATAGCCAATATCTTCAAAAATACCAAAATCAATAGTTATTCATGAAAATGAAAAATATGTTTTTTATTATTTTATTTTATTTTATTTTATTTTATTGATTATGCTGTTACAGTTGTCCCAATTTCTTTTCCCCCTGCTCTCCTCCACCCTATGACCTCCCTCCCTCCAGTTGTCTCCCCTACTTAGTCCATGCCCATTGGTTGTGCATATAGCTCTTCTCAGCATCTTCTTGTCTACTCCACTCCCTCCTACTATGCTTCTTAATTCCTGCATCATCTTCCTCCCTTTCCCCCCTTGCCCCTCCCTGCTGACCTCCCCCCAATATGTTCCCTATACCTATAATTCTTTTCCCCCTCTCGTTACCTACTTAGTTTGCCTTTGTTTCGATTCCCTAGCTTCTGCTGTTGGTTCTTGTGATAGTTTTCATTTTAATGTTTATAGTTTTGATCCTTCTTCTTCTAAACAAGTCCCTTTAACATCTCATATAACAGTGGTTTGGATATAACAAACTCCTTCAGTTTTACTTTGTCCTGGAAACACTTTCTCTGCCCTTATATCCTGAATGACAGCTTCGCTGGATAGAGTATTTGTGGCTGTAGGTTTTTGATTTTCATTACTTTGAATATTTCTTGCCAGTCCCTTCTTGCCTGTAAAGTCTCCTTTGAGAAATCTGCTGATAGTCTAATTGGGACCCCTTTGTACATAATTCTTTTCTTCTCTCTTGCTGCTTTTAAGATTCTCTCTTTATCTTTAATTTTTGACATTTTGATGATAATGTGTCTTGGTGTGGTCCTCCCTGGGTCCAGCTTATCTGGAACTCTCTGTGCTTCCTGGACCTGTAAGTTCATTTCCTTCCCCAAATTAGGGACGTTCTGCTTCATTATTTTTTCACATAATTTTTCAATTTTGAGTTTTTCTTCTTCACCCTCTGGCAATCCTATACTTTGAATGTCCATTTGCTTATAGCTGTCCGAGAGGATTCTGATTCTCTCCTCATATTCCTCACTTTTTGTTTCCTCTTTCTGCACTGGTTGATTGTTTGTTCCCTCCCTATGTTCTGATTTGTTGATTTGATCCCTGGCTTTCCCTTCCTCACCACTTGTCTTGTATGTATTTTTGTTCATTTCAGCAGGACTAGTCTTCATTGCTTCCCTGTCTTGATTCAGCCCAGCTGTTAGGTCTGTAAGCTGCCTTATGACTATAGCTCTGAACTGAGCCTCAGAAAGATTCGCTATTTGTTCATTGGTCAAGTCTTATTTGCTTTTTTGTTAGCTGTGTGATTGGTATTTCAATCATTAATTCTGCCATTCTGACCGTTTTGTTTACCTTTCCTTCTTGGGCAGGGCGCTATCACGCCTCTTATGCTATATTGGGTTCGTCACAACCTGGCGACCCTTCTCACCACACTGTGGCACTTTGCATGGGGGCGGGGGCCCAAGCTGGATTCCTGCTGCTACTCTCCGCTGAGGAACTGGGAGCCTCCTCCTCTGCCCCCACGCCCTCTGGGCCTCACAGTCCGAGACAATGGGGTCTGCCTTCCCAGGCATTGGAATCACGAGCCCATGGGTCTGGTCTGCAGCCAGAGCCGGCTCCCAGGCACTTCTCTCCTCCCCCCAAATACAGGTGTCTGCTAACTGGGTCCCACTGTTCGCTGCTGCAGCTGCAATTTCGCCCTTCCTACCCATCTGGACAAGCACCACTTGTTTATGACTTCATATATTGGACTTTCATGTAGCTTTATTTTCTGGAACTTCCAGTTATTTTTAGTTTTGTGGTAATTGTAGTCCTTCTTAGTTGTGGAGGGAGACAGAGCACGTTGGTCTATGCCTCCATCTTGGCCGGAAGTCAATTGTGTTTTTTATTTTATGGAAAAAACTAAACAGATTTCTTGGCCAACACAGTAAAATATGGAGGTGTCAGTTCAATGCCTCGCAAATAGTAACTCAGTAAGTGGTATCAACATCTAGTAATGAGCATTAACAGTGACAACTAATGTCCACTAAGTTCATTGATAGTGCTTCATTATTCATTTAGCCCTATATTTTTTTTCTTTGAGAAAAGCACTAACAGAAAGATGTGATTGTAAAAGATTAAGGATATACCTTCCCCAAAGCATGGTTTCTCATATCTCATTCTGAACCTGACAGAAATTGCTATATATCTTTTTCTTATGGCATCAGTATATGTTTATAATATCTCTAGCATTATGAATTGGCAAATTTTATAGATTGAGGACCTATTTATATATCTACCTGCTCTAAACATGTATTTGTCTGAACTAACTCTTTCTGTCTTCATTGAAATAACTTCTGTTGGCTAAAATGTAATAATTGATTTTACTGCCCATAAGCTTATTTTAATTTCACTATATTTTAAATGTCATTGTAAGAACTCAGGGCTTTCAAGATCTACCCTTAGTGATTTATAAAATTAAGGCATCCACTAAAGAGCACACATCTTCCACAGTACAGTGCTGCACAGGTCCATTCTCCCTACTGAGAAGGTAGACTTCTGGGATTTCAGCCAGAGCAGAGACAGGGATATAGAGACGGGAACATACATTTAAGAAGCCAGAGCTGCCAGGATGCCAGAGAGAGCATGGACCTTGAGATCCATCAGCTGTTGTCAAATTTCCTCAGTTAATATTGTTCCAGGGGTAAAGATACAGAGAAGTTTATTTCAACAGCTATATATTGAGTACTACCCATGTGCAGGGCACAGAGCCAGGGGCCAGGAATAAAGAGATGACTCAGTGAGATGAATGGACATGACTGCTACCCTCAGATGGCTGAAGATCTGCTGGGGAGACAGCTGGTCAGCAGAACAGTATAGTCAAAAGGGGCCATTGCTCCATTCCCTCTTAGAACTGCCTTCTGAAGACCCTGACACCCAGGGACCCTCAGACCCTAGACATCACAGAGATCAGTTGGGAGAATCCCCACTCTGGGAACTTCTGGTTTTCTTCAGTCAATACTTAACACAGAGGGAAGTCTGGGTGGCTATATTTCTTGGTGGTATTTGTAGTGTCATTTACCATTTTCATGGCCTATCATAAGAGCCATTATAATATTTGCTTAAGTATTTTAATCAAGGTCTTTAAACCAGTGGTTGCTGAGCTTCAATTGAAGCATATTTGCATACATTAATATCACCCAGATTCTCTACATTTTAACTGTATTTTTGCATTCAAAACATGACATTTCACTAACAATAGTTGTCAGTGCCTGAGCTCTAATTTATGCCACAATTACAGGTCCTACTAATTACAGCCCTGGCTGGCTTCTCCAGCTCCTTCTGACAGAGCCTGTGTGCAGCCATGGCTTGGACTCCTTCAGGGTGTGCCTTTCACCATTTATAGAGCAGCTCCATTCTACTGCAAAGGGTTTTAAGCTATTTGGTTCCCCTTATTTTCAGCCCTGATGATGTTCTAGACCTTTAGGAGTCAAGGGAAGAAAATGGAGCTCTTATATCAGAGACTATAGGGGCTGTAAGCTTCAAGCTAATGGCCCAGTCTTTACTGAGGATAGATCTTGTGTATTAAACCTAAGGACCAATTTGAACTCTTCTCTGAGGTTGAAGTAGTCAAAAAGAAGGAAGGAAGGAAGGAAGGAAGGAAGGAAGGAAGGAAGGAAGGAAGGAAGGAAGGAAGGAAGGAAAAGAAAAAGAAAGAAAGAAAGAAAGAAAGAAAGAGAGAAAGAGAGAAAGAGAGAAAGAAAGAAAGAGAGAAAGAAAGAAAGAAAGAAAGAAAGAAAGAAAGAAAGAAAGAAAGAGAAGAGAAGAAGAGTAAAGAAAAGACAAGGAAGAAAGAAAAAGAAAGAGAAAAATAATTTTGGTGGACTATGAATAGTGTGGGTTTCAGGTGAAGAAATAATAGGGAGGCTTCTACCTCGAGAGTCTTGTTGAATTCATGCTCTTACTTGAGGACTGGGTCAAGGTTTGCCCCCTCCCTTGACAAGCAGAGGTAGTTACTCTCTCTTCTGTGCTCTCAGGGAGTTCTATACTTAGTCTGTTAGGGCTCTGACCTCTTGCCTTTTTTTTTTCTATTTCTTTTCCCAACTGAACTACAAATTCCTGAGGGAAGGAGCCATATTTTGTTTATCTCCCCATTACCTAACACACATAGTGCCCCAACATTTCTGGGAAAAGAAAGAATAATTTAAAACCCTAACACCAGACCTCAAGGGTCTGAACTACAGCCCCAAGTCAGGTAAGGGCCCTAGTGGTAGGAAAGGCCACAGCTACACCTGATAGAAGGTGAGCCTGATTCCTCTTATGGATGAGCCCAGACAGCTTCAGGCACTGCCAGAGTGGCCTGTGTGCCCAAGACCTTCATTCTGCCCCCAGCAGCCTCGCTAGACATTGGAATTTCTACGGAATGTGGAAATGTTTGGAAATCAGAAACACAATTGGCTTGTGGTGTCCCAAAACTGTGAAGAAAGCCACAGGAGAAGTTCTTTCAAACCTCCTTTGCAGCCACGGTACATTTCTGACCCCCATGGTGAAGCCAGAGGAGTGAAAAGGCATCTGGAGCCTGACATTTCCAAACATTGAGGCTACAACAATAAACAGTAAGCTTAGCAGGCAGAGAGACAAGCTTGATCTGCGTTTCTCATGTTTCTATCAAAACACACTCCTGCAAGCCCAGCCCACAAACAGCCTGTTTGTCTACTCTGGGTCCCTGAGCGGTAGCTGACCTCGGAGAGCCTGGCAGAGCTTCCTGGACCACAACAAGGTGACAGTGGCTGTCTCAGCAGCACAGAGAATGACAGGATACTGTGAGCTAGAAATTGCTTTGGGCCAAAATAGAACCCTAAGGGGTGGAGGTGGTAGGGCTGGTGGAAGAGAGAGTGCATGCTTGCATCTGAGTTCCCTGTACTGGGTAGGGAGACTTGGTCACTTTGGCAGTCACAGTTTAAATCCTGGCTGTGTACTGCCTTCTCTGCAGAGCAGTTCACTTCAACAAAAACATGTTACATGCAGATCGTGTGTCAAGTATTGTACTAGATTCCAAGAATCAAAGGGGAATTAGACTCAGATTCTGTCTTAAGAGCATTTGCCATCTAACTGGAGAAACAAATAGTTCTATTTCTACAGAGTGGTGCACGGTGATTTGTGGGTATACCATGTGCCACAGAAGCAGAGAGGAGAACCACTAGGCTGAGTCCAGGCACCGAACAGTGCCAACTGGAGGCAAACACATCTGAATTGAGTTCAGAAAATAAATTAATTGTATCCATATGAAGAAAGATGAAACAGGTATTTCAGGCAGCATAACCAACATGAGCAAAGGCACAAAACAAGACTTCATGGTGTGTGCAGGAAGCTAGAGGCAGTTTAATAGGACTAGATGTATTGTGCACAGTAGAATACATAGAGGTGAAGTCAAGGGACTGGCAAGGGTCAGGCCATAGAGGGTCCTTCATGCCGTTCTACTGAGGAAAATGGAAAGTCTCAGAACAGGTTAAGGTAGGGAAGCAGCCACAGGAGGTCTGATTTTCAGGAAGATCACTGGACTGCAATGCAGAAAGTGGGCAGTTACAGGACACTCCTGGAGGTGAAGAGACCATTTAGGGAGGCTGGCTGCAAACCAGAAGAGAGCTCAGCTAGCAGTAGAGTGTGGAGAGCATCTGGTGAATTTGAGAGACATTGAGAAGATAAACTTGTCCAGACTTGGTCATGAAGCTTTAAGGGGAAAGAGGCATTAAGAACAATTTCAAACCCTGGCCAGGTGGCTCAATTGGTTGGAGCACTGTCCTGTACGCCAAAAAGTTGCAGGTTCGACTCCTAGTCAGGGCACATACCTAGGTTGCAGGTTTGATCTCCTGTCAGGGCATGTATGAGAGGCAACTGATTGATGTTTCTCTCGCACATCCATGTTTCTCTTTTCCTTTCTTTCTCTCTAAGAATCAATAAGTATATCCTTGGTTGAGGATTTTTAAAAAAAGGAAAAGAACAACATCAAGATTTCTGAGTCAATATATTAAGTGTTTACTATGTGCCAGATATTATTGTGACTGCTTTTTATAGGATATTTTATTTAACATTCATAACAACACTATGAAGTTGGGGCTATGGCTTTTTTTCTCAGTGTGGAAAGCAAGACACAAAGAGCATTAAATAACTTTCCCAAGGTCACACAATTACTGGATGGTGACCTTGAGTTCTGGGCAGTTGGGACACAGGTGGTGCTGCAGGTACCTCTCCTAATGTCTGGCACTCAGTCATGGGACTCTATCTTGGCTTGAGTTACTCTAGCAAGCAATTTATTTGTGATGTTGTAACATAATTAGAAATATATATTTGGTCTCTAGACTCAGTTCATGATAAAGATGTCCTAAACCCTTGTAATTTCCTGAATCATAAGGGAACTAGGAGCATCTTTTGTTCTAATATTTGGTCTTTGATTCCAGTTTCTAACATGCGGCCCTAAAGCTCTTGTAATTTCCTGGGTGATGAGGGTAATAGAAGCATCTTACATGGAGCGCCTAAGTCCCTTGGAATTTCCTGGATGTTAGGAACACCTTTTGTTCTACTGAGATGATTCTTGGTGGTCTCCTGGATAGGTTCAGGATGGGGGCTGGTCACCTGTCCTTATTTTAAAACTAGGAATTACCCAACCCAAGCATGTGGAGATGTGGACAGTCCTCTAAATAGAATAATTGTCAGTGTTTTTTAATTCCACTTGCTCAGGGCTCAGTCTGGGTGTATGGAGAAAATGGTGACTCGTCTGCTCATCTGCAGGCATATTCCCGTCAGCAATGTCTCCCCACAAACCTTCTTCCTGAACACAACCATGTAGACCTCATTCCCAGCTCCAACCAACTCTAGGTTGAATGTCCACTCATTTATCTAAAGTAGAAACTGCAGGTAGTTTTGAAGTCAAGGTCAAGAAAATGGCCATGAAGCCACATTCCTGAAGTGTGGTGCAGAAACAATGAAAAGATTGAAGTAGAGTTAAATGTTAATTATAGCCTTAAAGTTAATTAAAGCTTAGAGGATCACAAGAGGTACTTTATAACAAAATCTACCCATTACAATAAAATGTGCAGATCAAGACTTGGATTCTGTGTTCAAAATCATGCAAAATTGTCTTCTTAAGAGATATAAAGTTATTCAAGGTGTGCTGACTAGATATGGAAAAATCGGAGAAATGCCTCTGGTAGATACATGGGTACAAATTAAACTTCACCAAGGCTGCCCCCTCTGTCACTATGCTGTCAGGTGAGTTTTCTGTGGGACAACTTACTTCAAATACTAGAATTTGAAATGATACCATCTCTTCACTCCAAATTTCCAATAGATTCTTTAATTAAAACAAAGAAAATGTTTAGCTTAGAACAACGCAACCAACACAAAGAAATATGCTACACGCAGCTTCTTAAATGTTTATCTTTAAGCATAAATATACATATGAGGTCAAGTGATATACATACATATAAATATGCATATGAGGGAAGATGAAGTTCTAACAAGATGTGTCAGACACCCAGGTTCATTGCTTTTCAACTACCAGTGTATCTTTCCTGTCTCCCATGTGGACAATAAAATAAAAGGACTCCCACTGTCTCAGGAGTGAGTTAGGGGATGAGAGAAGGGAGCCCTGATACTGGGGGTGGGTAAGATCTTGGAAAGTCTATGCCAAGGGCAACTCCTCACCTCCTGTGGATTCTCTGACCCACTACTGTGCAGCTCCCTGTTGGAAATATCTCTCCAATATCTCAGTTTCTCTCCTTAACTTTCCACTGTCACCACCCAAGGGTTGGGGAGAGTTCACCTTCAAATCCCACTCCTTTGGGACTCTAGAATTTGCCATTTTCTCTTGTCTTTTGTTTCCCTCTCTGATATCAACTGCATTGTGTCCCCTCGAAACTTATGTGTTAAAGTTTTAACCCCCAGCACCTCAGAATGTGACTGTATTTGGAGATATGGCCTTTAAGGAGTTAACTGAGATTAAATGAGATAATAAGTGTGAGCTCTAATACAATAGGACTGATGTCTTTATAAGGGACACCGGTATGCACACACAGGGAAAAGGGGGGGGGGGTAAAGACCCACTGAGAAGGTGGCCTTCTGCAAGCCAATGACAGGGGCCTCAGCAGAAACCAACCCTGTCAACACCTTGATCTTGGAGTTCTAGCCTCCGAAACTGTGAGAAATAAATTGTTGTTTATGCCACATGGTCTGTGGTATTTTGTTATGGTAGCAATAGAAAACTAACACTCTTCATCTGCTCCTCACCCCTCTGCTGCCCCCCAGAGAGCACAGTAGCGCAGCATATAGTCAGTTACATCCTAGTTCCCTCATCTCTAAAACGAGGGCCTGTGGTAGAGCCCCTGTAACCCTTCTAACTCTGGCACTCCATGTACTTCTAACATAATTATTCCACTAAAGTGGGAGAGTATCTCAGGGTACAAGCTAGGAATAAATGACATAGCTCAGTTCACTTAACTCAATGCATTCTGCTGATTTTTTAAGCATTGCTTAATAGCTTCCAGGATTTTATTTTTTCATTCTTCATATTTACTGAGCACCTATTAGGGTCCGAGAATAGTATTGGGTTCTTGATTCTCTGTTGCTATACTACCTTGTTATACCCCTGGGTCCAAGTACAATAAAATGCTCTTATAAAATTTTACTCCTACTCTCTTTTTCTCTTGCTTTCCCTCCTACTCATTGAGTTTTTGTTGGTTTACAAAATCCAGTTCTGTATCACAGGTTCCTTTTGTTTCTGCTAGGAAACCACAGGCGCAGGTCGTTTTGATTCCTACCTTTACTTCTGCTATTGTCCCCTTGGGAATGCTCTTCTTGTTCCTTTTCTACCTGTATGATTTTGTACTTTTTTTAATGTTCTGCGTTTTCGAATTGTCTATTTTGTGCACAACTTGCTTTTAATAATTTTTAGAAGTGGTGGTGTTCATATTTTTTAAGGTCACACTCATTCTTTTGTGCCAGCCCCTGAAGAGTTTTGCTGATCCCTGCAGTCCACACCTTTGTTTTCCAACTCCTCACTCCAGGGACGGGGAGTTGGAGCCACCTCTGCCTGTGATTAGAGGCTGCCCTGTGTGGTTCTCCATTGCGGGAATGTTCAGACTCTGCCTCACTACTATAAATTCCTTGAGGTGATTTTCAAGTATGTCCACAAATTCTCCTTCCTTCCAATAACGGAGTCTAATTCCCACCCCCATCCCACCTCCCAAATGTAGGCTACACTTAGTAATTTGCTTCTCTGACAAATAGAATGTGGTGGTGGTAAGAGCAGGTGACTTCCAAGACCAGGTCATAAAGGCACAGAAGCTTCTTTCTGTGTGCTCTCTCTCTGATCTGTAGCTCCGGGGGAAGCCAGTTGCCATGCCAGAGGTACTCCAGCAGTCTTATAGAGAGGTCCACATGTAAGACACTGCAGCCTCCTGAGAACAACCAGCAAGAAACTGAGCTCTGCTGCCAACCTCGTGGGTCATTCACTAGAGAAGGAACGAAATTCCAGACCAGGGTTTTCTGATATGAAGTTCTAATTTTTTCTCCACCTTGAAAGTGGATCCTCCAGCCCCAGTCAAGCCTTCAGATAACTGTAGTACAACCAACATCTTGACTTGCAGCCTTTGTAACAGAACCCCTGGGCTGCTCCGATTGAAACAGAACCCATGGGCTGTTTACTTAGGGGCCCGATTGCCCGCCGCCAGAATTATAACCCTCAATACCAGAGTTTAGTGAAAAGAAAAAGAATTGTTTATTTGCACGTAGTTCTGCCTCCCACTCCCAGACCTGGCCAGTCTTAGGAAAGTTAGAAACAAAGTTTCCCTACTTTCTAGGCACAGTTCAGCTTTACCAGTAGCTGCCAATCACTCAATTCTGATTGGGGAGGTCCTTTCTGTGCTGTGGTGCCCTCCAGCTCTCAATGCAGGACCGCCTAGATTCTCAGCCTCCTTGTAAACTGCCTTCTTCCTGCAAACCGCATGGCAAGGGCCTCCCTTAAAGCAGCCTGGAGAGACCCACTCTTCCAAGCCACATGGAGGGAGTACCCCCTAAAATGTCCGCCGCTGCTTATATATCCCTGACTGTGTCCTCTGACGCAGTGGGTGTTGCAAGCAGTTCTGACCATTCACAGAACCCTATGCAGGCTCTGTAGGCTCCTTCCGTACCATCCCACAGTCTAAGAACCCTCCCATCTTCCTGAGCCTTGGAAGTTTCAAAGCGGATCTTTGTGCAACAAAGTGTCCAGCCACTAGCCCCAGGCATGCAAAGGCATCCTGAAAGCTGCTTCCTTTTCCCTATCTCCCATCTGCAAACTCTGGGGTTTGTTTTTGGACTCCCCTGTTCCTGTAACAGCCTCACAAGAGACGCTGAGCCAAAACCACTTAACTTGCTAAGTAACAACTGGGTTTCTGACCCACAGAAACTGTAAGATAATAAAATGTGTTTGGTTTTGAGCCACTGAGTTTTGGGGTTGCACTATAGATAACTAATAAACTTCTTGGGGGCCATTTTGTGGCATCTGTCTCAATGCCTTGCATAGGATTGGCCTCATAGTTTGTATATGTATTTGTTAAGTATTTGTAAGCCAATTGTTTTGACCAGGAAGGACTGCCAGCCTCCGCCAGGGCATGGGAAAGTCAAGAGAAGGCTATAATTTGGACTTTTAGGTTAACAAAGAGTCTATAAAATGGTGAACAAAGGACACAACAAGGTATAGAGGTTTATTAGTTTCCTATGACTGTTGCAACAAATCATCACAAACATGTCAGCTTAAAACATGCAAATTTATTCTCTCACAATTCTAGAGGTCAGAATTCAAAAATCTGTTTTACTGGCCTAAAGGTGTTGATGGTGAAATAGCACCAGGTGTTAGACCTGTGGAGTCAGACTGGACCTTGGTTCAGCAACCTCAGTAATTGAGTTCTGGCTAAGAAAGAATTCAGAGCTAAGACTCAAACTGTAAGAGAAAGTTTATTTAGAAAGTCACTGAGGTAGAAGAAATGGGCTCAGGAAACAAGTTGCTGAGGCAAAAGAAGGGTCCCCAGAACTTAGAAGAAAGAGAGAAGCAAGGAAAATGTGCCTAGGGGGTGGGGGAGGCGCTGGTGTGCTCCCTAGGGAGAGCCGCATTCAGTCCTAGGGCTTTTAAGCGCAGGGGGTTTAGGAGAGGTCCCAGGGGAGGACCTCAGTAGAATATTCAACGGCTTCCCAGGTGTGTCCTTGCAGGGTTGTGCTCTCCATTGTTTGGTTGGTGCCAGAGCAGGGAGTCATTAAGCAGTGCAGCTGGTCCTGAGGTCAGCCTTGGCATTGCTTGTCTGGTTTTGCTGCTCTTCTGGGCCTGGAGCTGAAATACAACTGAGGCCTGGATGTATGTGATGATGACCAGACCCTCACTCTCCTGGAGGCTTAACAGTCTAAGGGATATTCTCCAGCACCCTGGTTCGCAACCCCTCGAAGGGGATCTATCTAATCCACATGACTAGCAACAGCCCAGGGGAGGAAAAGTCAGGGCAGGGTCTGAACAGCCTGACAACCAATATGAAATGTAGCCTGGAGGTGAGGTCCTTGTTTCCCTAGTATTGCCCACTGGTAGGCACCTGGGGCTTTCTGCCCTGGCGACCTGCACCTGGCCCATCATCCTTGCTCCGCTCACATCTGTCTAACTGCCTACCACAAAGCAAAGTTGTCAACAGAGCTGATTGACTCTGGAGGCTCTACGGGACAGCCTGTTTCTTAGTTTCTCCATCTTCAAAGCCAGCAAGGTAGCATCTTCAAATCTCTCTGCCACTGTCTTTACATCACCTTCTCTCTATAATCACACCCTGTGATTACATCTGTCCCACCTGGATAATCTAGAATAATTGCCCCATCTCAAGATCTATAACTTAATCAGACCTGCAAAGTCCATTTTTGTCATATGAGGTCACATTCACAGATTCTGGGGATTAGAACTTGGACATATTTGAGGCAGTTTTTCAACCCACCATAAACAGAAAAACCCCATTTCTAGGTTCATACATATTCAAATCTTCTGATTAACAATTGTATGATATTGAATACATCACATTTAACTAAGCCTAGGTTTTCTCACAGACAATAAAACTTGTTAAATGGGTATGTAAAAGCACCTGGTCTACATAAGTGCCGGTTTTTCTCTTTCTTCCTTTTATTCAATAGGCAGGAATGGCCTGGGCCAAGGAGGGAGAGGACTCAGAGGTTGTGGGACTTGCAAATACTTTTTAATTGCAGTATTGTTTACAAGGCAGTTCTATGCTTTTTATTTCATTTGATTATTAGTCCCTTTTCACCAAATGAGACAAAGGCACCAAGGAGTTAAGTGATTTTCATTTACTAAGTCCTAAACTTTTTCCTTTTACCCCATGCATCTGGATAGGACCTGCAAAAATCAGAACCATTACCAAACAAAGTGAAATAAGAAAAGGACAACAAAATAGTATGTTATCATGAATGATCGGAGCAATGGTGGATAAAGGTGTTGAGAGGACAGAAAGGAATAGCAACTATGAGAAAGAAGATTGTGTTCTCTGAAGCAAGACCAGGCTGGCTCTTGGGAAACCGGAAGAGATTGGGACTTGCCTTCAACCCCATATGATCCATTCTCATTCTTTTCCTCTCACAAAGACACATAGGAGCACTACTGTGATTTATCTCAGACCGTTGGTAATAAGTAACTTTCAGATGTGGCTAATCAGTTTGACTTATCAGATGAGAGACCATCTTGGGAGTCACAGGCCAATCCAGGGGACTATTCCATGATTCCGGAGGGAATTACATGAATCCCACTGCAGCAAGGCCTGTCTGGCTCCAGAGCACACAGGTTTCTCCTTGGTCACCTGCTGGGGTGGACTCAGACTCAGAAGAGGGGAGCTTTGCTCTGCTGGGGCCAAGGTTCCTGCTGCACTTACGCAGAGGGTAGAGGGCTTTTTGATTCCCCCATCCAGGTTGAGAATGATAAAATAAAGTTCATAACAAAAACATGTCATACTTAGCCCTTAACCATTACAAAGCACTTTAACTTACATTTTCTCACTTAGCCTCACATAATCATGCTCATTTTACAAAGAAAGAGCTACAGTTATTGAATGCTTAATATTTGCTAATCATTATGCAAATGTAATTATCTCAAGGTCTCCATGAGCTATTCTCACCTCCAGGTGAAAGACCAGAGGCTCAAGGAGATTAAGTAGCTTGCCCAAGACCACAACCACCAGGTGATAGAGTCTGAATTGAAACACAGGAGACAAAGTGCTTCCTAGCAGAGGATTTAAAATGAGACATGCCTGTCAAATCCTGTAAACACCCTGCAAGCAGTAAGTGTCATTTGGTACCTTCATTGTCCTTAGAAAAGCTCTGGCCCATCCCCGATCCTAGGATCACTCTTCCATGGACATCATGGAAAGCAACTCTTTGCTCTGAAGTTAGGTTAAGCCACTGCTGACTTCAGGCACTTCTACATTTAAAAGTACCCATGGGAAAATGAATGTACTGAGTTTCTACCAGTATCCCACCTCAGTGTGACCACTTATCAGAAGGAATATCCCACAGAAATGCTTGGAGGGGCATTCCTCTCCAGCTCTAAGAGGAGTTGATAAGGAAAAGGGGGAGTACAAGGTGCCAGCATGGTGCACCTTGATTAAGGAGCCCTGATTATGGACTGAAGGACACTAGGTAACCATCACTGCCACTGACGACCAACCCAGAGATGGTACAATGGCCAACTCTGTATTATGGTTACATCTGCTTCAGGGACCTTCTTGTGAATGCGTGCTTGGCTCCTGACTGAAAAAATGGACACGAACACCACAGCTTGTTTGCAGAGGTCAGGAGCAGCAAAGACAGGTCTCCCCAGCTAGGCCAACTCAATTCTGACAAACAGGGTCCCGTCTGAGTGAACAGAAGCTGAGAGGTGAGCCTTAGTCCCTGTGAGTCTGGCCAGCCAGATATCAAAACTTTGGATGGTAGAGGCTAGACCCGCACTCGATCAGGACCCAGGGGACGGGCAGAAGGAGAAGAGACACGGAGAGGAGTATAACAGCCACAAGGAGTTGAGGAGTAGGGTCTAGGCTGGGGCTAGTACCCAAGGAGCTAAGGAGGCAGCAGACCAGCAGCCTGGATAAACAGAGGAAACATGAGTATCCTACATGGCAAATGAATATCTGAAGCTGGTGCCTATGCCACCTTAAATATATCATCTCAGAGAACTGCTGAGGCAGTTATTTGCCCAAAATCCTTCCTGGCTGGTGGCAGGAGGCTTTGTCATTTCCCCTGGAATTCCACCTCAGCCATATGGGAGCTCAGTCAGTCGTCCTGAATCAGCCCTGGGACCAGACCCATTCCAGTTGAAGGGATGGAGCAGGCTCTTTTCATAGCCATGTAGGTCTTGACTTTGACCCTTTCCCTCTGGAGAATGAGCCAGAGGGGCCTCCTCTGCAGTGGGGAGACATGTCACAAGGAGGCCTTGGAATGATATGCTTCTGTGGTATCCTAGAGCCTGGCCACTGTAATATATGAAAACACATCTTTAATAAAACATGGAAAATTAAGTCAACCCCCAAAGGTTTCCTGAGAGTTGGAAGTCAGAGCCTCTGTGGAGCTAACTTAGTTTTGCCCCTCACTATCTGCATGTTTTCAAAGCAGGTGCACAGGCCCAGCCAGACTTCAACTGGCTCTACATAGAAACCAGGATTGGACTGTCCCTTGAGGATCTCTTCACACAGTATTTTTCCCCTTCTGGTTAATTTCTATTTCAATGGTAAGAAGAAGTCTGTTGTCCCTTTAGGCTGTTCTCCCATTCAGTTTAATTTAGAAAATAAGCCTCTAAAAATGACTTGAAACTTGCTTTTGTGGTCTGAGAAAGGAGCCGCAGCTGTGGGGGACTGTGGGAGCAGAAACTAGCGAGGCCTGCAATGCAGTGGCCAGCACAAGCTTGCAGGCCAGGTCAGGGTGCCCACAGAGAAGAGAGCCTCAGGCCCAGAGGGCTGCAGGACTGAGGTCAAGGTGAGGAGAGGAAGATCATGGGTAACACAGCCAGGTGGGGTGGGGCTAACGAGAGGCACAGGGTCAGAGGAACAAGAGGGGGCTACACAGCTAACCCAAGGCAGGACTGAGCCCCAAGCTTTTCCCAAATATGGAGAGCAGAGGACTCCCGGCATGAGTCTCAGGGTGATCCCAAAGACATCCTGTTTTGTTTCTCCAGAGAATGGGGGAATCCTCAGGCTGCTGCTTAGAGGCCCCCATCTACCCCATCCGCCTCAACAAGAAGCCTCACTTCAGAAGGGATGGCTACTTGGTCCCTGTTCCTGCCTCTGCCCCAGGACAAAATGCACAGAGGCCAATTCAAAGACAGCAGGTGGGGTCAGAAGAGGGGGCTCTGAGACAAAGTGAATCAAGTCCAGGCCTCCACTCACTGGCTGGGTGGCTATGGGCAAATTGTTCAATTTCTTTATGCCTCCCTTTCTTCCTCTGTAAGTGAAGATAATGATATCTATCTCAAAAGTGTTTTGTGAGGACCTGTCACAAAGGTACAGAATAATGGTCCTTGTCCACTTTCCCTTTTCTCTGAGCAGGGTCCAAGGAGAGTATGGGGGCCCCAGCCTCAGAGTATTTGCTACCGGCTCTAATGGTACCTGATACACTTTGCATGAGCCTCTCCCTGAGGGGATATATCCACAGAAAAACAGGACAGAGCACCAACCCTCGGAAAAGGACAGTCTGGACAGGTGATAGATGTCTGATGGGTTCTCACTCAGCACAGAGCCCCTGAAGCTGCCCAAAGAAGTATCCAGACACACCCATATTTGCATAACACATTACAAACTTCGAAGTATATTCACCTACATCATCAGGCGGAATTAACACCAGATAGAGTAGTAGGAAGATAAAGCAGGTATATATTTTATCTTTCTCATTTTACATGAGAAACCTAAGGTTTGAGCAATTTATATAAATTACCTGAGATAATAGAGCAAATGAGTTGCAGAGTTGGGGGTTCAGATCCACTTCATATGGTCCTCGGTCTAGTGTTCCCTCCATCACACCCTGTCAATAAGCATCTTCCTACTGAAGCTGCACAGAGTCTGAGAAGGACATAGAAACCCCTCCAAGGTTAACCATGGCTTCTGAGTTGGAGGGGCTGGGGTAGAGGCTGACCCCTCTAGAGTGACTTGTTAATTTAGTGGTAGCTTGACCCCTTCAATTAGCTGCTGGACAGAGCCAGTCCCAGGGGAGATGGACAGCAGGTCTTAATGGAAATGGGGATGCTGGTGATGATATGAACAATCTGAATTATGGTCTCAATTTGCACAAAGCCTGATGGATTTGCAATAATTCTGAACCAGGTCAAGTGTCTGTGTCTCCTCTTTTGCTGATCTTACAAAAAGTCTCTCCATTCGTCAGGCTCCAACTCATTCTCTGAGAGTGGCTGCCTGCCCATCCCTCCCTCTGTTAGGTTAGCTATGCTTTCCACAGTTCCCTCTGCAGCACTCTGACCCAAGGGCACCTCTGCAGCTGGGCCCAGAGGGACTGGGGCTGCTAAATGCAGAACAGAGGACTTGGGAGCTCTGAGTTGACCCACAGAAACAGACTGCACTCTGAGGTGAAGGAAGGGACATCTCTCTCTGTCCAGGGACCTCATCCTGTGGTAGTGTTTAAGTAAGACAAAGGGACAGCATGATTTACTATCTTAAGGGTCCATAGTGTGTAGGTGTAATAGAACTACAGTTAATAGAGTCTGGGATATTGTCGAGTCCTCCTGGCAGTGGGAACTAGGGCAGCAGAGGCCTGAAGAACATGTCAGAACTTCCTCCAGGCCAAGCCAGGAATAACTGACATAGTTCACAAGCATTCTTGAAAATCTTCCTGTACTTCTGCAGCTGGGACCTTGAACATAAGAAGGGTTGTGTGGAGGACAGTGGCAACTTCTGATACACATGCTGCTCTCCATCACACGTGTCTGGTACCAGCCTGACTACAGTGATAAAGGAAGCCCCTCAGGTCATCTTGTCCAGCCTAGCAAGTGACCATTGGGCCTTCAGTACTAGGGAACTAGAGATATAGGGTACCCAAACCATATTCAGGTTGCTGTAATTAGTCAAACATTTTTTCTTCTATTAGGGAAAAAATCTCATCTCCTAATTACTTCCATTTTTTCTTATCTATACCAAGGTAAAATAATGCCTAATAAAGTATTTATAATTTATTTTTTGGTGTGTGTTGCTTGGAGATCACACGATAATCTCCTCCCTTTCTTCACCCAAGAGAACTTTCTTGGCCTACTGAACAACATGAGGAAAGGCAAAGAGCCCTAGACCAGCATTCAGGTTACCTAGGCACTGACCCAGATAAACTCTGTGGAACATTTGGCAAGTCTGTTCATTGGTCTGCCCTTTCCCTTTTAACTCTTGATATGAATTCATTTGTATAGATTCTGAATAAACCACAATTGCTGGATAAGCACCTACCATGCACTTGGTATGAGGACATATGTTGTAGAAAAGAGAACCTAAAATAACAATTATTATTATTATCATTTGTTGAACATTTATTAATGCTAGGCATTTTGCTAAACATACTACATATGCTATCACTTTCTTTCTCACAATTTTACCTCAATAGGTAAGATCTATCATTATCTCCATTTCATAGATGAAGAAAGAGAAACCCTTAGAAGTTAAGTAACTTGATAAACACGACATAACTGATAAGTGGTAGAGGTGTTATTTGAGCTCAAATTTGTCTGGTTCCCCAAATATGCTCTTAACCACTATGTAACATCACCATCCTAACCTCATGGAACTTAAAATCTAGTAGGGAAGAAAAAAACTAAAACACAGACAACACTAGGATATTTACACAAATAGGAAATCATTATATTATACCAGTGGGGGTTGGGGCAGTGGGAGAAACTGACTTTCTCTCGGGAGAGTCCATTTAGAGGAACCCCATGGTTCTAGAATGTCCGCCAACCCATCCGCTCTGGGAACCAACACCAGGAAACAGCTAAATCGGTGCCAGTAGCATACAGGAAGTGGGTGAAGTGACTAGAAAAGGGACAAGTGCTGAGCAAGGGGCATTGTTCCCTCTCTGACCCCTCCCCCACATACAATGTCACGAGGCTATGAAACAGGTCTCCCAGCACTGATGAATACCTAAGGCTTTGTCCCTTACAATGTAACAAATGAGACAGTTCTACCCACGACACAGAGGCAAACACAGGAGGCAGTCAAGTTGAGGCAACAGAGAAGTATGGCCCCAAAGATGGAGCAGATGAAGGCTCCAGAAGGAGAACTAAGCAATGAGGAGACAACCAACCCAACGGATACAGAGTTCAAAACACTAGTGATAATGTTGCTCACAAAAATGATTGAGTACAGCAAACACATAAGAGAGGAAGTGAAGGCTACACTAAGTGAAATGAAGAAAATTCTACATGAAACCAATAGTGAAGGGAAGAAAGCCAGGGTTCAAATTAACAATTTGGAACATAAGGAAGAAATAAACAGTTAACCAGTACAGAATGAAGAAATAAGAATTTGAAACAAACAAATAAACAAACAAACAGGGAGTGGCTTAGGAACCTCTGGCACAATTTTAAATGTACCAACATCCAAATCATAGGGGTGCAAGAAGGAGAAGATGAAAAGCAAGAAATAGAAAACTTATTTTAAAAAATAATGAAGGAAAACTTCCCTAATTTGTCAAAGGAAGTAAACATACAAGTCCAGGAAGCATAGAGTCCCAAACAAGCTAGAGCCAAAGAGAACCACACCAAGACACATCATAATTAAAATGCCAAAGGTGAAAGGAAAGAGAGAATCTTAAAAACAGCAAGGGAAAAGAAGAGAGTTACTTAAAAAGGAATTGTCACAAGACTGTCAGGTGATTTCTCAAAAGAAACTTTGCAGGCAAGAAGACACTGGCAAGAAGTATTCAAAGTGATGAAAAACAAGGATCTACCACCAAGATTACTCAATGCAGCAAAGCTATCATTTAGAATGAAAGGGCAGATGAAGTGCTTCCCAGGTAAAGTAAAGCTAAAGGAGTTTATCATCACCAAGCCCTTATTATATGAAATGTTAAAAGGACAGGTTTAAGAAAAAGATCAAAACTATGAACAGTAAAATGACAACAAACTCACAACCAGTGAATCTACAAAAAAAAAAAAAAAAAAAAAAACTAAGCAAACAACTAGAACAAGAACAGAACCATAGATATGGAGATCATATGGAGGGCTATCAGTGGGGAAGGTGAAGGGGGATAATGGGGGAAAAGGTGCAGGGATCAAGAAGTATAACTGGGTGCATGACTAGGTTGCAAGTCAGGTCCCCAGTTGGGGGTGCAAGTGAAAGGCAACCACACAGTGATGTTTCTCTCCCTCTCTCTCTAAAAATACATAAATAAATAAATAAACAAAAAATTATTTAAAAAAAAAAAGAAGTATAACTGGTAGGTACAAAATAGACAGGCAGATGTTAAGAATAGTAAAGTAAATGGAGAAGCTAAAGAACTTATATGCATGACCCATGGACACGAACAAAGTGGGGCAATTGCTGGAGGGAAGGGACGTACCAGGCACAGGGGGGCAAAGGGAAAAGAAAATTGTGACAACTGTAACAGCATAATTGATAAAATATACTTTAAAAAAGGAAATGGAAAGTAGAATTGAATTTGCATCTAAACTTCTGCCTAATATAAGTGTACTATGCTAAAAATAGTAGCAAACATATATTATATATATATATATATCATATATATATTTGTATACATTAAATGAATAAATACCCAGGCAGAGCAAGGCAGAAAAGTACCAGAGAAAACATAGGATTTGAAAAAATTTCAAGGTACTACTTCTAAGAGATTAAAAAACTGAAATGAAAAAATTCTGTGCAGAAAGCACATTGAAGAAAAGATGGTGTTTTTACTAGTCATTCGTTTGTTCATTTTTTTCAACAAATGCCTTTAAGCACCTCTATGTGACAGGCATTGTGTTACTAATACTATAACATTCAGTCCTTGCCCTTCAAGGTACTAGATTGAGAGGAGTGCCAGATACTCAGGGTAGTGGAGTAGAAAGGAAAAAGAAAGGTAAATGCTAGAATGATGAAGCAAATAGGCAAAGAAGGTGCTACTCCATGCAGTCCTTAAATGTCTTTGCCTTAAGAGAATATGGGCCAAGTGAATGAAAGAAGACTTCTTGGAGTAACTTTGAGGACATGGAGAATAAGGCAGGGCAAGCAAGTGTATGCAGTGAACAGTGAGTAGAGCAGAGAGGCTAGAACAGAACGTATGGTGTGGTGGGCAACAGGCCTCAGGAGGTTGTTTAGTGCCACATTGTGAAAGACCTTGAATTATGGGGTAAGTGATGTAAAATTTATGTTAGAAGTGTTGTGGAAGAAGAGCTTTCCAGGAGAAAGCCTGAAGGCAGGACTGCATTATGGTGCATCGGTAGGCAACCCCTGTCCAACCTGGATAACACAGCCTCTTTGACACCCAGTACTTGCACTGAGTACCTACCACAGGAGAGTCTATAAGACAAGGCATTGGGCAGGTGCTCTGGAAAAGCTAAGAGGCTCTCCTCCTGTAGGATCTAAGATTGGTATCATCAAGTCAACTGGAGAATCTGTGCAGACACTATGAGGGGCAAGGCTGGCTCCAGTTCCCTTCCAGCAGGACTGAGAGTAGAAGGGGCATGGTGAAGAGTAGTGTGGCATCTGCTTCAGACCCAAACAAGAAATATCACCGACTGGTTCCAGACCATAATTCTGACCCAAAGGCCAGTGAGCCCCACATTCCCTCCGTTCTACTAGGCAGAAACTGCAACTACTGGAGCAGAAACAGCTGATGCGTGTATTTACTATGGGAAAGGAAAAAGTTGGGCAGTAGGTGAGGGCGGGAAGAGGTCACAGGACTTCAGTGAAGCCCCAGCCCAGCAGAGGTCAAGCACTGTGGAGGGGCATTATTTAAATCATTCCTGGAGGGATCTGAAAGTCACTGTTTACTTTCTGACAAGAAGAGCTCCATGAAACTTTGGAAATTAATTATTCAATGCTTTACAGTTTAAAAAGATCTTTCACTTACACTAACCCACTTAATCACCACCGCAGCCCTTTTAAGTAGATTAAAGAAATATTACTCTGCATTTTTACAGACAAGAAAATGGAGGATCAGAGAGGGCTGTGTCTTGCCCAAGACTGCACAACTCACAAGGGGCAATGCTGGGATTCAATCCATTGCTTCACAGTCTTTTTTTCTCCTAAAGATCATGTTACCTACTCTATAGTGACTGTTGGACTGTAGAAGACAAGACAAATCCTTGTAAAAAAAAAAATTAAAAAGAACCCTTTGGTCACTTTGGGAACACACTAATCTTCCAGGAGAAATAGTTCAAGCAGTTCTAGAGTTCCACCCACTTATATCCCAGAAAGAAAAAGACTCAAATCAAAGGCGAGCTGAGATTCATGAAATGTATTGAATGGGCTGGGCATGGTATGCATCTTTATGTAACATTCATTGTTGATTCATCCATCCATTCTACATGTTTGTGAATCAGGCACTGTACCAGGCATAGGGACATAATGAGAAACACAGAAAGCATGGTTCCTGCTCTCAGAATTTAAATTCTAGTAAAGATTATAGAAAGTGAATAAACAAAAAACTCTGCATTACCCTAAATTCAATGAAGCCAAGAAATAAAGGACTAATTCATTATTTTCAAATAATAAGGAGGAAGCTGTATATGTTATTTAGATGCGGTGGTTAAGGAACTCTGTGAGGAGGTTTCATTGTGTGGGGGTGTGTCGAGGCAGAAGCCAGATGGGAATTGGTCGAGTTGTAAATATAAGGTGTGAGACTAAAACAAAGTCCTTCCCTCAGGAAACAAACAAAGATAAAGCAGTGGTTAGATTGGTAGGATCAAAGGAAGGTTGTTATTGTTTTGTAAGTTAGGAGATGCTAGAGCATGTTTGTGTGATGTGAGTGATTTGGTAGCATGGGAGAGGTTAATGATGCAGTAGGGACAGGGGGTAACCAAAGAAATACAATCTATGAGAAAGTGAAGTAACTCAGAACCAGAGCATCTGAGGAAGAATTGACCTTTAAGAAGAGATACTTTCCCATGGTAGTAGGAGGAAAGGAGAAAATTGTTGCTAATGTAGGTGGATTTATAGGTTCAAAGGGGAATCAGTATCCAATAGTTTCTATTTCCTCAAATAAGACTGAGGTCATCAACTGAGAATGAGTGTGGGGAGTTTGGAGAAAGAAGAGAAGGCAGGAAATGGTTATCTTGGAAAACAGTAAGTTTACAGCAAGGACAATAGGGTAGCCAAGCAATGATGAGAGCCCAAGAGAAATGTGTCATCATAAATTTAATTTTAAAAAAATAAAAGTTTGTGGAGGGATATGATTGTGGGAGAAGGGGTGGGCTGGGTGGGGGAGAGCAATGGGAGGAAAATGGGACACCTGTAATTGAAAAAAAAGAACAAAGTTTGTTTTGTGATTTTTCTCCATTAATGTTTAGCTGCCCAGGAGTAGGCACAGAGAAGAAAAACAGTGTTTAGAAGTCCAACAGAAGAGTTTTGCAAGACAAGTTTAGTGAAGGAGAGAGGAGCAAAGGATCGGAGGGTATTAGTGAAGGAATTATAATAGGCCATAGAATCTAAGCTGATAAGGAAAGAAGTAAAGCTAGGCAGGTGCTAATAGAAAATGGGAAATGAATGGGGTCAAGGAATTAAGGGTCTCCATGAAGTCAAAGATTTATGGTAGAGGAGGTATACAGGCAAGAAAATAAATAAATAAATAAGGAGTAAGGAGAGGAGGTGGGTCAGAAAATGTTTAAAATTTAGATTTGGGAAGTGGTAAAGTTTCTATTGATTGTAAAGCTCAAAGTATGATCATAGATAGGAGTGAGAGGCAAGGAAGAATAAAAGAACACATGGATGGTTGTGAGAAAATCACAGAGCACAGAGGCCAGTGTGTTGAGTGACTCATCTCTCTTTGGGGGTCAAACGACTTTTTCACAGGAATCACCTAAAACCATCGGAAAACACATATATAATTACATATTGTTTTTCTTTTTTATTAATCACTATGCTTTAGTTATGGTTGGGGGTCACCACAACATGAAAAACTGTATTAAAGGGTCGTGGCATTAGGAAGGTTGAGAACCACTGGTTTAGAGGTACATGGGAAATATGTACAAATACATACCACAAAACCGACCTACTATCTCTCCAAGATATAAATGTCCCTGTTGAGTTAAGAAGCACAGGTATCATCTATTCTGGCATTAATCAAGCTTGTCCTTTTGGCTATATAATTATGAGTTGTATTGTTTTTCATGGAACATCATGAAATATAGACATATTAAACTTGCAATACCTCGACATACCTTTTTTTTGCAATGTCAGATACCATCTACTACCAGATTCTAGTTTACATAAGGGGAGTAGCTTGTGTCAAAGGCTTAAGGAAATGAAATTTAAAGAGAAAGTTCTACCAATTAACGTAATGTTTTCCAAATATTGGGAAAAGTTACCCATCCCCTACTGATCATTTTTAGCTTAAGAATGGTTTATAGCTGATGCTCTACCCAAATAGGTCTCCAAGGCTCAGTGAGCAGAGAACTGAGAAGCTCCATTCAAAGCCTTGGTAAAAAAAAAAAAAAAAGAAAAAAAAAGAGGATAGAGCTTCTTACTCTTGGTGCTCTTAGAACGGAGCCTGAAGAGGGATTCTAAAAACCAGTACATTTACATTCCTATATAGATTAAGAATAACACTTGAGAACTTCATGACATTGTCTGAATCTTTATACCTGGCACATGTTAGTTGATTATATTACCCACTTTCTTTCTTTCTATTAACTAGTGGTTTAAAAATCCATTAAAGTGAGTGATGTTGTGTGTGTGCTTCAGGAACAGTGAGGAAATAGGGAGATAATCTTGGAGGCTGCTGAAAAATTACTTCAGTGGACAAACTTCAGTCATTTATCACCTATTTCTATTCTCCTCAGTCCATTCAAATGGCTTATCTCAGTCAAACACTCCATAATGAGTAATGCAAAGAAGTAAAATAGAAAAAAAGCCTATTTGTTTATTGTGTGCATGAACAAAAGGAAAAGGTAGAAAAGGAACCAGTCTTCCATTCCCCCCTTGTCTACTGTGGCCCCTGGGCAAATAAAAGACTCTCACAGATCTAGGAAGAGGCTGACAAAAGCCAGAGAAGTATGACCCTCAGGACCGCATCCTGACAGGACAGGTTTAAGGCCACTCACAGCACCCGAGGACAGGACCAGAGCTCAAAGATTCTCTACTCCCTTCGTCAAACTCTACCTATTAGTTTACTTATGAGGATGGACAATAAACCAAACATTCATATGGATCCCAGAAAATTGTTCTGAACTCATAATATCTTTGGAGCAACTACTGGAACCTTGGACAATGAAATGGCCTTGACTTCCATCTTTTCCCAAGGGTTGGGGATGGGGCATAAAGTCTACCGAGAAGATCCCAGGCACAGAGAGCACAAAGTGAAACTTCTTAACCTTGTTGTTCTTAACTCCCAGGGTAAGATAATCACAATAACAATTAGAATTCTAAAAGGTATCTCCTTCTCAGAGAAAGAAAATCCCAAGAGGCAGAACAGGCTATAGCAGCTATGAAAAGGGACAAAAAGCTTACTGAATCCAGAGTCTGCAAGAAGAAAAGAAAGTCAGTCTGAAATAGAGCTTCACTAGCAGGTTTCTTGAAGTTTTCCTGACAATAACGATGATGATAACTTGTGGAATGTGTAAATCTGAGACTTGGGGAAATAGCAGGTAGCAAATCTGAAAAGAAATGCCTTTCTTAATGCTTTTTAAAAGCGGTATTACCACTTGGTGATTTTCATTGTCCAAGAAACCCAAGGAAATTGAGTGTCTAAAACTTGAAGAAAAGGGTAGAATTTAGAAAAAGTTTAGAAAGTGATGAGAGGTCAGGTAAGTGGGGAAGGGGCTCTCTCATCCACCCAGTAGATTAGAATTCTAATTATTGCTGTTGAGAGAAAGAGGATCAACTTCTCCTTTGCAACTCTACTTCTGGGATCCTAGATTTTTCCCCAAAACTTTGTCGCAGCTTCTCCTTCATGACATTTCCAGTGTTTCAGTACAAACTAGATGTCAATGATGTGACTGATTTTTACTATAAGAGCAGAACATTATAGTAATATTCAGGTTATATAGGTTTAGATATACTCACTTCATGTTCTGCTCAGTCCACCAGTGGTTTGGGTTTTAAAGTGACAGTAAGACTCATATACATTTGTAGTAGTATAAACAGTACAGGCTTTTTAGAGGGTAGCTTGGCCATATGTACCAAAAAACTCAAAGTGACCATATTCTCTTGAGACCAGCAAGTCCTGTTCCCGAAATTCATCTTAACAAAGTAATTAGGAATATGCAAAAGTTTACAGAACAAGGTTATTTATCTCAGCACTGTTTTTAATCATGCAAACTTGGGAATAAACTTAATGTGCAGCAAAAAGATATGCTAAATAGAATATGTTTAACATATATACTCTATGTATGTTAAATAAAAAAGCAAAATGTTATTCACAATCATACCAATTCGGTAATCTCCACATAGATGAATAGAAAAAGATAAACACTAAGATATTAACAGAATATTGCTGAATGATGAGATTGCTTTTAGTTTCACAATTTCATCACTCAGCACATTTTTTAGTTTCTGTTTCCTGCTGCATCTGTATCTTCTAATTTTCTATAGCAAACATACAGCTTTTATAATAAGAAAAAAATATTTATCTTAATACAGTTTTTCTTAAAACTGCATTTGCTGAGGCAAACCTCTCTTTCTTTCCTCCTCTAATTCCTATTTCCTCTCCCCAGAAGCAACCTCTGTTACTAGTCTCTTGGGTAACTTTCCAATGATATTCTGCACACATACAAGTATATGCAGAAAACAATTTTATTTTTCAAAACCACACTGAATTAAACCTTTAACCCAAGGAGTCAGGAAGGGCTTGCTGCTGAGGAAAGGAAATGGATCTCATGTTACTCTTCAACTACCTTTGACAGGCAAGGCTGGTACCAGTGTGAGGAGAGTGAGGCAGTAGCCTCAGCACAAAATAAGAGAGTACCAAGTACTCAATAACCAGCATAAATATTATGTTGAAGCAGTAATTTAAAAGTCAAAGTCAATGCAAGAAATCCATGAAGGAGCCTTCCAGCCAAGATGGAGCCGTAGACAGACACACTGCGTCTCCCTCCTCAACTAAGAAGAAATACACCTACCTCAAAACTAGAAACAACCAGAAGTTCCAGAAAATCAAACTGCATGGAAGTCCAGTAAACAAAGATATAAAGAAGAAATACTCATCCAGACAGATAGGAGGGGCGGAGCTGGGGTGGAGAGGATGAAGTGTGGCGGTGGCAGCAGTGGCGGCAGCAGCGGCTGCAGTGGCAGGCCACCAGAAAGCGCAGTCACATGTTTTAAAAAGTCAGGAGGGACACCTAGGGAGCGTTCCCAGCTCCTCACTGGACCTCGCAGCCCACAGTCCCAGCACCAGGGAAAATCAAGTTTCATTGCCTCTGACTGTACAGACCAGTGGGGGTTGGAGTGGAGGCAGAAATGGTCTCTCAGCAGACTCCACTTGTTTAAAAGGTGCACACTGTTTTAGAACGTATGCAGACCCACCCACTCTGGGAACGACAGCCAGGGCAGCAGCTAGCAGAGCACCAGTCTGGTGCAGAAGTGGGAGAGGAGCCTGGAAAAGGGGCAAGTGCTGGCCAGGCGGCATTGTTCCCTCTCAGACCCTTCCCCCATATACAGCACCACAACGTGGTGAAACAGGTCACCCTGTACTAATGAATCCCTAAGGCTCTGCCTCTCCCAACGTAACAGGAGGACAGCTCTACCTGGGATGCAGAGGCAAATGAACACAGGAGCCTGTCAGAATGAGGAGACAGAGAAGTATGGCCCAAAAGGGGAAACAAATCAAGGTTCCAGTGGGAGAACTAAGTGACAAGGAGATAGCCAACCTAACAGATGCAGAATTCAAAAGACTGGTGATAAAGATGCTCACAGGCTTGACAGATATGCTTGAGTACAGAAACACATAAGAGAAGTGAAGGCTATGTTAAGTGAAAAGAAGGAAAATCCACACAAAACCAATGGTGAAGGGAAGGAAACCAGGGTTCAAATCAATGATTTTGGAACATAAGAAAGAAAAAAACAGTCAACCAGTGCAGAATGAGGAAGCAAGAATTGAAAAAAATAAGGAAAACTTCCCAAATTTTGCAAAGGAGATCGGTCCGGGAAGCACAGAGGGTCCTGGGCAAGCTGGACCCAGAGGGGACCACACCAGGATGCATCATGATTGAGATGCCAAAGGTGAAAGATAAAGAGAGAGTCCTGGGGGCAACAAGAGAGAGGCGGAGAATTGCCTACTGGGGGGTGCTTATAGGACTGTCATCTGATTTCTCAGAGGACACTTTGCAGGCAAGAAGGGACTGGCAAGCAGTATTCAAGGTGACGAAAAGCAACCTACAACCAAGATTACTCTATCCAGCAAAGCTATCATTTGGAATGGAAGGGCAAATGAAGTGCTTCCCAGACAAGGTGAAGCTAAAGGAGTTCATCATCACCAAGCCATTATTATATGAAATGTTAAAGGGACTTACTTAAGAAAAAGAAGATCAAAACTATGAACACTAGAATGACAACAAACTCACAACTATCAACAAATGAATCTAAAAAATAAGTATAAAATCCAACTACGCAAACCAGAATAGGAACAGAATCATAGGTATGGTGATCATTTGGAGGGTTATCAGCTGGGAGGGGGGAGGGGGAGAAATGCGGATATGGTGCAGGGACTAAGATGCATGATCGGTTGGTACAAAATAGACAGGGGGAAGTTAAGAATAGTATAGGAAAGGGTGAAGCCAAAGAACTTACATGCATGACCCACAGACATGAACTAAGGGGGGTGGGATTACTGGAGGGAAGGGGAGTACTGGGCAAAGGGGAGCAAAGGGGAAAAAATTGGAGCTACTGTAACAACATAATCAATAAAATATACTTAAAAAAAAAGAAAGGACAAAATAAAGATAGGATCGGTATTATTGTTTATTCCTTTTGCTTTTGGCTGCAGTATGACTCCATCTGGCACTGTTTCTGTCAGTCACAAATAAAGGAGAGAGAGCAGGTCTGGATTTTGGGAAGGGGAGAGAGGAAGAGGGAAAGAGCCCTGAAGTGCACTCATGACATTCCCCCTGCACAGAGAATGCCCCAGGGTAGCCCTCTGACCTTCTCTCCTGCCCCACCCTCGGGCCTCCACAGAGGGACAGAGTGAGTCACCCAGCCGTCAGGTTTGGAAGAAGAACCTCAAGCATAGTCCAGCCTCTTCCTCCCTCTTCTTCATGGACTGTTCCTCTTTGCCAAATAGTTTTTATAAACTGGCCACTTTTAACTCAACAGTCACCTCACTTTCTCAGGGAATTACCTCCCTCCAAGTAGCAGGAAGGCCCCTGGCAGCCAACAATATGACTTCTACTCCTGGCCTTCACCTCCCTGGATTCAGCCAGGAAGCACACCTGACCACACTGGGTCAGTTAGAGTCTCTCTGGACTCTGAAATTAAGGTCCAAAGGTAGCTAATTTAGTCCATGTGGAATTAGGACAAATGGAGTGACAGTTCAGTGTGGTTGGCTGGGCCTATAGCAGTGAATCCAGGAGTTGGGAGATGGCCACCTTCCAGTCACTGTGGTGGGCACATAGCAGATGAAGCTGGTCTGCATTGAAGCAGGCATGAAAAAGTACAGAGGTAAGAGGTAGTGACAGGGCCTGTGTGCTTTCTAGACCCTTCAGAGGCCCAGCTCTGTTCCTGCCCTTGGCCTCCATGAGATGTTCCTGTGTACTTAAAATAAATATTCTTTTTCCAAGCTCAAGCTAGCTCCAGTTGGTGCCTGTTACTCACACGTGAAGAGTGCTGACTAATATGATCATTAGTGTTAGTATCATTATATTTCACATCTGTCGTCATATCACAGCCAAGATCCCACATACTCATCTCTCTGCCAGATTGATTTCTTTCCTGTGTTCTGCCTTTACACTTCCACAGTTTTATATCCTCTGGAAGGCTTGTCCTTTATTGTCTCCCATTCCTCCTTTCTTTTCAGTTATATATTCATACCTTATGACTTAAGTGGGCCTGTTTTATATTATTCACTTCCAAGGTGTATTAGTCCATGTAAGCAACACTAGCTACTGCAACAAACAACCCAAATCCCAGTGGTTTAACACAATAAAAGTTTATTTCTCACTCTCACATCTAATGTGGAGGTACCTAGTTGAGTATATCTATCCTAGGTGGCTCTTGTCTGGTGATTCATACCCAGTGATTCAGAAATCTGGTTCCTTCCAGTATGTGGCTCCTCCTCCTCTAGGACCATGGGGACCATTCACTCCCTGTGACATGGTTGGGGATGAGGATAGAGATCATAGAGAGTCATACCGAATAGCTTATGGCTAAGCTGGTGTAGAATCAGCACACTTTACTTAGGCTCATGTTCCATCCACCAAAATCAGTTACATGGCTCACCTAGTTGCAAGGGGAGCTGCAGAAAGTAGCTAAGTTGTGTGTCTAGGGAGGAGAGGAGAACAGGTTCTCTTCCACAGGGGAAGGGATAATGCCCTTTAATCTGGAGCACAGTGTATTTCTTCTAGTTCTATGACCCTAATAAAGTCATAGCCTCTTATTTTCCTCATCTTGTAAAATTAGGAGGTATACACCAGTTGTTCAAACTGTGTTCTTTGGAATCCTGGACTTCAAAACAGGTGTCTTGCCCTGGCTGGTGTGGCTCAGTTCCTTGGAGCATGGGCCCACAATCAAAAGGTCACAGGTTTGATTCCCAGTCAGGGCATGTACCAAGATTATAGGTTCAATCCCTGATCCGGGAGTGTATGGGAGGCAACCAACTGATGTTTCTCTCTCATGACGATGTTTCTCTCTTTCCCTCCCTCCCTCTCTAAAAGCAATTAAAAAATGTCCTTGAGTGAGGAAAAAATAAAATAAAAAAACAGGTATCCTAGAGAGAGTGATGTGTTCTGGCTCTCTACAGCAGATTGCTAAATTTTATGAAATTCTCCTAGCATGTTGTTAAACAAAGCCATTAACAATAAATTACAGGTATATAAACTTACAATGAAATTTATTTTATTTATTTTAAGGATATTTATTTTAAATAATTGGCTCACACAACAAGGTTGGAGGGGTAGGGAAAAGGAGGGTTGTGTGGCAAAGTCAGAAATCTGTAGGCCAGGTCAGCCACCTGGAAACCCTGATGGTGCAGCTCTTAACCCAATTCCAGATTCCTCAGGACAGCAGCCTAGAAACTCGCACAGGATTTCTATGCTGTGATCTTGAGGTCTCATGGCTTCTGCTTCCAGAACCTGTCTTTTCCCTTTAGGCCTTTGGCTGATTAAATGAGGCTCACCCACATTATGCAGTATAAACTACTTTACTAAAATTCTACTGATTTAAATATTAATCACATCTAAAACCATCCCCACAGCAGCATTAGACTGGCAGTTGACTAAACAACTGAGCACTATAGCCTAGCCAAGTGGACACGTAAAATTAACCATACAAAGGGTTTTCACCTCAAAGCCCCTTTGCCCTTTGGCCCTTTAGTGGCATAAAATGGAAGAAAGTATTTGGAAACAACATCCTTAATTGACATTAAATATAAAGGAGCTTTACAATGTAGTCCAGAACAGGAGAAAATAAATTTTTGCAAGAAATAGAAATGAAATTTAATTGCTAAAAAGAAGTGAAGTTGTTGGAAGGAAACTAATCTCTATTCTGGCAAGATGTGTTTAACTTAAAGGACATTAGAGGGAAACAAGCTATTGTTCAAAATGGGCCTTTCCCTCAACCACTGCCAACACCACTTTGTTTCCCATTCATGAGACCAGAGCTCAACCTCTCCTTCCCCCGCTGTGGAGCCAGCAACCACCAAGGCCTCAGGCTACACATCCCCATGGAGAGCTAGCAGGAAGCAGGCCACAGAGAACAGCTATCAGCCTGCGTGGACACCCTAGACCAGATAAAGGAAGTGCTGAATGCACGCACATGGGCTTTTCTTTTTCTGTAGGGAACTATCCAGGGAAAAGGCGGGGGAGCCAGGACACCAGAGGAAGAAAGAGTTAAAGGAAAATGGGAAGGAGGGAGGCATGTTGTGGTCCATGCTGGAAATCCACCCACAGCCCAGCAGCATCCACATGGAAGATGCCATCAGAGAGCTCAGCAGCCAGACTTCACCTCGTGTGTGGAGAAGGGAGCCGGGCAACTGGAGGAGGGTCTTAACAGCCCATTCCTGAGTACAAATCTGCTCAAACCTTTCTCCTGGCCCAGCAGGGGTACTCTTTAGGAGAGAATGTTCATAATAGGCAGAAGAAGAGAGATGGTGCCCTCCTTCCCAGCAGAGCAGCAGCTCCACTGAGCAAGGAGAAGTACCAGCCTATAGAAAACAGCTCAGTTGGGGAAACTGCAAAGCTCAATATCCAACTTCTTCCTGTGAGCCAGAAGGGAACCAGACCCAGACCCAGAAGGACAGAGACTAATGGAGGCTGGCTATGGATCACAAATGCAGCTAGCTGGTGGGTCTCACCAAGACCCTCACCGGACAGTCTCTATACCAGTCAGGATCCCAATAGAGAATGCAGAGCACCCTCAAGTCAGGATGATACAGGAAGTTTTAACAAAAGACTACAAAAAGAGGAGGAAGGGATAGTCTAGAGGGATAAGGAAGGGGTGGTTACCAGAACCCAAAAGGAATGAGCCAGCAGAGAGGTCAACAAACATGGCCAGCGCAAAGTAATCCTTCAGGAAAGAGGCCCCGCGGATAAATGCCCTGACCTTACACTCCCCTTTCCCTACCATTGACCACAAAGGCTCCCTGTTGGCCAAACTCAACAGAAATCTAGAAGGCAAGGAGCACATTGATACAATCTTATCAGGTCAGTCCCTGGGGATGAGACCCGGGCAGAGAGAGCTGGAGAGTGAATATGGCTGAGCAAATGGAAAGTATCTGATCCAGTCACCAACATCCTTGAGACATCCCTGTATGTCAGGAGTCCTGCAAGGGGAAGCCCATGGATAACAACAGATAACTGGTCACCACTCTTTCCTGCTTCCTACTGATCTAGAAATCCCCATATACATGTAAACATGCCACATGCACCCACACACATGTGTGCACAGACACATGTGTACACTCGTGCAGATATATACCCATACCCACATGTGTGTGCACACATACATACATGCAAACACAGAGCTACATAATGCACTCATACACATATACACATGCACCCAGAGACACATACACATATGTATACACATATGCAAATACATACCCATGTGCACGCACACACGCCACACTTATTCACAGTCTACAGAGGCTTCTCCAGCTCAGTCAAAATTTACAGCAGATAAAACCAACAGAATTAAGTTAAGATAAAAAAGAAAGACCAGAAATGATGGGCAGTCTTCTCTAATTGTTACTACTTTTAGAAACTTAACAGTAAATGGCAGACAAGAGAAGGACATATATCCTGAAAAGGGGAAGCTGACCGAAGAGGTTGCTTTGTTATTAGAAGCAGAAGAGAAAGAAGCTGAGGAGGATGATTGTGAAGTGGGACCAGAGAGGCTGCACTTCCCCAAAGAGGTCAAGGGCAGCTTTTGTCCCCTTTCCACCCCCTCCTGCTCTCCTCTGCCTCACCCCCACCCCCAGTCTCGCTCTCCCAGTCTGGAAACTAAGCACCAGCAGGGAAGAAAATGGAAGTTGACCTCCCTTTCCACTCTGGCCACATGACTCTCTAGATGTGTGACCTTGAAGGTGTCCCTGAAACCAGCTCCAGACTATCAGATATCTTTGTGCAAATCTGAAGACAGCATCCTTTTTGGGCAGATAAATAAGAGAATTCCCTCTAGTTGTAGGCAATACCTCAGGTTTTCCAACTGGACAAATCCTGCATGGCTGGATTTCTGCCCTTCATCCACCTCCAAATGTATGTGGCTTCTTCACATCTGCACATCTCAGCTTGTCCTCTTCATGAGTGGAGATAATATCTGAAAAAAATAAAAAAGGAAGCTCCAGTGCAGGAAGTAAAACACAAGATGAGAACCAAGGATTTAGAAGTAATTCAGGGCCTAAAGGTGCAGCCACTAAGGACAAAGACAGAGATTCTCTGCCATATATGAGAGGGCAGGGAAAGCTATTTTTGTTGAAACCTTAAAGGAGGAAGTTAGATGACTTAGGGATATCCTGTGACTAAATTCAAGGTTACATCATCATCATCATTATTAACTTATTGATATAGATGCTGACCAGCTCTCAGCACTTCCGAATCATTGCAGAGTAAAGGCCAGGGGTTCTGGGGCGTCAGCTCTGTTAGAAACAAGGACATAGTGACTCCCAAACCAGTAAAAAGTCATTAGTAACAAAGGGCAAATGTAATTAAAGGGTCTTAAGGGCAAATGTAATTAGAGGATCTCTGAGAAGGGAATTGACAGCACTGGCATATCTACAAACCACAGAAGGGGCATTTAGATAACCGTGTTAGATTGTAACTCCGGAGTAACCAGTAATGGAGAAACGCGGAAGAAGGAGAGGGGAGGGGGAGCTAATTGCGTTAGGGCAGGGAAGCTAATCACTCTCACTTTAGATCAAGGAAGATAATCACTTTAGGGTGGCAATTTCAGGGTGGGGAAGCTAAGACTATAAAACCAGTTTCCTTTGTCTACTTGGGGCGCACATTCTCCTGGCTGTGAGGGTGCGCCCGGCTCTGCAGACTCGTGAATAAAGGCCTCGCTTTACTGCTCAAGTCCTGTGTCCCAGTTTTTATTGTGAGCGTTTCTCACAGCCCTGCCAGTTACTAGTTGGTTTAGGATAACTCTACTCTACAGTCTCCTCATCTTAGAATCAGGTAAGTGGAGTACCTTTTCACAAAAGGAATTATGAGAATAAAGTTAAAGAATACATGTGAAAATGTTTTATGACTCACATGACATTATAAGGCTTCTTGTTGGATGACAAAATGTTATTTTTGATGACACATGAGCTTTGTTCCAGCCTCACCTGGTTCTCTTGCTCGGTTTTTAGGAGCTTTACTGTCAGCTTAGGGAGTGGGCTTCCAATGCCTGCTCCAGAGATGGGCCAAGAAAAAGAAGCCCTGTGTTTTCCAGCAGAAAAGCTTTAGGTTAGACTTAAGAAAGAACTTTCTCACTTTGCAGCAGGTGAGTAAATGAGAGAGTGGACTTTCTTTCTGGGAGAGAGGGGAGAGGTCTTTCAAATAGGAGTGGGACCCTCATCTACTGAGGAAAGTGATTTAGGAGTATGTTTGGACTTACTCCTGGGATGCTCTGAGCCGTAGAGATAAGAGCCATACTTATGAACCCCTCCTAGGCTCCTCTCCAGACTTCAGAGGTTAATGTTTCCATTTAAATGGAAATTGAGTGCAAAATTATTAGCAATGATTCAAAAAGAACCAAATTACAAGGATCTGTTCTTTGTACAGTACAAACAGAGCTGTCACAGATGTTCTGCCCCTTAACTATTAAGGTGATTCCCGCTGAAGGTCACTCCTCCACCCACAAAGGAGCTGAGCCTTTGGAAAAAGAAGGATTTCCTTTGGAACACTGGCTCTGTGCAGCAGAAACCTCCCCTCCAGACCTCAGATTCCAATGGGCTGAGAAGAAAAGTCAAATGCGGACTTTCCAAGAGCATCTGTAGAATATGGGTCACACTCATCATCACCTCCCAGAGTATTGCCGGACATAAGTCAATCCTCATCATTCAGTCATTATTTGCAAATTTGCCTACTTGCTAAATATATTTGTAATCCCCAAATCAATACTCACAGCATTTTCAGTCATTTGCAGACATGCACAAAGCAGTGACAAATCTGAATGACCTGATGTACATGTGTCCTGCTGTGACTAAACAAAGTAATGCTCTGCCTTCTCATTTCAGCTCTCATACTGCAAACAAACGTCCTTCTCATGGTTTGTTTTCTGTCATTCCTCATATTTGTGTTTGTGAGTGTGTGTGTGTGTGTGTGTGTGTGATTTGACTGTTTAAAGTGGCACCAAGCCTAGTGCTGCAGTGCTGCCTAATATTCCCATGTGAGAGAAGACTGAATGTGCCTTCTGGAGAAAATCCATGTGTTAGATGAACTTCGTTCAGGCATGAGTTATAGTGTGGTTGGCCATGAGTGCAATGTTATGAATCAACAACATATATTAAATAAGGTGTCTTTAGACAGAAACACATATAAAACAAGGGTATGTGTTGAATGGTTGACAACAATATTATGACCAGAGGTTGGGGTGAAACTAACCTTGTATTTCCCCTAGGAGAAACAGTTCGTTATCTGATAATTCTTGGAGACTTTATAGAACACAACTCCCGCAAAGATTGAGAATCGACTGTAGTAAGTATTCAATCAGTAGTAACTATAACTTCACAGGGTTTTCTTTGGGCTCATACATAGAGGTGCTGTTCTTAATAAAAGGTGAACCCTTGCCTGTGGGTTGAAAAAAATCTCCCAACCCTTTAAAGTGCCTTGCTTCTCAGCCCACTATTTTCTCATGCTCAGAGCTGTATAGCCCAGTATCCAGCATAAGCCCAACAGGATCACAGCGGGTTCTCTTGAAGGCTTTAGCCATGCAATCCTTCCCTCCTTGCATGAGTCAGATGGGGGTGGGTCCAGGTGGAGGTTCCCTCATTGACAGCTAGGGCAAAGTTCTCTCATCTGAGGCTGCAGGGGTCTCCTCCAAACTGGAAGTGTGGTCACAGTATCAGACTGCAAGAATCAAAAGTTCAAAACCCAGGAAGAATACGGTCAACAAAATTAAAATTGTTGGAGGGTAAAGTGCAGGTCTCAATGAGTGAGGCCCAGAGCAAGGACTAAGCCTGTGGGAATGAGGGCAAAAGCTGGGGAGTGGCCTGCAAGTGCTACGGGACTGGGGGGAGGACCGACACCTGGCTTGTGAGGGAGCTTGCCTTTGTGAGCCCTGCATGGAGAGCTGGCAGAGGGGAAGTCCACTGAAGGGTGGGGAAGAAAAGAAGTTGGCCTTCTCAACAAAAGCAATATGCTTTTATAAATGCCATTGGAGGACTGCTGTGGACAAGGCAACTGAAAGCTTTAGAGGAGGCTCTAAGCTTGAAGTAGGGAGAGGTAGGGAAGGAAAAACATATTGCCAGCTCTCAACCTCCCTGAGCAATTTACTCTAGCACCAGACACATGTACCCCCATCATTAAAACAGTAGCCCCTTGTTATTTGGACTCATCTTCTGTAAAAGGCAATTTAACAACTGTTCGTTGTACTCGTAGGTCAAGCTTCCCTTTTACCCCCAAGTGGTTTATCAGACCATTCCTAATGAGCTCAAGGAATACTCTTCCTGAGAGAAGTTCTCTCCATCTTACCACATTTTGGGTAATGTTATCATGCTCTTTAGAGATTATGATCCAAAAACTACCCAGCTGGCCTAGCTCTTTTGATGTCTGATAGTGGGGCCCACAGAGGCAGGGGGAGAACCTGGATTACTCACTCAAAAAGCCCTGTCTACATTGGCGTCTGGACTCATCCATATGCAATGCACTGCCAAGCTGGGTGCCAGCTGCTCACTCCAGGTGAGTGTATATCAGTGTGTTAATTAAGGCCTAAAAGGCTGTAATGTTGGTGTCTTAGCAGATGTATCTTCTCCTATTGAGGACAATCATTATCTAGATGATTCTTCAGTGATCTACCAGCTCATCAGAATTACACAAATCGGGGCACAGGATTCAACTCCTGTAAAGAGCTGGATGGCTGACACTCTCATGACTGGTCCGCCTTCAGGAGTTGTCTGCCCCTCAGACCCCAAAGCTGTCCAGCTCACACTCTGCAGGGCAGCACTGCCTCAGGAATCACTTGGGAAGCCACTCAATGAGCACTTCTTGCCCATCTGTTGAGGATTAGAACTGGCTTTCTGGGATAATGGTTTTCCATTCAACGTTCCAAAAACAGGAAAGCTAATGAGAAGCATACATCTCTATGGATGTTTTTTAAAGAAAAAAGTACTTCACAACCATTTCTAATGAAACCTATTAGAGGTAAAATCAGGTGTTAGGACCCTTGGAGAGAGTCCAGCCAACACAGTTTGTGATGGACCTCTAGAGCAGAGGAGGGAACAGTATACTGTTTCTCTCTTCCTTATTTTCCATTCTCTAGACCTTCCTCCTCCTCCTCATTCTTCTTCTTCCTCCTTCCCACCCTCTGTGTTTGGGGCACTGAGCTGGTTGCCTGGCTACCATGGCCTGTCTTCTTTCCTTCAATTGCAGATCACAGGCTGCAGGTGCCTTCTAAAAACCCAGGTGCTACCCTCTCCAATTCAAGAAAATTCTACTGGCTCTAACCTCTACCTTTCACTTTAAAACTTTCCTTTTTTATGTACTTTTCAACTTTCTGTCCACTGCCTTGCATCTAGATGTACAATTTCCTCCCAGATCCTTTGGTTTCATGACTCTGCTGGGTGATCTTCTATCTGATTTCTGTTTCTTTCCAGTTGGGCCTTCTTGGGTCACTTTTTCTCTTTTCTGCCCTGTCAGGATCCAAAGCTGGTTGCTGTGCAGGCAACAGGAAGATGTGCAATGGCCTCGGGAAAAGCCCAGTGGCAAAGGTGCCCTGAATTCTCAAGCCTTGTAGGGCTCGCTGGGCATGCGTAAGACCAGGAACTAGGATTAGGAGAGGAAGGTTAACAGGCTCACATGTTTAGCCCTGGGTTAAGGTTGTTTTAGGCTGACTCGATGCCTAATCATTAAAACTACACCACACAGGCTGGGGGAGAAGAGTAAGGAGAGAGAGAGAGAAAAAACCAAATTAGTTGGGCTGGAGAAGAAGTGTGGGATCTGGGGGGTCAGAGGCAGCTGTGGGGAGAGAGACGATGATGGAGAAAGGGACTTCTGAGGAGTTACCGTGGGTTGTGAAATGGATCTCTCCTAACATTCTTATGAAATCTAAGTAAAGATTTAAATCATTACTTGGTGGTTGGAGTTCTTTTATCTAAATGCAACTTTATATGGAAACTCAACAACATGGAATTACGGTTTTTTCTCAGGTTATATCAGGACAGAGTCTAAACCCTTAGCATGGCTAACCAGGTCTTTAGAAGCTGTAATGCTCTGGTTGTCACCCTTGTTCCAGTCCTAGTTTACATCCAGCCGGATAGAACGTACTTCAGCTCCTTTAACAGGCCAGGTTTTCCTTCCTATAACTGAAACCACCTTCCCCTGGCTTGTTTACAACTCCCTCAATCTAGGCTCCATGCCTTTCCTCTGTCTCCCATAGCACCCTGTACCCCTGAAACCCAGTTTTTTCAGACATCCTAATTGTGGATTATCTTCTCTGACTATAAACACTGTGAAGGCAGGGCTTGTCTGTCTCACTCACTGTTCTGTCCTTTGTGGTTAGCAGTGTCTGATACACAATCAATGCTCAATAAACATATACTGAATGAATGACTCTAATGCAGAAGCTTCCTCCAAGATACTGTGCTGACTCATGACTTTTTACTGCTCCCCATCTCTGTTGCCATTTATGTCTTTCTACCTGACAGCTTTTAGCCTCGGAGTATAGGTTTCACCCACCTCCCTCTACTGGGATAGCAAGAATGGATACATTTCTGGCTCTTGATTGTCACCCCTGGTGCTCCATGAGCATAAGCAGCCCCAGTGGAACAAGAGGGGTTGCGGAGTGTAGCATCCTTTCACAGGTGGGACATTCAGCATCCAGGTGTTCACATCTCCAGAATGCCTCTGCCCAACTAGATGCAGAAATTAATTTTAAAGAGTATTAGGATTTCCTTTCTCAGGCTGGATCTCTCTCTAGTTCCCCCAAATCCTTACTGTCCCTAGGGTATAGGACTCATTCATTCATCTCAATAAACAAACATGTATTGAGCACTTACTGCGTGCCACACCCTTTGTCTTGAGTAATTTGCAGTCTAGTAGGACAGGCAACCAACTAAAGACATAATCAGAAAATATGTGGAAAGTATGTCCAGAGGAAAAAACCTAATATAGCCTGAGGGCTTTCCTCCAGCTCCCTGAGACTTCCAGGGTGATCCTCGTTTTACTCTTTTCCAGTCAAGCCTCTTCTCTCCATTCATCTTTTCAATGATTCATCTCTTTTCTTTCTCTCCAGACTCCTGTATCTCCCTACTTACCTAGGTCATTTCCTGGGTCTCCTCTAAATAGTGAGAGCTTCATATGTGAACATCCTCTTGAGAGATATTGCCTTCAGTCTCAGCTCCTCTGTGCCCTGGTCATCTTTTGCTCACAAATGAGCAATTTATTTAAACTTCAGATTTAAGCTTCTGAAGATGGCAGACCATGACCTAGGAAGGGGCTGCCACTCTGTCATTTTGGGTCTTCTATTCATATGTAAGACTTAACACAGCCATCTCTATACAGCAGAGATTTTTAATCTTGACTTAGACTGAAGCCTAGAAGGAGAAAGGAGACATGGGCTTATGTTTGGGAGCTCTCAGGCAAGATCTTAGAGAAGGAGTTTAGCAGCATGGACTTTGAGGTCAGAATGCTCAGGTTCAAATGCCACCTGTACTACTGACTGGCTAACCATGGGCTGAGCTAGTCATTCTCTTTAAGCCTGAGTTTCTTCAACTGTAAAATAGGGATAATCATAGCTCATACTTCATCATATTTCTACAAGGATTAATTCAGATAATTTATGTAAAATCCTCCATACAGTGCATGACACATGGCATTCACTAAATGTCAGCTTTATTTTTGGAAACCTGTTTCAGGTATCAGGTAGCACAGTCTCCAAGCAAGACTCTGTGGATGCCCCATCTTGTTGCGAGAGTGAAGAAGGTATTTTTTAAAAAGACGACAGTGATGAATTAAGTTCCACTTTCGGACTCCATGTGTTGCCTTCCTCCTTTGATTTCTGCTAGGCAAATCTTAGATGGCCCAGCATTTTACAGCACACAGCTTTAGGGAAGCCTAGCAACCTGGATCTGAAGGGCAAGGACCAACCAGAATGACCAACTGAGACCCCATCATCTGTGTTTGGAGACACAGAGAGGAAAGACCCCAGACATTGTCACTGCTACCCTCATGCAGGCCCCTGTCCTCCCATCACTCCCACAAGGAACTTGTGTATTCTTCTTATGACTTAGCCCAACAAGCCCCACCTACTGCCTGATCCCACTTCTGCCACCTTGAAGATGTGGTGACTGCATTAACTCCCGCAGGCAGCACTCTTGAGTGAAATGGAAGCTGCTTTCTCACAGAGGTGCAGGTGCACACCTTACACAGAGGTTTCGTGGGAGTTCTCAAGTTTTCTCACTGCCTACACCTTCTGCACACAATTTTTACATTTGAGGAGTTTCCCACCCAATGGCTCCTTCCTCCCAAGGGTAGTAACAAGAGCAACCATCCATTCTCCAGCCTCCTTTGAGCTAAAAACACAAGCTGGTAACTAAGACGCAGCAGGAATGGCCAAGGTTACAGTCATGAGACAGATGTGGCACTGACACTGACACTGATAATCAGGTTCCTGGCAGGGATGTACATTGTCACCTCCAATTGGGGATGGTAACAGCAGCTTTCTCATTAGGCCAGTTCTGCAACATGTAATGGGACATTATTCTAGATATATAGCCTCAAGCCTGGTTCTCTAGACTCCACTGATTCTGTGAGGCACCCAACATCCCTTTATCAAACCTCCCCTGCGTCATCAGCTGGAATTAGCTTCTATTGCTTACTACTAAGAACCCTCATTCTTGCAGGTGAGAATCACAAGCACAAATGATGACAACTTAAAAGTTCAGTCCTACCGAGATCTCATTTAATAAATCTGTTCAGTTCCTTTAAATTCCTGTGACCCTGGCCCTGCATCCCTCTCCCCATCCCCATAAAAAAACACTCAGACTCAACAGATTCTTTGGCAAGCAGAGCAGGCTGTGACCCTGCACTGCAGTCTGAGAGGGGATGAGCAACATCTGAGCATTTGTCAGAACAGCTTCTTCCACAGCAGGGGTCCAGGCTGTCTCTGTTGGGATGATTCCAAAAGCAGGCTCCAGGGGCCACAGCTAGAGGCTGAGACCAAAAGCCTTCCACAGTCAACTGATCCATCCACGTAAAGGGACCAAGTTCTCACCTGGGTCCAGAGCTGAGGTCTCTGAGACATCAGGCCAAGGCAAGGCAGGAAGAGTGATCAGAAAGACTGAGGAGCTTGGGCTGACTCAGTGAGATACGTTTGTGATTTTGTGGCCGCAACCCCTCCTGTCCAGAACTCGGGAGCAGCTACCACTCTAAGCCCACTGGCAAGGTGCCTGGTTGGGGACAAACAAATTAATCTTTCCAGATTCCTGGGCAGATGAAGAAGGAAGGCCTGGCAGACCCTGGGAACCATGCTGGGACTGTCTACAAGCTCCCTGCTAAGGGCCTTCCTGTTTCCCCAAAGACCCTCCTCCCATCACAATTGTCTAGGAGACAGCTGGACTCTAGGCTCAGGGGCAGAGGGGAGATGAAGACATGGGGTGGCTGGAATATGAGCTGGAGTTTGGAGCCCCATGATCTCTCTCTCCCAGGCAACTGTCTGGCTGATGTACAAAAAGAATCAGACAAGACAACAAAAAGAGAAAGACACGACAGTCCCAGGGGCAAAGTGCAAATCCATATACCCTCTGGGTCAGATCTCTTGGTTTCAGAAGCCAAGACATGTCTTTTTCTGCTCAAGCTAATTTGAAGTGGCTCTGTCACTTTCAACTGAAAGAAACCAGAGCATCACAAGTTCCTAAGACGGTCTTGTTCATGTTTCATGTTCTTTATATGCTCAACATTGATGTTAGTGGGGACGAGCCATCATTTCATGGAGGTGAGCTGCTGGGCTTCTTATGGCTGGAGAGTTCATGCTTTATCTATGAGCATCTCACAACAGAGCCAACACAATCCAAACATCTACAAAAATTTCAGCTTAAAGTCATGCTCTGAGTCACAGTTTCTTGGAGAAATTTCAGCATAAGTCGGCAGAAGTCCTCAGTCTTTAATGCTATATAGGTTCAAAAGGAAAACAATCCAAGCCTCTTCTTCCCCTGGGAACCTCAGAGTGCCAGGCTTATCTCAGAAAATGCAAGAAATGAACAGACTGCACCTACCAAATCCAGCATGGCAAGAGTCAAATAAAGTGAGGCCCTGGCCATACCATTTTCCCGGCCCCTCTCACCTTGAACCATCCATATCCAGGGCTCAGCTCCAAGCTCAAGCCACACTCCCTGCATTCTTTCCTTGGGATGCTGGCACAGGCTCCAGGCCTTAGCCCAGCAACAACTACAGCTTTGTTACTCTGGGGCATGGAAAATTCTCTTCCTGACAGCTTAATTCATTTGACTGTTATTAAGACACAGACCCCCACAGCTGTGTCCTCTGCTCTGGTCTTTGACAAGCCCCTGGAGGGTCTCCCCTGATTCCCCACAGATTCAGGGGTCAGAATGGAGGTCATCTAGTCCAACCTCCTACCAGGACCCACCCTTTGCAACCCGACAGCTCCCAGCCTAGTGAGGAAATCACTTCCCTAGAGGTAGCTGTCCAATTACTGGCTTTTCAATTGTTAGAAAGTTCTTTTTTGTGTTGAGCTAAAATTGGCCTCCCTTCCACCCCATTCCTTTTCTACGTTACCACAGATGTAAGTCACTTTCGTATCTACAGGACTGCCCTGATTTATTTGAAAGCAGATTATTTTGTTCTTAAAAAATAATTCTCCTCCAGCTAAACAACCCATTTCCTCTGCTATATTTTATGGTTTTCAGACCCATAGCCATTCTATCCACTCTTGCCTGGGGAGTTTCTAGTTTATAAACATCGGACTTACGTTATAGCATTAGAACCAAGCCTTACCCCATGTGAGGTATTTTTAAAAATCAACAGGAGTTAATTACAGATTGGTCCCTTCCCTTTCGCCTCACTAGAACTCTAGAACTTCTATCATTAGTGAGGCAGGAATGGCTAGCTGCCTCCAAATACCCTTTTTCTTTCTTTTTCTTAACAGAAACTAATATTTTTAGTTGGGCAATTGTAACCCAGGTAAAATATTTCAATTCCAATTTATCCATTGAAGCTGTGTCACCATGCAACTAATTTCTAACCAAAGAGATAGAAACAGAAATGTGTGAGAAATTTCCTGGAAGCTTTCATAAGAGTGAGAGGGTGGACCCTTCTTTCCTTTTTTTTTTTCTACGTTGCTTCTGAAACATAGGTACAATGCCTGGAACTCTAATGATCATCTTGGACCTTGAGGATGAAGAGCTCACACTGGAGCAACTAGATAGAAGGAGACTGGGTGCCTGACAATGCTGCAGAGCTATCACACTAGCTTGGGATTGACTAACTCTATCTAGACTTATATTATGAAAAAAATAAACTTCTCTCTTGCTTAATAATGAATTTCTCTCTTGTTAAGTATTTGAGGGTTCTCTTAAATATGCATTTGGACTTAATCCTAAATTTACCACCATAAAGTTACTATAATGGGTTATATTTATGCCCAAGGGACCTCTCAACTAGATAATTCCAAAAACAGAAAATTCCAACTCTCATCATTAATTCTTTTCTTTTCTATTTCTCTTTTTATTTATTTTTTTAACACTTAAAACTTTGCTAAACACTCACGGATAGCTTAAAGAGATTACAACAAGAGAAACCTTAAACCTGATGTTTTAGTTTCCTGTGGCTGCTATAAACTTGGTGACCCAAGCAATAGAAATTTAGTCTCTCACAGTTCTGGAGAAAAGGAGTCTGAAGTCAGTGTCATTGTGCTGAAATCAAGGTGTTGGCAGGACCTTAGTCCTTCCAGAGGCTCTCGGCAAGAATCTGCTCCTTGGCTCCTTCAGCTTCTGGGGGCTGCTAGCATTCCTTGGCTGTGGCCACATCACTTAAATCTCTGCCTCTGTGGGGACTTCACCTTCTCCTTTTCTGTAAGACAGCATGTTTCCCGCCTAGCTATTGACCTGCTGCTGCGCTTGAGGAACAAGCTTGCACACCTCCCATAAAGGGTGTGGGTGCCCAACTCCTCTAGGCCAAAAGAGAGAAGTCTTTTTCCTATGCTTGCCTCTGCCACCTGCCTTTACACCCCACAGGTAAGTCAAAAGCCCATCTGACCTGTCATTGTACCAGAATTGGCCTTTTCCTTGTATGATTGACAGTGGGATCACTCAAAGGGATGTGACATAGTCTGAAGATCTCATTTAATAAATCTATTCAGTTTGTTTAAATTCCTGTGCCCTGGCTCTGCCTCATCCCCACACCCCAAAAAAACAGTCAGACTCAAGAGATTCTTAGGCAAGCAAATCTCTAAAAGTAACCCAGTCTCCTCAGAACATAGGGCTCAGAGATTCACCTACTCAATTATTTGAAGAAAGGCAAGAAAATATGGTGGAAAGCCCAAACTAGAAGTGGAATAATATAAGATTGAACTATAATTCCATTATTTGTCCAGTACTTAACCTCTTGGTTTCCTTACCTGTAAAATGGAGACAGAAAGGATACTAACTAATACCCACTTTGCGGAGTTATTGTTAGATATTTCAAAAGCAGTGTGTGAGGCATGTAGCTTCATGCCTGGCTCCCAGAAGAAGCTCAAAAAATGGAGTCTGTGCCTCATTCATTCATCTTTCCCCCCCAAAAGCTGAATGAACATCCCACTACTATTGGAGATGTTGTCATGACCTAGACATCTTTATGACCCAGACAGTTTTGCCCTGCAGGAGCTCCCATCCCAGGTCTGATGCCCATCAAGTCATCTACAATGGCAGGAGTGCTCCACTGCAGATTGGAACGATGTAGTGGGGAGGAACCCATTTGCTCTTGAGACTCTTGGCTTGTCATTTACTCAAAACATGGCAGCATAGAAAACTTTAGAGAGAAGGTACGTTGTGCACAGGGCCCCGCAATGCAGTAGGAGGGCCTGCAGCTGCAGGAAGCACCACTTCTAAAAGTGGATGCTGACTCTGAGACTCTCCCAACCATCATAGGCTAGGCCCCAGGCCACAACAGATGGCATGGACCCTCTGCTCATTACTCATGTCAGGAAAACATCCCCCAGTTTAGAATTTTTTGTTAAATGCTAAAATTTGAAGATGTCAATGTAAGAAACATCCAAACCTGTAAGAATTTTTATGAGTTTATTTGAGCCAAAGTGACAAGATCTCAACAGATTGGGAAAATGCTCTGGAGAACGGTAGTTTTACCACTTATTTTATACATCGGAATCAAAGGAGGAGGTATAAGGAGGGTTACATGAAATTCATTGGTGGTAGATTATGGAGGTGAGAGAAAGCAAAGCAGGGAAAGTCTCTGGGATTAGATAAAAAGTAAAATGAAGAGACAAATACTTCTTTTACACTGCTGGGTATAGGATAGTTAAGAACATTTATAGCACACAGAGATGGTGTTCAGGGGAACACCATAACAATGAGGGGTCCTGTGAGCTTGTGCTTTGGTGGAAGATTGTGCCCTGAGGGGTCTGAAAAAGGGGGATTATGCTGACATTCCAAAGACATGTTATCTTAGATGCACAAAGACAAGACACAGGTTCTCTTTGTCAGGGAAGATAGCAGCCTAGGACATGACTGCTGGCCATGAACAGTTTTTAGTTAGAAAGTCTTAATTTCAGACCATCCTATGTGCTTACTTGATGTCTCTGAGTTTGTAAGGCCACCATGCAGGCCTCCCTTGAGCTTGTCAGGTTTAGTATGTGGCCCCCTTTTTGTCCACAGAGGTAAATTAATTAAGATATAACTTAAACAGCAGCCTTCTCTCATCAACAGTTCCTAAGACAGGATAGGCAGCATTAATTGTTGCAATTAATTAGGCATTAAACTGATAATGGGTACAGCTGCTAACAATTAACAGCTAATTATGTCAAGCACTTTAACCATTTCACAAAAGAAATGGAAATTGGAGGGAAAGGAGAGGGAAATGAAAGAGAGAAAGCAGTTACCTTGTAAACAATTGAGATGCAGTTAGCTCCAAAAGCAGCTGCACCCTGCTGTAGAAATGACAGAAAATGTTGGTACCAGCCCCGTCCACAGTAAGGCTGAGCTGCATAAAAACACGTGACTCTGAATTTGAAGAGAGGAGACCTCAATCGAATTGACCTGAATAGTGAGCAAAGCCAACACATGCCAAACTACATTCTTAGTACTTGTCATATATTAACCCATGTAATCCTCACAATACTGCATGGTAGTCACTACTATTATTCCCATTTTATAGGTGAAGAAATTGAGGCACAGAGGAATTAAGTAACTTGCCCAGGATCATATATTTGTGTATTAAAGACACACTGACTCTAAAGGACATTCCTAAACAACTAGACCTCGCTAATTTGCTAAACTCTTAATCAAACTCAGATAGCAAGGTTTTATTGAACCATACACTCCACCAATTAATTTTAAGAGAAAATAAAAAGCACCTTCTTCTCAATTCAAACTGGAACTGAGCATTTTCTGAAGTGATCAAGCTGACCGAAATGCATAAACTCAAATTATTCCCAATCCAAACTGGTATTTTATTTTGCTCCTAAATATAAGGACCTCCCCTCTTCTCCATGGGAGCCTGTTATCCTTCTGGGATCTGCCAAGCAGCTCTAGGGACCCCAAGATCCTCTTCTCCCTGGACTTTGCAATTAACATCATTGGTTGGTTTTAACTAGGGGCTTTTGTTTCCAACAGGCTTATCTTTGTCATCTCAGGAAATAGAAGAATCAGACTAAACTAACCACCCATCCACATACACATGTGTGTGCCTACACACACTCTCACATGCCTTATTGAAATGATGTACTAAAGAGGAAAGGGTTGCAGCAAAAAGGATCAAAACTGCGTGTCCTTACTTAAAGCCAAAAGAGATAAAATGTCTTACGTGGTGACCCAACTGTACGGCAGATAAACGAAGTCAGGACTGAAAGTTTATGCCTGTGCTCTACATTAGTATTTCTCAAATTTGATTATACATAATGTTCATCTAGAGAATTTATTGAAACCCAGGGCCTCTTCCCAAGAGATTTTGATTCAGTCGGTGTGGTCAGGACCCAAGAAATTGCACCTCTGATAAGTTCCAGACACCAATACCCCTGGTCCACAGCCACGCTTCGGGAGCCACTGCTCTACACTACCCCATTTCTGGCCTTTTGTCCTTGTCCCAAGCCCTCAGTCCTCATCAAGGCCCACTAATTGTCCCCAAGAGTGAGCTCCTTTGGCCATTCTGGCCCAGTGACCACATGTGTTTTTGTCACTCTCATTGATTTGGAAGTTCAAGTTGTGGTAGTTGGTCATCCTCAACTAGGGCTGTTTTTAAACAGAATCCAGGAAAAGGGGCCAAACAGGCCTCCTATTCCCACTCACCTTCCCTGCCTCCTGTCCCACCTAGCTTGAGGGTGGGAGGAGTTAGTTTTCTATTTGCTTAGAGTAAAAAAGACACTTCTTTGTGACATTAGAGCAGTATTGGGAGGACTTGTAAAGGGACAGGTGCCCCTGCCTTCACTGGTTCTTCATCAGGACACCCTCAGAGACTAAGACCTGTCCTCTCTCCTGAGGCAAGTCCTTCAGGTCCACCACAGACCCTCAGGGCCTCCTCTGTGATCACCCTGTCATCTTTGTGGAAACATGACAAAGTGTATAAAAGACATTTTTAAATTTAATTTATTGGGGTGACATTTGTTAACACGGTCATATAGCTTTCAGTATACATTACCATAATACGTGATCTTTATATTTCATTGTGTGCCCACCACCCAAAGTGAAATCATCTTCTGTAAAAGACCTTTAAATGTGTGATTCTGCTTCTAGGAATTTACTCTGAGGAAATAATTGGATAAGGACTCAAGGATGCATGTACAAGGACATTCACTACAGCCTTCTTTGTAATAGCAAAAAATGTAAACAACTTAAATACATGAATAAAAACAGGAGTTTGGTTAAATGAACCATAGGAAATGCATTTGCTGAAATATTATGCAACTAATAAAAATAACATTGTAGAAGAATTCTTATAAACAAGAGAAAATGTTCCTAATAATGCCAAATTGTAAAATGCAGTCTCTAATGTATATATAGAATTTTTTTGTAAAAAAAAATGTGTGTGTGATATCTCTGGATGGGGAAAAAAGAAACACTAAAAGGCCACACACCAGAAAGGTTCATAGTGGCTATCTTTATATGATGAGTATACAGGAAATTTCTGTTTTTTTTCTTTTATGCTCTACCATGTTTCTTAGACTCTATTGATCATACAATGGAGTCTGAAAAAGATCATAAAATAAAATAATTACTAGTGATATGATTTCAGGTGTCCTGAATGAGCCCTTATAAATACTCTGAGATAGAACCTTATTATTATTTCTGAAATCTATTCCCATATAATAAAATTAGTAAATACAAAGCTGAATTTTTTAAAACTGCGTGCACACATACATACAAGACAATGTGCTAGTAAAAATATAAGAAAACACACCTTTGTTCATAATATACATGTTCATTGGTTCCTACACCCTTCTCACTCCCACTCAGGCAACAAGAATTTTTTTCTCCATAATGTCTCCCAGCAGCCACGCACAAGCAATGCTAATGAATTAACTGACCTAACATCTTGTGGTGATGAAACTGTGTACATTTCCGTCTCATTTGCTTGCTAGGGAACTACGTGAGACAGCTCTGGGGCCCTGGGACCCAGACCTGTTAAGTGCAGGGCAGGGTTAAACCACAAATCAGAAATACTCTGCAGGATTAATTATGTATGTCAGCAACTATGTGTATGTATGTGGTCCTATCAAATAAATAAGAAACAAATAAACATCAATAGCCAGCTCGACAGTGGGCAGGCAAGCCAGTTGGAGATGGGGGTAGAGTCTCTCAAATACTGTAGCCCTGTCCCCTGGGATCTCTTGGAATCATCCTTTCTTCTGGGTTCCTTTCTCAGCGTTCTTCAGGGTCTAGAGTGGAGCCATGTGGTTGGTGCTAAGGCAACATCTAGGAAGGGGAAGGAGGGAATGTGGCCATTGGTATAATCATCCTGAAATTGTAGGCAACATTTCCCATCATCTGAGTGCTCATATCAGATGCAAAAAAGCTGGTGAGTAAGCCTGACCTGCCCACAATTTTCCTTCTGCACTTGACATTGACTCTTCTTTTATCCTCCCTACCCCTCCTCTCTTTAGCCCATTAAACTAGTAGAGAATTCCTCATTATGAGTGTTTGTCCCTGCTCTGGCCACCTAGTTCCCTTGTGCTTCACAAAGAGAAAGTTTCATTGCCCAGGTATCTGGAAGACCACACTCATGGAGGCTCCCGCTCTCCCTAACTCTCTTACTTCTCTCTCTTGCTCTAGTCTTCCCTCCATGAGCTCTACTTTACATCAATTTTCCTGACCACTCCCCATTTCCTTTTGACTAGGTGCCCTCCCTACAAATTAACTCAGTCCTTGTCCTGGGGTGCCTTTTTGTGATATGTCCACAGGTACACCAAAGGTTTCTCTGTTCTGTTTGTCAGGCTTCCTAAGGAAAAGGTTGGGCTCTGGTCTCAGTATTAGTAGGTTTAGCTTGGAGATGAGGGTCACCCTGGTCTTGAAAGTGAAAGGAAGTGAGGCCAGGGATGGTGGTTTCTCTTATTTGGGCTTCATCTCGTTTCTTCGCAAATACCTGAAATCAAATACAACTACGGATATTAATATCCTTCCAAAGACTGCTCTGTAGTCCATATAAAACATATTTATTTAAAATATGTCTATATAAAAAAGCCATGTTCTTCCCTGGCTGGTGTGGCTCAGTTGGTTGGAGCATCATCTGGTAGACCAAAAGGCCTCAGGTTTGATTCCCAGTCAGGGCACATACTTAGAGTGCAGGTTTGATCCCCAATCAGGGCATGTGTGAGAGGCAGCTGATCAACGTTACTCTCTCACATCAATATTTCTTTCTCTCTTTCTTCCTCTCTCTCTAAAAGCAATTAAAAACATCCTCAGGTAAAGATTTTAAATATCATATTCTTTTTTATTTCTATCTATTTGTTCATTTAACAAATAATAGACCACATGCTCTATGCCCAGAACTTTGTTAGGCCCTGTGTGAATTAAATGATCAATTCAAACTGACAGTTCTGGTGTCATAGAGCTTAAAATATTATAGGGAATCAAAAATAATCAAGTAACCTCACATTTAAGTATAAAATCACAACTGTGGTAATGTGATAAGTGCAGGTATATGGAGCTATGGGGCTGCTCATCTAATCTTGGGGACCAGGGAAGGCCCTGAGGACACTGACCATATGTCTTGGAGGATATTAACCTCACATTCACCACCCTCCCTGACCTCACCACTGTGAGATACTGCAGATTACTTTCCACAGAATGGATTCTGGTGGCTATAGGCTTCTTTATTGGTTGAGGGTGTGCATAAGCAGAGGGGTGGGCACAATTGTACAAGATAAGAGACGCCAAGTTCCTCAGTTGGTTGGAGTATCATTCTGTACACCAAAAGTCTGCGGGTTCAATTCCCAGTCAGGGCATATACTTTGGTTGTGGGTGTGATTCCCAGTCAGGATGTGTATGGGGTATGTACTGATTGATGTTTCTCTCTCTCTCTCTCTCCCCCTTCCTCTCTCTCTAAAATCAATAAACTTATCTTAAAAAAAAAAGATTAGAGAAGCCAAGAAGTTCAATGACTCTGATCAGGAAAGAAGGGTAGACATCCTGAGGGAAAAAAGGGAAGATCCCACAGTGAGAACATGGAGAGAGGCATAGAGATGGGGAAACAGATGAGAGGTGAGATGCTGGTGACCAATAAGGGAGCCAAGAAGAAACACCCAAGGGAAACTTGGAGAAGAGAATAGCTGCTGCATTCCCCAGTTTCTACTACAAGGTCTTAAGTACAAGTCACATTTTCCAAACACTTTGTGGAGTAAATCTGGGAGGAAGAATTGAGTCTACTCGAACAGAAGCTGCCCCCAACCACACACGGATTACCTCAGAATTGAAAGGGAGCCAAAGAAGTCATCCAGCCCCTTCATCAGTAATCCCCTCACTTATTTCTCCAGATAAATGTCTGGCTTCTGTTTGAACACCATGTGATCAGGAAATCACCCCTCGCTAAGACAGCAGTTCTCATGCTGAGGAAGTGTGTCCTCATATTGAGAACAAATCTTCCTTTAACATCCATCCCCTGGGCCATGGTCTTCTTCACTAGGAAGTCACATAGACTAGACTGGCTCCTTGGCACATGAGAACCCATTACATACAAGAAGACCCAGTCTTGCCTTTCATAGTGCTGTCTCCTTCATTCATTTATTCATTCACTCTTCAAATGCTTGTTGTGAGCCTGCTCTGTGACATGCAGTGACAGCTCTAAAGGAAGCCAGCCTTGTCCTCAACAGCCCAGCATGTCCTGTGGAGACAGAGTGCATGGACAATTTCAATACAGAGAGGTTAGAAAATGAGTAGGTCCCATCCTTCTAGGGCATTCAAAGAATCTACTAAAATAAAGTTAGCCATATTTTTATTAGGTTGGCCAAAAAGTCTATCTAGGCTTATTTTTGTAAAATAAAAGACACATTTTTCATTTTCACCAATAACTTTATTGATTTGGATATTTGGGGTATGTTGGCTATCTCCCATGTGGTATAATGGTGATTGTTTTCAATTAATGTCTTGATTTGATCGCTGTCAACTTCTGTTGGTCTACTGACCATGGAGCATCATTCAGTGTAAAATCTCCAGCGTGAAACTTCATAAGCCAGTTTTGACATGTTTGATTAGTCAGAGCACCTTCTCCATACACTGCACAAATCTTTTTTGCATTTCAGTCACATTTTTACTTTTCTTGAAATAATAAAGCATAATATGTTGAAAATGCGTATTTTCTTCCATCTTCAATATTAAAATGGCTACACAAAAATTCACCAATTGTGAAGTTTTTAAAAATGCATGCTGATATGACAACTGTCACAATACAATCTAACATAATTGTTTTGAATGAAGTTAAAGGCAACCAAGCACCATTAGAGTCATCTTATGGAAAAAACAAATAAACTTTTGGCCAACCCAATATAAAGAGATTTGATTTTTTTTTTTTTTTTTTAATGTATAAGCTTCTTGTTGTAGCTTTTCATCCCAGGCTATACTCTAGAGGTGACTTTGTAAATGTGATCAAGAGGGTCTGGCAGGTTGAAATGAGCAACACCAAGTTTGTGGGTAGATTCTGCCTTCTAGATTCAGCCACACCACACATAGCTAGTAAGGGGTAATTCCTTGCACCTAAAATAAACCTGGGCTATTACCTCAGGAGATTAACTCTCCAAAGAGGAGTTGGTGATGAGTGAGAAAAATAGCTCCCTGGCCCTCTGACCAAGTCAAGAAGGAAAATGGCATTCTCCTTGGTCTGTGTAACCTAAATTCCCTGGCTTCTCAGAGCCTCTGATTCTTACAACAGAAGCATTCCTCCAAGCTCCATGAAGCAGAGAATAATAGTTGGGATTTTTCTCTACTGGAAACTTTGGGCTTTGAATTGGTTCTTTCAGGTCTACCTCCAGAATTTGGGGTACAAGCTTCTTGGGTGGCCAGGATGCAGAGCTGCATGTCAGCAAAATGAGAAATGCCTGAAAACTGAGCTTGTGTGGACACAGGTCTACGAAACACAAAGTGTTTCAAGCATCCCTTTTGGATCAAAATACAAACATTTCTGTTAATTACATCATTTATTCTGGCATTGATCATCAGAGCACTCTGGGATCAAAAGTGGTTTTGAGACAGCATATTGTTTTTCCTGTACCTTCTTACAAGCCACCTTAAATATGGGAGTATCTGTCCTCTACCAGTATAAAAATAAACAAATGTGGGAATGTAAAATGTACAGCCACTTCAGAAAACAGTTTGGCAGTTCCTCACAATGATAAACATAGAGTTTTGACCTATCAATTACACTCCTAGATATCTACCCAAGAGAAATGAAAACATATGCCCACACAAAAACTTGTACATGATTGGTCATAGCTGCCCTACTCAGAAGACAACAACTCAAAAATCCTTTATCTGATGAATGAATACAAAAAAATGTGGTATATCTCTCCAAACAGTAACATATTATTCATCAATAAAAAGAATAAAAGAAAAGGATAAACCTGACTAAAGCTTAGAAATGTATACTAAGCAAAAGAAGCCAGCCACAAAAGATTACATATTGTATGATTTCAATTATGTGAAATGTCTACTTATAGGCAAATCTAGAAAGAAAGTAGGTTATTGGTTGCCTCTTGCTGAGGCACCCTGAAAGACCGAACAACCTCCACCCTTGTCACTCTCTGATTTGATGTTGGATTTTACTCTGATATCCTTGAATTCTGAGATGGTCTAAGGAGAAACACAATTTTAATTTGTCTATAATGTGGCATTTATCATTGTTGTTTAGTGCAATTTAACACAATATTTATCTGATTGGCATATCAGTTACTTTCATCACCAAGAATTGGCGGCACAGGGATTCTGAGCTTGGAAATGAGAAGATTGATTATGATTATTATACTGATGGCTGAAAAAATGAATTTCATGAGAAAAGTTGTTTTGAAGCTGCAACAATGGGCCTTGTATGTTTACTCATGAAACATACTGCATACTGAGTGTTGATCCTACAAAACCCTGGACCGAGATGCTAGAGCTGGCAAGACACCTGCAGTGATGGATCTAGTGCCACCAAGAAGCAGAAACACTTTTTAAAAAAGCCTTTCATTTAGAGTCTTATCACTTTCTCCATTGACTGGACCATCTTAGGAAGCAAAGTATTTTGAAAAAATTCCACGTATCTCCTCTAAGTGGTGGATTTACTCTCAAAAGACAACAGGAACGGGAATCTTTCAGAAACACCCAACTTTCCTATGGGCTCCAGGGTATCTGTTTCCATGCACCATGGTTTCTGCAGTGAGTATGAGTGTTTTGAAAATATTAACAGCACACGTGTTTTCTTGTGCACTGAAACATTTTGACAGTTAAGACTATGCCACATAAAGAGTTTCATTTGTAGCCTATTTGAAGGGTTGGAATTTAGATGTTTATTTGAAAGATAAACCTGGGGAATTTGTGGCTAACAACAATGTTTTTTCCTCTCCATAACAGGTTCTCATCACCCAACTCTATTAATTGCGTCCTTTTCCCACTTTATCTCACCCTAAGAACAGTTTTGCACCTGAAGTATAGGGTCTTGGTAGAAGGGAAGTCACCTTTGTGTTAAAGAGCAGGCTTATTTCAAATTCCTGACAGCAGTCAGAGGAACTGTGTGCAGCTGTTGGTCTCCTCTGGATCCAGCCTCTCCAGGGCCTCATTAGACTCACTGAGACCTCCCCAGACCTTGACCACTGAAGAGAGAAAATGAGATTTTCTGGATGGTTTTTAGCAAGAGGCCGAGCTCTCGCGAAAACACAGCATTAATGAAATTCACCTTCTGAGCCCTTTAATTGCTTCCAGTAGCACTTCACTTACAATGTTCTTCTGTGACCACTGCAATTTTCTTGTTTTGAAAAATAATTGTGTGACACATGCTTCAATTAGAAGACATAGGACTGGCCACACTCCTTTGCACCCAGTACATTGACCCCCACCTGCAAATGCTTACCCACCAGTGGCAAACATATGGAAAGGACATAGGAGCTGAGAGAGAGTGTCTGTAATTGAGCTGCATAATAAGAGGAAACAGAAGGGAAGCTTCTATTATATGATGACACAGTAATTGGAGGTCACCCAAAGAGAGCCCTGCTACACTCAACATTCACATTAGCTTTGCACAAAAACTATTGTGGATCTTTCTAAAGGACTAATGTGAGCAATAGTGAGGTTGTTTATCAGATTTATCTGGTACCAGCAGAATGTTCTTTCACCCTAGGGGAATTGGGCCAGCCTAAAGCACTTTACTAGCAGAGAAAAATTTTTGATTGGAGTCAGGGGGTAATTAATGCAAAGTTTAATTGCATACCAAAACAGACCCTGTGAACTCTAGAGCCACTTTTTAGGCAATTTCTCTGATACAAAGTATACTCAAGTGGTACTTCTTATGGCAGAGGGAGCATTATATACTTGCCAGGGGTGGCACTGACAGGCCTTGGGGAAAGGTGGGAGGCAGGGGGAAGAGTGCAGGGAGTGTGTCCAATTGGATGTCTGAGTCTCATCAGTACCAGTTGAAAAAATAATCCCTAGCTCTTTCTTTCCAGTCACCCTCACACCCCACCCCCACACCCACACCCCCACACCCCAAGGCAGAATTGAGGGAAATTCATTATTATTTGATAAGTCAACATCAAATTCCAATAAAGAGATAATTTTTTTAAATCCCATTGTGTAGCTGGCTCATTATAACATCCAGATAACTCTTGAGTATATTAAAAATGTTCATTGCCATAAATTATAATGAAATCAAAATAGATTATTTTTTGCAAAGAGAGTTTCATTAACATGATTCATATAATCACCCAAAACTGAGATCTGCACAGGGATAATGTAAAGGTGATGTTATGAACACCTCCTCTGAATCAGGTTGTAAGGCTCTTTTAAACATCCAAAGTAAAAAAAACCGTTCCATCTAAGACTTTGCTTCAGGTGGGACGGCACACTGCAGGCTTGACCCCTAACCTTCCTGGCTCCATTGCTGTCTCAGATTTTCTCCCTCACATGCCTACCCAAATCCATAAATGAGAAAGAGAAGATAAACTGAAAGTCAAACCTAGCCACACACAGGACTGTAAGGAGCTTAAGGTCAAGGGCTGTGCACATTTATTTTTGTACCCCCAGGGCTGCCTACAGCCTCTGAGCATCATAGATTTGGGACAAACTTTCAAAAACTTTTCAAAAATTAGCTAAGTGAATAAATGACAAATTAAGGTCTTTATTTCTATTTGCATCAAACCAGTAGGTGAGGGGGACTTCTATATCAGAGACTATACTGGGTAAAATAATGTCCCCACAAAATTCATGCCCATTTGGAACCTGTGAATATAACCTTACTTGGAAATAGGGTCTTCGAAGATGTAATCAACTTAAAATGATGCCCTACTGGGTAAGTGAGCCCTAAATCAGATATGACTGATGTCCTTACCAAAAGAGAAGGATTCAAACACAGATACACAGGGGGGAAGGCCATGTGAAAACAGAGACAGAGACTGGAGTGATGCATCTGTAAGTTAAGGAAAGCCAAGAATTGCCAGAAACCAGAAGCTAAAAGAGACCAGGAAGTACTTCTAACCTCCATAATTGTGAGAGAACAGATTTCTGTTGTTTGAAGACACACCACCTGTTGTTCTGTGCTATAGCAGACTTACGACACCAATACAGGGACCTTAGACCATTTTCTAAGATACTTGGGTGTAAAGAAAGGGCCACTTTTTCATCATCTGCTGGTCTTGCCCTCACCGCTTTTCTTTCAATCGACAGAAAAAAGGAAAAACACAAGTCATTCCATGGTGATTCACCAATCTTGCGTCACAGTATTTTGACTCCCTTCACCCCCACAGCCTTACCTCCATCCACACCAGTCCCTCACATCCCTGGCTCCATGCTTCACATCTAAAAATCTTAAAGCTTAATATCCCTCTTCCTCAGCCTCCTACCTATACAGCCATCTCAACCCACAAACCACATATATTCATTCATTTGTTCAATCAATCAATCTAGAATAATGCCCCAAGATAATTCATATCTTACTTATCACTCCAAATTTGGTCCCTCCTGAAGTCACCCTGCAGGTATAAGTTGCTGTCTATTCTTCCAAGGCTCATGAGCAATGCTGTCTCGTAACTTCTGTAATGCTTGAAATGTTCCATTTCTGTGTCATCCAATACTGTAGTCATTAGTCATTAGTATGACTAAGAAACTGAATTTTTAATTGTTTTCAATTTTAATCAATTTAATTTGAAGTACTTATATGTGGCTCATGGCTACAATAGTAAATAGTTCAGACCTAGAAGCAATTTTTTAATCAGCCACAAAGAGCCTCACACACACCACACAGACAATTCCAAATGATGAACATTAATTCTCAGAGCATAAGGAGGAAAAGAGACATTACTTAACTATTGCATAATTTGCAGGGCCATTTCAACCCACAAGAGAGTTAATAGCTTACATCACTATGCAGATCAGTATAGTTTAATTCCTCTCCCCCAAACTTCCAAACTCCCTTTAAACTGTACTCTTTTGGGCCACTGAGAATTAAAAATGGGCCTATTACTGAACATCCCACTCTGTAATGGCTGTTCCTTCAGCTACATAAAGGTCCTGCAGATGCTTAGAAATCACCATTTACAAGAGCTTGATGAAGTTCTCAAGCAAGGTGCCATTATTTTCCCCACTTTGGAGGAGAGAGAATGGGAGAATGGGAGGAGACTATGCTTCCAATTACTGCTATTCCATCAATAATCCCCTCAGCTCTATTCCCTTTCTGGTAGAACTTTTTCCTTAGCAGCACACAGTGGTGTGTTTAAATCTCACCTCTGCTATTTTCCTGGATCTGATTCCAACTTCTACTTTTTACAAGCATGTGATCTTGCATCAGTACTGGGAGCATTTGCATCGTGGGTCAAATTCATACCTATCTGGGCATAGTAAATGGAGTAAGAATATGAAAATCCTAGTACAATATCCCTATTTCTCTCCTTGCTTTTCTAAATAGGCCTTCTTAAAAAGAAATCTGCAACCTGTCTATGAACAGATATTGAGAAATTGGTAGACATCTTCCATAACATACATGCAGGAAGCAGTAGCCACATTGTGGCTCAATGCGGACTCTGGCTGCACAGTGCCAAACACCAAGATATTTGCAACTATCCAAATGGCTGAAGTTTTGTATGTTTACCCAGATATTGCCAATAGAGGAAGCATGGTCTGGGAAGAGCTGTGTGTGTGGTTTGCTCTGATCATGGTAGGGAAAGTGCTGTGGCATGGGATTGTAGCTACACAAAGTTTCTGCTCCAGTGTCATCTAATAGAAAAGTTTTTCAATGTCTGTTTCGACGCATTCAGGCCTCTGGTCCTGCCATAAGCACAGAGCTTGCTTCTCTGACTTGAATCATAGCTATCCAAGTTAGCCAAGGGAGCCTTTAAAGATTTTCCTCAACTCTGGGCAGCTCTCTGTAAAGCTCTGTTTGATCAATAATAAAATAGCTATCCAACCACACTGAACAAGCATGGAATGGAGTTTGATTTTCAGAGAGTTGTGGGCACTGTTCTTTGTGCAAATTCAGGACTGAGCTCTGGGCCTGGTGATACCTCAGCTAAGTCTCCTGAAGGGGCCACACATGCCTGGAGCAGAGGAAACCCCCCTGTTGCCTGCAGGTGAGATCCTCCTTCACGTGGTTTGTCAGCTTGCAGTTATGGAAGGGATCTACTTAATTTCCACCTATGCAGAGGCCAAAACTGAACTCTTGAAACATAGACTGAGTCTGCATTTAGTGCTGCCCCTTTGCAATCTGCCACTGTTACCCTCACCCTGCCCCCACTCCCTACTCCTAGCCCAAGAGAATATTAGTGTTAAAAAAATAAACAATTTTTTTCTGAGTTATTTACATCCTTTTTTAAATTTTTTATTGTTATTCCATTACAGTTGTCCCAATTTTCCCCGTTTGCCCTCCTCTGACCAGCCCACCCCCCAGCTCTCACAGTCAGTCCCCACACCATTGTCCATGTCCATGCATCATTCATAAATGTTCTTTGACTAGTCCCTTCCCCTTCTTTCCACCATTATCCTCCTGCTCCCTCCCCTCTGGTAGCTGTCACTCTGTTACATGTTTTCATGCTTCTGGTTCTATTTTGCTCATTAGTTTATTTTGTTCATTCAATTCCTCAGATAGGTGAAATCATACAGTATTTGTCTTTTACCAACTGGCTTATTTCATTTAGCATAATATTCTCCAGTTCCACTCATGTTGTTACAAAAGGTAGGAATTCCTTCTTGTTTTTTTCTGCTGCATAATATTCCACTGTGTAAATGTACCACAGTTTTTTGATCCACTCATTTACTGATGGCCACTTAGGCTGTTTCCAGAATTTGGCTATTGTAAATAGCACTTCTGTGAACATAGGGATTCATAAGTTCTTTTGAATTGGTGATTCAGGATTCCTAGGGTATATTCCCAGCAGTGGAATCACTGGGTAAAAAGGTAATGCCATTTTTAGTTTTTTGAGGAAATTTCATACTGTTTTCCCCAGGGCTGCACCAGTCTGTGTTCCCACCAACAGTGCTCTAGGGTTCCCTTTTCTAAACATCCTCACCAGCACTTGTTGTTTGTTGATTTTTTAACGATGGCCATTCTGACTGGTTTGAGGTGATAGCTCATTGTGGTTTTAATTTGCATCTCTCTGATGGCTAGTGATTTGAGCATAGTTTTATATGTCTATAGGCCATCTGTACATCCTCCTTGAAGAAATGTCTATTCAGGTCCTTTGCCCAGTTTTTAATAGGATTGTTTGTCTTCCTGGTGTTGAATCAGATGAGTTCCTTATATATTTTAGAGATCGAACTTTTGTTTGATGTATCATTGGCAAATATGTTCTCTCATATGGTTGGTTCCTTTTTCATTTTGGTGATGGTTTCTTTAGCCAGGCAGAAGCTTTTTCATTTGATATAGTCCCATTTGTTTATTCTTTCCTTTATTTCCCTTCCCCTAAGAGATATATCGACAAAAATATCACTACATGGAATATCCTCTAGGACTTTTATGGTGTCATGACTTATTTTGAAGTCTTTTATCTATTTTGAGTTTATGCTGATGTATGGTTTAAGTTGGTGGTCTGGTTTCTTTTTTCTTTTTTCTTTTTTGCATGTACCAGTCCAGTTCTCCCAACACCACTAATTGAAGAGGTTGTTTTTACTCCATTGTATGTTTATGCCCCCTTTGTCTAATATTAATTGACCAGAGAGACTTGGGTTTATTTCTGAGCTCTCTACTCTGTTCCATTGATCTATGTGTTTGTTTTTATGCCGATACCAGACTGTTTTGATTACAGGCCTTAAAGTATAGTTTGATATCAGGTATTGTGATCCCTCCTATTTTGTTCTTTCTCAAGATTGCTGAGGCTATTCTGGATCTTTTGGGTTCCACAGAAATTTTTGAAATATTTCTTCTAGATCTGTGAAATATGCCATGGGTATTTTAATGGGATGCATTGAATCTATAGATGGCTTTGGGTAGTGTGGACATTTTAATGATGTTAACTCTTCCAGTTTATTAACATGGTATATGCTTCCATTTATTTGTATCTTCCTTAATTTCTTTCTTTAGCATTCTATAGTTTCCAAGTACTGGTCTTTTGCCTCCTTAATTAAATGATTCTTAGGTTGTGGGGAACCGCTCCTTGTAGTTTCAGGAATTGTAACCCCGGCTGTAAGCCAGACTTGCTCCCCCCACCTACACTGGGTTGTCTTTAAGTCTCAACAGAACACTGGAAGGCTATGTGGGAGACATGACCAAAGGCCATTCAGGGGGTTTCCATAGGAATTGGATTTAAAGAGTGCTTTTTATGCTTTGGAGCTTGCTCTGCTTTTCTTATCTCTTAGTTAACTATAAACTATCCCTAGCAAGGAATATATGAAACCTTGCACCTAATGCCAGTGTGGCATCAAGAAGTTTAATAGACCCTTACACAGACAGACTGGTCACTGTGCCCTCCATATTGATATCTATAATCTGTAACTGTCAACCGTAATCCAGGCACCTAAAAGCTATTGATGATTTATGAATTTTGACCTTGTATCTCCCATGCACACCATTCTCAATAAAAAGCATGAGGGGCAGAGGTCTTGCATTTTCTCGACTGCAGGGAAGAGCTGCCTCCTTACCTCCCAGATAAAATACAGAAAATACAGTGTATTGGATAGATTTGTTCCACCATGGGCGTGAAACCTCTGCTGGACAGACTAGTTTCCAACTGAAGTGGGGCATTAGAGGCAGTTCAGCCTCATTAGGTACTTTATTTTTTTTGTTTCTATTGTAAATGGATTTTTTTTTTTCTAGTTTCTCTTTCTGATACTTCATTGTTGGTGTACAAAAATGCCTTTGGTTTCTGACCATTGACTTTATATCCCACTATTTTGCCAAATTCACTTATTAGGTCAAATAGTTTTTTGGTGGAGACTTTAGGGTTTTCTATGTACACTATCATGTTGTCTTTGAATAATGACAGTTTTACTTCCTCCTTTCCAATTTGGATGCCTTTTATTTCTTTTTCTTGTCTGATCACTGTGGCTAGAACTTCCAGTACTATGTTGAATAAGAGTGGTGAAAGCAGACACACTTGTCATGTTCCTTATCTCAAGGGGAAAGTTTTCATTTTTTCCCATTGAGTATGATGGTGGCTGCAAGTTTCTATTATATGGCCTTTATTATGTTGAGGAATGCTCCTTCTAATCTCACTTTGCTGAGTGATTTTATCATAAATGGGTGCTGGATTTTATCAAATGCTTTTTCAGCATCTATTGATATGATCGTGTGATTTTTGTCTTTCATTTTGTTTATTGATATGAAAATGTTGTACCATCCTTGCATCCCAGGAATGAATCCCACTTGATAATGGTGTATGATGTTTTTAATGTATTGCTGGATCTGGTTTGCCAATATTTTGTTGAGGATTTTAGCATCTATGTTCATCAGTGATATTGGCCTGTAGTTTTCTTTCTTTCTTGTGTCTTTACTTGGTTTTGGAATTAGGATAACACTGGCCTCTTAAAAAGAGTTTGGGAGTCTTCCCTCTTCTTGAATTTTTTGGAATAGTTTGAGAAGGATAAGTTAGTTCTTCTTTAAATGTTTGGTAAATTTTGCCTGTGAAGTCATCCAGTCCAGGATTTTGTGAGGCTGAAGTTTTTTTTAATACTGCTTTGATTTCACTAGTTGTTATTGGTCTATTCAGTCTTTCTACTTCTTCTTGATTCAGTTTTGAAAGATTGTGTGTTTCTAGAAATTTGTCCATCTCACTCATGTTGTTCCATTTCTTGGCATATAGTTGTTCATAGTGATTTCTTATAATCCTTTGTATTTCTGTTGTATTGGTTACTTTCATTTCTGATTTTATTTATTTGGGTCCTTTCTCTTTTTTTTCCTGATTAATCTGGTTAAAAAGGTTTGTCAGTTTTGTTTGTCTTTTTAAAGAACCAGCTCCTGGATTCATTGATCCTTTGAATTGATTATTTTAGTCTCTATGTCATTTAATTCTGCTCTGCTCTTGATTATTTTCTTCCCTCTACTCTCTATGGGCTAACTTTGTTGTTCTCCCTCTAGTTCTTGTGCATATAGAGTTAGGTTGTCTATTTGAGATTTGTCTCTCTTCTTTAGGTAGGCCTGTATTGCTATGAATTTCCCTCTTAGGACTGCCTTCACTGCGTTTCATAGGTTTTGGGTTGTGGTGCATTTATTCTTATTTGTTTCCAGGTACTTTTTTATTTCTTCCTTGACCTCATTGTTAATCCATTTGTTACTCAATAACATGTTATTCAATCTCCATGTATTTGAATGTTTTTTTTCCCTTGATGTTGGTTTCTAGTTTCAAGACATTGTGATCTGAGAAGATTCTGGATATAATTTCAATTTTCTGGAATTGTTGAGACTTGTTTTGTGTCCTACCTTGTAGTCTATCTTTGAAAATGTTTCATGTGCATTTGAAAAGAATGTGTGTTTTGAACCAATTAAGTCCATTTGATGTAGAGTGTCATTCAATGCCCAATATCCATTGTTGACAGTTGGTGTTAAAATCCTCTATGATGGGTGTGTTGCTGTTGATATCTTTTTTGAAGTCCTCCAAGATTTTTCTTATATATTTAGGTCCTCCTATATTGGGTGCATATATGTTTTCAAGTGTTATATCCTTTTGTTAGACTACTCCCTTAAGTATTATATAATGACCTTCTTTGTCTCTCATTACAACCTTTATTTTGAAATCTATTTTGTTTGATATTAATATTATTAACCCAGCTTTTTGTTCATGTCCATTTGCTTGGGATATTTTTTTTCCATCCCTTCACTTTCAGTCTGTTTCGATCTTTTGTTGAGGTAAGTCTTTTGTAGACAGCATATATGCATGTTATATTTTCTTATCCATTCAGCTACCCTATGTCTTTTGATTAGAGCATTTAATCAATTACATTTAAGGTTATTATTGATAGGTACTTATTCGTTGCCATATTTTCCCCTTTACCTGTGTTCCTCTCTCTCTCTTTTTCTTCATCATCTTAAAGCAATGCTAGCTTGGTGGAGATGTACTCTTAGACTTTTTTTTTTTTTTTTTAATCTGGGAAGCTCCTTATTTTGCCTTCCATTTTAAATGAGAGCCTTGTTTGGTGGAATAGTCTTGGTTGCAGGCTTTTGCTTTTCATTACTTGGAATAGTTCATATCATTCCCTCTGGCTTCTGGTATTTCTGTTGATAAATCAGCTTATAGCCTTATAGGAGCTCCCTTGTATGTCACTAGCTGTTTGTCCCTTTCTGCCTTTAAAATTCTCTCTTGGTTTTTAAATTTTGCCATTTGATTATGATGTGTCTTAGAGTCGGCTTATTTGGTTTCATCTTGATTGAGACCCTCTGTGCTTCCTGGACCTGCACGACTTTTTCCTTCACTAAGTTAGGGAAGTTTTCTGCCATTACTTTTGCAAACAAGTTTCCTATCCCTTGTTCCTTTTCTTCTACTTATGGTATCCCTATCATACAAATATTATTATGTTTCATGTTGTCCTGCAGTTCCCTTAAACTACCTTCATTATTTTTTAGTCGTTTTTTGTTTTGTTGCTCTGACTGGGTTTGTTTTGTTTTGTTTTTTTCTACCTTGTCCTCCAACTTGCTGATTCAATCCACTGCTTCATCTAGCCTGCTTTTAATTCCTTCTAGTGTATTTTCTGTTTCCTCCTGGCTCTTATTCATAGTTTCTATGTCCTTTTTCATGCTGACATAGTTCCCAGTAAGTTCCTTGTAGCTTCCATAGTTCCTTATAGTTCTCACTGAGCTCCTTGAGCATATCATTATAACCATTATTTTGAACTCTATATCTAATTGATTGCTCATCTTAGTTTCATTTAGCACTCTTTCTAGGGATTCTTCCTTTCCTTTTAATTGAGGGTTGTTTCTTTTTTTCTCCCTATTTCTGGTGACTCTTTTTGTTTGTTTCTGTATATTAGATTGATCTGCTTTGACCCCCTGTCTTTGTGGAGTGGTCTTCTGTGGTAGGAGTCCTGTGAGGCTCAGTGGTGCAGTCTCCTTGTTTTCCTGAACTTGATGCTCTTGGGATGCCCCTAATTCCATTTATGTGGGCTCTCTTGTTGTAATTGGGTTTTGGTTGTTGTTGGGTCATTCTTTGGTGGGTTCTTCCTTCTGGCTGGCTGACCAAGATTCACACTGCCTTCCTTGTATGGTGTTGTACATGTGCTGCCAGAAAAAAAAAATTCAGGAAACAAAACCCACACCTTCGAAAGTAACCCCACTCACAACCACACTATCAACAACAAATGAGCAAATATTAATAAAGGTGGAAGAAATTAAGACTATTATAGGAAATAAAAAATGAATATGAGATAACTAACATATAGAAAAATAATATTGAGAGGGTATAAGGAAGAGAAATAATAAGAGTAGGGACTATAAACCAGATGAAGAAAGAAAGAAAGAAAGAAAGAAAGAAAGAAAGAAAGAAAGAAAGAAAGAAAGAAAGAAAAAGAAAACTTATATCATAAATTAAAAAGGAAGGAAAGAAGGTAAAATGGAGTAAGAAAATGGAAGAGTATGATATGAGGTTTTAAAAAAATTTAATACTGAAAAATAGGAAGAAAACTGAAGAAAAACATCCACCACAGCAATATCAATGACAAATGAGCAGAGATGAATACAGGTGGAAAGTGATTAAGAAGGAAAAATAAAGAAAAAATATTATAAGATGTCTAAAGGAAGGAAAGGTGATTTTGAGAGGATAGAGAAGAAATAATAAAAAGGAGTGAAAACCAGGCTAAGGGAAAAAAATGAAATTTAAAATGAAAAGAAAGGGCAGAAGGAAGGCAAAATGGAGTAGAACAGAGGAACAGTAAAATTTGAGATTTGAAATACAACAATAGTGAACATCTAGGAATAAAATTGAACCACCACCACCACCATATCAGCAACCAACAAGCAAAGATTAATAAAGGTGGAGAGAGAATAAAGATATTATTTTAAAAGGAAAAAGAATGTGAGATGACTAATGGTAACAAAAATGGTTTTGAGAGGATGGAAGGGGGAGAAATAGTAAGAGTGCAGAAAAGAAACAAGTCTGAGAAAGGGAAAAAATAAAATTTAAAACAAAAATAAGAAGAGAAAGGAAGAAGGCAAGATGGAGTAAGAGAAGAGAGGAATAAAATATGAGGAATAAAATAAACTAAAATAAAAATAGTGAAATAACAGGAACTAACTTGAAGAAAAAGAGAAAATATTTAAAAGTTATACAGGAGAAAAATACTGCAAAGACTGAAGAAGACCAGAGTGGAATTCATCTCAGTAGAGTCTAGTGTTTGCCACTGTTCTATCCCTCTGGATCCACCCCTGGGAATGTCAGATGGTGTCCTAGTCTAGCCATAGGCAGCCTGTTCAAGACAACAAGTGGTCCACAGACTGTGGCTGTTGCCTTCAGGCTTGGCTGGTTTCTACTCTTCTGCCCTGCTGGTTTTTCTTCAGCACAAGGTCCAGGAGTGGTTCATCTAATGTCTGAGAACATTGTCAGTACCACCTCCACCTGTCTCCAGAGGGGACCTCTGGTGCGATTGGGAGGATGGAAGCCATGGGTCATCCCCAGGGGACCCTGTTCAGTCTTCAGGGAAGATGGTTGGAGTGTTTCCCCACCCCCCACCACAGGTCTTGGTCTGTCCTAGATTATTTTCAATAATGTATTGTTTCTGGGGAATTAGCTTTCCTTTTCCTGTGAGGGGCCAATCTGTGTAAAAGGGGCAGCTCTTTCCTGCTTGGTACTGATAGCAGCTCTGTATAAAAACTGAGGCTGGATGGGGCTCTGAACACCCTTTGTTGCATCTGTCTCTAATCTCTGCTCTGCTGGTTTCAGTGTATTAGGGCCCAAGGAACCAGCATAGCTCATAGTGTCTGATAGAAGTTCAGAAAGGGCCCCTTCAGAGATTCTCCTTCTTTCCCTGTGGATATGCACTGAGCAGGGGGATCCTGAGTCTGGCCTCACTGTTCTGCAGAGTCTGCAATCCTGCAGGTGGGGGTTGGGCATGCCTGCCTGCAAGGGGATCTGCCTGGCTGCAAACAATCTCAGGCATTCAGCTCCTGGCTGTCCAATCTCCAGCCTACCACTCTCACCTGAGACTCAAGCTCAAACTCTCTGCTCTGCACAGACCTCTGCTCACCAGCTGTGCTGAGTCAGGTCCTGTATTCCCTTCAGTGTGACACTCTGTTCTTCCTGTGCAGCTGGACTCAGTGGGATTGAACTACACTTTCACTCTGGTCTCTTGGTGCCCGAGCCACTGTGTTTGCAAGTGAGCACAGGGTCCTTGCTGTGTACTGCCTCAGCTCCTCTTTTAAAAGTGTCTCTATGTAGCCCCCACACAGTAGCACCAAGCCCTAGGCCAGTTATCCACATGCCCCACCTCCCCAAAAAGCACAAAGTTTGTCTTGGTCTGGGCTGTCTATAGCCTGCCAGTACCTCCAACAATTTTAGGAGACAGAGTTTTTCTGTGGAACTCTCGTGGTTGACGCTGCAGATATGGACATGCTGCTCACTGTGTGTGTATGGCCTTAGTCTTCCAGACTTTGTATATCCTTCTGAGTCTCTACCAATTAGGGTTGGTGGTTTCCCTCTGTAAGGCCAGGGACCCGCTCCAGAAGGGGAGGGACCCACTAAGCTGTATTTTCTGTCTGTTCTCTCCTCTGCTGCAGGCACCTTGCACAGGGCATTTCCCCCTCAACTTATGAAATTTCTTACCAAACAATGCAAAGCATCTTGTACTCCCTGGCTTCAAAAATTCATATCAGTTGAGATTACATTGATTGTTCAGGTCACTTGACAGAAGGTAAGTCAAAAATTCAGGCTGGGGGCACAAACAAGCAGGCTCAGCTTCACCTACTCAACCATCAACTTCTGAATCCTTAAACAATTTTATTTTTAATGCATATGAAAATTAAGTAACAAAAATGCTAGACTGCCTTTACTCCTTTCTTTAAGTGCTTATTTATCCCACAGACATTTATTGAAGTTACTAAATGCCAGAATCTGTATTAGATCCAGTGATACAAAGAGGGAAACAGACATCAAAATAAGTTTTTTGGAGGCTTCCGACCAAGATGGAGGCATAGAGAGACATGCTGCATCTCCCTCCACAACTAAGAAGGAATACAACTACCTCAAAACTAGAAAAAAACAGAAGTTCCAGAAAATCAAACTGCATGGAAGTCTAGCAAGCAAAGATATAAAGAAGAAATACTCATCCAGACAGGTAGGAGGGGCGGAGCTGGGACAGAGAGGACGTGGTATGGTGGTGGCAGCAGTGGCAGCAGTGGCAGGCCAGCAGAAAGCACAGTCACTCGTTTTAAGAAGTTGGGAGGGCCACCTGGGGAGGATTTCCAGCTCCTCGCCGGACCTTGCAGCTCACAATCCCAGCACCGGGGAAAATCAAGCCTCATGGCTTCTAACTGTGCAGACCAACGAGGGTTGGGAAGAAGGCAGAGACTACCGCTCTCTCAGCAGAGAGAGCCACCATGGTCCTAGAATGTCCTCAGACCCACCCACTCTGGGAACGATGGCCAGGGCAGCAGCTAGAGGGGCGCCAGTTCGGTGCGGAAGTGGGAGAGGTGCCTGGAAAAGGAGCGAATGCTGGGCAGAGGGTATTGTTCCCTCTTGTACCCCTCCCCCACATACAGCACCACAACGTGATGAAACAAGTCACCCTGTACTGACAAATCCCTAAGGTTCTGCCCCTTACAATGTAACAGGAGAGACAGCTCTACCTGGGATGTGGAGACAAACAAACACAGGAACCTGTCAGAATGAGAAGACATAGAAGTATGGGCCAAAAGGGGGAACAAATCAAGGTTCCAATGGGAGAACTAAGCGATGAAAAGACAGTCAACCTAACAGATGAGGAGATAGACAACCTAACAGATGCAGAATTCAAAACACTGGTGATAAAGATGCTCACAGGCTTGACAGATATGCTTGAGTATGGCAAATGCATAAGAGATGAAGTGAAGGCTATGCTAAGTGAAACAAAGGAAAATCCACACAAAACCAATGGTGAAGGGAAGGAAACCTGGGTTCAAATCAATGATTTGGAACATAAGGAAGAAAAAAAAAAAAGTTAACCAGTGCAGAATAAGAAAGCAAGATTTGAAAAAAATGAGGAAAACTTCCCAAATTTTGTGAAGGAGATGGACATACAGGTCTGGGAAGCACAGAGGGCCCGGGGTGAGCTAGACCCAGAGGGGACCACACCAGGATGAATCATGATTGAGATGCCAAAGGTGAAAGATAAAGACAGAATTCTAGGGGAAGCAAGAGAGAGGCAGAGAGTTGCCTACAGGGAGCTGTGTATAGGACTATCAGCTGATTTCTCAGAGGACACTTTGCAGGCAGGAAGGGACTGGCAAGCAGTATTCAATGTGATGAAAGGCAATCTGCAACCAGGATTACTCTATCCAGTAAAGCTATCATTTGGAATGGAAGGGCAGAGGAAGTGCTTCCCTGACAAGGTGAAGCTAAAGGAGTTCATCAACACCAAGCCATTATTATATGAAAGGCCAAGGGTACTTACTTAAGAAAAAGATCAAAACTATGAACACTAAAATGACAACAAACTCACAGCTATCAAAAACTGAATCTAAAAAATGAAAACAAACTAAACAAACCAGAATAGGAACAGAATCATAGGTATGGGAATCATTTGGAGGGTTATTGGCTGGGAGGGAGAAGAGGGAGAAATGGGGAAATGGTGCAGGGATTAAGAAGCATCATTGATTGGTACAAAATAGACAGGGGTATGTTAAGAATAATATAGGAAAGGGTGAAGCCAAAGAACTTATATGCACGACCCATGGACCTGAACTAAGGGGGGTGGGATTGCTGGAGGGAAGTTAGGTACTGGGCAGAGGGTAGCAAAGGGGGAAAAAAATTGGGACTACTGTAACAACATAATCAATAAAATAAACTAAAAAAAATAAGTTTTTGCAGTAAGTGCCAGGCAGAGGAGTGTGGTCTTTGGGGTCAGACAGACATGGTAGAACACCAGCACTTCAGAGCACCAGTCTCCTGCTTACCCTCCTACATACTGGCCGTTTCTTCTGTATTTTTTGCTGTTTCCTCCTCATCTTCCTCACCCTGAAATAGAGAAGGGACCCCAGGCTTCAGCCTTCTCTTCATCTACATTCACTCCCCAGGCTTTAGATAGTATTGTGACTCTCATTTGTCCTTTGAGCCTTGAGATATTTATTCCTCAAGTCCTGCCCTGTTTTCAAAACCCCAGATTCATATACCCAACCACCTGTTTGCCACCTCCTCTTAAAAGTCTACTACAGATGTCACACCTAAAGGCTCCCAAACATCCTGATTTTCCCTGACTGAACCTGTCTCTCCTAGTTTTCCCATCTCAGCTGTGGGCAGCTCCATCCTTCTAATGTCTCAGGCCAAGACCCTTGAAGTCATCCTTGATGCCTCCCTTCTCCCCCACCCCACAATCCTTTTAGCTCTGCCTTCAAGACATATCCATCACCGCCACTGCCCTGGTCTAAGGCTTCATCATCTCCCTCCTGAATTATTGCAATAACTTTTCTACTGGGCTCTCTGCTTCCAGACTTGTCTGACCACTTTATTCTTAATAAGTGGCCAGACATATCCTGTTAAGATATAGACAGATCACATCCCTCCTCTTCTCTAATCCCTCCAATGACTTTTCATCTGTCTAAGAAAATGACCCAGGGCCCTCATCTTCTGCAACACCCCTCTCACCATGCTCCAGCCATGCCAACTTCCTGTCTCTTCATTGAACATGTCAATAGAGGCTTGTGCCTTCAGGTCTTCTCTTGCCCAAGCTATCTTCAGGGTTCTCACTTCCTCTCCTTACAGTCTTCACTCAGACGTCAGTGAGCCCTCCCTCACCACTGTCCAAAATAGCACCCACCACTCTGCATGGGCTCTCAGGTGATGCTGACATTTTCCCTGTGGCAAGGCCTGTGTCCTTGAGTCAGACCTGGCCTCCCTGCTCCACCCTCTCCATTCCAGCCTCTGCACCTGAGACTGGGGAAGAAGTTAGAAGTCACGTTTTCCAAGGCAATTTTTACCATTGCAAATTAGACAAGAAAGTGCTTAATAAAAACAGTGCTTTGTTTTCCATTTGGCTCTTTTTATTTCCAGTATAATCCTGTAGGAGGGAACCCCTGAGAGGCAAAGAAATCAATGGTAGGATTCAGGCACCAAACCCTATCTGCAAGCCCAAATAGATTTTTGACTCATAACACAACATGACTTGGCAGAAAAATAATGTCCAAAGAAGGTTCCATCCTCCATGCTCAATTGCCCAAGGGGGTCCTCTGAGATAGGCTGTAGAGAAGGCAGCAAGGGAGAAAATAGAAAGCAGGATCCATAGGGATAAAGTGATGAGTGAATAGCCGCCCTAAGTGCAAGGAAAGCTGAATAGAGAAAGGGTTGTTAAGCTGCTTAAAGAAAGCAGAAGCTGAGCCACAGGGAAAGGGGTGACTAACATGGCTGCTGCTGCTGGACAGCTTCCCAGGCTGCAGGAGGATTCCCTGCAGCACCTCTGTGCTTCCTCAGAATATGTCCCCATCAGCCAGAAGACCCTGATTGTGCCCAGAGAAGCTTCCCCCATCTCCCCTCAAATGGCTAAGGCTCTGTGATTTAACAAACTTGTGTCTGACTCCTGCATTCCTTGACTTTATTCTATCCCAGAGCTCCTTGGCTATTCAGAAAAATAGCCATTCAGGGACCCCCATTCTCCTCCTCATCAAAAATATCTGGCATGCCTGAATGCCTGGGACAAACACTTTCAGGCTGGGCACTTCCCCAAATACTGCTATGTATAGGGATGGGTTTGGGCAGCAGAAAACCCATTGCTGGCTCTGGCCTGGTGAGGTGGCTCCACGCTGCCTTCCTCATCTCCCAGCAGGGCCCTGGACCAGACTCTGAGACACTACAACTGCCAGGTAGTGCCTTTAGTGTCAGTTAATTAGCAACACTTGGCTCCTCAGAACCTTTTTATGTAGCCCTTCTTAGTCATTTGTTGCTTCAAGTTTTCTCCTACATGCTGTAACAGGGGAGTTAAGTGAATGTGGTGTTTTGCCCTCTGGGAGCTTGAAATCTTATTTTGAAGAGAAAATAAGAAAGTTTTTTCCTGGGAAAGATGAGATAACGTCATCCCCCATGGTTTAGACTTTGGTCTTAGCCTCTGTTGTCTGTATTAATTTTCTTGCTAATACCATAATCGCAGCCGGTTGGAGTCTTCTCTATCATGCTGGCACTTTCCTTGTGGATAATCTGGGCTGTCACCCTTTAAAGTTTTCTCTGCTATTATCACCTCCTATATTTAATTAATCCCTTTGTTTAACACCCATGCAATATTACCAGCATGTTTAGTTGTATTCCTAAATTTAGCCTGCAGATCAGCATAAAGAAGTTGGGGGAAAAGAAAACAAAATACCAACTTGCCTTTAAATAGTTTTCAATCACTTCTTCAGCAGTTGCAGCCTTCTACCTCCTTTCTCATCACTTTCACTCCAGCATTCACCTCTGACCAAAAAAAAAAAAAAAAAAAAAAAAGGAAAAGAAAGAAAGACCTCAAGAAAAAAAAGAGAAAGTGACTTCTGGCCAAGATGGAGACCTAGACAGACAAGCTGCATCTCCCTCCACAACTAAGAAGGAATACAACTACCTGAAAACTAGAGACAACCAGAAGTTCCAGAAAATCAAGCTGCATGGAAGTCCAACAAAGATATAAAGAAGAAATACTCATCCAGACAGGTAGAAGAAGCAGAGCCGGGGCGGAGAGGATGTGGTGTGGCAGCGGCAGCAGCAACAGGCCAGTGGAAATCGCATCACACATTTTTTTAAAGTCGGGAGGGACACCTGGGGAGTGCTTCCAGCAGCAGACCACACCGTGCAGCTCATGGTCACAGCATCAGGGAAAACAGAGTCTCATTGCTTTTGACTGTGCAAACCAGTGGGGGCTGGGACAGAGGAAGAGGCTGCTGGTCTCTTAGCAGAGTCCACTTGTTTAAAGGGCCCCCAGAGTCCTAGAATGTCCGCAGGCACGCCCACTCTGGGAACAACAGCCAGGGCAACAGCTAGAGAGGCGCCAGTCCCATACAAAGTGGGAGATGTGCCTGGAAAAGGGGCAGGTGCTGGGCAAGTGGCATTGTTCCCTCTCAGACCCTTCCCCCCCATACAGCACCACAACGTGGTGAAACAGGTCATCCTGAGGTGATGAATACCTAAGGCCTTGCCCCTTACAACATAACAGGAGCAATAGCTCTACCTAAGACACAGAGGCAAACAAACACAGAAGCCTGTCAAAATGAGGAGACAGAGAATGATCCAAAAGAGGGAATGAATCAAGGTTCCAATGGGAGAAATAACGGACGAGGAGATACCCAACCTAACATACATAGAGTTCAAAACACTGGTGATAAAGAGGCTCACAGGCTTGATAGATATGCTTAAGCATGGCAAACACAAGAGGGAAGAAGTGAAGGCTATGCTAAATGAAATGAAGGAAAATTCACACAAAACCAATGGTGAAGGGAAGGAAACTGAGATTCAAATCAATGATTTGGAACATAAGAAAGAAAAACACAGACAACCAGTACAGAATGAGGAAAGAAGAATTGAAAAAAATTGAGGAGAGGCTTAGGAACCTCTGGGACAACTTTAAACGTGCAAACATCCAAACCATAGGGGTGGCAGAAGGAGAAGAGGAAGAGCAAGAAATTGAAAGCTTATGTGAAAAATAGTGAAGAAAAACTCTCCAAATTTGGTGAAGTAAAAGGATATATAAGTTCAGGAAGCACAGAGAGTCCCAAACAAGCTAGACTCAAAAAGGACCACACCAAGACACATCATAATTAAAATGCCAAAGCTTAAAGATAAAGAGAGAATCTTAAAAGCAGCAAGAGAAAAGCAAAGAGTTTCTTACAAAGGGGTGCCTAGAAGACTCACAGCTGATTTCTCAAAAGGAACTTTGCAGGCAAGAAGGGACTGGCAAGAAGTATTCAAGGTGATGAAAAGCAAGGACTCACAACCAAGATTACTCTATCCAGCAAAGCTATCATTTAGAATGGAAGGGCAAATGAAGTGCTTTCCAGACAGGGTAAAGCTAAAGGAGTTCATCATCACCAAGCCATTATTATATGAAATGTCAAAGGGACTTACTTAGGAAAAAGATCAAAATTATGAACATTAAAATGACAACAAAGCCCTGGCTGCTGTGGCTCAGTGGATTGAGCATCGGCCTGCGAGCCAAGTGTCGCTGGTTCAATTCCCAGTCAGGGCACATTACTAGGTTGCATGTCAGGTCCCCATTTAGGGGCATGAATGAGAGGCAACCACACAGTCATGTTTCTCTCCCTCTCTTTCTCCTTTCCCCTCCCTCTAAAAATAGAATAAAACGAATAAATAAATTATTATTTTTTAAATGACAACAAACTCACAACTATCAACAACTGAATCTAAAAAAATAAAAAAAAATCCAACTAAGCAAACCAGAATAGGAACAGAATCATAGGTATGGGGATCATTTGGAGGGTTATCAGCTGGGAGGGGGAAGAGGGAGAAGTGGGGAAATGGTACAGGGACTAAGAAGCATAATTATTTGGTACAAAATAGAAGGGGGAAGTTAAGAATAATATAGGAAAGGGTGAAGTCAAAGAACTTATATCCACGACCCACAGACATGAACTAAGGGGGATGAGATTGTTGGAGGAAAGGTGGGTACTTGGCAGAGGGTAACAAAGGGGAAAATATTGGAACTACTGTAACAACATAATTAATAAAATATACTTTAAAGAAGGAGAACAGACAGCATTTCTCTGGCTCACATGAGAGCTGCTGCCTGCTGTCCCTGCCAGAGGCAAAGGGAATTGGGAAGAGCTAGGCTGTGACTATGGACATAACTCCAAGGAAGGGAACCCAGCTATTTAACAACCCCAAGTTGAGTATTCACAGGGTTTCCATTTGATTTTGTTTTTTCAGGTATTTTCAAATGTTAATAAAAATTTTAAAACCGAAAATTCAAAAATACTTTATGGTTCTCTGTATTTTGAATTTTCATGCTTGTTTCCACCTCACCCCCAATATCACTATCATTAGCAAATGGATGTAATAGGCTCTCAAACAATAGTGCTCTTCGCTACAGCAGAGAACCCTTATCATGGAGAAAGTAATATGCCAGGGAATCTGGAAGTTTCTCCAGGTGCACTGTGAAATTCTTTTAAAAAAATCTATAACCAGTTCTTTTTAGTGTTTTGTTTGTTTGTTAAAGATTATTATCCATCTCTCAGCTCTTCTTTTTTAAATTTAATCTTTATTGTATTTTTTTACATTACCTTTTAATCCCCCCTTATACCCTCTCCCCCCAGCAATCACCACACTGTTGTCCATGTCCATGATTCCTTTTTCATTTTTGTTCAGTCCCTCCATCCCCTAACTCCCCCTACTAGCTGTCATCCTGCTCTCCATCTATGAGTCTGTCCTCATTTTTCTTGTTAGTTCAATTTGTTTATTAGATTCCACATATGAGTGAAATCATATGCTATTTATCTTTCTCTGACTGGCTTATTTCATTTAGCATAATGTTCTCCAGGTCAATCTATACTGTCGCAAAGGTAAAATTTTCTTCTTTTTTATGGCCAAGTAATATTCCATTGTGTAAATATCTCATAGTTGTTTTATCCACTCATCTACTGATGGACATTTGGGCTGCTTCTAAATCTGGGCAATTATAAGTAATGCTGCAATGAAAGTGTTTTGGGTTCCTTCGGATATATTCCCAGAAGTGGGATCCCTGGGTCAAAAGGCAGATCCATTTAAAATTTTTTTAGGTATCTCCATACTGCTTTCCACAGTGGTTGCACCACTCTGCATTTTCACCAACAGTGCAGTAGGGTTCCCCTTTCTCCACATCCTTGCCAGCACTTGTTGTTTGTTGATTTATTGATGATAGTATTTCTGACCAGTGTGAGATGGTATCTCATCGTGGTTTTAATTTGCATCTCTCTGATGATTAGTAACATTGAACATCTTTTCATATGTCTATTGGCCATCTGTATGTCTTCTTTGGAGAAGTGTCTATTCAGGTCCTTTGCCCATTTCTTAGGTTTTTTTAAAAATGTTTTTAATGTTGTTTGTTTTTTGGTGTTGATTTTTGTAAGTACTTTGTAAATTTTGAAAATTAACCCCTTCTCAGATGTATCAGTGAATATGTTCCTATTCTGTGGGTTGTCTTTTTATTTGTTGATGATTTCCTTTGCTGTGCAAAAAGTTTTTAGCTTGATATAGTCCCCTTTGTTTATTTTTTCTTTTGTTTCCCTTGCCTGCAGAGACATAGCTTATAAAAATTGCTACGAGCAATGTCTGTGATTTTGCTGCCTATGTCTTCTTCTAGGATTTTTATGATTTGGGATCTAACATTTAAGTCTTTTATCCATTTGAACTTATTCTTGTGTGTAGTGTAAGAAGGTGGTCTAGTTTAATTTTGCTACACGTATCTGTCCAATTTTTCCAACATTATTTATTGAATAAACTGTCTTTAGTCCACTGTATGTGCTTGCTTCCTCTGTTGAATATTAATTGACTAAACAGGTGTGGGTTTATTTCTGCGCTCTCTATTCTGTTCCATTAATCTATGTGTCTTTTGTTTTTTTATGCCAATACCATGCTGTTTTTATTATTATGGTATCATAATACAGTTTGATATTAGCTAGATTACTACAACTTTGTTCTTCTTTCTCAGAATCACTGTTGCTATGCGGGGCCTTTTGTGGTTCCATATAAATTTTTGAAATATATGTTCTAGTTCTGTGAAATATGTCATTGGAATCTTGATATAAATTTTGTTGAATCTATAGATTGTTTTGGGTAGCACGGACATTTTAATGATGTTAATTATTTTTTCCATGAATATGTATGTGCTCCCACTTATTTGTATCTTCTTTAATTTCTTTCTTCGGTGCCTTATAATTTTCTGATTACAGGTCTTTTACTTCCTTGGTTATGTTTATTCCTAGGTATTTTATTCTTTGTGAAGCAGTTGTGAATGGGATTTTTTTCTTAATTTACATTTATGTTAGTTCATTATTGGCATATAAAAATGCAACTGATTTCTGGATATTAATTTTGTATCCTGCTACTTTGCTGAATTCATGTATCAGTTCTAGTAGTTTCTTGGTGGAATTCTTGTGGTTCTCTACATACAGAATCATGTCATCTGTGAATAAAGAGTTTTACTACTTCCTTTCCAATTGGATGCTTTTATTTCTTCTTGTCTGATTGCTATGGCTAGGACTTCCAGTAGTGTGTTGAGTAAGAGGTGAATGCAGACATCCCTGTCTTGTTTCCAATCTTAAGGGGAATACTTGTAGTTTTTGCCTGTTTAATATGATGCTGGCAGTGGATTTGTCATATATGGCCTTTGTTATGTTTAGGTATGTTCCCTCTATTCCCACTGTGCTGAGAGTTTTTATCATAAATGGGTGCTGGGTTGTATTAGATGCTTTTTGCTTTTTCTGAATCTATTGATATAATCATGAGGTTTTCATCCTTCATTTTGTTTATGTGTTGAATCACATTTATTGATTTGTGAATGTTGTACCAACCTTGCATTCCTGAAATAAATCCCACTTGATCATAGTGTATAATCTTTTTGATACACTGCTGTATTCCATTTGCTAATATTTTGTTAAGGATTTTAGCATCTGTGTTCATCAGAAGTATTGGCCTATCATTTTCTTAATTTGTAGTGTCTTTAGTTTTGGAATTAGAATAATGCTGGCCTTATAAAATGAGTTTGGGAACCTTTCTTCATCCTGAATTTTATGAAATAGTTTGAGAAGCACAGGTGTTAGTTCTTAAAATGTTTGGTAAAATTCCCCTGTGAAGCCATCTGATCCAGGGCTCTTGTTTGGAGAATTTTGTTTGTTTGTTTGTTTTTTATTATTGCTTCAATTTCACTAGATGTAATCTGTCTATTCAGATATTCTGATTCTTCCTGATTGAGTTACAGAACATTATATGTTTCTAGGAATTTATCCATTTCATCCAGGTTGTCCAATTTTTTGGCATATAGTTGTTTATAATATTTTCTTACAACCCTTTGTATTTCTTTGGTGTCAATTGTCATTTCTCCTCTTTCATATCTGATTTTATTTATTTGGGTCCTCTTTCTTTTTTTCTTGACTAGTCTGGTTAAAGGTTTGTCAATCTCGTTTATCTTTTCAGAGAACCAGCTCCTGGATTCATTGAGCTTTTGTATTGGTTTTTTAGACACCATTTCATTTATTTCTGCTCTGATCTTTATTACTTCCTCCCTCCTACTTACTTTGGGCTTTGTTTGTTGTTGTTTTTTCAAGTTCCTTTAAGTGTGAAGTTAGATTGTTTATTTGCATTTTTTCTTGATTTTTGAGATAGGCCTGTAATGCTATGAATTTCCCTTTTAAGATTGTTTTCCCAGTGTCCCACAGATTTTGGGTTGTTGTGCTCTCATTTTCATTTGTTTCAAGGTATCTTTTTATTTCTTCCTTGATCTCATTGTTGACCCGTTCATAGTTTAATAACATGTTATTTAGCTCCCATGTCTTTTTATGTTTTTCAGTGTTTTTCTTGTGATTGATTTCTAGTTTCTTTGCATTGTGGTCAGAGAAAATGCTTGATGTGATTTCAATCTTCTTAAGTTTATTGAGACTTGTTTTATGTCCTATAACATGTGGTCTGTCCTAGAAAGTATTCCACGTGTATTCAAAAAGTATATATATTCTGCTGCTTTTCGGGTGAGTGAAATGCTCTGAAGACATCCGTTAAATCCATTTGATCTACAGTGCCATTTAAAGCCACTGTCTCCTCATTGATTTTCTGCCTGGAAGATCTACCCATTGAAGTCAATGGTGTGTTAAAATCCCTGACTATGACTGTATTTCTGTCAGTCTCTCCCTTTATGTCCATCAAGATTTGCTTTACATAGTTAGGTACTCCTATGTTGGGTGCATAAATATTTACTAGGGTTATATCCTCTTGTTGGATTGTTCTCTTTATCATTATGAAGTGTCCTTCTTTGTCTCTTACTATAGCCTTGGTTTTAAAGTCTATTTTGTTGGATATAATTACTGCTGCCCCATCCTTTTATTTTTTTCCATTTGTATGAAATATCTTTTTCCATCCCTTTACTTTTAGTCTGTGTGTATCTTTCAATCTGTGGTGGTTCTCTTGGAATTAGCCTACATATATATGGGTCTTATTTTCAGCTACCCTTTTGATTGGAGCATTTAAGCCATTTACATTTAAGGTGATGATTATTGATAGATACATATATAGTGCCATTTTATCATTAGACTGTTTTCCTCTGTTATTTTTCTCTTTCTCTTCTTCTTAAAGCAAGCTCTTTAATATTTGTTGCAGTACTGGTTTGGTGTTAACAAACTCCTTTAGCTTTTTCTTGTCTGGAAAGCTCTTTATTTCTCTTTCCTGTTTAAACAATAACCTTGCTGAGTAAAGTAGACATGGTTGTAGGTCCCCGCTTTTCATCATCTCGAATATTTCATGCCACTCCCTTATGGCCTGAAAATGTTTCTGGTGAGTAATCAAATGACAGTCTAATTGGTGCTCCCTTGTAGTTAACTACCTGCTTCTCTCTTATTGCTTTTAGAATTCTCTCTTTGTCTTTAAGCCTTGTCATTTTCATTATGGTGTGTCTCAGTGCAGGCCTCTTTGGGTCCAACTTGTTTGGGACTCTCTGAGCTTCCTAGACTTGTGTGTCCTTTTCCTTCACCAGATCAGGGAAGTTTTCAGTCATTATTTCTTCAAATAGGTTCTTGATCCTTTGCTCACTCTCTTCTCCTTCTGGTATTCCCATGATGCAAATGTTGTTACACTTCATGTTGTCCCAAATGTTTCTTAAACTCTTCTCAGTTGTTTTTTTTTTTTTTTTTTAATTATTTTTTTCTCTTTGCTGCTATGCCTGGGTGATTATTTCTACCTTGTCATCCAAATCACTAATGTGATCCTCTACTTCATCTAACTTATCATTTCTTCTTCCTTGTATTCTTTATTTCAGATATTGCATTCTTTATTTCTGACTGGTCCTTTTTATGGTTTCTATGTCTTTTTTTCATGCTTTTGAGTATTCTTCTAATCATTACCCTTAACTCTCTATCTGATAAATTGCTTGCCTCCGTTTCATCTAGTTCTTCTTCTGGACAATTCTCTTGTTCTTTCATATGGGGTCTGTTTCTTTGTCTTCCCATTTTGGCTGCTTCTTTGTATTTTCTGCCTTAGTTGTTAAACTAGTCAGCTATTAAACTGCTCAGATGTTTATAGCTCAAGCTGTAATCAGCAGCCCTGCTTAAAATCCACAAGGTGGGGCAGAGTAATTTGTGTGGGCAGGGCTCTTGCTTCTCCTCAGGTTGATTTACCTTGGACAGGAGTGCTCTGCCTGAGAAAGATGGCTTCTGCAGTATGGGGAATGACTAAGCACAGGGATCCTGGAGGCTGTTCCTTCAGTTGTCTCTTCAGAGCCACCAACCCCAGGTTCTCCTCAAGCATCTAGTTCACTCTACCCTCCTTCTGCTGGAGCCCAGGGTAAGTCGCTGCAAATGAAATGTTGTGTGTTGGACCTTTAAGAGGCTCTCTGAGTCTCTAGCCATCTCTCACTGGCAGGCAGAAACCTGCTTTTCATAGCTGGATGTTATCTGGGTTCCTTTCTAGCTCTGGTATTATAAGCTGGGAACCCAGCTTGGGGTTTAGACCCCACATTTCTCAGAGGAACCCCTGGCCACTGAAATATCCCTCCATACCTTCAGCTACTGCCCATGGGAGCCCAGCCAGCCCTCTTGTGCCCCCTTCTCACTGCTTACCAGTCGTCGTCGTCGGCAGCCGTCCATCTCGAGAGACGATGGTGTAGCTTCTTAAGAGTCTATCTGCACCACCGAGAATGGTTGTGCAGTCCGACTCGGGAATGACACGGTATCTGTCTCCTCCCGTGTTGAATCGACATCTTGCAATGACGCTGGAGTGTCCTCTCCAGTGAAGCTGAAGCTACAGAGCCTGGGCAGGGTAATATGGAGGGTCTGCTGTTGCCCAAGCAGCAGACCCCCCCTCTCTTCGCAGCTGAAGGGTCCAAGGGAAAGACGGAGTCAATACAGCTTGGCTTCAGGTGCGCTGCAGGAGTTGCCGGTGTTGACTACAACGTCGAACCACCTTAGGGACTCCGGCTCCGGATTTTCTGTCGGTGTTTACTCCCTTAGCCTTTCCCCTGAAGAGGTATGCTTACCAGTCATGTTGTGGTAAAGTGATTCTTTCTGCTTGTCCATGGTTATAAGGCTTCTCTCCAGCTAGTGTTCAGTTGGTTATTCAGATTATTTTCTCTACAATTCAGTTGTAATTCCAAATTGGTCCCGGGAGGCGGTTAGTGTAGCTTCCACTTACTCCTCTGCCATCTTGGATCTCTCAGCTCTTTTTAGAGAACATAGAGAGTGGCAGGAATGAATTCTGAAATCAGAGGAACACAGGCTAGACCACAGTGGCTTGAACACATAAGAGTTTTCTTATGTAAAAGAAATTCAGAGGCTGGCATGGTACCCCCCTCCTCATCAAAGACCAAAAGACTTTCATCTTTCTACTCAACTATCTTTGTCTCGAGGCTTCCATTTGCAAGCTCTCACAATGTTTACTGGTATTCTAGCCCTTTTCATATTCTAGACAGGAAGCAGAAGGAAGAGGGAAAGGGCAAAAAAGACACATGCCAAGTGTATATTCAATCCTTAAAGATCTGATCCAAACCTACTGCTTTATTTCTTTCTCCTTATCAAATCATTGTGTATCTCATCAGTCTTATAGAGAGGCTGAAAATTGTAAGACATTTATCTTAATCAGAAAGGCTCCTATAGAGACTAATGTTTTTGCTATTGTTGACTGTCTAACATCCAACATCCTTCTTTGGGAGGACCCTCTCTTATTGTGTCATCTTATCAGGAACAGGACCCTGCTCCCCACTAAAAAACCCAATGGGACAATATCCTTCCCTCCCTGCTTTCTGGCACTTGTGGAAACACGGGACACATCCAGTCAGTCATGACAATCAGTCACTACTATTCAATAGCTTTAGTCCTAGAAAAATGAGACATAAAAAAGGAATGAAAAAAAATTGTGTCACAAAGGCAGTGGCAGCACCCAGCAGTGGGTCCAGGTGTGGTATGAAGTGTCCAACAGCAAGAGTAGAAGTGTTCTGGCCAGATGAGTCTTGCTAAAAAGTAGCTTCCTGCTTCTTGGTCCTCCAGTGATGCTCTGTTATGGTCTGCCTTACATGCCTAATCCCCTAGTCCCTTGGCAGTTCTGGGCTTCCTTTGTTTTTCAATATACCCCCCTTTTGCTTAAGATAGCCAGAGTTAGTTTCAGTTACACCTTCACTGACACAATTAAGAAAATACACATGGGTTGGCAAAAGTAGGTTTACAGTTGTGAGTATGCAAAAATTTATTTTTGTATAATTATTTATTAATTATTTTATTATTTGTATCCTTATGGTTGTCATTATTATTTTAAGTATATGTTATTGATTATGTTGTTACAGTAGTCCCAATATATTTTCCCTTTGCTTCCCTCTGCCTTGTACCGCCCCTCCCTCCAGCAATTCCACCCCCCTTAGTTCATGTCCATTGGTCGTGCATATAAGTTCTTTGGCTTCACTCTTTCCTATATTGTTCTTAACTTCCCCCTTCTATTTTGTACCAAACAATTATGTTTATTAGTCCCTGCACCATTTCCCCATTTCTCCCACTTCTCCCTCCCAGCTGGTACCCTCAAAATGATCCCCGTACCTATGATTCTATTCCTATTCTGGTTAGCTGGTTTTTGCTTTTGTTTTTTAGATTCAGTTGTTGATAGTTGTGAGTTTGTTGTCATTTTAATGTTCATAGTGTTGATCTTTTTCTTAAGTAAGTTCTTTTAATATTTCATATAATAATGGCTTGGTGGTGATGAACTCCTTTAGCTTTAGCTCATCTGAGAAGCAGCTTATCTGCTTTTCCTTTCTAAATGATAGCTTTGCTGGATAGTAATCTTGGTTGTAGGTCCTTGTTTTCATCACATTGAATACTTCTTGCCAGGCACTTCTTGCCTGCAAAGTTTCTTTTGAGAAATCAACCAACAGTCTTATGAGAACTCCTTTGTAGGTAACTCTCTGCTTTTCTCTTGCTGCTTTTAAAATTCTCTCTTTATCTTTAACCTTTGGCATTTTAATTATGATGTATCTTGCTATGGTCCTCTTTGGGTCTGTCTTGTTTCGAACTCTCTGTGCTTCCTGGACTTATATGTCTATTTCCTTCACCAAATTTGGGAAGTTTTCCTTTATTATTTTTTCACATAAGCTTTTGATTTCTTGCTCTTCCTCTTATCCTTCCGGCACCCCTATGATTAGGATGTTGGCACATTTAAAGTTGTCCCAGAGGTTCCTAAGCCTCTCCTCAATTTTTTCAATTCTTGTTTCCTCATTCTGTACTGGTTGACTGTTTTTTTCTTCCTTGTGTTCCAAATCATTGATTTGAACCCTAGTTTCCTTCCCTTGACCATTGTCTTTCTGTGGATTTTCCTTAGTTTCATTTAGCATAGCTTTCACTTCTTCCCTTATGTGTTTGCCATACTTAAGCATATCTGCCAAGCCTGTGAACATCATTATCACCAGCATTTTGAACTCTATGTCTGTTAGGTTGGCTATCTCCTCATCACTTAGTTCTCCCACTGGAACCTTGATTCTTTCCCTCTTTTGGGTCATACTTTTCTGTCTTCTCATCTTGACAGACTTCTGTGTTTGTTTGCCTCTGTGTCTTAGGTAGAGCTGTTCCACCTGTTATGTTGTAAGGGGCGAAGCCTTTGATATTTGTCAGTATGGGTGACCTGTTTCACCATGTTGTGGCACTGTATGTAGGGGAAGGGTCTGGAGGGAACAATGCCTCTTGCTCAACACTTGCCCCTTTTCCAGGCAATTCTCCCACTTCCTGTATGGGACTGGCACTTCTCTAGCTGTTGCCCTGGCCATTGTTCCCAGAGTAGGTGAGTCTGTGGTTGTTCTAGGATTATGGGGTCCCTTTAAACAAGAAGACTCTACTGAGAGACTGGCATTTTCTTCCTCTACCCCAGACCCCACTGGTTTTCAAAGTCAGAAGCAATAAAGCTTTATTTTCCCTAGTGCTTGAACTGTAGCTTCATGGTCTTGTCTGAGGCTGGGAGTGCTCCCCAGGTGTCCGTCTCTACCTTTTAAAATGTGTGACTGTGCTTTCCACTGGCCTGCCACTGCCACCACCACCACACAGTGTCCTTTCCACCCTGGCTCCGCCCCTCCTACCTGTCTGAATGAGTATTTCTTCTTTATATCTTTGTTTGTTGGTCTTCCACGCAGCTTGATTTTCTGGAACTTCTGGTTGTCACTAGTTTTGAGGTAGTTGTATTCCTTCTTAGTTGTGGAGGGAGAGGCAGCATGTCTGTCTAGGGCTCCCTCTTGGCCAGAAGTCTGTTATTATTTTTGTATCCTTACCTGTGTAGGGGATAAAGAAGCCAGTGACTCTCAAATCAGTAGGAAATAATGAACAGATGAATCATGCAAAAGGGGAGAGAAAATTATATTCTGCAGCTCCTCACACATATCTCTGGGATCAAAAGGAGGAAGACTGTCATCACCAAACAAAGAGGAATGGAAAGATGTGGGTAGTTAACTTTACAAATAAAATGGAGATAGACCTATAACTAGGTAACCCTTAGTTAATCACACCCTGAGTTTAGTTAATTGCATTAGATTTTGAACCCATGTTAACCAGTATCGGAGAAACAGGGGAGAAGAAGAGGAGAGGGGGAGCTAATTCCATTAGTATAAAACCAGTTTACTTTGTCTACTTCATGTGTGCATGCCCCTGGCTGGTTGCCTGCCTGACTCTGCAGACTCATGAATAAACGCCTCACTTTGCTGCTGAAGTCCTGTGTCCTGATGTTTTATTGTGAGCATTTCTCACATCTATGATTTAATTTTAGGTAATGATGGCTAGTAATTTAACCTACTTTTGCCCACCTATGTTCTATGGTTATTATATTATTATTCTAGCTTAATTCTATGGTTACCAGAAATAGAAGTGCCACAACTCATCTAAGGTATAGATGCAAGACTTAAACTCACAGACACGGGACTAAAGTCCTGTGGGAATGGATATTTGGAAATTGCTAGGAACAAAAGCTGACCCTCGGAGGCCATGTGGACTCTCATTTCTTTCAGTCTCTATACAAATGCTCCTTCCTCACCTCTGCTTTACTAGTCAGCTTCCTTTGTTTTACTCAGTTCCTTCATCTCTATAACTTTTACTTCCTTTTCATAGACCCTTCTATGAAACCTACATGACCTTTATACAGATTTGATATTATTAAAGCATTTGAATTTCAAGCATCATGTCTTTTTATTTAAAATCTTAACAAAGGAACTGATTAGTATCTAGATCAGGGACACACCCTGGTCAAATCAGCTGCAATAGGTGACTGGGGCTCATGACTGGGTATATGCCTTCAGTGGGGTCTCCCAGAATAGGGTGTGGGTAGGGCAGGAAGTAGAAAGTTCCTAATACAGGGATGCAGTTGATGTGATGTGATATGATGTGATGGGATGTGACATGATGGGATGGGATGGGATGTGATGATGTGGTGTGATGGGATGTGACATGATGTGACATGATGTGATGTTGTGATATAAAGGCCTAGGTATGGCACAGTTTTTAGAAGGCAGATCTGAGATGCTCAATCCCTTATATATATTGAGCTCCTACAGTGTGCAAGGTGTAGGGCTAGGAACTGATGAGATTATAAAGAAAATAATGTGTGTCTTCCTTCAAGGACTTTATAATCCATACACAAAAAATTTGAAGGGAAGAACTAACATATATCTGGTTAACAGTTAAACTTGTATTACCCACAAAGTGACAGAAGAATTCAAAAGAAGGAAAGGCCATACTGAACTATGGTGATCAAGGAAGCATATACTAAAAAAGGAGGGTTTTGTTACCTTAAGGAAAGAAAATAGGTGGAGTGGTAATGAAAGTTAGCATCTCAGATTGATGATAGGAGCAGGGCATCTGAATCAAAGAATAAACACCAAATGGGCTGAGAGACAAAAGTTGAAGACGACACAGAAAATGGAGATCATCCATTTATAATTTTTTACCTCATGCAATCACAGTGCTAAAGCAACTTGTAGGTTTACCAATGTAAACAAGGTGTGAGGGGAAGAATACTTGCATTTAAACTTGGGTAATGGAGATGGGAGACTTAAAATTCTGATAATGACAATCTAGTTCATTAGACCCAAAAATAGTACTAAAATCTGGGCAATATATAAGAACATCTGCTTGAAGCATCAGAATGCTAATGAAATAGGGGGAAATTACTGATCCAGGATTGGGGGACCATGAAACCTCTGGGAGGCAAGGCTGGCATTTTTGGCTGCTTGCCCCTGGGGATGTTTGCTAGTTCCAGAGGGCGTGACCTAGAAGCTGATAAATGCCTCTGGCAGTCAGTGGGAAAGAGAGAGAATATTAGACTGAAGTCCATTACAAGAAAAGTCCTAATTAATCCTCTTGGGGTGGCACTCATAAGTAAGTATACAGGCCAACTTAGGAACGACAACTAATTCAAACACTAAGGTTGAATTGTGGTGATTTCAAATGGGCAGTATCCTCAAACGTCTAGCAGACAAATATAAATCTTCTCTCAAAGGAGATAATATCTTGAACCTCATAGTATTCCTACATGCAATTTGGCAAATTCAATATCCAGCACATAATCAAAAATAACCAGCCACATGAGGAAATAAGATGGCATAGACAAAATTAGCAAGAAGACCAGATGATAAGATCAGGCCCATGATATTAGTTTTATCACACTTGGACCTTAAAACAATTATGGTCTCTATGTTCAAGAACAAAGAGAAGATTGAAAACTTTTCATAGAACTAAAAACTCTAAGATAGAATTTCTAAGGTACAACTAAATACTATAATAAAAGTTACAATCCAAAAGGTGGGTTAACAGCATATTAGCAAAGATGAGGAGATAATTTATGAAGAAAATTTCTAGAAAGGAACAAGGAAAGACAAAAGAGTACAAAATTTAAGAGAGAGGTTAAGAGATATAGAGAATTTAATAAGAAAGTCTAGTATGAATTTCACTGAAGTCAGAAAAGAAGGAGAGAAAGAAAATAGAATAGAAGCAATAACTGAAAAGGCAATGACTGAGAATTTTCCAAAACTGATGAAAGACATCAGACCAAGGATTTGAAAATTCACATTGATAAAAAGAAAACATATTCATAACTAGACACTAGACACACCATTATTAAACTGATGAAAACTAAACATACAGAAAAGTCCTAATACCAGTCAGAGAAAATATCAGGTTACCTTCCAAAGGGCTTCCTGCCTTCAGTATCTAGAAAATATCCACAAATCAATTAAAATTAAAAGGAAAACAACTAAATAGAATAATGGACAAAAAATTTAAACAGGCATTTCACAAAATAGGACACCCAAATGGTCATCAACTTATGAAAACATGCCAACTTAATTAATAATCAAGAAAATAGAAATTAAAATCACAATTAGAAAACACAACACACTCACCAAAATGGCTTTTACATGGACAGTATGAAGTGTTGATGAAGATGTGGCACAAAGGAAACTCTCAGACCCTTATGGTACAAAAACTTTCAAAAATTAATTGTTAGTATCTACTAAAGTTGAACATACATATGTGCTATGTATAACACTAATTTCAGTCATAAGCACTGGCAATCATGTGTAAGAAAGTTTACAGCAGCATTATTGTAATAGCCAAAAACTAGAAACTACATAAAAGCTCATTAATAGCAAGATGGATAAAGACTGTTATATACTTATATAATAAAGCAATATAGAACTTCATTTTTAAAAAATAAAGCTTTACTGAAAATAAAATCACTATAGCTAAATGCAATGAAATGGATGAATCCCAATGCTGAGCAAAATTTCAATGTTGTAGATTATACAAAATTCAAAAAGCATGCAAAACTGGTGTTTAAGAATGTATACTTAGTGACAAAAATTATAAAAAGAAATAAAGTACTGATTTTCATAAACATCAAGGTATTAGGACCTTTGGGGGCAAAGAAGAATAGTGACTAGGTTTACTGCTGGGGTGCTGGGCATGTTCTTTTTTAACCTGGGTGGTATTTTACAGGTACTCACTTTGTGATAAATAATTGACTACATGTTTTTGTTTTGTTCATTTTTCTATGTTAAATTTCACAACAAAGAAATAAAGGTTTTGAAAGAAAAGAAATAGAGTCAGACTTTCTTATAACTATTCTATATTGCATATTTACTAAGTGTCAGACACTATACCACAGACTTTACATACATTTCTTTATATAATCATCCAGATGATCCTGAGAACTAAATTTTGTCTCAGTCTCTCTCCGCATTTACTGAACCGTAGTTTCCTTAGCTGCAAAATGGAGATAACAGTACTGAAACTCAGTGAAATCAAGTAGCTTGCACAAGCCCACAGACCTTGCATATGAGAAGCTAGAATTCGCGCCTATGTCAGACTCAGAGCTGGTGCCCCTTCCTCTTCTCCCTGGAGTGCTCTGTGAGTTTTATGTCACACACCAAAGCCATTCAGTTGTAGAACAGGGAAGCCAAACTGCACCTGGCTTGAGCCTGCCCCTTCTTCTGGAAGCAGAGGCTGGATTTTCTAGGGGACCAATGGGATTTGTTCTCTATGTTAATTGACATCAGTTATTCATGAATCCACTTTCACTTTTCAAACAGTGGAGGCTATTACACTTCTTATCCCAAGTTAACTTAGTAAAGAAAATGCTTTTGGGGCATAGACAGCCAGAGATGATGTACTCTGTAATTATGCCTTCTGTGGGAGGGGCTCTAGGGTCACAACCGGCCCTGAGGCCCCTCTGCAGCTCTTCCAATCCACCCTTTTGGCTGAGAACCACCAGTCTCCAGGGCTGGTTGCCCACCAGATGCTAATCAGAGGATTGGTTGAGTTTCTGAAATCCAGAAAAGTGACTGATAGAATGGAGATGGGGAGAGAAAGCAGGGCAGGTGGACAAGGGAAAGAACATTTCTCTTCATGTCAGTTTTCTCCTTTTTTTTCCTTCCTTTCATGTCTACTTTTGCCATCTCCTATTTGAATGAAATTATGTTCTTGAAGCTTGTGATGGCCAGCTTTCTCTCTCTCCCACTTGTCCCTAACTTAATCCCACTTACTAAATCAACCAAGACCCTCTAATATATTACAGGTTATAAAGAGTTTTCACATGTATGATTCCCATGCAAACTGTGTTGGGGACTTCTGGTCTAAGCTCTGACATGTACAAATCTTAGAGTTCATTACTCTCACCTTATAAAAAGAAAATGCTAAAAAATAGAAAATAAATAACTTTCTTTGGACTAATTAGGGACCTGAGGTCACAGGACCAACTGCTACCTCCAAATCTGTAAAGATAGGTATATCTTGAGAGACACAGCTGAGATCTGTTTCCCTCAAATGGAAGCCACTGGGGCCATAACCTGGTAAGAACAAGTAAGTAAAAATTTTGATGAATTGCTAGAGGCTGAGAGCAAGAAACTCAGAGTCACACTCACTGGAACATCCCCACACTTTGATAAGAATGCTCAGAGAACTCATAGAGTACAGCAAAAAAATAAAGGAAGAAATGAAGATTGCACAAAGTGAAATAAAGAAAAAAATATATACAAGGAACCAACAATGAATGGAAGGAAGTTGGGGTTCAAATCAATGATTTGGAACAAAAGGAAGAAATAAACATTCAACCAGAACAAAAAGAAGAAACAAGAATGAAAAAAAAAAAAAAAAGAGGCTTAGGAACTTCTGGGACAGTTTTAAATGTAGCAACATCTGAATCATAGGGGTGCCAGGAGAAGAGGAAGAGCAAGAAGTTGAAAACTTATGTGAAAAAATAATGAAAGGAAAGGTCCCTAATTTGGCAAAGGAAATAAACATACAAGTCCAGGAAGCACAGAGTCCCAAACAAGTTAGACCCAAAGAGGATCACACCAAGATACATCATAATTAAAATGCCAAAGCTTCTAGATAAAGAGAGAATCTTAAAAGCAGCAAGAGAAAAGCAGAGAGTTACTGACAAAGGAGTTCCTATAAGACTATCAGCTGATTTCTCAAAAGAAACTGCAGGCAAGAAGGGACTGGCAAGAAGTATTCGAAGTGATAAAAAGTCCAGCAAAGTTATTATTTAGAATGCAAGAGCAGATAAAGTGCTTCCTAGACAAGGTAAAGCTAAAGGAATTCATCATCACCAAGCCATTATTACATGAAATGTTAAAGAGACTTATTTAAGAAAAAGAAGATCAAAATCATGAACAGTAAAATGACAACAAACTCACAACTATCAACAACAGAATCTAAAAATTAAAAACAAAAACAAACTAAGGAAACAACCAGGATAGGAACAGAATCATAGGTATTGAGATCATTTGGAATGTTGTCAGCTGGGAGGGGGGAGGGGAAAAAGGGGGAAGTGGTGCAAGAATCAAGAAGTCTAATTGGTAGGAACAAAATAGGAGGATGTTAATGATATTATAGAAAATGGGGAAGCCAATGAACTTACACGCATGACCCATGGACATAAACTAAGGAGTGAAGGGGTGGGATTGCTGGAGGGAAGGGGGTACCAAGCAGAGGCCAGAAAAGCGGGAAATACTGGGACAGCTGTAACAGCATAATCAATAAAATATACTTAAAAATAAAGGTAAGTGGATAAAGATACACCATTCTAATACTTATCAAAAGAATAGTGCATTAGCTATGTTAATATTAGACAAAGAAGATCAGAATAAGAAAGAGTTTCAAGGATAAAAAAGGGCACTACAAATGATAAAAGGGTAAATTTCCTATGAAAACATAACAAGCCTAAACATCTATGCATCTAACAAAACAATGTCAAAATATATGAGGCCAAAATTGAGAGAACTGTAAAGAGAAGTATATAAATCCAATTGGAGATTCCTCTTTCAGTAACTGATAGGTCAAACAAGCAGAATATCAGTAAAAATATATAGATGACTTTTACAGCACTACAATCAACTTGATTCAACTGACATTTATAGAATGCTATATAGACTGTGCTATTCTATACATTAATATTATATATTCCATACATTATAGAACAACACCAAACAAAAGAACACTCATTCTTTTCAAGCTCACATAGAAAAGTCACCAAGATACACCATATTTGTGCCATAACCTTAACAAATTTAAAAGAGTAAAAATTATACAAAATATGTTCTTAGATCACAATGGAAAAGAGAAGTCAATAACAAAGAATGCTTAAAAATCATCAGATATTTAGAAATTAACCTATATTGCTAAATAATTCTTGAATCATAGAAGAAACCTCAAGATATATTAAAAACTATTTTGAACTACATGAAAATACAATTAATCAAAATGTATCTGATGCAGCAGAAATAGTGCATAGAGAGAAATTTATAGCATTAAATGTATATAGTAGAAAAGAAGATCTAAAACCAATAAAGTAAACTTCCATCTTAGGAAACTAGAAAAAGAAGAGCAAATAAAACCTAAAACAAGCAGAAGAATAGAAATAATAAAATTTCGGACATAAATCAGTAAAAAATTTTAAGTATATTTTATTGATTATGTTGTTACAGTAGTTCCAATTTTTTTCCCTTTGCTACCCTCTGCCCAATACCCCCCTTCCCAACAGCAATCTCACCCCCCTTAGTTCATGTCCGTGGGTCATGCACATAAGTTCTTTGGCTTCACCCTTTCCTATATTATTTGTAACATCCCCCTGTCTATTTTGTACCAACCAATTATGCTTCTTAATCCTTGCACCATATCCCCATTTCTCCCCCTCACCCCTTCCAACTGGTAATCCTCCAAATGATCCACATACCTATGATTCTGTTCCTATTTTGGTTTCCTTAGTTAGATTTTGTTTTTACTTTTTAGATTCAGTTCTTGATAGTTGTGAGTTTGCTGTCATTTTAGTGTTCGTAGTTTTTATCTTTTTCTGAAGTAAGACCCTTTGACATTTTATATAATAATGGCTTGGTAATGATGAACTCCTTTAGCTTCACCTTGTCTGAGAAGCACTTCCTCTACCCTTGCATTCCAAATGGCAGCATTGCTGCATAGAGTAATCCTGGTTGTGAGTTGCCTTTCATCACATTGAATACTGCTTGCCAGTCCCTTCCTGCCTGCAAAGTGTCCTCTGAGAAATCAGCTGATAGTCCTATAGGCACCCCCCAGTAGGCAACTCTCTGCCTCTCTCTTGCTGCCCCCAGGACTCTGTCTTTATCTTTCACCTTTGGCAACTCAATCATGATGCATCCTGGTGTGGTCCCCTCTGGGTCCAGCTCGCCCAGAACCCTCTGTACTTCCTGGACTTGTATGTCCATCTCCTTCACAAAATTTGGGAAGTTTTCCTCATTTTTTTCAATTCTTGCTTCCTCATTCTGCACTGGTTGACTGTTCTATTCCTTCCTTATGTTCCAAATCCTTGATTTGAACCTCAGTTTCCTTCTCTTCATCATTTTTTTGTGTGTGGATTTTCTTCCGTTTCACTTAGCATAGCCTTCACTTCTTCCCTTGTGCGTTTGCCATACTCAAGCATATCTATCAAGCCTGTGAGCATCTTTATCACCAGTCTTTTGAATTCTGCATCTATTAGGTTGTCTGTCTCCTCATCTGTGAGGTTGGCTATCTCCTCATCACTTAGTTCTCCCACTGGAACCTTGATCTGTTTTCCCTTTTGGGCCATACTTCTCTGTCTCCTCATTCTGACAGGCTTCTGCGTTTGTTTGCCTCTGCATCCCAGGTAGAGCTGTCAATCCTGTTACGTTGTAAGGGGCAGAGCCTTAGGGGCTCGTCAGGACAGGGTGACCTATTTCACCACGTTGTGGCGCTGTATGTTGGGAGGGGTCCAAGATGGAGCAATGCTGCCTGCTTAGCACTCGCCCCTTTTCCAGGCACCTCTCCAACTTCCGCACCAGGCTGGCACCCCTTTAGCTGCTTCCCTGGCCATTGTTCCCAGAATGAGTGGGTCTGTGGACATTCTAGGACCATGAGGGCCCTTTAAATAAACAGACTCTACTGAGACCCGCAGTTTCTGCCTCCACTCTAACCCCCACTGGTCTGCACAGTCAGAAACAATGAGGCTTGAACCTTAGGCTATGAGGTCTGGTGAGGAGCTGGGAACTCTCCCCAGGTGTCCCTTCTGACTCTTTAAAATGTGTGACTGCGCTTTCTGCTGGCCTGCCACTGCCACCACTGCTGCCGCCACCACACCACATCCTCTCCGCCCTGGCTCTGCCCCTCCTACCTGTCTGGATGAGTATTTTTTCTTTATATCTTTGTTTGCTGAACTTCCATGCAGTTTAATTTTCTGGAACTTCTGGTTGTTTCTAGTTTTGAGGTAGTTGTATTCCTTCTTAGTTGTGGAGGGAGACACAGCGTGTATGTCTACACCTCCATCTTGCTCAGAAGTCCAGAAATCAGTAAAAGTGAAAACAGAAAAACAATAAAGAAAACTAACAAATCCAAAAATCCAGTTCTTTGTGAAGATGAATAAAATCAATAATTCTCTAGCTAGATTAACAAGATAGAGGAGAACACAAATTGCCAATATTAGAAGTAAAAGAGGATCATCACTGATCCCATTGACTTAAAAGGATTATAAAAGAATATGAAGAACAACTCTTTGTCTACAGATTTGCTAACAAGTGACTGGACCAATTCCTTAAAAGAGACAATCTACCAAACTCATAAAAGAAGAAATAGATAACCTGAACAGCCCTGTATCTACCTAGCCTTGTATCTATTTTAAAAATTCAATCAAACCAAAAGAAACCATGAACCAAATGAAAAGACAACTAACTGAATAGGAGAAAATATTGTGAATCCTATATCTGATTATCCAAAATTATAAAAACTCAATGGCAAAAACAAAATCTGATTTTAATATGGGCAGAAAACCTGAACAAACGTTTTCCCAAAGAAGATATATAAATGGCCACCAGACACATGAAAAGAAGCACAACATCACCAATCATCATGGAAATGCACATCAAAACCACACTCCAATGTCACCTCACACCTGTTAGAATGGCTATTTCCAAAAAGACAGTGATGGAAAAGATGTAGAGAAAAGGGGAAAAGTCAACCCTTGTGAACTGTAGATGGGAATGTAAGTTGGTATTGCCACTAATGGAAAACAGCATAGAAGTTCTCAACAAATTAAAAATAGAACTACCATATGATCCAGCAATTCCACTTCTGGGTATTTATTCAAATAAAATAAAAATACAAATTCAAAAGTTCATTGCGCTATTATTTACAATAGTCAAAATATGGAAATAACCTAAGTGTCTATTTATGGATGACTGAATACAAAATTGTGGTATATCTATACACAGCAGAGTCTTATTCAGCCATACAAAAGAATAAAATCTTGCTATGTACAATAACGTGGCTGGCCTTCAAGAGCATTATGCTAAGTGAAATAAGTCACACAGAAAGCTCATAGACACAGAGAACATATTGGTGATTGCCACAGGCAGGGGGTGGAAGGTAGAAGAAATGAGTAAAGGTCAAAAGTTTTTTAAAATTTTTGAATCAATATTTAATAATCTCCAAAAAATTTAAAAACACTAGCCCCATATTGTTTTACTGATGAAGTCTATCAAATGTTTCAGAAAGAAATACCAACTCTCCAAAATCTTTTCCAGAAAATAGAAGCCAAGGGGACACTTTCTAATTTATTTTATGAGGTGCAAAACAAGGCAAGGATATCCTTTCTCACCACTTCTATGCAACATCATACTGGAAGTGCTAGCTAATGCAATAAGATTTTTTTAAGAAATGAAAGCTGTACATGTGTGAAAGAAAGAAAGAAGAAAAAAAGTTATCTTTATTCACAGATGATATGATTGTCTATGTAGAAAAACCCCCGATAATCCACAAAAATAAAAAATAAATAAATATAGATAGATAAACAGGTAGATAAATAAATAAATAAATAAATAAATAAATAAATAAATAACTCCTGGAACTAATAAGCAAGTACAACAAGGTCTCAGAACACAAGTTCAGTAGACAAAGGTCATATGTTTTTCTCTATACTAGCAATGAACAATTAAAATTTGAAAATTTTTAAACTACCATTTATAATGGCACCCCAAAAATGAAGTATTTAGGTATAAACCTAACAAAATATAAACAGAATATGGATGCAGAAAACTACAAAAAACTGATGAAATAAACCAAAGAGGAACTAAATAAATGGAGAGATACTCCAACTTGGTGAATTAAAACTTAATATTGTTAAGATTTCAGTTTTTTCCAACTTAATCTATAGATTCAATGCTATCCCAATCAAACTCCCAGCAGCTGTTTTGTAAACATAACAAATGATAAAGTTTATACCATGCTTTGGACTGAATTATTTCCCCCTCAAAATTCATATATTAAAGCCCTAACCCCAGTGTGAATGTAGTAGGAGACACGGTCTTTACAAAAGTAGTTAAAGTTCAAGAAAGTCATATGAGTAAGGCTCTGATCCAATAAGATTAGTGTCCTTATAAAAAGAGCCATCAAGGACTCAACTCTCTCTCTGCTATATGAAGATAGAGTGAGAAGGTGGAAAGGAGCTCTCACCAGAACCCAGCCAAGCTGGCACCTGGATCTCAAACTTTCAGCCTCCAGAACTGTGAGAAAATTAATTTCTCTTGTTCAAGATGCTCAGTCTATGGTATTTAGATATGGCAGCCCAAGTTGATTAAAACACGTGTAAAGGCAAAAAAGCAAGAATAACCAAAACAACTGAAGAAAAACAACAGAGTTTGAGGCCTCACACCGCCTGATTTTAAGATTTATATCTAAAGTGATCAACACAGTATGGTATTGATGAAAGAACAGACACACAGATCAGTGGAACAGAAGTGAGAGCCCAGAGACAGACCCATGCAAACAGAGTCAACTGATTTTGACAAAGGTATAAAGGAATTCAAAAGAAAAAGAATAGTCTTTTCAAAATACGCAACTATGAACCCAGACACAGACCTTACACTTTGCCAAAAATTAACTCAAAATGAGACTAGGCCTAACCAAAAAATGCAAAACCATTAAGCTTCTGGGAAAAAAAATAGGGAGACATTTACATGACAATGGGTTCAATGATGAGTTTTTAGATACAACATCAAAAACACTATAAAAATTGATAAGTTAGATTTTATTAAAATAAAAATCTTTTGCTCTACGAAAGACACTGTTAAGAGAATGAAAAAATAACCCATGAACTTGTAGAAAATATTTGTAAAACATATATCTTATAAATGACCTGTAACCAACATACACAAAAACCTTTTCAAATTCAACAATAAGAAAACAAACTAAAGCAAAAGCCCAATGGCAAAAACTGAAACAATTTGAGCAAGAAAATAACATAGTATTGGATTATAACTTAAAGTATAAAATTAATATCCATGAGTCCATACTGCTATAAGTAAGTGAAGGAAAGATACAAATCCTAAATGCAGAAGAATTCCAAATAATTTATGTAGATCCTGTGCTTTCAGGGAGGTGGCATATAAGTACCCCCTCCTAAAGTGTAGGCAATGCATAGTGACTTCCCTCCAAAGGATTTAGTATGGAAAAGGGATGAGGGGTGTGAAGCAACTTCTTTCTACAGAAGAAACCTGACAAACATTTCCTCAGCTGAATACTCAAGGTTATTGCAAACAGTGATATGTTCTGGTGATAATGTGTACTTTTGACATGAAGTGATGAAAAAAGGCACTATACCTCTTTGGCCTTCCTTCAAAAAACCCAATACCCCAGTTTAATCATGAGGAAAACAACACACAAATCCCAATTGAGGAACATTCTACAAAATATCTGACCCACACTGCTCAAAACTGTGAAAGTCATCAAAAACAAAGAAGTCTGAGAAACTGCAGCCAAGGGGAGATGTGACAACTAAATGAAATTTGGATGAGAAATATGAAAAAAATAAAGGACTTTAGGTAAAAACTAAATAAATTTAAATATAGATTATGGCTAATAATAATATATCACTATCAGTTCACTTATTGTGACAAATGTTACTATATAACGTGAGAGAGATGTTAATAGCAGAAAATGCGTGTGGGATATATGGGAACTCTGAGCTTTCTTAGCAACTTCTCTATAAATCTAAATCCATCCTAATATAAAAAGTACATACATAGTCTTAAAACTATGTAGCAGTTTTGATTTCCCCCATTTTAAGATCAGGAAACTAAAGCTCTGAAAAGTTGGGTGGCTCACTCAAGATCACAAAGCTAGCTGCTGGCCCTGGAAGCCAGGCCTGTTGAACTCTAGATTCCTTGGTTTTCTTTCCCCTTTGGCTACCAAAACTCAGTAATCTTAAGTGACCATGACAAAAATTAAGGAGGGGTGGGTCAAAACGGAGGAAAATAGAACCACATTGTAAGTCACATTAAAAAGTAGTACAAGGGGCTTTGAAGATTACCAAAAAATTCTCAGTCCCAAGCTGGTAGCATGGCGCTGCAGGGCCCACCCCCCTCATCTCAAGCTGTGTGTCTCTCCTGGAACAAGTGGCCAGTCCTGCAGCTGTGACTTGGCTGCTCTAGGGTGTGCCCTCTCCAACTCCCCCTACCCTCAACACACACACACACACACACACACACACACACACACACACACACACCTACCGCCAAGCACATATGTAACCTCCGCCTTCAGCCCTGCGGCCAGGTAGATTCTTTGGGGCCCTGGACGCCTGCCCACCAGCATGCTGCTGCCCACCTCCTGGCCACCTCTGAGATCTGCCTGCACACAAGGACTGCCGCCTCCCACCAGGTGCAGGGGGCTTGCCTTTATCCCCAGCAGTGCTGCTCCCCTTTTGTCCTCTGCAAGAAGCAGCACTTGAGCATAACAGGCTGTGTTTAAATCTCTGCATGTGCTGATTGCTCGCTCTGTAATTGCATCTTCCCTGGGTAGCTTCTCAGAGTTCTGATTTGCGACCTTTTTTTTTTTATTTAAACTTAAAAAACACTGGCTCCCTTGCTAGCTCACTCTTCGGAGTTTCTCCAAGGTCTCTGGGAATGAAAGTGGTTCTTGATCTCATGGTGATGTACCAACTTCCCCATATAACATCTCCTGGGGCCTTTACATGCTGGGCCTTAAAGCCAGTCTCCATGGCCTTGTCCGTGGGACCTGCTGCTGGAGAACACGTGATCTCTCCCCCACAGCAGCAATCACTGCCCCAGGGTAGGGGGGTGCGGCAGCTTTGTTTGAGGCCAGGCTGCCATTGCTTTTTTGGAAAAGTTGAAGCAGGCTTACTGGCTCCCTTCACCACCTGATCTCCCATTCCTGAAGCTGTCTGGAGTGCTAGCCATGCCACCTTTTCAGCCTGAACAACACCTTCCACGCCTTCAAAGTCAAGCGCTCATGTCACCTCCTCTGGACAGCCTTTACTGCCTTGGCACCTTAATTGCTTCCCACATCACTGGGTGGGTTCCATGGATATGTATGTAACCCATGTATCTCCCACAACCATCTAATGAGATGAAATGAGCCTTCTCAGTCTTATTTCCCACTTGCCTGAGTAAGATTAAAGCCTTGAATTTACCCCCAATCAGTTGTGCAGGGGAGTGGGGAGTGGGGCAGATTAGAGGGGGACAGTGGGGTATCCAGGACTGACTCCAGTGTTTTCCATCTTCCTCCTGCCTGCTCTGGCTCATTGTAGTATGTCTCTTCTTGCTGCCAGTACCCCAAAGGCCTCCATACTCTGTGAAGCCACTGGAGCCTGTTGTCCTTCCACACTTCTCTGGTCTAACCTGCAGTCTGCCCCATAGACAGGAGCCACATGGAGGCAGGTCAAGGTGGGGAGAGCTTCAGACAAAGCAGCACAAGGAGGATCTGCTCCTCCCCTGTGGCTCAGCATGGAGCTAGGCATAGAGACTGACATCAGGTGCTGGCAGAACACTGAAGGCCACTGGATTGTGGGCCAGGTCCCCAGCTGGGGGGTTGTGAAAGGCAACCTATCGACATATCTCTCACATGTTTCTCTTCCTTTCTCACTCCCTTCCCCACCTCTTTCTAAAAGTAAATAAATAAAATATTATTTAAAAAAAGAAAGAAAGAAAAACCAACAGGAGACCCAAAAGTACACAAAAATTTGGTTTACGTAGAGCCAGCTTTTCAATGCAATTGAGAAAATACATATTATTCAATAAATGGTTTGGGATAACTGACTAGGCCATCCAAAGAAAGAATGAATCCCTTCCTCATTTCTTTATACCAAAATTAATTAAAGGTGGATAAAATAAATGTGAAAACCAAAACTATAAAAGTACTAAAAGAAAACACAAAACAGGTGTTTTGGGTGTGTGTGTGTGTGTGTGTGTGTGTGTGTATGATTTAATGGGAAGGACATCTTTAAGCATTACAATAAACCCAGAACACATATAAAACAGTGGATAAATCTGACTACATAAAATTTAAAATATCTTCATGACAAACATACCATACACCAAGTCAGAAAGCAAGTCATAAAGGAAAATATTACAAGAATATGACAAAAAATTAACTCCCATCATATGCAGAGAGTCCTAAGTAAATGAATTAGAAAAATAAAAAATACCCAGTACAAAAAAATTAATGAAAAATATCAACTGGCTTTTTTTTTTAGTATATTTTAATGATTATGTTGTTAAAGTTATTCCAATTATTTTGCCCTTTGCTCCCCTCTGTCGAGTACCCTGCTTCCCTTCAGCATTCCCATCCCCCTTAGTTCATGTCCATGGGTTATGCATATAAGTTCTTTGGCTTCACCCTTTCCTATATTATTCTTAACTTCCCCCCGTCTATTTTGTACCAATCGATTATGCTTCTTAGTCTCTGCACCATTTCCCCATTTCTCCCCCTCACCCCTCCCAACTGATAACCCTCCAAACGATCCACATACCTATGATTCTGTTCCTATTCTGGTTTGCTTAGTTGGATTTTGTTTTTATTTTTTAGATTCAGTTCTTGATAGTTGTGAGTTTGCTGTCATTTTAGTGTTCGTAGTTTTTATCTTTTACTGAAGTAAGTCCCCTTGGCCTTTCATATAATAATGGCTTGGTGATGATGAACTCCTTTAGCTTCACCTTGTCTGGGAAGCACTTCCTCTGCCCTTCCATTCCAAATGGCAGCATTGCTGCATAGAGTAATCCTGGTTGTGAGTTGCCTTTCATCACATTGAATACTGCTTGCCAGTCCCTTCCTGCCTGCAAAGTGTCCTCTGAGAAATCAGCTGATAGTCCTATAGGCACCCCCCAGTAGGCAACTCTCTGCCTCTCTCTTGCTGCCCCCAGGACTCTGTCTTTATCTTTCACCTTTGGCACCTCAATCACGATGCATCCTGGTGTGCTCCCCTCTGGGTCCAGCTCGCCCAGGACCCTCCGGGCTTCCTGGACTTGTATGTCCATCTCCTTCACAAAATTTGGGAAGTTTTCCTCATTTTTTTCAATTCTTGCTTCCTCATTCTGCACTGGTTGACTCTTTTTTTCCTTCCTTATGTTTCAAATCCTTGATTTGAACCCCGGTTTCCTTCCCTTCACCATTTTTTTGTGTGGATTTTCTTTCATTTCACTTAGCATAGCCTTCACTTCTTCCCTTATGCGTTTGCCATACTCAAGCATATCTGTCAAGCCTGTGAGCATCTTTATCACCAGTCTTTTGAATTCTGCATCTGTTTATCTGTCTCCTCATCTGTGAAGTTGGCTATCTCCTTCCTCATCACTTAGTTCTCCCACTAGAACCTTGATTCATTCCCCCTTCTGGCCCATACTTCTATGTCTTCTCATTCTGACAGGCTCCTGTGTTTGTTTGTCTCCACATCCCAGGTAGAGCTGTCACTCCTGTTTCGTTGTAAGGGGCATAGCCTTAGGGATTCGTCAGTACAAGGTGACCTGTTTCACCACGTTGTGGTGCTGTATGTTGGGGAGGGGTCCGAGAGGGAACAATGACGCTTGCCCAGCATTCATCCCTTTTCCAGGTACCTCTCCCACTTCTGCACCAGGCTGGCACCTCTCTAGCTGCTTCCCTGGCCGTCGTTCCCAGAGTGGGTGGGTCTGCGGACGTTCTAAGACTGTGGGGGCCCTTTAAACAAGCGGACTCTACTGAGACCCGCAGTTTCTGTCTCCACCCCAACCCCCACAGGTCTGCACAGTCAGAAGCAATGAGGCTTGATTTTCCCCAGTGCTGGGACCGTGAGCTGCTAGGCCTGGTGAGGAGCTGGGAACACTCCCCAGGTGTCCCTCCTGACTTTTTAAAATGTGTGACTGTGCTTTCTGCTGGCCTGTCCCTGCCTCCCCTGCTGTCACCACTGCTGCCACCACTAAATCGCGTCCTCTACACCCCAGCTCCGCCCCTCCTACCTGTCTGGATGAGTATTTCTTCTTTATATCTTTGTTTGCTGGACTTCCATGCAGTTTGATTTTCTAGAACTTCTGGTTGTTTCTAGTTTTGAGGTAGTTGTACTCCTTCTTAGTTGTGGAGGGAGATGCAGTGTGTCTGTCTACGCCTCCATCTTGGGCAAAAGTCACAACTGGCTTTTAATTATGTGAATGGATATTTAATTTTACTCCTATTACAAGAAATGCAAGCTTAAATCATTGTTTTCCGGGTATTTTGTTTGCTTTTTATTTATTTATTTATTTATTTGCCTACTAGATTGGCATAGAGCAATAAGTTTAATAATGCACTAGACATTCTACTGCATTTTTGTTGGGAGTTCCAAACAGCACAACCTTTTGAAGGACAACTTTCCAGTATCTATCAAAATTTTTAATTTCACCTCTAAAAATATATCTGATAGTTTACACATGTATGTTCACTGCAGTACCATTTATAGAAGCAAAAGAAAATCTAAAGCATGTCAATGGGAAACTGATTATGTAAAAGCTGGTATATCTATACAATGGAATATTACGTAAGTATATTAAGAACAGGCAGATCTATACTATGGAAAACAGTATACGGATTCGTCAAAAAATTGGAAATGGAACTGCCTTATGACCCAGTGATTACATTTCTGGGTATTTATCTGAAAAAACCCAAAACACTAATTCAAAAGAATATATACACCAATATATTCATTGTAGCATTATTTATAATAGCCAAGTGCCCATCAACAAATGAGTGGATGTAAAAGCTGTGGTACATAGATACAGTGGAATATTACTCAGCCATAAAAAGAATAAAATCTTACCACTTGTGACAAAAAACCTCCGCTGCCTTGCAGCATACCTCTTCAGGGGAAAGGCTAAGGGAGTAAACCCCGACAGAAAATCCGGAGCCGGAGTCCCTAAGGCGGTTTGACGTTGTAGTCAACACCGGCAACTCCTGCGGCGCACCTGAAGCCAAGCTGTATTGACTCCGTCTTTCCCTTGGACCCTTCAGCTGCGAAGAGAGGGGGGGTCTGCTGCATGGGCAACAGCAGACCCTCCATATCACCCTGCCCAGGCTCTGTAGCTTCAGCTTCACTGGAGAGGACACTCTAGCGTCATCGCAAGATGTCGATTCAACACTGGAGGAGACAGATACCGTGTCACTCCCGAGTCGGACTGCACAGCCATTCTGGGCGGTGCAGATAGACTCTTAAGAAGCTACACCATCATCTCTCGAGACGGACGGCTGCCGATACGATATGATTCTGTACACCTGGAACTAATACAAAATAATATTGAATGTAAACTATAATTGAAAAAAATTTAACTAAACATCAATTAAAAGCTACATATAATTAATTGCAAATAAAAAGAGGGTATTTTTAAATCTTAACATAAATACACCCACCAAACAAAAAAACAAATACAAGAGTAAATTATAGTAAATGCAATAATGAACAAAGGTCAGTCAATGCAATATTATCTGCTTTCTCTTTAAAGTAATAGTATACAATCATTAAATATCTTATACACATTTATTGTTTTAAGGAAAAAAATATCCCAGTATAAAAACTTATATAACTTCCATTTTTACCTAAATATTTTTTATCATCAGTATTAGTTGCACCATAATTATATTGTCAATATCTTCTTGTTTACATGTCTATTTCAAAATAAATATTTCATTTAGTAAAAATAATTAGAGAAAAGAAAAAAAATCAAAATTATATGTACTAATATAGAACAATCTCCAAAAAGTTACATGCAAAGGGAAGAATGCAAAAGTTTGTATAATATGCTACAATTCATATTTATAAGTGGTGGTGTAAATATATACTTGCATATACAGTGTTTTTCAAATTGGGTGGCAGCTGTTGATAGATTTCAAAATCAATTTAGTGGATTGCAACCAATATTCTTTAATGCTTGCATTTTTTATTTTGGGATTTTTATATGTTTTATTTAAATATTGATGAAATCATATTTGATATTAACTATCATGTTTTTCTTTATTACATATGGTATTATACTGTTTTGTGCAACTTGTTACAATTACATAATTGCATAGTGGGTTGTGATGGGAAGTGTATATCTTACGCTGGGCTACAGATAAAAAATGTTTGGAAAACAGTGGTATCAACTGTCTCTGGAAACACAAACATCAAATGGGTAAATGATCTTTGACAACTGACATTGGGGACTATGGGGTCAGAAAGCGGAAGGAGATTGACTTTGCCCACTATCTTTGTACTATGTATATTACCTATGAAATTTTTTGAAGAAGAAAGAGATAAAGTTAAAAGCAAATAAAAAGATTTTTTTAATGATATTTTTTGTAGTAAGGAGAGTGCTAAACTATACTTCTACTGAGTGCATGCTAGGAAAAATACAGAATTTTTGGACCTCACTGTTTTATACTACCTTTTGACCTACAGTTTATCTCTGACTCCAGAGACATCTTTCCCCATGTTATCAACATACATTTTACTCAGAATTATACCAACATTGATGTACTTCCTTCCAGGAAGCAAGTCTTTTCAGTTAAGAACTCCACTGAGCTGATTTAAATTCTCAGTTTTATATACTGACACTTTTAAATCATTTCCATTTTTTATATCTATTTCCTTTTAACAAAATTAAGTTATATCGGAATTATTTTTCGTATCATTTTTAAAACAAATATAGGATTCATTCATCAAGTTTTGTTTGTATCAAATAATGATTCGTTATTATTTATGCCATTAGAGGTTCCCTTTGCCACCATTTTGAACAAGCCCAGTTTTCCTGAATCCAGTTTTGCCTATCTAAATTGTACCATGTGGATCCCTACCAATAAACCATGTGAAGTTTTATTTTGTGTTGGTTATTTCAATCACAGATATTCATTATGACTTGGCTAGAATGTTTTGTAGCTAATCCATGAGGAAATTATAAACATTCTTTCTAAAATATTCCAGGCTCACTCTGTGGTCCAAGACTGGTCTGTTAGATTTCAAAGCTAATTATTAGATGTCCTTCTGAACACTTTGAAAGATGTATACTCTCTCTGCAATCCACTGAAGAAGCCAAAAACAAACTTTTCATCACACACTGGTATCAACAGCTCTCAATTTGGTTGATGGTGTCAAAACACATTATGTGACACCTAACGGTGGACCATTACTGTGGAGTCGAAATAGCCAAGCAGAGTCTGTGTTAGGGGCTTGGATTTAAAGATGAAAATGCCAACTCCTTTTTTTCTTGTTCTTCTATTCTCAGGGGCCTATATTTGAGCTCCTAAGAATAAGAATGAACTTTTCACAGTGAACTGACAGAGTATGGAGCACTGAGATCTGTCCTCCTGGGAACTCTGCTCAGCCTAATGTCACCAAGTGTGCTGAATGGGGGAAGGTAAACACGGAGAGTGGAGATGGAATGAAGAGTGTAAAACCAGTATCCAGGGAGTTCTTTGCAGACAATTACCCCTGTAAAGTGATGTTTCCTTCCATCTATTTCTTCTCTGGCCCATTTGTCTCTCTTCTTCTCCCTCTTGGAACTCAGATCTGGAACCAGAGCTCTAGAGACCCAATTTTTCTTACTGTCTTCTTCTATGACCTTGCACGACTTTCTTCCATGCCTCCATCCAGGCTTGAGAGCAGAGTCAGAGCACCAAGTAGCAGAGGCTCAGGGAGCTGACCTCCTGCAAGTAGGAGGACTGAAAGAGGAGGCTGGTGGTGTGCCCTGCATCAGGACTGCAGTGTGCCCATTGCGAACACCTGATTTAAATTCCACACTGTTCTTCCTTCCTCCAGGGAAGCTTTGGTTGGTTTGACTCTCAAACCATTTTTTATAAAGAATTTATGACCTTGGCAAATATTAATGCTAATCACAGCATTAATTCCAGGGTTTATTTAAATGCACAGTTTTGTGCTTTGGTCAAAATGTGCTTTGTCTGCACAGTTACCATATTAATTTTCTTCATTGGGCAGAATGTTTGACAAGATAATAATTGTTTTAGCAGCTAGTTTCCTTCTTAGAAACAGACAGAAATGCCCACCACTGAAGCTCTCAGACTTGCCAGTCCTCTGGTTCTCCTCCTCAGAACTTTCTTTGCTGACTGTAGCTCACACCTGTACAAATGAGGAAGAGCAGTGGCCCAGATGAGGGTGGGAGAGCTCTGTGAGACTCCCCACCCATTCCCCCTCTTGGGCTTGACCCAAAGCCACAGGGCCAAAGGGAGCCCACATCTCAGGCCTCCAGTGGTCACAAACCCAGCATTCCCCACCACAGGCCACACCCAAAGAAGGCAGGGTGAGGAAGCAAACAACACTCTGCAAGGAGCTGACTGCAGGTGGGAACTAATGCTTTGGAACATAGTATTATTGGATTGATTTTAAATAGATGTTTTACTTCTCTTTAGTAATGAACTGTGGACTCTGAAGGGAGCCAAAAGAAATCAAAAGAAGAAAAGAGAGGAGATAAGAAGTAAGAAAAAACAAGCCCTTAAATATCTTCCTAGGTTAAAGCTCTAGAAGGATCTTTAAAATTCTGTTCCGAGTTGCCGGTGCTCTGACGGCACAATTGTGGTAAACTGACGAATGGCTGTTTATACCAAAACATAAAACATATGGATGGTTATTTAGAGGACAAATGCATTCTGACAGATATCTAATTTTATTCCACTTATAGGATTTATTTTTGTCAGACTCTTCATTTCATTTGAGACATAGTCACTTTTGGTTTCTAGTTCCATGCCGTGGTGGAAATGTATTAATCAGGCCCACCAGCCCCAAAATGAGTTTTAAAAATTGCCATTACAACTTTGCTTAAAACCAAGGAAAATGGTAAACATCACCTATTACCCACTTACTCAAGAAATATTAATAAGTAAATATCTTTGTGTACCCATTTGGGTAACAGAGAGAATTATTCAAAAGTCTTCAGGATAGACTGTTGGCAAATACCAGCCATCCATGACATATTGAATTACATAGGACCATAAAAGGAAAGGTTAATTCTCTCAATGTTTAATGAGCAGAAGGAGAAGGACCAAAGTTGTACTGGCAAAGTTCTCTTTCTTCATGTTTCCTCTCAAAAGTTACCTCCTCTAGGCAGCATTTTCTGACTCATCCAGCAGACTCAAGCTTTTCTCCATCTGCTCCCATTGTACCTAGTCATATTTCCATAGAAGTTTTTATCATTCTGCATTTTAATTTTTTCTGGTAGAGAACTTGATTTTCATTTTTGTATCCTTGGTGTCTAGAAGAGCACCTCATATATAATAGATATTCAATGAAAAAACTAAATGAATGATTACCTCATTATAGCATTATCATCTGAAATTTCCCATTTACCTAACATTTTCCTCCACTGGATCATGAGTTACTTGAGTATGTAACTATCTTATTTACACTCATTTTCTCTGCTATGATCACAGTATCTGGCATATAGCAGATACTCAGTAAATGTGTTAACAGTATGGATAGATGGGTGGATGGGTGGATGGATGGATGGATGGATGGATAGAAGACTGTTTGAAGCTTCTAAGTATTTCTAAAAGTCACCAGCTACATATACACCAAACACCTTTCCTCCTCTAAGTTCTTAGTATTTATATTTTAAACTTTATTTTTCCAAGAATAGGTAACATCTGTCTATAAAATGTGTTTCTTAAATACTTCAAGAACAACTGGGGAGCCTTTAAAAGAGAAGACACTTTGCCTGTCTTTTGTTAGAGCCTATTAGATGTCCCTTGATATTCAGTCTCTCATTCTTCCTTAGAAATTAAACCTCCAAATTTTAGCTCTGCACAGATGCCTGGAATAATAACATTTTCCAGCCTCCTTTGCAGGCAGGTGTAATCATATGACTAAATTCTACCAATAGGATTTAAGTGGAAGGTCCTCTGTAGCTTCCTGGAAGTATCCTTAAAGGAAGGAAACATGACCTTATTCCTCCTTTCTTCTACTAGAATACAGATAAGATGGCTGGATATCAGGTAGCCACATTGAATTGAGTTGAAAGCTACATGCTGAGGATATGAGAACAGCAAGATACCAGCCTTGGTTCTGATCATTTCATGGCCTCTCCAATGAGCCTGTACTCTCTAACTCTATATTTCTTCTACATGAGAAAGAATTTGGGTTTTCTGTCACTTGCAGCCTAACTAATCCTAACAAATATAGGCATCCTGCTGAATACAACATGAGAAATATCAAGAGTCTTTCATCAAATTGAATTGTATCAGATTGACACTGTGCACACTAAAGACTTGTCCTTTTAAATAAGAGAAACTTCACTGGAAACTCAAGGTAAGAGATGCTGGACCTTGATAGCCTATCCCTGAGAATAGCTATTATCACACCCCTTTACACTCTGCTCAGGGCAGGTTCTCACCTGAAGCTCATTTCATTCTTAATGAAAGGAAAAAAACAACAACTATTAATGCTACTATTAAAATATTCCCTTAGCCCCTATCAGACACGTCTCAGTCTGAAACTATGGGTCAATCAACAATCTCCCTAACAGGAGAGGAGAGTTTTAAGTCGGGATTGAAAGTTTCCACCCTGAACCCATAACTATGAAACATCTTGATTCAAATAGGCCAGAGCTCAATTTCCATCTCTGTTTAGAGCACTTTGACTATGGTCTTTGTTCTGATAATGTCTAGGAACTTCATGGCTTTTTAAGAAAGATGGGGTTGAATGGTTGGGTTTACTGTGGATGAAATGCTGGCAGAAGAAACTTCAATTTAGCAACTGTTATCATGGACTACAAACCGAGGACTCCTCGGAAGAGTGGTGCCATTGAAAACAGTTATTACTCAATGTTAATAAAAAAAATAATGGATCTAATAAAAGTTAATGGGGAAGTATCATGTGCCATAAAAACAGCAGTCAAAGCAAAGAATGCTGGGTTGTGGGAAAATATTCCACTATAATTATGTATTTTCTGTGAGCCAAAATTGGCTGTGTCCATAACACTTCTGAAGTGTAAATGGTTACACAAATCAAACTGAACTGTGGAATACTTAATAATATGATAATCTCCTTTTATAAAAACAAAAAGAAGAAAATTAATTACCTACAAGTCAGTAAACTTCTTTCTTAAGAACTCTATATGTGTTTCCCTGCTATGTGGAGAGCTTGGTTTCTCTAGTGAACACAGTCTAAACAGTGTAGCTAATGTTTCTTAGGAATTTAAGCTTCATGTAGCATCCATGATTCCCACTGAGATATTGGAAGTCAAGAAATCAAAACCGTTCCCTCCAGACCTCCCATTGCCACCCTAGTCAGGCCACCACCATTTCCAACTGGACACCCCTCCAGCTAAATGGTGTCCCTACTTCCACTCTGGCTTCCTTCTTTCTCCACCATTCAAATTCATTTTCTATGTGGTAGTCAGAGTGATCTTTCAAATTTATGAATAAGATTTTTTTATCACCCTGATGTTTAAAATCCTTCAGAAATTTCCTGTGGCCCTCAGGATTAAAACCAAAATTGAGATGCCATAGGTTTTGCACAATTTGGATCCAACCTGTTTCTCAGTCTCATCATAAGCCACATGCCCCCACACCCAGCCGTATAGATGGGGTGTGCCCCTGCCCTCTCCATTCTGGGAATTTCCAGTTTCTGCTCCCACCTCATCCACTGTTTACCAAGATCATCTGGACTCATTTTTAATTTCATTTCCTCAGGTATGACTTCCACAGCCCCCAGATTAGGTAAGCTTCTGCTGATGCATGCTCATAAGCCACTCTATACTTGCCCCTTTTGTAAAGTTTAGTAGACAATTAATTACCTGCACAATGTCGATGTTCCCCACTAGACTTTAAGCTTAATGATAGGTTCTATGCCTTTCTTATTCACCACTTTCCCCAGTACCTAGTCCAGAGCATGATAGTTACAGGCAATCAAATCCTTGTTAATATGAATGAATAAATAACAAATGGAACACTTGTGAATGCCACTGACTACAAGATGAAACTATTGCTTGTAACCCTCTATAAGACAGAGATTAAGACATGGTCCTACACCAGCGGTTTAAAAGCCAAATTGAGAAGGTGCAGCACACTTGAGGGGAGAGGAATTTCAGAAGCAGGCAGTGCATATAGCCCTCCTCCTGACACAAAAGCTTTTGCAGTAGCCTTAAATTACCTCCCTAGGTCAGAAGTGAATCAGCTAGGGAGCCCCTTTCACAGACTTCATCAGAGTGCTGAAGTTGGAAAACCATCATTTTGAAACCACCAGAGTAAAGATTGGTTCAGGCAAGAAACCTCAATAGGATGCTAACTGTAGGGGAAAATTATGATCCCTGCATGGACTCAGTGTTCCCCCATAGATGGCCTATTACTTGCAAATGATAAAATAGCAACTATAAAGTGAAAAAATTGAACAACCCTTTCACCAGTTGATGAAAATGAGGAAGGGACAGACTGCTACTGTTTGACTCCAGATGTGACACCCTGAAAAGGATACAGTATCACTGAAGGAGTGTCTGGCCTGGAACACACAGCCCACCCAATGATGAAGAAGCATGAGGTAAACCAACATGAGTGACCATCTTCAAAGAGGGATGGGAGGGGGTTCTATGTCAAAAATATCAACTTTATACAGACAAAGAAAGGCTGTGGAAGGTTTCTAGATTAAAGGAAACTAAAGATATGACACAATAAAGTGTAATACATTACCCTAGATTGGATTCTGCACAGGAGGGGAAAAAATGTGCTAAAGGTTACCATTGAGTTAATTGACAAAACTAGAATACAGACAATGAATTAGATAAAGGTACTCTATAAGTATTAAACATACTGAAGTTGATAACAATCCTGTGGTTCTGTCAGAGAAAGAGAAAGCAAATAATTCTATTTTGGGGAAATATACACTAAAATAGTTTGAGGGAAAGGGCCATAATATATCCTACTTATTCTCATGTGGTTAAGAAAATATTAGAAAAAGAAGATAAATAATAGAGCAAATGGATTAAATGCTAAAAATAGAGGAATCTGGGTATACTTTTTTAGTATTCTTATTCTTGTAACTTTTCTATAAGTTTGAAGTTATTTTCAAGTTATAAAAAAAAATTAGACTTCCGGTCAAGATGGAGGCCTAGACTGACACGCTCCATGTCCCTCCACAACTAAGAAGGAATACAACTACCGCAAAACCAGAAATAACCAGAAGTTCCAGAAAATAAAGCTACATGTGAAGTTATAAACAAGTGGTGCAAAGCCAGGGTGGAGAGGTTAAGGTGTGCTGGCTGCAGCAGCTGCAGTGATGGGTGGTGGGACTGCGGTAAGCACAGACACCCATATTTAAGGGGAGGCAAGAAACGCCTGGGAGCACCCCTAGCTGCAGACCAAACCCGTCAGCTCATGATTCCAACATCAGGGAAGGCAGACCCCCAATGCCTCGGACTGTGAGGTCCAGAGGGCGTGGGGACAGATGAGGCTCCCAGTCTCTCGGTGGAGAGAGAACAGCAGGAATCCATCTTGGACCCCCACCCCAACATAAAGCGCCACAGTGTGGTGAGAAGAGTCGCCCGGTAGTGATGAGTGCACGGGGCTCTGCCCCCTATAGCATAGGAGGTGTGACAGCCCCGCCCAAGAAGGAAAGGTAAACAAAAACTGTCAGGATGGCAGAGATAATGATAGAGATCCCAATCATGCAGCTGACCAGAAAGCAAATACATGAATTAACGGACAAACAGATAGATAAGCTTTCTGAGGCTCAGTTCAGAGCTATAGTTATAAGACAACTTACAGAAATAACAGCGGGACTTAATCAAGATGGGGAAGGAATGAAGGCTAGTCCTGCTGAAATGAATGAAAACACATATGAAACAAGTGGTGAGGGAAGGAAAAACAGGGATCAAATTAATAAATCGGAACATAGGGAAGGAACAAACAGTCAGCCAGTGCAGAAAGAGAAAACAAAAAGTGAGGAAAATGAGGAGAAGCTCAGATACCTCTGGGACAACTATAAGAGAGCGAACATTTAAATTATAGGGTTCTCAGAAGGTGAAGAAAAAGAACTGGAAATTGAAAAATTATGTGAAAAAATAGTGAAGCAGAACTTCCCTAACTTGGAGAAGGAAGCAGATTTACAGGTCCAGGAAGCACAGAGAGTACCAAATAAACTGGACCCAGGGAGAACCACACCAAGACACATTATAATTAAAATGTCAGAAATTAAAGATAAAGAGAGAATCTTAGAAGCAGTAAGGGAGGAGAAAAGAATCATGTACAAAAGGGTCCCAATTACACTATTAGCTGATTTCTCAAAGGAGACTCTGCAGGCAAGAAGGGACTGGCAAGAAATATTCAAAGTAATGAAAATCAAAAACCTACAGCCATGATTACTCTATCCAGCAAAGCTGTCATTCAGAATAGAAGGTCAGAGAAAGTGTTTCCAGGACAAAGTAAAACTGAAGGAGTTCATCAGATCCAAACCATGTTATATGAGATGTTAAAGGGACTTGTTCAGAAGAAGGAGGATCAAAACTATAAACATTAAAATGAAAACTGTATCACAACAACCAACAACAGAAGCTAGGGAATCAAAATAAAGGCAAACTAAGTAGGCAACGAGGGGGGAAAAGAATTATAGATATGAGGAACATTATGGGGGGAGGTCAGCAGGGAGGGGGAAGGGAGGAAAGGGAGGGGGATGATGCAGGAATTAAGAAGCATAGTAGGAGGGAGTGGAATAGACAGGAACATGTTGAGAAGAACTATATGCACAACCAATGGGCATGCACTAATGTGAGGGGGGCAACTGAAGGGAGGGGTGTCACTGGGTGGAGGGGAGAAGAGGGGAAAGAAATTGGGACAACTGTAAAGCATAATCAATAAAAAATATTTTAAAAAATTAAAGGGGACTTCACACTATAACAAGGCTTCTCCCCCTTCAAGATAAGCTTTTTCTGGCAATGAGGCAAAAAACCCAAAACCCTGGCTCTCAGAGCCAAATCTTGTGAGGTACCAGAATCTTTGTCTGACATGCCACATCCCTGCAAATAAGGGAGGCAGGAGGAGAGCCCACACCCTCACACACAAAGCTCCCCTCTGCTGAGCTCTAGAACCCTTAAGGGTCTTCAGAAACCTCCCCAGGAACTTTAACATGCAAAGCACCACCACAGAGCTTGGTGTTGCTTAAGACTGTTTAGTTGCTTAGCAATTCAGACTCCTACTTGACAAGATAAAGCTGAAGCTCTCCCTCTGGGTCTCAGGGTTGTTGCTCTCTGGAGAGAGAGCCTCTGATAGTCAAGTTCCAAGGGATACTCTGGCCAGATTCAAGTCTAGGTCCTGAGCCCTATAAAGCAACATCCAAGACAATGAGGGCTTGAACAGACCTTTAATCAAATCACTTCAATACCCTGAGCCTCGGTTTCTTCACAGGCCAAGGGAACTGGCTGGGATAGATCAGTGATTCTCAAATCTAGCTGCTTATTAGGATGACCTGGTAACCAAACACATTCTGTTTTCAGTCAGATCAGAATCTCTGGGGATGGGGCCCAGACACTGGTATTTCTTGAAAGCTCTTCATATGATTCGAATGAACAGGCAGTGTTGAGAATTAAGGGGCTAAATGACCTAATAGGTCCCAGGTGTTTCTTGTAGAGCTAATTATCTGATGCCTGTAGGGACATCTTACTTCCTAGTCTCTTATTCCTCCTTTACCTCCAAATGAAGTCTCTGGACCCCACACTTTAGGCTTAGCTCTGCGCTACCCCCAGGACTATCCTTGACTGAGCACAAGTCCCTCAATCCAAGCTCAGCCATCTTTGCTGCTGGTCCAGGCACTGTCCAGCCCCCTATTTCTCGAGGCTCAGACCTACCTTGTGCCTGCCAAGAACTGTGAAGAGTCTGAAATTTTACAATATTTGCAAAGTAAGAAATTGGCTTGTTGCATTTTTATAGATGCTAGTAAAAAACATGATATTCCTGAGTCAGAGACAAGGGACTATTTAATACTTATAACAAAGGCAGTGTGTTCTTATTTTTGCATTAGTTCCCCAAGCCCCAGTGTTCACAGAACAACATCAAAAAAGGCCAGAGGGGCCCTGGCCAGTGTGGCTCGATTGGTTGGAGCGTCAGCCTATATACCCAAAGGTTGCGGATTCAATTCCCAGTCTAGGCACATACCTAGGTTGCGGGTTTGACCCCCTGGTCTGGTAATATATGAGAGGCAACCAATGGATGTTTCCCTTTCTCTCTCTCTCAGCAATAAAAAAATGTCCTCGGGTGAGGATTACTTAAAAAATAAAAATAAAAAGGCCAGATGGCACCTGCACACAACATGGGTTGTATTATAGAATAGGAAGTCTAAGCTTAGGAAACCTAAATCTCTTATAATGGGCAATAGCATGACTGCCATTTCTTCAGAAAGAGACATAATCTTTATCTTCCAAGCAATTCACTATACAATCATCCTTGAAAAGACAGTTTAGTGCCCTGCATGCAAAACATGCAGATATACGAGAGACCCATAGAGAATTGTCTCCCATCAGTACCCTAACTCTAACACCCTGTGCTGAACCTCCTGACTTACTCGTCTGCTTAGGATAAGGGCCACTGGGGCTGCCCTTGCCCTTGTCAATTCTCTCATAGCTAGTGTCCTACATCTGATCCCCAGTTCTGCATCTGGGACCTGCTTCCTAATGCCAACTACCTATAGCCAGCCACCTGGATGGCCCGTCACCACAATCCTCCAGATTACTTCTCTCCAAATTTTCTTCCCAATCAAATGAGTCCCCAAGCTCTGACCCATGGTGGAAGCTCCTGTGCTGGGACAGAAATTGAGAATGGGTAAAGGTGGCCTGAGGCTGCAGAGCAATGAGCCAGAGGAAATAGGAATGGCAGCACGCAGGACAAAGGGAGGGTTGCAAGCCAATCATCCAGTGTAAATAGTAGCTCTCAAACTTCACTGCATATTAGAATCACCAGGAGATCTTTTGCTGGAACAAGATGACTGGGTCCCATCCCAAATACCCCTCATTGACTGGGTCTGAGGTACAGTTGGCAAATACGCACTTCTAGCAATTCCGAGGTGGTGCTGACACTGCCCTTGTCTAAACCTTGTCAATCCAAAGCATGTGGGCTGAAAAATGACAGCCAGGTTGAGAGACATTGGATTCCAAGTGGAGGCAGGAAGAGAAAAAACAATTTAGAGAACCTGAAGGGATATTCATCAGGCCTGCAATCTAAGGAAAGGAAACTTTTTATAAAATCCCTTCAGCTTTGCCCGTAGGTCAGAGAGGACACTGTTGAGATTGTTTAGGACAATGATATATTGGCTTCCTGTTGCTGACTGCTTGCGATCTCAGGTGCCATAGTCACCTTTAAACATGCTTCCTCCCAGTGTCTGCAGCAACTCTGTTCTCTGGGTCTTGCCCTACCCCACAGGTAGATCTAGCTGAAGATTTTGCTTCTCCCAGCCCACCCGGTCCTATTAGAGCTAACTCGGTCATACTAGTTAGTCTCTGTCTCCCATCTCCCCCACCATTGTCATTTACACACACCCACCAAACGCATCCTTCCCCTGCTCTTTGCTCTGTGCTATGGAGGCTGAAGCCCTGACATACTGCAAAACCCAGGCCGCCCAGTTTCCAGTTAAGTTCGAAAGGCATTCCTATCATTATTTTTCACACTCCCTCTTGCTCCACAGTGACCTTTCATAACATTTGCATCCTACAGTGTCTACTAATACTACTGGTGACTCCTGCACCACAGTGCCACACTTCAAACTGGAAAAAATGTTTCCATAAAATTATTTCCTCCTCTTTTCCCTTCAGCACTCAGGGTGGTAATGGCTTCCCACTGCTGTTACCAGATACATCACAACCTGTTCCCATTCTCTTAGCCAAGCTCACACTTCTGGAAGCAGAGTCCCTTCAGTGAAGTCTCTTGAACCTCTGAGTTGGATTGTTTCCTGCTGGAACCCTGACCGACACCCATCTTGCCTGGCCACACCCCAAGATGTGCCAGAGCTCCTCTCTACTGGAGAGAGGTGCTGAAACGGGCCTTTCTCAGTGACAGAGTGGAGAAACAGCTCCTTCCACCTGCTCAGGCATCAATCCTGAGCCCCATCCCACTCCATGGGGCTGCCTGGTGATATGGAGACAGCAGCAAGGTGAAGCACAGCAGATGGGACCAGAGGCTTTGTTGCTGGGCGTGGGACAGCTCCTCTCCCAGGCGGTCTTTCTCAGGCAGAAAGCAGGGCTTTGTGACAGCGCCAAGCAGAAGAGCAAGGCTGCGCCCAGAGAGCCAGTGTGCTGTTGAGGCCCTGCTAACCCAGCTTCCCAAAGCCATGTCAGAAACAGCAGTCTGGTACAAGCAGCACTCTGGAGTCGCAGAGGATGTTGCCATGGTAACTCTAGGGTCACTGCTTAGCAACAGGCAAGAGCTGCAGGAAGTTGCTAAGGTATTTTCATGTGTGTTAAAGCCAATGGATGTTTATCTGTCTTGAATGTAAATACACTGTGGGAAAAGAAGAGAAAACATATACACACAAACCACCTACTGATGTGCGTGTCTGCTGATCCTCGAGGCCTGGAGAATATGCCTAAGGCAGATAGGGAAACCATGTATTTATTACCTCTAAAACAGCTGCCCACCTGACTTCCCTGTCACCAAGCCTTAAAACCTTCACCACCATCTAATTTTCAATATAGTTTCCATACCTAAACAGTTTTTGAGAGGCCATTTAGTTTAGGAATTACATGTGTGGACTCTAAAGTCAGAGTACCTGGTTTTAAATCCTGATTCTTGCCCTTTCTTGCTCTATTACTTTGGACAAATAACATCTCTGGACCTCAACTTCTTCGTCTATAAATGAGAATATTAATAGCACCTACCTTTCAGGGTTATGTGTGAATTAAATAATCTATTCCATGTCAAGCATTTAAAAGAGTGCCTGGAATGTATTAAGTGCTTTATTAAGGACAGCTATTTTTAATCCACAGTGAAATCGTGGGAACTTTTCCATGTCCCAGACCCTGTAGGAAGAATTGAGGTGGTCCAGTCCTCCTGAGGGTCCATATCTGTTTCTGTGTCAGTGTGGTGAGGGGAGGACCAACTCTGAGACTGGTCATTCAATGTACCCCAAAATCTAGCTCCTGGCCTGGCCTGCTTAAAGGGTAGTTGTGAGAATTAAATAAATACACGTAAGAGTTCAGGGTGGAGCTGAATAAAGGTTACTTATTACTACTGCAATAATTGTTATCATTACTCCCCCACCTGACACAAGCTCCAAACTGGTCTGTGTTCTGGTCCCTCATGCACCTCCATATCAGGGCCTTCTTTACACTGCTTGTAACTACCTGGAATACTTCCCCCTTTCTTTCCTCTAGTCCATATCTATGTGAAACCTTCAAGGCAAAGTTCAGGCATACTTGTTCCTGAAAAGCCCCCAATTTCCACAGGCCACCATCACCCCCTCTGCCTTGACCACAGCCAAACTCCCATGATGTTCACTGTCTGTCTCTACTGCCTCGTGTTTTTAGGTGTTTGTATATTGCTTCCTGAACCAGAGTGTGAGCCCTCTCTATTAGATGCTTCTTATGCCTCTTCTCAGATCCTCTTGCTTGACCTTAACTGTTTCGGATCCTTCACTACTGTGTCTCCTCTGTTGTCACCACAGTTATCAGCTCTGCTTGGACTCCACCCAATTGCCACCCAGTCACCATGCTGGCTCCTGGAGCCACTTTGCCTCAGCAAAGGAGATGCATGATGGGTGCATGGTCTTACCATGTTTCCCATGGTCCAAAACAGTGGCTAAAAAGCCTGGCAGAATAAACAAAGGCACCAGCTCAGTGACAACACCCTGAAGTGCTAAGGCACTCTTACCTGGAAGGTGGGATACACACTGAACTGACATCCTATATGGTCTCATGTCCCCAACAACCATGATATAGAGTCTGGGGACCAAGGAGAGGATGGAGCTTGCACTCTCACCACCCTTCTCTTCCCCACTTACAGAAACATATGCTGTCTGCAGCCTAGGCCCTGCCAGGTCAGTGGTCTTGTTGTCAGGGAAGAAACTCTTCTGTCAGTCAGGATTCCACTGGCCTTGAAGCTGAGATTATAACTGAGTCAGTGGGCAGTCCCCACACCAGTGGATAAACAAGCAAAGGCAGGAGTTACTGTCCTGTTGGGACTGGTAACCCTGGTACCGAGAAGGAACTCTTGTTGCTACACAGTAGGCACAGAGAGGATTACTTCTTCAACCCAGGGGGTTCACTGTGGCTTTTCTAGGTGCTTAAAACCCAGTAAAAACTATAAAGGGGCAATTGCAGCAGCCACAGTCTAGCAATGAAGGGCATGGCAACTAAGAGCAATTAAGGGTTAAATTTAGTCTCCATCTTTGCTCTGCAGTGGATACCTGGACCAGCAGCACCAGCAGCACCTGAGAGAGATGGTTTCCTTAGAAATGCAGACTCTTAGGATAGTCCCCAAACCTCGGAATCCAAATCGGCATTTTAACACAACCCAGGTAGATTCATATGCACATTAAAGTGCAGAAGCCTACTAGGTAACCCTCTGGCAAGCACCCTAGAACTTTTCCTGAAGATGAGAGATGTCTAGAACAGTGATTTTCAACCAGTGTGCCACAAGAATTTTAAAAACATGCAATACCTGACTATTTAGTCAGGAGCACTGACTCTTTTCCTTTAGATTATTAAATTATTTTTAAAAATGACAGCGGCTAACAACAATAGTTGTCCCGTGCAAATGAATCAAAATTATAACTTTTTTGTCAGATCAGCAAAAAATATACTTTTTTTGGTGTGCTACAGACTTTTAGTAGTAATTAGTTTATGTGTTCAATGAGATATGAGATGAAAAACATTGAAAATTGCTGATCTGGAATGAGTACTAATGGGTTGGGAGTGGGGGGCGGTGATGAAAATTAATTATGTCTTCAAACCAGTGGCAAAGGTGAACACTGGAGATTCTTTCACTTATCCTCTTTTCAAAAAGTAACTGTTTACAACCTTGATGGAGAATTTGTGACTGAATGAATTTGTATTTTTCCCTCAGGGAAAACATGAGGGTATTTTATTCTCCAAAAAAATCAGGCCATCTTTTAGTGTGGAGACTGGATATGCATATAAAGGAAGAGCATTAGCAGAGCTGAGTGGTGCCACCCTGGATTATATCGACATCTCTGATACGCTGCCTCAGATCCTGCTGGCTTCACCTCTGTTGGGGCCCTTGCCCACTTACTCCACACCAGCTGTGACTCTGTGTAGACTGCACCACCCAGCAACCAGCTATGTCTCACAGACTCAGATGACCACCATACCTTAGTGCTTGGTGTAACCTGGCTTCTACAGTGAGCCCTGGCCCCAGAAGGAAGGAACATGTCATGCAAACTAGATAACAGCTCGTGGCCAAGTTTGATGAAAGGGAACAATAGATGGAACAGTGCCCCTCTCTGTACCCCTCCCTTTGACACACTAACCTGAGATTTAGTAGCTCAAATGACCTCACTGGAGATGATATCACATGACTGGGTAATTATTGGTGCTTTGTATCAAGCAGTGGCCAACTTGTAATGTACGCCTTGCATTTCATATTCCTCCTTCACTTCCTGGCTCCCCTTTCTTCCACATTCCCAGTTTCTCGTTTTCACTTTCCAATAATGTTAGCAGGCTTTTGCCTCAGGCTCTGCTTTCTAGGTTTCCTAAGCTATATCTTTAAGAGCAAAGCCAAGGTTTTATCCTCCCATCTCACATGGCATGTTGTCCAGTGGCTTACACAAGGTGATAACTAAATGTTTAATGCAGGGTGAGACTAACCTAAAGAAGGGAAAAGACTGTTCAGGATGTGGAACATTCCCACTTTGTAGGCTTTGTAAGGAAGATCAATAGCAGTAGTTAAGATTCAAAGGGGAAATGATGCTAGGAAGCTGCTATGATGCCTTGGCTTTTGTTATTTAATACTCGTCGTCGTCGGCAGCCGTCCGTCTCGAGAGACGATGGTGTAGCTTCTTAAGAGTCTATCTGCACCGCCGAGAATGGCTGTGCAGTCCGACTCGGGAGTGACACGGTATCTGTCTCCTCCCGTGTTGAATCGACATCTTGCGATGACGCTGGAGTGTCCTCTCCAGTGAAGCTGAAGCTACAGAGCCTGGGCAGGGTGATATGGAGGGTCTGCTGTTGCCCATGCAGCAGATCCCCCCTCTCCTCGCAGCTGAAGGATCCAAGGGAAAGACGAGTCAATACAGCTTGGTTTCAGGTGCGCCGCAGGAGTTGCCGGTGTTGACTACAACGTCAAACCGCCTTAGGGACTCCGGCTCCGGATTTTCTGTCGGGGTTTACTCCCTTAGCCTTTCCCCTGAAGAGGTATGCTGCAAGGCAGCGGAGGTTTTTTGGAGTCAGAGTTTTCCTTCTCTGATGTGCCCTGACTGGAAGATCGAACCAGCGACACTTAGCTCGCAGGCCGACGCTCAATCCACTGAGCCAAACCAGCCAGGGTAGGGTTATTTAATACTATCTTGTAAATAAATATCTAACATTCACCAGCCTTGAAAACATGTGTGCATTTGCTTGTTTGTTTTTTCTCAGACTAAGTGTAGTCACCTGGCAAGTATCTTGCACAGTTTGAGCAATGGTTTATCAGCAAATGGTGATTAGCAAAACTCATCAGGAATGTGTTTCCCCCTTCCTTTCACTTTTCAGCATCAACTAAAGGTAACTTTCAGTGAACTGCTTTCTTAGGTTCTCTTTTAAAACATACCAGACCTGCACCAGGCCCCTGACTTCCTCACACCAAGTCCTGATTCCACAGGGGCTACCTATGTCTATCATCCTTGTGGCCCTAGACTCCCAGCTGACCCAGCTGCATTCCATGCACCAGCCAGGGGAAGCAGGCCAGGCTCAGTGGCAGCTGTTTTTACTGGGGCCGCTCCCCACCCCAACATGCAGAGCACAAGAAGCAGGGCCAGGAAGTAGGAAACCCTTTGGAAAAGGCAGCCACTATGACCCTAATTTTTGTTATGCTTCCCTTGACCAAAAGGCTTCTACCTAAAATTCAGGTCCAGAAGTTTCTCCTACACCAGAGGCATCTGGGGAAAAGTAGGATTATGTAACTAAGACTCTTGTCCTGATGAGGAAATTAAAAAAAGACAATAAAAATAGCTAACAAGTATTGGGGCTTACTGTGTTCCAGGCCCTGTATTATTTTACTTAATCCTAATTTAAGAAGTAGATACCATTATTATCTCAAGTTTACAAATGAGGAAACTGTGGGTCAGAGAAGTTTAAAAACTTAGCCAACCTACAGAATGGGAGAAAATATTTCAAATCCTGTATCTGATAAGGGACTTGTATCTAGACTATATAAACTCATTATAACTTAACAGTTAAAAAGACAACTCCAATTACAAATGGGCAAAGGATCTGAATAGACATTTTCCAGGGAAGATATACAAATGGCCAATAAACATATGAAAAGATGTTCAATATCATTAGGCACAAAAGAACTGCAAAGTAAAACCACAATGATATACCACTTCACACCCACTAGGATGGCTATAATAAAAAAGACAGACATTAACAAGTGTTGACAAGGATGTGAAAAAGCAGAGCCTTTAGACATTGCCGGTGGAAATATGAAATGGTGCAGCTACTTTGGAAAACTGCCTGGCAGGTCCACAAAAAGGTAAATATAGAGTTATCATTGACCAGCAATTCCATTGCTAGGTATACACCCAAGATAAATTAAAACACGCATCTACACAAAAGCTTCTACATGAATGCTCATAGCAGCCTTATTCATAACAGGCAAAAAGCAACAACAATCCAAATGTCCTCACCTGATGAATGGGTAAAAACTGGTTCCGTGTCACGCAGCCTCTTCTTCTGAGTAAATGAAAATTATACAGGACCTCTGAATTTCTACCAAGACAAGTAAGAGAACAGAGAAATGAACAAAAGTTGGTGGTGAGGAAAGAAACTTAAGCTAGTGAAGCTGTGGACAAGAAGGTTCTCCTGAAACATAAGGATATTTCCCTCACATTTCTGTACAATCCCTATGGGAATCCTCTAAAATCTAAGATGAGAATCTGAATAGCAATGCTGTCTCTAAGACCCCTTCACTGAACTGGAGAGCAGCAAGTTGTATGGGAGCGGGAACACAACGTAGGAAAGCATGTATCTTAGTCTGACCTGAAGAGACATGTTGTGTTCCTTTCAGCGAGTGTCTGTGTTTCCTGTCACCCCAGAGCCTCATGTGCTGCAAATACTCAACAAGTACTTGATGGATCTGATTGAATTCTGTCTGTGCAAGCACTAAACAATCTCTTGGGAACCCCATGCCCAGCACAGCCCCAGCTTCTAACACAGTGCTTTGTACACAATAAAATTCAACAAATATTTGTGGAAGGGCTGGATGGTTGAGGGAAGAAGTACCATTTAGTCTGGGAGACAGGCTACTGTATATTTGTGAGACATATCAGAATGAGGAAAATGAAGTACCAAGTTTAACTCCAAAGGGAAAAATAAAGTATGTGATCATGCTTCAGCCCCAAAAGGTTATCCTCTTCGTCCGCCATCACCACCACCAATGAAACAGCACATCTGGAATTTGGGGCACAGTTTTAAAGAATTCCGCACTTTTGGGTTTGTAGTTTGGTAAATGGCAATATAGATTTTTCTAGCTAGAACACACCTTAGAAGTCTATGAGGTATTGAAGAAAAATAAGCCTGGAAAAACAACTGTCATTTTGTGGGAGTATGACAAGTGGCTGTGTAATTTCCTGAGTATAACCTGAGCACAGGCGGGAGTTCACGCATCAACAGCAGTGTCTGTAATATCAAAGTTCAGGAAATTGACACCATGTCTTTCGCACATTATCTGAAATGATTACTGGTTCTGGATAATTCACTCCCCCAAAAAGTGTGGCTACATGACCATGGTTTTGCTGGAAGGTATTACAAAGGGAAAAAGAAACCTCCCCAGAAGGCCTGATGTAACATTTCACACAGGTCCGTTGTGATAAAGGGCTGGTTGGAGACCACAGATGCAGCCCCCTCCCCAGAACAGCCCCAGGAGACACATTATCAGTCCAGAACCTCAGAAACCTATTCATCCACTGCAAACAGCAGGATAATAAAGACAAAACTGTTCCCTGAGGAGAACTGTGTCCTTGGGCAGAGCAGTGGGGCAAACTAATTTCTAATAATGAGCCTGTAAGCTACAGTGTTTGTCTACAAAACAGGCTGATTCATGAAGAGTAAATATATCAACTAATTCAAGAGACACACTAAATCTCCATTGTCTTCTGAAGTTCAGGTTTCCTGGCTCTATAAAATGTGATGCATGCCTTCAATGTGTGCAGTAGAATCTGTGAGATTGCAGAATGCCACATTAAATGCAGAGCTCCTGGGCTAATGAGGGTAAGTCCATTTTGCAGTAATGAATTGTTGGTAATAGCCCATCATGGAACAGATGTTTCATCCGTCATTTCACTGAGACACCCGCACTCCAGAGTATTCAGATAGCCTGGGGAGGTGGCACAACCTAGGGAGTATCCCTCTTCTCTGGGCCCCAGAGTGGAATCAGCCTCCAATCACAGTGTGTAGGCACCCACACACTGTGATTGGAGGCCCCCCAAATCTTCCCTAATTCAAGCTATGTCCCCACACACCTGTAATAGGGCTTAAAATATACTCTTTTGCATTGCTTCCCATTAAAATGTAAATATGTCACCTGGAAGAAGTATCAGATTAAATTAGCATTCATTATTACTTATTTTCACATTAGGAAGAGCTGGGCCCTGAGGGAGTGAGAGGAGGGCAGGTAGTCAGTGCTGAAAGGGGACAAAGAAGAGCCCTGAGAAGGTAGCAGGTCAAAGGGGCAGGGCCAGGCTGGGCCCACAGTGTGCGTGCCAGCCCAGCAAGTGCTTGGCCATCCCATTGCACTGATATTGTGGGTAAAGTATATGTTTCCCCAATTACCTGAGTAGCTCAAAGGAGGGGATATAACCTAGTTATCTTAGCAAATTCCCAGAACCTGGCACATAAATATTTAGAAGATTCCAAGTACATCTCCAATAAGTGTTTGTTGAATAAGTGAACTTTATCTTCACAACTTTGTAGGGAAATCAGAGGAGGTATTACTACTATTTTGTAATTGAGGAAACTGAGCATGATGAAGGCCCATTTACTTGCCCAAGCACAGGGGATTCAGGAGACACAAGCTCTGGATACACAAAAGGGCAGAAAAGCATGTGCACTTTGAGGAGAAGAGAGCTTATGGGAGGTAAGAGTGAAATAAATGAGGGCCAAATTTTGGGTGTTTTTGAAGATCAACCTGAAAGTTTTGGGTGCTATTCAGGAAACACTGAAAGTTTATTTAGAGACTGGGAATGCAGGAAACCAAAGAATATATCAAAATGTGCAAAGAAATATTTTAGAAGGATTAATGGCAGAGAAGATAGTAGGAAAAGGAGTTGAAGAATCAAGAAGTTAATAACTAGTTAAGGTATTTCTTGTGTGGGTCAGAACCAGGAGGGTAGTAGTGGTGGAACTAGAGAGTGGCTACACATTTGAGAGACTTTGTGAACAACAAATAGAACAGTCTTAGTGACTGATAAATAAGCAGTGCGTGAGGGACAGGAGAAATGGGGGACAGCAACTTAACTGAATGACAGTAAATTGACAGCAGTGGGAAATCTGGATAAGAAGCTGGCTTTTGACCAAAGATGGTAAGTTCCATTGGAAACATATAGTGTAAGGTGACAATGGAATACCCAAGTGAAGCTGTCCATGCGACAGTTAGAGATTTGGTGTCAGAGTCTCAAAGAGATTTAGTGGAAGCCATGAGATCAGATGCAATCACTGAGAAAGAGTAGAAAGGTCGTCCAAGTGAGAACCCCCCAAAGTGAAGAAGATAGGGTGAACCGTGTGGTGACACCTGAAGCCCAAGGAGAGTGTTTGAGGGAGGTGGAAGCAACAGTGCCAGATGCTGCAGACAGTCAAAGAAAAGGAGCAGAAACATTGTTGCATCTCAAGGACAGGCTGTCTCTGGTTTTCTGTAAGAGGACACTTCGGAAGAGTGGAATGGACAGGGAAATCTAAATGGAGTAGGGGCAGCGAGGAGAGGAAATAATGGTGGGGCAACAGACTCTGATCCTCTATGGCAGGAACAGCAGAGCTGAGGCTTATTCGTTTGCCCCTTCAGTATAGGGAGAGGGGGTCTTATTTGATATGAAGGAGAAGGAGCCAGCACAGAGACTGAAACATAAAAGAGAACAGGAAACACAGGAAGGCATGGCATGGAAGCAGCAGGGAGGGAGGGGCGGGGAAGGCCCGAGGAGGGTGAGAGGAGGAAGAGGAGGAGGCAGTGAGAAGAGACAGCATGAGGAAAGGGAAAGAAGCAAGCAGAGGCAAGTCCAAGAGATCGTTTCACTGGAAAAATCAGAAAAGTTCCCAGGGTTCTGTCGGGCAAAAAAGGAAGTAGACTCCCCAAAGAACAGAATAAGCAAAGGACTAGATTCAGATGTGGCCAAGATTTGCCCAACGTAGGAGGAAAGAAAAACTATTTCTAAAGTTAGGATCTCACTTATATATTGTTGAGAGTCCAAAAATGAAGTCTGCATCTAGAATTAGAAGGTCATTGAACACCAGCGCTGGAGAGGTCCTAAGACATCATCTGACCTAAGTCCCACTTCACCAACTAAGAAAATAAGGCCCAGAGAGATGAAGCAAATTAACTAGATCACACAGCTAGTTAAGGGTGAAATCTGGACCAGAACCTAGGATTCTTGACTCCTGGCTGAATAGCAACTCTTTGTGCTAGATTTCCTGGGATAATTCCAATGATATATAATTTATTCTTTCCAATAATGATGATTTTACTAAATATATAAGAAACTATGGTTTCATTTTGGTAACTTCAAATGCCTTCCCATATTAGAAATTTGAAAAAAGCAATAAATCAGGAAAAGCAAAGCATTTGTCAGAAAATGCCTCCCAATTTTTGATTCTGCAAATATAGTCACTGCAATTACATGCAGAGCTATCACAAGTGTGGCTCTGCAGTCAGAGAACCCAACTGCCAATCCAGGTGAACCCACCACTTACTGCTTGTGTGACACTGAATGAGACACTTGACCTCTGAGGGTAGAGGGGCCTCAGCCCTCCCAAGGTGGCAGAGAGGGGAGCAAGGCAGCAGCATTCAGCCACACTGTCACCACTGCACTTAGCATGAGAAAAAAGTGGTTGGTGAAATCCAGAGAGGGAAGCAGGCAAGCTGTGACTAATAATGTTTTCCCTCTGGAATAATCCCTATGTTTCAGCCAGAGATGATGTGGAGGTTTTTTGAGAGGCAGACCTGAAGAGAAAACATAATTACTTTTTCCTGCACTTGAATTTCAAGGCAGTGTCCTTTTAAAATAAAAAAGGCACTTGAGGGGTACAAGGGAGGTGGCGGGAGAGAAATGAAGGATGGAGAAAAATCATTCATGCTGAAGTATATGACATTTCACCAAAGTGACTCCCTTTGGGAGCAGCTGGTACAAATGTCATTCAGCTGAGACAGTAGGAAGCAGAAGAGAGAGGTAGGCTGTGCAGGAAATAGCATGACCTACTCCTCCTCTCACCAACCACTCCCCTCCCCCCAAATCCTGACTCTCTGGGAAAGAAGTCAGGACCAGGCCCAGCTGAGGTCACTGGCCTTGCGGTGGCTGCAGACAGCTTGTCACTTTCACTGCAGTCATAATGAAGCACATATCCAACCCCAGGAGAGCTGCACCAATAGCAGAGCCCTGGGGCTCTGAGACAGCAAAGCTCTGAACACGACGTGGGCCAAAGGACCAGGAGAGACAACCATGTAGCAGCTTTCAGCAGAGCATCTTGGCCATCAATGTGAGTGTCTAGAACAGGCAATCCTAGGGTTCTTCAAGCTGATGATCTGGGGCCACAAAGGAAGGAAGGAGAAGACAGAGGGTTAAGCTAATCCAGGGTTGAACCCAGCTTTGCCACTTACTATGTGAACTTGGCAAATCATTTAACTTCTGCGCCTCAGCTTCTTCATGTGATAGAGAGGGTTAACATAGCTATAAGGGTGCTGGGAACATGAGACGTAGGTGTTGCAAGTACTTAACAGTGAGCAGGTGCTTGATAAACAACAGTATTACATATACACATGAATTATGAAAAAAATATATCAAATTCAGGTGCAGGTCCCTGGCTGAGGTCTCAAAGTTATCCTGTAGGAGGACTAACATCCATAAAACTCAAAAAAACATAATGAGACTGTTCTTTCAGGCTACTGATGCTCCTAGACAGTTGGTTACTATCTCCAGAGATTTATGAGACCTTCAGAACTAACGAAACCTTCTGGGGCCAGAGATACTTGACACTGGCAAAACTGCTTCTTAAAATCTTTTATTTTTAAAAAATTTACTTGCAATGATTTATGCCTCCACATACTTTCCATAAATATTTGCTGCAACTCACTGATGTGCAATTTACTTGGCAGCACACATGGTAAGTGTGCACTTACTGTTGACTGGGTTCTTGAGCTTTTGTTAGGGCCTGTCTCGATGTGCTCTCCAAATCCTGGTCTGGAAGTGTTCCCTGCCCTTCTGTAAATTGGTGGTGTCCAGTATAAACCAAGGTCTTACAACTACAAACTATATAGGGCTGGTTCTTATGAGGACTCTAACAGATAAATTCAAAGAAATAGCTTAGGAAAAGATTAAGCTTAAAGCAAATCATCATTAAACATCAGCAAAAATAGTCATAAGCAAGAGAAAGTCACATGGAGAGAAAACTTACTGAATAGGTTGGAAATGAGAGTTTCTTCATTCTGGCAAATACAGGTGATTCATATGGTTCTGTTTCAGGAGTAGAGATGAGAAATTGCTTGACAAACTGAGACTTTCTCTTTTTCAGAAAGCAGCCATGTGTTGAATCACCTGCAAGAGGCTCCCTGATCAGTTGGGATGTCTCCCAGCAGAGCAAGATCCTTCCTAGCCCTAAAATTTTCTGTGTACACTTAAACAAGCTACTTAACCTCCCTGGACCAGAGATTTTCCTTCTGTAAATGGAAATAATAAATGGTCATAGCCTCAAAGTCATAGTCTCAATCCAAAAAGATTTAAACTATAATAGAAAAATTTAAGGTGAATTAAAAAATGCTTTTTATGGTCCAATGATTGGGCTTTCTTTTATATTTTGGGGATGGGGGGTTGCTTGTGTATTTTGTTTTTAACAGATACTTCCATTTTTTTAAGGGAAGATCTTTTAGTTTCAGCTAAACATGTCTTAGGGAAGTAAACTCTAGGGACCTTAAGACAATGACCAGTGTCTCCTAATTGAAACCAAAATACTCGTGAGAGACTAAGCTGGCACTTGAGTGGTGACTTGCAAGCCTGATGACATGAAGTTCAGTATGAGAAGTGGCTTTCTAATAGCTGAAGTTCCCTGACAATGGAATGCATCCTTTCACTGCAAAATGACTTTCCTGCATGTGCTCTGGGTATCTTGTGAGACATTGTAGAGGAGGATTCACAGATGGCAAGGAAGGTTGACTATAGGGTCTTTATCTAAACATGGGGTCACTGTTAGAACACACTAGTGAGTAGCCAAGAAGCAGTCTGCTGCACAGAGAGAGCAGGAAAAGGGAGCCCAGCCTAATTATGTTTTCTTGCAAATTAGGTGCTGTGACAACTCAGGCACTGAAACATACACAGTATCTGTGCTTCATTAACAAGCTGGAGGAACCAAATGCTAATAATTGATAGATGCATGAGAATGAGGCATTGGGAAAATACCAGCAGAGTTCTGCCTGCCAGCTCTCCCTCTGAGGTGGTGACTAGTGTTCTACAGCTTCCAAAAGAAACATCTACAGAAACAGGCTCAGCTACATGTGGGTGTTGCCCTTACCCATGAGGAGGGAAGCAGATAAGGATGTGGTTCTCCATTCTTCTAATTATCCGCAGGTGCTAGCCCTGAGCCCCTCGGGATTGGAGAGGAAGAATATGTGACAACAGACAGGCTTCCCTGACCCATTTACAAAGGAACCAGTAAGACTGTGAGTTGTGAATGGTCCAGGCCAGGAGTGGCAAGGGACAAGCAGCCCTGCCATTAGGGCCTTTGACCCAATAGACCCAATCTTGCTCAAAGTGTCTGTGGCAAATCAGGAGGCTGAATGGGACCTCTGGAAGCCCCAGTGGGAAAATTAGAGCACAGACGTCCAGAGTGTGGAAGTAATGGCATGCCTTCCCCGTGAAAATCTCTTCTCCTTCTGAGAAGTCACTTCCGACTTGTTTGCTATTGGGTCTCAGCAGAGACTAAACACCTACCCAGGAGATGTACAGTGGCCATGGGATCTGAGTTGCTCATCATGAACTGGGTGTTTTCTGATCCTTCAAATCAACTAATTTGAATGTACACAAAAGCCTTCTAGAAGCTGGAATTACAGTGGACATGCCCAGCAAGAGCTGGAGCCACCGATGAGAAGAGGAAATCACCAAGATCCTTCAAGTCCAGGATGTCCAGGCAATACTTCTAGCCGAGCAGTTATATGAGGACCAGCACTCATATAAAAGAGCAGAGCAGTGGTTCTTGCATGGGGGTAATTCTGCCCCCAATGTGTGAAACAATTTTGAGTGTCACAGCTAGGGTAGTACTACAGGCATCTAGTGAGCGGAGGCCAGGGATGCTGTTAAAAATCCTACAATGCACAGAGCAGCATTTCCCCAACCTAACAAAGAATTATCTGACCCAAAATGTCAAGAGTGGCATGGTTGAGAAACATTGTAGTGGAAGAAAGGAAAGAAGAAGAGAAAATGAAGGAAATCAGAGATTAACATATACTCAACCAAAAAACATGCACATTAATAAACTTCCTAATTTCTACAAGGTCATGGTTAATATTCTTTCACATATTCTTTCACTTATCTGATGTTTCTTCTGTGTGCATATTAATTCTCCTAAACATAGGGATCATATTTTCCCCAGGTCCTTGGAGGAGTTTTATTGCCAGAAAGAGTTTGAGTCCCTGCTTACGTGGCTACTTGTATCTCCCTATTCCTGCCACAGATCAGTTTCAGGGAACAGCAAGCGTAGAACACTGACAGGAATGTTTTTCTTACCATCCAGCAACCTGATCTAGAGATCCTCGAGGCAAGTTTTTTTTTGACTCAGGATCACTTTCATTTGTGCAAAAAATAAGGATAGTTGAAATTTTCATTATATTCTGACTCCACATTTGTGAATTCAGTATTAGAATAACTCTTTTCACTCATTTAATTAATAAATATTTATTGAGCACCTACTATGTGTATGCTAGTGGATGTTACAAAAGTAAAGAGAGCAGCATCTGCCTGTCTTCTCAGAGCTTAGGACAATGATTCTGTGATCATCATTATCATTTTGGTTTATTGGAACAGGAGTCCAGAACTCACATCTCATTTGGTTCTTTCCCCAGGAATCTGTCATTCCCTAAGGTCGTCTCTTGCCTTGGGCCTAACCTGCCCAGAACCTATTGGTTGAGGGAAGTATCATGCAATATCTCATCATTTTTCACTATCTCCAGAAGCTTTTTTCCATAGCTTTCCACCATTCTGTCCCTGGGTTGTGAGTTATACCCTCCCCATCCACTCCCTGCCCCATTCTCTGCTTAGCCCAGGATTCTGAAAGATGTACTAGGGAAAAACCAAATGCACATACTTAAAATGAGAAGGAAAATGCCGATTTCCTTCAAGAGGCCAGAGTAACCTGGGTCTAATTTGTACAGTCCCCTAACCTAATAGTCCTCTATTGCCACCCAGAGTAGAACACTTTTCTCTGAGGATTTTGGATTGTTTCACAGTTCAGGCTTCCAGCTGGAGCCAGAGCTGATTAGCTTCTGGCCTTCAGTTTGTCTAGGAATGTCTTGTAGCTCTGAGAGGCAGCCTGTGAGAGGCCCTTCTCCATGGGGGTCTGAGAACCCACCTGAAAAAGAATATCAGGGAGTATAAGAGCTGTTCTGGAAGCTTAGCTTAAGGAGGAAACATCTACAAGGGTGTCTTATACTTGCTCATTGGCTCAACTCCCATTGCCTGGCATTCTGATTCCATGGCTCTACCTTCTATGATAGTTCTTATCTATTGTGCTTCCTGCCATCTGTCTATTTTTAAATTGTGGTTAATATCATGAACTGACATCCTGCTGTTCACTTTAAATCAGAACACCTTATACTATCTTTTTGCAGTTAAAAATGTACTCAGAATTTTGGAGTGTTTCACTTTTATTGTAATTATTTATTTATTATTTATTCAGTAAATATTTATTGAGCATCTCCTCTATTCTAGGCAGTCTTTTAAGCACTTAAGAGTTTACATTCACAGAGAAAGCAGTAACAGAAAATAAACAAATTGACAGCAGTACAAAAACATCAAAGCAAGGTAGGGATAGAGAGTGATTGGGACAGGGAGCAGGGTTACACAGAGGCCGGGAATGGCTGCTGAGAAAGGAAGGGAGAGACAACCTAAAGGAAGTAAGGATCGGCCATGCAAAATCTGGGGAGAGAGCATTTCAAGCAGAGGGAAGAACAATCACAAAGGTCCTGAGGTGGGAACATACTTGGCAATACACCTGGCATGTTTAAGGGCCAGGACGGCTGGAACAAAGTTAGCCCAGGGGCCTGTTATGAAATAAGGTCAGAGACGCAAGCAGAATGCAAGCCACATGAGCCATTGTAGAATGTGGATCTCATTTTGAGTATGATGGGAAACATCAGAGGAACTTGAATAAGAAAGAGGCATGATCTGATTTACATTTTAAAAGAGAATTTCTCTGGCCAATATGAGGAAAATCTCCTAGAGGGAACCAAGAGGGTGGGCTGGGAGACCATTTAGGAGGCAATGGCGGATGTGAAAGAGGAATGGTGACAACTTGGGCTGGTGGAGAAGATAATACCTAGTTAGACTTGGGATAAACTTTAAAGATAGCACTGATAGAATTTGTTGATCATTAAACAAAGAGTGAAAGAGAAAAAACAGCATCAAATATGAGTGCTGGGATTTGGCCAGGTGATATATTACTACAACAAGGTGACACATTACTACAATGGAGAAACCTGTGAGAGGTGTAGTTTGGGGAGGATATGATGAAATACAGAATGAAGCATTTGGTTTTGTGGGACAGACATCCAGAGACAGACATCTAGAATTGTGGTGCGAGGTTGGGTTTACAGGTAAATTTTGAGGTCATCAGCATATACACAAGGTTTAAAGCCATGGACTGAATGTGACCCTCTAATGAGGGTCTTTAGATAAAAAAGTCCAAAGATTGGGTAGGGTTAGAGGTCAAAAGGAAAAGGAGTTAGAAAAGGAGCTGCCCATAAAATAGGAGAAAAACTAGGTGTGATGTCCTGGAAGCAATATTTTTTTAAGTAATTTAAGAGGGAGAGATGCAGAGGGTTTCAACTCTATCAGTAATGTGTTCAGTTGTAAACAGGATGACCTCATTCTGACCTTTTCACATCTTTCGTAGGAATAAAATAATGTTTATAGCAAAGAAGGGAGTGAGCGACTATTTCAAATGCTGCTGAGAAAACAAGTAAGACAAGACAGAGAACTAACCCATTGTATTTGGAAAAATGTCTCACTAATAATCAGGATAAGAACAGTTCGAAAGGAGGATTGAAAACAAGAGCCCCTTGGAGTGGGTTGAAAAAACAATGGAAGCTGAGAAATGGCAAAAGTAAATATGGACAAGTCTTTTGAGAAATTCTTGTATAAAGTGGAGCAGAGACCTGGAGCAGAAGCTAGGAAAAGACACGGCCAGGGAACTTTGGGAATTTTGTCTACTTGTTTGTTTTAGGTTGTTGAGTTAAGCAAGAATTACAGCATATCTGTAGGCCAGGAGAAAAGACCTAATCAATCACCCAGAAAAAAAAGGATAAATGGAAATGCAGCATCCTTGAGTAGAAAGAGAGAGGAGATCTAGGCTACAGGTGGAGGCATCCACCTTTTTTGAGTAGGGGCTGCTCATGGTTACACAGGTTGGAGACCAAGTACAGTACTCTGTATAGGGTTGAGTACAAGGCTCTCAGAGCATGTAGATAATTAACAGACCTGATGATGGACAAATATAGTTTCATTCTAATTTCTTCTACTATTTCCTTGAAAATATTAAAGCTGGGTGATCAGCTGAGCCTTTCGGAGGTTAATGAGAGAGCAAACAATGCGTAGAAAGAAGAAACTAGCACAAATGACCCACAGACATGGACAACAGGGTAGGGATTGACTGTGGGAGGGGGCTTTGGCAGGGTAGGGGAGAGCAATGGGGGGGGGATTGGACAACTGTAGTAGAAAAACACTTTAAAAGTTCCCTTACAAAAAGGGGAAAAGAGAAAGAAAGAAAGAAAGACTCTTACAAACTTGAAGACCATATTAAATAAGAACACATAGTAGGAATGCCAGACAGAGCTGAGGGTTCACTGAGCTTAGTAGTACCAGTTTAATGTGTGCTGGTCTTTCCAGCCACTCTTCACTGATCACAAGCAGCGGGGAAGGAGTAGACATGGGTTGAACCAGTGTTGATGTAAAGAGAAGAATGAGGCATAAGGGATTTCAAGATGTAGTTAAGTCCCTGGGGTTCAGCACAGATCCTCAGGTTCTCTGCCCTCATTGTGAGTTCCCTTCAGGAATTTTTTTTTTCTGTCTAAGAACCTCAATGAAGCACCAACCCAGTTTGTCAGAGAAGTTCTTACAGTATTGAACTTCAAAGGGGAATGAGATGGGGTCTAAGTCTCTATTCCCAGGAAGCTCCTCGGCCCTTTATGCAGCTACCACTTCCCCAGGAGCCAGCGCTGCCCACAAGGGTATATAGGAAAGAGTGAACATTGCCAGATCACAAAATCTGGGTTATTCCCTAGTCCCCAAGCAAATAGGGGCCTCTTGTGGATTTTCTCCCTGAAAATCCACAAGAGCTACTCCATGGCAACTTTGTCTATCTACCTGACACTGAGTGAGGCATTGGGATAGACTGGAGGCCCTGCATTAGCAAGTGGAAGCATGAGCTAGAGAAAAACAAATGACTTATCTGTTCCTCCATCTGCTAGAGCACACAGAAACTTGGGTTTCACTCTTCATTTCAACAGAATTTAACAACACAAACTAGTTACTCTGCCATTCAATAAAAATGACTTAGGCCTTGGCTTAAAGCTATTGCTATTTGTGTACAGAAAAGAATCAGAAGAACTGATGCAAAGACAGGTGAGGCTTGGCTTTGGCAAAGGAGATGAAATAGATGTGGAGAGTAGGGGACAACTAAGCAAAGCATTGGTTGCATATGTGTGATTGATAGGCTGGGCTTCAGTGCCCCTGCTCTTTGCTGTGTCTACCTCATGTCCAACCAGACGGCCAGTGACCTCAGGCTGGTCCCCCTGCCTTCCCAGCTGGCCTCCGTCACTCCCCATCCCCCATCCCTACTCAAAAACAATTTTCACTTCTTCTAAGTATTCATAGGAGACTAGTGCTAACCTGATAAATTAATTCAAGCTAATGCAAATTATAGCTTAATATGTTACCCTTCCCAGACAACACTGACATTTTTTAAAAGTGGAAAACAGGAGTACCTTTCTCAGCCCCTCTGAGGTCAAACATGGAAGGTCCATCTGTTCCTTCTGATCATCACATACCACACGGGCCAAGTGGCATCAATGTCAAATCTTTCCACAAAACCAGGAGATTTCCATCTTAAGAAAACATGTTTATAATGCACTTGGTTAATTTTTGTATTACTCTAATATATGCAGATGAAATTCTCTGTTCAATCAAAATGAACCTATAACAATGGTATGCTTAATTTCTTCTTCTACATCAGGTGAGTTCCCCAAGACAAGAAGAGAGAAGAGGAAGCACCTGTCCATTGTGAGCACAGGAGACCTGTGCCTAGGACTGGCAGCCCTGCCCTGGCCACTACAAGGCCTCCTTTGCTGGTCTGGATGCCAGGCAGGAAGGTATAAGGCAAGACCTGCTCCAGTAGCCTATGTGCTTCTGGGGGAAACAGAGAGGAGACCCAGGCTGTCAGAGGAGCCAGCTATAGAAAGAAGTTCTGGCATGGTATGTGACTGTCACATCACCAGAAAACTCTGTGGGGATAAGTCAGTGCCACAGGGAACTAGACACATTGATGTCAAGGTTCGACATAAGAAGCCCTAAGCCTGGTACAGATATGGTAGTTAAGGCCCAAACAAGCTTTCTCCAACTTCTTTCAGCTTTCCTTGGTCTGTGAATGAATCAAAATCCAGCCTCCTATTTTTTCAGGCATTCACAGACTTCCCTCCCAGCCTAGAATGGAGAAACGCTGGCCTCCATTGCTCCAGAGGAAGCAGACACAGGGACAAAGGCAGGGCTTGCTGCCCAAGGAGCCCCTGGACAGCCTGGAAACCAAAACCAAGCAGCAGGCAGGGAGGGGTTGCCCACGCAATGACAGTGTCCACAAAGGCTCACAGTGACCTCTGTCGTCACCATAAACACTCATCCATTCATCCATCCATCCACCCATTCCTCCATTCATGCAGTCATCTGCTATTTTTTAGCTCAAGAAACCAGCAGGCAGCCCTTCTCCAGGACACAACTGATGACTTCCAAGAAGGGCGGGACACATGAGTCCACAGACAGATGCACTCCCTACTCACTTGTGAGCTGGGGCATGATGTCACTGTGAGGAAAGTGTTTGTCCTTCGGGGTTAAGGGAGAGTCCAGCATCTTCTTAAAAGGACAAAGCAAAGAGTTATGACCTAGTTCCCACTCAATGGTGAGGAGCCAGAACACCCATCACTTTGTCATCCCCTAGGCCAGTTGCCTATTCCTTCTACAAACACAATGCTCTCCTGAGTTAATCTTCCACTAAATGTCTCCATGCTTCTGGATCTTCAATTAAAGCCCTCTCTGCCCTCAGGCAGGTGCTGCCACAGTGCAAATGCGGTTTAAATCATTGCACACAGTTTTTTCATGTGCTTCCTCATGCTGGTACTGTCTTCCCACCTCTGCTTTTGTCAAGGGCCCTTTCAGTTTGTCTCTCCTTCCTTCTTCTCCACAGAGTTTGGTGCAACAAGGTTTCCCCTGCACGTGGGCCTCTGAAGTTTCTTCTCCCTGCACATTTTTGTCTCAAGGATTCTTTCTGGTTTCTGCTTCTGGTTTTTACTTCCCAGTTAGCTGGGATTTGATTTGAATCCCTTTCTTGCTTTTTGCTACTCCCAAGATTCAATGATCCCCAGGCCACCACACTTTATCTGAAATGTGGACATACACCCATACCCTGGAGCTGCCCCATCTTGTACAAAACCCATCATTCATTCCTCTTGATTCTGGCTTCCAGGCTGAAGGTCTGACTTCCAGAAGTGCAGGTCATATCACAGGCCCACACCCTGACTTCACATGCCTCTCTTTCCTGGAAATGGAAGATGGATTGTGAGCATTTCTAGTGTTTGCATTACTTTCTTAGGATGGAAAGAAGACCCTAGAAGGTTGGTATCCCAGCTCCACGAAAGGCAATTCTACCAGGTTGTTTGCCAAGACCTACGCGCAGGGCTCCTATCACCTCCCTCACATTCCCAATAGCTGTTCCTTCCTTTTCCTCTTTGCCTTTGTGGCAATAAGATCACCAGATTTTACAAAGAAGTAACTCAAGGCTGAATGGTGCCCCATTGCTGCAACCCATGTTTCTCCTGCAAGTTTATCGGGAAACAGGGACCGGGAGATAAAGTTCCAAATGCTTAGTCAAGCCTTCTTCCCCTGCACTATGTTGCCTTAACATGGTAGTTTTTGTTTTGTTTTTTCATTTTTTTGTTTGTTTGTTTGTTTGTTTGTTTTTTAGACATCAAGTGCAGAAAGGGCTAAATCCTCTTTTTATGATAAATCATCCTCACTTAATGTTAGATTTAAAGAACAAGAGAAAGGATATAAAGAAAGAAGCAATATTTAAAATATCATCTGGCTAGCTGTCCTAACTCAGACCTTTCCTCACTTGACCTTAAAATATAAAATCACAGGGAAATAAATCAAAGACACCTGAAAATTGTACAAACTAAGACTTACTATTAACCTAGTGCTTGAATTCAGGATGAGCCTCTGCTACCTGCCAGGTCAGTGGAGCTGAAATGTAAAATAGATATTGAGGCCAGGCCACTGTCCAGGAGGAAACAGGTCTCCCCACTTCTTCAGTGCTTCAGGGTGTGCTCCTCAGAAAGCAGGCACTGGGCGGAGACAAGGAGTAGGTCTGTCATTCTACAGCGCTCCCAGGAGCAAGTCCAGGGGAAAGGAAGGGAGTGGAATTAATAAAGAGAAGCTACACAAGGATTGATCTCCTTGAAGGCCTCTGTTCCCACAGAGAAACAGAGAGTGTGCAAGAATGTAGGAAATAGACTCCTTTATTTCCCTTTCCTAAGTAACAAAAATATATATACTTAAAGATATATAACATCCTCACTAATGCATAAGACAAGAAAATGAAATAAAGGGTATGTAAATCGGGAAGAAAAAAATAAAACTTTCTTAATTCACAGATGACATGATTATCTATGTATAAATCCAAAAGAATCAAGAAAATAAACTCTTGGAATTAATAACTGATTGTAGCAAGGTTGTAGAATACAAGGTTAATATACAAAAGTCAATTGCTTTCCTATGTATCAGAAATTAAAAGTGGAATTTGAAATTAAAAACACAATACCATGGACATTAGCACCTTCAAAAATGAAATACTTCAGTATAAAGCTAAAAAATGTATATGCACAAAAGCTAAAGTAAATTAGATAACTGTGATGAACAACACCAAAGAGGAACTAAACAGATGGAGAGGTGTTCATTGATAGGACAATTCAATATTGACAAGATGTCAGTTTTTCCCAATTTGACCTATAGATTTAATGCTATACCACCATATCAAAATTCCAGCGAGTTATTTTGACTTTAAAGTTTATATGGAGAGGAAAAAGACATAATAGCCAATACAATATTGAAGGAAAAAAAACAAAGTTGGAAAACTGGCACTAGCCAACTGCAAGGCTTACTATAAAGATTCAGTAGTCAAAATAGTGTAGTATTGGCAAAAGAATAGACAAATATATCCACAGAACAGAACAGAGAGCCCAGAAATAGACCCACATAAGTAGTCGATTACTCTTTAAAAAAGGAACAAAGACAGTCTTTTCAACAAATGATGGTGGAACAACTTGACATTCACATCTCGAGAGAGAGAGAGAGAAACAGACAGACAGACAGATAGACCGACATTTTACCCTTTGCAAAAATTAACTGAAAATGGATCACAGACCTAAATGTAAAATGCAAACTATAAAACTCTTAGAAGATAACATAGGAAAAACTTTAGATGACCTTGGATGTGATTATTACTTTTTAGATACACCACCAAAGACATGACCCATGAAAGAAAAAAATGATAAACTGGAATTCAAATAAAAACTTCTGCTCTGAAAAATGCAATGTCAAGAAAATGAGAAGATAAGCCACTGACTGGGAGAAAATGTACACAAAAACTAAGCATACTCTTACTGCATGATCCAGCAATCACACTTCTTGGTATTTACTTAAACAGTTGAAAACTTATGTACACGCACACAGAAAAACTGCACACTGATTTTTATAACAGCTTTATTCATAATTGCCAAAACTTGAAAGCAATCAAGATGTCCTTCAGTAGATGAATGAAATGATAAACTGTGGTACATCCAGACAATGGAATATTATTCAGCACTAAAAAGAAATGAGCTGCCAAGCCATGAAAAGACATAGAGGAAACTTAAAAACACATTACTGAGTCGTCGGCAGCCGTCCGTCTCGAGAGACGATGGTGTAGCTTCTTAAGAGTCTATCTGCACCGCCGAGAATGGTGGTGCAGTCCGACTCGGGAGTGACACGGTATCTGTCTCCTCCCGTGTTGAATCGACATCTTGCAATGACGCTGGAGTGTCCTCTCCAGTGAAGCTGAAGCTACAGAGCCTGGGCAGGGTGATATGGAGGGTCTGCTGTTGCCCATGCAGCAGACCCCCCCTCTCTTCGCAGCTGAAGGGTCCAAGGGAAAGATGGAGTCAATACAGCTTGGCTTCAGGTGCGCCGCAGGAGTTGCCGGTGTTGACTACAACGTCAAACCGCCTTAGGGACTCCGGCTCCGGATTTTCTGTCGGGGTTTACTCCCTTAGCCTTTCCCCTGAAGAGGTATGCCGCAAGGCAGCGGAGGTTTTTTGGAATCAGAGTTTTCCTTCTCTGATGTGCCCTGACTGGAAGATCGAACCAGCGACACTTAGCTCGCAGGCCGACGCTCAATCCACTGAGCCAAACCAGCCAGGGTACATTACTGAGTGAAAGAAGCCAATCTGAACATGATTCCAACTATATGACATTATGGGAACGGCAAAACTATGGCACCAGTGAAAAGATCACTGATTGCCAGAGGTTAGGGAGAAAGGCAGTATGAATAAGTGGAGCCCAGAGGATTTAAAGGGCAGTCAAAATACTCTGCATGATACTGTGATGGTAAATACACGTCATTATACATTTCTACAAACCCACAGAATGTAAAAACCAAGAGTAAACCCTAATATAAACTACGGTCTTTGAATGATAGTAATTTGCCAATGTAGGTTCATTAATTGTGACAAATGTACCGCTCTGGTGGGAGATGTTGATAATGGCAGAGGTTATACATGAGTAGGGGCAGAGAGTATATGGGAAATCTCTGTGCCTTCCCCTCAACTTTGCTGTGAACCTAAAACTGCTCTAAAAAATAAAGTTTATTAAATATTTTATAAGCTGTATAACTAAGAATGGGGAAAGTTATTTATTGACTACTGAAGTCTACTAAATATAAATCTAAATTGCTGTAATATGATTACAAACTAAATATAGATGTCAGAAATAAAAGAGAAGACATGTAATGTAAAAATAATGTTTTATAATGGGCTAATAATTTGGGCCAATAGTCCTGCTAGAAACAACTAAAAATTCCAGAAAGGTTTTTTACTAAATCACTTTAAAGGCAGAGGAGACCTGACAACATACCAGGGAAGTAACATGCCAAATATCAGTGAAGTTGGAAACCCAGTCAGGGAAACAAAACAATAAAACGGTCTTTGTTCTGAGGGTATCTGTCTATCTCTGAAAACATGAGCTTTGCTTCTGACATCAAACTTCAATGACTGAACTAGACAAAGGGGCAGATTTATCCAGTGACCCTTCCCACATAAAGATGAGATCCCAAAAGACTCTATCTTCAAGATAAGGGTGAACTAGAAGTAAACAACCCCTCACCAGGATGGTAATAGGAAAGTTGCTTTAGCACTGATCACAAAAACTTACCTGAGAAGTTACAAACACAAGCAGCTCTTAAGCAAGTTTGTAGCTGAAATTCACGTAATTTGGTTGGGGATTAAAAAAAAAAATCTCATGATGTGAATTTAATTTAACATGATTCTAGACTAGTAGTTCCCCTAAGCATGCAGAAGTAAAAATAAATTCTCTCTGAAGAGTGCATCTTCATGTTATGCCTCAGTCTCTAAAAACAATATCTATAAGGGCAATGATATTTATACAGTCAAAAATAGTAAAACAGTTAAAGGAGTGAGAATCAGCAGAGACAACAAAGAGCAGAAACAGGTCCACAAAGACTTCAGGTACAAGAATTATCTGGCTAGATAAAATACAATCGCCCTTACTATATTTAAAGCATGAAAGACCAGTTTTAAATATCCACAATAAATCTCTGAAAGGAAACTATTAAAATTATATCATATGTTTTTTAAATAAATAGAATGTTTAGGAACTTCTTGGAATAAAAACAATGGGTGGGTGGATATAATAGTTAACAGACATAAGAGCTAAATAAAGAACTTGTGAACTAGGTAAAACAAAAGAAATGATTCAGAACATAGAACAGAGTCCCAGCAAGAAAATGGATAGAGAATAGGGGAGTGGCAATATTTGAAATTATAATGAGTATGAATTCTTTCAGAATTAATGAAAGACACCAATACATAGATTTAAGAAGCCAAACGAACCCTAATGATGAATAAAAAGAAATCCACACTCAGTTACAACATAAATAAATTGAAGAATATCAAATAATTTTTTGAATCCTAAAAGACAGATTACTTCAGACTTCCGGCCAAGATGGAGGCTTACACTGACATGCTCGGTCTCCCTCTATGATAAGAAGGAATACAACTACCTCAAAACAAAAGATAACTAGAAATTCCAGAAAATAAAACTACACGAAAGCCCAACGTATGAAGTTATAAACCAGCGGTGCTCGTCTGGATGGGTAGGAGGGGCGAGATCAGAATCGGGATGGGAGGGTCAGGGTGAGCTGTCCGACAGAGCAGCAGGAATAGCAGTGGGACTTCGAGAAACACCAGGGGGGCAATCTCAGCTGCAGTCGAGAACTGGCAGCTCGCAATTTCAACGCTGGGGAAGGCAGACCTCCCCATTGCCTTGGACAGTGAGGCTGTGGGGAAGGAGCCTCCTGGTCTCTCCGCGGAGAGTAATGCAGGAATCCATCTTGGACCCCTGCCCCCACACAAAGAGCCGCAGAGTGGCGAAAACGGCCACAGATTGCCACAGGTCCCTGATCGCTGCCGGTCGCCGGGCAGTGACGAGTGCATGGGGCTCTGCCCCCTATAGCCTGCCCGGGAAGAAAGCTAAACACAAATCTACTAGAATGAAGCAGACAACAACGATTGAAATCCCGGTGACACAGCTCACCAGGCAGCAGATGAGAGACCTGACAGAGAAACAAATATAAAACCTTCCGGAGGCTCAGTTCAGAGCTATAGTCATAAAGTGGCTTACAAAATTAACAAAAGATTTGGAACAAGACAGGGAAGGAATGATAGCTACTCATACTGAAATGAATGAAAACAAATACAAGAAAAGTGGTGAGGAAATAAAACCCAGAGATCAAATCAACAAACCAGAACATAGGGAAGGAACAAATAGTCAACCAGTGCAGAAAGAGGAAACAAAAAGTAAGGAAAGTGAGAAGAAGATCAGAAACCTCTGGGACAGCTATAAACGATCGAACATTCAGATAATAGGATTGCCAGAGGGCGAAGAAGAAGAACTAGAAATTGAAAATTTATGTGAAAAAAATAATGAAGCAGAACTTCCCTAACTTTGGGAAGGAAATAGACTTACAGGTCCAGGAAGCACAGAGAGTTCCAGAAAAACTGGACCCAGGGAGAACCACACCAAGGCACATTATAATCAAATTGTCAACAATTAAAGATAAAGAGAGAATTTTAAAAGCGGCAAGAGAGAAGAAAAGAATAATGTACAAAGGGGTCCCAATTAGACTATCAGCGGATTTCTCAAAAGAGACCCTGCAGGCAAGAAGGGACTGGCAAGAAGTATTCAAAGGAACGAAAATCAAAAACCTACAGCCATCATTACTCTATCCAGCGAAACTGTCATTCAGAATAGAAGGGCAGAGAAAGTGCTTTCAGGACAAAGTAAGACTGAAGGAGTTCATTAGATCCAAACCACTGTTATATGAGATTTTAAAGGGACTGGTTTAGCAGAAGGAGGATCAAAACTATGAACATTAAAATGAAAACTGCATCACAAGAACCAACAACAGAAGCTAGGGAATCAAAACAAAGGCAAACTAAGTAGGCAACAAGAGTGTAAAAAGAACTATAGGCATGGGGAACATATTGGGAGGAGGTCAGCAGGGAGGGGGAAGGGGTTAATGGATGGAGATGGTACAGGAATTAAGAAGCATAGTAGGGGGGAGTGGAGTAGACAGGAAGGGGTTGAAAAGAACTATATGCACAACCAACGGACATGGACTAAAAGGGGGGACAACTGGAGGAAGGGAGGCCACTGGGTGGAGAGGAGAAGAGGGAAAGAAATTGGGACGACTATAACAACATAATCAATAAAACATATGTTTTTTAAAAAAAGATTACTTCAAAGGAGCAATAGCTACAGTGATAACCAGCTTTTCAAGAACAGCAGTGACACTCAGAAGTCACAATGGTATTTTCATTGAAAAGAAGTGTCCATTTAGAATTCTATTCCTGACAAAAAAGAAAAAAAGAGTATCTTTAAAATATGAGGGAGAAAGAAAAACATGTTTAGACCAACAATAACTGAGAATTCACCACAAGCAGACCTCAACCAAAGGAAATTCTAAAGGCTGTACTTCGGTAGAAAATAATCCCAAAGAGAAGGACTAGAATTGAAGAAGAAACGAAGAACTCAGAATATAGTGAATATGTGGGTAAATTTAATTACTATCTAAAACAATAGTATTAAGTGCCTCAGGGAATAAAAAAATAATTAAAATATGTGACAACAACAATATATGTATGAGCCAGTAGATTGGTGAAAAAACCTAAAATAGTCTAAGGTTCTTATACTAAAGATATCAATTAACTTCAGGCTTTGGTCAATTAAGTACACATATAATAATTTCTCAGGTAACCACCAAATGAACACAAATAGAGTTTCCAAACTGGCTGAAAAAAAAAATATTTTTAATCCTCCCTAAATTCAAAGAAATGCAAGAATGGAGAGTAAAAAAGCACAGAACGGGACCAAGAAATGGTAACTATAAATAAGGTGGTAGAATTAAATGCAAACACATCAGTAATTACAATAACTCTAAACGGACTTACTGCTCCAAATAAAATCAAAGCCAGGCATGCTGGATGGACATGGACAACGATGTGGGAATTGACTGAGGCAACCGGGGAGAGGGGGTTTGGACTAGGCGGAGGAGGGCAAAGAGGAAACAATTGAGACAAAGGTAATAGAATAACAGTAAAAATTAAAACCTCGCCTCTTCCAGCAGCGCTAGGCAGTGGACTGAAGCCACAGGCCGCGTGATCCGTGGGCAGAGGAAGGGCGCCAGCTCCGTGTTCTGCGCGCACTTGAAACACTGCAAGGGCGCTGCGCATCTGCAAACCAGGGACTTCGCAGAACTGCAGGGCTACATCAAGAGCATCGTTAAGTATACTATCTGTGACCCAGGCTGCGAGCACCCCTAAAGTGGTCTTCCGGGATCCGTACAGGTTTAAGGAGCAGACAGAACTGTTCATCGCCTGCGAAGGAATCCTCACGGGCCACTTCATGTACGGAGGCTAGAGGGCTCAGCTGAACACTGGCTATGTGTTCCAGGTAGGCACCAGGTCTGAGGGCACCAATGTGAGTTGTCTGGAGAAGAAACCTGGTGAGGGGGGCAAGCTAGCCCGAGCCTCCGGGAACTACATCACCGTCATCTCCCACAACCCCGAGACCGAAAACAGACAGTTGAAGCTGCCCTGGGCTCCAAGAAGGTCATTTCCACAGCCAACAGAGCTGTGGTCGGTGAGGTGGTCAGAGGTGACCGCATTGACAATCCCATCCTGAAGGCCGACCGTGCCTACCCACCACACGCAGAAATGCCCCCGCTGGACGCAAAGTGGGTCTCGTCGCTGACCACTGGAGTGGGCTTCTACAGGGAACCAAGACTGAGGAGGAAAAAAATACTAGGGCTGGAGGTTCAATAAAGCTTGTCCTCCTCCCCAAAAATAAACAAATGCATAAATAAATACATACCTCACTACATCAATCTTGCAAGAATGTGTCAAAACCCTAAGGATATAGAAAAGTTGCAAGTAAAAAGTAGTGTTTATATAGGTATTTGCTTAATAATTATTTAATACCATACATGTGTTTTATCCATTTTCTTTAATATCACAATAAAACTTTCTAAAGTACTATTCATATTTAAATGTTTCTAATACTTAAAGGTAATCAGTAACATAATTTAAAATAGGACATATTTTCCAAGTCACTGAAGAATATAAAAGGATATAAAACATATTCCCTATAGCTTAAGATAGAAAACAAATAACAAGCAAAGAAGCATAAAATGGAAAGCATAAAATAGGTGGCAAATATAAAAACAAATAAATCAATCATGAAATAAATATAAGAAGCTTAACTACCCTAGTAAAATAAAAATATTCTCCATATGTGCTATAAATTCAAGTGTTACTCTATGCTCCAAAAAGAAATAGCCATAAAGGAAAAATAGCAAAAAAAAATGGTGTGAAATAAAAAAATAAGTAAAGATTTTTCAGGCAAGTGCAAAACGATGAAGCACAGAAGTGACAATGTTAAATTCTGAAAAGCAAAAAGCATTCAACGAAACATAAAATGTCACCTTATATTTATAAAAGTTACAATCCACAATGAAAATATAATAGTCATACATTTTTATATGACAAATAAATCAACATCAAGCTATAAAAGTCAAAAATTGTTGGAAACATACAGCAATATTGATAAGCACATAATTGTAGAATACTTAAACACCACTCTTGCTTGATAGATTAAGAAAATAAAAATAGGATTGAATTAATAGAAATGCATCAAACAATGTATCCTACAATTACCAAATACACCATCTTTACATGATCCCATGAGACATTAATAAAAGTTGATACTGAACTACAAAGAAAGCTCCAATAAGTTCCTAAATGCACATATTATGTAAGCAACATTTTCTGACAACATAATAAAACTAGAAATTGATAACAAAAATGTTTAGGTTTAAAAAAAAAAGCTAGAAATTTGAAAACACTTTCCTAAATTAGATATCTCAAAGAGAAAATTTAAAATTAATAAACAGATATACAGATGTACATATAAAGTGTTATTTACATTGGTGGAATATTTGAATTAACTATAACTCAACAACAGAGGTATGGTAAAAATATATATATACATTATGGTACTTCTATTAGGCAGTTGATAGGAGGTTTTACCAAGAATTTTAATGGCATGAAAAAAAAAACTCAAGGTGTAATATCAATGATTAAACAATGGTATTGAATTTTACACATATATTACATAACAATAGGTATTATAGATAACATCAAGTATATATATGTGTATGTCATATGTTGTGAGCTGAAGTTTTGTGTCCTGCAAAAATCATATGTTGAAGCCCCAAACCCCAATGTGGCTGCATTTGGAATGGGGCCTTGAAGGAAGTAACATGTGGTACCTTCATAATTAGAGTAGAGGGTGGATACGTAATCAACAAAAGAAAGAAAAAGGACTGTACTATTGGTGGAGAAAAGGCTGAATCTGTCCACCTCATACCAGGAAAAACTACTTTTAGGTAATTGACACAGGAGACCTGATCAATGAAAAATAATGCTGAAGCTAAAGACTTGAGAACTTGGAACAAAAACTGTAAAGATGATAGAGGAGAATTTTCTGCTCTTCTTTGCAGGAAATCTTTTTAAAATTTTAACATAGAAGGAGGAAGGGAGGATATCTACCAGCTGTTTTCATTAAATTTCCTCATTTAAACATGCAACATCTCTGCTACCAGAAAGGCCTTTATAGCCATTTTACAGATTACAAGACTTAGTTAAGAGAAGTTAGGGCAGTGACAAAGCTGGTACACAAACTCTGGTCCTATGATGTCAGACCCAGGATTCTTCCTATATAAAATTGCCTGAAAGTGTTTGTGGCTCAGAAGCAACTTTGGAATCACCTACTCAATGCTGCACCAAAGCTAAGATTTGACATAGAATTTCTATATAACCTGCTAATATGTCATTGGACCTCTGTCTCAGTATTGCCTAAAATGCGTATTTTCATGAAAAGATTGTTTCTGACCAATATTTGAAGAACATGGGTGATCCTTTGACTCCAAGGTTCAGAGACATTTTGTCATGAAGAAACCAGGCTAACTCCTGGCTCCACCGCCTACCTGCTGTATGACCTTGAAAAAGTTCTTAATCTCCATGAGCCTCAATGTCCTCATCTATGCAATGGAGTTAATGATGTGTTTCAAAATATTACAGCAAGGATTACAGTTTCTAGCACAGAGTAAGCCCTTAGTAAAGGAAGCTATTTCCATTTACAAATAAAAATGGTTTATAAATTATCTCACATTTACTTATTAATTTATTTACATACATTATCTCATCAAAGTTTCAAAATTCCAATTCACAAGATGATTAAATTAAGGCTTCAACAATAATATTCCACTGTGTATAAACACCACATTGTCTTTATCCATTCATTTGTCAATGGGCACTTAGGTTGTTTCCATGTCATAGGTATTGTGAATAATGCTGCAATGAACATGGGAGTACAGGTATCTCTTCAACATCCTGTTTTCTTTTCCTTTTTTTTTTTTGCTATATACCCAGATGTGGAATTGCAGGATCATAAGGTAGTTCTATTTTTAATTATTTGAGGAACCTCCATGCTGTTTTCCATAGGGGCTTCACCGGTTGACACTCACCAACAGCTGCAGTGCCATCTTGACTCTCCTTCAGATTCTGACATTTCACTACCCAGCACAGCATCACTTCCTCCAATAGCTTAAGAGCACATCATCCAGAGGAGGTACATCAAGGTTTTTCTCTTCTGATTGGGAGCTTTTCTAAGATGACAGCTCTGGTAGTTGTGGACTCATCCAACACAAGCTTACAAATTAGACATATTTTTTCCTGAAGAAGAGGTTGTTTCTGACTCCATTCCCTGCTTTTCTATACCATTCTGAAGAAGGGGAGGCAGTGTGGCCTAGTGTGGTGGCTCCTAAACCTGTTGACAATCAGTTGGTTTTCTTTATAAAAATATAACACTGCAAGGCCCTCCCCCAAGTTATCATTTATTACATGTGAAATGGGACCCAGGGAACCAAATTTTTTAAGTTAGAAATCTAAATGGCTCACTACATACCTACTGGAATCATTAAAATAAAAAAGACTGACCACACCAAGTGTTGTGGGGACATAAAACAACTGGAAATTGCAATGCACTGCTGATGAAAATATAAAAGTTAAGCATACACCTACCATATGTAGCCATTTCACTCAAAGTATTTACTGAGAAAAATGAAAATAAAAGAGCAAAAACTTATACATGAATGTACATAGCAGCTTTACTTGTAATGGCTCAAAACTATAAATAAACTAATTATCCAACAACAGGTGAATGATTAAATGAATTGTGATACAGTCATACAATGTAATACTCCTCAGCAATATAAAAGAATTAACTACAGACACATGAAACAACAACATGGATGAATCTCAAAAAAGCAATATTGAATGAAAGAAGTCAGCCCCCTAACCCCTGCAATACTACATACTATAGCATTCCATTATATAAAATTCTAGAAAATGCAGTCTAACCTATAGTAACAAAAGCAGATTATTGGTGGCCTGAGGAGAGAATAGGAAGGTAAGGAGGGCAATTAGGAGGGACAATGAAGGAGCATAATGAGGCTAGGGGGGGTTCATAATCTTGACAATTGTGATGATTTAATAGGTATATACATGTCAAAACTTATCAAATTTTATACTTTAAATATGTGCAGTTTATTTTACCTCAATTTTTTTAAAACTCTAAATGGCCTGCCAGTGAAGAATCAGCCTGATCCTAATGAGAAGCCCTTGGACTCAAGTCGCGAACACCATACATCACCCCCAGCACTCACTAGGTGGCATCAATCCCAATTGGGTGCTTTAAGTACCACCCTGACTACTGTCAGGTCTCTCTCAAATTAAGTCTTTAAACAAAGATCTAAAATGAACATGGATTTGAAAAATAAATTTATGCTAAATATTTTTATTTTGGATATATCTGTTAACTCCTTTACCCAGGTAGCTGGAGAAAAGAATCTGTTGCTGTTGTGCACAAAAGCATTTACTTACCATCTGCAGGCATGGTGCAGGGCTAAGTTCTGTGGGGCAGAGTGGTACAGGGGCAGGGACTAGATTAAAATGTTTATAACACAATCCTACCCCCAGAAGTAGTGTTACAGAGCGGCTCAGAGCTTGGGCTCAGCATTCTGACAACTAACTCAATAGCTTAGTGGAAGTAAGAAAAATACCACTTTAAATAACTGAACTTTTTACTTTTTAAATAATTAGACTGTATCACATGGACAGACAGAGACTGGCATCAAAACTTAAATTAGTCAGCAGGAATATCAGTCTACAGATGAGAGCCCAGTGCCCAGTGCAGGGAACATAAATAGGGAAACTTCACAGGGAGGAAGTAGTAAAAAAAAAAGACCTGAAAGGAACCTTAGATTTTTAAATAGGACAGAAGCATGATCATATATACGCTTCAGAAAAATAAATTTAGAAGATGGATTCTTTGAAGTTGAGACAGTACTAGGGCCCAGCAGAAAATCAGGAGGTTTCTACAATTCTAATTCACTAATTCAAAAGAGCATAAGCACCTCTGTATTCATTGCAGTGTTATTTACAATCGCCAAGATATGAAAGCAGTCTAAGTGTCTACTAGTAGGTGAGTGGGTAAAATAGCTATGGAACATTTACACAATGGAATACTACTCAGCCATTAAAAAAAAGAAAATTTTACCCTTTGCAATAGTATGGATGGACTTAGAGAACATTATGCTAAGTAAAATAAGCCAGTCAGAGAAAGACAAATACTGTATGTGGAATCTAATGAACAAATTGGACTAACAAGCAAAATAGAGACAGACTCATAGATAGAGAGCAGGATGACAGCAAAATGGGGGAAGGTAGGAGGTGGACATGGACAACAGTGTGGTGACTGTGGAGTATGCGGGGAGGAGGGTATAGAGGACTAAATGGTAATGGAAAAAATACGATAAAATAAATAAATAAATAATATTTTTAATCATCTAAGACATGGCTGATGAAACACTGACACTCCAAGAGGAAAAACTAATCATGTGGAACTAAAAAACTACTTAATTTGGTTAGCTTTTCTGGATTATTTTTAAGGAACAAATAAAAAGTTGACTTCATCTAATATTTTAGTTAAGAACAAGTAATACATTTTATTTAAGAAATAAAGAGAGAGCACTTCCGGCCAAGATGGAGGTTTAGACTGACACGCTCAGTCTCCCTCTACAACTAAGAAGAAATGCAACTACCTCAAAACAAAAGATAACCGGAAATTCCAGAAAATAAAACTACATGGAAGCTCAATGTATGAAGTTATAAACCAGCGGTGCTCGTCCAGACGGGTAGGAGGGGCGAGAAACCATGGTCCTGTCTGTGGTAGCAGCGGGGTTAGCAGCGGGACTGCGAGAAATGCCAGGGGAGCAATCCTGGCATCAGTCGAGATCCCACAGCTCACAATTTCAATGCTGGGAAAGGCAGCCCCCCCATTGCCTCGGACGATGAGGCCCAGAGGGCGGGGGGACAGATCCCAATCTCTCAGGGGAGACTAGTGGCAGGAATCCATCTTGGACCCCTGCCCCCACACAAAGCGCCACAGCGTGGGTAAAAAGGTCGCCGATCGCTGCCAGTTGCCAGGTAGTGACAAGTGCACGGAGCTCCACACCCTATAGCCTGCCCAGGAAGCAAAGCTAAACACAAGACTGTCAGAATGAAGCAGACAATGATTGAAATCCCGGTGACGCTGCTCACCAGGCAGCAGATGCGGGACCTGACAGATGAACAAATAGGAAACCTTTCTGAGACTCAGTTCAGAGCTATAGTCATAAGGTGGCTTACAGAATTAACAAAAGATTTGGAACAAGACAGGGAAGGAATGATAGCTACTATACTGAAACGAACGAAAACACATACGAGACAAGTGGTGAGGAAATAAAACCCAGAGATCAAATCAACAAACCAGAACATAGGGAAGGAACAAATAGTCAACCAGTGCAGAAAGAGGAAACAAAAAGTAAGGAAAGTGAGAAGAAGATCAGAAACCTCTGGGACAGCTATAAACGATCGAACATTCAGATAATAGGATTGCCAGAGGGCGAAGAAGAAGAACTAGAAATTGAAAATTTATGTGAAAAAAATAATGAAGCAGAACTTCCCTAACTTTGGGAAGGAAATAGACTTACAGGTCCAGGAAGCACAGAGAGTTCCAGAAAAACTGGACCCAGGGAGAACCACACCAAGGCACATTATAATCAAATTGTCAACAATTAAAGATAAAGAGAGAATTTTAAAAGCGGCAAGAGAGAAGAAAAGAATAATGTACAAAGGGGTCCCAATTAGACTATCAGCGGATTTCTCAAAAGAGACCCTGCAGGCAAGAAGGGACTGGCAAGAAGTATTCAAAGGAACGAAAATCAAAAACCTACAGCCATCATTACTCTATCCAGCGAAACTGTCATTCAGAATAGAAGGGCAGAGAAAGTGCTTTCAGGACAAAGTAAGACTGAAGGAGTTCATTAGATCCAAACCACTGTTATATGAGATTTTAAAGGGACTGGTTTAGCAGAAGGAGGATCAAAACTATGAACATTAAAATGAAAACTGCATCACAAGAACCAACAACAGAAGCTAGGGAATCAAAACAAAGGCAAACTAAGTAGGCAACAAGAGTGTAAAAAGAACTATAGGCATGGGGAACATATTGGGAGGAGGTCAGCAGGGAGGGGGAAGGGGTTAATGGATGGAGATGGTACAGGAATTAAGAAGCATAGTAGGGGGGAGTGGAGTAGACAGGAAGAGGTTGAGAAGAACTATGTGCACAACCAATGGACATGGACTAAAAGGAGGGGACAACTGGAGGGAGGGTGGCCACCGGGTGGAGGGAGCAGAGGGAAAAGAAATTGGGACAACTGTAACAGCATAGTAAATTAAACATTAAAAAAAATATGGAAATAAAATATCTTTTAAGTAAATAAAAGTAGGGACAAGCTTATCATAAACAAAGTAAGCTGGTGAGTGTATAGGGAAAGGTTTTGCTAGAAAACCAGTGTAGTATCATTTAAGCTAACATATGGCATTTGAACCTTCACATAAAATTATGAGTTTTTAATGCATTAGGTTTTGGGGTTACATAGTGAACAAGTTCTTACCCTTTTTAAAATTTTTCTATCATGATTTTATTGAACCTCCACTTATATGAAATCAATAAACTATTATGGAGGCTAAAAGAAAGAAAGAAAAAAAGAGACATTTTACATACATTTAATGTTGAGATAGGCAGTCTCATGCATACCCTCTCTGGACCCCCCCACTCAACCACATAAGAATGGGCCTTGGGCCTGGAACACTTCCTTACTGAGATAAAGAGCCCTAGCACCTGCTGAACTGACCACTCCACAAGGGATTATCTTTCCCTGTTTCAGACTCAGTGTATGTTCCTCTGCTCTGTTTAAGCATGGGTGTCATATGGCACCTGGACAAGCCTGTTTGCTCTATCTGTCCCCTGTGGGGAGGGGACAGAGTCTTCCTGCTCCTGCACAAAGGGGTACATGTAGGCCAATTGCCCTGCATTAGCTGTTCAGAAGAACTTTCTGGACATTGGGAACTGACACCTACTATTGGAGTTGATCTTGTTCTGTTTCTTCTCTATGTGAGTGAAGCATTGTTCCATCCAGGGCTGCGTGGTGTCTTCCCTGGCATCTGCAATACCAAGATGCAAAAGGCAAAAATGCTCAGGTGTCTACTCTTTGTGATAGAAAACAGAAGGCATTGCTCTTCATTTAAAATCAATAATATAACCAACCAGGGAATGAAAAGGAGAGGACAAAGACTAGCACAAAGTAGTTGGCTTAGCAGGTGAAATAAGATGAGTACTTGAACTAAACCACTGACATGAAGAATAGAGAGAAGGATACATGTTTGAAAATTGTTTAGGAGATAATTTTGATGGAATTAATGATGTAATGAATATGGAATGCACTAACCATGTCAGTTACAGTGTCTTTTATGTCAGCTTCCCTTATGAAGGGGAGCTTTCCAGTCCACATCATTCAGGGGGAAAACAAGTGGTCATGTTTCATATCACATGAACCTGCTTCTCCTGTTTCAGGTAATTGGAGTGGGATGAGCACCTGATGTAAGGGAAGCCTTTCAATGGGCTGACAAGTACCCCTCAATATGGCCTAGTGTGAGAAGATGAGCTGTGCTGATCTTATTCCTGATTTCAGAAATCTAAAACATTGAGTCATCACCAGGTGAATCAGTTGATTGGAGCATTTTCCCATACACTAAAAGTTTACTGCAGCAAGAAGTATTCAATGTGACGAAAAGCAAGGACATACAACCAAGAGTAATCTATCTAGCAAAGCTATCATTTAGAATGGAAGGGCAGATAAAGTGCCGGGATCTGCTTGGAAGCTTCCCCCTGACATAGGCACACCGACCAGCAAAGTCCCAGAGGGAGTCAGCGAGAAGGTTTGGTTGAAACAGCCGGAGGCGTGGGAAGACAGTGAACAACCCAGACTATGAGAAACAGCATGAACTGACTCTAGGTGGGGACTCCCTTGGCTAGCAACCCTGGGCTGAAACACTGTGCCCTACCCACTGGCACCAAGGCTCCACCAAACAAAAAAACAGAACTGAGCCAAAAAGAGGAACCCATACAGGAAAGCTGTGGTAAAACTGCAGACTTGGTAGGGACCCCAGGCAGGCAAGTGGCACATGCAGGCATACAGGCAGGGACACAGGCCGGTGCTGCAGTTTGGAGGCAACACAGGTTGGGCAGGGACTACTGGCATACATATGCTGGCCCACCAGCAGAACAGCATTGCTAGACAAGCTTGAGGAGGGCTAAGGGCGCTGCAGGACTGGGGGAGTGGGGGGACTCAACTAAGTGCGGCTCACAGCAGAGCGGCAGCAGGCCCACAAGTGAGAGAGCAGCAATCCCAGAATCAAGCTAGATCTCCTCATAGTCAGCAAGCCAGAAAAGATTTAAAACCCATGGAATTTCGACCAGGGGCGGATCCAGAAAAAGAAGAGAGCACCCAAAGGTTGTACTAGGGGAAAACTCGTTCTTTAATCTGATTCCTACCTTCTCTCCCTCCTATCCTTTCCTTAAAATTTTTTTTTGTTTGTCTGTTTTGTTTATCATCCTTCTCAGACTAAACATTTAGCATATAACTGCTATATAAACCTAATACTATACACTTCCACTTTCTCACTTCATTCTCATTCTTCCCTCCCTTTTTCAACATACAATGTAAATATTACTTACTATCTCGCATAGCCTTGACCGTGCTTGCTACTATTACTATTCTATCATCTTACCTCTCAAAAATCATCTTTCTCTCATTTAAAACAACTCTTATCTGTTTCTCCTATAGTATAATAGTCTTTACCTCTTTACATTTATATTAATACTGGCTCATTTTTCTGCTGATAGTGTGATTGTAGGTGGGAAATATTTTGAAGGGTATGGGTTTCTTGCCTGGGTTGTATGTTTATGTTTCAACAGCATCTCCACAAAAGAACTCAGGACAAGGTGGGCAGAGTGACTCTCAATCAACTAGCCAGAGGGGAGGATCCACCAAAGAGTAGCTGAAATACAACCAGACAGCTTAAACAAAAGGCATAAAGGGCATCCCAAGAGCATCAGGCTCAGGAGATCAAAGAGACTCCACCACTGAATATCCCAGGTCTCCTGTACAGAATCTCATACCACAAAGGCGAGAAATCAAAGCAGAAAAATCTAAGAAACAAAAACAAACAAGAAGCACCCAACATGAGGAGACACAGAAACAACCTCCCAATGAAAGGAAAAGAGGAATGCCCAGAAAGAGAGATAGATGGAACAGATGTAAACCAACTATCAGATATGGAATTCAAAAGACTGATTATAAGGAAGCTCAATGAACTTGACAAACTCAAAGAAAACTACAATGAACTCCAGGGGAATTACAAACAACTTGAGGGAACCTATAAAGAATTCCAGGGAAGCTACAAGGAACTAACTTAAGGATAATTACACCAGCATAAAAAAGGACATAGAAACTATCAATAAGAACCAGGAAGAAATGAAGAATACAATTTCTGAACTGAAAAACACAGTAGAACCAATCAAAAGCAGGCTAAATGAAGCAGAGGATTGGATCAGTGAGTTAGAGGACAATGAAGAAAAAAATTCTCAGACAATACAACAAAATAAAAAAATACTAAAAAGAATGAAAAGGGTGTAAGAGAACTGCTGAACAACATGAAACAAAAAAAAAAACATTCGAATCATAGGGATACAAGAAGGTGAAGAAGAGGAGCATGGGATAGAAAACCTGATTAAAAAATTAATGACATAAAATTTTCCTAACTTGATGAGAAAAAAAGTCATGCAAGTCCAGGAAGCACAGGGGGTCCAAATGAAAATGAACCCAAAAAGGCCTACTCCAAGGCACATCGTAATTAAAATGGCAACATTCAAAGACAAATAGAGAACCCTAAAAGCAGCAAGAGAAAAACAGCAAATAACATACAAGGGAGCTCTGATAAGACTATCAACTGATTTCTCAACAGAAACACTACAAGCAAGAAGGGAATGGCAAAAAATATTTTAAGCGATGAAAAACAAAGGCCTACAACCAAGAATACTCTACCTAGCAAGGCTCTCTTTCAAAATGGAAAATGAAATAAGGAGTTTCCCAGACAAAGGAAGACTAAAAGAATACATCTCCACCAAACCAGCATTGCAAGAGATGCTAAAGGGAATGCTTTAAAAAAAAGAAGGGAAAAAAAAGTGAGGGAGAAGAACACAGGTACAAAGGGAAATGAATAAATACCCGTCAATGATAACCTTAAATGTAAATGGATTAAATGCTCCAATCAAATGACATAGTGTAGCAGAATCAATACAAAAACATGACCCACATATATGCTGTCCACAAGAGACACACCTCAAAACAAAAGATTTACACAAACTGAAAGTGAAGGGATGGAAAAAAGTATTCCAAGCAAATGGACATGAAAAGAAAGTTGGGGTAGCAATACTTATATCAGACAAAATGGATTTCAGAGGAAAGGCCATAAAGAGAGACAAAGAAGGGCATTTCATAATACTGAAGGAAACAATCCAACAAGAAGATATAACCCTGGTAAACATATATGCACCCAACATAGGAGCACCCAAATATATAAGGAAAATACTAGGAGACTACAAGAAGGATATCAATAGCAATACACTCATAGTAGGGGAATTTAACACTCCATTATCAACAATAGACAAATATTTGAAGCAAAGAAACACCAAGGATATTGAGGTATTGAACAACACACTAGATCAAATGGACTTAACTGATCTATATACAACTTTTTACCCCAAAGAAGCAAAATATATATTCTTTTCAAATGCACATGGGACATTTTCAAAGATAGACCATGTGGTAGGACACAAAACAAGCCTCAACAAACTCAAGAAAATTGAATTTATATCAAGCATATTCCCAGATCACAATGCCTTGAAACTAGAAATCAACCTCAAGGAAAAAAATCAAAGACATTCAAACTCATGGAGAATAAATAACATGATATTAAATGATGAATGTACTAACAATGACATGAAGGAAAAATCAAGAAGTTTCTGGAAACTAATGGTAATAAACACACAACAGTCCAAAACCTATGGGACACAGCAAAAGCAGTCCTAAGAGAGGAGTTCATAGCAATATAGGCCTACCTGAAAAGGATAGAAGACTCTCAAATAAAAAAATCTAACCCTAAAGCTATAAGAACTAGAACAACAACAACAAACAAAGCCCAGGTCGAGTAGAAGGAAGGAAATCATCAAGATCAGAGCAGAATTAAATGACATAGAGACTAAACAAACAATTAAAAAGATCGACAAAACTAGGAGCTGGTTCTTTGAAAAGATAAACAAAATCGACAAGCCTTTAGCCAAGCTCATCAAGAAAAAAAGAGAGAGGACCCAAATAAACAAAATCAGAAACAAAAGAGGACAAATCACGACCAATATCACAAAAATACAAAGGATTATAAGAAATTACTACAAACATATGTATGGCAAAAAACTTGACAAGCTGGATGAAATGGACAAATTCTAGAAACATATAATCTTCCAAAATTGAATCAAGAAGTAGAAAGCCTGAACAGACTGATAACAAACAGGGAAATAGAAACAGTAATCAAAAAACTCCCGGCACACAAAAGCTCTGAACCAGATGGCTTCACAGGTGAATTTTACAAAACATTTAGGGAAGAACTAACTCCTACCCTCCTTAAACCATTCCAAAAAATCCAAGAAGAGGGAAAACTCCAAAACTCTTTCTATGAAGCCAGTATTAACCTAATTCCAAAACCATGTCAAGACACAACAGAGAAAGAACATTACAGACCAATATCACTGATGAATATAGATGCTAAAATCCTCAACAAAATATTGGCAAACAGGATCCAGCAACACATTAAAAAGATCATACACCATGATAAAGTGGGATTTATCCCAGGGATGCAAGGATGGTTTAATATTCGCAAATCAATAAATATAATACATCACCTAAACAAAATTAAAGACAAAAATCACATAATCATGTAAATAGATGCAGAAAAAGCACTTGATAAAGTACAACATCCACTTATGATGAAAATACTCAGGAAAATGGGAATAGAAGGAGCATACCTCAACATAATTAAGGCTATATATGAGAAACTTGAAGCCAATATCATACTCAATGGGCAAAAACTGAAAGCATTTCCCCTGAGATCAGGAACAAGACAAGGATTTCCACTCTCTCCACTCCTCTTCAACATAGTGTTGGAAGCACTAGCCACAGCAATCAGACAAGAAAAAGAAAAGGCATTCAAATTGGGAAAGAGGAAGTAAAACTCATTATCTGCAGATGACATATAGTATACATAGAAAACCCTATAGCCTCCACTATAAAACTACTTGACATAATAAGCGAATCTGGCAAAATAGCAGGGTACAAAGTCAATATACAGAAATTGAAGGCATTTCTGTATACCAACAATAAAATCTCAGAGATAGAAACTAAAAAAAAAAAATCTCATTTACTATAGCAACAAGAAAAATAAAGCGCCTAGGAATAAACTTAATCAAAGAGATAAAAGACCTGTACTCGGAAATCAACATAACATTGAAGAAAGAAATTAAGGAAGATACAAATAAATGGAAGCAAATACCATGTTCAGGGATGGGAAGAATCAACATCATTAAAATGTTCATACTACCCAAAGCAATTTACAGATTCAATGCAATCCCTATTAAAATACCAATGACTTATTTTACAGACCTAGAACAAATACTTAAAAAATTTATATGGAACCAAAAAAGACCCTGAATAGCCAAAGCAATCCTGAGACAGAAGAACACAGCAGGAGGAATCACAACACCAGACATCAAACTATACTACAAAGCCACTGTGATCAAAACAGTCTGGTACTGGCATAAGAACAGACATATAAATCAATGGAAGAGAATAGAGAGCCCAGAAATAAACCCAGGCCTATATGGTTAACTAATATTTGACAAAGAGGGAAGGAACATAAAATGGAGTGAGAAGAGCCTCTTCAACAAATGGTGCTGGGAAAACTGGACAGGGATGTGCAAAAAAATGAAACTAGACCACCAACTTAGACCACACACCAGAATAAACTCAAGATGGATCAAAGACTTAAATGTAGGCCGTGACACCATAAAAGTCCTAGAGGAAAACATAGGCAGGAAAATTTCAGATATCCCACATAGCAATATTTTCATTGATACATCTCCTAAGGGAAAGGAAGTAAAGAAAAAACTAAACAAATGGGACTACATCAAACTAAAGAGTTTCTGCTTAGCAAAAGAAAACATCAGCAAGATGAAAAGGAAACCAACCATATGGGAAAACATATTTGCCAATGATACCTCAGACAAGGGACTGATCTCCAAAATATATAAAGAACTTACACATTTCAACACCAAGAAGACAGACAGCCCAATTAAAAAATTGGCAAAGGACCTGAACAAACACTTCTCCAAGGAGGATACACAGAGGGTCCATAGACATATGAAAGAATGCTCAACATCACTAGCCATCAGAGAGATGCAAATAAAAACCACAATGAGATACAACTTTACACCTGTCAGAATGGCCATCATCAACAAATCAACAAACAATAAGTGCTGGCGAGGATGTAGAGAAACGGGAACCCTAGTACACTATTGGTGGGAATGCAGACTGGTGCAGCCACTGTGGAAAACAGTATGGAATTACCTCAAAAAACTAAAAATGGAACTTCTTTTGAACCAGTGATTCCACTGCTAGGATTATACCCAAAGAATCCTGAAACCCCAATTCAAAAGTACTTAAGTACCCCTATGTTCATAGCAGCACTGTTTACAATAGCCAAGTGCTGGAAACAGCCTAAGTGCCCAGCTGTAGATGAGTGGATCAAAAAACTGTGGTGCATTTACACAATGGAATACTATGCAGCAGAGAGGAAGAAGGAACTCCTGCCATTTGTGACAACATAGATGGAACTAGAGATAATTATGCTTAGTGAAATAAGCCAGGCAATGAAAGAAAAATACCATATGATATCACCTGATACAGGAGACTAATGAACAACACAAACAACTGAACAAAACTGAACAAGAAACAGAATAACAGTTATCAGGTGGATGGAGGGAGGGAGAGAAGGGGGATAAGTAGGGGAAGGGTCTAGTCAAAGAACATGTATAAATGATACATGGACTTGGACATCAGGGTGAGAAATGACTGTGGGAGAAGGGGTGGGCTGGTTGGGGGGGAGCAATGGGGGAAAAATGGGACAACTGTAATTTTAATATATATAGTAAAGACAGTATCTTAAGAGACCTCCCCTATAACTCTACTCTTGAGGAGAAAATGTATAAATGTGTCTCACATAAATTGATTAAGAATTAAAATCTTAAAAAGTAAAATTGTCTTTGAAAATAGAGTAGAAAATGCAGTGAGCTAGAGTCATGAGACCCACTGGGTCCTCAGGGCAACAGGGCCAGAAATGAGCAGTGGGGGCTGGGACGTTAATCCCATATGGGAAAAAGAAAAGAATTTAATATGCCTACAAGATGACAAAGGACTGTAGCCTATCTCCCTGCATGAAGCCAAGACCTGGAACTGTGTGTGTTCCTACCTAAAAAGGGAAGTTTGAATTGTGGTTAAAATGTGCTTCTTTTTCATGTTGTACAGGTAATGAAAAAAAAAAGAAGTTTGAAAATTAAAGGATAAAAACAGATATGCCAGCTCTCAGTTATATATGGTAATTTGAACCCATAAATTTATCTCTTCTCCTTCCCAATACCCCAATAAAATGAGAATAAAGAATTTAAAATGCTATAAACCCACAAGGACAAAGAGAGTAGAAGATGAAAGGTGGCACTAAATGATAGATGATAAAAAAGAGAAAAAGGCATTAACAGACCAGAGAAAGCTGAATACCAAATGAATGCACGGGAGGATGCCAACGTCAACCCTGAGAAGGCCTCATGCCCTGTAGCACCAGAAACTATGGAAGGGGTGACTAAGTGAAAGTGAAAGAAGTAGATATCAAGTACTTTTCCCCTTCTGTCAGAGCCAAGCAACAATCCCAGGATGAGCTGGATGGTTCATTCTATGATAAAACCAAGTCAAAGGGACTCCATATCAAGGATACCAGGTCAACAAAAAAGTAAAGAACAAATGCCTAATTTAAACCAAGATGTGATGAAAGCGAGATTCATGAGACTCCTAACCTCCTTTCATTGCTTTGTGCCAAAATATAATCCTAAGTAAATAGGTTCCAGAAAGGAAATTGGTGAATTCTTCTCTGGGGAAACAGTCCCTAGAGAACAGAGCTGTGAGTTTCAAAGAAAAGCAGCAGGGTTCTGGTTGACCACTCCCCAGTGAATAACACCAGTTAACAAACAGTTCCCATAACAGAACTCTCCTAAGTGTCCCACTCTTAAATAGGAAGAGTCGACCAAGTTTATCAAGATTTTTGAAGAAATACTTCAGGATGAAAAAGGAGACCAAATCAATCAGAAAAAATAAGAAAATGAGGGCAATGAGGATAAAAAATTTTTAACTGTAATATTTTCAGAGAAATAAGAGAAGATTATATACAGGACATAAGAATAGATTGCTATAAGAAGAAAGAGTCAGAAAATAATTAAAAGGTCTTAAGATTTTAAAATATATTTTTGGTAACTGCAGTAAGAGAAATTAAACAGAAAGGATGAAAGATAATGTTGAGGACTCATCTAAAAATATAGCAAAAAGACAAAGAAATAGGAGAGATAAGATCAGTCTTGGAGACTGAACATCAAAATGTCCAGAAAGAGAGAATAGAAAATCAAAGAAAATAAAGCTTTTTAAAAAAATTTTTAAAGTATATTTTATTAATTAAGCTGTTACAGTTGTCCCAATTTTCTTGCATTTGATCCCCTCTGCCCAGTACATGCCTTCTCTCCAGCAGTTCCACCCCCTTTAGTTCATGTGCATGGGTCCTGCATGTAAGTTATTTGGCTTCACCCTTTCCTATACTATTCTTAACATTCCTCTGTTTATTCTGGACCTCCCAATTATGCTTCTTAATCCCTGCACCATTTCCCCATTTCTTCCCTTGCCCCCTCCCAGTTGATAACCCTCCAACTAATTCCCACAACTATGATTCTGTTCCTATTCTGGTTGTTTGCTTAGTTTGTTTGTTGTTGTTGTTTTAAGGATATTTTATTATGTTGTTATAGTAGTCCCAATTTTTTTCTCTTTGCTCCCCTCTACCTTGTATCCCCCTTCCCTCCAGCAATCTCCCTCTCTTTAGTTCATGTCTATGGGTCATACATATAAGTTATTTGGCTTCACCCTTTCCTATATTTTCTTAACTTCACCCTGTCTATTTTATACCTAACAATTATGTTTCTTAATCCCTGCAGTGTTTCCCCATTTCTCCCCCTCCCCCCTCCCAGCTGATAACCCTCCAAATGATCCCCATAGCTATGATTCTGTTCCTATTCTGGTTTGCTTAGTTGAATTTTGTTTTTACTTTTTAGATTCAGTTGTTGATAATTGTGAGTTTGTTGTCATTTTAATGTTTGTAGTTTTTATCTTTTTCTTAAATAAGTCCCTTAACATTTCATATAATAATGGCTTGGTGATGATGAATCCCTTTAGCTTTACCTTGTCTGGGAAAGCTCCTTGTCTGCCCTTCATTATAAATGATAGCATGGCTGGATAGAGTAATCTTGGTTGTAGGTCCTTGCTTCTCATCACATTGAATACTTATTGCCAGTCCCTTCTTGCCTGCAAAGTTCCTTAGGGGAAAACAGCTGATAGCCTTATGGGAACTCCTTTGAAGGTAACTCTGCTTTTCTCTTGCTGCTTTTAAGAGTCTCTCTTTATTTTTAACCTTTGGTATTTTAATTATGATGTGCCTTGATGTGGTCCTCTTTGGGTCTAGTTTGTTTGGAACTCTCTGTGTTTCTGAATTTGTGTGTCTATTTCCTTTGTCAAATTTGGAAAGTTTTCTTTCATTATTTTTTCAAGTAAGTTTTCAATTTCTTGCTCTTCCTTTTCTCTTTATGGCACCCCCATGATTCGGATGTTGGCACATTTAAAGTGGTCACAGAGGTTCCAAAGCCTCTCCTTGTTTTCTTCAATTCTTGTTTCTTCATTCTGTACTGTTTGACTTTTTATTCCTTCCTTATGTTCTAAATCATTGATTTGAACACTGGCTTCTTTCCCTTCACCATTGGTTTCATGATGATTTTTCTTTGTTTCACTTAGCTTATCCTTCATGTCTGTCAAGTCAGTGCCATCATTATCACCAGTGTTTTGAACTCTGCATCTGTTAGGTTGGCTATCTCCTTGTCACTTAGTTGTCCCACTGAAATCTTGATGTGTTCCCTCTTTGGGGCCGTACTTCCCTGTCTCCTCAATTTGACAGCCTCCTGCATTTGTTTCTGTCTTAGGTAGAGTTTCATACCTGTTATGTTGTTGGGGGCAGATCCTTAAGTATTCATCAGTGCATGGTGACCTGTTTCACAACGTTGTGGCATTGTATGGTGGGGAGGGGTCTGAGAGGTAACAATGCTGTTTGCTCAGCACTCACCCCTTTTCCAGGCACTTCTCCTGCTTCCCATATGGGACTAGCACTGCTCTAGTTGTTGCCCTGATTGTGGTTCCCAGAGTGGGAAGGTTTGTAGATGTTCTAGGACCATGGAGGCCCTCTAAACAAATGGATTCTACTGAGAGACCAGCAGTTTCTTCTCCTGCCCCAAGCCCCACTGGTTTTCACAGTCAGAAGCAACAAGGCTTTATTTTCCCAGGGCTGGAACCATGAGCTGTGCTCTCTGGTCTGGGGCTGGGATAGTTCCCCAGGTGTCCCTCCCCACTATTATAATGGGTGATTCCTCTTTCCACTGGCCAGCCACAGCCATTATCCTGCTGCCACCACATGAAGCTATTCTTTATTTTTTTTAACTATATCTTATTGATTATGTTATTATAGTAGTCCCAATTTCTTTTCCCTTTGCTTCCCTCTTCCCAATTCCCCCTTCTCTCCAGTAATCTCACTCCCCTTAGTTCATGTCCATGGGTCATGCAAATAAGTTCTTTGGCTTCACCCTTTTCTATATTATTCTTAACTTCTCCCTGTCTATTTTGTACCAATCGATTACGCTTCTTAGTCCCTGAATCTTTTTCCCATTTCTCCCCTTCCCCCCTCTCAGCTAATAACCCTCCAAATGACCCACATACCTATGATTCTGTTCCTGTACTGGTTGCTTGCTTAGTTTGTTTATTTGTTGTTGTTATTGTTTTTAAGATTCATTTGTTGATAGTTGTGAGTTCGTTGTCATTTTAATGTTTGTAATTTCGATTTTCCTTTTTTTAAATAAGTCCCTTTAACATTTCATATAATAATGGCTGGGTGATGATGAACTCCTTTAGCTTTACCTTGTCGGGGAAGCACTTTATCTGCCCTTCCATTCTAAATGATAGCTTTTTTGGATAGAGTAATCCTGGTTCAAGGTCCTTGCTTTTTATCACATTGAATACTTCTTGCCAGTCCCTTCTTGCTTGCAAAGTTTCTTTTGAGAAATCAGCTGATAGTCTTATAGGCACCCCTTTGTAGGTAACTCTCTGTTTTTCTCTTGCTGCTTTTAAGATTCTCTCTTTATCTTGAACCTTTGACATTTTAATTATGATGTGTCTTGGTGTGCTCCTCTTTGGGTCTAGCTTGTTTGGGACTCTCTGTGCTTCCTAGACTTGTATGTCTATTTTCTTCGCCAAATTTGGGAAGTTTTCCTTCATTATTTTTTCACATAAGCTTTCAATTTCTTGCTCTTCCTCTTCTTCTGACACCCCTATGATTCTAATGTTGGCATGTTTAAAGCTGTCCCAGAGGTTCCTAAGCCTGTCCTCATTTTGTTCAATTCTTGTTTCCTCATTCAGTACTGGTTGTCTGTTTATTTCTTCCTTATGTTCCAAATCATTGATTTGAACCCCGGTTTCCCTCCCTTCACCATTGATTTTGTGTGGATTTTCCTTCATTTCATTTAGCATAGCCTTCACTTCCTCCCGTATGCATTTGCCATACTTAAGGATATCTTCAAGTCTGTGAGCATCTTTATCACCAGTATTTTGAACTCTTCATGTTAGGTTAGCTATCTCCTCATCTGTTAGGTTGGCTATCTCCTCGTCAATTAGTTCTCCCACTGGAACCTTGATTTGTTCCCTCTTTTGGGCCATACTCCTCTGTCTCCTCATCTTGACAGGCTCCTTTGTTTGTATGCCTATGTTTCTTGGTTAGAGCTGTCACAGCTGTCACATTGTAAGGGGTGGAGCCTTAGGTATTCATCAGTATGGGCAACTCATTTCACCAATTTGTGGCACTGTATGTGAGGCAGGGGTCTGAGAGGGAAAAATGCCGCTTGCTCAGCACTCGCCCCTTTTCCAGGCACTTCTCCCACTTTCTGTGTGGGACTGGCACCTCTCTAGCTATTTCCCTGGTCGTCATTCCCAGAGTGGGTGAGTCTGCAGATATTCTAGGACCATGGGAGCTCTTTAAACAAGTGGACTCTGTTGAGAGACTGGCAGTTTCTTCCTCTGTCCTAACCCCCACTGGTTTTCACAGTCAGAAGCAATGAGGTTTGATTTTCCCCAGCGTTGGATCTGTGTGCTGTGTGGTCTGGTCTTGTGGTGGGAGTGCTCCCCCTGTGTCCTTCCTGACTTTTTAAAACATGTGACTGCACTTTCTGCCAGCCTGCCACTGCCGCCACTGCTCCCACCACCACACCTCATCCTCTCTGCCCCAGCTCCGCCCTTCCTACCTGTCTGGATGAGTATTTCTTCTTTATATCTTTGTTTATTGGACTTCCATGCAGCTTGATTTTCTGGAACTTCTGTTTGTCTCTAGTTTTAAGGTAGTTGTATTCTTTCTTAGTTGTGTCTGTCTAGGTCTTGATCTTGGCCGGAAGTCGAGAAAAATCTTAATAGCAAACAGAGGGAGGAAAATGACACTACATACAGAGAAACAACAAAAGAAAACTCATAGACTTCTCATCAGAAGCTATGTGAACCAGAAGAAAATAGAGTGATATCTTTTAAAGTGTGAAAAGGAAATACTATCAATCTACATTTTTATGTCCAGAAAAGATATCAAAATGAAGGCACAATAGACTTTCTCAGAGAAGGAAAAGCTAAGAGACCTTCACTACAACAAATTCCAGAAGTAGTTCTTCAGATAGAAGAACAATAATAACAGATGAAATTTTGAGTTACACAAAGAAACAAAGATCACCAGAAACTGTAAATCTAAATGACTAAAATTTATTCTCATTTTGAATCTCCTTAAAGGATACTTAATTGTTTAAAGAAAAACAATGACGATGTATTATGGTGTTTATAACACATGTAGAAATAAAATAAATGACCAGTTTTTAGAGGGCCTAAATATGAAAATATGTTCAATATCACTAGATTATTGAAATGTAAGTTAAAACTCAACAGGATACCACTCTACACACAATAAGACAGCTATTGTCAGAAAAATTAAAAATAGTGAGTGTTGGTAAGAATAAGGAAAAGTTAGAACCCTTGTGCACTGTTAGTGGCATGTAAACTGTGAAAAAAAGTTTGTCAGTTCCTCAAAAACATAGACATAGAATTACCATATGATTCAGCAATTCCACTCCTAGTTACATACTCCCCAAAAATTAAAAGCAAGGACTTAAACAGATACTTGAATACAAATGTTCACAGCAGCATTGTTCACAATAACCAAAAGTGTAAACAAGTCAATATTTATCAAGAAGAGGATAAACAAAATGTGATAAACACATACAATGGAATCATATTAGAGCCTTAAAAACGAATGAAATTCTATGTACCACAACATAGATAAACCTTGAAAACATTATGCTAAGTGAAAGAAGCCAGAAATAAAGGAACAAAATTGTATAATTCCACTTATATGAGGTACCTAGAATAGTCATATTCATAGACACAGAAAGTAAAATAGTGATTACCAAGGGATGGAGAGAGTTAGGAAATACAGAGCTCTTATTTAATGGATACAGAGTTTCTGTCTGGGATCATGAAAATTTTCTGGAACTGGATAGTGGTGATGGTTGATTAACATTGTAAATGTACTTAATGACACTGGATTACACACTTAAAATAGTTAAAAAAGGATCAGGAAGGAAATAGAAGGCTTGAACACACTATAGACATTGACCCAAAGAGACTTATACAGAATGCTCCACCAAACAAGAGCAGAATACACATTTTTCTCAAGCACAGATGGAGTATTCTCCCAGATAGATCATATATTAGATTACAAACTGTCTTAATAAATTTTAAAATATTTAAATCATAGAAGTATTTTCTCTGATTATAATAGAATAAAGCTATAAATCAATAGCAGAAGGATAACTGGAAAATCCAAAAATATGTAAAAATTAAACAACATTTTCTTCTTAAAAAACCAATATCTCAAAGAAGAAATTAAAAGAAAAATTAGAAAATACCTTGAGACAAATGAAGATGAAAATACAACATACCAAAATTCATGAGGATGCAGCAAAAGTAGTACTAAGAGGGAAATGTATAGTTATAAAAGCTTATTAAAAAAGAAGATTAACAACCTAACTTTTCACCTTCAGAAACTAGGAAAAGACTAAACCCAAAACCAGGAGAAGGAAGAAAATAATCACGATTAGAGAGATAAACAAAATAGAGCATAGAAAAACAATAGAAAAAAATAACAAAACCAAAATTTGGTGCTTTGAACACACTGATAGAGACCTGATTAAGATCACTTGAGAGAAAAGAGGCCATAGAAGGAATTTGACAAGGCAATGGAAAGCAGTCTAGGACTGGATTGGCTGAGAAGCTGAATGTCTCAAGAGCTAAAGGAAATAAAAAGAAAGCTGGCTCTTTGGTTCACGAGCTTTACTGGCTCCTCAGCTCGCTCTCTCTCAGGCTTTCAGGCTGGCTTGGGCTCTCAGGCTCACTCTCTGGGTCTCTTCTTCCTCGAGGTGCTGCAGCTGCCTGCATTTCCCAACACACGGTATTTTGTATGGGAAGGAACTCCAGGCACAGCCTAGAATCAGGCTGGCCTGGCAGAGGGTGACAGGTTTATACTATGGGTGTTTTAGAGAGCAGGCTCTTGAGGGAGAAGCCTGCCATTCTTCCAAAATTGTGTAGCTTTTGTATATTAAGTTGTTTTAGTTTGTAAACTAACCCTACAGAAATTAACAGGGGAAATGCTAGCAGAACTCAGGTGTTAGAGTTTAGCCTTAATTGGTAGGATTAAGTAATTAAAGCTGTGACTTGATAGGCTTAAGTGACTGCTTTTAAATAAAGGCTCCTTTCCTTTATCACCAACCCTTTGCCTCTGGAATTTTGCCTAGAAGGTGGTGGCAGGAAGCAGAACCCCAACTCTCTGTTGAGTAACAACTCCAAAAAATTGACAAACCTTTAGTTAGATTAAGTTAGGAAAAAAGAGATAAGACTCAAATAGTTAAAATCAGAAATAAAAGAGTAGATATTACAAACAATTTCAAAAATAATAAGGATTATAAGAGAATACCATGAACAATAATATACTAACAAATTGGATAACCTAGATGAAATGGACAAATTCTTGAAAACATACAACCTATCAAGACTGAATTATGAAGAAATAAAAAATCAGAATGTACCTATAACTAGTAAAAAGATTGACTCACTAATCAAAAAACCTCCCAAAAATAAAACCCCAGGAACATAAGGCTTCACTGGTGAATTCTACCAAATATTTAAAAAGAATTAACACCAATTCTTCTCAAACACTTCCAAAAAGTTAAAGAGGAGCAAACACTTCCAACCTGTTTTATGAGACCAGCATCACCTTGATACCAAAACTAAACAAGGACACTACAAGAAAAGAAAATTACAACCAATGTTCCTGATTAACATTAATGCAAAAATCCTCAACAAAATACTAGCAAACAGATTTCAATAGCATATTAAAAGTATCACCATGACCAAGTAGGATTTATTGGAATACAAGGATGATTCAACAATTCAAATATAAATCAGTGAAGTATATCATATTAACAGAATGAAGGAAAAGGACCATATGATAATGTTACTTGATGCAGAAAAAGCATTTGACAAAATCAACACCCTTTCATAATAAAAAAAAAAAATCTAGGAATAAAAGGAAACAATCTCAACATAATAAAAGCTACACATCAAAATCCCACAGCTAAGATCATACCCAATGATGAATATCTGGAAGCGTTTTCTCTAATAACATGCACAAGACAAGGATGCCTGCTTTTACTACTTCTATTCAACAGAGTACTAGATGTCCTAACCAGAACAATAAAGGCAGAAAAATAAATTTTAAAAAATTGGACAGAAAGAAGTAATATTATCTCTGTTATAGGCAACATGATTTTTTTATGTAAAAACCCTAAAAATTACACACACATGTGTACCTGCATGCACACACAAAACGGTTAGGACTAATAAAACTAATCTTAAAATTTTGCAGGATAAATAATCAACATGCATAAATCAGTTGTGTTTTTATATACTAACAATGAATAATATGAAAAAAGATTTAGAAAATAATTCAATTTATAATAGCATCAGAAAGTATAAAGTACTTAGGAATAATTTTAACCAAGGAGGTGAACAGTTTGTACACTGAAAAATACAAAACATTTCTAAAAGAAATTAAAGAAGACTTCCCACGTACATCAATTGGAAGAATCACTATTGTGAAAATGTCAATACTATCCAACTATTCAAAGTGATCTACACATTCAATGCAATCCCTATCAAAATCCTAATGTAGTTTGCAGAAATTGAAAACCCATCCTAAAATTCATTTGGAATATCAAGGGACCCTAAATAGCTGAAGAAAACTTGGAAAAAAATGCATTTGGACACCTCACACTTGATTTCAAACTTCTTACAAACCTGCATTGATAAAACAGTGTTATAGATTATAAAACTAAATATATAGGCTAATGGAATAAATAGATCCCAGAAATAAATCCTCATATATATGGTAAAATTGGTTTTTGTACAAATTATTTATTCTACTGGTCAAAACCCAATGATTGTGCTATTGTAATAGATGCAAGAAGCAACAGAATTCAGTGAGTTATTTATCTACTTATCTTTTCAATTTTTTCATTATATTTTATTAATTATGCTATTATAGTTGTTCCAATTATTTTGCCCTTTGCCCCCCTCCACCCAGCACCTCCCATTCCCACACACCTTTGTTCATGCTCATGGGTCATGCATATAAGTTCTTTGGCTACTCCGTTTCCTATACTGTACTTTACAGCCCCATGACTATTCTATGACTACCATCTTGTATTTCATAATCCCCTCACCTCTTCACCCATTCCCCCAAACCCCAAATCCCCACTCCCAAATGGAAACCATCAAAACGCTCTCATCTATGATTCTGTCTCTGCCCCACTTGTTTTCTCACTTTGTTTTTCAGATTCAATTGTTGATAGATATATATTTATTGCCATTTTATTGTTCATAGTTTTGATCTTCTTCTTTTTCTTAAATAAGTCCCTTTAAACATTTCATATAATAACAGTTTGATGATGATAAACTCCATTAGCTTTACCATGTCTGGGAAACACTTTATCTGTCCTTCAATTATAAGTAATAGCTTTATTGGGTAGAGCAATCTTGGCCGTAGGTCCCTGATTTTCATGACTTGGAATATTTCTTGCTAATTCCTTCTAGCCTGCAAAGTTTCTTTTGAGAAATCAACTGACAGTCTTATGAGAACTCCCCTGTAGATAACTAACTGATTTTCTCACTGCTTTCAATATTTTCTCTTTCTCTTTATCATTTGACATTTTAATTATGATGTGTCTTGGTGTGGACCTTGTTGTACCCATCTTGGTTGGGACTCTGTGCTTTCTGGATTTGCATGTCTATTTCCTTCACCAAATTAGGGAAGTTTTCTTTTTTCTTTTTTCTTTTAACCCATTTTGAATTTATTTTTGTATGTGGAGCAAGAAGGTGGTCTAGTTTCACTTTTCTACATGTATCTGTCCAATTTTCCCAACACCATTTATTGAATAAACTATCTATTGCCCATTGTATGTGCTTGCCTTCTCTGTTGAATATTAATTGACTATAATGGTGTGGAACCCTGGCTGGTTTGGCTCAGTGGATTGAGCGTCGGCCTGCGAGCTAAGTGTCGCTGGTTCGATCTTCCAGTCAGGGCACATCAGAGAAGGAAAACTCTGACTCCAAAAAACCTCCGCTGCCTTGCGGCATACCTCTTCAGGGGAAAGGCTAAGGGAGTAAACCCCAACAGAAAATCCGGAGCCGGAGTCCCTAAGGCGGTTTGACGTTGTAGTCAACACCGGCAACTCCTGCGGCGCACCTGAAGCCAAGCTGTATTGACTCCGTCTTTCCCTTGGACCCTTCAGCTGCGAAGAGAGGGGGTGTCTGCTGCATGGGCAACAGCAGACCCTCCATATCACCCTGCCCAGGCTCTGTAGCTTCAGCTTCACTGGAGAGGACACTCCAGCGTCATCGCAAGATGTCGATTCAACACGGGAGGAGACAGATACCGTGTCACTCCCGAGTCGGACTGCACAGCCATTTTCGGCGGTGCAGATAGACTCTTAAGAAGCTACACCATCGTCTCTCGAGACGGACGGCTGCCGACGATAATGGTGTGGGTTTATTTCTGGGTTCCCTATTCTGTTCCATTGAGCTATCTGTCTGTTTTTTATGCCAGTACCAGGCTGTTTTAATTACTGTGGTCTTATAATATAGTTTGATATTAGGTAGTGTGATTGCTTCAACTTTGCTCTTCTTTTGCAGGATTGCTATTGCTATGTGGGGCCTTTTGTGGTTTCATATAAATTTTTGAAATATTTATTCTAGTTCTGTGAAATACATCATTGGGATCTTGATGAGAATTGTGTTCAATCTGTAAGGGAAGTTTTCTTTCATATTTTTACAAATAGATTTCTAATTTCTTGCTCTTTTTCTTCTCCTTCTGGCACACCTATGATGCGAATGAAGTTGTCCCACAGGCTCCTTACACTATCCCTTTTGTAAAATTCTCTTTTATTCTTGTTATTCTGATTGGTTGATATTTGCTTCCTTATGTTCCAAATCATTGATATGATTCTCAGCTTCATCCACTCTACTGTTGTTTGCCTGTAAATTGTTCTTTATTTCAATTAGTGTGTTTTCATTTCTTGCTGAACCTTTCTAATGCTATTGAGGTACTCATTACATTCCTTGAGCATCCTTATAACCAGTATTTTGAACTCCGCATCTGATAGATTGTTTACCTCTATATTGTTTAGTTCTTTTTCTGGAATTTTGATCTGGTATTTCATCTCAGCCATGTTTCTTTGTCTCCTCATTTTGGCAGCCTCCCTGTGTTTATTTATATGTATTACATAGAGCTGTTATGACTCCCTATCTTGATAGCATGCCCTAATGTAGTAGATGTCCTGTAGGGTACAGTGGCACAGCTTCCCCCAAGCTGGATACTTGTGGTGCACCTTTCATGCCCTCCTCTTCTAGTTGAAACTTCATTGCTGTTGGCAGATCAATGAGTGGGATTTACCCAGGCTAGTCAACTGCAAGGATTGGCTGTGACCACTGACCATCAACCTCCACCCTCTGTGGAGAAGCAGCTGTGCAGGGGGTGGTGTGGTGCTGCTCCAACACAGCCTGTAGCTCTCTACTGTGTGTATAGGCTCTGGGGTTTCTTGGGTGGTGGGAGCCAAGGTCAGCCACCACTGGTATTTTGCCTGGGGTCACCTTGCATGAGCTACAAAGCAATCTGCAGCTGGCTGCTACTTGTGATGGGCTTGGAGGTTCCCAGGAGAAGCCAAGCTGTGAACTTAGGCTGACTGCTGCTAATTCTGAGCCTGGGGTCACTTAGCAAAAGGTATAAGAGCTGGGTTCTCACTGAGGGCATCTGTTGCTTGTTTGAGAGGTTTAGGAAGATGTGAAGTATAAGCCAAAACAAGCCATTCATATGGAAAAGCCATGGTTAATAGCTTGGGTGGGCCTGTAAATTGGGTGGAGCAGAGCTTAGGGAATCCCCAGGACAGGACAAACAGTGTGAACCAGGTTGATGGAGTCTCAGATATGGCACCTACCTGCTGGCTTTGTGGCCTGTGTGGGGAGGGTTCAGAAAAGGAACAATGACCTCTGCCCGTCATTCTGTCTGAGAGAAAACTGTTCTCCAGCTCTCGCACTGACACCAGACACTTCAGTTCCTCTCCATATGCCACTTTTGCCTTTCAAGCTGCTACTCTGTGCTGGAATTCAGAGGGAGTAAGTCTGAGTAAGTCCATATACACGTCCTTTAAGAGAAACTTCTTGGGAATCCAGCAGTTTCTTCTGCCAACTCCATCCCTGCTGGCTTTTTACAGCCAGAACTTATGAGGACTTATCTCCCTGGCCCTGCAACCCTGGTCTAGGGGCATGGTGTGGGCCTGGGACCCTTTGTTCCTGAGATATCCCTCGTGAATTTTTATCCACCACACATGGTTGTGAGACCAACCCATTCTATATCCCCACATCTTTGCCCCTCCTACTAGTCTGGATGGATATGGTTTTTAATTCCATAGTTGTTGGACTTCCATTCAACTCAATTTCTGATGATAGTTCTGAGTGATGTTTGTTCTATATTTTAGCTGTAATTTTGATGTGGTTTGTAAGGAGGTGAGGCATGTTTACCTACACCTCCATCTTGACCAGGTGTCTGATAAAATTATTTTTGACCAGAGCTTTAAGACCATTCAATGGAGAAAGGACAGCCTTTTCAATAAATAATGTTGGGAAACTATATTCACATGCAAAAGAATAAAGTGGGATCCTCACTTCATACTATATACAAAAGCTAACTCAAAATGAATCAAAGACCTAAATGTGAGAGCTAAAAACTATAAAACTCTGCAGAGGAAAGCTTCATGACATTAGATTTGGCAATAATTTCTTGAATAATATATCTAAAGTATGGCAACAAAAGAAAAATAAATTGGACTACATCAAAATTTAAAACTTCCATATATCAAAGAATGTAATCAATAGAAAAAAAGGCAAATACAGAATGGAAGAAAATATTTGCAAATTACATATCTGATAAGGGATAGTATCCAGAATATATAAACTCCTATAACTCAACCATACACGCACACACACACACACAAATTCTCAGTTAAAAAATGACAAAGGGCTTGAATAGACATTTCTCCAAAGACAATATACAAATGGCCAATAAGCACATGAAAAGATGCTCAATACTGATAATTAAAGAAATTTAAAAACCACAGTGAGATACCACCGCACACTGATTAAGATGGCTACTATTAAAAAATGGAAAACAATACATGTTGGTGAGAATGTAGAGAAATTGGAACCTCGGTGCACTATTGATGGGAATAAAAAATAGTGCAGCTGCTGCGAAAAACAGTATGGCAGTTCCTCAAAAATTAAAAATAAAGCTACCATATGATCCAGCAATTTCACATTTCGATATACCCAAAGGAATTGAAAGCAGGGTCTCAAACAGATATTTGTACAGCCGTATTTAACACAGCATTATTTGCAGCAGCCAAAAGGTGGACGCCACCCAAGTATTCATCAACAGATGAATGGATCAACAAAACTCAGTATATATATATACAATAAAATATTGCTAAGCCTTATAAAAAAAAAGAAAATATTGACGCATGCTTCAACATGGATGAACCTTGAGAATATTTTGCTAAGTGAAATGAGCCAGTCACAAAAGGACAGATATTGTGATTCATTCATAGAGACAGAATGTAGAATGGTGGCTGCCAAAGCCTGGGGAAGGGGTAATCAGGGAGTTGTTTAATGGGTATAAAGTTTCAGTTTTGCAAGATGAAGACTTCTGGAGACTGGTTGCACAACAATGTGAATGTACTTAACACTGCTGGACTGTTCCACTTAAAAATGGTTAAGATGGTAAGTTCTATTCGTATTTGTAAAAATGACCCCCACAAAATGTGAACTGAGATCAAAGAAGTAATTGGAAGCAAACACTAATAAATAAAAGTATAAATATAAATATAGTCTCTATTAAGTGTAAATAGTGTCTCTATAAAATAATGTTATAACTTTACTGGGCTTTTAGGACCCATTGCCTTAACTATTCAGCTACCTCATCAGATGCCTATAGTATTTTCTAAAAGTTCAGAATTAAAATTTTCATTAAATGGCACCAAAAAAAAAAAAAGGTTTTAAGACAAAAATATTTAGAGGAGAGGAAAGATCTTGGACAATAACTAAAGATGTGGCGTCGAGGGAAGGTTTACAGATTTTGGTTTGGGGACATTGGGGTTTTTTGCTGTTTGTTTTGTTTTTCTTTGCTTGCTTTTGTATATAGAGAGCAGAGGTTTGAGTAAGTTTATAGGCTGAGGTTAAATAACCAGTAGAGAGAAAGAGATTAAAAGCAGAGAAAAGAGATTGGGTACAGAAGGAAAACTTCTGAGAATACTGTCAGAACATAAAGACAGCTAAAATGCCCACCTGGACTTTTGATACATGAAAATCAACCATATGCAAATCAACCTGTTCCTAGCTCACTCCCACAGTAAATGTTGATGAACTTAGCTCCTTCCCAGAGGAAAATGTTAATGGACCTAGCTGGATATGTTGACTACCCTTGTGGGGGGTAAAGCAAAGAGATGTAAATGACCTACTGAATATGTTGATAAGCAGACTCACCCTCACCGAAATGTGTGTTGGGCAAACATAAAAAAGGCACCTGCAGGAGCCCAGGCAGGACATATGGGCCCACAAGGAAGACCAGGAGTCTCCATTCCCCCTTCCCTTGCTCCTACCAGCCCTTGAGTTGATTTGGGAGTTGCCTCTTCCCTCCACCTCCTCCACCCCTTTCCCTCAATAAACCTATTGTCTAATCCTACAGTGGACTCCAGGTGATCTCTAAGAGCAAGGCTACCTAACAAATACCATTCAGAAAGAATTTATGCAAATAATCTAGGCTGTCGATACAAATATGTAAGAATCCTTGTTCTCTCAAGCCAAACTCCCTGTCAGCAAGGACATAGTAGTTCTGGGGGAGAACGCCAACACTGCGGCTGTGTTCCTGAACACTATCTCTGTCTGAGCTTTCTAGCATCCAAAAGCCCACTTCTCTCACAGAACTCCTTGTGTTGATTCAGTACCTTTTCACCTGGGGAATCCTGGTCATAGACAGGAGGTGAGAACCACTAAGGTCAATGCATCACCCCGCAGTTCTTGGATGTGATCATGATTCTGTTACAGAGTGGGGGTCTCCAAAAATCCCCAGAGGCTGCAGGTTGTGGGATGGGGAAAAGGGAACAGCTTTTAAGATGCCTTTGCAGGACTATGGCTAGTAGTTAGTGTCTCAGTTATGCAAATAGCTTTGGTTCTTCCAAGGCCCCAAGAAGATGGGAGAGGTTTTGACCATGGAATGGTGCGGAAAGAGCATGCAGAGCCTGCACAAGGTTCTGTGAATGGTCAGAACTGGTTACCACACCCACTGCATCACAGGACGCAGTCAGGAATTTAAAAATAAGGTGGCAACCATTTTTAGAAAGGAGGAGGAGAGGAGATCCATGCGTTTTGCAAGGAGGGCAGAGGAGAACTCCATGCGGCTTTGAAAGGGCAAAGCACATGTTTTCCTGGACTGTTATATGGAGGCTGATGACATCGCACCCCAGATCCTGAAGGATGCAGCTGACAGATAAGGGATGGAGAACTTCTGGGCATGTTTTTGGCTTCTAGCCTTTTGGGGAGCAAGGGAAGTGCTGGGTCCTTGGGAGAACAGGGCTCTGAGCTGAAGTGTTCACTGCCCTCCCCAGGTTGGAATATTGTAAATAAGACCTGTTTTCCTCAACACTAGCTGTTGGGTTTTACACCAAGGCACCATGTGAAAGAACCTCCTTTCTCTCTGTAACAGTTTTGGCGACCCCAGACGGGCCTAATGGAACCTGTAGCCAGGTTCTCTCTGTAACAATCCCACCACATGATGTAGTACATTATAATTTCCGTAAACTGGCAGCAATCAGTTTGGTTACTTCATATTATTTGTCCCACTTAAGCATCACTGTAGACTTGTGGTCTTTCATATACCTAACTTGGTAAATTGCCATAGTCATTATTTACTTTTTTGAAGCTCACATTATCACAGTTTAGTTTATCTCAAGTTATCATGTCTCAAACACAGAATCAGCTCTTCTCCAAGGAAACTTGGCTCCGTTTTTTTGTGAAAATGATAGTAGAAAACCAAATGTTCTTACTAGAGAAATAAATTGTTGCAGATGAACATGTGAGGTGGTCTGGTGACATCAGAAAAGAAATGATCTTGAGGAATTTTTTTTTCTTAAAGTATTGCTATTTGTCATTTGCCTCTACTTTTGCTTTTATTTATTTTTTTTTTTTACCTTGCTCTAAATTTATTATAGATAGCAGACTTGCAGCTGTCAGTGGGGAGGGATGTGGGTGGGGGTGGGAGGGTTGAACAAAAAAGGGAAAAAAAGAGAAAAACACTCATGGACACGGACAACAGTGTGGTGATTGCTGGGGAGGAGGGCAAAATGGGAAATAAATGGTGATGGAAGGAGACTTGACTTGGGGTGGTGAACACACAATACAGTATACAGGTGATGTGTTGTGGAATTGTGTACCTGAAACCTATATAATTTTATTAACCAGTATCACCCCAATAAATTAAATAAAAAGGAAAAATAAATAAATAAATTTAATGTACCATGCTATATACTGTTATATGAAATCATTGTCCAAATTATACTCTTGCTTTTAAATTCTGAAGTTCCCTTTTTCTTTTCCTTTTTGACCTCTGGAATTAGCTTCCAAATTTACAGGTCTATGTGCTGGCCCTAATCAATATTACTCAAACACCAACTATCTAAAAAGAAAAAACAACCTCAACCTTCCTTCAGAGAAACAAAAGGCTCACAGGCTTAAGATACCTGGCATCTCAGAGTGAATCCAAAATTCATCAGTGAGGACAGTTCCCATGGGGGGAGAAAGGTGAGGCTGTGCCCAGGAGTCCTTCAACAATATCTCTGCAATAAGTGACAACAGAAACAAAGAGGAGAACAGAGAAATTCCAGCTTCATGGGTTTTATATGAAAATAATCTCTAATTCTTCATTTTCATGATCATTAAGGGTTCTATTTAATTTATACTGTAGGTAGCTTTAGTTTTAAACTATGATTTTTTGGATCAATTGATGTGCATTGTTTTTGCCCTTTGCCAGTCCAGCTTTCCAAAGTCCAGTTCACATCAGAAAACGCAACTAAAATAAAATCAAGAATTATAAGTGATTTTTCATACTTTTCCCAAAAGTTCAAGTAAGGCTGTTAAAATTTATGCAATATTGGCTGAGATCCTCAAGAATAAAAACATTTTCAAACTCAAACAATAAGAGATATTTAAGGTGAACGCATTTCAGTCTCAATGCTATGTTCACATCATATCCTCATAATGCCTAATGTCAACTTCAGAAACAATCAGAATAAACTTTAGCCATTTTATCTTTACAGGAATGTTAGAGATAAAGAAGCAAGCCAGTGACTCTCAAACCAGTAGGAGAGAATTAACAGATGAATCATGGAAAAGGGGCAAGAAAATGACATTCCGCAGCTCCTCACACATATCAAAAGGAGGAAGATTATTGTCACCAAACACAGAGAAATGGGAAGATGTAGCTGGATAACTTTGCAAATAAGTTGGAGATAGACCTATAACTACATTCGTCAGCAGCCGTCCATCTCGAGAGACGATGGTGTAGCTTCTTAAGAGTCTATCTGCACCGCCGAGAATGGTTGTGCAGTCCGACTCAGGAGTGACACGGTATCTGTCTCCTCCCGTGTTGAATCGACATCTTACAATGACGCTGGAGTGTCCTCTCCAGTGAAGCTGAAGCTACAGAGCCTGGGCAGGGTGATATGGAGGGTCTGCTGTTGCCCATGCAGCAGATCCCCCCTCTCTTCGCAGCTGAAGGGTCCAAGGGAAAGACGGAGTCAATACAGCTTGGCTTCAGGTGCGCCGCAGGAGTTGCCGGTGTTGACTACAACGTCAAACCGCCTTAGGGACTCCGGCTCCGGATTTTCTGTTGGGGTTTACTCCCTTAGCCTTTCCCCTGAAGAGGTATGCCGCAAGGCAGCGGAGGTTTTTTGGAGTCAGAGTTTTCCTTCTCTGATGTGCCCTGACTGGAAGATCGAACCAGCGACACTTAGCTCGCAGGCCGACGCTCAATCCACTGAGCCAAACCAGCCAGGGTATATAACTACATTACCCTTCATTAATCACACCCTGAGTGAAGTAGTTAATCGTGTTAGATTGTGAACCCAGCTTAACCAGTACTGGAGAAACAGGGGAGAAGGAGAGGGGAGGTGGAGCTCATTGAGTTAGGGAGGGGAGCTAATCACATTAGCATAAAACCAGTTGTTGTTTTTGTCTACTTGGCGCACACATTCTCCTGGCTGGAGGTGCGCCTCACTCTGCAGACTCGTGAATAAATGCCTCACTTTGCTGCTCAAGTCCTGTGTCCCGGTTTTTATTGTGATCATTTCTCACAGGAAGAAACCCAAATCCTTACATGGACTAAGGATTTCCATGACTATAGTTTGAGTTTTATGATAACTATCAATAACAAGAAAGAGAAAATATAGTCACTTTCTTCAGGCTAACATTGTGGGTAGGATGCAATTAGACCTACAAGGTAAGAAATTGTTTTGTCAAATCCAATTAATTGGATATTAAAACAATCTTTAACCTGGGTGGGACTAAGTTCACTATTTTTTAAGGAAATCTTCACCTATTTAATCCCTGAAACCTTTATTATTTATGATAAACTACTTCCTTTGAGGTATACCCTGGCTGGTTTGGCTCAGTGGATTGAGCGTCGGCCTCCGAGCTAAGTGTCGCTGGTTCGATCTTCCAGTCAGGGCACATCAGAGAAGGAAAACTCTGACTCCAAAAAACCTCCGCTGCCTTGCGGCATACCTCTTCAGGGGAAAGGCTAAGGGAGTAAACCCCGACAGAAAATCCGGAGCCGGAGTCCCTAAGGCGGTTTGACGTTGTAGTCAACACCGGCAACTCCTGCGGCGCACCTGAAGCCAAGCTGTATTGACTCCGTCTTTCCCTTGGACCCTTCAGCTGCGAAGAGAGGGGGGGTCTGCTGTATGGGCAACAGCAGACCCTCCATATCACCCTGCCCAGGCTCTGTAGCTTCAGCGTCATCGCAAGATGTCGATTCAACACGGGAGGAGACAGATACCGTGTCACTCCCGAGTTGGACTGCACAGCCATTCTCGGCGGTGCAGATAGACTCTTAAGAAGCTACACCATCGTCTCTCGAGACGGACGGCTGCCGACGACGACTTCCTTTGAGGCTAATAGTAGTTTCTCATTTTGCATATCCAAGTAGCTCTAGATAAAGAGATTTTTCTGGTTATCTGTTTTGTGCATTTAAACAAGGGAACACTATCATGTGTCACTTCCACCAGGAGCCACAGCCTCTCAGAGGGTCGGAGGCCGGCTGACCCGAGCTGACATTCAGTCCACCTTTCGGCAGACTCAGTCAGCCTCCCCTGGTGGGCTCAACTTCCTGAGCAGTCCCTCAGCGAAGCCAACGATGCCTCCTTCCTTGCTTCTTCTCTTTCAGAGGTTGAAAAACATGCTTCTCCGCCACGTCCCCTCTGATTCCTCCATGATCTCTCTCTTTGCCTCTTTCAGTCCAGCTAAGCCCAGCTAAGGCCTGGTGTCCTATAGGCTGGATAGAAACTGCCAGGGGGACCTCAGTCATCCTTGCTAAATGCAGAAGTTGCAGAAGCCACCAACTCGGGCCAAGATTCTAAAGTAGAAGAGAGTGTGACCTTCCCAAACTGCTAATCCTGGAGATAAATTTTTTATAATTATCCAGTCTTGTGGTCATCTCCTCCCATTATTCTTACCTCCCTTCCAGAAAAGGCATCTTTTTCTAAACCAAATTATGGCCAGGGTGAGTGAGTTAACACTTTAGCTGAACTATCTAGAGACCATTTTAATTTGGTATTTTTAATTTACTACTTAAAAGTCACCTTTCTGAAGTATAAAGTTATTTCTGAGACTCTATCCTCTAAGCCATTTTTAAAAACTCATTTGGCTTGCACAAAACAGTGAAAGCCAAGGTCATAGCCCTCAAAAGACTTTTCTGTAAAAACACGTGTTAAAGTAATAACATAACGCCAGCTCTTCAATTTTCTTGTTGAAGTCAGCCTCCCTATCCTAAGCTGTTCCTATGGCTCATGCAATGGCCTTGACTAAAACATTCCCAGGGCCTCATTTTCTCCTTCACTTTCCTGACACTCCTTCCATAATCTAACCATAGTGGTGGGGGATCAGTGCCAGTCATCCTTCTGGAAACAAGCACAACTTTTTTGAGGATTCCAGATCAGCAAGAAGAAACACAATATCGATATATTTAGCCAAGGACACAGAATTGTATTAGAAGAGAGAGTGATGAAGGACTCAAATGCTGGAGATTTTTAGGTTCAGGTAACAGCTAATAAGATTGATAATCAATGTATGTAAAAAGCTATGGTTTCAGGAACTGGAGGTATGACCCGCCTTGACTCCAAGAAACCAAAAGCAGTTGCACCTCTGTGCCTCAGGAGGACTGCAAGCAATCAAGATGGCATCTGAGCCATTATACTCCAGGGTGACCACCACCCAGGACACAAAGACCACAGCCCAGGACACAGATGAAAGAATGCTGCAGCTTTTTATCCGATTATCCCATTAACCTTTTCCCTGAATTCTAAACCCCTTACCTACTCTTCTGCTTATAAAAAGGGCCCATTTTGGAACTGCCTTTTGAACCAATGACTCCACTACTAGGATTATACCCGAAGAATCTTGAAACCCCAATTCAAAAGAACTTATGCACCCCTATGTTCATTGCAGCACTGTTTACAATAGGTAAGTGCTGGAAACAACCTAAGTGCCCATCTGTAGATGAGTGGATCAAAAAACTGTGGTACATTTACACAATGGAATACTATGTAGCAGAAAGAAAGAAGGAACTCCTGCCATTTGCAACAACATGGATGGAACTAGAGAGAATTATGCTTAGTGAAATAAGCCAGGCAAAGAAAGAAAAATACCATATGATATCACCTAATACAGGAAACTAAAGAACAACACAAACAAAGGAACTAAATAGAACAAAGAGCAGAATAGCAGTCAATAGGGGGGAGGGGAGAGGGAGAGAAGGGGGATAAGTAAGGGAAGGGTTTAATTAAAGAGCCTGTATGAAAGACTCATGGACATGGACAACGGGGAGGGATATGATTGTGGGAGAGGGGGTGGGTTGGGTGGGGGAGAGAAATTGGGGGAAAAGGGGACAACTGTAATTGAAAAACCAAAATAAAAAAATTTAAAAAAAAAAAAAAAGGGCCCATTTATACTGCAATTTAAGACAGTCTATTAGAAACAAACTCACCGTCTTCTCAGATCTCCGACCATCTGAATAAAGCACCTATAAAGATTCAATCCCTGTCTCTGCTTATTGGTTCTGGTAGGTGGCAGGAAGCACGGACACTGGCTTTTCTGGTTTCAAAACTACACAGACTCCCTGTGAGCAGATGCAGCAAATCTCACCATGGTTTTCTTTGCATCCAGAGCCCTTAATTGGCAGTGACATTATGCACAAAGTTAGGGTCTTACCAGATCTGAGTTCATTTCTTGCATGCTCTTAGCCACTATGCTATCTTATTCAGACAGTTTTGCTTGTTATTAAGTTACCTTGTCTCAGTTTCACATTCACTCTTTTTTACTCTAATTTGTAATGGGGCTGAAACCACAACTCTGCTTTGCCAAGAGATGCCCTGTTAGGTTCTACCAATAGGGGAAGCTAGAGGGACTCTGGAAGGTTAAAGGAGGCAGAATGATCACTTTCATTTCCTACCAGGGTCACCTCCGTGGTGGTACCCTACCCAGGCATCAGCAGCTGGTTACAGTAGAAATCGGTTCTGTTTTCTAGCTTCTTTCCATACTCACAGAAGCAGCCTCACTGTACCTCTCAGGGGTACCAGCACCATTGAGGCAGAGCCCCTCCTCCAAAGGTCTGCGTCTCAACAATGTATTGGGTTGGTCAAAAAGTTCATAAGTTTGTTTCCATAAAATAAAAGACACATTTTTTATTTCCACCAATAACTTTATTGAGTTGGATATTTTGAGTACGTAGGCTATTTCCCGCTATTGACTTCTAGTGGGTAGAACAGGGGTGCTGTTAAACATCTTCCAATGCATAAGCCAGCCCCACAGCAAAGAATTATTTGGCCAAAATGTCAATAGTACCAAGAAGCTTCGCAAATCACTTTTGACACATCCAGTCAGACAGAGCACCTTCTCCATACACTGCACAAATTTTTTTTTTTTTGCGTTTCAGTTGTATTTTTACCTTTCTTGAAATAATGAAGAATATGCCAAAAATGTAGTGTATTTTCTTCCACCTTCAATATTAAAATAGCTGCATAAAAATTCACCAATTTTGATTAGGTTTTTTTTTTTTTAATGCATGATGATATGACAGCTGTCATAATACAATCTAATGAAATTGTTTCAAATGAAGTTAAGGACAACTAAGCACTAGTAGAGCCATCATATGGAAAAAACTACATGAACTTTTTGACCAACCCAATAGGATCCTCCTCACAGCTTCTGGATTCTGATGACCACTCAGTCTCCTCCCTTTGTTTCCCAGCCATAGGATGGTAGCTGCTCCATTCAGTTTCTGCCTCTGTGTTATCTCTGCATTAACTTGCTGCCTTTCCAGTCCTCCAACACCTATTTAAATAAGTCCCTATATTCAATTTTCCCTGCAATTTATACTTTACCAGCTAGACTCTGACTGACATAAAAGTATATCCTGTTGTTCATTCTAAAACTTACTGCTTTCAAACTCTGTGCCATTCACCATTTCACAGACTTCATCTTGAATCAGTGAAGGAGAGAAATTACTTCCAACCATCCCAAGCCAGGGATTCTAGGCCTTGATCAACTGGAAGGAAAATAGTTGATTACATATCTTACGAAATACCACCAGGCATAAAATGTCCAGCTACCAAAGAACTTAGGAACCTTACCCAAACATGAAAAAATACCCAGCTTTGTACATTTCATATAGGGTCACCTTTGTCATCTTGCCCCCTACACATATACTTCTATTTTCCCCACCACCCTCCACTTGCCAATTTCAGAATGAGGTAAATTTGTGAAGTCTGAAGTTACAACCACCCAGCAGGTGTGTGCCTTCTGAGTGAAATGAAATGAAATGCAGCATTTCTTAAAAAGCCAATTATTTCCAACCTGTTCCATTAGAGTCAAACATGCAAAATGAGCATGTAACATATTGACTTTTGTGCCCTGTGGCATCTGGGCCATAAGTGTCCTGCTTATCATAACACTCATCTCCATAGCTCTCACAAATCAGGACCCTCCCCAGTAGAGCACACATTGCTCGTTCATAACTCAGTATGACAAGAAGACAGGCGGTCTGATGTAACAGACCCAGCCTCCCATGCCCCTGTGCTTCTGCACACACAGCTAGACCAGCTACCCCCACCGACATGACCATGAGTCACGAAGCCTACCCACCTGCATCAGAACAAATTGCAGACAGTACCATGTAGCCAATGCCATTTCCTGTGAGAAGGGAATCAAGCTGCCAAGAGATCACCCTAGGCAGTGAGGGGAGCCCTGATTGAAGCCCGGTGGAAAAACTTGGGCTTTGAAATCAGACCAACCATTTAAATCTTGGCTCCTCCACTTATTCACTACAAGACTGGGGACAAGTTACTTAATCTCTCTGAGCCTCAGTTTCCTTCCCTGGAAAATGGAGCTAGTAATGACTATTATATGGTTTTTGTGATGATTAAATAATATATGTAGAGTAACTTATATAGTACCCAGTACTGTAAGAACTTAAGAAATTGTAGGCATTTGTTTTTTTCAAAATAAATATTAACAATCTAGTAAGTTTCAGACTACTGAGGGACTGTGCTTTCAATGCATCTCTTTACCACTTTCTGCTGTAGTTATAATGACAAACTAAGAGCAAAAAAGTAAATTTCCTGAGTTCTTCAAAATGATCACTTGTTGAGCCCCTTCTGGATGATGCACACCTTCACACTCCTCTCTGCCTTGCTCCACCATCATCCTCCCATCGCTCCCTGCATCAACTCCTAGAAAATATGTGAAAATGAGTTTCCTGAGCTCTTCCTGTAGCACACTCTCCACTCCAGACAACTTTTTTCCATTTCCTGCTGCCTGCTCGGTGAGTCCTAATGGCTCTGCTCCTAGTGATCAGCCAAAAGAAGAGCTTTTTCCAGACCCAGCAGGGAAACCCCAGGCACCCAGCCGAGGTGCGTGCAATGCTCTCAGCTCAGCCCCTGAACTTTGACACGGGCGTGGCATTTGCAGTTCGGCAGGAAAGCTGCATAATTACGGAAAAAGAGTGCCTTCTGATTGTTCCTTTCTCTGCAAGTGCAATCTCTCCTAATAACATCATTCAACTGAATGCTCCTAATTCTGTCGGAATGCATTTTAATTATCACTGCTTCTTATGTTGGTGAGCTGTCGCTGGAGTTTTTGATTTGTGATGTAAAACAGGGAAGCCATAAAGTATTTTGGTGACAGCTCCCTGATTAGGCAGCATTGCAGCAAAACAAGTTGTCACAATAAAACTGATTAATCAAGTTGTCAGAGTAAAACAAATTAATGCCACAAAACCTTTGCAAGAAATTACCTCCATATCTTGTGGTATATGACTGATGTAGTCCCTCAATTAGCAGAAACTTCCATCTTATGAGCATTTCCAAGTCTGCACTTGGGATCTGAGTTGGGCCAGTGGACCTGGAGCAGAGGAGTAACTGAAAACCCAGAGACCAAAATGTCTCCAAATATGGAGAAGAGAGTCACTGACTTATTATCAGAGATGCTTCTTTCCTGCCTAATGCTTGGGAAACTATTAGTACCTGAAATAGAATGTAGGGCTATGAAGTTTTAATGTAAAAATAAATACAAAGACCTTTGCCCACAATGCTACCAGTGGGTCTGGAGTTAATTTATTAAGATGTTTAATCACAGGTGACTGGCTAGAAGGATACTCTGCAGTTCTTCTTATATATTCCTCTGTCTCAAGGACAGATTTTGTCTACACTGGAGATGTCAATCACAGCCCCTGTCTACCACAGTTCATTGTAACATAAATGGTGATGTTTGGTTATACAGAGCCCCAGTCCCCCACACCCAGAGGTGATTGGACCAGGGGTGGGCATGCCCCCTGATCCTGGTATAGAAGGATGAGCTGGGTCAATGACATTTCCGCTCTCAAGATTTTAACCAGGAAATACTGATGCTACAATGAGCTGGTTGGCTGTGGAAGCTGAAGGCGAGAAAAGCACCATAGGGTAATGCAGAGCCATTAAGTGTGTTGGCAAGTCGAAACTAGAAGGAAGCAAAGGCTTTGAGGTAAAGAAAAGATATGGGGTAAAATATGAAGAAATCAGTGGGGCACCAAGAAGAGAAAGAGATAGTAGCCCATAAGAGAGTTGGGGATCAACACCGAACTCTAGAGCAGCCTCCATTCCAGGAAGATCTTCAGGTTCAATTCTAGTTTGCAGTCTTTGAGTAAAACCCCTTTTACTTGAGAACACTGGACTGGGTCTATTTCTTGCAAAGAGAATAACAGGTACAGGGAGAATAGAGAAGAGAAGGGGATCCATATGATTTGATTAGTGTCCAAAGTATTCATCGGAACAGATACCACCTGGTATGCCATACCAGAGCACATTGCTTGCGTGCCACACTGAACACATGGCAAATGGTGCTAGGCTAAGGGAGGCCCACAACCACCCTAGGCTTTGTGAATTACTGCAGCATTGGAAGAAAGGGCTAAAACACAAAGCACTGCCCCTCGGCATCCCCTCTTGAGGTGTGAGTAGATATTTGATGTAGCAAAACCAGAGTCCAGCCGCAGGCTCCAGGTTTGAAGGCAATGAGCACACCACTCCTTGCTCTGACAAGCTGCCACCCTCAGGAGACTTCAGCCACACCACCTTTGAGGGAAGAGATTCAAATATTAGAGGGAGGACTGACATAGAGTGGAGAGAGATAAAGGTATTGTTACCAGGTCTGGACCCAAATAATACCCTAGGGTCATAAGAACTTCATTTTTCAGCATCCTAATGAGTAAAGAAAGGCTCAACTCCTACACTGATGAGTGTGCACACCCACACATGTACATGGCAGATTATTTTTAAATGAAACATTATATGCAAATATATTTGAGGACATTCTGAGGAATGTCTTCTTAAAAAATAAAGTGACTAGGTTTTAAATGTTGCAGACAATGGATCTGCTTCATCTATTTCATTACTGTTGTGCAATTCGATACAACCACAGATTTCTGAAAGTAAATTTGGCAAGTGGAAGATACAAATTCAACTCAAACTTAATTAAGAAGTTAGAGTAAATATGCCACCTCCTTCAGAGAGGTGATGGGGACATGGAGTGGAGGACCAGAGTTGAAGGAAATTTAAGATAATTCCAGTCTGCACAATTCTTTACAGCTCAGAATCCTCTCACGCACATCAGCTCATTCTGGTCCTCCTCAGTACAACCCCAAGAATTAGATACTATTATCATTATCATCATCTCTATTTTATAGTGAAGGTAACGGGTTCAGAGATATCAAAATACTTTCCATGAGAGAAAGGAAAAGCCACGTGGGCAGGATGCTTTTCAGAGCCCAGTGCCCCAGTCCAGTTATATATGTTCTAGCTGGGGTCCCAAGCAAAGTATGCAGCTTGCAAGGGGACCACTTCCTGGCAGCTCCAGCAGAGTCTCTAACCCCATCCTCCTGCCTCTGCCTGCCTGGAAAGTAAACACCACTGAAACCCACCCACCAAACCAAACCCAACCACATTCAGCTTCTGACTGAACACGTGCCCTGCGCCACATCCTCATTCCCACCCTGTTCTGTATTCTCCCACCCTTACCCTTCCTTCCACAGCTGCCCTCCTGCCAATCCAGTCTTCTGAGCCCCATGGTAAAAAAAATAAAATATAATATAATATATATATATTCCACTATATTTTCCACTCGTAAAACACTCCCTCTACCTCCTGGCCTAAATGGCACTTGAATTTCTCTCTCCTGGGAAGATGACCTCCTGCTGCTAAGAAGCAGAGGCCCATATTTTTCACTGCAGTTTTCTGAACATGATCTGTTGTCTCTTACCTCCTTCCTTCATTCATGCTGTTCCCACTCCCTGAAATGCACCCCCTGCCACTCTATGCCACCTTCACTCCCCACCACTGTCTTTCTGCCACTTCCAGCACTAACTCAGCTGTCAAGGGTAATCCATGTCTCTTCTCCGGGTGGCCTGTTTTGGCTACCTCCTCTGTCACAGCTGCCCTGTACAAGTTTCTTTCACAGACATACTAAACATTTAATTACAGTCATTTGTTTATATATCCCTCTCCCCTACTATTTCAGAGGGCAAAGACTATGTCCTATTCATCCCCATATCCTCTGGCAGTGCCTGACACAGAGTATATGCCTGATATATATATTTTCCAAATAAATAAAAGCAAGAAAATGAATGGAAGCGGCTAAGCCAGGACTCTAACCTAAGTGTTCTGATGCAAAACCCATGGTCTTTCCTCTAAAATGACTAGTCATATCCAATGATAAAACCTAACCAACAGATGGAATGACTAAGATATGGGAGGAGAGTAACAAAGCAGGAAATCACCTATTGCTGTTCTACCCTAACCCTCACCTGCCTCTGCTGAGTGGTGCCAAAGGCATCAAGCCTCAGGCAACACTAAAGGAGGTACTGAAGCCAGTGCCGACTTCCCTTGACCTCCTTAGTTCACTGTCATATTTCTTTTTTTTTTCCTTTTTTTTTTTCTTCAAGTTCACTGTCATATGTCTTATGCATCAGGGATGAGTCAGAGAATTACCTAATATTCAAAAAAGGGAGGAAACTAAGAGATCATTTGCTTCCTCCTTTTCCTTTTAAACATGAAGAACTAGAAGCACAGAGAAATGAAGGAAGTTGTCGCAGGTCACCCAGAAACTTAGGGACAGAGCCTAGACTCTAGATCCCCATCTTCTCCTCCTGGTCCTCTACTCCTGTGCTCTCTCCTTCTCATGATGATCAAGGCAGGAGGTTATTACCCTGGACTTCATTAAATCCACAGGACTAGGACCAGGCACGTACACTCAGATATCACAGGAAGGAAATTCTACCTCTTTCCCCAGCCCTGACCTTGGACTCAAAGAGACTGAGGCTTAAACCCAGCTGGTACCACCTACTAGTCTACTGAAGTGGCACAACTGAGTTAACCTCTCTGAGCCTCAAATTCTTCACTTCTATACTAAGGATTTGATATCCTTCCCTCAGGTTTTATATGAAAATAGATAATGTGGTCTATGTGGAAGCTCTTAGCAAGAGTTTAGCATGCATTAGGTACTTAATAAATAAACATCTTAAATTGGTTTCAAGTCATGAAAATAGTCATTTGCAAAGGAAGGTTAGAGTCCTCCTTAAAAGTATTCTGCCAATAGACACCCCCTTACCTACACAGTCTTTTTTCCTAGAGGGTCTTCCATATTTTGCCTAAGTCAAAAACTGCTGCTTCTTTAACATGACAAATATTTTACTTCCATAGCTCTTAACTCATTCTCATGCAAAATAATTTTCTCAGTTGAGGCAATAAAAATCTATTCCATGTGGAATAAAACAATGCTTTTGGTTACTTATATAGCTTTTTAGTATTTTCATTTTCTATCCTAAATCAATGTTCTGCTCCTTCTTAACTGGTCTTGTTCTTTTCCTACCACCTGGTCAGTTTCTTTCTTTCATTTTTTATTAATTTAGTTTATCTTTTTAATCAAAGACTTCATGCACATGATTTAAAGAGTAAATAGTTCTATGAGACTTATTATTAAAAACCAGCATGTCCTCCCACCACAACCTCCTTTCCATTTCCCACTCCCTGGAGACAATCGCTTTCAACTCTCTTATCTGATTTTCTTTTGAGTTTATTTTGATGTCACTAAATAACATGCTTATAATGTTACTTTTTAAAACATTTAGACTCTATTGACTGATATGGAAGATGAATATTTAACTCCCCTTCCTCCTCCAGATCCTGGCCCATACATGCACACTGTGCCGTTGCTCTGTGCCCATTCTCCTCGTAGAGCCAGAAGGTAAGTTTGGTTAAGCTGCTCTTTTGTTTCTACATTACTATTATTATATAAATGCTCTTCATAGCCAAGCCATTTATATACCATTATTGTTTTTCCATTCCTACACTTAATAATGATCTTATAGGTTTTGATTAGACTGATCACTAATCCACCCCAAAGTCTTCCCCAGCTGTGTAAATCTCCTCTCAACACATTCAAACACAGTAGATGTTGTCAACTTCATGTTTCTGAGGAAGTCTCTTAGAGCCTTCAGGCAGTCTGGACTGGTTGTTCCCAGGCCTGCTACACACCTGTCATCTTGGGCCCTCCTTCCACCAATATGCTGGGTATTTCCTTCACTTCTGTCTCCTGTTGAAGCCCATTTCTTAGTTTTTCTTGGATTACTTTACCTTAGGAAGTGTACCCATTAGTCACTTCACAGGAAAGGGTAGGCACAGGAAATAAGTTTTTTGAGGTCTAGCACATCAGAAAATATCTTTATCTTAACTTCATGCTTAGTTGATTGGTTAAGCATAGAATTCTTTGTTGGAAATTGTTTTCCTCTCAGATTTTGAAAGTACTGCTCCATTGTCTTATAGCTTCCAGTGTGGCTGTCCTTGGTGTTCTGAAATTTTACAGTGCTGTGCCATGGTACAGCTCTATTTTAATTCACAGTGCTGATTCTGGTAATTCATTTTGAGGAATATGTACTGAATAATGTGGGAGGTAATTTTTTTCCCATCTGACTTATTCCTTCCAGATTCCCATTATTCAGCTGTTATATCTCCTGAGGTCTTTTGTTTTGCTTTCCTGTTTTTCATCTTTGTCTTTTTGCTCTACTCCAGGAAGATTTACCCAACTTTATCATCATTTACTCATTTGTTCTCTCAGTAAGTTTTTGTTGACTCTCTACTATGTACAAAGCAATGTTCAAGGTGCTGGAAATGCTTTTATAAAAAAAAAATCCCATTATTATTGATCATATATAGTCTTTGGACTCTATGATTGATTTTTAGTTTCTGCTACCAAATTTTCAGTTTTCAAGAGTTGAAACTCAAGGTTTTACACAGCTTGTAATGACAGGTCAGAGAATTTTCAAATTCACCAAGTCCTGGCTCTTTCTTGTTTATCAGGACTTCCCTCAATTTATCTCTGTCCTCTTGCATCTTACTGTAAGCAATAAGAAGAAACCAGGCAATGCCTTCAATAGTTTGCTTAGAAATCTCCTGAGCTAGATCACTTAGTCCATTAGGTAGATTTTCTACTTTCCACATCGATGGAAGGCAATAATGTTGTTAAGTTCTGCCGCTACATCACAAAGATCTCCCTTCTTCCAGTTCCCAAAATAGATTTCTTACTTTCCTTTGAGACTTCACCAGGAGCATCATCGAAGTTCAGATTTCTACTGTCTGTTCAACTTAATTTAGAGGGTTTTTTCCAATATATGCATTAAAAATCTTCCCAGGCTTCATATACTGGCCAACTAGAAAGATACTCCGTATTTTTAGGTATTTGTTATAGCATTGCTCCAAGGATGGCACCAAAACCTAACTCAGGTATTTATTGCTGTATAAAAAATTACCCCAAACATAGCAGCTTAAAACATTTATTATCTCATCATTCCTATAGGTCTAGAATCCAGGTTTGGCTTAGCTGGGTGCCTCCACCTCATGGCCTCTCACAAGGCTGCAAAGAGCCAGTTAAAACTTTGTCTCAACTGAAAACTTCACCAAGAAAAATCCAGTTCTAGCTCTTGCACGTGCTGTTGTCAGGATTCAGCTCCCTGTGGACTGTTGTACGGAAGGCCTCAGTTCTTCACTTGTTGTTGGCTGGGGGCTTTCCTTGGCTTTCTGCCATGTGGGCTACTTCATAAGGCAGTTGGCTTCCCCCAGAGAAAATGAGTAAGCAAGTAAGAGAGGAATGCCTAAGGCAGAGTCACAGTCTTTTTCATACCCTAATATGATCAATGACATGCCATCACTTTTTCCATATTCTATTTATAGTTGTAAGACACTACATATTCAAGGGGAGTGGATTATACAAGAGCATGAATATCAAAAGATATGAACCATTGGGGGTCATCTTGGAGGTTGTCTACCACAATACTATATTATATAATATAATACTACACTAAATACAATAACAAATAAAAGTAAGACAACATGAGCTAACACATTAAGCCACACAATAACAGAATCATGGAACAGAGAGAAAAGGCCTCTCTTCAGGGTGGTTATTGCCAGTTTTACATTCTGACTTTGCAGTATTCATTGACATATTGGACTGCTTTGTTGGTTGGTAATGCAAACTTTCCCAGATATCTAAATTCTAATTGTGATTGTTAATGCAACCATTTTCATGATATTTAAATGTGTGTAAGTTGAGTACTGAATAATTGGGAGAACTATTGTAGTTTGAAAGAGAGAAATATATGCTAAGAAATGTAATCATAATATCTGTGAAACTCATGGCGTAAAAAGAATCTCTATTTCCTAGGCTGGCACTGACAGCTCTTGCTGAGATTTGTCCAGCTTTCAGGCTGTCTCTCTCTACTTCATATTGACTTCATAAGATTCATCCCTGATCAGTATTTAAGCTAGCCATTGGTCAACCACAAAGCATCAATGAACACCTAATATGTGCTAAGCCCTGCACTAAGCACCTGAGAGAATTAGTCATGGTCCCGAGTCTTCATAGCACAGTCTGATAGGGGAGGTGAACAAGTAAACATATACAAAGACTTTGAGCTGAGTGGATGGGGTTGGGGACAGCATTCCAGGTGATGGGCATAGCAAGGGTATGGGAGAGTCAAAATTCATTTCTTGTTTAAAAGGTCTGTCCAAATACAGATGCTCCTCGACTTGCTCCCATCAGAAGCTGGAAATGATGTAAGTCACAAATGCATTTAACACACCTAACCTAATGAACATAATAGCTTAGCCTAGCCTGCCAGAAACTAGCTCAGAACACTTAACCTTAACCTACAGATGGGCAATTGCTTGCGTTTCATCTCAAGAATAATTGCCTTCCTCTTCTTCTCACCAGAAGCAGGAGACACAGATGGGTGCTTTGTAGACATGATGGGATATTAAAACACAAAACAAAATATCCAAAAAATGCTGGTGATGCAGTACAGTGTAGAGCATGTGGTTTGTCCTTACAGTTATGTAGCTGACTGGGAGCTGCGGCTCACTGCTGCTGCCCAGCATCACAAGAGAGTAGCATACCTATCGCTAACCCAGGAAAAGATCAAAATTCAAAGTACAGTTTTGACTGAGTGCATATCACTTTTGCATTATCATAAAGTTGAAAAATCTTAAGTTGAACCATTATAAGTCAGGGACTTCTGTATAAAGAAATAAGAGAGGAAGCTCGTGGCTGGTGTGTTTGGAGATTTTTGTCTATCTGAGAGCATCAGAGGTGGAAAGATTTAAAGTCAAGGAGAACTTTGGGCTGAAGTTGTCAAAGATTAAAGTGGTTTGCCACGGAAACCACTCTTCAATTCCTTCTCTTTTTCTGTTTTGGCCATTCTAATCTTTCACTTTCTCCAGTAAGCCTTGCTCCTTCTCTTTCATTCTTGGATCCTTGAATGTACCATTTCCTTTACCTACAATACTCCCTCCACCTAATCTTCCATCATCTTGCTAGTTCTCACTCCTCCTCCAGCTCAGCTTGGATGTCACTTTCTCTGAGAATCCTTCCATGATCACTACCACCCACAAACCAGAGCAGTCCCCATTAGCCTCAGAGCTGTCCCTGCTATAACACTCTTCATTCTTGTGCAATATCTGTCTCTCTAGATTGCTAGATTTCAAGCTCCTAGGATAAGGGTGTCATCTGTCTTCTCCATTACCAAATTCCCAGAGTCTAACAGCATACATGTCATATGAGAGGGTGTAGTGAATGGATAAATGAAGGAGGGAATGAATGAACAGAGCATTCTCTGTCTCTGGAAGTAACTACATGGTATTTTGATGGAAGTGTTATATAGAAGATTCTGGATGAGGCAAGAGGGGTTGGGACTTCAGGGTGGACTACATGAACTTTTAGCTCTGCTCCAACTCTACAATTTTAGGATATAGCAACGAATAAAGCAATAGTAACTCCATCCTTCCCCTGGAATGAAAACATTCTGCTCCTTTAAGGACATAATAATCCAATGATTTAGAACTTTAGTTGTGAATCACCACCCAAAGAAGACCAAATACAAAGGAAATTATTTAAAACAGGTTGAAAGGTCAAATGTGACCATTATCTTTCTTCACTGATGCCCAGCAAAGGTAAGTAAGGCTCTTGGGTGAGTGAGAGAACCAACTAAGAACCCATGACCAGGGCTGAATTCTGACTCTCTTCTAAGTAACTGGGCTACCTACATGGGGCTTCACTGGTAGGATAAATGTTCTTGACATTTTTTTGGCTCATTGCCCATCTTGCAAATACAACGAAAGTTATAAAATCCCCCCTGCCCAAAAAGTGTACATGGATACATATATTTAGAAATCTGTTTACTATAGTAGTTCTCCCTTATCTGCAAGGGATATGTTCCAAGAACCGCCATGGATACCTGAAACTGTGGATAGTACCGAACACTATATTTACTATGTTTTTTCTTATACAGACATACCTATGATAAAGTTTAGTTTATAAGTAACTAATAATAAAACAGAACAGTTATAACAACATACTATAATAAAAGTTATGTGAATGTGGCTTTAAGTAGAATAAGGGCCACTTGAACACAAGCATTGAGATACCACAACAGTAAATCTGATCACTGACAAGGCTACTAAACCACTAATGAGCGAGAAGCATATTCAGCCTGGATACGATAGACAAAGGGATGACTCACATCCCTGGTGAGATGGAACAGGATGGTGCTACTCGGACTGTCGCCTAATTTAAAACTATGAATTGCTTATTTCTGGGATTTTTCATTCAATATTCTCAGACCATAATTCACCTCAGGTAACTAAAACTGCAGAAAGCAAAGTGGCAGATTAAGGGTAACTACTGTATTTCAGGGACTCCCTCATCTTCCTGGAGCTCATGCACTGGCCTCAAGTTGCAAGCCCTGGCCGGGCATTAGTATTTAGCAAGCTTCACAGACAGTTAAGGGAGCAATGTGTTCCTGAGGACTTAGGTCATAAAAAGCGCTGTTTTCCGGCTCCTTGCAAATCCTTGGGGTGACAGCCACCAGCTGCACCCAGAAACTGACAGATACTGAATAACATGGAAAGACCATATTGTAAACTCCTTGACGTCCGAGTCTGTGCCTACTCTATTTACTATTGTAGAATCTCCAATGAAAACTGAGCAGAGGGAAAGACCCATGAAAATTTAAGAGGTAGAGGGAGGGAGGTTGGGGAAGGGGAGGAGACATTCAAAGGAAAAGACACAGGATTTCAAAAAAGAACCATTAAAAAAAAAAAGTGACATTATACAGAGAGACAAAACAGAGAGAGCAGCCATGGGGAGCTAAGACCAGGGCAGAAGTTACCTCACGTCAGGCATAGCCTCCCCACAGTTAGCTGCAGAGCAGCCACGAAAAGACCTGGCTGGCCAGCTATAAAACTATTTAACTTGTTAGGACTTAAATCAATAAGAACCAGTATAACATTTGTGCTTCCTGCTTCTCTTACTTACACAGAAGACAAACTGAGAAAAACTCTATTTCTTCAGCCTGAAACATTTCCTTCAAGAAGCCAACCTGCTTCAAAACCAACAATGAAAGAGTGAGAAAAAAAATGCTGTATTTAGATCCAACTCAAAGACAGTCTCTGCGCTTTCTCTTTCCCTACAGCTGGTTCCAATCTCAGCAAAACTCAATTAAATTGCTACCAATTTGCAGTCTCCCGTTGAGGTTTCTGGCCTGTCTTAAGCAGGAGCCAGAGAGTGGCTGGTAAGAGGACAGCAGCTCTGGGGGCAAAAAAATCAAACCCAACCTCGCCCTAGGGGGCAGATGTCCCTCTCTGGGACAATTCCACTCTGGCCAACACTGGGGTGATCTGCCTTGCCTTCAAGGCTAACCACAGGGGTCTGAAGCCTCTACACCTTCACAGACCAGGGAGGTAGAGATGCAGCAGGTGGTTAAGAGTACAGGGTTGGCATCAGACAGACCTGGCTTTGAATCATAGCTCTGCCTCTAACTACCTATGTGATATACTGGTTACTTAGCCTCTCTAAGTTCCAGCTATGTTATCTGTGAAATGGACAGAATAATATCTGCCACTCTTGCCCAGTGGAAATGGAGTTCTTTCTTTTTTTTTTTTTTTTTTCAAGTATATTTTATTGATTATGTTGTTACAGTAGTTCCAATTTTTTCCCCTTTACTCCCCTCCACCCAGTATCTCCCTCCCCCAGCATCCCCCCCCAAGTCCATACCCATGGTTTGTAAAAAATAACTATCCCTCCCTCTCAGATATTAAGACCCTTTGTAATCTTGTAAAGGACAATGGGCGAAGGTCTCAAGCTCCTCTAGCTGCTTCAAGCTGGACATGGTCGTCGTCCTACCTACCCTTGGGTCCAGAAATCCCTAATAACAGTGGGGGTGTGGAGGGGAGGGTGGCCTTCCCACATGGGGAAGGATTGTGCAGACTCCAGGTCAGTTGGCTGTCTCCGGACAACGGCGTGCTTGGTTTAGCAGGCTGGCATCCTTGTTGTTTTCTGGGGGCAACAGATTTGGCAAAAAGGGTTAAAAAGCATCATTCAATCCATAACTACTAGGTGACAAAAGGCAGGGATTAATTTTTCAATGTTCCACATTAGGAGAAAAAAAAAAGGGGGGGGGGCTTCTTTGGAGGAAGGTGTGCTAGGCACATCTCTCCTGTCCAAAACCCTTTTGCCCATTATATTTAGTTTGGGCTGAGGGAAATAGTTTATGTTTCCCCCCTCTCAGACCTCTGGGCCCTTTCTGTCCAAGCCATTAGGATAGAAAAGAGAATTCAGTTTTAAAGTGAAGTCCACAGACCACCCCATTCTTCACCAACCCAGCCATTTAGTTCAGCCAAACTGTTGAGTCTCCGGAGGCAGCGCTGCAGAGAGGATTAAGTGAGGCTTATGCATACAGACAATCACTCAGGTAATGCGGTCATAGGCTTATGCCCTTTGAAAACAGAAAACACATGTTAATTTATGTAACATAACCAACAAAAAAGTCTCTAAATCTGTAAGACTGTCTTATTGGGAAGACATCCAGTTGCAAGGCACTTGACATTCTACTTGCCTGCAACTTGAATCTCTTTGGTGATATCACAGATATGGTTTAATTTTCAAGTGAAACCATTTTTTAAATGAGAAGAAACTTTTAAGACGGTTAGCTGCACTACTTTACAGTCTGCCACTGATCATTGTGATTTTCCTTGAATAATGATTTTTCTCCCTAAGATTACTCTCCTTGTCTTTAAAGGGACTACATTAAGTCCATTTTTAATTTATCCTGTTCGTTTGCATAAACATAACAAGAGCAGCAAATGATCACTTATGATCTTTAGTTCTGTTTTGCTGGAACTTACCCAAGGAACATTTAGGGTGGCCCTCAGTCTGCTCTTCAGTGCACAGAAGCTGGGCCACATACCTGGCATTCATCCTTGCCTGTACACACCTGTCCTTTCCAAGTCTTTCTGGTTTTCCATTGTGCCTTAAGGTCCCTTCTAGCCATCTTTCAGGAAAACAACCTTCATTCCTTCCCTGGAGAGATTGCTGTGGACCGCACAACCAACCATGGCAGCAGGCCTTTTATTTCGCGGGCTTTTATTACCTTTGAAAGTCATTCCCAGTTCCTTAGGGCTGGAAATGGAGTTCTTTCACTGAGTTTCAAAGGAAAGTATTCCAGGGACCCAAGTACAGGGATTGTGACATGGTAAGATTCATTTTGAGTGGAAATAGAGGGCTGCCCTGCAGGTTCCCAATGTCTCCTCCATCCATCCTACTGTAGAAAAAGTCCAGCCTTGTCTTCATCAAACCGAGAACAAAGACCAGTGTCCAGAGATTCTGTGCCATATTAAAGCTTAGTCCTTTGGAGCACATGTGGTCTGCCACAGGCTCCAGGTGGCTGCTAGATCCATATGGCTGCTACAAAATGCAGGAGCACACAAGAACACAAGAGGAGGAGAAGAGAGGAAGAAGGATGAAGAGGGAGGGAGAGAGGGAAGGTGGAGAGAGAGAGCAAGCTTCTGCATTAGGCTGATTACATTATCTGGGGTTTGGGGACAGATTAGGTGTGTCTTCAAATTAACCAATCAACTTCCCAAGCTTTCAAAGGCTGGCCCTGGATCCTCTCCTTAACTAATCCATTTCCTAGATCTTTCCAGGTTCTGTATCCCTTATCCAATCTGATTCTTTTCCCAGGCTAGGTCGCCATCTTGGTCCCTATTGCGCATGTGTTTACCTCCCTCTTCACTATTCTATCCACCCCCCACCCTCAGTAATCTGCGGTGGTTACCTGGGGAGTACGTGAAACTGTAACTTCCCAGGGAAACAAGCAGACTCAGTGTCCAATTCAGTTCCCCAGCCCATCAGTCTCAACAATGTACAATTTCCGTTTGCTTCCTTCCTTTTTTAATATCTAGCTACCTACACTAACACTACATAGCATTGTTGTATTACATGTGACTGTTCAGGGAATGCATTAGCATAATATCTGTCACGTGGTAGAAATTCAGTACACATCCTGTGATATGATTAGATCCCCACTCCCACCCCAATTCCCACAAAAAGCAGAGATATGCATTCATCTGAGCATTTCCATACTGGATTAAAATGATCCAACAACAGGTTTGTCTCACCACTGAACAGGAAAAAAGGTCTGCTCTCTGTCTTCAGCACCTATCACACCATGGGTACTCCATAAAATATTCAGCAGATGAACAAATTTAGGAGCTATAAAGGAAAAACTCTTGTTTCCTTCTTTACTTTCACACTCTACTTTCAACACTTGTGGTCACAAAATGTGTGGGGTTTTTCCCCACACCAAGCAATTCTCAGATACCAGCTGGGTGTCCTATAATTTAACTCAATTCTGACACTGTCTGTATGGATTTAGCTTCAGATCCCAGGGATTAAGGGCTCAGCCCTGCAAGACCACCCTTCTGCCCCTCTTGAGATACCATTTGACATCACCTGTACTGCTGACTGGCCAGCTATAAATCAGAGATTTCCACAGCTGGAGTGGCTTATAGACCCCAGGAAAACAGCTTACTTACTAGATTACCAGTTTATTATAAAAGGATGAAACTCAGGAGTAGCCAAATGGAAAAGGTACATAGGGCAAGGTATGCGGGAAGGGCCCTGAGTTGCCACGCCCTTTCTTAACACCCACTCACCCAGCACCTCCGTGTGTTCACCAACCCGGAAACTCTCCAAAACCTGTCCTTTTGGATTTTTGTAGAGACCTCATTACATAAGTATGATTGATGGAGTCATTAGCCATTGGCAATTGATTCCACCTCCAGCCCTTTCTCTTTTTCCCTCTCTATAGGTGAAAGGAAGGATGGAACAGTATGGTCCAACCCTCTAATCAAATGATTGGTTCCTCTAGCAACCAGCTCTCACCTTATCTAGGGGCTCTTCAAAACTCACCTTATTAACATAAACTCAGGTGATGGAAAGGGACTTTTTATGAATAATAAAAGACTCTCCTTTTACCTTTATAGCTCTTACTACTTAGAAAATTCCAAGGGTTTTAGGAACTCTGGGTCAGGAATAGGATGAAAACCAAATAAATATTTATTTACGGTGCATACTACACAATGGTCAGCTGACATTTTTTCCTGTCAATGTGGACTCAGAAGAGAACCATAGAACTTACTTAAGCTACTGGAAATTTCTTGGTAACATGATATTCTTTGTAGTTTGTTCTATCCCTGACTTGCTATTCAAAGGTTTGCCCTTTAAACTAAATAGGTCACTTAGGGGAAGAGGCCCCGCCCCCATTTAGGGAAGGTGAACATGGAGAAACCTTGCCTGGCACAGGAGGCAACATTAACATTCACAAGGGCAAGGAGTCTCAAGCCAAAGTCTGGAGTCCTCATCTGCATGGACAATAACACACCCCGTGTTGTCTTCAAGGCAGAAACAGCCCAAAGAACCACTCAGCCAGCTCCAGGAAATGGCTAAATGGCAGGTCAAATTGCCCGTAATTTTGACGAGGGGGATGGCTGGATAATTCCAGCGCCTCTCTAGGGAGACATGAAATTCAGAATTTAAGCGGCAAGAAAAGGAATCATAAAAAAATCTATGCAGAATTTACATCCTGTCATAAAATGGAGAAGGACTTAGGATGCAAAGGGATCCCATATCAGCAGAGTATATTTGTCAGGAAATGGCCTCCCCAGCCGGCCCAGGCTGTTTGCCTCCAGAAATTCCTGTCAGGGCCAAAACAATCCAGACATTTGCAGTTATAGAATGTCAATTTGTTTTTAAACTATAACACTGCCAGGAAGACTTGTCTCCTTGCCAGAGATATGCTACAAGGCGTTCTGGGACAGCCGCTGTGCCATGTGGTGAGACCACCGATCTGTCCAGATGCAAAAAAATTGTGCACCTTCGTGGGCAGCCCAAGGGAGAGGCAGGGGGGCGGCCCCTCCCCACTCCAGGAGCCCTGAATCTGCAAGTGTCTATCCCGCCATCGTCCCTGCACATGCACAACTTATTAGAGGCACCCTTCTCAAGGAACCTGACTCTCAACTGTGTTCTTTCAGTGGCTGAGGAGGCATTCCTCTTTCCTTGTTGTGTGTTTGCGTACAGTGAAGAGATGGATGGCGGGAGGATAGCCTGCACCTCCCCCCTTCCCAAGGCTCTCCTTGTGTAATCCAGTCTTCTTCATCCACACTGGAAGGACACTGTCTTGTCAGGTGATACAAATGGGTGTTGCCCCTCACTTGGGGGACTAATTGTGACCTCTATTCCAATGGGGAGTTAAGATCTCCATGAATAAAGAGCTTCAGGAAGTATCCTGGTACCAAGTCAGAAGACAGGTGAGACTTCACCTGGCTAATTTACCCTTTGTATGGTGGAGGTGAAGACAGGTTCTCACCCTTAAGAGGTTTACTTAGCTGGGCCCTCACTTCTCCAGCCCTTTCTTCCTGAAGGCCATACCATCCAGGTTTTCTCTCCTTCTCTCTGGGGGCATTCCACCCTTTCCACATGTAAGGGGTACCCAAGTCTTGAATCCTTTCTTGTGGGAGCCTCCTATATCAGCTGGATGTCAGTAAAATTATTCCACAACTGGGATTCTGCTTGCTATCAGGGTTCAAGAGTGGCAGAGGCAGCTATTGTCTCCTGGGTGTAGGAAGAGATATGAATGTTTTAAATGCACTTAGAGCTCCCAGAAGCAGGCTCCAACCAGCTTTCTCCTAACTGAGGCACAAACATTCCTCACAATCACAAAAATTCACTTTCTTTTGAAACTCTCATATTCATTTTAGTTACATGACTTGGATCCTATTCCTTATTGAAGCAATAATCCTGACTTTTTTATGATAAAGAATCCTTTCTCTCCTTCCTGGACCAATTCATTAAAAATGGCTCCCAAATGCCTCTGACTGAGCAATCTGGGACAATGAAGCCATGTTTCTACTTGTCTCTTATCATCATGATTAGGGAATAGGGAAGGGGCCATATTGGCTCATTCTGCAGTACCTCCAACATCCTTACATCAACCTGTGAGCGCAGGTACCCAATTACCCTACAAGAGTCCTGCTGCTCCACTGCCATCCATGGAAGCAAGAGCATTTCTAGAGAGGGGGGCCATCCAAACAGCCTTCCCAAGAAGGGGACAGTGAGTGGACCTCAGGAGCACTTTTGATGCAGACAGAGCACATGGCTCTCCAAACTAGAAAGCCCCTGTTGAGCACCAGACAGGGCCCAGTGTAAACTTGGAACTTCAGGGGTCTCCAGGGGCTGTCATTTCTTCCTAACCAGCTTCTGTACCCTTGTCTTAAGTTTAAGTTTTGAGACATTGAGGCCTCCAAAGGTATATTCCAGAGGATGCCCCTGCTCTGAGCAAACTGAATGGCAAAAACCTTTTTCTCTCTACTGGAGTATTTCCTTTATTAATTATACATATTCTAGTGTCTGGTATCTTAAGAGAAAAATTTTCTCACTAGTCCATATACTCTTAAAACTCCATTTCTTCCCTTCATTTCTTGGTCAAGCTTCCAGAAATAACATTACACTTACTTGACTTCTCACTCACCTCACCCACTGAAACCTGTTTTGCCTGGCCACAGCTCAAACATCGGCTGCTAAAAGTCTTCACTGTCATCCTTGACATGATATCCAATGAATGTCCATCATGATATTGATACCTCCTGGTTTTCCTTTGCTGCACGGGCTGCTTTTGATTATAAGGCAACCCTAGAATTTTCACCTAATCCAGGACACTTTTAAGAGTGAAAAGAGGAAGAACAAACTATTGTGTGAGAACAATCAGGCAGAATACCAGAACAATCTGTATGCAAACCAGGATCACATTTATCATCAGTCTCCTTTACCAGCTTTAATCTCTCTCTCTCTAATCCTTAAAGGCCAGTGTCTCTCAGGGCTCTGTCCTGAAAGCCTCCTCTTTTCACTCTACACACATCTCTTAGGCAATATCCCCCATTACCAAGTTTTCAAATATCATCGAAATGCTAATGGTTTTCAAATCTATATCTCCAAGTGAGGTAGCCAGCCTCTAAGATAGCACCAATGACCCTTGAAGTCTGGTATTCATACCCTTGTGTATCTATCCCCTCTAACAATGTATCAAGGTCAGTCGGTGTGACCAATAGAATATGGTGAAAATTACGGTGTGTGACTTCTGAGGATAGATCAATAAAAGACATTGCCATTTCCCTCCTGCTTTCTGGATCACTTGTTCTGGAGGAAGCCAACGGCTATGTCATGAAGACACTCAAACCCTAGGCATAGATCCAAATGCTGAGAATTTAAGGCCTCTTGCCAATAGTTGGTGAACTTGACAGTCACGTGTGCCATCTGAAAGCAGATCCTCCAGCCCCAGTTGGACATTCAGGTAACCAGCATCTGACTGAAACCTCACGTGAAAGCTGCAAGCTAAGCACTCTTCAAGTCATCATTCACGGGAACTAAAATATTATATATTTATTGTTGCTTAAGCCACTGGGCTTGGAGGGCAATTTATCATGAACAATAGATAAAAACAAATCAACAACTTTGTTTTTTTTTCTTTAAGGTTTCTATCCAGATATCTAAATGTCTCAGCTCTGTACTTGAATAGCCCCAATATAAGTAAAATTCAGCACTTTTGAAATTCAACAGATTCCCCCCTCCACCAGCCTCTCTTCAGATCTGCTTCTTTACTTGTTCCCCATCTCATTAAGTGGTGGCAGCAACCTCTCAGAAAGCCAATCATCATCCTTGACTCTTCCCTCTCCCTCCATATCCTATCCATCCTTAGTTTCTGACAATTGATTCTTCCTCCTAAATAAATGTCTCCTGTCCATCCACCTCTGTCCATCTACTTTAATTCAGGCCATTATCATCTCTCTTCTGAGTCACCATAACAGCCTCCTTAACTGACCTCCTTGCTTCTGTTTCTACCCTCTTCCTATCGAGATCTTTTTATAAGAAAATAAATCAAGCATGTCACTGCCCTTCATAATAAAACCCTTCAATGACAACACAGTGCCCTTAGAATGAGACCCAAGCCCCCATCACAACTCATAGAACCCCATGAAATGTCCTCAACCCCAGCCTCCTGTTTTGCCATTCCGCACCTGGTCATGTTCTGCTCTTCTTTGCCTATCAGGTTGTGTACATTCTCCTCCTCTGCCTGGGACCACTACCCTTTCCCTCCAGACCCAAAGCTGTCATCAGATTGACTCTTACTCATCCTTCAGATTTCAGTCTAAAAGACACTTCCTCTAGGAAGCCTTCCCTGCACAGTGGCACTGACCTTGTCGGGTCCTGCTGCAGGTTGGGTTCCCCTGGGAAGCAGAGCCTGAGGCAGAGGTTATCATGCAGAAGGTTTATTAGGGGGCAGGCACTCTTGCAGTCACCACCTGTGGAAGAAAAGGAAGCAGGACTGGGAAGAGAGAGAAGTTGAGCTGCGATGCAGCTCATGAGGGTTCTGAGACTAAATGACCCTTAAGAATTGTCCCACATTGGGGCAAGGAGGTTGGACCTTTATAGACACACAGCCATCAGTTATTGGATGCGGCTGCCCCAGGAAGGGGGCATAATCTGGGGCCAGATGACTCTCTTCAGAGGAGAAAATCTCCACCTCCAGCCTATGGCTGCGTACTCCCAGCAGCTGCAGGACAAGTCTCCCATGATGATGGAAGCTCTCTCAGGCCCATCACGGTGCGCTACACAGGAAACTGTTATTTACCCACATACACCCTGCACTCACACTGCATCATAAGTGCATGACTCTAGTTTCTGCATTCCCCAACCACAAGTCCACACCTTTTTCATCTCTAGTCAGGATTTAGCACTACCTGGAATACAGGAGCTGCTCAGTAGAAGTCTGCTGAATGAATTTGAAGGACCAGAGATAAACTTCAGGACCTTCCAAGGAACAACAGTTGTGCAGGGCTCCCTGGGAACCCCCTTCTCTGAGCTGTATCAGCTCCCACCTGAGCCACATCTGTGTGGCATTCCTGAGGGTGGGTCTGTTCCCAGAACAGGGGGTTGAGAAAGCCCTTCGCCCTGGAGGAACAAGGGCAGGCACACTCCACACCTGCTGGGTCAGCTATCTGCTGCTGGAAATGCAGAGCTGGAATTAACAAGTCTGATGCAGCAGCCACATGTTCCAGAGGAATTTTTTTCCCCTTATTTTATTCTCACTTATTAAATTTTAAACAGCCCTTGAAAACTCTAGCCTAACATGGAAATCAAACACAACAAAACAATGTGTTTGTTTCCTATTAATATAGTAGAGCAGAGAGCCCTGCTGCAGCAAAGCTGTGAGTTCTAGGAGGAATATCAATCATCTTCTCCGAGCAGACCCAGAAGTCCACCCACCAGGAGTCCTGGCTGGGCCTGGCATTCCACACGGAGATCTGACCCCCGCCCCTGGGAGCCCTGGCTGACTGCACATAGACTCACAATTAAGCTGCTGCTGAGACAGACCCAGGAGCCCTTGGGTGGCTTCTGGCTGCCTGGAGAGGCTCAGGGGATCAGGACGCTATGCCCCCAAATAGCTCTCTGCCAGCCTAGGTTCTCTGACACCAGCTACATGGCCAGTAGTCTTGAGAACTGGGGAGGGTTCTTCAAGAATCTCTTGTGAAAGTGGAGAGGGAGCTCCTAGAGGAGAGCGAGGTGTGATCTTAAGGACTGTCCCAAAGTCGTCTGTGTTAGGTCTGGCAAGAGTGAGAGGAGAAATGACAGGAGAACAGGCCATGAGTTTAAAAGATTTATTTGGCCAGCTGCTACCGGCAGGCTGAGACCCCAAGGTGTCAGCAGTGAACCAAAGAAAGGCAGGGGTTTTTAAAGAGGATAAGTGGAGAGGGAGATGAAGGGACTCTTTGTAGATGGCTTTTGGGGAGTTGGCTCTGAGAACAGAGAGGCTTACTGAAACAGAAAAGTTGCTAAATTCTTTCCAGCAGGCTAAGACACCTTAGAAGGACACAGGCTTTGCCAGCAGGCTAAGATATCTTAGAAGGACACAGACAGTTACTAGCATCAACAGTTACTGAGCAGGTAGCAGATTAAATGGGGCTTGCTAAAACTATACCAGAATTCCCGGAAGCCAGGTCTTATGCCTAAGAATCTGTACACCTGTTTCCACTTTCCCCACCTGAGCCGAGCCCTGCCACTGGACTTGAGACTTTCGAAAGCAACCTTTAGAACAGGGACATCTTGAGATAGCATGAAAACAAGTTATGCAAATCAATGGTAAGTAAAGTGGGCTTTAAATTGGGTGATCATATAACATCATTCAAATTAGGACACTTTTGAGAATGAAAGAGTGTTTTGAATTAAGCCAACAATATATAGAAATATTAAATCATTATATGTTATACCTGAAACTAATATGTTATATGTCAATTATAGCTCAATTAAGAAAATTCATTAAATCAAGATAACATTAGTATGTCATGACTGTCTTGACTCTCCCATGCCACTCCTGAACTTTCAACCCAACCCACTCTCTCAAGCCTCCCTGTGCCCAGAACCTCACCCCAAAGGCAAAGCATAAGGATGGAGGAGGTATCTGGATGAAATTCAGGTCGAGGAAGGGGTGTGGCCCAGAAAAGGAATGAGGGTCAAACACAGAGGTGGTGCATATTTCCTGGGAATTTTTAAGAGCATTTTCATTTGAAATCCCGTGTGACTAAATGACCAGGTCTCAAGTTTCTGTTCCACATATTCCCTTTTGTGAACCCCATAGGGGCCAGTACAAAACAGTTTTGTAGCCAGGAAGGTTCTAAAAGGGGAGCTGGGTAGGAAACCCTGATCAACCCCTGTGAGGAAAATGGAGTCAGTCAGGGTCCCTCACCTGGACATCCAGGCAGGAATGACTCAGCCATACTAGCTAGAAACCCACATGCACAGAATACTCACTGTTAAGTAAGCAGTGATGTCATATCTTGGCATGCAGCCAGCTTTGTCTACGCTTAGTATATAAGGAGACATGACTTCCTATCTACATAGATCAACCTAGCACCCAGGATAAAGACATGTCAGATATTCCAACAGCTCCACGTATTTTCTTCTGTCTGTCGGAATCCCGAGTGGACCTGCCTGGCCTCAAATGTTTGCAGAACAACCCCCACATCCCACCCCAAGTTTTCCCTGATTGAGCTCTGTCCTCTGCATTCAGGGTGGTGACAGCAGGTCTTCCCTCCAAGCTTCTGTTTGCTGGGCCAAAGGAGGTTTAGATCTTCACAGGAGTAAAGAGACTAGAGGCCATTGATCCATCACCCACACTGAAGACCTGAGCAGCCAGAGGTCATCCTGGGAAAGAGTGGGTGCTGAGCCCTGGACATGGAGGTACTGTGTATGTGTGTATGCACTGGTGTGCAAGTGTGTGCATGGGTGTGCTAATGTTCTGGTTGTGTGCTTGTGTGTGTGCTGGTATGTGCATGTGTGTGCTAGTGTGTGCAGGTGTATGCTGATATGTGTGTGTGCTGATGTGTTTGCGCTTGCTTCTATCTATGCTGAAATGGCACCATGTACTTTCACATAGCCTGGTGCGAGCAGAATTTTCTTTATCTTTCTGTGCTTGCAGAGACAGGGAGAAGCAAAGCCACTGACTGGACAATTTTCTTCTATCCCTCTTTTTTCTCCCTAGCAGAACCTCAGAGGGAGTCTTCTTGAAACTCCCTACTACCACCTGCTGAAAAGATCATTATGCAAAGGACCCTGAGACTGAGAAGATGATCCAGATTGCTACACAAGCAACATCTGGGCACCGCTGGCTGATCAAGAAATTGCACCAATGGCATTGGACAGAGTAGGTATTTGAAAGGTGGATGGGTAGATAACAGAAGTCAAGAAGCCTACACCAGGCCCCCACTTCCTGCAGACATCTCTTTGGGTGTAGGCATCTCCCACACTTTTCGCGCAAAGCTGCTGAGGTCGACAATCTGAAGTACCTGTCGGGATGCTTGGATCCCAGGACTGGCCACTTTGCTGGCCACTAATCCAGCAGAAAACATTAGGTGATGCAGGCAGAGGTACCTGTTGGCCATCCTTTTAAGGAAATTAAACTGATTGTTAATATGACTCAATTTTGACAAGAAACACTGAGGAGCTGGCCAGACCAGGGTGGTCACAGAACTGCACCCCAGCCAGCTAATGTCAGCCCCCAAAAGCCCTGCCAGCTCATTTCCCCCCAAGGTCAAGCCCAAAAGATAAGCTGTCTGTGTCAAAAAGTGGAACACTCCATGCAGAAAAGCAAAGAGCAACAAAAGGAAGGGCTCCAGGGACAAAAGCCACCTCAAGCCATGAATTCAAGTGTAGATGGGCCCTTGTGACCCTAGTTAAGAAAACTGCCATCAAATTTAATCTCATCACTAAAAACCTAAAGGATTCTTTGCCACTAAGCCACAGTAGTGGCAAAGACTGAGGGAGGCCAAGTGGCATACATGCACTCAGTCCAAAATGTGGGTAAGCAATCGAGAGGGTTTTTTTTTTGTTTGTTTGGGGTTTTTTTAGCTATTATTTTCACTTTATAAATGAAAAGTTCAAGTTAGGTAACAGACCAAGGCCTCTTAAGTGCTGGTGCTATCTCTTGCACACTCTTTCTCAGGGGGATTGGCAGAGGAGCCCCCAGTCTTTATACCTTAAACTCCTAAGCTTGTTAGGCAGGTTTCTGACACAGGTAGAGGCGCCAAAGAACCTACACTCAGACCAGAAGACAAAAGCACTTGTGAAAATGTAATGAACTCCCTTCCATGTGGCTTCAAGCTACCAGCACACAGGCCCCACAAACACTTTTAATCTTCTCTTCAGCTCTTCTGCTGAAGAATTTGGCCTTCACGATGACAGGCTGCTTTGGGAGCTTTCCCTTCCCCAGAACTTTGTAGTAGCCCGATCGCACCACATCAATGATGGGAGCGACTCCGGTCTTGCTTTTCGCAGAATTTACCCATGTCTGCTCACTGACCAAGGTCCACAGTTTGTCAAGGTTGACAGTGGGGCTGAAGCTCTGGTTCCTCTTTGAGTGGAAATGCCTCATACCAACTTTCCCAAAGTAGCCTGGGTGATATTTGTCGAAGTTGATCCTCTGATGATGCAAGCCACCAGCATTACCTCGGCCTCCCGGGTGCTTCCTGTGCTTGCCAATACAGCCATGGCCGTGGCTCACATGGCCCCTAAGTTTCCGGGTCTTCCTCAGTCTGGATGGCATGTCGATGGCCAAAATGCAAGAGCTCTCGAGAGGGTTTACAGAGGTGCAGAGTGTGGCTGAAAACTCGCATGCCAAGGGGATCACTAAAGTTTTACAAGGTGTAGCACCAGAGCAGCAAGACTGCCTGCTCCCACAGTTCATAAACCAGCCAGGTCCTGAAGGTTGTTCCTACGGAGAAACTCTAAATATTGTTTGAGCAAGGCAGCCCTTTGGGACCAGTGCATGGCCTCAAGTTAGGAGAAGAAGAGATTGGGTGCATGTCCATTGGGATGTATATGCTGGAAAAATTGTTCAAAACACAACTTTACAACCTTATCTTCTCCAGTAGCTCTGCTTACCTTTTTTTTTTTTTTTTAATTTTTTTTTTTTTTTTTTTTTTGGTTATTCAATTACAGTTGTCCCATTTTTCCCCCATTGCTCTGCTTACCTTTAAAATTCTCCTACTTCTCTTTTGGAATCTCTGTGGTGCCTGCTCATTGAGACCATCGAATTCTAGAGGGAAGAGAGGAAAGGTACACCTGGCTCCAAGCCTCCCCCTCCCACCTCTGATAGCTTCTCCCATTAATCTCTCATCTCCTATCCCACCTAGACAGCCAAACCTGAGAAGCCTGGACATCCTGCTATTTCCTGCGTCAGACCACATTCTGACACCAAGGCTTGCCAGCTCTAACGAAATGGCAAGTGACATTCTCAGGAGCTTCGAAGGCAAGAGCCTCAAAGTCCCCACATTCAGGAAATCTGTTAATTTCACAAGGTGCCTGATGGAACTTTACCCTGCTTTTCCAAGCATGCATGAAGACAGAGCCCAGCACCTATACAAGTCATTAAAACACATGTTTACAATATAGAATAATTGTTCAAACATCCTGTTTCTCGTTCTGTGGTTTTCCCCAGATTGGTTCAGTATTTACTAAGTACCCACCTGGTGAGGAGCATTGTGCTTGGTACAAAGGCGGTGAAAGGACGACAGACTCATGAGCCTGCCCTCTAGTTGCTTCTAGGAGATGACCAGGGAAGAATGCAAACGATAATAAAGGGAAGGGGCCAAAGAAAGTCAAAAATGAAGAGCCACAGGGGATCATAGCAGGGACAGATGAGTGGTAGGATCATCAGGAAAATTTCAAGAAGGGGGACAGTTGGATGGACCCCAAAAGACAGAGCAGGTTTACCAGCCCTTAGTTGTGAGGGAAAGAGACCCTGACAGAGTGAAAGGAACTTGTCACTTGGCATCAGCAAAATCTAAGATCAAACCTTGGTCATAACACTCACCAGCTGAGCAATTTTGGCCAAGTATTGACCTCTTTGTGCCTTTCCTTCATCTCTACAGTAAGAATAATTCTAGCCTCACGAAGTGGCTACAAGGACCAAATCAGCTAACATTTGTAAAGAGCCCTGTCGGGCACAAAAAAGTGCTCCATGAATATTAATTTATTAGTTCTGAGCATTGCATTAACTCATCTCAGCACTGACCCCACTTGGTCCTGCCTCTAATCTGCTCCCAGGCTCAGAAGACGGGCAGGAGGAGAGGGGAACAGAGTTCACAGCCAACCTTCTAGGCCGTAGTTCCCGAATGGAAAATAGTAAGCAGCTTTCACCTGTTCTTACCCCAAAAGCCTTCTCCCTGGAGCAGGTAATACAGAGTTTAAAAGCAAACTGAAGTCTACATCCAGAACAGAAGAGGCATATGCACTCTCTCTCTCTCTCTCTCTCTCTCTCTCTCTCTCTCTCTCTCTCTCGCTCTCTCTCTCTCTCTCTCTCTCTCTCTCTCTCTCTCTCTCTCGCTCTCTCTCTCTCTCTCTCTCTCTCCCTCTTCCTCCCCTTTTTTCCTCCCTCACACAAACACACACACACACACACTCCCTTCTCTTTGTAGGAAAGGTTGCCATGGAGATGAAATAGAAACAGCAAAGACACAGAGGAGCCACTGAAATGGCTATAATTAATTTAAAGCATTAGAAACAATTAAAATTGTATTAAAGCAAGTTCATTTGAACAAGGCATAAAATGGGTGAGCAGATCACATCAAGCATAAACAAAATAAAGCATTGTTTTGGGGTGTTGGAACCAACATCTTCAAAGAAGGGAAATACATTATTGCACAGTATTCACAAACAATAAAATATGTAACCTAATTTATCTGATGTTTCTGAAAACAAGACAGTTTTCCAATAATTCTGTTTGCTCTAGTACCTTCATGCCAGGTTAAAAAAACAAAACGAGAACAGAAAATTACTTTTTATCAAACAAGGATCCATGTTTCCTTGTCAGTCATAGTGACCACAGATCACTCACCAACAGAGAAGGGAAGCAAGGGGATTGGCACTGTGGAACATCCACTGTACACCAGCCACTCTCCAGGAAATTTGTGTCCATTGCCTCTTTTACTGCTTGCACAGACTCCACGAGGAAGGCATGAGTGGCCTGTCCTACCAACATGAGACTCAGAAAGATTTGTGCTCGCCCAAGGTCTCACAGCTCTTCCATAGCCAAATAAGCACTTGAACCTAGATCTGTCCAGATTCCAAAGCCCATGCTCTTACCACCATGTCACAGTGCTTCTGATGGAAGAAACCAAAATGGGACATGGCAGAATGGGCAACCAGGTACCATTTGGGGGCACCTGCTATATGCAGAGTCTATGGTACACATTTTACAAACATCATCTTGATTTGATCGTCTCAAGGACCCTCCATTTCACAGAGAAGAAATCTATAGCATTCACAAAGCTCAACTTGCCCATTATTGCTCAACAAGCATAATAAACGAAATCAAGATTCGCCCAGACCTGTCTAACTCTTTACCACCCCAGCCCTATGTGTTTGCTCCCTCTACCTCAGCTCCTATAGGAAATACTGCTACCATGTCACAACCTGCCTTAGATCGAATAGCATTTCATGGGGAAGGAGCGGGACATTTCATTTTTCCATTGAGACCATTGGGAAAGGCAGAGAAAACTTTCCAGAGGAGGCAAATTTCAAGGACCTTGACTTAGACAAGAAGTGAGGTTTGAACAGACAGGACCCCTACTTGTACCTGAGACCAGAAGAGTCTAAAACTTAGACCTGGGGATGGAGGGCCCCATGACAAGGACTAGCACAAGAGGTGTTTGCAAGAGGTGGCCTGAGCCCCAGAGGCTGTTTGGAGAAGCAGACCCACTTGTCCAGGGAAGACAGGCCTGTGCCCAGGAGAGTGGTACAAGTGTCAAATCCAATGATGAGGTGAGGACAGAAGTGGCAGACAAAGACAGAAGGTCACTAGCAGGCAAGTCAGATGTAGAACAGAACCAGGAATAAGAAAGAGAAGCAAAGAGAGCCAAAGCTGCAATGGAGTCTTTCTCTTCTTCAGTGTCTGATGTGTATGTTCCAGGGACAGGTGGATAGCTACAAGGAGCTCATTAGAAGGGGCCATGGGACCATTAGCCAGTACTCTGCAGTACAGTCATACCTGTTGCTACATTACGGAAATATGTCATGCTGTTTCTACACAGCCAGTTCCCTGAACCACCCTCACAAGGACTCCCATATCCTTGGTCACCCCACTCCTTCTCTGAGACCCTCAGAACTCCCCACACTCCAGCAACTATAGGGATAACACCTACTCTAATATCCCAGCATTGCTGCGACTTGCCAACCTGGGCTACTTAGTGAGTAAATATTTTTGCATATCACCCCTTGCACTATGATATGGACTTACAAAAAAGACACATTGAATCCTGACTGCAAGCATTAAATAGATGGTGTTGATTTTCCTACTGCAGGCTTTGAAAGGTTAAGCAACAGCCTAAGAGAAGTAGCCATGGGAGCAAAGGGCTAAGAAGCTGGCATAAGCCAGGATGGGACCCCGTGAAATAAATGGCTGGCATCTACTCTCTCTCTACTCAAGGAACTGAGCTTGGATTTATTTCCTATGGGGAGGAATTCCATGGGTCACAGGGAAAATTATAGATTAAACCTGTCTAATAAGAGGCCATTTAACTAAGTGCCTAATTAGCCCCCTCTCTGGTTACATTAAATACAGATGGTTATGTTCAAGAGATATATTTATTGATCAAATGAAAGAGCAGATGAATGATAGAAATTTCAGTAGCACCTACAGCAACCTCCTCCCTGTAATTCAGAAGGGAAGTAGTGGTGGTGGGCGGGGGGTGGGGGGGTAATGAATGGCCTCCACCCCTCCTGACAGAGAAGATAGAAGGCCTGGCTGGGCAACTTGGGCCTCCAGAAATATTTTTTCCTCCACATAATTTATTAGTACACACCCACATGGTGCACAAGCCGTGTGTATTTCAAGTTATGATTTCCCAGAAAATTATTTTCTTTGCCTCAATAAACTACAGCTAGATGCCCAGACCACCCACCATAGAACAGTATGAACTGGGGATGTCAAAGCAGAAAAGAAGAAAGCTAGAGCTCACCAGGTGGGGGGCAGGGGCAAACAGGAGGAAGAGGGTATGGGTTCATTCATTAATTTATTCAGTCAATCAGCAGATATTTAATGAGCACCTACTATGAACTAGGCACTGTCCTAGGCACTGGAGATAGGGAATTGAATAAAGTACATACATAACCCCTGCCCTCATGGAGTTTCCTATCTAGTAGGGGAGGCTGATGACTTAAACAAATATGCTCGTATAATATAATATTAGGCCATAAATAGGTAGAGCTAGTGTGAAGATCACCAGGCCAGAATGTACTTTGTATGTTTGAGAAATAGCAAGAAGGTCATCATGGCCAAAACAGAGCCTGTAAGGGAAAGACTGGGTGGTAGAGTTTATAAGGGCTAGAACTGCAGGGCCTTACAGGCCACAGAAAAGTCTGGGTTTCATCCTGGGTATAATGGGGAGTTTGAAGATGTTAGAGGTTTTTAACCAGGACAGTGACATAACCCGATTTGCATTTTAAATTGTTTCTGGTTACTAGGTGGAAAATGGATCATAATAGGCTAGAAATGCAGAGATATCAGTTAAGAGTCCATTGCAGTATAAGTTGTATTTATTGAGGGCTTATTGCATCATGTATTGCCATGCATTAAACCATGTAATCCTTACAGCAACAAGAAACACCTTTATTACCTCCACAGTTGAGGCAAAGAATGGTTAAGCCGATGACAGGGCCAGGTTCTGAACCCAGGCTCTCCGCTTCTAACCTGCTATACTTGTTGCCTCTCTGCAGCAATCCAGGCGAGAAATGGACATGGATAGTCTAAGGCCCTGGCAGCTGACTATAGAATGTCAATTGTTCCCAATTAAGTTTAACCCTTTGAGTGACAACATCGTTGTGAGAAACGCTGACAAATTTCCCCAAGTGCCAGCGTCGCTCCCAGTGACTCTTTTTTTTGATGGCTATAAATGTAAATAACAATGGAATAATTCGTATTTTATGTTTTGTTCACTTTTTTTATACCTCAGGTTATATATTGATATAATTTTTTCTCGTGTTGATTCAAATTTTGAATTACGCATGGCACTCAAAGTGTTACACACAGAAATAGCAATGTGGAAACTCACACTCATCAAATAGTAGCATTTAACATACACATGATTAATAAAGTGAACATACAGAGGTGCCACTGGTTGGTCACTTGTGGACAATGATCTCATCCAAAGAGAATAGAAGTCTCAAACAACTGAGCAGTTTAAGTTAAAAATAGGAGAGAAAAATAAGAAGTGTCCTCCAAAGGAGAGTAGCTGATGCCATAAGTAGTCTGACTTCAGCAATTAACAATCACAGATGTGTGATGAAGCTGGGCTGAACCTGGGAAACTGAGCATGTCCACAGGCTGACAGGCATATGGCATAGACCAATGTTGCCGTAACTTAGGATGGGTCTTTGTTCCCAGTTAGGAGTGAAAATAATCTTTAAAAATAACTTCAGCTTTTGAACAGTCAGTCTCTTGTTCCTTCTGTGCACTGAAATGCCTGGGATCAAGTTAGGCAAGAGATCATGGTGGCTTGGACACGCATGGCCAACAGAGAGGGGAGAAATGCCTGAATCCCAGTTACATTTTGAAATGAGTGTTGACAAGATTCGCATCTTAATTAGATGGGAGATATAAAAAAAAAAACAGGGGGAGACCATTGCTTCAGGAAAGTGCTGATGTCAAAGCTCTAGTAAGAGCCAACAACCTCACTCAGTGGTTCATAAACCTGGAGATTCTATAGAAGTTTCCACAAGCATAGATTTTTAGAACCTCATCCCACAGGCACTGAAGGACATTCCAGAGGTGGGCCCAGGATCCTGCATTTTTAAACCACTTGCCAGGTGACATTGGGACAGTTGGCCCTTTGGCTGGCATTGGAATTTCCTATACTTAACCTTAAACCTAAACTCCTAGAATGTAATTGATAAGAGTACCTGAGAGGTGACAGTGTCACACCCCACATGCAAATGAGGACCTGTGAAGGAAGTAGTTTGACCCAGTTAATAAGGGGCAGCACTGGTGACAGAATCCACATCTTTTGACTCCTAGGCCAGAGTTGTGTCCACTACCCCAGGCGACTCTTCCTGACAGCACCATGTTGCTTCCTGCATCACTCTTCATGCAAGGATAGACCAAGGACCCTGAATGACCTCTGTACTATACTTGGGCTCAGAAGATGCAGGTTCAGGCCCAGACTCTACCATCTACCCGCTGATGGATCTTGGGAAAGTCACTTTACCTTTCTGTTCTTCAATTTTCTCATTTATAGAATCAGGACTCTAGGTCCTTGTGCTTTTGCTATTTAATTAAATAGTATAATACACATGAAATACTTAGCGAGACTTCAATGTTAGTTACTCTTTGGGGTTTTATTACCATTCATCCAGATTTTCTGGCTTCTAGAGCAATTCATTCTCCTATAACGTTTTCACTAGGATTTTGAGGTCTTCTGTTTCCAAGACCAAATGCAGTACTCCATGAGGAAGGAGGAATTCTAAATGTTGCAAACTGATGCCTTACAGGGTCTTGGGCCCGGCAGCAGAAGGAGAGTCCAGGGGGCCACTAAGAAGTGGGGAGGGGTGCTGAATGGCACCCACACCAGCCCTACCACAAGTACAGTGAGGACTGATAAGCGGGGGTGGTAATAAATATCTTCTGCAGTCTCAGGTAAGGCTGAACCAAAATAACCAGTTGTATCTGTACAACAGCTTGCACCTCACAAAATGCTTTCAGTAGATTGTTTCAGTAGAACTTGAGCCTCAAAACAACTCTAACCCTAATCCTAACCCTAACCCTGTCCAGGTGGTTCAGTGGTTTGGAGTGTCATCCTGTGCACCAAAAGGTAGCAAGATCGATCTCTAGTCAGGGCACATACCTAGGTTGCCAGTCAGATCCCCAGTCGGGACACATATGGGAGGCAACCGATCAATGTTGCACCTTCTCTCTCTCTCTCTCTCTCCCCCTTCCCCTTTCTTCTCTTTCTAAAATCAATAAGCATATCATTGGGTGAGGATTTTTTTAATTAAAAAATAACAACTGTATCAATTAGCCATTATTACTGTCCTCCATTTTAGAAATTTAAAAATTGAGGCTGACACACTAATAATAGATCTGATTTTAGATGCACAGTCTCTCATCTATATCAGTACATACTACCAACAGTAATATAATGTGTGACATATGTGATTTTCAGTTTTCTAATAGCCACACTTTAAGAAGAAACACATAATTCATTTTAATCATGTATTATATTTATGATATATCCCAATATATCATAAATCATGCAATCATTTTAAAATATATCATTTTAACATGCAATCAACAATATTTTTAAACAGGATATTTTTCATTCTTTTTTTCATACAGTCTTTGAAATATGGGTTTCAAGTGTAAAAATGTCTGTTTTACCGTTTACTGCACATCTTAGTTGACCAGCCACATTGCAAGTGCTCAGTAGCCACACGTGGCTAATGACTGTCACTGAACAGCTCTAGACCAGGGGTCAACGGAAATCCTTATATAAAGAATCAGATAAATACCTTAGGCTTTACAGGCCATATTGTATTCTGTTGTATGTCCTGTTTTTTTTCTCTCTTTTATTAACAACCCTTTAAAAATGTAAAATCCATTCTAAGCTGACAGACTGTCCAAAAACAGGCCACAGGCCAGATTTGGCCTGCGAGTCAATCTACCACCTCCTGCTCTAGGTCTCAAGCTCACTGACGGCAGGACGCAGGTCTAACATGCACACTATTGTATACTCCAGTGCCTGAAATATAGCAGGCACTCAATTAATCATTTGGAATTGAATTTAACTGAAGTAGGTCAGGCAGAATTTATTATTCCTACTTGATAGTTGACAAAAATGAAATCATAGAGCCAAAGTCACTTATCTGAAGTCACATAGTTAAATACAAACCCAAAGCTGCATGACTTCCAGCTGACTGTTCTTTCTCTGGGTCACGCTTCTAATGCGTGATAATACCTGTTTCATAGCTGCACTGGTGGTCACTGCTTCCCAGTTCTTCCATCTCTCTTTGCCTCTGGATTTGATCTCTGGCTCCCAGAAGCCCCCACCGCCTTGTAGGGAGGAGGAGTCAAAGGACCCTGCACATTTTAGGCAGAGCTCCCAGAGGACAATGCTCTTCATGATCAAGAGCCTGTGTCTATTCCAGGATCCCTCTGGAAATGAGTGCTCCTGTAAGGTTAGAGAAAATGCATTTTTATTCTTCTTTTCAGGCTAAAAGCATCTGCTTTCTTAACAAAGAAGGTAGTGAACCAGTTATAATTACACACCATACACTGGGGAGCATGAAAGTGACATTTAGCAACACTTAAGCCTTGGATGTGTGGTGGCTGCAGTAAACATTGTATTGAATATAATTGCTGCAGCATCGATCCCAGCAATTAACTCCAAAAAGCTGAGACAGAATGGAAGTTCTCCAAGAAACTGCCACAACCTGAGAGTAAAATGGAACCCAAAATCTCTCTTGGAGACAATTCTTCCTCCTCCAAATGTTAAGACTTTTATTTTGTAGTTTTTGGCCCAAACAACTTCTCTGCAGTTTTCCCAGGGTCCAGGGACCATGGAGCAGACAGACAACTGGGGATGGAGACCAGGAAGTTCTCTGATGGAGTGCTGTGCTTCCTAGTCCTCTCTGGTCTAGCCCATGAAGTTGGTGAATTTGGGGAACTCCCAGGTCAGTGAAGGCCTTCAAGAGATGGCCTGAAGAGGTAAAGGATCAGGCTTGCCTGTCACTAGAGCAGCAATTCTCAACCTTTTTATCTTCCAGCATACAAACTATTTACTAATATTCTGCGGCACACCAAAGCTTACATTTTTTGCTGGTCTGACAAACAAATAGGTATAATTCTGATTCATTCACACTGGACACTGGACAGCTATTGTTGTATTGGCTGTTGTTTTGTTTGTTTGTTTGTTTGTCTTTTGGTGGGGTATTTTTTTTTTTTTTTTTTTTTTTTTGGACAATCTAAGGGAAAACAGGTCAGTGCCCCTGACAAAACAGTCAGGTATTGCATGCTTTAAAAATTTTTGTGGCACACCGGTGTGCCTCTTGCAACGCACAGGCTGAAAATCACTGCACTAGAGGGATTTATGGTGGGAAGTTGCAGGGCCATTCACATTTTGGAAAGAAGCAAACGGACTGGGAGAAAATGATAATAGCTGAACAGTGGCAGTGGAGATGGGGGGAAGTGGATGGATCCAAGAGATATTAAGAGGTGAAATTGATAGGACCTGATAAGTGATAGATTGTAGGAGAGTTAAAAATGATACCCAGGCTGCTGGCTGTGGTGACTGGGAGGGTGGTAGTGCTGAACCCTGGAAGGAGGGAAGACAGGTTTAAAGGAAAAGGACAATATGTCATTGTGTCAGGTACATTAATTATAAGGAAGATTCAGATAAAAGGCAAAAAATGGATATGTGGTTCAGAAGGGCTGTGTGAAAATGTAGAAAAGTGAGTCACCTACATCTAGAAAGTGACTGACTGCACATGCAGGTGAGCTGCCTGGGGAGAAAACAGAGTGGTAGAAAAGAAGACCAGGGACACACTAGTCAAAGGGTGGAGAAAGGACAAGGCTCCAACAGTGGGGACTGAGAAGGAGCAATCAGGGAAGGCAAAGCAGAAGCAAAGAAGGAAGGGTCTTAGAAACCAAGGAGAGGAGTTTTGGAATAAAAGAGGTACACAGCCGTGTGAGATGCTGAAGCAAGGAGAAGTGAAATTTGTTCATTCATTCAGTAAAGAGTTATTGAACACCTACTAAGTGACTGGCATTATTCTTGGTACTAGAGAAGAGCAATGAACATAGACAAAACTCTCTATCCTTGTGGAAATTTCATACTAGTTGGAGAGAGAGAGAATTTAAGCAAATAAGTAAATTTTCTTGTTATATGTAGTGGGTTGAATAATGGTCACACAAAAAAACATATGTTCAAGTCCTAACTCCAGTACTGTGAATGTGATCTTATTTGAAAATAGGTATTCACAGATGTAATTAAGTTAAGGATCTCAAGATAAAATCATTTTGAATTTAAATTAAGCCATAATCTATGACTGGTATTTCAGACAGACATACAAGCAAAAAGACCATGTGACTATGGAGGCGGAGATTGCAGTGATGCATCTAAAGCCAGGATCCTAGAAGAGAGTCTTAGAAAGATCATCCTCTGTGTCTTCAAATCACTCATTGTAAGGATACCATTCACTGGATTCAGGTCCACCCCAATCCAATATGATCCATTAAGGCCACATTCACAGAAACAGGAGGCTAGAAATTCAACATATATTTTGGGGAATATAATTCAACCCACAACAAATACCTTACAATCATCTTAATAAAAGCAGCAAAAGCATTTGAAAAATTCAACACCCATTCTGGATAAAAATTCTCAGTCAACTAGAAATATAAGCAATTTTTCCAGCCTGACAAAGGACAACTGCAGAAAACCTCCAGCTAATATCCTACTTAATGGAGGAAGACTGAATGTGTTTTCCCAAAATGGAGAACAAAGCAATGATGTCCACTCGCACTATTTCTATTTATCTTCACACTGGAAATCTTAACCAGTACAATAAATGAATGAATGAATGAATGAATGAATGAATACAGATTGGAAAAGCAGAATAAACTGTCACTATTTTTAGGCAGCATGATTGTCAATGTAGAAAATCCTAAAGAATCTACAAAAAATTTACTACAATCAAAATAAATGAGTTTAGTAAAGTCACAGAATACAAAGTCACTATATAAAAGGCAATTGTATTTGTATTTCCAACAATGAACAATTAGAAATGTAAACTTCTATATACAACATTGATAATACCACTCAAAAACTGGACTTCCAGACTTCCAGCCAAAGATGGAGGCTTAGACTGACATGCTCTGTCTCCCTCCACAACTAAGAAGGACTACAACTACCACAAAACCAGAAATAACCAGAAGTTCCAGAAAATAAAGCTGCATGGAAGTCCAGCGTATAAAGTTATAAACAAGTGGTGCTCATCCAGATGGGTAGGAGAGGTGAAGCCAGGGTGGAGAGATCAAACTGTGCTCATGGTGGCAGCCGCAGTGATGAGCAGCGGGACTGCAATAAGCACAGACACCCGTACTTAAGGGGAGGCGAGAAGCACCAGGGGAGCACCCCTGGCTACAGACCAAACCCGTCAGCTCGTGATTCCAATAACAGAGAAGGCAGACGCCCATTGCCGCGGATTGTGAGGCCCAGAGGGTGCGGGGACAGAGGAGGAGGCTCCCGGTCTCTCAGTGGAGAGTGAACAGCAGGAATCCATCTTGGGCCCCTACCTCCACACAAAGTGCCACAGTGTGGTGAGAAGGGTCGCTGGGTAGTGATGAATGCACGGGGCTCCACCCCCTATAGCATAGGATGTGTGACAGCCCCGCCCAGGAAGGAAAGATAAAAGAAAACGGTCAGGATGGCAGGAATCATGATTGAAATACCAATCATGCAGCTGACCAAAAAGCAAATACGTGAATTAACCAATGAACAAATAGATAATCTTTCTGAGGTTCAGTTCAGAGCTGTAGTCATAAGGCAGAGAAACCTCTGTGACAGCTATAAGCGAACAAACATCTTAATTATAGGGTTGCCAGAAGGTGAAGAAGAAGAACTAGAAATTGAAAAATTATGTAAAAAAATAATGAAGCAGAACTTCCCGAACTTGGGGAAGAAGATAGACTTACAGGTCCAGGAAGCAAAGAGAGTTCCAAATAAACTGGACCCAGGGAGAACCACACCAAGATGCATTATAATCAAAATGTCAAAAATTAAAGATAAAGACAGAATCTTAAAAGCAGCAAGAGAGAAGAAAAGAATTATGTACAAAGGGGTTCCAATTAGACTATCAGCTGACTTCTCAAAGGAGACCCTGCAGGCAAGAAGGGACTGGCAAGAAATATTCAAAGAAATAAAAAGCAAAAGCCTACAGTCATGATTACTCTATCCAGCGAAGCTGTCATTCAGAATAGAAGGGCAGAGAAAGTGCTTCCAAGACAAAGTAAAACTGAAGGAGTTCATCTGATCCAAACCACAGTTATATGAGATGTTGAAGGGACTTGTTTAGAAGAAGGAGGATCAAAATTATTAACATTAAAATGAAAACTGTATCACAACAACCAACAGCAGAAGCTAGGGAATCGAAACAAAGGCAAACTAAGTAGGCAATGAGAGTGGAAAAAGAATTATAGGTATGGAGAACATATTGGGGGGAGGTCAGCGGGGAGGAGGAAGGGTGGAAAAAGGAGGGAGATGATGCAGGAATTAAGAAGCACAGTAGGAGGGAATGGAGTAGACAGGAAGATGTTGAGAAAAAGTATATGCACAACCAATGAGCATGGACTATGGGGGGAGACAACTGGAAAAAGGGGTCACTGGGTGGAGTGGAGCAGAGGGAAAAGAAATTGGGACAACTGTAACAACATAATTAATAAAACATATTAAAATGAAAACAAAAACTGGACTTCCAGCCAAGATGGAGGCCTAGACAGACATGACACGTCTCCCTCCACAACTAAAAAGGAATACAACTACCTCAAAACTAGAGACAATCAGAAGTTCCAGAATATCGAGCTGCATGGAATTCCAACAAACAAAGATATAAAGAAGAAATACTGATCCAGACAGGTAGGAGGGGCAGAGCCGGAGCCGAGAGACTCCATGTGGTGGTGGCAGCAGCGGCGTCAGTGGCAGACCAGTGGCAAGTGCAGTCACACATTTTAAAAAGTAGGGAGGGACACCTGAGGAGCACTCCCAGCATCAGACCAGACCACACAGCTCATGGTCCCAGCGCCAAGGAAAATAAAGCCTCAGTGCTTCTGACTGTGCAAACCAGTGGGAGTTGGGGGAGAGGAAGAGGCTGCTGGTCTCTCAGTAGAGTATGCTTGATTAAAGGGCCCATGGTCCTAGAACATCCACAGACCCACCCATTCTGAGAATGACGGCCAGAGCAACAGCTAGAGAGGTGCCAGTCCCATATGGAAGTGGGAGAAGTGCCTGGAAAAGGGGTAAGTGCTGAGCAGGTGGCATTGTTCCCTCTCAGGCCCCTTCCCCACACACAGCGTCACAACATAATGAAATGAGTCGCCTGTACTAATGCATACCTAAGACTCCGCCCCTTACAATGTAACATATGCAACAGCTCTACCTAAGACACAGAGGTGGACAAATACAGGAGCTTGTCAAGATGAGGAGACAGAGAAGTATGGCCCAAAAGAGGGAACAGATCAAGGTTCCAGTGGGAGAACTAAGTGACGAGGAGATAGCCAACCTAACAGATGTAGAGTTCAAAACACTGTGATAAAGATGCTCACAGGCTTGACAGATATGCTTAAGCATGGCAGATGCATTAGGGAAGAGGTGATGGCTATGCTAATGAAATGAAGGAAAATCCACACAAAACCAATGGTGAAGGGAAGGAAACCGGGGTTCAAATCAATGATTTGGAACATAAGGAAGAAATAAACAGTCAACCAGTATAGAATGAGCAAACAAAAATTGAAAAAAATGAGGAGAGGTTTAGGAACCTCTGAGACAACTTTAAACATACCAACATCCAAATCATAGGGGTGCCAGAAGGAGAAGAGGAAGAGCAAGCAATTGAAAGCTTATGTGAAAAAATAATGAAGGAAAGCTTCCCATATTTGGCAAAGAAAATAGACATACAAGTCCAGAAGCACAGAGAGTCCCAAACAAGCTAGACCCAAAGAGGACCACACCAAGACACATCATAATTAAAATGCCAAAGGTGAAAGATAAAGAGAGAATCTTAAAAGCAGCAAGAGAAAAACAGAGAGTTGCCTACAAGGGGGTACCTATAAGACTATGAGCTGATTTCTCAGAAGAAACTTTGCAAGCATGAAAGGACTGGCAAGAGTATTTAATGTGATGAAAAGCAAAGACCTACAACCAAGATTACTCTGTCCAGAAAAGCTATCATTTGGAATGGAAGGGCAGATAAATTGCTTCCCAGACAAGGTAAAGCTACAGGAGTTCATCATCACCAAGCCGTTATTATATGAAATGTCAAAGGGACTTACTTAAGATCAAAGTTACAAACATTAAAATGACAACAAACTCACAACTATCAACAACTAAATCTAAAAAATGAAAATAAAATTTAACTAAGCAAGCCTGAATAGGAACCGAATCATAGGTATGGGGATCACTTGGAGATTTATCAACTGGGAGAGGGAAGGAGGACAAATGGGGACGAGGCGCGTGAGTTAAGAGACATAATTGGTTGGTATAAATAGACAGGGGGAAGTTAAGAATAATATAGGAAAAGGTGAAGCCAAAGAACAATATGCACGACTCATGGACATGAATTAAGGGCAGTGGGATTGCTGGAGGGAGGGGGGCATACTGGGCAGAGGGGAGCAAAGGGAAAAATAATTGGGACTACTCTAACAACATAATCAATAAAATATATCTATTTAAAAAGCATGAAACACTTAAGTATAAAACTAACAAAATATGTGCAGGGTTAGTATACTGAAAACTCAAAAACACTGATGAAATCAATTTAAAAAGATGTAAATAAATAGATATATTTTTTATAGATTTTAAGACTTGGTGTTGTTAAGAGAAATTTTCCCTAGAATGAGCTACATATTCAACACAATTTCAATCAAAATCTCTGCACGAACTTTTGTGGACATCAATGCTCTGATTCTAAAGTTCCTACAGAAAGACAAAGGAACTAGAATAGACAAAATAATTCTGAAAAAGAAGAAAGTCTGATAAATCACACTACCTGATTTCAAGACTACTATAAAGCAACAGTGATCAAGACAGGGTGGTGTTGGAAAGCATAATAGGCACAGTGCTGAAGGCCACTTTACCAGCTCATGGGAGCCAAGTGTTAAATTTTCAGCAGTTTTACAAATTGGTTGATGCCAAATTGGTTGCTTGAAATTGTATACTGCAAGAGTACTTAAAAAACAAAATTCAGCGAACACTACAAGTCAGGACTCCACCCTCAGCCCTCACCCCTTACTCCGTAGCCAGTTCTTAAACATTTACCAACATACCTCTCCATCTAGATCAAGGGAACAGAACAGAGAATTCAGGAACCAAACCACATATATCTGGGCAATTTGTTTTCAACTTCATATGCCATGTAATGTCTTTTTACATTACAGATGTCTTTCCTACAAAAAGTGCTGGAACAATTGGACATCAATGTTTTTTTAAACCTTTATTCCTTTTCTTGCCTCGTGTAAAAAATTAATTCAAAATGGATCATAGAACTAGATGTAAAATCTAAAACTATTACATAAAAATATAGAAGGAAGTCTTTGCCAACTTGGGCTAAGAAAATATTTCTTAGATATGACACCAGACTGATAAATTAGATTTCAGCAAAATTGAGGACTTCCGCTCTTCATAGGACACTGTTACAATAATGAATAGATAAGCCACAGACTGGGAGAAAATATTTACAAATCACAGATCTGATAAAGGACTTGATACAGAATATATAAAAGATTCTCGGACTTCCGGCCAAGATGGAGGCTTAGACGGACACGCTAGGTCTCCCTCTACAACTATAGTGGAATACAACTACTTCAAAACAAAGGATAACTAGAAATTCCAGAAAATAAAGCTACACGGAAGCCCAACATATGAAGTTATAAACCAGCGGTGCCATTTGGGCAGGTAAGAGTTAAAGAAGGCAAAGCTGCTTGCGGAGCGGCGGGGCGGGGCGGCGAAAAATCCTGGAGGCTTTCAAGCCCCTGGCGGTGCGCGACTCCAATCAAGCCCCTGGCCTGCGCGACTCCTGCGCGACTCCTGCGCGACTCCGGCACTGGGGAGCAACCGCAGCATCGCCTTGAACAGTGAGGCCCAGGGGGGCGGGAGGACGGATCCCGGACTCCTAGCTGAATAACTGTGTGAATCCATCTTGGACCCCCGCCCCCACAGAAAGCACCACAGGGCTGCGAAATAGGTCGCGCGCCTGCCGGTCGCTGATTTGTGACGCGTACACAGGCACTGCCCCCGATAGCCGGCCCAGGAAAACAAAACGCATCTGTCAAAATGAGGCAGGCAACTTTAGAAATACCGGTAACACAACTCACCAGACAGCAGATAGAGAACCTGACAGATGAACAGATAAGAAACCTGTCAGAGGCTCAGTTCTGGGCCATTGTTATCAGGTGGCTTACAGAATTCACAAAAGAGCAGGAAAAAGATATGAAAGAAGCGAAAAACTTTCATAACGAAAGGAACAAAACCACATATGAGACAGATGGTGAGGAATCCAGAGTCCATTTCAACAAACTGGAATATGGAGAAGAAACTAGCAGTCAACCAATGCAGCGAGAGGAAATAGGAAGCAACAATGAGAGGATCAGAAACCTCTGGGACAGCTATAAAAGGCCCAACATAAGAATCATTGGTTTGCCAGAGAATGAAGAAGATGAACTAGAACTTGAAAAATTGAGTGAAAATATAATAAAGGAGAACTTCCCAGACTTGGGGAAGGGAATAGACTTGCAGGTCCAAGAAGCAAGGAGAGTTCCCAAGAGACTGGACCCAGGGAGAACCACTCCAAGACACATTATAATCAAAATGTCAAAAATTAAAGATAAAGAGAGAATCTTAAAAGCAGCAAGAGAGAAGAAAAGAATTATGTACAAAGGGGTCCCAATTAGACTATCAGCTGACTTCTCAAGGGAAACCCTACAGACAAGAAGGAACTGGCAAGAAATATTCAAAGTAATGAAAATCCAAAACCTACAACCACGAATACTCTATCCAGCGAAATTGTCATTCAGAATAGAAGGACAGAGAAAGTGTTTCCAGGACAAAATAAAACTGAAAGAGTTCATTAGATCCAAACCACTGTTATATGAGAAGTTAAAGGGACTGGTTTAAAAAACAGAAGATAGGGAGATGAAACAAAGGCAAACGAAACAGGCAACGAGAGTGGAAAAGGAACTGTGGGTAAGGGAAATATAGTGGGGGGAGGTCAACAGGGAGGGGGAGTGGGGAGAGGGAGGGAGATGATATAGGAATTGGAGATCATGGTAGGAGGGAATGGAATAGACGGAGAGAGGTTGGGAGGAACTGTAAGCACAACTAATGGACATAATCTAAAAGGGGGGGACAACTGGAGGGAGGGGGCCACCGGGTGGAGGGGAGCAGAGGGAAGGGAAAGTGGCACAAATGTAATATTTTAATAAATAAAACACATTAAATCTTAAAAAAAAAAAAAAAAAAAAAAAAAAGATTCTCAAACCTCAATAATAAGAATGCAAAGAAGTCAATTTTTAAATAGGCAAAAAATTTGAATAGATACTTTGTGTGGCAATAAGTACATGTAAAGATGTTCAACATCATTAACCACTTAGGGAAACACAAATTAAAATCACAACAAGACGCCACTTACACATCTCATAGAATGGTTACAATAATTGTTTTAAATTGATAATACCGAGTGCTGGTGAGGATTCAGAGGAACTAGAACTCTCATTCATTGCTGGTGGGAATGCAAAATAAATAGTCCAGCCACTTTGAAAAGCAGTTTAACAGTTTCTTAGAAAGTGAAACCTACTTCTATAACAACCTACCAATCCCACTCCCAGGTATTTACCCAAGAAAATGGAAACTTATACTTACCCAAAACCCAGTGTGAGAATTTTTAGAGCAACTTTATTCATAGTTCCTCAAAGTAGGAAAGTACCAAAGTCCCTCAAATGGGGCTTGGATAAACAACTGTGGAATCTCCATAGGATGGAATCCTACTCAGTCTTTTAAAAAAAGAACGAATTACTAACACTTAGAAACAAGAATGAATCTCAAGTGCATTGTGCTGAGTGAAAGAAGCCAGACTCAAATGCTATATACTACATGAGTCTACTTATATGACATTCTGAAAAGGCAACAGTGTAGATATAGAAACCAAATCATAGGTGACCAAGGACTGGGGTAAGGGAAGGGGTGTATACAGGAAAATTATTAGGAGTGACAGAACTGTTCTCTATCTTGATTGCAGTGATGGTCAAAACATGCAGAATTCTATACTAATGCAAATTAATTTTACTGTATCTACATTATTCCTTAATGAAAAATAATAGGAGAAGATCACTTAGGCTGTTGGGTTAAGAATATACTATTGGGGCAGGACTAGACACCAGGAAACCATTAGGAGCCCAAGTGAGAGATATAGTGGCTGGGACTGAAAGTGGCCTTCAAATATAGTGGTACAGATTCTTCAGCGACCCTTGTGGACTCATTTCCAGTGAAGGAGCAAAGGGAGAGACAGGCTGCAAGGGTGAGGACTGGAGGTGAGCATGTGCAGACAGCTGGATCCTGGAACGCTTACTATTCATCCAAGAAACTTGCTTGGACCTGATACAACATGAACCCCAACTCAGAAATGAGAGTGACCAATCCTCCTGGTTTGCCTGGGACTTTCCCAATTTTAACACTGAAAGTCCTGCATGCCAAGAAACTCCTCAATCCCTGGCACACCAGGACAGTTGGTCACCTAACCTGGTCCCTGCCCTGCCCCTGATGAAGGGCTATGCTCAGTTCGAGGCCCAGCCAGCCCCTCTGGTCACCCTGCAATTCTGCCTTCCCGATGGGCTTGGTGACCCTGCCTGCCATTCCTTACAAGCCTCTGAGCTGCTTTCTAACACTGCTCACACCTCACACTGAAGGCAACGCAGGGATGCTTCAGAACAGAGCAACACTGCTGTTCTTTATGTCCCCTCCCTTCGGCCTCTGGTAGGAAGGCTGCTAGACGCCTCTTGATATCAGGAAGAAATGCAAAAGAGGTTTGTCACTCCACCTCCAGGAAGTCGCATGCACTGAGCTCAAAACACATCTTTCCCTCCACTCTCACTTTGGAATGCCTCTCATGAAACAGATTCTGAGGCTATTGCTTTGGTTGGTCTTGTCCATCTTGGTATCTCCACAGGTGTGGACATGCAAAAGCACTCTCTCCTTCTCAACATCCCTCTCTCTTCTGGATCTCCTCCTACCTCCTACCTATGTTTCTCACTCTCCTTATTGCCTAGTGAGCATGTGCCTTCCTCATACATGCCAGAAGAGCAGTCTAGAGTAACATTTGAGTGTCTGGACCTTGGTATTAAGCAGGACCTGGGTTTGAATCCCAGCTTTGTCACTTTCTAGCAGCATGACCTTTGGTATGTATTCCTTTGACCTTCAGGTCTTCCCTCTGTAAAATGGATATGATGAAATCTACCTCATTGGCTTTCGTGAGAATCAAATTAAATGAGATTATGTGTAAAGGGGAAAAATCTCAGCCCAAGACTTGAAACAGAGCAAGCAACAATAAATGTAGCTCCTGGTGTATAAAATGTCACCAACAGTAATACTCAACAATAGGAAAGTAGTTAATAAGTTAGGCTACACCAGGACTTATTTATAGCATATTGTATAGTGAAGCCATTAAAAATAATGTTCTGAAGAATATTTAATGGCACAGAAAAATGTTCCCAATATAATTTTAAGAAAAAATATCAGGCTATAAAACTCAGGTCCCAAGTTTGTTCTTTAAAAAGTATGAGTGCTTGTATACATGTGTGTGTGTGTGCACGCACACATTATGATGTGTATTTAGGAAAAAACGAAGAAATATAGAAAACATTCTCTATTTATTTTTTAATTCTTCACATTAATCTGTATTTTCAAGTTTTCTCTAATAAACATGTATTACTCTCATAACAATAGATGTTATTTTAAAAGTTCAGTCCCCAATTTTTTCAAGCAACAGAGATTTTCCTAGCACATACTACATGCTAAGCAATATTCTGGATTCTGGAGACACTGTGATGAAAAAGTCAACCGGCAGGTTTTTCCCAAGACACCATCTAGCTTTGCACTTAATTCTCCTTAACTGTTTTATGCACTGGTTTTGTCTCCACAAATAAACTGTTAACTCTTCAAGGGAAGGAACCATGTGGTCCTCTTCCCTGTAACCCTACAACATCACACTCCATACCCACAGAAAGAACTCAGTAATGCATTTTACTTCAATTGCTCAATAGGTTAGTGTTGTCTCAATACACCAAGGCTACAAGTTCAATCTCTGGTCAGGGCACATACAAGAATCAACCAATGAGTGCATAAATAAGTGGAGCAACAAATCTCTCCTCCTCTTTCTCACCTCCCCTCCCCTCCCCTCTCCTCCCCTCTTCTCCCCAGCCCTCCACTTTCTCCTCCTCCTCCTCCTCCTTCTTCTTCTTCCTCTTCTTCTTCTTTCTTCTTCTGTCTTCTCCTTTCTCCTTCTTTCTCCTCCTCTTTCTCCTTCTCCTTCTCCTCCTTCTCCTCTCTCTCTCAACAATCAATAAATTTTTAAAAATTTTAAGTGGCCAATTTCCTAAAATAAGTTATTCCTGGGGGGAAAGGATGAAGTACCTCCCTCCCTTGTCCTAAGCATGATGAGGCTGGACATAGAAGCTGACTCCTTCGGTGGGTTTTCCTGGAAGTACAGGAACCTTTGGGCTGGCCTCGCCATATGTGAAGGCAGCTTCTCTTTTTCCAGCCTCCACCCTAATACATATCAAACCTACTTTTTCCCACATTTAAGCAACTTGAGAGCATGGCAGCTGACCCTGTCCTCTCAGAATGAGTTCTTTGTTGTTTTACACCATGGATCCCTTGGGTGGTCTGGTGAAGCCTATGGACCTTCTTTATAATGATGCTTTTCAGTTCATGCAATAAATACATAGGATTATGAAACAAAAACCAAAAAACTAAATATACTAAAATGAAGTTACCAAAATATTGTTTTAAAAATGCATTTGCTGTATGTCTATCTCCAAACTAAAAGCTTATTTTCTATAATTCTGAAAATTTTATTAAAATATACTGCACATATATTATTAAATTTAAAAAATAAAATAAAACATATTTGATAGATAGTAATAGATTTGCTCCTTTGCACTGTATTAGAAAAATAAAACATTTGAGACTTCCAGTCAAGGTGGAGGCTTAGACAGACAGACAAGCTGCATATCCCTGCACAACTAAGAAGGGATACAACTACCTAAAACTAGAGACAACCAGTAGTTCCAGAAAACAAAGTCCAACAAACAAAGATATAAAGATCAAATACTCATCCAGGCGGGGAAGGGGGGGCGGAGCCAACACGGAGAGGACCCAGTGCAGTGGGGGCGGCGGCGGCAGCGGTGGCAGTGACAATAGTGGTGAGCCAGCGAAAAGTGCAATCATACGTTTTAAAAAGTGGGGAGGGACACCTGGGGACTGCTCCCAGCACCAGATCAGACCGCACAGATCACGGTTCCAGCCCCGGGGAAAATAAAGCCTCATTGCTTTTGACTGTGCAAACCAGTGGGAGTTGGAACGGAGGAAGAAACTGGTGGTTTCTCAGCAGAGTTCGCCTGTTTAAAGGGCCCCCATGGTCCTAGAATATCTTCAGACCCATCCACCCTGGGAACGACAGCCAGGGCAACAATTAGAGGGGCACCAGTCCCATACGGAAGTGGGAGAAGTTCCTGGAAAGGTGGCGAGTGCTAAGCAAGCAGCATTTTCCCCTCAGACCCCTCCCCCACAAACAGTACCACAACTTGGTGAACCGAGTTGCCCTGTATTGACAATACCTAAGGCTCTTCCCCTTATAACAGGTGCAACAGCTCTACTTAAGACACAGAGGCAAACAAACACCTGTCAAGATGAGGAGACAGAGAAGTATGGCCCAAAAGGGGAAACGAATCAAGGTTCCAGTGAGAGAACTAAGTGATGAGAAGATAGCCAACCGAACAGATGTAGAGTTCAAAACACTGGTGATAAAGATGCTCACAGGCTTGACAGATATGCTTAAGTATGGCAGATGCATAAGGGAAGAAATGAAGAATATGCTAAATGAAAAAAAGGAAAATCCACACAAAACTAGTGGTGAAGGGAAGGAAACCAGGGTTCAAATCAATGATTTGAAACATAAGGAAGAAACAAATAGTCAACCAGTACAGAATGAGGAAAAAATAATTGAAAAAAACGGGAGGCTTAGGAACCTCTGGGACAACTTTAAACATACCAACATCCGAATCATAGGGTTGCCAGAAGGAGAAGAGGAAGAGGAAGAAATTGGAAGCTTATGTGAAAAAATAATGAAGGAAAACTCCCCAAATTTGGTGAAGGAACTAGACATACAAGTCCAGGAAGCACAGAGAGTCCCAAACAAGCTAGACTCAAGGAGGATCACATCAATACACATCATAACTAAAATGCCAAAGGTTAAAGATAAAGAGAGAATCTTAAAAGCAGAAAGAGAAAAGCAGAAATTACATACAAAGGGGTGCCTAGAAGACTTTCAGCTGATTTCTCAAAAGAAACTTTGCAGACAAGAAGAGACTGGCAAGAAGTGTTTGATGTGATGAAAAGCAAGGACCTTCAACCAAGATTACTCTATCCAGCAAAGCTATTATTTAGAATGGAAGGGCAGATGAAGTGCTTTCCAGACAAGGTAAAGCTAAAGGAGTTCTTCATCATCAAGCCATTATTGTATGAAATGTCAAAGGGACTTACTTAAGATCAAAGTTATGAACATTAAAATGACAACAAACTCACAGCTATCAACAACTGAATCTAAAAAATAAAAACAAAATCCAACTAACCAAACCAGAATAGGAATAGAATCATAGGTATGGGGATCATTTGGAAGATTATCAGCTGGGAGGGGGAAGGGGGTGAAATGGGAAAATGGTTCAGGGGTTAAGAAGCATAATTGGTTGGGACAAAATAGACGGGGGAAGTTAAGAATAACATAGGAAATGGTGAAGTCAAAGAACTTATATGCAGAACACATGGACATGAACTAACGGGGGTGGAATTGCTGGAGGGATGGAGGGTACTGGGCAGAGGGAAGCAAAGGAAAAAAATATTGGGACTACTGTAACAGCATAATCAATAAAATATACTTTTAAAAAAGAAAAGAAAAATAAAATTTTTGGAATACATTCAAGATAGTTAAATTTTAATTTTTAAAGATATACCTCTGTAAAAACAATTTTGCTTACCCTGAATAAAAACATAAAATGGTGGAACAGTCTCTGACAAGATAATACCCAGGTCATGTCAGAAATCCAATTGATTTTGATATATTTTTATGTTAACAGTGTTGAAAATCCAATCCTCAAAGATGGTGGTGAAATGAAATTAAAGCTTCCACAGCTCTTTCACGAAGTAAAAGTAAGTGTCTCCCAGGGAGCATCAAAATTCTCCAAGGATTTTTAGTGAAATTTCAGTTATAGTGGGTTTTCTGGTGCTAAGATCAATGAATTCATCTTTGGCTAGATCAACACCTTTGATACAGTTTATACAAGTATAAGAAAGAAAAAGAATGAGACTCTAGGGTTTGATTTTGTTACCATTAAGATAGAAATGACTTTTGCAAGAGTTCTAAAGTGTTTCCAGGTGTTTGTAGATTAGTTTTTCAAAAAATTTACAGAATTTTGTAACTCAGCTCCACTGAGGTAAAGCACTTTCTTCAGCATTTGAAAGTTTACAAAACACTGTGATCGGTGTGGATCAATGGGTTGAGTGTGCTCTTGCAAAGTAAAAGATCACCGGTTCAATTCCCAGTCAGGGCACATGCCTGGGTTGTGGCCAGGTCCCTGGTTAGGAGTGTATGAAAGGCAACAGATGGATATTTCTCTTGCACATTGATGTTTCTCTCCCTCTCTGTTACCTTTCCTTCCTCTCTCTCTAAAAATAAATAAATAAAACACGAGGGAGTGAGGGAAGAAAGTTTGCTAAGATGCTAGCCTCTCACCAGAAGCATCTGTGATGGTGATATCAGGACCTGCTAGGTAAGCCAACCAAAAATACAAAATTCTTTCTTCCAAAGTGTTCCAAAAATTTTTTTCTTTCTTTTTTAAAAAGTGAAACCTTCCTCTTGAAAGTCAGTGGGCTCCTCTGTGGTAGAGAAGCCCCTAGTTTTCTGCTACCATTTTTTGACAAAACCAAAGTCAGTGAGCTTCTTTGTGGTAAAGAAGCCCCTAGTTTTCTGTTATCACTTCCTGACAAAACATGTAAAAATAAGATGACTCAGAGACCAACTTTTCATAAAGTTGATGACTTTTATGGCTGTCGACAGAACTACTCCCTCAGGATTTTTGGAAAAGCCAGAATATGCCTGTGTTAAATACACCATGAAATGCTTCCTTTTGCACTAAAGTAATATCAGATGCCCAATCAAGCATCACAAGAGCTCCTGTGCAAGGATATGAAGCTTTAAAAAATTTTTTTACACCATTTCCAAAATATCAGCAGTCTTTGTAGTTTGCAAAAGTATCCACAAAACAAGAGCTCCTCTTTATTGACGTTAGCAGGGTCATCATGAACAAAACAAGGACGTGGCTATACTAAAAGATGTCTGTAGTTTCAAGTGGGTTACTGAGGAGAGTGGCAAGGCTGCCCCTTCCTCCATAACCCACCTCAACATGCTCACTATTGTTGAAAGCATTTTGTTTGACTAGAGAGCCACTTCCAGCTGTTCCGCATTTCCCATGCGTGTGGCTTCAGGTAAAGCTTCTCCATGATTATGAGGCTTCTTTTGTTTGCCACCTAGTAGAAAATTTTAAGGATACTTTCATAAAAGGTTTTCATGAAATGGCAAGTCCACATTTTTGAAGTATCCTTGCTTTTAAAAATTGAGCTTTCTTTTCTACACACACACAAAACCCTGCATTTTCTTTGGATGCATTTTCCAAATACAATGAAGTACACTTTCAGTCTTCCTGACTTGAAAATGCTATTCTCAAGAATTTTTCTGCAAAAGAAGTCATTACGACTTTTCTGTCCCATTGCTTCACTAATGTAAATGAAACCAGGTATGCAGTTTTCATCAGAACTTCCTTTTCTTTGCCAGCTCACAATAAATTGGGTCTGCAAAAAATAAATAATAAATAAAGCTAAAATAAAATACTTTGTTCCATTGACATGCTGTGAAATGTAATATTTTGTTTGTGGTTCCTAAGTAATTTGTTTGATAAATCTACATAGGAGGGAATAATTTGTATGTTAATTAAGTAAAAGATAAATTATTCATTAAATTTTATGGCAAGTAAAACAAAGCAGGTTTATGATTAGCCAAAGTTTTTGCATTATTAACATCTTTTAGCCTTTGTAGATGGGGATTCTAGAAGTGTCTCAGGAGCTGTGTCCTCCCTGGAATTTAGCTATCGCTCCATGTGATTCTTCATGACTTTCTAGAAACAATGGTTCTCATTTTTCATATTGTCACTGTTTCCCACAAGGGGCTTTTTTTCAATGTGTGCGATTTCACAGGACAATAGTACAAGAACAATGTATAAATAACATACTATGCATGTAAGACTTTACTTCATAATACAGACATGTAAAAAGGGAAAAACAAGTCAAAGACAGGACTGTTGCACAGTTTACCACACTGTGCATGACCAATATTACCAGGCAAGCCATCAGCTATCACAAGGAGTTAAGTATCACACCTGGACAGTTAGCTCAGCAAACACACATATTTGAATTTATCTGTGTCACCAAAGGCTGCATTGCAGATGGAGATTTGCAAAACTTTAGCTAACTATGAAAATAATTCAATTCCTGCATGTTGATTACAGTTAGGAAGGTTGAAGTGCCTGGGTCCCCCCCATGAGAACACTCACATTCGCTGTTCAGTGGCCACCCTGCCTACAGAACTACCAGACAACAGCCAACTACACGACAGGAGAGTGTGGGGAGACTGATCCCACACTCTTAGCGGCTGGTCTAACAGCTTCTTTAGTTTCAAAACAGTGGTGCGTGTAAATGGCATTTCCAGATGTCTACGACAACTGTAATGTGATATGAAAATATTTGTGATTTCTACCAATGACAAAATCACAGGTCAGGTTAATACTACCAGTTTGTTGTCACACTTGTAATTTAAGAAAATGCTACATCTCAGATACGGATAGTCTGGTAGTCATAATATCTGCTGTTTTGTTATCTTTGCAAACAGTTCTTTGGGACACAAGGTTGTTTAGGTCCAGTGCAAAGGTTATTGTGCACTGTTTTAACATTCCAAAGGTTTGAGGTATAGACGTGCAAGGCAGTTCTTCTGGAATGGCAGCTATGGCTACATTCTAAAGCGGCTGCCTTTATCATTTTTTACAAATCTCACTGAGTTGCCATTGAAATTAAATGAGATAATGACACAGAGATCTGATTGAGATCACTGGGGAGAAGTAGGAGGGGTCAAAGGAGGAGTTTGCCGAGGCAATGGAAGGCAGTCTAGGACTGGATTGTCTGAGAGGCAGAATGCCTCCAGAGCCAATGGAAATAAAAAGAGGGCTGGCTCTTTGACTCATGAGCTTTTCTAGCTCCTGAGCTGGCTCTCTCTCAGGCTCTGGCTCTGGCTCTCTGGCTCTCTGGCTGTTCTTCCTCAGGGATGCCTGGATGATTGTGCTGCAGCTGCCTGCATTTTCTAACGAATGGTATTTTCTATGGGAAGGAACTCTGGACACAGCCTAGGATCAGGCTGGCCGGGCAGAGGGGCGGCAGGTTTATTCTTTGGGTGTTCTAAAGGGAACAGGCTCTGACACAGAAGCCTGCCATTCTCCTGGAATTGTGTAGCTTTTATGTATTATGTTGTTTTAGTTTGTAAACTAGCCCTATAGAAACTAACAGGGGGAAAGATAGGAGAACCCAGGTGTTAAAGTTTAGCCTTAAACCTCTTGATAGGCTTAAGTAATTAGAGCTATGGCTTGATAGGCTTAAGTAACTGCTTTTGAATAAAGACTCCTTTCCTTTATCACCAAACCTTTGCCTCTGCAATTTTGCCTAGAGGGTGGCAGTGGGCAGCAGGACCCTATCTTGCTGTTTGGTAACAATAATATATGAAAAGCTCTTAGCAGAGTGCCTGGCATACAGTGTAAACATTCAGCAACAGTGTCTTTATTCCTGTTTGAATCACTATCATGGAGTTAAGACAGAGACTTAGAGACCAACGAGTGAACAATCTGATTTTGCAGGTGAGGAAATGTGCGCCAAAGAGGCTCCAGTGGCGGAACCAGCAGGAGGAGCCAGACTGATGGCTCCTGCTGGGTACCATTTCCATCACATCCTACATCCACCCTGCTTCTCTGTGCTGCAATCGTTCACTGCCTTCTCAGGGATGAGAAAGTATGAAGAGGAAGTAGCCATGGGATACTCTCTTCCAGGCCTAGGGTGCATTGAACTACTGAGTGGATGCAGAGAGGACTAGGAGGTGCTCCTCTGCCCCAGGAGAACAGCCATTCCCTGGGAGCACAGACACACAGCCCAGGAGAATGTCCTACGAAACCTTGTACTGTCCATCTCTTTCACCAGGCCTTCCAGGCTGTTTATTGCACTTTCTTTCAACACTGCAGTAGCTTTCCCCTCTCCTGGAACCAACGTAGGTGAATTTCCTCCTAATGGCATCCTCATCATACCAATACCCAAAGGTTATTTTGTGAGAATGCAAGTCAGAAACAACTTCACATGCACACACACATCTGAACAAAAATATATTTCTTGAGGCATGCCTAACATTTCAGCCGAGCAGGTTCTTGACACCAACTGAGGAGAGGAGAGAGAGAGAGAAACTGTAAGACGTACATGCGCTGGGAGGGTTGGGGGGGAGGCGGGACAACACAATCAGTCACTTCAAAAGGGTGTGTTTCCCCTGGAGAAAAGGCTTAAGGAAATAGGCAAACAGGTTTAGTGAAAATTTCCAAGTGTTTTGATTGAAATCTGTTGTATTTTCTGACTATGTGAGAACACATCATTTTTGCATTAGGCAATCAGTTTATACCTTATGTAAATAGAAAACAGAAAAACTTTTTAAGATATGGGTGAGTTCAGCAGAGATGCCTCATCTTACTGCACTGGGAGTCCACATCTCCTTCCCTGTTGTCCTTACGATGAAACTCTTTCAGGCCCCTCAAGAGTGAAGGTCCTTTCTGTCCTTCTTCGGATAATAGCAATCACAATGAGAACCAGCAGCTGCTCCCAGAATGCGTCGCCCTCTTCTTTGTTTCCTTCCTCTGCCAAAGCTGCTCCCTTGCCCCAACCCCTTCTTCTGGCCTCTTTACCCCCACCCCTGGTCCACCACTGTTCTCCCAGAATGCAGCCTTCCAGCACCACCTCCTGCTGAAGCCTGACCCATGTCCCCAGGCAGCCTTACAAGCTTCCTCCTATGGGTTCCAATGGCATTTTGTACCTCCTCTTGCAACAGTGATCACACTGCTATAAACCACTCCTTCTAAGGCACATTTTCCCCACATTTTTACATTCTGATAGGTCACTGCACCCATTCTGAAAACACATTTTTTAACATTTGAATGTTTCAAAATCAAAATGTTTTGTAGCAATGTGTACATTTAGTGTGGTAGTGTTTCTGATTTTTTTCTTCTGAAGATCTGTTATTATTGATATATTGAGGGGGATCTTAAAATCAAATAAATAGCCCTGGCAGGTGTGGCTTGGCTGGTTGGAGCTTTATCCTGTGCACTGAAAAGTGCCTGGTGAGTTTGTGTCTCTCTCTCTCCCCCTCTCCCTATCTCCCTCTCTCTCCAACTCTCTTTCTCTCTCTCTCTCTCTCTCTCTCTCTCCCCCCCTTCCTCGCTCTCTCTAATCAATAAAGGTATCCTTGGGTGAAGATTTTTTAAAAATCAAATACATAATGTTACCTATTAACATGTCTGACCTCTCCTCTTTACTGTGAACTATAAGGAGCAGGACCTGTGTTCTGATCCTGTTTGTATTGCACAGTAAATACATGTTGGAGGAGGGATCAAGGAAGGAAAAAAAGAAGGAAGAGAAATCTCTTACACTCTGCAGTACAGAGAGCACCTTCACATCCTGCTCTCACTTAAGTTTGATTTCCATCAGTGGGCACTGGGATCTCTCCCCCAAAGATTTTCCCTGGAGCTGGCCTTCTGACTGCTGTCTGGGCACTCACATCTGCTGTACATGTCACAGAACACAAGGGTCATCAGCCCCCAGAGCATACACTACAGAGGGAGAAACCAGTCAGGAGGAAAGTTGAAGATTCAGAGTCATTCTTCGTCATCTTCTCTAGCCAGGGGACTCTTCTGTGAACTCTGCATCCACAGATAAGAGCTCAGCTCCTTGTCTGGCCCACTGAGCATGCCAAGCTCTGGTCTTACCCTCCCCTATCCCACCTTACTTCCCAAGTCTCCAGTTAGCTGATTTTCTCTTTTTCCTCAGCTCATGCCTTGCCAGTGACATCTCCCCTGGCCCCCAGCTCTCCCGTGACGCCTTCCTGGATGCCCCTGTCCTCACAGACCTCACCATCCTCTGAATAACACTTGTGGCCTGAGCAGGACCAGTCAGCTCTGTTTATACTGTGCCTGATGTTTCATAGCATCTCCCATGGCAGAGGGCTAAGCACATGTGAGCATTCAAACACATGATTGACACACATTAATACAATGATCAACTTTGAGGGCTCCTCTCTCTATCATTTCCTTGGTCCACCCTTCTTTCTACTCCCAGCCCAAACAAATCCCTCTCTCTGAGGCCCCCTGGTGGGTTTAGAATTATACCCCTGACACTGGTTTTTCCAGGTATTTCATTGGAGATATGCCTGGACCAGCCTCCAAGTAGCTCCCTGAAGCTCAGGCCCACCTGACATCTGTCAGAGCAGCCTCTCCTTGGCTGCTGCACTGTCTTGCAGGTGCTTCTCTGTTTTGGTTGGATGACCACCTTCATGAGTTCCCCTGCAATGCTTCGCACATCAAGGTGCACTAGCAGCAGGAGAAGAGGCAGCCACATGGCATTGCTGGCGTACACGGAATTCACAGCCAACTGACTCTACTAGTTTCTGTTGACTTGAGTTGCTGTTAAGTCAGGTTTTTCATCCTTTACATGAACAATTGATCTTGTAAAGCAAAGGAGGGCCATTTACATTTGCCCTTATTAAGTTCCATCGTGTTTGGCCTTATCATTCCAGCTAGTGGTTATCATGTTGACACTTCACTCTGTCCTTCCAATTCCTCAGCAAGGTGGAAACAAAATTAGTGTACACAGGCTTTAAGGAAGTTCAAGGAAAGATTTAACACCTGTCTATGTCAGGGCTTCAATTCACTTCTTAACCCTGAGAGAGTACTAGGTCTGGCCAGCTATACAGCCTTTAGGGTTCTCATTGTTATAAGAGTGGAACATTCCCAATAATTACTGTCCTATCCCACCCCATCTCAACCCCTGAGCTGCTCCCACAGTGCTCCCTGTCTCAGAAAATGACACCATCATCCCCCCACCAGATGGCTAAGCCTCTGTCCCCTTCAGCCCCCACATGAAATCAGTTCCTTAGTCCTATCAATCGAAGCTACCTCCTAAATAAATAAAGTGGTTCAACCACCACTTTTATATTGCAGCCACATCCTTCATACTCCGCTCCCTCCTTCCTCTACTTAACATTCACATTTCAGGCATCAGTATGCACCTCATTTCCACCAGGAAGTCTTCTTGTTCCACAGCTTGGATCAGGGGCTCCTGCCACCAACTTCCCCAATATGGTATTTTCTCTATCATATGACCTAACTCACTGCTTGTTGTTGCTTGTTTAACTCTTCCCAGGTACATCTGAGTCCTATGAGGATGTGCAAAGAGTCTGTTGTGCTCATAGTCATATTCTCAGAATGCAGCAGATTCTCAAGAAATATTTTTGAATTATTGAATTAAGTAATGGTGCCACGGCCTTGGTTGGGCAAGTTTTAAATCACTGGCAAGTGATTTGGCTCAATACTCATGAGTCATCCTGGTATAAAGGAAAGTATAACAGCTCTGGCCTCTAATGAGCAGTGGGAGGTTTGTAACTTGAACTCCATGAGCCTCAGTGTCCTCATCTGAAAAGTGGGAATAAAAAGTTATCATATGGGGTTGTAATGATGCGCAAAGGAAATTATGCACATAAACGTGTTCCCAAACTAAACGGTATATGGTTCAAGTACAGATACAGCCATGGACACCCAAAGCCTCTAGGAGTAGCCCTGTCCTGACTTCAGAGATCGTACCCAAGACCCGCAGGGGCTCACCCTTGAGCACTGGTACTCACCAGTTTGGGTTCGACACTAAGACCAGCAGGTTTTTTCTATTCCTTCTCCACCTTCACTGCTGTCCTCATTCTCCTGCACTCCTGGGACACTTCCAGATGCTCTCGTAACCACCATGCCAACTGCACTCCCTCGGTGGAGAGTTTAATGATTCTGAGGTCCTAGATATACATTGAATTAAAACACAAAATGAATAGCATTGTGCATTTTAGTGAAACAGCAATTAGGAGCAGCAGTCACCATGTACTGAGGAGGGCAAGAGAGCCGAGGAGAAAAGAATAAAGTGACCTCATAAAGACACTTAATTTCATTACCACCAGACAGAGTTTCCCATTATTGCTCTTGGTGTTTTATGGTTTTATGATTCCATCTATTGATGCTTAGCTAGTTCATTAACCATGCTGCTAAAAATACAATTATCTCCAACAAAACCTTTCTCACTAATAAAAGGGAGGGAGAAACCCCCCATCATTACCAGAAAACAATGGGGTGGGCACACCTCTGTGTAGTAACTCCTTCACCCCAAGTCTTCATGAAGACTGAGACTATAGCCACGCAAGTTTCATCACCCAATTTAAAAATTCAATCAAGCAACTGCTCTATTATTTAGCTGACTCCAACTAACAAATTGGAATGATTCTGTGCACTCAATTGACAATGGCTTTGAGTCAGCTGAGTCAACTTGTCACAATGCTGGTGACAAATGAGAGGTGAAGTCAGTTTAACCATTCATTCATTCAGTGTTATTTACTAAGTCCCTACTGTGTGTCAAGCACTGGTTAAATATACCAAGATATGTAACACAGGCAGGGCCCTGTTTTCAGGAAGCTAAAAGTCTAGTAGACAATGTGCATCTGTTGGGATCAGAAGAAGGAGAATCCCAGTTATTGAGCTGGGGTTCCAGGTGGACCTCTACTTCTGATTTGAAGCAGGGAGGAGAAAGCGGGTACTAAGCAGGGCAGAAGATGAAAATGACTTTCCACCTCACTTAGTATAAAAGCCTTTGCAATGACCTCCCAGGCCCTACAGAGTCTGTCTTTAAGCCCCACCCTTTGGACCTCCCTTCTGAGCCTACAAGAGGTGGGAGAGAAGCCAGTACAAATAACCCAGGTCTGTATTCAGGAGAGTGCTAGGCCAAATAAAAACTCATGTAAAGACTTTTAGGTGGCTTGCTTACTCTAAGGTGTTTCTGGTATTTTTCTTCTGGAACCCAAACTGCTATAGGCAACTGGCTCCCTGGCTTCATTTCCTGTTATTTCTCTCCTACACACTCTGATCTGGCCTCTGTATTATTCCTTGAATGTTACAGGCCCCAGAGCCTTTGCATTTGCTATGTCTCTCTACCTGTGATGACTCTTCCCCCAGACAGTGTCAGGGCTCACTCCCTCACTTCTCGGTGAAATACTCCTTCTTAGCAAAACCTTTCCTGCCCACCCACCTACTCCCTCCCCTGTTGTATTTTTCTTTATGAGTCTTACCACCATCTGAGATATGATATGCTTCACATTTCTATGTTTGTTGATTATTTATCCACTAAAATGTGGGCTCTCAGAGGGCAGGGACTTTTCTGTTTGGTATACTGATGACTCCCCGGCACTACCACTGTGTCTGGCATTTAGAAGGCATGTAATAAGTATTTCCTGACTGCTTGCCTATACTTATTTCTACCTACTGTCTCTCGGCCCCAAGCCCACCCCTGCATGCTATGCTATAATGCCTAGGTCCCGTTACCAGCTGACATCCTCAGAAGCTTTCTCAACAAGGATGCTGGGGACATACAGAAGGCAGGAGAAGGGGAGAAGCTATTGTTCTTCCTCTATCTCTTGCACTCTTTCTTACTTCCTTCTTCTTTTGGTGGTGTCTCTATATCACTGTGTTATTTCCATAATCCCAAATTTAGCTGCAACAGCCCCTCCTCCATGGTGGTTGCTCCTTCCATGTCCTCCCCCAGCCCTGGCTGTGGTAGCTTCTTCCAGTATTTAATGAGCTCTGGAGAACCTCACAGTCTCCCTTTGCTGTCTCAGCCTTCCACCTATATATCCCACAGCCTGTTTTAAACTCCCTCTGTTTGATACACTATGGTGGCTTCCATTTTCCTGACTAAATCCTGGCAGATACAATGAACTTAAAAAGGGGAATCAAGGCACAAGCACAGTCCTATAGAGTAAGCCAGTGTGGAGAGAAGGGGACAGCTCCAGCAGAAGCTATCCCACCCTTCCCAACTCCAAGAGCAGCAAAGGACCTTAAGGACAATGAGGAAGCCCAGACGTGGAAACTGGTCTGCCAGATGCCAGCTGAAGGCTGACCCCATGTGATGGTGGGGCAGACACTGAGGATATGCCCAGCCTGAGTCAGGCTTGACTTCTGAAGGCCTGAACCACATGAAGAGCCCAGTAGAAAGCCAACTCCCTCTCTATATATCTAAGGTCTGGGAGAGGCTGCAGGGCAGTCTTTGGGTCTACCAGCTAGTCAGGGCAGTCACAGGCTGATCATTGAGGCAGTCACGTAATTGCATTGGTGGTTATTGTTTTCTACCTTGTGTACTTGTCCCTCAGTAATTCATCCCTCTGGAGACAATTCACAGCCTGTTTATGCACTCTTTGATGTATCTGAGATTGAGATGCATGAATTTAATTGGTAATTGACACTCGAATTTTTCCTGAAACACTGTTATCTGTAGTCCATCTCATAATCAATGTAAATGGCATCTTAAAATTGAAAGACTGTGGTGTTAACCAAAAAAACCCCCAAATACCTTAATATGATCCAGTCTCTGTTCCACTTAACATGTTTTACTGCCTTATCATTTCATCCTAGAAGCAGTCCTGTGAGGGAAGTGTTATTATTCCCATTTTTATGTCTAGGATGCTGAGGCCAGAGGATTGTGGCTCACTGGTGGGGGAGGTGGCATTGAAGCCTGTGTTCTTTCAGGCCGGCCAATTGTGCTACCCATTCTTACACCTTTGAGCAGGAGGAGGGGCTGGAAGCAGCTTCTGAAATGATCTCTTGGTGTTGGGGCTCTCTCCCCCAACCCAGCAGTCAGAATCTGAAGTGAGACCTAGAGGCAGTGCAGAGAAGACCCCTGTGAGAATTCAGACTCTTCCTGGGGTCTTCCCAATGGGGTCACGGCCCCTCTGGCTAACCAACCTAGTGAGCATCTCCTCTGAAAGGCAGAAGGAAGTATTAGAGCTGGCCCTGCCCTCAAGGTGGCCCTGGGCAGTTAGGAAGATAGATAGGTGCACAGGAAAAGATAAATGACAATTGGCAGTTCTTCCTAATGTCACAAAGATGGGACAAGTGTGTGCATAAGGTACCAGGGAAAGAGAGCTTTCCAAGAACACAAGGCATCCAGCACTCTAATGGCCTTCAAGAGAGAGTTTCTGAGAGTCAGCAACTACACTGGCCCTTTGGCTCCCTTGGGATCCTCACAATGTAGGTCTTGTCATTCCCATTTTACAGACGCCCTGGATCCTACAGCTGATGAGCAGTCCACCTGTATTTGAACCTTGGTGCAGCTGACCTTCCAAACCCACAGCCCTTCAACCACACCATCATCCGTGTGTGTGTGTCTATGTATGCTACCACATGCTCACTCATGTTGAGTGTAAAATGTGAGATTTGTTTTCTACCTGACAAGCAGCCTTGTGCAGAAATTGAGTGATTTGGTCCTTGGCACTGGCCAGGGAGCCTGCCCTTTTTGGCATTGGGCTAGGGCTCATGGGGAACAGCAGGTTAATAAGTGCCAATCCACAGGAACTCCCCACCTGGCCACCAGAGGCCTTAGGCACAGTTCCTTATTCATGTCAGACATGAATCCAACACCTATCGGGCACCAGACACTAGAGATAATAAAATAGCTCTGCTCTCAAGATGCTCAGGCTGATGAAGGAGAATGAACCAAATGTAGTCATTACATTACAATGTAAGAAGTGATATAACACAGTCTGTGGGAGCATCCAGGAGGAAGCAGCTAACTCTGCAGGAGTGGAGAGAGTGAAAAAAGGTGTTAAGAAAACTATAACAAAATTGGAGATATATAATCAGTGCTTTGAAGATTAAGGAAGATTTTCTTTCACAGATAGATAAAGGAAAGAGAATACCTGACAGACAGCATAATAATAACACGAGCAAAATCAAGGTGAACTGAGGGTGCAGGGTACAGTGGGTAGTATGATGAAGCTGGAACAAAATTAAGGTGGAGGGGAAGTAGGTTGTGGGTCCAACCTGGGGAATTAGTTCTACACTGATGAGTTGTTATTTTCTTCTTCTTTTTCTTTTTTTAATTCACGCTTAAATACAGACTGATTTATTTCAGAATCTGCCTTAACTGATATTTTAATTACATGCTTACACTCCGCAACAGTTGCAAATGAAAGCAGGTACATGAAATGAGATAATGTATATGAAAGCACTTGAGAACTGTGAGTGTTATAGAAACTATTGTTAATGTTGTTTGTATTGTTCTAAGATTCCCGAGGCGAAGTATTCACTGAGCCCTTGATACACACAGCTGGGCCAGAGGCTGGGAGTACAGGGGCAGGACACACAGGACCTCCCCAAACACCTACCTGTACAGCATGATTGCTGCTCGCCAACCATCAACACAGGAATGTGGGTACTTCTTAGACTAAGGAGGAGGCACTTAGATCTAAATCCTTCCACGGTAGTTCCCTCATTAAACCACAACTGGGGTTTGACAGTGTTGTGTGGCTGAAAAGTAACAGATTTAGTTTCTTGCCCCAGCTCTCCACCTGGGTGGCTTTGGGCAGCCATGGACCTCTAGACCCCACCGTCCTCATCTGGAACATTCAGAGATAATGGGGGTGGCCCCACAGGTTTGTTTGCTCTCTGGGTCCTTCCCAAAGAATTCAGAAGAAGAAAATCTTTTCACATCGGCCTCATGTGGTTGTGTTGGCCTCATAAAGGCAAGACGGGCCAGGAACAATGCAGAGAATGAAGGAGACAGGGGTGGGCACACCAAGACTCTGAGTCCTAATCTGGACTTTGCCCCATGGACTCAGGTGTGTTACTAAACAGCACTTGATTGGCTTGGTTTTCTCCCTTGCCATAAAAAAGACTTGAAAAAAACTCTAAATCCCAGCTTATCCAATAGTAAGAACATGACAGTCCCAGTCAAGTAAGATCTTTCCTGCCTCTGACATCTCCTTGGTGTTCCTGCCAACCCCAGAGGGGTCAGAAAATACAGATGGTCAACAGAGTTGAAGGCAGGAAAAGGAGGCACAAAGCAGGAAAATGTGCTGGCAATGTGCAATGAACTAGCCTACAAAGAGTATTTTAAATAAATTTTTAAATAAAATATTTTTAAAATAATAATACGACATGGCGTCTCAGAATTCTAGCCCAGCTAAAAATATGAATATTTCCTTTTTAAAGTCAGTGACTTACCTGGTGTCTGTTGGGGTAAACAAACAATTACAAAACAGTAAGACAAGTGGTAGTATAGAGTCTAGATTTTAGAACACATTTCTGAAAGAAAACTAGGCATGTATTTTGTGTAGAATAAACATTTGTTGAACTAACCAAGGTCATAAGAACAGGGCATTGCAAAAGCGCCTAGGGAAGGTGGGATCAAGGAAAGCTTCCTAGGGGCATGATTACTGATGCCACTTAAAAGGAAACCCAGGCTCAGGGGCTGGCAAGAGAGCTGCCCTCTGGGAAGTGAAAGGCAAGAGAGCAATAGATATATTCCCACCATGCTCTTGATACTCAGAGGTAGGCTGAAGTGATGTGGTGTCAACACTATGTTTGCCAAGAGGTGCCCAGGTGATTGTAAGGTATTTCAGGTCTGTGACAGTGGGGCCAAGAAGGGGGTCGGTTACAGGAACAGGGACAGTCTCACTCAAACTGAAATGTTTGCAAACATGGCCACTTGGCCTTCTCACCTGTTCTGCTGAGGGAGCCCACTTCTGGCCCCTTGCTCTCACTGAGTCATTGGCTGTCTTGTTCAGCAGAAGCACAGAAGAGTCCAGACCTAAATTACTTGTTGTATTGCCTTCCTGTAACTTCTTGATGGAATCATCTTGTCAGGCATGTGTCTTTGTGCCAGAAGAAGGCCAGCTCTACCAACTTATTCTGTTATCCATGCCAAATTCTAATCAGACAGAAAACTAGGGCAATTTCACTTTTTAATTGGTGGGGGTGCAAGCTTGCAGAACTGCTTTGGGAAAGTAGTTGGTAATGCACATCTACACATGGGCGAGGGAAGAGCACAAGCTTTGATGGGAACTGGAGCTGCAGTTGACTCTGCCTTCATCCACTCACTAGCTCTGGGGCACTGGGCAAGTCACAGAACATCTTTGAGCCTCAGTTTCCTGCCTCCGTGAAGCCCTCAGAGAGGCAATGTGACCTTCAATAGAGATGCAGAGCACAGAATGCTCAGGAACTGAGGGTAATTTTTAAGTTAGCAGTGCAGCAGATACATTGCCGGCCTCACCAGAACTACACACTGTTGGATGCTTCTGGTGGGCCATCTTCAAAGACCCCACCATACTAGTCAGGGCCTACCACAAGAAGAGGTGGCACTTAAGTTAGATCATTTGAGCACAGTTTAATAAAGAGATAATGTATGAAGTTGTAAGCAAGGTAGAAGGAGACCTTGGGAGATAATGCAGTGCTCTGGAACTAATAACAGCCTAGTCCTGAAGGGGCAAGGTTGAGAAGGGTTAACAGAGCCCAGGTACAGAGGGCAATGTGTGGAAAGAACTTCCCAATAGGAGCTGTGACCTTGGAGGGAGAAATGTAGCCAGACAGTGGCAACCCCACAGAGAGGGAACCAGGGGAATAAATAACCCAACCTCTCTCTATCTCTCTCTGATCTTCTTCCAGTGCTCCCCATTGGCCAAACTCAGGTGGATGCTAAAAGATAAAGGAGCTCTTTAATACAGTCTATACAAGTCAGCAGCCAGCCTTCTGCTGGGGCCAGAACAGACTGAAGGAGATGAAAAATTAGATCTGGAGGGACAAACAAGAGACATCTAGCATACCTCACAAAGCAACCCACAAGAGAAAGAGTCAACTTGGAATATGTACCAAAACAACAAAAACAGCAAGAACATGACAGTCCCAGTCAAGTAAGATCTTTCCTGCCTCTGACCTCTCCTAGTGTTCCTGCCAACCCCAGAGGGGTCAGAAACTACAGATGGTCAACAGAGTTGAAGGCAGGAAAAGGAGGCACAAAGCAGGAAAAGAAAGAGCTACCTCCTTTCCCCATGTAGGCTTTCAGCCTGACGTGGACCTGGAGAATGTATTAGAGTAGGCTAGCTACTGTAACAAATAGCCCCAGACATTTAGTGACTAAACACAATAGAGATTTATTTCTTGCTCCTGTAACAGTACAGGAAAGTTCCAGGTTGGGGCAGTAAAGAAGGCAGGAGGCTTTCCTCCACACAATTATTCAGGGAACCTGGCTGATCATCCTTAACACCCAGCCTCCAACAACACCCTAGGGTGACTGTCATCTCGGTCAACTGGGAAGAGAAAACTATGTGAAGGAGCAAATATAGGACGTTTTGGAGGAGAGAGCCTAAAAATGAAACATATCCTTTCTACTCATATTCCATTGGCTAGAATTCAGTCATATGATTACTCCTGACTGCTAGGGAGACTGGGAAATGTAGTCCACTTGGCCATGGAGGTGATCAGAACTCTTATTATAATGGAAAATGAAAAAAGTGCATATTGGTGGACAGTTGCCAGTCTCTGTTACAGAAAATCTTTAAATTAAATTCTGAGGTTTGCTATTACACAGAATAGACATTCAAAGTATTGAAAAGTCTGTTTTGTGCTTAGAAGTTGGAAGATAATTTTATTGATGGTGATAGAGTCATGAGATCTGCCCTGGAGGTTATCAAGGAAACAGAAAAGTACTAGCCATACAGCAGATTTGAACAGGACTGAACAACAGTTTGAACAACAGTTTAGAAGTTATTTGTATATGCTCTAAGAATTACCACTTGCTCAGTGTACCAATTTCTCTGTTATCTTTATGTAATCAGAACAAGTAATATTTTTCTCTTTTTATTTCTATGAGAGAATGTTATTATAATAACTATAACTTTTAAGTGGAGAAAAAGTATAAAATGTACTTTTTAAAAAAGCCAATAAATTTATCCTATGTTCTCATTTTGGTTACATTTAGTTCTTTACTGACTACTAGTACTTTCTGCTTTAAAAAACTATATTCACCCTAATGCCCAGTTGATGATTGTCTTAGTCAGTTCAGGCTACTTAACATATCACCATAGACTGGGTGACTTAAACAATAAGCATTTATTCCTCACCATTTGGAGGCCAGAAGTCTGAGATCAGGGTGCCAGCATGGTCAGGTTGTGGTGAGAGTCCTCTTCCAAGTTGCAGATGCCACCTTTCCACTGAGCTGTCACATGTCAAGAGGGCCAGCAAGCCCTCTGTGGTCCCTTTTATAAGGCACTAATCTCCTTCATGAGGGCCCCACACTCCTTCCCTAACCAAATCCCAAAGGACCACCCCCTAAAACCAACATATTGGGGGTTAGGATTTCAGCATATAAATTTTGGGCAACACAAAATTTTTCAGTCCATAAAAATGTGCAAGGCCTTGTTACATACAAGGAAGACGGTCAAGGCATTCGAGGAAGACAGCATAGGGCAGCAGAACAGAGAATGCAGACTAAATCAAGGGCCCATCAAGGTGCAGCCATCACAGGCAGAATCTAGTAGGAAGCAAAAAAACATCTATGGCAAATTATAGGAGAGCTCTGGGTCAAGATACAAGTAAAACTGGTAAAGAGTCTGCTAGCAATTATAGAGCTCACAGATATCCTCCTGAGACCAAGTCCAGGGACAGCACTTTGGATTGTGTGTGGCTTAGTCCTGCTTAGGTCCTAAGTAAACCTCCCCACCATGTACACAACCTCTTCCAACCCCAGCTCCACTATTACTGTCACCTGCATTTAATGTCCAACCTATGAATGGTGGAGCCAGGATCTGAACCCAAGCCAGAACCCCAAGGTTGTAACCACACTGTGGTGAAGATAAGCCCATTGCCTATTGACAAGATAATACATGTAGAGTGCTCACCCGAGCTGTATTCATTTTCCAGGGGAGCTCTAACAAGATATCAGGGTGGCTTAACCAACTGGACTTTACTCTCTCACAGTTCTGGAGGCTGCAAGTCTGAGATCAAGGTGTTGACAGGGTCAGTTCCTTCTGAGGGCTGTGAGGAAAGGATCTGTCCCAGGCCTCTCCCCTTAGCATATGGAAGGCCATCTTCTCCTTGTGTCTTCACATTGTCATCCCTCTGTGTGTATCTGTGTCCAAGTCTCCTCTACTTATAAGGACACCAATCACTGGATTAGAGCCTAAGCTAAAGGCCTCATTTTACCTTAATTACCTCTAAATATCTTGTCTCCAAATATGGTCATATTTTGAGGTACTGGGGTTACAACTTCTACATATGAATTTGGAGGGAGACACAATTCAACCTATAACACTAGCTAAATGGTCATAGTTATTACTACGATCTTGGAATTCAAGGACCCCCACAATCTCAAGCCCCAACTCACCTTTCCATCCATCTTTATGTCCCTTATACTAATCAAACTCTTTCAGTCACTGTTAACAAAAAAAACCTTCTCTCCTTTCTCTCCTCCAAGCTTTTCCTGTACCATAATCTACCTCTGGTGGCATGCATGCCAAATCCTCCTATTAGTGAAGACTCGGCTCAAACACCATTAGCCCTTGACCATTCTCACCACCCCAGCCTTTTGAAAGGAAGAAAGGAAATGAACATTATGAAACACAGTATGTTTTCACCAGCATGATATTTTACTCTCTCATATTCCCATACCCCCTGACAGTTTAGGTAATTGAAGTTCAGAGTGGCTAAGTACTTCATCCAAGTTCACTCAGCAAGAGAAGGCAGGAATGTGATTCCATCTCTACCAGCCTGATTCCAAGTCCAATGGTCTCCCCATCCTGATCTCCTATAGCAATTCTGACCTGAAGTATTCATCTTCCAGTGAAAATTGCAATGCCAGGAACTGATGCTGTTTTCATTATCACCTGGAGCTTTCACTTAGAGCTTTTATTGAGTCTTTAGTACCCATTTTCTATTTGCATGTCTTTTCTCGCCAACTGTATTTTCAGCATCTTAATAACAGGAATGAATGGGTTTTCCCCTTATACCAATCCCTTAATAGCCACTGGCAAGGGTCAATAGAGATGGCTGATATTGTTTCAGGGCCAGGTTGAGGGTTATTCTCTGAATTACGTAAAAGACAACACCCACTCCTCCAAGGAAATAAACACATGCCCTGGAGAGCTGGGCTCCAGACAGCAGGAGAGAAGGGCCTCTTTCTCCTCTTCCAAATACAGTGACTTCATGAACTAATTCATGCCAGAGACGTGTGTTCAGCCATCCTCTCCCAGCCCCAGGCCACTTGTAGACCTCATGCTTGGGCAGGGCACCCCCAGAGCTCAGCTTCCAGCAGCAAGGCTGGATATCCACAGTGGCATATTTGCATCTGCACTTGCTGTTTCTGCCTTCCTCTCCTGTCCCAGTCTCCTCTCTCTCCTCCTTCTAGAACCTCAAGGTTGAATGAAACCAACCTCTATCATTTAGTGGTCACTGTAGGCAGGCCACTATTCTAAGCACTTTATAGCTGTAACCACTACATCGAACAAGCAGGACTCAGGAAATGGTGTCATAATGGTATTTTTACTCTGAGTCCCACAGTTTATCTTCACCTCCTCAGTGGGGGTGGCCCCTCTTGGATTAAACCTCAAACAGTCTACATAGCTCTTCTGCTCACTCTTAAGTAATAAAAAGTTCTACAGTAACTTTAAAATACAGACAATCCCAATTCAACAATTACAATGGTCAGATCCCACACAAGATCCAAAACTTGAAACTTGATGCAGAGTTCAATTGCTTTCCTCTTCCTAGCAGGGCTCTGCAGCATGGGGGCTCTTTGCAGCATGTGCGACTGTTGGAAAGCAAGTAAGGAGGGTATGGGGGAGTTGGGGGGGGCTATGGTGGGGGTGGAGGTGACCACTCAAATCTCCTTCAGGAGAACCTGCTGTGGGGAGCAGACAGAGTTGATTGAAAGCCCAGCTGTCACCCTGGGCACCCACCTCTACATCTGCACCAAGGCCACGTTTCCCAGGGCTCCTTCCAGCTAAAGGCCAAGTACAGCAGCGTGCTAGAATTGGACCATTCCTGCCTGTCAGGGCATTCTTTGATGGGTAACCTTTGCTAGGAGACTAGCTAGGAACAAACTAGGAGACAAGCTGAAGACATTTAGGGGACTAGCTAAGGTACCAGCTAGCTCACCCAAACTTGCTCAGCATTTCCCTGAGGTCTGAGATTCTTCCTCCCTAATTCTTCTTCCTTTGCCTTCATCAAAGCCTCTCCTTCTGCCTAACCTTGCTTCCTTCCCCTTTACTCCTCATAGATATTTCCGTGAATAAATCTCTGCTTCTCAGGGATCTGAATGGTGCAAGCCCTTCTTTCTTCCTGTCTGGCAGTTTCTACTACTCCCCAAGCCAAAGGGGCCCATAGTAACTTGGGAAGCAGGAGAAGTCAACTTCTCCTTGTGTCTCCGAATTCCTCCCATTCTTGGCTACTCCTTTGCAGGTGAGGGAGTAGGTAAATAAGTAGGAAGGTAAGTAATTACTTGATGGTTTCTAACTTAAAATGACCTCTCACTCTATAGACCTGTCGGGGCTTTAAAGCCGATGGTGTTTGTCATGTAGCACTTTCATATGAACAGTGCCACTTCTTCTAGCCTTCCCTATCCTCCCCTTCAACACCTGTGCATTAGTCAGGATTCTCCAGAGAAACAAAACCAATAGGCTGTGGATGGATGGATGGATGGATGGATGGATGGATTTATTATAAGGAATTGGCTTATGTGATTATGGAGGCTGAGAAGTTCCAAGATATGCCATCAGCAAGCTAGAGCCCCAGGAGAGCTAACACTGTAGTTCCAATCCAAGTCCAAAGGCCTGAGAACCAGGAAAGCCAGTGGCATAAGCACCAGCCCAAAAGCCAGCAGCCTCAATGTCCAAGAAGAGTGGATGTTTCAGTTCAATTCTGAAGGGAGGAAAAGACCAAGGTCCCAATCAAAGTAGACAGTCCAAAGGAGCTCATTTTTAGCTTTTCTGTTCTATTCAGATCTTCAACTGATTGAATGAGACCCACCCACACTAGGGAGGACATTCTGCTTTATGCAGTCCACCCAATTCTAATGTCATTGTCATTTAGAAATACCCTCATGGACACACCCAGAATAATGTTTGACCAAATGTCTGGGCATTCCATGACCTAATTGGGTTGATACATAAAATTAATCATAACATCCAACAACTGCCCCCAATAACAACACTAATGGTACATTAGTGCTGGTGCTGGGGACTCTTTGCAGGGTCTTTCAGGCTTACTCTAGCATGACTTGCATATCTGGCCCAGGATGTGTGTACCTTTGACCTGCTAAAGGAGGAGAGTGTTACTGCCTCCAGATGTCACCCTTTACTCTGCTGCCACAAGTGTGAGCCCTGCACCAGTCCTCTGTGCCCCCAATGGCAGGGATCTTTTCTAGATCTCTGAGTAGTCCTCACCACTCCACCACTCCCTCTGGGAATGAGAGAGATCTTCTCAGTCTCTCACAGCCCTTCTGTATCCTATCTGTGGTGAGAGGGTTCAGGACATGGCTAACCAGTGGATGCTCATCTACACCATAGCTCTGCATATGATGTAGCTCCTCCTTTGGATTCCAGTCTCTATTGTATCTTGGTGCCATAGTAGAAGCTTCTTAAACATCCTGGTATATATGTACTTGCTCCTTAAAGCCTCACAACAGTCTTGTAAGGTAGGTATCATTATCCCCATTTTATAGGTGGGGATGCTGAGAAACTAAAGGATAGTAATTTGTTTAATTTCACACAGCTATGAAGTGGCAGGACTGAGATTTGAACCACAAATGTCTGGTCTTTAACTTCTGCATTATATTTACCATCATGCTATGGGGAGGATAGGGATGGCAGTTGCACATCATTATTTTGGTTCCCTTAGGAAAATGTTTGGCTGAGTGGAGACATACCCAGTGGCCTTCATGTGTTCAAGACAGTACTGTCTTCTGGTCAAGCGCATCCTGCCCACAATATGTCTCGGTTTGATGGGTATTTGATTTGGTCCTTTTTCTCTATTTCACTGCCTTATCTGTCCTCTCCCTTTGGAGACTCAGTTTCCTTATTTATAATATGGAGATACTATCAGATCCACCTGACATGGCCAAGATAGGAATTGGCTATCACCTATATCATTATATGATATCTGTCTGGAAAAAGTCAAGCCATTGTTAATGTAACAAGAACAATTTGCACAGCATTGATATAACCAGGCAACCAACAAGAGTAGACTGGAATGTGCACAGCCTAGGCAAACAATGACATCACTGTACTAGTCAGTGGGGCGCTAGACACCATTGAGTGAGCAAGTGTAGTATGTGGCCATTGCATTCAAAATGACTGAGCAAGTAGAGCAAGGAATCTGCATCAAATCTTGCATTAACCTTGAACATTCCTCTGCAGAAACTTATTGGATGAATCAGAAGACTTTCCAGGATGATGCAATGAGTGTAGTGCAAATAAAAGTGTGGCACAAATGCTTCAAAAATGGTCAAGAATCTGTTGAAAGTGATCCACATTCTGGAAGGCCTGCAACAAACTGAACACTTGAGAATGTTGAACGTGCACGGGCTGCAGTCAACAAAGATTGGCGACTGACAGTGTGAGAACTCGGAGCTGATCTGGAGATTCTAAAAACTACTGTGTCTGGGATTTTGACACAGGCTCTTGGTATGAAACATGCTGTGGCAAAATTCATTTTGATTTCTGCTACCAGAACAGAAGGAACGTTGTGCTGCAGTTGCTAATGACTTGATTCAAACTATTACTAATAAACCAGATTTCCTCATAAGGTCATAACTGGAGATGAATTGTGGGTCTATAGCTATGGATATGATCCAGAAATGAAGGTCCAGTCTTCCTAATGGAAGTCACCTGGTTCTGCACGCCCAAAGAAGGCACAGCAAAGTCACAGCAAAATCAAGACCATGTTAACTATGTTTTTTGATTGGGAAGGTGTTGTCCATCACAAGTATGCCCCTCCAGGCCAAACAGTTAATAAGGAGTACTGACTCAATGTTCTTCATCTGTTGAGAGGTGCAATAAACAAAAATGGCCCCAGCTATGAGCAACTGGTGATTGTCAGCTTCATCGTGGCAACATGCCCACACATGCATCACTTCTTATATAGTTTTTTGGCAAAATATCAAATCACCCAGGTGATTCAGCCTCCCTGAAGCCTAGATTTGGTGCCCTGTGACTTCTGGCTTTTCCCAAGAACTAAAATCGTCTTTGAGAGGGAAGAGATTTCAGACCATCAATGAGATTCAGGAGAATATGACGAGGCAGCTGATGGAGATTCCAACAAAAGATTTTGCATGGTGTTTTAAACAGTAGAAGAAACACTGGGAGAACTGTGTGAGGTCCCAAGGTATCTACTTTGAAAGGGGCTGAGGTGTCATTGTCCTACATACAGTGTTTCTTGCGTCTTGTATCTTCTTCAATAATGTCTCTATTTTTTTTAATTTATTTTTTAACAAGTTTACTTTATTTTATTTTATTTTTATTTTATTTTATTTATCTGTTTTTAGAGAGAGGGGAAAGGAGAAAGAGAGAGAGAGAAACATCAATGTGCAGTTGCCTCTCACACGCCCCCAACTGGGGACCTGACGTGCAACCTAGTCATGTGCCCTGACTGGGAATCGAACCAGCGACGACACTTAGTTCACAGGCCGACGCTCAAGCCACTAAGCCACACAGCCAGGGCATAATATCTCTATTTCTCATAGTAAGTGTCTGGACACTTTCTGGACAGACCTTTTATATGGCTTTTGCTTTGCTGACCTACACCTTGGTTAATGTCCCAGGATGAGAGGACCACCTCTGACTTCAGCAGCTCAGATTCCCATTTGGCTCCCAGAATCACCAAGTCATGCTTCTGGAGCAGAAAGCAGTACAGTGAAGAAATAGGTGTGTTTATGGCTGTCTGAAATACCTGCTCTTTTTTTAAAAAGTCTCTTATGAACTGTAAATGCTACTGGTGATGACCAAGAGTTAGCATATGTCTCCCAAATGAGTTAACCAAGCTTCTAATGGGTTTCTCATGCACTGCTTGAGGCTGACTGGGAAGTCAGTGCACCTCCCCAGTACTGGCTACATTCTACCCTTTGAGCAGGCTCAGCCATGCACCCAGCCCCAAGCACCTAGGTTTCCCTGCCCTAAGGGGCTGACCACCAGCATGTGCCTCTCTCCTCAAAGATGATGCTGAATTCCAGAGAGGACCTATTGAGGAAGAAGCAAAACTTCACCAGGCTTGTGCTCCTGGACTCTCTGACCTACTGTGGAGACTTTCACCTTTGGGTGAAACCACAAACCTGTTGGGAGCTCCACCTTACTCCTCTGTGTCCTCCCCCACAACCTCCCTGGGCCAGGCAGAAGCCAGCTTCTACCCCACCCCCACACCCCAGGACTCTGCAGTGCATCTAGGGTCTTGTTAGCATCTTGTGCTCTCACTGCCCCTGGACTCATTCAGAGCTGCCTCGTGGCTCACTTGGACTATAATAAGGAGCACCCAGCTACAAGTCCCACTTCCACTCTCATCCTGCAGATTCCAACTTGACACCAAGGTCCCAGTGATCTCATCAGCTCTAACCAGGTCACCCCCTTCCTCAGAAATCTCCCCAGATCCCTCTGATGGGTGCAGACTGGTGCCTCAGGCCAGACACAGTGTGCAGATAGGTTTTGTTCAACCTACACAGTGTTTGCAATATTCTTGAACAGTATTTTGAAATCAGGAGTGGTACATAAAAATTCAGATATCTGGCTTGTCTCAAACACCAGGAGGCCTGGCAAGCCCAATGTGATGATTTATTTTGTGTCAACTTGCCTGGGCTGAGGGATGTCTAGGTAGATACTTAAACATTTTTTCTGGTTGTCCGTGAGGGTATTTCATGAAGAGATCAGACTTTTAGTTGGTGAACGAGTATAGAAGATCTCTAGCCCCAATATGGGTGGTCTTCATCTAATCCACTGAGGGCCTGAATGGAATGAAAAGGTGGAGGAAGAGCAAGTTTGCTCCCCCTACTTGAGCTGAGATATCCATCTTCATCTGCCCTTCACATTAGCACTCCAAGTTCTCAAAGTTTTGAGCTCAGATTGATATACACACCATCGCCACTCTCCTCAATTCTCAGGCCGTCAGATTCAGACTGAATTACAGCACCAGCTTTCCTGGGTCTCCAGCTGCAGACAGCAGGACATGAGATTGATACATTTCAGGTGGTGCAAAAGGAGGTTTATAGTTGTGAGCATGTGAAACACAAGAGTTTATTCTTATATTATTTTTATTAATGATTGTATTGCTTTCCATATGAACAACTGCAAGCCTCCTTTTACCCCACCTGATACATATATACATAACTGTTTCTGTCTCTCTGGAGAACCCTGACTAAATAGCCTGGGTCCACATATTTAGATGACAGCCATCAATTGGAGCTGGGTCACAGCAGCTGCCCACCCTGCCAACTTCATTCATTCACTCACACCATAACCCTGTGGACACTGAAGTCTAATACCCGAACCGTGAAACTAAAGTTCTAACCCTGTGGCCTCCTTTCCTTAATCTTGCACTAAGCTGTTTTATGGCCTCACCTCTCACTGTAGTTGGAGTGAGCATATGATGTATCTTCCAAACCAAGACACCTCTGAAAGTAAAAAGTGGCTCTAAAAATAATTAACAGGTTTTCATTGATCCACAACTGGTATACACTGGACTTTTTATGGCACCTTGCATGTGTGGTTGTCCAAATATTGACCCCAACTTAGGCATCACACATCCCAATCTCTGGCCAACTCATGTTTCATTAATACAGCCCCCATGTGCAGGTTGGGGCTTTTGTCCCATTGTCTCTGCTGCTGGGACTATCCTCCCTCTCATCTGAGCCTGTCAAGGCCCAATTGTCCCTTCCACACCTACACCAGATGGGACTGCTTCCTGGAAGTACTCCTCATTCTTCCTGACCAGAACTCCTCTATATACTTTTGAATTTCCAGAGCACTTTGTAAATCCCTGTGTCTATTATTAGAATCATGTCATTCATATTTCTTCAACAAACATTTGTAGAGCACTGGGGATATACCAGTGAATGAAATAGCCAAGTGCCTCCCCTCATCAAGTGTGTTTTACTGCACATGTCAGTATTGCTCATGAGTTTATAAGCTCCTCAAAGACTAGAATTGCAGATGGAAGGTGTAGTACCATGAACACAACAGATGATCAGGAATATTTGCAGGGCTGGACTTTCAGCAAAGATGGAGGCATAGACAGACATGCTGCGTCTCCCTCCACAACTAAGAAGAAATACAACTACCTCAAAACTAGAAACAACCAGAAGTTCCAGAAAATTAAATTGCATGGAAATCCAGCAAACAAAGATATAAAGAAGAAATACTCATCCAGACAGGTAGGAGGGGCAGAGCCGGGGTAGAAAGGATGCAGTGTGGTGGCGGCGGCAGCAGCGGCAGTGGCAGGCTGGCAGAAAGCGCAGCCACATGTTTTAAAAAGTCAGGAGGGACACCTGGGAGCGTTCCCAGCTCCTCACTGGACCTTGCAGCTCACGGTCCCAGCACCGGGGAAAATCAAGCCTCTTCTGACTATGCAGACCAGTGGGGGTTGGGGTGGAGGCAGAAACTTCTGGTCTCAGTAGAGTCCACTTGTTTAAAGGGCCCCCACAGTCCTAGAACATCCGCAGACCCACCCACTCTGGGAACGACAGCCAGGGCAGCAGCTAGAGGTGCACCAGTCTGGTGCAGAAGTGGGAGAGGCACCTAGAAAAGGGGCAAGTGCTGGGCAGGTGGCATTGTTCCCTCTTGGACCCCTCCCCCACCCACAGTGCCACAACATGATGAAACAGGTTGCCCATACTGATGAATACCTAAGGCTCCGCCTATTACAACATAACAGGTATGACAGCTCTACCTAAGACACAGAGGCAAACAAGCACAGGACCCTGTCAAGATAGGGAGACGGAGAAGTATGGCCCAAAAGGGGAAACGAATCAAGGTTCCAGTGGGAGAACTACGTGACTAGGAGATTGCCAACATAACAGATGAGAAGATAGACAACCTAACAGATGCAGAATTCAAAACACCGGTGATAAAGATGCCCACAGGCTTGACAGATACGCTTGATTATGGCAAAGGCATAAGAGAAGAAGTGAAGGTTGACCTAAATGAAACAAAGGAAAATCCACACAAAACCAATGGTGAAGAGAAGAAAACCGGGATTCAAATAAATGATTTGGAACATAAGAAAGAAAAAAACAGTCAACCAGTACAGAATGATGAAAAAAGAATTGAAAAAAATGAGGGGAGGCTTGAGATCCTCTGGGACAACTTTAAATGTGCCAACATTCGAATCATGGGGGTGCCAGAAGGAGAAGAGGAAAAGCAAGAAATTGAAAACTTATGTGAAAAAATAATGAAGGAAAACTTCCCAAATTTGGTGAAGGAAATAGACATACAAGTCCAGGAAGCACAGAGAGTCCAAGGACAGCTGGACCCAGAGGGGACACATCATGATTAAAATGCCAGAGGTGAAAGATAAAGAGAGAATCCTAAAAGCAGCAAGAGAGAAGCAGAGACTTGCCTACAAAGGGGTGTCTATAAGACTATCAGCTGATTTCTCAAAGGACACTTTGCAGGCAAGAAGGGACTGGCAAGAAGTATTCAAAGTGATGAAAAGCAACCTACAACCAAGATTACTCTATCCAGCAAAGCTATCATTTAGAATGGAAGGGCAAGTGAAGTGCTTCCCAGAATAGGTGAAGCTAAAGGAGTTCAACATCACCAAGCCATTATTATATGAAATGTTAAAGGGACTTACTTAAGAAAAAGAAGATCAAAACTATGAACACTAGAATGACAACAAACTCACAGCTATCAAAAACTGAATCTAAAAAATAAAAACAAAATCCAACTAAGCAAACCAGAATAGGAACAGAATCATAGGCATTGGGATCATTTGGAGAGTTATCAGCTGGGAGGGGGAAGGGGGAGAAATGGGAAAATGGTGCAGGGACTAAGAAGCATAATCAGTTGGTACAAAATAGACAGGGGGAAGTTAAGAATAACACAGAAAAGGGTGAAGGCAAAGAACTTATATGCACAGCCCATGGACATGAACCAATGGGGGTGGGATTGCTGGAGGGAAGGAGGGTAACTGGGCAGAGGGGAGCTAAGTGGAAAAAAATTGGAACTACTGTAACAACATAATCAATAAAATATACTTTAAAAAAATATTTGCTAAGTTAAGTTACCAAAACTTCTCTGTGCCTTACTCTTCTCATCTGCTAAAGGGGAATAATATTGACCCTTCTCCACTTACAGAATGAGGGTTAGTGAGAAGCCAAGTAATGATATTTATAAAGTTAAAAGCATTTTAGCAGTGTAGAATTCTAAAAATAGTAGCTACTAAGCAAGGCAAGCTGTGGTTAGCACATTGTTGGTTAGCGCATTGTATTTCACCTTCTTTTAAGTTTCCTAACACTTGGAGGGAGGTATTATTCCTTTTGACAGAGGAGAAGATTGTTTGGCTGGTGAGGTCAACAGGTTATGGAGGGAGAGCCAGGCTCAAGCAGGCACCTGGCTCTGGACTCTAAATGCTTTCCACCACACAACGCTGAGCACTAACAAGATTCCAGTGTGACCTGGTTACTCCTCTTAGAAACAAGACTAATGCTACATTGAGAGGACTCTAACTTTAGCAACACTCTGAGTAGTTTCTTAGCAGAAACTGTCTTGGCCCTAAATAACAGTGGAAGAGGTAAACCAGCAGCTAGGCATAGAGAGGTAGAGATGTGGGATCACCTAGTCATCCCTGGGCCTGAACCTGTCTCCTCCCATCCCCTACCCTGCCTTCAGTCTCCATGGACAGTGTGCCCTTGGCTGCTCTGAAGAGAAGCTACAGCAGGCGCCGCCTATGGCTATGACAAATGACTGATCTCCCTGGGGAGGAGGGCAATACCTTCGGAGGTCCTCTACTCCTCTGCACCAAACATACACACACAAACACACAGATGCCTCCACTCGGGGGGCAGAGGGGGGCGAGCACAGTGTTCTTGGTTCACCAGTGAAGCTATGAGTGTCTCTCACCTGGGGGTGCTTGCCAAGCCTGAGGTTAGTGCCCAACTCTCTGCAGGGCCTCTGTTCATTACCAGGAAGGAGCACAAATTGGTAAAAAAAAGTCTCACTGGCATGATTCTGGAACTCTGGTCTACGGGGCTGTCCTTTCTGTGTAGATGAACAGCCAACTCCCTCTAAATGTCTGTTGGCTTCTCTCATTACTTGGAGAAAATGTTATGCTTGCCAATGTGCTGTTAGTGTAACATGCAGACAAGGATTCAAACAACTCCACGCCAGCGTAAATATTTCTTTTCTTTTCTTTTCTTTTTTTCTGTTGTGAATGTCGGTTGATATTTTTCTTTTCTTTTTTTTTTTTATTCGTGTTGCTATTACAGTTGTCCCATTTTTCCCCTATTGCTCTCCCCTGCCCCACGTACCTCCCCCCTCTCCCACAGTCATTCCCCACCCTGTTGTCCCTGTCCATGGGTCATTTATACTAGTTCCCCTTCTTTCCCCACTTTTCCTCTCCCCTCCTCTCTGGTCACTGTCAGTCTGTTCCTTGTTTACACGCTTCTGGTTCTATTTTGCTCACTTGTTTGTTTTGTTCATTAGTCTCCTGTATTAGGTGAGATCATATGGTATTTTTCTTTCACCACCTGGCTTATTTCACCAAGCATAATACTCTCCAGTTCCATCCATGCTGTCCCAAAAGGCAGGAATTCATTCTTTCTCTCTGCTACATAATACCCCATTGTGTAAATGTACCACAGTTTTTGGATCTACTCATCCATTGATGGGCACTTAGGCTGTTTCCAGCACTTGACTATTATAACCAGTGCTGCTATGAACAAAGGGGTGCATAGGTTCTTTTGAATTGGTGTTTCAGGATTTTTCAGGTATAATCCTAGCAGTGGAATCACAGGATCAAAAGGCAGCCCCATTGTCTAGTTTTCTGAGGAAATTCCATACTGTTTTCCATAGTGGCTGCACCAGTCTGCATTCCCACCAACAGTGCATTAGGGTTCCCTTTTCTCCACATTCTCACCAACACTTATTGTTTGTTGATTTGTTAATGATGGCCATTCTGATTGGTGTGAGGTGGTATCTCATTATGGTTTTAATTTGCATCTTTCTGATGGCTAGTGATGTTGAGCATTCTTTCACATGCTTATAGGCCCTCTATTGACCATAGAGACCTGGGTTTATTTCTGGGCTCTCTATTCTGTTCCATTGATCTATATGTCTGTTCTTATGCCAATATCAGATTATTTTTATTACAGTGGCCTTGTAGTATAGTTTTATATCAGGTATTGTGATTCCTCCTACTTTTTTCTTTCTGAAGATTGCTGAGGCTATTCAGGGTCTTTTTGGTTCCATATAAATTTTTGCAGTATTTGTTCTAGGTCTGAGAAATATGTCACTGGTATTTGAATAGGGATTGTGTTGAATCTATAAATTGCTTTGGGTAGTATGGACATTTTAATGATGTTAATTCTTCCCATCCATGAATATGGTATATGCTCCATTTATTTGTATCTTCCTTAATTTCTTTCTTAAGTGTTCTGTGGTTTTCCAGCTACAGGTCTTTTACCTTCTTGGTTAAGTTTATTCCTAAGTACTTTATTTTTCTTGTTACTACAGTAAATGGGATTTTTTTTTCTACTTTCTGATATTTTATTGTTGCACACCAGCATAAATATTTCTAATGGCACTGTTCCAACTATCTGGTGCTTCTACTTCCATGTGACCACACAGGGGGAAAATCAAAGACAGGGACCCTCTGCTATGAAATGCAGTCATCAGGAGGCTGTATCTGAAGATAAACAGGTCCAGTCTGGTCTGAAATCTGGTCTGCTCCCTGCCTTTGAAGCTACATTTATTCTTTTTTGTTTGGGATTTTATCACTATCTGATTCAATTACACAATGAAAAGCTGGATTTTTAAGCAGTTTTCACAGACACCTAGTAGCATAGGGTCTGGAAAAGGAAACAAGCAGACTGACCCTGGGCAAGTCACTGAACCTCATTGGGCTTCAGTTGCTCCACCTGTAAAATGGTGATAAGATAATAACTATCTAAAGTGAGGTTGACTTTCTTATACTTCCTTCAAGCTCTGACACCCATGATAAATTGGAGGCCTGTGACTTCATGCCAAAGTTGGGCAAATAAATGCCAGATGCCCTATATTCCTGCTAACCCTAGGGGATGTGGTCAGTCCTGCCTTGACATTTGCAGGGCACAGGACAAGGGGCCAGGGAAAAACTACAAATAGAGGCCCATATAACATATGTCATAATACTTAAAGTTATAAATCAAACTAATACACTGTTAAATGAAATATGTTTTGTTCTTCTATATAACAAATATACCTTCAAAATGGCCTCGAAGGCCAGGTTGCACTTTAGCGTTCCACACCATGACATGGTAGTAAAAAGAGCAAGCCCCAGCCTCTCCCCTTTTCTTGCCACTCCTGGCTCCATCTCATAGTGCATGGGACCTTGTACTCATGTTCATGAGCAACCCAGTATGCATGCCTGCATGTCCATGTTCTCTCCAGTGGGCCCAAGAGTGGGTATACCAGTAGCACAGTACACTCTCCAGAGGTTGGACCTGGGAATGAGGCCTTGTCATGGGCTTCGGACTGTTTGAACAAAAAATCTCAGGGTCCTGTGTACCATAGAAGGTTTAGAAGATAGGACAACTTCCCTCAGTGCTACAGACTTCTCAGCCTTAGGGGAAGCACACTCCCACAGAGGCCAGAGAGCAGTTGGTGCCAGGACTCTCTTGACTGGGTCTAGGGGCAATACTAGCGGTAATGCTCTTGACATTACCACTGACAGAAGGTTAGTTTCCTTAATATATAAAGAACTCCTTCAAATCAATAAGAAATAAATCAGCTCCTCTATTTTCTATTGAAAATTGAATACACAGTTTATTTAAAAGAATATGAATAGCTCCTAAAGATGAAAAGATACACAGTCTCAAAGGTCAGGAGCACACAGTGGTGGCTGGCTGTGCAAGACAGGTGCCCTCCTCCACCACTGGGGGTAGTGAAGGAGGCACAACTCTGTGAAATACAATTTGGCAGCAGCTATAAAAACTACAAATGAATATACTCTTTGTCCCAACAATTCCACATCTAGTTATTTAATCCTGAGATATACTTTTTAAAAAATGATATTTATTATAGCATTTTTTTGTCATAGCAAAATATTGGCAGCCACCTAAAAGTCAACCAATGTGAAGGCAGTTAATTAAGCCACATCTTCCCACAGAACAGAATGGTATATGGCAGGTCGACATGAACCAGTGCACAGAATGAACTTCAACATACACTGCTAAGTGAAATTTAAAAAGCTATCTAGGTAGACTTCTGGCCAAGATGGAGGCCTAGATAGACATGCTGCATCTCCCTCCACAACTAAGAAGAAATACAACTATCTCAAAAAAAGAGACAACAAGAAGTTCCAGAAAACAGAGCTACATGAAAGTCCAACAAAGACATAAAGAAGAAATACTCACCCAGACAGTTAGGAGGGGCAGATCTGGGATGGAGAGGATGCAGTGTGATGACAGCAGTGGTGGCAACAGTGGCAGGCTGGCAGACAAAGCAGTCACATGTTTTAAAAAGTAGGGAGGGACACCTGGGGGGGATGGCTCCTAACACCAGACCAGACAGCACAGCTCACAGTTCCAGCACCAGGGAAAATAAAGCCTCATTGCTTCTAACTGTGCAAACCAGTTGGGGGTGGGCCAGAGGAAGAAACTGCTGGTCTCTCAGCAGAGTCCACTTGTTTAAAGGGCCCTTACAGTCCTAGAACATCTTCAGACTCACTCACTCTGGAAACGAGAGCCAGGGCAACAGCTAGAGAGGCACCAGTTCCATATAGGAAGTGGCAGAGGTCCCTGAAAAAGGGGAGTGCTGAACAAGCAACATTGTTCCCTCTCAGGACCCCCCCCACCCACACACACACATACATCACCACGATGTTGTGAAACGAGTCGCCCCATACTGACGAATACCTAAGGCTCCACCCCTTACAACATAACAAGTGCGACAGCTCTACCTAAGATACAGAGGCAAACAAACACGGGAGCCTGTCAAGATGAGGAGACAGAGAAGTATGGACCAAAAGTTGGAACAGGTCAAGGTTTCAGTGGGAGAACTAAGTGACAAGAAGAAGCCAACCTAACAGATGAGGAGATAGCCAACCTAACAGACATAAGAGTTCAAAACACTGGTGTTAAAGATGCTCACAGACTTGACAGATATGCTTAAGTATGGCAAATGCAGAAAAGAAGTGAAGGCTATGCTAAATGAAACAAGGGAAAATCCACACAAAACCAATGATGAAGGGAAGAAAACCAGGGTTCAAATCAATGATTTGGAACATAAGGAAGAAAAAAACAGTCAACCAGTACAGAATGAAAAAACAAGAATTGAAAAAAAAAAATGAGGAGAGACTTAGGAACCTCTGGGACAACTTTAAAAGTGCCAAAATCTGAATCATAGGGGTACCAGAAGGAGAAAAGGAAGAGCAAGAAACTGAAAACTTATGTGAAAAAATAATGAAGGAAACTTCCCAAATTTGGTGAAGGAAATAGACATACAAGTCCAGGAAGCACAGAGAGTCCCAAGCAAGCTAGACCCAAAGAGAACCACACCAAGATACAACACAATTAAAATGCCAAAGGTTAAAGATAAAGAGAAACACTTAAAGGCAGCATGAGAAAAGAAGAGAGTTACCTACAAAGAGGTGCCTATAAGACTATCAACTGATTTCTCAAAAGAAACTTTGCAGGCAAGAAGGGACTGGCAAGAAGTATTCAAGGTGATGAAAGGCAAGGACCTACAACCAAGATTACTCTATCCAGCAAAGCTATCATTAAGAATGAAAGGGCAGATGAAGTGTTTCCCAGGCAAGGTAAAACTAAGGAGTTCATCATCACCAAGCCATTATGATATGAAATGTTAAAGGGACTTACTTAAGAAAAAGAAGATCAAAATTATGAACACTAGAATGACAACAAACTCACAGCTATCAAAAACTGAATTTAAAAAATAAAAACAAAATTCAACTAAGCAAACCAGAATAGGAACAGAATCATAGGCATTGGGATCATTTGGAGGGTTATCAGCTGGGAGGGGGAAGCGAGAGAAATGGGGAAATGATGCAGGGATTAAGAAGCATAATCAGTTGGTACAAAATAGACAGGGGGAAGTTAAGAATAACATAGAAAAGGGTGAAGCCAGAGAACTTATATGTATGACCCATGGACATGAACTAAGGGGAATGAAATTGCTGGAGGGAAGGAGGGTACTGGGCAGAGGGGAGCAAATGGAAAAAAATTGGGGCAATTGTAACAATATAATCAATAAAATATACTTTAAAAAAAAGAAAGCATAATTGGTTGGTACAAAATAGGAGGAAGTTAAGAATAATATAGGAAAGGGACTTCCGGCCAAGATGGAGGCTTAGACGGACACGCTAGGTCTCCCTCTACAACTAGAGAGGAATACAACTACTTCAAAACAAAGGATAACTAGAAATTCCAGAAAATAAAACTACACGGAAGCCCAACATATGAAGTTATAAACCAGCGGTGCCATTTGGGCAGGTAAGAGTTAAAGAGGGCAGCGCTGTTTGCGGTCGCACCTGAGACAGCGGGGGCTGGGCGGCAAAAAATCCCTGCGGCAGTCAAGCCCCTGGCAGTGCGCGACCCCAGCGCTGAGGAAAGCAGCCACCACATCGCCTTGAACAGTGAGGCCCAGGGGGGCAGGAGGACGGATCCCGGTCTCCTAGCTGAATAACTGTGTGAATCCATCTTGGACCCCCGCCCCCAAAGAAAGCACCACAGGGCTGCGAAATAGGTCGCAGACAGGTGCCGGTCGCTGAATTGTGACGAGTACACAGGCACTGCCCCCTACAGCCGGCCCAAGAAAACAAAACGCATCTGTCAAAATGAGGCAGACAACTATAGAAATCCCGGTGGTGCAGCTCACCAGGCAACAGATAGAGAACCTGACAGATGAACAGATAAGAAACCTGTCAGAGGCTCAGTTCTGGGCCATTGTTATCAGGTGGCTTACAGAATTCACAAAAGAGCAGGAAAAAGATAAGAAAGAAGCGAAAAACATTCATAACGAAAGGAACAAAACCACATACAAGACAGATGGTGAGGAAAAAAAATCCAGAGTTCATTTCAACAAACTGGAATATGGAGAAGGAACAAGCAGTCAACCAATGCAGAGAGAGGAAATGGGAAGCAACAATGAGAGGATCAGAAACCTCTGGGACAGCTATAAAAGGCCCAACATGAGAATCATTGGTTTGCCAGAGAGCGAGGAAGATGAACTAGAACTTGAAAAATTGAGTGAAAATATAATAAAGGAGAACTTCCCAGACTTGGGGAAGGGAATAGACTTGCAGGTCCAGGAAGCAAGGAGAGTTCCCAAGAGACTGGACCCAGGGAGAACCACTCCAAGACACATTATAATCAAAATGTCAAAAATTAAAGATAAAGAGAGAATCTTAAAAGCAGCAAGAGAGAAGAAAAGAATTATGTACAAAGGGGTCCCAATTAGACTATCAGCTGACTTCTCAAGGGAGACCCTGCAGGCAAGAAGGGACTGGCAAGAAATATTCAAAGTAATGAAAATCCAAAACCTACAACCACGAATACTCTATCCAGCGAAATTGTCATTCAGAATAGAAGGACAGAGAAAGTGTTTCCAGGACAAAATAAAACTGAAAGAGTTCATTAGATCCAAACCACTGTTATATGAGATGTTAAAGGGACTGGTTTAAAAAACAGAAGCTAGGGAGATGAAACAAAGGCAAACGAAACAGGCAACGAGAGTGGAAAAGGAACTGTGGGTACGGGAAGCATAGTGGGGGGAGGTCAACAGGGAGGGGGAGTGGGGAGAGGGAGGGAGATGATATAGGAATTGGGGATCATGGTAGGAGGGAATGGAATAGACGGAGAGAGGTTGGGAGGAACTGTATGCACAACTAATGGACATAATCTAAAAGGGGGGGACAACTGGAGGGAGGGGGGCCACCGGGTGGAGGGGAGCAGAGGGAAGGGAAATTGGCACAAATGTAATATTTTAATCAATAAAACACATTAAATCTGAAAAAAAAAAGAATAATATAGGAAAGAGTGAAACCAAAGAACTTATACGCATGACCTATGGACATGAACTAAGAGGGGTGAGATTGCTGGAGGGAAGGGGTGTACTTGGCAGAAGGGAGCAAAAGGAAAAGAAATTGGGACAACTGTAACAACATAATCAATAAAATATACTTAAAAATAAAATAGCTATCTGGGACAGTGATGGTATTGTTACAGAAACAGGGGTGTTCCAAAAATCCCCAGAGTTTGCAGCTGGGGGATGGGGAGAAGGAAGCAGCTTTTCAGAATGCCTCCACATGCCTGAGGCTGGTGGCCAATGTCTTTCTTATGCAAAATGGCTTTAATGCATCCAAAGCTTCAGGTAGATGGGAGGAGTCTTGAACCAGGGGATGGTATGGAAAGCACACAGAGCCTACGTGGGGTTCTGTGAATGGTCAGAGCTGTTTGCAGCGCCCACTGCATCGGAGGACGCAGTCAGGATATATAAGCAGCTGCGGACATTTTAGCTCTCTCTCTCTCTCTCTCACTCGCGCGCTCACTCTCGGGCTCTCGCTCTCTCGCTCTCCCGTGTGCTCCCTCCACGTGGCTTGGTGAAGGGGCCTTCTCCATGTGGCTTGGAGAAGGGGTCTCCAGGCTGCTTTAAGAGGCTCTCACCATGCGGTTTTGAGAAGGAGAGCAGATCCGTTCGGTTTGCAGGAAGAAGGCAGTTTGCAAGGAGGCTGAGAATCCAGGCAGTTCTGCATTGAGAGCTGGAGGGCACCACAGCACAGAAAGGACCTCCCCAATCAGATTTGAGTGATTGGCAGCTGCTGGTAAAGCTGAACTGTGTTTGGAAAGTAGGGAAACGGTTTCTCTGACTTTCCTAAAACTAGCCTGGTTTGGTAAGGGGAGGCAAGGATATGTGTTTGTGGGTGTTTTAAAGAGCATAAGACTTAACAACAGAAATCCGCAAATAACTAAATCTATATAACTGTTAAATAAATAATTCTTTTTCTTTTCACTAAACTCTGGTATTGAGAGTTATAATTTTGGCGGCGGGCAATCGGGCCCCTAACTAAAGAGCCCGTGGGTTTGTTTTCAATTGGAGCAGCCCAGGGGTTCTGTAACAGTATGTCACTATTTATGTGAAAAGAAAGAGCACATAGACACATATGTCCCATGTGCAAAGATATACAACAGACTGTTAACAGTGGCTGCATCCAGGGAGGGAATCTGAGTTGTTGGGGACAGCTGTGGGCATTTTTTTAGAGCCTTTTGAATTTGTACCATGTGTATGATTATTTATTACAAAATATTCAAATGATTAAAAAAGATTAGGTTAGCATTCCATCTGTACCTTTCTCAATGGTACATATATATTTCTATCTTATATCATTGTTATTTATATATGAGTTTTGCAAATCTTCTATATTTTATGGTTTGAGAGGGCAGAATTCATGTCAAGTATAAACTAACATTTTTTAAGCATTTTATCTGCCAAGCCATAATGTCACTTATTTCTATATAATGGTCGCTGGTGATAGGTACTGTTATTATCCTCATTTTACAATTCAAGGACGTAAGGGTCCTGTAGAGGTTACAAATTTTCCTAAGACCACCCAGCTGCATGCTGGAGAAGTTGTCCGATCCTAAGACTGTTCCGCTCTAGTCCTGAATGATTTCAAGATGGCCTTATCCACTCTGTATAACACCTCATTCTCTCTCTCTCTCTCTCTCTCTCTCTCTCTCTCTCTCTTTCTCTCTCTCTCTCTCTCTCTCACACACACACACACACACACACACACACAGGACCTGGAATTTATGGAGCATTCAATAGATGCTCGTTTAGTGGATGAATGAATGAGTGAGTGGCTGGGTGAGTGAGTAAATGATATACCTGCCACATTCATGGTTACCTTGAAATTGTACTTCTAGGCCATGGGCATCTTGTTCCCAGATTTGGGAGGGGTGGAGAAGAACAGACCTCCTTATAAACAGCCATAAGTTAGTTTCCTTTCCCCACTGCTGCCTGGGAGGAAATATGGAGAAGGAATTGACCGACAGAAAATGAAGAGGCAGGTAGAAGATATATTTTAAGCAAAGATGTTAGGGCTAAGACTAGAGCCTGAGGGCCTCTTCTGTCACTTCTGCATGAAGCATGGCTCACTTCCTAAAGTCTGGAAATGTCAGTAGACTGGGTGCATGGTCCCTGGTCACAGAGCCCACAGGCTCCTTCTAACAGCAAATCAGCTAGCACACAAGTTATGCTATAGTCTGAGAGTAGAGCGGAAGCAAATTCCACTGGGGAGCAAAGCAACAAAGTTTGCTGACATACCCCCAACTCCCCCCAAGATAATTGATATGTTTGTGTGTCTGTTTGTTTTCCATACTGAAAGCAAAGTCCACTTTGGGCTTCCATAAGGCAATTTGAACCAAGCCCATGATCCTTACACACAATTCTATCTCTTCATCTTGCATGATTTATACAGAGTTTAAATAATAAATTGCATGGATGCTGTAGAATTTATAGTGCTCCAAGTAGGTCATTATATAAATCACTGTGTAATTTATATAAATGAACTTAAATCATGCAGTAGGAGGACTTCATTAGAAAATCAATGCTCTGAGTAGATAAACATGAAGGACTGGCAGGAATATGGCTGTTTTTGAGAAGTCCCTGTGTCTGTGATTGAACTCGAAAGGTGCTCTGTGCTTGGGGGGAATGGGGTAGTGAGGAGTACTTCACTCCCAATTGCCACTCAGCTGTGGTGAGGGCTCTTGGGAAGCTGAGTTCAGGACTTCGTAAGAAGAAGACCTGCCTCCACCTGAGTTCCTTGGCTCTTCTAGTGGGAAGTCAACGCACAACATGGACTTGGGTCACCTCAAAACAAGCCAGCTTCTTACTGTCTCCATAGCAAAGCCAGCATGAAAGAAGGATGGGTGCGTTCCGAGTGAGAGAACCCATGGGCATGCTTGCCAACCACAGACCAGTCTTAGGCTTGAACACAAACCAAAAGAGAAGTCCGAGGATCTGGCTGGCAGAAGCACTAACCTTGCCATGGGCAGATGTCCACCTGGGACGCTGCCTATGCTGATGCTCCCCAGCCTCCTCAGCAGAATCCATTCCAGCCTCCATCAGGAGCCCATTCTGGAGGGGACATAAAGGGCAGATTGATCTAAGGGGCAAGTCCAATTGGGGCAGCTTAACCCCTGAGTTCCTCTCCAGGCTCCCTCCAGGACAGGAGAGTGGAGGAGCAGCAGAGCTCTGGGACCTCCTTCCTGGCAAAGATGGCACATCATTAGCAGCAGCCACTGGCAGCACTGCCAGTTAGGGGTAGGAGGCTAGAGGCTGGCGCTATTAATGGCAGAGATGTTTTAGGAGAAGGTAATTTCAAGAAAGGGAAGGTCCTGTATTTTGTTTGTTTTTATTGACTTTATTGGGGTAAACCATCCCTGGCTGGTTTAGCTCAGTGGATTGAGCGTCGGCCTGTGAGCTAAGTGTTGCTGGTTCGATCTTCCAGTCAGGGTACATCAGAGAAGGAAAACTCTGACTCCAAAAAACCTCCGCTGCCTTGCGGCATACCTCTTCAGGGGAAAGGCTAAGGGAGTAAACCCCGACAGAAAATCCGGAGCCGGAGTCCCTAAGGCGGTTTGACGTAGTCAACACCGGCAACTCCTGCGGCGCACCTGAAGCCAAGCTGTATTGACTCCGTCTTTCCCTTGGACCCTTCAGCTGCGAAGAGAGGGGGGGTCTGCTGCATGGGCAACAGCAGACCCTCCATATTACCCTGCCCAGGCTCTGTAGCTTCAGCGTCATCACAAGATGTCGATTCAACACGGGAGGAGACAGATACCATGTCACTCCCGAGTCGGACTGCACAGCCATTCTCGGCGGTGCAGATAGACTCTTAAGAAGCTACACCATCGTCTCTCGAGACGGACGGCTGCCGACGACGATTGGGGTAAAATTGGCTGATAAAATTATATAGGTTTCAGGTATACAGTTCTATAATACATCATCTGTGTATTGTATTGTGTGTTCACCACCCCCAGCCAAGTCTCCTTCCATCACCCTCTTCTGCTTCCCCCACCACTTTCCCTCTGGCAATCACAATTCTGTTATCTGTATTTTTTAAACTGCTGCTTGAGAAAGACCAGTAACATGAAGTTAAACAAGATGCAAGATGAATTAAATGCTCTGATGAGCTCTCCGGAAGGTGTTACAGGCTCTGGGAGGCCCCCAGAGCCCTTTTGGACACTGAAAGAGCCATGATGTGACAGGCCATGCAGGAATCAGCACTGTTTCATCATTCTAAAGTAAATTTATAGACTGATACCCCCAACACCCAATCATCCTAATTTCTTGGCTTACACAATCTGGAGTGCTTTAGATCCAGGGGTCAAGGGTGGCCCTTTGCTCTTGATTGGGGTGGAAGTCAGGGACAGGACCCTAGGAAGCATATTCAATCTCCCAGTCTTAATGATTGGAGATCAACAGCTATAGAAAAAAATCCTTCACCAGAACATCCCACTATTCACTGAGTTCCCACTAAACTATCAAGATCATCAAGGAGGATGGCAAAGGGGACCAGCTAACTCTATGCTTTCAAGAACTCCTTTAGGGTCACAACTGAAATCTTTCCATTTTGAAAGGTGAAAGAACTAGAGCGTGTCTTTTTCCTTTGGGTCACTAAAAAAGAAATACCCCAGATTGGGTAGTTCAAACAACAGATACTTATTTTTCACAATTCTGGAAGCTGAAAGTCCAAGAGCATGGCACCAGCAGACTCAGAATCCAAAAAGAGCTTTCTTCCTGGTTCATAGATGGCCCTGTTCTTGCTGTGTCCTCACATGGCACAGGGGGTGAGGGAGCTCTTTGGAGCCTCTTATACAAGGGCATTAATCACCTGCCAAAGCCACCACCTCCTAATACAATTACATTGGGGGTTAGGATTTCAATATATGAAGCTTGGGAGGACACAAACATTCAGTCTAGAGCAGAGGGAGACCAAGAAAGGGAAGGAGGAAAGGAAAAAGGGAGAGAGATTTTTCTTGAATCCACTGACTCCTTTAGTCCCTCAAGCTACTATCCTGTTTTTTCTTTCTTGTCTTCATTGCCCAATTCATTTTTTCAAGAATAAGCTGCCTTTTTGGCCTCTGCTGCTGCTTGTTCCTAAATCCTTTCCAGGTGGCATCCCTGCCCACTGCTCCCTGAGAAGGACCAGTGTGCTCCTCCCGTCTGCTCCTGTTTCTCACCCATCAGGCAGCCCCCACCCCCACCCCCGCTCTGCCCCGCTGAAACCCCTCCTCCCAACTGCACAGCTCCTGTGGCTCCTCCTCTCGTTGTCTCCCAGACATCTTTGACTTCCTTCCCCCTGTTTTCCTCCATCAGCATCAGTATGTTCTCTGGTTTCAAATACTACACCTATGAGAGGGACTCTTGAATCTACATGTCTAACTGTGACCATATTGTTTTTGGTAAGTGACTATGTCTGGTCTCTCACATCAGATGTCCCACCCCCTAAGACTAGACCTGCCATCTCTCTCCCTCTCTCTCCCTCTCTCTCTGCAGATGAGCCTTTCCTCCCGGCGTCCTTATTACCATGAGGAAAAGCACCATCCTCCAGCTTCTAATTCCTTTTGAATCCTCCTTTTACTCCACATTCCCAACCATTCCTGCTATTTACTCTTATATTTCTCTTATATCCACTTTATTCCCACTGCCATCATCCCAAACCAGGCCCTTATCATCTCACACATGGGCAAAAGAAACACACTTTCTAAGCTGGAAAGAATTATTCAGCTCAATATTTCATGTGACAGATGAAGAAACAAAGGCTCAGAGGGAGAGATATGTGCTAAAGGTCATAAGCTGCTGAGAGCGAGGCTTGAACCCAGGTCTCCTAGTTCTCTGTCCCTTGCCTTTCCATGACACCACAGGCAGCTCCACATCAGCAGCCTAACTCCCTTCGTTTTCCCTTACAGTCACTTCCAAAATACTTTATAGGGAATTTGCCCAGTTCACAATGTCCCTCTCCCCACCCATGTCACCCACGGAGTGGACCAGCAATGATGCTGTACCCTGTGACCATACTCTTCTGGCAGGAATTTGCTGAATTGAGGGTAACTATCAGACTCATCAGGCCAATCAGATATTTTTTCTTCCAACACCAGGAATTAGAAATAAGGAAATTCTTATTTAGTCTAAATTAGTCTCATTACATGGCCTAAGGTGAAAGGTGAGGTAGGCTGCAGAGTAACGCAAACATTGGGAAGGAGCAGAGATGACAGCGGGAAAGAGGCCTAATGGCTTTCTGTCACTGGTTCCAGGCCTTCCCTGAAGCCCCAACCTCTACTGGGGGTCAACAGGGAAGTGGGGGGAGGGGGGGGCAAGACTGGTGGCTTTATCTCTGCCATTATCCTCACCTATTTCCTTAATCCACCATCAAAGAACCATACAATCTGAGTAAAAACTGGGCTTGCAAAGCAAACAGCTTCAAAAGACTCCTAGATTTTTCTTTAAGCTATTTCACTTTGGTTTCTGTTGTCTGCAATCAAAGAAGCCTAAGTAATTCAGCACCCACCCCAACCAAACCAAACACACACACACACACCCCACAAACCTATGCAGGGGAGAGAATGCAGTCCCTCGGGCCCCTATCAAGCTTTGCCTCTGCCAGAACATACACGAATGTCCTGTTTGCCTACTGTTAGCCTCACTCTCACAGCTCCCGCCTGCCCACCACTCTTCCCCAAGACAGTTTCACATATATCATCTCTTTTATTGCCTCAAAGACCACCTGCTCCAGCCGTATCCATGGGTTTCTCTGTCTATAGTTCCTGCTTCTACACCTTCACAAATGTCATCGTCCCTTCTACACCTTAGGCCTGTCCTCTCCAGCATTCTATGCCCTGGGCGGCTCCAAGCCTGCTCAAACTAATTTTCCCTGAAAAGCTTTCCTGGTGAGTCTCACCCAACTCTAAACCACACCCTCAGCCCCAGCCCAGCTTTTCCTTCCATGAACAAACATAGATCATAAAAACACACTCAGTGAGACAAATTCTATGTTATATGTCTTCCAGTGTGTGTCCTAACTTCTGCAAGGGAGACTGAACATGTTCTGTTCCCCATCCCCACCCTACAGCATCCAGTGCAGCGCTGTCCGCACAACAAGCACTTAATAAACATAACTGCCTGCCTGACTAAAACAAAGTAATAAGCCAACATCCAAACCTGCTCCCTGTGGGCCTCTAACTGCCTCCCTGAAAGTGGCAGGCCTCAGGAGCTCCAGGCTCTCCACTCACTTCCAACCCCAAATTAAAATGTGCTGCTGCGTGAATGACTCTAAGCCCTTTGGAAACGTCTGAGCGGCGATCTGTCGGAAGACAGAGCTTAAGTCCACAGGGCCAGATCTTGGAAAGCAAGACCTGTTAGGGGACTTGTGGGTGTGAATGCAACAACCAAATCCCCAAACCAGGAGAGGAGCTGCCCCAGGATTGGCCCAGAAGCATACCGTGGGTATGAGCACCACCAGCCCAACTCCAAAGCCCTCCCCACAGCCTTCCTCTTCCAAAGCCCACTGTTAGCATCAGTAATGAGTTAATTCAGGGATGTTCCCTTTTTCACAGCTTACATCCCATCCACCCTCTTAACTATTCTTTGCAGATAGGGAAACAAGAAAAACCCAAGTATCTTCATTGACTGAGTTCCTACCACATGCCAGACACTGAATACTTCTTCTTTCATTTAATCCTCACAATAACTTTATTAGGTGTTACCACTATTACTCTTAATTAACAACAAGACCCCATACTAATGAAAGCTTAGCCAAACTGTAAATTTGGTGTTTCAGCAGGGGGAAGCATGTCACATTGAAGGTCAAATTGAGCATTGAGGTGTAAGGTAGGAAAGACAGTAAACCAAGGCAGAGAGGAAGAGGGAGACATGTCTCATCCACTAACCCAGCAGTCCTGAGCCTGGTCTGATAATATTGGCAAGAAACATCATGCTAACATGGGAGAAGGGAAGCCCTGAAATTCTATGTATTGTCTTCACTATCTGGGAAAGCCTTGAAACTGTGTATTCATCCCAAGGCCTGCAAGATGAGAGGGCTCCACATGTCCAAAGAAAAAGCCCATAAAACAACTTTGGTTCATTGCTGGTCACTATCTGTTTTACAAGGGGCTCCCTAGTGCTTACAGAAAGAACCCATAAGTTACTTTGGGTAACTGACTCCTGTTACATATCTGTTTCACAACAAGATGATCAAACGCAGTCTGGAGCAAGATAAGGATTCAGGCTAACAGACCCCCACACATACCTAAGTTTGGGTAGTCACGTCCCCCCAGGAAAGCTGGCACTACCTTACCTGTCAATCAATAACTTCTTTACCCCCAGCCTGTCACCTAAATAAGCCCCCAGAACAAAGGACCTGCTGCTCTTGCCACCCTTGCTTTTGGTCACCCATGCTCTTGCCTTTCTCCCCTACCTTGGCGAGGCTCATTCTCTTCTGTGATAACATATCACCAATAAACCCTGCTTGCACACTAATACACTTGCTGATTTGTAATTCTTTACTGTGTCAGCAAGAAGAACTGAGTTTCTCCCATAACAGAGGAGGAGTAAGATGTTAGTGAGACCCTGTGCCCACCAAGAGAAGGACCATCAATGGAGAGCAGTGGGTTAGATGGCAAAGCTCCAGAATGTGCTGCAAAAGTGACCATCCATTTCCTATTTCCTGCAAGAAAGGGGAGAAGGATCCAGCAGATCTCATCTTCTTTCCCACTATCACTCATTCATATATTTGGTTTATCATTATCATCATCAACTAACATTTAAGTGCTTCTTTTATGCTACCTACTTTATTACTTCATTTCATTAACTCTCAAAACCATCCAATGAGATGGGCGTTATCACCCCTCCGCAACAGCAGATGAGGAAACAAAGACACAGAGGGCTGTGTCACTTTATCCAAGCTGCTCAGCAAGGTTCCACTGGGAAGAGCCAAGGCAAAGCCCATGATGTCCTCCTCTAGAACTGACTGAGCCCATAGCCATGCCCACAGCAGGACTTTGCTGGTCATCACCCTGAGAGGCACTGGTTTTTGGCTCTGAGGTCCCAATACAGGCCCAGGAGGTTGAGGTGTGGTATATAATGGAGGAGCAGGGTGCAGCACCCTAAGGGCAGAAGTAATGGTCAACTGGCAGCCCTGAGCAGCCTATGGGAAACACAGCAGGAGAAAGAAAGCAGTGCCCAAGCCTAGCCCCTAGCTTTGAGGCACCAGAATAACCAGCAACTCCTAGGAGACAGAACCCTGGGGTCCTTTTACCGCATATCCGCAGCATCCTAGTTTCATGAGACAAAAAATCTGTTCCTCCACCTTCCATCAGAAAGACTCACCTTGAACAGTTGCTATCACACACGAGAGCCTTCTCATGTTGCTGGCTCTCTCAGGAACAAAGCAAAGCTTATTTGGGATTCTATCCTGATGCTGTATTAAATACTTCATCTCCATAGTTTTTTGTTTTGGGAGTTATTTGGTAGGGAATCTGAAAACAAAGGGAAGGGTGTAAGATTTACATCTTGTTTTTATTCCTTAAGAAAAATTGCTATTTTGGTGAAGAAGGACTGCAGCAGTATAGATTGCAGCGCTGGGGGCCGGCAGGGTTTGATGGCTGTGCTAATGTAGTCCTCTTGCATTAAAGACAACCTACTAACCAGGGCAGGTGCTGATAATGCAGAGAGTAAATTTTCGATCTAGAAATTGAGATTGTAACTGATCTCTATTTTCATTTTCCATTGGGTATTGATGTAACATTATTATCATGAAAAATCACACAAATACATATGCATGACTTACATATCAAATAATTGGGCTAGTGTTGTAAAAACAAACCAGGTTTGTGAGTCCATACAGAGAGGCAGCATGGTGCAGAGGACGTGTGCAGTCAATCCCTCCAAATTCCCATTCTTGGCCTCATAAACAATTAACTGAACTGCTTTATCCCCAACAGTTCAATTGGAACAAAATGCTTGTTTGTCTCTGTTCCCTAGGGTCCCTGAACTTTGACCCACCCTCAGCCAAGCCAGGCTGACCTCAGGTATGTCAGGGTCTGATCATTGTCCTAATCACTTTGTTTCCACTTTCTCACACTCGGTTCTTTCCAGCACTGATTATCCCACTCTAGAAAAGAAAAACTCCTTTTGCTTAACCTTTGAGACACTTGTAGATATTACAGCCAGAGTTTCTCCTTATTGTAATAGTCCCTCCATCCCTACAACTTGAAATAATCCTTTCAAATAAAATCTTTTCTTACTAAATTATATTTGCTTTTTATTTGACAGTTGCAAGCAACAGTGACTGATGCTGGCCATTGGAAGACTCTAAGGGGCTCTCAGACTCAACAGTTGTCCTCTAAAACTGACCTCCAGTCTTAGAAAGAATCCAAAACCCAGGAGTTAAGAACAGGTAATACATTCATGTTATAGTAAAACCTTTTGTCAGGACCGCGCGGCTCCTCCAGGACACTACTGCTGCTGGGTATCATTGTGGCATGCTGGATGGACGGATGCATGAACTCTGACCTTCCCTTCCTTTGCCTCTTCACTGTGTTGCTGACACCTTGGTGACAGACAGAATCAAAGTCCAGGCTAGGAGTATCTGATCAGCCCTAGTAGCATGCGGTTGTCATGTGATTAGGGTCAAAGACAGGGAAAATCTCCCGTGTTGGTTTCTGAGGAAAGAGACTGGGCCCTGCATCTCACCAATAGTGTAAACAATGGGGAAGAGATCTTAATGTTAGGTAGTGGGAAAAAAGGTAGATGTCTACTACACCATTTTTTCCAGACTGCAGATTTTTTGTTTTGGGGGTGAACATACTGTTGTTAAATGAGATTCTAAAACTTGCTCAATCAATCATTAAGATTGGTGTAAAACCCCAAAATGATGATGTGTCTCAGGGCTGCACAAAGCAGGGTATGGGCAATCTCCTGCCCTCACACTGCTCCCTGCCCACACTGTCAGCTTTGATCAATCTCCTCAGATGCTGAGGCAAGGAGGGTGCTGCCAGCAGCCACAGAGGGCAGCTCCCGACTCTCTTCTCCTGAGCATGAGCCACTTATCGCTGAAGAGGAGCCTGGGCTACATGTGACATGGGGAAGAGAAGGTGTCAGCATTAACCCACTACCTGCTTCTGCTAGGGCTTCTGCCAAATGCCAGCGGGGAGCTGCAGTGAGCTGTCATGCAACATGCCAACCTAACAGCTGGTGACCAGCCATTAGGGTAATCACCAAGCATTGGAATTTCAAGAACCCCTCAGCACACACAGAAAATGAGAGTTATTGCAAAACCAGGTATTATAGTCTAATAACACAAACCAGTTTGAAATGTTAATCTTCTCCCTCAAACTGCATTTTGCATGTGAGGCACTAGAAGAGAGATTCCCAGCCAAGCTTAATAGGGGGAGACAAATATTTTGTTGCCTCTTATTTATTTATTCCTTGAGGTTGTTTTCAAGTCTTTGAGCAAAGGAAGCATAGAGAAATGTGGTTAGACTTGACCTTGAGGCACTGGCTCAGTGTCCTGTGGGAGCACATCAGCAGTCAGACTGCGCCTGCCTGGTGAGCCCACACTTCCTACAAGCCAGCCAGTTCGGCCCCGGATGACACAGCAGCCAGGCCTACCTCCAGCTCACCCAGGGACTCCCACTGCAGCAGTATGAACCAACTACACCTGTCTGGGAGGCAGTAAAGCCTGGGCATAAAAGCACCTCAGAGGCAGACACGACCTGCTTTAAGCCCCTCCCCTGCCCTGGCCAGCTGTGTGACCTGCATGTTTCTTAGCCTCTCTGAGTTTCTTAGAGCCTCTGTTTCCTCCTCTCCAGAAATAGGGAGAGTGATATCTACCTGACAACCTGAGGTGAGGATTAGCTCAGTTGATCTATATAGAGCACTTAGCAAAATCTATGGTTCATGGTGAAGACTCAATAAAATAATTATTATTATTAAGTCATCAGATTAGATAATTTTACTCATCTTCAGGAATCTCAGAAATCTTCATCATAGCTCATATTTAAAGGCAGCACAACTTCCCCATTCATTGATTCCTATGTCTCTTTCCTTCCAGTCTCTCTGATGTTTAGGGCTTGCTATCATCTGGCCTTGGCTGCTGCTTCAAGTTGGTCCACCACAGGTCTCCAATACTCATTCTTCACTCCCACCTACCTGATACTCTCTACCCTCTTTCTCACGCCCCAGACCTAACATTCCTTCAGAGCCTTGCTCGAATCTTGCTTTCTCCACAAAACCTCTACTGGCTGCTCCAGCTCATTCATTCACCAGCAAACGCTGACTGAGCTCCAGCACTTGGTGAGGCCCTATGCTTCCCTGAGGCCAGGACAAACCATGGACAGAACAAACTCAACACACTTCAGTCAGCCCTTTCCATCACTCCTTCTCTGAACCACAGTGGTGCTTTACAGCATGTTACCACCAACATTCATGGCTGAGCTGTGTGTCATTCTTGCCATTTGATGCTAACTTCTTTAGAGAAATGATACAAGGCAGTGCTGTGGAAGAAAGAACACAGGCTCTAAGGTCATAAAGTCCTGGGTTCAAATCCTAGCTCTACCTCTTGCTGGCTATGATCCTGAACATGTACTTATGCTCACTGCAAGAGAAGATGTGGTACCCAGGCAGAACCAATGCCCTGTCAAGTGTGAGGACTGCTGGCTCCTGCTGAAACAAACTGCTGACACTGTCCAACAACTTAGCATCTCTGTCCCCTTGCTTCTGTCAGGGTGGAATCTGAGGAATAGCGTAGGCAGGTGTCAGACAGCTGTTCTCCAGACTAGACACCAGGCAATGACTTCTACTCTCTCCTCACAATTTGTGCACAATATACAAGAAATTACATCAGTCTTATGTTTCTAATCAGTTCACAAAATGATCGAGCCTGCTTTTTTGAGAGTTCTTTTGCCCCCCTCTCAGTAAAATTATTTATGAGTATATCTCTGGATTTTTCTGAGAAACAATTCCAAAGCTAGGTTACCAGAACTTTGACTTCTGCTGGGGGAAGAATCTAGGCAAGGATAAAATAGACTCTAGATGAACTTTCAAACAAATTCAGCCAGTTCTGTACAATATTAATTGACCACCTTCAGAACAGTAAGGATGTAACTGAACCCAGCTAATCTCCCTGGGCCACAGGTGTGCTTCCCTGGGCCTGCTATTCACCCTGTAAATGGAAAAGAGCAAAAGGACTCCTACCCTTGTTTGTCATTGGCTCTTTATCCCAAATTCTCTGTTTCTTTGTGGTTTGGAGGGTGTTTTGGAGTGATGCCAATAAGTATAAGATTTATTTGCCTTTGGTCATAGAACTTTGTTCTAAGTACCTCAGTCCTAAGTCTAACCAAAAGGAGATATATATATATATATATATATATATATATATATATATATATATATATATATATATATCATCGGCCATCGGCAGCCGTCCGTCTCGAGAGACGATGGCGTAGCTTCCTGAGAGTCTATCTGCACCGCCGAGAATGGCTGTGCAGTGCGACTCGGGAGTGACAATCCCTGCCGCACTTGGTACAGGTGAAGGCAGATGGCCGTTGTTGCTGCTGTTGACACTGCTTCCGCCTCGATCTTTTCTGGACCGCCTCCTCGTTGCGCGCAGCCTCTGCACGTGACGTACCTTGCCTGACCGCGAGCCTCCAGGCTGGGCGGTCGTCTGCTTGAACTTCCCATGTGTTGAGATTGATGGAGCATTGTGTCATGTCCTTTTTGCAGATGTCTTTGAACCGCAGTTTTGGGCGCCCTGTCATCCTCTGGCCTTCTGCTAGCTCGCCGTAGAGGAGGTCTTTGGGAATACGGCCTGCATCCATTCTTTTGACATGGCCGAGCCACCTGAGGCGTCTCTCACTAAGAACTGCATGCAAACTGCTCATATTGGCTCGCTTCAGCACCTCGGTGTTGGGGACCTTATCCTGCCAGGCGACATGCAGGATGCGTCGCAGGCACCTCATGTGGAAGCTGTTGAGTTTCCTTTCGTGCCTTGCGTAGGTGGTCCACGTCTCGCTGCCATAGAGGAGAGTGCTGAGTACGCAGGCTTGGTAGATGCGCAGTCTGGTTTTCTCAGTGAGGCTGGAATTGTTCCACACTCGCCGGTTCAGTTTGGCCATAACTGTGGCTGCCCTGGCGATTCTCCGGTTGACCTCCAAGTCAACTGACAGAGAGCTCGAGATGGTGGACCCGAGGTAAGTGAAGTCGTTGACAACCTCCAGGGTGTATCCGTCGATGGTGATGCATGGGGGAGTCCCCGTGCCTTGAGCCATAACGTTCGTCTTCGTCAGGCTGATGGCTAGTCCGAACTCCTTGCATGCGTGGGAAAGGCAAGTGACTAGCTGCTGGAGTCCCTCTTCGGAGTGTGATGTCAAGGCTGCGTCGTCGGCGAAGAGCATCTCACGGATGAGCACCTCTTTGACTTTGGTCTTGGCTCGTAGACGGGCCAGGTTGTAGAGCTTGCCATCGGATCTGGTGTGAATGAAGACACCCTCGCTGCAGTCCTTAAAGGCGTATTGGAGGAGCATGGAGAAGAAGATTCCAAACAGCGTAGGCGCGAGGACGCAGCCCTGCTTTACTCCGCTGCTGACTGGGAAGGCCTCAGAGGTTGCGCCGTTGTAGGACACCGTGCTGTGCATGTTGTCGTGAAAGGACATGACCACAGCAAGCAGATGTGGTGGACAGCCAATCTTCCGTAGCAAGCTGAAGAGTCCGCTTCGACTGACCAGATCAAACGCCTTCGTGAGGTCGATAAAGGCGAGGTAGAGTGGTTTATGCTGCTCATGACACTTCTCCTGCAGCTGGCGTAGGGAGAAGATCATGTCCACTGTTGATCGGCCAGCTCTGAAGCCACACTGGGACTCTGGGTAGACGCGGGAAGCAAGGGTCTGCAGGCGGGCAAGAGCGACCCGGGCGAATACTTTGCCGACGACGCTGAGGAGAGAGATGCCCCGGTAGTTGTTGCAGTCGCTGCGGTCTCCTTTGTTCTTGTACATGGTGATAATGTTGGCGTCTCTCATATCCTGGGGGATGTAACCCTCCTTCCAGCAGAGACAGAGTAGATGGTGGAGCGGCTGTAGCAGGACTGGTTTCCCGCTCTTTAGGATTTCATATATATATATTTATATATATATATATATATATACACGCACATTAAAAGTAGTAGAAAAGCAGACCACTCCAAAACCCAACCAAAAAAAGTAAAAGAGTCAATCAATTTATTAAAATGCTCAGGAAGGAAGGCAGGATTAAGAAAAAACTAAAAAAGTCACAAGATGAATTAAATCATACTGATGCAAATGACAGTGACAGCAGGCTGCGGTGAGACCAGAGCCATGTACCAGGCAGAGACTCATCCTTACCATCTCTCACCTAAAAATCAGCAGCTGGAGACCTGGAACAGAAGAAAGAGCTGCCAGTGGAGCTCACTGACTGAAGCGAGGTCTTCAGGGGTCTGCTTGCTCACCAGCATTTTGCCCCCAGGCTGAAACTGAAAAATCAGAACCAGCTGGGAGTTTTTCCTGGAAATGGGTAGGATTTCATGGTGGAATTGGCATCTCAAAGTAGGGCCATCACAACTTTGCCTACTTCTCCCCACTCATACACCCTAAAATGAAGCCAGCCTGTACAAATGGCCCACCTATAGGTACTCAGCCTCGTCCTTCAGGGGAAGGGTAATAGGAAGGAAATTTATAGGCTAATTTGAAATCAACCTGCCCCTCCCCTCATACGTATCCAGGGACAATCAAAGATACCCAGACCCTTAAGAGCACCAAGGAACAAACAGCTTGAAGGAAAAAACAGTCCCCTGCAGAATAAAGGAAGAACACAGAACTCAAAGATTTCAATTCAGTAATCCCAAAGATACTTGAGAAGAAACTGCCTTCATAAAGAATAGGGTATACCCTGGCTGGTGTGGCTCAGTGGATTGAGCGCTGGCGTGCAAACCAAAGAATCACTGGTTTGATTCCCAATCAGGACACACGCCTGGGTGCCGGCCAGGTCCCCAACTGGGGGTGCACAAGAGGCAACTACACACTGATGTTTTTCTCCCTCTTCTTCTCTCTCCCTTCCCCTCTCTCAAAAAATAAATAAATAAAATATTTATTAAAAGGAAAAGAATAGGATGCTATGAAAATATAATTGTTGCAACAGAAATATAAGAAAATATTGAAACATGGAAAGCAAAAAGACAAAGAGATAGATAAAATGTGAGAGAAAAATCAAGAGATGTAGAAGATTAATCAGGGCCAATATCCATCTCATAGAAGTCCAAAGAAAGAGAACCAAGAAAAAGGAAGGGAGAAAAGACTCAACTAAATTTTTCTGAGGTTTTCATTGCTGAAAGGCCCACCAAGTACTGAGTAAGATGATTCTAAAAGACCAATTCCTTGGTAAATCCTTACATATATTTTTAGAACATGCACTAAGAGAAGTTTCCAGAACCACTTGGGGAAGGAGTTTATCTACAAAGGATTGATATTCCTCTCAACAACTCTGGATGATAGATGACAGTGGGATAATTCCTCTAGATTTTTGAGTAAAGTTATTTTAAACCCAGAAGCCAGCCAAGGGAGAGGATAAAATAGAGATGCTTTTAGCTCCTGCAAAGACACAGACATTTTACTTGAAAAAAATTGCCCAAGAATGTACTCCAGAAAAGCAAACTGGAAGAAATCTGTGGAAATAAACAAAGATCAACCAAACGAGGACAAGCAAAAGTTATTTACTAAGAGCTTGCTAGGGTGTCAACCACCATCACCTGTGTTTGGCAGAGATTCATATCCAATCAGAGGCCTGGGGAAGCTTTGTAGTGGAAAAAGGGAAGGCTGCAGGTGTGCCTGACTGGAAGCTGTGGGCACGGGGAAGCTGTAGGAAGGCTAACTAGAAGTGGGCATCCTACGTGATTGCTTGGGGGTGCATATGGGGCTTTCTCTGGTTGGTCCTAAATTGCAAACGGGGACGAAAATTAAAGAAATTTTCAGGTTTTAATCAAGTCCTGGCTGTTTGGGGGCCATTGTTACAGAAGTTATTGTTTGGCTTTCTGGGCTGGTTGCTAGGGATAATAGTTTTGACTTCCTACAAGTCTGACTTATAAATAGGCTGGCTTCCTAGGCTGGTCACTAGATAATGGGTTGCTTTCCTTAGGTTGGTTGCTGCAGGCTGTGAATCAGAGTTCAATTTTTTTAATAGTGTCTGGCCATTGTTTATTTGTATATTTGGTCTCTCTCAAACCTACGAAAAAAAAAGTCACAAGAGCCAACAAACAGTGGAACTAGGTTAGCAATGCACTGAAAGAGCTCAGGATGACACAGTTAGAAAGAAGTCTGTTCCAAATTGGTCATTTCACAAAGAGAGTGATTAGGAAGTTGGACATTCTAAATAATATAGTGAAGAAGGTATATGTTACTTCAGTCAACAAGAGACACATGCAATTAGAAATTACAGGATGAGAGCCATGTTCCAGATATGAAATAAATAAAAATGAGTTATTATTTTTGGAGAATTGATAGAGTACAGAAGAAATGCATTGACCTTGAAGTTTTGAACAGCTTCTTTTGAGCAGCCATAATTTAGTCACATAGGATTACATCCCCTTCAGAGACCCAGGCACTCTACTGGTTCTACAGTGAATAATACTTACCATATCATAATATTGTTGAAGCTATGCATTGACTTTCAATTGTCTATATGTAAACAAAGCATGAAAGAACTAATTGTGGTTACAGTGTAAAATATACATGTTCTAACCTTTTGACAAAGTAAAAGTAAAGTTAACACCAACCAATACTGGGGAGAGGAACAGAAAGGAGAAAATCTGTAACTTATTTCCTCATGTTACATGGTGGAAAAACAAGAGGTACTGATGAAGTTCATAAATCAAGGAATGAAGGCTTAAGCATAGAGAAAATAGATAGAAGAATAAAAATACAACAAAACTTGGCAGGAAGAAATTAGAGGAAGATCCATGCTTCATCTATCATAGTAGGGAGTCAATAGCTACTGCTTCAAGCTGATGAATCAAAAAATAGAAATATAAGTATATTATCTGAGTTACAGACAAACCCACCCCTTCTCCAAAAAAAAAAAGTCAAGTGAAGAAGGGGACCGGCAATAGAGGCACAGGGGGGTTCATGTCATGTCATACCCTTCTGTACTATTTTAATTATTATTTCCCTGGGCATATGTGATTAATATTCCTTTCTTTGTTTCAAATTTAAAAGAAGTCAGGATTCAGAAACAATACTTGAGTATTGCCACAGAGCTGGTTTCTTTTCTCTGTCCCCCAAAACAACCCCACCCTTATTATTTCACTTGGCATCACCAAGGCTGTGATTTCAGCTGCACTTTCTCAAACTTGCCTCCTGAGGACCCAAAAGAGACATGTAATACATATGCATGGCATAGATGAGAAGACAGTGATTCCTTCTTTCATTCAGAAATATGTACTTGGCCCTGGAACTCAGGAGTGAACAAAATAGACCAAGTCCCCACCCCTAGAGAAAGCATTTATATTCTTGTGAGTAAGACAGACAAAAATAAGGAATACCTACACATCCTTCACCTGAGGAGAAAGAACACAGGCTTCAGAGTTAGATAAACTGGTCCACAACTTTGTTGAGACCTTGAGTCAATGACTAAGCCTCTCTGAACCTCAGTATCCACATCTGCAAAACAAGGCTACTTTCAGAGGTGTTGAAATAGTAAGAATGTATTCAGGCTCCCAAGGGAAGTTACAAAGATGCAAAGTGGGTTTGTTTTTAATAAAATAGAAAGGAAATATGAAATCACTTAAAATTTCAAAACTCATTGGGAGGAGCCTGTAACAATACAAATGTCAATTTACTTCTGTTTCAATATGACCCAAGTAAGATACTTGAGAAATATGTAGACTTTGAGCCTTTTGGTCCTGATCACTTTGAAAGTCAGAATAATGATCCTTCATTCAAGAAAGACTCTGTAATAGAAAAAATAATAATTTTTTTTTTAAAGAAAGAAAGTAAGACTCTATTTCCTAAAGTGTGTTTGGGAAAACACTTGTAACAAGGGGGCTATAGCCAAACAGATAGTAGGAACCCCACCTATTATAGCTCTCTCTTGGAAAGTAACAAATGCCCTGAGAAGTCCTGCAGCAAACAGACCCGTTCAACACTTTCCCAGCTTACTGCACCATGGAAATCTTCCATCCACTCTTGGCCCTATCCAACCTGAACATCATCTGTTCCATCTTATATTTCTTCTGAGCTAGAGGGCTTGTTGGTTGTTTAGCTCAAGCCAGAGCTTAGAGTCCTCATGACTTCCCTTGCACTAAAAATAATTCACCAGACTTGAGCAAGGCCATGTGGCCCACTGCAGACCTCACCATCAACAACCAGATTCCTTCCAAAAGCCCTTAACATTCTAAGGGTAGCACTCAAGTGGCAGCAGAATCCATACAAGCCCAGGGCTGATTTGTGAAGCCTGTGAACCTTCCTGAGGGAACAACAGAAATGGAAACAGGGCCCTGTGGGTTAGTGCCATCATGTCACATTCAGCAGTGAATCTAAGCAATCACTGATCCTTTGGTTCAACCAGTGCTGCAAAACCTACCGCCAAAATACCTTCTCCTCAGAGTTGACTGACTAACACTGCAAACATTCTAGAGCCTGCCACAGAGGCAGGCATATGGCAGCAGCTTCCAAAGGTGCCACTAGATAGCCCTGCTCTGCATGCCCTCAGCCACCTTCCCCTGCTCCCACCCACCACATCACACATACCACTCACATAGAGAGCCACCTCTTGTCCTCTCATACATGCAGGAAAAGCTGTCCTTAGGACCTACTGGCTTGCCAGAAAAGAGTTTTGGAGACATAACTGATGCTTGGAAAAACTAGCAAATCAAAGGGCATAGCTGGCATCTCCTCTGTCTCCATGATGTCTTCACTTTGAGCAGACAGCGGGGTTTAAATAATACTAACAGTTGCTGATCCTCCTGCGGGAGGCCTAAAGCGCAGTGTCCCTCCTCCCACTCAGTACTGTGCAGGCTGTCACCTGAAGCCTTGTCTGTCTGTGGCCCCCACAACCGCTGGCAGCAAGGCTTGTGTCCTTCCTGACATTCATAACCCACTCTGTTCCAGCCACATCAAAGGGCTGGACAGTGATGCCTCCTAGGGATAAGCAGAACATGAAAAGTCCTCTTGCCTCTAGAACATTCTCTCCCACCGGCTGTCAAGTGTCTCAAATGTTAGAGTAAGAGTTTCATTCCTTCTGCTGAAAGCAGAGACAGCAAAAGGGAGGGAGATACATGGTATATGGCCCGCTGCTCCTCCACTGCATTGGTACAGGCATCCATGCTACCCAGGAATTATTTCCTGCTGCATCCTGACTTTGTATCCCACTGGTACTCAACACACTGCCTGACTAAACTTCCCATGCAGTTTTAATCCTGTTAAATATACCTTCCTTCCCTATATCAGTGGACTAAAGAAAAACATTTGAAATAATTCAGAGTAACCTAGAAAAAAATTATGCTCAAGAGAGATAATAATAGATGTGAGCAAAAAAAAAAAAAAATGGCACACTGTTGATAAATGTTGAAGCTGATGGATTTGCATGGATTCATTACAACTTTCTACTTTTGTGTGTTTGAAAATCCTATAATAAAAATTTTAATGAAAATGTGTGTGATTACACCCATACACATACACACACACACACACACACATACCTTTCCAGTTTCCCTCCCTACCTGGTATCACTTTCAACAGTTACTGACAATTTCAATTGTACTGTGAATGAGTTTTAGTTTTTGTATCATTTCTGAGAGCAGATTTTGATAGCAAAACAACAAAAAGATAGCTGAACACTCAGTGGGCAGGAGAAGGTCAATAGTGGGGGTGAGACGTCATAGAAGAGAGGCAAACATATTTGAGAGGCAGGAGTCCCTACAAATGTGGAAGAGTGCTTACTTTACAAAACTGTTGAAGCTGGTGCTATTTAAGAACAATCACAATTGGGTTGGGAAGTTTGGTAGAGAAACTGAAAGGCCATTTGTTCTTGACATTACTGATTTCTAAAGTGTCGATCTCTGTGGTTATCCACCTCTGCTTTTTGCTTCAACCAGCTTGAGTGTTAGAGGCCAAGGTTTTGCTTTGAGATATGGACTTTAAAAGTCTGTGGGCCAGCTCACCTGCTGTATCAAAGCACCCATCTTCAAATTAATAATTCCATTCTCTTCTCTGATCCCCAAAATCTGGTCTCAGCCTCCAACAGATTTGGAAGACTTCACTCCTTAATCCATAATTTATTGAACCTTCTATTTCAAGCTTCTCAGACGAGGCCACCATTCAAAGTATTGTGAAATGGGGGAAGTTAGTCTTCCCAGCCCATGAACCCAATAGCTTCTCTTACAATTATGTCCCCCTCTGAACGCAGGCTCTTCCCCCGTTTTTAAAAAAAAAAGAAAAATCAATTGAAAAGCAATTCTGCTATGAGAACATCAATTCTTAAAGCATTCAGCACTCAGTGCCTGGTTCAATCATTTGGCGTTATCCACACAATGTGGTGTAAGTCCAGTTGCCCTAACAGCCTGAAAGGACAAATACACCCCTGTTGAGAGAGAAAGAATCTTACCAGTTATTCACCGGAAGTGATCACAGACCAAGCCTGCCCCTCAGCAGAAAGCCAGTGGTTGAGCACAACGGAATGGCAGAATTTGAAAATGATATTGTGCCTTGTTCCAGGAAAAACTAAAGCTGTTCCTCCTCTAAACAGAGACCTGACAGCAGCTAAAAGGAACAAAGTCAGGCGTGATTTTTGCATATTTATGCCTGCATTTGGGGGATGGAAAGCAGTTAACTTATGATCCAAACCTATTAAGTTGTAAGTTTCTAAGCACTGGGCAGTCTCTTTGGTTTAATCTTTGCTTGGTTTTTTTGTTTGTTTGCTTGCCTGCCACAATAAAGCTCTTTACGAAAACAAGCTGGTAACAAGGGTCAGCCCAGTACAGGCGCACTGGGGCTCAGGTGAAACTGCGACTTCTTCCCATTGACGCCATACGCGCCGGGGGCAGGGGCCAGTCCTCTGCGGTTAGAGGGTACTTGCGCCCTTGCTCTCGCTTCTGACGCGGCCAGGGCTGCGCCCTCCGTTTTGCAGTGCTGTTGTGCATCTTTGGCGATATCTGAGGTGTATGTCCAGGCAGCTGGGGAGATGGGCCGGATGATGCGAGTCTGAGGCCTCAAAGCCAGCGCGGTTCAGGCGGTAACCAGTCACCACTCCCGGGGTTGTAGGCATGTCATCTTCCAGCTGCACCAGGAAGTCCACCGCCGGCCTCACGTCTCCGTTGGCGCCTCTCTGCGGCCCTTAAACCCAGTCAGACAAGGCCCTGGCCGGGGCGCCGGCCCGCCCACATCGGAGGCCGCACACACCCCCCTGCAGGACGGGCCGTGCTCTCCGCTGCAGAGCCAGGCGGCGAGGCGGGGCTGGAGCCGCTGCCGCGCTTGAGGCCCGTGGGAGAGGCAGCGAAACTTCTCTTTGTTTATTTGGTTTTTTTTACACCTGAATATTTAATAAAGATCTTTGAAAATGCCAGGAGATGGCATTCATGCTAGGAACAAAGAAGAAATGGAGATGTTGTGTTTCTGAGTCTAAATTTCAAAGAGAAGTTCTGTGCCCTCCAGCAGGGTCAGTGAATCAAGTTCGGCAACACTGAAGTGCAGGTGAACCTCCAGGCCGCAAGCTCTTCCTGTCCACACCCCCATCTGGGTATTTTCTTTGTATAACTTCTCTAGTGGGAGTTCTGAGGTTACCTTAGCAGGGTGTGGCAGAGACTGCCACCTTCTCCCCCTTGACCCTTGGTCAGGCAAGTGGCTCTGTAAAATAAAGACTACATTTCCCAAGCTCCGTTACCAGTTAGGGCCAACTGAGTCCTGGGCAATAAAAAGTAAGAGGATGTGGCAAATGCAATGGTAAGTGTGATTTCTGGGCAGAGCCCTTAAGAGAAAAATTCCAGCTTCTCCTCCTTCCTTTTTCCTACTGGATGAATGGAACCTAAGGCTGGAGCTGGAGCAGCGGATCTGGACTATAACGTGGAAGCTTCACAGTGAAGATGGAGAGCAATGAGTTCCCGATGACTGTGGACTGCCATACTGGTTCAGGAGAGGCTATACTTCCGTGAGAAATCAACTTTAATTTAGTTTAGGCCGTTGTGGTGTTGGGTTTTCTTATCACTCATAGCCAAGCTCAAACCTAGTTAGTAGACATAGAAAATCTTCAAAGTTCTTCTCTCCGAAAAGACTCCTAGACCTTTGTGTGTCTGTGGGAATCTTTTCAGGGTCCTGAAATAGCTCAGTAGTCCTTTTCACGCTGAATGGGACTGAGAATAAGAGTACAACAAGATTCCAGTGATGGGTCACAGGTCGCCTCCTCAGTTTCCATAGAAAAATCTCATTCCTGTAAATGTCCTAGAGACTTCATTCCCTTTTTCTCCAACCCATCCCTGGGATCACTGGCCAGGCTGCAGAATCTGTGGCATAGGCAAAAAGGAGGCTCTCTCAGACTGTCCTGCTTTATTTCAGAGCAGTTTCAATTATTTCCTTTAACAGTCCAAGTGACTAGGTCAGGAGGGTCCAATTATAGTGACCAGTGCTCTTCTGAATCTTTAGGTAAGAACCCTAATTGTGGTACTAGACTCCTTATACCTTTTCCTTCCAAACCCAGGTTTGACCCAGCCTAAATCTGAGCAACCTTTAATGAGAACTGACCCTTTCTTTCATATTCACTATCTCAGATAGACCCACTGTCAAGATGCAGATTTTAAGGAAAGGCCATCATTCTCAAGGTTGAACCCATGGATACAATAAAAACTGTAAAAGTCAAGATTCCTCCCAATCAGCAGAAACTGCTTTTGCTGGAAAAGCAACTGGAAGGTGGATGCACCAATGTCTGATTACAACATTCAAGAAGAGAGCACTTTGTTTGTTGAGACTTCAGGGTGATGTAGAGAAAAAGAAGTCATCTTACATACTCCCAAGAAGAATAAACATAATAAAGAAGATGGAGCTGGATGCTCTGAAATACTAGGACATTAATGAGTTTGGCACATCAGTCACTCTCTCCAGGAGTGTCTTTCTGATGGTGTCTTCATGGCAAGCCACCTTGACGCACCTGACTGTGCAAGTGTTTGTTGCTTCAACAAACCCAAAGACAAGTAAATGTGTGTATGTGTGTTAATACAAGACCAGAACTACTTTAAATATTGGATTTTATTTCAGTGTTTTAAACACAAAGACCTTTTCTCAAAAAGACAAAACTATAGGTAACAAACGGGTGAGTGGTTGTCACGGATTACAGGTAGGGAGAGGATATGATTACTAAGGGGCCGACGAGGGAGCTTTTGGGGGTGATGAACCAGTTCTGTGTCCTGATATGTGTTGGTGGTGGTTACACAAATTTACCTATGTGTTAAAACTCACAGAATTATACATCAAAAAAATTCAAGCTTACTGAATAAAAGCTTTTTATTTAATTTAAGGTAATTTTAAGAGGTCTTTCCCAAGCAGTCAAAAAATAAACAGACCCATGGCTTAGTTCATGAAGGAACTAACAGTGAGTGGGCCTAGACTGCCAGCTTCTCGGGGCCATTTCACACACAGGCCACTGTGTCCCTCGGAGATGGTTTCAGGAAGGAGCTTTTAGCTCATGGGGCACCAAGCTACTGGTGGAAGGACAGTGAGAGGTAACTGTTCACAAAAGCTATTACACCTTCTTCCAAAGAGGCATTCTCTGTGCATGGTAACGCATAGGAGACCTCCAAAGCATGCAAAATAAAGCAGCTTGCAAAAGAGAAAGAGAAAATGCTCAGCTAGCTCAACTTGACTAGTAAACAAGAGAAGTCACAACCACCAGAAATAATAATAATAGCAAACCCTATGCATGATATAAACATCACAGTGTATTCTATATAGAACAGCGATTTTCAGCCTGTGTGCCACAAGAGGCACCCTGGTGTGCTGCAAGACTTTATAAAACAGGCAATACCTGATCTCTTTTCCCTTAGATTGTCAAATAAAAAGATGACAACAGCCAACACAACAATAGCAGTCTATTGTAAAAGAAGCCAAATTTTCCCTATTATTTTTGTCATGTCAGCAAAAAAAATTTTTTTTGGTATGACACTGAATTTTAGTAATTAGTTTATGTGTGCCCTGAGATGAAAAAGGTTGATGATCACTGCTATAGATACCTGCACGAGCACAAAGCTTCCTGCCCAGAGGCTTCCAGAGGCTCACAGAAACCTAGAACCAGCCTTTGAGCTGGGAAGGAGGTTGGCACACAGGGAGGAGGGTCCCAAAACAAGATTAAACTTCCCACCAGCGGAGTACAAAGGGAATGTAGAGTCAAAATTAAGTTACTTTGTGGACAAGTACCAACTTAAGCTTTCTTACCTATCTGAGCTTAAGGACTAAGATTGGTGCCTACCATGCCAACAAAACTCACACATTGGTCACTTTTAACAACTCTTCCCCTCTCCACTCCTTTCCCCCATACCACTTTCCTTCAGCCCACCTGGGACTTCAGCTACAGCTGGGACAGATGGCTCCCCTGCATGGTCCAGGGAAGTGACTCAAGCACCCTCCTTCTCTCTCTGCCTGTCAACCTTGGGACTTTTTTCTATAACCCAGTTGATAAGAGCAGTCTGAAGGTAAGGGATTAAAGCCCCCAAGGGCAACCTTCAACCAACAAGGTTAGAAACCTGTGAATAAACACACCAGCCGTCTCTCCAGAGGAGAATTCTGATGGGTCCTCATCAGGACTGAGTTCAGCTGCTTACTCTGGTAACCAGCTCACTATTGACTTTTCTTCCTTCCCTGTCTCCCTCACTCCTTGGATCACTACCACAGAAACTAACTGCTCCTCAATCTTTGTTTCAGGCTCCTTTTTCAGGGAAAACCAAACTAAGACAAATAAGACTAGATGATTACTCTCAAATCCATCTCACTCATTCTGTGAGGTCCTGGAACCAGCACCTGGAATGTAATTGCACATCTCTCCAGCAAATGCCAAAGGCTGGAAAAACTTCAATCTCCTAATGTCAGTAAACGGGCTAAGATGTTTTGGCTATTTCTAGCAAGAAAGCTGTAGCTACCTCCCCTTGAGTTCAGTTGCCTTTAACCATTTTTGAGTTCAGTTGCCTTTAACCATTTCAGGAAGCTGCTCATGACTCTCATCCCCAGGTCCCCCCTCACCCTACACCCCACCCCTCGACCCCCCCACCTCCCCACCCCCGCCAGCCCAGGTTCCCTAGGCTCCTGGCTGTAACCAGCACATCCTGACCGGTCTGGTCTTCTGCCCCCTTTATGTAATGAGACTCTGGAAGCTGGTGCTGTAAGCATTTTACTGCCCACTGGAGGGCTTGCAATTTCTTCCCTAATTAGGAAGGTGAAAGGGCCATGCAGAGAAGACTCTGCTGTGCATCTGACACCAGCTTTTCCACCAGGTGGCACATCCTCCCCCTCCCTCATCAGTCTGTTCAAGCCCGCTGCCTTCCAACCACAAGTGCTCAGGTTAAGATGCATCAAGATGGAAAGTTGCCACTTGATTAAGATAAAAATAAAATAATCCGAATATGTAACACATTCCTCCTTTGAACAGATGGCCAGGGAGCTTGCCTCATAACATTGAACATCAAAAATGAATCAGAAGCTTATCTTCCTGCATAATCAAGAATTTGCTCACCGTTTGTACTACAGCCGGGCAGGAGATGGAGATGCCATCAGCAAAGGTGAGAAATGACAGAGAAACCACTGGTGCCATCAGGAGCCTCTCCTCCGCCTTGTCCTCGGTCTGTAGAGTAACACTAGTTTCCATCAGACTCCATGTCAGGGTGTGCCTGGGCGGGGGTTGGGGAGTCAGGGCAGAGGAGAGGGTATAGAATAAATGAAAGATGTGTCAGTTCACGCTTTAGTGGGGGGCCTTCGGCTACCCTCTTTCAGACTGTCCCTGATGACTTTTTTTTTTTCCAAAGAAAAAGTATTCCAGTCACCTCATTTTTTTTAACCTCAGGGCGCAATCCCAGTCCAGGCACTTGCCACTTCACTCCACAACATTTAGGCACATCGCATTATGATTTGCATGTTTGTCTTAGCTCCGCTGAGTTCTTTGAAGGCAAGGATCATTTCTTATGTGACTTGATACCACAGAGTCCAACAAAAACTTAAATACATATTTGATGAATGAATGAATAAAAATAATCAGAATTATTGCAAAGGACAATTGGTCTAGCTTCTTCCATTCTCTTTGCTCTATTCTATGTGGTCACCTGTTTAAACCCTAAAAATTTTCAATGAGAGAGAACTATAAATACTACGAAATTATCTCCAAGATATATAGTGAAATGAAAAAGGAAGATTTGGAACAATACATTTATAATACACACATAAGGGAGGGACCAAAAAAAAAAAAAAAACTCAAAATTATCTTCTGGAGGGTGGGTCCATTGTAGTACAGGCTTCTCCCCCTAGGTGAGTGTTCTAGAAACCCATCTGTATCAGTGTGCCGGCTGGCATTGTTGTGAGAGACTGTGTTCAGCCTCAATGAAACTTTTTTGAAGACTCTTTCAACATGTTTGCCTATTTCATGATGGGTGATCTACAAGCACACTTGCCCACACCACACTGAGTGTTCAGTTTGGGACCAAAAAAACTCACCACTCCCATGCTCCACTCTCCCTATTAACCTGATCTTGCCCCAAGTGACTTCCCCCCCCCGCCCCAGGATGAAAAAAGCCCTAAAAGGGAAACGTTTTGCCACTGTGGAAGAGGCGAAGCAAACAAACAAACAGAAAACAGCAGAAACCCTAAAAGGCATTAAAATCGGTCACTTCCAAAACTGTTTTGAGCAGTGGAAAAAACATCTTGATAGGTGTATTGCATCAGATGGAGAGTGCTTTGAAAGTGACTAAACTTTAAACATGTAAGAATAAATACACCATTTTTTATAATTAAATTCTGGGATTTTGGGGGGTCCCCCTCATATAATTGATTTGAAAGGAAAGGATAAACATATGCATATGTGGTTTATATCTCCCTAAATGTTTCCAAAATATATAAGAAAATGAAAAACTGGTTGACCCTGGGGACAGGGAACTAGGAGCTGGGAATGGAAAAGAGCCTTGCTTTTTCTTACATATTTCTCTATACTCTGAATTGTTATCTTTGTACATATATTCCTACTTTTTCTATTTAAATAGTCAGTTAATAATAATTTTAAGACTTGCTGGTTAAATTCCTCTCCTGCTCAAAAGCATTCATTGACTACCTATTTCCTAGAAGTCAGTTAAACTCATAAGCCCTCTACAGGCCCTCTCACTAGCAACCTAGGCTCACGCTATGGGATCGTTTCCATTAGTCATCAGAGCTGTTCACACATCTCGCACATAATAAGACTGCTTTTCCTTGCCCCCTCTGAAGTTAGGGGTGGTCCTGTGTCATGTCCCTAATGGCATACAGAGAAGATGGAAGTGTTAGGAGCTTGTGACAGGCACCTCAGAAAATAGCTCAGGATGATCCCTGCCTCCTGCCATTTTCACACTCGTCTCCTCCCCTTGAATGTGGGCTGGACCTAGTGCCTTGCTTCTAATGAATAGAATATGGCAAAAACAATGGGATGTCACTTCTAAAATTAGGTAATAAAAGACAGTGGCTTTCATCTTGCTTTTCATCTCTCTCTGACTCTTTTCACGCACTTGCCCTCATAAAGAAAGCCACCTGACAAGAAATTAGGGTGGCCTCTGGACCTCAGTCCAACGGTCCTTGAGGAAAGGAGTCCCATTCAACAACCATGGGAGAGAAACTGGAAGTGCAGCCCACCCAGTTAAGCCCTGAAATGACTGCAGCCCCAGCTGACACCCTGACTGCAGTTTTGTGAGAGACTCTGTGCTGGAGGACCCAGCTAAGATCTCCAGAAATGGTGACATCATAAATGCATGTAGTTTTAAGCCTCTGAGTTCTGGAGTAATTTGTCATGCAGCAATTAATGACTAACAGAGCCACTGCACCATTCCCTTCCCCCTGCTGGCTGATCATGAAAGCACAGGCTGAGGTGGTCCTTGTCCCCCAGTATCTCTGAGGAGTGGAAGCCTCCACCACCCACACTGAACAAGCAGGGTGAACACAATATAAGCATTTGTCTATTAGGGCTGTTTGTTGTGGCAATACAACTTAGACCATCCTGAAAAATATATCATTTATGTGAAAGCACTGTGGTTTTTACAGAACAACCCCAATGAAAAGCATTACCAGTATCACCTGCACACTGATTGTTCCTATAACCTGACCTTTGGACCTCATCCCTTCCCATCTCTTCACATTTACCATTCTTCAATCTAAACTCCCACATAAACTACTGCCTAACAGCCCCAACCTAGAACAGTCTGTCCCCCTTACTTCTCATATCACTTATTACAACTGTAATTAATCATGTGTATATCTATGCAATGTCTGTTATCCCCAATTAGAATATAAATTCCATGAGGACAAGGATCCTATTGGTTTTATTCATTATTATATTTCCAGCACCTGTCAAAGTACCTAAAACAAACATTTAAATAAATATTTAAATGAATAAATTCACACAGTCTAATCCTCCTGTGTCCCTGGCTGGTTTGGCTCAGTGGATTGAGCGTCGGCCTGCGAGCTAAGTGTCGCTGGTTCGATCTTCCAGTCAAGGCACATCAGAGAAGGAAAACTCTGACTCCAAAAAACCTCCGCTGCCTTGCGGCATACCTCTTCAGGGGAAAGGCTAAGGGAGTAAATCCCGACAGAAAATCCGGAGCCGGAGTCCCTAAGGCGGTTTGACATTGTAGTCAACACCGGCAACTCCTGCGGCGCACCTGAAACCAAGCTGTATTGACTCCGTCTTTCCCTTGGACCCTTCAGCTGCGAAGAGAGGGGGGGTCTGCTGCATGGGCAACAGCAGACCCTCCATATCACCCTGCCCAGGCTCTGTAGCTTCAGCTTCACTGGAGAGGACACTCCAGCGTCATCGCAAGATGTCAATTCAACACGGGAGGAGACAGATACCGTGTCACTCCCGAGTTGGACTGCACAGCCATTCTCGGCGGTGCAGATAGACTCTTAAGAAGCTACACCATCGTCTCTCGAGACGGACGGCTGCCGACAACGACGACGAATCCTCCTGTATATACTCATTTTGACACAACCATATAATATTTTAGTTATTTTCATACCTCACATATTTTTAATATATTTTATTCACTATGTTATTATAGTTGTCCTAATTTTTCCCCTTTGCCTCCCTCCCTTTTGTACTCTCTTCTCTCCAACAATACCCTACCTTAGTTCATGTCCATGGGTAGTGTATATAAGTTCTTTGGCTACTCCATCTCCTATACCTTTTTTTTAAGTATATTTATTAATTATATTGTTACAGTAGTCCCAATTTTTTTCCACTTAGTTCCCCTCCTCCCAGTAACCCCTTTCCCTCCAGCATTTCCACCCCCTTTGGTTCATGCCCATGGTCGGGCATATAAGTTCTTTGGCTCCACCCTTTCCTATATTATTCTTAACTTCCCCCTGTCTACTTTGTACCTAACAATTATGCTTCTTAATCCCTGCACCATTTATCCCCCTTCCCCCTCCCAGCTAATAACCCTCTGAGTGATCCCCATACCTATAATTCTGTTCCTATTCTGGTTTGCTTAGTTGAATTTTGTTTTTATTTTTTAGATTCAGTTGTTGATAGTTGTTTGTTGTCATTTTAATGTTCATAATTTTGATCATCTTTTTCTTAAGTAAGTCCCTTTGACATTTCATATAATAATAGCTTGGTGATGATGAACTCATTTAGCTTTACTTTGTCTGGAAAGCACTTTATCTGCCCTTCCATTCTAAATGATAGCTTTGCTGGATAGAGTAATCTTGGTTGTAAGTCCTTGCTTTTCATAACCTTGAATATTTCTTGCCAGTCCCTTCTTGCCAGCAAAGTTTCTTTGAGAAATCAGCTGATAGTCTTATAGGCACCCCTTTGTAGGCAAGTCTCTGCTTTCTTCTTGCTGCTTTTAAGAGTGTCTCTTTATCTTTACTTTTGGCATTTTAATGATGATGTGTCTTGGTGTGGTCCTCTTTGGGTCTAGCTTGTTTGGGACTCTCTGTGCTTCCTGGACTTATATATCTATTTCCTTCACCAAATTTGGAGAATTTTCCTTCATTATTTTTTCAAATAAGTTTTCAATTTCTTGCTCTTCTTCTTCTCTTTCTGGCATCCCTATGATTCGGATGTTGGCACATTTAAAGTTGTCCCCAAAATTCCTAAGCCTACCTCATTTTTTTCAATTCTTGTTTCCTCATTCTGTACTGGTTGACTGTTTATTTCCTCCTTATGTTCCAAATCATTTATTTGAACCCTGGTTTCCTTCCCTTCACCATTAGTTTTGTGTGGATTTTCCTTCATTTCATTTGGCATATCCTTCATTTCTTCCCTTATGTATCTGCCATACTTAAGCATATCTATCAAGCCTGTGAGCATCTTTATCACCAGTGTTTTGAACTCTATGTCTGTTAGGTTGGCTATCTCCTCATCTGTTAGGTTGGCTATCTCCTCATCGATTAGTTCTCCCACTGGAACCTTGATCCATTCCCCCTTTTTGGCCACACTTCTCTCTCCTCATCTCGACAAGCTCCTGTGTTTGTTTGCCTCTGAGTCTTAGGAAGAGCTGTCGCTCCTGTGACATTGTAAGGGGTGGAGCCTTAGGTATTTGTCAATACAGGGATTCCTTTTTCACCACGTTGTGGCACTGTTGGGGGAGGGTCTGAGAGGGAACAATGCTGCTTGCTCAGCACTCACCCCTTTTCCAGGCACTTTTTCCACTTTGTATGGGACTGTGCCCCTCTAGCTGTTGCCCTGGCTGTCATTCCCAGAGTAGGTGGGTCTGCAGACGTTTTAGGAAACTGGGGGCCCTTTAAACAAGCAGACTCTGCTGAGAGACCTGTAGTTTCTTCTTCCACGCCCAACCCCACTGGTTTGCATAGTCAGAAGCAATGAGGTTTTATTTTTCCTGGTGCTGGAAACATGAGCTGCGTGGTCTGGTCTGGTGCTTCCCAGATGTCTCTCCCGGTTTTTTAAAACATGTGACTGGCTTTCCGCCAGCCTGCCACTGCCACCGCTGTTGCTGCTGCAACCACACTGCCTCCTCTCCATCCGGGCTCCGCCCCTCCTACCTGTCTGAATGAGTATTTCTTCTTTATATATTTGTTTTTTGGAGTTCCATGCAGCTCAATTTTCTGGAAATTCTGGTTGTCTCTAGTTTTGAGTTAGTTGTATTCCTTCTTAGTTGTGGAGGGAGATGCAATGTGTCTGTCTAGGCCTCCATCTTGGCCAAAAGTCCCCTCCTGTACTATTCTTGACATCCACCTGTCTATTTTGTACCTACCAATTATTCTTGTTAATCCTTGTACCTTTTACCTCAGTCTCCCCCTTCCCCCTCCCAGCTGATAACCCTCCAAATGACTTCCATATCTATGATTCTGTTCCTGTCTGGTTGTTTGCTTAGTTTGTTTTTCTATATTCAGTTGTTGATAGTTTTGAATTTGTTGCCCTTTTAATGTTCATAGGTTTGATCTTCTTTTTTTTAAATAAATCCTTTTAACATTTCATGTAATAGTGGCTTGTAATGATGAACTCCTTTAGCTTTACCTTGTCTGGGAAGCACTTTAACTGCCCTTCTATTCTAAATGATAGTTTTGCTGGACAGAATAATCTTGGTTATAGGCTCTTCCTTTCCATCCCTTTGAATACTTCTTGCCCATCTCTTCTTGCCTGCAAAGCTTCTTTTCAGAAATCAGCTCTGACAGTCTTATGGGAATTCCTTTGTAGGTAACTGTCTTCTTTTCTCTTGCTGCTTTTAAGATTCTCTCTTGATCTTTCACCTTTGGTGTTTTAATTATAATGAGTCCTGGTATGGTCTTCTTTGGGTCCAACTTATTTGGGAATCTGTGCATCCTGACTTGTATGTCTATTTCCTTTGCCAGATTAAGGAAGTTTTCCTTCATTATTTTTTCAAATAAGTTTTCAATTTCTTGTTCTTCCTCTTCTCCTTCTGGCACCCCTATGATATTGATGTTGTTACATTTAAAGTTGCTCCCGAGGTTCCTAAGCTTATCCTCATTTTTAATTCTTTTTTCTTCCTGCTGTTCTGATTGAATGTTTTTTCCTTCTTTGTGTTCCAAATCATTGATTTGATCCTTGGATTCATCCACTCCACTGCTGGATCCTTATAAATTTTTCTTTATTTCACTTAGTGTACACTTAATTTGCCTGAGTCTTTTTTTATGCTGTTGCAGAGTTTCTTGAGCATCCTAACAGTAATAGTTTTTTTACCTCTGCATATTATGGATTGCCTGTCTCCCTTTTGTTTAGTTCTTTTTCTGGAGTTTTATCTGTGCTTTCATTTGGGCCATATTTTTTGTCTTCTCATTTTGGCTGCATCCCTGTGTTTGTTTCTGTGTATTAGGGAGAGCTGCTTTGACTCCCTGTCTTAATAGGGTGGGCTATTGTAGAAAAGTACACTGGTAAATTGGATGGGGTAGAGCCTCAGGTAATTGCCAGGATGGGGCAACCCATGTGGACCAAGTTGATGAAGTCTCTGATGTGGTGTTCCCTTTCTGTGGCTCTGTGTGGGGTAGGGCTCAGAAAGGGGACAATGCCACTGTCTGGCTTCTGGATTTTTGTCTGGAGGAAACTGTCCCCCAGCACTTGCTCTGATGCAAGACACTTAAATTCTCCCCATATGCCACTGTGGCCCTTCCAGCTGCTGCCCTGGTGCTGGAGTGAGTCTGTGTAAGCCTTAAGTTCATTGTGGGCCCTTTAAGAGGAGACTCCTGAGAATCCCACAGTTTCTTCTGTCACCCCAACTCCCACAGGTTTTTACAGCCAGAAGTTATGGGAACTTATCTTCCTGGCACTGGAACCCTGGGCTGAGTGGTCTCATGTAGGGCTTGGAGCCCTCGATCCCTAAGTATCCTTCTCTATTCTTACCTACCACATGTGAGTGTGGGACCAACCATTCCGCATCTCCAGGTCTCCGCACCCTTCAGCACATCTCAGCATCTCTGCCCCTCCTTCCCGTCTGGATGAATGTGGCTTCTTTAATTCCTTGGTTGTCAGACTTCCATACAGCTGGATTTTCTGACAATCTGGGCAATATTTGTTTTGTAGTCTAGTTGTAATTTTTGCTGGGGTTGTGCAAGGAGGTGAGCCGTGTTTACCTACACCTCCATCTTGACTGGAAGTTGGATCAACCTGTTATAATTTTTTTAAATGAATTTCAGGGGAAAAAAATTTCCCCCTCCCCTCAAAAATTGTCTATTCATGCTCCCTTTCACTGACATCTTTTATTTTATATTCCTACAGCCTAAGTTTTAGGATTGCAAAAGAAGGGGAAAAGGGTGCTTCAGAGACATAAAAAGCCACGTGGGAAACCCAAGGACAGATTATATCTCACATGCCTCCTGTCCACCCCACCACTTCTTGCCCCCTCCACACACTGCCCTCCTCAGCTTAGAGTCCACAGCACTAACTCAAGCAGTGGCTATTGCTGACAGATCCTCAAACAGCACCAGCTATATATTTTGCAGGGCCTATTGCAAAGTGAAAATGTGGGGTTCCTTTTTCAAAAGGTATGAAGACTTTCAAGACAATGAAAGTAGAATGTTAAACCAAACACAGGGCTCTGTGAAGCACGGGGCTTGTGCAACCACACAGGCCCCATCCCCATGAAGCTGTCCCTGTCCTCAAACCTCTCCAGAGGGGTCAGAGCAGGATGAGTCAGAGAGAAAGGAGCCAGCCAGTCCCACCTTGGCTTCTCCATCTAGGCAAACCCTGATGTCCAAAACTCCTTCTTGCAAATTAACTCAGTATTTTGATTAAAAACCATGATAAACTCGTGGGTACAACCAAAGAAGAAATTGATATTTTAATACAACTCGTTAGATCACCTTTATTAACTCCAGAAATAGAAAGAGGATATAAAATAGAAAGATTAGTTTAAAATCAACACTGCACTGATCGGGCCTTCATGAACATTAATTGCTAGGTCGTCTCATTACTGATTAAATAAGAAACCTCAAATACCATTAGGCAATTGTGATTAAATATATGTCATTCTAATTGAATGTGTGGTTTATTGCCTTCCACTGAATCGGCAGGTCACCTTCCTGTTTTGTGTATTTGGAAAGGGTACATCTATTCAGTGACAGCACACAGTCATTACTTTTCACACAACCTGTGGAGCCTTAGCCTAAAATATGGCATTGTTTGCAGGGTGGGGAGGAGTGTACAGTACAATAGGGAAACTGAGATGATGAAAATAAATCCCACTTAATGTCATAGCTGGGCACTTTTTCCTCTCCTCTCATTACCTGGTTCTGGGTTTTCTGACGCCAGAGTTGCTGGCAGTCCCTCTAACTTCAGAGTCATTTGAGGACTAAGGGGAGTTGGGTGTCTTCTTGGCTCAGAGAGGAAGCTCCAAGTCCTTGAAACTGGATCTGGCTGGGACCATGGGGAAATGAAAAGCCTTTGGTCTGATCTCCCACTCACCTCTGGTAAGGAGCCTGGGCAGAAGAATGTTCTAAGACTGGTTCTTTTTGATTTTCCAAGGACAGGGCTATGACTGGTTTTTGCTAACCCACCTATCCCATGGGACATGGGCTATACTCTCCTCACCCCACCCTTTACTTGGCTTGGATTAAGAGCCAAGGTAAAGCGAGACAAACATCTGGCCATGTGCCTATGAGCTCTGTCAACCCACACAGCACATCACCCTGCAAGGGGATAGGATAGCACCAGTCCCAAGCCCACCCAGGCAGGGAGGGAAGGCTACAGCAGGTTAAGTTGTTTTTAGGAGTCTTTTGTTGCACACACGCAGAGTTATCATGATCTTTCTAAACTCCAGACCTGGCCACATCATTACTCTGCTTCAGGGGAGAGCCAGATTTGTCCTACTAGCTGGGCCTTCAAGGCCCTTCACTACCTGGCCCAACCTCCTTCTCCCGCCTGATCCCCCACTGACCTCTTCTACCATGATGTAGACTCTCAAAGGACCCCAACACAAGGACAGCTCTGTGTCTGTGCTCACACTGTCTGCTCTGCTGGAATGCTCTTGTTCCTGTTACTGGGAAATTACCGCTAGCCATACTTCACTTGCATCACTGGAAAGGAATGAGAGAATTTCTCTCCTTCCTGAGAGTTAAGCCAGAGTTCCTAAATTCTGGGCTCCCCTACCACCAGGCAGCAGTCCACATGGTTTTATATTTCAGCTCCGAGGAGAAAGGAGGGGTTGACTCAAATGCAGCCTTTTGGTGAGGGCTGCTTCTGCAGGCAGGTAGCAGAGTGGTGCCAGGGACAAGGCAAGCACCAAGCCCCAGCCTTGGGAGCTATGGTGTGGTGTGAGGAGTCTGATGCCAGTTGCAAAGCTGCTCATCAGCTGGGGTACAGGCTGGCCTGGACAAGCTGCAAAAGGTTAGTTCAGGAAGTGCCATAATGCTGGACAGATGGTGGAAGTCCAGTTTGTGACAGTAGCCTCAGCTCCCTGCAGAGCAGAAACCACAGACCAAGACCCACATAAGTCTGGGGTTCCAGGAAGGTAATAGGGAGGGAAGGTTATTCCAAACAATGACTGGTCTTTAGACTTCCTGTCTACCTTGGCTAGCAGGGACTCAGAGGTAAAGTTGATTTGATTATATACTTGTACATAAACGTCACAGAGCAGCTAATACCGTAGACACCCTTCCCCTCCTTGCCCACGCAAGGGCTCCTCTCCCCTCAGTGAAGTCTTCTGCCATGGCTCCCAAAGCCACCCTGCATCCATGTTGGCCAGACTGGGTGCCAGAAAATGTGTGCTGGCATCTCCCAGGTTAAGCCAAGCCCACCCATGTGTACTTAGTGCCCAGCAGCCTGCCCAGCACACAGCACATGCTCAGTAAATACTAAAGGCAGAAAAAAAGGAGGGAGAGAAGGAACTGCAGTCCAGATCACCAAATCAAGTCCCCTCTCAACGCCCCCCACCACCACCTCCACCAGGCCCTTTCACGTGTGTCTATAACAGTATGGTGCCCACTACCATCTTGACTCACTGAGAGGCAGTAAAATATACTGATCACAAGCCCCATCTCTGGAGCCAGCTCCCCTGGTTTCAAATGTTAGCTCTTCCACTTATTAGCTGTGTGGCCTTAGGTAAATTATTTAACCTCTCTGTTTCATCAAGGATGAAAAGAATATAATAGCATCTACTGTGTAAAGTTGTTGTGATGGTTAAATGAGTATAGCATGTAAAGTATTTAGAAGAATATGTGGCATGTAGTAAATGCTATCTTACTACTGTATGATTATCTACTTACAAACTTATTTCCCCACTAAACCAGCAACTCCCTGAGGGTAAGAACTATGTTTAATTTATTTTTATGTATCCAGTACTTAGCCAACCCCTAATCTGGCCTAGAATAAATGATTGATGGATGAATGAATGAATGATGTTGATTTTAGGTCAGAATGTAGTGCTCTGGCAAGCCTGTGGGACAGAGGGCCCCAAGGGCTTTGGGTGGGGGGGGCATCTGCTTTAAGGCTACTCAGTAAGGGGCAAATGAGTTTACAGTGGCCTGAGAGGTGGGACCAAATCTCTGGGGGTGCTGGGGCCTCTCTGGAGGAATTACAAGCCTGGAAGTCTCAGGATTAAGATGGTAAGATATAGGAAAGGGACAGAGACAGACAGTGCTGCCTTCCCCTTCCCCTTTTCTTCTGCCCTGCATTCACGTCCCTCTCTTTTCTTTCCCCTTTCTCCAGCTAGGCCCCACCCCCTTCCCTCCCCCACTCAGGACAGGCAAGATCTACAAGGCTAACATGAAAAGCATGCTGGGTCACTACTATTGTGTAGGTTGAGCACAGACAGAAAGGTCTACACTAAGATCGTCTTGTTGCTTCGTTCACCACCCGTCCCAGCCCATATTTCTGTGGCAGAGGAGGCACCAGCCCTTCCATCAGCCCGAGATAAGTGAGGAGAGAAGCAGAGCTGCCTGACCGAAGGGCTGCCCACTAGATGCTCATACAGGAAGCCTTGCTTTCTTATCGCATCTATTCTTTTATGTACAAAACAAAAATCAGTAACACTTCAAATTTACAACTTTCCCAGTTTGGAAGTTTAACTTTTAAGCCACTTTTAAATACATGGTCCTAACTCAGGCCTCAGGTCTGGAGCCCAGAATCCCTTCATGTAGTCGATAAACAGCCGAGAGCAGGTCTGTGGGAAGCGAGAGCACCAGCTGCCTCTGAGAGCAGTTTCTCTTCCCTGGAATTTGTAGGCAAAGACCCCAGCCTGCCCTGGTTCTGGAATCTCATTTCATTTCTGCTGTGCACTTCACAGGATGGTCAATGTGACAAATGGTTTTATCTTTGTCTAACCTCTGTTGGACCCATGCTTTCTTCAGGGTTTAACTTCAACACATGGCTTTAGTTTAATAGTAAAGTGGTTCTCTTAAAATGTCAGATTGTAAAATGCTGAGTCATTCACCAAGAAAAAGCTGGTCCTGAGTAGAAATTAGAATCACTGGGGCACACAGAGTAACGCCACATAGATTCCATCTAAATAGAGGGAGATGGAGCTGAAGTTCAGATCAAATTGAGAAGGTAGTTCTGAGCTCCAAAGGGACTGTTTGTTCTGAAAAACAAGAATGAATCATGGCCAAGATGGAAGCCTAGACACGCTGGGTCTCCCTCCCCAACTAAGAAGGAATACAACTACCTCAAAACTAGAGACAACCAGAAGTCCAAGAAAATCAAGCTGCATAGAAGTCCAACAAACAAGATATAAAGAAGAAGTACTCATTCAGACAGGTAGGAGGGGTGGAGCCAGGTCGAAGAAGACAAGGTGTGGTGGTGGCAGCAGCGGCAGGCTGGCAGAAAGCGCAGTCACATGTTTTTAAAAGCGTGGAGGACACATGGGGGAGCGTTCCCAGCTCCTGACCAGACCACACAGCTCACAGTCCCAGTGCCAGGGAAAATCAAGCCTCATTGCTTCTGACTGTGCAAACCAGTGGGGGTTGGGGCAGAGGAAGAAACTGCCAGTCTCTCAGCAGAGTCTGCTTGTTTGAGGGGCCCCCACAGACCTAGAACCTCTGCAGACCCACCCACTCTGGGAACAACAGCCAGGGCAATAGCTAGAGAGGCACTAGTCCCATATGAAAGTGGGAGAATGACTGGAAAGGGGGCAAGTGCTGAGCAAGTGGCATTGTTCCCTCTCTGACCCTTCCCCCACATGCAGCACCACAATGTGGTGAAACAGGTTGTCCTATACTGACAAATACCTAAGGCTCCACCCCTAACAACAAACTCACAACAATCAAAAACTGAATCTAAAAAATAAAAACAAAATCTAACTAAGCAAACCATAACAGGAACAGAATCATAGGTATGGGGATCATTTGGAGGGTTATAATCTGGAAGGGGGAAGGGGGAGAAATGGAGAAATGGTGCAGGGATTAAGAAGCATAATCAGTTGGTACAAAACAGACAGGGGGAAGTTAAGAATAATATAGGAAAGGGTGAAGCCAAAGAACTTATATGCACAACCCATGGACATGAACTAAGGGGGCTGGGATTGCTGGGGGGAGCAGGGTACTCAGCAGAGGGGAGCAAAGGGGAAAAAAGTTGGAACAGCTGTAACAACATAATCAATAAAATATACTTTAAAAAAAAGAATGAATCAGCTAGAAGGATGACGCATCAGTTGAAATATTACAACTCCCAATGGTAAGGGGAATGGTGTGGATATGACATTCAACATTTTATACACTTAACAATTGACTAACTATACTAAGTAAGACAGAACTATGAAGACAGCCAAGCCAGCAGAGTTAGAGGTATAAGAAGTGATACAATCCTGCCCATATGCCTAGAAGGTTCTCTTATATTTGCTTTATAATTGTATTATCTTTACATTTATAAGTGAATTAAACTCCCCAGTAATAATTATTCCAGGCAGAATCATTGGTGAACCCTAAATTCAGCCCTGTCAGTGTGGATCAGTGTTTGGAGCATCATCTCTTAACTGAAAAGGTCACTGGTACAATTCCCCATCATGTTGGATTGGTTCCAGTTGGGGTGTGTACAAGAGGCGACCAACTTATGTTTCTCTCCCTCACTCTCCTTTTCCCTCTCTCTGAAAACAATTAATTGATTAATTAATTTAAAATACTTATTAATTGCAAAAGTAAAGACAGTAGCTTCACAGTGGAGAAGCCTAGCTATCCTCACCCTAAATAAGAGACTAAAGTTAATGTCAATGTTACTACACAAAGACAGATTATGTGCTTCCTGACATGATGCTCTGAGGTCACAATATTACTTCAGTGCTGTCCTTGCCAAAAATGCATAATCTGGCCCTGGCCTGTGTAGCTCAGTTGGTTGGAGCATTGTCCCATAACCAAAAGGTTGTGGGTTTGATTCCTAGTCAGGGCACATACCTAGGTGGCGGGTTTGATCCCTGGTCCAGGCACGTATAGGAGGCAACCAATTGATGTTTCTCTCTCTCATCTATCTTTTTCTCTTTTCCTTCCTTTCTCTCTAAAAACAATGGAAAAAAAAAAAGATGTCCTCAGGTAAGGATTTTTTTAAATGTATAACCTGGACTTAAATCAGAAGGAAAAATCACATAGACCCAAATTAAGACCATTGTAGATGATAAATAGCTGGTACTTTTCAAGAGTGAAAAGGTCTTGAAAGATAAGTGAAAACTGAACCATTCCAGATGAGGGGAAACTAAGGAAACAAGATAATCAAATGCAATGGTTGGTCCTGGAGTGGATCCTGGACCTGAAAAGGGCCATTAGTGGAAAAACCAGAAAAATTTGAATTAAGCCTACATATTAGATAATAGTATTGTATCAGTGCTAATATCCTCGTTGTTGTCATTTTCCTCTAGGTTATATAAGATGTTAACATTCAGGAGAATCTGGTGAAGGATGTATGAGAGTTCTTTGTACTGTTGTTGTATCCCTGTTCTTAAGTCTGAAATTAATTCAAAATGAAAGTTTAAAATAAATAAAACTTTGAGTGAATTAAAGAATCTCAATTTAGCAATTATAAGAATGAAAGAAGGGGACACACTTTTAGCCAAGATGGTGGCATAGGTAGACATGCTTTGCCTCCTTCCACAACTATAAGAAGGATTGCATCTACCTAAAAACAAAAAAGCAAACAGAAGTACCAGAAAATCAAACTGCATGGAAGTCCAACAAAGATATAAATAAGCAATACTCATCCAGATAGGTAGGAGGGTTGGAGCTGGGACAGAGCCGGGGCAAAGAGGACATGGCATGGCAGCTGTGGCAACAGCGGCAGCAGCAAGGCAGTGGCTGTGGCTGGCCAGCAAAAAGTGCAGTCACACATTATAAAAGCTGGGAGGGACACCTGGGGAGCGATCCCAGTCACAGGCAAGATTGCACAGCTCATGGTTCCAGTGCAGAAAAAATAAAGCCACATTGCTTCTTGCTGTGAAAACCTAGGAGGCAGAAGACACTGCCCATCTCTCATGAGAGTCTGTTTAGAGATCCCCTGGTCCTAGAACACCCAGAAACCCATCCACTTTGGGAACCATTATGAGGGCAACAGCTAGAGGGGTGCCAGTCCCATACAGGAAGCAAGTGAAGTGATGGGAAAAGAGGTGAGTGCTGAGCAAGCAGCCTGACCCCTCTCCCATACAGCACCACAAGGTGGTGAAACAGGTTGCTCCATACTGACGAATACCTAACGCTCTGCCCCTTACAATGTAACAGGTGTGACAACTCTACCTAAGACACAGAGGCAAACATGGGAGGCTGTCAAGTTGACGAGACAGAGAAGTATGGCCCAAAAGAGGGAGCAGATCAAGGCTCCAGTGGGAGAAATAAGTGATGAGGATAAACTCAACCTAACAGATGCAGAATCCAAAACACTGGTGATAAAGATGCTCACAGGCTTGACAGACATGCTTGAGTATGGCAAATGCATAAGGAAAGAAGTGAAGGCTATACTAAGTGAAACAAAGAAAAAGCCACACAAAATGAATGGTGAAGGGAAGGAAGTTGTGGTTCAAATCAACAATGTGGAACAGAAGGAAGAAATGAACAGTCAAACAATACAGAATGAGGAAACAAGAATGAGAAAAATGAGGACAGGCTTAGGAACCTCTGGGACAACTTTAAACGTGCCAACATCCGAATCATAAGGTTACCAGAAGGAGAAGAGGAAGATCAAAAAATTGGAAACTTATTTGAAAAAATAATGAAGAAAAACTTCCCAAATTTGGCAAAGGAAATAGACATACAAGTCCAGGATGCACAGAGCGTCCCAACCAAGCTAGGCCCAAAGAGAACCACACAAGACACATAATCAAAATGCCAAAGGTTCAAGATAAAGAGAGAATCTTAAATGCAGCAAGAGAAAAGAAGAGAGTTACCTACAAAAGAGTTCCCATAAGACTGTCAGCTGATTTTTTGAAAGAAAGTTTGCAGGCTGGAAGCGACTGGCAAGAAGTATTCAAAGTGATGAAAAGCAAAGATCTACAACTAAAATTATTCTATCCAACAAAGCTATCACTTAGACTGGAAGGGCAAATAAAGTGCTTCCCAGATGAGATAAATATAAAGGAGTTCATCATCACCAAGCCGTTATTATATGAAATGTTAAAGGGACACATTTACGAAAAAGAAGAGCAAAACTAGGAACAATAAAATGACAATAAACTCATAACTATCAACAAATGAATCTGAAAAAAAAAAACAAAAATTGAAACTATTATTAAAAAAATAAAAAAGAAGAAGAAGAATGTAGGAAATGGAGAAGCCAAAAACTTATATGCATAATCCATAGACATGAAATAAGGGAGGGGGGATTGCTGGAGGGAAGGGAGATACTGGGGCGGGGGGCACAAAGGGGAAAAACTGGGACAACTATAATAGCATAATCAATAAAATATATTTTAAAAAAGAAAAGAAAGAAGGGGATCCTTGTTCTGCCAACTTGCTACTCCTCGGTCTCAAAGAAAAAGAATTTTAGTAACTGTTGAAAGTGTAACAGTATCATCAAAGATATATGAAACCAACTCTATAAATAATGAAGCAAACACTATGGGTTCCTTTTTTTTCTGTAATTGTGTAAAATCTGCGCAATTTTCATCAACATAAACTTGGAAGCTAGGGGAGTTGGTATAAAGTCAGGTGGCATGGCTCTTTTTTCCCACAGAGCAAAATCAAGCCGGCCAACACCACCACTTGGAATCCAGGGGACCCTGACTGATTTCCTCTAAGCTCGTGTCCTCCTATATAAAATGGGTCCATTTCAGCGCCTGTGCCAAGAGGTATGAAAGGGCACAGAAGGGCCTGGCAATGCTGCCCTTACCTGCATTGGGGAGCATCCCAGGTCACTTGCCTGGCTGGAGAGGACAACGGCCCAAGGAACCAGTCTCACTCCGGCCCAATCACATTTGAAGTTTCTGGTCTCGCCCTGGCTGGAGTGGCTCAGTGGATTGAGTGCAGGCATGCAAACCTGAAGGTCACTGGTTCATTCGCAGTCAGGGCACATGCCGGGGCTGTAGGCCAGGTCCCGTAGGCCAGGTCCCAGGTTGGGGGTCTGTGAGAGGCAACCGATTGCATCTCTCGCACATGGATGTTTCTCTCCTCTTTCTCCCTCCATTCCCCTCTCTCTAAAAATAAATAAATAATTTTTTTAAGTTCTTTAAAAATAAATAAAGTCTCTGATCTCAGTCTCCATGCCTCCCTCTAGGGTTTTCTCACCCTGCTGGAATAGGCAAGGGTCCTGTGCACAGAGCAAACACACCCACACTCATCACCGTCCTGTCATTTGGGACTGTGAGATGCGACCTCCCCAGTCCACTTCCAGGCTCACCAGCATGCTCCCTGCTACCAGGCTGCTGTGATTCACACTTTACATCAACAACCTGGTGCCACATGTGGCAAAGGCAGGGACTGGTGACAGGTAAGCAACAATGGTATCTGGCAGGAGAGGAGACTAGTGGGTTTGGGCCCCACTGAGCTCTTTTTTCATGGAGACTGGGGTGGGAGCCTGCGAGGCTGCTCTCATTCTACCAGGAGAGATCTCATTCATTCCCATTTCACTGTACCCACACCTGCTGCTGCCAGCTCATTCCCAACCCTCTAGAGCACACACACACACACACACACACACGAAATTGCTTTTCGCTCCTGAGGAGGGCATAGAAGCACACAGTTCCTCTGGCCCCTGCATTGCCTGGTTCACAGGGCAGGCCCAGGCAGGCACTGTTTGTTCATGTCTGCCCATCAAAGTCACTTTCTGACCTGGCTCTTCTACCTTTTAACCCCTTCTCCTATCCACCAACCTGTCCTCTGAGGGAAAAAGGTGAGCAGCAAGACTGCTTCCAAACCCTGGGGTGATGCTCACCCTCTCCCCAAACAGCTAAGCCCACCCGTGTTTGTGGGGCACCTCCTGTCTGTCAAACAAGCCACAGCCGTCAAAATGATCTGCAAAAGGCTTCAAAGTCAGGCAAACCAAGATGCAAGTTCTGCCCCTAGAGCTTGCTAGCTGTGCATTCTTGATGAGTCACTACCCTTTCTGATTTCAGTTACCCCCTCTGTACAATGGAGAAAATAATGGGTACCTTGCATGATTTTTTGAGACTCAAACAAAATGATATCTACAAGTCAACTAGTGCAAGGTATGGCACACACCAGTCAGTAAATGTCTAGCTCTAGTCTCTTTAATAATATAATTATAGTTAATTGAACATACCAGTCTCAGATACGAACACTCTACCTATATCTCATGTAATCTCATCGTAAACCTATCAGGTAGCAGTTTCATTCCCTTCCAGAGGTCTAGTAGCTTGCTCAAGGTCACACAGGCAGAAAGTGGCAGAGCCAAGACTTGATATTTCTATCTTAAATACCAGACTTTCTGATCTTTGCAGCATGGGCTCCCTCCTGCTTTTTCACACATCAGGAATGAGCTGATAGCAGTGAATGGAGAAACTGGGAGTCACCAGATCCTGGAACCAGGAACAGGTGCAGGAAGGAAGCCCGTCCAAGACCCACAGCTGCAGACCTTGAGGTGGAAGAGAAGGAGCACCATAGCTCAAAGTATAATCCCACCAACTGATGGAGTCTCTACCAGCTTGGCTGCAGGGTGGGGTACAAGGGGACCAGGAGTCCACCTGGCCAAGAGCACAGCTGGGGAACCTGGTCGGATGACACTCAAGAACCCTGCATAGATGGTATTAGGAAGGTATGCTGGTCAGATGGCCTTGCTATTCAAAGTGTGGTTCCAGGACCAGCAGCATCACCTGGGAGCTTATTAGAAATGCAGAACCTCAGGCCCTCCCCGTCCTCCTGAATCAAATCTGATGATAAACAATATTCACATGTGTTTCTTATGCACATGAAAGTCTGAGAAGCACTGGGTCACAGACAGTAGCTGGTTCTCAGCCACTAGACTGGGGAACACATAGAGCAGTGGTTCTCCACCTTGGCTGGATATTGAGCTTTTAAAAGTCGAAATGCCAGGACCAACCCAGATAACTTAAATCAGAGTCAGTGGGGGCAGGATGCAGGCATCAGTGTTTTAAAACTTCCCAAAGTGGGTGTGAGAGTATGGTTATTAAGAGGAAGAAATCAGAAGTCAGGTTCCAATTCTGACATTTACTGACCATGTAGCCTTGGACATGTCACCTCATGTCCCTGAGCTCCAGAGACCTCAACTGCAGAGCAGTGACAATAACAATATCCAGAGCACAGATTGTTTATAAGGGTCTGTGACTCAGGAACCACGAACATCCTCACCAACTGTAAAGTGCTATCACGGTGGCATTTCCCCATCTTCCTTTTCATGTCACAGGTCCCCTGCAGCTCAAAACCAAAGGAAGTGAGGCCTCATTTCTCATGACTGTGTCACTAATTTAACCTGATTCATCCTCACAAAGTCCTTAGAAGGCACAGAAGGAGTAGACTGTCCACTGAATTCACCTAATCTGGCGATCACTGAGTCCCCCGCCTACCCTGGTGCGTGACTCACTGAAGGAAGAGGAGACAGGGAAGCCAGGTCTGACCCCCCAGGCTTACAGTCTGACCAACCACTCAGCACTTTTAGCTCCGAAATCTTGTCCAGGATGTGCACAGACGTACTCTTCACGTGGGCTGGGGTCAAGAGTGCTACTTCAATCTCCGCATGAAGTCTCTTCCTTGCTGCCAGATCAGGATGAGTCAACTGCAAACTAAGACAGAAGTTCTGCTGGAAAGAACAGGAAAAGATCCGTGTTCAAGGGCGAGACCTCAGGTGGGTGAGGATCAGGTCCAGAATTGTGTGCTTAACCCCAGCTCTGCCTCAAACTTACGTATGCCATTAGATAACTTGTTTAACACTCTAAGTTGCTACTTCTCCTCATGTCATGCTACAAATCTTTATTAACCATTGGAATATTGTTGGAAAGTTACGATAGTCCATCCAATGTCAATTGATAAAAATTCCTCATAGTTAGATATCTGATTATATTTAAACACTTGATAGATGGTAAATAATGTGTTATTATTCCTATTTAATAAATTTAAAAACTGAGATTGGGGTCCATTGATAAAATTGCTCCAAGTCTTGAAGGTTTATGTAAAAGGCAGTGTCAAAAATAAAATCCAGTCCTGACTGGTACAGTACATTTGGTTGGGCATTGTCCCCCAAGGTGAAAGGTCGCCAGTTCAGTTGCCAGTCAGGCCACAAGCCTGGGTTGTGGGTTCAGCCCCTAGTTGGGACACATACAAGAGGCAACCAACTGCTGTTTCTCTTCCTCTATTTCTCCCTCCCTTCCTCTCTCTCTAAAAAAATAAGTAAATGAAGTTATAAAATAAATAAATAAAAGAATAAAACCCAGGACTTCTGACTCCTAGGTCAATGCTCTCCAACACTGTTCACTTCAGCTAAATTCCACTAAATGTATCCATGAGAAACATGTTTCCATTTCTATCTCAAAAAAAAAAAAAAAAAAAAAGAATGGTGGCAAGTGTGCCCTGTCCAGTTGTACAGCCTATAGCCTGCTTTAGAATCAAAGGGAGAATTTAGTTTCCAAATAAAGTCACTGCTAAAAAGGTTTGCAAAATGTGGATTTCATATTAAAGTCTTTCTGATTAGAAGAAAGTGGGAATGCCAAGGAAAATGTAATGGGAGACATCTGGAGGTGCAGGTGTGCAGACATAAATTACTCAGCAACTCCCCACAAGAGCCCCCCAAAACCCCCAGCTTAATGGGAAGACTGGTGGTCCATTCCACCCAAGTAACTCACAGGCAGAGAGGAGGATCATGGCCAGGCACTCCAGTTCCACTCAGGACAGGACCTAATGAGCTTCATTCCAAAGGCTGAGAACAGGGAAGTCTGCTCAGGCCCCAGTGAGCCTCTTTCTCTGAGAACTGCCTCCTACTCCTTAGGTGGAACCAGCAGTCATGCCTGTATCACATACATATTCACACTCCACCAAGGAGAAGGCATCCCGCCTCCTGAACTGGGTTACTTGAATGGAGTAGAGGAAAACGTGGGAGCTATGAAGCATCCATTTTACCCCAGGAACAAAGAAACAGACAAAGTGACACATGTATCCTGACCAGGCCTTTGTTAACAATTAATGTTTCTTTCAGAGGGGAGCAGAAGATGAGAGTAAATGTGGGATCTGGGCTCTTAACAGCTTCAGAGCTCCTAGTCCCAAGTTTTAACAAGCCCACTGTCCTTGGATTCTGTAAGGTACTCCAACATCCCAATATACCCTTTTTTCTCTTTTCTTTCTTTCTCTCTCTTCCATCCTCTTACTCACCCACCCTCACCCTCACTGGCTGTAATTGGTTTGTTATTAACAACCCAAAGAACCTTGAATAAGACCGCAAGTAAGAGAAATTACCCACATTTGATGACTGTTGGACACAGCTGTGTGCTGCTCTTGCCTCCTCCAAAGGCCCATGCAGTGGAATTTAGAAAAGTAACTGAAGACAATTTTGGACCCAGTGGATGCTTCTTGAAGTGGTTTAAGGCAAACAGAACATGATGAATAACTAAACTGAGCTATTCCTAGACTGAATTTTAAAAAATAAAATAAAATCAGGTCCACTTAGGGTTTAAAATGGCATCTGACTAGATGTTACTGAGGAACTGTCTCCAAACTGCTCCTTAAATTACTCATGACACAGAAAATAGACAAAAATCCATAACATAAAAAGGAAGACTAACCAACAATCAGTTACGAAGCCCTAGAAGGAATTTCTATCACTTAAATAAACCTAATGAAGCTGAGCTTCACAGAGATGAATAATCCGTGCTCCCCCTTGTGAAACAGAATAGCCCATCCACCTGAAAAGTGATAGGAAGACTCTGCCTTTCTTCCACTTTCTACCCCCAGCTCAGAGACCCAGGACCAAACCAAACAAAAACCTGGCTCTCTACTGTGGGTGCTACTCTTTTGGATGGGCCAGAGAACTGTTCTGTGTACCCCAATCTATCTATATCCACTCACAGAATGCAATTCCTGGAAAACCATGGAGCAGGAAGTAAAAGAGGACCAGCAATGGCACATCACATTTTGGGAGATACTTTTTCCACACATGATGCTTCATAGGCAGGACAGAGGCAGCTGGTGCTAGAGAGTGATATTTCACATACCCCATCAGTTCTGAATGATAGAGAACAGGTACACAGTTCAGCAAGCTACACAAGATGAAGTATATCAATTCTGGGAACCACTAAGGAGCTGTGCACCTCAATTGGCCCTCCAGCTATAGCTACAGACCTAAAAAATAGGACAGTGAGCAAAACCAAGGACAATCCACACTCCTCTCTGTTAGCAGCACCAAGTCTCCATAGAGCTCTACTTGCTCAAAGGTAAGTAAAGTGGCAGGGGTTGGAGGGGACCCTCACGGTGTCTATAGAAAAACAACACTACATACTGGAAAGAGAGCATTACCCAGAAGATTAAAATAAAGAGCACACCTCTGAAGATGATTTGCTATAGAAACCAGAAGGAAATTTCGGAAATTGACATCTATAATATAAAAAACATTACATGGGCCTATGAAGTTGAAACTGAAAACTCTATGGAAAACAAGCTGAGATAAACTGATACCTGGGTAAGCTTCAATGGCTGCCACCTGGGATGACATTTTAGGTCCTCACAAAAATGTGATGGGCAAGATCTCTTTTGTTTATGCTAAGTCTAACTGTAATTCTTTTAAAATAAACGGGACAGACCTTTGAGGACACAAGAGACAGATGTTAGTTTAAAAAGTAGAGTTTTAATCTAAATGAACAAAATAAACTGACAAACAAAATAGAAACAGAGTCATGGAAACATGGAACAGACTGGCAGCAGTCAGAGGGGAGGGGGTTACTGAATAAAAGAAGGGGAAGAGATTAGCCAGAGATCATATATGTATAACCCATGGACACAAACAGTGTGGTGATGGCCAAAGGAAAGACAAGGTGGGGGCTGGGTGGAGGTGGGGAGGGAGGGTGTGAGGACATCTGTAAAAGTGTCAATAATAAAAATAAAGCAAGTGGAGTTTTTTTAAATAGTTCATCTAAAACAAGCATTAAACAGTATCCAGTTATTATCCACCCAGGTGTCAACCCCTTGCTTTTGAGAGTTCTTTTATCAAATGTCTAAGCGAAAGAACACTACACACCCAATGGGGAAAGATGGTACTCATAATCTTTATTTTTTGGCAGAAATGACGGGAATGTTAAATCCCCATAAGAACTAACATTGTGCTAAATGAAATAAGCCAGTCAGAGAAAGACAACTGCCATATGACTTCACTCACGTGTGGAATCTAATGAACAAAATGAATAAGCAAAATGGAGACAGACTCATAGATAGAAAGCAGGCTGACAGCTTTGGAGAGAGTTGAGGGGGCGGGTGGAGTGATAGAGCAAAAAAGGAAAAAAAGAGAAAGAACTCATGGACACAGAAAATACTGTAGTGACTGTGGGGAGGAGGGGGATGGGCAGAGGATGAAGAAGGTATGGGGGGATAAATGGTAACAGAAAAAAATGCAATAAAAATGTGGAAAAAATCCAACAGTAACTTTATTATCTCATTTGAAATAGTTTCATTGTCCAAGTTCCTCTCTTCTATGTAGCAACAGTGAACAATTAAGAAAGCAAAATTCAAGGCAGTTCTTACAGATATTTTGCAAGAGCTTTGTGAAAATATTTTAGAAAAGATACATAATGATTTAAGAATGTGCTATTACAGTAATTTCAGCTGTTATTCAAATACACCCAACATTTGTATATTGGAAGAAATACAATAAAAGTTGATCTGCCGCTTACAAAACAGCTCAAGGCAAATGTTCCCAACAGCCAAGAGCAGCTCTTCACCATTGGGCACCCAGGGTAACCAAAGTTCTACCATCTTCATCATATGGCCTCCAAGGTTGTCGTTGTCATTTCCTGACACTCTGCTAGAATGGGGCCAAAAGAGAATGGAGGAGAGCTGATTGAATGCCCTTATAAAGAAGTCTTGTAAGTCACAAACATCACTTGGATTCACATTTCATTGACAGGAACTCATTCACCAGGTAAATATCAAGGAGCTCCAGGACTATATGAACAATTCTGGTCTTCCAGAAAACACAGAAAGGAAGCTGATTTTGATCTTTTTTAATTTCCAAGAAGATTGAATTATTAAATAATTAAAAGCCATATGTAGGAGCAATAAATGAGTGGAATTGACATCGCAGAAAATCAAATAAGTGATTATGGATGGCAAACTTGAGAAACACATTCAAAATGCAGAGAAAGAGAACAAAGAATTGAACGTATCATGTTTTACCTATTCTAAGATACCTAAAGTCTCACAGTCAGTGGCATCTTACAACATTGTGGACCTGGGAGCTGTCACTGTGAAGTTGTCAAGTCCTGAGCATGGGGGAACCTGGTCTCAGCTGTTCATGTTGTAAGCACTTAATTGAGTTATATACATTGTTGTGATTACATGTAAGTTTAATTGCCATTGAAAATGTCTTTTGAAAGATTACGCTGTGATTTGGCATTGAAACAAGAGATTATTGTGTATGCAGAAAAGCGTGGAATTAGAGCAGCAGGATGTAATTTGATATTACTGAAGCAAGTATCTACTATTGAAGTAATGACTGAAATTCCTTCTTTCTTTAATTTTTTTTTAAGAGTAAAACGAATGCTTTACAGAAAAAAAAAAAAAAAAAGGAAAGGAAAGGAAAGGAAAGGAAGTTATCCTTAAATGGAAGCTGTGTTATGTTTTGTAACTGAGATGCATGCAAAAATGATTGCCTATCACACACCAGACAATGCAGATGAAGTCAGGAGAAACTGCCAAATATCTCAAAATAAATGATGTATTTAAAAACAAGAAAAAAGCTGGTGTGAACAAGTTACCAGTTTCACACGACCCTAATTGTGACATTAGTGCATAGTTTAATTGGCAGCAATTTTTCTTCCTTGGTTATACAAACAATGATAGTGCTTCTTACATACAATCAATACTGTCTTAGATTCAACCAAATACAGTAATTTAAAAAGATGACAGCTATAAAAGATGAGGACTAGAGATTCAGTGTAAGTATTATGTTTCCGAATAAGAGTCCAGAATGGTCAAAAGAGAAGCAATCACTGAAGATGTGATTAAAGAAAACTTTCCAAAAAGGGATGGGAAGAAGGGAATCTGAGATGAATAAAATGGGCTCACTAAGTTCCAGGTAAAAGTAACTAAGAAGAGACTCATATCCAGAAATATCTTCCAAGGTTTTTAAATTATAAACAAATAAAACCATGTTTTATACATCCAGATTAGAAAAAGAGAGAAAGAGAGATGAAATATCTATAAAGGAATAAAAATCAGGCTGACCTTGATCTTCTCTTCTACAACCGTAGAGCAATATCTACAGACATCTGACATGGAAAGATTTTAGACTCAAGTATTTTACTCACAGATAAGGATTAACTTTTGAGAGGAGACAACACAGAGAGCTCAAAATGTCTGCCACTCACGTATTCTTCATTTAAAAACATATTTCAACTGCCCAAGTGATTATGAGCTCAAGAATGGAAAAATCAAGACTATATGAAAGCGTGAAGTGGGAGAGCTTTTATGTATGACCCATGCACATGGACTTGGGGGGGGATTTCTGGGGGAGGGGGGGTGCTGGGTGGAGGGGAGCAAAGGGGAAAAAATTGGGACTATTGTAACAATATAATCAATAAAATATACTTAAAAAAAGAATGGAAAAATCAAAATATGAAAGGACTAGCAGTGATCACTGAAACCAATTAGACAGAGATAGGTATAAAATAATCATTTAAACACAGTTACAAGACAGAATGTGTGTCAAAAAATAGTCTAGAACTGGGAGACATATATCATATTTAACTAATCAACTATCAGGTAAGAAGGGGGAACACAGGGAAATAAAAGTATACAAAAGCCTTCATTCTACAGAGTTGTGAGCCTTAAAATACCATTTTATTCTTGAGTTTACTGATTAGAGAAATATTAACTGATGTTCATAAAAATTATTTAGAAACCCATTACATAGGGAGTAGATAGCTGATTTTAAAAAGATAAATAAAACTTCACTCCTGTCTCAAGGTATTTAGTCTGAAGACCTCTAGACAACACACAGGATAGATTTTAATTTGTTATAAGAATAAACAAATGTTAAATTCCTTGAAGAAGCCTATGGAGAAGCAGTGTTCAAATTATGTTTAGACCTGACTGCATACCAGTATTTTCTATCCCTTCTTGTAAGAGATTCCTACAACATGGTAGGAAAGGACACAAAGCTCCTGTTTATGGACGGGGCTTGTCCAGCAGCCTCACTGGTGTCCCCAGGAAAGAAAGACACAGTAACTCTTGTTACACACACAGCACTTAGGCCTGAACTCAGTCCACATACCAGGTGTTTCCATCCACTATTTAATTCAAAGCTCACACCAATCATTCAAGCAGGTGCCATTTTTCCACTTTTACAGATGAGAAAACAAGCTCAAAAATAGTTTTCCAAAATTACACAGACAGTAAACGGGTGGCAGAGAGGGGTCTCCAAGCCAAGAATTTCTCCTCAAAAGTTCATCACACCATATCATTTCCCTAATCCAAAAGGAGAAGGGAGAAGGAAAGGGCGTGAAGAGATTGATTTTATAATTTATTAAAGTATTGATACAGGCGCTTCCTCTTTTACAAAATAATAATGCTGCCGCAATGCACTGAACTAATCTCACTGTGCTAGTCCCTCGTTATCTTAGTTAAGGAAGTGGATAAGGGCTGCTTTTTCTCTGACATAACCGGTTCTGAGACATTCCCTGGAGTGTCCTGATCTCCGAGGCTGGATTCGCAAATCCCAATTAATTCGCTTTCAGTCCTCTTTGTTTCCTGAGCTAGTCTTTCTATTGCCAGGAAGGAAGATTAGACTGTCATTGATTTACCCTAAAGAGTTCAAGTTCTAATGCACTGCTCCTTCCCAGGACCTTAAAGAGGGGGCAGTACTTAAGACAAAAGAACGCATCTTCAACAGAATTTTAGACACCACCAAGGGAGTTATTTTTAATTCCCCCACCACCCTCATTCCACTCCCCTCTCTGCCCCCCCAAAATTCTCCACATCACACCATAACGAGACAATGGTTCATGTGTGTACCGAAGGCCTTGGTGTAACCTAACTCAGTGTCTTGCTCCCCAACAAATCCTGTGTAGAGAACAAACCGGGGCGCAGCTGCCAGACCAGCTAACCCCTGGGAGGAGTCCGTCTTTGCCCCCGCGGCTCCGCCTCTCCGGGGTCTGCCCCGCCAGCCTCTGCGCCGGCATCCGGAGCTGCTCACGGTCCCTGCCAGACCCGAGGCTCCGCGGTAGCTGGCGGGCCGCTGCTGCCACCTCTTGGCCTCCTCTCTCCAGCTGCACTCAGATGTCTCCCATTCCCACCTCCCACCCCACCCGAAGACCCCTCCCAGGCGTCTCGGCGTCTGTGGGCACTCAGCTGGGGGGAGGTACGTGATCACTGGGCCGGGAGTGTGGGTGGGGGCGGCGATGACCCTCCCTGCAGGGGCTTCCTTTCGGGCCACTCCCGCTGTGCGCCGGAATGGACGCGGGCCTGAGTGCTGCCAGCAAGTGCCCGCGCCCCTTACCCACTTGGATATTCGGAAACGTCACAGTTACTCCAGGCCACAGCCTACCTGCGAGCCCCACACCTCCGCCCCAGACAGCGAGTGACAACCAGGCTCCCCCACATCTGGGCCATCGCGCCTGCCTAAAGGAATGAGGACTAGAGCAGAGGTTTTTAAACTCAGATTCCTATGTCATACCCACTGAATTGGAATCTCCAAGGCGAGGACAGGAAACTATTTTTGCAAAGTTCCCCAGGTCATCCTAAAGGTGAGGCAGGCCAGGACCCACACAGTTGGAAAATCTACATGATCTTTAATGTTCCCTGGGCACATGCACCAACACCCCTGAGTCTGTGAAAAGACAAACATCCAATCTCAGGCCCAGCGCTTGGAGTGGGAAAGATTGCACCGAGAACTCGTCACCGGCCCAGGATGGGTTTCCAGCCTTCTCTGTTCAGAAGGCCCTTAGTGGCTTCATAATTTTTTGCACAGCCTCCTAGGCCGAAAGATATACCTAAGGGTTCTAGTCATTAAAGCCCAAATAACGTAATAAGCATTTATGTCCTAATAACTGAATAGCTATTAGAAAAAGTAATAATACATATAAATTAGGGACAATTTTTTATTTTATCCTTAAATAACTACAACTACTTACTAATGGGATGTGTGCTGGTCGGGCACCACACAGCATCTCAAACCTTGGAGTCAGATTAGACACCACCACCCTCATTTCCTATTCTATATTGATTTTTCCAAGGCACTTGATTTTTTTTTTAAATATGTTTTATTGATTTTGCTGTTACAGTTGTCCCAATTTCCCTTCCCTCTGCTCCCCTCCACCCAGTGGCCAAGGCACTTGATTTTTATCACAGCAACTACTGCAAAGCCAGCTTCCCAAAGATATGATGTCATCAAAAAGCATTTAAGGCAATCTAAGGGCGAAACTGCAAACTATCCTGAGCTAGTTATAGTTTGCTTCTAATCGAACAGAAGTCACTAGTCGCCTTAAACATTTAAAATGTTTCTTGGAGCCCCTGTGACTTCCCTGCAGGCCCTGGGACACCTCAGCTCAGAGGCTGAGAATATGTGTGGACTTAGGCCCCATTCACCATCTCATCTCAGACCACATTCCCCAGGGTTCCAACTGCAAGGACCTTCCTTCTTCCCTTGCATGTGCCAGGTGCTTTACCTCCTCAACTCGTTTTGTCCATGCTGTTTTCTCTGCCTTAAATGCTCTTCCTTTTCCAGGTCCCAGCAAGGCGGACTCCTTCTCAGCCTTCAGGTCTCTGTTCAAATATCACCGCTCTTCATGATGTCTTCTGGAGCCTTCCACCAAATCACTTTCATTAGGTCAGCTTGTTTCCTTGTCTTTGTAGCTCTTGTCAGTATCTGAAATTATCCTATTTATTTATTTATTGGTTTACTTATTTTGTAGCTATCAGAATGTGAACTTTATTTTTTTTTAATTTAAATTTTATTTTACAAAAAGAAATAAAGAAAACCGATAGGCAGTTATACTGACTTACAATTGTTCTGTTTGCTTTTTTTTTAAAGTGACATGAAACACAAGTAAAAATAAATACGTCATAGAAACAGCCAGTTGCCCAGTCTCTGGGGCAGGAGCACCTGCCCTGTAGAGAGGAGGGAAGCCCTGACCACACCAGCAGCTAGAACACCAGCCACCAGGTGCTCCTCAAAGCCAGGCGCATGTCCCAGGCCTCAGGGGGTGTCCTGAGGACAGAAGACGGAAAACCAAAGCCAGATGCAGGGTCCCTGGGGCCACTTCATCTCCCCCTACTCCTTCTGGCAGCACTGTGGCCTTAGTGGTTATCCACTGAGACCCCCTCAACCCACCTGGACCCCTTCCCCTGACCTCTCTGGAGAGGGTACAGGAGAAAACCAGTCTTGAGCAGGCTGAGGGGATTCTTCTGGTGAGCCCTCAGCCCACCCTGAGAAACACAACCAGACAACAGTCAGTTTACACTCACGTGCACACGAGCAGGCGTGTGCGTGTGTGTGTGCATGCATGCACATACATACACCTGGGCTGAGCTCTCTTCCAGGGGAGGGTCCCGGGTCAGGTTACAGTATGAGGTCCCCCTTCTTCTGAATATCACCCCAGTAGTGGTAACAGAGAGTACCCAACTCTCTCCCAGCCTCTGTCCTGCAGACCCCACAGCCAACCTGGCTGCCTCCCTCAGTGCACTGGGTCACTAGGTCAAATAGGCCTGCGGGAGGAAATGGGCAGACTCCAGTCCCTGAAAAGCAAAGACATTGGACACTGCCTGCTTAGGAAGTTCATCATAAGACCTGGGTATTCATAAAAGGCCCAGGGCCAAGCTAGTGGCACAGACAGACAGGAAGAGGTGACAGTGGAGTACCCAGGGCAGGAGAGAAACATCAGAAGGAGGGGAATGGAGACTGAGGGTGACAGGTGGAGAGTGAAGCATTCTCAGACAAGCCTTCAGTGTGGGTGCCCTGGGAAGTCAGCAGAGGGCCAGAAGGTCTCCTGGGGGTCCACTGGGGACAGGAGCCCCTCTCTCAGGAGTTTGGGTGGGAGAAGAGCCACTCAGCTGGGTGTATAGGAGGCCATGGCTCAGAAGTGAAAGATTGGTCTTCCAAGGAATCGCAGGGAGCTGGGGAAGAGCAGGAAGGGAGGCCTGGCCAGGAACACCAGGACCAAGGAATGTAAAGCCCCCAGAAGACTTCCACATGGGACTGGGACGAGGACTCAGTTCCAGAGCAACGCCAGGCTTGCCCAGACTGAAGCAGAGGACCTCTGCTCTGCTGACAACTTTGGGAATGACAGTCCCACCCCAATGGCTAGAGTTTGGTTGAGTGTTTCAACCTATTAGCAAAACTTGACCCTAGCTTTGCTTCGGGCCTGGGAATGGGAAATTTCATATTTAGCCGTGAATCACAGTATATGAATTTCATACACTAATTCCTAGGGAAGAGAGCTCCAAGGAGCAGAAGGAGTTATTCTAAAGTGAGGAGATGATGAGGCAGATGCCTAAACACAGCTCCAGCAGGTGAGGACTTTGCAGATATCCAGACTGAAGAAACAGATCTGACCCAACATGGTTCACCTACTTCCTTACTGAAGTGGCTACTTTGTCTCTGTTTAATTTTTATCCTCAAAGATACTAAGAAAAGGAAATCAAACATCACTACACATGGCAGCCCTGAAGAGTAAGTTGTACCAGAATGTGAGCTTTATGAGAACAGGGAATTTTGTTCATTACTGTGTCCCCAGAACCCAGAAAAATGCTTAGCAATAAGTAGCAATCAATAACTGTTGAATGAATGAATGCAGCTGCTACCCCCAGCCGAGAAATAAAGGTATGAAGAAAGAGCTCTACATGCGTTAATCCCTTTGTTTTTCACAACAGCTATTTAAAAAGCGATATGATTAACCCTATTTAATAGAGGAGGAACTTAAGATTCAGAGAAGTTAAGCATTCAAGGCAGCACAGCTAAAGTGGCAGAGCTAAGATCCAAATTTGGGTCTAGTTGACACCAAGGCTGCTTTTTGTAAAACCACATTGCCTTCCCTGGACTTGCATTATCTGCTCAGAAAAGCTGAGGCCAGGGGCCAAGTCAGGAAATGGAGCCCAGGGGCTAATTCCCAGAGTCTCAGAAGAGAAAATGGCCAGGCTGGCACTCACTTTCTAGGGGCCCCAGCCACACCCCTCCAGCAGTCGCCAGCAGGGGTTTCCCTCCCTGGGGAGCCCTTGCCTCTCTGACTCCTCCGGCCAGACACAGAGAGGCCTCTGGAAGACATATCTTCTGGCCTGGCCTGTGTTCCACTGTAAATTTAATGATGCGTGTAACTGGTAGCTGCCTCTCGCTGCCAACGTCCTGTTGATCACCCTGGCAGGTGGGATCCAACACACAAGGCTGCAATCAAGGATCTGATGAGCACACACTGCCCCACACACCTCATGCTCTGGCACTGCGCTGGGCACTAAGGGACCCACATTTCGGACAGTCCTTGAATGAGGCAAGGATTATCAGGGCACACTGATCTTCAGTCTCTGGGGAATTTTAGGTTGTCATGAGCCCCTGGGAGGAACTGTGAAGGGGACACACAGGCCAGACTTTGGGTGGCTGGACACTGAGTTTGAGACCCTCATATGAAGGAGAGGGCCTTTCTCCTTCGTTCAAATTTGGGCTGTAAGGTCAAGGGACCTGTGCTTGACTTTTCCACTCTTTGTATGGCTCGCTTTTACCACGTTACACTTAATCTGGTGGGTAAGGCAGGAAAACCATTCACCCTTCCTCTCCTCATCTTTGTACTCCCTTGGCCTGGCCCAGCTAACTCCTGCCCTAGGGAACCCGCTGTAGCCCCAGAGACTGGGCTAGGTACCTCTCCTCTGTGCTCAAAGTACTCCACATATAACTGGATTCTGCATTTACCACACTGCACTATAACTGCATGTGTGTGGGCCTGTCTTCCCGACCAAACTGTGAGCTGTTTTGAGGTGGGAGCTGTGACTTATTCTCTACTGTCTCTTCAGCACCACACCTGGCACATAGTAGGCATTTACTAAGTATTTGTGATAAACCAGCTACTGAATTACCAGACCACATGTTCTGACATGTGTTTGGGAAGATACAATCACCATAATTCCAGTTTCTGTGCTGTCAGCATTCATACGATCTTCAAAGAGACCTTGGAGTTGTCTAGCCCAATACACATCCTGAGGTCCCTGCATTGGTAGCATGGATTGTTAAAATCACAAACAGCAAGAGAATGACACCCTGGGAAAGACTTGGCCACAGGCTACTGTCACTTCTTAAGGCTCTGAGCCTGTCTCACTGATGGTTTAGAAGGAACTGGTCGTGGCTCAACTTCATTACCCTGAGCTCTGGGTGGAAGCCCAGGGCACCCCTGAGCTCTGCATCAAGTCACTGTGGGTGTTCCCTCATGGGCCCGTCACATCACCTCCACCTGCAGCAGCAACCCCAGCCTCCCTTACAGCAAAACTAGCTTTCCACAAAAATTGTCAGAAAAGCAACTAACATGAGATTGGGTAACGAGAAAACAGCAACATATAGGAACAGCAAGGCGGCTCCTGACAGCAAAGTTTCCAATGGCCTGCCCTGGGAAGCTGACGCCCATATTCCTGGGGATCAGGGCTTTAGCCACGAGGCTCTGCCCCTAATGCTGTGTCTCAGGAAAGCACAGCACCTCCTTTCATCATAGGCCAGAAGCCTAGCTGGGATGAGAGCTGCAAGTGACCCCTGGAAACACAATGAGAGAAAAAGGCTCAGGAGCAAGGCCTTCTCCCCACTGCCCATGGAGAAACAGAGCCTTCTCTGCAGCAGAACCCAAGCAAGAGAGGGAACAAACATTTAGGAAACACACAGTGACTAACTGCTGACAGGTAAGGTCACGGGCAGACAGAGTCGGAGAGAACAAGGGCAGAAGAAGATATAGACATAAGCTGAAACAGAAGTTGAGAATTTAGGAAAATATTTTTTATTATTTTTTAAATTTTTTATTGTTGTATTAGAAAAAAATTTTAAAGAATAAGATTTCACAATCACTGAGAACAGTGAGAGTGTGAGGGACCCCCTTGAGAAGTTGAGGGGGAATTATGAAATTATAAGTAGCTACAAGGCCAGATCACATTTACTTTTAACTCCCAAACTTGATGACCTAAGGCTTAGGATCTGGTGCCCAACCAACCTGTCACCACATCCTACAGCTGTCTGACAGGAACCATGGCTGTCTCCCAGCGGCTCAAGAACAAGCCCCTGAAGTGAAAGGCCTTCCACCAGGCCATCACATTGGTGCCCATGAGCACACTGGTCTGGGAGGCACGCTGGGCCCCCACCTGGGGCCACCGCCCTGCTCAGACTCCTCCTCCCAAACCTTACTGCAGGATCCACCGCCCTCCACCAAGCCTGAGACCAGCTACAGTTACCATGAATTTCCTGCAGGACTCGAGGTACAGAAGGGACCTACAAAGGTCCCAGTGTGGCCTAAGTCCCCTTTCCCACCTGCCTCCCCTTTCATACCCACCCACCGTCACAGGACCAAGTATCCTTCATCTCCCACCACCAGAAACACACCAGGCCCTGTGGTTCTCTCCAGCCCACCTCCCAGCACTTTGTCACACTCAATCTCTCATCTCATCCACTTCTGCAGCTTTGCACAGCTGTGTCTTCTGCCTGGTGTATCTTCCTTCGCATGCCTTTTGTCTTCACAGCTCAGTCCAAACACTGCCTCTGGGGAACATTCCCTGACTGAAAACACTAGCCCAGGTGCCTGCTCTGTGGCCCCCTTCCATGCCTGGCCAACTCACAAGGAGGTGCTCCAAATGCTTCTTGACCAGAGCAGGGGTTGGAAAGGGGACCAGGCATCAACTCCCTTGAGAGCTACCAAAATCTGTCTTCTCCTTTTATAAGAATAGAATTGTAGCTGGGCACCAGCTACTAGGAAGGGACTACATTTCTCAATGCCCCCTGCTTCCATGGGACTAAGTTTTCAACATTGGACAGTGAACAAAAGAGACAAATGTCACTTAAGAAACCTCCGTGTTCTTTCTGGATCCCAGCGTTAGTCATCGGCTCTAATGCCATAAGGGACGATACTGGGTTCCTGAATGATCTTGTGGAATAAATGAGCTCATCTGCTCACCATAGACTGTTAACTGGGAGAAATAAACCACCTTCTGGCCACACCCACTGTGGAGCTCTTTAAGCCACTGTATTCGCAGGTGTTTTTCTTACAACAGCTTGGCCTTTCACCCTAACTAATAACAGGAGCAGGCAATTTCCTGGCATGAGTCATATCTAGTTTCAGCTCACAACAGTGATAAATCCTCTAAGAATGAACTTAATATAATGTGGTGGGTAAGAGTGTACTGAGCACTCCCAGGGAATAATTAAGTGCCTCCCCAGTGCCTCCCACCACCACCTAAGAGCTTCCAGATGGACAGTCCTATGCTGTGCCACACTCACCGCCCTTCTAAAGGAAACTGCCCTCGCTGGGCCCCTGCTGCAAAGGCATCCCCAGGGACTTCTTTTTTGTATCACACTCCCCTGCCCAGATCATTGCAACAGGAAACAGACCCCCACATGGCCAATTCAATGGCTGGCCAGAGACTTTTAATGTGGCCTAGCATTAGGGGAAAAGGAGGTGGGGTGGCATTAATTAGGTTTTTGTCTCAGGAAACAGAACTGAAAAATCCCCCCTGCCCCCACCAAAAATAAGTCCATTGGTGGCAAACACCAACGCTGAAATGTCTTGAGGTGAAAAGAGAAGAGGGATGCCAGAGGGACCACAGTGAGGTGAGGATAAATCAAAATTATGAATAAGCAGAAGCTATGATGCAGAGAGAAGGCAAGCGTGGAATTCTGGCAAGGGAGCTAGCTGGTCAGCAGCAAGTAGAGAACAGAGACCTGCAGAGAGAAGGTAGGTCACCTTATCGGGGACAGCTAGAACAAAGATCCAGGGCTCCTGCTCTAGCGTGACCACTGTGGACGGTCTTTCTCCCCTGTTGTTCCACTGTCCTTTTAAGTTCCCCCTCAACTTCTCTCCACTGGTATGAAAAAGTCTGTTTACTGCAACTAAAAGAACTGCACTAAGACAGTTAGCAAGTAGAGATGGACAGAGAAAATCATGAAAGGAGTCAATTAATAAGGGAACCATCTAAAAGAAGAATAACTATTGCAGAGTTTCTGGGAATAAGACTAATTAACATACGTATAACCATTTGCAAATTTTGGCCTGGAAATTTTGTGAGAAACATGGAAACTGAAGCCAAGGTTGCTCGCTCGCACTCTCTCTCTCACCAGTCACCACTGCAAAATCAATTCATTTTAATCAGAAAGCCAAATGAGGGGGGGGGGTTAAATCTACAGCTCTCCTACCCACATCTCAGTGGATCTTTTGTTTGTTTGTTGTTTGTTTAATTGAATTTATTGGGGTGACCTTGAGCTGTAAAGAAATCCTGGAGCAAAGAGGGAAGGGAGAAAAATATCTTGAAATACACCATGATGGCCACTAGAGGGAGATGCTTCCTTGTAAAACATGTCGCAGCCAGTTACCCACTGGGAAGGATTGATTCCTTCTTAGCGGAGACCAGAAGATGTGAGTGGTTCGCTGTTTCCTCTTAGAGTCGTGAGGAGGCAGCACCTTCTCAGGAGTCAATGGGGGTCTTTCTCTGCCTTGGCCGAAACAAGGCTGTTTCACAAAGTTCACGTTTTAATCCAGAGTTCACACAGAACAAAGCAGCAGGAGTGGATTGGGGGGTGGGGGGGTGGAAAGAGGAAGCCAGGAAAACTCCAATGCTGTCTCAGACAGCTGAGGGGAAACGGGGAGGGGAAGGTACACCTACCCCATGCTGCTTTGAGCGGCAGAATAGGACCCATGGGTGAGAGCTACAGGGAGAACTTAGCTGCTCAATAGAAGGGCTCCTTTAAAACAGAGCTCTCCAGCCACGGAGCGGGTTGCTGGACAGGGAACTGATCAAACTGACCTTGACCATCTTCTGGGTGTGGTGTAGATGGGACGCCTGTACTGTGTGGGAGTTTGGTCTCACGGTCTCTAAGATTGCTCCCAATCTGAGTCCGCAAGAAGAGAAGGGGGTCTATGTCTCCCTGCCTTTTGGGAGGCTCTTTGCCAGCCAAACCACTAGAAGCCACCAGGGGGTGGTGTTGCTCTGGAAGAAGCCTTACCACTGAAGTTTCAGGGTCGCGGCTTCAGAGCTAAGTGCCCACCCTGGAGTAGAAGATTACCTCTTAGGTCAGGTTAGCATAATGGATCTGGCTTTGTTGCACCCCAGCTGCTCCAAACACATTGCAAAGGCAGGCAAAAAATAAAAAGGGAACATCAGAAGATCTAGTATCTCCAATCACCAGCCCCCAGCAAAAGGACTGTTTCCAGACCAGAGGTTCAGGGGGCCAAGAGGAGCAACTCTAGAGAGGTGAAGCTGAACACATAAAAAGAAGAAAATATCCAAAATCATCCCATTCCGAATAAGCCTGCAAATCCAAAATTACAAAACACATGAAGAAATCAAATGCCAAGCATAATAGACAAAAACATTAGCAATCTGAACATGAAGAAATCCAGATGAAATCAGTTTCAGCAAGCAGCAAAATAGATATACAGAAGTACACTGAGGATGTTCCAGGGAGAAATGAAGGCATAGTGGCTGCCATACAAAGGCAATGGCCAAACAGCATTACATGCAGCTGGCCCATGGGAGCAGCACCCACCAGGTGCTCACAAAGAGGAGCAGGAGGGCAAGAGCAGGTCTCTAGGGAAGTACAGGGAGATCTAGCATGACCAGGCTTCAGAGGGACCATAACTCTCAGACTGAGGGGCCTTGAAACTGTTGACTAAGTATGCATCAGTTTCTTTCTGAAACAACCAGAGGCTGGAATGTGACCACAGTATGACGTGGCAGAAACTGGGGTCAGTGTTCATGGTGAGAGGTAGCACCAGTATTCCTGGAGAGGATCAAGGCTAAGGTCCACACTTGGGGGGTTGCATGTATATGACTTAGCAACATAGTGGCAGGGACTCATGGTTGAGGAAGCACTAGCACCTATCCAGCCAGGCATAATGGGCCAGAGGGCTGGTACCCAGGCCTTGCTGTTGATAAGAATTGATTGTCATAAACACTGGGCCAGTTCCTATGGATTTCTGCAGGAAGTCAGCTCCTTTTCTGGGAGCCCCACCTATAGAGGATCAGCCCTAGAAAAGTCAATTCTTACCTCTCAATATCCTTTTCAAAAGAAACAAAACAGCAAGTAAACATGAAAAAAAAATGTTTTTTAATCTTGGAAATATAGTCATAAGTTTAAAAACGTAATACTTACAAAAATCTCTACACTGGTCATAGTCAAAGAGGGAATTAGTAATTGAGAGAAAGCCCTCTAGCATTCCTTTACCCAGGTGCAGCTAGAACACAAAGAGATTGAAGGTATGAAAGATTAGTTAAAATGGCAGAAAGATTAAGAGGATCTAATAAACACCCAATCGGAGTTTCAGAAAAAGAGGATGCAAGGAACAGTGAGGAAGTCTTAGCTTATTCCTCTTTTTTTCACTCCCATGTGCAATCCATCAGCAGAATCCTGTGACTCAGCCTTCAACATATACTCAGAATCTGACAACTTCTGCCCTCCTTGTCCCTACCACCATGACCCAAGCCACCATCATCTCTCACCTTCTAACTGATCTCTAGACCCCTTACAGTTTAGTCTCCATGCAGGAGCCAACATGATCACTATAAAACATAAATCTGCTCATGTCATTCCCTGCTCAAATCCCTCCAATGGCTGCAATCACATTTAGAGCAAAGTCCAAAGCCATTCCCTACTATGGTTTGCAAGTTCCTTCATTATCTGGCCTGCAAAATTAGACCTGAAAAAATTAGGAGTCTGTGACGCTGCGAAGCACGTATGTCAATGGCCAGTGCTGCCTCTCATCCCAGCTCCTTGTTCAGCTCCACTGCATGACCTCCTGGCCGTTCCTCCAACACTGAGCCACTCCACCTCAGGGCATCTGCATTTTTTTCCCCTTCTGCCTAGCAGAAGCATCCCCCAGATGAGCATCCCTTGTGTCATTCAGCATTCTGCTCAATTGTCCCCTCATCAGAGAGGGCCTTCCCTATCCTTCCATCTAGATACTTGTCCCAGCCCCACATCCCGGCCTTACATGTCTGTGGTGACAGCATGACTTCTTCAGTGAATGGTGTTGATGTAGTCAGTCATCCCTATGGAAAAAAATAATTGGGTTCATATTTCCCACAATCATAAAATTAATCCCTGATAAAATCAAGACCTACATGTGACATGCAAAACATACACAACTTAGAAGAAAATATAGGGGGGTATCTTTTTAAAACCTCATGGAAGGAGAGGATGTTTTAAATAAAACACATACAAAAAACACTGATCGTAAAAGAGATGATTATAAATGTGACTATGTTAAGATTAAAAATGTGTGTTCAGCAAAACACAACACAAAGAAAGGTAAAAAGGTGCCGTGACCAGTGTGGTTCAGTTGGCTGGGCCTTGTATCACAAAGCAAAAGGTCGTCAGTTCAAATCTTCATCGGGGCACATGCCTGGATTGTAGTTCAGTCCGTTGTTGGAGCACATGCAAGAGGCAACCAATCAATGTTTCTCCCTCTCACATCAATGCTTTTCTTCCTCTTTCTCCCTCCCTTCCCCTCTCTCTAAAAATATAAATAAATAAACAAAATCTTTTTTTTAAAGAAAAAGGCAAGCCACATTTAAGAAAAAATATAACACAACCGACAGATGTTCAAGATCCAGTATTATAAAGAATTCCTAAAAATGGCAAACAACCAAATAGAAAAATGAACAAAGGACATGAAGAGGCACTACATGGAACAGGAAGCCAAAATAAGTGCATGATAAATGGGAGAGAACATATTAAAAGTTTACATTCACCAATATAAGGGAAATATGCCTTGAAAATGAGATTCACACCAGATTTGCAAAAATCAAAGCCTAACAATTCCAAGTATAAGCCAGGTGTGGAGCACTTCCAGACGTTCCTGAGAGGGGGGACATTTAATCTGAGACCCCAAAAAATTAGGAGACTGCGAAGCGAGAAACTGAGGGAAGAACTTCCAGGCAGAAGCATGTAAGAGGCCTTGAGCTGGGAAAGAATTTGGAGAAACTTTGAGAGGAGGGTTGTGGCTGACATTCAACCACAAAAGGAAGAGGGAGAATCCCTGTGTCATATTTTTCAGGAAGTAGAGTAAGAAGACAAGCACAGAGTGTGTGGGGAAAGTGCACAAGCCTGGGTGTGCTGAGCGGCACGTGGATGAGGTTTTTGGTGAAGTGCCCTGCCCACATCAGCAGGCTTCCTCAGTAATCCTTATCCTCTATCTCAGCGATTTTCAACCTTCTTCATCTCATGGCACACATAAGCTAATTACTAAAATTCTGTGGCACACCAGAAAATATATTTTTTGCTGATCTGGCAAAAAAAGTAGATACAAGTTCTACTCATTCACATTAGACAGCTATTGCTGTGTTGGCTACTCTCATTTTTTAATTTGATAATCTGAGGGAAAAGAGGTTAGTACCCCTGACTAAATAGTCAGGTATTGCATGTTTTAAAAACTCCTATAGCACACTGGTTGAAAATCGCTGCTCCATCTCATAGCTCCAGCCACATCCAGGTTTTATGGGGCCTGAAGCTTACACAGTGAGGAAGGCTTCCTTTAAGAAAAAGATTAAGACTTCCAGCCAAGATGGTGGCCTAGACACACACACTGCATCTCCCTCCACAATTAAGAAGGAATACACCTCAAGACGAGAGACAACCAAAAGTTCCAGAAAATTGAGCTGCATGGAAGTCCAACAAACAAAGATATAAAGAAGAAACACTCATCCAGACAGGTAGGAGGAGCGGAGCCCAAGAGGAGAGGACGCAGTGTGGTGGTGGTGGCAGCTGCAGCAGCGGCAAGCCAGTGGAAAGTGCAGTCACATGTTTTAAAAAGTGGGGAGGGACACCTGCAGAGCATTCCCAGCTCCTGACCAGACTGTGCAGCTCATGGTCCCAGTGCCAGGGAAAATACAGCCTCATTGCTTCTGACTGTCCAAACCAGTGGGGGTTGGGGTGGAGGAAGAAACTGTCAGTCTCTCAGCAAAGTCCACTTGTTTAAAGGATCCCATGGTCCTAGAACATCCGCAGACCCATCCACTCTGGGAACGAAGGCCAGGGCAACAACTAGAGAGGCGCCAGTCTCATACAAAGTGGGAGAAGTGCCTGGAAAAGGGTAAGTGCTGAGCAAGAGACATTGTTCCCTCTCAGACCCCTCCCCCACAAACAGCACCACAACACAGTGAAACAGGTCACCCTCTACTGATGAGAAAACCTAAGGCTCTGCCCCTTACCACATAAACAGGAGCGACAGCCCTACTTAAGACACAGAGGCAAACAAGCACAGGAGCCTGTCAAGATGAGGAGACAGAGAAGTATGGCCCAAAAGGGGGAACAGATCAAGGTTCCATTGAGAGAACTAAGTGACGAGGAGATGGCCAACCTAACAGATGAAGAGTTTAAAACACTGGTGATAAAGATGCTCATAGGCTTCACAGATATGCTTAAGCATGGCAAACACAAGAGGGAAGAAGTGAAGGCTATGCTAAGTGAAACAAAGGAAAATTCACACAAAACCAATGGTGAAGGAAAGAAAACTGGGGTTCAGATCAATAATTTGGAACATAAGGAGAAAATAAACTGTCAACCAGTACAGAATGAGGAAACCAGAATTGAAAAAAAAAAAAAATGAGGAGAGACTTAGGAACCTCTGGGACAACTTTAAACACGCCAACATCCAAACCATAGGGGTGTCAGCAGGAGGAGAGGAAGAGCAAGAAATTGAGAGCTTATGTGAAAAAATAATGAAGGAAAACTCCCCATATTTGGTGAAGGAAATAGACTTACAAGTCCAAGAAGCACAGAGGGTCCCAAACAAGCTAGACCCAAAGAGGACCACACCAAGACACATCATAATTAAAATGCCAAAGGTGAAAGATAAAGGGAGAATCTTAAAAGAAGCAAGAGAAAAGAAGAGAGTTACCTACAAAGGGGTGCCTATAAGACTAACAACTGACTTCTCAAAAGAAACTTTGCAGGCAAAAGGGACTGGCAAGAAGAAGTATTCAAGGTGATGAAAAGCAAGGACCTACAACCAAGATTACTCTGTCCAGCAAAGCTATCATTTAGAATGGAAGGGCAGGCAAAGTGCTTCCCAGACAAGGTAAAGCTAAAGGAGTTCATCATCACCAAGCTATTATTATATGAAATCTCAAAGGGACTTACTTAAGAAAAGGAAGATCAACTCTATGAACGTTAAAATGACAACACACTCATAACTATCAACAACTGAATCTAAAAAATAAGAACAAAATCCAACTAAGCAAACCAGAACAGGAACAGAATCATAGTTATGGGGATCATTCAGAGGGTTATCAGCTGGAAGGGGGGAGAGGGGGAAGAGGGAGAAATGGGGAAATGGTGCAGGGACTAAGAAGCATAATTGGTTGGTACAAAATAGACAGGGGGAAGTTAAGAATAATATAGGAAAGGGTGAAGCCAAAGAACATATATGCATGACCCATGGACATTAACTAAGGCAGGTGGGATTGCTAGAGAAGGGAGTTACTGGGAGGAGGGGAGCAAAGGGGAAAAAATTGAAACTACTGTAACAACACAATCAATAAAATATAATTAAAAATAAAAAGAAACCAAAAAGATTATAAAACCACAAATTTTAAACAGTTGGGCCATCATTTGAGTGAGGGACCTTGGAGATTAGGCACCATTAGCTTCATGATATCTACTTCCATCTACACATGTCATAGTTTACAATTAGTTTGTTTACTTTTTAATTGTGTATCTGTAGCACTAAACTGTCTATGGGGACAGGGCCGTCTTGCTCACCACCTAGCCCAGTGCTTATCACAGAGTATTGCTCAATGAGTCTCACAGAAGGAATTAAACATACAGGGTGGGGCAAAAGTACTTTCACAGTTGTGAGTATACAAAACACAGAGCTTATTCTTTTATTATTATATATTTATTATTGTATTATTTTCCATACAGACAGCCCCAAAGAGTAAAAATGATGTCCTTGGAATTTTCCATGCCTTGCTGTTCAGGGCTCCTCTAGCCCTGGTCTCTGTAGTTATGGAGCCTGGATAAGGAGGTCAAAGACTTCACCAGGCCTACTTCCTTTCCTCTTCTGTCTCCCACTATCACCCTCCTTCCCTCTCTCATGAGGCTCAACACCTCCCTGAACATCTCCTGGGTCTTTACTGCACCTTCATGTCTAGAATTCTTCTGCCCCCAGCACATCCAAATCCTACACTTCCCTCAAGGTCCAGCTCAAATGCCATCTTGTCTTCTCTACCAACCTCCCACTAGCTGTCCTTTGCTTACAGTGACTGTCCCTCTCTACCTGATTGTATAGCTGTAGTTGTCCCTTAAACCCTGTCCCAAAGATAAGCTCCCTGAGAAAAGTTTGGTTTATCTTCCTATTTCCTCCCAACCACTCGCTATTCAGCAAAACTTAACAACTAATCAATAAGGGGTTAGAAGGAGGAAGTGTGGAGAATGTCATCTTGAATTCTGGTGCTGCTGTTAGAGCAGGCAGTTAGATAGGCATGAGCAGAGCAGGAGCTATAGGCCAGGTACAGAATGTCACCAGAGCAGAAAGTCCCAGGTGCCTAGCAATGGGCAAAACTAGAGTAAACAACTATTACAGGCGAGGACCTCATCCCCAGGGTGACCTTTCCTCCTCTTGCATGTTATTAGTCATTCAGTTTTGACCTCCTTAGAAGAGCAACAACAGGGCCAGCAAATAGCTTCATATGACTCCCATACAAGCCCTTGCACAACCACTCCCTTAAGGATTAAGCCCTCAGGACAATGAGGTTCTGACCCACGTCAGATAATCTTAGGAACAAAGCCTGGGGTCTGTTGACCACAGAGACAGTTTTGGTCAAAATAGAGATGACATCTAGGCCTCAGTTGTGTTTCAGCTTCAGGCCCAGAAGAGCAGCAAAACCAGACAACGCGATGCCATGGCTGACATCAAGACCAGATGCAATGACCAATGACCCCCTACCCCAGTGCTGACCAATCTGTAAAGAGACCATGACCCTGAAAGGACATACCTAGAAAGCTAATAAATACTCTATTGAGATCCTCCCCTGAGATGTCCCCTAAAATCCCTGCTTTTAGAAAATAAATAAAAATCCTTAAGACATAGGACCCAGAACGCTCATGTTCTCCACCTCTCATACCTCTCTCTTTCTCTCTCTTTCTCTCTCTCTCTCTCTCTCTCTCCCTTTCTCTCTCTCTCTCTCTCTCTCCCTTTCTCTCTCTCTCTCTCTCTCTCTCTCTCTCTCTCTCTCTCTCTCTCTCTCTCTCTCTCCCTCTCTCTCTCCCTCCCTACACCCTCCCTCCCTCTCTCTCACAACTTCTTTCTCAGGTGCATACTCTTGCTTTCCTTCTAAGCTCTGTACTTGTTTCCTGAACCCACACGCAGCCCAGCTGGCTCACTTCTTCTATCTCTGTGACTTTCTAAACAAACTTCTTGCGTTACAGTTCTTGGCTTTGAATTCTTTTGTAGCTGAACTCAATGGCCACTAACACTGCCATTTTCCAAGGTAGAATGCAGGAGGAGAAGCAGGTTTGGGAGGGAAGACAATAACTCCATTTTGGACACGTGGAACTGGAGGTGCCTGCAGGATATCCACGTGCAGATAAATAGATAGATCTGGCACCCAGGAGATATGGCTGGGCTGGAAATTATGAATAGTATTTTCAGTGATATCGCTGTCTCCATTTAATGAATTAAAAATAAAATTTGGAGAAGGAACTTGTTCAAAATTATATGACAGAAAGGAGTAGATTCCAGTAGTGGACACTGTCTGACACTATGCTGTATGAGGAAAGGAAAGGAGACAGAAGTCTTTCCCTGGGAAATTCAGGAGTGAATTTGGAGGCTTAAGATGCTATTGGCAACTCTCGTGGTTTGAGGCACATCCAGGCCCAAAGGAGTCTGGCTCTTGAGCCCCATGTCCTCAAAGGCACATTAGAGTAGTTGAAAACGCACTGGTTCCAGAAATGTGAAACCTGTGACTAATTTATGTATAACATTAGGCAAGTCACTTACTCAGTGCCTCAGTTTTCTGAACTATTAAAGGAAGTTAAACAAAGGTCTCATAATTCTAACATAGAAGGATTAGTAATTCATTCCTTTAATTCTTTTATTTATTTATTTTTCTTTTATTGATTCTAGAGAGAGAAGAGAGAGAGAAAGAAAGGGAGATAAATATTGATGTGAGAGAGAAATAATGATCAATTGCCTCTTGCATGTGTCCTGACTGGGGACTGAACCCACAGCCCAGGCCTGTGTCCTGTCTGGGAGCCAAACCCACAACCTTTTAGCTTGCAGGACAATGCTCAACCAACTGAGCCACACCAATCAAAGCAGTTTTTTATTTTTTTTAAATATAGGCCCAGGACCATTTCTTTTCTAAGTACTTTGTTTCTGATTAACATTAATATCATTTTATAGTGTTCAGTGTAGAAAATTTGACAAAAGGAAAAAATCCAAAGAAGGGAAAACATCACTACCACATCACTAGTCAAAAGCAAATAGCTAATGTTTTGCTGTAATTTCTACTGGTCTTTCTTTTACAGTGCAAATATACATATGTCTTTTTCTTTTCTTTTTTTTTTTTTACAGAAATTGGGTAATAATATCCACTACTAACTGAGCATCTTATACACATCAGGCTCAAACCAAGCATTTGCATATATGTTACCGATAGCTGCAGGACAGATAGCAATGTCCCCATTTTACAGAAAAGAAAACTGAAGGGCAAAAAATTTCAGAATTCCAGAATTTCTACCAGACTAGCTTTCTGAGCTGGTTTTTTGTGGTGATTCTTTTTTCACTTACTTCACCTTTAACATGTTCCCATTTTTCAAATATGTTTCTACCACATACTAATCACATAGTCCCTTACTATTAACATTTAAGTTATTTTTCATTTTCACTAGTATGAACAATGCTATGATTATTCTTCCTTCCATGTAATTCTTTCCACTCAGGTCAAAAGGTATGTGCATTCTTAAGGTTACTGAAAAATAGTATCAGGTTGCCTTCCCCCCAAAATTGAACAATTACTCTCCTTTTAACAATTTATAAAAGTCCCATTTACCTGTAACCTCATTCATATTGGTAATTACATTATTTTTATTAATCTTTGCTGATGTTGTCAGTGAAATTTTTTGACAATAAAGTTGAACTTTTTAATGTCATTGACCATTATGTCATTCATTTTAATAAGCATTTCTTATACAAATCCTTGGGAGATATGAGAGAAATAAGGTATTGACATGAAAGAAAGGAGAAATTAAAGGTATTCATTTAACAAAAACCAAGTACCTACAAGATATACAGAGCATGTCATAAGCCCTGCAGGCATGAAAATGAGTAAGAACGAACAAATATTGAGCACCTACCCCATGATCAATAGCAGGTATACGAAGTATCACAAGACACACATACACACAAAAAGGTACAATATTTATCCTCTAAAAATTTGCAATCCAGTTGGAGCGGGAATAAAACAACATACAAGAAGGTGTTTTGAATGTATAACGATTTCTCTCTTCCCTGTTCTTTCATGGAACAGCCTTTCTATCTCCATTACAGCTTTTTGAGTCAACCTTAATCCACTGTTACGTGTTTACATGCCTCTCTTTCTGGATCACCTGACAGCCCCAAGCACAAGGGTGGTGTCTTACTCATACTCCTGTCACATCATGTCTCATGGAGACTGAATGACTTCATAACTTCTTCACAATTATTCAGTGTTATAAAATAGTGGCAGCTTGCCATGTCCTTTCCCCACTGCCCACCCCACTATTAGTCCACTGCATGCCTGAGAGCATCAGAAACACAGGCAGGCACTCAAACACAAGGTTTTAGGAATACACATTAAATTAACATTAACAACATTAACTTACTGGCTTCATTAAACAACCACCACACTCCCTTCAACTGCCAGTGTCCTAGGATTTTCCTGTCAATTTATTTACATGACTGAACATGTAGGGAGATTTAAGGGTTTGGGGTTTGTTTGCTTCTTACTGTTTCTCATACCTTACTGATCTTCACAGGGGTTTCCTGCCCTCCCGAAACCTGCAGACCTCATGATTACCTGCCGAAGACCACACAATGAGCACCATACAGGAATGTTCCCTTTACCATTCACAGATATACTTTATCTTAATAGCCCAAGCATTAGAGACAGCTCAGCTAAATACACATTTTTGCTTCATTCAAATTCTGATTTTGAATTTAAATTGAGTTAATTCAAATTTCAAGAGAGTTTCAGACTGGTGTGGGCTGGGGGGGGTGGCTACCAAAGGTGACACCTGAACCAACCTAAAGTATAAGTAAGATTTAGGTGACAATGTGGGCAGAGGTCTATGTCCCCTCACCCACCCCTTTTTCTTTTCTTTTCCCCTCCACTCACTTCTTGGAAGCCTTCAGTAAAACACAGAAAAGAGGTAAATTGTTAACAAAATGCTGAAGGAAGTGAGGAGAGGCAGTCAGTACTGTCTACTCATGGTCTATACGCAGCCTCAGGAATGAACCTGCTTTCCAACATGCAGCAGGGCCCTGAGAGACGCTGCAGGCAGAAAAGACTACAAGGCTCAAAGAAGAGGAAAGGAGAGACCAGAGCAAGAAGGGGATCCCTAGAAGTGTGATTGAGAGGTATTGTCAAGGGAAAAGTGAAATCATATTTGCCCCACCTTCTGGGATGGCACGTGTATCAGCTAATAATGAACTCTTCTCCTGGTATGGATCCCGAGAAGAAAGATTCATAGATGTGAACCCTGAGAAGAAATTTATCTGCTGAGATGGACTCTTCATGGTCAACTGAGGGCCCAAATTTTGTAAACAATAAGAACCTAGTAGCCATTTGCTGACAGGGGCTCCTTGCTTGCTCAGTATACAGGGAAGAACCTCAGACTGACTTTCAGGGCTTCCTGCACTAAACCCACTGTGTATGCAGTCTGAGCCAACTGCTGCAGGGAAATCCTACTTTTGTCTTTCTATGAAAGGACTGAGACCTGCCTCTCCAGTCAGAACTGCACAATTTGGACACTTGATTTACATAAAACAGACCTAATGGAGAACCTGGGCAGGAACTTTTGCTATAAAAGGGGGCCTCCCCTTTGTCTCAGTGGAACACAATTTAAGTTGCTACCTGACTGTCTCCCAGCCTGTAGCTCCTCTTTGCTCAAATAAATGCTTTTTATTCTCTAATACAGTCTAAAATTAATTTTCGTTCACACTGGTAATGAACTGTGCCTATACTTACACACCCTTCCCATATATGTCACTGATATCACCAAGAGGTTGCAGTGAGTATAATAACTATCATTGGCCAGGCAGGCCCTATTCTGAGTTCTGTATCTATGTTACCTCATGGGACACCACCAACCACATGCCCAAGACCACCAAGACTCCCAGGCAGGAGTTCCCAGACTTCAGTGTATAAGAATCACCACAGAGCTGACTATAATATCACAAAGAGGTGAGATTTCCTTAGATCTGGAGTGGGATCCAGGAACTAGCATTTCCAATAAGCATCCTGTGACAGTGAGGTAGATGTCCAAGGGCCAACATCATCTACCCAAATGGGATCATTCTGGAGTTTCAGCCTGGCCCTGGGAGCTAGTGGTTTCCCTTGGACCCTTAGAATCAGCCAATGTATTAATAATACCTCAGAGCCCACCATCCCCAGTCACCCCTCCTCCCGGGACACTTCAGTGATGCTCTACCTCCCTCTCTCCCATCTCTGTTTCCCTCTCTCACCAGCCTTCCCCTTGTGCCCCGTGAAGCCGCCACTATGTGGTAAACTCTCCTAATATCTTTGAACCTTCCCCTGAACCCTATAGCATCAGATGAAACCCATTTCTGCTGAGGGCACCACTTCCCAGGCCAGCACAAGCTCTACAGAGCCTTGGGTAAATTTTTAAATGGTGGCCCTTCTGGATGTGGAGCTCACATAGGTTAAAAGTGCCCCCTAGACCTGTGGTCTCCAACATTTTTGGTACCAGGGACCAGTTTTTCCAGGGGGAGTGAAGGGTGGTTGAGGGAGTCAGAGCTCAGGAGAGCTTCACTTGCTCTCACCTGCTCACCTCCTGCTGTGGCTGGGGGTGGGCAGTCAGAACCAGGAGGCGGCCAAGGGGTTGGGGACCCCTGCCCTAGATAATCCAGTCCCCGAGGACCCAAAGTGTGGTGAAAGCTCAGATTTCAGACCCTCCCCTCATCAGACAGTACATAAACTATACAAATTTCAACCTGACCACTTCCTTGTAACCTTCCCTGAAGATTGCTCAGCCTCCCACTGCCCACTCAAGGTCAAAGGAAGCTGGTTGCTTGCCCTCTTGACTCCCCAGTGACATTTCCAAACCTTTACTCTTCTCCTTCTTATAAAAGCCTCTGCCACTCAGAGAGTTGGCCAGGTGGTCATATCAGCCTCTAATGTCCCTCGTAATGATCAACTTCCAACCTTGTCACTGAAGACTGACCGCCTTCTGCTCTCCTCCACATCTGCCACCTTACTGCAGAACATGGATGCCCATAACTTGTCCACCACTGCAGCCTCACAGCTCACAGACCTCCTCAACCCTGTGGCCTTCATCTCCACTCCCTTCAGATTTCCCCCACACCCAGGAACCTGGTCAGAAATCTCAAACTCCAGAAGCCCTGTCCCAAACAGCAATCCCCTCCGCCATGCAGGTTTCTCCTGCACCCACTCCTGCTGCATCTGCTCCTCCACGTCACAGAGACCCCTGGTCCCCTGAGTCCTTCCTTTTCTGCCTGCCCAGCCTAGGCTGCACAGTTGACCACCCGAACAATTCTCTTACAAGCATCCATCTTCAATCTCACTTTTCTGGGTACAGCCAATTCTAACGAATCCCATGCTACACCTTCACTCTCCTCCACCCATGCTGAGTGCTGCTGAAGAAAGCAAAGAATTCCACCATGGCACCATGGTCCCCAGACTCAGCTGGGTCTGAGGCCGCACATCAAGGAACCTTTGACATGTGCTTTGTAGGCCTCTGCTCCCACTCTGCTCAGGAACTGTTCCAATCTCCGCAGCTCTCTTCAAGCGCCACCCCCGCACCCCCAGCTCCCAAGCCCTCCCATCTCAGCAGACAGCATCTCTTCCTATGAGAAAATCAAACCCATAAAATGATAACTACCTTAACTTTCCAGCCCCCACCTACACCATCTGGTAATCTTCGGCTCCTCCTATTTCCTTCTCTCCAGTCTCCCAAGAGGAGAGGCCTCCTTCCTACCCATGGCCAGGACCTCCATCTGTATTCTCCACCTTTGAAACTTGTCTTTGCCAGTTTTCACTCTTTCTCCTACAATCTCTCATTATCTAGTGTGTCTTGCCTCTTAAGCCTATAAATATGCTCAAGTTTTGCAACATTTAAAAACAAACAAAAACCTTCCTCCCCCTGGGTCTCCCAGCCCCACCTTACCTCCCTTCTTCTTCTCTACTAAAACCTGCATTTGCTCTCCCCACTTCCTCGCGCCCCCTTCCCTGTTCAATCCACTGCAGTCTCTGATCTCGCTATTCACATTCCTCAGTCTAGAATTATCAATACCTTCCCATTACCAAATCCAGTGTATAATTTTCTATACTCTTCTTACTGTTGCATTTGGTCATACTGCTCACTCTTTCTTCAAACTGTCTACCCCCTTGGGGACCGTACTGCCACTCTCTGTGTCAGTGTGGGGCCCCACCTTGACTCCTTCTTCATGCACCACTTAATCATTGGTGTTCCCTATCCATCAAGCCTTAAACTACTGCTTTCACATTCCACACAGTGTTCGTGGACAACAGCATCCACTGTTGAAGTTTTCACTGTCACCAATATTCTGGTAACTCACACGTTTATACTCAAACCTAGACTTTCTTCCTGAAAGTCCAACTGCCTGCTGAACATCTCCATTAGCACATGACACAGGTCCCTCGAGCTCTACTTGCCTAAAACTGAACTCATCATCTCCACCCTAGCCCGAAACTTGCTCCTCCTGTGATTCCCATCTTAGTCACCAGCACCTCATCCACCCACCCAGGCAAGTCAGACACCTGAAGTCATCCTTAACTCCACCCTCTTCTCAGCAATCTACCTCTAGGATCTGCTCTTTTTACTGCCCTAATTTTTAAAATCTTTTCACTCCCTTCTAGCCCTACTCCTGCTATCTTGTGGTATTTCATCCGCCTCCTGATTGAACTCCTTATTTTTCCCCCTCATATCTATTCTCCACATAATTACTAAAGTTATTCATTAAATCCCAGATCGGGCATGTTAATCTCCCTGTTGCCTATAAGACAGAATTTTAAATTCTTGCCACGCGTGATCTATAAGGCCTCCCATGACTTGGCCCCTATTCACTCTCCAGCAGCAGCCCATCTGTCCTTGTCTTGAACATTACATTTTAGATGCTCCTTGCTCTCATCATGCCATTTCATACCTCCACACTTCTCTCATCCAGGAACACCAACCCGCAACCTCTACACATTGTGTAGGTCATGTCCCCCAATCCATCAAAATAGCTCATACACTATTTACTACAAAAAGCTTTCTTGCCCTTTCTTAGTACTCCTAAGCACCTGTGCTTATCTTTATCTTAGTGTTTACCCATTATTTTGAAATGACTTACACCTAACCTCCCAACACTCAACCAAATTCAAAAGCAGGAATCTTTGTGCTCTCTCCCATACCCCCCAATGCTGAGCACAGTGCCCAACACATATTAGATACTCAAAAAAAAAAAAAATTGAATTGATTGTCATAGCTGGACTATGAGGCAGGTATTATAAATGAATAGGCTCAAACTCAGCAGGTTACAAACTCATAGATGGAAGAGCAGCATCGTGAAATCAGCTCTAAGGCCTACGCTCTTTCAAGTACAACTGGGAAAACAAACTAAGCAGAGAGATAGAGATAAGAATGACATGTCAGGGCACCAGTCTAAGGGTGATGGTGTATGTGAGCAATCTAGGGAAATGAAGGTGGGAACAATTCTGGGGGCAGAAGAATATGGGCTTGAAGGCCCTGGCAATGGTTGGTTCTAAGCAGAGCCCAGATATGAAAAACTGTCGGCCATACCAGGTCTGAGCTGCCCAGTAGCTAAATCTAGATGCTGGGCCTAAAACAGCCAATGCCCCCCAATTCTCACAACTATCTTTTGAGACATACACATATTCCTCTCCTGGAAACAAGCCTCCAGGAAGTTCAGCCATGGAATATCCAAAGGATATTAGAAAAAAAACAAATATGGACCTGTGTGAAGAAGAGCTGTCCAGTCCTGGGAGGTCCTTATCCTCCTCCCAGCCCCCTCCAGCAGCCTTCCCATACACCCTGAAATACAGAAGGCAGCCAACAAAAGGAGTTAAAGGGAAGAGGCATGAGCGAAGCCAAGGAAAGCTCCACAACCCACAGAATGAAGGGAACATTCCGAGAGAGTAGCAAAACGAGGGGGACTGTATATGTAGCTAAAGGCCCTGCACCTGCATGCATCAGAATTATGCCCTCCCCTGCGTGACTCCCTCTGGGGCTCATGGGTTGGAAGGCGATTGCTCTAAAGGAAGGCCGTTGGAATAATACCAGGGAAAGAAAACTAAACATACCATCCTTTGTTGACAAAACGCAGAAAAGGGCAGCTATGGTATGGATAACAAAGGGTAAAGATAAGGTGTCCTTTTCTGGTAAACTCTATATCAGATAAACATGAAGGGCCAGAATGACCTCATTAGCAGAGAATCCCACAGGTATTCAGGGCAAGAGCACCCCCACCCTCTGTCCTCACCTGAATCTCAGGGGCCAAGCCAACCTACCACCTCCCTTAATTGGTGGTAGGAACAGGAGAGCATACTTCCTGCCTGGAGAAGGGACTGGAGTGGGCAGTGGAGCCTTCCAGCAGCCTCAGCTCTAAACCATATTTTCCATTCTCAGTGGAGACTTTTACACACCTGCTTGCCACCCTGTTTCTGCTCTATAGACGGTGATAAAGGCCTTCAGTCTGCAAAGATTCACAAGATAAAAGAAAAGGCTATCCTCTTCCCCACCTCCCCTTAGCCAACCCCAGTTCCATCCCAACTCAGCTGCAATGGAGAGCTCATTACCAGCTGGATAGACTGTCCTGGAGCCCGAGTGAAGCACTTGCAGCCTTGATTCACCTCGCATTGCTCAAGGACAGGGAGAAACCTGGGCATCTTGGAATTCTGCTCTGAAGGAGGTGTGGGCATCTCCCAGGCACCACCTCAGTGGAATCTTTCCAATGATAATAACAAGAAAAACAAGCATTTATGAAGTGTTTTCTCTATGCTGGGCATTGTACCTTACATGTACTGTCTCATTAAAAGCTTCCAACAAACTTAGGAGGTGGGTGCAAATGTTATCCTCATTTTATGGGCAAGGAGATAGAGCAATTCAATATATTGGTCTGAGGTTGTGTGGGTAGCAAACAGAGAAGCAGGGATAATAATAGATCTGTCCTCCTGGCTGCAGAGATCCTGCCCTAACTATCCATTCAGAAGGGTCCAGCTTTCCTGCCTCTGTGTATCTCCTTCTCATTGCTTGAACTATGACTTTTCTCTTTTCACAGATGCTCAACTTTTCAGAATTATGGTTTCCCATTGGCGTGTGAAATACCTGAGGCTAGAAATCATTTGTAATGGTGCCTTGGAATTAATACCAAGAATATAAATGCTAGCCCTGGCTGCTGTGGCTCAGTGGATTGAGCGTTGGCCTGCAAGCCAAGTGTCACTGGTTCGATTCCCAGTCAGGGCACATAACTAGGTTGCACTTCGGGTCCCCAATTGGGGGCACGAGTGAGAGGCAACCACACAGTGATGTTTCTTTCCCTCTCTTTCTCCTTTCCCCTCTCTCTAAAAATAAATAAATTAATTAATTAATTAATTAATTAATTAAAAAAATATATATTTAAAAAAAAGAATATAAATGCTGACTGGCCAATTGAAGGTTAAAAATATTATGGATGTTTAATAAATGCTATTTATTTGTTGTTATTATAGGCATTCGTGTTCCATATACCACCTAATTCAGTTCCTTTCTTCTAGAGCAGTGTTTCACAACCTCTGCCCTATTGACATTTCAGGCTCAATAATTCTTTTCCTGGGGGTTGTCCTGTGTATTGCAGGGTGTTTTGCCATACCCCTGGTCTCTACTCACTAGATTCCAGTAGCACCCCCTGCCAGCTGTGGCCAGCAAAAATGCCTCCAGACATGGCTAAATACCCCATCAGTGGCAAAATCACCCCCCAGTTGAGCTCTACTGCTCTAGAGTAAGCAAATAAAAATAACAGTACTTATTTCCTCAGAGTAAAACAGCAAGAAAGCTTATCTCCACCTATAATAAAACAGCACTCTTATTACATATAGTTAATAAATATGAAAGATTCTAAGATATATTTACAAAATAAAAGCCCCAGAGCACCAGTATCAGAAAGTCAAGACAATGCTCCTGTTCTGTCTCAATGAATCCCTTTCTGCTTACAGAATGTTTTTGTAGGGCAACATCATAGACTGATGGCAGCCCACAGCCAAAAAAGATAGGCCTGGGTTCAAATCCCAGCTCACAGTCCTAAAATCATTGCTTTTAACAGGATGGAGCAGACAGAAATCCCAGCTTCTTCAGTTACTAGCTATTGGTAGATTCACTTACTATCACTGGGTCTCAGCTTCTGTAAAATGGGTGATAGTACCTAGCTCAGGATTGTTCTGAGGATTAAACACAGCAACTCTATAGCAAGGTTTTGGCTCAACAGGACTCAGAAAGAGTCACTCCTTTTCCGGTCCTCAGTTGTTGCCAGGCCCCTGAGAGCATCATAGATGTCTGCCTTAGCTTTGTTTTCTCCACACCACCCAGCAGAGCAGTTCTCACCCCTGGATGTACCTGAGAATACCTGAAGAGCTATCAAAGGGCTGGTGCCTGGGCCCCACAGCAAACAGACTAGGATCTCTGTCTTGAAAGTATATATTGTAATTATTCAAATATTTAGTCATGACAAAGGCACTATAATATCTTTCCCATAACTTCGTCAATACCAAAAATACAACAGTAATATTTGAACCAGCTCTTAAAATACAGTAATTGTATATTAATCATTAATAATTAATACCTTATAAATAACTTAAATAAATCAGTATATCTACAAATGGCATCTATTGTATTCTTAGGATGTACAAGTCATATTAGAATTTTTAGATTTTATGTTTTAATTTCAATGGCATTTGAAAATAGACTTTCATGTGTTTTTTTAAATCTTTGAAGTGATAATCCTCCACTGAAGGACATGTTCATAGAATAAACTTTTAATTTCCTAAATCAGTACTTCTCAAAGTTTCAGAAAACAGTGCTACAAATAATCTGAAAATTCACATACTAACAAATTACATAAGTGACAAAATTGCATTTGTACACAAGGCTAGAAGTAGAGCCTATTTGACTTCCAACCAAGAAGGAGGCCCAGAGAGACACACTCTGTCTCCCTCTACAACGAAGAAGTAATACAACTACCTCAAAACTAAAGAAAACCAGAAGTTCCAGAAAATTGAGCTGCACAGAAGTCCAACAAACAAGGTTATAGAGAAGAAATACTCATCCAGACAGGTAGGAAGGGCGAAGATAGGGTGGAGAGGACTGGGTGTAGTGGAGGCAACAGCGGCAGCAGCAATAGGCCAGCAAGAGTAGTCACACATTTAAAAAGTAGGGAGGGATGCCCAGCACCAGACCAGACTACATAGCTCACGGTTCCAGAGCCAGGGAAAATAAAGCCTCGTTGCTACTGACTGTGCAAACCAGTGAGGATTGGGACTCTCAGTAGAGACTCTAAGACTCTACTGAGAGTTTGCTTGTTTAAATGGCCCCCAGAGACCTAGAACATCCACACACCCACCCACCCTGGGAACAATGGCCAGGGCAACAGCTAGAGGGGCACCAGTCTCATAAGGAAGTGGGAGAAGTGCCTGGAAAAGAGGCGAGTGTTGAGCAGGCTGCATTGTTCCCTCTCAGACTCGTCCCCCACATACAGCACCAAAATGTGGAGAAATGGGTCGCCCATACTGATGAATACCTAAGGCTCCACTCCTTGAAACATAACAGGTGTGACAGCTCTACCTAAGACACAGAGGCAAACAAACACAGGAACCTGTCACCATGAGATGACAGAGAAGTATGGCCCAAAAGAGGGAACAGATCAAGGTTCCAGTGGCAGAACTAAGTGATGAGGAGATAGCCAACCTAACAGATGAAGAGTTCAAAATGTTGGTGATAAATATGCTCACAGGCTTGACGGATGTGCTTAAGTATGGCAAATGCATAAGGGAAGAAGTGAAGGCTATGCTAAGTGAAATGAAGGAAAATCCACACAAAACCAATGGTGAAGGGAAGAAAACTGGGGTTCAAATCAATGATTCGGAACATAATGAAGAAAAAAAGAGTTGACCAGTACAGAATGAGGAAACAAAAATTGAAAATAAATGAGGAGAGGCTTACAAGCCTCTGGGACAACTTTAAACATGACAACATCCAAATCATAGGGATGCCAGAAGGAGAAGAGGAAGAGCAAGAAATCAAAATCTTATGTGAAAAAATAATGAAGGAAAACTTCCCAAATTTGGTGAAAGAAATAGGCATACAAGTCCAGGAAGCACAGAGGGTCCCAAACAAGCTAGACCCAAAGAGGACCACACCAAGGCACATAATAATTAAAATGCCAAAGGTTCAAGATAAAGGGAGAATCTTAAAAGAAGCAAGAGAAAAAAAGAGAGTTACCTACAAAAGGGTGCCTAAAAGACTATCAACTAATTTCTCAAAAGAAACTTTGTAGGCAAGAAGGGACTGGCAAGAAGTATTCAATGTGATGAAAAGCAAGGACCTACAACCAAGATTACTCTGTCCAGCAAAGCTATCATTTAGAATAGAAGGGCAGACAAAGTGCTTCCCAGACAAGGTAAAGCTAAAGGAGTTCATCATCAACAAGCCATTATTATATAAAATGTTAAAGGGACTTATTTAAGAAAAAAATCAAAACTATGAACATTAAAATGACAACATACTCACAATTATCAACAACTGTATATAAAAAATAAAAACAAAATCCAACTAAGCAAACCAGAACAGAAACAGAATCATAGGTATGAGGATCATTTGGAGGGTTGGTTATCAGCTGAGAGAGGGAAGGGGGAGAAATGGGGAAATGGTGTAGGGATTAAGAAGCATAATTGGTTGGTACAAAATAGACATGAGGAAGTTAAGAGTAATATACATAGGGCAAAGCCAAAAAACTTATGTGCATGACCCATGGACATGAAATAAGGTGAGATGGGATTGCTGAAGGGAAGGGGGGTACTGGACAGAGGGGTGCAAAGGGAAAGAATTGGGAAACTGTAAAAACATAATTAACAAAATATATTTTAAGAATAGAAGTAGAGCCTATTTGAAATCAGAAGATGCTATCATTTGTTTTATTTTTAGGAAAAATAGGATGCTGTAATAAAGAGTAATGATATTTAAATGCTACTACACAGTATCAGATCAGCACAAAAGGGAAAAATCACAGTTCATGATTGATGGCTCAAGTGAGTAGCATCTAAGGGAGTTAAATTAATTAAAGTATCTTAAGGATCTTCCTGTGACTCAACTAACAGAATGTTATTTGAAAGGAAAAGATATGGGCTGGATTCAGGGTTGTGTTTTAGTAATCTTGTTTTAACATATTAACCAACCCCTTGAAAGTGTAAATCCTTCAGCAGATCATAAGCTCCATGGGAGCAGAGGTTTGTCTCATTTTCCCTGTGCCTATGGCACTGCCAAACCCACAGAGACACTCAACAAACATTTCTGAAATAATGAACTTCCTGTCCTATTACCTTTTCCTTCTATCCTTATTTTCCCCGTGTCTTTAATTTCTTACTTTTTAACTCTTGTATTTCTGTAAGCTACCTGAAGATATATGTGAATAAGGTAGGATATTAGAAAACCAAAACACTTTTAAATAATTGGATGTAAGGAAATTCCATGAGCAGCATGTTTCCTTGACTTTGTTCTTGGAACAGCGTCTCCAATACCTTCTGGTTAGAGCACACACTGATCACAGCTAATGCTAGGAGTTCCCATCCAAGCCCCATGATTAAACTGTACCATATTTTTTCACTATTGAGCTGCCTGGTTAAACAGTAGGGACAATGCAATTGAATTGCTTCATAAAATAGTATGCCCTCCAAAAAAATTTTAAAGTACAGCCACTCTTTGCAGAGGTAACTGACCTGGACTTGCTAAACTCTCCTCTACACCCTACAATGCACTTCTCAGGCAGACAGTGGCTGCCTCTCCAGAAAGGAACCCAACCTGGCCGGCTCTGTGAAGAAGGTGTCCAAACCTTCCTCTTTCTTCTGCTGGGGATATCTTTTCTAGTTCCTCTTCTATTTGGGGATTGGGAAGCACTGAGCCCTGACTTCCCTTCTTGTCTCATTTCACTTCCTCACCTACCAAGCCCTCTCTGGCCAGGCCACCAAATGCCTTCAACACTTTTATTTCTGTCTAAAAATGAATGGAATCGATTTCCAATATGGGGGGGGGGGGAACACCATAGATTCTAACATTGGAAGGAAGAGCTTAAAAGAGTCAATCTTCCACTCAACAAGAAAAGGCATCCTTGAACACTCTTCTAGAATCAACTTACCAGCTCTAGTTAAATGCCAGCAACCCTGCTTCTTGCCACAGCAACATAAGACATTTCTGGGAGTTATGATAAAGAGTAAACCTTCACGATCACTTACTTCCAGACTTTGGCTCCTAAGGACCTAGATTAGGGTGTCAATTTTTCCTAATTTTTTCAAGTATATTTTTTTATTATGTTGTTACAGTCATCCCAATTTTATTTCCCCTTGTTCCCCTCCACCCAGTACCCCCTTAGTAAAGGTCCATGGTTGTGCATATAAGTTCTTCAGCTTTGCACTTCCCTATATTATGCTTAACTTCCCCTTGTCTATTTTGTACCAACCATTTATGCTTCTTAATCCCTACATCATTTCCCCATCTCTCCTCCTTCCCTCTCCCAACTGATAACCCTCCAAATGATCCCCATACCTATGATTCTGTTCCTATTCTGGTTTGCTTAGTTGGATTTTGTTTTTGCTTTTTAGATTCAGTTGTTGATAGTCGTGAGTTTGTTGTCATTTTAATGTTCATAGTTTTGATCTTCTTTTTCTTAAATAAGTCCCTTTAACATTTTATATAATAATGGCTTGTTGATGATGAACTCCTTTAGCTTTACCTTGCTTGGGAAGCACTTTGTCTGCCCTTCCATTCTAAATGATAGCTTTGTTGGATAGTGTAATCTTAGTTGTAGTTCTTGCTTTTCATCACATTGAGTACTTCCTGCCAGTTCCTTCTTGCCTACAAAGTTTCTTTTGAAAAATTAGTTGATAGTCTTTTAGGCACCCCTTTGTAGATAACTCTCTGCTTTTCTCTTGCTTCTTTTAAGATTCTCCCTTTATCTTGAACCTTTGGCATTTTAATTATTATGTGCCTTGGTGTGGTCCTCTTTGGATCTAGCTTGTTTGGGACTCTATACTTCCTGGACATGTATGTCTATTTCCTTTGCCAAATTTGGGAAGTTTTCCTTCATTATTTTTTCACATAAGCTTTCAATTTCTTGCTCTTCCTCTTCTTCTTTTGGCACCCCTATGATTTGGATATTGGCACGTTTAAAGTTGTGCCAGAGGTTCCTAAGCCTCTCCTCATTTTTTTCAATTCTGGTTTTCTCATTCTGTACTGGTCAAGTTTTTTTTTTTTCATCTTTATGTTCCAAATCATTGATTTGAACCCTGGTTTCTTTCCCTTCACCATTGGTTTTGTGTGGATATTCCTTCATTTCATTTAGCGTAGCCTTCACTTCTTCCCTTATGCATTTGCCATACTTAAGCACATCCGTCAAGCCTGTGAACATATTTATCACCAGTGTTTTGAACTCTACATTTGTTAGGTTGGCTATCTCCTTGTCACTTAGTTCTGCCACTGGAACCTTGATCCGTTCCCTCTTTTGGACCATACTTCTCTGTCTCCTCATCTTTACAGGCTCCTGTGCTTGTTTGCTTCTGTGTCTTAGGTAGAGCTGTCACACCTGTTTTCTTGTAATAAGCGGAGCCTTAGGTATTCATCAGTATGGGCAACCTGTTTCACCGCATTGCGGCATTGTGTGGGGGAAGGGGTCTGAGAGGGAACAATGCCACTTGCTTAGTACTCACCCCTTTTCCAGGCACTTCTCCCATTTCTTTATGGAACTGGCGCCTCTCTAGCCATCGTTCCCAGGGAGGGTGGATGTGTGGACATTCTAGGACTGTGGGGGCCCTTTAAACAAGCGGAATCTACTGAGAGTCCCAATCCTCACTGGTTTGCACAGTCAGTAGCAATGAGGCTTTATTTTCCCTGGTGCTGGAACTGTGAGCTGTGTAATCTGGTCTGGTGCTGGGAGTGCTCTCCAGGTGTTCCTCCCTACTTTTTAAACATGTGACTGCTCTTGCTGGCCTGCTGCTGCTGCCGCTGTTGCCGCCACCACACCGCATCCTCTCCACCCCAGCTCCACCCCTCCTACCTGTTTGGATGAGTATTTCTTCTTTATATCTTTGTTTGTTGGACTTCTATGCAGCTCAGTTTTCTGGAACTTATGGTTGTCCCTAGTTTTGAGGTAGTTGTATTCCTTCTTAGTTGTGGTGGAAGACGCAGTGTGCCTGTCTAGCCCTGCATCTTGTCTGGGAGTCCTAGGGTGTCAATTTTTTATTTCTCCAAATAAGACATTAAAAAAATTAATAGATAATGGAATCTACTATCTATAATCTATAATGACCATAATTTTATTTAAAAAAAAATTTTACAAAATGTCAAAAAGCTGTACTGTCAGAACAAAAATTAAATTCGATAAATGTTTGCTTCCTTTTTTTAAATCTCACCACTTTGTTCTCATTTTTCTCGTTCCATAAAAACCACTGAGCAGTTGATCAAGACAGGTAACAGGCTGGCCTTTGTTAACAGCTGGCTGTAGGGCAAAGCTATTTCCTCTAGTGCTGTGTGCCCTTGAGCAGCTTACTCAATGCCCCCGATCCCTGCCCACTGACCACTGCACACAAATGGTGTCTGTGGGTGAAGACTGTGTCAATCTAACTGTGCTCTTGACACTGTTTAGGATTAAATGAAGCCACAGATGTGATCAACAAAAAGTCTTGAGCAAAAATATAACAGCTATTGCAATAGTAAACTTCTAGCAAACTCCAAGTTCCATAAAATACAAATTGACTGGGCAAGAGTCCCAAGTGTACTACAAAGTATACACATGGCATATTAAGATTAAAAGGTACTATACTCTAACTTTGACTCATCTGAATCTAAAATGCTATGTCAAGCTAGCATGTATTAACTAAATAGTAGAACTACAGTAGAGAACATACCCAGGAAGGAGGAAGGAGGCTGGGGGCTAGTCCCAAATATGCCATTAAGTGGGTCTATAGCCTTAGACAATTTTAATCTTTCTGTATTCCGCTCAATTAAAATGATCTCTAGGGCCAGTTCAGCTTGAAAGTTCCTAATGTCATATACAATAGTGTGTCATCTCTCTGAAAATTCACAAGGCCTCAGGAATGAGAAGGAGGGTCTGCATCTTCTAAAAAGCTTATAGAGTATCCTCTGAAGCATAAGAATCCACATTATGGGATCCTCAAAATGTAACACCCACCACCCTGAACCAAAGAGCTAAAGGGTACAACCTGATTAGCTCCTAAATCAACACACATTGACTTAACACACTGGGAAAAACGAATGAAAATAAATGTTCTCTAGGCCTTTCCTCCTAGAGCAGTACCCCATCCTACCATCGGTGGATAAGAACCACCACTTACTGTGGTAGGTATGTCCCCTGCATTATCTCATAAACCTTGACACACTCCTGCGAGGTTGGCATTATTATCTTTATAATATGAATAAGAGAATTGAGGCTCAGACCGGTTAAGCAGGATTCAGAGGCTTCTCTGACTCTAAAGCCCATGTGCTTTTCCCCATGGTGGCCATGTATTTTTAAATTAATTTTGAAAGAGAGAACAATTTGTTGTTCCACTTATTTATGCATTCGTTGGCTGTTTCTTGTATGTGCCCTGACTGGAGATGAAACCCACAATCTTGGCACATCAGGATGATGCTCCAATCAACTGAGCTACCCAGCTAGGGCCTCCCTCACACTTTTGACACACCCAGGAGACTGGGTCAAAAACCCTGGGGCACCTCAGACTGATGATTCCTGTGTTCACCAAAGGTCATTTCTCATAAATTTCAGGAATCCTCCTTTTAGGCTTTAACCTTGGGAAGACCAGCTGCTCTCTCCTCTGTAATTGCTCTCCTTCCCAGAGAGACCAGTGAGATATCAAACTGCCCACCAGACTTCTGACAGTATGAATAGTCTTAGCATATAAGCTCTTGGTAAACTGGCAAGTTTGGGGGACAGGTCAGAGCCTGCTATTTAAAGCAAGGAAATCTGAGACTCCAAAAGTGAAAACTCACCCAAGTTCACCCAATACAAAACAGGGAGCTGCTGGGGCACAATGGACCCTCTTGGTACCTAGCACCGGGTCTGGGTCCACAGGATGATCCTGAATGTGTTACAGAGTGGGTGTCTCCAAAAATCCGCAGAGCCTTTGGGTTGGGGGATAGGGAAAAGGCAACAGCTTTTAACATGCCTTTGCATGACTATGACTAGTAACTACTGTCTTAGTTATGCAAATGTAGCCCTGGCTGGTTTGGCTCAGTGGATTGAGCGTCGGCCTGCGAGCTAAGTGTCGCTGGTTCGATCTTCCAGTCAGGGCACATCAGAGAAGGAAAACTCTGACTCCAAAAAACCTCCGCTGCCTTGCGGCATACCTCTTCAGGGGAAAGGCTAAGGGAGTAAACCCCGACAGAAAATCCGGAGCCGGAGTCCCTAAGGCGGTTTGACGTTGTAGTCAACACCGGCAACTCCTGCGGCGCACCTGAAGCCAAGCTGTATTGACTCCCTCTTTCCCTTGGATCCTTCAGCTGCGAAGAGAGGGGGGTCTGCTGCATGGGCAACAGCAGACCCTCCATATCACCCTGCCCAGGCTCTGTAGCTTCAGCTCCACTGGAGAGGACACTCCAGCGTCATCGCAAGATGTCGATTCAACACGGGAGGAGACAGATACCGTGTCACTCCCGAGTCGGACTGCACAGCCATTCTCGGCGGTGCAGATAGACTCTTGAGAAGCTACACCATCGTCTCTCGAGACGGACGGCTGCCGACGACGAGTTATGCAAATGGCTTTGGTTCTTCCAAGGCCGCAAGGAGATGGGAGGGGTTTTGGCCAAGAAATGGCAGGGAAAGAGCATATGTGCACAAGGTTCCATGAATGGTCAGAACTGGTTACCATGCCCACTGCATCACAGGATGAAAACAAGGATTTAAAAATAGACGGCAACCATTTTAGAGAGGAGAGGAGATCTACATGGTTTGCAGGAAGAAAACTTCCATGTGGCTTTGTGAAAGAAGAGAGGAGATCCATGCAGTTTGCAAGGAGGGCAGAGGAGAACTCCATGTGGCTTGGAAAGGGAGAATACCATGTAGCTTTGAAAGGGAAAAGCAAATTTTTTTCTGGACTGTTATATGGAGGCTGATGACACCATACCCCAGATCCTGAAGGAGACAGCTGACAGATAAGGGATGGGGAACTTCTGGGCATGTGTTTGGCTTCTAGCCTTTTGAGGAGCAAGGGAAGTGCTGGGTCCTGTGGGAGAACAGGGCTCTGAGCTGAAGTGCTCACTACCCTCCTGAGGTTGGAATATTGTAAATAAAAACCTGTTTTCCTTAACACTAGTTGTTGGCTTTTACACTAAGGCGCCACGTGAAAGAACCCCCTTTCGCTCTGTAACAGATGGATTTCTTTTGAATCCTACCAGCTATGTCAAATAAATGTTAAAGTAAAAGCACCCAAACTTGTAGAGAATTTTTATAAGAATTTATTTGAGCCAAAACTGACAATGCTGGGAAACAAGATCTCAAACCCTCCAGAGAATAACAGTTTTAGTTCCTTTTACACATTTTCCATTAAGGAGAGAATATAAGAGTGATTACATGAGTGTGAGATAAAGCAAGGAAGGGACTGGATTATAGGATAGTTGATAAGATTATTTCTCTTAACAGTGGTTATAACTCTGAGGGGCATAAAAAAAGAGGGGTTTTAAAGGTCTGTTAACCTAGATGCTCATAAACCATGGACCAGGCTTGCTTAAGGCAAAGACAAACTTTTTACTAAAAAGTTATATGCCTGGGGTGTGACTACCCACCATGACCTGCCCAGTTAGGAATTTATGATCATATCATCCTGTGAGGTTACTTTAGGCTAGATTTATTACAGCTGTCCCTTTTTCATACAATTCATCTGACATTCAGTTCCAACCAGGTTTACTCAGATCAACTGTTAAACCCTTGCTATTTAAGCATCACCTGAGATCCTGTTAGAACCTGGTACAAACTAAGGAAGGAGGGAAGGAAGGGGAGAAGGGAGGGAGGAAATAAATTAACGCATGTTATAAACCTACTATGTGTCTGACTCACCCCATCCTCCAAAACAGCTTACAAATATTTCTTATTTAGTATACATAAAAATATGTAAGATTAGTATTAATGCCTCAATTCTTAAAAGTGGAAATTAAAGCTCAGACAGGTTACAACTCTCTCAAAGCCTACATTCTAAACTAGATCTAATACTCAAGTTCTGCTGCATTCTTCCTACTATCCCAACTTACCTGCACAGAATATTATATAAAGAAAAAGTTTTAATGAGATATGTCACAAGCTATAAAATTCAATTCAGTGTTGTTTTTTAGTATATTCACAAGATTATGAAACTATCACTACTTTATAATTCCAGAACATTTCCATCACCCCAAGCCAACTAGCAATCACTTTCCACTCTCCCTTTCCCCAGTCTCTGGCAACCACTTTCTGTCTATAAATTTTCCTATTCTGGATATTTTATATAAATGAAATCATATCATATGTAGCCTTTTGTGTCTGGCTTATTTTGCTTAGCATGTTTTCAGGGTTTATCCATGTTGTAGCATCTATCAGTACTTCATTCCTTTTTATAGTTGAATAATATTTCATTGGATGGAAATAACAGATTTTTTATCCATTAAGGAATCGGATATTTGGATTGTTTCTACATCTTGGCTATTATGAATAATGTTCCTATAAACATTTATGTACAAGTTTTTGTGTGGGCATGTTTTTAATTCTCTTGTATATATATCTAGGAGTGAAGTTGCTGGGTCATATATTAGTAACCCTATCTTTAACCTTTTGAAAAAAGGTCAAACTGTTTTTCCAAAGTGGCTGAATTATTTTACATTCCCACCAGCAATACATGAGGGTTCTAATTTCCTCATATCCTTGCCAACACATCATCTGTCATTTTCATCACATCTGTCCTAGAGGCTCTAAATTGGTATCTCTCTGTAATTGTGATTTACATTTTCCTAATGACTAATGGTGTTGAACATCTTTTCCTGTACATATTGGCCATTCGCATATCTTCTTTGGAGAAAGTATTCAAATCATTTGCTCTTTTTCTTTCTTTTTTCTTTTTATGTTTTATTGATTATGTTGTTTCCAGTTGTCCCAATTTCTTTTTCCTTTGATCCCCTCCACCTAGCAACCCCCTTCCCTCCAGTAGTCCCCCACTCTTAGTCCATGTCCATGGGTTGTGTATAAAGCTCTTCTCAGCATCCCCCTGTCTATTCCCCACCCTCCTACCTTGCTTCTTAATTCCTGCACCCTTTCCCTTGCTCTCCATCTTCCCCCCTCCCAGCTGCCTTTCCCCGACATGCTCCCCATACCTATGATTCTGTTCCACTCTAATTGTCTGCTTAGTTTACTTTTGTTCCATTCCCTAGATTCTGGTGTTGATAGTTGTGATACTGTTTTCATTTTAATGTTCATAGTTTTGATATCCTTTCTCTGAAGTAAGTCCCTTTAACATTTCATATAATAATAATGGCTTGGTGATGATGAACTCCTTCAGCTTTACGTTTTCTGGGAAATACTTTATCTGCCCTTCCATTCTCAATGATAGCTTTGCTGGATAGAGTAGTCTTGGTTGTAGGGCCTTGCTTTTCATCATTTTGAATATTTCCTGCCAGTCCCTTCTTGCCTGCAAAGTTTCTTTTGAGAAATCAGCTGACATTCTTATAGGTACTCTTTTGTAAGTAATTCTCCTCTTTTCTCTTGCTGCTTTTAAGATTCTCTCTTTATCCTTAATGTTTGGCATTTTGATTATGATGTGTCTTGGTGTGGTCCTCCCTGGGTCTAGTTTGTTTGGGACTTTCTGTGCTTCCTGGACCCATATGTCCGTTTCCTTCCCCAAATTAGGGAAGTTTTCCTTCATTATTTTTTCACATAATTTTTCAATTTCTTCTCTCCCTCTTCACCTTCTGGCAACCTTATGATTCTGATGTTGGTATGTTTGTAGCTGTCCCAGAGGTTTCTAAGCCTCTGCTCATTTTTTCTAATTCTCATTTCCTCCTTCCTTACTGGTCGACTGTTTGTTTCTTCATTATGTTCCAATTTGTTGATTTCAACCCTGATTTCCTTCCCTTCACCACTTGTTTCATATGGATTTTCCTTCATTTCAGCCAGGATAGCCTTCATTCTTTCCCCATCCTGTTTAATCTTTGTTGTTAGAGTAGTGAGCATCCTAATCACCAATGCCTTAAACAGTGCTTCTGTTAAGTTATTTATCTCCTCATCCGTTGGACGTGCTATGTGCTCATTGCTTAGTTGTGCCACTGGGACCTTGATCTGCTCCTGCTTCTGGGTTGTACTTCTCTGTCTCCTCATCTTTCTGTGTTTGCCTCTGTGATTTCAGCAACGGCTATCATTGCACCTCTTACATTATAGGGGGCGGAGCCTTAGGTATTTGTCAATACAGGGCGACCCGTTTCACCTTGTTGTGGTGCTGTATGTGGGGGACAGGTCAGAGAGGGAACAATACCGTTTGCTCAGCACTTGCCCCTTTTTCCAAGCACTTCTCCCAATTTACTGGCACCTCTAAAGCTGTTGCCTTGCCTGTCGTTCCCAGAGTGGGTGGGTCTGCGGACGTTCTAGGACCTTGTGAGCCCTTTAAACAAGCGGACTCTGCTGAGAGACCAGCAGTTTCTTCCTCCGCCACAACCCCTACTGGCCTGCACAGTCAGAAGCAATGAGGCTTGACTTTCCCTGGCGCTGGGACTGTGATTTGCGGGGTCTGATCAGGAGCTAGAAATGCTTCCCAGGTGTCCCTCTTGACATTTTAAAACGTGTAACTGCGCTTTCTGTCAGCCTGCCGCTGCCACCACACCACATCCTTTCTGCCCCGGCTCCACCCCTCCTACCTGTCTGGATGAGTATTTCTTCCTTAAATTTTTGTTTGCTGGACGTCCATGCAGCTTGATTTTCTGGAACTTCTGGTTGTCTCTAGTTTTGAAATAGTTGTATTCCTTCTTAATTGTGGAGGGAGACCCAGCGTGTCTGTCTAGACCTCCATCTTGGCCAGAAGTTCATTTGCTCATTTTTAAACTGAGATATTTTTCTTTTTATTGTCGAGTTGTAAGTGTTCTTTATATAATTCTATATACTAAGCCTTAATCAAATATATAAGTTGGAAATATTTTTCCATTATTTGGGTTGTCTGCACTTTCTTGATAGTGTCCTTCAAAGAATAATAGCTTTTAGTATTGATGAAGTCCAACTTAACTATTTTTTTCTTTGGGTGCTTTTGCTTTAGGCATTATATCTATTAAATTATTGCCTTGTTCAAGGTTATGAAGATTTATGCCTATGTTTTCTTATAAGAGTTTTATAGCTTAAATTCTTAAACTTAGGTCCTTGATCCATGTTGAGTTCACATGGTGTGAGGAAGAGTTCCAATTTCATTCTTCTGCATTTGGATATTCAGTTGCCCTGTACCACTTGTTGAAAAGACTATTATTTCCCCTATCAAACTGTCCTGGCACCCTCATGAAAAATCAGTTGATTATAAATAAACAGGTTTATTTCTGAGTTCTCAACTCCTTTTCATTATCTATATGTCTCTCTTATATCAATACCACACTGTCTTGATTATGATAGCTGTGTAATAAGTTCTGAAATTGGTAAGTGTGAGTCTTCCAACTTCGTCATTGTTGTTTCAAGGTCATTTAGGCTCTTCTGTGTCTCCTGTAGTTTTCAGTGTACAAGTCGCATTTCTTTTGTTAAATTTACTTAATACCTTTATTGAATATCTTCAAGTTTACTGATACTTTCTTCTACCAGTTCTACCAATTTTTTTGTTAAGTCCTTCTAGTGAATTTTTCATTTTCATTATACTTTTCAACTGCAGATTTTTTTGGAACTTTTTATCATCTGTATCTCTTTATTAATATTCTTTATTTGATGATCCATTCTTATATTTTACTTTTATTCTTTTTTTAAAGTAAATTTTATTAATTGTGTGGTTACAGTCATTCCAATTTTTTTTCCCCTTTGCTCCCCTCTACTCGTAATCCTTCCCTCCAGCAATCCCACCCCTCTTAGTTCATGTCCACGGATTGTGCATGTAAGTTCTTTGGCTTCACCTTTTCCTATATTATTCTTAACTTCCCCCTGTCTATTTTGTACCAATCAATTATGCATCATATCCCCATTTCTCCCCCTCCCCACTCCCAGTTGATAACACTCCAAATGATCCTCATACCTATGATTCTGTTCCTATTCTGGTTTGCTTAGATTTTGTTTTTACTTTTTAGATTCAGTTCTTGATAGTTGTGAGTCTTTTGTTATTTTAGTGTTCATAGTTTTGATCTTCTTTTTCTTAAGTAAGTCCCTTTGACATTTCATATAATAATGGCTTGGTGATGATGAACTCCTTTAGCTTTACCTTGTCTGGGAAGCACTTCATCTGCCCTTCCATTCCAAATGATAGCTTTGCTGGATAGAGTAATCCTGGTTGCAGGTTGCCTTTCAACACATTGAATACTGCTTGCCAGTCCCTTCCTGCCTGCAAAGTGTCCCCTGAAAAATCAGCTGATAGTCCTATAAGCACCCCACTGTAGGCAACTCTCCACCTCTCTCTTGCTGCCCCAGGGACTCTCATTTTATCTTTCACCTTTCGCATCTCAATCATGATGCGTTCTGGTGTGGCCCCCTCTGGGTTCAGCTCAACCGCAACTCTCCGTGCTTCCCAGACCTGTATGTCCATCTCTTTTGCAAAATTTGGGAAGTTTTTCTCATTTTTTTTCAATTCTTGCTTCCTCATTCTGCACTGGTTGACTCTTTTATTCGTTCTTATGTTCCAAATCATTCATTTGAACCCGTTTTCTTCCCTTCACCATTGATTGGCTTTGTGTGGATTTTCCTGTTTCACTTAGCATAGCCATCACTTCTTCTCTTATGTGTTTGCCATGCTCAAGCATATCTGTCAAGCCTGTGAGCATCTTTATCACCAGTGTTTTGAATTCTGCATCTGTTAGGTTGGCTATCTCCTCATCTGTTAGGTTGGCTATCTCCTCATTGCTTAGTTCTCCTACTGGAACCTTGATCGATTCCCCCTCTGGGGCCATACTTCTCTGTCTCCTCATTCTGACAGGATCCTGTGTGTGTCTGCCTCCACATCCCAGGTAGAGCTGTCACTCCTGCGACATTGTAAGGGGCGGAGCCTTAGGGATTCGTCAGTACAGGGCGACCTGTTTCACCACATTGTGGCGCTGTATGTGGGGGAGGGGTCTAAGAGGGAACAATGTCACTCGTCCAGCACTTGCCCACTTTCCAGGCACCTCTTCCACTTCCGCACTGGACTGGCGCCCCTCTGGCTGCTGCCCTGGCCGTCGTTCCCAGAGTGGGTGGGTCTGCGGACGTTCTAGGACCGTAGAGGCCCTCCAAACAAGCAGACTCTGCTGAGACTGGCAGTTTCTGCCTCCACCCCAACCCCCACTGGCCTGCACAGTCAGAAGCAATGAGGCTTAATTTTCCCAGGTGCTGGGACCATGAGCTGCAACATTCGGTGAGGAGCCGGGAATGCTCCCCAGGTGTCCCTCCTGACTTTTTAAAACATGTGACTGCATTTTCTGCTGGCCTGCAGCTGCTGCCACCACCACACCATGTCCTCTCCACCCCGCTCTTCCGCTCCTACCTGTCTGGATGAGTATTTCTTCTTTATATCTTTGTTTGCTGGACTTCCATGTAGTTTCATTTTCTGGAACTTCTGGTTGTTTCTAGTCTTTAGGTAGTTGTATTCCTTCTTAGTTGTGGAGGGAGAGGCAGCATGTCTGTCTATGCCTCCACCTTGGCCGGAAGTCCTACTTTTATTCTTTATACATGGTTTCTTTTAGTTCTTTGAACATATTTACAACACTTGAGTTAATGTCTTTGTCTAGTAAGTCCAATATCTGGGCTTCCTTGGGGACAGGTTCTATTGGTTGGAGTTTTTTCCTGTGTATGGGCCATATGTTCTGTTTTTGGTATGTCTTATAATTTTTTGTTAAAAACTAAACATTTGGACTTCCGGCCAAGATGGAGGCTTAGACGGACATGCTAGGTCTTCCTCTACAACTATAGAGGAATACAACTACTTCAAAACAAAGGATAACTAGAAATTCCAGAAAATAAAACTACACGGAAGCCCAACATATGAAGTTATAAACCAGCGGTGCCATTTGGGCAGGTAAGAGTTAAAGAAGGCAAAGCTGTTTGCGGAGCGGCAGGCGGGGCGGCGAAAAATCCCAGAGGCAATCAAGCCCCTGGCGTGCGCGACTCCAATCAAGCCCCTGGCGTGCGCGACTCCAATCAAGCCCCTGGCATGCGCGACTCCGGGCGCTGGGGAGAGCAGCCGCAGCATCGCCTTGAACAGTGAGGCCCAGGGGGGCGGGAGGACGGATCCCGGTCTCCTAGCTGAATAACTGTGTGAATCCATCTTGGACCCCCGCCCCCACAGAAAGCACCACAGGGCTGCGAAATAGGTCGCGGACAGGCAGGCGCCGGCCGGTCGCTGATTTGTGACGCGTACACAGGCACTGCCCCCGACAGCCAGCCCAGGAAAACAAAACGCATCTGTCAAAATGTGGCAGACAAATATAGAGATCCCGGTGGCACAACTCACCAGACAGCAGATAGAGAACCTGACAGATGAACAGATAAGAAACCTGTCAGAGGCTCAGTTCTGGGCCATTGTTATCAGGTGGCTTACAGAATTCACAAAAGAGCAGGAAAAAGATATGAAAGAAGCGAAAAACTTTCATAACGAAAGGAACAAAACCACATACGAGACAGATGGTGAGGAATCCAGAGTTCATTTCAACAAACTGGAATATGGAGAAGGAACAAGCAGTCAACCAAAGCAGCGAGAGGAAATAGGAAGCAACAATGAGAGGATCAGAAACCTCTGGGAAAGCTATAAAAGGCCCAACATAAGAATCATTGGTTTGCCAGAGAATGAGGAAGATGAACTAGAACTTGAAAAATTGAGTGAAAATATAATAAAGGAGAACTTCCCAGACTTGGGGAAGGGAATAGACATGCAGGTCCAGGAAGCAAGGAGAGTTCCCAAGAGACTGGACCCAGGGAGAACCACTCCAAGACACATTATAATCAAAATGTCAAAAATTAAGGATAAAGAGAGAATCTTAAAAGCAGCAAGAGAGAAGAAAAGAATTATGTACAAAGGGGTCCCAATTAGACTATCAGCTGACTTCTCAAGGGAAACACTACAGGCAAGAAGGGACTGGCAAGAAATATTCAAAGTAATGAAAATCCAAAACCTACAACCACGAATACTCTATTCAGCGAAATTGTCATTCAGAATAGAAGGACAGAGAAAGTGTTTCCAGGACAAAATAAAACTGAAAGAGTTCATTAGATCCAAACCACTGTTATATGAGATGTTAAAGGGACTGGTTTAAAAAACAGAAGCTAGGGAGATGAAACAAAGGCAAACGAAACAGGCAACGAGAGTGGAAAAGGAACTGTGGGTAAGGGAAGCATAGTGGGGGGAGGTCAACAGGGAGTGGGAGTGGGGAGAGGGAGGGAGATGATATAGGAATTGGGGATCATGGTAGGAGGGAATGGAATAGACGGAGAGAGATTGGGAGGAACTGTATGCACAACTAATGGACATGATCTAAAAGGGGGGGACAACTGGAGGGAGGGGGGCCACCGGGTGGAGGGGAGCAGAGGGAAGGGAAATTGGCACAAATGTAATATTTTAATCAATAAAACACATTAAATCTGAAAAAAAAAAAAAAAAAAAACTAAACATTTAAGCATTATAATATGGCCATTTGGGACACCAGAGTCCTTCCCAGGGTTTGTTGCGGTTCCCATTGGTTATTATTGTTTGTTGTTGCTACTGCTGTTGTTTGTTTAGTGACTTATCTGAATAAATTATACTCTCTATCATGTGTGACCACGGATGCCTCTGCTCAGTTAGCTTAGTAGTCAGCTAACAAATAGATAGAAATGTCTTTGATGCCTTGAACCAAAATGTCTCCCTATATTTGCCAAATTCCTCTGTGGGTGTGCTTTGGGGCATGACTTCAGTGATTAGATAGGTAGTTTACAATTCTGCCATAGCCTTATTTTCCTGCCTGTACAGAGCTAGAAATGAGAAATTAGGGCTTTCTAAGGCATGTCTGTAGCCCTATACATGCACATGTCCTTCTGGATTCCCAGGAATTTGTCAGAGGTTTTCAAAGGCCCCCTAACCAACATTTTATTCCCCAGTTTTTTCTTTCAAATTTTTTGCTCAGCTCTTGGTTAGTCCCAAATGGAACCACAGCCTCAGGTAGCTGCAATGTTTTAAAAAAATCCCATTCTTTATTTTTAACAAATACCCAAACAATAAGACTGTTTGCTCATTCTGAGTCAGGTCAAATAAAGACAATTCCGTGAGGATGCAGCTATTAGAGAGAGCTCCAAACCTATTCTGTCCCATTACACTGGCTGTAAGTTTGCTGGTTTCACAACTACTATTGCAAGGCTGTTGGTTTCTAAGGCTACTGCAGAGATAGGATGAGGGAGTGGGAATAGGACAAGTTAACATGCCATAATACTCACTGTGCTTTAAAAGATTCAGCCATTTTTCTTAAACAAATGCTCCCCAGATTGTTGCAAACTTTGGTTGATATCTAGAGTTCAGAAAAAGTTGACTTTTGACCATTTCTGTTAGTGTTCTCACTGCTTTTCTAGAGGAGTCAATTTTTCAGAGGTCCTCACTCCACCATTCTGTAAGTGCTTCTCTTAAAAAATAGTTTATAAATATCACCTGGATTCAATTCTACATTGCTTTCTTTCTACTCACATGGTAAAATATTTCTTCCCTCTTTTCTCCTTCAGTGAGTAAATCAGAGGAGAGATATGAAAAATATGTTTTCTGATTTTGTATAGTAGTTTCCTTACTCTACAGTGTTATGGAGGAAGTGTCAGGAGCAAAATGGACCAAAGAGCTTTCTTTTCAAATATAAATCCAGAAGCACAATGTTTTTAGTTCTATGCTAGTTCCAAAATGAACTGGAATTGGAGAAATGTTCAATTAAAGAGAGTGGGAAATGGATATATAACATTCTAAGAAAAGAGGGGTTTTATGCCTGAGTTTCCTACAGGAAGAAGAGTGGAGCTTCTAAATGAGCCAGGTATGGGATGATTACTCAACCCCTAATTTCATTTTGCCAGCATTAAACCTTTCTCCACAGCTTTCTTCAAGTAGCAGGTACCAAGGTGAGTGGATGCAAAATAAATCCACAATCAGTACGTTTCCTTTTTAAAGCAAAACTGGAATTGATAAAGGAGCATGGTGACAAATTTCAGGATCCGGGGAGTGGTTAGAGGGAAATTTGCATGCATGACCTCACCCAGAAACTCCAGCCCCAAAGTACATAAATAGGTGAGGTCTTACCCAGTTCCAGACCCAGCAGTTCCCAAACAGATCAAGACCATGGCAGTCCTTGGTTCCACACTGCCATCCCTGGGGCTGTTTCTGTGCCTTGGAATGCTGTTTATTTCTTCCAGCTCTGCAAATGACAGTGACAGCTGCATGCTCTTCAGTGCAGTCATCTCCACCGCTTCTCCAGGCATCGAGGCCAGTCCCGGTGTCTATGAAAGCAACACACTCTACACAAGTGAGTAGAAGCCATTCTCTGGTGCCTTCTTTTCTGTACGGGGAGTTTACCACAATTTCAGAACATAACCCTCCATCTCTGCTCTCAGTTACACAAAATATGCATTTTTGACCTGGATGGGCAGTGGGGACAGAAAGAATAAGAACATGTGAGAGAGTGGTTTGGGTGGAAATATCTGCATGTTCCCTGTGCCAACTTGAGCAACAAGGAGTCATTAAGTTCCAACACCCAGGCTAACTGAGCCCCAGCAAGAGCACACCCATGGCAAGTTCTGACTTAAAAGCGGCATGTTTATTATCTTAAGGGACAATAATTGCATCACACTTTGTAATCTTCTCACATCCATTTGATAACAAAGTGCCGCTGTGGATGACTGTATATTGCACAACTCCAGCCGGCACTGTTCATACTTAGTCCACAAATGAAAAGTCTAGTTCACCGGACATGGGAAGTATTTCTACCTCTGACTTAAGATACATCCCAAGGTGAAGGATTTTGCTGTTGACATAGAAAGAAATAGAAACCTACCTTGTGAAGTAGGAGGTTGCAGAGAGAGGGGATGATGAGCCTTCTGACAGCATGAAGAACAGGAGAAAGAGTCAAAAAATGATATAAGGAGCCTGAAACTAAGAGAAGTTAAATGACTTCCTCAGGGTCTCTCTGCTAGTAAGTGGCAGAACTGGGTCTTGAATCTTCTTTTCATTCTTAATCCAATGCTTTCTTTAGAGGTGCCTAGTAATATTTTATAAATATCCCTTTTGGGATCAGCCAAACCTACAAATCAAGGCAACTGCTTTCTAATTGCTTTCATTAACAATATTTAATATGGTGGCTTACATGTATTAATTCATTTAGTCCTCATAACAACCTATTAGGTAGAGACCGCTGTCATTCCTGTTTTGTAAATGAAAACACAGAGGTAGAAATGCTAGTGACTTGCTCATGTCAAAGAGCTACTTAAATGGTGGAAATGGAATATGAACCTGAGCAATCTATCTTCAGAGACTCTGCCATTAACCACTATACTATATGCCTCTCAATTATAGTAATGAGAGCTGATACTATGTGCTGAGTAGTTCTCGGGGTCAAGGCTATTATCTTCCCATTTTACAGATGACAACTGAGGCACAGGTAAGTTAAAGTTTTACCCAAGATCACTAGTAACATAGCTAATATTTGAACCTAAAAAGCAGTCCAGCTTTGTTCAGCTAGGCTGTCCAGCTTCAGAGCCTGTCTTCTTAACTATGTTATCCTGCCTCTCTTAAAACTCTAACCAAATTTTATAGGGACCACCAGGGTGATATCCACACCCAGGGTCTACAGATTCCAGGCGTGTGATATAGCCTGCCTTCACACACCCATGCCAGCTTATACTTTTTTCTTTCTTTTTTCATGGTGACTGTCACTAAATGCCTCAGTATGATAAGGCTCACTATGTCCTACTCATTCAGGCAGTGGATCTTGTCCTACAGGGCAGGGAGGAAAATCTTGTAATTCAAGATGAAGATAAGGAGGGCAAAAGTGTGACGGTGTACCTGGGAAAGGACCTGGAAGGGTGGGGGTCAGAGGGACTACTACAAAAGAGATTAGAGATCTCTGGCATAAAATACATCCAAGGTGAAGGAGTTTGCAGTGGAAATAAAAGAAACAGAAACCTACCTTGTGAAGGTAGGGGGATGCAGAGAGGTGGGATGATAAGCCTTCTGATGGCAGGAAGACAGGAGACACAAGAGTCAAAAGATGATCAGTAAGCCACCTTAAAGGGAAATGCCCCTTGTAAGGGAACATGCTGGGTGAAAGGGAAATGCGGCATTTATAGAAGCAGTGGTGAAGCAGAGGGAAGGCGAAGGAGGAAAGGATGCAATGTACTTCCCCAAACTTCATCTGATTTCATCTCAGAATGTGCTACAGCTCTGTGATACACTAAAGGAATGATTTAAGTTGAGTCAAAATCCTGTGCCCACAAGAGGTTTGAAGTGCCAGATTTCACATTTAGGATTACAAAACCCCTGTAGTGTCATTGTGGGTCTCAGCTGACTGGGGCACTAACTTTTAGGGAGACTGAGTAAATGCCCGCACAGACTAACTTCTCCTTATTTTGATTCTGAAAATCTCTAAATTTGAGGATTTGTGTCAACATTGGTAAGTCATATGTAAATGGCTTGGCAGGTCCCAAGACACAATTGCAACTCGGGCAAATCTTAGAACAGTTTCCCTGGGTCTGTCTTCATATCATTGAAAGAACCCCATAACGCAATAACATTTATGTGAAGACTGTACTAGGTAAGCATCTGTGTCCATTTTTTACTTCTATGGACAAGGGGATGTAACTTGCCCATATTTTTTCCTGAATCTTCAGCTTTAAGGGTACTCACTATGCACAACTTTTTAAATCAATCAGTTAGTAGTTATTTACTGCCTTCCAGGTGCCCAGCACTGGGCTGGCCAGATACTGGTGCAGATGAAACCACAGTATGCAATTAAGCCATAATGTAATTAAGTACTCAACTCTACAGTAGAAAACATAAATGTTTCAGGAGTGAGAGGAAAAGAAGGCTGAATTGGCCTGGAGGTGGACATTAGCAGGATCTTGGAAAATAAATGGGGATGAAATGTGTGATGAGAGCAAAGTAAGGATTCCACACAGACAGCCAGACATGAACAAAGATCAGGAGCAGGTGTGAGTCACGTGTGTCTGTAGAACCAGAGGAAGGCTGGCCGCCCCTAGAGTGGGAGCGCAAGGAGCAGAGAGAGCTAGGCTATGAGGGTCATAAAAGCTACATGCCGGATACTGTAACTGACAGAACAGAAGCAGAAATGTTTAGCTGCTCTAGTAATAAGAGCACTTGAAAGGTTTGGGAGAGCAGTGTCTCCTGATAGAAGTGTTGTGTGTGGAAGACTGATCTGGCCGCAGCCTGAAAGGAGGAGAGCATGGAGACCAGAAATCCAAATAAAGCAGATGCCTAGGAGAGAAGAAAGGAGGACAAAAGCCAGAGTGAGAGAGGGAAAGCAGAAGAAAGGACAGAGGCAAGAGTAGCCCCGCGGGAGAGCTGACAGATCTGATGACTACCTGGATGACACCATCACTGTCACAGTCCACCTCACCACCATGTACACATACATCTAGGACAAATGCCAGGTTCTCACTGAGCAAGTTGGGGCCCATAGGATCTGGCTCAGCCCACATTAATTGGCAATCACAAGTAAATAGAACAGAGAAGTGTTTTGTGCTAGAAATAATAACCGCAATTGATCTAACATCCACAATGCATTAAAGTCTTCTCATTGTTCTCTTTGCTCCTTTCAAGATAAGGTATCATGATATCCATATTAAAAAGATAATGTCATTATCTCCAGACCTAGAATCAGGCTTGGTGCAAAGCAGGCATATAATAAATATTTGTGCAGTGAATGATGAAAAATAAGAAAACTGAGGCTCAGAGGTGAAATGACTCATTAAAGCTAGAAATCAGAACCAGGACTCTCTGATCCTATTGTGCTACATGATCGATTTTCTTTGGTTTGTGAAGAAGTCCTTGAAAAAATTTTGGGTGTCTGAAAGTACCCTGGTGAACACATTAGCATTGAGGAATTCCTTCAGAAGGGGTCTTCTAAGGAAGGAAATGAACCCACTGAAATATTCTCTTGAAATTGTCTCCCAATTACACACCAGAATGCTGACATTAACAAGTGTCAGTGCGGTCCCTTGTGAGTACATGCTAGGCTAGGGGCCACCTGACTCATTCACATGCATCAACCCTGACTCTTCCCACATTCCACTCCCCCTGAAAGAAAGGCAGAGCACATTTATACCCCCTCATCTGACAGATAAGAACCAGGCTCAAGAGATTAAGAGCCAGACTCAAATCTCACCCCTGGTATGTAGCAAACCAGGACCAGAGAATAGGTTTCCTTTTCCTGTAGAAAATTTAGAAAACACTAAAAAGCACTAAGAAGAAAATAAAAATCATCTGTAATCCCACTACCAGTAAATCACCGCAGTTAATATCTTGATGGCTTTCCTTCCAGACTTTTCTCAACTTCTATAAAAATGGGACCATACTATATGTACATGTTACTTGTAAGTTTTTTTTTATGTGAATTCCTAGATCTTTACTATATTTTTACTGAAGCTAGATGAATAATTTTCAGCAATTACAAGACAAATTGTTCTAGGTGAATGAGCAAGCTGACCTTTTATATACTCATGTATCACTCTCATAATTTTCTAAGACTTCAAAGTGGAGTTAATATTGAATTGGGTTTTAACATCAACACCACCTCCTTTAATCTCTTCCCACCACTCAGAAAAAGGTATTTCTGCTTTAGTAATAGACTTCTGAACACCTTAATTTTGGCATATTGTTGGCAGGTAGGCAGAGTAGGATATTTGGAGTCAGGGAAGTCTTTTTTAGTGCCTATTTATTTTTTATTTTATTTATTTATTTAACTGAGCGCCTATTTAAATCACAACTTTTCTAATATCTTTTTTTTTCCAGCTTGTCATTATTCTTTTTTTTAAAGTATATTTTATTGACTATATTGTTACAATAGTTCCAATTTTTCCCCCTTTGCTCCCCTGCGCCCAGCATCCCCCTTCCCCAACAATCCCCTCCCCAAGTCCATGCCCATGGGTTGTATATACAAGCTCTCCTGCCTCACCCTTTCATATATTCTTCTTCTTCTTCTTTTAAATAATTAATTAATTAGTTAAATATTTTAACAATAAAAAATAATCCCTCCCTCTCAGACTTAAGACCCTTTACAATCTTATAAAGGACAATGGACGAAGGTCTCGAGCTCCTCTAGCTGCTTCAAGCTGGACATGGTCGTCATGCTACCTACCCTTAGGTCAAGAAATCCCTAATAAGAGAGGGGGTGTGGAGGGGAGGGTGGCCTTCCCACATGGGGAAGGATCGTGCAGAGTCCATGTCAGTTGGCTGTCTCTGGACAACAGCATGCTTGGTTTAACAGGCTGGCATCCTTGTTGTATTCTGGGGGCAACAGGGTTAAAGGACATCATTCAATCCATAACCACTAGATGACAAAAGATAGGTATTAATTTTTCAATGTCCCACATTAGGGAAAAGAAGGGCTTCTTTGGAGGAAGGTATGCCAGGTACATCTCACTTACTTACTTGTAAGATTTTTTAAGTTAATTTTGATTTCATGATCCTCATCCCTTGTCTTGCTACATAAATGGTTGACTGTCTCCTTATCATTTCTTCCTAGTATCGGTTCCTGTGAATGACGGTACCAGATCTGTGGTCCTGCGAGCACTGGATATGAACAACAACTCCATAGGCTTCTGGTATGGAGAACACTGGGCCTGTAACAGCAGCGTCCTGTACCGCATGAAGGACACCCATGAAAGGCTCTTCAGAACCACCTGGCAATCTCCTCATTCCACGAACATAACTACAGTCGAGATACAGTAAGAACCTATGTACATAGGATTTGGACTTTTACAATTTCATATTGGGTTTATGCAGTTTTACGCTGATCTTGGAGGACTCAAAATATAACCCAGTTATAATGTGGAGAATTCAGTACCTGCACTCCTTTTCTGCCTCACCATTTTTATCTTACCTTTTATCTATGAGTTTACGCGCACAAACACACACGCACCATGTATGTTCGACATAAACAGAAAGAACTGGTGTTAAAGAAAACTAGAGCTAGACAGTGGTTAAAGCAAAATTAACGAATGAATGAATAAAAAAATATATATACATACGTATGTTCATAATACATATATACATAAAGAAAATATTTTATTCAGGACTATTGCAATAGGAGAAAAGAGACCTTAGTATAGAACCAGGCTCAATTATGAATACAACACGAGCAAGTGGAAATTTATAACCAAGAAGCAGGGTGGAAAATTACTGAGAGGAAACATCAAGCCCCATACAGTGGGTGAGGGGATTCTGGCTAAACTGACCTAACAGGATTGTTGCTGAAGGGCATGCCAAGGTGATGAGATATCACCTGGGTGTTGGTAGAAAATGAGGAACTCAATCAGACATTAAGAATTATCAAATATTGAGGGTAAGACGTTCTTGTTAGCCCTGAATGGTGTGGCTCCATCAGTTGGGTGTTCATTCCATAAAGCAAGAGGTTGTGGGTTCGATCCCCGGTCAGGGCACATATACCTGGGTTGCAGGTTTGATCCCTGGTCTGGGTATGTATGAGAGGCATCTGATCGATGTTCCTCTATCACATCGATGTTTCTCTCCCTCTCTCCCTTCCTTCCCCCTCTCTAAAAAAATAAGTAAAATCTTCAAATAATTATTTAAAAAGAAAAGAATAAGTTCTTGTTAAACTGACTTAGAAGGGTTCTTGCTAAAACTGGATTTTACCAGCAGGGCACAGATGCCTAGAAGGAGGTCCCAAAGCCTGGCTAAAGTTTGGTCAAGCAAAGAATCTTTGTCACTGAGCACCCTGTTTGCCTCAAACTCTCCACGTTCAAACTAGAGGATCATTTCTTTAAAACATAGATTCCTTTCGGAAATGGCTTGCTAACAGAAAGTATGATGATTGTGTAATAACTGGCTTCCTAGTGTCACACCAAATGGACACACTCTTATTCTGAGGTGAGACCAACCAGGGGCTCATATTGCACTTTAACTTTAGCCAGGGATTTGTTACCAACTTCACTTTTAGAGAACAAATGTTGAGAGGTCCTTACCGGTTTGGCCTGCCGTTTTGGGCTGAAAGCACAAGTCTGACCATCAGGCCATGTCCACTATGAACAGCCGTCTCTGTGGACAGTAGTGGAGATGAGGCTGTCAAGCCATCCCACCCTCGCCTGCCATGCCCGGGGCCTGCTTGGACCTAGCTGGCTCCCACAGAGGGTCCTGCAAAAGCAGAGTTCAAAGGAGCTGCTACAATCTGGCCTCACAACTAGAGCAATCTCTTCGAGGCCAGCCAAGGCTAATTAGGGCAATGACTTCTCCTTTCGCCTCTGCTCATTACAGCCTCCACACTCATGCAACACAGGATAAAAGACCAAGCAGTGACAATCTGCAACAGAAACAGCACATTCCCACTGACAGTGCGGTCTCCAGACCCTTCCTGACTTGCACCCCACTATGATGCACTGGCTTGTCTGCTTGTCTGCAATGTACATGCACAGCCTTGATCAGCAAGGCTGACAAGGAGAGGGGAGCAGCATGTGTGATGGGGGATAAAGAAAGCAGGGAACTCCGCTGTGCTAGGTAGGGCACAAAAGCGATATGAAGAGATGCCTGGCCATGAACTTGACAATGAGGTTTGGTGAGGCGAGGCCTTTACAGACATGATTACTGAGGTTAAACATCACTTCCTCAAGAAAGCATTCCCTAAACTCCCAGATAAGGTCCAGATCCTTGTTTTCACTCTCACAACTTCCACTGCTTTGTGAGAGCACATATCACCACTGTGATCAATTACTTAATTTTTTAGTTGATTATTCATTTAAAATCTGCTTCTCTGAAGGTACTCTGAGTGCCACATGGTAAGACCACTGTCGCCTCAGCACCAAGCACAGTGATTGGCATGCTGTGCACTCTCATTAATTGTTGAATGTATAATAATGGACCCAATTATATAAGAACAATAGACTAAGCTTCACAGATCATTTAATGAACATAAAGCAACTACTGTGTGTCAGTCATTGTTGACAACAGAACCTGCTTTCAAGGAGCTGGCCCTCCAGTGTGGGGAGAGGCTCACAGCAAGACAGTGCAGTAGAGGGGCATGCCTTTCTGATGGAGATCTGTCTGGATTAACAATAATAAGGAGAACAACTTCTTGGAATTACTATTAAATCTGTGGGAAGATGTGGTCTGGATGGATATTACAGGCAGAAGGACTGGCTTGAACAAAGACCAGAAGTGTATACCAGCCCGTGGGGAGTTTAGGGTGGTGAAGTTGGTTGGGGTGGGGGATGGACATGATCTCTGGAGCAAGATCATGGAGGATCTTACTTAAGACAATATAGAGCAGAGCAGTATTGAATGCTCTTCTAATGGTGCCATAGAGAAAGTAAACACAAAAGGAACTGAGACGTTGGGATCCTCTGGCAAGACAGAAATGTGAGCTGAACTTGTGAATTCCACAGCTGAGATCCTCACCATTATCTCTCATTGATTTACTTCCACAGAGCCTTCGCTGTCAATTCGCACACAGTGGCTTCATTTTCTAATCTGAAACTGAAAAAACAAGGTAAGTTCCTTTGCAGCTTTTACATATCTGACAGTGAACTCAATCAGCCTGGAATATTACTTTGTGGGTACCCCAGAAAAAAGTCTTCTACTCATGCATTACCCAGATATCAGCTGAGCCTTCTAGAACCTTGAAATCTACATAAGATTAGCTTAATCCCTTATCCTATGCCCTGCAGAACAAAAAAGTCATCCCCAAGATTTCTGCCAATTTCTAGGGGCTTTATGTTCTCACAGCCACCTGTGGCTCCAGAATCCTGCTTCCTCAGGATCCATTTGTATTCAAAGCCACACAGGCCCCAGTATGAAAGTCAGCTCCTTCCTCCATTACCCACAGAGACTTCCAACTCACATAAAACCTTCACAAGTATAGCAGACTTTGTAGGGAGAAGGGGGCAGATCTGCACAAAGAATTGATAGCATAAAAATACCCAAAAGTGCATTCTTCTCAGAATGACCTTTGGGCGCCACCACCACCACCAGGAATCCCCACTGGTCTTTCACAGGCTGTAGTCCCCTCCTTCAGACCACCCTGAGGCTCCTTGCCCTTCTTTTCTCCTCTCTGTCCCTTTATTCTCCCACCTCCCTCTAGGGAGCTAAAACAAATTCAAGAAGTTAAAAGTTCAAAAATATAGGTAACTTGCCTAAGGTTACACAGAAAGGAAATGGAAAAACGAGGACTGAAATTCCACATCTTATACCTTTTACACTTTTCTTAGACTTACATCAAAACTATAAAGATGATCTTATTTTAAAATGAAGTCTTTAAATACAAGATTCAACCAAGAACAAGAAACATTAATCTTTCTCAGTGTCCAGATAACAGGTCTTCCCCAGGAGACCTCAAACACTGAAATACATCTACTCTCTGCCCATTTTCCCGCCAGTCATACACTGCAAATGTGGTCAAAGGGACATCTATTTTTAAAAACAATTTTTAAAGTTATTATTCATAATGAAACTATTATATAAAAGTCTTTATAATTTCCTTGGTGGTTTTCCCTCTGAAAAGACTGGATGGTATTTTCTTCCTCAAGGACATTCTCAAGATGAACAGGAGTGTAAATGCTAAGAAAGGAGGGGGGGGGATGTTTGTTTCTAATCAGGACTCCTTATCACCGTGCTAATAAAATCCAGTTGAAAAAAATTAAAATATAGTGGTTGTGTCAGACTTTCTGGCTCAGTGAGATGCCAGAGAAACGTCTGGGGAAACGCTAAATGAGATAAGGCAATGCCACAGACTTAAAGGCACACTCCAGGCAGGCAGAAAAGCTATGCGCCTAAACAAATCACTGTACATTTCCCTTCTTCTTTATAGTCCCCTCTGTGGTTCAATCAGACCCTTGAAGGCATCATTGCCAAGTTCCAGATTTTCCAGGATCAGATATCCCACCCACAACCCACTTCCCACCGCCTGGGGGCTACAGGCTTGGCTTTCTCTGCTTCTCAGCAAGGCAACCTCAGAAAGCCAAGGTATGGTCAGATACTGCATGGGAAAATGACCAGTGCCCCAGAAACAGGAAGGAATTCAGGGGTTTAGGCAGTGCTTCTTTCCACTTACTTTAAAAAAGGAGTAGCCAAGTAGCCATCCTCAGGTCTGGATGGTAACTAGTTCTTCTTCTTTTTAATCCTCACCTGAGGATATGTTTATTGATTTGAGAGAAAGAGAGAGAGAGAGAGAGAGAGAGAGAGAGAGAGAGAGAGAGAGAGACTGAGAAACATCACTGTAAGAAAGAAATATTGATTAGTTGCCTCCCATAGCACTTGGACCAGGAATCAGATCTGCAACCTTTTGGTGTATGAGACAATGCTTCAACCAACTGAGCCACTCAGACAGGGTGATAACTAGTTCTGACAAGTTTTACATGCAACCTTTGAAATAAGCAACAAAAAATGATTGTGACATTCTGGATCATATTTGCATTGATGCATCTAATACCATATTAAGGATACTTGAGGGTTGACAACCAACCCAACAATAAATTCAGTAGTCATGTAATTAAGTATAAATTCTTCCCCCTGTAGGACTGAGTTGACCGTAAGAGTAGATAGTCTTCTCACTTTTTTCCCTTGACATTCTGTACCCCAAAGTTTCCCCCCTCCTCTACACACATTTGGTCCTTGAGACATGCTTATTGAATTTTGTTCATGAACTCCAGCTCCAGTGTTCCATCAAATTAGCCTCATTTCTCTGGTGCCCACCTACTACCCAACAGAGGTTCTGATGCTTTTTCAATTTTTTTCCAGAAATGACCACATCGTCACACTCCACAATCTCCACTACCAGGCCAACCACAACCCGAATCCTAAATCCAACCTCAACTCTAACCACAACCCGAATCCTAAATCCAACCTCAACTCTAACCACAACCAAAAGCATGGCCAACAGACTCTTCCTCAGCCCGCTCACAGATGCCATTCAGATCCTGCTTGTCTTTCTCGCCAGCAAACTCCTCTTCTAGAGGATGCTAGGAGAACAACTGTTCCTGCCTCTGCTACATCCTCCTTCATTAAAGTCCAATCCAGGGCTCCATTGTGTGTGTGAATGAAGGCCTCGTGTTCTCAATGTGCAACTCTACTGCCACTGCTTCAAACGAAAAAGGAGACTTGATTGAGAGTAGCCAGTCTACTCACTGGTGGATCTGGGGCACACAGATGTTCAACTGGATCTTTCAGGACACAAATTAGGCTTTTTTATAACCACTTAGACCTGGTCTGGGTGTAACCTGGAATTCTGGCTCTAGTTTTAACATGTTGACAGTCAGTTCCATAGCCAATCTAAACTTCTGTTCATTGCCAAATGATTCCTCTGTGTCCCTGAGTCTCTCTGGGAACAATCTTTCCTCACTTTCAAGATAATCTCAGACTTCTGACCAAACCCACGCAGGTTACACAGAGTTTCTATGGCTCATGTGACTCAACAAGGAAAGGAGAAATCATACTCATGCTACTGGCAACAACAGTAGCATCGGAAGGGCAAGGAAATAGGAATGTACCATGTCTGAGCAGCCAAAGATAGGGAAAGATGATGGCATAAAGGCATTATTTTCTGTGTCATACCAAATAAATCATATTTCAAACAAGAATAATGTGTTAAATTCCGATGTTTTTAATAAGTGATTCGTTTAAAATACAGAGAATGTTATCTAATTTTATTCAATTGTGTGAGCATTAAAATATTAATAAAATGATGAGTATATATGTTTCCAAGGCCTGATCTAAGGGTAAAATTTTCTCAATTTTAATATTCAAGTGTAAACTAGTCGTTTTTTCCTAAATGGTGTTTTCCACTAAGAGAAATGAGCAAAATATAATATTTATAATACAACATAAAATCAAAAGAAAGCATGGTATTTCCAGTAATAACCAAAGAAGTTTTCCTTTAATAATTATGTTGAATTCCAGGACGCTGACATTCAGTGACTGGCCATCCTTCAGGGACAGTCTCCCTGTGAATAGGCCGTCCTTTCCTGTTTTGTAGGTCTTTTTCTGTAACTGGACATTTTGAATATTGTTATGTAGCAACACTGGAAATCAGGTTCTCCCTTCTCTCCATGGTAGGGTGTTGCTGCTTGTTGAGTCATCCATTTGTTTAGTGACTTTTCTAAACTACTTTTGGGAAGTAGTTCTTGTAGTGTGGTCACTGAAGTCTCTTCTCTGTAACTGCAGCAGTCAGCCAGTCTCCTGACAGATTTTCTTAAATGCTCAAATTTGACAGCCTTTCCTCATAAGCATTCTCCTAATAGATGTGACAGGTTTTGTTTTGTTTTTTTCTAAGTTAGGTTCTAGAGTTTTGTAAAGGTTGCCTGACAGTTTTTCCAGCATAATGGGTGCTTCAGTGGAGGGACCAATTCTTGGAGCTCCTTATTTCATCATTTTCTGTGCCAACACTCAGTAGCTATTAGTATATGCCAAGCACTGTGCTAAGCACTTTACATGCAGTGTCTCATTTAATCCTCACAACAGCCCTTTTGAGATGCAGCAATTTACAGATGAGGACACTCAGGAAGTAAATTAAGTATGAAGCTGGGTTTTGAAGAGAGGTGTGTTCTGCTTCAGAGCCTGCACCCTTCACCAGGACACACTAAGGGCTCCCTGAGTGGCTCCGCTCCCCTGAGACCCCCAGAACAACTGGTTCCCTGGGCCATGAGACAGGGAGAGGGTACAGGTGTCCCTTGCTGACACAAGCAGGCTGCATGCCCCAGAAGCACTCCTCCCTGCCCCACTTCCCTGCCACTACCTCCAGGATGACCAGAAGTGAGTCCTGCCCCAGCAAGCTAGAAACAAACTTCATCTCAGGTCAATGGGGAAGGTGTGACAAATATCCAGGAAAGATGCTCTCTGAAGAAGGGATATTTTTAGACTCAAATAAATCTGGGTGAATTCAGACAAGCAGTACAGAGGCAGCTGAGCAAGAGTGCTGGGTTAGCAGGCAGGAAACCTGTTACATTCCAATTCTGCTGCAAAGTACAAAGGTAACCTTAACCAAGTGCCTTTACATTCTTCCACCTCGGTTTTTTCATATGCTAGCTAAGAGGTATCTCAGCTCTCTTTGGGGTCTCAATTTTTATTTCTGTCATAGCTTGACATAGTTCTAAAGGCCTGGTCAGAGATAATAAGTAGGTATTATCTTAATGCCATCTCTGACAAAGGCTGCTGGGAGCCCTGTTAAGAAGGATTCTAAAGCAAAATCCAGGCTCAGAAATAGAGTATTGTACTCAACAAGTGATGTCTTCCTTGGGCTCAGGAGACAGGAATTCAAGCAGCACAGGTTCTGAGTATTTGCTATTCCTGGTCCCTCTTTAGGCAGCGTGGGTAACCGAATAAAAGTGAAGGGCTGCAGAAGTACATACATTCTCACCCCTCTCAGGAATAGCTAATCCAGATTCTCATATTTGTGATTAACTTCCTGATCCTAATAGGAAAGTGTGATACACCAAAAGGAAAAAAAAATGCAGAGACAACTGTAAGGAAGCCCACAGGCTCTAACCTGTGCAGTAAAGAGAGGCACACTAGGTGTGCTGTTCGTGCTCCCACACTCACATGCCTAGCCTCATTCTACTTGTGTTTTCTTGTTTTCAGCATCATGTTTTGTAAATTCAAGGCATTTTTATTCTGAGATTGAAAGAGCAATTACCCACACATTATAATGCATTCTGAGAAACAAGGGAAGGAAATTGATGTCTTGCAAATCCCATTACCACAAAGATCTTCACACTCCAGAAAGAGTTCCAACTTGGTCAAAGATCAAACTAAAACACCAACTATTCGGAGCAGGAAAAAAAAATTCAGGACAGGCAGAAATTTTAGACAGTATCTTATTGCCTGTCAACATCTACATTATTCTGTAAAGTAAATGTTGAAAATATTAATAATTAAGTAAAGCCTTATCATTTTATAAGAGTGATAGTTTGTAATTATCTTAAAGCATAAACTCTGAAGCTAGACTGCGTGGGTTCAACATCATTTGATTTTGTCCTTTATTAGTTGTGGGACTTGATACTGGTTACTAAACTTCTGTATACCTTAGTTTCTTAATCTGTAAAATAAGGAGTAAAACGGGTTGTTGTGTTGATAGTAAATCAGTTAATATATATAAAGCACCTCAAATAGCACATGGCACAAAGTAAACACTATATAATTATTTAATGCCTAAAAAAGCATCACAACTGATACACTGCTATATTAAAAAGCCAAGTATTATAACAATATAAATATGTGCAAATAAAATGGTGTTTATAACAAGGACTAAAATTGCTAACTTGTAACTGTTATAAATAGCTAATGTATGACTTTTCACAATCTTTCTCCCTCTGTCCCTGCCTTCACCTCCACCCTTCAAGTTCTTTAGATTTCTACTTTTTTTATTTATTTTTAAGATTTCATATAATTATTTTTAGAGAGAAGAAGGAAGGGAGAAAGAGAGAGAAACATCCACTGGCTGCCTCCCCGATGCCCCCAATGGGGACCTGGCCTGCAACCCAGTCATGTGCTCTGACCAGGAGTCAAACCAGTCACCTTTCAGTTTGCAGGATAGCACTCAATCCACTGAGCCACATCCACCAGGGCCCACACTTCAAGCTTCTAAGTATAAGGTACTCTAGCCTTCTTGGTCAGCTCCTAGGTGCTTTCTTTTCCTAGAAAATCTAAATAATGCATAAAGGGTTTAAATTATTCTACAGAGTAAAGAGTTTAATCAGGAGAATAAAAATTTAAATTATCTTATTTATGTATTTAAAGATTTTATTAATTTACTTTTAGAGAGAGGGAAAGAAAGGCAGAGAAACAGCAATGCGCGAGATATACATCGATCAGTTGCCTCTCGCATGCCCCCAAAGGGGACCTGGCCCATAACCCAGGCATGTGCCCTGACTGGGAATTGAAATGGTGACCTTTTGGTTCGCAGGCCAGTGCTTAGTCCACTGACTCACACCAGCCAGGGCACAAAACTGGGCATAGAATTATTTTACTTCTGATTGCTGGACTTATTTCTCTGAATGTAACTGGGCAGTGAAACTAGGACATATGGACTATCCTTACCCTGTTTTATGTAAGTTACATCTATATAAATACATAGAATCAAGTTAAATATTTATATCTATAAAAGTGGAAAATAATTTAACATATGCAAAAACATCTACATATTTTTCTATGCATACATATGTAACCTGTATTTAAAAATAACTTTAGACCAGATGCTTGAGTACAATAAACTCAAAAAGTCTTTGGCTAAAATAACTAAATATGTAGACAAGCACATTTAAAGAGCTTAGGAAATTTTTTGAAATCATTATTTTAATTGTAGAACATGGTTTTCTTTTTAAACCAAACAGACATAGGTTCAAATCCCAGCTCTTCCACTTACTGAGTGACTTTGAACAATATAACCCCAGATTCTTGGTCCGTGGACCAGTGCTAACTCCTGCCTTAAGAACGTGGTGACTAAGACACCAGACACATAGTGGCTGGCAAGATGTTAATTCACAGGCCAATGAATGCCAAAAACCAGAACTTAGACCAATACACTCTCAAATGTGGGTGGAATACATTATACCCCACAATCTGGTTAGGGTACATTTTTTTCCTTTTCTAAATACAGTTTTCTCCTTCAAGAAAGGAGTCTTGACTTTCCCCCCACTACTTCGGAAATTATTAAGGGTTACTATGGAAACAAACTGGGCCGTTGTTTGCTGAAAAAGACATAATGCCACAGATCTGTTTAGTTCTACATTCCACAGGAACCCTGTTCTCAGAGGCCAAACACGTGGCATGATAAGAAGCATTCTCAACTTCTGATCAAGATGGTGGTGTTAAAGGGTATTTCTTAAATGTCCAGCCAGTATGGTAATCAGCTGAACTTGGGTCCTGGGAACCAGACCCCCGCGGTTGCATGCTCCGACCAAGCAGAACAAGGAACTTAACCTGTTATTCCTTTGAGCAGTGACCTATTCCTTTGAGCAGTGACTTGGGGACTAGCAGTGACCTCTTTCTTTGAGCAATGACCTGGGGAATAGTGGAAAATTTTTGTCTATACAAGCTGTATTTCTGTCCAAGTTCCTGCACCTGAAATGCTTTATAAACCCCCCAATCCCTAAGGTCAGGGCTGTCCACCTAAGTCTGGCTTGTGGACAGGTGGGCAGTCGCTGGCCAGCTAATAAAGGCTCTTTAAATTCTAATTTGATTGTCTCTGACCGTTTGGTTCTCACATGTGCTCCACAACAGGTGGCATAGGTAAACATGGCTCTCCTCCTCATACAACCACTTCAAAATGACAACTAAATTATAGAACAACCATCAGTCAGAACTGTCAGAAGTTGAGTTGAATGGAAGTCCAACCACTACAGAATTAAAGAAACCACATCCATTCAGACTGGTGAAAGGGATGGAGACACAGAACAGGCTGGTCCTACATCCACATGTGGTGGATAAAAATGTGGGAGGGATATCTCAGGAGCAGAGTCCCAATCCCATACCAGGGCCCCCATCCCAAGGATCCAGTGCCAGAAAGATAAGTCCCTATAACTTCTGGCTGCAGAAACTAGCAAGTATTGAGTCAGTGGAAGAACCTTCTGGAGTCCTAAGCAGTTCCTCCTAAAGAATCCACACACTGGAGTTATCCCACTTACTGCCTCTGAGCTCCAGCACTGGAGTAGCAGCTTGAAAGGCACCAGTGGCATACAGGGAGGAACTGAAGTATCTGGCATCAAGGTGGGAGCTAGGGGACAGCTTTCTTTCAGACAGAAAGGTGAGCAGAAGCTATTGTCTCAGTCATAGAGGCAGCAGGCGTGTGTCATAACTGATACTCTATCAACCCTGCTAAGACTGGATGCCCAGGGCTGGAAATCCCAAGGCTCTGTCCCATCCAACTTATAACTGTTAACAGTGGCTTTTCCATATGAATGACTGGTCTTGGCTCATGCTTCACAATTTCCTAAATCCTTTCAAACTAGCAACGGCTGCCCTCAGTGAGCCCCCAACCCCTGTACCTCTTGCTAAATGACCCCAGGCACAGCACTAGCAGCAGTCAGCCTAGATTCACAATTTGGCTTTGGCTAGGAGTCTCCAAGCTCAGCACAAGTAGCAGCCATCTCAGATTGCTTTATAGCTCAGGCAGAGTGGCCAAAGGCAAAACACAGGTTGGGGCTGACCTTGGCCTACACCATCCAGGAAACCCCAGGGCCTGTGCACCCAGTGGATAAGTATAGACCATGATGAGCACCACCACCCTGCCCCTACATAGCTGATCCTCCTCAAAGCAAAGAGGTTCGTGGTCAATGGTTACAGTCAACCCTTGCAGCTGACGGGCCTGGGCAAATGCCTCACACTCATCTGCCAACAACAATCAAGGCTAAAATACAAGAGGAGGGTATACTTAGCCCACACGAAGGGCACACCTCGAGTACCCAGCTTGGGTGATAGGAGAGGCTGTGCCACTGGACCCTACAGGATACTTACTACATTAGGCCATGCTACCAAGACAGGAAGTCATAGCAGCTCTACCTAATACATAGAAACAAACAGAGAGAGGCTGAAAAAATGAGGAGACAAATAAACATGACCGAAATGAAAGAACAGATCAAAATTCCAGAAAAAGATCTAAACAAAATGGAGATAAGCAATCCATCAGATGTAAAGTTCAAAACACTGTTTATAAGGATGCTCAAGGAACTTAGTAAGGACCTCAACAGCATTTTTAAAAATCCAGTCAGAACAAAAGATACACTAATTGAAATAAAGAACAATTTACAAGGAAACAACAATGGAGTGGATGAAGCTGAGAATCAGATCAATGATTTGGAACATGAGGAAGCAAACACACCCAATCAGAACAACAAGAAGAAAAAAGAAGAAAAGAGAAGGAGGATAGTCTAAGTAGCCTCTGGGACAACTTTAAGCATTCTAACATTCACATCATAGAGGTGCCTGAAGGAGAAGAGAAAGCAAGAAATTGGAAATCTATTAGAAAAAATAATGAAAGAAAGCTTCCCTAATTTGGTGAAGAAAACAGACTTGCAAGTTCAGAAAGCACAGAGAGTCCCAAACAAGATGGATGCAAAGAGGTCCACACCAAGACACATCATAAGTAAAATGCCAAAGATTAAAGATAAAGAATCTTAAAAGTAGCAAGAGAAAAGAAGTTAAGTTACCTACAGAGATGTTCCCATAAGACTGTCAGCTGATTTCTCAAAAGAAACTTTGCAGGCTAAAAAGGATTCTCATGAAGTATTCAGTCATGAAAGGATGGACCTACAGCCAAGATTGCTCTACCCAGCAAAGATATAATTTAGATCGAAGGGCAGATAAAGAGCTTGCCAGACAAGAAACAACTAAAGGAGTTCATCATCACCAAACCATTATTATATGCAATGTCAAAGGGTCTTATCTAAGAAAAAGAAGATCAAAACAATGAACAATAAAATGGCAATAAATACATATCTATCAACAATTGAATCTAAAAAACATACTAAGCAAACAAGAAAAACAAAGACAGAATCACGGACATGGAGAGTGTTTTGATGGTTGCCAGATGGGAGGGGGGTGTAAGGAAATGGGTGAAGAGGTGAAGGGATTAAGAAGTACAAATAGGTAGTTACAGAATAACCATGAGGATATAAAGTACAGTATAGGAAATGGAGTAGCCAAAGAACTTATAGGCATGACCCACGGACATGAATAATGGTGTGGGGATTCCCTGAGGGAGCGGGGGGTGCTGGGTGGAGTAGGGCAGAGAGGGAAAAATTGGGATAACTTTAATAGCATAATCAATAAAATATAATTAAAATAAAAGAAGCATTCTCTGCAAGACCAGCTGAGGCCTTTTCTGCATGGGTTAAACCTGCTCCCCACAAGCTAGGACAATAATTATAAACCAACCTTGCCAATGAGCCCTAAGTCTGGGCTGCTAACAAATGACAGTGTGGTTTTGAGGACTGCAGTTTACTGAGAATCCTGATTCAGAATTCTAGCTTATCTTTAGTTAAATTAGTAGTTGGGAACTGAAACAAATTTTATCCACAAATAGAAATGGAAAATTTCCAGGAAGATAGTCAGCCAGATACACAGGTCTGGGGGTATACTTAGGGGATTTATTTTATGTTATAGTTGTTATCTAATCTCAAGCACATACAGAATAATAACCCCCTTTCTGAAGTGTGTTTGAAAATTAGAAATTAAATCTCAAAATTTTAACCAAACCAGGTTCAACCACACTGGGCTAGGTCCTGAGGCAACAAGAGTGGATAAGGCAGACTGGTCTCTGGCCCTCATGAAGTTGACATCCTTGTAGGTGAGACAGACAATAAACTAAAAAGCAAATAAATAAAAGGAAACATATAATTTTAAAACTGCAAGATAGGGGAGTATATAGGTATTATTAATAGAAAATAACAGAGGGTTTTTGATACAAGGTGATCAAAAGAGTGACATTTAGGCCAGGATCTGAAGAATGATAGGTTTTGTGAAGGGGTGGGATAGAGGTCAGGGGGAACATTCTAAGCAGAAGATCATGACCATGACAAGTGAAAAATTCTGAGATGTCCTATGGTAAATTATAGCAGGCTAGAGGAAGAGATGAAAGATTAATCAGTGAACTAGAGAAGACCAAAACCAACAACCTGGATGTATGTTGAAACTCTGAATCAAGTTCCAGGCAGCTATCAAAAAAGAACAGCCTACCACCGACCACATCCTGCCTATGCATGAATCTTTCATACTATTGCCCACAACCAGTCCAGAAACATCAAATACTTCTTCCTTATGGACTATCCACTATTCCTGAACTTTCTCCCCTTCACCTTTTCCTGCCTCCTTTATCTATAGCCAATGTAAATTCTTACAAAACCAACTTAACATCTTTCTTCCCCAAACTCAGTGTATGAAAGAACCCCATCAACGCTAGGATGGTGGCATGTTCGTATTCTCCCTCTTACCCTGCTGCTGCTGCTGGTTTAGACTGCATGCCCCAGGACCTGGAATGTGGCGCAATAAACCCTTTCTTTCAGGACAACTTTCAGCCTTAAAGATTTTTGTTTAACAGGCATAAAATGCACAGATCTTGAGGAAGGAATGAAATCAGTGTGCCTTAGGACTTGAGAAAAGGCCAATGTGACCAAAACATAGTGAACAGCTTGAGTCTGGGAAATAGGCTCATTCATATAGAGTTTGGCAGGCTAGTGGGAAGAGTTTGGATTGTATTTGAAAAGCAAGAGGAAGTGTTCAAGGAGTAACTTGGGGGAGAGGAAGGGTGGTGAGAGGAGTGTGGAAGCGAACCACGGTGGAAGCAGACCAGTTAAGAGGCCATGTCAGTAGCTCAGGCAAGAAATGGTGGTAGTTGGACTGGGGTGGTAGCATTGGAAATATAAAGACAGACAAACCATTATATATGTTAAAAGTAAAACCTACATAACTTTTTGAAAGATTAGAGGTAAAGGGTAAGAATCAAGATCAATTCCCAGATTTCTGGCTTGAAAAAAATAAATGGATGGTAGTAGCATTTTTAGGGAAGACTGGTGGAAGAATAAATTTTGAAAGAGAAATCAGAAACTCACTTTGGAAATGTTAAGTTTGACATGCAGACGAGATACCCACTACCCATCTATGACTATCTGTGGGCAAATACTTTGAAAGATAAAAGATAAAACTAGCCCTTCTATTTCTTCAGGTTGTTATTGGCCACAGTGCTCATATTTAAGATATTTGTGAAAAAATTCAAAGGGTATTTCAACTTAGTTCATACTTATCATATTAAATGGGGAATTTTCACTGACTAATAAACCGGTTGGATTCAGGCATTTTTAAGAATAAAAGCCTGGACACACCCTGAACTTCCCGCCAAGATGGAGGCTTAGACTGACATGCTCTGTCTCCCTCCACAACTAAGAAGGACTACAACTACTGCAAAACCAGAAATAACCAGAAGTTCCAGAAAATAAAGCTGCATGGAAGCCCAACATATGAAGTTATAAACAAGTGGTGCTTGTCAGGATGGGTAGGAGGGGTGAAGCTGGGGTGGAGAGATCAAAGTGTGCTGCTGGCGGCAGCTGCAACGATGGGCAGTGGAACTGCGATAAGCACAGACATCCATATTTAAGGGGAGGTGAGAAGCGCCTGGGGAGCACCCCCGGCTGCAGTCCAGACCCATTAGCTCGTGATCCCAATGCCGGGGAAAGTAGACCCCCATTGCCTCAGACTGTGAGGGCCAAAGGGGGTTGGGATGGAGGAGGAGGCTCCCAGTCTCTCAGCAGAGAGTGAACAGCAGGAATCCATCTTGGACCCCCACCCCAACACAAAGCGCCACAGTGTGGTGAGAAGGGTCGCCCGGTAGTGATGAGTGCATGGGGCTCTGCCCCCTATAGCATAGGAGGTGTGACAGCCCCACCTAGGAAGCAAAGGTAAACAAACCTGTCGGGATGGCAGGGATAATGATAGAGATACCAATCACACAGCTGACCAGAAAGTAAATACACGAATTAACGGACGGATAGATAATCTTTCTAAGGCTCAGTTCAGAACTATAGTCATAAGGCAGCTTACAGAATTAAAAAAAGATATTGAACGGGCGGGGAAGGAATGAAGGCTATTCATGCTGAAATAAACAAAAACACATACGAGACAATTGGTGAGGAAAGGAAAACCAGGGATCAAATCAACAAATCAGAACATAGGGAAGGAACAGTCAACCAGTGCAGAAAGAGGAAACAAAAAATGAGGAATATGAGGAGAGGCTCAGAAACCTCTGGGACAGCTATAAATGAACAAACATCTGAATCATAGGGTTGCCAGAAGGTGAAGAAGAATAACAAGAAATTGAAAAATTATGTGAAAAAATAATGAAGCAGAACTTCCCTAACTTGGGGAAGGAAACAGACTTACAGGTCCAGGAAGCACAGAGAGTTCTAGAAAAACTGGACCCAGGGAGAACCACACCAAGATGCATTATAATCAAAATGTCAAAAATTAAAGATAAAGACAGAATCTTAAAAGCAGTAAGGGAGGAGGAAAGAATTATGTACAAAGGGGTCCCAATTAGCTTACCAGCTGATTTCTCAAAAGAGACTCTGCAGGCAAGAAGGGACTGGCAAGAAATATTCAAAGTAATGAAAAGCAAAAACCTACAACCACGATTACTCTATCCAGTGAAGCTGTCATTCGGAATAGAAGGGCAGAGAAAGTGCTTCCAGGACAAAGTAAAACTGAAGGAGTTCATCAGATTCAAACCACTGTTATATGAAATGTTAAAGGGACTTATTTAGAAGAAGGAGAATCAAAACTATGAACATTAAAATGGAAACTGTATCACAACAACCAACAGCAGAAGCTAGGGAATTGAAACAAAGGCAAACTAAGTAGGCAATGAGAGTGGAGAAAGAACTATAGGTATGGGGAACATATTGGGGAAAGGTCAGCAGAGAAGGGGAAGGGGGGAAAGGGAGGAAGAAGATGCAGGAATTAAGAAGCATAGTGGGAGGGAGTGGAGTAGACAGGAAGAGGTTGAAAAGAACTATATGCACAACCAATGGGCATGGACTAAGGGGGGGGGCGACAACTGGAGGGGGGTCACTGGGTGGAGGGGAGCAGAGAGAAAAGGGACAACTGTAACAGCATAATCAATAAAACATATTTAAAAAAAGAATAAAAGCCTGGGATGTTGTTTCTTTAGCCAACAACCCCAAAAGATCAAAACTATGAACAATTAAAATGACAACAAACTCAGAACTATCAACAACGTAATCTAAAAAATAAAAACAAAAACAAACTAAGTGGACAACCAGAGTAGGAACAGAATCATAGGTATGGGGAGCAAGTGGAGGGGTGTCAGCTGGGCAGGGGGAAAGGGGGAGAAGGGAGGAAATGGTGCAGGGATTAAGAAGCATAGTAGGAGGGTGCAGAATAGACAAGGGGATGTTAAGAATAGTACAGGAAAGGGTAAAATCGAAGAGTTTATATGCACGATCCATGGACATGGACTGAGGGGGGTGCTGTTGGAGGAAGGGGGGAGCTGGGCAGAGGGGAGCAAAGGGAAAAGAAATTGGGACAACAGTAACAGAATAATCAATAAAACATACACCACCACCCCCCAAAAAAAGGAAAAGGAAAAAAAAAGCAGTGTTCCAATTCTCTTTTTAAATGATAATACACAATACTGGTGGGAGAGTGTGGGTGCATTTTGAAGGACATAAACCAAATAAATGCAGAGCTACTTGAAAGTATAACTGCTGCTTAAAAATCCACCTCCCCCTGCTTTTCTTTGGTAGTGATAGCAGTTCTTTCTGCAGCTATGTGGACAGTGTTTATCTGGGAACATTTTTTAAAAGTGTCTTGTAACAGAATCTTGTATAAAGTTAAATTATGTGAAATAAAAATGATTTTTCTGTGTGCAAGGGAGGCTAGAAATACCAAACATAACAAAAGCAAAATGAATGAATCTGTTTCCCATCTTTAAGATAATTCCATTTCCAGGAGGAATGTCAAAGTTTGGAGTTTAAAAAACAAAATGGACACGTATCACAGGTCTAGCTGTGTACACAGCTGATATTATTCTGGCCATTTTTATAACCCATTGGTGGTGACTATATCAATTAAGACAAAACAAATGATTGCTGAATTCTGGTCATTCTGTTCACAGTGATATGGTCAATATAATTTTTTCTTAATTTCTCACCTTGGATTTGGTTTTACTTTTAAGAGTCATGTTTCAAAGATTTACATTTATCTAGAAACTTTCAAACCTGTAGGAATTTTTAGGAGTTTATTTGAGACAAACTGACAATTGCTGGGAAGCAAAATACCAACAAATTGAGAAAATGCTCCAAAAGATGGCAGTTTTGCACATTATTTGATACATTACAATCAAAGGAGGAGGCATAAGGGGGTTACATGAAATTCACTGGTGATACATTAGGGAGGTGGAAGAAAGCATAGGGGGCAGGGGGAATGCTCCGGGATTGGATAAAAAGTGAAACAAATTGACACATACGTACTTCTTCTACACAGGTGGGTATAGGATAGTTAACAATTAACATGATAATAACGATGAGGGGATCTGTGGTCCCAGCTTTGTTTTCTGAGTTAAAGCTGTTCAGGTGCCCATAAGGTCTGGAAACATAAACAAATATACATAATAAGCAGTTCACTGATATTCTGAGATGTTCAATGTGCTGTTCCTTACTAGCAATTCATTTTTCAATAAGCTATGCAAAACTGCAGTGAACAATGTGCACTGAAGTAGCACTTCCATTAATCCTTGTGCTTCCATCCACAATGTACTGCCTCAGAGATTTGTGCTTCTAATTTTCACTGAATAAACTTGTGCCTGTAGCATATCCTAAAGTAATCAGAGTTCGATCTATTAAGAAATATGTTTCCAGACTTTGTGGTTTCCTCTATTTTAATTTTTTAAAAGATTCACCTACTGTAAGTCTTATAAACATTTCTGCCATTTATATTATACCTGGAAAAAAAAATACTAAAAATGAGATAATGGAAAAACAAAGATAGATTGCTTTTGCTTTCAAACAGTTCTACACCAAAACATTTTGCTGAAATGAGTTTTAATTTTTAGAGAAGGGGGAGAGAGGGAGAAAAAGAGGGACAGTAACACTGGTCAGCTGCCTCTCATATGTGCCCAATGAGGAACTGAACCCGCAACCAAGGCATGTGCCCTGACCAGAATCAAATTGGCAACCTTTTGCTTTGTGGCAGAATGCCCAATGGAGTCACATGGGTCAGTATTGAAACGAAGTGATTTTTAATCTATACAAAAACAGCCTCTCTAAATGATACTTAGGATATATTACATATCTGTTTAAAATAAGATTTGAATTTAAAGCACATTTTACTTACAATAATTTCAATAAATGAGGCACTCCAGAACACAGTGTGGAAGTGCAAGAATTATGTGATGACTTCTTAATAGTTCAAGGGTATAAAGATATTTTTCACATTTGGAAAGAAGTTAAATCTTTCTATAGTATTAACCTCTAAAGGTTATTCTCCTTTATAGACTACAATATTGTTGTCAGTTTCATATACTTTTACTTTATAAAGAATTCCCACAGGAAGAAATTTCTGGAGGTTTTCCCAGATATATACAGCTACATTTTCTGTCGTGCTGTAGAAGAAAAGGAAAGATCAAAAGATAAATAAATAAAATTTCATGTTTAATATTTTCAGAGAACAGAAATTCTATTTTCAAAAGGTGTCTAAACTAAAACTTTAGAAATCACACAATTAGATAAAATGTTAAAATTCTTCTTTCTTACTATTTATAGTAGGTAAAATAGTCACACCCACCTTACAACATCTGCAAAGTACAGCACATCTAGATCCAGATTCTTATGATCAAGGGGCTTCATAATTGCCTCCTATAGGCAAAACAAAGGAAAAACATCAACTCCATTTATGACTCAAATTCTGAAGTGTTCCACCTTTGCTTCTAAAACGTATCATTCAGCCACTAACTCAATACATTTAAGTATTTTATCTGTGTCTTACAAAACAATTTCAGAAAGTTTAAAATTGTGAAATAAAGTAAGTTCTCCATAATGACTGGTTATTCTAATTATTGATTGCAAAGAAACCAGAAAGTAAAGAATTCACTGGAGCTTTCTCATAACAAGCCACTGATTTAGAAGTCAATTTCACACTTCTTGCATCCTATCCAAAAAGTTACCGGAAAAACTCCATAACAGTCTCATCTTCAAGACAATGCCACAATCACGACAAAGATTCAGCGAGTACTACATTTTATAAAGCAGGCTAAGACTGAAATTACATTAATAGTTCTAAATTTGTCCTATAAGGAGTAATTTAAGAATAATCTCAAGCTTAGAAGAAAAAAAAAACGTAAAAGCTATTGCTTCTTAATGCTTTTTATATTAACATGTTTTCCCTTATCAATGGCAAGAATTGTTGTTGCCTTATTCTAAGTTTTTAGCTATATTGTATAAAACTGTTTTCTATGTATTTACTTTTAGATATTTGTACAAAATCTAAAAATCTAAATTTCCATGTAGTATGATCCAACAAGCAATCATTTCTGTGAGCAAAAATAATAAGTCCTAAACCCAGCAACCTTTAAAATAGATCAAATGATATCCATATGGATATCAATAAAAAAAAAAACTCCCTTTGTTTTATCTTCAATTCCAGTTCAAGTACCAACTTTTTCACTGATTCCTCGTCAACAGGTTCACTGAAGCCTCTTCAATAGGGCTCTTTCTAACTTTACTCTGTGTGCCATGTTGAGCCACTTCTACTGATGGGAATGTGTGGTGCTCTTCAAAGTGGTATACAAAGGTGTACTTAATCATATTGCTTGCTTAGGGTATGTCATATTTCTCATATTGTTGTCTTGTATAACACTCTGTGTATATATATTTTATGTCCCCAGTAAAAGCAAAAACTGTCTTTATAGCTTTCCAAAAGTACTTTTGAGCACAGTGCTCTTTGTTCATTTACTCATTCTCTTATTCATTTATTCAACCAACTTACTGAGAACTTATTCTTTTTGTAATTTAGTTTTAAAAATTTATTTCACTTACACTTCACCTTCAATATTCTTTTGTATTAGTTCCAGGTGTACAGCATAGCAGTTAGACAATCATATTCTTTACAAAGTGTTACCCCTGGTATTTCCAGTACCCACCTGGTACCATACATAGTTATTACAATATTATTGACTATATTTCCTGTACTTTACATCCCCATGACTATTTTATAACTACCAATCTGTACTTCTCAATCCCTTTACCTTGTGGAAACTTATGCTTTTTTTAAAAAAAAAACATATATATATGTGTGTGTGTGTGTATTTTTTTTATTTTATTTTTTTAGGCAGAGGGGAAGGGAGGGAGAATGAGAAGGAGAGAAACATCAATGTGTGGTTGCTTCTTGAGCACCCCCAACTGGGGACCTGGCCTTGCAATCCAGGCATATGCTCTGACTGGGAATTGAACCTGCAACCCTTTGGTTCACAGGCCAGTGCTCAAACCACTGAGCCATACCAGCCAGGGCAGAACTTATTCTTTATATTCCAAAACAAAATAGTATGAGCACTCTGTGGGTCAGGGATATGTCTCATTCATGTTTTCACCCCTAGTACTTACCTCAAACACTGATGCAAAGTAGGCAAATTTGAATATATGGATGATAAGTAATGTGAAAGAAGTAATGATAATTAGTAACAGCATTTTATGAAACAAATGTCAAATTTTAGAACAATTGTAAGGAGCAGACCTGAAGCAAAGACCTACATAAACAGGTGAAATGATGGCATAATAAAAACCAAGCTGGATGCAAGGAACTCTACTGCCCCCTTTGCAAAGGATTAGCCATATGACCTAGGGCAAGTCAGTTAACTGTTAAGCATCTCTCAAACAATCTATGGCATGACTAAATTGGCTTAGATATTATCTAACCTAAAATGATACAATCAGTAAGTCCTTTACTAAACACATTATTTTGTGTTATCCTTACAATGAACTGCCCCAGTGACTTTATAATAACGCTGAAGTGAATAAAACAAGGTAGTGCTAACATCTATGATCAAAGACATAAGGAAAATTCAGAGGAAAAAAAAGCTTCAAGAAAGAAGTTGCATTTGAAAGAGCAGTAGCATTCGTTAAATATAAGAAATCAGGATATGCCAACAAGCAATACAAGATGAGCATGCTATATTTATTCACAACATTGTTAATATAACTGTGACTAATTTCCATCAAGTCACCCAAACACCATTAGAAGAACATGCAAGTATGTCCTCCAACTACTCACCTACTCCCACACCCATTCCACTCACACCATCATGGAACCTCTGGAGATTCTTGGTTGAGAAATTGAAAAGGGAACCATCAAATAATACTTAGGGGATAGCACATAATAAGAACCAAACATGCCATTACCTCCATACACTCTTTGAGGTCAGTCAAATTCATAACCATTCCTGTAACAGGATCAATCTAAAGAATAAACAAAGGTGATATTACTATGTTTGTTATATTTAAACCTCTGAATTATTAAAGGCTATACAATGTGCAGAAATTGTGCCCACACTTGCATTCATCCCTGAAACAATCATTGATCTCAACATGGGAACACCAAATGCTCCAGACATCCTTTCATCGTACTGCTCTCCCACCTGTCTACATACTGCACATTAAAGATGACATTTTGGGAGAGGAAAGGCCTGGAATGACAGCAGCTCACCATACACAAAGAATGACAATCGAGCAATACTGATTTGAACAGAATTTTACAACACAGAATCTGTCATGCTGGCAGAAAGAGGGTCCAGCAATCTGTACAAACCACACAGATATATTCAGCACGCACCTCTCCATGTACCGTCACTGCAACTATGGGAAAGAAAACAAAATACCAAAAACCAACATGACTTTCAACAGATTAACATCCAAACACAAGTTAGCAACATAAATTATTAGATCTCTACCCTGCAAAACTATATTTATATTTCCCCCAAAACATCTGTTCTCTTAGTTAAGATCTTTTTATCAACCAAAGCAAGTCAACCAAGACAGAGGCACTTAGCAGGAGCTTTAGCCAAGCAGAGGAGCTTAGCCAAAGCCAAGAAGGACATAAATTCTGCTTATAATGTTAATGTACTAGTGAGGAATCTCCACGACGTAGGATCAAGATGCTGCCCAATCACTGTCTGTGAAAGTAGAAAATGTACAGGAAGAAGTGTAGCTACACACCAGTCTGGTCCAATTTGGGCCAGTACCTTTCTAAGCAAACAAAACTACTACTGAACCTAGAACTCATTTGGGGTGGGGGGGTGGGGAGCTAAAATTCATCCCTTTACTTAGATGAATGTATACAGTTTACCATAATGCTTTGTAAATAAGTACGTATACGAAGCATTTGAAAAAGCTTGGTAATCAGAATGCATTACAAATAAATAATGTTTATATTTTTTCAGCTCCAAACAAACACCATGGGATATTATATGATTAAGTAAACTAAGAGTGAGAGGTATCATATAATAGATCAAGTAGGTGGCAGTAACTAAAGCAGAAATCCTGATGTTCGACACCTTTCCTGATCTTTACTCCATCATACCATATGTTGTGATACTCAATGGCTTACGTACCTGTGTTCTGAGACATCAGCTATATCTCAAAGAATCAACTCTTACTCTTGCATAAATTAATTAATTTCTTGGAACACTGCTGGCAAAGCTTTAGACCCAACCTATCTTCCATACAGCATATTCCTAGCCAATATTCCCCTTTTGTCAGTCATTATTTATCCAAAGAATATCATCTAATTTTAATGTTAGCCTCAGCAGCACCTAATTAGAATGAAACATGGTGCCAAAAGAATTTCATGTACACGAAGGCTGAAGAAAAAATTATTTAAACCACTAATTATTTTGGACTTTCTGTAACAGAGCAGACAATTAATTGCAAGGTAAAAGTTAAGGCATGTCCAACCAAGGAAACGGCTCTTTTCATTTTGAACTTCCATTTAAGTTCTCATTCAACGCTCAAAGCATTACTGTTGTGCCTATAATAAGACTTTTTACTTATTAAGGCTGTATTTGCTAAATATTCTTCCACTCTCATTGAAAGGGCTAAAATTGCATTCGTTTTCCTCTCACCTTTGTAATTGTGCCCATGACCATTTGGATTGTTGCATTTCCCAAACAGTTTCAAGTTTTCTTCATTACTCAGAGATTTGCTGATGAGAAAAAAAAGTCAACATGACACCAGTTCAGACACCCTCTCTGTTCCCTACATTTCTTATTTATTCTAGCCTTTGAAAAGCTTCACAATTTATTAATACTTCAGCTCACCAAATGGAGACCATAAATCAATTGGGCTTCATTATTCAGCTTTATGTCAAGAAACACTGTATGCCCCCTAATTAACTACTATACCATACAAATTAGCATAAGCAAATTCAACCCCGTTTGTTCCACAGCAAGATTCCAAAAACTATTCAAGGTCCTTCCGTTTTTCAATTCAACAAACATTTACTGAGTACCTACTATGTATTAGGCACAGCTGAATGCTAAACAAAAGATGCTTGTCCTTAAGTGGCTTAAAATCTCACTGTTCCTGAGAAATAATTACATGACCTATTAGACTCTTCTTTATACAATATTGCTTTATTACGCCTCAATTGCTGCCTACTGATTACTTCACCAATCCACTGAGGGACATGTAAATCAAGGGAGATTTTTAAATTACAATACTCAACTGTTGTTCTAGGCAGAGAACACTTTACTTAATGGATTTTTATACCTATATCTGTCTAATGTTTGCATCTTTGATGAGTTCTTACTACCCTCATATGTTCAAGCTTTCTGTTACACAACCCTTCTTTTTAAGAACCTCATTATTTCCCCCACCTTCTCCTGCTCACGCACTTCTTACCTTTAGAGTGCTACAGTTCACAAAACTTTTGCACAAAATTATCTCACTGTACTTCCACAATATTGATCAGATTGTACACGCCACACAGTAGTGGCAGGTGCGTGTTGATCACTATTACCTAGCACAAGACTTGACAAGCCCGCGAGAAATCTGTCCAGTGAATGAATGGATAGATCTTGTTAGGTAATTATTATTATTTTACAGCCATGGAAACGGATGCTCAGAGAGCGGCGCTTGCTAATGAGTGGCAAAACTCTCCTCAAAATCAATTTGGTGCCATCAAGCAGTCAATAGTGCTCTGGGTTCAAATTCCAACTGTGCTGCTTGCTCTCGGAGCTACCTTATGTTATATTCGGTAAAAGGGGGGTAAAACTTGGCATGCTGCAATTACATTAGTTACGATAGCTAACGCTCCGGGCATGTAGTAGCAAGCCAACACTTACTGAATGTTCACGATATGCCTGACACTGTAATCTGGACAAGTTTAACCCGTGAACGTTCCAGCAACCCTCTGAGATAACGAGGGGAACCTGGGGGTCACGGAAGTTGCACAGAGTCAACGAGAAGCGCCGTCTCTCTCCGCAGTCAGCCCAGCGCTCCCCACCCGCTCACGGCCTTTACAGGAGCACGGTCCCTCCGTTAGTCACTTTATGGCGCCGCCAAGCCTGGCGGCCAAGGGACCGCCCCCAGCCGCCGGGGCGCACACCTGCCCCTCCCGCACCGGGCCCCGCCCCCACCACTGACGCTATGGGCACAACCCACCAGTGGAGCCGGTGAGTTGCGCTGAAGGAGACTAGGCGGGAGACTCGCGCCCAGCGACGGCGGCCGGAGCCCGCAGCGCTCATCGCCTTGCAGTTCTGTGCGCGCGGCCGGAACCTCCTCTGCTGGCGGCTTGGACTGGAGTGAGCGGAGCCTCCCTGCGGCTGCGCAGTGCGCGCTGAGCTCCTGAAAGTGCTCTCCGCTACACCGTGCGGCTAGGCCCCCTCTGCTGGCCTGGAGGCTGTAACACACGTCCCTTAAGAATGGGATGTAGGGATAGCCAGAACTCAGGTAGGCATGCTTAGCAGCGATCAAATGAATGAGGTATTTTGTTTTGTTTTGTTTTGTTTTGTTTTTATTTATTGTTTTTCTTTTAGTTGGCCCACTTTTTCCCCCATTGCTCCGCCCCCACCCAACCCACCCCTTCTCCCACAGTCAGTCCCCACCTCGTTGTACATGTCCATGGGTTATTTATAAGATAGTTCCTTTACTAAACCCTTCCCCTACTTACCCTCCTTTTCTCCCTCCCCCATCCTCTTTGGTAACTGTTACTCTGTTCCTGTTTACATGCCTCTGGTTCAATTTTGCTCATTTGTTTGTGTTGTTCATTAGTTTCCTGTGTTAGGTGATATCATATGGTATTTTTCTCTCGCTGCCTGGCTTATTTCGCTAAGTTCCATCCATGTTATCGCAAATGGCAGGAGTTCCTTTTTTCTTTCTGCTGCATAGTATTCCATTGTGTAAATGTACCACAGTTTTTGGACCCACTCATCTACAGATGGGCACTTAAGCTGTTTCCTGCACTGAACTATTGTAAACAGGGCTGCTATGAACATAGGGGTGCATAAGTTCTTTTGAATTAGGGTTTTAGGATTTTTCGGGTATAATGCTAGCAGTGGAATCGCTAGTTCAAAAGGCAGTTCCATTTTTAGTTTTTGGAGGAAATTCCATACTGTTTTCCACAGTGGCTGCACCAGTCTGCATTCCCACCAACAGTGCAGTAGGGTTCCCGTTTCTCCACATCCTCGCCAGCACTTGTTGTTCATTGATTTGTTGATGATGGCCATTCTGACTGGTGTAAAGTGGTATCTCATTGTGGTTTTAATTTGCATCTCTCTGATGGCTAGTGATGTTGAGCATTCTTTCATATGCCTGTTCAACCTCTGTGTATGTCCTCCTTGGAGAAGTGTTTGTTCAGGTCTTTTGCCCATTTTTTAATTGGGTTGTCTGTCTTCTTGGTGTTGAGACATATTAAGTTCTTTATATTTTTTAGAAATCAATCCCTTGTCTGAGGTATCATTGGCAAATGTGTTTTCCCATATGGTTGGTTCCCTTTTCATCTTGCTGATGTTTTATTTTGCTGAGCAGAAACTCTTTAGTTTTATGTAGTTCCATTTATTTATTCTTTCCTTTATTTCCCTTCCTTAGGAGATGTATCAGTGAAAATATTGCAATGTGGGATATCTGAAATTTTCCTGCCTGTGTTTTCCTCTAGGACTTTTATGGTGTCACATCTTACATTTAAGTCTTTGATCCATCTTGAGTTTATTCTGGTGTGTGGTGTTAAGTTGGTGGTCTAATTTCATTTACTATAGCAACAAGAAAAATAAAGTACTTAGGAATAAACCTAACCAAAGAGATAAAAGACCTGTACTCGGAAAACTACATAACACTGAAGAAAGAAATTTAGGAAGATACAAATAAATGGAAGCATATACTGTGTTCATGGATGGGAAGAATCAACATCATTAAACTGTCCATACTACCCAAAGCAATTTATAGATTCAACATGCTGGACCATGTGGCTTTCAGAGTTGATACCACCTTTGAACTGTTTCTAAAGATTCTTACTAAGGAAAATTCTCCAGCTGTCCTCATGCACATGCATGTATGAAATCATTGATCACTCTGAGTTGGCACAGTGTGAATACATGCACCAGTGAACACACACACACACTAGCAAGTCTGTGTCAAATGTAGACACCTCCAGAATGAAAGGGTCTTGTTTCCTCACACCTGCTCATAAGGAATATCCACACAACCTATAGGTCCCAGTACCATGTCACCTCTTGCTTCTATTCATGCTTTCATTAAATATTTATTGAACATCTACTGTGAGGCTGACACTGTCACAGGCACCAGAAAGGATACATGAAATCATGGGTGTGGCAGAAATATAAGTCCCAATGGTAATTTCTCCCAAATGTTTCAGGTCTCCAACTATAAATTTTGTTCTACATTAAATTATTAATATGTAGCAACATTCTTCACACATTTTTCAAAAATGTTTCTCATCTCCCCTTTGTGCTGTAAAGAAAGAACTTCAAAAAAGTATAAACTTCAGAGATTTATTTGATGCAGAAAATATCTAATTCAGTCCTCTCACTTTACAGATAGGAAAGCACAGTCCCAGATAAGTGAATTACTTAACCAAGATCACTTATAATATAAACAATATTTCCCAGGCATTGACTACATCAGAGATAAACAGTCAGTGGTTACACAAACACTATACTCATTTCAAAAACAGTTTAAAGAATCAAATAAAATAAAAGGTAAGAAAGAAAAGGAACTTATGAGAAATTATTTTACCTATTTGGTTTAGTAAAATATGTCATTGAAGTTTTTGCTCTAAATTTTTTTTATTAAAGCTAATTCAAGGTACTCAACAAATTCACCCTCAGTGATCCAGTTATCAGTTGAATTGTAGTCCTCCAAAATTAATATGTTAAAGTCCTAACCCCCAGTACCTCACAATATTTGGAGATTATTTGGAAATAGGGTCTTTGCAGACATTAGTTAAGACAAGGTCACTAGGGTGAACCCTAATTCCTTTTCCCTTCTCTTGTGGACCATGTATCCCTTGAGTGTCTGAACACTGGACAGTGATGAGTTGGGCTTAGGGAGAGGAAGAGGCCCTGCCTAGGCTTAGAGCCTTAGTTATATGTTCACCCACTTTTACTAAAACTTTCTGCAATGGATTCCTAGGCATATGCATCTAGATTATAAAATATCATTGGTCCCTTTTTTGTCTTCTTCAAGAACCTCATGGATGACAGGGCCAAGGCAGAATTCAGGCATTTTTGGGTCAAAATCTTATGATTATACGACTTTTATGGTTTTCTCAGTGAGGCTGGAATTGTTCCACGCTCGCCGGTTCAGTCTGGCCATAACTGTGGCTGCCCTGGCGATTCTCCGGTTGACCTCCAAGTCGACTGACAGAGAGCTCGAGATGGTGGACCCGAGGTAAGTGAAGTCGTTGACAACCTCCAGGGTGTATCCGTCGATGGTGATGCATGGGGGAGTCCCCATGCCTTGAGCCATAACATTCGTCTTCGTCAGGCTGATGGCTAGTCCGAACTCCTTGCATGCGTGGGAAAGGCAAGTGACCAGCTGCTGGAGTCCCTCTTCGGAGTGTGATGTCAAAGCTGCGTCGTCGGCGAAGAGCATCTCACGGATGAGCACCTCTTTGACTTTGGTCTTGGCTCGTAGACGGGCCAGGTTGTAGAGCTTGCCATCGGATCTGGTGTGAATGAAGACACCCTCGCTGCAGTCCTTAAAGGCGTATTGGAGGAGCATGGAGAAGAAGATTCCGAACAGCGTAGGTGCGAGGACGCAGCCCTGCTTTACTCCGCTGCTGATTGGGAAGGCCTCAGAGGTTGCGCCGTTGTAGGACACCGTGCTGTGCATGTTGTCGTGAAAGGACATGACCACAGCAAGCAGATGTGGTGGACAGCCAATCTTCCGTAGCAAGCTGAAGAGTCCGCTTCGACTGACCAGATCAAACGCCTTCGTGAGGTCGATAAAGGCGAGGTAGAGTGGTTTATGCTGCTCGTGACACTTCTCCTGCAGCTGGCGTAGGGAGAAGATCATGTCCACTGTTGATCGGCCAGCTCTGAAGCCACACTGGGACTCTGGGTAGACGCGGGAAGCAAGGGTCTGCAGGCGGGCAAGAGCGACCCGGGCGAATACTTTGCCGACGACGCTGAGGAGAGAGATGCCCCGGTAGTTGTTGCAGTCGCTGCGGTCTCCTTTGTTCTTGTACATGGTGATAATGTTGGCATCTCTCATATCCTGGGGGATGTAACCCTCCTTCCAGCAGCGACAGAGTAGATGGTGGAGCGGCTGTAGCAGGACTGGTTTCCCGCTCTTTAGGATTTCTGGAGGGATTCCGTCGCTTCCTGGTGCTTTCCCGCAAGCGAGGCGGTCGATGGCTTTGCCGAGCTCTGCCGCAGTAGGTGGGGTGTCTAGCTCCTCCATGACTGGTAGGTCTGGGATGGCGTTAAGAGCAGTGTCTGTTACGGTGTTCTTCGTTGCGTACAGCTCGAGGTAGTGCTCGGTCCACCGCCGCATTTGCTGTTCCTGGTCAGTGATGACCTCACCTGTCTTGGACTTAAGGGGGGCGATCTTGGAGGGGATTGGGCCTGTTGCCTTCTTGATACCCTCATACATTCCTCGTGCGTTGCCTATATCGGCGGCTTCCTGAATGCTTCTGCACAGGTTTAGCCAATAGGTGTTGGCACAGTGGCGGGCGGTCTTCTGGACTTTGTTCCTGGCAGCCCGTAGAGCTTGAAGTGTACTGGGAGTGGGCGTGACCTTGTAAGCCAGTAGGGCCTTCCTCTTAGCCTCGATCACGGGTTCCATTTCTTCCCAGTGAGCCTCGTACCAGTCAGCGTTCTTCCGCTCTTTCTTCCCGTAAGCAATAATGGCGGAGTTGTATATGGCGTCGCGGAGACGTGGCCAATTGGATTCGATAATATCTGCCGCCACTCCCTCGCCGAGTGCATCTTCCATCTTGTTGATGAATTGCTGGGTCTTAACTGGGTTGCTGGCACAACTGGTGTTGATGCGTGGGCGACCCTTCATCTTGGAGTGGTGCAACCTCTTCGGCATTATGCGCACCTTGCTTACCACGAGGGCATGGTCCGTGTCGCAGTCTGCACTGTGGTAGCTGCGGGTGAGGAGGGTGCTGCCAATATCCGTTCTTCTGGTGATGACGAGGTCAAGCTGGTGCCAATGACGGGAGCGGGGGTGCCTCCATGACACCTGGTGGATCTCTTTGCACTTGAAGAATGTGTTTGTCACGCACAGGCCGTGGTGACACAAAAGCTCAAGCAGTCGCTGACCATTCTCATTGATCTTTCCTCTCCCAAAGTTTCCAAGGCAGGTGGGCCAGGCCATGTGGTCGGCTCCTACTCTTGCGTTGAAGTCTCCAAGGAGATAGAGAGCGTTACTTCTGGGAATCTTGGATAACGCTTCGTCCAGTGCATGGTAGAACTGTTCTTTCTCTTCGGTGGTGGCGCAGAGGGTTGGGGCATACGCGCTAAGAATGCTGACTGGGCCGAAAGTTGTTGACAATCGGAGGGTAAGTAATCTCTCTGTGCCTCCTGTGGGTGGCTCTATGGAGTTAATAAGCGTGTTCTTCACAGCGAACCCAACACCGTGCTGTCTTGGTTGGTCCGGAGACTTCCCTTGCCAGTAGAAGGTGTAGTTGGTTTCTCTGATAGTTCCGTTGTCGGCCAACCGGGTCTCCTGTAGAGCCGCAATGTCGATGTTTAGTCGTGCCAGTTCCCTATCGATGACAGCGGTTTTCCTGGCACCCTTGATCCACGGAAGGTCTGCAGTAAGTCCGGGGCACATGGTCCTGATGTTCCAGCTAGCGAGGCGAAGAGCCGGAGGCTTCTTTCTTGTTGTTTGCTTGGAATTAACTGGTGCGGGTGTTTTGTGGCCCACTTTTCGAGAGGCGCCTCTCTGATCCCCACGCACCCAGTGGGGCAGGCGAGCCATGGCGAGACGGTAGCTGTCCAGTGAGGTGCGATGACCAAGCCTGCGTACTCAGCACTCTCCTCTATGGCAGCGAGACGTGGACCACCTACGCAAGGCACGAAAGGAAACTCAACAGCTTCCACATGAGGTGCCTGCGACGCGTCCTGCATGTCGCCTGGCAGGATAAGGTCCCCAACACCGAGGTGCTGAAGCGAGCCAATATGAGCAGTTTGCATGCAGTTCTTAGCGAGAGACGCCTCAGGTGGCTCGGCCATGTCAAAAGAATGGATGCAGGCCGTATCCCCAAAGACCTCCTCTACGGCGAGCTAGCAGAAGGCAAGAGGATGACAGGGCGCCCAAAACTGCGGTTCAAAGACATCTGCAAAAAGGACATGACACAATGCTCCATCAATCTCAACACATGGGAAGTTCAAGCAGACGACCGCCTAGCCTGGAGGCTCGCGGTCAGGCAAGGTACGTCACGGGCAGAGGCTGCGCGCAACGAGGAGGCGGTCCAGAAAAGATCGAGGCGGAAGCAGCGTCAACAGCAGCAACAACGGCCATCTGCCTTCACCTGTACCAAGTGCGGTAGGGATTGTCACTCCCGAATCGGACTGCACAGCCATTCTCGGCGGTGCAGATAGACTCTCAGGAAGCTACGCCATCGTCTCTCGAGACGGACGGCTGCCGACGACGACGATACGACTTTTATACGTTTTAACCTTACTCCCCATGCAGTAGGATGGAATATGGCTTATAAACAGAGGAAAGACATTATCAGATCTGTGTACTTCCCAGATGTCAACCAGAGTCTCCTTCACCCTTCATATCCAGATGAGATCAAACCTCCCTGGCTTGTCTTGAGGAGGGAGTACCATGCCTTTTTTAAGGACTTTTGTGAGATATCAGGGGATTTTATGTTCTTATGGTTGCCTCAGCCTCTAAGCTCCCACATCTGATATATTAGTAATGTTTAGGCAACTTCTTGCCATGGTGTACCTGCTACTGTTGTACTGTATCTCACTAACCCAAACACAAAACTTAAGAGCTTTTACTTTATTGTCACAATATAAACCTTTACATGTGGCGTCTGCATGTACAGGACACTTCACTAAAGAGGTAGGGTTTGTGATGTTTACAATAACTAATTAAAGAAAATTGAGAACAAACTATGTTGGTCCAGGGATGTGTGCAGTGAGCATAATCATGAATTCACAGTTGCTCCTGAAAGACATGTTGTGGGTGTTCTACAATAATCTTCAACATGCAGAAGGAGCATGGAAGGTTTTACTGGCCTAGGACTGGAATTCAGCAGAGGGAGGAAGTATAACCGAAGGAAGAGGGAATGAGGGATTTTGAGGTGTTGGCAAGAGTGTGGTTTAAGTGACAGACCTAGGCTGACTTGGCCTATTAGTAAAATCTGGTAGGGTTTACAAATGTGAGGATTAAATGGTCTCTAGTGCCACCTGTTGCCCAACTAAATGAAGAACTACCAATTTTTCATTAATTTCTGAAGAACTATACATGTGGAGATTAGAAGAAATGCCAGATTTTAGCATTGTCCTTCAAAACACCACCATGCCAAGACTAAGTTGGGGGCAGGGGCAGGGTGGGGGTTAGTAATGGGTGGTTTGACAGCAGCTGCAGAGAAACAGGCAGTTTAAAAGAAGCCATCAAGCTGGCTTCCTGTCCTCTGCGAGGACCTGAGGGCCAGTGGTAACACATAGGCTGTGATAGAAAAAACCAGGCGCTTTTCAGGTCAATACTCATATCCTACTATCTATGATTATTTGTATTTCTTCTCCCAATTGTGAATGTCTCTATCACCCACCATTCTTTCATGTATTCTTGTTATATAGAGGAAGGTATATCCAGCAAATACAAATTTAAAACTATCTTCAAAAGTCCTACCAACGCTTACTTAATGTTTTCAAGGAAAAGCCCTAAGAAAATATAAAACCATAATTATCTCCTGAATTATCTTTTTAACAGAAATTTTAAAACCAGATATTTATGGTGTTGAGGGTAATGTGGCCTTTTTCATCTCTCTTTAGTACAGAGCACATTCATTTTAAACCTAGTTTCCAGACCTTGTGGTTCTCCCATCATACGGTGACGAAGGTGCCATGAAACCCATAAGGCATTTGCACAGGCACCTCTGCTCGGCCCAGCTCATCAAAGTTCTTGGCATCCAAGACTAGGAGAAAATTGCTTTTATTCTAGAAAAGAAAAGACAATATTGAATGTTTTCCTATCAAAAATATGTCTCTCTCCTACACTGGGTTATAAAATTCCTAAGGGAGAGACCATGTCTTATTCATCTTCATATCTGTCCCCGGCACCCAGCATAGTGCCTTGCCTATCCATTCACTAAACATTTCCTGAAATGCTGAATTGGACTGAAAGGAAAATAGGGCTGAAGAAGTTCAAACCCAGAGTGAAAAAATTGTTTATATCAATCACCTTCATAAGATCTCTTTGAGTTTAAGGATTTACCTGCATCTTTTCAGTTTGCTAAGAGACACAGAAATCCTTTCTTCCAAATTAGAAACCCCTCCAGCCTGGCCAGTGTGGCTCAGTTACTTGGAGTGTCACCCCAAGGACCGAAAGGTTGCATGTTTGATTCTCAGTCAGGGCACCTGCCTGGGTTTGGGTTCGATTCCCAGTCAATGTGCAGACCCTGGCTGAGCATGTACAAGAAAGCAATCAATTGATGTCTCTCTCTCCCTCTCCCTCCTCCTCCACTTCCCCCTCCTCTTCTCCCTCTCTCCCATCCATTCTTTCTAAAAGCAATGAAAAAAATATCTTCAGGTGAGGATTTAAAAGAGAAATGCCTCCAACTTCTGTTGCTTTAGAGCTGTTCAAATGTAGCATTACAAGGCAGGCTGAGATCCGCCCAGGTATAATTCCGTCGTCGGCAGCCGTCCGTCTCGAGAGACGATGGTGTAGCTTCTTAAGAGTCTATCTGCACCGCTGAGAATGGCTGTGCAGTCCGACTCGGGAGTGACATCGTATCTGTCTCCTCCCGTGTTGAATCGACATCTTGCGATGACGCTGAAGCTACAGAGCCTGGGCAGGGTGATATGGAGGGTCTGCTGTTGCCCATGCAGCAGACCCCCCCTCTCTTCGCAGCTGAAGGGTCCAAGGGAAAGACGGAGTCAATACAGCTTGGTTTCAGGTGCGCCGCAGGAGTTGCCGGTGTCGACTACAACGTCAAACCGCCTTAGGGACTCCGGCTCCGGATTTTCTGTCGGGGTTTACTCCCTTAGCCTTTCCCCTGAAGAGGTATGCCGCAAGGCAGCGGAGGTTTTTTGGAGTCAGAGTTTTCCTTCCAGGTATAATTACAGGTGTGGCAAGTCCATGGGATGAGGACTAACCCCTCCTACAACCATGGTAGACCTGACCAATTGATCAGAGCACATTTCTCACCAAACTCTTTAAAAGGTTTAGGATTCTACACACCAGGCAGCCACTAATAATTGATCAAAATTAGTACTCAGCCCTGACTGGTCTGGCTTAGTGGGTTGAGTGTTGTCCTGTAAACCAAAAGGTCACCAGTTTGATTCCTGGGCCAGGCACAAGGTTGAGGGCAAGGTCCCTGGTCAGGGTGTCCAAGAGGCAGCTGGTTGATGTTTCTCTCCCTCTTTTTCTCCCTCCCTCTCCCTCTCTCTAAAAATAAGTAAATAAATAAAAAAGAAACTGGCACTGAGAGGGAACCTATTTGCCACAAGACTACCCTAGATGAGAAATTAGATATTATTGAGACACCAGGACAGGGCTTACCACATTAGACTTTTGGGTCACTCAACTGAAATTGGCAGCACTGATGGTGGTCTGAATGTTAGACCAGAAGACAGAAGACCAAAATTAAATACTGGCTTTATTACTATGAGATCTGATATAATTCTCTTTCAACTCCCTTAAGTTAAAAATTCCACATGTGTAAGCAGTAGCCCACGAAGTTGTTTTGATGACTAAGATAAAATGTATGAAAGTAGTTTGTAAATGCACTTTCATGCAAATATAAATTATAGCTCTACAAATAGAAATATAAAATAATAAAAAGTATGGATTATGATAAAAAGGGTACATAAATAGTAAGGAGAGGAAGAAAAGAGAGGCCAAATTGGAAATACAATAAACAATCAACCGCATCACTAAATATAACCTTCAAAAGGCTCAGTGTTACTTCTCTTTCTGACTAGTGACAGGGAAATACATTTACCTGGCTGCGGGTGATCACCACAGAAAGAAGAACCCCATCATCTTCTTCACTGGTCCCTGGTACTGGAACAAAAACAGGTTCTGAAGGATAAAAGCCATCTTCTCTCCAAACCTGTAAGTCCCCCCAAAAAAGTGTTTGATAGAAGACTAGTTATGAGCTGGAAGCTTTCAACAGCTTTTTTTCTCTTCCAGCATGAATTTGGCTGTCAATATAATATTCCAACAGTTAAAAAATCAGACTTACTGAGCTGAACATAGGGGAAAGAGAGGGAGCTTTTGCAGCTACAGATTCCATCATCATCAAACACAATTTGTGAACTTATAATTTCCCACCAGCCTGAAATATAGGTATGCCAGTAACCTTATCCCCATGATTTCTCTTGAAACAACATCAAGCACAGAATCACTTTTCTGGGCTTCTGGTTCATTTTGGATTCCTAGAGGGAACATAACCCTACCCACATAATTCCATGGTTCTCAAACTTAATAAAAGTAAATGGCTGAGCTGCTTCAATATTAAAGAATCTCAAAAGCTACCTTAAACAAAACAGAAACTAATTCAAAGGGCAGAACAGATCTTCTAAGGTTTTATAAAAGAAGAGGTTTTCATTACCATTACTGTCTTGTTCACCACGTCAACCTTGATCAGAGAATCCCCCACCAAATGCCGAAAGCCACAGCCATAGAAGAAATTATACTTTCTGCCACTGAATCGGATATAGTTGATCTGGGGAAATTCAAGACCTCCTTCTTCTTCTAAGTCCTTGGGATGTAGATTTTCATAAGAGCACCAAATCTAAAAAAGATCCCAGAAGGACTTGTAATGACTATTTAATTCTCACTTTCTTCAGTGTCGGTCTGTGAGGGGGCTGATATTCTGTAAGAGTTTCTAACAGTGCTTGGAAGTGGAGGTTCTGTGTAATTTTTGTATATTGTTCCTCTTTCCATCATGTGTATGAATGCATGAAATATCAGTTTTTGTGACTAAGCTGATAGGAGGTACAAGCAGGCTTTTTATTCTACTAAAGCTAAGACGTGGATAGCTACACAACGATCTGCCTGTACTAAGCAGAAATTATCTGAAGGGCAAGGTGGTCAATACCAATCCCAAATGTTTAAACATTTTACAACCATTAGAAAGTTGCACATACTATTTCAAAACACAAAAGGGATCAGTAAACACGGTGCTCACTCTCAACTAGAATTCTGAGGTTCTTGTGCAATGTACCAGGACCTTACCCTACTCGGCTGAATGTTATGAAACATTGTGAATCAAACATTGTGGAGAACAGCCAATGAATAAAAAGACACCACTAAAATTCAAGCCTTAGTCTGATGTCCGATCATAGCCTACCTTGCCATCAGCCTGTTTCACAGCACTGGCTGAAAAATAGGACAGTGGGTTGAGGTTCTGTCCCTCAGGAGCATTCAAACTGACATGTAAGGGCAAAATAAACCTTCGAGGGAAAGATCTGGCTACTGAATTATAGACCTGTTCAGGAGATAGAAACAAACAAATGGAAAACTGTCATTCATAGAAGAACAGCATGTCCCAGTAATTTAGATCCAGGCAACATTATTGGCATTCCTAATGATCATTTTCATTCATTCATTTATACAACAAATTTACCTGTTGAGTACCTACTATAGGTAGTGTGTGAGACACTGGGAATATAGCAGTGAACAAAACAAAGTCTGACCTCATGGAACTTATAGTTTAGTGAAGAAAGAATAATAAGTAATAAACAAACATTATTTAATTACTGTCAAATAAACAAATGATTATATTAGCCCAAGGTCTGATAGTGATAAGTGCCATTAAGAAACACATAGCAAGGTGAGGAACCGGAGAGTGAGAAGGGCTGCTTCTTTCCTCAAGTCTGGTCAGGATAGACCTCTGTGTGGAAAAGGGTTAACTTGGCAGGCCCAGGTTGCTCAAACCCTGCACATTCACAAGAAAGGCCTGTTTTCATGTCTGGCCCTTGTCTGGCACCTGGGAACTAAGCTCTTCCTTGGACTGTTCTGTCTGATAAAAGTATTTTTGCATGCCTGATGCCTTGAGTCACACTGTACTAGTTTATCCAGATAGTTTATGCTAACAATGTAATTTATAATGAACCTCTGCTTTTTCTCTGAGGGTCTGGAGGTTCAGTAACTGAAGTTACCCATGTAGGAGCTATATGTCTATGCAACTCCCCAACAAAAACCCTGGACAACCAGATGCATGCTTCCAAGGACTCTGGTTTCCTTCAGTCTCTCCCCTGCCCCCAACCCCACATCTTTTCCTCTTGCTGACTTTTCTGGGCAACAGCAGACCCTCCATATTACCCTGCCCAGGCTCTGTAGCTTCAGCGTCATCGCAAGATGTCGATTCAACACGGGAGGAGACAGATACCATGTCACTCCCGAGTCGGACTGCACAGCCATTCTCGGCGGTGCAGATGGACTCTTGAGAAGCTACACCATCGTCTCTCGAGACGGACGGCTGCCGACGACGACGACGACGACGACTTTTCTGGGACCTGCGACTCCTCCTAGTGAATTATCAAGGGGTGGTCTTAGAGACCCACAACACAGCCTCTCTGCAGAGATGATGTTTAAGCAAGAAGCCCTGATAAAATAATTGTATTTTTATGACAATAAGAATGCTTTAAGTGCATATTTCTCCCTTAAAATATTGTAAGATGGAGCCAAAGTTACAGGTTCAATCCCCAGTCAGGGCACATACAAGAAGCAGCCAATGAATGCATAAATAAATAATTGGAACAACAAATTGATGTTCTCTCTCTCAGTCTCTTCCCCTCTCTCTTTCTAAAAATTAACTTTAAAAAATATTGTAAGAAGGAGAACAAACTTCCATTTCTCCCCATATACCTAATTCATATTACCTCCATCTCATGCAGAAATGTTTTTACTGAGTAAAGATTTAGTGTTACTTTTAAGCTGCATAAAGAGTTAGCTTTTTAAAAATTATTTTTTAAATTTATTTAAATATTTTTTCTTTTGCAAAACCATAGCTGTACAAAAAGAGACTTCCAATAATGGTAGATTAGATTATGTGGATCAACTGTCCCTTTGAGAACAGCTAGAAAAGTGGGACTAAATGTTTAAAACAGTTGTTTGAAGGCACTGGTGAGCTAAAAAAGCAGTGAGGGTGGGATGGAGATCTGGGAGGAGATAAACTAGATATTGGGAGCAATTTTTCGTCTAAGGACCTAAGTTGCTTTTAGGAAAAGGCAGCTACAAGGCTGAAGATACTCAATAAATTTTGATTAAATGTTATGAAACTTCTTTATTTTGAGATCATTGTAAATTCACATGAATTGTAAAATATGGAAATACAAACGAATAAGAAATGAGCAAAGGGGACTTCAAGTCAAAATGGCAGCATAGGTAAATACAGCTCACCTCTTCACACAACCACATCAAAATTACAACTAAACTATAGAACAACCATCTTTCAAAGCTGTCAGAAGTAGAGTTTAATGGAAGTCCTACAACTATGGAATTAAAGAAGAAACCACATTGAGATTGGTAGCAGGGGTAGGGACCCAGAATGGGCTGGTCCCCCACCCATGTATGGCAGATAAAAATCAGGAGGGATATCTCAGAAGCAAGGGGTCCCACCCCCACACCAGGACCCCCAGCCCAGGCTTCCAGTGCCAAGAAGATAAGTCCCTATAACTTCCGGCTGTCAAAACCAGCAGAGATTGAGGCTGTCGAAGACAGAAACTTCTGGAGTCCCAGGCAGTTCCTCTTAAAGGACCCATGAATTGACTTACCAGACTTACTCCCTCTGAGCTCCGGCACAGGAGCAGCAAATTGAAGAGCATCAGAGACATATGGGGAGGAACTGAATTATCCGGCATCAGGACAAGAGCTGTGGGGCAGCTTTATCCCAGATAGAAGTGCTGAGAGAGGCCACTGTTCCTTTTCTAAACCCTCCCCCAACAAAGCCACAGAGCCAGCAGGCGAGTGCCATATCTGAGACTTCATCAACCTGGCTCACACTGTTTGCCCCACCCTCATGATTTCCTGAGACCCTTCCTCACCCAATTTCCGGGCTCTACCCAGGCTGTTTCCAGTTGCTTTTCCATACAAATAGCTTATCTTGGCCCATGCTGCAGACAATCCTAAATCCTCTCAAACAAGCAGCATCTGGCTTCAGTGATCCCTCTATTTCTCCCTAAGTTGCAATGATCCCTGTACTTCTCCCTAAGTTGCCCCAGGCCTGGCACTAGCAGTAGTTGGCTTTGGTTTACAGCTTGGACTCACCTGAGCACCTTCAAGTCCAGCACAAGTAGCAGCCATCTGCAGATCACTTTGTAGTTTATGCCAGGTGACTCCAGACAGAACACGGCAGTGGCTGAACTTGGTCATGCCAACAGCAATCAAGGCTCAATTACAGCAGGAGGGTATACACAGCCTACATGCTGGGCACCCTTGAGTACCCAGCTTGGGGAGGCTGTCCCACTAGACCATATAGAACACCTATTACGTTAGGCCACTAACCAAGCCTGAGAGATATAGCAGGTCTACCTAATACATTGAAACAAACACTTGGAGGCTGCCAAAATGAGGAGACAAAGAAACATGGCCCAAATGAAAGAACAAAACAAAACTCAAGAAAAAGAATTAAACAAAATGGAGACAAGCAATCTATCAGATGTAGTTTAAAGCACTGGTTATAAGGAGACTTCCGGCCAAGATGGAGGCTTAGACTGACACGCTCAGTCTCCCTCTACAACTAGAAAGAAATACAACTGTCTCAAAACAAAAGGTAACTAGAAATTCCAGAAAATAAAACTACATGGAAGCCCAACGTACAAAGTTATACACCAGCGGCGCTCGTCAGGCAGGTAAGAAGAGCGAAAGTGGGCGGTGCTGTTTGTGGTAGCACCAGGGACAGTAGCAGGGAGAGCAATCCAGGCTGCACGAGAGCCCCAGCAGCTCCCGACCCCAACGCTGGGAAAAGAAGCCACCGCATTGCCTCGGACAGTGAGGCCCAGAGGGCAGGAGGACGGATCCCGGTCTCCCAGCGGAGAATAACGGCAGAAATCCATCTTGGACCCCCGCCCCCACACAAAGCGCCACAGCGCTGCGAAATAGGTTGCAGATCGCCACCAGTCACTGGGCAGTGATGACAAAGCGCCACAGCACGGCAAAATAGGTTGCGGATCGCCCCCGGTCGCTGGGTTTTGATGAGTACACAGGCTCCGCCCCCTATAGCTGGCCCAAGAAAGCAAAACGCAAATCTGTCAAAATGAGGCAGACAACTATAGAAATCCTGGTGGCACAGCTCCCCAGGCAACAGATGAAGAATCTGACAGATGAACAAATAAGAAACCTGTCAGAGGCTCAGTTCAGAGCCATTGTTACCAAGTGGCTTACAGAATTAACAAAAGATTTGGAAAAAGACGAGAAAGGATTGAAAACCACTCATACTGAAAAAAAACAAAAACACATACGAGACAAATGGTGAGGAAATAAAATCCAGAGTTCAAATCAACAAACCGGAACCTAGAGAAGGAACAAATAGTCAACCAGCACGGAGAGAGGAAACAGGAGGCAAGGAAAGTGAGAAGAGGATCAGAAACCTCTGGGACAGCTATAAGAGATCGAACATAAGAATTATAGGATTGCCAGAGGGTGAAGAAGAAGAACTAGAAATTGAAAAATTAAGTGAAAATATAATAAAGCAGAATTTCCCAAACTTGGAGAAGGAAATAGACTTACAGGTCCAGGAAGCACAGACAGTTCTAGAAAAACTTGACCCAGGGAGAACCACTCCAAGACACATTATAATCAAATTGTCAAAAATTAAAGATAAAGAGAGAACCTTAAAAGCAGCAAGAGAGAAGAAAAGAATCATATACAAAGGGGTCCCAATTAGGCTATCAGCAGACTTCTCAAGGGAGACCCTGCAGGCAAGAAGGGACTGGCAAGAAATATTCAAAGGAATGAAAATCCAAAACCTACAATCACTAATACTCTATCCAGCAAAATTGTTATTCAGACTAGAAGGGCAGAGAAAGTGCTTCCAGGACAAAATAAAACTGAAAGAGTTCATTAGATCCAAACCACTATTATATGAGATGTTAAAGGGACTGGTTTAGAAAAAGGGGGATCAAAACTATGAACACTAACATGAAAACTGCATCACAAGAAACAACAACAGAAGCTAGGGAATTGAAACAAAGGCAAACTAAATAGGCAAAAGAGAGGAAAAAGAACTATAGGTATGGGGAACATATTGGGGGGAGGTCAGCAGGGAGGGGTTAGGGGGTAAGGGAGGGAGATGATACAGGAATTAAGAAGCATAGTAGAACAGAATGGAGTAGACAGGAAGAGGTTGAGAAGAACTATATGCACAACCAATGGACATGGACTAAAAGAGGGGGACAACTGGAGGGAGGGGGACCACTGGGTGGAGGGGAACAGAGGGAAGAAAAATTGGGACAACTGTAACAGTATAATCGATAAAACATATTTTAAAAATAAATAAATAAAACCACTGGTTATAAGGATGCTCAAGGAACTTAGTGAGAACCATAACAGTATAAAAAATATCCAGTCAGAAGGACACACTAATTGAAATAAAGAACAATTTACAGGGAATAAACAGTAGAGTAAATGAAGCCAAGAATCAAATGAGCAATTTAGAATACAAGGGAGCAAAAAATACCCAATCAGAAGAGCAAGAAGAAAAAAGAACCCAAAAAAATGAGGACTGTGTAAGGAGCCTCTGGGACAACTTGAAGCATACCAACATTCAATCATGAGGGTGCCAGAGGGAGAAGGGAAAGAGGAAAAAATTGGAAACCTATTTGAAAAAATGACAGAAAACTTTTCTAACTTGGTGAGGGCAATAGACATACAAGTACAGGAAGCACAGAGAGTCCCAAACAACATCAATCTAAAGAAGCCCACACCAAGACACATTATAATTAAAATGCCAAAGGTTGAAGACAAAGAGAGAATCATAAAAGCAGCAAGAGAAAGACGTTAGTTACCTACAAGGGGGCTCCCATAAGACCATCAGTTGATTTCTCAAAAGAAACTTTGCAGGCTAGAAGGGACTGGCAAGAAGTATCCAAAGTTATGAAAAGCAAGGGCCTACAACCAAAATTACTCTCCCCAGCAAAGCTACTATTTAGAATCAAAAGACAGATAAAGAGCTGCCAGATAACAAAAAACTAAGTTCATCACCATCAAACCATTATTATATAAACTGTTAAAGGGTCTTCAATTGAATCTAAAAACAAAGCAAACAAACAAGCAGAACAGAAACAATCATAGATACAGAGAACGTTTTTGACAGTTGGCAGATGAGAAGGAGGGGTGGAGGAATGGGTGAAACAGGTGAAGGAATTAAGAAGTACAAATTGGTAGTTACAGAATAGCCATGGGATGTAAAGTACAGAATAGGGAATAGAGTAGCCAAAGAACATATACATATGACCCATGGACATGGACAATGGTATGCGGATTGCCTGAGGGAGTTGGGGTGCAACTGGGTGGAGTGGGGCAAAGGGGGAAAATTGGGACAACTGGAGGAGAATAATCAATAAAATATAATTTTAAAAAATGGACAAAGGACTGAAAGAAATATCTTTCACCAAGATATACAAATGCCCAATAAGTATACTGAAAGATGCTCAATATCATTAGTCATTAGGGAGATGCAGATCAAGGCCACAATGAGATAATACTTCATACTCATTAGGATGACTATAATAAAAGTTTTAGAAAAAACGAAAACAGAAAATAACAGTATTGGTGAGAATGTGAAGAAACTGAAACACTTGTACATTGTTGGTGGGAATGTAAAATTGTGCAGCTGCCCTGGAAAACAGTTTGGCAGTTCCTCAAAAAGGTAAACATAGAATTATCATATGACCCAGCAATTCTAGATATATACCAAAGAGAATTGAAAACAGGGACTCAAATAGATACTTGTGTAATATTCTTAACAGTACCATTCACAATAATCAAAAAGTAAAAACAATCTAAATATCTACCAACAGATTAATAAAATATAGTATGTATAATATTTCATTATTCAGCCTTTAAAAGAAAGAAGATTCTGATGCATATTACAACATGGATGACCTTGAAAAAAATTATGCTAAATGAATTAACCCAGACACAAAAGAAAAAATCTTGTATGACTTCACTTGTATGAAGTAGTTATAATAGGCAAATTTATATATAAAAACAGAGAGTAGAATCGAGGTTACCAAGCGCTGGGGAGAGGGGGGAATAGACAGCTATTATTTAATGGGTACAGAGTTCCTGTTTGCCTTGATGAAAAAGTTCTGGAAGTGCATGGACATGGACAACGGGGAGGGATATGATTGCGGGAGAGAGGATGGGTTGGGTGGGGGAGAGAAATTGGGAGAAAAGGGGACAACTGTAATTGAAAAACCAAAAAAAAAAAAAAAAAGTTCTGGAAGCAGATAACGGTTGCACAACATTGTTAAAAGTACTTAATGCCACTGAATTGTACACCTAAAACAGTTATAATAGTAAATATGATGTAATTTATATTTTACCACATTGAAAAAATAATACAGAGAGACCCATGTCTCCTTCATCCACTTTCACCACAACTGGGAAATTTACATTGACATAATCCACTAACTTTACTAGACTTCACTAGTTAAACATGCAATTCTGTCATGTGTAAATTAATGTGACCACTACCACACTCAAGATACAGAACAGTTCCACCACCACAAGGATTCTTCATGCTAGCTACCCTTTTATAAGAATATAGTCACATCAACTCCCTCACCCCTTGACCCTAATGAGAAAAGATTTTGAAAAGGGTGAAGCCGCGAACTTGTATGCACAACCCATGGGAATGGACTGGGGGGTAGGGGGGGGATTGTTGGGGGAGGGAGGGTTCTGGGCAGAGGGGAGCAAAGGGGAAAAAAATTGGAACTTTTGTAACAATATAATCAGTAAAATATACTTTAAAAAAAAGTGGGCAGAAAACCTGAATAGACACTTCAAAGAGGACATACAGATGACTAATAGACATATGAAAGGTTGCTCGACATCACTAATCATCAGAGAAATGCATATTAAAACCACAATGAGATACTACCTCACACCTGTCAGAAAAGCTATCATCAATAAATCAACGAAGAACAACTGCTGGCTAGGAACCCTTTTGTACTGTTGATGGGAATGCAGATTGGTGTAGCCACTGTGGAAAACAGTGTGAAGGCTCCACAACAAGTTAAAAATGGAACTTCCTTATGACCCAGAGATTCCACTTCTGGATATATATGCAAAGAAACCCAAAACACTAATTTGAAAGAATATATACACCCCTGTGTTCACTGCATCATTATTTACAATAGCCAAGCTATAGAAGCAACCCAAGTGTCCATCAATAGATGAGTGGATAAAAAACTCAGCCATAAAAAAGAATGAAATCTTACCATTTGTAACAGTATGGATGAACCTAGAGTGTATTATGCTAAGTGAAATAAGCCAAACAGAGAGAGACAAATACCATATGCTATCACTTATATGTGGAATCTAAAGAACAAAATGAACAAACAAAATAGAAACAGACTTACAGTTACAGAGAACAAAACAATGGAGGCCAAAGGGAAAGGGTGTTGGGTAAAAAAGGTGATGGTATTAGAAGTACTAATTGGTAGTTACAATATAGGCATGAGGATGTAAGGTAAAGCATAGGAAATATAGTTAACTATTATAATAACTACCTATGGTGCCAGGTGAGCACTGATTATTGGAGGGAACACTTTGTAACCTATATGAATGTCTATCTGCTGTTCTGTACTCCTGAAACTAATACAAAAAAACTGTTGAATGAAAACTGTAATCGAAAAATAAAATGAAAAATTATAGACCTGGCTGGTGTGGCTCAGTGGATTGAGTGTCAGCCTGTGAACCAAAGGGTCGCCAGTTCAATTTCCAGTCAGGGCATATGCCTAAGTTGTGGGTCAGGTCACCAATTGGGGAAATGAGAGAGGCAACTGATTGATATTTCTCTGGCACATTGATGTTTCTCATCCTGTCTTTCTCCCTCTCTCTAAAAATAAATAAATAAAATCTTTTTTAAAACTTATATATCTGTGGAGTTGATAATGTACCGTAGCTGTCTGCCAGAAGCAAATGAAAATCTTCTCCAAAGTTTAACACAATAGTCTGTATATAATAAAAATTAACCAGCACATGAGAAGGCAAAAGAGCATGATTTTTAAAAAAGTAAACAACAGAGGACAGAAACAAAGCCACAGGGGATTCAGATAATAGAGTTATGTTGAAGAAAATTCTTTCAAATTTAGAATTGTAGCAGAGAACTAGAAATTATAAAAGAAAACCAAATCAAAATTTTGAAACTGAAAAATGCAGTGAGTTTAAGAACTTAGTGGCTAGGTTTAACAGCAGAACAGACACAGCTGAAACCTACACACAAATATTTATAGCAATTTTATTCATAATTGCCAAAAATTGAAATCAACTAAAATATATTTCCATAGGTAAATGGATAAACAACGTGTGGTACATCCATACACTGGAATATTATTTAGCGATGAAAAGCAATGAGCCATGGTGCCACTAAGGATATGGAGAAATCTTAAATGCATATTGCTAGGTGAAAGAGGCCAGTCTGAAAAGGCTACATACTGTATGATTCCAACTATATAAGATTCTGGAAAAGGAAAAACTATAGAGACAGTAAAAAGATTAGTAGTTGCAAAGGGTTCAGGGAAGTAGAGAGGTAAGAACAAGTGGAATACAGTAATTTTAGGGTAGTGAAATTATACTATAAAGGTGGATACAAGATATTATGCACTTGTCAAAACCAGTAAAAGGTACAACACACAGAGTGAACTCTAATGTGAACTACAGACTTTAGTAATAAAGTATCAATATTGGTTCATCAGTTGTAACAAACTGTGTATTATATTGGGGTTCCCAGCTTATTCCATCGGAAAAGGCCTTTCCCCGAATTTTAGAAGTGATGATTTTCCTCAGATTTATCTTTAGAGGTTGTTCAATGAAGATTATGTAGTTCTTCGTCATTCCTAAAAAGTTCCAGCAAACATTAGAATGTTATTTGTGGGGACTTCCGACCAAGATGGAGGCCTAGACAGACACACTGCGTCTCCCTCCACAACTAAGAAGGAATACAACTACCTCAAAACTAGAGACAACCAGAAGTTCCAGAAAATTGAGCTGCATGGAAGTCCAACAAACAAAGATATAAAGAAGAAATACTCATTCAGACAGGAAGGAGGGGCGGAAAGGACGTGGTATCGTGGCAGCAGCAGTGGTGGCAGTGATGGCAGCAGCAGGCCGGTGGAAGGCACAGTCAAACATTTAAAAAAGTCAAGAGGGACACCTGGGAAGCAGTCCCAGCACCAGACTAGACCACACAGCTCACGTTTTCAGCACTGGGGACAATAAAGCCTCATTACTTCTGACTGTGCAAACCAGTGGGGGTCGGGGCAGAGGCAGAAACTATGAGTCTCTCAGCAGATTCTGCTTGTTTAAAGGGCCCCAACTGTCCTAGAATGTCTGCAGAGCCACCCACCCTGGGAACAATGGCCGGGGCAACAGCTAGAGAGGTGCCAGGCCCATATGGAAGTGGGAGAAGTGCCTAGAAAAAGGGCGAGTGCTGTACAGGTGGCATTGTTCCCTCTCAGACCCCTCCTCCCCACACAGCGCCACAACGTGGTGAAATAGGTCGCCCTTTACTGACGAATACCTGAGGCTCCACCCATTACAACATAACAGGTGCGACAGCTCTACCTAAAACACAGAAGCCAACAAACACAGGAGCCTGTCAAGATAAGGAGACAGAGAAGCATGGCCCAAAAAAGGGAACGGATCAAGGTTCCAGTGGGAGAATTAAGTGACAAGGAGATAGCCAACCTAACAGATGTAGAGTTCAAAACACTTGTGATAAAGATGTTCACAGATTTGACAGATATGCCTAAGTATGGCAGATGCATAAGGGATGAAGTGAAAGATATGCTAAATGAAACGAAGGAAAATCCACACAAAACCAATTGTGAAGAGAAGGAAACCAGGCTTCAAATCAAGGATTTGGAATATAAGGAAGAAAAATACAGTCAACCAGTACAAAATGAGGAGACAAGAATTGAAAAAAATGAGGAGAGGCTTAGGAAGCTCTGGGACAACTTTTAAACATGCTAACATCTGAATAGGGGTGTCAGAAGGAGAAGAGGAAGAGCAAGAAATTGAAAGCTTATGTGAAAAAATAATGAAGGAAAACTTCCCAAATTTGGCAAAGGAAATAGACATACAAGTCCAGGAAGCACAGAGAGTCCCAAACAAGCTAGACCCAAAGAAAACCACACCAAGACACATCATAATTAAAATGCCAAAGGTTCAAGATGAAGAGAGAATCTTAAAAGTAGCAAGAGAAAAGCAGAGTTACCTACAAAGGGGTGCCTATAAGATTATCAGGAGATTTCTCAAAAGAAACTTTGCAGGCAAAAAAGGACTGGCAAGAAGTATTCAATGTGATGAAAAGCAGGGACCTACAACCAAGATTACTCTGTCCAGCAAAGCTATCATTTAGAATGGAAGGGCAGACAAAGTGCATCCCGGACAAGGTAAAGCTAAAGTAGTTCATCATTATCAAGCTATTATTATATGAAATGTCAAAGGGACTTAAGAAAATAAGATCAAAACTATGAACATTAAAATGACAACAAACTCACAACTATCAACAACTGAAGCTAAGAAATAAGAACAAAATCCAACTAAGCAAACCAGAATAGGAACAGAATCATAGGTATGGGGATCATTCAGAGGGTTATCAGCTGGGATGGGGAAGGGGGAGAAATGGGGAAATTTTGCAGGGACTAAGAAGCATAATTGGTTGGTACAAAATAGACAGGGAGAATTTAAGAGTAATAGAGGAAAGGGTGAAGCCAAAGAACTTATATGCATGACCCATGGACATAAACTAAGGGGGGTGGGATTGCTGGAGGGAAAGGGGTTACTGGGCAGAGGGGAGATAAGGGAAAAGAAATTGGGGCTACTGTAACAACATAATCAATAAAATATACTTAAAAAAAGAAAGAATGTTATTTGGTAAACTAGAGTCGTCTGAAATGTGACCATTGCGGGGACTTGTCTGAACGCTTGTGCACATTGCCACTGACCTAAACAAAACACACCAGAAACAATTCTTCACGGCTTTCCAGCTTTGTTATACATGTTTCCTGTTCCTACATGAAAAAGGGAACTGCTTAGAATGCTTTGGGTTAAGTACCCTCAACTTGCTTTTTATCTTTTTTCTTTTTTGTAAAATTGTGTTGGTTTAGGAACAAAACAAAGAAGCATAATATAAAATGTGATTTATGATCTGAACCTTTATTCCTTAATCCTTTTTGCTATTTATACTGAGGGTAAGGATCCAGGAACAGTTTGGCTTCAGGTTTAGAATGAAAAAGATAAATATTCTAGGAAAAAGATGAAGCAATCTACATAGAATATTAATTTCCCCCCAAAATATAGTTAAGATCTTTTCATATATAAATAGTTGTGGTCTTTAAAGTTTCCTGAAATTTTGAATCCTGTAAATTAATTTTTTATGGTCAAATGGGTTTTACATCAAGACTTTATCTTTTGATTTCTGGTCAAGATGGAGGCATTAGGTAGACATGCTTCATCTTCTCACACAACCACATAGAGAATTACAGCTCTATCTCAAAACAAATAACAACCAGAACCATCAGAAAATCGAACTATATGGAAGTCCAACCACCAAGGATTTAAAGAAGCCACATTGACCAGGTGGGTAGGAGGGGTGGAGTCACAGAAATAGGCGCAAAGGCACAGAAACGCGGTGTGGAGCAGACAGGTGGTGGCAGCAGTGGAATGGGCAGTCCCACATCCACATGTGGTGGATAAAAATCAGGAGGGAGACCTTGGGAATGAGTGATCCCAGGCCAGACCACACAGCCCAGGGTTCCAGCACTGGGAAGATCAAGCCCCATAACTTCTGGCTATAAAACCTGTGGGGATTGGGGTGGTGGAAGAAATTGCCAAATTTTCAGGATAGTTCATTTAAATGGCCTACAGAGATTTAAAACATATGCAAACCCACCCACTCTAGGATTCACAAGGGCAACAACTGGAAGGGTGCCAGTTGTATATGGGAAGTAGGTGAAGTGACTGGAAATGGGGAAAGTGCTGGGCATACCTCCAGAAGCCAGGCACCAACACTGTCCCCTCTCCAAGCCCTCCCCCCACACAAAGCCATAAAGCAGTGAAGTGAGTTGCCCTGCCCAGGTGAGTACCTAAGGCTCCTCCCCACATAATTTACAGCTTTATTTTCTAAGACAGGGAGTCAAAGCAGTTCTACCTAATACACAGAAGCAAACACAGGGAGGCAGCCAAATTGAGGAGACAAAGAAATATGGCCCAAATGAGAGAATAGAACAAAACTCCAGAAAAAGAACTAAAGGAAACAGAGATAACCAACCTATCAGATGCAGAGTTTAAAACACTGGTGATCAGGATGCTCAAAGAACTCATTGAGTATGGCAAAAACATAGGGAAAAAATGAAGGTTACTCTTAAGTGAAATAAAAATCTACAGGGAGCCAACAGTGGAGAGGATGAAGCTAAGAATCAAATCAACGATTTGGAACGCAAGGAAGATAAAAGCATTCAATCAGAACAGCAGGAAGAAAAAAGAGTAAAAAAAAAATATGGACAGGCTTAGGAATCTCTGGGACAACTTTAAACATACCAACCTCCAAATCATAGGGGGTGCCAGAAAAAGAGGAAGAGCAAGAAATTGTAAACTTATTTGAAAAAATAATGAAAGAAAACTTCCCTAATTTGGTAAAGGAAATAGATATACAAGTCCAGGAAGCACAGAGAGTCCCAAACAAGCTAGACCAAAAGAGGACCACACCAAGACACATCATAATTAAAATGCTAAAGGTTAAAGATAAAGAATCTTAAAAGCAACAAGAGAAAAGCAGAGCGTTACCTACAAAGGAGTTCCCATAAAACTGTCAGCTGATTTCTCAAAAGAAACTTTACTAGCAATAAGTATTCAAAGTGATGAAAAGGAAGGACTCACAACCTGGATTATTCTATCCAGCAAAGCTATCATTTAGAATGGAAGGGAAGATACAGTGCTTCCCAGACAAGTTAAAGCTAAGCTAAAGGAGTTCATCATCACCAAGCCACTATTACATGAAATGTTTTCATATTTAAGAAAAAGAAGATCAGAACTATGAACATTAAAAAGGCAAAAAATTCACAACTATCAATGACTGAATCTAAAAAAACAAACTAAGCAAACAACCAGAACAGGAACAGAATCATAGATATGGAGATCATTTGGAGGTTTATCAGCTGAGAGGGGGAAGTAGAAGAAAGGGGGAAAAGGTACAGAGATTAAGAAACATAATTGCTAGGTACAAAATAAACAGGGGTGTCAAGAATAGTATAGGAAATGTTGAGAAGCCAAAGAACTTACATGCACAACTCATGAACATGAACTAAGGGGAGAGATTGCTGGAGGGAAGGGGGGTAACAGGTGGATGTAGGCAAAGGGGGAAAAATTGGGACAATTGTAATACCAAAATAAATAAAATATATTTTAAAAAGACTACCTTTACAGAGCAGTTTTAGGTTCACAATAAAATTGAGGGCAAAGTACAGAGATTTCTCATAGACCCTCTCTCCTTATACATGCATAGCCTCTGTGTTATCAACATCCCCTACCATAGTGGTACATTTCTTATAACCAGTGAGCCTACATTGACACATCATAATCACCCAAAGTCCATAGTTTACATTACGGTTCACTCTTGTAATTATCAATTAATTTTTAGTAATTACTTGTACTAAAATATCTTTTCAAGCAGTCAGTTGGCTAAGGTAAGAACTATATTACTAACCATAAAAAATGTAACTGGCATTAAAATGTAACCTTGGTCTCATTGTCATACTCTGATAAACTGTATTAACAGAGCACTTGCCAAAGCTAGTCCCTCTGCTGTAGTGACATTAACGCAGGCCTCATTGCAATTTGCTCCACCACTGGACTCACCAAAGCTATGGTAGTAAGAAGGTTTCAAATTCTCTGCAGAAGCAATAGAACACATCACCTGGGCTCCTTGGATTGTATCCCCAAGGTCCACCTTCTCTGGAGGAACCCAAATAATATTATAGCAAGAACCTGGAAAATGAAAAGTTGGCCTTTAACTGTTTTACATACAGTCTAAGAATAAAAGATAACCCTTGCATCTATGGACTAGGCAAAAGCAGTTACGACTTGTGCAATATGCCCAACACCCATATTTCATGAAAGGTTATTGCAAACAGACTTAGATATTAAAATATATAAACTCTGTGAAAGTCATTAGCTAAGATTTTGAAACAACAGACACAAAGTAATTCACCAGCAGTTTATTATATTTTAATGCTCTCAAATGGTTATCCTCTCACTCCCTGAAGATGAACTCAATCTCTACTTCATAGGAAAAGATAAGGTAGCAGCCAGAAATATCCTCAAATTCTATCTGTCCCTCTCCCCACTGTCCAATCCCAACAACTACAATCTTCATTTGTATCCCTGTCCAAATCCAGTCCTCTGGATCCCTGGTGTGGCGTTAGGTCCCATTATAACAGAGCAGGGGAGGGGTTTCCAAAGTTCCCATAGCTTATGGTTTTGGAGGTGGGGGAAGGAGATAATACAGCTTTTTTTTTAATTTTTTTTTTTTTTTTTGGTTATTCAATTCATCAGAGAAGGAAAACTCTGACCCCAAAAAACCTCCGCTGCCTTGCGGCATACCTCTTCAGCGGAAAGGCTAAGGGAGTAAACCCCGACAGAAAATCCGGAGCCGGAGTCCCTAAGGCGGTTTGACGTTGTAGTCAACACCGGCAACTCCTGCGGCGCACCTGAAGCCAAGCTGTATTGACTCCGTCTTTCCCTTGGACCCTTCAGCTGCGAAGAGAGGGGGGGTCTGCTGCATGGGCAACAGCAGACCCTCCATATCACCCTGCCCAGGCTCTGTAGCTTCAGCTTCACTGGAGAGGACACTCCAGTGTCATCGCAAGATGTCGCTTCAACACGGGAGGAGACAGATACCGTGTCACTCCCGAGTCGGACTGCACAGCCATTCTCGGCTGTGCAGATAGACTCTTAAGAAGCTACACCATCGTCTCTCGAGACGGACGGCTGCTGACGGTTATTCAATTACAGTTGTCCCATTTTAACCCCATTGCTCCTCCCTCCCAGCCCATCCCTTCTCCCACAATTATATCCCTCAGGCAAAGAAAGCAAAATAATATAGCTTTTAAGGTATTCTGCATTCTATGGCAAGTTGGTAACTAGATAATGGCTGTGCTGCAGCCCAGGGCAAAAGGGTGGAAGACAGGCTTAAGATACTAGCCTTTGCTGAACGGAAGCTATGCTGCCCCCAGGTAAAAGGGCAGAGGATAGGTTTAAGATACTTTTCATAACAATGACGTATGGTACTCTAGGTCAGCATGTAAAATTAGGGCGAGCCATGAGGATTGAGAGAGAAACTAAGTGGTATGAAAGGGTGTAGACGGGAGTTGGCTATGAAGTCTGGTGTATAAAGGGAGAGAGCCATGATGTAGCAGCTAGGCAGCTTTGTAGGAGAGCTGGTTCACCATGGGAGAGCGCCATGCAGGTGGAGCTAGTGCAGAAGAGGAGTAGCCATGAGGAAGGGGCCATGAGCCAGAAGGGGATTCAGTCCTGCTGCCTGTAAAAAAGCAGCAGCTATGCAGTTTGTAGTGAAGCTGGTCCATGGTGAGAAGGACACAGCAGCTATACAGTTTGTAGTCAGGATTCAGCCATGCAGCCTGGGCTAATAGCAAAGTAGACATACATCTGCTTTGATTGTGCCTGCTCCAGCTGACTCCGAAGCCACCAAGGACTCTGCCTTGCAGTCCCAGACTCTGTCTGGACTCTAGGAACTCGGGACATATGGAGAAGACACTCTCTTAGGACTTGTGCCTTTCCTGGACTTCACCATGATCTAGTGGAACATGGCACATGCCTCTCTGGACTATTATACAGAGGCTGATGACAATGTACCCCAGATCCTGAAGGAGAGAGCTGACAGATAAGGAATGGGGAACCACTGGGCTTTGTTTTCGCTCATAGCTTTTTGGGGAGCAAGGGAAGTGCTGAGTCTTGTGGGAAAACAGGGCCCTGAGCTGAAGTGCTCCCAGTCCCCACAGGTTTGAATATTGTAAATAAAGACCTGTTTTTCTCAGCACTAATTGTTGGGTCATACACCAAGGTGGGATGTGAAAGAGCCCTGCTTTGCTCGGTAACACCATCTCATCCTGTCTCATCAACGTTCATTCATGCAATTATTCATCTGACTATTACTACTTCTTCAAGAATCAACCCAGGTATCCATCTACTCCTCAAATAGCCTTCCCTGAGTCTTCCCCACCCAAAGTAATTTGTTGCCCCTCCTTTATGCCTTATTATCTCTCTGTCATTGTACTATAATTATCTTCTTGTTTATCTGCTTCTACTGGGACAAAGAAATAGGGCCCAAATGATAATGGAATAAGCAGATAAACAAGTAGCACTTTTTAAGAGCAGATCTATCTGCTTCATCTTTGCATCCTCACTGCCAAACAAGGACTTATGATTTAGTAAGTACACCATAAATAGCTATTGATGGATTTACTAACAACATGTTTGTTAAATCATTCAATAGATAAGCAAATATTGAGGTCATATTAAATTATCTTCCTGGTATTAGAACTCTCAATGTAGGTTCTGAAGAACTAGGGTAACATAGTATTTTTGCAATCACTAAGCTTCTTTTGGAACAAGATAACTATACAGTTCTCTACTCACTTATTCACTTATTGAGTGCCAACTAGATTCCAGGCACTCTTCGAGGTGTCATATTCTAGACACTTGTACATAAAAGTGTACAAAATTTTTAAAGGGCCCTTCTTTTATAGAGCTCAAATTCTAATAAATCATATAATAAGTAAAAATACTGCATCAGATGATAATAAGTGGAAAATAAACCAGGGAATAGGGATCCGGAGTAAGTATATAAACATGGGTGCTATTATTTCCATTTTAAATATGATGATCTTGGAAGGCTTTACTGAGATGACATTTGAGTAAATATCTGAAGGAGGTGAGGAAGAGAGTCCTGAAGATATCTGGGAGAAATGCCTTCTAAGAGGAGAAAAGAACAACCCAAGGAGTCTCAGCCAAGAGTAAGTTTAGAGTGTTCAATATATAACAGTGAGGCCCTGTCATAGTGAGCAAGGAGAAAAGTTGAGATGAGGTAGGGTGGGTATGGATGAACCTGGAGAACATTATGCTAAGTGAAATAAGCCAGTCAGAGAAAGACAAATATCATATAATTTCACTCACATGTGGAATCTAATTAATAATCTGAACTAACAAGCGAAACAGAGACAGACTCATAGATGGAGAGCAGATGACCGTTGTTGGGGGCCAGAGGTTAGGGGGTGGAGGGATTGAGTGAAAGGAAAAAGGACTAATTGACATGGACCACAGTGTGGTGACTGCTGGGGGGGGAAAGAGTATAAGGGGACTAAATGGCAATGGAAAAAAATACAATAAAGATTAAATTTTTTAAAGTTTTTTTAAAGAAAGAAAAAAATCCTGTCTGATACACTGAGAATAACCTTAAATAGGGTAAGGGCAGAACCAAGGAGACTAGTTAAGAAGCTATCATAATAATTCAAATGAGAGAGAGGGTGGCTCAGACCAGGGCTGTGGCAGGGAAGTGAGATGGAGTGGCTGGATTGTGGATGTATTTTGAAGGCATTGCTGAAATTACTTTTTGTCCAACTGGATGTGGATGTGAGAGACAGAGATGTGAAGGATGATTCCAAAGTTATCGTCCTGAGCAACTGGAAGAAAGGAGTTACCATCAACTGAGGTGGGAAATATTTTAAACAGAAAGTTTAGGGGAAAAGATCAGGAGTTTGGTTTTAGACAAGATAATTCTGTAATGCCTATTAGACATTCTAGTAAAAACAGCGAGTAAGCAATTAGACATAAAATACTGAGGAGGTCTAGATTGGGAATATAAATGTGTTTTCAGAGCCCATTATATATAAAATATCATGCTTTATATAGTGATGAGTTATAAAAGAATTAAAGAGAAACTCCATTGTTCCAAGACTACTGCATCACTAAGTAATTAAATATTTTACAATATTACTAAAACTAGTTGGATTGATTGTTTTAGAGAATTTTTGTTTGTTTTTAAAAGCCTTTTTTAAACACCTAGAAAAGTTAATTAAAAGCCTTTTATTTACCATACTTAGAAATTACTAGCAAGCAGTTTATTATAATGAGAATCTCTAAATTTCCCCCAAACACATCTTAGGTTGTTAAGCTCCCTCAACTACGTATTTGAGTTCCAGCTCAACAACTCACTGAACCAAATAATTAAGAAAAAAAATAAGTAAATCCAGTTTCAGTTGAGATGAGAAGACATTTCCTGTCTTGGCCACTGGATAATTGACAATTACTCAATTCACTAAATTTAAACACTATTAGTTAATGAACTGTTCCAATTACAAGTTAGGATGAGGACCCAGGGAACAACACCCAGCAGAGGAATGCCCATAGGAGCGACCCGCCCAATACTGGGAGTCTAACTCTGGGAAACTCTTCAGGATCTCCTGAACAGCAAATTGAGGCAAAGTAACAAGCACAGCCTCTGATGGATGACGGTAGGGTTTCTCAAAGACCCAGGGGCCACCTACACCAAAATCACCTGAGACCTTGTTAAAATGCACCAAGGGGTGAGGAAGTTATTGAATTCTGGACCCTTTTTCAGGTCTACTGAACCACAATCTATGAAGTGTAGTAATCTACATTGCTAGGAAGCATTCCAGATAGCTTTTAGACACACTACAGGCTGAGAATGACTGATCTAACCACTATTTTAGAATATATAATTCAGAATGGTTAAACAGTATTTCTCATTATGAACCAGTTATAAAGTTATCCACTTGGACTTTTGTAATGATCAAAACAGACAGATGGACAAAAAACTGCTGAGTTAGTTTACCCACTACCTGTGGTCAGGTAATAAAGAAGAGAGAGCTGGGTACCCTATCTCTACTTGAGCCAGTAAAAAACAACCCTGCAATATTCATTTTCATATACACTTACATGTGTAACTATGGAGAGGTAGAGATGAACAATCCACAAAGCCAGTTACTCACGAAAGTTACAAATTAATCTATACAAAACTTTTATAGGTTATAGATGAAAGATTGATTGACAATGAACATACTCAGAAAGATTTAATCTTACACATTCTTTTCAAACAGACATGTGTACTCAGATAAAGAAACATGAATTTGCACATCCTGAGAGTCTTCTGTACTCAGAAATGAATAATTATTAAGGTGGTCTAACAGAGTGTAACTAATAGCAGCCTTGGGTATGGTTCACAGACTTGGTGCCAAGTCTGGTTTTAGACACTTAGAAGCTTGCCTAAGCGAGTGTCTTATACCTTCTCAAGATTCGCGGCCCTTGTCTATAAAATGGAGTGATAACAGTACCTTTTTCAGAGAGGTGCTATAGGATTAAATGAGAAAATATATAGCACATACTAGGCACTCAATAAATGTTAGCTACCATTATTAGCTATTAGAACCTTCTGGAGCAGATTGGTAGGCAGTTGGGGAAGTATGAGGATGACCAGGAAAGGGATGTGATGTACATGGTTGTGATTGAAACTGCACTGTAACCTTAACTTACTTTGTGACATATTAGTCCCATTATAAAAATAAATTCTTTCCCATGTGATAGACAATGTATCTTCCCTAAATCTTTGCTGCAGAATTCTAAATTTCTTATACTTACAATATGGTACTTCTTAAAAATTCAAGTTTGAGAAATACATATTGAAAATCCCTACAATGCTTGTAAGCCAAAAAGCACAATGCAACATAAAAATGTGAGTGATGTTGGGAAGGTTAAAAAAAAATCAGCTGCTAAGCATACATGCAAAAGCACCACAGAACACATACTTAAAGATAAAGTATATACTTTAAGTTCAGTAATGCCACTTTGGAGATTTTTTTCTGAATCTTTCAAATGAAGTTTCATATGTTTATATCTAAACCATAATGAAACCCCAGGAAGATAGTTACCTCCTAATTATTATTATTTTTTAATGCTCACTGGAGGATATGTTTATTGGTTTTAGAGAGAGTGGAAGGGTGGGAGGGAGAGGGAGAGGGAGACAGAAAGAGAGAGAGAGAGAGAGAGAGAGAGAAACATCCATGTGTGAGAGAAACATTGATCATGTTGCCTCCTGTATGTACCCTGACTTGGGATCGAACCCACAACCTACTTATGTGTGCCGTGACCGGGAATTGAACCCACAACCTTTTGGTATATGGGACAATGATCCAACCAACTGAGCTACCCTGCCAGGGCAAACTCCTAATTATTTTTTTAAATACCTCCATCCCACTTTACCATGTGGCCCATAGGAGTTTCCCACGTTGTATGCTGTTCCATCTGGGTCATAATGAGGATGTGCAGTGGCTCCATTCACAGCAATGAATTTGCTCCAGTCTACCTACAAATTTAAGACCATCAGAGACTTTAAAACGTTACATGGGCAGATCTCTATTTAGATCCATAGAAAGTAGAGATGTGTCAAATACCCTTAAAATAAGATATGAAAACTACAACCTAAGCCCTAATATCTTACCTTTGAGAATCAAAAATTACTTTCCCTACTAAAGAAAAAATTAAGACCAAGAATATAAAAACAAAAACCTCACCACTAACAAACAAAAAAATGGACCAAAATGATTATCCAATAAGGGTAATTTGTTTTCCCCAAGATCACAGACAAATTCAAAAGAATAAGAATTAAAATTAAAATTCTGGTCCAAAATTTCAGTTAACTTTTAATTAATGTGTCAAGCAAAAGCAGTATGAGTCTAGACAATTTCCAGTCCAGTTCTCCTTGTAGCTAGGAAAAACATGAGCTAGCTAAAGTAGATCTGTACTGTTGTATTTTTCCTTTACCCTAGCCTTCAGATATAAGGACTAAGGAAGAGTCTAGAATTATGGAAAAGCAACCCCCACAGGTCATTCTAATCAGGACAGAGGGTGCACCATGAGTAATTTTGTTTTTGTTTGGTTAAGGTTCCAATTTCTTGTTCAGATATCTACTGCACTGAAAACTATTTTGAATGAAAAGAAATCTGGGGGTCTATTTTATTCATTTTTTAAACCTCTATTTTACCTTTTCTGTCCTTTCCAGGGTTTCAATGTCCACTTTATTCATAAAGTTGGTCTCAGTACTAACGTAGTAATCACCCTTGTACCGCACATAGTTGACATTCGTGTTGTCAGTTATTGCTGAAACCAAACCCCAGAGTAATTTAAACACCACAATAGGAGAGAGACAGCAGTTTAAATATCCTCTCAAAAAAAAATATTTCAAGATTTATATAGATTTTCATATATTATAGCAATTTAATCAACAGTATCACATGCAAATTCTGGGCACATTAATAGCCACTTACCAGGCAGCTCAAACTTGGACATGAAACGTTCAAAAATATTCCTGCATAGATCAGGGAGAGCCAGTGTGCCAAATTCTGAGATCACAATTCTATTACGAACACTGTTGGCCTTATATGTATCGCTCTGTAGAAACTTGCTCCTGTATGTCACTGTGCCCTTCTCCATTCTAAACTGGGGAAGCAAAGCCATTCCATCAAACCAGTGATTGTACCTAGTAAAACAAATATCAGCAAGAAAACATGGGATCAAAATGAGAGATTTCAAATAGAGATACGGAAATGGGATGGGTTCCCAGCACAACCTGAGAACATGGACATGAAGGAATGATGGCCTATGACCTGTAAGACAATACTAACATCCTCCTGACCCTTATTCCTGTCAAAAACCTCACACTTAAGAAGGCTAAAGAAAAACCCTACTCATGTGACTCTTAAAATAATTCTGATCTTTACCTTTGACAAGGAGAAAATTCTGAGATGTTCTAAATTAAATAACAGCAGTCCAGAGGGTAGAAGAAAGAGACAAGAAAGGTTAATCAATTAACTTCAGGGCAAAACCAGTAAAACACTGCTTACATTCCTGAGTTTACACTGGAACTCTGAATTACCTTCCAGGTGGCTATTTCCATCATTATCTAAAAGAGACTAGCCAAGCATCACCCCGCCAGAGGATCCTCTGCTGCTTACCCAGAAACTTTCCACAACCAATCCAAAGGAGCAAACACTTCCCCCTTACAGACTCTGCATGTATCCTAGAGCTGAGCCTCCTTCACCTTATCCCACCCACCTTATCAGTAGCCAATGTAAATTCTTCCAAATGCCTAGGTTGCGGGTTCGGTCCCCACTGGTTGGGGTGCAGACAAGAGGCAATTGATCAATGTTTCTCGCTCACATTGATGTTTCTCTCTTTCTCCCTCCCTTCCCCTTTATAAAAAAAAAATATAGTTTCAAATTACTCCTATTCTAGTCTAAATCCCTCTAAAACCATAATACCAAATACAAAATAGTCTGGGTAAAAAACCAAACACTCAGCTTCCTGATTTAAGATATTTCATATTCTTTTCTTTCCTTCTTATTTTTCTTTGTTACTCTCTCATATTGTTGACCCATACTGAACTGTCAATCGAAATCCTTGAGTAATTTTTTAACACATTGTATAGTTAAATCACATCTCCTTCATCCTTGTACTTGTAAAACTTCTTTTCTTCAGCCACATTTACCTTTAATAATTTTCTTTTTTTTAACAATTTCATTTATTTATTTATTTATTTATTTATTTATTTATTTATTTGGGGGGTGGGGGGCATCACTGTGTGGTTGCCTCTCATGCACCCCCAACTGGGGATCTGATGTGCAACCTAGTCATGTGCCCAGACTGGGAATCGAATAATAATTTTCAACTTCTTAGATTCCATCTCACAAGATCCTTCCAGACCCTGTCATTTCATGCATTCATTTATTCAAATCAACCAACACTTCCAGGAACTGTGCCAAGAACAGGGCTTACAGGCACACAAATAATTATGCCACAGAGTAATTACTGGCAGCAGTGGAGAAATGTTAGAAAAATGCCTTGCATGCACAGAAGGAGCAACAGGATGGAAGGATGTGGGGGTCAGGAAAGGAAAAACCATTTGGCTGGATCGTTAAGGACGTTTGTCAAGTGGACAGGTGATTTTTTTTTTTTTAAAGGAAGAGCTGTGAAGGCATATGGCATCTTGGAGGAATAGCCAGTTAATAAATTAGTGTGGGGGCAGGCAATGATGATGGAGAAATAGGTCAACACAGGACTATGCCTGTATGCTGACAGAGACCTATTGCATGGCATCTAACAAAGAGATCTCAGATTCCCAGCTAGTGAAGCTATTCTTAGCTGCAGGTTAAGGTTACAATGACTAGTTATTCTTCCCTTCCTTTAGTCTAATCTGGGAGCCAACCACTAAACTAGGTCACACTATGTCTCCTCTCACCCAAGAGGATGACGATACCCAGTTCTTGCAATAAATGTGTACTGCTGGCTTTGAAAAAACTGATTTGCATTACAAATCAGACACTTATGAGGATCAGCCACACCACCTACTTCCCCAACAAAGATGTTATTTTTAAAAGAAGCCTGTAGTGAAAACCTACGTCATGAGTAGCTCTGCTGCCTGGTTTAAAATTTACTAGAGCTACTTCGGTAGCAGATGAAATACCATATGCTTTTTGCAAGAGGCTGTTCTCTGTGGGGATTGAACTATTATAGTAGTTTATTTTTTTCCTTCTCCTTCTCCTCTTTCTTTTCCCTCATAATCTTTTTTCAAATTATAACTTGAACGAATTCCAGATATGTAAAATAGGGAAAAGCAGAGTTTTTCTGGGTAGGGGCAGGATAGAGATCCATGGGTCAGCTCACTCACCCTCTTCTTTTCTAATCCCAACTCCCTGCCCCCCACACTATTTTCCACCCAGGACATCTAATGTAACTCCTTTTTTTTTTTTTTTTTTAATTAACTTCTTAATGGCTTCCTGTAGCACCTGTTGGGGTGAAGCACCACCCATTTTATTGCCTTTTAGCACTATCATAATAAGTATTATTCAATGAAGACAAGGTGCAACCGGCTCAGCAAATTACAATAGCTGGCATATTAAGAACTATATCTTGAACACTCCCCTATTTCTTGATCTGTTTCCAACAACAGCTAGGAAAACACATGGACCATGATCAGATTCCCACCAAGCCCATAGAAAAGGTGTAGCTAACAGAAAGTAGAATGTATGTTTACCAGGGGCTTGGGGAAGAGTTATTGTTTAATGGGTACAGAGTTTCAGATTCAGAAGATAAAAAGTGGATGGACGGTGGGGCTGAAAGCATCAGTTTGAATGTACTTTATGCTACTAAACATTTTAAAATAATTAATATGGTAAATTTTATATTATGTATTTTACTACATTTTTTGAAAAGGTCATGGTCCTGAAATATCATCCAGCCATTAAAAATAATGGTCATTCTGATTTCATAGCAATATAGATAAAAAGGCAAACTAGCGCAAAAAAACTGGTACTATCATATATATATATTCATATATATATATATACTCATACAACTGGGAAGAAGACCTGAACAGACATACAGATAACCAACCAGGTTCATGAAAAGATGCTCAACATCATTAATCATCAGGGAATTGCATATCAAAACCACAATGAGACATTATCTCACACTTCTTACACTACATATTATCAAAAAGACAAGAAATAGGCCTGGCCAGGTGGCTCAGTTGGTTGGAACATCGTCCCATACACCAGAAGGCTGCAGGTTCAATTCCCAGTCAGAGCACATCCTAGGTACAGGTTTGATCCCTGCTCAGGGCATATACAGGAGGCAGTCAATCAACGTTTCTCTCTCATATCAATGTTCTCTCTCTTCTCTCTCTCTCTCTCCCCCTTCCTCTCTCTCTAAAATCAATAAACATATCCTTGGGTGAGGATTTTTTTTTAAAGACAAGAAATAACAAGTTTTGGCAAGGATGTGGAGAAAAGGGAATCCTTGTGCACTGTTGGTAAAAATCTAAATGGACACAGGCAATATGGAAAACAGCATGGAGGTTCCTCAAAACATTAAAAATCATTAAAAATAGAACTACCATGTGATCCAGCAATCCCACTTATGAGTATTTATCTGAAGAAAACAAAAACACTAACTCAAAAAGATATATGCACCCATGTTCACTGCAGCATTATTTACGATAACCAAGCTATGGAAACAACCTAGGTATCCATCAATAGATAAATGGAAAAATAAAATGTGACACATATGATATATACATGTCATATATACAATGGAGTATTATTCAGCTATAAAAAAGGAATTTTTGCCATTTGTGACAACATGGATGGACCTTGAAGTCATCGTGCTAAGTGAAATAAGATAGAGAAAAATAGAGAAAGACAAATACCATATGATCTTACTTATATGTGGAATCTAAATCAAAACAAACAAATACACAAAAAAACAAGTTCATAGATACAACTTACTGGTGGTTGCAAGAGGCTGTGGGAAACAAAATGGATGAAGGTGGACAAAAGGTACAAACTTCCAATTGTAAAGTAAATAAGTCATGGTGATGTAATATACAAAATGGTGACTATGATTAATAACACTGTATTGCATATCTGAAAGTGGCGAAGAAAGTAAAATCCTCATCACAAGGAAAGAAAATTTTTGTAACTATGTATGTGATGGATGTTAACTAGACTTACTTTGATGATCATATCACAATATATACAAATATCAAATCGTCATGTTATACACCTGAAACTAATTTACTGTTACATGTCAATTATACAGCAATAAAAATTTCTACATATCATATCATTGTAATTATTTAAAACAAACCTATAGAAATGGGAAGACTAGCAGGAAATACACCAAAGTGTTAACAGAGGATATGATACATACATTTGCCAACTCTTTTCTATATTTTAAAAAGTTTCATAGAGATCAAAACTTTTAAATGAAAAAAGTGTCTAATATTTTTAAATGTTTGAAGCAAAGCATATTCTTTCCTGACTATAGGGGTTTCTTCACATCATTTCATATGCCTAGTAGACACACAGAGAAATGATACACTAAAGAGTTATTAAGGAAAAAATGTTATTGGATTTTTCATTTATTTACATATATTTATGGAGTGCTATTCAAGTACAAGACACTGTCCTAGACATTGGGAATATGAGATGAACAAGAAAAAGTCTCTGCCCTCATGGAACTTATTTTCTGGTGAGGAAACAAAGCTAATAAATAAATAAACATAAAAACAACATTGATTGTGTTATGCAATTAAAATACTTATAATAGGAACTATAATAAATAATGCCGTTTTCAGATTGGGAAATCAGGGAAGGTCGACTGACATGAAACTTGAGCTGGCATCTGAACGATAAGAATCAGACTTGGGACAATACATGACAGACCAAAGCCATGACCCTGAGTGTAAATAAATGTGTCCAGTTTGGGGAACTGAAAGAGCCATTGTGTCTGGGAAGTACTGGGTGCAGGAATGGTATGAAGTGAGGACACTGCCCCTTCCTTCCGGACAGTTTCTGACACTTCGTCTTTTGGCAGAAACCTTCAGAGAACTTCAAATTCCTAACATCTACAGAGCAGAAATGCCACCTTTTTTTTTTTTTAACAGAATTGAGGCTCCATTTTTCCCCTATAGACTACTTTCCTCATCTGCAACCAAAGGGATCACATAGAAATGCCAACCTCAGAAAAGAAACAGATATCAATGCATATTCAAAAGAACAGTCCATGTTAAGAAATCCAAATTCTTCCAAAAATAATGGCTTACTTATCCTTGCCAAACTCAAATTTTCCAGGTCCAATTCGAAGTAGAGAGCCATTGAGCCACTTAGGAAAATGTCCTCGGACTTGAGCAGAGATATCTGTGGGGTCTCCTGCACTGTGGTTAGAAGTGGTGCAATACATGGAAGACTCTCCTGCTCACTGAAGATCATTTTTGTCTGATGACTATTTTCCATGTACTTCTTCAAAACTGTGAAGAAGACATCAAAAGCACAAAATATTTCACCAATCTTCTGTAAATACACCCATTTCTCCCTACTAGTCAGGGAAATGTAAACCTAACTCCAAATAGTCTCCAAATTCCTCTCTCTCCTTCCTCATTCTCAGATCAATTCTTTGGCTCTCCATTTTTTAACAACAATCCTTTTTGTATTCTTGCAGTACAAATCTGCTTAAGAATTAACTCAGGACATTAATTATTATTATAATTTCTTATAGTTGAACAATGCTCATCTTTCACAAGGTGGAATCTAACCCTAGATTGCTAATAGCGACCTCATTGTTTTGATAAAAAATGACCACCATTCAATATTATCATAATTACATTGGCCTCAGTACTTTATATACACCAGAATGTGATCCCGAAAATTTTGTAGGGATTTATGGAAAGCATTTAGTAGGATCTACAGTTTAATTTTATTTTTTAAGTATATTTTATTGATTATGCTGTTAGAATTGTCCCAATTTTTATCCCTTTGCTCCCCTCTGCCCAGTACCCCCCTTCCCTCTAGCAATCCCACCCTTAGTTCATGTCCATGGGTCCTGCCTGTATGTTCTTTGCCTTCACCCCCCCCCCCAATCTACTTTGTATTTGCTTCTTAATCCCTGTACCATTTCCCCATTTCTCCCCTTTCCCCCTCCCAGCTGATAACCCTCCAGATGATCCCCATACCTATGATTCTGTTCCTATTCTTGTTGTTTGGTTAGTTTCCTTTTTTTATTTTTTAATTGTCGTTGATAGTTCTGAATTTGTTGTCATTTTAATGTTTATAGTTTTGATCTTCTTCTTTTCCTTAATTAAGTCCCTTTAACATTTCATATAATGGCTTGTGGGGATGAACTCCTTTAGCTTTACCTTGTCTGGAAAGCACTTTATCTGCCCTTCCATTCTAAATGATAGCTTTGCTGGATAGAGTAATCTTGGTTGTAGGTTCCTTGCTTTTCATCACTTTCAACACTTCTTGCCAGTCCCTTCTTGCCTGCAAAGTTTCTTTTGAGAAATCTCCTGATAATCTTATAGGCACCCCTTTGTAGGTAACTCTCTTCTTTTCTCTTGCTGCTTTTAAGATTATCTCTACTACCAGTACTCCTTGAGCATAGACAAGGTCTTGGTTTTGCCTTCACCCCAGCACCTATCACATTGCCTTGCATTGAATTATTTAATTAAATAATTTAAAGTTTATAGTATATGTCAGTATGATTTCTCACGGATCCATATCAGCCCATTTCAAAAAATAAAATCATGTAATGATAGTAGCTACAATAGAAAGCTTCAAAACAATAAACAGAGGTTTAAGGAAGTCCCTCAGAATGCAAATAGAAGAACCAAATATTTACATTAGACTATGTAACAGTGATTTTTCAATTGAGAAAGGTCTAAATAGTGAATATTCTTCCCACGGCAGATACAAGAGAATTCTGAAACCCTGAATCCTGACCTTGTATTTCATATAAAATATACAAATAGAAAGGCTGTTTCCCTGACAAACAAATCCTGACTCTGTCTTCTTGAACTCCCAGCTCTGCACTTCCTGCCTGTATCTACTTCAAAAAGAGTGGAAAACTTCAGAATTCCCTAGTTTTCTTCAGAAAAGGCACAGAGTAGGAGGAAGGGGCAAATCCCCTACCTGGGATCCGCTGTATCACCGATCGGAAACCCACCACAATGGTAGAAAGATTGCAGACAAAACGAAGAAAGAGTTGAGAAACCATTTCTGTATTGATTTAAGGAGCAGCAGATCCTGTGATTTCCAAATACTCACACGCATTAGCAGTGAGGTGAAATACACTTCCTGGGTAGTCCCTGGCTCACTAACAGAATAGGAGGAAAATGGGGAGGAGAGGATTCAAAACATGGGCAATCTCTCACTCTCATTCCCATGACAAGTACCCCAACAACCTACCTATAAGTCGCTGTTTGAAATACTGAAATTAGACTGCCAATAGTGCTCTTCCTCTCTCAACTCTCCTCTTTCAAATCTGTCCTCATACTACAATTAAATCAGTTGATTAATGGGTGAATTTCATTATGTTACTACTCTCACCTGGAAGATCCAGATCTCCTCTCTCCTTACAGAATAAAGTCCAAATGTAATCTGTCAAAAAAGGACCCTACACTCTGGCCAAAACCTACGTTTAATCCTTTGTCTCTCTGCCTTTCTAGCATTTTACTTCTTCCTTTTTCTTTTTGATTCATTTAATTTACAAAACATTTTCTCACAGTCTAGCATGAATATGGTCCTGTGAAGGTAATGCCCTTTAAAAACTTATAACCATATATAATTTTATTAACAAACTTTTTTTGAGTACCAAGGTATCAATACTGTGCTACAAATTGAGAAAATCAAGAAACAAGATTCAGTTCCTATTCTCTAGCAGTTTAAATGATACATTATTCCCCTTTGTGAATTCTCAGTCCAGTGAAATTATTATAAATATACCACATGTTTTTGTTCTTCTGGGCCTTTGAACAAACTTTCCTCTGCCAGAAATATACTTCCTCTTCCCTTTTCAAAAACCCATTTAAAAATCTACCTCTCTGACCCCCTTGCTGAAAAGCCCTAATCCCACTAGGAGTTATTAGCACTGGCACAGAAATACTTCTATTTTCATATCACATCTTCCTAGCAAAGGCACATTAAGTGTAATTTCAAGAAAGGAGTGGTTAAAATTGTCAAAGGGAGTACAAAGAGTATATTAAGTTATTCTGTATTTCCCACAGTACCTAGCATAATATGAAGTACAAAGATAGTCAATATATATTTTCACTTGTAATCAGTGAGAAATACAAACTTGTGAAATTTTATTGGGATGAAAGAGTGATATTGTTACAGAGTGAAAGGGGGTTCTTTCACGTGGCACCTTGGTGTAAAACCCAACAACTAGTATTGAAGAAAACAGGTCTTTATTTACAATATTCTAACCTGCGGAGGGCAGTGAGCACTTCAGCTCAGAGCCCTGTTCTCCCACAGGACCCAGCACTTCCCTTGCTCCCCAAAAGGCTACAAACCAAAACCAAGCCCAATAGCTCCCCATCCCTTATCTGTCAGCTGTCTCCTTCAGGATCTGGGGTGCAATGTCATCAGCCTCCGTATAACAGTCCAGGAAAACATGTGCCATGTTGCACTGGATCACACATGGTTCTCTCCTTTTCCCTTTCAAAGCCGCATGGATCTCTCTTTCCTTCTAAAACTGCATGGTGCTCTCTTTCTACTGCCTTGCAAACTGCGTGGGGTTACCTCTCTGAAAATGGTTGCCACCTTATTTTTAAATCCCTGACTGTGGCCTGTGACACAATGGGCAGGGGTAACTGGTTCTGACCATTTACAGAACCTTGCGCAGGCCCTGTACACTCTTTCCTCACCATTCTATGGTCAAAAGCCCTCCCATCTCCATGGGGCCAAAATCGATTTGCATAACTAAGACACTAGCTACCAGCCATAGATATGCAAAGGCTTCTTGAAAGCTGTCCCCTTCCCCCATTCCCAAACCATGGGCTCTGGGGATTTGGGGAGCCCTGCTCTGTAACAATATTAAAAGTGTAAATTAAAGGGCAATGTGATATTAGAAGTGCAAATTAAAGGGCAAATAAGCCTTAATTAGGTGTTCAGGAACTTTTGCTCTAAGAGGTAGCTGTACCGACCAATAACACATGGTTTCTGACACTGAACACATTGTTCCACTAAAAATCAGTCAGTCTTAATCATACCAGATGAAGAGGTCAAATCAATTCTCTGAACCTGCATAGGAAGAATCAGATGCTGAACAATGAGGACATCATCAAGATATAACAAATATATTACAAAATCCATTCTGAAACAATCTGTTAGCTTTAGCTTTCATATTAATAATAAATGATTAGGAAAAAAATAACTCCAGAATATTTTACTAGTGATGGGCCAATAGAATCATCTTTGTATTTAGAAAATTCAAGAACTCTATAAGGTAACAGAATAAGTCAGAAGCCAGGTGATATGGCATATCAATTCAAATATAGTCTTCTGGTTGCACTTAATATTTTAAAATCCCATGTCCAATAGTTACTTGATTGATCTCCATTAGCATATCCCTCTAAAAACCTAATAATTTTTCCACTTATTAATCAATATGTTTAGTAAGTTACTTTCCTGTTTTCAATCCTTTCTTATATGAATATTTGTTATGTGGTAGGTATATATGCCTTGAAATAGTAATTTTTTGAAATGAGATTTTATTTTAACATTTAAAAGACCCCAAGGCAAACATGCTGTCCACCTAAAGAATACCAAATTCCTGTGGTATTGTTTGTAAATATGTCCACATTTGTGACTGTTTATATATATAATAGCAAAATATACATAGATTGAATCATCTATGTGATTTAAAATGAGTGCTATGATTTTAAAAATCTGATTAATATAGTTATTACATATAATTATATATCACATTGAAAATTTTCAATAAAAATCATAGCAGTGCCTTCCATCAAAGGGAGGAATTTTTTTAGCTAGCTATGTATTAGAGATCCATTAGTCCAAATTCAATTTCTGAATTATAATAGGATTGAAATGATTCATTTCCAAGTTGTCTTGTTGTTTTGCCAGTCTCTTTACTTGTGGACCACTAATTTTATCCCATACCACACAACCACAAAAGTACAGTTCATTAACCACATCATTGATATGGTTGTATAAAAAGGCCAAGTCATATGAGGTTCTAGTTATTTCTGGTTTTCATTTTACCACAAGAAAATAATTTTAAATGAAAAACTTTTATTAATCATGTATAATAACTAATAGTGAAGATAACTTAATGATAATATTAAGTAGTAAGAGCACATATAGTTTATTACATATTGAGAAGCTGGACAAATCACCTTTAGGTTTTAATATTTTAGAATACTAACCATGAAAAACATTTCAAAGCTATCTGCTATTTAAACAAAATATTTTTTAAAGTACAATATTGTTAAATATTATCAAATCAACTCATTTGAGTTCTCTTTTAGGAGTTGAAGTCTAGGGGGTTTAAGGGGAAAAAAGAATCCACATATAATTTAAATAATTTACACTTTTATAAAATACACTAAATATGTGACCCTCAAAAGAAAAGCTACATACTCCATATTAATTTCCAGTTTAAAGCCCCCTTTAAATCTAGAAAAGAAAGTCAAGGAGTTTCCCCTTCTATGTTTAAGATATACATTTTCTTTAACAACTAGAGAACTTTCAGAGCATACATGTCATTCTTTCATTACGACAATAATGGGTTTAAATTCTCAGTTTATTTAAGTACACATTTTTATCTTTGCAGTGTGTTTGCAATCACTGTAAGCCTCTGTCTCAGGAGCTCTCTTTTTTGTATTAGAAAGTTTTCAATAGTATTGGCTTCTTTGAAGAGTTCATCTATTTCATCAATATAAGATGCATCTATTGCTGCTCTCTCACTAATGGGGGAAAAAAGGTTTTATGTTAAACCAAATAGTTATAACATCAAAATACACTAGTCATAGCGATGTACTTTATTATGTTATATCTTACTTATTTCATTTAAATAGCTTTGTACATCGAAAAGCTTCAGTAATTTACACACACTCTTCAAAAAAGTTAAATTAGTTCCACAAATATTTTGACTACTCAAATCTTCCTGACACAGCAGAATGTGTATCTTATACATTATAATTCTAATATCAAACAACATGCAGTCATGCTTCACTTAACAGTGGGGATATGTTTGGAGAAATGGGTCGTCAGACGATTTGATCACTGCACAAACATCATACAGTGCACTTACACAAACCTAGATGGTATATAGCCTACTACACACCTAGACTATATAGTATAGTCTATGCTCCTAGGCTATAAACCTGTACAACATATTACTGTACTAAATACTGTAGGCAATTATAATACGTTTTTATCTAACCATAAAAAAGTTACAGTAAATACACAATATAAAAAGTTTTTTAATGGTATACCTGTATGGGGCATTTAGTATGAATGGAGCTTGCAGAACTGAAAGTTCTCTGCTTGAGTCAGTGAGTGAGTGGTGAGTGAATATGAGGACCTAGGACATAACCGTACACTACTGTAGACTTTATAAATACTGTCCCACAAGCCCTACCCCCTACTTCCTCTGACAGGGCCAGAAATAGAACATCGAAGCTGTCAATGATGCTCCATGAACAGAAATATGGGCTGGATTGACTGAAAATATCAAGGAGAAACTGGCTGGGTAAGGCATAAATCATCATAACAGTAACTGTCAGGAGGGAGTGAAAGGTGGTCTGAGAATCACTAGGAATAAAAAAATCAAGAAAGAAAGAAAAAGGAACATAAGGGATAGTCATGGTAATGTGTTTTGGCTATTGCATGTTGGAGCAATGGTCATATTAAGGAACTTTGTGATATTCATTAAAAAAAAGAGGTTATTTAACATGGAGAGAGTACAGAACAGAGGACTCAATATTATGACTTTGGAACTTTATTTTTGGTTCCATTGACTTTATATGGCATAAAGGGCTCTCTCTGGCATTGAATTGACAGAATACATAAAGTTTATATTTTACATTATTATAACCTGAAAATATTTCCAAAGTACGGGGACAAGCTGCCTCTACACTGTCACAGAAAGCTTTACTAAAGTGGCAGTGGCACTTAATACTTGTTAGCATAGCTCCTTCAGAACTATGTCATTTTATAGGATCTTAGGTCCTCAACAAAGAATTTTATAGCAAAGTACTCTGAAGACTATCAGCCTAGATTTGAGAGGGCCATAGCACTCTCTGAATATGTAGTACTGAGGGAACAGGCTTCTCTGTGTTGAATCAGGTCAGTGCACTCGAAACAGAGGTTCCGTGAATGAGAGAGAATCTATTGCCAAGCCCCACTGATACCAGTCCCATGAGAGGAAAACAAAATTCCTCCTGAGCCACAATAGCCTTCCATTTCTTACAGGAAATTCAGCTCCATTAGAATCTGTGGGACCACTGTGATACATGTGATCTGTTGTTGACTGAGACATCATTATTGTGGCACATGACTATACATTTACTTTAACAGCCATACAAACTATTATTCAAATACAATGTCTGGTAGTTTTAAAGATTTTATTTATTTATTTATTTTTAGAGAGAAGGGCAGGGAGGGATAAAGAGAGGGAGAGAAACACCAATGTGTGGTTGCCTCTTGTGAGTCCCCAACTGGTGACCTGGCCCACAACCCAGGCATGTGCCCTCACTGGGAACTGAACCAGCAATCCTTTGGTTTGCAGGCTGGCACTCAACCACTGAGCCACACCAGCCAGGGCTCTGTCCAGTAGTTTTAAAAAATACCTTATAGCCCTGATGGTGTGGCTCACTGGACTGAGTGCCAGCCTGTGAATCAAAGGGTCACCAGTTCGATTCCCAGTGAGGGCACATGCCTGGGTTGAGAGCCAGGTCCCCAGTTGGGGGCGAGCGTGAGGCAACCACACATTGATGTTTCTCTCCCGCTCTCTAAAACTAATAAGTAAAATAAAAAATAAAAAACACCTTATAAACATTATAATCCCCGGTCAATAAAATATTAAAATTCATCCTTCAAATATATATGGATAATATTTAAATATTTTATAAATATATTTATTTTATATTTAATATAACTCTATGATTATCATTAACTTCACCAAATGGTAGTTTTCTCAAAGAGGTTTTATCATAAAATTTTAAATGTTATATCATCTAATTAGAGACCAAAATATATCCAACCTATAATTTGTTCTGGTAATAGCAAACAAAGGATGCTTAGTGAAAGAGTTGGGGTTCTTCTTTGAAAATAACAAATTAACTTATTATAAGAAATTGAGGTAGAATTTTAAAATTCCAAAATTATAAAAACTGGATAGGGTCTGCAGCCACTGAAGTTTCCATTATGGGGTTTCCAGAAGAAAACTTCTAAAATAATACTCAAGAGAATATACTATAAGTACTTACCTTAAGATCTTTGCATATGTAGACAACATCAGATTAATTTCCTTGCTCATATCTATAAAAAAAACCACTAAGTTAATTATGAAATATAATAAACCTTCTGTATTTATTATGAAAGTAAATATATAGAAACATAAGCATTTTATACATCACCATTCAAATCTTTATCCAAGGCTTCATCTTTATAAAATAGTCCAGAGCTTTCAGAGAAAGAGGAATCTGATTTTCCGAGAGAGGACAGTTGTGGACTATCTGGCATTTCAGGCTAATACAAGAAAGTAAAAGAAAATAGGTAAACAATCAACAGATCCTTAGGATATACACATTCTATTTTTTAACAGCAAATAAAACATCTTTCAGGGAGAGGGAAAGGGGAGAAATGGGGAGAAGGTGCAGGGATTAAGAAGCATAATTGGTTGGTACAAAATAGACAGGGGGCAGTTAAGAATAATATAGGAAAGGATGAAGCCAAAGAACTATATGCACAACCCATGAACATGGACTAAGAGGGCTGGGATTGCTGGAGGGAAGGGGGGTTCTGGGCAGAGGGGCGCAAAGAGAAAAGAAATTGGGACAACTGTAACAGCATAATCAATAAAATATACTTAAAAAAAAAAAAACATCTTTCAGAAAAAAGCAAACATGCTAGAAATTATATGCTCTTATGCCCTAGTAATTTGAAATTTTATTACCAAGGAAACATTTAGTCTCAACAAGCACTTTGTTCAACATACTAAATTTTATTTTGACTTTTTATTAGACTTTGAAATATGGTATTAAACTCCTAATGAAAAAGTTTCCTGTATCTTGAACCAGTAGATGGTTCCACAGCAATGTAATAAAACTTTCATTTAGATAATAGCCAAATGCTTGAAAATTTTTGCAAGATAACATAATCTTAAGCAAATAATGTCCCAAAGGCAAACATCAATTGGTGGGGATAATAGTAAAAAAGGGCGGAATCAGTCGGCAGCCGTCCGTCTCGAGAGACGATGGTGTAGCTTCTTAAGAGTCTATCTGCACCGCCGAGAATGGCTGTGCAGTCCAACTCGGGAGTGACACGGTATCTGTCTCCTCCCGTGTTGTATCGACATCTTGTGATGACGCTGGAGTGTCCTCTCCAGTGAAGCTGAAGCTACAGAGCCTGGGCAGGGTGATATGGAGGGTCTGCTGTTGCCCATGCAGCAGACCCCCCCTCTCTTCGCAGCTGAAGGATCCAAGGGAAAGACGGAGTCAATACAGCTTGGCTTCAGGTGCGCCGCAGGAGTTGCCGGTGTTGACTACAACGTCAAACCGCCTTAGGGACTCCGGCTCCAGATTTTCTGTCGGGGTTTACTCCCTTAGCCTTTCCCCTGAAGAGGTATGCCGCAAGGCAGCGGAGGTTTTTTGGAGTCAGTTTTCCTTCTCTGATGTGCCCTGACTGGAAGATCGAACCAGCGACACTTAGCTCGCAGGCCGACGCTCAATCCACTGAGCCAAACCAGCAAAAGGGCGGAATACAGTGTTCTTATTTTAAAAGATCAGCAACTCCAATGCCTAGATATCCTACTTATTATAGCAAAGAATTAAAATCCTGGATATCATAAAGATATGAATCCTCTTCTGTCTCTAGATCACAAATTACCACAAAGAACTCTCCCAACAATTTCTCGGTCAACTATATACTTAGTAAAAAAGCAGCTGGAGCAAACATTGTTTCTGCTGGGACAATCCCAGATCTAGGAATATGAAAACTTAAATTCCATTTATCAATTCAACTTTCTTAACTGGAAGAAATTTGAGAAGTATATATAAAATAAAATAAAGTAAAATAAACCCTGGCTGGTATAGCTCAGTGGGTTGTGCACCGGCCTGCAAACCAAAAGGTCGCAATTTCGATTCCCAGTCAGGGCACATGCCTGGGTTGCGGGCCAGGTCCCCATTTGGGGGCATGAAAGAGGCAACTGATCGATTTTTCTCTCCTTATTACTCCCTCCCTTCCCTTCTCTCTAAAAAATAAACAAAATCTAAAATAAAGTAAACAAAACATTAAGGGTCAGGGAGCATATAGATTACCTCCAACTCTCTCGGTCTCTTGGAATTTCTAGTATCAGGTTTTACAAGATGACCTGCCATCATATTCTGTAGGCAAGAGCTGCAAAATTTTGAGCAATGCCAAATTTTAAGTACAAACTCCATGCTACACAGCTCTCTTGGATCTTTTCCCTTTCTGTCCATTGACTGCCCCTGTTAATTCAGGCTTTCATTATCTGTCACTTACCCAAACTACACAATTTCTCCCTTCTCTTATTTATCCTACAAACTGCTGTTTGGGCAGTCTTTTAAAACTCTGATAACCACCTTCCCTTAACCTTTCAAAACTGTGACTACTGCATTCTCTTATCTCAAAAACCTTCAGTTTACTATTCATTGACCCAGAATAAGTTCAAATTCCATCTAAAGTCCTTTATCACCTAGGGCCAACCTACCATTCCCGTGATTTTCATTTACTGCCTCTATATACAGTCTGCCAAACTAGTAGTCTTTGGCACTTCTTCCTTGTGTCAGGATTCATTTAAGATTCTTCTACCTTCACAATATCTTAATGTTCAAATAGATATTATTGTTCATCTAAGTCAATCTCATTTTTTTACAGACACAAAAACATGGGCAGAGATAACTGACCAAGTTCAAACAAGCAAAACTGAGAGACTAGACCAGATCTTTTCTAGCCAGAGGTGTTCTCCTACCTTCGTATACCACCAAATTTTACTTTTAAATTATTTTCCATAAATTCTATAGCTAATTTCCCTAGGAGTCTGAAAGATTAAGTTTAAACTTAAAGAAAAAGTATTGAAACCTGGAATGGTATAGGCTCTACACCTTAAAAGAGGAGGACCCCTATCTACACTTAATTTATCAATTTTGTTTGTTTTTGAGAAATTATGCTGACAGCAATAATTCTAGTCTGATAAATCACATGTAATATTCATATATATGACACTAACAACAAATAAAGATGTTTGTTTAGTAAATCCTGTATAATGCTTTTACATTCCAGTCAGTACCTTTCTGGTATGTAAGTTTAAGTGTCATAATAATAATATGTAGGAAATACTACACATGCACTGTAGTGCTCGGTTTCCATGGGAAGTTCGAAAATGCTTCACAGAAGCCAAAAATTTGCTCTCCTCTTCCTTCCCCTTTTTCTCTTCCCTTTTCATCTTTCACCTCTTCTCTTCCTCTCTGAAAGTAACTGCATGTGCACATGTGTCAAATTAAAACTTTTATAATTAGGTAACTCTGTTTCTGGAAAAAAATATAATTTCTGTCACACATAGGGCCTTAGGTGAATCCAGGCCTGGCCAAGAGGCCGGGCCTTGTCCTGCGACAAACACCATTCATAGCCACTGACCTCAACTGCGCGACCTAAGGCATCGGTGACGTAGTCATTACCAAGCACAACCCCTTTGCCTTATACAACTTTTTCTTTTCCTAGTCTTCTCTTTCTACTCAACGCCACCTCAGCCACTCAGCCCCTCAGGCCATTTCACCCACCTGGTTTCTCACTTCCCAGCCCCACTCTCTTTCCTCCCTACTGGTAATTCAGCCCCACTAGAGACCCTGAAAGGAAGCCTTCATCCTCTCTCACTGCCTTCTTTCACACTCACAAGCAGTTGTCCCTCCCGCCCCACCCGAAAATCAGTCTACCAGCCGATATGCTCAGGACCTCTCTGCCTCCGCGAACGCGCGGGAATGAAGACGCCAGATGCGTGCTAGTGCGCAGACGCCGTGGGCGCTGGTTGCGGCCAGAGGCTCCAGGAGTTCCCGGCAGCCAGTGCGTGCTGATCACGTGACAGGGCCACAGCCACCTTCCGGAGTCCAGCAGGGAGAACTCCGGTCCGAGTCCTCCGGCGCTGTTACAGAAAGGCGGCTTATTTCCGCTTGTTTCCCACTCGTCCCTTAGACTTGGAATCTCCATGAAATAAAAATCTCTTTCTGCCTCTCAGTGTATATTTGGGGAAGAAGAGAAAAATCTGAGACTCATCTCCCCAGAAAGAACATGGATGAATTACCAGAGCAAGACTCGATTGTGCCCCAGCCATTATGGAATCTCACAAAAGGAACACAGAATAGTACACCCACCACCACTTTTACATCCTATTCCACATGGTTTGTGTGATGGAAGGGTTTATAACTGAATCCCCCGTGCCTGCAAGAGACTTTGAGATCAGAACCTCCAGTCCTTAACCTCTTTTTCTTTGGTGCTAAACTTTGAATCACACCCTTTTAGAAAATTACTTTCCTGATGTGCCAATGAGTTTAGTCCACTTAATTGACAGCTTTCAAGACGTATTTTGTAACACATAACCCACATACTTGAAGGTCTATTGGGTGTTTTAATGTGGCAACTTTGACTTGCAATTTCGAAGATAGACATCCAAACTTAAGCCCAGTTAGGTGATATGGAAGAAAAAAAGATTATCAGCTCATAAAACAAAGGTTAATAACACCCCCCATAAATTCCAGGTACCCAGTCTTAGACCTGTCAAAATTTATGACTCATACCTTAACCGGGACTAATAGGACTCGTAGGAGAAGCTCTCACACCCTACGTCTTCGAAGAGCTCTATGGGAAGGGCTCTATGTTTACAACAAAATTCACGGTTATAACAGCCCCTCCGCTTAACTTGCTCCTCCCCTCTATAAAGTACTTCCTTTATCGGGCATGAATCTCCATATGATTGGCCATGGCTGCATGTTTTGTATTGTGACCTTTATTTTTCCCAAACAGATAATTTTCTCTGAGGGAATACCTACTTGGCTTTTGTTTACACACCTTAGAAATTGTATTTAACACATAAAATTTAATGTTTTTCTCCTTTGGCTTATTTTTTGTTTAGAGAGAGGGGAAGGGGAAGAGAAAGAGAGGAAGAGAAACATTAATTGGCTGCCATTCATAGCTGCCCCAACCAGGGCGAGCCCTGCAACCTAGGCATGTGCCTTGACCCAGAAATCCAATCAGCAACCCTTTGTTTGGGGGGTCATGCCCAACAAACTGAGCCACACCAGTCAGGGTTCTTGACGTTTATTTAAATGTTAGTTGTCATACACTCTTTTAAGTGTTGTGTGTATATCTTTATTGGCTTTTGGTGAAAAAGCCAATTGTTTTAAATAAGTTCCTAGAAAACATGTGCTCAATTTGTTTAACTTTATTTGCTAATATTGTGAACTCTCAATCACTTAATAAAACTAAGCTAGGTAATTATGATGCAGTTATTGACAGTCTTTAAAGGATCTCAATCTATGTTGAAATTTTCCCCATCTGTGGTAAAGTAAGGAAAAAAGTATTGAAAATCTCTTAAAGCCAATGTACTTACTTTTAAAAAATGTCATTTATTCTGATATGCCCTAATATTTTTAGTGTTAAAATGTCCTTTCATGAAATAAAAATATAAATATTTTTGGATTTTCAATGTCCTTATTTAATAAAATATAAAGTTGTCTACTCAGTGTGTAGGCTTTATTATTATCATTATTGTTATTATTTTTATGGCCATTAAATCCCAAAGTGTGGGAAATACTGATCTAATTCCTCTCCCAGCTTTCACAGGTAATTATCTGGTTTTTAAAATATTTCCAGGAGCCATGACTGGGGTGGCTCAATGGGTTGAGTGTCATCCCACAAACCAAAAGGTCACAGGTTCGATTCCCAGTCAGAGCACATCCCTGATTTTTGGACTAGGTTCCCCTGTTGGGGCCATGAGAGAGGCACCCTTACACATAGATGCTTCTCTCCCTCGCTTCCCCTCTCTCCAAAAATAAATAAATAAAATATATTTTTTTAAGATAAAATATTTCCAAGAAAAATGATTCCACTTAATACATAAATGTTTACATCAGATTAAGAGATCACTATAGATATTTTATTTTATTTTTAAAATCTTATCTAAGTTGTATAAGCTAAATTTAGGAGTAAAAATAAGTGAGAAGGTGTGTAGGGTTATATTGTCTAGTGCTTTAAAATATTCAAAGGGTGTGGCTCAGTAGGTTAAGCTGCTGGTTTGATTACTCATCAGGGCACGTGCCTGGGTTGCAGATTCTGTCCCTGGTCACTGTGTGTGTGTGTGTGTGTGTGTGTGTGTGTGTGTGTGTGTGTGTGCGTGTGTGTGAACCCACAGAGTTTTCTCCCTCTTTTTCCTCCCTGTCCCTTGTCTCTAAAAGTAAGTAAATATTTTTTTTTTAAATTCAAAGGGCTATCATCATCTCATTTAGTCTTAATAAACATCCCTATGAAGTAGGCAGGACATGGAGACATTTGGCTTACTCTCTATCAAAGAAAAAATTGTGTCCCAAAACTAAGAAATGGGTTAAGTTATGAATTCTACATCTTTACAGCTAGAGAAAAATAATTGGCAATAGATCATTAAAAATTAACTCATTTGGTTCTCTGCTACTGATCACTGCTTGACTCCACTTCATGCTTTCACATTAACTGGCCTGACTGGACATTACAGTTGGAGGATGAAAACTATTTCAATTTCAATCATATATATATTCTCAATTTCAATCATATGTGTAGTCTTATGCTTCTTAAATATGCCATTTTTTACTTCTGATGGTCACCATACCAAGCACCTCCAGCCGTCCTGCCACAGACTTCCTTTGTAATCACTACTGTGAACATGATGTTTTTATGACCTTATAAAATGAAAACACTCTTGTTAAAAACAAAACAAAAATTTCTACTAGCTGCAAATGTAAGCATTGTGTTTCCTAACTCTAGAACCCCTCTGTTCCCATACAGTCTCTGTACTGGCAAAAAAGCAAAAACCAGAAGACATCTTACTATTTACCCTGCTAGCAAGGTAGTACAATTTAGCACATGTTCAAGAGAAAATTGTCTAAAAAACTTTGTTCCTACTAATTATTTTCAAGGCTGTGATATTTACACTCTGCTTTTCAAAAGTTACATTTTCGGTGTTATAATTACATTATATGAGTTGTTTTAATAGAGCTAGATATTGATCACTATCAGATAAGAAAGTTTTGTGCTGAAGTATGAGTAGGAATTCTCAGACAGATTAATGTGAGAAAGATGCTTTTAATTGAGCAAGGAGGTGCTCTTTTTAAAGTTGCTTGGATGTACTTCTGAAAGAGGTACAAACTTTGGACAGTCAGAACTCCAACTTTTACAAAAGAAATCATTTCATTAAAATATAGATTTTACATTTAAGAAATACCCATATTCTCTGAAAATTTATTTGAAGTTCTATTGCCTTAAGAAAGCTCACAGTTGAAGGCGGGCCCAAGGCGTGCCAAGACAGTCTCCTCCCTCCAGTTTTCTTCCTTCTTCCTCCCTCTTCCTCAGATAGCTATTGGATTTCCAACAGTACTGCTGAAGGGGTTTGTCTGTCCCCTTCACTGCCCACACAGCCACAAGAGAGGAAAAGAGACCTCAAACTTCCCAGATCACTTTTTCTTCTAGGAAACTATTGAACACAGGTAAGAAATATCATTCCTCTTTATTTGGAAACCCAAGCATGGTGATTAGAGGTAAATAAGCTAGAAAAGCGATTGAGAAGTATTTAAGTCTTCAACCTCACTATGATGGGTAATCAACTCAGAATAGAAACTTGTTCTCTCTTTTAGCCAACATTGGAGAGTACCATTTTAGAGCAAATATTCTCAAACTTTTTGTTCTCATGACTTCTTTACATATCTAAAAATTATTGAGAACCTTGAAGAATTTTTGTTTCTATAGGTTATTTACTGTATTATTGTCATTTACTGTATTTAAAATTAAAACCGAGACATGTTAAAAGTAGTGACCTACTTATTTTAAAAATAACAATAAGCACATCACATTAGCATAAATAACATTTTAAATTATAGATCCACAAAAAAATCTACTATGAAGAGTGACATTGTTTTTTATTTTCACAAATCTTTTTAATATCTAGCTTCATAGAAGACAGTTGCATTCTCATCTGCTTCTTATTCAGACTATGAAATATCACACAGAATGTAGCCTGTGGTAAACTCTATTGTATATCCTGAGAGAACAAAAATGACAAAGACAAATTACATCTTAAAATTGCCATGATAATCGCCTTAACCTCATGAACTCCCTGAGAACTACAGATTTGGAATGATGAAATAAAGCTTTTCTTTAAAGGGAGTTTCAACTCTGAATCAATTACTTTAAAAGCAAACAAAAAAATTGCCTAAGGTTGATAATATTGATGGAATCTGCATCATCACCTTAGGTTTAGCTACAGTTGGGCAATATGATCACATTCCCCAGGAGAATTTCACAGTAAGAAAGGGGCTGAATAAAATCTCTATTTTGAAGTATGAATAACAAAAATTAGGACACTTAAAATTCTCTTTTCTTTCTGCATATATCCAGCTATTTCAAGTTCTATTAAATCTTCCTTTAAAAATTATTTTAATTCTGATTTATTCATATAATCCCTATATGAATACTATGAATTCTTATAGTAGTTTTATAACATGTCTCTAATTATTTTCATAATGCACTGTCAGCTCAGTAACCTGCTTTCTTATTGCCTGTGAGATTAAACTCAAATGCTTCTACATGACTTACAAAGCCCTCCATAATTTAACCCCACCTTACCTTGTGTTCACTGCTGGCAGGAAGATTGTTCCGATACAATAAAAAACATGGCTCCACTCAGTCCACCCCACAACAACATTATTTTTATTACCACATAAAGGCTCTTCCATGTGTTTAAATTTTAAGCATTCTTTAAGATTAAATTTAATTTTCCTTTCAAACAAGGCCATTTTGACTCTCAATTCTGTTTTGGCTTTTTGCTTTTAGTCTGTATTTAACAGTTAATTATAGATCTTTTATTATTCATTATTTACCTAAATCTTTACCTAGGTCTTCTTTCACCCACACCTCCACCACACCCACATACATACATTAATAAGATGGCAAAATTTTTACAGAACTGAAAAGTTGGGTTTGAATGTTATTGCTGTCAAAATGACTACATATCTGACTTCAGGGAATTAGGTAATATACTTCCTCATTTAATCCCATATTATTCCACAAAATTGGAATTCCACAGCAAGGTTAAATGTAATTACAGTTGCTTTTCAAGTTAAAGGCATTTTTATTTTTAATCTAGTGGTATGTTTTTAAACTCCTACTAGCTTAAGAATGCTAGCTGTATAATACATATTCAATGAATACATGTTGTTTTAAAATTATGAGGAAGTGGTCACTAGGGCATTTGCCACAAATAAATGGTTCTTTCCTTGCAACCTTATCTAGAATCTAGAATTACAGAATGCTTGTGCTGGAAAAGACCTTAAAGAATAACCATTCAACTCCCTGCTTATCCAAATAAGAAAATTGAGACCCTCAGAATTAAATGACTAGCACCAAACAAGTTGGGAACACATGTGGCTTAATTTCCATCATGGTTTTCTACCATCCATCAACCTCTAGCTAGTTTTAAAGACTTGCATAACTATAACTTTTTGTTGTTGTTGTTTCAAAGAACAAATTGATCCTGCATATTCTTGGGAGGACCTTTCTGAGGTGGTTTATAACTTTTTTTTTAAAGTCAATAATCTGAGTATGTTACATGAAATGCTTCTAAGCATTTTTATCCAATGGAAACTATAATTTTTAAAGACTAGAATTAAGAAATTAAGGAATACAGATGAGAAAGGAAAATGAAAACTGGAGGAAGAGGACATGATACTTATAATTAAAGAAGTATTAAGATCTAAGAAAAAGTGGTAAGAGAAGAAAGAATTCAAAATTAAACACATCAAATAAAGAAAAACTACTAGGAAAAAAAAGAAGAGTAAGGATATTAGAGAAATTATTCTGTTTTTAAATATGTTTTCAGACTTACCCCCATTTTCTTTTTCTCATTGGCTTTAAGATGGAGTGAAAGTTATAAGACAGAAGAAAATTCATCCAGTCCTCTACACATTGTTGTCATGGTGACAAGTTTTATCATAGCAAACATTTATTTATTTACTGTATATAAGTCCTTTTCAGGTGTTAACAATTCTTTTAAAGGACAAGTTATCTTAAGGAAATTCATTTTAAAGCTGGGCATAACTATTTGTCATCGAAATAATCTTAATTCAATGTACAATCTATTTCAGAAGCCTGAAGTGGGGAGAGTTGAGGGAGATAGGTACTAGAGGAGAATGATTAGACATGTAGGAGTCAGGGAAGTTTTCCTAGAGATGTTTGGCCTGGGACCTAAAGGATGAAGAAGGCCTTGTTGCCAGGGAGGGGGAGCAGGAGAAGTTCCAGTCTGGTTGGGGAAAATAACTCTGGCAACAGTATGTAGTGGGGGAGAGTGTGAAAGCAAGAAAAGCAAGAGGACTGTTAAAGAAGAAGATGCCAAAAGTGATGAGGGCTTGCTTTTAAACAGTGCTGGTGGAGATGGAGAAGTTATACCAAATTATAAAGACATTTCTGAGTCATAATCTATAGTATTTATGAGACAGAAAAAAGATTATCCAAAAGAGTCAAGAAGCATTTCCAGGTTTCAGTTTTGAACAGGTTATTTGGGCATGTTTAGGAAAGTAATTCGTTAGTACAATATATCTTACGTTGGAACAGTGGATCTGAGCCAGAAATTGAAATTGGCAGGTTGTATATCTCCCAATAACTACCGTCCTCTCTCTTAACTTTATAGCCAAACTTCCTAAAAGAATAGTTCGTCTTTACTGTCTATACGTTTTTCCCCATTCCATACTGTCCCAGATCTTTATCAGCCTGCATTTTGCTACCTCCACTTTCCCCAGATTGTTCTACAGATATGAAAAGTTTCTAACTGTCAAATTCAATGAACAAGTTTAAACTTATGTCTAAGTTTGAGCTCTGCAGTATCTGATTTCAAGCAGCCCTTCACTGATGCTCCTTTCTCCTTTGGCTTCTGTGACACTTTTCTCTTAGATTTGCAAAACTGAACTAATTATTTCCACTCCAGTCTCTTTCATTCTCTCTTTATTTAATGAGGTAACATGCAACAAATTGCTCAAGTCTGAAACTTTGAAGTCATTCTCAGTTCCTCCTTCTTCCATTTGACCCACAACCAATCAACTAATAAATCCTACTGTTCAATAGCTCTTGAATTCATCCTCTTCCTTTCATTCCAGCAGCCACCGCCTTGTTTTATATAGCCTCATCAACTCTTACCTTAACTGTTTTTGTTCGTCATTCTTAACTGTTAAAATTGCTTCAAAGGTTGTTTTCTGGCCTCTGTCTGGTCTTACCCCATCAAATCTGTTCTCTACACTACTGCCAGATTACTTACTCTTTACAACATAAATATTTCTTCTACTTAAAGTAAGGCAGTATTTTTTTCAAAAAAAAATTTCAAACTCTTTAGACTGGTTAAACAGGCCTTTATAATCTAACCTCTTTACAAGCTTTTGTCAAACTGAACTTCATTGCAAGTTGCATTTTATGCGACTTGAATTAGGCAGATTCAGACAAATGTAATATAAAAATAGTAGTCTCACTTTATAGGCAAAGTGAAATATGTGATCCAAATTAGTTGATCTAAAATGACAATTTCACAGTGGTAGGCCAAGTGAGTTGTGCACTGTAACACTATTACCACATGGAAGTGTCTCTTATACCTGGTAGAATTATCTGCTTCCATGTCAGTATTATGTAAGCAAGGCTATTCTTTATTTTTAGTATATTTTATTGATTATGTTACAGTAGTCCCAATTTTTTTCCCTTTGCTCCCCTCTGCCCAGTATCGCCCGTCCCTCCAGCAATCCCACCCTGCTTAGTTCATGTCCGTGGGTCGTGCATATAAGTTTTTTGGCTTTACCCTTTTCTATATTATTCTTAACTTCCCCCTGTCTATTTTGTACTAACCAATTATGTTTCTTAATCCCTGCACCATTTCTCCCCCTCCCCCCTCCTAGCTGATAACCCCCCAAATGATCCCCATACCTATGATTCTGTTCCTGTTCTGGTTGTTTGCTTAGTTTTTGTTTTTGCTTTTTAGATTCTGTTGTTGACAGTTGTGAGTTTGTTGTCATTTTAATGTTCATAGAGTTGATCTTCTTTTTCTTAACTAAGTCCCTTTGACATTTCATATAATAATAGCTTGATAATGATGAACTACTTTAGCTTTACCTTGTCTGGAAAGCACTTCATCTGCCCTTCCATTATAAATCATAGCTTTGCTGGATTGAGTAGTCTTGGTTGTAAGTCTTTGATTTTCATCATATTAAATACTTCTTGCCAACCTCTTCTTGCCTCCAAAGTTTCTTTTGAGAAATCAGCTGTTAGTCTTTAAGGCACCCCTTTGTAGGTAGCTGTCTTCTTTTCTCTTGCTACGTTTAAGATTCTCTCTTTATCCTGAACCTTTGGCATTTTAATTATGATGTGTCTTGGTGTGGTTTTCTTTGGGTCTAGCTTGTTTGGGACTCTCTGTGCTTCCTGGACTTGTATGTCTATTTCCTTTGCCAAATCTGGGAAGTTTTCCTTCATTATTTTTTCACATAAGCTTTCAATTTCTTGCTCATCCTCTTCTCCTTCTGGAACCCCTATTCAGATGTTGGTATGTTTAGCGTTGTCCCAGAGGTTCCTAAGCCTCTTCTCATTTTTTTCAGTTCTTTTCTCCTCATTTTGTACTGGTTGACTGTTTCTTTCTTCTTTATATTCCAAATCCTTGATTTGAAGCCTGGTTTTCTTCTCTTCACCATTGGTTTTATGTGGGTTTTCCTTCATTTCATTTAGCATAGCCTTCACTTATTCCTTTCTGCATTTGCTATACTTAAACATATCTATCAAGTCTGTAAGCATCCTTATCACCAGTGTTTTGAACTCTACATCTATTAGGTTGGCTATCTCCTCATCACTTAGTTCTCCCACTGGAACCTTGATCCATTCCCTCTTTAGTCCATACTTCTCTGTCTCTTCATCATTACAGGCTCCTGTGTTTACTTGCCTCTGTGTCTTAGGTAGAGCTGTCACACCTGTTATATTCTAAAGGGTGAAGCCTTAGGTATTCGTCAGTACAGGGCAACCTGTCTCACCACATTGTGGCGCTGTATGTGGGGGAGGGAACAGTACCACTTGATCAGCACTTGCCCCTTTTCTAGGCACTTCTCCCACTTCCTGTATGGGACTGGTGCCTCTCTAGCTGTTGCTCTGGCTGTGGTTCCCAGAGTGGGTGGTTCTGCAGACATTCTAGGACCGTGGGGGTTTAACAAGCAGACTCTGCTGAGAGACTGGCAGTTTCTTCTTCCATGCCAACCCCCACCGGTTTTCACTGAAGCAAAGAGGCTCTATTTTCCCTGGCGCTGGAACCCTGAGCTGCAGTGTCTGGTCTGGTGCTGGGAGCCCTCCCCAGGTGTCCCTCTCTATTTTTTCAAGTGTGTGACTGCGCTTTCTGCTGGCCTGCCACTGCTGCCGCTGCCACACTGCTTCCTCTCCACCCTGGCTCCACCCCTCTTACCTGTCTGGATGAGTATTTCTTCTTTATATCTTTGTTTGTTGGACTTCCATGCAGCTCGATTTTCTGGAACTTATGGTTGTCTCTAGTTTTGAGATAGTTTTATTCCTTCCTAGTTCTGTAGGGAGATGTAGTGTGTCTATCTAGGTCTCTCTCATGGCCAGAAGTCCGGCAAGGTTATTCTTGAAATATTTCAGAAATTCTTTAGACATACAGGTATTGTGCTATTAATTTTTTAACATTCACTACTATTATAATTTAAAATATTTTCATATTTGAAATGATGTTATCAAAGTGCTAAGGGCTATTATTACTGGTTGTGATAAAAAACAGAGAAATAAAGTAGTATAAAATTTATATGCAAGTAAACGATATTAAAAGGCCAAAGTATCACTATGATTGCCTGTGTAAAGTAAACACTGCAAAACATTAGTAATAATGCTGTAAAAGTTAAAGAAAGAAAGAAAATACTTCAGTTGTTGTAGATTTATGGATTGCAAAGATATTTCCTCATATGCATTTATACTTATTCCAAAGGAAAACTTAATTTTGAACTATGATGAGATCTTCAGAAATGCTTCTTCCTATAAAATGTGACTACATTTGCTTTAATTATGGTAAAAATTATGAGTCTCCAAACAAGCCATGTTCTCTCTGCCTCTCTGCTTCCTGGCTTTTGCTCACATTGTTCTCTTAGTGGAATGCCCTTCCCCTGACATTGAAAATGCCTGCCTCTCTTTCAAGGCAGCACAATATCTTTTCCTCTAAGAAGCCTTCAACACCACCAGCCAGAGAGGATCTCTTATAAATCCAATTATTACAAATTTATTGTACTATTTTGTAATTGTTTATATATTTGTCACTAAACTCTGAGTAATTGGAGAGTAGGAAATAAGTCTCCCGCCTGTGTTTTGTCAACTTTCTAGCTCCATGCCTAATACATAATGGATACGCAACAATTAGTAGGTGAATGAATTCAAATATTCTGTAGTATTATTATTTTTAAGTAATTTTGTCCTTCTCTAAATCCATTCACTCACTAACTAAAACCAGTAGTAAATACTACTAATTCTATCCAATTCTTAAACATATTACTTAGTACTTTTCAGATAAATTACTTTCATAAAATTTGAGTGCATTACATAATGTTAAAGTTTGTAGAGAAGACCACCCTAGTCATTATTTCACCAATTTTTATACATAGGTGCTTGTATATTATATATCTACAATTTAATAACTATTCACATTTATATGTGTGTAAGCAACTGCACCTACCTGTTAAGTAGCCACCAACTAAAAAGGATTTGGGGTTAGCTTAATTTGAATTAAGTTTTTGCAACTGGATTTTTATTTCCTGATTCTGCTACCATAAATATTTGGCCTTAGCAGACTATGCTAGAAAAATTTGAGTCCGTTTTATACCTCTGAGCATAAACTTATAAATACCCTTCTATACACCAATGACAATTATGATCCAACCCACCTTCTTTGGAGCCCTAACCATAACTTCCCTCAGGGACCCAAGGTACTCCTGAACTCTGGAGTAGGGCCTTTTAATAATTTCTGTGGTATAGATCCCCTTCATGGGCAATCTGATAAAGTTTGTGAACCCCTTCTCAGGTAATGTTTTTATCTACATAAAATTAAGTACTTAGGATTATAAAGGAAACATATTAAAATAGCATTGTGAAAATTTTTTCAAACAAATTCTAGTATAGTGCATATGTGCCTCTTTATTAACACATTAAATAACAAGATCTAGCCCTGGCTGGTGTGGCTCAGTGGATTGAGTGCCAGCCTGCAAACCGGTCACTAGTTCAATTCCCAGTCAAGGCACATGCATGGGTTTTAGGCCAGGTCCCCAGTTGGGGGCACACGAGAGGCAACTGATTGATGTATCTCTTGCACATCGATGCTTCTCTCCCTCTCTTTCTCCCTCCCTTCCCTTCTCTCTAAAAGTAAATAAATATTTTTTTAAAAAATAACAAAATCTATTTATGGGACTAATAACTTCCATATATTTCAAAGTAGGAAGAGTTTAAATCATGTATTTCAAGATCTCTGCAACTATTACAACATAATAGGAAATCTGTATTTTTTAAGTATATTTTATTGATTATACTGTTATAATAGTTTCAATTTCTTTCCCCCTTCCTCCCCTGTGCCCAGTACCCCCCTCCCTCAGCAATCCCCTCCCCTCAGTCCACGTCCATGGGCCGTGCATACAAGCCCTCCAGCCTCATGCTTTCCCATATTATTCTTTTTTTTATGATTAACTAATTAATTATTTTTTTATAACAATAACAAATAACAATCCCCCCCCCACTTAAGACCCTTCATAACCTTATAAAGGACCATGGGCGAAGGTCTTATGCTCCTCTAGCTGCTTCAAGCTGGGCATGGTCATTGTCCTACCTACCCTTGGGTCCAGAAATCCCTAATAAGAGTGGGGTGTGATGGGGAGGGTGATCTTCCCACATGGGGAAGGATCTTGCAGACTCCAGATCAGTTGGCTGTCCCCAGACAATGGCGTGCTTGGTTTAACAGGCTGGCATCCTTGTATTCCAGCCACTTAGTTTAGCCACACCATTGAGTCTCAGGAGGCAGCAATGCAGACAGGATTAAGTGAGGCCTATACGTACAGATAATCACTCAGGTAATGAGATCATAGGCTAATGCCCTTTGAAAACAGAAAACACATGTTAATTTATGCAGCATAACCCACACCAGTCTCTAAATCTGTAAGACTGTCTTATTGGAAAGACATCTAGTTACAAGGCATTTGACATTCTTCTTGCCTGTAAATAAAGCACCTTTGATGATGCCACAGACTTGGTTTAACTTTCAAATGAACACAAACTTCACATGAAGAGAAACTTTAAAAATGGTTAGCTGCACTACTTTATAGTCTACCACTGAGCATTGTGACTTTCCTCGAATCACGATTTTTCTCCTTAAGATTACGCTCCTTGTCATTAAAGGGATTGTATTAAGTCCATTTTTAATTTATCCTGTTTATTTGCATAAATACTACAAGTGCAGCAAATGATCACATATGATCTTTAAGTCTGGTTTGCTGGAACTTACATTAGGAATCCTTAGGGTGACTTTCAGTCTGCCATTCGGGGCACAGGAGCTGAACCACATACCTGCCATTCAGCTGTGCCTGTAAACACTTGTCTTTTCCAAGTCTTTCAGGTTTTCCATTGTGCCTTAAGGTCCCTTCTAGCCATCTTTCAGGAAAGCAACCTTCATTTCTTCCCTGGAGAGATTGCCATGGGCTGCACAACCAACCAAGGTACAAGGCCTTTTCTCTCGTGTGCTTTTACTACCTTCAAAAGTCAATCCTAGTTTCTCAGGGTTTTTTGGTAACAACCAGAGCCCAAGCATGTCTCTTTTAGGCATGACATTCCAGTCAAAGTCTTGGTCAACAAAACCTCTATTAACAACTGGTCTTACTAATTTTATGCAAAGAAACTTATGTCATTACTTACTTCTTGAGAATGCCAAATTCTGGAGGAATCAGGTAAGGAGAAAAATATACAGTGTGAAGGAAAATCCTTGTCCTTCTAATATTCACTAAAATTGCATTTCCATTCTTTGTATTTTCTTTTTCCCCCACTAAAATATTTTTGTTTGTTTGTTTTTCTATTACAGTTGTCTCATTTTTTTTCCCTATTGCTTCCCTGCACCCTGCCCACCCCTACTCCCACAGTCAGTCTTCACCCAGTTGTTCATGTCCATGGGTCATTTATACATGTTCTTTGACTAGACCCTTCCCCTTCTTCTGTATTTCTATTAGTGACTACTATTGTAGTAATACTGTGGTTTGTTTCCTATAACATAATGAAAGGAACTGCTAAATTTTAATTAGAAGTTAGAGAAAATAAATACAGGGTGTGGCAAAAGTAGGTTTACAGTTGTGAGTACATGAAACAGTTTATTTTTGTATTATTATTTATTAATTATTGTATTATTTTCCATATGAACAACTGTAAACCTACTTTTGCTCCACCCATATGTATTTTTTTCCCATCCAAGTTCACAAATTTCCCAGATTTAGAAGCCCTGATACATAGACATAGGTCTGAAAATATATACGCCATATAGGAGGGGGTTGGAGTAGGCTGGAACAGGGGGAAAAAACAAAATTTGACATTTTCAAGTCCTATATTATTTGATTTTTCAGCAGAAATTTTGCATTTATGTACTACTTCTGTAAAAAGCATAATATCCAGATTCTAGATAAAAAACTGCCACTGCTCAAGGAGAAAGAGGGCCCTCAGATGCCTTATCCCTTCAGCCTCCTCTTGCTCACCCCCACTCCCAGGTGGAAGCACCAAATTTATCATTACCTCACCTTTATCACTTTGATAACAAACCTTTGCTCTCTCACACACAGGAACCCATTGGTTATAAGTCAGATAGAACCCATCTCTAGTTAAAGACAGGATTAGGTTGTTTCTGGCATCTTATATTTATATTGATAATATAATACAGTTCAATAATAGGGCAATAATTCAGTTCAATGATGGGTCACTTATTCACTCTTTGTAACATTGTTTAATGAAAAAATGCTTTCTAGATACCAACTACCTGATGGTTTGCAAGAGAAGGTTTGAACATGTATATTCATAAGATGAAGACTCCCGGCATTTATTAAATGTCTAGAGTGTTTGTCAGCATACTTGGTGGTACACTGGCTTCTGAGTTTGGAGGTAGTAAAAGGCAGCAAGGAATAAAGATTCCTTTTGTGTAAAAGGAACAATCATTATCTTTTAACAGATGACCCTTTGCTTTCATTAGGAATAAAAATGGCTGCTGAACCAGTAGAAGATAATTGCATCAATTTTGTGGAAATGAAATTTATTGACAACACACTTTACTTTGTAGGTAAGTCTAAAGCAATAGAGGGTTCAGATAAATAAATGTATTCAGCTAGAAAAAGTGTTGTGAGATAAACTATTAAGTGACTCCTTACTGTCATCAAATTCTATTTTAATGCTAATGATATTCTTCTCTGGAAAAAAAAGAAATTGAGTTTCTAGAGCTTAACCATAATATATCCAAGATCTCAGCACCTTGTCCCATCACACAACCTGGCACTATAGTTAGCAGTAGCCTACTTTCAAGGTGGCAGCAAGTGCACATCATGAAAATTCCATAAAGTTGGGTGCATTCAGAGAATACAATGTCCCAAAGAAAATTTGCAAATTATATAAGAGATACCTTAAACCTAGAACTCTGTGAGTTAGCTATATCATATAATGTAAATATATTTAATAAATACAAACATATCCTTACAATTAGTCTTCCATAGGCTATTTGTCTTCATTTGAAAGCTTCATTGAAAATCCTGATTTTATCCTTTATTTTAAGAATAAAATCTATCACTTTATAAAATTTCTTTTTAGCTGCAAATTTTTACTTATAACCCTAGATCTAGGTTTCATATATAATATTTCTGATGGGGCTACCAACAAAGACTGTCACCAGTAAGACAGGGGTTAAAGATTGGGGAGTGGCAGGAAAGAGTAATAAAAGGTAAGGTGAGAGGAAATTCTGAATTCAAGTACAAAATTTAACATATTTTGTTTCTCTGTTTTTCCCTTTAGCTGAAGATGATGGTAAAGTATAAATTTACTTCTCTTCTTTTGCAAAAGTAAAAATAGCTCCTTGAGTAAGCATTCCACAGACACATCTATATCACCATTCTCAGCTGAGAGAAACTGGTACCAATCTATTTGAGAAGCTAATCTTCCCTCAAAGGAATGTGGACCCAATAGTACAGCCTTGGAATAAAGTTGACCATAAAGGATAAAAAAGAGAATCTCTAGAAAAATTGTTTCTCTAGCCCTGACTGGTGAGGCTCAGTTGGTTGAGCGTCTTCCTGCAAAGCAAAAGGTTGCCAGTTCAGTTCCTGATCGGGGCACATGCCTGCATTGTGGTTTCAATCCCTAGTCAGGGCACATGCGAGAAGCAGCAGATCGATGTATCTCTCTCACTTCAATGTTTCTCTTCCTCTCTTTCTCCCTCCCTTACCCTCTAAGAATAGATCAATAAAATCTTTTTTAAAAGAATTGATGTAGGACCAAAAAAAGGGGAGGGGGTGCCAATTAAGAAGCTGTTGTAGTCCCTATAAGAAATTAGGGGTGGGGGACTTCCAGCCAAGATGGAGGCCTAGACAGACACACTGCATCTCCTTCCACAAGTAAGAAGGATTACAACTACCTCAAAACTAGAGACAACCAGAAGTTCCACAAAACTGAGCTGCATGGAAGTCCAACAAACAAAGATATAAAGAAGAAATACTCATCCAGACAGGTAGGAGGGGCGGAGCCGGGGGAGAGAGGTTGCGGTGTGGTGGTGGCAGCAGCAGGCCAGCGGAAAGTGCAGACACATGTTTTAAAAAGTACGGAGGGACACCTGGGAAGCACTCCCAGCACCAGACCAGACCGCACACCTCACAGTTCCAGTGCCAGGGAAAATAAAGCCTCATTACTTCTGACTGTGAAAACAAGTTGTGGCAGAGGAAGAAACTGCCGGTCCCTCAGCAGAGTCACCTTGTTTAAAGGGGCCTCACAGTCCTAGAACATCCGCAGACCCACCCACTCTGGGAACAAGATCCAGGGCAACAGCTAGTGAGGCACCAGTCACATACAGAAGGGGGAGAAATGCCTAGAAAAGGGGCAAGTGCTGAGCAGGCAGCATTGTTCCCTCTCATACCCCTCCCACACACAGCACCACAACGTGGTGAAACAGGTCGCCCTCTACTGACAAATACCTAAGGCTTCACCCCTTACAATGTAACAGGTGCAACACCTCTACTAAGACACAGAGGCAAACAAACACAGGTGCCTGTCAAGATGAGGAGACAGAGGGGTATGGCCCAAAAAGAAGGAACAGATCAAGGTTCCAGTAGAGAACTAAGTGACAAGGAGATAGGCAACCTAACAGATGAGGAGATAACCAACCTAACAGATGTAGAGTTAAAAACACTTGTGATAAAGATGCTCACAGGCTTGACAGATATGCTTAAGTATGGCAAATGCATAAGGAAAGAAGTGAAGACTATGCTAAATGAAACGAAGGAAAATCCACACAAAACAAATGGTGAAGGGAAGGAAACCAGGCTTCAAATCAGTTATTTGGAATATAAGGAAGAAAAAAACAGCCAACCAGTACAGAATAAGGAAACAAGAATTGAAAAAAATGAGAAGTTTAGGAACCTCTGGGACAACTTTAAACATACCAACGTCTGAAACATAAGGGTGCCAGAAGGAGAAGAGAAAGAGTAAGAAATTGAAAGCTTATGTGAAAAAATAATGAAGGAAAACTTCCCAAATTTGGCAAAGGAAATAGTCATACAAGTCCAGGAAGCACAGAGAGTCCCAAACAATCTAGACCCAAAGAGGACCACACCAAGACACATCACAATTAAAATGGCAAAGGTTCGACTTCCGGCCAAGATGGAGGCTTAGACGGACGCGCTAGGTCTCCCTCTACAACTAGAGAGGAATACAACTACTTCAAAACAAAGGATAACTAGAAATTCCAGAAAATAAAACTACACGGAAGCCCAACATATGAAGTTATAAACCAGCGGCGCCCTTTGGGCAGGTAAGGGGAGCGAAAGGGGGCGGTGCTGTTTGCGGTCGCACCTGGGACAGCGGCGGGGAGAACAACCCCGGCTGCAGTCGAACCCCCGGCAGCTCGCGACCCCAACGCTGGGGAAAGCAGCCACCACATCGCCTTGAACAGTGAAGCCCAGGGGGGGCGGGAGGACGGATCCCGGTCTCCTAGCGGAATAACTGTGTGAATCCATCTTGGACCCCCGCCCCCAAAGAAAGCGCCACAGGGCTGCGAAATAGGTCGCGGACAGGCACCGGTCGCTGGATTGTGACGACAAAGCACCACGGCACAGCAAGAAAGGCTGCCGAACGGCGCCGGTCGCTGGGTCATTACGAGTACACAGGCACTGCCCCCTACAGCCAGCCCAAGAAAACAAAACGCATCTGTCAAAATGAGGCAGACAACTATAGAAATCCCGGTGGCACAGCTCACCAGGCAACAGATGGAGAACCTGACAGATGAACAGATAAGAAACCTGTCAGATGCTCAGTTCTGGGCCATTGTTATCAGGTGGCTTACAGAATTCACAAAAGATCTGGAAAAAGATGAGAAAGAAGCGAAAAACACTCATAACGAAAGGAACAAAACCACATACGAGACAGATGGTGAGGAAAAAAAATCCAGAGTTCATTTCAACAAACTGGAATATGGAGAAGGAACAAGCAGTCAACCAATGCAGGGAGAGGAAATGGGAAGCAACGATGAGAGGATCAGAAACCTCTGGGACAGCTATAAAAGGCCCAACATAAGAATCATTGGTTTGCCAGAGAGCGAGGAAGATGAACTAGAACTTGAAAAATTGAGTGAAAATATAATAAAGGAGAACTTCCCAGACTTGGGGAAGGAAATAGACTTACAGGTCCAGGAAGCACAGAGAGTTCCAAAAAAACTGGACCCAGGGAGAACCACTCCAAGACACATTATAATCAAAATGTCAAAAATTAAAGATAAAGAGAGAATCTTAAAAGCAGCAAGAGAGAAGAAAAGAATCATGTACAAAGGGGTCCCAATTAGACTATCAGCTGACTTCTCAAGGGAGACCCTGCAGGCAAGAAGGGACTGGCAAGAAATATTCAAAGTAATGAAAATCCAAAACCTACAACCACGAATACTCTATCCAGCGAAATTGTCATTCAGAATAGAAGGACAGGGAAAGTGTTTCCAGGACAAAATAAAACTGAAAGAGTTCATTAGATCCAAACCACTGTTATATGAGATGTTAAAGGGACTGGTTTAGAAAAAGGAGGATCAAGACAATGAAATCTAAAATGAAAACTGCATCACAAGAAACAACAGAAGCTAGGGAATTGAAACAAAGGCAAACTAAACAGGCAACGAGAGTGGAAAAAGAACTATAGGTACGGGGAACATATTGGGGGGAGGTCAACAGGGAGGGGGAATGGGGAGAGGGAGGGAGATGATATAGGAATTAAGGATCATGGTAGGAGGGAATGAAATAGACAGAGAGAGGTTGAGAAGAACTGTATGCACAACTAATGGACATGATCTAAAAGGGGGGGACAACTGGAGGGAGGGGGGCCACCGGGTGGAGGGGAGCAGAGGGAAGGGAAATTGGCACAAATGTAATATTATAATCAATAAAACACATTAAAAAATAAAAAAAATAAAATGGCAAAGGTTCAAGATAAAGAGATAATCTTAAAAGCAGCAAGAGAAAAGCAGACAGTTACCTACAAAGGAGTGCCTATTAGACTATCAGCTGATTTCTCAAAAGAAACTTTGCAGGCAAGAAGGGACTGGCAAGAAATATTCAAAGGATGAAAAACAAGAACCTACAACCAAGATTACTCTATCCAGTAAAGCTATCATTTGGAATGGAAGGGCAGATGAAGTGCTTCCCAGATAAGGTAAAGCTAAAGGAGTTTATCATCACCAAGCCCTTATTATATAAAATATCAAAGGGACGTACTTAAGAAAAAGATCAAAACTATGAACATTAAAATGACGAGAAACTCACAACTATCAGCAACTGAATCTACAAAATAAAAAACAAAATCCAACTGAGCAAAAAAAAAAAAAAAAAAAAGAAAGAAAGAAAGAAATTGTGGGAACATACATTAAGGCAGGCACAACTGGTTGCCCATGAAGAGTTGTGAATGAATTTTAGAAATACTTGGAAGAATCCAAGTACTTTCGGGTTGGACTTGGAAGGCAATAGAGAGAAAGATGATGCTTGTGTTTCTCACTTAGGTGATTTGTACCATTCAGTGAAATAGAAAACAGAAGAGGAAGAGCAGGTAAAGTGGTATGCAGAGAAAAGAGGAAGATAGATGATGGATTTAGTTTTGTATCTTGTCTGTGGGACATCGTAGCGGAAATGTACAGTAGACTCTTGGACATAATACTTCTGTACCCAGGATGAAAATTTTGACTGGAGATACAGCTATGGGGGCTTATGTATAGAAATGACATCTGAAGCTATTAGAATAAAAAAACAAATCAGAGGAAATGCAGAGTGGAAAGTAAAAGCCAAGGACTAAACTCAGTAGAATACCTGTGTTTGAGGATGCAGTAAAAAGAGAAGCTAATAAATAAAAGAGAGTAACTCTGGAGGAAGAAGAAAAATTAAAAGAATGCCATAGAATCCCAGGAGAGATTTTCAAGGTGGAGGTACAGGTAATAGGCACTGTGTTGAATTTTGCAGCCTTGATAATCAATGATGGGAAAGCAACTATTATATTTGACAATAAGGAGTTGATATTGGTAAAACAAGATTGGTAGAAATGGAAGCAAAGGCAGACTGAAATGAGTAAAAGAGTGAATGGAAATGAGGGAATGATACAGTTCTTGCCAGAAGCTCCACTATTAAAAGGAGAAACAAGGCTAGCTACTGAGTAAAATATGATTGATGGAGGAGTTTTAAATCTCAAAATGAAAAGAGCTTTGTGCTTTTCCTGATTATAAAAATAATGTGTTATAAATAATTCAGACAATGAAGAACATAAAAATAAAAACATGAAAATGACCTAGAAATAATCATTACTATCATTTTGATGTAATATTTCTATACTTTAAATATATATGTGGGCAAAAGTAGGTTTATAGTAGAGAGCATGTGAAACAGAGAGCTTATTCCTGTATTATTTATTAATTAGTATATTATTTGTATTACAACTATAAACATACTTTGTCCTTACCCTATGTGTATGTGTGGGGAGGGGTGTAATGCTATACCTAAGCTTCTTTTTCTAGTTTAATACATGGACATCATTTCGTGGCAATGAATAATTAGTTATATTAAATTCCTGATATTCCATAATAAGAGCATATCAGAATTTATTCGATCAATCCCCAAGTTATGGACATTTAAATTATTTCCAGTTTGTTATTAACAGTGCTCCCATAAGCATTCTTGTAGAGAAATATTTACACATTTTTCTGATTGCTTTTTTGTTTTGTTTTGTTTATTTATTTATGTATTACTTTCTAAATTTTATTGATTACAGCATTACAACTGTCCCTATTTTCCCCTTTGTCCTCCTCCACCCAGCAACCCCCACTCCCTTAGGCAGTCCCACACCATTGTTCAGGTCCATGGGTCATGCCTATAAGTTCTTTGGCTACTTCATTTCCTATACTGTACTTTACATCCCCATGGCTATCTTTTACTACCTATTTGTACTTCTTAATCTCCTAACACCTTCACCAGTTCCTTCCCAACCCTCTCCCACCTGGCAACCATCAAAATGCTCTCCATATCCATGATTCTGTCTGTTCTTATTTGCTTAGTTTGTTTTTTAGATTCAATTGTTGATAGATATGTATTTTTGCCATTTTATTGTTCATAGTTTTGATCTTCTTCTTAAATAATTCCCTTTAACATTTTATATAGTAATGATTTGTCAATGATTATCAGGGCAGTCTGCTCTAAGAAATCACCCAGAGACCACTGTGAAAGCAAGTAACTGGTTTATTGAGGGAACAAAATGGGGAAAGAGGTTGAGGGGAGAAGCAACTCCTGGACCAACTCGAGGGCCCATAGCAGCAAGGGAAATGGGGGAATGGTGACTCTTGGTCCTCCTCGTGGACCTGTAGGAACAAGGGAATAGGGGAATGGAGACTCCCAGTCCTACTCATGGGCCTGTAAATAGCCTGTCTGGACTTCTGCAACCACCTTTTTTATACTTGTCAACCACACACTTTGGTGAGGGTGAGTTTGCTTATCAACATATTCAGTAGGTCATTTGCATCTCATTGCTTTTCCCTCCCACCAGGTTAGTTAACATATTCTGCTGGTCCAGGCTAAATCCATTAACATATCCTGTGGGAACAGGCTAGGTCCATCAACATATCCTGGGGGAGCCCTGGCTAAGGCCAGGTTGATCAACATATACCAAAAGTCCAGGTGTGTATACTAGCTACCTCCATGTTCTGACAATGATGAACTCCTTTAGCTTTTTCTTGTCTGGGAAGCTCGTTATCTGCCCTTTGATTCTAAATGATAGCTTTGCTAGATAGAGCAATCTTGGCTAGAGGTCCCTCCTTTCATGACTTTGAATATTTCTTGCTAATCTCTTCTGGTCTGCAAAGTTTATTTTGAGAAATCAGCTGACAGTCTTATGGGAACTTTCCTGTAGGTAACTAATTTCTTTTCTCTTGCTGCTTTTAAGATTCTCTCTGTATTTAACCTTTGACATTGTAATTATGATGTGTCTTCAAGTGGGCCTCTTTGCATCCATCTTGTTTGGAACTCTCTATGCTTCCTGGACTTGCATGTCTATTTCTTTCACCAAATTAGGGCAGTTTCACTCATTATTTTTTCAAAAAGGTTTCCAATTTCTTGCTCCTTCTCTTCTCCTTCTGGCACCCCTATAATGTGAGTGTTGGAATACTTGAAGTTGTTCCAGAGGCTGCTTCCACTACCCTTGTTTTTTTAGATTCTTTTTTCTTGTTCTGATTGGTTGATTTTTGCTTCCTTATGTTCCAAATCATTGATTTAGTTCCTGGCTTCATCCACTTACTGTTGTTTCCCTGTAAATTGTTCTTTATTTCAATTAGTATGTCCTTCAGTTCAACTGGATCTTTTTTATGCTGTTGAGGTCCTCACTAAGTTCCCTGAGCATCCTTATAACCAATGTTTTGAACAATGGATCTGATGGGTTGTTTATTTCCATTCTGTTTAGTTCTTTTTCTGTAATTTTGACCTATTTTTTCATTTGGGCCATGTTCCTTCATCTCCTCATTTTGGCAGCCTCCCTGTGTTGTGTCCTGTAGGGTCCAGTGGCACAGCCCCCCTCCCCAATCACTCAAACTGTGTACTTGAGCTACACCCTCCATGTGGGCTGAGTACACCATCCTCTTGTAGTCGATCCTTGATTGCTGTGGCAGGTCAATGGGAAGGACTTACCCAGGCCAGTCAGCTGCAAGGACTGGCTATTACCACTGACCACCAACCTCTGCCTTCTGTGGAAGATCAGCTGTGTAGGGGCATGGTGGTGATATCCCTATGTGGTCCATAGCTGTTCACTGGGTGTGCAGGCCCTGGGTAGTACAGGCCAAGGTCAGCCCCCACCTGTGCTCTCTGCTTGGGGCCACCCTGCATGAGCTATAAAGCAACCTGAGATGGCTGCTACTTGTGCTGGGCTGGAGATTCCCAGGTCAAGCCAAGCTGTGAATCTAGGCTGGCTGCTGCTAGTGTTGGACCTGGGCCATTAGCTGTTGCTTGTTTGATAGAATTTAGAAAGTTGTGAAACATGAGCCAAGATCAGCCTTTCATATGGAAAAGTCACAGTTAACAGTTTGGGTGGGATAGAGTCTCAGGTGATCTCCAGAGTGGGGCAAACAGTGTTATCCAGGTTTACAGAATCTCAGATATGGCACCTGCCTGCTGACTCTGTGACTCTGTGGCTCTGTGAGGGGAAGAGCTCAGAAAAGTGACAGTGGCCTCTGCCTGCCTTTGTGTTTGGGAGAAAGCTGTCCTCCAGCTCCTGCCTTGATGCCAGACACTTCAGTTCCTCCCTGTATGACCCTGGTGCCTTTCAAGCTGCTTCCCTGGTGGTGCTGGAGTTCAGAGGGAGTGCATCTGTGTAAGTCTGTGTGTGGGGTCTTTAAGGGAAACTGCTTAGGACTACAGCAATTTCTTCCACCTACTCAATCTCCACTGTTTTTTGCAGCCAGAAGTTATGGGGATGTATCTTCCTAGCACTGGAATCCTGAGATGGGGGGGTGGGAGGAGAGGCTGGGAGGCCTGGTGTGAGGCTGAGACTTCTCACTCCATGATATCCCTCCCAAATTTTTACCCACCACGCAGGGATGTGGGACCAGCCCATTCTATATCTGCATCCCTCCTACCAGTCTAGATGGATATAGTTTCTTTAACTCTGTAATTGTCAGACTTCCATTCAACTCAATTTCTGACAGTTTTGAGTGATGGTTGTTCTATATTTTAGTTGTAATTTTGATGTGGTTGCCTGAGGAAGCGAACCATGATTACCTGTGCTGCCATTTTGACCAGAAGTCTTTTATGATTGCTTCTATAGGGAAAAAAAATCAAGAAAATAGAGTTTCTGGGTTAACGGAGGAGAGGGGATGATTGGTAAATCAAGATTTCAGGAGAAGCTGCATCAGAGCACAGATAAGGTTAGCCTTGAATACCAGAAAGGGCACCTCTTCTACATTCTCCCTTGGGACAAGAGGGATAAAGGAAATAACTAATGGTGCCACACTTAAATGTAAAAATGGAGTAGCAGGAAATCATTTATTGAAAGTGAAAGCAGAGATGATGGTTGGAGATTCAGAGGAGAGTAAGGAAAGTTTGAAATCACAGCTAAGGACTATGGAAAATAGTGCTGAACTGTAAAAAGAAGAAGAAAAGTATTGACAATTGATGTGTTTATAAAGGCACAAGTTTGTGCACTTGTATAATTGTTTACCAGTGGCAGCCAGTAGCCAGGTTGAGAGTTTTGGAGCAGAAAGACAAATGAACAAATGAGTTAGAGACTGGAGAGGCTGGCAAAAGTGTAGATAAAATGATGAACAATAAGGTCCACACTGCATAGAGAATGAAGGGAAGACAGGATGGTTAGATAGGGAGTAAATGCCTTTTTATCTTTTTTATTTTTTAACTACATTTTATTGATTATGCTTTTACAGTAGTCCCAATTTTTTCCCCTTTGTTCCCCTCTGCCCAGTACCCGCCTTCCCTCCAGGAATCCCACCCACCTTAGTTCATGTCCATGGGTTGTACATATAAGTTCTTTGGCTTCACCCTTTCCTATATTATTCTTAACTTCCCCCTGTCTATTTTGTACCAACCAATTATGCTTCTTAAACCCTGCATCGTATCCCCATTTATCCCCCTCCCCCCTCCCAGCTGATAACCCTCCAAATGATCCCCATACCTATGATTCTGTACCTATTCTGGTTTGCTTAGTTGGATCTTGTTTTTATTTTTTAGATTCGGTTGTTGATTGTTGTGAGTTTGTTGTCATTTTTATCTTCATAGTTTTAGTCTTCTTTTTCTTAAATAAGTCCCTTTAACATTTCATATAATAATGGCTTGGTGATGATGAACTACTTTAGCTTTACCCTGTCTGGGAAGCACTTCATCTGCCCTTCCATTCTAAATGATAGCTTTGCTGGATAGAGTAATCTTGGTTGTAGGTCCTTGCTTTTCATCACATTGAATACTTCTTGCCAGTCCCTTCTTGCCTGCAAGGTACTGGTAATAGGTACCCCTTTGTAGGTAACTCTCCGCTTTTCTCTTGCTGCTTTTAAGATTATCTGTTTATCTTGAACCTTTGGCATTTTAACAATGATGTGTCTTGGTGTGGTCCTCTTTGGGTCGAGCTTTTTTGGGGCTCTCTGTGCTTTCTGGACTTGTATGTCTATTTCCTTCACCAAATTTGGGAAGATTTCCTTCATTATCTTTTCACATAAGCTTTCAAGTTCTTGCTCTTCCTTTTCTCCTTCTGGCACCCCTATGATTCAGATGTTGGCACATTTAAAGTTGTCCCACAGGTTCCTAAACCTCTCCTCATTTTTTTCGATTCTTGTTTCCTCATTCTATACTGGTTGACTCTTTTTTTCTTCCTTATGTTCCAAATCATTGATTTGAACCCCAGTTTCCTTCTTTTCACCATTTGTTTTGTGTGGATTTTTCTTCATTTCATTTAGCATAGCCCTCACTTCTTCCCCTATGCGTTTGCCATACTTAAGCATATCTGTCAAGCCTGTGAGCATCTTTATCACCAGTGTTTTTAACTCTACATCTGTTAGGTTGGCTATCTCCTCACCTGGTAGGTTGGCTAGCTCCTTATTTGTTAGGTTGGCTATCCCCTCATTGCTTAGTTCTCCCACTGGAACCTTGATCCATTACTCCTTTTGGGCCATACTTCTTTGTCTCCTCATTCTGACAGGCTCCTGTGTTTGTTTGCCTCTGCGTCCCAGGTAGAGTTGTTGTACCTGTTACATTGTAAGGGGTGAAGCCTTAGGGATTCGTCAGTACAGGGTGACCTGTTTCACCACGTTGTGGTGCTATATGTGAGGGAGGGGTCTGAGAGGGAACAATGCTGCTTGCTCGGCACTCACCCCTTTTCCAGGTACTTCTCTTACTTCCATGTGGAACTGGTGCCCCTCTAGCTGTTGCCCTGGCTGTCGTTCCCAGAGTGGGTGGTTCTACAGATGTTCTAGGACTATGGGCCTTTCAAACAAGTGGATTCTACTGAGAGACTGGCAGTTTATTCCTCCACCCCAACCCCCACTGGTTTGGATAGTCAGAAGCAATAAGGCTTTATTTTCCCTGGTGCTGGAAACAGGAGCTGTGTGGTCTGGTCTGTGGCTGGGAACACTCCCCCAGGTGTTTCTTCCCACTTTTTAAAATATGTGATGGCTCTTTCCACCGGCCTGCCACTGCCACCACACCCACCACACCTCGTCCTCTTCACCCAGGCTCTGCCCCTCCTACCTGTCTGGATGAGTATTTCTTCTTTATATCTTTGTTTGTTGGACTTCTATGCAGCTCAGTTTTTCTGGAACTTCTGGTTGTCTCTAGTTTTGAGGTAGTTGTATTTCTTCTTAGTTGTGGAGGGTGATGCAGCATGTCTGTCTAGGCCTCATCTTGGCCAGAAATCCAGGAAATGCCTTTTTAGAATAAGGAGGACTCAGTGAAGTTTAGGAAAGTATAAAACAACTAGGATTAGAGATTATCATCAGAAAGCAGAATACCTGAATTTAAAATTTCAGAGGTAGAGCATCCTGAGTCATAACAAGGAACAGTGTGCCTTTGGAAGTGGGTTTAAAAAACTGTGAAATTTTATCTCAGCTGCTTCTGTAGCAGAAGATTGTGATCAGTGGTTATTGCAAATTGAAATATATAGTATGCATATTTGTAAATTTAGAATAAAACCTTATTTTTCAATGAGATTTAATGTTTGTTCTAGAAAACCTGGAATCAGATCACTTTTTCAAGCATGAACATAGATTGTCAGTCGTACGAAATATAAATGACCAAGTTCTCTTCATTTCCAAGAAAAACCATCCTCTGTTTGAAGATATGACTGATGCTGACTGTGCTGGTATTAACAGGGTGGGGATTGACTGTGGGAGTTGGGGTAGAAAAGGGGGTGTGGGGCAGGGGAGAGCAACAGGGGGGAAATTGGGACAACTGTAACTGAATAATAATACAATTTTTTAATTTAAAAATAAAAATAAATATATTTACAAACATAGACATGACAAGCTACTTCTTATTCCATTTTAATGCTTACATTTTTCTATTATGTTTTTCTAGTCTTTAAATGAAAATTCATAGCGGTAGTAATAATTTCACTTACAAGAAACTTTATAGGGTATCCAAAGTTTTTAGTTGAAATGAAAATTGATACAATAAAGATATTGCCAGGGGTTTGAAAGAGGACAAAAAGGGTAAAGGAGGTCAAATATGTGGTGATGTAAGGAAAATACATTTCAGGTGGTGGGCACAAAATAGAGTATACAGATGTTGTATTATAAAATTGTACACCTGAAATTTATATATTGTTATTAATTAATGTTACCCTAATAAGTTTAATTTTTAAAATGTTTTTAAAGATATTGCTAGGGGTCTTGCTACTCTGGGCCCACATCTGGATCACCAATTCTTTCGTCGTAATTGCATTAACTGTATAAGACCTCTATAGAGTTGGATCCTTAATACCTGCTGGTTATAGCTGAAATTGCTGATAACATTTTCAAAACTCAAAATTAAAAATAAATACACAAGCATTTCAAATAAGTCTGTCTTCAACCAGAAATTCAGATTACCTTAGAAAAATGAATAAATTTACTGTGATTTCCAAGGTATGAATTCCAAAAATCAGAGTTTAGGCAGAGTTGAAACAGTGAATGTGCTCTATTGAAAAATAGTTAGCATAATGTTCTCCAGGTCCATCCATACTAAGTGAAATAAGCCAGTTAGGGAAAGACAAACACCATATGATTTCACTCATATGTGGAATCTAATGAACAAAATGAACTAACAAGCAAAATAGAGACAGACTCAGAGATAGAGAGCAGGATGACAGCTAAGTGGGATGGGGCAGGGTAGGGGTGGAGGGACTGAACAAAAAGGAAAAAGAACTCATGGATGTGGTCAACAGTGTGGCAATTGCTGGCAGGAGTGGGTAGTATAAGGGGACTAAGTGGTAATGGAAAAAAATACAATAAAAAGATACTGAATTTTTACCTTAACAGATAGATTTCTAATACTCTGTTTAGCATTTAAAAGTTAAAGACAATCTTCTACAATTCAGAATATCTCTTGAGCACTCATAATGTGCTGCTTCTGTGTTGTAATACATATTTGTGTTTTAAAGAATGTGTGAGCAGCTGCATATAGTCTCCAACTAACTGGCTGAATCTCAGAGTGTGGGATTAGTTGTGGGTCTACTAAGGATTATCCTTTGGCTAATTTTCATAAATATTGATTTGCAAAAATTCTTATAACTAGTGCTCTCATTTATTAATGTTTATTGCAGGTAATGCACCTCGGACTGAAATTATCATATATATATATAAAGATAGCCTCCCTAGAGGCTTGGCAGTAACCATCTCTGTGAAGTGCAATAAAATGTTTACTCTCTCCTGTAAGAACAAAATTATTTCCTTTAAGGTAAGACTAAACCTAAATTTGTTTTAGTCATATTTATGTAGAAAATTATAAAACCTAAATATCCTCAGTTCAACATTTTGTCTAGAACAAGAATGGCAAGAAGCCAAGAACCATTAAAATTGTTACTAAAACTTGTCCAACTCTTTAATCTATTGTGACATCATGCTTTTTTCTAAGTCTGCCATAGGGAAGAAGAGGTACAACCTTTGTTTCATAACCTGGCTCTTCTGAATAATCAATCTATAGATAAATAATAATATAGAAGACATATATGAATTACTATACTTATTAAAGAATTGCATGACTTTCCCAAATAAGTTTTCCTAAACAAAATAAAGCTAACTATCATTCTGTAAACCCTCTACATACTTTGTGAATTATGATGATGATATTTTAACCGTTAATTGTTTCATTCCTGCTTCTTGGCTGCATCCTTCAGCTTTCAGTTGATGTATGTTATTTTTAATATAAATCTAAGTGAATAAAATTAACAAGATGAGCCGTAAAAGCAATGGCATAATGTATCTCAAAGCCAGGTATAAATTATTTCTGGCCACTACTTTTTTTTTCTCTATTCTCCTTTTTTTTTTTCTCTTGAAGAGTTTCTGAGAGGGAATTTGCCAGTAAAATACTGCTGTGGGAACTGAAGGTTAGTGTGTGACCTTAATGGACATGCCAAGGGGCAACTCTAAAATATAATCCAAGTAAAATTAGTATGTATGCCACAAATAGAGCCTCCAAAAAAATCCCTTAACCATCACCTTCCAACCTGAGTGCCACCCTTTTGGGTGACAGTTTAGAGTCCCAATTCTCTGTCCTGACAAGCAGGAAGCTTAGTTTTCATAATGGCTTTCCAGACCTGGGAATGGACTAGCAGGGTGGAGAGCATTAAACATGTTGTCACTTAGCAACAAATCAGAAGGGAAGGAAGGAGACAACCCAGCTCAATCCATGTATGGTAAAGGAAAACTAATTCAGCTGCAGAGGCAGATTCAGAACCTGGGATGATCCAGAACTATAAGTGGATTATTATTGAGAGAGACTGGGGAGTGTTAAAAAAGATGGAAATAATGTTTGTCATATAGTAGGAATTGGGTCTTATCCAGGTTTAGAGGATCCTGAAGCCTACACAATTTGGGCAGGCCTTTCAAAGAAAGAGAATGTAAAATTGCCAAAGGCATAAAGTTGACAATTTATTTAGAATAAGAAAGAAAAGGGCTTTAGAAAAGACCTGTGCACATTTGGGTTGGGGGAGCTCTGACATTTAAGCTTCATAGCAAATCTGCTTCCAAAAGGAACTCGGTAAATATTATTAGTTGGAGGAAGGGAGGGAAGGAGGGAAAAAGGGCTAGTTTTAGCTCATGTTCCTTAATTCGTTTCCCCCCACTAATAAGAATCTTAGCAATGATTATAAATACAGACTAAATTCTACTATAGATAATAAGACACAACTGGTTGCCATTATGTGCTCACCTTTCAGTGTTGGTTACTGGCTATTAAGTCCTAGTGCTTATGGTTACCCCTGTTTTCTTTGGATAAGAACCTTCTTGACACCAACAGGTTTCATCAATAAGTTACTGTTAGTGTCTGTTTCTTGTACAGTAGTCCCTCTCTATATTGCAGTTCACTTATTGTGGCCTCGCTGTATCGCGGGATTTTTAAGAATATTATATTTAATTATTTATCGCGGGTTTTTTGCTATATCGTGGGATTTTGTGGTACTATATACATATGTTGTTAAAGCTACATAGGTTTAAGGATGTAGAATATGTTTAAGAACATAAGTAGTGTTTATAAAAGTGTGGAAAAGGTTAATAAGGGAGTGGGAAAGGTTAATAAGGGACTGGGAACAGTTTATAAGTGTGTGGGAAGGGTTTATAAAGCCTTAATATATATATAAATACTAAAATAAGTGTAAGGTTCCTACTTCATGGATTTTCACCTATCACAGGGGGGAGTGGGGGTGTCCAGAACATAAAACCCACGATAAGTGAAGGAATACTGTATATACATCCAGGCATGGTCTGGATTCTCTCAAACTTGCTAATGCACTTGGAAGAGGGGAAAGAAAACCCAGATGTTAGGTTATGGCGGAGGTGCCGCACACACCCTAGACTCGGTTGGAAGTTGCTCTGTCCAGCAGAGGCTTCGTGACCACGGCGGAACAAACTTTTACCCAGGACATTTCATTATGTCTTGGGGAAGGAAGGTGGCTGCCTCTCTAGTGGAGAACAGCAATTAGACCTTCTTCCCTCATGTCTTTTATTGAGGAGGATACACATGAGACATACAAGGTCAAGATTCATGAATCATCAATAGTTTGGAGGCATTAGGATTACAGTTGACAGTAACAGATTACAAGTAACAGTACAGAGGGCACAGTGACCAGTCTGTGTCAGGGTCTATCAAACATCTTGACACCACACTGGCAGTAGGTGCAAGGTTTCATACATTCCTTGCTAGAGATTGTTTATGTTACATAATGATAAAGAAAGCAGAGCAAGTTCTAAAGGATAATAAGCATTCTTTAAATCTAATTCCCACAGAAACCCTCTGAGTGGCTTTTGATTATGTTCCATACACAGCCTTATGTTGACACTTAAAAATAAGCACAGCCGGAATGCCAGCAGCAGTCATGCTCAGGCCGGGGCTACAATTCCCTAAACCACGAGGAGCGGTTCCCTACATTACGTCAAGCATAATTTCTCTGGGTTGATATTCAACCCCTCCTGATGTAAACAATCTTTTAAGCCCTTTGGAGCATTCAAATTTCATTATGTAGATCTGTTTCCACATCCATTTACTGTGCACCTTCCCTATGATGGCTAAGAATAATCAACACCAAAACCAAAGAAAGCCACTGCCCCAGAATTTCCTTGTCCCTGTTCTGAAATGTCACATGAAATTATGATTAGAGATCAGCTATTCTACCTATCCATACACTCACTTTCAACAACAACTTCTCATGCTAGGTTTGAACTAACAGGTTTATCTCCCTCTTACTTTCCTAGGGTTTCTGAAGTTTTGTCTAAGGGCTATTTCTCACTTACACATTAGAGTAGGTACTAAATTGGCTCCCCAGCATAAGGTCTCTTCCTAAATTCTGGGATACTGTAGACAGCTGCAGAAATATGTGTCCATGGGAGAACTAGTTTATACTGTCATCAATTTAGGACTCACACTTGATAAAGGACAAAAGTTAAGAGTTATGACTATAAATTCCATAATTGATTGAGAAGTTTGGAAGCACTGAAACTTCTTTCAGGTGTTGTAGGAGGAAGCTGGAATACTGTTTATATTTTGGATCTGGAGGTCTCTCCTTCAATCCTTAGTTAGGATCATGAGACTTTTTGCTACCATAGGGCCAAAATGAAGTTCAAATGTCTACTGGTTCCAGAATTAACATGAAAAGAACCTTGGGTGGTCCTTGGATTTTCTAGTCCATCTTGAAAAATAGTTATGATACAATTTTTTTTAAAGTGTAGGCAGTACTGTCAGTTAGTTGACCAGCAGGATTATAGTTTCAAATGACCTAGCCATCCTGGAGAAAACCCCATTCTGTGTCTGAAAGATGCGGAAATCAGAATTTAGCCTTGCCCTGGCTAGGTAGCTGAGTTGGTTAGAGCACTGTCCTGATATACTGAGGTTGTGGGTTTGACCCCTGGTCAGGGCATGTAGAAGAATTGACCAATGAATGTGTAAATAAGTGGAACAACAAATCCATGTTTCTTTGTCTCTCTCTCCTCCATCCTCTCCCTCTATCTCAAATTAATTTAAAAAAAAAAAAGAAAAGAATTTGGCCTTCCAGGACAGAGCTCAGCCAATAAACTATCTTGAGAATAGAAATTCAGGACTATTATGGAACTGGAGTACTTGGTAAGGAAACATCAAATGCTGCTGACTAAACTACTATGGCAAGGTTATACAGTAATCAAGGACTTAGCCTGAGAACAATGTAGTGGGTCTGTTTACAGTAAGTTTCAGGTCTAGCCTCCACTGAAGAAAGGAAGAAGCTGAGATTCCTGCTACTTCTGCCTTTCTCACAGTTGGCTCACAAACTAGAGCTAGGCTAGGCCTATGGGTGGAGGTCATCAATGTCTTTAGCTCTGAATGATTAGAAAAGACAGGAATTGACATTAGCCCAGAAAGGTTGTGGTCTTTGTTAGAATTGACTCCATCTTCAGCAGATAAGAACTTCACTCAATGGGAGAAGAGAGAAGGAAACTGTATGATTAACAAATTGGGAAAAACTAGAGACCTAGAACTGAAGGTGCATTTCATGGTGGGGAAAGCCAAAGTGAACATGGATAATAGGAGATTAAGAATTAAGAGGGAGAGGAGATCAGTATTCTTATATTCAGAGATTTTTTTAAATCTTAACTCATGATAATAAAAACTTCTTTAATTCTGTGCAGTAATATAATTCACAATAAACTGCACATATATTCTAATTTTTCATGTCCTAAAAATTAATATTTTTTTCTATAGGAAATGGTTCCTCCTGATGATATTAATGATGAAGGAAATGACATCATATTCTTTATGAGAAGTGTCCCAGGACATCACAATAAGATACAATTTGAGTCTTCATTATATAAAGGATACTTCCTAGCTTGTAAAAAGGAAAATGATCTTTTCAAGCTCATTTTGAAAGAAAAGGATACATGGGATGAATCTGTAATGTTCACTCTTCAAAATAAGAACTAGATATTAAAATTACATTGTTTGGACTTCATGGTTTTTTCTTTCAGAACCTATAATTGTAGTAATAAAATAAAATGTATAATGGTCTCAAAAGATACTACTAAGAAATGAATAATAAGTGTTTACAAAATTGAGTTGATTCCCCCTTATCTAGATGAGTAAAATATTTGCAAAATGTAAAAAAAAGAATGCATAGTTTGGAAACACATTCTATCTTGTTAATTGGAACATAAATCATACTCAATAGGAGTGTTTTGAATCTTTGGGGCTATGCTGAAAAATATTGATATTTGAATTTTCTAATTGTTAAGAATATCATTAAAACCATCAATATTTTGCCCTGGCTGGGTGGTTCAGTTGGTTAGGGCATCACATCCTATACACCAAAAGTTTGCAGGTTCAATCCCCAGTTGGGGCTTGTATGCGAGGCAAGTAATCGATGTTTCTTTCACACATCAATGTTTTCTTCTCTCTCCCTTTCTCTCTCTCTAAAAATCAATAAACATACCCTCAGATGAGGATTTAAAAATATATACCATCAAGATTTTATAAAGAGACCACTTCTATTGGCTAATTTCTGCATTTCTTCCAAAGTCAGGATATCTTTAAATCAGATCGATCCTGAGTCCAGCAACATATAAAAAGGATTATACACTTTTAGCAAGTGGCATTCAACCCAGGAATGCAAATGCTTTAACGTTCCAAAATCAATTAATGTAATATATAAATAAAGGATAAAAACCACACAATCATCTCAATAGATGCAGAAAAGCATCTAATAAAAGCCAATTCATAGTAAAAATTCTCAACAAACTTGAAAGAGAAGAGAACCTTCTCAATGTGATAAAGGGCATCTGTGAAAAACATCATACTTAATGGGGAAAAAATAATGCAAGAATATCAGTTCTTGCAACTTCTACTCAATGTACTGGAGGTTCTAACCAGTATAATCATAAGAAAAAGAAAAGACATCTAGATTAGAAAGAAGTAAAATTGTTCTTATTTGGAGACAACATATTTTTTATGTAGAAGATCAGAATACACACATGTGTGCACATACATAGAAATCCCTATGAAAATTAAAGAAGTTCAGCAAGGTTGCAGAATACAAGTTTAATATACAGAGATAAATTGTATTTCTATATTCAAGAAGGAACAATTCCATTCACAATAGTACTAAAAAGAGATATGAATATAAATTTAGCAAAAGAAGAGCAAGACTTGTACAGTAAAGTTTTTGGAATACTGCTGAGGGAAATTAAATGTGGTCTAAATAAATGGAGAGACATTCCACATTCATTAATTGGAAGACACAATGTTAAGAGGACAGCTCTCCCCAAATTGATCTATAGATTCAACTCAATCTCCATCAAAATTCCAGCAGGATTTTTTGCAGAAATTAACAAACTATACCTAAAATGTACAATGAAATAAAAAATAGCCAAAACTTTTTGAAAAAGAACAAGGTTAGAAAACGTTCATTTCCTAATCTTAAAATTTAATATAAGTTCTCACAACTGTTTGGTACTGACATAAGGATAAACATAGACAAATGGAACAGATTTGAGAGTTCAGAGATAAATCCTTATATTTATGGCCAGTTGATTTTCAACAAAGGCAGCTTGACAGAAAGGAGGATTTTCAACAAATGGTACTGGGACTATTGGCTATCCACATTTAAAAACAATGAACATAGAACCTTATCTAACATTATACAAAAATTAATTCAAAATGAATCAGAGACATTAATGTAAGATAAAGCTATATAACTTTAAGAATAAAACAGGAGAAAATGTCAAAACCTTGGGTTAGGCAAAGATTTTTCTAGGCTCAACCAAGAAGTATGATCTATAAAAGAAAAAACTGATAAACTGGACTTAATCAAAATTATCAATTTGGGAGTGAAACTAGGTGAAGGGTACATAGGACCTCTCTACCTTTGCAACTTCCTGTGGAACCTTAATTATTTCAAAATTAAAATTGTTTTAGAAACAAATTGCACTCAAAAGACATCATTAAGAAAATGAAGACACAAGACTCAAGCTGGGGAAAATGTTGTAAATCACATATATGGTAAAAAAAAAAAAAAAGAAAAGAAAATTGTATCCATGATATACAAAGAACTCTTACAACTGAATAAGAATCAATTCAATTTTTAAATGGGCAAAAGATTTGAATAGACAGTTTTTAAAAAGATTTACAAATGGCTCATAAGCACATGAAAAGATGCTTGACATCATTAGTCCTTGAAGAAATGCAAATTAAAACCATAATGAGTTACCACTTCCTAGCCACCAGGGTGATTATGATCAGAAAGACAATAACAAGTGGCAAAAATGTTACAAAACAAGGATTCTCATACATTGCTGATGGGAATGTAAAAAAGTACAGCCACTTTGAAAAAGTTTTTCAGTTTCTTAGAAAGTTAAATATAAATTTTTCATATGAGCCAGCAATTCCATTCCTGCACATCTATTCAAGAGAAATAAACCATGTTCACACAAATATTCATACAGTAATATTCATATCAGCATTGTTTCTGTTAACTAAGCAAAGCGGGGCTCATTTACTGGTGCCTTGGTTTAAGACCCAACAATTAGTGTTGAGTAAAACAGGTCTTTATTTACAATATTCCAACATTGGGGGGAGCTGGCAGCACTCCTGTTGGAGCCCTGTTCTCCCACTAGACCCAGCACTTTCCTTGCTCCCCAGAAGGCTATAAGCCAAAACAAAGTCCAATGGTTCCCCATCCCTTATCTGTCAGCTCTCTCCTTCAGGATCTGGGGTACATTGTCTTCAGCCTCCATACAATAGTCCAGAAAAGCAAATGTCATGCTACACTGGATCATAGTGAAGTCCAGGAAACGCACAAGTCCTAAGAGAGTGTCCTCTCTGCCTGACCCGGGTTCCAAGAGTCTTGAGAGCCCAGGTCACAAGGCAGAGTCCTTGGTGGCTTCGGAGTCAGCTGAGCTGGCATGATCAAAGCAGCAGCATGCCTGCTTTCTTACTAGACTAGGCCGAATGGCCAAATTCTGACTACAAACTGCATAGCTGCTTCCCCCATGGCTGCTACAACCTGCTTCTACATCATGCTCCTCTAACATGCTCCTTCCACCGTGCTTCTCCTGGTGGTGGATGGGGGACCTTCTACATCCTTCCAAATAGGATGGCCACCTTCCTTATGGCTCCTCTTCCTCAAGGCTGATCACCCTAATTTTAAATGCTGACCCAGAGCACCATACTTCATTGTTATGAGAAGTATCTTAAGCTGTATCATTCACCCTTTTACTCAGGTGGCCACACTGCTTCCCTTCATGAAAGGCTCAGCTATCTCCTTGTCACTGATACACAAAGTATCTTAAACTGGATCATCCACCCTTTTACCTGCTTTTTACTTGGGCAGTAGTACAGCTATTATCTACCTACCAGCCTGCCATAAATATACGAAGTACCTAAAAAGCTGTATTACCTCCTTCCCCCATCCCCAAAACCATGGGCTGTGGGGACTTTGGGGAGGGCCACTTTGTCACATTCCCAACAGCCAAAAAGTGGAAAGAGCTCAAATACCCATCAGCTGGTGAAGGGATAAACAAAATGTGGTATATCCATAGTGGAATATCAATACTAATTAAAAAAAGTATAAAATACAGACTTGCTACAACATGAATGAACATTAGAAGATACTAAATGAAAGAAACCAAATGTAAAATATTATATATTACATGATTCTATTTATATGAGTTGTCCAGAAAAGGAAAATCTATGATAGAAAAGTGAATTCATGTTTGCCTAGGGTTGTGGTGGGAATGGGGATTAATTGTAAACAGATATGAAAGATATTGGAGAAAAGAAAATGCTCTAAGACTGGATATGGTGATGGTTGCACAACTAGGTAAATTTACTAAAAATCATTAAATTGTATACTTAAAATGGGTAAACTTATAGTATATAAATTATGCCTTAATAAAGTCATTTTAAAGAAAAAAGAGTCAGTTTAATCAACTTTTAATATTTACTTTTATTGCTTTTTCCCTACTATAAAATTAAGGCATATTCATCACAAAAATGTTAGAAGATACAAAGGAACTGTTACAAAACAAAATTCAATTGAGTAAATTTGAGTATCTAATTGACTTTACTCAGTGATTCGTGAATCAAGTAGCATCCTATCTAGCAAATAGGAGCTCCCAGAGGCTGTACAAAATTGGAGGCTTCTCTAGGCAGAAGAGGGCAGAAACCAGAAGAGCAGATTACCTCATCTTTTTTGGGTCTATCAGGTGAATGACCTTACTACTGCTGACCAGGAAATTCCAGATGGACTAAGAGAGGCTGGAACTGCAGTTTAGGTATTACGTCTTGTTTTGGTGATGTGGGATTACCACAAGTGACTCCATTTGAGGCCATTGTCTCTTTTTTAACAAAAAAAAAAAAAAAAGAAGAAAATTTAAACCACCTATCCTTTTATCTTCAGATAACCATTTTAAATATTTTGGTATAGGTCCTTACAGTTTTTACTTCTATAGAAATTCAAGCTTAAAAATTAAAACCTCTTTACCTCTTGTCCTAGATAGAATTTGGTATACCTTTCAAAGTTGCAGTTGAAATCTTGGATAGCCAAAGAGAGAACCTGAGCTAAATCTGGATGTAAGAAATGGAAAGAGCTGATGGTTCTGCATAAGGTGGGGTGGAGACATCCAGCCAAGATGGAGGCTTAGACAGACACGCTGCATCTCACTCCACAACTAAGAAGGAATACAACTACCTCAAAACTGAAGACAACCAGAAGTTCCGGAAAACAGAGCTGCATGGAAGTCCAACAAAAATATAAAGAAGAAATACTCATCCAGACAGGTAGGAGGGGAGGAGTCGGGCAGAGAGGAAGTGGTGGCAGTGGCAGCAGCTGCAGCAGTGGCAAGCTGGCAGAAAGTGCAGTAACACATTTTTAAAAGTAGGGAAGGACAACTGGAAAGCGCTCCCAGCAGTAGACCGGACCTCGCAGCTCATGGTTCCAGCTCCAGGGATAATAAAACCTCATTGCTTCTGACTGTGCAAACCAGTGAGGGTTGGGGCGGAGGAAGAAACTGCTGACCTCTCGGGAGAGCCCACTTCTTTAGAGGCCCCCCATGGTCCTAGAATGTCTGCAGACCCACCCACTCTAGGAACGATAGCCATGGCAACAGTTATAGAAGGGCACCAGTCCCATACGGGAAGTGAGAGAAGTGCCTGGAAAAAGGGTGAGTGCTGAGAAAGCAGCATTGTTCCCTCGTGGACCCCTTCCCCACAGAGTGCCACAACAGTGGTGAATGGGTCACCCCATACTGACGAATACCTAAGGCTCCGCCCCTTACTGTGGGCTTGATTTGTCCAGGACCTCATGAGAAGCATCGAAAATGCCCCAAAATTATCCCCCTGGAGTGAGGGAGGCAGGAGCATTTACCCACCTGACATCAATATATTGAATGTTGCCCTTAGCCCCACACTTCTGAGCTGTGTTTGTGTTACCAAACAGTAAGAGTTTGTCCAATCAGCACTAGCAGTGCCGAACACTAGAGACTGAGAATTGCAGTGTAAAAAACTGGCAATTTTGTTATGAATGGTGCCACCCAGGAGAATAGGAAGCTAATGCTCCAAAGCCCAAACTTCCTGATTCAGGATGCAGGCAGGTTATTAAGTGGTCGAGGGAATAGGTATGCAGAAGCGCTGGTGGGCAAGTTTTAATTGGAGGACCTTGGAGTTTGGTCATTTATGGTGAAGGGGCGTCAGCACCGACTCTTCCTAGACAAGGATCCTTCACCTATGAAAGTGTTCCAGTGTTCAACGTCAGGTTATAGCCAAGACTTTTGGTCCCCTTGGGCTGGTGGGGCAAAACTTTTGTTCTAGGAGCAGCTGGAGGTCAAAGTTCTCTCCTCTGTGCACAGTTCACCTGAGTGACTTTCAGTTTTGACCTGTCGTCTTGTACAAGAACACAGGATCATTTTGAGCTGGTTCTGTGCTACACTTGACCAGGCAGATTTGTCTGCAGCAAAGAGTAAAATAACACAGCACGCTCAAGGTAATATTGTTAGCATGAGCTAGTATGGAACTGTCCATAGCACTTAACTGCTGGAATCAGACATGGGCTGAAACAACATGACACCAGAATGGATCAAAGCAACATGGCGAGAAGGTAGAGCTCAAGTAGTAGAAATTACCAGAGGAGTTTTTAAAACCAGAGTAGAATAAAAAGAATTATTGAATCCAAGATGCCACTGATTATAAAATATACCATTACTTTATGTCCTACTAAGAAAGAGAAGACACTGCCAAGTAAACTATGGCATATCTTCAAATGTAAAGTGCATTCTTATTTCAGAGACATTAAAATGTGAAAAGTTGCATGTCTTAGAATTGGTGAAATACAGATACAATGTAAAACTATTTGCATTACTCTAATGTAAATATCTCCATCTCCATAAGCCTTTCATACAGTCTGCTAAACACACATCATTTTCTGTGACTTGTTTTTTGTTTTTGTTTTTGGAAATTAGGTGAAATAGCTAAATTTTACATCTAGATCAGTGTGGACAGAAGAAGAGTGGCATGCTTTGGATATCAAAATAATTACTGTTGCAGGAAGCAGGAGCTCAGAACCAAAGATGGCCCTGAGTCTCAGGAATCTGAAGAAACTTTGAGAACATTGGACTTTTTTCAATTCATAGAATTTTAACAAGATCTTAACAGCCAGAAAGAGTGCTTCTTCAAAAAATACAAAACTAGATTCATATTAATCATATTAATCAGACAGTTTTGTGTCTCTTTGTTGCTGAACAAAAGGGGGTTCTTTCATGTGTCGCCTTGGTGTAAAACCTAACAATTAATGTTGAGGAAAACAGGTCTTTATTTACAATATTCCAACCTGAGGAGGGCTGTGAGCACTTCAGCTCAGAGCCCTGTTCTCCCATGGAACCCAGCACTTCCCTTGTTCGCCAAAAGGCTATAAGTCAAAAACATGCCCAGAAGGTCCAAATTCCTTATCTGTCAGCTCTTTTCTTTAGGATCTGGGGTATGATGTCATCAGTCTCCTTATAATAGTTCAGGAAACCATGGGCCATGTTGCGCTGGATCATGGTGAAGGCCAGGTTTTAACAGAGTCCTTTTTGCATATCCCAAGTTTTAAAAGTCTAAAAGTCTGGGTCTGCAAAGCGGAGGCCTGGAGTACACTGAAGTCAGCACAATTAAAGCAGCAGCAGGACTTCTAGCTAAGATGGAGGCCTAGACAGACATGATACATCTCCCTCCACAATAAGAAGAAATACAACTACCTCAAAACTAGAGACAATCATAAGTTGCAGAAAATTGAGCTGCATGGAAGACCAACAAACAAAGATATAAAGAAGAAATACTCATCCAGACAGGTAGGAGAGGCTGAGCCAGGGCAGAAAGGACACAGTGTGGTGGTGGCAGCAGTGGCGGCAGCAGCAGGCTGGGGGAAAGCACAGTCACACATTTTAAAAAGTTAAGAGGGACACCTGTGGAGTGCTCCCAGCACCAGACTGTACTGTGTGGCTCCCGGTTCAAGTGCCAGAGACAATAAACCATCGTTGCTTCTGACTGTGTCGGCCAATGGGGTTGGAGGTGGAGGTGGAAGCTGCCAATCTCTCAACAGAGTCCGCTTGTTTAAAGGGCCCCCACTGTCCTTGAACATCTGCAGACCCATCCACTCTGGGGATGACAGCCAGGGCAACAGATAGAGAGACATCGGGTATATACAAAAGTGGGAGAAGTGCCTGGAGAAGGGGCGAGTGCTGAGCTAGCGGCATTGTTCCCTCTCGGACCCCTCCCCCACATACAGTGCCACAACGTGGTGAAACAGGTCCCCTGTACTGATGAATCCCTAAGGCTCTGTCCCTTAAAACATAACAGGGTGACAGCTCTACCTGGGATGTGGAGGCAAACAAACACAGGAGCCTGTCAAGATGAGGAGACAGAGAAGTCTGGCCTAAAAAAGGGAAGGATCAAGGTTCCAGTGGGAGAACTAAGTGATGAGGATCTAGTCAACCTAACAAACGAGGAGACAGCTAACCTAACAGATGCAGAGTTCAAAACACTGGTGATAAAATGCTCACATACTTGTTAGATATGCTTAAGTATGGCAAAAGCATAAGGGAAGAAGTGAAAACTATGCTAAAGGAAATTCCACACAAAACCAGTGGTAAAGAGAAGGAAACCTGGGTTCAAATCAAAGATTTGGAATATAAGGAATAAAAAATAGTCAACCAGTACAAAATGAGGAAACAAGAATTGAAAAAAAATGAACAGAGGCTTAGGAACCTCTGAGACAACTTTAAACGTGCCAACATCCAAATCATAGGGGTGCCAGAAAAAGAAGAGGAAGAGCAAGAAATTGAAAGCTTACATGAAAAAAAAAAAAAAAAAAAACGAAGAAAATCTTCCCAAATTTGGTGATTAAAATAGACACACAAGTCCAAGAAGCACAGAGGCCCAAAGAAGCTAGACCCAAAGAGGATCACACCAAGACACATCACAATTAAAATGGCAAAGGTTCAAGATAAAGAGATAATTTAAAAGCAGCAAGAGAAAAACAGAGAGTTACCTACAAAGGAGTGCCTATTAGACTATCAGCTGATTTCTCAAAACAAACTTTGCAGGCAAGAAGGGATTGGCAAGAAGTATTCAAGGTGATGAAAAGCAAGGACCTACAACCAAGATTACTCTATCCAGCAAAGCTGTCATTTAGAATGGAAGGGCAGATAAAGTGTGTCCCAGACAAGGTCAAGCTAAAGGAGTTCACCATCACCAAGCCATTATTATATGAAATGTGAATGGAAATTATTTAAGAAAAAGAAGATCAGTACTATGAACATTAAAATGACAACAAACTCACAACTATCAACAACTGAATATAAAAAATAAAAACAAAAACAAACTAATCAACAACCAGAACAGGAACAGAATCATAGATGTGGGGATCATTTGGAGGGTTATCACCTGGGAGGGGGGAGGGAAAGAAATAGGGAAATGGTGCAGGGACTACGAAGCATAATTGGTTGGTACAAAATAGGGGGAAGTTAAGGATAATAAAGGAAAGGGTGAAGCCAAAGAACATATGCATGACCCATGGACATGAACTAAGGGTGGTGGGATTGCTGGAGGGAGGCGTTACTGGGAAGAGGGGAGATAAGGGAAAAGAAATTGGGACTACTGTAACAACATGATCAATAAAATATACTTAAAAATAAAAATAAAATAAATAAAGCAGCAGCAGACTTGCTTTCTTACTAGCCCAGGTTGCATAGCCCCCCTTTCCTTCTTTCAGACTACATGGCTCTGCACCCTTTCAAAACCAGATAGTTTTCTCTACCTCCTTGCAAACCCCATGGCTTTCTCTCTACCCCCTTTCAAACCGCATGGCTTTCTCCTATTACAAACCGCATGGTGTTCCCTCTACCTCCTTGCAAACTATGTGGCTTTCTCTCCCTACCTCCTTACAAACCACGTGTTGTTCCCCGTCTTTACACACCTCATAGTGTTCCCCTGCTTAATGGCTGCCATCTTGTTTTTAAATACTTGACCACGGCCTGTGATGCAGTGGGCATGGTGACCAATCATGGCCCCCAGCAGAGGCCCCTTAAGTTCTTTTGTCACCATTCTATGGCCAAAGCCCCTCCCATCTCCTTGGTGCCTTAGAAGAACCAAAGCCATTTGCATAACTAAGATACTAGCTACCAGCCATAGATATGAAAGGCATCTCTCAAGAAAAATGGCTGGGCTTCACTGAGTCCCATCCCCTACTCCCCAAACCATGGGCTGTGGGGAATCTTGGGAACCTCTTTTATTCACCTTGTAACACTTCTTCTCTTAATTATATAATTTGATCACTTTTTAATTGACTAGTAGCTAAAATCAGTTTGCCGCAGGCCTGTGTCAACGCAAGAAACATCCAAATTTATGGATACTTTTTATGAGTTTATTTGAGCCAAACTGATAACAATTGCTGGGAAGCTAAATCAGTGCATTGAGAAAATTCTCCAGAGAATAGCAGTTTTGCACCTTATTTTATACATTAGAATCAAAGGAGGAGGCATTAAGTAAGAGGGTTACGTAAAATGTATTGGTGGTAGATTAGGGAGGTGGGAGAAAGCAAACCATGGAACTCTCTGAGATTGGATAAAGAGTAAAACAGAGACACACACTTCTTTTACATTGTTGAGTACAGGGCAGTTAACAATTAGCATTTACAGCACATAGAGATGGTATTCAGGAAACAACATAACAATGAGAAGTTCTGTGATCTTGTGCTCTGGTGCAGTGAGTGTACTCTGAGGGGTCTGGAAAAAAATGGGTTTACTCTTATAGTCCAACGGTTTGTTATGTTAGCGCAAAAAGATAATAGACAGGCTCAGTTAAGGTAATGAGTGACCTTTGTCAAGGAAGCTAGAGACCTAGGATGTGAATACCCACCATAACTTGCTTTTAGTTAGGAATTTAATGTTCATACCATCCTGTGTGTTTACTTTTGGTCTGTTAGTTTCTAGGGCCTGCTATGCAGGCCTCCCCTGAGCTTGTCAGGTTTGGTATCCAGCCCCTTTATTTTCCATATCTGGGTCTTAGAAAAATTAAATTCAATCACGTGCTGCTATCTTACCTGTAAGCCTTCTTTCAATAAAATTGAAATTCTTAAACTTTCTAATAAAAGCAAAAGTAATGGTCAATATGGAACATAATGTATTTAAGAACAACTTTGTTTCTTCACCCCTGAGCAGTTGTCTCGGGCCTTTTCAGGTTTAAGAAACTGAAGGACTGAGTCATACCTCTTTGTTTTCTAAACTCCTTTGGTCTTGCTTCCTCATATTTTGACTCCTGAAAACGTAATGTGGATATTTCAAGAGGCAGTGTGATGTGATGAAATGAGAAGAATGAGTTTTCTAGACACGCAACATTGTTTGAATCTTGGCCCACAGCCCAAGCCTTGTCCCATAAGCAAAGTACACTTCTCTCTTGTACTTTGGACTCATCTCTCTGAGGCTCATTTTTGGCATGGACACATGAAACAGACTGTCAGCTGTCAGAGGGGTGGAGGGGAGGGCAAGTGGATGAAAAAAGTGAAGTGATTAGCCAAAAAACTACATACACATACCACATAGACACACACAACAGTGTGGTGATAGCCAGAGGGAAGGGGGGTGGGGATAGGGGGAGGTGGGCAAGGCGGGGAAATGGGGGGGAAAGAGACTTTGCTTTGGGCAATGGGCACACGATGCAGTGTGCAGATGATGTTTTGGTGAGCTGTACACTTCAAACTTGTATGGAACCAATGTCACCCCAATAAATTCAAAAAAAATTTTAAAGAAACAAATAGCTACTTCATAAGGTAGTTGTACAGATTAAGTGAGATAATATAAAGCTGTCTGTAGTATCTGTCACTGGAATGTGGGAGCTAGTATTATTTCCCTTCTTTCACTTCTCTATGCACCCACCGCCCTCTTCCCCTGCACTCTCTCTCTCACACACACACACATACACACACACACACACATATCCCTGTCAGAAAGGAATAGGACCTTTCCTTCCTTCAGGAAATAAACCCACCCTGCTTTATGTAACTTTTTTTCCTGCAACATGTAAACTTATTGCTCACTCTGAAGAAATAAAAGCTTCACTGCTTTCCCTACCATTCTTTTCAGCTCTTAGACATATGTAGCTTTTCCCTATCTTCTCTCAACATATGGGTTTTATAACTAGGACCATGTTAGGACATAAAAGCCTATTTTGTTTCGCTTTTAATTATTCAAATTTTAAACCCTTGATTTTGTTGCACAAAAGAAATATAACTTCACCTAATCCACAGAAAATAGCAATTCACAATCTGCAATTTTGCTAAATCTACTAATGATGGTCTCAGGACCTACAAAACCCATATAGCAAAAAAAAAAAAATTTCCATTCACAGATGAGGCATGCTCAAAATTCAGCCTTTACCTTTTCTTCCAGTGGTTTTGCTCATGGATGGGCCCTCACACCCATGAGCAGACCAGATTTTTTTGTCTATCTCCCAGAGCTCAGTTCAGGAAACTAGAAAGTAAAAACATCAAAGGTATAGACATTGGAAATCACCACACTTGGGGTAAGATGCTGTGAGACTCCAACTGCACCTAAAGAGCTCCTCAACTGACCCACAAAGGAAGCACTTTCTTTCTGGCTCTTAGAACTGCATAGTGTGCAACATAATTTTAGAATCATTAACTCTTTTTGAAAGCCATTTGACAAAAACAAAACAACAGATATTTACTGGAGACATTTCCAGAAATATCTGGACATCAGAAATATCAAAAATAGGTAAAGCTATTTCCAGAAAGCTCTCAGATACTATATTCCTCCACCCCCCCATTTTTACTGAAGTTATTGGGGTGACAGTGGTTAACAAAATTACACAGGTACATAATTGCACAACATATCATCTGTACACTGTATTGTGTGTTCACCACCCCAAGCCAAGTCTCCTTTCTTTACCTTTTATCCCTCTTATATTCTCCTCCATCTCTTCCCACCCTCCCCACACTGTTGTCCATCAGATACTATGTTCTGGACACAATACCTTTAAGACCAGAGGTACACATCAGACAGAGCCTCGAGCCTTCCAAAAATGTTTAGTAACAAAAGGTACAAAAGCAAAGCACAGAATAGAAGAGGACATGCCGTTGGGGAAGCTTTCAGAGAAAAAACTCAGCCTTGAAAGACAAGAAGAATTTAAATAGACATATTTGAGGAAGAACTCTTTCATCCTAGCATGTGAACCTGAATTTCTTGAAAGTTATCTCAGGTCAGAGTGTTAATTGACATAGCAGTTACAAGTCTTAGCCCTTAAATTCTGATGAGTAAGAAACAAACTTATTTTCTATATTTTACTATCTACTCCAAGTTCTCATGAAGCTGGGGTAGTGGAAACTTAATTTTAGTCATTGGTAGGTGCCTCTCTTTCTCCACAGTGGTATCTAAGTTCCATAGAGTCAATAATACCAAGGTGTCAAGGATGGGATGGGCAAGAAATCTGGCCCTTGGTCACTGTCACTGATTCTGATATCTGCTGAGTTCCCCCCACCTGCTTTTGGTTTCTGACCATCTATCCCCAGAGTTGCTGCTGAGCAGGCCCTTGCTTCTCTCCACAAGCCCTTTTAGGAGTATGGCTGTCTCCTTCTACATGGTTGACATTATTGGTTGCTTCTCTAGGATACTTGTGATCATTCTCCGTTATGTAGTGCGATTGGGGTGGGATTGACATAAACCATTGTCCCTTCCAACCAGTTACACTGGTGGATCCTGATTGGCCCAGGCATAATCCCTTCCTTCCTGCCTTAATGGCATGTCCTTACTCACAGTGGTTCTTCCAGGGGTAAGCATGTGACTGAGGCTGGTGCAAACTGAAGCCCAGGACTATTTTTCTATGGTTGGAAAAAGAAATTCCTTTTCTAAAAAGACAGATGTGAGACCTGTAACTGATAGAACCATTTTGCTATTAGGAAGGAAGCCAGCCTGAGGATGAAGCTAAAACCGAAAAGACAATAGCATTGGAGCCAGTACCCGATCAAATCACTCCCACCTCTGACCTTTATTACTAAGCCAATAAAATCCACATATTGTTTAAATCGGTTTGAACTGGGTTTGTTTGGTTTTTTTATTACTTCCATACACAAGCATTCTGATGAATCCAGCCTACTTTATAGTGACACTCCTGGGTGCATGGAAAATATTCTGGTTGTTCTGGACCCACTGGGGCTCAGAGAATTCTGAGAGGTTTTTCAGGTCTTATCTACTAGACATACCACATAAACATTACGTTTTTACTATCATGCTGCCTCCTAGGGCTCAACCCAGAAGAGGGGGCATAGATCTCCTTTATTCTTACATCTCACAAAGCTATCTATGTATATTGGGAGTGGGAGTGTCAAACGATTCTCCATTCCTAGAACTCAGTCTGGTGGGAAATCAGGTCTCTGTGACCTGCTCAACAGGAAAGCTCTCATTGGTTCCCTTCCCATCTTTAACTCCTCTGCCCTGATGCTTCCTTTCCTGATTGAGGAAGAAAAGTGGGTATGAGTTGTAGGAGGGTAGCCAGCTCATCCTCTATATTCCAATCAATTGTGTCTCCTCTGGGTCCTCTTCTTTTTCTTGGCTGAACTGATTGGCTGGGGAGAGAAGACCACAGTGTGACAGAAAATACCAGAAACGAAAGAGAGAATCATCACAGGGCAGTACTCCTTGGCCAGAGCAAGATCTGAAATAGAAATAAATATCATGTAAATACTTTCAAATTTATATTTGAAAGTCAGACTGCTCTTCTGAACTATAGACTCACATATTCAACTCTCGACAGTTCTACTTGAATGCCTGACAGACATCTCATGCTTCACTTGTCGAAAATGGAAATCTTTCTTGCAGTTTCCTCCACCCATATTTGTCTCCAAAGCCCTGAATGTCCTCTAGACTATGCTGTGTGGTTGAAGTCCTTGAGAGGAACCTTCTGTGGCCTAGCCAAGACAAACTCCTCCCAGAAACAGAGGCATTTCTGCAGCTGTCACCACTAAACCCTGCCTTCCTCCTTATGGTGTCATTACATGCGTCTCTGCTGGCTCTGCCTATGGTCCTAATGTCCAGGAGTGCCCCCTAAATCCACCCTCCGCACCCATGGTAGTTGACAGCGAGCTTGTATATAACCACTCAGTAATTAGGGTTCAGTCCCCAGCAAACAGAGAAGTACAAGCCAATAGTGAACTGTACAGTGTCTCCAGTCTGATGTCTGTTCCAGCACAGCAGGGGCAGATGCTGGTTTTATGGGGGCCCAAGGCCTAACCAATTGGATAACCTCTTTAAGAATAACAGTACAGCCTTGTCCAGGTAGATCAAGTGGTTAAAATGTTGTCCAGATATGCCAAGGTTGCAGTCAGGACACATACAAGGATCAACCAATAACGAAGGCATAATAGGTGGGCAACAAATTGATTTTTTTTTCCTCAAATTAATTTTTAAAAATAACAATACAATGTGATAAACAAAAATAAGGTGCAAAAACAAATACTTATTTAGAATAAGAAGGGAAATAAAATTACAATTTTTAAAAACTAACAAATTCCACAAATATTACTATAAATACAGATAAATAATATGAATTTCCTGAAACACCTACATAATATTTTTATGTTTTAATATATTAATTTTTAAATCAACATGCTATAAAATTAACTTTGCTTTGGTGTGCCGTTTATGATTTTAACAGATACAGATTGTGAAGCTACTAACACAATTAAGATATAAAACTGTTAGTCACAACAAAATTCCCTTATGCTGTCCCTTTCTAGTCAAACCTACCTCTTGATTCTAATCCCTGGAAAAGTAGGGATTTGTTCATCTTTCATATAGTTTTATCTTCTCCAAAGCATCATACAAATGGAATCGTATACTATGTAAATGTTTTTAACTGGTTTTTCCATTAAACAAAATACCTTTGTGAATCATTCAAGTTTTTGCTTGTTTATTGTTGAATTCCAAAAAAAAAAAATCCCTGCTCCACTCACTGTTATTCCCATCTTAGTTGGTAACAACTCTATCCTTGTAGTTGTTCAAGCCAAATCCCCTTAAGTATCTCTTGACCCCTCTTTCCCTCTCAACCCCACTCTTAATCTATCAGGAAATTAGGACAGCTCTATCTTTAAAATATATTGAGGATCCCACCACTTCTCAGCACCTCCACTGTGACCACCTACTCTGAGCTACATCATTTCTCACCTGGGTTATTGCAGCAACCTCACACTTTGTCCCTGGGCTCCTGCCCTTGACTTCCCTACAACCTTTTCTCGATATAGCAGCTACAATGGTCCTTTTGAAAATGTGAGTCAAATCATCAGAAATCTCTGCTCAAAATGCTGCACAGGCTCCCCATTCCATCCCAGTAAAAGCCAAAGTCCCTATGATGGTGTACAAAGCCCTGCAGCAGCGGGTCCCACTCACCTCTTCAGTTTCATCTCCTGCTTCTCTTCTCATTCTTTCCGCATCAGCCACACTGGCCAGTCTGTTCCTCAAACACACCAAGCAAACTTGGCCTTAGGGTCTACTTGTTTTCTCCGACTGAAATTCTCTCCCTGCAGATGTCCATTGAATAATTCTTCACCTTTGATAAAATCTTTGTCAATGAGGCTTATCCTGACTATTCTATTTAATACAATAGCCCACCCCATCCCACCTCTGGGCACTACTGATCACCCCCCTATACCTCATTACTATTAATTTATAGGTCCATCACCTCCTAATATACTGTACAATTAACTCATACACAATGCTATTGTTTATTGTGAGTTTCCCAATGGAATGTAGGCTCCATGAGGGCAGAGACCTTGTCTGTTTTAGTCACTGATGTATCCTAAGTACCTAGTGCAGAACCTGGCATATAGCAAGTGCTCAGTATATGAACATATATTAGTGAATGAAGAAGGGAAAGTACACATTCTGGGGCTCAATACTTTGATACAGATTGAGCAGGTCAGTCGATCAAAGGCACAAACTTCCAAGTTCTCTTAAGTCTTGAGGACACCAGGTAATAGCTTCATCTTTCTGCGTGAGGGGAGAGGGCAACAACTGTGACTCTTGATTTTGCCCATTACTCAGCAGTGGCTGGTAGTCTCAGCATCTTCCATGCTTAAATAGAATAGAAGCAAGAACGCCAACACCTGCTGGCCCACGGCACTGAGGAGAGCTGTGCAGATGGTGCACAATGTACAAAACTAATGCCATGGCCCTGGCTGGTCAGCATTCCTTTCCCACCTTGTTGACACCTTGCACCCTCCTCTTCACAGCATTCTAGAATCCTGACACAGATGGTTATATCCAGGAGAGGGGTAATAAAACTTCACCCTGTTGAATGCTTATCATTTGCCATATATTTCATAACTACATGGATTTCCATTAATCAAGTTCCAAATGCAGAGGCTCCAAAGTCTGCTATAGTCTAACGCAGGTGCTCACAAATTGCTTAAGGAAGCAATAACAACCTAAAGTGTTGGGGGGTAGGGCAGAATCTCCTTATTTCTCAAAGAAGTGATTAAGCCTGGGCTGCCTGCCAAACTCATAAACTTTATCAGTTGGTTGTTCCATGAAGAAAAGAGCCTGTTTTCCTGGCCCCTCCCCATATTCTAGTCTGACTATCAGTCTTTGCTCTATCATCTTACCACCTCACCTCATTGCCTTCCAACCAGCTCATCAAGGTGGGAAGCCATGTGTTGCATCCCTGAAACTCACATGTTAGTTTCACCCACAAGTAGAGAAAAAACCAACATAAGAAGTATTTGAGTGCTTTTCACACACCCAACAAATATTACTGCATGCCAACTATGAGCCAATATCTTTTATAGGCACTAACAACTCAGCAAATAAGAGTGACATATCCCTGTTCTCAGGAGTTTACATTCTAGTAGAGGGCAAACGATATTAGATAATTTCTTCTTACAGATCATAAAATCAGATAGTGAAAAATGCTATGTGGAGAATTCAAAACGTCTATGAAGAACTGACAGTTAAACTAAGACCTAAAGACAGAGACAGAGTTCCCATGCTAAGATTATGAGAAAGTACATTCTAGGCAAAGAAAACAGCTGGTGCAAAGGTCCTGAAGCTGGAATGAGCTTGGGGTGGTGAGGTGGAGAAAGAGATCTCTGAGGGTAGAAGAGATTTGACAGAAGGGAGAGTGGCCAGGGATGGGGTGGGAGAGGTAGCTGAGGCTTGGTCAGAGTCTTTGTGGACTTAGGTAAGAAGTGTGGATTTTATCTAAATGCTCATAGGGGGATGATGTCATCTAACTTATGTTTGTAAAAGGTCATTCTGGACACTAGGAAGATAATGGATTTTAGTGCATAAAGGTGGAAGCAGGGAGATAGGAGGCAATGCATTAGCCCCGGTGAGGGATGATGATAGAGGATGAGGACATAGCAGTGGAGAAAGAGAGAACTCTAGGATTCACTTGTGTTTTGGAGGTAAGGCAGCAGGAATTGCTGGTGGATTGGACATGAGGGTAAGAGTAGTGAGCCTGGTTTTGGGTCTGATATCACTGTTCTTACAAACACCTGGCTTATCCAACCTTACCTCTCAAGCAAGCTGACTACATGAAGAATATACTTCATTTACTATCTGTTTTCTCTACAAAAACCTGTCCCACTACATTTACAATGGAGTTGTCCATGGGCAAAATCACACAGACAGACATCTTCAAAAAGGCCTCCAGACAGGCCTGATATTATTGAATTGTCACATGTTTGAAATAATGACTACAAAGTAAGTATATCTTCAATCATTAATGCTACCAAGAGATAAACCTACTGCATGTGTATTCATAATAACACACACAACCAACATACATGCCTGTGACTTTAAAATTATTTGAGACCCAAAATTAAACTGCAGACCATATTTTTCCAGATCCTTTCATTGCTTCCATAGAATTTAACTTACAGAACAGGTCTTGTTTATAATCACAATGCCCTAATGAAAAAAAAAAAAAAAGAAAAATGCTGTTATCCCTATTGCACAGAAGAGGAAACATATGTCGAGGGAATAAAAGACGGAGCTCAGGAAGTGAAATATTTTGTTCAAAGATCACAAACTAGTCCCTAGTAGTGCCAGACTTCCTGGCCCTTAGTCAATCCAGTGCTCTTTCCACAATGCCATAGGTTTTCCTGAGGCAGATGTGCCTCACACACCCTAGGCTCGGTTGCAAGCTGCTCTGTCCAGCAAAGTCTTCATGACCACGGCGGAACAAACTTTTATCCAGGACACTTCATTATGTCCGATGAACAAACTTTTACCCAGGACATTTCATTATGTCTGGGGAAGGAAGGTGGGTGCCTCTCTAGTGGAGAACAGCGATTAAACCTTCTTCCCTCATGACTTTTATTGAGGAGGATATGCATGAGAGATACAAGGTCAAGATTCATGGGTCATCAATAGTTTGGAAGCGTTAGGATTACAGTTAGGATTACAGTTGACAGTAACAGATTACACGTACTAGTACAGAGTACAGTGACCAATCTGTGTCAGGATCTATCAAACATCTTGATGCCACACTGGCAGTAGGGTGCAAGGTTTCATACATTCCTTGCTAGAGATTGTTTATGTTATATTATAGATAAAGAAAGCAGAGCAAGTTCTAAAGCATAAAAGCATAATAAGCATTTTTCAAATGTAATTCCCATGGCAACCCTCTGAGTGGTTTTCAGTCATGTTTCACACACAGCCTTATGGTGAGACTTAAAGACAAGCACAGCCTTCTGCTGGCAGCAGTCATGCTCAGACTGGGGCTACAATTCCCTAAACCACGAGGAGTGGTTCCCATAAAGCATTACATTACACATTTTGGGCCCAAAGGAGAGAAAAGAAATGAAGTTCAAGATAAAGAGACTAACTGAGACCTTAGTAGAGACAGCAGGCAAGATACCTGCCTTTGCAAGAGTCAGAGTCAGAGAGTTAGTCACTTGGCAGATATTAAGCACCTACAATGTGTCAGGAGTTGTACTAGGTGCTTGACATACAAAGATGAACTAGACACAGGACCCACTTTTAACAGATTTGCCTGACTGTAAGAGGAACTAAAATAAATATATTTGAAAAATGTTAAAAGCAAACAAACAAAATTGGTATTGTAGACCAAGTCTATATCAAACCACAATCATCCATCCATTTAGTAAATTCACCTTTTAAAATTGGTTTGTTTGTGGAGTTTTTAAAAAATTAAGCAGGTTATTTGGCATTGTGCAATTTAAAAAAAGCAATTGCTTAATTTTTCTTTTTACATTTATTAGTAATTCTAATAACTATTGCAGTCATTCACGGCCTTACTGAATTATAATTTTTATACTGGCAATAAGTGTCAAAGTAAGAGCATATTAAACACAAAAGTGTTTATTAATGACATGGTAATAACAGGGGAGCCAAGTCATGTAAGGTTAATCAGTGAACTCTTTCTGAAACAGAGTACAGATAATCCTCACAGCCCGTGGTTTGTGGGCTAGGAGAAGGATATAATACAACTTTTAGGGTACTTTGCACATATCTATGGCAAGATGGTAGCTAGATAATAGCTGTTCTACCACTCCTGGGCAAAAGATTTCTGTGACTTTCAGGATTTAAAAAGATGGGTGGACAGCCTTGAGAGGGAGAGTATGAATAACTTGCCATAGTGGAGGAGTATGTTGTAGCAGCCAAGTGAGAAGAAGCAGCTATGCAGTTTGTTGTCAGGATTCAGCCATGTGGCCTAGGCTAATAAGAAATCAGGCCTGCTGCTGCTTTGATCATGCCACTCTAGTTGACTCTGAAGCCACAAAGGACTCTGCCTTGCAGACCTGGACTCTATCTGGATTCCTGGAACACAGGACAGGCAGAGAGGACACTCTCTTAGGACTTGTGCCTTTTCTGAAATTCACCAGGATCCAGTGGAACATGGCACATGCTTTCCTGGACTATTATATGGAGGCTGAAGACAACATATCACAGATCCTGAAGAAGAGAGCTGACAGATAAGGGATGGGGAATTATTTGGCTTCGTTTTGGCTTCTAGCCTTTTGGGGAGCAAGGGAAGTGCTGGGTCTCATGGGAGAACAGGACTCTGAGCAGGAGTGCCCCCAGCCCCCCAAGGTTGGAATATTGAACATAAAGACCTGTTTTTCTCAACACTAATTGTTGGGTCATATGCCAAAGCACCACGTGAATGAGCCCTTGTTTGCTCAGTTAAACTATTGCCTCAGCTCATCCTTGCAGCTGCCAAATTGAGCAAGAGTTGTGGGGGTTTCCACCCAATTTCAAGAGAAATGGTCTGAAGAGAAAGTTATGTCAGATTAAGCAGCTCCCACTACTCATGTGACTAATCTTGGTTAATAAATTCCATGGGCTCTGCTGACTTACTTCTCTATTGTAGATATTTATTGCCCAGGAAATAACACGCCATCAGAATTCATTTCCACTGTGACTGATGCCAAAGTTACAGAGAAGCATGAGAAAAGGCTCAATTCCTCTTGCGTGAGTTACAGCATGAACACCAGCAAAAAAGAAAAGTGTCACCTGCTACAGGAATCCTTTGTTTATCTGGCACTATTAACCAATGTAGAGAAGAAAAGAGGGGACAGCTGACAGACCAGACTGGGCTCCACCATTTATCTGAGCCTTGGTGGGACCACTGGGCATCATGAATAGGATTTCAAGTTTAAGAATCAAATCCTTCCATTAGTCCAGATACCAGTAGAGATTTAGTGCTGACCATGCTCTTAAGAGGCTAATTTAGGAGGCTCAGCCTGTGGTCAGCCGGAAGCTTGGCAGCATGTTTGCTTGTAGCTGTTTTTTCTTGGTGGGGTTGCCTGGTTCCTGGGCTGGAATGCTGAGATTCTCCAGGTTAGGAGAATCTTTGGGGCTCATCCAATGACTTAGGTCACTCCTTTGTAGGTTCCAGACCCTGAAGTCATGGGGCAATACTGGGCCAGGAAGGGGCCCTGATAAATAAACACTATTTATTGTGCTACCTGGCTATACTAAAGAGTGATTGATATAGACAAGGCCAGAGAGAATGGAAGCAAATCAAAATAGGAGACTTTAAGATAGTAGGTTGGGAAATACTTTTGTTACTTTTTAATAAGCCTTCAGTAACTTGGTTTTCACTACCTTTAGAACCATCTACAAAGAAGAACTAGGTTGATTTGTTTAAACAGCTTCTACTGCCCTGGCTGGTGTGGCTTAGAGGATTGAGCACGGGCCTGCAAACCAAAGAGTCTCAGGCTGGATTTTGGTCAGGGCAAATGCCTGGGTTGCAAGCTGGTTCCTGGTTGGCAACCCACTGATGTTTCTCTCCCTCTCTATTTCCCTCCATTTCCCTCTCTCTAAAAATAACTAAAATCTTTTTTAAAATCTTTTAAAAAGAGACTAATTTATAAGCCAAAATAACAATTTATTCTGATTTTATTTTATTTTTTATTTATTGATTTTTTTTTTTAAGGGAGAGTGAGATTAATTTGTTGTTCCACTTATTTTCACATTCATTTGTTGCTTCTTGTATGTGCCCTGACTGGGTATCAAACCCACAACCTTGGTGTATTGGGAAAATGCTCTAACCAACTGAACTACCCGGTATGCAATAAAACTGTCAAAGGGACAAAATTCCAATGCCTATAGTCAATATATTCACTTTCCAGTTAAAAAAAAAATCTAGTTAGAAACCAAATCATTATCAGAAGCTTACTTTTGATTATAGTAGCCTGTCTATTGTCTCATGTGCCTCTTCAGCGAGCCTGTGAGCTCCTGCAAATTAGGAGCTGTGTTTTTTTGTTTTTTATTTTTCCATATTTATATTCTCAGAGTCCAGCACAATGCCTAGTACACAGGAGACACTTAAATATTTTTTAAGAAATGATTAATAATGATGTATGTGACATCTCTGCAAATTCTAAGGCACTATGTAAATGAAGAACTATGATTATGAATAAGCTATGACAGACTAATGTGCCCATCTTTATGGTAGAAACAATGTAAGTATACAAGCAAACACTGGGGAGCAAGTGAAAATGCAAATGTATAAAAGCAAGATTAATGTCAATGTCAATTAATGATTTTAGATAACATTGTAAGAAATATAAAGTACAGAAATGGGATTTTAAAGCATTTTAGATGACCAAAATATAACAATGAATTGATGTGAAGAGAGCGAAAGAATAACCCCCAAAACTAAAACTTCAAATCTCTGTACCGTGTGTCCACCAACTCAGAAACTCAGGTTCTATACCTACTAAGAAACTGGGCAACATTTCCATAGAAGATTGTTGAACATTTCCTGTTTGCATTTCTTGTACCTTAGAAAGTGGGAATGAGGAAAAACAAAAATATGGGTCAATCAATAAATAAAAATTTTCCAGAGAATATTATGAGGATCAATTTATCTTAGAAAAAATAGAGGTTCCCATGGCTGGCTTGTGTGGTTGGTTAGAGGGTTGTCCAGATATGCCAAGGTTGCGGGTTCAATTCCTAGTCAGGACATATACAAGAATCAACCAATGAATGCATAAATTAGTGGAACAACAAGTCCATGTCTCTCTCTTTCTCAAAAAAAGAAAAGAAAAATGTTGTGTTTAGGTGAAATGTTGAGCACATTTGTATATTTGGGTTAAAGTACACTGAGTCAGAGATATTCTGTGTGGTTAAATCCTGGTCTAACCAGGAGAATACTTTGATTTTATAAACTTATTAAAGTAAGATAAAGAAGCTAAATAAAAAGCCACTGAATTCCCTAAGCCTCTAAGTCACAGGAAGAAATAAACCAATGACAAATAAGCCCCTAATTCTGCTGTCACAGCCTTGAGGGAGCGGAACCAGTGATGGTCATAGTTTGGAAATGGGAAGGAAGGGCCACCAACATGGCTGAGTCAGGGTTCAGGAGGCACCATTAATTCAATGTCAGCCATCAGTCACATCCATCCGCTTAAGAGAAGAATATTAAGACCAGAAGCAGGAGAAGTGATAGACAATAGAAAATGTCACTTCCTTCTTTATTTGCAGCATCCTAATTTCCTTTTATTCTAAGATTATGGTATTTTAAAAATAAAATTTTGTATGGTAAAATATTGAGATAAGCCAGTAAAAATTTGGATAAGGTAGTCCTGAAGTAGTAATAATTTCCTTTTATTTTCACTAGAAGAAACTATTTTCTTGCTTCTTGTCTACAGTCTCCCTCTCCTGAAAATCATCTATTCTGCTTCCCCAACCCCATAAAAGAGAAAAATCATACTTTAGATGTTTTTGTTCTTTGTTTTTGTTTTGTTTTGTTTGTCTTTCAATCACGTGGATCTTGAAAAACAACTGAGCAGAAAGTATTGGGAAACTAGTCCTTGAATACAACCCTAGTGTTACTTAAGTTAGGGGAGGGAGCAAGGAAAATCTCACTAGGATAGCACTTAAAAGTTTTTTATAAATATGTTTATTGATTTCAGAGAGAGAGAGAAACATCAATGTGAGAGAGAAACATCAATTGGTTGCCTCCCATATGCTCCCCGATTAGGAACTGAACCCGCAACCTTTTGGTGTACGGAATGACATTCCAACCAAAACAGATCAACCAGGGTTAGGACAGCTTTTAAAAATTATTATTCCAGGGGAAAAAATTGGAACTATTGTAACAATATAATCAATAAAAAATAAATAAATAAATAAATAAAATATTTTAAAAATTAAAAAAAATTATTATTCCACCCTGGCAGGTGTGGCTCAGTGGATTGAGTGCCAGCCTGTGAACCAAGGGTTGCTGGTTCGATTCCCAATCAGAGTAAATGCCTGTGTTGCGGGCAAGGTCCCCGGTTTGGGGGCGTGCAAGAGGTAACCACACATCAATGTTTCTCTCCCACTCTTTCTCCCTCCCTCCTCCTCTCTCTAAAAATAAATAAATAAAATCTTTATGAAAATAACAATTCCTCGTGTACTGGATTGGCTGAGACTAATAGAAAACCAAGTAATGAGTAAGAGAGAGTTGCACCTTCAACAGAGCAGAAGTATACTAAGTAAAAACTGCTGGAAACTGGGAATGAGGCTGGGACACATGCATGTGAGTATGCCCTCCAGGTACAGAGTTTAAAGAATTCAACCATCATGTCCTTAAACACAGGTCAGAACCAAAGGAAATTCTCACTCACTGTGCCTGGTAACAAACACTGGATCTAAACAGATATCATCACCATGTTCAAAGTTGTGAACAGAGAAAGAAAATCTTCATAGAAACTCTTAAAAAACAAAACAATAAAACAAGAGAAAATAAAAAGTATGCCAGTGATGCAGAAGCTTTACATGCATCTGAATGACTTTTTTTTTAAAATCCTCACCAGATGATATGTTTATTGATTTTTAGAGAGAGAAGAAGGGAGAGAGCACACTGATGTGAGAGAGAAACATTGATTGGCTGCCTCTGAATGCACCCTGATCAGGTATTGAATCCACAACCTACATATGTCCCCTAATTGGGAATCAAACCTGCAACCTTTTGGTGTATGGGACGTCGCTCCAACGAACCAGCCAGGGCCATCTGAATGACTTTTCTCTGGAGCCAGAAAAAATTTATAGGAAATTGTTGGGCATCTTAAGTGGAATTGAAGAAGACATGAATGAATGGGAGTAGGGAAATAGAAAAATAAGATAAGCAAAATTTTGGTAAATGTTGAAGCTGGTGATGGATGCTTGGGTAAGTTTTAACTTTCTGTAGCAAAAGTTTTTAAAACTAAAGATCTATTAGACATAATGAGTTAATTCTGCAAAATTGCAAACCATTACACACAGCCACAAAAATATAATTTCACTTCAATACGTAAGTGATATGAGTAAAAAACATAACTTTTTAAATTCCACTTATAATAGTAAGAAGCAGATTGGGAACAATCTAACTTAGGCAATAAAAGCTACTCAGAGAAAAATTATAAAACCTATTAAGAGCAAGTAACCTTAAAACATGTTGAAAAATACTCATGAACAAGAAAAGTAAATGTAGTAAAGATAGCAATGCTTTTCAAGTTAATATTCAGATTTAACACAATACCTAAAGCAGTACTATATTCATGGTAGCCCTGGCTGGTTTGGCTCAGTGGATTGAGCGTCGGCCTGGGCCTGCGAGCTAAGTGTCGCTGGTTCGATCTTCCAGTCAGGGCACATCAGAGAAGGAAAACTCTGATTCCAAAAAAACCTCCGCTGCCTTGCGGCATACCTCTTCAGGGGAAAGGCTAAGGGAGTAAACCCCGACAGAAAATCCGGAGCCGGAGTCCCTAAGGCGTTTTGACGTTGCAGTCAACACCGGCAACTCCTGCGGCGCACCTGAAGCCAAGCTGTATTGACTCCGTCTTTCCCTTGGACCCTTCAGCTGCGAAGAGAGGGGGGGTCTGCTGCATGGGCAACAGCAGACCCTCCATATCACCCTGCCCAGGCTCTGTAGCTTCAGCTTCACTGGAGAGGACACTCCAGCGTCATCGTAAGATGTCGATTCAACACGGGAGGAGACAGATACCGTGTCACTCCCGAGTCGGACTGCACAGCCATTCTCGGCCGTGCAGATAGACTCTTAAGAAGCTACACCATCGTCTCTCGAGACGGACGGCTGCCGCCGCCGCCGCCGACTATATTCATGGGTATAGGTTAAAACTTCTCATTCATTTACTTTTTTAAATTAATTTACTTATTAATTAGAGAGAGAGAAACACCGACGTTCCACTTACTTCCGCATTCATTGGTTTCTCCTTCTATGTGTCCTCACCTGAAGACCGAACCCACAACCTTGGTATATGGGGACGACGCTCTAACCAACTGACCTACCTGACCAAGGCTCATTCATATACTTCTTTACATAACATTTATTTTAAGCTCTAGAGTCTTATGTATTAATGATATTTTTATTTTCTATGTTTTATATTTTGACATCTTTGGGAGGGGCAGTGCGGGACCTGCTGGCAGCTGAGAGACTGCTCTTCAGGAAGGGTGAAGGGGGCACAGAGAAAGGGGTCAGGAGGGGTTCAAAAAAGCCTAGCGCCTCTGAAAGTCTGGTGGCTGGTAGCGACTACTGAGGATGGGAGCCGGCGTTGACGTTGCCGGGCGGGTCGCCAGGAGGCTTCCTTGTTGTGGCCTTCCGAGCCCGGTCACAGGTGATGATGCTGCTAGAGGCCTGCGAGGGACCTCAGGTGCTCTGGGGATTCCAGCACCGTGGCCATGAGCAGGAGAGTGGACTTCCCGAAAAAGAAACTCGCCCACCAGTGACCCGGGTCAGCCTTGCGGAGACCAGGGTGGTGGTGGGAGAGGACTTCCCCAGGGTACTCAGCACTTCCCCCGGAGCTGCTACTGGAATTCGAGCCCACGAGGCGCCGGTAGTAGCCGTAGGTGGCCACAAGCGAGCCGCTGCAGGGAATGGCTGCCATGCTCTTGCTTGTGGACTGGCGGGAACCTCCGCGGCGACCCCTCGCGGCCCTCGGCGAAGGATCACGGGTGGCGGGAGTGGGGAGCGCTAGGCCACAGAGCCCATTTGCAGAGGAGATCGCTGGAGGCCTGCCTATGACCTAAATGTGCGGGGACGTCTAGTTTGTTTTTGTCAGAAGCAGATACTACTGCCAAAAATATTTATTTACAATGTCACAGTATTGCTGAGTACCTGTTCATTATTCATTAGCTGCACAATGTATCACTTATGTTTATAACCACCTCCTTTCACACAGGCATGTACTCGTCATTTGCTGATAAAAAATCACAGGGGCTACAGAAGCCACAACTCTTCATTCATTCAACAACTTTTCCCTGACTACTCAGCATGTACTAGACAATGTGCTGATTTCAGGAGTGGGAATACAAAGGAATCTGAGCCATGATCCCAGCTCCTAAAAGTGTAAGAATCCAGATGGGCAACTAAAACATGACCAGAAAAATGTTAAATTATAATAAAATGTGAATTTAACTTAGAGACATTCTTCTGCTTTCACAACCTCTTTTTAAGGTTCTCCTAGAGATCTGTTTCACAGTCATAATGCTGATACAAAAGTCCAATCTGTAAAATTGCTTATTCATTTTTCCAGGAGAAAAAAAAAAGTTATTTAAATGATTAGTAGTTATTGTGATACTAAAAGTACATATTTTCTGAGTCAGTAAAATAAAACTACATTAGATTCAAAGGTCAAATCTCAAAACCTGAGAGAGCATTCTGTTTTATTACTGTTGATGGGGAAATCATGATTCTGCTGTGTTTCACTTGGCTTCTAAGCACAATTGTGTGGGTTTTTTTCTTGAACACAGCTGAAAAACCTAAGGAAGAATACAAAAACACGCACCCATGTCTCTCAGATTATATGACAGTAACTAAACTTTTATGCACCAAGGGAATATATAAATACTATGAGCTTCATATAGCAACAACTTCAGTTTTAGAGCTGGGTTAACTTCTGGAGAATTACACTGGGAAACATAATTTTTGTTGAGTTAGATCTGACACTTGTTTTTGACTAACTTTGGCACCTGAATCCAAAAATGACCCTAGTTTTTCTCTATCACATGAACTTTTTAAGGACAGGATATCCTCCCTTGGTCCCAAAAATCATACAAAATGTACATACAAAGGAAAATAAAGAAAAAATGACCTGAATATACTGTTTATTTAGAGTTATTTTATTCATATAAAGGCTATATATTGTTACTGTAAGTCAAATTGTGTACAAGTAGTAAAGTTTTGCTACCAAACATACATATTAAGGTATTTTATCTTTTCAAACGACAGGCTAGGAAATGCAAAATGAGATACTTGAAACAGTCTCCTTCAGTTGGCAAAGCTTTCACAAATTGCTTCATGAGACCCAATTTTATGTGCAGAGGTGGGAATATAATGATCTTTCTGTCACCAGGTTTGAGGTCAGATCTTGGAGGCCAATTTGACTCCATCCAATGCTTCTCACGAGCTCTGCTGTCCCACATACACAGAAAACAGGGCTACTTGGTGTATCTGCATTGCTGACTAAGAAGGAAGCAGACAATTTTAAGGTCAACACAGATGATCCAATTGTGCTTGTGGTATTGCAACAGATCAATGACTCTCTTTATGTCTTCATATTCTTCACGAAAACGAACTGAATGGCCAATTGGGACTGCACCAGATAAATTGCCATTGTGAGGGAGGATACACTTCAAGCTCCGCTTTGAGTTATCAATGAACAGTTGCCATTCAGTTGCGTTATAGATTGGAATTCCCAATTCCTCCATTAAACCATGTATGCTATGGCAATGCACAAAGCCAGTGTCACTTCGAAAGTACTGCAGAAATGCACTTTCTCTTGATCGAAAGCAGAATGCCTTCGCTCCTTTTTCAAGCAAGTTTTTCTCATGCAGTCTTGATGCTAGGAGTTCTGAAGCCTTTTTGGACAGTCCCAAATCTCATGCCAAATCATTCAACTCATGCTAATCAAATCCCTTACAAACTGAGTCATCTTCAATTTCAAAATCTTCATCATTGCTGTCACTTAGTTCTTCACCGTACTCCTGTTTTTTGAAAGAGGGTAGTTCAATGAAAACTGGCACTGGGACTTCAGCTGAATGAGGCACTGGGTGTATAGCTGATGGTAGACTAGGATACTCTATTTTACATTGATTTTCCTTTTTCTATCCTGACGTTTTCACTATACAAAAGTAACAGTCACTTGAGCGATCTCTGGGCTCTCGCCAAACTACAGGTATACCAAACGGCAATTGATCGCATGTTCCCTTCGTCCACATCCATAAAGTCAGGACACACTGCTTGCACACCTTGTGAGGGGCCCAAGACTTATCTTGATCACCAAGTTTTACTTTAAAATATGCAAAATAGGCTTGCCTGACAAATGTGCTGATGTTTGTCCTTTGACTTGGAATGGTGAAACTACCACAGATATAACAAAATGAATCAGGGTTGTTTAGGCACTTAGGATGAGAAATAGCAGAGGCAGACATGATCTGAAGGAAAGGAAATAAGTACATATGTAAATAAAAAAATAAATTCTGTAAACTCCTTGTATACAGACAAGAACTCGGACTACACTTCGGAATATGATTCACTATACAGAGCAGCACACAACCTCTCATCACACTGTCTCATGTGTAACTGAATAGCCTAGACAAGTAGGAACCTGTCGCTGGTCTCCAAGGTCATCCCTCACCCCTCCCTACTCGAGGGAGATTTGCTCTCAGCCAATAGGAGAACACCAGTGCTTCCCTTGATCCAGGCTCGATCCAGCCCAGAGTGGTTGCATTAAGATAAACTGCTGAAAAAAAATATGATAGAAGAAAACTAACTGCAGTTTTGAAATCAGCATGCCTATTTAAGTCTAAAACAGCTGAAAAATTGAACTCAACGGGAATTATGTTAAAAATTGTTGCCCTGTGAATAGGAAACAAGATTAAGTCAAAATGTAATATAAAACTCTCAGTCAATTAGGAAGGAGGGAAGGAAGGAAGGAAGGAAGGGAGGAAGGAAGGAAGGAAGGAAGGAAAGAAAAAAGGAAAGGCAAAAAACCAAAAACATAAGAAGACACTGAGGGCAACTATGTACACACAAAAAGTTTTAGAAGATGACAAACATGAATAAAAAGAGGAGGAAGAGCTGACAGAGGATGGGGAAGGTCATTCCAGGCAAAGAAAACTGGAGATGCTGGGATATGATAACATTTCTACATCAAATTCTGATTACTTATACACCTGTGACCAGGCACCACTGCTCAGTTTTCCTCTTGCACAGCATCCTAACTTTGGTTCATTACAGCAAATTTTTTATGGTATATCCCAGAAGCTTCTCTTAACTCTCACTACAACTATTAAAGCATCCATCTTTCAATGAGCTGGCCTGGGGGCTCTGCTCTTAACCAATCCTTTCCCACACTATGACTTCCACTCGCTCTTCTCTCTCCTCAGGCTTACCTTGTGTACTTATTCACATTATAGCTCTTTACTATCTGTATCATAAACGTACAGTTGCTTATCTGTGTCCTCTGCCAGACTAGGAGCTTCTAGGGCACAGAAACCTCTTATTTCTATAAATATTTACATATATGTTGAATGAAACCAGACAGGATATTGAATGACTTCTTTCTCAGAAGATCCTCATCAAGCTGGTTTGTTTTCATCTTTTCTGCCTGCTTCACTGTAATTTCACCAATTGTGTTATTAAGCTTTTTCATCTTTGACAGTCACGTAAGTGCCACAGTATCTAATTAGGGTTTTCATTATTATAAGTAAAGGTATTATAATTTTCACATATTTAAAAGCCATTGATTTATAATCCTTGCTCATTTTTTCTATAGAGTTGTTTGTATATCTCATTGACTTTTTTTTTAAGAGAGAGATCTATTTGTTATCCCACTTATTCATGAATTCATTAGCTGATTCTTGTATGTGTCCTGACTGAAGATCGAACTCATAATCTTGACATATTGGGACAATACTCTAACCAATGGAGCTACTTGGTCAAGGCCTGACTTATTTTCTAAGACAGGAATTAGTTAATCTGTAAGTCCATTAAATTGATATTTAACCCATTAAAAGGATAGTTTTGGAGTCCGGTGGATATGTGTTTAATTGCTGGCTCTGGGTATTTGCCATCATTTCTAAAATGGGATTGAAAATAATACTTTTTGTCTCACAGAGATGTCATGCGTGTTAAGTTAGAAAAATAGTAGTGTGCCTGGTATATAATGATAGACAGCCATCTAATGTTTATATGCTAAAGCATTTTTAACTGTTCTAAGTATTTTCATATCTTTTAAAATTTTTAGCCTTGCCCAGGTAGCTCAGTTGGTTAGAATATTGTCCCAATACTCCAAGTTTGCAGGTTCATTCTCCAGTCAGGGCACATACAAGAATCAACCAATGAGTGCGTAAATAAGTGGACCAACAAATTGATGTTTCTCTTTCTTTCTTTCTTCCTCTCCCTAAAAAAAAAAAAAAAAAAAAAAAAAACAATAAAATTTTTAAACTCCTTATACCAATTCTGTCAAGTAGGTGGACTTTGATGAAGTAATGCCCCACTCATGCTCTCTAGACTAGAAAAGTGAATGGAGTTGCAAGTAAGGCTTTTATATCAGATAGAAAAGAAAAAGCCTAGGTAGTCTAGGTCTAGGAGCTAATTCAAATTACACCTTGCAAGTGATGGAAAAACTCAATGCGCAAGGCTGAACCTGAGTGCTATAAACATAAAGGAACACTGTAGAGGTGTTTTGCCTAGTGTAACCCAGATGGCATCTGAAGTTTTTCTTGAGCTTTAATGCAATCTGGAAGCTCCAAGTCCCCAACCCCTACCCTAAAGATTTCTGCAAATTCCTAGGAGGTTTCTATTCTCATGGTCTCCTTTGGCTCCAAACTTCTTCTTCCAGGGAATTGGTATAGTCTGTGGATCATCTTGGCATCTAATAAGTGCTCTGCAATAAGGACATTGCTTTGACCTTCATAGAAACTCACTCCTGATAGTTTCCAAAATAAAAGCAAATAAAACACTCACACTTTTGCAAGACACAGTAAATAATACTGAAAACAAATGAGGGTCTAAAGAGTGAGTTACAGACCACCCCCACGGCCAACTAGTCCTAGGGCATCCAGCAGCTGCTACAGCTAAGAAGTGGCCACCAAGGTGTCAGGCCCATAAGCAGAAGAACTGGAGGCTGAAGCAGGCCAAAGAGGCTCAGGCTGAAACTGAACAGTAGTGCCTGCGGAAGGAGAAGGAGTTCAAGGCCAAGAAAACTACAGCTCTGGGATCAGGGATCACAGGGCAGTTGCAGCATTGAAGTAGAGGACACCCAGGAGAAGATGACCATCCTCTAGACCTCCTTCCAGCAGAACAGGGATGAAGTCCCGGATAACTTCTTGGCCTTTGTCTGCAACATCCACCCAGAAATCCATGAAAACTACCACATAGATGGATAGAGAAAGAAGAAAGAAGCTTTATTTCTGTATATTATATGGTAGGTCCTTTTACTTTTTAGAGAACAGCAAATCCAGTTTCTTTGTACAAACTTAGAGCTTACTCAAAGATTTCATCCTTTTATCTCATATTTTTAAGAAATGTAATGGGTATACATTGTCTGTTTGTCTATGCCTTTTACTTCAAGCTGTGTATGTGTGTGTGTGTGTGCGTGTGTGTACACACACGTTTTGAAGGTACCATTAAGGAGAGGGGGGCAGGACCTCTCCCTCCTCCAGATTCCTATCCTCTAGTGCCAGTCCCCTGCAAACCTTCCTCCCAAGGTGGAGCCTGGAGAGGGGACAGGCTGGGCCTGATGGATGAAAGACAAGGGGGTGATTGATATGTGAGTTCCATCTAAATTTGTACATTGTAATATTTATGTCTGTGTACATATTTGGCGTGCATGTATGATGAGCCAATCGTCGTCATCGGCAGCCATCCGTCTCGAGAGACGATGGTGTAGCTTCTTAAGAGTCTATCTGCACCGCCGAGAATGGCTGTGCAGTCCGACTCGGGAGTGACACGGTATCTGTCTCCTCCTGTGTTGAATCGACATCTTGCGATGACGCTGGAGTGTCCTCTCCAGTGAAGCTGAAGCTACAGAGCCTGGGCAGGGTGATAGGGAGGGTCTGCTGTTGCCCATGCAGCAGACCCCCCCTCTCTTCGCAGCTGAAGGGTCCAAGGGAAAGATGGAGTCAATACAGCTTGGCTTCAGGTGCGCCGCAGGAGTTGCCAGTGTTGACTACAACGTCAAACCGCCTTAGGGACTCCGGCTCCGGATTTTCTGTCGGGGTTTACTCCCTTAGCCTTTCCCCTGAAGAGGTATGCCGCAAGGCAGCGGAGGTTTTTTGGAGTCAGAGTTTTCCTTCTCTGGATGAGCCAATAAACCAAAACAAAAAGGAAAAAAATGACTTTCTTTCTCATATGTAACAAGAAACACTTTTTTTTTTTTTTTTAAAGAAAGAAAGGGATAATTTTTTTTTCACCCCAAAGCTTTCTTAAAGGTCAGGGGCTTTATCTATGAAAAAGTAGTAAACAGTTGTTTGTATCCTGTGTAAAGCAACAGCCAGCCTTAAAATAGTCCTTTCTGGCTAAGGGTTAGAATAATAAATACTAGTATAATTTCCTGGGCTGTTTTTATTACCTGTGAATCAAAATTACTAAATGATAGAATTCAAGAACTTGTTATATGTTGTTACTTGGTATGCTAGTTTAAAAGTAAAGACTCTTTGTCAGGCAAAAAAAAAAAGAGAAATACTGTCAAAATGAAAAAATATCATCAAATTGCACACAGACACCTTTGTCCATCTTTTGGTCATACCACAATGAGAAATTTTTTCACAGGCTACTATTCCCCTATGGTTCCCCTGATCCTAGCCTCACTCTATCTTGCCACCTCTTTTCTCACCTGCCCCTCTGATCTCTTTCCCAAGTCCCTTCCTAGATTAGCTATAGAAAATTTAAATTCTTCTTATTCTATTTCACAGAACGATTTAGCTCCCCTCAAATTTGGGCTTTCATCTGCATTTCCCAACCTATTACACCCTCAGCAAAACAGAAGGGGTTCTCATATACTCATAATTAATGTTTTTAGAAGATTTCTTTGTGTGTTGGCCCCTTCAATCAGTTGTGGTTATACAGCACATCATCATTTAAACTTTAACACAGTATGAACTAACCTGTCTCCATGTTTGTCCTATGTCAAATGTTAACCGAATAAGTGAAAACACATTCTGGAGAACAAGGATGAAGAAGGTTCCAAGTGCCAACACTCTTAGTCCATGGATGGACCTGGAGAACATTATGCTAAGTGAAATAAGCCAGTCAGAGAAAGACAAAATCATATTATTTCACTCATACGTGGAATCTAATGAACAAACTGAACTAAAAGGCAAAATAGAGACAGACTCATAGATAGAGAGCAGAATGACAGCCGAGGGGCAGGGGTGGTGGTACAGACTTTAACGGGTAGAGGAATCAGGCAGAAATGTAAAAGGACTCATGGACATGGACAACAGTGTGGTAACTGCTGGGCAGAGGGCTAAATGGCAATGGAGAAAAATACAATAAAATTTGTGTTAACAATTAAAAAACAAAAAAAGATCACCAGGCTATGTCTTCTCACTACTGAAACCCACCCAGCTCATTTCATCAAAGAATGCAGAGAAGGAAAACATCAACCCCAGCAGGATGGTAGAATAGACATGATCTATGCACTGTTATTTTATTTTTTTAATCTATTTTTCTGCTTGGAATATATACGCATTGCCAAAAAACAAACATTGCAAATATAATGTAATCACTGTTAATTGTATAGTTATTATGTATATGCTGTGAGAAGATGACAAAAACCATAAAGAACATTCTGCTAAAATTACTTCTTTAAATCACGTTTTTTGGAGTGTCAGATTATATCCAGACAGATCCCAACTATATTGTCTTCACTGAGCTATGGACACTTCTTTAATAATCTGTGGAAGCCCAGAAAACCATCTAAACCATTAAGGAGGCATAGATGGTCTAAGCGTGTTGTTATTTCTTTGAATATCTTAAATGAGTTGTATTTGCTGTAATCAGGTAAAAAGTTGAGACTAGAATCCACAATGAAGTGAGATGTAAGCCTTTGCCTATAGTCAAATCCTCCCTTTCATCGTACGTAGTGTTGTTTCTTAAGTTGGTCACTTGACTTACTAATTTTCAGTCTGTCTTCCCTTCCATTCTGTTTGTAAGGCTATAAACATAGTATCTAAGGATGTCTGACTATGGGAAAGTTTTGCTGTATATCATTTTAATTGTATATTTTCTATTATCTAATTTCCTCTATAATTCATTCTTTGACCTATGAATTATCTTGAAATATCTCTTACTTTACAAGCAGATCACACTGGGGATTGTTTCAGATATCTTTACTGCTATTAACGTCTAATTTTAATGTGCTATGGTTAGAAAATGCAGTCTTTATGATATTGATCCTTTGGTATTTGCTGAGCCTTTCTTTGTAGCCTACATACATGGTCAGGTATGTTCTCGAAGAGAATGTGTGTTCTCTAATTGCTGGGTTCAAAGTTCTATATATGTTTACTAACTCAAACTTCTTAATTTATTGTTTAAATCCATGTCATTGTTAATTTTTGTCTTATTAATCCAACTCTGAAAGACACTTGACATTTTTCACACTTTCTGTCAATTCTGTCAATAGAATTCTGTCAAAATTTGTTTTAGAAAATTTGATTATCAGGTATATGCAGATTCAAGACTGGTATAAAATATTGGTGAAATTTTTGACCTTTAACAATGCTTTTTGTCTTAAAGTCTATTTTGTATGATGCAAATATAGATATACCAGCTTGCTTTTGATTATACTGTATTTTTCTATTCCCTTCCTTTCATCCTTTCAGTGTTCATACAGTTTAGGTATATCTCTTATACAGTATATAGCTAAATTTCATTTTATCTCATCTGAGAATCTCTGTATTTTAACCAGCAAGTTTAAACCATTTACCCTCCCAGTGATCAGTGATATATCATCATTTAGTTTCTACCATCTTATTTCAGGCAATTTACTGTGCATTTTTCCCCCTCCTATTCTTAAAGTTAATTTGTAAATCACTGGACACCTGGACAATTTCTAAGTAAGATAGAGAATAAAAAACACTTGTCACCAATCATGGTTTTCATATACCTTTAGCTATTTTTATACATTATATACTGACCATCAATTAACATGTTTAATAGAATGTTCCTATCCCTTTGGGTAACATTAGTGTATATTGAGTTACTTTGCAAGGCAGCTTAGTCACTTGCCTTTGGTTTTCTCTCTGTAAGAGAACAGATATTACTGTGGTTAAAGGCTATAAATAATATGGATGATTAAGACTGTACTAGATGCACGCTCCCTTTCCTGGGAGCACATCCCCACATTTCCCTTTCTTTTCTTCTTTTCCTACAAGGGTACATCTCCTAAACTCTTAGGGTCCTCACAAGACTGGCTACCAGGGGAGCAATAGGCAGTGGCAGCTTCTTCCAGGCTAAGCCCTTGAACCTGTCTCAAAGACCCCCTTTTCTCTGATTTCCCAAAGCCAAAGCAACCCTGTTGCTTCTTCTACCCTAAGCTTTCCTTGTTTCACTGTCCCCAACTTTAATAAACATACTCTCAACAAAGACTATACTAGATATAGCAGTTGCAATAAGAGAATATACAAATTTGAAAAAAAGATGTTTATTAAAGAAATTTTTATAGTTTACTAAGGTAGAAAATTCAACAAGATATATGTTTGCATACTACACTAACTACATTTTAAAGCTAAAGGTGGGGAGGACTGGGTGGACTGGAGGGTTGGAGGAACTGAGCAAAAAAAGAAAAAAAAGAAAAAATTCACAGAAACAAACAACAGCGTGGTGATTGGTCATAGGAGAAATAAATGGTGATGGATGGAGACTTGACCAGATGGTGAACACACAATACAGTGTGCAGATGTGTTGTAGGACTGTGCGCCTGACACCTGTAGAATTTTGTTCACCAGTGTGACCACAGTAAATTAAAGGAAAAAGCAATAAATTGAAAATATAATGAAGAAAATTAAAATATTCACCTCAGAAAAAAAGCAAAAAGCTTTCAATCATTTGTGTAGTTGTGTATATGTAACCATATACATATGAAGATATAAGATTAGTAGACAAAAAATAGCTTACAGCTCATTTTTAAAGAAAAAATCAATAATATAGAATAAGACTGATCTTTAAAACGTTTTTGTGCCTTTGTCATTCACTTGAATCAGCCCCAGCAAAAGTTCCTCACTTCTAAAAGCTTCCTGTTGTGAGTATTGTCATTCTAAAGCAAGATGTTTTCTTGTATTTTGGATTCTATGACTTATGCCTATATTTATAATCAATTTTCTGTAATAATTCTTTTATTTCCTAAACACAAGGCTTAAATTCAGACTCACAGAACTGTCAAAAGGCCTTTAAATCTAACCATATAAACTTTCTTTGGAGTGTCTCAGATGACTATAATGTTTTTATTTTCTTACCTCATGGAAGTTGAAAGACTAAAAGTAATTAGGTATAGTTGGTAGTCTTCATATTTTGATTAGCTAAAACACTATATGAGCTGACCTTAAAATGTCCCAGAGCTCTGCTTATGAGATACAGGCCTTTCCCTTCTTAAACAATAATCTGTTTTATAATAACTAACTTTGGGCATTCCTAGCTAACTATGGTAAACCCTTCTCATTGTACCTGAAAAATTGATTGTTTTTTAGCGGTTTAGTTGAAAGTATCAAAAAACCTCCGCTGCCTTGCGGCATACCTCTTCAGGGGAAAGGCTAAGGGAGTAAACCCCGACAGAAAATCCGGAGCCGGAGTCCCTAAGGCGGTTCGACGTTGTAGTCAACACCAGCAACTCCTGCGGCGCACCTGAACCCAAGCTGTATTGACTCCGTCTTTCCCTTGGATCCTTCAGCTGCGAAGAGAGGGGGGGTCTGCTGCATGGGCAACAGCTGGCCCTCCATATCACCCTGCCCAGGCTCTGTAGCTTCAGCTTCACTGGAGAGGACACTCCAGCGTCATCGCAAGATGTCGATTCAACATGGGAGGAGACAGATACCGTGTCACTCCCGAGTCGGACTGCACAGCCATTCTCGGCCGTGCAGATAGACTCTTAAGAAGCTACACCATCGTCTCTCGAGACGGACGGCTGCCGACGAGTTGAAAGTAGAAAGCATATAAACTAATTGCCTTCTGCAATATTTCACTGTCTGCCTCCTTCGTAACTATTAAATGCTGCTACAATCTAAACTACCTGCCCTAATCCCCCTCCCTGACAGAGTAATTTCAGAATTGTTCAACAGCTGTTAAAACTCTGAATATGCCCTGCCTGGGTGGTGTGGCTCAGTGCACTGAGCACCAGCCTGTGAACTACGGGGTCCCCGTTTGATTCCCAGTCAGGGCATATGCCTGGGTTGCAGGTCAGGTCCCCAGTTTGGGGTGAATGAAGAGGTAGCCACACATTGATGTTTCTCTCCCTTCCCTTCTCCTTCCCCTCTCTAAAAATAAATGTTTTTTTTTAATTTAAACTCTACATATGCCCAGTCATGAATTAACTGATATTATCCCATACAATCCTAATAAATTACCATTTGATGATGACTCATAATTTAAAAAGAATCAAGACATACTTTGTTCTGAATATGCTCTAACTTTGGAAATATCCTATTTTTGGAATATTTTATGGCTAACCTATCAGACAGCTGAACTGATAGCTCCATTAAGAGCATGCTGTCTTGCTGAAGAATTAAGAATTAACATCCATACTGTCTCTGGATGAGCATTCAGGATTGCTTGAGATATCAAGGTATTGTGCAGTCAAAAGGATTTCCTAAAACTGCTGCAGACAATTCAAACAAAAATGGAAAGCTGTCTTACTGACAACATCCAAGGAAAGTTTCTTTCATTAAGAATAAAGCTCATTCTAAAGTAAATACCTTAAAGCCTACTTACTATACAAAGAGCTCTTTCTGCTGTTATTAGCACATTATAAAGACAGTTATTCAATCTGATTTCTGTATAAGGACTAATTAAGCTGTAACACTCTGCCCTCACTGGGGTGGGAGGGTGGATAAGGGAAAAGACATTGGCTTTGTGCTGCTTATCGTTTCTTAAACTACCTCCAGACTAATAATATTTATGCTACAGTAAGAACCCAAATTACAGGGACAAATTGGCTCAAACTTTACAAAACTATTAGTAGAAAAATTTTTACCTAGGAGGCTGGCTTAACAAGTGATAAAAATTTTACCCATTTTAATTATAACCCATAAAACATATGAAGAAATCCTCACATCAAAGAGCATTTGGACATTTGCAAATGGATTCCATTCAGTTAACCAAATGATAACGTTTTAAGTAAGAGTTTATAACTTTTCTGGTTAGACTGAAATTGTCCCTTCTACCTTTTATTCCTAGGTCTAATGATATTGCAATTTCAATTTAAAAATCTTTATAAGCTCATCCTGGCAGGGTGGCTCAGTTGGCTGGAGCGTCATCCAGTACACCAATAAGTTGTGGGTTCATCCCCGGTAGGGGTACACATGGGAGGCAACAGATTGATGTTTCTCTCTCTCTGCCTTTCTCTTGCTCTAAGTCAATAAGGCATACCCTCAAATAAGGATTTTTTAAAATCTTCATAAGCTCTCATACAAAACTGTTATAGAAAAATCCCATGATACTGGGCTTGACTCATCCTCTTGACAGACTCCATCCTTGGTATGTTGCAATTGTTACATTTGTTTTTAAAAATGAACCTCATATACACATCTTATGCCCAACATACAAGCTATATTTTTGAAAGGCATATCAGCAGACATATTGTGTCTCCCACATCACCAATATGATATACAATTGAGACTAGATTTATTAGAAGACACACCAATAAATGTCAGTCTTAGAACCACACTTGAAATGACAATTTAAGGTACTCCTAACTTCAAATAAAGCTCTTAACCTCCATGCTCCAGCATAGTGTGAAGGTGCTTAGGATCCTATAACCTGGATATCCAGACCCAATAAGAATTGATCCCGACATTCATCGTAAGGACTCGAGAGAAACAGACAACTTTCCTAAGTAGACATCAACCTCCCAGAAGCCTACGTACGGATCCAGAAGATATGGAAGGTAGACCGCTTTCTCCAAAGATCTTCTGTTCCCTGATCTGACAACTGAGTTATATTTAGACTTTCATCTTATTTTGTTTACATTTTGTATCTGAAAATTCTGTCAGGGTCTGAATTCTTTGTGGATATGGTTCTGCTTGTTATCTGTGCTGATTCTTGTCCAGAGTGTTCTGAATGGTTATGATTTATTGTTTTAAGTTCACGTTAATTGGAACTTCGGTGTGGATTTTCGAGGCTTGTGTTGGGGGAACCTTCCTCCAGGGAAGATTTGTTCACTCCTACCAGGCATCTAGGGCACTACCAATATAGATACATGTTAAATTTGCAGCCTGTAGTCTTTACACACATGCAGATAGTATGAACTCAGGCCACAAACTGGCATAAAGGCTGGCCCCCAGCCACATACTCTCAGAGGAGACTTTCCTTCCTTCAACCAGAACCAAGGTAAGGCAGGTAAGTTTCTCCGCTCTCAACTTTTCCAGACGAAAGTGTTTTTCTAATTCACCCTTTCTCTGAAGGTAAACTCTTTGTAGTTCTTAAGAGTCTCCAAGCTAACTCCCATTTGAGCTCAAAGCTTTGCTCCTGGCGCGTGTCACCTTCAAACTAGAACTGTAGGCCGCCTGGGATCCGTAAATGCTCCTAGGACCAGTGATGCCCTCAGGATTGCTTACCTCCCTGAATGTATGCTTATTTTGTTCTGGCCTCAGCGGATCTCCCTTTGCAAGTTAAGGCATATGTTTTAAAAGGTGTTCTAGTTAAACACTCTTAGGTGTGTCATGGCAAAATAATTTCTTAAAATTTAGTCTGTCATAGTGTCAGAAATGTAAGTCTATAAATTCTCTCTCTTCCTGGATATCTCACAAATACAAAACTCTGGTAGTGACCTATCCCTCTACTACCATATCTAATTTTCCTTTAAATATTTACACTACTTTCCACCCACCTATTTATGACAGAAAAAATTGAACAGAACTCCCCTCCTCTTTCAATCTTTCACACCCCAGTATAGCTCTTATTGATTCTAAGTTCTAAATATCTCTTGAATTTGTTCTCTTCTTCATTCTGGCTACTGCTGCCTTCGGAATTCATTTCTTTCCTGGATCACTGAAATAATCTGTTTCCATACTTACCTTCTTCAAACCCATGCTTCACACAGCTACCAGCATAACCTTTTTAAAAGAAACATCTGACCATGTCATTTGCATAATTAACTGTCTTCAGTGACTCCTCATTGCCATCAAAAGTCTCAACTACTTATCATAGCCCCTCTCTATGCTACAGTTACACCAAATTATGTACAATCTTCTGCTTGATCTAGTATTCTCCAATCAGCCTCACACCTCACCCCAGCTTCCTTGGCCACCTGTCAAGATCCTTGTCTTTCAGAACCCAAGTCAAGACTCTTCTCTTCCAGGAAACTTGCAAGCAAATTCTAACTGCACCCTTTTTTACATCGCTGCTTGATGTGCTTAACTATTAAGCACTTATCACACTGTACTGCAGTCATTTACCTGTTCCAATTAGACTACAAATTCCTTTTAAGGGCAGAGAAATTCTTATTGCCATCCACGGTGCCTGACACAATGCCAATTACATGAAATACTTAGTACCTATCAACGAATGAATGTTTTTAATTTCCACACTACTTTATGAAATTGAATCCTATCTTCCACTGCCATTATCAGAGTTTAAGCCTTTTCTTGCTTTATCATCTTACAAATCCTTCTGCCTCTAGTTTATCAACCTTCCTAATGTCACCTAAGTTCTTTCTGAAGCAAACACAATTCTGATCATGTCCTGATTAACCTCAGAAACCTCCTATTGCTGTTGGCTCCTGCCTCATTCCCAGTGGCTCTAGCAGCTCACAGTGATCCACTGTTTTCCCAGAGTGACAGTTCAGCTCTATCCTAATTACAAAACTAACCAGAAAGGGCAGACAATACCCAACCATCCTCCACTTTAATTTTGCAATCACCGTCTAATGAAGCTTATTAGCATCAGACAACCTCCAAATTGAAATTAGCATCTGATGTTACTGGTGACAGCTACAGGATTCCCATATTACGCAGTTACAGCCCTCCCCATCTTGACCGCATGGAAAACTCCACGTCATCACTCCACTTCGTGGCAGTGGTACACTGGGGGCTGGGGTGAGAAGAGGAACGACACTAAGGGGGATCACAGTCTATAGAGAATTTTAAGACAATAAAATTGACAAAAAGTCAGTTTGCTTTTTATAAACATCACAAAACTGCAATTCTGAACAATGTCGGAATAAAATACTTCTTCCTGCCAGGGAGGGCTGGCCCAGCAACACCACTCCTTAGTGACTCACTGATGTTCAGGAGTGACTCTCTGAAACCCTGATCCCACCGCAAAACAGAATAAATTACCTTTCCTAAACCCTTAATCACATCTGAATCTCCTACAAGGCCACAGCATGTTAAGGGGGTGCTAATCTTTAACCAGTATAGACATTCATGAACATACCCTCTGGCCAGCTTCCCATCAACAGTTTGCCTCAGCTGCCCACTAAGGTCCTCAGTGAGTGAAATGTGCCAAGTCCCAGTTCCTCCACGTTGCTAAGAGAAACAAACCATCATGCCTTACACTCACCCCAGAGACCAGGCTAATGGCATACAGAATATAATCTGAATTCCAAAGGCAGGCCAGCATTCATACAACACCATAATCTGGACCTAATTCTAATACATACTCTCCTCATACCAAACTACTTATACTCAGTATATTTCTGCCTAATAATGTGTCTTTTTGTACTTTGTGTCTGATTTACCTAACTGCTAAGCCCCAGAAGGAAATGTAAACACTCAATCCTGTTTAAGTGCTATAAATGTAACAGATACTCAATTCTACTGAATAAAACTTGGGACAGTTAATACATAACAAAGTAGAATACATTTTTATTATACAGAATTTTATTTTTTTTAAAAAACCTTCATTTTCATAGAATATATTTCACATTAGAGTCTCACAGTGGGAAAATAACAATTTATTACTTAAAGCTTTATATTTGTGGACAGTTCAGGACAAGTAAAATGAACACATCTGAGGATTAAGTCTCAGTTTAGAATCCGTAATATTTTGATACAAGGGACCTCTTCCCTACATAGAACTTCTCTATATTCAGAAGCTCTCTGGGCTCTTTATTCCAGAATTTAGAAATGAGCAATGTCAGCATTTCCTAACTTTAAAGACTCCCCAAAACATATAACCATTAGTGACTGGTATCGACTAAACAAAGGGGGAAGTTTTCAAACATTAAGTGCTGCCTAACTTTCTACAGTCCTTCCTCATGAATTAGTAATTTTCCCTTTCTCCATCTTTCCCAGGGCTAATAAAGAAGTTTGATCAGGTATTGAGAGTAATAAAGCTGAATTCCCTTTAAGAGTTTGATAAATTAAAATGCAAAAGCTCATATATAATGTTCAGTTACACTGTGAATCTTGTGGGAAGCTGGAAGACAACCTCAGTAGCTCACCAGAATATGGAATTCAGGCTCACAATTTCTTGAATACAATTCCTCTCAAACCTTTGCCACATAGATTAAATTCCCAAACTAACCAGGTGATTAGGAGAAGAGGTTTATCTCACCAATGAACTCATGTGTTATTTCCTCCTTATTGTGAGATGAATGGCATGACAGAGCAGAGGCAAAGAGGTGTACAATCAATTCTCAAGGTATTAAGTCAAAAAGGTCAGAGCTTCCACAGCATGGCAACAGCTTTGCAGATGCCCACATCATGATAGTTGAAATAACAAAGCCCAGCAAAGGTAAAAGCCGAGAGTGCCAAAAGGCCTGCCTTGGCAGCTTTCTGCAATGCATCTCCATGGGCGTAGTCAGTAACAACTTGTCCAAGGCCCCTAAGGAAAAAAAAAGTCACAGTGCAAGTGAAAAATCACAAAGGAAGTTAGAAGACATGTTATACACATAACTTGGCTATAAAAACCAAAATAAAGGAATCAAATGTTTCCTAAAAAATATAATAAAGATATCTTCCCATTTTTCAGATTCAACTTTCCAGTTTTTATATCAGAGATAGTAATTAATTGCTAATTCTATCTACAAAATCTTGGGTTTTTAAAAAATACTTAATGCTCTATACAGTTTTTCATTAATTGCAAGAGAATGTAGTAAACAGGTATTATGTGCCAGAACCTGTTGTAGATGCTGGGAGTACAGCAACTAAGACAGGCTCCCTGCCCTTACGGCACATTTACTCTAGTGAAGCAGAAAGAAAAGAGTATATATGTGCTGTAAAGTAATAGTTTACAAAGGTCAACCTGAATGAGAAGAAAATTCCAAGCAAAAGTGACAATGACTTTGGTAACTTTGAAGAATCGTAAGAAGGTTAGTATGGCTGGAGAACATGGGGATCCGAAGGCAGGAATAGATTATACGGGACCTTAAAGCAGATGTGCTTTAAGGAGAGTGACCTAACTTCACATTTTTAAATAACAGTTTCATTGAGATAAAATTCACATACCATAAAATTAACCCTTCTTAAGAGTTAAGGGTGGAATGACTTTTAGTATGCTCAAAGTTGTGCAACAGTATCACTATTTAACTCCAGAACTTTCTCATCACCCCCGAAAGAAACCCTGTACCTAATAACCCATTATCCAACCACTAATTTGTTTTCTGTCTCTATGGATTTGCCTGTTCTGGACATTTTATATTTGACTTAGCACAACGTTTTCAAGGTTCATCCATGTTGTAGTATGTATCAGTACTTCAATCCTTTGTATGGCCAAATAACACAGACATACCTCATTTTATTGCGCTTTTCTTTATTGCATTTTGCAGATATTGTGGTTTGTGGCAACCCTGCATCGAGCAGGTCTATTGGTGCCATTTTTCCAAGATCATTTGCTCATTTCGTCTCTGTCATATTTTGGTAATTCTCAAAATATTTCAAACTTTTTCATTAATATTATATTTGTTATGATGATCTTAGATATTACTAGGGCAAGACCCTCCACCAGAAAAGTTATGACTTGATGAAGGCTCAGATAATGGTTAGCAATCTTTTTTAACAAAAAGAGGTTTTTAATTAAGGTATATACTTTTTCAGACATAATGCTATTGCACACTTAATAGACTACAGTATATATAGTGTAAACAACCTTTATATGCACTGGGAAACCACAAAATGCATGTGACTAACTTTACTGAAATATTCATTTTATTGCAGTGGTCTGGAACTGAACCCGCACTATCTCCACGGTCTGCCTGTACTCACATATATCACAGTCTATTCAGCTATTCATCAGTTTATAGACATTTGAATTGTTTCCACTTTTTGGCTATTATAAATAACACTGCTATGAACACTGTTGTGCAAGTTTTTATATGGGGTCATATGTTTTCAATTTTGGGGAGGGATATACACCTAAAAATGTTTCCCAAAGTGGCTGCAACATTTTATATTTCCAGCAGAGATATATAAGGAGTCCAACTTTTTGACATCCTTGAAACACTTCTTATTGTCCATCTTTTTTATTACAGCCATTCTAGTAGGTATGAAGTGGTATCTCATTGTGGTTTCCATTTCTCTAATAACAAATTCTGTTGAGCATTTTTTTTAATGTGCTTACTGGATATCTATATATGTTCTTTGGATAAATGTAATTTTACTTTTTAAAAAGGTCACTGTTATACTGTGGCAAATGCACAATGCAGGCAAGAACAGAAGCAGAAAACTACCTAGGAGGCAACTGAAGTAGTACAGGCGAGGCTGTTGGCTTAACACAGGCTTATGACAGGGGAGATAGTGTGAAGTGATCATTCAAGCTATGTCTAAAGGAGAGACTAACAGAAAGAGCTGATGGCCCAGATGTAGGATAAGACAAAAAGAAATATCTAGAAAGACTCCTAGGATTTTTGACCTGACAACTGGTTTAATTGAGTTGGGAAGAAGAGAAGAGAAGGTTTTGAGGAGAAAACAAGAGAGATGTGAAAGAAAAGTTATTTTTGGCAAAGTTAAATTTAGGATGACTATTAAACACAGAGTGACTGTCAGTTTGACAACTGGAAATGAAAGTCTGCAGCTCAGGAAAATAAAATACGTAAGTCTGAGCTAACCTTGGGAATGTGTATAGACAGAAAATTTAAGAAGGCCTAGAACTGACCCCAGGATTCAGACCATTATTATTCAGAGGTCAGCCAAGAGGAGAAGAGCTCGCAGAGGAGACTGAGAAGGTACAGCTGAAGAGGTGGAAGGAAAAAGGTATTGCCTCTAGAACACGAAAGAAAAATTATTTAAGAAATATTCAATTCAGCTGAAAGCTACTGAGAGTTCAAGTAAGTGGAGAGAGAACAACCAACCAGATTTGGAAAAATGAAAGTCTTTGGTGACTTTGGTAAGAATGACTTCGGTTAAATAGTTGGGATAAAAGCCCAGAGACTGGAACCTTAGCTGGTGTGGCTCAGGGATTGAGTGCCGGCCTACAAACCAGAAGGTTGCCAGTTCAAGTCCCAGTCAAGGCATGTGCCTCAGTTGCAGGCCAGGTCCCTAGTTGGGGGTGTGGGAGAGGCAACTGATCAATGTATCTCTCTCATACATCTATGTTTCTCTCCCTCTCTTTCTCCCTCCCTTCCCCTCTAAAAAATAAATAAAATCTTTTTTTAAAAAGAGAGATTGGATGCTGAAGAACTAGTGCACAAGATAGACATTTCTTTCCAGTCATTTCTTTGTGTGTATGAATAGTAAAGAGAAAATTAGTGAGGTAACTGGAGAAGTCAATTATAATTTTTAAAAAAGTATTACTTTAGAATATCTCTTATTCTGATTTTTCATTAATTTAAATGGATCTCCTTTCAAGAAATGCATGTTAAAGGAATATTACTGTACCTGTAATCTAATTTTCCATATGCAACTAGAATCCTTTATTTTGAAAGGTCCATGTGGTTAAAGGGTAAATCTTCTAACCAACCCTAGATTTTGCCTACCCTAGAAAACTAGGTGGGCAAAATCCCCTTTAAGGCTAGCTAGAAAATGATCCTGATAAGTCACTTAACTTCCCTGGGGTTTAGTTTCCACATCTGTAAAATAATAGTTTTCGTTAAAGATATTCTGCCAAGTCCTTTCCATTCTAATAAAATACCTCCCCTACCACAATATCACCTTGTCCTTACAAAACAAATTAAAATGAACTCAAGGAACCCAACTGGATAAAATGAATAAACTAGAAATTCATTCATTAAATATTTACTTAGTACTACGTGTCAGGTATTGCTAAAGCACTAAAAACACAATAACAAACAAAAACTGTCAAAAACCTATATAATATATTTTTTTAGAGGGCAAGACTGAAATATAGTATAGAGGATGCACATTTGGATAATAAAATTATGATATAATATAAGGAAGTGATTATTATAAAAATCAGGATAATCGTTCCTGATGAGGGACACTGGACGGTTTATGACAGAAATAGAACACAAGGAAGAGAAGGTGGCGGCATAAGCACGCATGGCTCACTTCCTCACACAGCCACATCAAAATTACAACTAAAATATAGAACAACCATCAGTCAGAACTGTCAGATACCAAGTTGAATGGAAGTCTGACAACCACAGAATTAAACCACATCCATCGAGCCAGGTAGGAGGGGTGCAGATGCGGAATGGGCTGGTCTCTCACCCATGTGTGGTGGGTAAAAATTGGGAATGGGTATCTCAGGAGTGAGGAGTCCCAGCCTCACACCTGGCATCCAAGCCCAGGGTTCCAGTGCCAGGAATATAAGTCCCCACAACTTCTGGCTGTAAAAACCAGCGGAGATTGAGTCAGTGGAAGAAACTGCTGGAGCCCCAAGCAGTTCATCTTAAAGAACCCACACACAGACCCACCTACTCAAACTCACTCCCTCTGACCTCCAGCACCAGGGTAGCAGCTTGAAAGGCACCAGTGGCATACAGGGAAGAACTGAAGTGTCTGGCATCAAGGTGAGCAGGAGTCACTGTCTTTTTTCTAAACCCTCCCCACACAGAGCCAGCAAGCTGGTGACATATCTGAGATTCCATCAACCTGGCCAACACTGTTTGACCTGCCCTTGGAGATCCCCAGAGACTCTGCCCCACTTAATTTACAGGCCCACCCAAACTGCTTTTCTATATGAATACCTGGTCTTGGCTAACGCTTCACAACTTCCTAAATCCTATCAAATAAGCAACAGCTGGCCTCACTGAGCTCCCGGTCTGGCACTACAAGCAGTCAGCTTAGATTCCTAGGACTCTCCAAGTCCAGAGCAAGGAGTAGCCATCTCAGATTGCTTTATAGCTCAGGCAGGGTGGCCCCAGGGAAAACACAGGTGGGGGCTGATCTTGGTCTGCACCACCCGGGAAACCCCAGGGCTAGCACACCCAGTGGACAGCTACCACCCTGTCCCTACACAGCTAATCTTCCACAGGGGGTGGTGGTTGGTGGTCAGTGGTCACAGCCCATCTTTGCAGCTGACTGGCCTGGATAAATCCCTCCCATTGATCTACCAACAGCAACCGAGGCTCAACTATAAGAGGGGAGTGTACTCAGCCCACAGAAAGGGCACAGACTAAGTGCCCAGCTTGGGTGATAGGAGAGGCTGTGCCACTGGATCCTACAGGACACCTACTACATTACGCCAGACTACCAAGACACAGAGTCAAAGCAGCTCTACCCAATACACAGAAACAAACACAGGGAGGCTGCCAAATTGAGGAGGCAAAGAAATATGACCCAAATGAAAGAACAGAACAAAACCCCAGAAAAAGAACTAAATGAAACGGAGATAACCAACCAATCAGATGAAGAATTCAAAATACTGGTGACCAGGATGCTCATAGAAATGACTGAGTATGGCTACAAAATAAAGAAAGAGGTGAAGTAAAGAAAAATATACAGGGAACCAACAGTGATGGGAAGGAAGCTGGGATTCAAATCAATGACTTGGAACAAAAGGAAGAAATAAACATTCACCTGGAACAGAAAGAAGAACCAAGAATTGAAAAAAATGAGGATTAGGAACCTCTGCGACAACTTTAAACGTACCAACATCGGAATCATAGGGGTGCCAGAAGGAGAAGAGGAAGAGCAAGACATTGAAAACTTACTTGAAAAAATAATGAAAGAAAACTTCCCTAATTTGGCAAAGGAAATACACATACAAGTCCAGGAAGCACAGAGTCTCAAACAAGTTGGACCCAAAAGGACTACAAGAAGACACACCATAATTAAAATGCCAAAGATTAAAGACAAAGAGAGAATCTTAAAAGCAGCAAGAGAAGAGAGTTACCTACAAAGGAGCTCCCGTAAGACTGTCAGCTCATTTCTCAAAAAAAACTTTGCAGGCAAGAAGGGACTGGCAACAAGAATTCAAGGTGATAAAAACCAAGGACCTTACAACCAAGATTACTCTACTCAGCAAGGCTATCATTTGGAATGGAAGGACAGATAAAGTGCTTCCCAGACAAGGTAAAAGCTAAAGGAGTTCATCATCACTAAGCCCTTATCATATGACATGTTAAAGGGACTTACTTAAGAAATAGATCAAAACTATGAACATTAAAACGACAACAGCCCTGGCTGGTGTGGCTCAGTGGAATGAGTGCCAACCTGTGAACCAAAGGGTCGCCAGTTTGATTCCCAGTGACGGCACATGCCTGGATTGCAGGCCAGGTCTCCAGTTGGGGGTGAGCAAGAGGCAACCACACATTTACGTTTCTCTCCCTCTCTTTCTCCTTCTCCTCCCCTCTCTAAAAATAAATAAATAAAATGTTTAGAAACGTAAAATAAAATGACAACAAACTCACAACTATCAACAACTGAATCTATAACTAAGATTACAAACTAAGCAAACAACCAGGAAAAGAATCATAGGTATGGGGATCACCTGGAGGGTTATCAGTTGGGAGGGGTGAGGGGGAGAAATGGGGATATGGTGCAGGGTTCAAGATGCATAATTGGTAGGAACTAAATAAGACAGGGGGATGTTAAGAACAGTACATATAGGGAGGGGCGAAGTCAAAGAACTTACATGCACGACCCATGGATATAAACTAAGGAGGGAGGTATAACTGGAGTAAAGGGGGATACATGGTGGAGCGGGGTACAGGGATAACAATTGAGACAACTGTAACAGCATAATCATATAAATATACTTTAAAAAAATACACACACACAAAGAAGCTTCTGGAGTAGGAAGCATAGTTCTATTTCTTGACCTGGGTAGTATTACCCCAATTATTCATTAAGTCATATATTTAATTCTTGTGATTTTCCGTATCTGTGTTTTTATTACAGTGGGGAGAGACAAGGATATGTAAAACAATAAATAGATGATGTATTATATTAGAATGTAGTAAGTGTTGGGAAGGATACTAAAATTTTGAGTAAGTGTAGATAAGGCTTCAATAAGAAGGTGACATTTAAGATCGAAGTAAATGAAGGAATAACCCAAGTATATAACTAGAAAAAGTTTCAGGCAGAAGGAACAATAAAAGTGAAGTCTTGAGGCCTGGAATGTCCCTGGTGTGTTCAAGAATTATCAAGGAAGTCAGCATGAATGAAGGGAGAGTAGCTGGAGATGAAGAAACAGAACCAGATTGCATGGAATCTAGACCACTGTAAGAATTCTACTTTCGGTTTGAGTATGATCAGAAGACAACAAATGGTTTGAGAAGGGGACTTTCTTGACCTGACTTAATATTTTAACAGGATCACTGGGGCAGCCATGTTGGAAATAGACAGAAGGGGGTCTAGTTAAGCAACTGGAATCAAAGACATTGACCAAGTTTGGGGAATGAACAAACAGAATGGAAATTAATTCAGACTGGAAAGAGTGCTGAAGAAAGCTATCTGGGGGACATCAGTTTTATAACATATTACATTCAAAATTAGATATGGGAGTGAAGACACTGAATGGGCAGGTAGATACATAAACCTGGGCACTGACACATTTTATGTGTTTTAAAGTTGTTTACAGGTCTTGAGTGTCGCAATCAGCTTCTCCCTTACATGCAATAATGAAACAAGCTCACAGCAAACAAACTGAACAAACAGTAGATACTGAAGGCACTGCTGTTACTTGCCAGTGACCATGGAGAGTGAGGACTGCAGCCAGGGAGTAGTCCATCGCAGAGGAAGGATTCAAATAAGCAGCTGGAAGTAGGCCCAGGAGCAAAACACTGACAACCCTCTCACCAGTCCAGTGGAGAGACGCAGCCTTGGAACCAGCTATAGAAAGAGAGCCAGATTCATAAGAATCAAAGGGTTAAACCTCTCTCTCGCATTTAGTATCTGCCACAGCGTAACTCAAACTGACAGAATAGCAAGCAGTATGCATGTAAGACTTAATTCTGAGCATAAAGAGAGTAAAATAAAGAAGGTAACTGAAAGAGATGCTAGCTCCCTTTTTCAGTACAGGGTGTCTCAACACCTACATATGTTGACTGAAGACAGAGCCACTTTACTTATAGGAAAAAAAGATGGACAAAATATCTTTGCAGAATTACCAATTTGGACTTCAGTGTAATGGACAGATACCTTATGAATACAAGTTAGTGACACTTGAAAAAATTCCTTTAAAACATTACTATTTTTACACCTTCTAATCTTTAGAAAGTAATATTAAAAATCCTCCTAAAACAACATTAAAGTAGTCAACTCAGAGAAGCAAGGTTCTGATGTCAGCTTTTATAATCAAGGTCCTTGTTCTGCCCCATTGCTTATGAACCGAAATGGAACATGAAAACTTATTTTAAGCAAGTGAAAAACAAAATGGGCTATAAACATTTCTTTGAGAGCCTCTATCTTTTTGTGGTTACAGATCCCTTTGTGAATCTAATAAAAGGATAGAGTAACTTCCCAGAAAAATACACATGGGCACATAAATTAAAAACTCTATATACAACTTCAGGGGCTTTCCTTCAGTCTCATGCACCCCAAGTTAAAACTACTCTGCTCAATCTAACTAAACTGAGAGGAGAAATGCAAAAACAAAAACTTTACAAAGATAAAATTATTCTAAAAAGCAAAGACTACACTTGCCTCCTTTCTCATAACTCAGATGCAACTATATCTAAGTGGCTGATTTAAGAATGAAGTATATATATATATATATATACACACACACACACACACACACACATTTTTTTTTGAGAGAGGAGAAAGAGAATCATCAATTTGTTGTTCCACTTACTTATGCATTCATTGGTTGATTCTTATATGTGCTCTGACTGGGGACTGAACCCAAAACCTTGGCATATTGGGAGATGCTCTAACCAACTGAGCTACCTGGCCAGGGCTCAAGAGAAGTCTTTAACTCTGTAAAATACTGATATTTCCAGACTTCAAAAATGGAAATACCACAATTAACTCATTATTCATCTAGAGACTTTCTAAGACTAATTTTAATAATATCTGAATAGCAGTCATCCAAGAAAAGCCATGCTTTTAATATGAACCTATATAAAAATAAATAATTACAACTATAAACATGCATAACTTTTTAAATATCGTCCCCTATTCTAAATTATTTGCATCTGGCTCCTCTCCATAAGCTAAATAAATACGAGTGATTAAACTACTGAACAAACTCTTCCTACAGAGCTATTTTCTTAAAAAAAAAAAAAAAAAATTTTTTTTTAAAGACTTATACCAGAAGTTTCTCTATGAGTGTAAATGGTATCATTCAACATGCTGGCATTGTCTGCCCACAGGTGTAAGCTATGTCTTCACTTGACAGAGTTGGACACAAGAGTTCCCCCTATAGACAACAAGTCCTCCCAAAGACATGATAATTAATTAAGACAAAGATGGCCAGAGCCCAGAAAGCAGCAGAGATGGAGAAAACATACAGTGGCGGCTGGGTGATAGGTGAATGTGCTGTATTCCACACCATCCTGGCATAGGTTGGTCCTGGAGAAATGCCGAGATTTGAGCAGGTCTGATCACTGGGGTTCGGAGGAAGAGAGCTGAAGAGAAGACATTAGGGTGATCATAAGCACTTCCCTTGCAACAGGACTGATAAGACTTTTTAAATGGCCACAGGCAAGCTACTTCAACCTAAATACTGGATAACATCTCATCTATAAAATAAGGATAGCACTTATTTCACTGGGTTGCTGTAAGGTCAGACTAAGTAGCCACTGAAAGACTGAAAAATCAAACCACTTATATAAAAGGACTTTACTTTTACTAATTTTGAAAAGTAAATTATAGCCCTGACTGGTGTGGCTCAGGGGTTGGGCACTGTCCCACAAATCAAAAGGATACCAGTTGATTCCCAGTCAGGGCACATGCCTAGGTTGTGGGCCAGGTGCCTGGTTAGGGGTATGCGAGAAGCAAATGACCTATGTTTCTCTCTCACACTGATGTTTCTCTCCTCTTCCTCCCTCTCTTCCCCTCTCTCTACAAATAAATAAATAAAATCTTTTTTTTTAAGTAATTTATAGCTTTCGCTTCCATGTATTCATCTGCTCTACACTGGAGTAAGAGATAAAGGATGTGGTCTTTGTCCTCAAGAATTCAGTCTAGTTAGGGAAGTTTATCTATTACCATCTTCCTTTTCAAGATCAATTTCTCCACTTGTACTCTTGGATGTATCCATTTCTGTCCCATCTGGGATCCTGTCTTAGTTAAAAAAATACAGAGACCTAAATTAACCTAATTCTGCCAATTAGTAGCTGAGAAATGACCAGCAATTAAGTTAAACACCCTCTAATCTCAATGTCCTCATCTGTAAAAGGTAAATAATAGCACTTACTTCGTAACACTGTTGAAAATTAAATAATTTAGGCAAGGTGCCTATATTATAGAATTCCCAGAAAGTAATAAGCAATCAATAAAAGGTAATTTCTCTGCCACATCTTTAACCTCTTTCCTATTGGCCATTTTCCCTCCACTGATGTAAAATACCTCCCTTGGTTCTAATTCTGCTATTGCCCAAGTACTCTTTTCCTGCTCTTTCTCCCCTTTCCAGTCATACTTCTTTAAAGTGTTATCTAAATAATCTTGAATTCTTCACTTCCTTATCATTCTTTAACTTAGAAACTTATTTTTATCCACACCAAAGCTGCTTTGGTAAGTTGCCAATGGTCTCAAGTAGCCATAAGCAAGGGGTGGGCGTTTCAGCATCACCTGGCATTGGTGATCTTTATTCCCTTCTTTTCTCAGACAGAAGCCTCTTCTGGTTCTCTCTTTGATTCTCTGATCATCTTATTTCCAGTCTCCTCCTGCAGTCACGCTTAAATGTTTTCCCAGGATTCCATTATCTGTCTATTGCTCTCCTTTCTTTCTCTGCCCACTCCTAGCCATTCTGTCCACTCAGCGTCTACTGCCTATAAACTGGTAACACCCAAATTCTGTATCTCCAGTCCTGATATTTCTCCAGTCTCAGAAGTTTAAGTGCCTGCTGGGCCTCTCTCCTGCAATATCCTACATGGTCCTCAAACACTCCATGCCAAAAACTAAAATCATCCTTCACAACTCACTTTCTCATCTAAAATTATCTCCTATTTGCATGTTCCCCATTTTAATGACATCCAGCTACTCTTCAAACTAATCCGAAAATCTGGAAGTCATGTAGGACTTTCTCCCTAAATTCAGTCAATTGCCTAATCATATTAGTGTACCCTAACAACTCTGGAGGCAATTTTCTCTTTTTTGTACTACTCTCCAAGTTCAGGACCTCACCATCCTTGCCTGGACTACTACAACAATGCCCTCTCTCATGTCCCTGACTTGTGTCTTAGTCTATCTATCTCCCATGATGGCCATCTACCACATTGTTACCAAGATGGACAATCTAAACTGCAAATCTATGTCCCATCTTTCAATGGCCCCCCTTCACTCCAGGTAAAATAAATACTCCTTATCAAGACAAGCTCTTGTATGATTTGATTCCAGTTGACCTCATTCCTAATCTCAAGCTTCACACTCTTAACAATATCTGATTTGTGGTTTTCTCTCATAACAACCAGTTCCTACACCTTCATCATTGCTTTTGCTCCTCCTAGTAGCCCTAGCTGTAATGCCCTTATTCCTGTGGCCTTCTTTATGCCCAAGAATCAAACCAGGCACACCTCCTTCAGGACCGGAGGCAAAGTAATCCTTCCAGAGAGCTAAATATATTCTCCCTCTGGAGTGGCAAAACAATTTATGTACAGCACAACAGTTTTTGTTTGATGTTAAATTATATGTGTTTTCCCTATAAAAGAGAAGACTTTGAGGACAAGTCCATTCACAGTTGTATCCCAAAACTGCTACAGTGCCTGGTATAACACAAATGCCTGGTTCAATGATTATCGAATTGATCCCCTAAACCAACTCCAGGGAACATGAGCAAGACCAAGCACTGGGACTTAGATCCTCTTTTCTGATTCATTCTAAGGAGAGTGGGGGGACGGGGAGCTCTTATGAATAGCCTCAGCATGACTGTAACTTCCAGAAAGAATTCTCTTTCAGATTTACCCCTTCACCACGTCGCCCAGAACAGGAGAGAGAGGCGCTCGGCTGAATATCTGTGCCCGTAGGCAAGATGGTCATTGCTGTGGTTTCGGCAATAAATTCCCTGCTCAAGAGGTCTCACCACCCCGCAGCCGAGCCTCACCGCATCCCCTTTCCCAGCTGGGAAGCTGCGCTAAGAGCCTTCGCCTGCCAGAACACCTCACCTCGGCCTCCTTGGGCACCACAGAGGGCACTCAGCCTCCAGATACTCGCCATCTCGCTCCTTAAGGCTCAAGGTCATCCAGCAACCCGGAAACAGTCATAGGACAACTCCCACCCCATGACGACGAAAGAAAATACGGAAAAGGAAAACGCTAAGTGAACCGGAAGTCGGGAATCGGCGCGCGCCCGCCGCACATGCGCACAGCCACCGTTGCGGAGGTCTGGGGCCCAACGTGGACAATGGCGGAGCTGGGTGAGGTGGACGAAGCGGAATTGCAGCGCTTGGTGGCGGCAGAACAGCAGAAGGCTCAGTTCACTGCACAGGTGCGGGGACAGGGACCTGGGTCAAGAGAAAATAGGGTAAAGTACAGGTCCCAGACATCCGCGGAGCTCCGTATGCCGGCGTCGCGGTGAGGTCGCCCGAAGTCCCTGCTGTTCCAGGTTCCCCTCTCAAAAAAAAACGAGTCGTGGCACTCCTGCCGCTGGTGACCGGTGGTGCTCAGTGCCCGTTAAGCAAGCGCAGGGTGGGGGAAAGAGAAAGGTGTAAAGCAGAACAGAAAGATTTGGGCGACGCAAGGCCACGGGAGCCTAGTTTGGCAGGGAGGGCTGACATTGCGAAGATCTAGGTTCCAGTCTAATCTGTCACTTACTGGCCACGTGCCCCTAGACGAAACTCCCGTTCAGTGTGCGTCTTGGTTTCGTAGTCGCCGGTTGCCTCACTGGATTTTGAGGATCCAGTGCGATAATGTATTTGAAAACAATAGAGTCGTAGAACATTACTGGGGAGAGGGGAGCTCTGAAGTTATCGGTCTAGGCCGTTAGTTTACAACAAGAGTTTTGGAGCCCTTTCGGCATTGTTTGGAACCCCGGAGTGGCCCCTTATTAGCTGCATTACGTCAGGCTAATTGCTAACCAACGCCTCTTAAATAAGATAAGTCATCTTTTAGGAAAAGAAAAAGGATTGACTTAATGCTTAGTTCCCATCCTCCCAATAATGAATCAGTGGTAAATGGCTTTTTTCTCTTCCCACCCCATTCTCAAAACCCTGGTTAGAAATCTTTGAATCCTGAACATTATGAAAGTGCATACATTTTCTGTGCCTGTATGTACATTTTTCTGGTGAGTGGATCCATAAGCTTCATTGGATTCTTAAATGTGTTCGTGACCCCAAAAAGGTTAAAAACTTAAGAACTACCCTTTAATAAGGGACAGGTTTAGAATGGTTTGGGTGCAGTGGTTTGGGGTAATTAATTGGTGCCATACTTTCCCAGCTTACTCCGCTGCTAGTTTGGAAATATAAAAAAATAATCCTGCCTGAAAATTTACATTCTGATTGAGGACTTGACACAATTAGGAAATAATAGACAGTGGTCTTCAAGGAGGTAAGAATTTGAACTGTTTGATGATGGGTAAAATCTTCAGGAAGGACATTTCAGGAGTATTATTAAGAGTCAAGTTGAACCCTGGCTGTTGTGGCTTAGTGGATTGAGCACCGACCTGCTGCAACCAATAGGTTGCCGGTTCCATTCCAGGTGAGGGCACATAGTTGGGTTGTGGGCCTGGTCCCCAGTTGGAGGCATGTGAAAGGCAACCAATAGATGTTTCTCTCCCTCTTTCTCCCTCCCTTCCCCTCTCACTGAAAAAAATCTTTTTAAAAATTTTTTTAAAAAGTCGAGTATGCTGTGTGGGCCTCATTGAAATGGAATGAGTGGGGGGTTAAATAAGGGAGTGGGTACCCTGAATGGTTAACAGAGAAATTGATGCATTAAGCAAGCAGAGAGGTGACTTGATGGAAAATATTTTTTAATTACTAAAGAAGAGAAAAATAGAAAAGGAGGGTAAAAGGAATGAGGATCTGGACAATACTGGAGACAGATTAGGAAGTGAGGAAAGAAGAGAGCCACAGTTTGTTGATTGAATGTTTTAGTCAGGTGACAGAAAATAAAAATGAGAAGAGGCATATTGGCAGTTAGGCCTGTATACAGACCCAATGGTTACTATTTTTCTTTCCTCTTAGGTGCATCACTTCATGGAGCTATGCTGGGATAAGTGTGTGGAGAAGCCAGGGAATCGCCTGGACTCTCGCACTGAAAATTGTCTCTCCAGCTGTGTGGACCGCTTCATTGACACAACCCTTGCTATCACCAGTCGGTTTGCCCAGATTGTACAGAAAGGAGGGCAGTAGGCCATTCCTGGGAGAATGACAGAAGCAGCAAAGACTCATTATTAAGCAGATGGAAGGGCCAGTGGGGGCAAATTGTCAACCCACTGACAGGTCAACTTCAGGCCATTACCAAGCCTGTTGGTGCTAAAAAGTAATTCATCAAATGTTCAAATGTGAAATTTATTTATTTGGAATTCAGAAATTCTACCTTGTATCACAAAAGTTATTCAATAAATGTGAGTTCTCCAACTTTTTTAAAAAATCCCATTTTAGGATTTAGTAAGATTTCTGATTGGCAGGAACACTAGAAATAAATATGTTCCAAGGCTAGTAGGGCAAATAGGAGATAGTAGGTTTTAAAGAGCCACCCTAAGCCATATTTAAGGGGGCTGGAAGAACCATCAAAGCTCTAGCCTAAGGCATAGAAGAAAATTTAGGGTTGAGAAAGGTGAAGAACAGTAAACAGCTTTATTGCTTATATATGACCAAGAAAAGGTAAACATGGCAAAAAACAAACAGGCAAGATGTGTATTTGTTGGGAAAGAGATAGGCCTACTATGGGAGGAGAGAACGTCAAGACCCAAAGAGAACCAAAGTCCTGGAGATGCCTTGTTCCACTGTTGAATCCTCCTGAATCTGCTGACTTAGTACTTTTATAGTACAGAAACATTGCTAAAAAGAAAAATGTGAACACTCCTTCCAACACTCACTCCAAGAACAAATCAATTGCTTTAGGTTAAGAGGTAGTAATTATAGACTGTTCTTCCCCCCTTGGGCCCCTACTAATCCCAAAGGTAAAAATATATACCATTGAACATTGACAATTGAGTACCAAAGTATTAATATTTCAGATAAATATCCCTAAAGGTAGCACCTGCTTATTATCGGGATAGGGAACCTCTGGCCAACCATGTACATGATGACTAAGCATTTTATTGGAAATCTGTAGAAAACAAATTTAGCAGAACTATAAAATATTACCACTGTGGAATGATGTTATAGTTCTGTTGCTGGTGTCTTGCACTGTCATGAAGTATTTTGTTAAAAAAAGGGCCAGGGAGGTTTACCAACTCCAGACCTCATAACCAATTAGTGGCAGAACCAAGACCATGAAGGGGCAACCAGGAAAAATATGCCATTTGATCTGCCATAATGAAAAAATTAACTTGTGTCCTGCCAGCCTTCGTTCAGTGTTATTTTGGTTTCTTATGTATTAACAAAGTAGGGAATTACAGCAGGTAGCAAAGGGAAATAATAGGGTCTCTGCTTGGTGCTTTAATCCAAAGGCAGGGTAGAAAGTAGATACATCCCTGAGAAGTCTTTCATTTTGGGTTTCATTCAACCTGGTTTCAGGGAAAATCTAAAGTCCATTAATAGATTTAGAAATGAATGAGAAAGACAGCATTTAAACAGACACTGCCCTGAAGCCTGTTCAGAGCACCATTAGCATAACTAATTTCCAAGTCTTCCCCATTTGTTGAAGACTTATCTAAAAATAAATTTTTGAAATGAAGTCCATTTAGCCAATATACAGCAATGGAACTAGAAAACCATTTACTATACAATTACCATGTTTATGGGTATACTGGGAATAGCCACAGTCCCTGTCCAGCAGGGAAATTTGACAGAAAACCCTAGTTTCTTCTAATAGCTATCATCTATGGATGTTATGAAGAGAAAATGGTTGTTCTTATGCTCATTTCCCCATTAAATAAACGACCACACACATGGGGCAAAATACAGAAAGATCAAAGCACCAAGGCTAAGACAGTCAAGTGGCACCTGCTATACAAACCAAACGAGAGCAACACGATGTTCCCTTATGTCATGCACAGCACTGGTTCCAGTCCACCTCTTGATCCCAGCCCTTGATTTCCCCAAACTCAATATTCCAACTGGTGTACCCAGGTCATTAATGGATTCTGCTTTCTGGGTCCTTTAATTTGCTTTATATGCACTCTATGCTTAATGTAATTAACTGCAAAAAATAATCTCTTCAAGAAACCTTCATAACAAAATACCAGATTCCCTATTAACCGTAAGGATCAAGTTTAACAGGCCAAAATAGAAGACAAGTCTGTCAGGATGTGTATAAATGGCACAGGACAGCTCTGACCTCAGGCCCCCTGTGCGGGCAAAGCCCCAAGGTGAAAGCTGTAAATATCCGAGTCACGTGAAAACTGAAGAATGTTTCATTTAGTCATCCTCTGAACTCTCAGCAGACCTCTCATCTGTAGCCACTTTCCAATTTGTGCGTTTGTTTGTCCTCTCCTGTTTTTCATTGCTTACTATAGGGATATTGACTTTATCTCTCTTTCCCCTTTTGGTTTTCTTAGTGTCTCTTTCCTCGATTTCCTCAGAACTGCTGGAGGCAGAATCATCTGACTGAGAAGTGTCACTTTCTGCTTCTAAAACTAAAGCAGATTTTTTGAGAGACTTTTTCCTTGATTTTTTCTTATGCTTATGTGGTTGTTTCTTGGTACTGGAAGCCGCAGTTTCTTCTGAGAACTCGTTTGAGGAATCTGCTGTTATATCTGTGGCTTCCTTTTTGCTTTTCTTCTGTTTTTTGTGTGACTTTTTTTTCTGCTTTTTTTTGTGGGATTTCTTTGACTTCTTGTGTTTGTGAGTTTCATGGGTAGATGATTTTACCTGGGGAGATCTTTTTTTTCCATTGGTAATATCTTGTTGATCACTAATAATAAAAAAGAAAAACTGCTTTACTATAGAAAATAAAAAGTATACGTATATTTTAATATTCTTAAATCTGGATAGGAAGTTGGAGTAAACATGAATTTTAAAACAGTTTTGATATAGGGTTACTATGAGACTTAATCATGTACTGGGTTTTTGTTTCCTCATCTTTAAAATTAACACAGAAATTCTAATTGTAAAACAGCACTAAAACCATTTAATATCATAGGACTCCAAAAAAAGAAGCATATTGAGAAGATCTACTTACCGCTAGTGTTAGCAACACTAGGTATTACCAAAATATTTTTTTTTTTGCCAGTCTGATAGGAAGAAAGCTGTTCTCTTTAAAATTGTTTTTAAATTATAAAGAATTTTTTAAGATGTTATTTATTTACTTTTAGAGAGAGGGGGAGGGACGGAGAAAGGGAGAGAAACAGAGATGTGTGAGAGATACATCAATCGGTTGCCTCTCACATGCCCCCAACTGGGGAACTGGCCTGCAACCCAGCCATGTGCCCTGACTGGGAACTGAACCAGCAGCCATTCAGTTCGCATAATTTGAAAAAATTCTAGTCTGCCATACTGAATTACCGTATGGGATAAAATATATTTAAAAACTAAGTGCTATAGATATGTCAAACATCAATCAGAGAAAGGCAAAATACCAATCACCTTTCATCTAAATTGCCTATTATTTCTCCTTTACATTTTTAATGGTAAATGTTACATGTTTTGTAAAAACTAGGCACTCAGTTTACAGTTCAGACTTTGTATTAAGCTTTGTTTCTAACTTTTTTTTCCCCAATGAGTCTGTTTGTCTTACCTGTCTGTTTCAAATTCTTCAGGGTATAACTCTTTATAACCACTGTGACCCCATCTGTAAGATGACATTTTATCACACATAAAGTAATGCCTATGTTTTTGAAAATTAAATTAAGATAGACTTGGGAGTGAATGCACACACAGACATACACACAGAACAAAGAAAACAGATATGGTAGAGGCAACCCCACATTACAGCTCAGTAACTTAGTTGGCTACATTTTTCTGTAGTGCACACTATTATTTCAGACACAAAGGATTCCTTTGTCCATTTGTAAGAGAACTTAACCATTCTCTTCCTTAAGAAACAGAAGCAACTTTTATAATCTCTTCAGCTATGAAGTACTACTCCAAAATCATTTCATAACATAATGCTGTCTACACTGGTACAACTTTTAAAAACTATTGAAATATAATTTATATACCACAAAAGTCACCCTTTTAAAGTGTGTAAGTCAGAGGCTTTTAGTATATTCAGAGTTGTGCAACCATCACCACTATCTAATTTCAGAACATTTTCCTTACCCCCAAAAAGAAACTCCATCCATTAGCAGTCACTCTCCATTCTTCCCTCTCCTGTAGCTCATGGCAACCACTAATCTACATTCTGTCTCTATGGAGTTGCCTATTCTGGACATATCATATAAATAGAATCATATAATAAGTGTTCTCTTGTGTCTGGCTTTTTACACCTACCATAATGTTTTCAAGATTCATCCATGTTGGAGCATGTTATCAGTACTTAATTCCTTTTAGTGCCACACAGATTATATTGGGTTGGCCAAAAAGTTCGTCTGATTTTTTTTCTTCTATACAATGGCTCTAGTAGTGCTTAGTTGTCTCTAACTTCATTCAAAACAATTGTTAGATTGTATTGTGACAGCTGTCTATCAGCGTGCATTAAAAAAAAAACTTACCAAAATTGGTGAATTTTTGTGTAGGCATTTTAATACTGAAGATGGAAGAAGATATGCAACATTTTCGGAGTATTATGCTTTATTATTTCAAGAAAGGTAAAAACGCAACTGAAACAGAAAAAAGAGATTTGTGCAGCGTATAGAAAAGGTGCTGTGACTGATCAAAACTGTCAAAAGTGTTTTGCAAAGTTTCTTGGTACTACTGACATTTTGGCCAAATAATTCTTTGCTGTGGGGCTGTCTTACGCATTGGAAGATGTTTAGCAGTACTCCTGGTCTCTACCCACTAGAAGCCAATAGCGGGAGATAGCCGACATACTCAAAATGTCCAAATCAATAAAGTTATTGGTGAAAATGAACAATGTGACTTTTATGGAAAAAAACCATACGAACCTTTATGCCAACCCAATATTACCATTCAATATACCACATTTTGTTTATCCATTCATCAGCTAATAGACATTTGGGTTTCCACTTTTTTGGCTATAATGAATAATTATGCTGTGAACATTTGTGTACAAGTTTTTGTAGAAATAACTTTTTAAGTTACACAATCCCAGGCCAGATACTATTAATGGTCAGAAGAATTTAGTCACAAACCTGTCTGGCATGTTAGCTTCATAATCATGTAACTTCTTGTTCCAGGATTTAGCCTTAAGAAAATCATCTTCCAGTGCCCCAGGAATTTCATTCTTTGGCCTCCAATTGTCTCTTTGACTTTCTTCATCAAAACCATCACTACGCATCCGGCTGTATGAGGAAACAGGTTTGAAGTAATTTGTGAGGTTATTTTATGGAACATCATGCATAAAACTCATTGAACAAGCTAAGAGGGAGAACAAAACAACACGATATTTAAATATATATATATTTTAAATCCTATAAAGACATGATCTCTTCCTCTCTGTAAGTTTGTACAGTTTATCCGATGAAAATATGACCATTATTAGACATCCTATTGCAGAATATAAATGAAACAACTTCTGGACTATGGCACACTGTAGCTCACTCATTAACAGGAGAACAATTTTTAACATAATTCCTGTTGAGTTCAATTTTTCAGCTGTTTTAGATTTAAATAGACTAGCTGATTTCAAAACTGCAGTTGGTTTTTTTTCTATCAGGTCAAGTTTTTTTCTCAGCAGCTTATCTTAATGTGACCACTCTCGGCTGGTTCAAGCCTGGATCGAGGGAAGCACTAGTGCTCTCCTATTGGCTGAGAGCAAATCTCCCTCAAGTGGAGAGGAGTGGGGGATGACCTTGGAGACCAGTGACAGGTTCATACTTGTCTAGGCTATTCAGTTACACATGAGACAGTGTGATGAGAGGTTGTGTCCGCTCTATATAGTGAATCATATTCTGAAGTGTAGTCTGAGTTCTTGTCTGTATACAGGGAGTTAGCAGAATTTATTTTTTTATTTACATACTCACTTATTTCCTTTCCTTCAGATCATGTCTGCCTCTGCTATTTCTCATCCTAAGTGCCTAAACAACCCTGATTCGTTTTGTTCTATCTGTGGCAGTTTCACAATTCCCAATGAAAGGACAAACATCAGCGCATTTGTCAGGCAAGCCTATTTTGCATATTTTAAAGTAAAACTTGGTGATCAAGATAAATCTTGGGCCCCTCACAAGGTGTGCAAGCAGTGTGTCGAGTTTACGGATGTGGACGAGGGGAACAAGTGATCAATTGCCATTTGGTATACCTATGGTTTGGCGACAGCCCAGAGATCATTCAAGTGACTGTTATTTTTGTATAGTGAAAACGTTGGGATATAACAAGAAAAATCACTGTAAAATAGAGTATCCTAGTCTACCATCAGCTATATGCCCATTGCCTCATTCAGCTGAAATCCCAGTGCCAGTTTTCACTGAACTACCCTCTTCGAAAAACAGGAGTATGGTGAAGAACTAAGTGACAGCAATGATGAAGATTTTGAAATTGAAGATGACTTGGTTTGTAAGGGATTTGATCAGCATGAGTTGAATGATTTGGCATGAGATTTGGGACTATCCAAAGAGGCTTCAGAACTCCTAGCATCAAGACTGCATGAGAGAGAGAGGTTGCAACTTCCAGCCAAGATGGAGGTGTAGACAGACACACTGCGTCTCCCTCCATAACTAAGAAAGAATACAACTACCTCAAAACTAGAAACAACCAGAAGTTCCAGAAAATCAAACTGCATTGAAGTCCAGCAAACAAAGATATAAAAAAGAAATAGTCATCCAGACAGGTAGGAGGTGCGGAGCCGGGGCAGAGAGGACGCGGTGTGGTGGTGACAGCAGCACCGGGGAAAATCAAGCCTCTTTGCTTCTGACTGTGCAGGCCAGTGGGGGTTGAGATGGAGGAAGAAACTGCCAGTCTCTCAGCAGAGTTCGCTTGTTTAAAGGGCCCCCACAGTCTTAGAACGTCCGCAGACCCACCCACTCTGGGAACGACGGCCAGGGCAACAGCTAGAGAGGCACCAGTCCCATAGAGAAGTGGGAGAAGTGCCTGGAAAAGGGGCGAATGCTGGGCAGGCAGCATTGTTTCCTCTCAGACTCCTCCCCCATATACAGCGCCACAACGTGGTGAAACAGGTCACCCTGTACTGACAAATCCCTAAGGCTCCATCCCTTAAAACGTAACAGAAGTGACAGCTCTACCTGGGACATGGAGGCAAACAAACACAGGAGCCTGTCAGAATGTGGAGACAGAGAAGTATGGCCTAAAAGGGGGAATGGATCAAGATTCTAGTGGGAGAACTAATTGACAAGGAGATAGCCAACCTAACAAATGAGATAGACAACCTAACAGATGCAGAATTCCAAACACTGGTGATAAAGACGCTCACAGGCTTGACAAATATGCTTGAGTATGACAAACACGTAAGGGAAGAAGTGAAGGCTATGCTAAGTGAAACGAAGGAAAATTCACACAAAACCAATGGCGAGGGGAAGGAAACCGGGTTCAAATCAATGATTTGGAACATAAGGAAGAAAAAAACAGTCAACCAGTGCAGAATGAGGAAGAATTGAAAAAAAATGAGGAAAACTTCCCAAATTTTGCAAAGGAGATGGAAATACAGGTCCAGGAAACACGGAGGGTCCCAGGCGAGCTGGATCCAGAAGAGACCACACCAGGATGCATCATGATTAAGATGCCAAAGATGAAAGATAAAATCCTGGGGGCAGCAAGAGAGAGGTGGAGAGTTGCCTACAGGGGGATGCCTATAGGACTATCAGTTGATTTCTCAGAGGACACTTTGCAGGCAGGAAGGGACTGGCAAGCAGTATTTAATGTGATGAAAGCCAACCTGCAACCAGGATTACTGTATCCAGCAAGGCTATCATTTGGAATGGAAAGGCAGATGAAGTGCTACCCAGACAAGGTAAAGCTAAAGGAGCTCATCATCACCAAGCTATTATTATATGAAATGTCAAAGGGACTTAAGAAAAAGAAGATCATAACTATGAACAGTAAAATGACAACAAACTCACAACTATCAACAACTGAATATAAAAAATAAAAACAAAATCCAACTAAGCAAACCAGAATAGGAACAGAATCATAGGTATGGGGATCATTTGGAGGATTATCAGCTGGGAGGGGGGAGGGGGAGAAATGGGGAAATGGTGCAGGGATTAAGAAGCATAATTGGTTGGTACAAAATAGACAGGGGGAAGTTAAGAATAATATAGGAAAGGGTGAAGCCAAAGAACTTATATGCACGACCCATGGACATGAACTAAAGGGTGTAGGATTGCTGGAGGTAAGTGGGGTACTGGGCAGAGGGGAGCAAAGGGGGAAAAAATTGGAACTACTGTCGTCGTCGGCAGCCGTCCGTCTCGAGAGACGATGGTGTAGCTTCTTAAGAGTCTATCTGCACCGCTGAGAATGGCTGTGCAGTCCGACTCGGGAGTGACATGGTATCTGTCTCCTCCCATGTTGAATCGACATCTTGTGATGACGCTGAAGCTACAGAGCCTGGGCAAGGTGATATGGAGGGTCTGCTGTTGCCCATGCAGCAGACCCCCCCTCTCTTCGCAGCTGAAGGGTCCAAGGGAAAGACGGAGTCGATACAGCTTGGGTTCAGGTGCGCCGCAGGAGTTGCCGGTGTTGACTACAACGTCAAACCGCCTTAGGGACTCCGGCTCCGGATTTTCTGTCGGGGTTTACTCCCTTAGCCTTTCCCCTGAAGAGGTATGCCGCAAGGCAGCGGAGGTTTTTTGGAATCAGAGTTTTCCTTCTCTGATGTACCCTGACTGGAAGATCGAACCAGCGACACTTAGCTCGCAGGCCGACGCTCAATCCACTGAGCTAAACCAGCCAGGGAAACTACTGTAACAACATAATAAAATATACTTAAAAAAAAAAAAGACTATGAGAAAAACTTGCTTGAAAAAGGAGCGAAGGCATCCTACTTTCGATCAAGAGAAAGTGCATTTCTGCAGTACTTTTGAAGTGACACTGGCTTTGTGTATAGCATACATGGTTTAATGGAGAAATTGGGAATTCCAATCTATAATGCAAGTGAATGGCAACTGTTCATCGATAGCCCAAAGCAGAGCATGAAGTGTGTCCTCCTCCACAATGGCAGTTTATTTGGTGCAGTCCCAATTGGCCATTCAGTTCGTTTTCGTGAAGAATATGAAGATATAAAGAGTCATTGATCTGTTGCAATATCACAAGCACAATTTGATCATCTGTGTTGACCTTAAAATGGTCTGCTTCCTTCTTAGCAACATGGATACACCAAGTAGCCCTGTTTTCTGTGTATGTGGGACAGCAGAGCTCGTGAGAAGCACTGGATGGAGTCAAATTGGCCTCCAAGATCTGACCTCAAACCTGGTGATCCAAACATTCTCCACGAGCCACTTGTTGACAGAAAGAACATATATTCCCACCTCTGCACATAAAACCGGGTCCTATGAAGCAATCTGTGAAAGCTTTGCCAACTGAAGGACTTTTTCAAGTATCTCATTTTGGCATTTCCTAGCCTGTCGTCTGAAAAGATAAAATACCTTAATATGTATGTTTGGTAGCAGAATTTTACTACTTGTATACAATTTGACTTACAGTAACATAGCCTTTTTATGAATAAAATAACTAAATAAACAGTATATTCAGGTAATTTTTTTATTTTCCTTTTGTATGTACATTTTGTATGATTTTTGGGGACAAAGTGAGGGTATCCTGTACCTTAAAGTTGGTGTGATAGAGAAAAACTGGTGTCATTTTTGGATTCAGTTGCCAAAAGTTAGTCTAAAACACGTGTCAGATCTAAGTCAACGAAAATTGTGTTCCCCAGTGTTATCAACTAGGTGGGCATGCAAAGTGGGAAGCAGAGCACAATCACAGCTGGGGACATTTCAAGCTACCCTGGAGATTCTAAATACACTCCCTTCCTGGAATCCAGAAACCTACTGTAATGAGGTCATAGTAACAATGGGGACAAGGCCTAACCCATGAGTGTGATGGGGTAGAAAACCACTGGTTCAGCCAGTTCTTAACAATATCCACTAACCCAGTCACTAAAGCTAGCTAATTGATTATCAACAATGTTTAGGGATTGCCCTGACCTGTGTGGCTCAGTTGGTTGGGCATCATGCAACAAAGTAAGAGGTTGCTGGTTCAATTCCTGGTCAGGGCACATGCCTGGGTTGTGGATTTGGTCCCTGGTTGGGGCACATACAAGAGGAAACCAATTGATGATTCTCTCTCACATTGATGTTTCTCTCCCTCTCTTTCCCTCCCTTCCCCTCTTTCTAACAGTAAGTTAATAAAAATCTTAATTAAAAAAAAAAAAAGTTTAAGGGTTCCTATGTGCCAGGTACTATTCTAATGGGAATATAATGCTAATAAGACTACCACAATCCCTGTTCCTAAAGAGATTATGTTTAGCCCTGGCTGGTATGCCTCAGTGTATTGAGCGCCAGTCTGTGAACCGAAAGGTCACTCACTGGTTGATTCCCAGTCAGGGCACATGCCTGGGTTACAGGCCAGGTCCCCAGTTGGGGGGCGTGTGAGAGGCAACAGTGTTTCTCTCCTCTCCCTCCCTTTCTTTCTCTCTAAAAATAAAGAAATAAAATCTTTAAAAAAGAGAGATTATTTTTAAAGACTTATTCACCATGACAGCCATTACAGTTCACTCAAAAATAACATTATTTTGTTCCTGGAAGTGCCACTTGGAATTGAACAACCAACACAAAACAAATCATTCTCTACACTAACAGTAATTCTAAATTCTCCAAAAACCATCTTCAGAGAAAAACAAACTGAAAAGACAGTTATTTTTCTGTTGAGACTCTGGCTTTCTTTACCATGGATACCCTGCATACCTTCTTGTCTAAAGCCACCTGCACACAGCTAGTCACATCCCAAAGTCCACATACTCTGCAGGCACACTTATTCTCTTTAAATATCCCACTATTAACTATTCCCCTGGGTAGCTTTAGAAATCAGCATTATCACTTTTATTCATTTTTCATACACATACCTGTACACTAACAGGCATATGAGGCCCAACAGATGTTCCTAACTCTCAGGCATTCCTATACCACTAGAGGTAAGACAAGTAAGCCTGCATAATCCTTCATATTTACACTCAAATTAATAAGAAGGTTATGTGAAAGGCTGTGTGATTTGGCAAAAATAGTGAGTAGGTAGAATAGGAAAAAAAGGCTAAGAAAAAGAAAGATAAAGGAAGGGAGGAAGGGAAGGAGAGAGGGAGGAATAAAAGAAGGAAGGGAGGGAGGAAGGAAGGAAGGTAGGGAGGAAGGAAAGGCTGAGAGAGAATGAAAGACTAATGGGTAAAGGAGTAAATGACCAGCTAAGTGACCATAAGATACAAATAGAAAATCTAAGGTTAAAAGCCATCAGGTAAGGTCAGAATCACAGAATATTTAATGTTTTTAAACAAAAGTGATGATTCTGAATAAGATGAGAAAGATATTTTGGTTCTCAGAGCTCCAACTTCACCTTGAACTGCTGGGTAGCATTTTCCTTTTGGTCCCCCGGTAAGCATCTTCCATCTGTTTTTCCAGTTCTCTTATTTTCCACATATCTGATTCCTCTTGAATCTAGATTTTTTTTTTAAGGGAAGAAATTAAGTTACTAAAAATAACACTTTACATAATAAAAAGTAACTAAAAATAACTAAAGTAACTAAAAATACAGTCTGCTCTAATTATTGTATTTTAGACTGGGAAACTAATTTTGGCTTCTGTAATGTGATTAAAAAATCCAACTTAGTAAATCTAAAATATGTAGAATTCCACAGCAACCAAACTTTTTAACCCCTGCATAGACATATGTATAACCTAATCAATTTTGAAATTATGCTGCAATTATCAAATGATAATCCCTTATGTTTCTAAAATGCTTTGTGATTTTAACTCTATCCTCTCAATTGGATCTTAAAGCAATCTTATGAGGAAAGCAAAGCAGATACTATTATATTTTACAGAGAAGAAACAAAAGCTCAGAGATTTTACCAAAGTCAAAAAGCTAGTAAGGACAGGTCTTTCACTTTTTCAGGCTAAGTTCCTTTTCACAACATTGTAATTTTTATTGAAAACAAGGCAAAACAAAACATGAGAATTGCTAGAGAATTTCCAGAGAAGCAGATTACAACTGACCAAAAAACAAGAATATGTTCTAAGTCCTCTTATAATATTTTGTTAAATCTGTGCTAGGTTTATCTTTTTAGCCATCACTTTTAAGTCTAAGTTCACCATTCAACTAGGGGTGGTTGTTTAATGCAATTGCCGAGGCCGCTTACGTGACAAACACTCACAGTCAAAATAACAGGTGATATGATAATAATACCATTTATGATCAAACCAGGAGTTGTACAGTTCACCAAAGAAAACCAAACAAGGGTCCTTGGCCCTCTTTTCATTACAGGTGCTCTCCTAGGTGACCTCATCTACTCTCATGACTTCTATCATTTCCTATATATCAATAATCCCCAAACCTCTATGTCTAGCCTCAACATTTCTCCTTTCCTCCAAGTCTGAATTTCCAACTGTTTGGACATTCTATAAGCACCTCACCATCAACATGTTCGAAACCAAACTAATTACATTTGCCATCATACTTGTCCCTTTTCTTTTGTTCCCTATCTCAATAAATGGCATCATCATCATCATTATGTTTGATTCCATAATTATCACCATCATCCAGTCAACAAATTCTTTGGATTCTGCCTCCTAAATTCCTCATCTTCATCCCTGCTTTCATGTGAACCCCCTCATCATCTCACCTGAATATTGCAGTTGCCTCCTAATTGGTCTCTACTGCTTCACCCCATTTGATCTATCCCCTACCCAGCTAAAAAAAAATCATCTTTCTAAAATTACAATCAAGTCACACCTGGCTTAAAAATATCTGAGTTTATTACCTAGAGGAAAAATCTAATCTCCAAGCATCATAATCTACTCAGGCCTCATCTTCGGTCACTATCCCCTACATTTCTGACTTTCTAGATGCATCAATTTCCTGAAATGCCCCACGTGCTTCACGCATTTTCTTATTGCTATGTTAATACATGATTTTCTCTCTGTATAGAATGATCTTTTACACCTGGTAAACTTGAAACTGTTCATCAACAACTAGTTCAAATATCAGCACCTTAAATACCACCCATTCTGTGAAGCCCTTCCTAATTCCCCAAGGCAGATTTCGTTTCCTTCCTCGGTGCATTAAAACATGTTATATGCCTCTGTTATAGTAATTATCAAACTGTACTGTAATTATCTATTTTATTCATCTTTCTATCACCCAAAAGTACCAAAATAATGTTTGGCACACTGTATGCCCTCACTTAGTGTTGAGGAATAACTAGTTTGCACCGCTCACCTTATTGTGAGCATCTGTGTGCCGGATGACATTCCTTAAGAGGACTTTCCCCAATGGAATCCGGGACATTCTTCAATCTGAAATGAATCAATATATAACACTTTAAAATAATAATTTCCTTTATTATCTTATCTTTTATTAAGTTATAAAGAAGTATGAGGTAAAGGAAAGATCACTTAGAACTCACAGGTCCTAAATAATAGTTTTTTCTTCACCATTAAAAGGTTAAAGTGCCTGACGACAGAACTGTGAGGATAAATGGATAGTGTACATTGGAGTTCTTTGAAATGACACTATTTTATTTTCTCCTCAAAATTACTATGTTTTATATGAGGCAAGTATTTTTCATTCCTAATTAGTATATAAATTCCATTTTCCCTTAAAGCCATTACTTGTCTCAGGACAAATAGTCCAAGGCAAACAAGGTCCATATTAGAAATCAACTCTCAAATCCCAATTAGTTTATGATGAAGCAAATATCTTGATTTGAGTGTCAAGGACCACAAATGTCAACAGTAATAAAAATTGACTCCTAAAAACATCAAATACAGAGATGCCCTAAATTCCTCTATTCAGGAGAATTTGTTTTCTATTTTGTATAGAAGCATCAAAAAAACAGATGACAGGGCTATTCACGTGTGTAGCTAGCAGGGGCTTTGTGCAACCACCCCACCGCTCACTCACCCCTCGATCCTGAGGAAATCAGGCATCTTGTTAGTGTGAGACGAAGAACCACTCCATTACAAGATCTCCTCCGACCCAGGAAGCCAAGGAGTCAGTGCTCAAAGGCAGCTCTGCAGCTTCACCCGAGTCCTTCGTGAAAACGCAGCCTTCCCACCGGTTATTCTGCCCTCACCCGTGCCCCAGGCCCCCTTTGCCTTTCCCTCAGCCCAGACCCACCGGCACGATATGTGTCCGGACTGAGGCCGGAGGCTGCGCCGGTGAGGAATCCGGACGCCCGGGTTGGCCCGGGCATTCCCCGCTCACGCTCTTCTGGGACGGACCCGGGGATTGGGTTTCGCTCCTAACGGGGACTCTATGGACCAGTACGGCCGTCGACTGGGCCCCAAGACGTATCTAAAGTGCCTAAAGGGGGAGGTGAGGCTTCCAAATGGAAGACAGAGAATATACCCCCATCTTTGTCACCGGGATCCCTTCCCCCCAGCGGCCAAGAAGCTCCCGGTAACCGTCCCTCCAAACGCCCGCCCCACACAAACGCACACAAACACACCCATACCGTGCACCGCAGCCTCGCGTGGCGCGGGTTGGGGGAGGAAGCGGTCTGGGAGAAAAGGGAGCAAGCTTCCCTTTCAGGCCGGAAGTCGTGCTCCTGAGAAATTCTTCCTACCAACGGGAGTCTCAGAGACTTCCACAGGGAGGTTTTCCAGAACAATCGAGATGTCCACAGGTGCGGAAGAGAGGCGGGCGCCTTCCTGGGAAAGAGGTGGGTCGGGCTTAGCGGAGAATCGAGGCCACAGAAGGGGGAGACTCCGGAACTGAATATAAAAAGACCTTTGTGCCGGGAGCTTTCCGGACCCATTTACATGAGGTACCTAGACTGGTTACCCTGGTAACAGGCGTCACGGTTTGTCAAGAAACCAAGAGAGGAGGTGGGTTCTCAGACCTGTGGAATGATCGTCCACGAGTTAAATTTGCCCTTTAGTCTAACCCTATTATAGTATTCGAAGAACCCAAACCTCCTCTTTTCCTCATTCTGTCGATGCTCTGGGAAAACTTGCAGTAGAGCGGAGTGGGTGCGAGGGAACTTATCTCAAGATGTAGAGAGGATGGTATTACTTCTCTTATATATTGTTGTCCAAGTGTTCCAGCCTCTCTGCATTAGCTTACTTAATCCTCACAATAACCCCACGAGATAGGTATTATCATCTTCATTTTGACGATAATTAACTGAGGCATATATACATTAATTGCTCGAGATCTGGCTCCAGAGTCCATCCATCTATCCTTTTAACTACGAAGCTAGGCAGAGGTTTGAGGAAGTCTCCTGTGGCCCTCACCACACACACACCTCTGGCAATTTCCAGACCGGACGGGGCACCAGTCAGCCAAAACCCAGGTGTCAGAAGAAGGAAACCACTGGGAAATCCAGACTCAAATGGGTACTCTCTCCCCTCAGGGCTTGAGGGTCTAGGCAGAGGTAAGGCCTTATTATCTGAGAAAACAACTTGAGAATTCAGAAAGGGGTACTAGATAATTCAAGAAAAAGGAAGAGGTAAAGTGGTGCTGATCCATAATCTTTAGACACCGGTATTAAGGATAACTGCTAACTTCATCAAAACAATTCCTGACTTGTTCCTCTTCCCCCTAAAAGAAAAATGAATCAATAACTACAGTTATTTTTCCTTAAGTCATGTCTTTCCACAGACTTAAGAGGCCTATTCACCTCAATCATGGAATCATCTTCAAAGGGTCTGCTCACCCAAGTTAATCAGTTGTGGAACCTCTTAGATGATCTGGCTGAAAGTAACCCTGAGAGTTACAAGAATTTCATTCAACAGCAGCTGAAAGAGGGCAAACAGCTGTGCGCTGCCCCAGAACCACAGCTCTGTCTACAAACAAGAATCCTGGTAGGTAGATGTGGTGCCCAGGGATGGGGAGGTCCTGAATTAAATTGTTATTGGAGAAACCCTGGTTCTTCTAGACAATTCAGTAAAGAATTACATATCAGTGAGCCTATTAGCATCACGCGAAGTTTATTAGTGAATGGGAGAGCAAAAGCAAGGGTGGCCAAAGGCCAGGGTGGCAAGTTCACCCTAGGGCGGCCAGAGGCCCTGTGGCTAGAAGGCCAAGAGCACCATGAGGGCCAAGAGCCAAGAGAGTGAGTCCTTTGTTCTGAGCACATATATAGTTGGCGGGATGGAGATGAAGAAGTTACATTTTGATTGATGGACAAAGGTGGAACCAGCTTTTCTCGGGGGAGGGGGGCACGACTACCCAAACTTAGGTATATGTGGGGGCCTGTTAGCCCGAATCCTTATCTTGCTGCAGACTCCATTTTTTCATCTTGTTGTAAACACCTAAGTGAAGGGAGGTAGTAAATTAAAGTTGGGGGAGTTACCCAGCTTTCCGTAAGCATTAGGGACTCCCTCGTAAAACATAGTAACCAGAGGTAAGCAATTAACCAAAGCTGGCTTATGGGTCTCTTCCTTTTGGGCACCGTGAACCCTCTCCTGCCCTTCTGGCCTTGGGATGAAGCACAATTCAAAGGCTTTCCTTCCCAGATAGTGGAAAGGATACACAGAATTTCAAAGACTTTCCTCCTCCCATACTAACATAGTGTTTCTTGTGATGTTGGAACACCTGGCAATACTATCAGACCAGGCCCAGGACTGCTGAGTTAGCAGGTAAGACATGTCTCCCTCTGCTTCTAGCCTCCTCTATTCTTTGTTAGACAGCGATGGTGAGAGTCCTGCCTTTATTTCCCCTCCGTTGCTCATTCAACTGTAACAAAATGATCCTGCAATAACCAGAGAGCAGCTTACCCTTACCTATTGCTACTTTAACACAAGAAAACTTGAGGGAAACTGCCACTTTATAAGTGGAAAATGAAATGTAGTATGGAAGATTGTGTCGAAGGAGTAAAAATGGGAAACTAATATTGATATATTTTGGAGATCTCAAAATGAGCCATTTTTTCTGCTAGAATGAAAATAAAAAATAATGTAATAATTTAATAGAGACTCATAGAGTTGAAGATTTTTCAAATTAAGAGAACTTACTTGGTTGGGGACGTAAGGAAGTGGTAAAAGAGGGTCAAATTCACCTGGAACAGCTGCTTAGATCAATTCCCCCTTTCTCCTCCCAGTTACTCTGAGATTCTTGATGAAAAGCTTTGGGGAAATCAGGTAACAGTATTTCTCAAACAGAATTTTAATACATGTAATACTTAAAACCTAAAGTTCTTACTCTTTAAGTTCTGTGATGTGTTACTTTTAGGATATTATTTAAACATTAAAAAAATGGGTTTTAAGATATGCAAAATTATTTGATTTCTAGAAGCCAGAAGAAAAAATACTTTTTATCAACCTATGTCAGTGGAAAAGGATTCCAGCTCCTCAATCAACCACTCATCCAGTACCTCTAAGTGTTGGCAGACCGGAAGATATGTCTGAAACATCAGGTACATAGAATTAGGGGACCCAAAGCACATTTTAAAAATTTTATTGGGAATACCATGAACCAGATTTTACTTGGTAAAAAACATTATATGTAAAATACTTTATTTGGTTATAATGTAGTTAATGACTAAGTAAATGTACCTTTATACAACTTGAATACTCTTTGTCTAATAATATGAGCTGTTTTTAAGCCATATAAAATGCCAAGAAATACCCAATTGAAATTTTGTGCACATAGCATCATTATGATTGCCTCTGAAAAATACAGGAATAGAATTTATGCTTTCTAGCTCTGTCAGGATTATGAATGACTTAATATATTACCTGACAATATCATTAGTGAAAAAAGTTGTCTTCTTTTCACACTGTCTGAATCTCACACACAGATGTTTACACAGTCATCGATGTTGCCTGCAACCCTGATGTCCTCCAGGTGGCAGAAAAGGACCAAGTGAAAAAAGATCAATTAATACGGATGGCCATGAAATGCATTGAGGAACAACTCCAGTTCACTCTCTCACGCTTTTACCATATTACTAGATTTAAAATAAAAGGAAGCATTCAAAGGATGAGACAAAATCTGATGGGAATCCAAACTGACCCCACAGATTTAAGAGAAAATATGAGAAAGGGTGAGCTAATGATGTAAATGGAAAATTAAATTAACTTAAAATTTTTGTATCGTTTGTACATTTTGCAAACTAGAAATCTCAATTTTAAAAGATGAGAAACGTTAAATAGAAAAAGATTAGATATTAGAAATATTAGCATGTCCTTAAAGATTTTTAAATCCTGCGAACTTTTAAATCTTTGTGGTTTAAGAGTCTTTTGATTTAAGATTCCCAAACTAATTTAGCTACAGCTTTATCTGCCATCTTGGCTAACACTATATGTATGGCAGCTCATAATCTGATAGAAGTTTATGTTGTTGATTAATTTTGTGATTTTTATCCCCCCTCATTTTTTCATAAAGAACTAACCCTTGAACAGATCAGAAGCAGTACTGCAAGCAATTCAGATAATTTCCCTCAACTTTTACTGCCAAACTATCACACTTCAGACAAAAAAGGGTGCCTGATAGAAGAGATTTCCAGTACAGAGATCCAAGTGGAAATGGAGACACCAGCCTATGAATTAAAAATTGTGGCAGATCCGAATGAGAAACCACTGAAAATTGAATTAAAAGTTGAATTACCTGGTATTAATTCAGTATCTCTCTGCGACCTTAGTGTTTCTGAGGTAGGTTGAATAGTTGATACTATAAATTTCTATCAGTCAATACTGCCTATATTATGCTGTAGTAATAAACTCCACAATCTCAGTGGTTTACAATAATTTGCTCAGGTTACATGTCACCTAGGCCTGCTCTGCTTGACAAATCTTACATATATCAAGATATAGGCGAAGAAGCAATTCCCATCTGACATATGTCATTTTACTGGCAGGGAGAAAATAGAAATGACCAAACCATACAATGGATCCTAGAACTTCCTCTCAGACGTGGAATATATCACTTTTACTCACTTTCTATTAGCCAAAGTATGCCCTACATCAATAGGACAGGGAAGAATATTCTTCTCAAGAGTAGTCACAGGAAGTCACATGACAAGGATATATGTATAATCCCCTTACAGAAGATCGAAAAATTGGCAACAGTCCTACACTCTACCACAGTCCACTCTTGCTCATAAATATTTGCATCTTTTCTCAAGGAAGACACCTCCAATTCCGGTATCAGACTGCAAAGTACAGGATTTTGCCATGATAATCTGCATTCTGCTCCTCTCCAACCAGACCTATGACCTGCAAACACAAGTTATCTACTTCTGTAACCCTATGCACCATACAATGTGAAAAGGATAGAAGATAACCACAATTAACAGTCTCAATTCAGAAATGGTAAAAATATGAGGTACATAGCAATTCTGAAATCCTGGTAGACATATTTTGAAGGTCCCATTCCCTGGATGTAGAGGATGTTCTCATTTAAGGCCATGACAGATTATTACTTAATCCCCTTGTTCACATTGTCTTCCATTATCTTCAGTTCCATTCTTTGGGAGGTCCCCCTCACCGCACGCACACACACACACACAAACACAAACATCTTTGCTATCTACTCTGACCATATCTAAAGACAGCATTGCAGATTATGCCATCCTTAGATGCTGAGCAGTTTACTCAGCTTGTTTCATGCCCACAGAATGTTGAGGTCCAAAGATTATTTTAAATGTTTTAATCCAGACTGGCAACATTTTACTTAAATCAGTGCTATACCTAACATTTTTAGACATGTCCATTTTTCAGTGGCCTTTTTAACTTAATAGCTGTCATCTGAGCCAAATGTAAAGATTTACTGAGGTCCACCTTAACCCAGGTAGAAATTTTAAAAGTATAGACTTCTGATTTAGTCTTTGCCTCTAGGCTATCCAAATCAATCTTTGTTGATATAAAAAAAAATCTGTTTTATCCTTTACTGGTTGAAAATAAAAATTAGTTCCATTTTTGTCACACCTTAGAATTTCTGAGCTCTGCATATTCCTTTCAACTCTGCTTGCAAACTGGTAAATTCTAGTCTAAGTTCATCTCTTTTTGTTGTACCTTGTTATATGTAGCCAGTAAAACCAATGCATGCTATCAATATTTTATTTTCCCACTTCTTTACCTAAACCCAAAAACTAGGTACACAATTTGTCTCCCAAATTAGTTTTACTAAAGGTTTTATCATTAGGAAACATGGATCACCATCTTTCCAGTCTCCAATAAGTTTCCTTGCTATTTGCTAGTCTGCCCCAAAGTCAATTCACATAATTTGGGATCACAACACTCATCTTCTGGTACTGCTGTCAGTTAACTTTTGATGTATCAAGCAGCAATGATAAATAATCTCAAAAGTTCAGGGATTTACAATAGCAACTTGATTGCTCATTCCAAGTCCCATGGCAATAAATTAAGATCCTCTTCTTACGGGAAAGGAGTAAATAACTTGGGAAAAGTAATTAATAGCACTCATTTTAACCAGAAAATACTTTTCTATTTTCATCTTTCAAAATCTTTCTTGGTTTATTATTCTTAGGATGACTTATTGATTGAGGTTCCTGAGAAGTACAGATTACATCTGAATCTTCCAGAATCTGTGGATACCGAAATGACTACAGCAAAGTTTATCAAAGAGAAAGCTACATTAATCATCACAATGCCATTGGTGTAAGTCAAGAGCATTGTTTTTCAGGTTTTCAGTGATAGTTATGTGGATTATGGCCTTCATTATGGATGAAGAGATCATTGGTTTACCTTAAACACTAGTTTCATATTTTCTAAGAGTTCCTTTTGATGGAATGAGATTTCCTCATTAGCTGTTACCTTAAAAAAAAAAAAATTCATTTTATCCTCAAATAAACTTGGCATCAAACAAAAACTACTAAAAATAGTATTGCCATGATATACTTATTTTGAAGATATCTGTAATGGTCTTAAGTAACAAATACCACTTGGGAACATTCTACTTGTTTCCAAGTAACATGTAAGACTTGTTTGCTGATTGAAAGAAAAATTGTCTCTAGTATATTTCTAAATCAGAAATAAGTCCCAGATTGTGCAAGAAGCTTTTTTATCAAGACGGGCCTTAGCAGTGTTTCCTCCAGTAATAAAGATACAAGGCCAATGTAATAATATGCAAACCTATTGCTTCTATGAACCTCCGTACTTCTAGAAAACAGCTCTGATGGAGTGCAAGCTACCCAGAGAGGCCTTTCAATATCAAATACAGGCTTTTCTGTGGATTGGATACAATGAAGCAATAACAGTAATTGGGTGTTATTGTACATATGATGTAAAATACATCACACTCTAATTTAAGAAAAAGGAGTTGACTTTGGGACAAGGGCCTTTCTCCTAAGAAAATAATCTTTAAAAATACAGAGGTGACATACCTTTCAACTCCCATTCACCTAAGTTGTCAGTCGTTTAATACAAAGGTATCAACTTTCCAATTTATAACCCAAGTAAGCAATGCTCACATCAAACTATAAACATCCCTTTGTCTTTTCTAGATACAAAACTACTTCCTTGTGATTGGTTTCTAGTTCAACAGTCTTTAACGTCTTTATTAATTTTAAAACTTTTTTACTTTAGAAACTGTTGTGTGTAATGGATATAATTGATGTGATATTTTAAAACAATTTTTTTTTTAATTTCATTTATTTACTTTTAGAGGGGGTAAAGGAGGGAGAAAGGGGCAGAGAAACATTGATGTGTGAGAGAACCATCAACCAGTTGCCTTCAACCGGCAACCCAGGCATGTGCCCTAACTGGGGATCAAACTGGCCACCCCTCAGTTTGCAGGACACCCAGTCCACTAAGCCTCAGCAGTCAGGGCTAAAAACATAACTTTCTTAAACTTGACATGGATTTGAATCCTCCCAGCAATAGGATAATTTACCATCTGAAAATATTCTACAATTGTATGGTATCCTAAAAGTAACAAACCTATTATATTCTCATCCCTCAAAAAACTTGGGGGTACCTTCACCTTTTCTTCTGCAAAGTCAAAACTGATTTCCTGGTTGAATCTCTACTCTTGTAGTCTCGTCACTTACTTATGTCGGCAGTTATGTGTTTGTGTACACATTGATAAAATGCATATCAAGATCCAACAACTTAATAGTTAAATGCAATTAATATCCTAATTATTTCCCGAAGTATTTTCACTGATATTATTTCAATGGATTTAATTCATAAAAACATCTTCCCCCCCTCCCTCCCTACAAAAAGCAAAACCACCCAGGAAAAGCATTAACTAATAATGAACAGTGGAGTAGTTTAAATTTGAATAGTATGAAGATCTTTTCTCCTCAAAACTGGAAATGATTTGAGATTGACATTAATTGTCCTTGATTTAGAGACCAGATTTTTCTATAAGCTTGATTTTAGATCAATTATCAGTAGTTATTATTTTCCCATGTATTTCAGGGCTTCTGCTTTACTAGGTGATGAGAACTCCTTCCAACACATTTCCTATCATGCCTTGCACTGCTCAACCCCTCTTGTAGACCATGCCTTGAGAGCTTGAAGTATTTAGATTATATCCTTCAGAACTCAGTAGTGATTTTATCAATTCTATAAACTCAAAATGTATCAGTATTGAGTTTACACAAACATAGCTGTTCCTGCTCTAAATCATTTACTGTGAAAATTAATTACTGACAGGTCAACAATTAGACCAGACACATTGAAAACATAGGAGTTTTACTTTTAAACAATCTAATTTGAACCAAACTATCTTTTCTAACTTTTACTCTTTCAATTCTGGTTAAATAGACTGAATACAGATTTAGAATGTAGGTCAGATTAATTTTTAACTCAGAACAACTTCTATTAGAAGGTAATTTTTTATTTTTATTTTTTTCAAGGTAAGAGCCATAAACATTAGTAAAGAAATTATCTCTAAGTTTCATGTATTTGAACCAGATATGGCTCATACTGATGATGGTCCCTTGTGATAAGCTTGTTCCTTCTACATAATCTTCAGTTCAAGCTATAATTTCTAATTAGTGTAGTGATGTTTTCATAACAGTACAAGGGAAATATTTGTGGGATATATGAAATGTAACTTGTGCACCATGTAATAGTAAACATTTAAAAACAAATTAAACAATAAAAGTCCTAAATTTCAGGGGATAGCTCCACATATGACATACAAGGAAGCACTACTCAGATTAATTTTAAATAGTCAAACAATTTCAAATATTTATTAAAGCACATCAATTCAATAGAAAGTCTTGGAATTGTGATAATGTTCCCAATTCATTTTTATTATCCTGAATATCACCACCACCCCCACCAGCAGAAGAAAGGCAAAATGGAAAAAAATGTTTAAGCTAATAAGGTAGTATGCAACGTAAATAATTTTTTCTCTCTCCAATAGGATTTTAGGGCTTCTTTATTTTGCAAACCAACACTGGGCTGGGAAAACATGGGACACTTTTTTAAAATATACATTTAGCAGTTTTTACTTTATCCAAGTAGAAATGACCATTTTGTTTTGGTCATCATCTTTTAGTACTCTAAACTGTTCACCAATGCATCATCTCTCCCGCTCTTCTTTTCAGACAGAACTTGTTGATATATGTATGGACTTTGGCACATGTCTTGCTAGAAACCATATTTTACATATGTACATTTATTCCACAATTAACTTGATATAGTTTTCCAAAGTTATTTGAGTAGTAAATTCTGGTAATTAATATTGGAGGAAAAATTCTACTTTCACAACTTCTCCATTAAATTCTATAAGCATATTCTTTTATTCGGAGATAATAATAGAATTCTGCTCCGAATTATACATTTAAGTTTTTTAGATACCCACATAAATTCTCATTTACACCAACTGGCTGACTTATATTTGTATCTCAAGAAAGAAGAACAACCATTTTGGGATTCACAGAAAAATAAACAAATAGTGGTTGAAGAAGTCTAAGAAAATGTTGACTGTAAAAATTTCACTTATTTTCCTTGAAGTTTCTACTACTCTTCCATCCATAAAACGAAGATCATGTAAAAGAAAATTTTTAATTACGGTTAAGTTCCAAAACCAAGCTTTGATTCAAACACTTTCTCCAAGAGAACAAATTTTCCTGACTTCTCCTTTCCTCAAATATAAGGAAAACATATGAAGCAATTAAAGTCCAAAAACTCAAGCTTTTATCCAGGTTACTTTTACACACTGGACTCAATAGAGAACCACAATTCTACCTTTACATTTCCCAGTGGAAGTACTTATCACCAAAGGGCTATGCCACATGTCCCTTGACTAGGAGTACACAGCTTAAAATCTGGTGTTTACTAAATGTGCACAATATTTGGGTGTAACCAGCACTAAAAAATTTCAGTAATGAACATAACAAATAACTTAACTGGACAGACTTAAAAATAACTGGTTAACTTTAAAGTAAAAAGAACCACCTGTTTAAATAATATATTTATATCTTGGTAAGAATGAATCAATGTGACCTAGAAGAGACTAGAAATTCTTGGGTTAATTATAACAACATAGTGACAGGTTTTTCAAGGTACTTTCTAAACTCAGCAAGCCACTGAGCTCCAACTGCTCCATCCACAACCCGATGATCACAGCTGAGTGTAACAGACATCATACTGGCCACATCAAATCTAGAAAAAGATAAACACACTGTTAGGTATTCTAAAAGCAATTACTGGATTTTTGCCAGTAACCAGCCCAAATGCCAACTCTGACTCTATAATCCCAACCAGGTAGCATTTATTTTCTACCTATTCTTCATGTCCTGTATATTTCTTGCCCAAATTAATAACTTCAAGAAACAGACCAGAGACTTCCAGCCAAGATGGAGGCCTAGACTGAAACGCTTTGTCTCCCTCCACAACTAAGAAGGACTACAACTACCGCAAGACCAGAAATAACCAGAAGTTCCAGAAAATAAAGCTACATGGAAGTCCAATGTATGAAGTTATAAACAAGTGGTGCTTGTCTGGACGGGTAGGAGGGACGAAGCTGGGGGGGGGGGGGAGAAGTTGAGCTGTGCTGGCAGCGGCAGCAGGATGGCAGTAAGGACAGACACCCATATTTAAGAGGAGGTGAGAAGCACCTGTGAGCACCCCCAGCTGCAGACCAAACTCGTCAGCTCGCAATTCCAACACTGGGGAAGACAGACCCCCATTGCCTCGGACTATGAGGGCCAGGGGGTGTAGGGACAGAGGAGGCTCCCGGTCTCTCAGCAGAGAGTGAACGGCGGGAATCCATCTTGGACTCCCACCCCCACACAAAATGCCACAGTGTGTTGAGAAGGGTCGCCCAGTAGTGACTAGTGCACAGGGCTCCTATGGCGTAGGGGGTGTGACAGCCCCACCCAGGAAGCAAAGGTAAGCACAAAACTGTCAGGATGGCACAGATCATGATAGAGATCCCAGTGACAGAGCTGACCACACAGCAAATATCTAATCTAACAGCTCAGCAGATAGGAAATCTTTCTGAGGCATAGTTCAGAGCTTTGGTTATACGAATGCTTACAGTCCTAACAACAGATCTTAAACAAGATGGGTAAGGAATGAAGGCTAATCCTCCTGAAATGAATGAAAACACATACGAAACTAGTGGTGAGGGAAAGAAAACCAGGGATCAAATCAACAAATCGGAACACAGGGAAGGAACAGTCAACCAGTGCAGAAAGAGGAAATGAAAAGTGAGGAAAATGAGAAGAGGCTCAGAAACCTATGGGACAACTATAAGCGGGCCAACATCCGAATCATAGGATTGCCAGAAGGTGAAGAAGAACTAGAAATTGAAAAATTATGTGAAAAAATAATGAAGCAGAACTTCCCTAACAGGTCCAGAAAGCACAGAGTTCCAAACAAACTGGACCCAGGGAGAACCACACCAAGACACATTATAATCAAAATGTCAAAAATGAAGGATAAAGAGAGAATCTTAAAAGCAGCAAGAGAGAAGAAGAGAATTATGTACAAAGGGGTCCCAATAAGACTATCAGCTGATTTCTCAAAAGAAACTCTGCAGGCAAGAAGGGACTGGCAAGAAATATTCAAAGTAATGAAAAGCAAAAACCTACCACCACGATTACTCTATCCAGTGAAGCTGTCATTCAGACTAGAAGGGCAGAGAAAGTGCTTCCAAGACAAAGTAAAACTAAAGGAGTTCATCAGATCCAAACCACTCTTATATGAAATGTTAAAGGGACTTGTTTAGGAGAAAGAGGAATGAAACTATGAACATTAAAATGGAAACTATCACAACAACCAACAACAGAAACTAGGGAATCGAAACAAAGGCAAACTAAGTAGGCAACAAGAGTGTGAAAAGAATTATAGGTATGGGCAACATTTTGGGGGGAGGTCAGCGGGGAGGAGAAAGGGGGGAAAGGGAGGGAGATGGTACAGGAATTAAGAAGCATAATAGGGGGGAGTGGAGTAGACAGGAAGATGCTAAGAAGAACTATATGCACAACCAATGGGCATGGACTAAGGGCAGGGGGTACAATTGGAGGGAGGGGGGTCACTGGGTGGAGGAGAACAAAGGGAAAAGAAATTGGGACAACTGTAACAGCATAATCAATAAAGCATATTTTTTTTAAAAAAGAGAGATAAGCATGGTGACCCCTAATATACTCAGAGTAAATAAGACTTCCTATCTCAAGGAAGATTAATTCCATCTAGTAAAAGAGGAGTTGCTGTCCTGAGAAACTTCATTCTATATTTATGTCTGACTCTACCTGAAGCTCCAATATGCCATGCCAATAATTCTAAAACTGAGACTCAAAAACATGTATAATAGAATGAAAATGAATTTATAGCTAGCTCCCTCTCCATTTTGACACTTACCCTTTTTCATTATCTGCTGGAACCAGTCTATCTTCTGAAGCACCAATGGCCAATATACATGCTTGAGGTGGATTAATAATAGCAGAGAAGTTCTTAATTCCAAACATTCCTAAATTGGAGATCGTAAAAGTGCCACCCTAGGGGAAAAAAAATGAAAATTGGGTCATGTTAATTGCTTGTCAACATAATTCAGAAAAAAAAAATGACATTTTGTGAAAAGACCTTAAGATAATCTTTTACTTTAAGAAAAGCCTGTGATTCAGTGGATTGAAAACTGGCCTGAGAACCAAGGGGTCACCGGTTTGATTCCCAGTCAGGCCACATGCCTGAGTTGCAGTCCAGGTCCCAGTTCGTGGCATGCAAGAGTCAACCACACAGTGATGTTTCTCTCCCTCGCTCCCGCCCTTCCCCTCCCTCTAAAAATAAATAAAATCTTTAAAATAAAAAAAGAAATAAAGCCTCTGAACTACCATTTAAAAAAAAAAGATAATGGAAGTATATGAAGTGACAGACATATTAATTAGCTTGATTGTGGTGATCATTTCATAATGTGTACATCAAAACATCAAGTTGTACACCTTAAATATATACAATTCCTATTTGTTAATTATAACATCATTAAAGCTGAAAGAAAAAATAAGGCCTAAATAAAATACTCTTTACTTAAAATATACAATCATTACAATACGAACAGAAGTCAGTTGTGTGGCTTTTGTACACTGGTTGGAAAAAATGTCTTATTTTCTGCCTTTGATAGGTTACTCAATTTTTCTTTATTTTCAATACCTTCTGTCAGTGAAAATACAAGGCAGAATAAAAAGGTGGAAAATGCAACAAAAGCATAATGCTGACCTTAAAAATAATACTTTACCTGGAACTCATGTGGCTGTAGTTTACCTTCTCGGGCTTTGGTTGCTAAAGAGACAACATCGTTAGCAATGGTTTCCAGTCCCTTTATATGTGCATTAAATACAATAGGTGTGATGAGTCCTGCAGGAGTACTGACTGCAACACTGATATCAACAACATGATTTCTATTTAAAAAGAAAAAAGAAAAGGAAATCTCAATAATCATCAACACTGTTTATTAAGAGCTTATGTGTCAGGTTAGGCAATAATATTGATATTTACTTCAGTTTTTGCTACTGTTCAGCTAGAGAGGGTATCTTTCCTGGTCTTTACATTCTGCTGCGCCCCCTCCCATAATGTATACTTAAAAAAAAAAAAGAATGATAAATGTGTCAGTAGGTTTGTTTCACACGCACTCTAACTTTCCCATCTGCCAGGGCTAACAAATGGGTTTAGGTGAAGAAGGCTCAGTATTCAGTGAGAATTAAAAAAAAAGAACTCCTGAAATTTTGAGACACAGTGGCTGGAGTTGAGTCTGCAAGCAGAGCTTGAGTAGATGAAAGGAAATCTGAAGGGAAAGGACTGCATTGTGGGAGAAGCAAGCAGGATGCAGGGTGGTGGTGCCCTGGAACATATGATTCCCATCTTTTCTATGCCATGGGAATCTCTGCATTTGGGTCTCATCTCAGAATATATTTATATTTTTAACACAGAAAATAAAATAAATCACCAAAATAAAAAACTAAAAACAACTATATTGAAATGTAGTTATCTATTCAAAAAAACAAAACATGCCCTGAGTGGGTGGCTCAGCTGGTTGGAGCATTGTCCCATACACCAAAAGGTTGTGGGTTTGATCCCTGGTCAGGGTGCGTATGGGAGGCAACCAATCGATATTACTCTCTCACAGAGATGTTTCTCTCTCCCTTCCTCTCTAAAATCAATAAAAACACATCCTTGAATGCAGATTTTTTTTTTTTAGTGATATATACTATTGTATTAACTCATTAATAAGATCTTGCAGCAGGTCTAATAATGGCAATAATTTAAAAGTAGTGATATGCAAAACAATATAAGACACCTGCAACAACTACAATATGACATAAAAATAACTGATTTTTACTGGTCACTAGCTCAAGTACTATTAATAGCTCTTTGGTTTGTTTTCTATATTTTTAATAGGAGAAAACACTAAATTTCAGTTACAGGTTAGTGGAAAATAATGATTCTTTCTCCCATCCAAATTCACTAATTCTTGAATTGTATCCACAGTATCCTTGGGCGCCAGTTTAAGGGTCCCTGATAAAGGGTTCTACAATCAAGAAGAAGTTACACTTCACATGAAAGAAAACGCCAGCTCTTTCTAGGCACAAACTTTAGGAGAATATGGTTACCAAATCCCTCCATGTGCCCAAGCTAGCCAGAAGCGGTGGCTTTTGCCATTTGCAAACAAATGGACCCACTCTAATAATCAAGTTTCTGACTTTTAGCAGATACCACAGCTGGGCTTTAGCCAAAATATCACATAGCAAATACTGATTTCTTAATTAAATTATCCTTTTATTATAGTATTATTTGTTAATAATTTTCTTCCTAAGACAGTAGGGATGATGTTTCCTATCTTATTTACTACTGAGTCCAGCAAACAGTACATGTTCAATAAATATTTATTGAATAGCTGTATGAACAAATGAATGAAGGATATTTGCTAAGAATTAATTAACAATACTGAAAAACTGCCCTGCAACCTCAATCCTTTGATCTAAGTAGTGTTTCTTTCAGATATTCTTAAAAGGTTGAATAAATTTAGTCTGTGACCCAACAAGTCCACTCTGAGGAATCTACCATAGAGAAATTAAAACATGTCAACACAAATCATATGCAAATGTTCATAATAGCCCTCTAAAAGATATGTCTGTCTTGATCCCAGAATCCACCAATGTGACTTATTTAGTAAAAAGGTCTTTGCAGGTATAATTAGGATCTTGAGATTGTATCATTCTGGATTATCTGGGTGAGCCCTAAACCCAATGCCAAGTGTCCTTGTAAGAGACAGAAGAAAAGATACAAACACAGAGAAGACCAGGTGAAGATGGAGCGAGAGGTTAAGAGTTACTCAACAACAGCCAAGGAATGCCTGCAGCCACCAGAACTGGAAAAGGTAACAAGATTCTCCCTTGGAGCCTGTGGAGGGAGCGCAGACCTGCCAACTTATTGATTTCAGACTTCTGGCCTTCAGAACTCAAGAGAATAAAAATTTTTGAAGCCACCAATTTTGGTGATTTGTAATGGCAGCCCCAAGAAACTAATATAGTATATAAGGAAGAGTAAGAGCCTCAGATGTTCTCCAAGAGGGATGTGACCAAGGAAAGTTAGAATGAGTAGATTACCTGATATGTTTGAGAAGACTGAAAAATGGTTTAGAGTTCTCCTGAGGAGTTTCAGGAAGAATTAACAATGAGTACACAGAAAGCCAGCCCTCTTAGACAATCATTAAAAGCAGGTTGCATTCATGGCATACTACATGTCTTAGTCATAAACAATATATTCACAGGCATAAAAATATTAACACTGAGTATTGATCCAAAATTTCTGCTATAATCAGTTTCATATATGATGGGTGGGTGTGTTTGTTTAGGGAAGGTACAATAAAGCTAAGTCTTAGTCTTCTTTAATAGGAAGTCATTCAATACAGTAAAAAGAATGAAAAACATTCATAAAAGGCAACAGAGATAAGTTATTTAGAAATATGAAGATAAGTACCAGAAGAAATAATAGTTTAAACGTTGTGTTTGGCTCTTGGGAATAGACTTCAGATTAAAGGCTGAGTAGGTCACTGTAAGCCATGCAGCAATATTTTAACATATATACTATTATTTTAATAAAAATTAAATTAATAACAATATAAAAAAGTCTAGTCTTAGAAGTCAGAATCCTGGTTCTGTCACAGTTCTGCTATTTACTAACAATCAACTCATGGAAAGTTATTTAACTCACTGAGCCTCAGATTCTTAGTCTAAAAATGGGATTGAAACACCTACCTAATAAAGTGGTCATAAGGATTAAATGAGACAACATGTGCAATACACTGAGCACCATGTTAGTCACATGCCACTATAGTATTAATAAATACTGTTTTCTAGTTAGTTTTCAAATTTGCCCCCCTTTTAACGTTCAGCAGAACCAGTGAACAAAACGTATCAACCTTGCTTTGTAAGAGTTATTATCAACTTAATTGTACATTTCTATACACTTATCTCCCTTTCCTGAACTTATACAAAGAATCTGTAGTCTCTACTAAGTAAATTTAGCATTGGCTCATAGTTTTATGTTGTTTTCAAATTGTTTTGTCTGTGGAAGTCATCTCCCCTCCTGTATTACCCCCTATATTCCTGGTTACACATTACATAACACAAGAAAACTGCTGATGGATATACACCTTTCCCAGCAGTGTTATACTTACTGTCTTATAACTGTGTCCAGCCAAGAAGAATTTGCTTCAGGAACTTTTAAACATGCCAAAGCCGAAGCCTTTATGAGGAAGTCATTGACAGAAATTTTGCTTTTCCCTTCTAACATCTGCAAAGACAAGAAACCATTTTAGTCTCTTAAATTCTCTTCCCAAATACTGAGATGACATAATCCTGACAAATGGGTGAAGAGAGAGATATACAAATGTCGTGATGTGGAAAGGATGAAATGTAACTGAAAGTGGGGTCTTTCATAGTTTTTAATGTAGTTTCCTGTTAAGCACTGCTTTAGCTGCATCACCTAAGTTATGGTATGGTATGTCTTCATTTTCATTTATCTCAAAACCAAAAGTTGGTTCTTTGAAAACAATAAATATTTAGCTAGATGACAAAGAAAAAGATTCAAATTCCTCAAACCAGAGATGAAATAGACATTATTACCTAATATACAGAAGTAAAAAGGATTATAGGTAATACAATGAACAACCATATGCCAACAAATTAGATATCCTTGAAAAAATGGTCAAATTCCTGTAAAAATACAAACTACCAAAACAAAATTAAAAAGGAACAGGACCTGTGAATAGATCTATAATTTAGACTAAAGAAATTGAATTGGTGACTTATGATAAAAACTACCCCATAGAAAAACCTAGACCTCGGTGACTTCGCTGGTAAATTATACCAAATATTTATTTAAAAAATTAATATCAATTCTTTACAACTTTTCCAAAATAAATAAATAAATAAGAGGAGGGAACCATTTCCCATTCATTCCATAAGGCCAGTATGAGCTGATAACCAAAACTAGACCAAGATATCACAATAAAAAAAGAAAAAGAAAAAAATGTATAGGTCAATCTCTCTCTTTTTTAAAGATTTTATTTATTTTATTATTTTTAGAGAGGTGAAGGGAGAAAGAGAGAGAGAAACATCAATGGTTGCCTCTTGTGAGCCCCCAACTGGGGACCTGGCCCGCCACCCAGGCATGTGCCCTGACAAATGGAACCGGTGACCCTTTGGTTTGCAGGCTGGCACTCAATCCACTGAGCCACACCAGCCAGGTCTCTTCTGAATATAGGTACAGAAATACTCAAAAAAAGATTATAGCAAACCAAATCCAGCAATATATGAAAAGAATTAATTCATCATAACAAAAGTGGATCAGGAAAGCAAAGTTGCTTTAACATCTAAGTCAATTAATGTAATAATGTCCTAATAGGATTTAGGACAAATAGGATTTATGACTATTCAAAAAGACTCAGAAAAGCATTTGACAAAATTCAACACCCCTTCATAATGAAAACATTCAACAAACTAGAAATAGAATATAACTTCCTGATGATAAAAAAATCTACAGAAACTCCACAATCATCATCATATTTCAGTAGTGAAAGACTTACTTCCCGGCTAAGATTAAGAACAAGACAGGATGTCCACTATTGCCATTTCTATTCAACACTGTACTAGATGTGCAAGCCAGATAAGTTAGGCAGTAAAAGGAAATAAAAGGCATCCACATTGAAAAGGAAAAAGCAAAACCATCTCTATCTGCAGATGACATGACTCTGTATATAGAAAATCCTAAGGAACACACTAAAAAGCAAGGTTGCAGGATACAACATAAAAAAGTCAATTTCATTTCTAAACAAAGCAACAATGTGAAAATAAAATTTACAACAGTACTAAAAAGAAAAATACCTACAGATAAATTTAGCAAAAGGAGTGCAAAAACTTGTCTCTAAAAATATAAAAATTGTTGAAATTAAATAAATAAATAAATGGAAAGATATCCCATGCTCAGAGTGGGAACACTTAATATTGTTAAGTGGCAATACTGCCCAAATTGAACTAAAGATCCCTGTCCCTATAGAAAACATCCAGAATAGCCAAATCTATAAGACAGAAAGTATATTAGTGGTTATTTAAGGCTGGGGAGGATGGGAGGATTGGGGCAGAGTTTATAGCTAACAGTTGTTTCATTTGGGGGAATGATGAAAATGTTCTAAAATTTATTGTAGTCATACAACTCTGAATATATTAAAACCCGCTAAATTATAAACTTTAAATGGGTGAATGGTGTGTTATCTAACTATATCTGAATAAACAATTTTAAAGAATTGAATAAAATAATAAATTGGACATATATTTTTCATGTCTAATTTCCAAATAAATATATTATAAAACAGCTTTATTATTCTGACAATGAAGTATGCCATCATCTGTAACCCCTGAAGTCAGTTATAGTTGTGTTGATGCTTCTTCACTACTTCATTCATCCTAATATTTCATGCACCTAATATTTGAGTCTACGCTGCTGGGCATATAACTCTAAAGCCCTGGACATAAAGAAGTGAAAAAAAAAAGGATAAAAATTCTACTTTCAGGGAGCTCACGTTCTAAAGGGATGTCTAGATAATAAGTAAGAGAAACATATAGTATGTCAGACAGTTAAGAACTAAGGAGAAAAATAAAGCTGGGAAAAAGAACCAAAAAGAGAACTCCTTCACCTCACTCCTCTTCCCTAGAAACCCAGAGGTGATATTGAATCAAATCCTTAAGGAGGTGCAGGATGAATCCAAGTGGTTACTAGAAGAATATTCCATACAGAGGGAACAGCATGTGCTAAGGACCTAAAGTAGGAGTATACATAGGTAGGGTGTTGAGGAACAGCAAGGCAACCATTGTGTCTGCGGCAAAGTGAGTAAGTGGGAAAGAAGCAGGAGAGGAAGTCAGAGAGGTTACAGCCTGTGTACGGCCCTATGTGCCACTCTATGGAGTTTGGCTTCACTGCTTTGCACCTCCTTGAGTATGTTTCATATTCCTCTCTCCTACTCCATTCTTAAAAGAGACTTCTAATCCAGATCCTTATCACTATCAATTCACGCTTATATGACAAGCAAAAATTGTCTCTATCATTAAGGTATGCCAGTATGTATCTATTAGACTAATTTTTCATAAAATATTGCTATCCTGACACTTTTTTTTTAATTTTTTTTTTTAAATATTTTATTTTTAGAGAGAGGGGAAAGGAGGGAGAAAGGGAGAGAAATGATTGGTTGCCTCTTGCATGCCCTGACCAGGGACCTGGCCTGCAACCCAGGCATGTGCCCCAACCGCGAGTCGAACTGATGACCTTTGGGTTTGTGGGATGACACCCAGCCCACTGAGCTACACCAGTTGGGGCTTTTTTTTTGAGAGTGTGTTTATTAAAGCTGGTGACAGTGAAACAAGGAAGGGTTTAGGACAGAAGAAACAATGGGAGAGTACCTAGGTGGGGTTGCTTTCAGCTTACTAAAAAGTTGGAGAAAAGGGAGCCCTGGAGACAGGCTCAGGGAGTTGGCCTCGGATGAGCTATCACTGCCTATTGCTCCCTTGCTCGCTAGTCTCTTGGGGACCCTTAGTTTAAAAGAGAAAAGTAAAGATGTTTGTCAGAGAGGGAAGAAAGGCATGGGCATGTTCCCAAGAAGGAAAGCACACCCATGTCATTTTTACTTAATATTTAATTCATCAAGTCCGAATTCTGCTTACAAACCAATGTGCTCCCTAAACCAACAACTGTATCCACTCTAGAATAGGTAACATACCTCCACATACACTATACTTATTTCCTTTTTCAAAAGCACTTAGCCTTTATTATATACCATCATAAGAATCAACTTTCTTCAACATTTTTGTCAATCCAAATGCTTCCTGTTCAGTTCAACCAGGTCTTTCCTATACCATATTGAATTCCCCAACTACTTCCACTGGTCTCCCCATTCTCTGAACTTCCATAACACTTACCTAAAGGATGTAATTTAGCAGACCAGGGGCATTACCACAAAGAGACTGATCTACAATAGAATAGTTTTACTTTAATAAAAATTGCCTCCTTTTTTCCACATGCATTATCTACTTAATTAGATCATAACTCATGGAGAAGGATTCTGCCTTATTTATGTTCCCAAAAGTGCCTTATACTAAACACCATGTAAGTGCTTTGTACTTAAATAAAAACATGAAATAAACATACTATTTCTTACCTATCAAAAGACTCAGGTAGTCTCATAGAATCACAGTGACTCTGCAAGGCTAAAATGGATTCATGACAAAATCAACTTTAAATGACAGGCTTTAATCAAGGGTTAGAAAAATGAAAATTCTCCAGGATAGTCTATACAAGTAAAATTAAGATGACATTCATTTTCCACCATCAACTGGCATACTATTACAAAAAATATGGGCAAAATGTCAACGTTTAGTGGGAAAAAACAAGATTTTTAGAATTTATAAAATTGGAACTTCCAGACCTTTTACCTTATTAAGTTCTTTCCGAACCAACAAAACTTCTCCCATATTGACATCAACAGAAAGGTAATAATGAGGTATGGTTTGCTTAGACTGCATTAACCGTTGTGCAATAACCTGAAATCAAAGAGATTGAAAAGTCAATTATCTTGAGTTGAGATGACACTTCACCTAATCCAGGATTCTATTTGCCCCCTTACCCTGCTCCCTAGTAATGCTTACCTCAAAAGCATAATTAGATTTGGAAAATGGAGAGCTATATCACCATACTTAGACCCTTCCAACAGTATTTAATCAGAACATACTGTTTATCCCAAGTATTTAATTGGCCAAACCAAACATCTCTTAAACTAATCATCTAAGATTCTCAACTAAAAACAACTCTTAGTGTTTTAAACTATGGATGCAATAAAAAAGATGCCCCTAACAGCATAAGTTCCAGATTTATGACAGTACTCTTACTCGACGAATGTTGCTGATAGGGATATCTGTGAAGACACCTGTAGAAACTGGCACCACTCCTGGAGCTGGGGGAGGCACAGCAGCTGCTAGAGCCTATGGGAAGGTAAAAAAAAAAAAAACTTTCATAACTGTGGCTCAGCCTTAGCATAAGCAACTGGGAACAACTATCAGTTATAACTCTTGTACAAATGATAAAATAAAAATTAAAAGGCTTACAGAGAAATAGCTATTTCTATCACAAGGGATCAAAAAGGACTCAGATTTGGATGTGCTTGTTTAAGAATTTTGCTTTTAATTTTTATACTTAGAATTTTGTAATCGTGTTTTAAGTGTCATTGTTCTTTAAGCTGGAGTACTTTAATGATTAATTTATGTTGAAAAGCAATCAAAAGCATTTTTAAATTGAAAGGATTAAGAGAGAAATTTAAACAAGGTGATTCATTTTCTTGAAGTGTTAAGAAAAATAACAAGTCTTTCATTTTAAAGCAAACATCTAAATAACTAAACATTTCCCTTACTTTTAGCTGTGTTAGCACCTTAACCAATTAAACAGAAGTTGGCTATGTGAATTTAATCCTTGTGGAAATAACCACAAAAAACTCAATCCCCAATTAACTCACTTGCAAGCATGCTTTTAAAAATAAGGCCTTGCCCTAACTGGTGTGGCTCAGTTGGTTGGGCATCATACAGCAAAACGAAAGGTCATGGGTTCACTTCCCAGTCAGGGCACATGCCTGGTTGCGGGTTCAGTCCCAGGTTGGGGTGCTTACGAGAGGCAACCAATTGATGTTTCCCTCACACACAGGTGTTTCTCTCTCTCCCTTCCCCTCTCTCTAAAAATAAATAAAGAGAGAATAACGATGATTTAAATACATATATACATACATGCATAAATAATAGGGCCTGGCCCTGGCTGGGTGGCTCAGTTGGTTGGAGCATCTTTCTGTACACCAAAAGGTTGCAGGTTCAATCCCCAGTTGGGGCACATACAGGAGGCAACCTATCAATGTTTCTCTCTCACATGGATGTTTCTCTCTCTCTCTCTCTCATCAATGATTAAATAAATTAATTCAAAAAATAGAGAGAGCCTGAATGAAAAGGGGAGGATGTGTTAGAAAAATTTTATTATCACTATTCAGAAAACCTCAATTTGGAAAGCATGTCAATGTAGTGTATCATCTTTTTATAGAGGAATGACATCACATTCATATCCATATATTGTAGCCAATGACATTAGACAGAAGAAAACACAGCTCTGGTTAAGCTATTTCATTCATAAATAATGTATGAAAGGGCCCAACAGGCTGAACAAAGCAGGGGACAAACTGGGAAACAAAAAAGCCAATGTAACTCACAGGAGCAGCTTTAGCAGGCACAAAAGAGTCGATGTCCTTCTTGATGATTCTGCCTTCTGGTCCAGTTCCTGGAGGAGACACATAAATAACAATCAAACAGATGAGAGTCTACTATTGGTTCTTCAGGGAGACCTATAGCGTGATTCTGAAGTTCAAGTTCATCAGGATTCTCTTCCAAAGACCCTAAAGGGATCATGGCCTTAATCCTGCCCCTTAAAGTTCTCCCTAAAAATACCAGCTTTTGTCAATTATTAATTTTAATTCAGAGTGTCCTTGCTTGATCGGTAGTGATTCTTTCCTTTTTAACTATAGCAAGTATTCCTCTTTTAAAATTTTATCTAATTAAGCTATACTTTATTTTTTCATTTTATTTACTTTTAAATCGGGAAATACCAGCATAAGGACAAGGCTGAGTACAATTTATACCTCCAAAAGGAAGTCCAGGTGCCTCCTCTTGGTTAGTACAAAAAAAAACCCTTTTGAACCCTGAAGTAGATCTCATTTAGGTTATAGATTCATTTGATCATAAAGAATTTCCTTTGTATAGAGTCAACAGTTATGGTAACAACTCTTTTAGATAAATCGGGCAAGTTAATTTTTTCACCCCAAAACAGCACAATGATCTCAAGCATAATGATCTCATTTTTAGAACCATTCACTCCTTATGTGGTCTCCATTTTTCACACTTTCTCAACAGTATTGGATTGGCCAAAAACTCCATTTAGATTTCTCCATAAAATAAGACATATTTTTCATTTTCACCGATAACTTTATTGATTTGGATTATTTTGAGTATGCCACCTATTTCCCACATGGTATAACGCTGATTGTTCTCAATTAATGTCTTACTTTGACTGTTATCAACTTCAAATGGTCTACCGGACCGTGGAGCATTGTGCACCGAGAAATCTCCAGCATGGAACTTCACAAACCACTTTTGACTCTTTTGAATGGTCATAGTACTTTCTCCATACACTACACAAATCTTTTTTTTCTTTTGCATTTCAGTTGTTTTTACCTTTCTTGAAATAATAAAGCATAATATGCCAAAAATGTCGCATATTTTCTTCCATCTTCAATATTAAAATGGCTATACAAAAATTCACTGATTTTGGTAAGATTTTTAAAAATATGCACCCTGATATGACAGCTGTCACAATACAATCTAACAAAATCGTTTCAAATTAAATTAAAGACAACTAAGAGCTACTAAAGCCATCTTATGGAAAAAAACAAGTGAACTTTCTGGCCAACCAAATAGCCGAGTTTCTAAAACTGGCCTGTGTTAGAGACTCTGAAGGAAACAAGTACAATGTCACACTTGAGGAATGATCTCCAAAGTTTTCTTAATTGGCTTAATTTTATTTTCAACTTCCTTCCTCTTCTCATCCATAACCTCTTGGGTTTAACTTCAAACCCAGGTAGTAGATAATCTTGAACCTTAATTCTAAGGAGATTCAGAATTTAGTTATTAAACTACCTTTTACATTGGCCCCCTTCTAGAAAAAATGTGATCAAACTGACTAATCTTGCCCCAAGGCAGACTTTTAAAAGAATTCTCGTTATATGCAGTTCACCCAACTCCTTTTCTTTTTTATATGAACTGAGTTGGCTAGGAGTGTGTTTATTCTCACCAGGAGCACTAGAACAGAGGTAGCAGTACCCCTATTAGAGTCCCCTCCTCCATAAAACACAGAAATCATAACCTCCCCTTACAACCAAGGCTGACCTGGACACCACAAACCCTCAAAAGGAGGAAAGCTGCAGTACTGCCTTGCCTTATGCTAACCTTTAGCCACCCCTAAGAATTTCCTATTAGGAGTTAGTTGATATCTTTTAAAGTCTTTTGCCTATCACCCTAAGAAGGAACAACAGGCCATCAAAAAGCAATACAATAAAGGGAAGAATACTACAGTAGGATAAAAAGTGTAGGGTTGTTAAACAGAAACTAAACGGATAAATATAGTCACTTAATCTCATCTGATCTTCAGTCTCATCTGTAGGACAGAGATTATAATACTAGCTCCTGTTCACAGAAATGGTGTGAGGATAAAATGGGATAGTGATAAAATCGCCAGTTATGAAAACATTCACAAGGAGGTAAAGTAGAGCATAGGGAACACAGTCAATAATATTGTTATAACTCTGGTGTCAGATAGGTATTGGATTTATCAGGGTGAACACTTCATAAGATATATAAACATCTAATCACCATGCTGAACACCTAAAACTAATATAATATTGTATGCCAACTGCAAAATAAAAAAAATTAAAAAATGGGATAGTGATGTGAAAGTGCTTTGAAAAAGAAAACATAATATTGGTAGCTTTGAGACAAATCAAACTCTGAACATCAGGATTTAGGATATGAAGCCTCAACAAATTCAGGAAAACTGAAATCATATCAAGCATTCTCTTGGATCATAATGGCTTGAAACTAGACACCAACCTCAAGGAAAAAACTCAAAAACATTCAAAATCATGAAGACTGAATAACATGCTATTAAACAATGAAGGAGTTAATCATGAGATCAAGGAAGAAATCAAAAAGTTTCTGGAAACAAATGAAAACAAACACAGCATAGCCCAAAACCTATGTGACACAGCAAAGGCAGTCCTGAGAGGAAGTTCATAGCAATATAGGCCTACCTAAAAAAAGAAAGAAAATTTTCAAATAACAACCTAACCCTACATCTACAAAAACTAGAGAAACAACAAAGTCTAGAGCGAGTAGAAGAAGAATATAATGTAGATCAGAGCAAAATTAAATGACATAGAGACTAAACAAACAATTCAAAGCATTGATAAATCCAGGAGCTGGTTCTTTCAAAAGATAAAACTGACAAGCCTCTAGCCAGACTCATCAAGAAAAGAGTGAGAGGACCCAAATAAACAAAATCAGAAATGAAAGAGGAGAAATGACATCTGATACCACAGAAATACAAAGGATTGTAAGAAATTACTACTAATAACTATATGCCAAGAAATTGGACAACCTGGGTGAAATAGGCAAATTTCTAGAAACATATAATCTTCCAAAACTGAATCAAAAAGAAGCAGAAAGTCTGAATAGTCTGGTAACAGCTAGCAAAACTGAAGCAGGAATCAAAAAACTCCCGGCACACAAAAGCCCTGGACCAGATGGCTTCACAGGTGAATTTTACCAAACATTTAGGGAAGAGCTAACTCCTACCCTCCTCAAACTATTCCAAAAAATTCAAGAAGACCAAGGACTCTCCAACTCTTTTTATAAGGCCAGTATTATCCTAATTCCAAAACCAGGTAAAGATACAACAAAGAAAGAAAATCACAGGCCAATATTTCTGATGAACTTAGATGCTAAAATCCTCAACAAAATACTGGCAAACCAGATCCAGCAACACATTAAAAAAAAATCATACACCATGATCAAGTGGGATTCATCCTAGGGATGCAAAGATGGTACAATATTCGCAAATCAATAAATGTAATGTATCACATAAACAAAATGGAAAGACAAAAATCACATGATCATATCAACAGATGCTGAAAAAGCATGTGATAAAATACAACGCCCATTTATGATAAAAGCGCTCAGCAAAGTGGGAACAGAGGGAGCATACCTCAACATAATAAAGGCCATATACAAGAAACCTACTGCCAACATCATACTAAAAGCGTTCCTCTAACAACAGGCACAAGATAAGGGTGTCCACTTTCACCACAGTATTGGAAGTCCTAGCCATAGCAGTAAGACAAGATATAGAAGGCATCTAAATCAGAAAGGAGGAAGTAAAACTATCATTATTTGCAGATGACATGATAGTGTACATAGGATTTAGGATTTGAAAGTTTCTCCCCAAATGATTACATTTTAGTCAAATCTGCTAAGTAATCTGTCTCTCCAGGGAGGGGAGGGGGACTGGAGATTGAGCCCAACAACCAATGGCCAATGATTTAATCAACCATGTCTTCTTCCTGAAGATCCTATAAAAATAAAAACTCTTGAATAATGACATCTGGAGAGTTTCTAGGTTGGTAAATACATCATTGTGCAGGGAGGGTGGTACTCCCAGAGATGGTATGGAAACTCTGCACCCTACCCAACCTACAAACCCATACCTTGTCCTATGCATGTCTTCTGTTTGACTGTTCCTGAGTTGCATGCTTTGTAATAAACTGGCAATAGTTAAGTAAAGTACTTTCCTGAGTTGTATGAATCGTTCTAGTAAATTATTGAACCAGGGGTAGGGTGGGATGGGGGTGTCTTAGGAACTCCTGATTTACAGCCAATGTGTCAGAAGTATGTGTGGTCCTAGGACTTGCAACTGTCATGTGAAGTAGGAGCAGTTTCCTGGGATTGAGTCCTTAAACCAGTGGTTCTCAACCTTCCCAATGTCGCGACCCTTTAATACAGTTCCTCATGTTGTAGTGACCCCCAACCATAACTAAAGCATAGTGATTAATCACAAAAACAGTATGTAATTATATACGTGTTTTCCAATGGTCTTAGACGACCCCTGTGAAAGGGTCGTTCGACTTCCAAAGGGGTTGTGACCCACAGGTTGAGAACTGCTGTCTTAAACTATGGAATCCAATGCTACCTCTGGAGTTAGTGTCAGAATAGGATTGACTTGCTGGATACCCAGCTGGTGTTGTAGAACTGACTGTAGGTATGGGGAATAAAACACACTTGGTGTCAAAAGTGGTGTCAGAAAACACCACACAATCACCAATCCTTATCTTATTCTAAACCACTCCCTGATTTTACTATTAAATTCATTCGACCCCATCAAGACCTTCACTCCACTGATTCCTCTGTTCTCATCACCCTATCTCCTCTTTCTTTCATTTCCTCCTTACCCAGCTTACACTCTGTAGATCATTGTTATAATCACCCCCTGGTCAAACTCTAAAATGCTTGCCAGCACCAGAGCTGCTTAATGTTGCTGGAGGAAAAAAGTACACACCTGACTGTACTATAAATTCAGAGTCACAAACCTAAAATAGACACACAAAACTACACTGCAATATGTTTTCCTTGAATTCACTTCCTCAATCTCTGAGACCACTACACAATCTAACCTCAAACTTCCACACATTCATTCTCCAGCAGACACCCTCACTTCATATTTGATCAAATAGCAGCAACCAGAGAGGTACTCTACTCAACCAGTTCCAGAATCCACACTTGTAACTACTACGCTATACTCCCTTTCTGTTCATTTGATTCTTTAGTGTTGGTAATAAAACCACCTGAAACTATATCTTGTCTCTCTTATGAGCAAATGTTGGATGCACAAACAATACTCAGTGAATATTTGTTTAAATATTAATAAGTGAATCACCTAACTCTTAACTATATAAGAAGAATATTGGGATGTTTCCACTTATATCTTTAGTAAGGTAGCCAGTGTTGCTAATAAATGATCCTTCTTTACTTATCTAAATTCTTCAGATACAATTATTAACCCAGTCCTCCTCCCCTTAAAATTTATTCCAATTAACACTGTTGTCCCTGATTCTAATCACATATAAAGACAGGCAATATACTAGTTATAAACATTAAGATGGAAAAACAGGTCTCCTATTACAAGAATCCTCTGAGGCCCAAATAATTTACAACATTTCATTCTTGTATCTTTGGAGATTGGCTTGCTTTCTAACCACAAAATAACAGATTGCTAACATGATAACCAGCACTGAGTGCCCATAGCTTGACAACTGGGAAAATAACCATTATTTTCTCAAATAATTAAGGAAGGGAGAACACCCAAACAGAAGGCAGCACAGGGTGGTGGGAAGAATAAGACTTTGAAATTAAACAAATCCAGATTCAAACTGTTAACGTCACTACTTAACAGAAAGGGAGATCCTTCAAGAGTCTATTTTTGCATCCAAAAAAGTAGGGAATAATTCTTACTTCAGAAAGTGTTACACAAATTAAATGTGGAATTCAATGATTAGCTAATCATTTAATCTTAATTATCTTACATTAAACTTTAGCTTAATTTTAGTTTAAAAACATTTATTTAAATGCCACGCAATAACAGGGTGAACAAAATGACTATGTATTGACTAGTTTTATATTCTATTGTTCTAAGCGCTTCACCTGTTTTGATGCAAACTATTATCCCAGTTTTACAGATGTAAAAACAGATGGATTAAGTCATCTAAAGACATATAGAAGTTAAGTTACCCACCAAAGAACATATTACACAAAAAACGATAAAGCCACAATCAAACCCTAGATGGTATGATTCAAGACCCCATGCTCTTATCACTAAACTGCAACTTTTTCTTTGGATAGGAAAAAAAGTGAAACATTTTTCTTTTCCTTCTGGAAGCTCTACTGTAGTTTTATGTCCATTTTATTCTTTTAAGTCATTTCTAATCATTCAAACTTTATGTTATGTTTGTGTATTGTTATATTCAGTCAGCCTAGCAATAATAGATTTCTTATTATATAATCGAGTCCTGTAACTGTGCTGTGCTGAATAAGCACATTATACACAATTTTAAAGATTTTATTTATTTTTAGAGAGAGGGGAAGAGAGGGAGAAAGAGAAACTGACCAGCTACCTCTTGTGTACACTCTTACCGGGGACCAAACCTGCAACCCAGGCGTGTGCCCTCACCAGGAATCAAACCGGCGCTCTCTCGGCTTTGTGGGATGATGCCCAACCAAGCCACACTGGTAAGGGCAGGCACATTATATTTTTACCAATAATTAAGCAGTTTCCATATAATTAAAAAAGCTATGTAAGTTAGTTATACAGGTAGACCTTAGACTAAATAAAACACAATTAAGTTTCCCAAATCTATGGTGGCAACAAAGGAGGTATTTCCCTCCCTCACTCTTCTCCTCGCTATCCCGGATAAGATAACTATATTCTGGTGTACCTGCTGGTTTTAAGGAAGAAACTGAAATCAAATTTTAGCTTTACAATTCCATTCCATAGAAACAGACTTACCTTTTACTTGTGTAAGATCAATCCCTTTTTCTGCTGCCAGTTTCTTTGCAAGAGGACTAACAAACAACCTTCCTTTTGGTCCAGCGGGAGTAGCTGGGCGAGTGGCTGATGGTGTAGGGGCTACAGGTTGGGGAGTTGGAGGAACAGGGGTCACCTTTTTAAAAAAGTTACAAATCGTTAATTCACCACTGCAAAGATTGGTCTAAAAGATCAGCAGTTTACATTTTAAGTCAAAGCTATTTTAATTAAATAACTTCCATCTCTTTTCCAAAGATCATAACACAGTTTTACCTCTTAACCAACATAATACAGCTATATGAATAGCAATGCTTTATGTCAAAGACAACAAAGTCATCTTACTCCATCATAACATAAAGACATGAAATTTAATACTGCTGACCAGTACATATCCTATAGCCTTTCTTCACTTTACTCTCCTGCTGCTTCTTTATTTTTATTCTCTTAATCACTAGCATTGTTTTTATTTTTACTCAACCTAATTTCAAAATAATGTATTATGCTGGAAGGTTCCATGTTGAAAGTACCTTAAGAAATAAACTAAAACTACCACTCATCAGCTCCCCATGAGTGTACGGCAGTCAGAAGCCAAGTTTTCTCTGACAGAAATGTGTGCCTAGTCTACACATGTATCTGGCATCTGCAGAAGCTTTATCATAGTGTTGTCAATGCTCAAAGTTCATACAAGTTCATGTTACAGGTATATAGGATATAGTGTATAGTATATAGTGTCAGACTAAATTCTATGCAAAACAAGCCATGTTATGTCAAGGTTTGAATGTATTATAAATATAAGCCTGACCTACTATGATATGTGAATACCAAGAGGATTGATAGTGACAAAGATTACACAGTAAATTCTACAGAAAATGGGGAACAAAGCATTACTTTCCATATGCACATCAACATCTAAAGGAGAAAAGGAAACATGTCACCTCAGCTTTGTTCTCAGCATGACTCAAGACAGCAGGGAAAAAAGGAAAGTTACAAGGATCAAATTACTGACCTTAGGTGAATGGTGCAGTGCCACACCCCCCTAGGTCTCCACAAATGTTAACTAATGCCTTTTCTCATTCACAGAATTCTTGAGCTAGAAGGAACCTAGAATATTATCTAACCTGATCCCTGAATTTAGAAAGGAATAAAATAAGTGTTCCCTCAATTCTGGAAGCATACCTACCGGGGGAGGAGTAGATGGCAGTGCTTGTGGTTTCAAATCAGTTACTTCAGTTGGCCTATAGTCAGCAAAGGCTGGTATATCTGCCTCTTTTTCTACAATGATACAGAGTGGTGTTCCTAGAGGGACATCTCTTGTTCCTTCTGGGATTAGGATTTTTGCCAGGTACCCTTCTTCTTGTACTTCAAAACCTTAAAACAGAAAGAAAAACTATTATGGAACTTAAAGGACTCCCTTCTCCTCCAAATTCAAGACACAGTTTTAAAGTAGAAGGCTCTTCTTCAAACTAGCTATATAACCTTCTGCAAGCTATTTAACCTTTGTGTCTCAGCTTATTTACCTACAAAATGGGGATACTAGTAGAACCTACCTTATAGGGATGTTAGGAAAATCAAATGAACTAGTGTTTTTCAAGTTCTTAGAAATAGTAGCTGGTACAAAGTAAACACTAAATAAATATCTATTAAATAAAACTATGAGAGATTATAGACAGTGGTTAGTTCTAAACATTTTCCTAAAACATCTCCAAGGGCAGACCCACAAGACTCGCAGATGGCATTAACTGTACTGATACAAATCAGAACCACATGGATGCTAAATAAAGGGAGCTACTAGGCTTGACAGCGATGTGGATTACATCCCTAAAACCATCTTCGGAGTTCTTCAAAGAGGTTCTATTTGGTATTAAATCAAATATTTCAACCTAAAGAAATACAGTATTACTAGGGTTTCTATGGTGTTGACAATTTACATTTCATTCAGCTGCTGCTTTTCCTACAAGGAACTCACACATGAAGGGCTGCAAATGTAAAACTAAAGCCATTGCGGAAGACAACTGTCACCTTCTGGATCTCGGTTTTTTTTTGGTGTCGTGTCTCTCCCTGATGAACACATCTTTGACAAATGCTTTCACATCCCAGTTAAAAAATAATATCAAATAACATATTCTTAAAATAAAGGACTCCAAGACCACAACAAAGTTTAAAGAGTTTAACCAAGGTAATGTTTCTCTGCTGATTAGTCTCTAGAATATCGGCATCTACAGCAACATTGGTATTCAAAGCGGATACTGGTATGCAAAACAGACTATCATTACCAAGGTTTTTTGTTTGTTTCTCTCTTTTTAACAAACTGGATCCTTTCTTATAAAATCTATGGGGGAAGCATAATATGCAAAAAGATGTCCTGCTTGTTAAGTCCCCCTTTGCCCATCAAGGAATCATGGAGTTTGAAACCAATGATTTCATGATTTCAGAATACAATGTGAAAACCACCACTGAAGAGTATGCCAAGAATCTCCCACTGCATCTTTGGGGACTGGACAGGAAAGAAATATAATTATCTACAAAAATCTATAAATATTCTCACAAATATATTGTTATCTATGTGTGTTTTGTTATGAACATAAAATGAATAGAAAAAATATATGGAAATATGTTATCTGAAAGATATATATTCTGTCAGTCATTCTCAAACTATAAAAACATCTAAACCCTGGTTTCAGTTTTTTCTAAAAGTCATCTTAAATTCTTTGTATTTCCTGCCTTGGCAGTTATTTTCTCCTATTTCCTCTTTTTTTCCTTGCCCATTTTAGAGAATGGCAGTGCTGACATTACTTCTCAGTAACATAATAAGGCTAAAAAACAAACTCGGGCTTAAAAATAATCTGTAAATTGACACAGCCCTGATTCAATGAAAGTGCAGTATGAAACTGACAAATCTGACTATGCACACTTTTGCTATGAAATATACTGTTCCAGGAAATGAATCCCAAGGATTAAAAGGTTTCATGGTCGTCACTCACTCATTATAGGATAGGATGGCAATCCTCTTCCCTCACTGGAAAACTCAGTGTCTCAACCATTAAGAGCTGAAGAAATCTCACCTATAGTGGCCTTGTCAGTCTCTATCTCTGCCAATAAGTCTCCTTCACTTAGCTTCTCACCCACTTTTTTTTCCCATCTCTGAACTGTGCCCATGGTCATGGTAGGAGAGAGGGCAGGAAGAACCACCTGCAGAAACAAAACAATTACTGCTTAATACTGGAAAGCTTTGGACACAATGGCATTCAGGCAAGCTTAGTTTCTTAGCGATAGTGACCATGACAATCCAAACTCCCATCTGCCTGATAACCCCATACCAGCAAAAATTCTGTGCTCAATAGTGTCCTACCAGTTCAATTATCCTTAGGCTGAAGCTGTATCGTATCAGTGATGACCTGACCTACTCTCCAAAGTTTAAAGCAATAAGCAGATGGAAAAGATTATCTTTCTAGACAGTCAAAATTAACTCCTCAATTTCTAAGCAAAGAGCCTCTTTTCAGCTTTTTTAACACATATTAAGGTAGAATTTTTCATTTCCACAGAATGAACGTGGTCCAGGCTATGTCATTAAAATTTTGCCATACTCCGTATTAGCATCTATATTTTTACTCAGAGGAAACTGCATTTCTTCCGAAGTTCCCAGATATATTTCCAAAATTAAAAATAACTAATATTAAGAACTCTTCTTTACAATAGCCACTTCCACCCCAATGAAATCTAAACACCAGATTGGCTGGTCTAAATTAAAAATTGTTTTCCTATTTATATGGCTGTGTGCCCACTGAATTTGGATGCTTACTTAATTATGGATTTTGTTTGCAGTCTTTTTAGTTGCGTGTGTCTAATTAACAGTAGGATTATGCTGAGAGAAAAATCATTTCAATTGATATTTCAGGAAGGTGGGAAAGAAAACTTTAATTAGAAAAAAATTTTAAATGTTATTCTTTAAATACTTTATTTATTTTTTTAGAGAGGGAGAGAAACATAAATGTGAAAGAAAAACATCCACTGGTTACCTCTCACATGCTCTCAACTGGGGACCCGGCCTACAACCCAGGCATGTGCCCTGACTGGGAATTGAACCGGTGGCTGGCATCCATTCAGTTTGCAGGTTGACATTCAATCTACTGAACCACACCAACCAAGGCTAAATGATTTCCTTGTTCAAAATTTGTCATCTTCATCTACTACTTATCATTAGTGGAGCTGGAATAAAGATGTGGTACATATATATACAATGGACTACTACTTAGCCATAAAAAGATGAAATACAGTATTGCCATGTAGGACAACGTGAATGGATTGTGAGAGTATTATATTAAGTGAAATGAGTCAGAGAGAAAAGGAGAACTGTATGATTTTACTCATATGTAGGCTATAAAACAAAAGGCAACAAAAAAACAAAACACAAAGTTATAGATATAACAGAATGGTGGTTACCATAGGAGAAGGAGGGTGGGAGAGGATGAAGAGGGTAAAGGTGGTTATTACAAGATGACAAAATGGGACTAGACTTCGGGTCTAGTTCTATTATGAACACATAATAGAGAACAGGTGTTGTAGTATAAGGTGGTATGCCTGGAATTTATCTCATGTTATTGACCAATGTTACCAATGACTTTTATAATAATAAAAAACCCTCACTAAAAAAAATTAGAGAAGCTTATAATCTCTATGCAGTATCTTAAAGAATAATCAAGACACAACCCTAACACTTGCACAGTAAGACACAAACATAAAATGGAGAAATTAAGTTTTGGGTAGGCCAAAAAATCTGTTTAGCTTTTTCTGTATGATGGCTCTAGTAGTGCTTAGTTGTCTTTAACTTCATTCAAAACCATTTTGTTAGATTTTATTCTGACAGCTGTCATATCAGCATGCATTTAAAAAATTATCAAAATAGGTGAGCTTTTGAGTAATCATTTAGTATTGAAGATGGAAGAAAATAAGCAACATTTTCAGAGTATTATGTTTTATTATTTCAAGAGAGGTAAAAATGCAACTGAAATGCAAAAAAAGATTTGTGCAGTGTATGGAGAAGGTGCTGTGACTGATCGAACATGTCAGAAGTGGTTTGTGAGGTATCTTGTACTATTGACATTTTGGCTGAATAAGTCTTTGCTGTGGGGCTATCTTATGCATTGGAAGAAATTTAAGAGCACCCCTACCTGTACCACTAGAAGCCAATAGCAGCAGATAGCTGCTATACTCAAAATATCCAAATAAATGAAGTTATTGGTGAAAATGAGTAATATGTTTTTTTTTATGGAAAAAACTAAACAAACTTTTTAGCCAACCAAAAAAGTTATGTGTAGTGAGACAGAATTTGCTGAACAAGATGAAGTAAATGTGTGAATACCAGGCAAAACTTGAGCATGAGTGACTGTTAATAATAGATCATGGAGTAGAACATTATGTCCACAAAGAAAATGATTCCTATACAGAAATCTCTACAAATAAACTAAGTGAAGGAAGAGTTCTAATCTTAATCCTTTAGGAAAAGGACAGCTGGTTTTCACCCATTTCCAGTATCTGAAACACACAAACATGCATCAGTTACCCTACTATCTAATCAACTGATTTAGTTTCTTAGAAACTGGCTTAATTAATAGATTCAACAGTGATTGTTGCCTTCAGCTTTGTTGCAATGCTATTATGGATGTCTATTCTATTATTTATTTTTGTCAGTTTTCTCATTTATTAATACTACTTACTGGACTACCTCACCCATTCTTAGAAAACAGAACACCACATGTCCAAGGAAAACAACAACTGGGGACTTTCACTTTCATTCAATAGACACTTCATTCGATAGCACCTGAGGCCTACTAAAAATTCTATTCATACACGGAGTAGGTAGATATAAGTACAAATAATCCCCAAAATCTAACAAAATATTCTTGAATGAGAAATGTCAAACAGTATCCTGTCTACTACATTGTGGTTGAGAAAGGTTAAAGTTAACGGTCCAAGTTAACAAACCTGGAAATAAGAACTAGGAATAAAGGTTGTCAAAATCCATGTTTAAATTTCTATTTGCTTTCAAACGACAAAAGGTAGCCATATTTAATGCCAGCTTCCAGAATGTGATAGCCATCTATGAAAATTAATGAATAAATAATAAACTTTCTAGAGCAAACACCCAGAGGCTGAGCCTCACCTGCATGTGAGTGGGATATGAGCTACCTGGAGCCTGAGCAGAAGGTGTAGGTGGCGAAGAAGTGGCAGCAGGGATTGGTGCTGGGGCTGCCTGTGGGGTAGGTGCTGCCGAGTCCAATGTATAATTTTTAAAAGCCTCAATATCCTCAGGTCTAAGGAAGAGAAAGAATGTGTAAGTATAAGGGGGATTATAATCAGATTTAGCTCCTACAGAGTCTTAGGAGCCTTTAACTCCAAAATTCTCAATTCTGGGTTAAAATACTGCACTAATCATCTAAGTTCCAAAAATTACCAGGGTGCTACTCACTTTTCAACTGTGATACAGATGATCGATCCAACTGGAACATCTCTGGTCCCTTCAGCAACAAGTATTTTTGCCATGTAACACTCCTCTATGCTCTCAAATCCAACAGTGGCTTTATCAGTTTCAACCTTTCAACACAAAAGTAGCTTAGGCTTGTGCTGCCAAATAGTATTAGCTTGTGCTTACAATTACACAATTTATGTGAAGAAATAACCTCTATCACAGATTTGAAAGAATTATTTTTATTTTTAAATTATTATTATTTTTTTAATCCTCACCCAAGGATATATTTATTGAGTTTATTTTACTTCTCTATGATTATTGAGCTTATAGAGAGGAAGTGGGGAGAGGAAAGGGAGGGGGACAGGGAGAGAAGAAGAAAAGGAGAGAAACATTGATGTGAGAAACACCAACTGGTTGCCTCACGTATGTGCCCCAACCAAGGGTCAAACCCACAGCCTTTAAGTGTATGAGACAATGCTCAACCAACTGAGCCACGCAGCCAATGAAGAAGGAATTACTTTTTTAAAACCTTAGCTAAAAATTCAGTTTGTTCAGCTGCTGAAAACTTATCTAACCAAGCTTCTCTAATATCAAGTTGAAATAAACATCTAAGTTTCTTAAGCAGAAGGAATAACTACCCACCCGGAAAGTTAATGCTCAGTTTAACTAACTCAGTCCTTTCTAACTTATTTCCATATTTTAAAACAACTTACCTCTGCAATTAGTTCACCCTCATTGATTTTCTCCCCTTCCTTTTTCTCCCAACGGGCAATGGTGCCTGCTTGCATTGTAGGGGAAAGAGAGGGCAATGGAACCTGCAGGAAAAAAAAAAACACACTAAATTTAAAAGGGGCTACTTAAATGTCAGTGTGGTTTAATGTTTCATACCATTCAACTTAATTTAATGCAAAGAGTTCGAGTCTCACCACACGGTGGGCACTGGGAATAAGGGAAGGATATAAAGGTAGTTCTTGCCACCAGACTCTCTCCAGTGACAAGCTTCCTGTTCCACAGTCCTATTGGTCTGACAGAGCAAGTATTGTACCTTAGCAGACGTCAAGTAGAGCCCCAGGTCTGGAGCTCTTCTTTCAATGAAACAAATCAGGAGAGGGAAGCTCAAGAGTTACTGCAACGCTGGGTATTGGAAAAGGGACAATGACATATATTGAGAAGAGCATGGAGGATCACTGAAGCCTCTGAGGGAAGATCCAAGGCCAAGAAGTTGACCCTGAAGGGCAACGGGGTCCTGAGAAGTACAGGTCTGGGGCTCACCTTCTGATGCGGGGGGAGACTATACCAGCGACGGCCAGGCGATTCCAAAAGCTGCAGCAGAAAGCGATTCCACGGGGTGGCCCACGAGCCGGGGCGCCAGCCGCCGTGTGCCCGGCCTCTACAATACCCAGTGGTCGCGCGGCTGCATCGAGCCCGAGCTGGACCGACCTGCGCGTCCGCGCACGAAACTCCCGGTTCCTGCTGCAAGGCCGCCCGCCGAGCCCCGAATCCTGCCCTGGGACCCGCATTCTGGGCCCGCCGCGCACAAACGCGCCACATAGTACCACTGCCCCCAACACCCCCAGACCAACGCCGTCTCCGGAGTGACCTCTCCAAGAGCAGTGCGGCGTTGCCGTCAGCCAAGCCGCGCAGCCGCACGTTGTCGTAAAACGGGCTCCCAAAATGAGCCCCACCCTCTTCCCCGCACCAGAAGTGGATTTAACTACACTCTTTCTCGTAGTGGTGGCGGGTGGTGGTCTAAAGTGGGGGAGGGAGGTTGCGTTGGAGCCTCGGGGCAGCGTCGCGGCGTAGCCAACGCAGGCGCAAGTTTGGAGAAATAAGACATCGAGAGGAACTTAAGGTGGCGGAGTCCTAGGAGAGGAACCTCAGAGCAGGACGGGGCCCAAAGGAGATGAAGGGCACGCCCGCAAGGAAGAGGCCTAAGTAGGCGGCGAGAGCCTGGCTCTCCCGCAGAGTGGTGCGAGAAGGTGGGCTGAAGGAAGTAACCCGAGAGCCTTAGGGCGAGGGGCGGGGTTTGGAACGCCGGTGTAGATAAAGGTGGGAGCGGGAACCGCCCCAGGGCTAGTCTGAGAGTTCCCGGAGGTCTTCTCGGCCTTTACTGACGCTGCAAGGGAGCCCCGCTCCGCGCAGGCTGTGCTGGGTTACAAAGATTTAATTTCAGGTTTGTAGCCCAACGGGAAACCGGAGTGAACGGGTTTTCCAGCTAAATGGTGTGAATGACAGCCAAGTGGTAGATACGCTCTCACATCCTGGTATACTGTAGCAGGATTAAGCATATTCCCTGTATGAAAATACCAGTTTACAAAACATTTGCGTTTCTTATATACCATAGAATCTCTTTAAAAGTCGCAAAAGCTTTGTTGTGCTTGAAATATATTGCCCTAAAACTAAATTGTAAGCCCGTGGAGAAGGAGGCATTGCCTATATTGCCTTTTGATGTCTCCCCAGAATTTAGTATCTGGAAAACAGTGGAAGCTGAATACATGTCCTTTGAATTAACAAGTAGTTTTCTACAACATTTGTTAGGTACACTTTACTGTAGTGATATCATCCTATAATTAGAAAATACCTCATTTCTGAGCTGAGGGTGACATTAGATTAGCAGGAAGCTAGTGCTGTATTTATATCTTAAACCCCCAGTGTGCAGATGGTCAGAGAATGTTAAGAACAACAAATAGGAAAGTGGAACATTTAAAAACATGTTCAACCTTGCTAGTAATTTAACATTTGGAAAATTAAAACAGCCAGGAGGTACTATTTCACACCTACTTAAATTAGAAACTATAGTCTAAAAACCCCGTATTAATGAGATTGCAGAGAGATGATCTCATTTGGGGGCACTAAATACTGGTTGTTCTAGCGGTGCAATTTAGTAAGGAATAACAATAATAAAAGTTTATATTCCCCCCACCCACCCAAAATCCTATTCTGTTATCCTTGAGGCGTTGAAAACAAGGGAATAAACATTTTGGTATTTTTATAACGAAGAGAAATGGAAAAAATACACGTAACTATACAAAAATGAGGAAAAAATTGAGCAGGGGCAGCTGCCTAATAATAATATGCATGCAATACATTTGAGAAATACAAAATTTCCAGATTAAATGGAAAGGCACATTTGAAATAATATTAAGTAGAGCAATTATACTGTATTGTTAAATTATGTAAAACTAACAAATAATTGGATCAGTGGAAACATGTTCAGCTTATAACTTTAAATTATATTAAAAATGTAACAATTTTGAATTGCCTAAAATATCTACTTCAACTGCTTCTGAATTTAATAACGACCTAAATTAGCCTTTGTAGATGATATTCAGTTTGCTGTTAACTTTACTTAGGTAGGCTTGCTTAAACCTTGTTTTGCATTTGTCAGTGCATAGCAAGTTTGCATTTTGAATATACTTCTGATAGGTGTAGCTAATTCATAGGAGGGCACAGGTCAAACAGTCCAGATATGATGATAACTTGACCCCAGAGGGAGGCTAGGAATTCTTACATTCATCAAATCAGTCCTGAGAGAATAGGCCTGAACTCCCCTAAACGGACTGGATAAAGGAGTTTAAGAAAAAGGAAGACAAAAACTGTAATAGGGTTTGCATTCTTGAGTTCTTATTAGTTTGCGTATTTATGTATACTACCAAAATAAGGGCTATATCAATTAATTTTCTTTGATAAATAACCTATTTTGTGCTTACATTAGAAATACTGGACTTTCAGCCAAGATGGAGGTGTAAGTAGACACGCTTCTCCTCCTCCTCACACAACCATAAGGATTACGTACAACTACCTTAAAACAAAAAACAACCAGAACTGATGGAAAATTGAACTGTGTATGGGTCCAACAACCAAGGATTTAAAGAAGTTATATTCATACAAATGGGTAGGAGCAGCGGAGATGGGGACTCAGGGAGGAGAGGACACAGTGTGCAGAGGCAAGGTGGCAGTGGCAAGGCAGAGGCTGTGGCCAGTGGAATAGGTAGTCTTGTTACAGAGCAGAGTCCCCAAGAAGATGGGAGGAGCTTTGACCTTAGAATAGTGACGAAAACCTTATGGGGCCTGCATCACAGGCCTCGGTCAGTCATTTAAAATTAAGGCGGCAGCCGTTAACGGGGAGGGAGAATCATGTGGTTTTGAAAGGGAGAAGAAGGCCACGAGAGGTTTGCAAGGAGGCTGGGTACTCCATGCGGTTTGCAAGGACAGAGAAGGGGAGAACCGCGACCCAGGGAAAACCTCCCCAATCAGGCACAAATGATTGGAAGCTGCTGGGAAAGCTGAACTATGGGAAGTAGGGAAGGGCATTGCTAACTTTTCTATTCTAAAACTACCCTGGTTTGGCAGGGGGAGACAGAACTATGTGTTTGTCGGTGTTTTAAAGAAAGTAAAACTTAACAGCAGAAATCTGCCATTAATTAAATCTGTATAACCTTTAAATAAACAATTCCTTTTCTTTTCACCAAATTCTGATATTGAGAATTATGCTCTTGGTGGCAGGCAATCAAGCCCCTCATAACTGAACAGCCTGTGGGTTCTGCTTCAATTGGGGCAGTCTGTGAGTTCTGTTTCGATCCCACATTCACATGTAGCAGGTAAAAGCCGGGAGGGGTACCCGGGGAGCCATCCCAGCTTCAGGCTAGACCGCACAGCTCACAGTTCCAGCACCAGGAAAATTAAGCCTCATAGCTTCTGGTTGTGAAAACTAGTGGGGGTTGAGCAGCAGAAGAAACTACCCATCCCTCAGGAGAGTCTGTTTAGAGGGCCCCCAGGGTCCTAGAACGTATGAAAACCCACCCACTCTGGGAACCATGACCAGGGCAACAACTAGAGGAGTACCAGTGGCATATGGGAAGTGGGTGAAGTGACTGGAAAAGAGGCAAGTGCCAAGCACGCAGAATTGTTCCTTCTCTGACCCCTCCCACACACACACCACAAGGCAGTGAAAAGGGTCACCCAACACTGATGAATACATAAGGCCCTGCCCCTTAAATGTAACAGGTGCTTCAGCTCTACCTAATACATAGAGGCAAACAGAGGAAGGCTGTCAAACTGAGAAGACAAAGAAGCATGGCCCAAATGAAATGACAGACCAAAACTCCAGAAAAAGAACTAAGGAAAAAAGAGATAGCCAACCTATCAGATGCAGAGTTCAAAACACTGGTCATAATGATGCTCGGAGAAATGACTGTGTATAGCAAACACATAAGGAAAGAAATGAAGGCTACACTAAGTGAAATAAAGAAAAATCCATAGGAAACCAACAGTGAAGGAAAGAAGCCAGGATTCAAATCAGTGATTTGGAACAAAAGGAAGAAAACATTCAACCAGAACTAAATGAATAAACAAGAATTCAAAAAACGAGGAGAGTTTAAGACTTGGGAACATTTCCAAAAGTGCCAACATCCAAATCATAGTGATGCTGGAAGGAGAAGAGGAAAAGCAAGAAATTGAAAACTTATTTGAAAAAATAATGAATGAAAACCCCTGATTTGGCAAAGAAATAAACATACAAGTCCAGGAAGTACAGAGAGTCCCAAAAAAGTTTGACCCAAAGAGGACCACACCAAGACACAAAATTAAAATGCCAAAGGCTAAAGATAAAGAATCTTAAAACCAGCATGAGAAAAGAAGAAAGTTACCTACAAAGGAGTTCCCATAAGACTATCATCTGATCTCTCTAAAGAAACTTTGCAGGCATGAAGGGAGCAAGAAGTACAGTAGTCCCTCTCTATATTGCAGTTCACTTATCGTGGCCTCACTGTATCGCGGGATTTTTAAAATATTATATTTAATTATTTATCGCGGATTTTTTGCTATATTGCAGGATTTTGCGGTACTGTATACATATGTTGTTAAAGTCACATAGGTTTAAGAGTGTAGAATATGTTTAAGAACGTAAGTAGTGTTTATAAGAGTGTGGAAAAGGTTAATGAGGGAGTGGGGAAAGTTAAGGGACTGGGAGCAGTTTGTGTGTGGGAAGGGTTTATAAAGCCTTAAAATATATATAAATACTAAAATAAATGTAAGGTTCCTACTTTGCAGATTTTCACCTATTGCGGGGGGTGTCTAGAATGTAATACCCATGATAAGTGAGGGAATACTGTATTCAAAATGATGAAAAGCAAGGACCTACAACCAAGATTACTCTATCCAGCAAAATTATCATTTAGAATGGAAGGGCAGATAAAGTGCTTCCCAGACAAGGTAAAGCTAAAGAAAGGTGTTCATCATCACCAAGCCCTTATATGAAAAGTTAAAGGGACTTATTTAAGAAAAAGATCAAAACTATGAACATTAAAATGACAACAAACTCAACTATCAACTGAATCTAAAAAAAAATCTAAAACTAAGCAAATAACTAGAACAGGAATAGAAACATAGATATGAAGATCATATGGATGGTTATCAGTGGGAAGGAGGAAGGGAGAGAATGGGGGAAAAGGTACAGGGATTAAGAAGCATAATTGGCAGGTATGAAATAGGGCTGTTACAAATAGTAAAGGAAATGTAGAAGCCAAAGAACTTATAAGCATGACCCATGGACATGAACTAAGCGGGGGGAAAGGGTAAGTACCAGGTAGAGAGGGGAAAAGGGGAAAAAAATTGGGACAATTGTAATAGCATAATCAATAAAACATACTTAAAAAAATACCAGTAGTAAAATGTCAATAGCAATAAAGTAGTCCTTATCTCCACTCTCCAAGTAATGAATAAACATGTTACCAGGCAGACCACTCCAGGAAATTTACTTTCACTAAATTGCTTTATTGATTAATTTCAGTTGATAAACACAAGTGAAAATGACTAATAGTATTTAGTTTGCAAACTCCGTTTTATTCATCGTGTTTGTTTTTTTTAATTAGTTCACAAATCTGGTATTATACAGGCAATTAAAACTGGTTACCACTTTGATCATCAGAAGCCTCTGGTATAACAGTCTTTACGAAAACATTGTAAAACTGAGGGAATACATAGTAATAATCTCTTTGAAAGCATGGTTGCAAACATTCATGTTCCTAAGAAAATATAACTTTACATATATATTTTAAGCAAGCTATACCTCTTACACAAATTCAGAAGGAGTGTGCATTCATAATGTTTATTTTATAGAAAAAAAATTATTGTGACCTAAATGCTTTTAAGTGATTAGAGTCCTCTTGGATTGGATAGAGATTATAAGATATTTTCCCCAGTTTATAACCATTCTGGTCAAAAAGAGCCGAAAAGTTGGTCAGTAAGTAGGACTGCCATTTCCAAGTAAGTGTAACCTAAATTCTTTAGGTACAAGTGGTAAAGTGTTCCAATTCCAGCTAATTTAGGGAACTGAGTAAGTATAGCATTCAGTTTTTAAATGAAGGCTTTTAAAGGAATTGAGCTTTCTACTAAATTAGTTTTTATAAGAGGGTTGGGTTTGTTTGTTTTTTTTTAATCTGACAGGGTTTGGAAATTATTTTATGTACTCTAAACATTCTAGTTCCTTAGTTTTCTCTAAAAAACTAAAAAGCCACTAGTGAACAATACTCTGAATAAGTCAACAGGCCTCTTAGAGTGCAGCCACAGTGTATCCAATAGGAGACTAACTCATACCGGGATGAATCAATGCACACTCCTCTCCAGAAGGTTTCTCTGTTTTAAGAAACCATAATGAACATTACCAACATATTTTATACAAGAATTACTGGAATGAAATCTAGTAACGGGTGCTTAGTTATTAACCCTGGCATATGAGATTAATGAGCTAACAGGAAAAAACTACCTCATTTTCTCCCCTGAATTCAACTTCAGCTTTCTGTGAAGGCACTAAGGCCACGCAGCTTCTTTTCCAAAGGATGTAGAGATAAAAAGACAATAAGGTAGAGGACTGAAATTTTTCTCTGATTCAATTTTCTCTTCAAAGGTAAATTCTACATGGTGGTAAGAATGTTTGCTGAAAGAAAACTAACAAGTACAAACTGTATTAAGAGACAGACACTCTACATAAATTTACTGGAAATACAATAACAAATTTGGCTTGATAATCCTCATGCTGTCTTATAGCAAAACACTAAAATTCATGCAACAGACAAATTAGTTTCATGAGGACTTTTTCTCCAGATTTCCTGGGAAAAAGAAACTGAGAATATACTGTTTTCTTCTGTTTGTTTTCATAATGAATTATTCTTGCTTTTGACTGACTTTCCCAAATTTTTGCAGTCATTTCTGATGAGAAATCATTCTTCAATAGGAGAAGACAACCAGGTAAATTTACATGAAAGACATCAGGTTCTATTTAGCTCCTGTCTGCTAGAGGAGCAATCAAATATATTATGTAAAACTACCCCCACAACTAAAATGGCAGGTAAAACTGGAACAGAGTTATCATTAGTATGCTTGTAATAAAATAAAGCTTATTCTGAAACCACAAGGGCTGATAAGAAGAGAAGAGCCTCTATAAAAACTACTGGGTTCTCCAGAAAATGGATACTGTACACAGAATGTGAGAATATACAGAACTCACACTCAATTATAAAAATAGACATGGTTCTCAGACAAAAAAGCAAATGAGTACAAAAGAATTCTCTGAGCATGAACAATTTTTAAAAGACAGACCTATAGAAAACAACAAAATGTCATCTCAGAGCTCCAACAAGTAGTCTGCTGAAATGGCTGAAAGGGTAGATGGACTGGAGACAGACAGGTCAAAAACCCAGAACTGATCTGTCCGACTCTTCTGGTTGGCAGTGTACATTGGTGGTCACAGGCAGACTGCTCTTGGGGAGCAAAAAATTCTCCCTGTATATAAAATGACTGATTGGTTGATAGTTTTTGGTGAATGAATAAGAAAACCCAGGTTATTAAATAATCTCTAGAAATTTAGCAATTTTCTTTTAGCTTCTACACTTGACAATGTTGCACATGAGAAAGGATTCTAGGTTTTTTCACCCAGAATCAACCCTGACATTTACAACTCATGCTCCATGCCCCATGATTTCTATTGCGTCCTAAAGGATCAACCTAGACTAAATATATAACAGAAAAATAACTCTGGCCTTGAAATGAAGATGTGCAGACTAGTAATTCATGCTCAATACTTCATAAATCACAAATACTGAAACTGATGGTCTCTCTCCTTTTGACTACAAAGGAGATGCCATGAGCTAAACAAAGTCATGAGAAAAAGAAAGTCAAGAAGATATGGGTAGCAGCACCTTTCCATACCCGCCTGCATTTTTAAGGAGACTTTCACTCCTTGTTCCTTTCAAATACAAAGTTCATCAGATGGAAGGGAAAAAATGGCTCTAAAGTTGAAGAGACCCCGAACTAGCAGTACCTGGACTATGCCCTCTATGGACTAAAGGAAAAATGGCAGAACCAGTTAAGATGCAAGAGGCAGCCCAAGGTCTTAATTATGGTTTTAGCATAATATAGCACAATATGGGCAGCCCTTTTTCATCTAATCAACCATTCAGCACCAACCATGTCCAATCCAAAAGATTCCTAAAAAGTAGCTTTCATCTTTGGTACCACCCCATGAGTTATTCTTGGTTTGTAATAGCTGCAAAGAAGCAAAAAAGCTGGTACCTTTGCCTTGTCTGTGAGTACAATTGCTGGGACTCTGATTGCTGCAACCACTGAGGCCAATTAAAATAACACTTAACACATGGGAGTGATGAATCCAATTCCCAGGTTCAAGTTAATAGCAGCCATGCTCCTCCTATAGGAGCAAGATCATCCATCCTTATTGGTTAAGGCCTTCGGTTTGTTGTCCTCAGAGTAGAATAAAAGACTGCATTCCCACGGACAAAGAACTCCAGATGAATTCATGGTCCACATTTGGACAGGGATTTTAAGTACCACAAACGCCAGGCACAGAAACAGGACTGGCCTGTGGCTGTCACACTTGGAGAAGCTTCTATTTTGGCAGCATGAACTAGAAACTTCTTAGTGTATTGTAGTTTTAGTCCTCTTTCCTGAGTGAAACAGCCAGGGAGTGCCAAGTTCCACAAGCCCCAATCTAATAGCATTAATTCTCTCCATGGTCTTCTTCCACCCAGGCTACAATTTTCCCTTCCCATCCAGGGATGGCATCATCATCGTGAAAAACCTAGAGAAAGAAAAAAAGCCATATAGAAAAAGCAACAGTAAGATAGGGAGTCTCACTAACAATTGCTGCTGATAAAGATAAGACCTCAAACATAAAGGATAAGAAAGTGTAGAGGAGAGCTTTGTGTTAGAGTTAGAACAGGGTTATTGAAACATTTCAGTGAGGAACTCTTTACAAAATAAAATATTGGCTTTTCCAACCATTTTCATTCTAGAACCACAATGAGAGCACTTACAATATGCCATAACCCAGAAGCACAGAGGACTTTCCAGAAGTTTCTCATTTTTATTATCTAAGAAACGATCACAATATGTAGTTCCACATTCATGCCTATGTATTTATTTTGTGCTACATAGGAAGCAGAAAGTTTTCTAAGTTTGGCTACAGATAAAAAAGGGACATCAAGCTTTTTGTTCAAGTGAAGGTCCTTTATTTTTCCTATCAAAACTTTTTTTCCTTTTTTGAAATAAAAATGCTATACAAATTTGGTCAAAGTGATTGAGTCCTTGAACTAAAGAAGCTATCAACCCCTTGGGCCATTCTCTGACCTTCTTAGTCTAGAGTAATCTGACTGGTCTGAGGCTCTGGGAAGCTCCTCTGACCTGGTTAGGGAGCTCAGGTACTTCTGGGAACTAGTTCTTGAGTAGGAGGCTTTGGGGTTCAGGAACAACCAATAATACCACCCAGACTCCCCAAGGATACTGTACCTCCTCTTTGACAGTGCCAAACTCAGGATCCAGTGCTTTGAAATGATACCGGTGATTCCCATCCCGGTCAATAGCCGCTTTAAAATCTTTCAGTGTCACCTCCCCCAACCTTCAACAAACAGAGAGAGCTCTAAAATAGACTGTTTATCAATGGTTTGGAAAGATAAGCTGTTAGCTTTAAACCCAGGCCTTTGCCTAAGTCTCTTGAGGCAGAAAGCATGGGCTTGTTAGGTCACTGTCCCTGATATCCCAGACATTGTAAAACAGCAGAGCTTAGGGAGCCAGTCACCATTAGGGAGTAAAAATGGCATTACATATGAGGTGATCTGAGTATTTAAAATACATTTATTTAGCCAAATCACTGTTTCCCCTCCTCTGGAAATAAGATATAAGTTCTCTGAAATCTTAACTTGTTGAGCCAATATGTCTAAATTGTCTTGATGTCCTTCTTTGCAACATTTCATTTCTCTAGGCTGGCAGAATTAAATCAAGTGTTACCATCTTTATCCTTCTAGCCTCAGAAAGCTCCCTTCTAACCCAGACCAAGTAAGCAGACTCTCAGAATGGGAAATTCTATCACCCTTCTCAGCAGTTGGTTCCACAGTTTAAATATCTTATTTCAGAGCCATTTACTGGGAGTATATTAGCCCAGTGTCTGAAGGTTTTTAACATGAATTCACAATAGCTTAGTTGTAGTCATCGAACAGTTACAAAGATCAATGGGTAATAAATATCCCTGGAGTGCCAGGCTACAATCCATGGCTATCAGCAGGAACTATTTTGAGCACTTAAAAAACTATTTTTCCTAACTTAAAGCATATTTGCATATCAGGATTGGAAGCATTATTGTTGTGTCTGTGCCTAGCAGATCATGACTTGTCCCTTGTAATGCCACTGGTAAAGCTGAAACTAGAATCCCCACCTCCCGTGCTCTTCTCACTATACCATACAGCTTCTCAGCACCTCTTAGCTGGTTAGATAGATGGGCAGTAACTAATGATTCTGCCTTCCTGTCCTTTTCAAAGGAGAATAGATCCAAGAACCTTACCTCTTTGGTATATTGACCATGAAAGGTGTAAGTGACCGGTCTGTGAAATAGAGTACTTTAGTGCAGGTGCTGACAGTTGGAGAACTCTGTGAGTGAGGCAACTCTGCAATCACAGGGAGACTTTGTGGTCAGAACATTCAACTTGCTCCCAACCACCTTCATCCTCATTTCCAGTTATTCAAAATATCCCTGGAGGATGAAGTTGCCTGAGGTCACAGTACAGCTTTCACACCCTTGTCAAATACCGAGTCCATAGGCTGTGACCCACAGGAAGTCACCACTGGACCACAAAGACAAGAAGGGGTAATGACATGGACACTGTTAAAGGACCATCATTTCTTACCCATTCCACGTATTTCAAGCAGGGAAATAGCAACTATTCTGACAGGCATTGTTGCTAAGAGTCAAAAGAGGTCAGAGAAGCCCAGCCACACTTCAGCTATGGTAGAATCGGACACCAACAGGAGCCGCAGACAGACACTGCCAGCATTTAAGTTCTGGAGGTCTATGGTAGAGAATGCTCATGCAATTCATGAAAAGAGAAATGAATAGGAACAAGAACCACAGGACTGAAGTAACCTTAAAAACTCAGATGCCAAGGGAGCCTCATGCTTCCAGCTGTAAGATAAAAGACCTGCCTTAGCTACAGAGGCTCTATATTTGTTGGTCCATGGTTTTTAATTCAGGTCTCTCAATCCACATCTTGTCTCTACACTTGAGGTATCACAAATCAGTTTCAGTTTTAAGTTTAGGTTTATGATCATTTGTAGTCAATTTTTGTATATGGTAGAGGTATGGATCAAGACTCTTACATGGGTCTTTGCTCCAAAACCATTTGTTGAGAAGTTTATACTTTCCTTTTTTTTTTTTTTTCTGATTGGATGACCCAAACCTTCTTCCTTTTGCTGTTGAACAGCCTTTTCAGTTTTTGAAAATTAACTGCCCAAATACATGTAGTCTATTTCTGAACTCTCTATTTAATTGAACTCTCTATTCCACTAATCTATTTGTCTACCCAATCACCTATACTGCACTAACTTTTTAGTTAAGTTTTGAAATCAGATAGTATGGTCATCCAACTACTTTGTTCATCTTTCTCAACTTTGTTTTGTAACTATTATAAATTTTATAATCAGCTTGTTTATATCTACAAAAAGTCTGGAAGGAATTTTATTGAAATTTGGTTGAAGCTATAGATCATTTGGGGAGAATAGACCATCTTAACAATATTGTATACTCTGATTAATAAACATGATCTATCTTCCCATTTCTTTAGATGCTCTTTGTCTTATTTTATCTGTGTTCTATAGTTTTCAACATAGAAACATTGCACATACTTTGTAAGGCTTATATCTATGTATTTAATGTTTTTTTGGTCCTACTATAAATGGTATGTACTATAAATTCTTTTTTAATATTTTTTTATTTATTGTTATAGAGAGGGCAAGGAAAGAAGAAAGAGAGGGAGAGAAACATCGATGTATAATTGATTGCCTCTCGTTTTCCCCCAACTGGGGACCTGGCCTACACCCCAGGCATGTTCCCTGACCAGGAATCAAACCAGTAACCCCTCAGTTCACAGGCCAGCATTCAATCCACTGAGCCACACCAGCCAGGGCTAAAATTTTTTTTTCTATTTGCAAATATTCATTGCTAGTATATAGAAATATAATTTACTTTTTGTATAATGACCATGTGACCTGTTACCTTGCTAAACTCACTTCTCAGTTATAGTAGCTTTATTATAAATTCTTTGGAATATGCTACATAGACAATCATGTCATCTACAAATAGAGGCAGTTTTGCATCTTCTTTGCCAATCTCTATGCCTTTCTTTTTCCTTCATCTACATTCATTAAAAATACTGATTTTGGATTCAGGGTAAAATAAAATGTGTCAGGAAGTGTTCCTTTCTCTTCTATTTTCTGGAAGAATCTGTATAAAATTGGTATTATGTTTTTCTTAAGTGAACCCATCTGATTTTGGAGTTTTCTTTGATGGATGGAACACTGTAAACTAGAAAGTCTGTTTTATAACTATAAATCTATTCAGCTTATCTATTTCCTCTTGAGTAAATTTTGGTAGTTTGTGTCTTTCTAGGAATTTATACATTTCATCAATATTGTCAAATTTATGGCCATAAAGTTGTTTGTTCCTTAAGTATGCATTTAGTAAGATCTATAGTGATGTTCTCTCTTTCGTTTCTAATGGTAATTTGTGTCTTTCCTCTTTTTTTCTTGAGCAGTCTGGCTACAGGTTTATTCATTTTATTATATTTTTCAAAGAACCAGCTTTTTGTCTCATTAATTTTATTCTAATTTTGTTTTTAATGTCATTGATTTCTATTCTTGTATTTATTACTTCCTTTCTTCTGCTTCCTTTGGGTTTAATTTACTCTTCCTTTTCAGGTTTCTTAAGGTGGAAGTTTAGATTTTAGGGGATCACTGATTGGAGACCTTTCCTCTTTTGTAATGTATTTCATGCTATGAATTTCCCTCTAAGCACTAAGCACTGCTTTGGCTGCATCCCATTAATTTTTATATAGTTTTCATTTTTTTATTCAATTCAAAATATTTTGTAATTCCCTTTAGGGACTCCTCTTTGACCCATAGATTATTTAGAGATATATTATTCAATTCCAAGTGTTTGAGGATTTTCCAGACATTTTTTCTGTTATTGATCTCTAGTTTAACTCCATAATGGTCAGTGAACACTTTATATAATTTCAATTCTTTTAACTTTGTCGAATTTTGTTTCATGGTCAAAATATGGACTATCTCAGTGAATGCTGCAAATGTACTTAAAAAGAATATGTACTCCAATGTCACTGGTTGAAATATTCTCTAAACGTCAATCAAAAGAGTTGATTGATAATGTTTTCTAGGTTTTCTGTTTCTTTATTTGATACTCTCTTCACTAGTACTATTGATTACTGCAAAAATAGTATTAACGTCTCCAGGTGCAAAAACTTTCTACCAACTTTTACTTCATGTATTTTTGAAGCTGTATATTAGAGACACTCATAGGAGTGTTATAGCTTCTTGGCAAATAGATCTCTTTATCATTTTATAAGGTCTCTATTCCTGTGAACATTCCTTGTATATTTTGTCTGATACTAATATGACCACATCTTTTGATGAGGGTTGTTTCTATATGTCTTTTAACCTACTTATATTATATTTTAAATGGGTATCTTATAAATAATATATAGTTGAATCTTATTTTTTCATCCAACTCGACAATCCCTAATCTTTTATATTTATATGTACTTACATGTTTGATTAAGCAACAATAAAGTCAGCATTGATATTTCAAAAAGAACACTAAGTGGAGTAACTTGGTAAAAGTCCAACTAGTAGCTTGAGTAGTGAATGGGAAATAAGGATGAAAAAAGAAGTATAGACTGTTTTTCAAGAGTTTTAATGTAGAGAAATAAGATAAATGAGTAAGTGGTTAGATGGCTAGCAAGTTAACACAAGTATTTATATTTTCCAGTGAGAGACATTTCAGCTAATTTGTGAATATGCATATTAGATTAACATCCTAGTTTATAAGCAGCTGTGAATTTATTTGTAGTATTTTGAATAAGTACTTAATATACCAAAAGGACTTTTCCAGGGGAGAAGTTTATTAGATTTTTGAAAAAGAATTTCCAAATATTTAGACATCTTCACTGGTAGTTTATACTAAAGAAAGTACAAGAAAGGAAAAGAAAAAAAAGATAAAGAAACAGCGTTTCAAGAAAACAGAAATGAATGTTTCAAAACAAATACTGGAAAAAAAATAATTTTAGTACTAAAAAACCTTATTTTAACTTTATTAAACGAAAAGGTAAGATATACAGTAAGACAAATTATCAAGAGAACATTTCGGACATGTTGGAAAAAAATATGGGTATGCATAGAGCAGGTTAAATACGTCCTATCTGTGACCACTAGATGGCGCAACGACTTTGCAGGACTTAAAACTGAATGACTTAAGCACTCAGTTTTAAGGAAAATTCCCTAAAGAAATTAAACTTCTTGCCTCTAGGAAGAAGTGGAAATTTTCTGTGCTATTTGGGTTGTAAGATGATTTGTGTGTGTATGATGATTTGTGGGTATTTTTGTTGTTTTATATTTTGTTTTGTGCAGTGTAAATGTTTTGAGCTTGTATATTTCCCAAAGATATTTGAGCCTCTCTGAGTCAACAGCATCCTACACATGGTTAAATAAATGGTACTTGGAGTGACAGAGTTCATAATGATAGTATCTTCACAGTCCTAGAAATAACTCAATTCTAGTATTGCTACAGAAACAACATATTATAAGCGTGAAGTACTGTAAGAAAATCCTGTCTGCAAAATATTTAGTAGCCTGAAAAATACTAAATTTCTGATCTAATATGCTTGGAGATCTTACTTAGCTATAATGAGCACTTACTTGAATTAGAGGGCCAGGACTCCTGGTATTCACTACCTGCTTGAGCTCTGGGTGATTTGCCCCGAACCTGAAGAGCCACACAAAAATCACAAGAGTTATGACCAAAGGGAGAACTTAACCAAGAGATTTAAATTAAAAAAGCATACCTAAAATAAACTCTTTCTACCATGTTTTCTTCCACAGTATATAAAATTGGACACGTTCCTAAAAGGCTTTCTAGTTTTCAATGCGTTTTCCCATGTTTTTCCTCATCTAATGTGTGCTCATTGCAGGGAAGGGCAAGGGGAATAAGTATTAAAGGAGATCTGTGGGGTCAAGCACCATAATTCTGTAGTGAGTTAAACAGTTGATGGGAATAAATGTTATCACGAACTCTCTCCCTGCATTATCATACCATGATGGAGAGTCAGTTCTGATCAGAGGAAAACCAACAGAAAAAGCAACGGTAACCTTTGGCAGGGTTTTCATCTAAATTTTAGCACTGCCTTCATCTACATTAAGATTGATAAAATCAAACTCCTTCGGGAGCTTGACTAAGAGCAACACCATAGAAAGAGGATTACCCTCCTTTCCTGTTTTTTCTGTGTCTCCACGACATGCAGGCGCTCCATGAGGCTGGAGATGCCCTGCTCCAAGCTGTCGATGGTGTGGTGCTGAGGGTCGTGGCCACTGAAGCTGTTGCGCAGGCTGCGGAGCGCGTCTCGCACAAGCTGCAGGTCGCTGGTCTGGGGGCAAAAGCGAGGTTCTGTGGGCATGGTGCAGTGTCATATTATTAACTAGACCTCAGCCACTGGGCTTAAGAAGACACAAGGAAGAGGTTTTTAGGATATATCATATTTTTGAGAAAGGAGGTGTGAACTATAAGAAATTTTCTTCCACAGAAGAGGGCCTGCCATTTGCCCACTAATTCTTAATTTTGGTTAACAAGTACCTCACATCTTTACATACCCAGCAGATGCAAGAATTAGGGAATTGGGATATAAAAGAATTAGGGACCATCACCTAGTCCACTGGTGATGGCTAAGGCACTCTTCTGGTTTTAGCTGAAGAGGCAGATCTGTATGCAAATCTTAAGAACCTACCCCTCTGTGAGTGATTGAAGCAGCTCCTTTTCCTGACACAGGAGGGAGAAAACCATTGCTTTGAAAGTCATGACTGTTGTAGTTGGTCACCTATAGCAGCGAGAAGACATCTTGTTTATATTATGAGAGAATTCCAAACCAAGATGTGCTGTCTTATATTTCTTCTTTATATTTATCACTTCCTAACATAGTTTATAATTATGTATTTGTTTCTTGTCTCTGTTATAACGTAAGTCTCATGGGTGCAGAGATCTTTTTTTCCCTTTTTTTCCCTGCTCTGTCCCCAGTACTTGACACCTGGTAGGAACCGCTGAATGCAGAATGAACAAAATGGAAACCTCAGCCGAGAGGCCCCCAACATAGCCTCTGCCTGGTCACTGGAGGGCCTGAGAATGCTGTTACAGCACCCCCAGCCCTTGCTTCAATAATTAAAATAAATAAATACAATGGCTAACATTTCTTGAGCCTGATTCTGTGCCAGGACTGTAGCCCTACCAGGACTGTGTTTAGTTATTTACTTGGATTATCTTATGTATTCTTCATAATGGCAGAAAGGGCCACTATTATTTCCATTGTCCAGATGAGCCTTATTTCTAAGGTTCAGTGCTAAGCAAATTAAGACCACACAACGGTCAAAGGTGATAAAGATGGAACTCTAAAACCAAATTTTCTTACCTTGGAATCTGCATTCATAACCCCCTCAACCAAAGAGCCTCCTAACAAACCAACCCATGACCTTGTTTCAGCCCTGAGTCAGAAACAGAATCTCCCTCTTTGCCCTTGTAAATGTGGGGGGAAGACCCCCAAGTTGGAGGTTACCTCATCTGCCTCTTTTTTCATACAGTGAGCCAGAAGGACATCTTTGTGTTCTAGCTCCCGCTCTAGATCCACCTGCAAACCAGAGACTAAATCAGAAAAGGATTTCTTCAGGCCACCGGGGCAGGGAAGTCGGTGGTTGAAAATGTTCCCACCTGCTGGTTACTGGCCTCAGAGAGTTTCTGGAGTGCTTCTTCCAACTTGGCTTGATGCTGCTGAAGGAGGCGATCCTTCTGCCCCAGCTCTTTCTGCAATAGAGAGAGAGCTTTCTGATTTGTGGCAAAGTCAAAGACATCGAACAGTTCACCCTTTGCGAAGCAATTTCCATCTGAAGAAAGTAGAGCCTTGGGGGAACAGTCCTTTTCTCAAGTTATACCCAGAGCACATCACACACCATAGCAGCCTTGCACAGCACAAAGGATTCTTGGAAGGGTAAAGAGAAAGGCAATACCGTTTGTAGAAGGACCACTGCATGCTATTCGTGCTAAATATAAAGGTTAAGACAGAACTGAAGTTTCTACACTCCTAGTTCTGTGCTCCTTCTCTTAGCCATGCTCTCTATTTTCAGGGTTAGTGAATCAAGAGAACACAGAAAAGGATTTCCTTGCTGAAAGCAAGGATGAGAACAGAGTACTTAAATGCTCTTTGAACAAGAGCAACAATGGGCTGTTCATAATAGGTCAGATGGAAATCATTTCCAAACTGATGTTCATTCGTACTTTATATTCTCCCAAGAGTCGGTTCCTCTCTTCTAGCTTCCTCTGCAGATCCACCTGCAAGAAGGACAAGAAAGAATTGGCATAGAGGTACTGTCTGCCAACCCTATCAGGAACTAGCTCTGTAGTAACCAGATTTCATGTTTGAAACACAGAGAGGGCATGGCTATGGTCAAAACACAGAGCTGCTCTCCATGTCTTCAGTCAGATGGACTGTAGAACCACAATGTAACCTCAGCATCTCAGTGTCCTCAAAGTTGAAGGACTCTAGGCCAGTGAATTGTAGGCTTTCCCGTGGCAACAGAGACAAGTCTGATAGGGAATAAAATAATTGCAGACACTGAGAAAAGACATCCTGAAATTAAGAGATTAGGATAGCAGATCTAACTAACAAGAAAGACATCATGCAGTATCCTATTTTGCTACCGGGGCCCAGTGAGGTCAGAGTTCATTCATTTAACTCACATTCTGGTTGTGAAGCTCATCTTTGTCCATATTTGCCCTCAGTAGTTCTTGTTTGAGCTGAAGAACAGATGTGTCCTGCTGAGTCAACCTCCGTTGCAAGGCATCCTGAGAGAAAAAAAAGCATATTAATTATTGTGGTCCTAATTAATCAATCAGCCAGTTATTACTAAAAGTTATTAAACCCCTCACTGCATATCCAGCCTTAGTTCTGGCAAACTGGGAGACAAAAAGGTGTAAGGGCCTTGCCCCAAGAGATAAGCAGGGAGGTTTCCGTCCCCTTCCAGGACAGTAGCATATAAAGGAAAATACCATCCATTGATATACCGAGCTGAATATAACCCAATTTTTCCTCCACCTACTACTCACCACTACCCTGTACTTCATTCCTGACAGTGTGATGTCCTAGAGAGAGGTTTTGGGGATCAAATAGACTTATATTCACATTACAAGTTTACTACTCATACTTTCATGACAGTGATCTTGGACAATCACTCTCCTTCCTCCCACCCTTTCTCATCTATATCTTGGGCATATAAATATTCAATCTACTTCTCTACCAACTCCTTGTTTCCTAGAGGACTGGGACCTATTTCTGTCTGCCACTCTATTCATAGAGAACCCCTGAAGTCACTCCCACCCTGCCTTCCAGAGGCTTCCATGCCTAATATGGATGAGGACTGGGAATATATGTCCATGCTCAGAACTGTTCTTGGACTACTGGTTCCTCTTCTCAGTATCCTAGAATCTTACCAACTTTAGGCAATCTTTCTCTGTGCTTGGACCCTCTTGGTTCCTACCATGCTTAAGAAAGATGAGCTGTACATCCTTAAAGGGGTCAGCAGTAACACATTCCTCCAACCACAGCGATCTCAAATGGAACTATGGACTAGAGCTGCATTCCAGTACATTCACCCTGACTTTTCTCTCTTTAAAGACTGCAGAGAAATAGCATGAGCTCTGGAGAATGCAGGAGCCCATTCTTAAATACACTGTCTGCCATGATAGTACATGGCAAAGGTAGTCTAAGAAGCCCCTGGCACTAGCAGTTCAGAGGAACAGTTCCCAAACTGTGCTCCATGGGAGAAAAAGTGCTTCTGTGGTGAATAATTCTAAACTTTTTTTAGGCCATCTTCTTTATGAGAAACCTCCTCATGTCCTTTATTATATTACTATTCATTGTGACTCTTCAAGTTGGCAGGGCATCTCTCAAACTTATTTGACCATGGAACACGTTTGTTTTCTGAAGCAGGGATTAAGGCTACAGAATGTCCTCTGAGAAGTGCTGCTGGGCTATACTCTCATCCGGCCCCTGAATGGAAATGTAGGAAAGAGGGAAAAAACAGCAGCTGAAGCACAACCTTTTCCACTTCTAGGTATTTATACAGCAGAGCTACTCCCACTTGGGTGAAATAACATATATTCAAATTTATTAGCTATTAACATATATTCAATGTTATTAGATATATCAGTGTTTGTATTAGCAAAAGATCAGTAATATCCTAAAAGATAATCAGTAGGAGACTGATTAAATAATCATATACACATATATCAGCACACTACGCAGCCATAAAAGAGCTGAGGAAGGTCTTCATGTACTGAAATAGTATGATCTCCAAGACAAATTCCTAAGTGAAAGAAAGCAACGTGTCAAGCTGTATTTACTGTATACTATTAATTGGGAGGAAAGTATCTACATACGTATTTGTTAACTGATAAGTTGCCTCCAGGAAACAGAAGTAGGTAATAGGAAGGGCAGGCCAAAAGTCAGACTTTTCAAGAATAATCATTTTGTACCTTTTAAACTTTAAACCATTTGAATATTAACTATTCAAAAACTAAGCATATTACAATTTTTAAGAGGATATTCTTCTTTAGAACTGAAGAAAAACTGAAACTGAAGAAAAACTAATTGTTTTTACATTTAAAAACAAAGTAGCACAGAGGAGAATGATAGCACCAGGAGACGTAACTTGCAGAAGTAAGCCTTAGCAAAAGAGAGATGTGCAACCCTTAACTTGTCTCACTTTCCACCCACAAAACCCTCCCTTTACTAACAGCACAGAGCCTTTTAAAGGCCCCACCAAAGGTATACAAGAAAAGACTATAGGATCCATCTAGTCTCCTAGGACCTACTCTCACCAGTAGACTACTTTACCTTGCAGAGTTTATTTAAAGAGTTACATGTCTTCCTTTTTACCTTTATCCCCTGTAAATTTCTGGCTTCTTGTTTACACTTCAGCAAGTCCTTCTGCAAACCAAATATAGTTAGATCAGATGGTAGCATCTGGGCTGCTTCAGAACCATTACCTCATTCTGTCAGTAGAAACACAAAACACAGATAACCATTCCATGAAAAGTTAACCCTCTGCTGAGACAGAGAGCAGGTCTGGTCCAGTAAATGGTAAAGGCTGACCCGCAAAAACAAGAACAAGACCGGTTCTACTCTACCCCGTGGCACCTAGGCTTCTCCAAGAGAAGAGTCTTGCCGAGAAAGAAGACACCACCCACTCCCAAAGGCTCTCATGCCTATATTTAGCAATCTTCACTAACAGGAAGACTTAACCATAATAATTTAAATCCTTCTCACTGAAACATGTAATCATATCTTAATATGTCTACCCCAATGTCTTAAATGATTATTTTAGTTTTTAATGTTCAGCAAAGGGTTAGACTGCTTCTGATTCTCCAAAAAGGTATTGTTCTTTATAGACAAAACAAAAACACATTTAGCCCAATAATGAAAAACTAAGTAATGAACCCTTCTTTACAGTAGATGAAATAACATATGATAGCCACTAGGAAATATTATTTTAGGAGAGGGACACCCACAATTTGAACAACTCCATTCTCTTCTATTGCATCCCATTAAGAGTTTGGAATTAACATATCTAAGATGAGGGTGCTTAACCTGGACTCCACAGATAGGCTCTAAAGTTATTTCAATTAAAATTCAAGTCGGTGCGTGTATGTGCATGTGCTCATGCATATTTCTGGGGAGAGAGTTGATGAATTTAGACATATACTTATGGCTCCAAAAAAGAATTAAGACCTACTCACCTAAAAGAATTCTGGGAAGTAGTCATTAAAAAAGATACTGGACTATATTTAATAATATTGGGTTGTATATTTGAAAGTTGTTAAGAGAGGCAATCTTAAAGAATCTCATCACAAGAAAAAAAATTTGTAGCAATGTGTGGATTCTAGTTAAATAGACTCTATTGTGGTGACCATTTCAATATATATGGAATCACTAAGCTGTTTACCTGAAACTAAGATGTTACTGTCAAGTACAAAAAAAGACTATATTGTAATAGATACAGTTTTTAATTTTAATTAAAAAATTAAAATGATGAAATATTTCAAACAAACAGAAAGGTATAACCAATAATAACATAGATACCTATTACTCATCACCAAGATTAAAAAGATGTTCCATTTTTGTCATCTTTCAGTTAAAGGTATAATACAGATACAGATACAGCTAGAGTCATGAGTCGGCATACCTTCTCCTCTCCCTATTACTCTCCTGAAGTTTGTGTGTAACATTCTCATAATTTTTTTCAAAGGGTAAAATATACATGTCCTGATATACCTTTAGGTCCTGATTCTCCTCCATACTCTGATCCAGGCGGCTTTGGATTATAATCTGAATATAAGGCAAAAAGAGATAGTTATGTATCTATGATGTGAAATTCAGAGGTCATTCATCCATCAAATATTTATTGAGCATCTACTAGATGCAAGTTTTTTACTGTAGATACAAAAAAGAATAGAAAAGTAGTTCCTGCCCTCTAGTGGAAGCATATGCCCAGGGCAATGGAAATAGATGAATCTGGATAAAATTTAGAAAGAGTAAGTATGTGTTGTGTGCAGGAGGTTGAGCAAGGGGAAGGAGGAATAGCAAGGGATGAAGTTAGAAAAATAGGGACCAGATCAGGAAGGCCATTAAGAGCAGCAGGGAGTCAATGAAAAGCTTTAGGTGAACAGATGACCAAATGAAATTTGCCTTAAAGGTAAATTATTCTTGGTGTTTTACAGAAAATGAATTAGAGGAAAACAGGAGAGGAATCAGGAAAGCCAGATAGAAGGTCGCTAGAATATTGGATAAAGGTCTGAATTAAGGTAGTGTCTGTGAGAATGGAGAAAACTGGATGAAGATATTTTTAAAAGGTCAACTGACAAAACTTGGTGACTAATTGGATGTAGAGGGAAGGGTCAGAAAGGATTTAAGAATGATATTTAGATTAATGTTTGGCGTATTTGGCTAAATAGTGATTAAAGTAACAGAATCCAAAAGGACAAGTAATTTTGGTGATGGGTAGAGAAGAGAGAGAAAAATCTGTTTAATTTAGGATTCATTGAAATGGAGATGCTTATGGAATATATAAATGGAGGTAATCAATAGGCAATTGCATTCTGCATATAGAACACCACAGAGAGAACTGAGCCAGAAATAAATATTTGAGAGGCAACATCTGAGTCAGGTGGAAAGTGAATGAAGCCAGGGAGGCAAATGATAGTTATCACAAGGTGAGTGTATAAGACAGCAGACAGCCCAGAGTGGGAGTAGGCAGAAAAGGGGACCTGAATGTACACTCCATGAGGACAGGGCCTTAGGCCTGTTGCATTATTAGCATATCTCCAGCACTTGGAAACAGTGACTGGTATAGAGTTGGCACTCAATTAATATTTGTTGGTTAAATGACTGAAAGGAAGAAAAAAGGAAAGGCAAAGTACTCAAAAACATAAGACAAAAACCTGAAGAGCTGGAGTTAGGGAAAAGAGCATTTCAAGAAGGTGCAGGCAACAGGGTCAAATGCTAAAAGCATATCAAATAAATTAGCCAGGTTATTTCATGTTCTGTCACAGAAGAAGGAGCTCACCAATTGTTCCTCGGGATTGACGCCTGGTTCACAGAGGGCCAAGGGCCTCTCCTGTTCATCTTCAGGTAAGGACCCATTGAGCAGTAAGGCCTAAATAACCACAAAGGCAGAAAGAAACTTAATTCCCATCAGAGAACTGAGTCTAGGGTTTTGGTAGCCTCATCCCATACTCAAATCACAACTGGGCTTCCTCTAGAAACTTCCTTGGTAATTTATGATCCTGATCCTTAGATACCTCCAATTGCTCATCTCAAGTCTATCTAGAGTTCCTTTGGTCGGGCCATGCATGCTCTAGGCCTCTTCCAGCTCTCTGGAAGCACCAGAATCCTCTGCTCCAAGACTCCTTAGCCCCAGAAAACAATCTAAAATAAACATTCCTCTCTGAAGCGGCATTTCAAACCAGAGCTGCTCAAACTGAATTTTGCCAGCTGGAAAGCAAACTAAAAGCAGTGTAGAATTTCCTGGCATACAAAAGTTTATTATAATAACATTTATTATAAATGTTAGAATATATTTAGAGTACTGGCTTGGGTTTGTTTTAATAATTCTGCATTTTTAGTCCCTAAGGCAACCTGGATAGAACAAGAAGGAAAACATACTTGCAGAGAGATATCTGCATTCATTTCCACTCCCTACACCAGGCTTTGTTTTCATTAGAATATGGGAGGGAGCAGATTTACCCTGAAGCTAGGGAAGCTCAAACCCCAGGGCCTCTCCTGTGTACTGCCCTCCCAAGGTCCTATACCTAATATTGTATGCATAATCTGTAACTTTATTCTATTTTTTAAAAATCCTCACCCGAGGACATGTCTATTGACTTTAGACTGAGAGGAAGAGGGGGGAGAAAGAAGGGGAGAGGGAGGGGAAAAGGGAGAAGCAGAGGGAGAAGGGGAGAGGGAGGGAGGGAGGAAGAGAGAAAGAGAGAAAGAGAGAGAAGAAAGATTAACCAATTGTCTCTGTACGGGTCCCAACCCGGGATTGAACTTTGAACTTGCAACCTAGGTATGTGCTCTGACTAGGAATTGAGCCTGCAACTTTTTGGTGCACAAAACGTTGCACAGGACAATGCTCCAACCAACCAGGACATGTAACCTTATTCTTAAAGACGGCCCCCCAAATTGTGTACTTCTGGATTCACAAAACTTGGATCTACGCCCTGTAGGTAGGTATTATGAGACCTATCAGCTGAATGAAAGATTTTAAAATGTATCCTCATATTATATCATGTTTTTTTCAATCCAATCAAAAGAGAATAGTTACAGAGGTTAAATCCTGTTCCAACAAATAACACAAATTACATCACAAATGGTAGTATATAAAAATTCAACCACTGGTTGGCCTACGAAGGACTATTAATAATAAAAGCTTAGTAAATCAAATTAACTTGGTTATCCCATGGAGTTGTGGCAAGAGGTATAGATAAGTATAAGAAGGCACAGAGCTGCAAGGGAGCTAAGGGAGAGCAATATTCCAGAAATATTGACCCTAATGGCAAAGTGTTCAATGGGCTCTAACTAATGCCTACTAATAAGTCAGAAATCCAGAATGTGGCATGCAATTTGTTCATCACTGAAAGAGTTAAGAAGCCCAGTGGATGCTGTGAGCCCCATTGTATTCTATAATGGAACTGAATTCTCATTGTGACAATGTGGCTGTGAATTAAAACTCCTCTGTGTGCAGAGGATATTAGGATGCTAACTTTCTGCCTATCGATTCTCTTCTTTTTCTGTATAATCTGCCACTGGATTTCTCCCAGACTGAAAAACGCAAACCAAACTGAATGCCAAACTGATGGATACCTATGTTCATATAATGATGTTATTTTGGGAAAAACCTGGTTGGGTGTAAGCCCAAAGTTTTCCATGTTTTAATACTTCCAATCACAGGACAACACACACACAAAAATTAAAATAAAACCCAAACCATTCAATTGATTAAACCATTCTTTAATGGAGTGGCAGAAAAGAGATCTGAAAGGCAGACATTTTAAAAATAGAGAAAATGGGGTGGGGGAGGGGTAGGAGTTGGGGAAGGAATCAGCAGCTCTCCCTGGAGGAATGTTTTCGGCCTAAACAGCCCTTCTCAGTTCCTGGGGCATACATTATGCAAATTGTTTCACCAAGGCACCAATCTCCTTTTTTCTTTAGGGACCCTCTGTGTCCCCACCCTGTTGCTGGCTGGCTGGGAGCACGCCCTCCACCTGCCAGCTGCCAGAGCCACTCACATAATGTGGGCTTTGTTTACGTGTCCATAAATACTTGACAATTCAGAAGCAGGGCAGTTCCTGGCACAAACAGAAAGGAATATTCCTGGGCAATTTCAGGGTCATCAGCACACTACAAGCGCTCCCACAAATAGAGACAAACACACAAAAACAGAGGGTTGGGGGGTCATTTCAGGGTAGAAACTAAGTCAAGTGGGTCAGCCGGCCTCTGGGGGAGATTTCCTGAGCTGGCACTGAAGGTATAGGAAAAACTGAAGGGCTTTGTTGCTCAAAGAAAACTTCTACACGAAGACTTGGCATCTACTTGCAAATCCCTCTGATTCAAACAGAGACCCGCAGCATTACTGGCTCTTGCACCCTTCCTGCAAAAGACTTCCTAGGAGACGATCCCTGGCTCTTCAGAGTGCCATTATTCGGTAAAAGCTGCAATTGCAAATCTGTAGCTGCGGAGAGGAGTGGAACCTACCTGTAAGCAGAGCCAGAATAAGGGTTTGGTAGGGCTCAATGATGCCTCCCAGTCTCACAGAACTCCTTACAGTTGTGTTGTTAACAAGAGTCCATAACGTCCATTTAAGAGTATTGTACTCACATAAAAGGAATGTTATGCTCTTTGTGTAATAAGCCCTCTATCTAAACTCCCCACTCAACTCTGGCCTCACAAAACTGAGTCAGTTTATTTTCAATTGATACCAGTGACTTAAGAAGAATAATCAAACTGGTACACCAAAAACAAACTACAGAGGAAAGAGGTACCTGTAATCCTGATATCATTTTCTTGGCTTCCTCCATTTCTTTTTCTAAATGTTCTTGTTGTTCCAACAGCTGTTCTTCCCATGAAGTCTCCTGGCAGGTTGTGGGGCTACCTGGTCTCCAGTCTCTGGATAATGGAGAGTCTGTCTCCTCTACAAAAGGAAAGGAGAGAGTACAGTTCATATTGAAGAAAACTGAGTTTCTGGCAGAAAGCGTTCACAGTCCTCTGCTTTCACAGGTTCAGGTCACCCGCCTCCTGAACCTGTCCTCACTGCACTACTGAACTCTCCACCAGGTGGGGTTATGAGACATAAAGAATTGGCTATTAACTCAGACCCAGGCTCATGGGAGCAACACTAACTGTGTTGGGGAAATATATCCTCTTCAGAACTTTAGGAAGCAATAAGACCTCCTCCTCTTTGGGAGTCTTGGTACACATAGATTTTACTATTAATTCTCTGGAACAGGCATTCCCAGAGCTTGAGTCTGCCAGGTACAAAGAGGGAAGCTGTCAGATGCAATGAAAACAAAATTCCTGTTGGTTGCTCTGGAGCTTCAGAGGAGAGACCTCAACTCAATATTCCTTTGACTATTCCATCATAACTGATCTCCTGTCACATATAACATCATGTGACTCACACAGGAAACAAACCAGTAAAAGCATATTTGCACAAATTGTTTAATTTCTCTCTCCTGGTTTTGTTTTATTTTCCTGCCTTTACAATCTCTTTGCCCTGATTTCATTCATTAAAATGAATACAGTGAGTCTAATCCCTCTGGGTTATGAAGATTAAATGAGTAACTTCTGCGCAGGGCCAAGAGGCGCCTGGCCCAGAGCAAGCATTCAGCAAATGCTTTCCCTCTCCCTCCCCAGGGTCTCAGGAGTAACTGAATAACATGACTTATTCCTTGATGCTAATACCAGGGCTAGAGGGAGAATGTAATAAGGGAGAATTTAATTTCAGTTTTTCTTCTTAGGACTTTGGTTTCATTGTATTTCTAAAAGGTTAATGAAACTCTATCTAAATCACGTGTTTTGCCTCTTCCACATTTCCCTCTAAGTTTATATAAGTAAAAACAGAGCCACTGAAACAGAGAAAGGAGAAGTCTAAACAAAGTGAACTCCTTGTGGTCCTTTCTGTAGCCCTCACACCAAGCCTGATGGAGACCTGCTCTGTACTGTATATTCTCATAGACACCTCAGCTCCTACTCTACATTCCTAGTCCCAATTTAAGTTAGAGAAGTAGTGAAATTATTTGTATAACACAGAAATAATGAAAACTATTTACTGGAGTTAGACTCCTGACTATTCCAAAGTCATAGGCAGCTGGCTGAGGAACAGCTTGTCTATACTGCTGCAAGATTTTTGACAGCTAGGAAATCAGAAGGGACGTTCTCTGAGAGGGTAACTACATTAATTGGCTCTAAAGCATTACATCCCTCTTCAGCTAAACCTGTATGCACAGACTATGGAGAGGCACAGGGCCAGGAAGTTTACAGGTAGACAGTCAGGACCTCCTAACTCTTCAAGCTGAGGTCTACTCCTTGAGCAAACCCAGGTAGGCTGAAAAACAGTACCTGTCCTGTTCTCTATTCCTTCAGAGGGAATAATCACAAAATCTGCCTTCTCCTCTGACTGGGTGATAATGGATTCACTCTTTGCACTGTGGATAGGACTGGGTGAAGTCAGGCTGTGATGAAAGAAAAAGAAACAATTATTATGAACAGTTTTCTAGAAGCCAACTTTTATAATTTATCCCACAGACATGTTCTTATTCATCTTAATCCTACTGCCTAACACCATACCTGACCCACAATAAGAACATTTGTTCTTTTGAATAAATACACTGGTTGAATGAAATGAATGTTGAATGAATAAATAACCCAATCCTAGAAGATCCTTTCTACAACAGGGCTGCCTTTAATCTTAATTCATTGAGAAGAAATTTATCAGAAGAATGGGTAATCTAGCATCATAAAGAGTTTCAGGTTTTGTTATGTTTTGTTTTGTTTACTTACCACTACTACCATCCCTGGGACCAAGTTCAGAGACTAATGACATATCTATTTCAGTATCTTTGGGGAACTGAAGGAAAATCTGTTTCCAATACACTGATCTTTTACAGACACAAGCAATACCAGCAGAATGATCATAGCAAATCAGCTCTGGGCTGATGGAAGCCAAAGGAGGGGATGGAGTGGAAGGTGCCTCAGCAGGGAGAAACTGCTCGAATGTGGACAGTACCAGGATGGACAAAGGGGCAGTGTTATAGCAACAAAGCTAGGACATGACAAGGAAAAGGGTACTAGGTCAGTCAAAAGGGGAGAAGTCCTGCTTGGAGATGGTAAAAGTTTACTTGATTTTATCCCAAGAGTTACTTATATTTCTGTCATATTATTTTCAAATTGTCCTCAGAAAACTCGCAACAATTCTTAAGTTCTGATATAATGACTAGCCTTGGACGGAAATGTTCAGATTTTGGAGGAATGGAATTTTAAATCTCTAGCACAACATCAAACCTATAAGCAAGATGGGAACATAAGGCTAATGCTCCCATCTAAAGAGCCATTTTTCTTTGCATTGCACCTTGAGAACACTGGCACTGAAAGAATTTCAGGGGCTGTGGGGTCTGTAGGCCCAGCTCCCTCTCAGTAATTCTTTCCAAATCCATCACCTAGACAACAGTGACAGTGTCTAGTATTCACTGACCCACTTAATGTGCCCCTGAAGTCTCCCCAGGCTAATCCTCACAGCCATGATCAGGAGTTAACATTTCTTCTTCCTAGAAACCAGTAAAAACAAGAGGCAAGCACAGTGGAGATGGCTAGAGATTTCAAATTCTGTGAAGCAACCTGAGGACTAGGGTCTCATCCCCAACACTGTCCACAGTGTAAAGGCTTCGGTGGGAATGACCTCAACCAGTAATACACTCTCATCCTTATTAGAACACAGAAAAAGTTTAAAGTTGTTTGCTTCTTCAAATTAAAGAAAGGCATTTAACCATACTTACAGATCTACCACCTGAACAGGCAAGAGAGGATAAAGAGTGGCAAGAAGTGATATTTAGAAAAGGTAATTGCTTTATGGAACTCTCTTATCCATCTTTCACTGCTTAGGCAATCTGATTCCAGGCCAACTGAATTAGCTGCTGGAAAACACTGGTCTGAGGGTGCTAAGTCATTTATAAAGAAACAGATTTATGACTGTTCAGGCCTCAGCATTCACCTACTTCCAGAAATTGGGATCCAAGTGCAGAAAGAGGCCTACAACAGCTACTTCTCTTAGAGAAATAAGACTTTCTCAGCTGACAAGGTGGTATGGGTGATATGTCCCACAGTCTGAATTTGACATCAACCACAGTGGGTAATGTGTGAGACGAAGGTGGGGTTGGGAACGGTGGTGTGAACCTCGGATGCTGGGAAACTGCTTTCCTAAAAACAGAGACGCATGCTCAGCTCCACCTCCTCTCTCCCAAGTGAGCTGTCTCCCAAATACGGCAGAAGGAGGCGGTTTTCTGCACATCCAGCCCCACTAGGGGAGTGGCAGAGCAGCCAGAAGAAAACAACATTTCTCTTTCTTGAATTGAGGCTGCCAACGTGTGAGGCCAAGGAACTAAGACCATGAAACTAGACAGCCAAGTTAAAAGAGAAAGGACTTGAGGGAGAAAAATCCTGAGGCAAAAAGAACCTCATGAATGAGAATGGTGCATTAAATCCTCTGCCTCAAGTCAGAGAAAAGTATTTTCACATTAATTAATTGCATGCTATAGGTTCTCCCTGATTAGCTTTAAACCCTTATTTTATAAACAAGTAATCCCCTACTTGTCATCATAATCCTTTCAAATCAGGGGACTGATACACTTCTTAATTACCACAGGTCTCACATCTCTCCAACCTTAATTCATCAGCCAAGTGGTCCCCAGCAAAGATACTAGCGAAGTATAGTCAAGTGAATTTTTAAAAAATAGGTGAAGGGCTATAAGAAACACAGTCCTGTTCCCTCTTTAAGAGCCTTCCCTTAGCAGAGACAAGACAGGGTACAGGGCCACTCCGCCTTTCCCTACGCTGGCTCTAGCTCCCCAAATCCATCCTATTTTATAGTGATGATCCCAGGCCAGCAGCCTGTTCTCCTCAAAACAGCGCCCCCACCATCCCGGTCTATCTCTGGCCAAAAGCATCCTCCAGTTCCGGCTGTGCTCCCACCCATGCTCCCACCTCCAAAGCCAAAGTGGCCTCAGCTCACCATTTGACTTGCGTCCCTCCCATGGTCCCAGTCCTGCTCGGCTTCAGCAAGCCTGCTTCCCCGGGTGAAGTGGGAGGCTTCGAGTCACACCGCTCCCGAATTCGGGCATGTCTCCCCGAGGTGGGGCCCAGAGAACGACTCCGCAGGCAGGCCGACTACCAGAGCTGCTGGCACCGATCGATCACGGGAGACAGGGGGGAGGACAGAGAGGCAGGTGTCTCGGCCCGGGTGACCGGGGGCCAGGATGTTCCCGGGTCTGAGGCGCGCTGCCCTGGTGGCTCAGACACAGCCGCAGCCGGGTATGGGCGGAAGCCGCGTCCCCTTACAGGCTGCGGGTCCCCGGAGGCGCATTGTGGTCTCCGCGGCAGAGCGGCTCTGGGCATGCCTCTGGGCGCAGGCATCTCAACCCATCTCCGACCGCCAGAAACGCTCCGGCGGCTCTGGCCGCGCGGTCCAGTCGAGTCCCGGGCTGCGAGCGTGCTGGCGACCCCAGCTCCGCAGCGCCACCCCAGTCCCTCCCTGCTCCTCCCTCCGCGCCCCTCCCCAGGCTGTCACACGTAGCCGGCCAGCGCCTGCTTGGAACCAGGTGGTCAAGGTAGCCCTTAACTCTCGGCAGAGGTGGGGCCAGGCAGACTGCAGGATTCGGGACACCGGTGGGCAGTATCTCCAGACGGAGCTGTGGTCCTCGTCCTGAGACCCCCAGATCTGAAAACGTTGCCTTCTCGACCCTGAGCGCTCCGTTCGAGGCCACAGAGGTCGGGGTAGATATAAGTCAGCTCCTTCAGGGTGGGGTCTCCCCACAAAACCCATGGAACGCCCATTTTTTCCCGCCTTCCTCTCCGGCATTTCAGTGTTCTTTCTTTTTCTTTCTTTTTTTTTTTTTTACCAACTAGGGAGCAGTTTGCTTGGATACAGTGAGAGGCAGGCCTCAGGTCTTGGAAGCAACAGGCAGGCGGAGTGTCTCTCCAGGAGCTGGGGCAGGGAATTAGACACTAAGGGCTATCTTTCCAATCTTAACCTTCTCGGGGTTCTGAGTCTCATGCCGGGGTATCCTGGCCTTCGTGGTCACTGAGCCATTAGATGGATTACCCCTGGACAACAGTGGAAGGATGGGGCAGAATGTGCCCAAGTCTGCTGGGTCCCAGGGAGCTGAGGGAAAGGCAGGGTGCTGACCAAACACCGTAAGGAGGTGAGCGAGAGGTCAGTTTAGAAGACAAGTAGGTACTCTTAGAAAGAAATCTAGTCAGTCTTCCTCCCTCCCTCTCTCTCCCTCCCTCTCTCGGGCAGTCACTATCAAGATGGCACAGAAGAGCGAAAGACCTGTAGTCATGCAGGAAGCAACAGGTCTCAGTATAAAGCAAAACATCCTTTGATTCTGTACCAAGTGATAATCTAAGGGATGGGGGAACTCAAGAGTTAAACAATTTTAATCTTTAGTTTATAGTTAATAAGCTTAGTAGTTAATGCACATAAAAAGCTGTTGTTCCAGGAACTGGAATGGATGACGGAACCTACCCTGACTCCAGGAGGCCCATAAGCAATTCGACCTGTCTGCCCCAGGAGGACTGCAAGAGATCAAGATGGTATTTGAGCGATTGTCCTCCAGGAAGAGAATGTCTGCAGCCCAGGACGTAGATAAAGAATCATGGGTCTTCAAATGAAAGAATGCTAGAAAAATCACTGGACTGCAGCCTTTATCTGATTAACCTTTTTCCCTGAATTCCAAACCCCTTACCTACTTTTTCCTTGAATTCCAAACCTCTTACCTACATTTTCCTGAATTCCAAACCCCTTACCTACCCTCTTATTCTCCATATAAAAAGGATCAGCTTGAGATGAGATGTTAAGACAGTGTTTTAGGGTACATGACCCACCATCTTCTTAGATCTCTAGCCATCTGAATAAAGCGCCCATATGATTCAGTCCTTGTCTCCACTTATTGGTCTGGTTGTGACAGGCAGCATGAACACTGACTTTTCCAATTTCATAAGCAGCAAGGCAAGGAAAAAAAAAGGGTTTCTTTTGGGGTGATGAAAATGTCTTCAAAATGGATAGAGGTGATGGTTGCATTACAAACATACTAAATACCACTGAATTGTGCACTTTAAAATGATTAATGGTTAATTTTATATTATGTGAATGTTATATATAACAAAGTACATCTAGACTAAATCAACTATTGTCAAGTAAACAGTTATAACAGTGGGCGGGGGGAGCATGTCTTATTAAATGTGAAAATTAAAGAAAGTTGAGCAAGGTTACCAATATATTAAAATGCTAGAAAGAATTCCATGTGATCTCTATAATTAGGAAATGGCCCATCAAGCTAAGATAGAATTTTATGAGAAAAATAAATAGGAGGGGGAAAAACAAAGACACAATACATGTAAGACAAAAAACAATTTGGCTTAACCAGATTAATCTGGGCTGGTGTAGGCTTAACTAGACTAAACTGTGTTGAACATGATTCAGCAATGAAATGAAGTTAGTCAATAAGCTAACATGATCTGAGGACGTGTTTATAGAAGCATGATTTATATAAGCCAGGAAAGTAGTCTTTTCCTGCCGCTATACTTGCCACTGATCAGGTTTTTATGAGAGCACTGTGTCCTGTTTTGGTCTCTGCACTTGGCTCTAAGCTACATAGACAGCCTTTTAGCTGGTCACTACATCATCAGTCCACTCAAATACATACTAATCTGCCACAATTTTCAGCCCTATAAATGAAAGTTGGAAACATTCTAATGCTCTAAGACAACTCTGCTCATTTTCTCTTGCTATAAGCTTTATACAGCCACCTTAGGCACAAAAAGAGTGCGATGGAACTAGTTCTCATAAACACTGTCAGCGTATATACAAACATGAGAACCATCAGGCTGGACCATGGCAGGTCCCAGTCAGGCCCTCATTTGGACATAGCTAAGCAGAGCCAAGCACTGGAGCTCTGCACAAAGCTTCCACATGTGGGAAATTCACCAGCATCCCTCCCTACCCTCCTCTCAGCACAAACATGAGGCAGTGCTGAGGACTACCCCTTTAAAGCCAAACATAAACTAAGGGAAAGAGAAAGGGTTTAGGTACCTTTATGGCCTGTTGTGTTGCTACTTGAGGCTGAGAACCCTGAGAATCTCCACGAATTCAGCTTTGAGCTAGTGACGGTAGTGATAAATAATCAGAGGCCACAGTTACCTGGAGCAGCTGGACTCAGACGGGGACCTTTGCTGCCCTTCATACTGCTGCACCAGCGCGCGCACACTCCAGTATGGATTCTCAATCTCCTCATCCATGCTGCTGTTCCTAAAGTCAGAGGACAGCAGCAAAGGAGAAGGTGTCAGTCCTTCAAGTCAACTCAACAAGTACTGACAGACAGACACTTTGTGAGCACTATGGGAAAAAAGATAAATAAGGAACAGCCCCTGCCTTAAAGACACTAGCAAGGAAGAAAGACACAAAAACATAGTTTCACCAGTCTTTGCAACACCTCAGGGTCATGCTTAGCAAACACACAACTGCCAAAGCGCCATGACTCCAGGACAGCTTGACCTTCAGGATACATTCCAGGGACAGACTCCCTCAGATGAATTGGAGCATTGTTTCCACATTTTCCCCAGTGAATTAAACACATGGTGTCAAAGGCATATATTTAAAACTCTGAGCACCAGAGCAAAACACAACATGTAATTCCTTTACTTTCTGCTAACTGCAAATAAAGCTCTCTAACAGGAAAGGCTTCTCTCTTTTGAAGAACCCTCTACAGCCTCCACCCCATGCTTTTTGCTGCAGTGTGGGGCTGTTGAAGTGATATTTTCATCTATTGCACAATATCATTTCAGGGAAGAAATATCAAAGAGAGTCAAGTTGCCATCCTTAGATGTCTACCCTTACCTCTGTCTGTATCGAAAGACATCTCGTCCTGACCGTGACATGTCATGACACACATCAGCCAGAGCAGCCGCTGCTCCCTGGGCCACAGCAGTGGCACAATGTGGCTGGTGACTCTGCAGAGGGGCTCTGGAGTCCCGTCCTTGGTTTACTGTCCTGCTAGAGCCGGGTTTAAAATGAGCTGCCAAGGCGAGGACCAGCCTCATGATAGACTTCAGGTTTCCTTCCACAATATCTGAGGGACAGAACAGAATGAGAGGTCCTCAGAGGGAGGCAGAGAGCTGAGGATTCATCACTCAATATGTACCTGCTAGTGATGCAGGTGAGTGAGGCAGTCAGGGTGTCTGTCCTCACAAAGCTGTCTTCAACAGGGAGAGAAAATTTAAAGCAATTACAATAAAGTAATAATATGTTATGATAGGACAGTACAGGATTCTTTGGGGGCCAGAGTAGAGGCATCTTGTCTAGTCTAAAGGGCTCAGGGATTCCCAGAGGAAGTGAGTTCTAAACTGAGACATGATTGATAAATAGTGATTCATCAGATGAGGAAAGAGAAGGAAAAGAATATTCCAAGAAGAGGGAACAGCACATATGAAGGTCTAGAAGCAAGAGAAAGCATGACATACAAGAGTGGCATTGTCTGATATGGGAGCTACTAGCCACACTGAGCCCTTAAAAGGTAGCTATAGTCTGAATTGAAATGGCTGTAAGCGTAGTGCTTACTTAATGCAAACACACACAGAGAATGAAAAGTATCTCCTTAGATGTAGTACAAAAAGTAGACTTCAAAATATCTCATTAATAGTTTTTTATATTGATTACATGTTGAAATAATATTAGGGATATACTGAGTTAAATAAATTTATTATTCAAATTAGTTTCACGCATTTTTCTTTTTTAAAATGTGGCTATTAGAAAATTTACATTATACATGTGACTCTCATATTTCTGTGGCATAGCTCTGTGGTAGAGGAACTGAAAGAAGCCCAGCACAGTTAGAGCTCAGAGTGCAGCAGGAGAGGGAGAAAGATGAGGGGGATGAATCAGAGGTCAGGTCAGAAAGAGCATAAGCCATAGGAAGGACTCAGGTTTTATCCTACAGTCCCTCATAAGCGGAGGACTGCATGAGCATATGTACTCTTAGAAAGACCATTCTGGCTGCAGTGTGGAGAGCAGATGCGGGGAGGACAAAAATCAGTGCAGTGGGACTAATCAGGAAGCCATTGCACTTCTCCAGGTAAAAGACAATGCTGTCCCGAGTGGCAGTGTTCCCTCAAAATAGCTGACTTTAATGAGCCACATCCCCAAGCCCACCCCTCATGGGGACCAGATAACAGATATTATTGCATTCTAAATTTGCCCTAGAAAAAGAGAGCAATGGAGGCAAAAAAAAAAAAAAAATGTGAGATAGGTCTGGTGAAAGTTAATGTAAGGAAATGGGTAAAATTCTATTATTTTGTTTTAGTTTCATAGCCTTTTAAATATGCGAGGTTTTGAAAGGACTGACACCTTCTACCCTATCTGAATGACCCCAACATCAATAATCCAACATGAAAGGACTGCTCCCACCTGTCCCTTTTCTCACCAGAGCCACAGGTAATCAGGCCTAGAGACTGAAGCTGAAACAGAATAGATTACAATCAATCCTAGAAAAATGGCAAGAGGACTAGGGAGCCTGTGCTTTCTAAGGACACCTACACCTGTTCTTCCCTGCAGGCTGGGCTCAAAATGGACTGAAAAGTGTCCTCTTCTGACCATGTGGCTATAGGAGAGGGCATGCACAGAGGTCGCAGAGCCCCTTTCATCCTGCAGGGATGTTCTGTGATGTCAAAAAAAATGCGAGAAAATACTTTCCATCTGGAAAACTAGATGGAAAAAAAAATGTAAGCTATTATGATTTGAAATAATTCTTAGTCATGAAACCCTAGGAAGCTGAAAAACATAATCTATCCTCTTTTTGATAACTTAAGAGACATCCTAAAATTAATAGCCCAATTTTGTAATTTCTTCTCTACTTAATGTCCTACACACAATGAAGTAAACCCTTTATTAATTAAAATGAATACAGAATGTCTATCTTCCCCCAGGTTTCCAAAGTAGTCAAATTTTAATAACCACTCTGTCCCAAGTACTTTCTTTTTGGGAAAATGATGTGAGGTCACGGGCCTAATCCTACTCCTGTCTATCAGAACTCTGGGCTACACAAGTGAGCAATTACCAGCTGAAGATGAGTATACTCATCCACCAAGAACATGAAGAGGCGCTGACCTTTAGCTGAAGTCTGGTGCATACGAATCTTTTTGGAGGTAACAAACTGTAGCACCTTCTCCACATTATTCTTCATCTCCTGTTGGTTTCTAGGGCTCAGCTGTACCCCATTCAGCTTTTCTCCTGCTGTTGGAAGACAGAAAATACATGAAGTTATAGGGAGAATTATCAAGTCTCATATGGCCAAACACAAAGGAAGGAAATATTTGATGTAAAAAGTAAGATTAGATATAAATATGCAAGTGAGTTAAGCCTGGTGTTTGTAATTTGGATGGGAAATAGGAAAATGAAAGTCTTTTGGAGGATGTGCAAATTTTTAGTTCTATTCCTAGGGGTCTGTGAAGTTACTGTGTGGACATGTATTCATTCAATAAATATTCATCAAGCACCCACTGTGTGTGCCAGGTACTGTTCTGGGCACCAGAGAAACATCAGTGAACAAGGCAGACAAAGGCTCTTAAAAAAAACGACTAAAAAGATCATTAATTTTTTTAAAAGGTTCTTTCCATCAAAGAGTTTGTATCTGCACTGATGACAACTGACCAAGTTAATGAGTAAATGTTCAATATAATTTCAGGTAGTGATAAGTGCTATGAGGAAAAACAAAGAAGTGAGATTATGGCCTCTCTGATAATACATTTGGGCAGAGACTTGAATAAAGTAAGATTTGGGAAGGAAGCATTTCAGACTGAAATTAGGTACAAAGACCAAGGTAGGAATGAGCTCAGCCTATCTGAGGAACAGTAACAAGACCAGTGTGGCTGCAGTGGAGACAGGAGTTGAGTCCTAGAAGGAGGTAGAGAGGCAAGCAAGGCCAGGTCATATAAGGTTCTGTGGACCAGAGTAAAGAGCTTGATTTTTATCCTAAGTGTAATGGGCAGCCAATGGAGAGTTTGAGGCAAGAAAGTTAGATGATCTAATTTATGTTTTTAAAAGCTGACCCTGTGCAGACATAGATTATGCAGAGAGGAAACAAGGAGGTTGTTTAGAAAGAAAATGGAAATAGTCAAGGCATGAGCTAGTGATGATTTGGGCCAGAGTGGAAAAGGCTGCCAGGTGAAAAGTCAGATATTGGGTAAAATTTTAATATAGAGCAGACAGCACATGTGAAGACTGGATATGATATTTGAAGAAAAGAGAATAATTAAGGAAAACTTCTAAGTGTCCCACTTTTAAGATCTGGGTGAATGGAACTGTGATATGTTACTTAGATGAAGAAATCTGGAGGGAAAAGAGATTAGTGAAAAGAAAAATATCAAAAGTTCTGATGAAGACTTTTTAGACATTCAAGTAGAGATGCTGAATAGGGAGTTGATACTCATGTCTACAACTCAAGGAAAAGTTTAGGACTAAAGATAGATTGGAAAGAGATCACTTAGGAATAGAGAATATTCAATGGCTAAGGACTGAACCTGAGAACTTCAACAGTCAGAGGTGAGAAAGAAGGAGAAAAGCCAGCACAGCCACCAGCCAGTGAGGAAGGAGCAAAACTAAGTCCACAAGGTCCTGGAAACAAAGTAAAGAAAATCTCTGGTTGCCTTTTTGTTTTGTTGACATTTTGTTTTGTTGATTTGTTTGTTTGTTTGTTTTGCTATGCAGAAGCTTTTTAGTTTGATGTAGTCTCATTCATTTTGATGAACAGGATAAAGATGTGGTACATATATAATAGAATACTACTCATCCATAAAAAAGATGAAATACTGCCATTTGCAACAACATGGATGGATCTTGAGAGTATTATGCTAAGTGGAATAAGTCAGAAGGAAAAGGACAAAACTTGCGTAATTTCACTCCTATATGGGATATAAAACAAAAAGCAACAAATGAAACAAACTCATAGATACACACAACAGAATGGTGGTTACCAGAGAAGGAGGGGAATAGCAAAAGGATAAAGAGGGTAAAGGAGGTCAAATCCCTGGTGACACAAGGAGAAGAGACTTCAGGCAGTGGGCAGACAATAGAGTATACAGATGTCATATTATAAAGATGTATGCCTGAAACTTATATAATGCTATTATTAATCAAAGCCAACCCCCCAAAATTAAAAAAATTCTTTGACCCTGCCCTGGCCGGCATGGCTCAGTTAGTTGGAGCATCCTCCTGTAACTGAAATGTCCCAGTTCAATTCCCGGTCAGGGCAAATGACCCAGGTTGCGGGTTTGGTCCTGGTTCGGGCGCGTATAAGAGGCAATGTTTCTCTCTCACACTGATGCTTCTCTCCCTCCCTCTGTCTCCCACCTCTCTAAAACCAATGGACATGTCCTTGGGTGTGGATAAAAAAAAATTTTTTTTAATTGAGCCCTGGCATAGTGGCTCCGTGGGTTGGAGCATCATCCTGTAACCAAAAGATTGTGTGCTTGATCCCCATTCTGGGTACACACAGAGGGTAGTTGATCAATGTTTCTCTCCCACATCAATGGTTCTCTCCTTTCTCTCTCTCTCTCTCTCTCTCTCTCTCTCTCTCTCTCTCTCTCTCTCTCTCTCCTTCTTTCTCTAAGATCAATGAATATATTCTCAGGTGAGGATTTTTTTTTTAAGTGTTTGAAGGAGGAAGGAGTGATCAGTTGTGTCAAGTTCTCTTAGGTTGAACAAAATGAGGACTGAGACCTGGTCACTGGCTTTCACAAGGCAGAGGCTGTGGCTTGAGGAAAGCAGCTTTAGTCAAAGTAGGGGGATCCAAAGCCTAATGAGGGCGGGTTAAAGAATGAATGGGAAAAGGAAGTGAATTTGGTGAGTTTTTCTAGAAGGCAAAGTCACAATGGATGGCACAAAAAAAAAACACACACACACACAAAAAAAACACCTGGGTTTTGGTAAACAAGAACACATACTCATATTGCTTGTATATGCACAGAATATCTCTGGAAATAAATGCAAAAAAACATGCTAACACTGGTTACCTCCAGCAGAGGGACATAGATGGAAAAAAGGCTTTTGACTTTATATCCTTTTGTACCTTCCAGATATTTTATCTGCTTATATTTTCAAGTATAATTTATTGAATCAAGTGAACATTTAAATGTTTAGAATGAGCTTGGAATAGAAGCAGATCTAGGTTTGTACTGCTGTTCTACCACTTATAGGTGTGTGATGTTGTCAAATTCCTTAGCCTTTTCAAACCTCATACAATGAGTAAGACAGCAGTACTCATATCATACCCATGTCATACATCAATCAAAGTATGCTTAGCACAATGACTTATATATTCTAAATGCTCAATAAATGTATGTATTTTTATAGGCTTTTAAGCTCGTTTCCTGAAAATGGAGATAATATTAGCAATTTCTCAAGGATTGATGATTATGTGAAATTAAATTAAACGAGATAGAAAGTATTTAATAAATGGAAGCTGCTATTACTATTACCATTGTTATTATCATTATTAACAAATTATCTGATGAGCCTATGAGCTGTGCGAATGAGGGATGGGCTGCCTGTAGCGAACTAGGCTTCTTAATCACCTGCAAGCCCTGCATCCCTCAAGGACTCTAAGCAAGGTCAGCTGACTAACATAACAATCAGTACCTCCTATGTACCAGGCACTTTGGAAAGGAGTTATGGAACCAGAAAAAAAAAGTTACACTGTATCTGCTCTTAAAGAGCTCAGTGTACACAGGAAAGACAGGTAAACAATTACCATTTGGTGAAAGGAAATAAAATAATAACAGAGCTATGTACAAATGCTATTGAAATAAGGTTATGGTACCATCTGATAAGAATGACCAGCAACTCCAGGATTTCAAAAGGACAAGCTCTTTCATAAAGCATTTTGGCAGTGAGTATCTTAGCGGAGGTCTTTTGACTGCTACTATTTCCTTCTCTAGCCTTGGTTCAGACATCAATTTTCCGGACAAGCTATTCCTGAACCCCTAAAACTGGGTTGGGTAACTCCCCCCCATGTGGTACTACTGTCTGTACATATTCCATCAGTCTACTAAGTATATTAATGGAAATAACTTACCTTTCCAGTCTTTACAACTAAATTGGAGAGCTGTTGAGAGCTTAGACTGTGCTCATCATCATATTCCCAAAGCATAATATAGTACCTGGCACATAGTATTTATTGACTGATAAAGAAATGAATTAACCTTGGGAGAGTATTCCAAGTCTTCTCTATTTCCATTTCCCCATGTTTTAAAGAAGAAGCAATGTATTCTGAAAGGCATATGAAGGATAAAGAAGCTCATGCTCTGGTTTACGTTAGCACCACAGTCCAGGGCCAACTGACCAACAATCTCGATGAGATATGCCAGGATCACCCCATCCCGAAGATCCTGCCGCAGGTCCTGCACAGGCTTCACCGCTGGCCTCTTCTTTAGCTGTGCGTTCACCCAAGCCACATATGCCTGCAGTTGTTGCTGGAAAAGGAAAGGTGGAAATAAGGGAAAGGTCGTCTGTTATTCTTCACCTCCACTCTGCACCATTGGAGACTGAGCTATGGTGGGCAATCTATATCCAGTGAGAGGAGGAGGCTCTAAGGAAAGAAGAAAGATTGTCATACATATATCATGTTCTAAAATTCTCTAGTTTTATGCTAGTCTCTAAGGATGAGCTCACCTCTGACTGGGATGGCAGTGTACACACAGATAAGCAGGCAAGTGTTTCAATGGCTGTTACTCCTGCTTTCCTTGAGTTTTGCTCTGTTGACCAGGGATGAGGACCGGGCGCAGAACCACAGTCAGTTTTTCAGTGTAATCTCTGCTGCCAGCAACCCATTGCACTTCCTCGGAACAACCACCCATGTCCCATATGTACAGTGGACTGTGATATTCATAAGAACTGATCTTGGGGAATCAGGAATAAACAGTAAAACAAGCTCAGAACTGCTTCTCCCATAGCTGCTTTCTTCACTATGAGACTTAACTGAAATCATCTTATACTCAAACTAAGATTTATTCTCCTGAGCCCATATTCCTGCGATTACTACAAAGTTAGTTTTAATCCATGCTTTATACTATCAGAAAGGATCTAGTCACCTAAATTCTTTAAAAAGAAGGAAAAAGAAAGGCTATGGTAAGCAGTGTTCCTGAAGACTGGGGAAAGCTTGGGGGGTGGGTGTGTGGACACTTTCATTTATTTTCAGACAAAGCTAGGGCCCAGTATCCTCAGAAGCCTGTTAGGCCCAGGCAGGAACATATAACTTATCCCAACTCTCAGACAACCTTACATGTTCCATTTGTTCCTTATATAGAGCTTATTATGTGGGTGTTTATTTTGATTATTTGGTCTAAAGATGGGCACTAAATATTAAAATAGCACATGAACGATGTCCTAATATAGGCAGCAGCTCTGTCTGATTTCTGTAGAAGACCAAGACCCTGGACCTAAAAATTAAGTTCAAGGGCTAACAGTATTAAATTATAATTTGGTTCAAGTACAGTTGATTTCTAAACCCCAAGTACTTCCTTAATAAAATGATGTTAGAAATTACTCACTGGCTGTTTCCTGAGCTTAAATTAAATCTTCATTACTTTTTCTACGTTGATTTTTTGGAAATAAAGTTCTTCAGAAGACAGTCGTCGGCAGCCGTCCGTCTCGAGAGACGATGGTGTAGCTTCTTAAGAGTCTATCTGCACCGCCGAGAATGGCTGTGCAGTCCGACTCGGGAGTGACACGCTATCTGTCTCCTCCCGTGTTGAATCGACATCTTGCATGAAGCTACAGAGCCTGGGCAGGGTGATATGGAGGGTCTGCTCTTGCCCATGCAGCAGAACCCCCCCTCTCTTCGCAGCTGAAGGATCCAAGGGAAAGACGGAGTCAATACAGCTTGGCTTCAGGTGCGCCGCAGGAGTTGCCGGTGTTGACTACAACGTCAAACCGCCTTAGGGACTCCGGCTCCGGATTTTCTGTCGGGGTTTACTCCCTTAGCCTTTCCCCTGAAGAGGTATGCCGCAAGGCAGCGGAGGTTTTTTGGAGTCAGAGTTTTCCTTCTCTGATGTGCCCTGACTGGAAGATCGAACCAGCGACACTTAGCTCGCAGGCCGACGCTCAATCCACTGAGCCAAACCAGCCAGTCAGAAGACAGTACCAAGGCAATAATCTATCAGCTACTGACAAACTATAGGAAATGCAGTGATCAGCAGGAGATGGGGGAAGGAATCTAATATTTATTGAGTACCTACCATGAACTAAACACTATTCTTGGTGTTTTATACATGTTTTAATGGGCTAATGAATATACCCACATCGGGGCTGCTACAGAATTGATGCTTACTAAATGTCATTATTTTCATCATTATTATCATCTAATTCAATTCTCACAAAAGCATTAAAGCATCAGTATCATCTGCAGTCTATGGATGAGGTTCAGAGAGGTTATATAACTTCTTCAATGTCCCCATAGCCAGGACGTAGTAGACCTGTTATTGAAACCCACTAAATGTGATCTAAGCATTTAACAAGGGCCTCTTGCTATCCAACTCATTCCCTAGAATAGAGGTGGCTCTACCTTCTGCCTAACATGGGTCAGACTTTCGTCACAGATCTGCTCCCACTGCACAGCCAATGCACTGTGTGAGGCAGACTGGATCAAGGGCACCTCCTCCATACTAAATCACTCTGCCCTGGGGAAAGGAGTTAAGACCAGAAAAGGCACTAAGGGTAACAGCTGGGATCTGATTACCTGACATGTACAAAACTAACTAATCTCTCTGTAGCAAATATCACCCTCAAGACACTTTCCACACATTCCTGCTTAAAATCCTTCTCTGGATCCTCATTATCCTCAAGATAAAAACCAATCTCCTTAGCTGCATTTAAGTCTGTCATGGGCTAGCCCTTGCCTCTTCCCCAACTCCATTCACTACTCTCCTGTATGCCCCCACCCCGTGCTTCAGCTCATCCAAACCATGTTCAGTGCCCCAAGGCCACCATGCCTTCCAGCCACTTCGCCTCTCCCTGCCTGCCATTGCCTTTTAAGTATCAAGTCAAGTAGCACCTTTTCCAGAAAGCCTTCCCTGACCCTCCCAGATATCTCAGACTCAGATCTCCTTGAGAGCTCCTGTGTAACACAATCAGTTCAACAATAATTTCAGCACAGGCACTGTACTAAGTTAATAGGGCTAAAAAGAGCCTTATGTCTCCAAGAAGCTTGCAGGAAAAAAAAAAGGAAGAGAGGAAAAGGAGGAGAAGCTCACAAGCTGTTAGAAAGACAAGTGTTATATGATGGGTGCGTAGGGTGCCGAGAGTATTAGCACAACCCGAAGCCTACAATCCAGGGATGTTTTCTAAAAGAGTAAAGCAGGCAAGGAGGCCAGTGAGCCCAAAAGAGCTCAGGTATGAACTATGATCTATGCAGGGAGTCACAATAGTTCAGAATTATTAGACTAAGAAAACTAACAGGTGCTCAACAAATATTTGAGTTACTGAATCACTTGTTACATTCAATCAGGTCAAGACTTAAAATGACTGCAAGTTAACATGTGGGGGACAGACAAGAACAAGTGTTTTTCATTAGGCCAAGATAATTTCTACTTAAGTAATCATAGCCTTCTTTTGGCTGCTGAATAGAAGTAGCCTGTGATGCAGAAGTGGATAGAGGCTCCTAACAATACCTTTCATATATGCACATTAATCAGAGCTCTGATCTTCCAACAAAAGACAATTCTACATCATAAATGATAATAACAGTCACCACTTTTCTGAACATCATTCTGTGTGAAGAGCTATACTAAGTCCTTTAAAGACATTTTCTCTAATGTTAATCTGCCAGGGAGATTTTATTCCATCTCTGCTGCTAACTGAAAACTGATACTCAAAAAAGGTGCAATAACTCATTCAGGATCACCCAGATAGTAAACTATAAATACAAGATCCACTTTAATTCTCAAGTCAATGCTCCTTCCATTCAACCACACTACTGCCTAAATAACTGCATCCCTGAGGTTTAAACAACATTACTTGGACTCTCAGGATGGAAAGCACCTTCCTCTAAATCACTTCCTCCACTACATCCAATACTTGAATCCCTTGTGTAATGCTCTGCACTAAGTAGCTATCTACTACTCAAGTATGGTCCCCAGACCTACAGCATTAGTATTACCTAGAAGCCTGTTAGAAATGCAGACTCTAAGGCTCCATCCACCCCAGGTCTTCATAATGAATCAGAACCTGTATTTTTTATAAAGATCTGCTGGTGATTCACATGCACATTCAAGTTTGAGAAGTTTGACCCAGTCCACTCTTCCCAGACCTGGCTGCACGGCAAGATCACAAGGGAAGCCTTTCCAAAATACAGATGTGGAGACCTTACTCCAAATCCACCAAATTCTCTCAGAGGGTAGAACTCAGAAAGCTTTCTATTCCCAAGTTCCCCATATAATTCTTATAGAACTAATGAGTCTTCTAGCTAAATAGTCGAAGTCCCTTAACCAAAGGAATTCAATACAATACTCTAGGTATAAAAGGACACATGTAGCCCTGACTGGTGTGGCTCGGTTGATTGAGTGTCGTCCTGCAAAGTGAATAGTTGCTGGTTCGATTCCCAGTTAGGGAACATGCCTGGGTTGTAGGCCAGTCCCCCACTGGGGTGTGTGTGAGAGACAACCGATTGATGTATCTCTCACACATCAATGTTTCTCTCCTCTTTCTCCCTCCCTTGCCCTCTCTCTAAAAGTAAATAAATAAAATTGTTTAAAAAAATCTTAAAAAAAAATAAAAGGAGACATGCAGATTCCTTATTCAAGGTATTTATCATTCTTTTCTTCCATTCTTCTTCCTTTCCTTCCTTCCTTGGCCATCAGAACACACTGTTGACACACTTTAGGGGGCTATTCAAAATCCCTAAATATAATTTTTTGTTAACTATTCATTTTGAAATAATTTCAGACTTACATAAAAGTGGCAAGAATGGCACAAAGAGTTCCCTTACACACCTTCGCCCAATATTTACATCTTACATAACTAAGTAAATTACATAACAGCAAATTAACCCTGACACAATACCATTAACTAATCTACAGATATTATTCAAATTTCACCATTTGTCCCACTTATGTCCTTTTCTGGTCCAGTATCCAATCCAAGACCTCACACTGCATTTAGATGTCATGTCTCTTTAGTCTCCCTCAATCTTTGTCCTTCATGATCTTGACAATTTTGACAAATATTGGCCCTCTTATTTTGTACAATGTCCCTCATTTGGGTTTGTCTGAAGTTTCCTAATGATTAAAATCAGGCTATGGATTTTTGGCAAGAATACCACAGAAGTCATGCTGTGCTCTTCTCAGTGCATTATATCAAAAGGCACATGATGCCGATACATCTTATTATTGATGAAGTTAAGTGTGATCTCTTGGTTAAGGTAGTGTCCGCCAGGTTTCTCTACTGTAAAGTTGGCACTTTCTACTTGTAATTAATAAGTATATTGTCGGAAAATGCTCTGAGACTATAAAAATATCCTTTTAGTCATTATCACTTTCCTGTCCATTTGAAATTTAACATACATTGATTTTTCTTTCCTGAAACAATTATTATGGTGTTTCTCAAATAATGATTTTTCTAATCATCACTCCTTCTACAGTTATTAATTGGAATTTGTAATAGGAGGAAGAGCTCTCGCCTTTTCCCCCACTTATTTATTTATGTCAGTATAAGCTCATGGATATTTATTTTATTGTTATTTATTATATTAATCCAGCACTATCATTATTTTGTTGCTCTAATTGTTCAGATATGGCCATTGGGACAAATGTTGAGTCCTGTATCCTTTTCATATGTTCCAGTCATTTTTTAAAACTGTGGTAAAAAACACATAATGAAATTTACCATCTTAACTGTTCTTAAGTGTACAGTTCAATAATGTTAAGTATATTAATATTGTTGTGCAAAGAATCTACAGATCTTTTTAATATTGCAAAACTGAAACTCTATACCCATTAAACGACATCTCCACATTTTCCCCCTCCTCTCAGCCCCTGGCAAACACAATTTTCATTTCGGTTTCTATGAATTTGATTACTTAGATAACTCAGATAATCAGAATCAGACAGTATTTGTCTTTTTGTGACAGGCTTACTTCATTTCGCATAATGTCCTCAAGGTTCATCCATGGTATAGTTATGACAAGATTTCCTTCATTTTTAAGACTGATTAATACTCAATTGTATTTTTAATACCATATTTTGTTTATCAATTCATTTGTTGATGGTCATTTGGGTTGCTTCCATCTCTTACCTATAATGAAAAATGTTGCTAAAAACATGGGTGTACAAATGTCTCTTTAAGATCCTGCTTTCAATCCCTTTGGATATACAGACCCAGAAGTAGGGTTACTGGATCATATGGCCTGACCATTTTTTGAGCACTTCCTTACTTTCTGGCATCATAAGATATTCCAGATTCCTCATCTTGTACTGCCCCACCTCTAAAATCAGCTACTTCTCAAAAGAACTCTGGTTCTTTTTTTTTGGAGAATAATTTTGAGAAACCAAATGTGGGCATGAGGTGTGCACATCGCTACTGGGTAACATTCTTGGCCTTCTCAGTAGTAGTGTAGAAAATATGTGTATGTATGTATACACACATATCTTGATCTATTTATCGTGACAGACAGAAAGACACACCATGAATTATACCATAAATTATACTTATCCCTCTTCTACTCCAGCACCACAGAAGGTTCATTCTTTCCTTTCCCTTTTCCTTTTTTAGTAACTGCTTTCTCTCACAGCAAAAAGCCTATCATTATCCACAGTATAGTTACTAATATTTGCTCAGTCCTATAAAACACAGAAAATACTGTCAGACTTGCTAGTTCATATCCTGAGGAAAAAAATTTACTACCCATAATATAATATTTATATATAGTACTTTTTGTCTTTAGCCTTACAGTACATAGTGAAAATACTGATTCCAGAGTGACTTGTGTTAGTCCTTTTCTTCTCTGCCCTCTTCAATGTGATTATGATATTCATCTGTAATACATTCATGTTCGTTTTTCACTATTTGTAATCCATTTTGGGTTCTCCCCACATTTAGGTTCATTTTAATTACTTATTTTTGGAGTAGGTGAAAGAGTAATGATTCTGAAACTCAGAGGATACAAAAACATATTCAGAAAAGTGTCACTCCATTTTTCTTTCTGCTCCACTCCTTTTTCTCCATTCTTTTCACCCCATTGCTATCCACCCTTGTAGGTCATCAATCTCATTAGTTCCAGTTTATACAGAAAATAAAAAATGTCTATTTTCTTATTTTCTTTTACTTCTTAGATGAAAAATAGTGTATCTGATACTCTTTTTGCACTTGCACTTTTTACTTCCCTTCACTTAATACATTCTGGAAATCACTCTATTTTGGTTTAGAGATCTTTCTCATTCATTTGTACAGATACATAGTATTCCATTATGCAGATCTACCAGAGTTAATTCAAACATCCTCTTATATACGGGCAGTTAGGGTACTTCCAGTATTTTGCAATTACAAACAATGTTGTAATGAGTAACCATATGCATGTGTATTTTCATGTTGATGGAGGTCTAAACTTTAGGGTAGATTCCGAGAAGTGGAATTGCTAGGACAAAAGGCAAGTAAGAATATAATATTATTAGATATTGCCAAATCCCTGCCAAAAGGGTTGCATTCATTTGCGTTCCCGCCAGCAATACAGTAGAGCATGCTTTCCCTCTGACTTGCCAACAGAATATATTGTCATATTTTTTAATTCTTGCCCATGTGAGAGGTGAGAAATTGTATCTTACATTTTCATTTCTTTAATTATGAGTTTGAATCTCTTTTTGTACTATTTTGTACCATTTTATATCATATATTTTTCCATATTTATGTGAATTCTGTTCATGTCATTTTCCCATTTTTCTACCAAAAGTTTTGGTTCTTTGTCCCTCCATTTTTAAGAGTTCTTTATATAAGGTGGGGTCAAAGTAGCATTACAGTTGTTCGTATGGAAAATAAGACAATAATTAGTAAATAATAATACAAGAATAAACTCTCCTTTGCATACTTACAACTGTAGACCTACTTTTGCACCATTGATATATGTTGCAGATATTTCCTAGTTTGTCAGCTGTTTTTTGACTTTTAGTACAGCATTTTTCTCTGACCATGAAAAAAGGTTTTATTTTTATATAATCACATTTATTTTATTGCCTCTGAATTTTGAGTCATGGTTAGAAAAAAGATTTCACCTCTTTTTTTTCTAGTTCTTGTACGGTTCCATTTTTTACATTTATTTTTTAAAAATTTATACATTCAGTACTTTCATTTAATTTTTAAAGAAATTTACATACCTCCCCACTCTTTCTTTTAAGTTAGTATGACAATTTTCTATAATAAAATACTAAAAGAGAAGCTTTGGCCAAGAATGGAAATAGCAAAAACAAAACAAAAAAGAGAAACACAATCACTGCTGCTTTTCGAAAACCAACATTCTCACCACGTACATTCAAACAAAACCACACACACAGTTGTGAGATATGTGTCTTCAGTGGTGGTTTTTTTGTTTTTTGATTTTTGCGGCTGGCTCTCCTCACCATCAAATGGCAGAGCTGTCGTGGTGGCAGTTTGTCATGCTGCATATGGGTGGCTCACTCAGCCTCACATTATCAAAAGGCCCTGGATACAAGACTCTAAGGTCTGGAAATCCGAAATTGTCATGGCCCCATCAATGCGAGTACAGTAGTGCTGTTCTGGTGCAGCATCTCCAAGGCTGTCTTGTGGTCCTTGGTGTGCCTCTCTTATCCATGTAGTGGAGACTTCCACAGTAAACATGTTGTGCTGGATGCTGTGTTTTGGAACACCTAGCTTGGGAGGGGCAGGAACTGTTTTCAGAGTTGAGACCTGCATGCTATTGAGGCATTGGGAAGGGACATGGTTTTGTCATGGCTTGCCCAAGTCAGGCAGCTTACACTGGCAGAGAAACTGATGCCATGTATACAGCCACCGGTGCCACTGCCACCAAACTCTGACACCAACTGACCAAAAGGCATCTTGCTGCCCCTTGCTGGTTTTAACCACTTCACCCACTTCTTTAATGTATGCAGAAAAGACTCTGCATTTGAAATCACATGATTCTGCTGTCAGCAAAACACTGTTGGGATGCCAATCCAAGCTGAGGGCCCTAGAGCAAACTAGCTTTTCAATATGCTTACTTACCCACCAGACATTTTCAGATTCAAAGTAACAAACAGAAATGAATCCTGCTCCACTTCCTAAAGCAAATTTGTTCTCAAATGGGAAACACTTGACAAAAGTGTCTGCACGGTTAATTCTCAGGATTAGCAGGGTTGGCTTCCAGATACCATCTTCCTGACTCTAGACATAGGCATTGAGGTCTGCTTCACAAGTGATGGTGTAGTTGCTCAGTGTTTTCAAGAGGTAGAAAGCTGAGGTGGGGTCCGTCCGGACCAGCTTGGAGCAAAGAATTCGTGGACTCTGGTCAGTCAACACAAACAGGCTCCCATGGGCACAAGGGGGGCACTGAGGCCCATACATTCTTTACAGTTAGATCCCTGATCCACTTGGAGTTTACTTTTGTGTATGATGTAAGATATGGATCCAATTTATCTTTTTCCAAATGGCTACCCAGTTGTTCCCTCTTTACACCAGTGATTTGAGATGCTACCTTTTACCCTATACTAAATTTCCATAAATTCTTGGGTCTATATTTGGGTTTTGTATTCTACTTCACTCATATATTTATTTATTCATGCAACAGTACCACAATGTTTTATTTATAGAGATTTTATAGTACATGTTAATGTCTATAATAGGGCTAGTCCATCCCTCTGAAAAATATTTTTAATTTTAAAAATTTCTTATTTTTTCAATTTATATTTTTAAGTATAGTTAGTATACAACCTTACATCAGTTATATTAGTTTTATGTGTACAATATAGTGGTTTGACATTTTATACCTTACAATGTGATCACCTCACTAATTCTAGTAATAATCTGTCACCCTGTAAACTTATAATATTACTGAATACATGTCCCTTCCCCTTTTTACCCCCAATCCCAACACCTCTCTTCTGGTAATCATCCCTTTGGTCTCTGTTTTTGGGTCTGTTTTTGTTTCTTTTTTTTTTAAATATATTTTATTGATAATGCTATTATTTGTCTCAATTTTTTCCTCTTTGCACCCCTCTGCCCAATACTTCCCTTCCCTCCAGCAATCCCACCCCTTAGTTCATGTCCATGGGTCACGTATAAAAGCTCTTTGGCTTCTCCATTTACTTTACTATTCTTAATATCACTCTGTCTATCTTGTACCTAACAGTTATGCTTTTTGATTGCTGCACCCCTTCTACCATTTCCCCCTTCCCCTTCCCCACTGATAACTCTCCATATGCTCTCCATAACTATGGTTCTGTTCCTGATCCAGTTGTTTGCTTAGTTTGTTTGTTTGTTTTTAGATTCAGTTGTTGATAGTTGTGAGTTTGCTGTCATTTTACTGTTTGTAGTTTTGATCTTTTTCTTAAATGTATTCCTTTAATATTCTATATAATAAAGGCTTGGTGATGATGAATTCCTTTGGAAAGCACTTTATCTGCCCTTTCATTTTAAATGATAGCTTTGCTGGATAGAGTAATCTTGGTTGTAGGCCTAGTTTTTCATCACTTTGAACACTTTTTGCCAGTCCCTTCTTGCCTGCAAAGTTTCTTTTGAAAAATCAGCTAACAGTCTTATGGGAACTCCTTTGTACGTAACTCTCTTCTTTTCTCTTGCTGCTCTTAAGAGTCTCTCTTGCTCTTCCTCTTCTTCTTCTGACACCCCTATGATGCGGATATTAGTATATTTAAAGTTGTCCCAGAGGTTCTTAAGCCTTTCCTCATTTTTTCAATTTTTGTTTCTTCATTCTTTACTGGTTGACTGTTTGTTTCTTCCTTATGTTCCAAATCGTTGAGTTGAATCCTAGCTTCCTTCCCTTCACCATTGGTTTTGTGTGGATTTTTCTTCATTTCACTTACTATAGCCTTCATTTCTTCCCTTATGCATTTGCAGTACTCAATTTCTGTGAGTCGTTATCGCCGGTGTTTTGAACTCTGCATCTATTAGGTTGGCTATCTCCTTTCTGCTTAGTTCTCCCCCGGGAGCCTTGTGCTCCCTCCTTTGGGCAATACTTCTCTGTCTCAACTTGACAGCCTCCTGTGCTTGCCTCTGCCACACCTGTTACATTGTGAGGGGCAGAGCCTTAGGTACTGTAAGTGGGGGAGGGATCAGAGTGGGAACAGTGTTGCTTGCTCTTACTCACCCATTTCCCGTCACTACCTGCTTCCTGTATGCAACTTGTGCCCCTCTAGCTGTTGCCCTGGTGATGGCTCCCATAGTGGGTGGGTTTGCATAAGTTCTAGGACCATTGCAGCCCCCTAAAAAGACTCTCCTGAGAGACAGGCAGTTTCCTCTGCTGCCCCAACCTCCACTGACTTTTAGAGCCAGAAGCAGTGAAACTTTATTTTCCGGGCACTGGAACCATGAGCTCTGCGGCCTGGCCTGGGACTGGGATCGCTCCCATGTGTCCCTCCTGGCTTTTCTAATGTCAAACTGCTCATTACACCAGTGGGCCACAGCCACTGCCTTGCCACTGCCAGCACACCACAGCCTCTCCACCCCAGCTCCCCAGCTCTACCCCTCCTGCCCGTCTTGATAAGTATTATTTCTTTATATCTTTTTTTGTTGGACTTCCATGCAGTTCAATTTTCTAGTAGTTCTGGCTGTTTCTTATTTTGAGGTACACATAATCCTTCTTATGGTTTGCAAGGAGGCAAAGTGTATCTACCTATACCTCCATCTTGGCCAGAAGTCTTCACTTTCATTTTAGATTCCACATATAAGTTAAACCATATGGTATCTGTCTTTTTCTGTCTGAGTTTTTTCACTTAGCAAAATACCCTCTAGATGTATCCATACGAAGGAAAACAAAGAAAAAATTACCTGAACATACTGTTTATTTAGAGTTATTTTATTCATATAAAGACTATATATTGTTACTGTAAGTCAAATTGTGTACAAGTAGTAAAGTTCTGCTACCAAACATACATATTAAGGTATTTTATCTTTTCAAATGACAGGCTAGGAAATGCCAAAATGAGATACTTGAAACAGTCTCCTTCAGTTGGCAAAGCTTTCACAAATTGCTTCATGAGACCCAGTTTTACGTGCAGGGGTGGGAATATAATGTTCTTTCTGTCAACAAGTGGCTCGTGGAGAATGTTTGGATCACCAGGTTTGAGGTCAGATCTTGGAGGCCAATTGGACTCCACCCAATGCTTCTCACGAGCTCTGCTGTCCCACATACACAGAAAACAGGGCTACTTGGTGTTTCCACGTTGCTGACCAAGAAGGAAGCAGACCATTTTAAGGTCAACACAGATGATCCAATTGTGCTTGTGATATTGCAACAGATCAATGCCTCTCTTTATGTCTTCATATTCTTCACAAAAACAAACTGAATGGCCAAATGGGACCGCACCAAATAAATTGTCATTGTGGAGGAGGACACACTTCAAGCTCCGCTTTGAGCTACCGATGAACAGTCACTATTCAGTTGCATTATAAATTGGAATTCCCAATTCCTCCATTAAACCATGTATGTTAATGACAATACACAAAGCCAGAGTCACTTCGAAAGTATTGTAGAAATGCACTTTCTCTTGATCGAAAGTAGAATACTTTCCCTCGCTTTTCAAGCAAGTCTTTCTTGTGCAGTCTTGATGCTAGGAGTTCTGATGCCTTTTTGGACAGTCCCAAATCTCATGCAAATCATTCGAATCATGCTGATCAAATCTCTTATGAACTGAGTCATCTTCAATTTCAAAATCTTCATTGTTGCTGTCACTTAGTTCCTCACCATATTCATTTTTTTTTTCAGATTTAATGTGTTTTATTGATTAAAATATTACATTTGTGCCAATTTCCCTTCCCTCTGCTCCCCTCCACCCGGTGGCCCCCTCCCTCCAGTTGTCCCCCCCTTTTAGATTATGTCCGTTAGTTGTGCTTACAGTTCCTCCCAACCTCTCTCCGTCTATTCCATTCCCTCCTACCATGATCCCCAATTCCTATATCATCTCCCTCCCTCTCCCCACTCCCCCTCCCTGTTGGCCTCCCCCCACTATGTTTCCCTTACCCACAGTTCCTTTTCCACTCTCGTTGCCTGTTTCGTTTGCCTTTGTTTCATCTCCCTAGCTTCTGTTTTTTAAACCAGTCCCTTTAACTTCTCATATAACAGTGGTTTGGATCTAATGAACTCTTTCAGTTTTATTTTGTCCTGGAAACACTTTCTCTGTCCTTCTATTCTGAATGACAATTTCGCTGGATAGAGTATTCGTGGTTGTAGGTTTTGGATTTTCATTACTTTGAATATTTCTTGCCAGTCCCTTCTTGTCTGTAGGGTTTCCCTTGAGAAGTCAGCTGATAGTCTAATTGGGACCCCTTTGTACATAATTCTTTTCTTCTCTCTTGCTGCTTTTAAGATTCTCTCTTTATCTTTAATTTTTGACATTTTGATTATAATGTGTCTTGGGGTGGTTCTCCCTGGGTCCAGTCTCTTGGGAACTCTCCTTGCTTCCTGGACCTGCAAGTCTGTTCCCTTCCCCAAGTCTGGGAAGTTCTCCTTTATTATATTTTCACTCAATTTTTCAAGTTCTAGTTCATCTTCCTCATTCTCTGGCAAACCAATGATTCTTATGTTGGGCCTTTTATAGCTGTCCCAGAGGTTTCTGATCCTCTCATTGTTGCTTGCCATTTCCTCTCGCTGCATTGGTTGACTGCTTGTTCCTTCTCCATATTCCAGTTTGTTGAAATGGACTCTGGATTCCTCACCATCTGTCTCGTATGTGGTTTTGTTCCTTTCATTATGAAAGTTTTTCGCTTCTTTCATATCTTTTTCCTGCTCTTTTGTGAATTCTGTAAGCCACCTGATAACAATGGCCCAGAACTGAGCCTCTGACAGGTTTCTTATCTGTTCATCTGTCAGGTTCTCTATCTGCTGTCTGGTGAGTTGTGCCACCGGGATCTCTATATTTGTCTGCCTCATTTTGACAGATGCGTTTTGTTTTCCTGGGCCGGCTGTCGGGGGCAGGGGGCAGTGCCTGCGTACGCGTCACAAATCAGCGACCGCCGGCGCCTGCCTGTCCGCGACCTATTTCGCAGCCCTGTGGTGCTTTCTGTGGGGGCGGGGGTCCAAGATGGATTCACACAGTTCTTCAGCTAGGAGACCGGGATCCGTCCTCCCGCCCCCCTGGGCCTCACTGTTCAAGGCGATGCTGCGGCTGCTCCCCAGCGCCGGAGTCGGGCACGCCAGGGGCTTGATTGGAGTCGCGCACGCCAGGGGCTTGATTGCCTCCAGGATTTTTCGCCCCGCTGCTCCGCAAACTGCTTTGCCTTCTTTAACTCTTACCTGCCCAAATGGCACCGCTGGTTTATAACTTCATATGTTGGGCTTCCGTGTAGCTTTATTTTCTGGAATTTCTAGTTATCCTTTGTTTTGAAGTAGTTGTATTCCACTATTGTTGTAGAGGGAGACCTAGCGTGTCCGTCTAAGCCTCCATCTTGGCCAGAAGTCCACCATATTCATTTTTTAAAAGAGGGTAGTTCAATGAAAACTGGCACTGGGACTTCAGCTAAATGAGGCACTGGGCATATAGCTGATGGTAGACTAGGATACTCTATTTTACAGATTTTTCTTTTTCTATCCTGATGTTTTCACTATACAAAAGTAACAGTCACTTGAATGATCTCTGGGCTCCCGCCAAACCATAAGTATACCAAATGGCAATTGATCGCATGTTCCCTTCGTCCACATCCATAAAGTCACAGCACACTGCTTGCACACCTTGTGAGGGGCCCAAGAATAGTCTTGATCAACAAGTTTTACTATAAAATGCAAAATAGGCTTGCCTGACAGATGTGCTGATGTTTGTCCTTTGATTGGGAATGGTGAAACTGCCACAGATATAACAAAATGAATCAGGGTTGTTTAGGCACTTACGGCGAGAAATAGCAGAGGCAGACATGATCTGAAGGAAAGGAAATAAGGACATATGTAAATAAATTCTGTTAACTCCTTGTATACAGACAAGAACTCAGACTACACTTTGGAATACGATTCACTATATAGAGCGGCACACAATCTCACTACACTGTCTCATGTGTAACAGAATAGCCTGGACAAGTATGAACCTGTCACTGGTCTCCAAGGTCATCTCCCACCTCTCCCCACTCAAGGGAGGTTTGCTCTCAGCCAATAGGAGAGCCCTAGTGCTTCCCTCGATCCAGGCTCATTCCAGCCTAGAGTGGTCGCATTAAGATAAGCTGTACAGAAAAAATTTCACGTGATAGAAGAAAACTAACTGCAGTTTTGAAATCAGCATGCCTATGTAAGTCAAAAACAGCTGAAAAAAATCGAACTCAACAGGAATTATGTTAAAAATTATTCCCCTGCGTGGTTTAACACAGATGGAGAATGCGTGAAGATCTAGTATTGGGAAAAAGCTAAGAGTTCAACTTTTTTTTAATTGTTTTCTATTACAGTTGTCCCATTTTCCCCTCTTTCCTCTCCCCTGCTCCACCCACCTCCCCCCTCTCTCACAGTTAATCCCCATCCTGTTGTCCATGCCCATGGGTCATTTATGTTAGTTCCTTGACTAGACCCTTCCCCTTCTTTCACCCCTTTTCCCCCTCCCCTCTCCTCTCTGGTCACTGTCAGTCTGTTTCTTGTTTACATGCCTCTGGTTCTATTTTGATCATTTGTTGGTTTTGTTCTCAGTTTTGAATAAGAATCTGAACTCTTTGTAAAATGTCAGGGTAGAGATGTTCCACAGCCAGTTGGCAAAATACAGGTCTAGTGCATAAGAGGTGGGGGTGAGTGTGGGGTGGGAGGTATTTGAGAGTATCTATGTGTGGTAGGTATAGCCATAAATGCAAATGAGAGATAATAACTACCATATACTTAGCACTTATTGCATACCAGATACTGTGCTAAGCACTTTACCATATCATTTCATACACACACACACACACACACACATACAGTATTCCCTCACTTATTGCAGGTATTACATTCTAGACGCCCCCCGTGAAATAGGAACCCTTCATTTATTCTACATTCTTAAACCTACATAACTTTAACAACATACATATACAGTACCACAAAATCCCGCGATATAGCAAAAAAGCAGCGATAAATAATTAAATATAATATTTTTAAAAATCCCACAATACAGTGAGGCCGTGATAAGTGAACCACAATATAGAGGAGGACTACTGTATATATATGAGGTCTGTCTGGAAAAATTCCATCCATTATTAATATAGTGAGAACAGTTTGTGCAACATCAATGTAACCTGGCAGCCAAGGAAAGTGGACTGTAATGTGCATGTGTGAACAATGACAACTTCATTGTACTAGTCAGTGAGGGTGGTATACGCCACTGAATGAGCATGTGTACTATGTGGCTGTTGTATTCAAAGTGACCAAGTGAGTAGAACAACAAACTTGCATCAAATTTTGCATTAATCTTGAACATTCCTCCACGGAGACTATTTGGATGATTCAGAAGGCTACAGCTATGGATAACTGGTGATTGACAGCTTCATCACAACAATGCAACCGCTCATGCATCACATCTCGTGCAGTTTTTTGGCGAAACATCAAATCACCCAGGAGACTTGGCCCCCTATAGCCCAGATTTAGCACCCTGTGACTTCTGGCTTTTCCCAAAACTAAAATCATATTTGAAAAGGAAGAGATTTCAGACTGTCAACAAGATTCAGGGAAATATGATGGGGCAGCTGATGGTAATTGGTAGAACTGTGTGAGGCCCCAAGATGCCTACTTTAGAGGGGACTGAGGCGTCATTGTCCTATGTACAATGTTTCTTCTATCTTGTATCTGTATCTTCTTCATTAAATATCTGTTTCTCATATTACATGGCTGGATATCTTCTGGACAGACTGTGTGTGTGTGTGTGTGTATATATAATCCTAAACATGATTAAATAATAATGATGGCATTAGGCTTTTAAACCAAGTCTGTCTGATCTTTACTTTTGCCCTGCATAATCTCTGCAGAGAGTTTTTATTAAAAAAATATTTTAAATTTTATTGATTTGAGAGAGAGAGAGAGAGAGAGAGAGAGAGAGAGAAGCATCAATCTGTTGATCCATTTATTGATGCAGTCATTGGTTGATTCTTGTATGTACCCTGACCGGGGATCGAACCCGCAACCTTGGCGTATTGGGACAACGTTCTGACCAACTGAGCTAGCTGGCCAGGGCTCTGCAGAGAGTTTTATAAGCAGTATGATTTTGGGTTATATGTAGCCCAGTCTGAGAAATTTTAACAAGATATTTTGACCCATTTGGATTTATTGTTACAACTGATACACTCATAACCATTTCAGTCATTTTATTTTGAGATATTTTTACATGCTTTCTAATACTGCACATTTTAATTGATTACTTTTAATTTTGTTTTCTCCAGTGACTTTGAAAGTACAGAAACTTTTCATCTTTGAAGATATAGGTCTTTGGGTTATCTTTGAGGAATGTTTTAGAAACGTTTAACTCGTATTTCTTTTCTTATCAAAGTTAACAATGAGATTGTTGTTACTCCAAGTATAAAATGAAATTCAGCAGACTTCTACTTTCTTGGCCGCCTCAACTTTTCAGTCTTTGAAAGTATAACCTAAGGGGCTTGTATGTAGGCTGCTATTATTGACTTCTTGTTTTCGCACTATACAGCTTCATGTTCAAGAAATAGTTTCCACTTTTATCCTTAGTGTTTTTTTGTTTGTGTGTGTGAGCGTGTATCTTTAGATTAACCTTGATGTTTAACTGTTTTAGTGATCAGTCCTTCTTTAGCACATCTTTACTCTCCTTGGATTCTTGATTTTGTTACTTCTTTTAGTTTGCATCTTTTAGTGCATGTGGAAGAAGAGAGGAGATGTGGGCGGAAGAGGTTTCAAGCACTTGCTATGTGTATAAATGACCTCTTGTATGGATTCTTTTTTTTATCAAAATTCTTCCATGCTCTGATAGAAAATGTCAGAAGATATAATCCCAGGGCTATTTTTTTTTCAATACTGAATTAGTAAAAGCCTGAAAATACTCAAAATCCACAAGGAAGGGGCCAGTTTAATAAACTGTGGAACATTAGGCTCTCATTTCTATGCTCCTGTGAAAAGAATTTAAGAATGATCTATAGGGCATATTGCCAAGTTAAAAATACCTAACACGGGGAGGGTTGTGTATAGCACTCTATTGTTTAAGAAAGGAATGGATACATGTGAATACACACATGTAGTATGTATACACATATGAACACATGTGTGTATTATGTATATATATTTGTATGTATGCAGAATGTATATATGCAGAATATACATACCTTCTCCCTATATATATGATATAAACCAAAAAAAACTAAAAAATTGAATTACTATGGGGCAAGGGGGTACATATAGAGGGGCCAGGGATAGAAACTAGAAATTTCTAAATACAGTAGAAATTTTGGAATCCTGTATTTTGACACAACTATAGATAAAATTAAGGCAAACTAAAACGTGTACTCTCTAAACCTTTAAAGGAAGTTTAAACAGTGATGGTAACTGCATAGATTAATGATTTCACCCCATAGAGAAGAATTATTCCAAATGACTATAAAACACATTCATCTAACTATCACTAGTGAGATAAACTGAAAAACAAAGAAAAAACCCTACAAAGACATCTTAAAATATTCTTGGTAATCATTTGTTTTAGATCATTTTATAGTAATGATATTGGCATTGTTATTCTGAGCCTATTTATGTATGTATGTGTGAATAATATTTGCATGTATATATGCATAGTATATATGTATATGCATATATCCATAGTTCTTTGGCTACTCCATTTCCTATACTGTACTTTACATTCCTTCAGAGAAGGAAAACTCTGACTCTAAAAAGCCTCCGCTGCCTTGCGGCATACCTCTTCAGGGGAAAGGCTAAGGGAGTAAACCCCGACAGAAAATCCGGAGCCGGAGTCCCTAAGGCGGTTTGACGTTGTAGTCAACACCGGCAACTCCTGCGGCGCACCTGAAGCCAAGCTGTATTGACTCCGTCTTTCCCTTGGACCCTTCAGCTGCGAAGAGAGGGGGAGTCTGCTGCATGGGCAACAGCAGACCCTCCATATCACCCTGCCCAGGCTCTGTAGCTTCAGCTTCACTGGAGAGGACACTCCAGCGTCATCGCAAGATGTCGATTCAACACGGGAGGAGACAGATACCGTGTCACTCCCGAGTCGGACTGCACAACCATTCTCGGCGGTGCAGATAGACTCTTGAGAAGCTACACCATCGTCTCTCGAGACGGACGGCTGCCGACGATATCAGAGAAGGAAAACTCTGACCCCAAAAAACCTCCGCTGCCTTGTGGCATACCTCTTCAGGGGAAAGGCTAAGGGAGTAAACCCCGACAGAAAATCCGGAGCCGGAGTCCCTAAGGCGGTTTGACGTTGTAGTCAACACTGGCAACTCCTGCGGCGCACCTGAAGCCAAGCTGTATTGACTCCGTCTTTCCCTTGGATCCTTCAGCTGCGAAGAGAGGGGGGGTCTGCTGCATGGGCAACAGCAGACCCTCCATATCACCCTGCTCAGGCTCTGTAGCTTCAGCTTCACTGGAGAGGACACTCCAGCGTCATCGCAAGATGTCGATTCAACACGGGAGGAGACAGATACCGTGTCACTCCCGAGTCGGACTGCACAGCCATTCTCGGCGGTGCAGATAGACTCTTAAGAAGCTACACCATCGTCTCTCGAGACGGACGGCTGCCGCCGACGATATATATATATATATATATATATATATATATATATATATATATATATATATAATGAGAAACTATCATTCCCATTTCACACACATGGAAACCAAAGTTCAAAGTAACAAAAAGCTCAAGGCCACAGGGCTGTTTAGTGTCAGAACAAGAATCTGAACTCAATGTGACTCCAAATCCTGGGCTTACAAATAAGGTGAACTACAAGAAGTTATCTGGTAGGAAAGGGAGTAGGGGTGAGGGCACTGTAGGGAAAGAAAAGAAAGAAAATGTACTAAGTGACAGTTTTTGTCAGCCATTGTAAAAGCACTTTATATGCCTGTCTCCTTTGCTTTTCATACCCAACCATTAAAATTGACATTATTAGCCCCATTTTCCATATGGGAAACCTTGCTCAAGATCATAGCACTGATAACTGATGAAAATGGGATATGAACCCACTCTATCATACTCCAAAGAATGTATTTCCACAATACTGGAAAGAGCATACAATGAGAGAAACAAAGGGAATACTCAGTACAGAGGATGGGATATATCAACATTAAAGGAACAAGTGAAATGAAATGAGCAACAACAACAACAAAATGATTTTAGAACATGCAATCAGAAGGAAAGAAATATATGGGAATGCAGGGATGAGAGAATTTTAAGATGGGTGGTCAATAAGGTCAAATGCTGTATAAAAGTCTGGCTGAGGACTAAGAATCTCATTTCATTTAAGAATTAACAGGCTCTGGTCACCTTTTTGAGAACAGATATGTAGAGTGGTAGGGTTAAAGTCAGATGGCAGTGAACTGAGAAGACCTCTGTAAGTATGAAAACAGAAGCAGTGAGGGGAGGAGAAAGGGTAGCTGGAGAGGAAGGTGAAACAGAGAATGAGGGTGTTTAAAATAAGAGGAAATTTGTAGGCTGAGAGAAGGGATTAGTGAAGGAGAAACAGATACAAGGAGAGTGGCATGAACAATACAGCAAGGTTCCAGAAGAGAGGGAGAGGGCCACTTCCTCCTCTGACAGTGAGGAGGCAGGAATAGGTGTGTACGTGGGGAGGTAGGGAAGAGGGAAGTTGAAGCCCAAATCTAAATGCGCCGCCCTTCATTATGAACTAGGTGGGTTTATCTGTTGAAAGTGAAAGGAATGGGGAGAATGACGGAGGCTTTCAGAAAGGGGGCCTGTGGGAGGCTGGAAAGAACAATGATGGACTTCCAGCCAAGATGATGGCCTAGACAGACACACTGCATCTCCCTCCATAACTAAGAACGAATACAGCAACCTCAAAAACTAGAGACAACCAGAAGTTCCAGAAAAGAGAGCTGCATGGAAGTCCAACAAATAAAGATATAAAGAAGAAATACTCATTCAGACAGGTAGGAGGGGCGGAGCCGGGGCAGCGAGGTTGCGGTGTGGTGGTGGCAGCAGTGGTGACAGCGGGAAGCTGGCAGAAAGAGCAGTCACACATTTTAAAAAGTCAGGAGGGACACCTGGGGAGTGCTCCCAGCACCAGACCAGACCGCGCAACTCATGGTCCCAGTGCCAGGGAAAATAAAGTCTCATTGCTTCTGACTGTGAAAACCAGTGGGGGTTGGAGCGAAGGAAAAAGCCGCCAGTCTCTCAGTAGAGTCTGCTTGTTTGAAGGGCCCTTATGGTCCTAGAACGTCCGCAGACCCACCCACGAACGATGGCCAGGGAAACTGCTAGAGAAACGCCAGTCCCATATGGAAGTGGGAGAAGTGCCTGGAAAAGGGGCAAGTGCTAAGCAAATGGCATTGTTCCCTCTAAGACCCCTCCCCAACATACGGCACCACAACATGGTGAAATGGGTCACCCTGTACTGATGAATACCTAAGGTTCCTCCCCTTACAACATAACAGGTGTGATAGCTCTACCTAGGACACAGAGGCAAACACACACAGGAGCCTGTCAAGATGAGGAGACAGAGAAGTATGGCCCAAAAGGAGGAAGTGTCAAAGTTCCAGTGGGAGAGCTAAGTGACGAGGAGATAGCCAACCCCACAGACAAGGAGATAGCCAACCTAACATAGAGTTCAAAACACTAGTGATAAAGATGCTCACTGGCTTGAGAGATATGCTTAGGTACAGCAAACACATAAGAGAAGAAGTGAAGGCTGTGCTAAATGAAACAAAGGAAAATCCACACAAAACCAATGGTGAAGGGAAGGAAACTGGGGTTCAAATCAATGATTTGGAACATAAGGAAGAAAAAAACAGTCAACCAGTACAGAATGAAGAAACAAGAATTGAAAAAAATGAGGAGAGGTTTAGGAACCACTGGGAAAACTTTTTTTTTTTTTTTTTTTAGAGAGGGGGAAGGAAGGGAAAAAGAGAAGGAGAGAAACAGTAATGTGCAAGAGATATATTGATTGGTTGTCTCTTGCATGCCTCACAACTGGGGACCTGGCCCACAACCCAGGCATGTGCCTTGACTGGAAATCAAACCAGTGACCTTTTGGTTTGCAGGCCAGCGCTCATTCCACTGAACCACACCAGCCAGGGCACTAGGATAACTTTAAATGTGCCAACATCCAAACCATAGGGGTGCCAGAAGGAGAAGAGGAAAAGCAAGAAATTGAAAGCTTATGTGAGAAAATAATGAAGGAAAACTCCACAAATTTGGCGAAGGAAATAGTCATATAAGTCCAGGAAGCACAGAGAGTCCCAAACAAGCTAGATCCAAAAGGGACCACACCAAGACACATCATGATTAAAATGCCAAAGATTCAAGAGAAAAAGAATATTAAAAGCAGCAAGAGAAAATCAGAGAGTTGCCTATAAAGGGGTGCCTATAAGACTATCAGCTGACTTCTCAAAAGAAACTTTGCAGGAAGAATGAACTGGCAAGAAGTATTCAAGGTGATGAAAAACAAGGACCTACAACGAAGATTACTCTATCCAGCAAAGCTATCACTTACAATGGAAGGACAGATAGAGTGCTTCCCGGACAAGGTAAAGCTAAAGGAGTTCATCATCACCAAGCCATTATTATATGAAATGTCAAAAGGACTTAAGAAAAAGAAGATCAAAATTATGAACATTAAAATGACAACAAACTCATACCTATCAACAACGGAATCTAAAAAATAAAAACAAAATCCAACTAAGCAAACCAGAATAGGAACAGAATCATAGGTATGGGTATCATTTGGAGGGTTATCAGCTGGGAAGGGGAAGAGGGAGAAATGGGGAAACTGTGCAGGGATTAAGAAGCATAATTGGTTGGTACAAAATAGACAGAGGAAAGTTAAGAATAATATAGGAAAGGGTGAAGCCTAAAAACTTATATGCATGACCCATGCATATGAACTAAGGGGAGTGGGACTCCTGGAGGAAAGGGGAGTATGGGTGGAGGGGAGCAAAGTGGAAAAATTGGGACTACTGTTAACAACATAATCAATAAAATATACTTAAAAAAAAAAAGAACAATGATAGCAACAAGAACTCAATAGGGCTGGAAATCATAATTTTGGAACTGAATCAGTCATCGAGGTTATGTGATTTCCTCTATCAGGCCTCAGTAGTGAGTTGAGGAAACCACTCGAATTGGTCAGAGGAAAAGCAGCCATCACAAGGCAAGTGAGGATGGTGGTGACAGTGTATTTGAAGTGACTGTCTCGGAATATGCACCAGGGAGAATTAAAGCAGAGCTGATGAACTGAGAGGACAGAGGAGAGTAAGGAGAGAATTTGATGCCACTGAATATACGTTTAATGGGAATGGAAAAATGTGAAATTGGGGTTTCAGAGTTCCAGATTTCTAGGGTAGGGCAATTCGTGGAATAAGTTCCAGGATATAGCCTTGCCACGTGGCATTGTTGTAGTGGCACAGAGGGGGACAATCATTGCAGTTGGGATGGCCAAGGAACTAGGATACTCCCCTATCTTCATCATGGATCCTGAAGTCATTCCAGGGGACTGGTAGATATTTAAATGCAAAGGATATTTACTACTCTGCACAGATTCATATAACTTAAAAAAAAAACTGGTAAGCTTGCCTCCAGTGAAATCATTGACAAAAAATTTTCATTGAAGAATGTTCTTTGTCATGTCACTACTATGTCTGCATGCTGACAGAGACCTATTCCATGGCATATAACAAAGAGATCACAAATTCCCAGCTAGTGAGGCTATTCTTAGCCCCAGGTTAAGGGTTACAATGACTGGTTCTTCTCCCCTCCCTTTAGTCTAATCTGGGAGCCAACCACTAAACTAAGTCTCACTGTGTCTCCTCTCACCCAACAGGATAGTGATACCCTATTCTTGCTATGAATGCCTACTGCTGGCCCTGAAAAAAATTGATTTGAACGACTAATCAGACACTCATGAGGACTAGCCACACCACCCACTTCTGCCACAAAGATGTTATCTTAAAAGAAGTCTGTAGTGAAAGACTAGGTCATGGTTTTAAATTTTACTAGAGCTACTTCTGAAATACCACATGCTTTTTGCAAGAGGCTATTATTCTCTGGTGGTTGAATAGGCAGTTCCATTTTTTTCTTTTCTTTTTTTTTTTTTTTTGCCTCAGAATCTTTTCTCAAATTATAACTTGTGTGAAAGCCAGATTAGTAAAATAGTGAAAAGCAGTGATTCTTGTTAGCGCCAGGGTGGGGAATTCAGAGCCTAGCCCTTTCTACCCCTCTATACCCTACAAGCCAAGTGAAATAACCTCTTAAGTGGTTCTTGCATCAGCTAGGGGCTGGAAGCCCCACTGAATTTTGTTTACTTGTAGCAGTATCATTTTATAAGCCTATTACTTAATGAAGACAAAATACAATAGATTCACCAAAATGAAAATATCTGAAATATTAATAAATATAACTTGGCCCTGGCTGGTGTGGCTCAGTGGAATCAGCACCAGCCTGCGAACCAAAAGGTCGCTGGTTCAATTCCCCAACAGCGCACGTGCCTGGGTTGTGGGCCATGTCCCCTACTGGGATGTACTAGAGGCTACCAATTGATGTATCTCTCACACACTGATGTTTCTCACCCTCTCTTTCTCCCTCCCTTCCCTTCACTCTAAAAGTAAATAAATAAAATCTTTAAAATAAAAGAAATACATCTTGAACATGCTGAGAAGTGCCACAGGACCATGATCAGTGTTTAATCAGGCCCGGAGCAGGTAGTGAGGCCAGAGGTGTAACTAATGGCTCTTGATGCAGCTGTCCACCTCGCAATGATTCCCTCTTTTATAGAAACATGCCCCCTCTGCATACTCAGTGGTGGGCCCCGGTACTGGGCTGCTATTATATCACCCCTTCCACTGGCCAGAGTTTATTGGTCTAGCTAAGTTGATTGGTCAAGCACAGAAGATCTCTGTAATTTTTTAACCTCCCATTTAGAAATAGAATCAGTCGCCTTCCCCCCGCCCTTCTCTCTGTTTCTCCCATCCTCTCTTTGAGAAAGTTCTAAGATATAAAACTCAGATGCTGCCATAGGCCATGTTGCTCACCTGAGAGAGAAAAGCCATCTGTAATATAAGTGAAGAAAGCCACGCACAGAAAGAAGCAGGATAAGGCAAAAAGCAGAGGGAGAGATCCTGTCAATGTTTGCATTCTTGATATTCACTGAGACTCTGCTCCATCCTTGCCCGTTCCATGATTTAGTTTTTCAGCCTTTCCTTGGATTCTATGAGTTGGTAGATTCCACTTTCTATCTCTGCTATTTCAAGTTGTGGTCTTGGCACTTACAACCAAACTAATAAAGAAAGGAAGACACTTTCGGCTTTTGGCTTGCAGGAGACTTAGATGCAATTTGCTTTGTTTGTTCCAAATCTAGGTTCATCTGACACCAGCTGCCTCCACCATACAACCACGTTTGACCCCAACTAGATCAAAGTCGTTCATTTACCTGAGGTACGCTGGTGGGAAACTTGGTGCCTCATCTGCCTTGACCCCCAACATCAGCCTTTGGAGTCTGTCTCCAAAAAAAATTGGTGATAACATCGCTGAAGCAACTGGTGACAGTGTTAGTGTAGGTAGTTTGTGAGTCATTAATAAATAAAGGAAGTAAAGGGGGTCAGACATTGTCAGCTGGGGAGCATGGGCTGCTTGCTTCACCAGGAAACTACAGCTTTACACACTGTCCAAGGACCCACAGGCCTGTTCCCTGTAGATCACTGGAAAGGGATAAAACAAGGGAAGGTAAGCACATGCATAATAGGAGCCAAAACGGCAACCATAGAGGCTGGTCAGTTTAGCCTGGGGAAACAATGGATTGGTTAGAAGTCGGGCCCTGCGCAAGCCTGCGAAAGCTTAGGAAGTTGACTGGTTATTTTGAAAAAGCTCCTGATCCTTCCCAAGTCTAAAATTATATAATCCCAGGGAACAAAGCCCCTCTGTCTCTGGCTTGGGAACACGTACTTGCCCTGTTTGTCCGCGCATGCTCTCTATAGTAATCATGCAGGTCTAGCACTGTGTGGACTCCAAATGCAGGCTCCAGGTGGGAGCCTGGGTACAGCAGCACAGCCAGGAACAGCACTAAACTATCTGGACAGAGACTGAGACTGCTGATGCCAGGATAATTAAATAAAAACTCTGGACAATGGCCTTTGTTTTAGCCTTGCTGAGGACATGATTGGACTTTTTCCATGGTGGGATGGACAGATATGGGACAACTGGGAACCAAAGGCAGCCTTCTATTTCCATCCAAATAAATCTTGCCACACCACAGTCTCCCGTGCATGGGTCCATGAAATGCTTGTGATCCTGCGAAAGAGCACCACTGCCACCTGCAACACTCCCTGTAAGGGTCTGAGAATTACAGTGAAACTGACCATTCAGAACAGACAGGCCCAAATTAAGGTAATACTTTCTGCCTCTGCCTTGGTCATCGAAGTCCTTGAAGAACTGCCAAGAGACAGAAGAAGTAAAACACACACACACACAACCATTAAGTACAGTGGAAATATCACTCTTGATGACGTTGTCCACATTGCCTGACAGATGCAGCACTGATCTTTAGCTAGAGAACTGTCTCGAAACGACTAAAGAGATCCTGGGGACTGCCCAGTCTGTGGGCTGCAATGCTGATGGCTGCCACCCTCAAGGTATCCAACAGTGGTACAGCGGAATGCCTGGCTAGTGAAGAACTACAAAGGAAAATACTTCAATTAAAGACCACTTGACAACCAACAAAAAAAAAAAAAGGCAAGACAATCAAACATACAATGTCTGTGACCACAAAGAACTAATCTTTATCCACAATTAACATCTCTTAAATTGTTCTGTGGAAGCTAGAAGGAGGCCTAAGTAATCCAGAGATCTAGAAAGACAGGGTTTTTATGACAACTCTCTGAGTCAGATCTTAGGGAAAAGAAAAATAGATGCATCAACAGTCAAAGCTATCTGAGCAGGATTTTGGCTTGATAAAACTGAACCACTCTCAGGCTGTGAGTGGCTGGTATGGGGAGGAGGCCTCAGCAACCCTATACTCTCCATCAGCTTCCTCTAAGACGGGTCCCTAACCCCTGGTACTGGTCCACAGCCTGTTAGGAACCAGGCAGCGAGCAAAGCTCACCTGAGCCCTGACCCACTTCCACAAAACTGGTCCCTGGTGCCAAAAAGGTAAAAGGTGTGGGGACCAGTGCTCTAAGACACTCCAAGTAACCCTACAACATAAATGTATACTCTTCCAATAAAGATAATTCTGTCTACCAGCTTAATTTGTGCAGGACATCTTGACCTTCAAAGCTTTCCTGTAGCCAAATGTAACTTTGTTTTCCTTTAGGACCTGCCTATTCCTTCCAAACAAGTTTGTAAACCCAGCCTCTGCTTTCAATCTTTTCTAAGTCTCAAGGTCAAAGAGAATTCCTACAGGGGACTTGTTTGGTTCGAGTTGCAAAAGCACTGACTGGGCTTTACCAGAGATGTCTGTGGGACCTACCATTCCTAATGTAGAAACATTCAAGTAGTGGCCTTTATGGCTTCCTGCTGACAGTCAAGAAAGGCAAACCAGAAAAGCAGTGGAACTCCTGTGGTGTGCTGGATAATTCAGGAGGCCTGAATGGCTCAGGAAGGAAATCAGTTACCTGTTTGGAACTCTGAGACACACTCTCTAGCAGCAGAAGCTGAGGAGGTGGGGGTGGGGCCACTGCTGTGAAACTCAGAGGAAGCAGGAATTTTGGAAACCTTGAGTTATTACGTGCCTAAATTCTGCCAGTAAAAGAATGTAATACAGTATTTTTTTCCTATTAACTCCTTCAGGCCTTCACTTAACCAGGAAAGGCTACTTGTTCATTGAATGTAGTGGCTAATTAGGTAAAAATAAAGTTCACAAGTAAAAATATTAACTTTCTTCCTCCCTACATGGGAAGAGCCCATTGTTTTAGTGTTCAGCCCAGTGGTCAAAGGATAATACACCAGAAAGTAAAAACCTAAAAACTTTCTGAAAAATTTCATTTCCTAACCTCATTTTTAAATTTCCATTAGTCATGCATTCTTCACAAGTCTGTTCTTCACAAGTGCATTTTACAAGGTAAGTGTTCAATGAATGTATGTGGATGAATGAATGAAGCATCACTGTATGATCCTTGAATGTCCTTTACTAAAAACAGGGCATGGAGCCCAACTTCAGTGCCCTTGGGATTGGTTCCCTATCCCCCTACCATATCTGACCACTGAAGGTTATGTCCATGACCACTTAAATAGGGCCTGGTGTGGGGATAACAAATAAGGAAATACATTCAGGAAAGTTACCTTCAGTTTGAATCCTCATAGCCTAGACAACAAGACTAGTCACGGGGAAGTAGCACCTGGCAAAGAGTGCCCTATCACTGCTCCACACGCCTGGCCAGGCCATCACTCACCATCACATAATGCTGCCTGATAGCTTGCTTCCAGGGAGCATCTGTTTAGCTGGCATTGACTCCTGCAGGAACAAAGCCACTGAGCTTAGGCGAGGAGAAGAGAAATCAGGACAGAAAAAAGAAGGCTAGGGAGTGTGGTGCTTTCTTACATTGAAGACTTAACTGGCCTTTATTCTACAGCAAAGCACAGAGGAAGTCAGTGGAAATGTCTGAAAGCCTCTGCTTGGTCCCACGTTGCAAATCCTACCCCATGGAAGGCATGAGGCACTTCGGAGAGGTGTTTGCTGCAGCTGCTCCACGTGCCAATCCCCTTCTTCACTCACCCTACGTCTCCTCATGGATATGACATGAGACAAAGGCTCTTCCTGCATTTCTCAGGGACTGCCAAGCAGATGAATCTCCATGTGGGATTTAAATTTCTACATGGAGAAAAACTGGTAGGCTAAGTCTCCCAGATCATATCTTTAGAAGGTTAAGGCTCAGACATTTGATCACCTGTTGACCAACATTTTAAATCATTCCCCAAACTCGCAGCCCCTCAGGCAATTCACAGTCCAGCCTGACAGCAGGATTTCTGCATCACCACAGTTTTCCCAAGTTTGATATTGTCAGCATTTATTTTATTTTCATTGACCTGTGAATTCCACTAGGGCACAGACTCTATGTTATTTGACATCTATTTGCAGAGCCTGGCATGGTGCCTGATCAACACAATTATTTAGTGAATGTCTGTTAAGTGAGTACTTGCATGCATGTTTACCAGATTAGCAGGAAAAAAGTCGGGTTTTAGAAAAAAAAAGTCTAGTTTCAGTACACAGGTTAAGTTGGTAAATATTTGGTACTTTTCATGATACCTTTAAGTGGAAGGTATCTCTATAATAATCTCCCACAAACACTACCTCTTTTATGGCACTTATCACATTAAGCATCCTATTATGGTTTTTTCAGTACACCTATAAATCTCTCCCTATAAATTCCTTGGAAGCAGGAACTAAGTGTTTCTCAATTATTTTATCCATCCCCTCATCCAATAAGTGAATTAAATAACTAAATGAATGAATGAATGCTTGTTGGCCAAACTATGTTACAGTCTTCGGTTTACCAAAACCTTTCAACACAAGCACCAAAATACTATTTAAATACAGTATTCCCTCACTTATTGCGGGTATTACGTTCTAGACCCCCACCCCGCGACAGGTGAAAATTCACAAAGTAAGAACCTTACATTTATTTTAGTATTTATATATATTTTAAGGTTTTATAAACCCTTCCCACATACTTATAAACCGTTCCCAGTCCCTTATTAACCTTTCCCACTCCCTTATTAACCTTTTCCACACTTTTATAAACACTACTTATGTTCTTAAACATATTCTACATTCTTAAATCTACGTAACTTTAACAACATACGTATACAGCACCGCAAAATCCCGCGATATAGCAAAAAAACTGCGATAAATAATTAAATATAATAATCTTAAAAATCCTGCGAAACAGTGAGTCCGCAATAAGTGAACCACGATATAGAGAGGGACTACTGTAAAGTCTAGCCCCCAGAAAAAAATTTGAAGAAATTCATGTTGGCACATTAACCAAAGACAATGTTCATATGACATCAATACTAAGTGGCAGAGAAAACAAATGTAAACTACAGAAAGTGCAGGCCCAAAACATAAGAGAAAGGAGATGACAGCAAGGGTGGGCTACAGAATGTGGCAGTAGCCAAAACTTGTGGATAATTCATAATGCATTTTAACCATGCCAATAAAAGAGGCTGCACTGAAAGCACTGACCTGGATCAGTTCTGTAATTTGTCAAGTTTGTTGAGACCAGGGCTTTATTCAGGGAACATGATAGAAGAAAATACTGTCATGCATTGTTATGCATAGCGGCATATGATTGAGAAAAGAGCCAACAGTAGGTAAAGGGAAGCCTTGATTCGGAGGGCAGGGTTCCTCTCTGCTGCATGGTTCCCTAATAATTAACCAATTAGGGCCATAGCTTCATTTCCTGTGGCAGTTTTCTCTGCCATAGAGAATAAGGTCACAGACCTTAAAAGCATTTGGGTGATGAATAGCTTCAGATATGCTTAGATTACTCCCCAGAGATGACTGGTTACATGTAGTATTCTTAGCCTCGGTAAGGAGTTTCTCAGAGGAACTGAAGTCTATTCTGACACTGGCTTTTAAATCCCTATCTACATCCTTATCACATGACTCTAATAAAAGAGATGGAATATTACTGGATCTATTAAGCAACCCTAGAGGCTGGAAAGGGTCAATCAGGGTCCCATCAATTCTGAAATAACTAACCACAGCATTATTCAGTAGCACTAAATGTGATACAGTATGTGAAAACAATTTTCAATTTATTATATATATGAAAGAATTATTTAAACTTTAAAGAACCTTTGAGATTTATCATATCACTATTATTTAGATTATGCCAATTTCACAGAGAAACCAAAAGTACGTATTGGCTGTCAGAATTCAAGTCCACTAAAAGAAGGGAATGGATTATACATTAATCTGTGGCGGGGGGGGGGGGGGCGGGGGAGGTAGAGAGAGATTTACAGCATGGGTAGAAAAATCAAATGTGAGAAAGAAAAAAGGCATTACTGCATTATTCTAGACGTGAAATAATAATAGAGTTGTGTCCATTGTTTTTATGAATACCATGACCACCACAAAAAGAAAACTCTCCCACTCTCCCTTTCCCTTGTATAAGAATTGGAAGTCACGGGATATTTATTGACACATTAAAACATTAAAAAGACAGTCAAGCCTCTTGGCTCTTCAGTGGAAAGGTTTGGAAGTGAACATAAGCAGAAGGCAAACAGTAGGACTGACTCTGTGCTGGTTTTCTCCTCCCGATAAAGACAGTAGGACTTGATACCTGGCAACTGAGTTTAAAAAGGGGGAGGCCAGAGGACCTAAGGGGTTTCTGCCACAATTGGTGGGGTTAAGTCAGACTTATGAAGCTTGAGACCAGGGGAGGCCCAAACACAGAGAAAGGAGGAACCAGGAATACTGGAAGCACTCAAAGAGGTGGCTTCCTGGCTCTTTGCTAACAATCCCATCACATGTGTTCAAAGAGGACTGATGCACACATGAGGTTCCCTGCACTGCAGGCAGGATGCAAACTCTGCTCTTGAATGATGGTTGTGACACCCCTCAGTCAAAGGAAAAGTACTGACTCAGTCAGTGAGGTTAGGATAGCATCTCTGCAATTTTCCTCTGTCGGGAACAAAGCTGGGCACAGGGGCCAGGGCTGGAGGAGGCTCTGGGACAAGTCAGGCAGCAGAACTTCTTAATCAGAAACAGGAAATAAGAGAAGAGCCTGTAGTGCAGCTATAGAAAGAAAACCTTACACACAAATTTATGAGAATTGTTACCTCTGGGGAAAAGACTAGACTAGAGGGGTGGCCAAGGCACTTGGTCTTGCCTATAACGTTCATATTTAAGAAAAAATGTACTCATATTTTCATTGTTTAAAAACTGATTTTTAAAAAAATTTTTCAATTTAAAAGAGGGAAGAAAGGGAGAGGTGGAAAGAAAAGGAGAAAGGAAGAAAGACACAACTAAGTCTGGGTCTCCATGTAGGTGTCTCCCTGGGTCCTGGGATAAGGCAACGCAAAGGGGTGGGGCTCAGAGCAGTGAAAGACATATGGAGCAAATTGCAAAGGGGGAAGGGCCCTAAATCAGAACTTTCTGGGTCACAAGAGAAGGAAATGGAATATATAACAGAACTTTGAGAGAAAACAGTGAAGAGAAAAACACCCTAGCCAGCCTGTCTGTGCCCCATGCTGCTTGTCAGTTGGAGCCCCAGTTCCCCACTCTCACACAGAGGAAGCAAATGCTGGCTCCCCAGAATTGGGCCCAGAAACCCAAGTCTCCTTTCTCCTCTTAGGTCCTCTCTGCCAATCATGCCCTTGGTTGTGGAGAAATCTATTGCCCTGGATGTAGAAAAAGATATCAACATGAAGAGGGCACTTCACGTGGACCACCTACTCACGGTGCTGTCCTCTCTCAAACTTTCTACCAATGCAATGCCACCCCACCCACCCTTCCCTCGGCTTATCTGTTAGCTCCTGAAATAGAATGAGCACTCTTCCCATATAGTCAGGAATTTCCTTGGCGAGAATCACCAGAGCGTAGAGACAACCTCTTCTGGAAGGAGATAACCTCTGAATTTGTGGTCCTGTCTTCTGGCCTCAGGTAAGCTGCCAGAGAAGGTCAAAGCCCAGCTTAGCTGGTGGCAGGAGGCCCTTTTGATTCCTCCCACTCCACCCGACTCATCTGCACGGTACCCACGACCGAAGCCCCCTTAGAGATCTGCAGGCGAATTGTCCTGGGGTCCTCGTGCAGATGGGGATGAAGGAGGACCCCTTCCAGAGATTAGGCGGGAAGCGTTGGGGGAGGGGAATTAGGGAGTGGGAGGAGCAGTTACCTCGTTGAAGCCCTCCTGCAGGACGTCCAGTAAGTTCCCCCGGGTAAGGCACGCTAGCATTGTTCTTGCCCGGGCTCTCGGGCTGGGTCTCCAGGCCAGGCAGCCGCGCCTCCTCCTCCCACTGCACACAAAGGCTCTCGGTTCAGCACATTGGGATTTCTCCGGAATCCCCGAAGCCACTTACTGGAAACCCAGACTAGAGCCAAACTAGAGGCTTCCACTGGGCATGCTCCTACCGAGGCCTCTGCAGGAGGGGCCGGGGTGCTGCCGTGGTTCCTATAGAAACAGCTGGGTGCGCACAGGCTGGACCGGGGCTAGCGGACTGCCTCCGCCCGGCCAGTGGGAAGGACAGCACCGCGGGGCTGGGGGGGGGGGGGGGAAGGGGGGGAGCGCGGGTAAGCTGGCCTGTGTGTGTGCGCGCGCTGCACACACGTTGTCAAACAAGCGGGCAAGCCAGCGTGTGCATGAGCTTGCAGTTGCACACGCACACACCAGCTCTGCAGGCAGGCGTGTCTGAGTGAACACACGCTGCGCGCGCGCGCGCGCGCGCGCGCACACACACACACACATACACACACACACAGGATCTGCTGATTTAAGACCTCAAGTACCCACAATATGGTAGGTGGGAAGGGGAGTGAATCATAGGATTATCCCCCCCACCACCACCACCACCACTAGCTGAAAACAGCAATCTTTTTCCATATGGGGCCTGGACAGTGAGGTTAGGCTAAAGAAAGGGAAGCAAAAGGGAGAGAAAAAGAGAAGAACCCTTCAGAAGGAAAGAAAAAATGAGGATAGAAAGAAAACTAGCTATTGATGGTATTAGGACAATTTAATAGAAATAGAGCTAAACAAATCATATAGGATCACAACAGAAACATCAAGGGTAAACCAAGGATGACCAAGGCTTTTAACAAAAACACCTTTCTTTCTTTTTAGAATAACTTCTAAAATGTAAAAGACTCATAGATAGGGAGCAGGCTAACATCTCTGGGAGTGGTTAGGGGGTGGAGAGATTGAACAAAAAGGAAAAAGAACTCATGGACACGGACAACAGTGTGGTGATTGTAGGGAGAAGGGTATAAAGAGGATAAATGGTAATGGAAAAAAATACAATAAAAAATACAATGTAAAGCCCATATTTTTAATATTTTAAGTTAATTAAATGGGTTATAATTAAAATAAGAACCATAAAAATGTCCTGGTGCTTTTCAAAGTTAAGTAAATCTTGCTCAAGTGAAACAGAGCTATTCCCCTCTGTTTCTAGTTACACAAGTCACAGCCTTATTTATTTTTAAGAACACTAGCCATTTGTACTCTCAGTGCATACTCCTGTTTCTATAGGAAAACCGGGAACTGAAAGAACATTCATGCATATTATATTACACCTCATGATCTAGATGGAGGGAAAGAAAGGGTTTACAGAATGTTAAGGGTCAGAAGAGGTCATGGCCTTGTCCAAGGACACAGCTGGTCAGGGACAGAGACAGTTTGAAGAGCCACGATTCTACACTCATAATTTTGCAGAAGGCCCAGATTCTCTCCCCAAACACCCAGAAAAGTCTTTAATGGCTCTTAACCTAATGGCCTCCTCCTCGGGTCTGTGGAGAAAAATGTTTAGCCACAGCAGCCAGAACTAGTAACATCTTGCCTGAATGTTTAAACCTGCTAAACACAAATATGCTTCTGAGAAGAGAGACACCTTCCTTTTGACCACTGCAAGCAGGGAGCAGAAAGCCAGCAGAGGTGTTAAGTGGCTGCTGCTGATTTAACACTGTGGGTTCCATTCTGCCTAAGGCTGGGGAAAAACCATGACAACAAATTAAACTTAACCTGAGCAGCCCACAAGTCAGAAGACTATCTTCATAATCTATCTGACTAATTTAGTTGCCAAGAACTGCCCTCACCAGAACCACAGCCCATATACACTCAGGTGAGTCACTAACCCATGTTAATGTAACAAGTCCCTTTTAAAAGAGAAGTATGACGCTTCCAAGAGCATAAAATTGCATAGAACACATCTACATGCATAGAGATACAAAACCCAGACGCCCAGTTGGTGGTTCCCTGAATAGAAGATTCTAATTGGTTGACAGTCCATCGTGCTTTGGACACAATAGAAACTATTGAGACAGCAGAGGGATGTCCTGCTGTTATCTATGCCAAGAGGTCACTGCTTCTCAAACAAGTCATTTACCAAAGTAGGATCTGGTTCAATGTTCCTGGGAAAACTCATTGATTTCATTTGGCCTAACTCCCACATTTCACAGATGAGGGACTAAGGCCAGGAGAGGTGCCTACAGTCACTCGGCTAGACAATGTGGGAGCTAGGATCTGAAGCAAAGGTCACTTAAGCCCAGCCCTGAGCTGTCTGCCCTGCACCTCAGAGCATGCTGGAGGAATGAGAGAGCAATTGTGGTGAATTGATAAAAGATTTATAATAGGGCATACGGTCTAAGATTGCACTATTTCCTGGAAGTCTATAATTATATCAACCACATATTCTACAGCAATAGTGTCCAACAGAACTTCCTGTGATGCTGAAAATGTTCTGTATCTGTGCTGTCCAATACAGTGGTCACTAGCCACATGTGACTATTAAGCACTAAAAATGTGGCTAATGCAAATGTGGACCTAACATTTAAATGGCATTTAATTTAAATTCATTTAAATTGTGATAGTACAGTCTTGACTGGTGTGGCTCAGTTGATTGGGCATCATCCTACCAAGCAAAAGGCTACCGGTTCAATTCCCGGTCAGGGCACATGTCTGGGTTGCAGGTTTGGTCCCTGGTCAGGGTGCGTACCAGAGGCAACTGAACAATGTTTCTCTCTCACATCAATGTTTTTCTCCCTCTCTTTCTCCCTCCATTTCCCTCTCTCTAAAAATAAATAAATAAAATAATTTTTAAAAAGTACCTATTTTTAAAAAATTAGATAATACAATTGCAAAATATTCTATTCCATTGTCCACATACAGCTATTAAAATGTTCCCAAAATTATAATATTTTTATATATAGCCTGTTCTCACACTTGAAAAAAGGAGAAAATTCCTGTTAGAGTATATAATCTGTTTGTTTGTTTGCTTAGAAGATGTGTTCACCATACTTTTCATGGTCTGCCTGACATGGTGACCCAGGAGAAGAACTAACTTAGCTTTTACTCTAAGCAGCACTAACATTTAGTATTCTTTCCATCCTCACCATCCCACTACATTGTGATGGCAACATAAGAGCTGGGAGAAAAAGTGGGTTAGCTAAAAGAACTAGGAATAACTAGGACAATAATCTGCATCCCATAGTGCCCATACACAGGAAAGCAGCAAGCTACTCTGGGTAGCTGGAACACTCCAACTGATGCATGTCTGTCATTCATTCTGCCTGGGAGGAGACACAGAGTTCAAGCGAGCGCTTTCTGCATATCTCTGCCATGCTGTCTGATTTCTGAAATTATACCAGACTTCCTCAGCCCTGCAGGATTTTAACAATGATGGTAGTAGATACTTCCCTCCCCAACTAAAACCAAAAGCTATACAATCATAATATAGCAAAACTGCGCTTTTACTATGTGACAAGCCCTGCGCTAAGTGCTTAGATACATTAGCTCATTTGATGGTCAAAATTACCATAAATAGATTTTTTTATATTGTCCCCATTTTACATATGAAGAAAGAGAGGTTTGGAGGATAAGTGATTTGCCCCAGAACCTTAAGGGCTGAAGCCAAAGTCCAGTTTCTTAGTCATTATGTGATACTTTTAGTAGGTATTCAGTAAATGTTTTTGTTGAATGAATGAGTGAATGAATGAGCCAGTAGAGGAAGCATTAGGAAACTCTTTCATCACTTCTATTAATATAGATAATAACATGTTAGCCTAAGTAAGACTTTGAGCCTTAAACAGAACTGTCTTTTGGTGAAAATATTGACTGATTTCTCCTTGTGCAGAAGTAAGATGTATGATGTTCACACTTATGTAAAATTTAACACATCTATTATGAGCAATCATTAAGTGCTAGGGGGAAGCAGAAAGGCAGTTCAAATAAATAAACAGAATTTTCAATGGAAATATTTTAAATGACTCTGAAATAACTCCTCAATCTTCCTTTTGTTTTCTAACATTAACAAGTTCCTTGGCAGTAACATATGTTTAGAATTTCTACTGCATTTATCTTTAGACATCAACATATACACAGAAGGGCTCATATCTACCGTAAAGCACTCAAATATGTCCTAGTTTTTAAACTGCTCTCTTTGTCTCCAGGCTTTTCTGCCAGTCTGTACCCCTTAATCTTTCTTAGACTGCTCAAATGTCCTTAAACACCCCCTCTTCTTAGCATATCAGATATGAATTCCTTACTCCCAGTTCTTAAAGCCTCCCCTGAAATTGCCTAGGCTCAGGTAAGCAGGTTCTACTTTGTCCCACAGATTTACAAGGCTCATTTTGACCTCCATGCCTTCATGACTGTCCCTCTGCCTAGAATGCCCCACAATTCTTTCTTTCTTTCTTTTATCTTTCAAGCTTTTATTTAAAGACAATGATCCGTGATGAATTTTAGATCTTAGTGAAAGCAGCCACATCCATGGACCCGCACATAGTCATCAAGAACAGTGATCCACTCCTTTAGCATATCTGTTCCAACTTTATTGTCTTCTACACACTGTCTTTGAAGTTTCTTAATTCCACACCACACTGAAACCAGTTTAGAAAAACCCCAGACTAAGCTGTCTGCTTGAATGCTCCTGACATGCTCCTCTAATTCTGCCATATCCACCTCGTCATCCCAAGGTTTCACATCCAATGAGATGGAAGACTTGCAACAGGTTCAGGTCTTTCGGCTTTCTTTGACTCATACCATGCAAGGTGTTCTTCTCTTAGCCTCTTCGCTTCTTTGCTTTCCTCCTCCTCCTCAAATCCAAAGAAATCAATGTCATCACTGTCTTTACTCTCTGTAGCTCCACTTCCTGTGGTGTCTTCCACATTAGCAAGGCCATACTTTCCCAAAGCTTTCTTCACTCCTTGCAGGCTGGCCCTTTCTTCTCATAAGATTTGATGTGATTATACCAACACAGGGCATGATGCAACTCTGCAGGTGGCAGGCCAGAGACTGCTTCAGATACTGTCACCTTTGCTTGTAATGGCACTTAACTTCAGATGTAGCTCTTGTCTGCCAGGTAGTCGTTGAGCACCTGGAAGCAAGTGGAGTTTTCAGGTCTCCAAAACCCATGGCGTTGGCTGATCCAGGAGCTGGGTGGCAGCTAACAAAAAAGGAGGCGCAAGCAGTTGGCGAGAGTGCTAAGAGAGGGAAAAAAGACTCCCACACTTCTGTTACTCAAATCTTCACTAAGCTGAATTCAGCTTTCACTTCGTTATGGAACTTCTCTGACCACTCTTAATTTTGTTAAAATCAAGACAGATCTGATCATAATCTGTCTGAAACACCCATCACCCAGATAACTCACAGTTCATTTCTGCTCAAATGTCATGTTAGCTCTTTGGCCTTCTCTGAGCACTCTCCTTAAAATGACAGCATCCCCTCACACCAGCACTCCAAGCCTCACTTTTTTTTTTGTTTTTCTTCTTAGAATTCACCACCATCTTGTATATTAGATACTTACTTGTTTATTTGTTTATTGTCAGCATCCTTCTGCCCAGAATGTAAAATTCCCCGTGAGGGCAGGGAATTTTATTTGTTTTTTACTAGTTAATCTCAAGAACCAAGAATATTTCCTGACACATCATGCACATTCAATAAATATTGGCTGAATAGATGAGTGAATCTTCCTTTCTTTAAAATTCGAAAGTCATAGCATGCTCCATACTTTACCATTTATAGTTAATTAAGAATGTGAATCTTTGTCTCTTTTACTATATTTTCAAGACAAATATAAATGATTTTTGATATCCTTCTATAGTTTCCTCTCTTCATCAATGTATTCTTTCATTAATCATTCATTAATTATATGCTGAGCATCTATTATATGCTATTATATGCCAGGTCCTATCCTTTTAGCAAAAACTTCCAAGAACTCAATTACACATAAATACATATACATGTACACACATATGCAAGAAAAAAAACTAAAAAGAAAGACTAGTAAAGAGAAGACTACTAAAACTGAGTCTCCAATATTAATTATGTGGGGACACAGTGTACAAAGTGAGTGTGACAGATTGAGTGGGTATAAAAAGGAAAATAGAATGGTGAGAGACTAGGATGTTGCCAAAGTAATCATCACATGCTAGTGCTTAATATAATCTGTACCAAAGCAGAAATGCAAATATATTCAACATGAATTTTTAAAATTTACATTTCAAAGTTTCCTGTCAGCTATCCTGCAGGTAAAAATTAAGACAAGCGACATCTGGTGGATACTTTGGAACTGATCCTTAACTTTCTCTACTGTGAAAACACTGTAAATGCCCGCCCCCATGCCTCTGGACTGCCATTCATAATGTGTTAGGGCACCACATTACTAATTATGCTATCATGGGATAGTCTTTTGCAGGACCCAAGGTCTCATTGCAAGAGTTAACCAGCTTTCTACTAAGGACCTTTCTATCTCTCAATTAATTGTCCCTCTGCTCTCTGAAGGATGTACACAAAATCTGACACCACAATTCTTCTTTTCAAAGGCAACTTATTCTTAAAACGTTCACATCCTTTGACCTAGGGATTCCATTTCCAGGACTCTACCCTAAGGAAAACAGTCTTAAATGAGGAAATCAATTAGTTACTTACAATAGGGAGAGTGAAACCTAAAAGTTCAACAACAGAGGAAAGGTCATGAAAATTACAGACATTGTGATGTTTACCAAACATTTTTACCCACATTAAAACAAACATTTTAACAATTTTATATTTACAAACATTAAGTTAAAAAGCAAAATTCAAAAAGTGTGTGCATATGACCACAAATATGTAAATAATAGAAAAAAAGACTAGAAGAAAACATCCTAAAATATTAACAGTGATTGTTTCTGGATGGGAGGATTATGGTTCTTAAAAATCATGGTTTGTAATATTTCTCAAATGTTCTGTAATTAACATGCTTGTTCTTACAAAAAAACATTATATTAGTCTTTTAAAGAATGCATATGTTCTGATAAATTGCTAGAAATTTTCAACCTCTGCCTGATTTTATTAATTCCAGATAAAGATAATGAATCAAGTGAGCTAGAGTTTCCATAAGAAGGGGAAGCAAGAAAAGGAAGCAAATATTTTACAGTTTAGTTCCAGGATCTGAGTCCTGATGGAGAAATCCCCCAGTTGTAGAACTGTACCGAAAATCCATTAATGTTGTCACACTCCTCTAAACAGTACACCAGAAACTCACAGAGGGCTCTGCTGGCAGCAGAGAGTGACAGAGTCTCATAACCACATGGGTCCCCATCTTCAGAGTTCCCAGAAGAGCCAGATCAGGGCCACCTTGAAATAGGAAGAGGAAGAAATGGGTAAAAATACAGGACAGGAAAAAAATTCCAAAAGCTAAAACAATCTAGTGGAGTCATCTAGAAGTATCAAAAACAGGAAGCTGGTTAGCAGGAGATCCAGTCCAAGATCTTATAATCACAACAGGGATATTCCAACGGCATTTTTAAAAAATCAGTCACTTAGATTTTAATAGTAATAAAAAATAATGTTTCCCTAGCATTAATGAAACAAGGATGCATTTTTTTTCCTCCTCCCTACATTTATCAGTCTGAGACCACAGAAAGGATTCTGAAGACCATCCGGAAAAATACTGGGAGAACTGCTTCTGCCACAAGTCCCTTCATCCTCAGAAATTCAGGATTAAACTAGAAAGGTAGCATTTATATTCTAAGGCAGAAATTTTTATGTAGCACTTTAAGTTTACAAAGTGCTATCACCTAAATTGTCACATTTGACTGTCACAGTAAATAATTCTTGGAAATAAGAGTTCATTTTATTACTCCTAACTAATAGGAAACAGGCTCTTCCAGTTGGTGGAGCCAGTTTTCTAGCCACTTCTTCTGAATCCACTTGCATACACTAGGTCTGTACCAGAGAATAGGCCAGGAAAATAGTGATAATTATGCTAATGGCGGCCAATATTTGACTACATACTATATACCATTCTGAGTGCTTAAAATTCTCCCATTCTATGATAAAGTTGACATGATTAGTACCAACTTTTTTGTGCTGTGGTTCCATTTTCAGTACTCTATTCCGCTTAAGGAATCATCCCTCTAGGGAACAAACCGAGCGCCAGCTGTATTTGGGAAGGATGGTGTCCAGGTTGAGAAAGGGGAGTGCAATACCACTTGTCTCCAAGTTGTGAAAGTCTGCATCATAAATGGCACACTAGGAACCTGAAAGGCTCAGAGCGGGTTCGAAAATTCCACCTCCTTCTTCTCACCCCTCCCTCGCCCCACCGCGTGTCCCCAGTCCTGATTTGGACGCTCAAATGGCAGTAATACTACTTCCCAGTAACCCGCCGCCTTTCAGCACTTACCTTCTAAATCATCGGTAGGTCTGATTCTGCATCTCGGTCCCCAGCCTTTCTGAGCAGGGCCTCCTCCAGTTGCAGCTTCACCGCAGCGTTACCGCTGCCATGGTAACGCGGAGGCCGGCCAAGGTCGGACCCGCCTCCAGCCGGCCCCAACCAGCCACAGACCAACGAACCCGCCCACTGTTGGCCCGTTCCCTGTGTCCCATCCCCGTCCAACCTGCCTTCTAATGGCTCAGATCACAACCCTTGCCGGCCTTGACCCCGCCCCCTGCCTCTCCTGACCCGCCTCTGGCAGGCCTGGACCCAGCCTCCTGACATCCAGGATCCGTCCCCGGCCTGGACAGAGGCGCCTCCTACCCGTCCTGCGCCTGCCCCGGGTGCTCTGGCTGCTGCGGTTGGGAACTGTCCTTGAGTCGGTCGAAACCACACCCTCGCCCCGCCCCAGCGGAGGCCTGCAGAGTGGGGTGCGAAAGCTGGCCTTCACCTACCCTGCTAGACCCCGCAAATCCCCGCCCCAGAAAACGCACCAGGCACGTTCTGTAAGAGATTTATTGTTCCTCTCGGCTCAGCACCTTCGGGAGTCAATGTTCTGGCCACGTAGTGCTGTCAGTGTCAGTGACTTGTCCTCGTAACAGATGGTCGGGAGATCCTTTCTCATGCCTCCGCCCCTGCCCTGATTTGTCTGTTTAGGTGTGTGACCCTTGGCCCAGCCACTGAGGAAATGGCCCAAGCCAGGCCTGGGGGCTGTGGACAAAGCCCAGAATGCTTTTTCAGAGCACCTTTTCTTCAGCGTTGGAGTTTTAGGTGTGTAAAATGCATACCATTTAAATTAAGTTCAACAAGATCAGCTCAAGTGCTTAAGGGCTAACCTGTTTTTTCTGCACTTTTCTTGAGAGCAGGAGGAAAGGTAGGGCTCAAAACTTACTCTACTGCACACTCAACCTAGCCCCCTCATTTTGTGCAACTCCACTCACACCTGGCTAGCCCAAACACAGCTCCAAGCTAACAGTGGCAAATAAGAGATACACATAGGGGGGAAAGCAAGATTGAGGACACACAGTTCCAGGGGCTCCTGAACTCCTTAAGCTTAAAATGTGGCTGCCATTCCCGGCCCATTTCTCCCACAGGAGTAGTGGTGAAACGATGGAAACTAGTCCTTCCTCCCCAAGGCTCACACTAGGGTCCCATTCTTGCTGTCATAGCAGGATGTGGCCTGGGGAAAGGACAGGGTTGCATACTCTGTTGCATTTTCTGATTGCAGGTGCTTCAACTCCTTGGCAGAGCGTGGCTGGTTACGGCCACACACTTGAATGACTGCGTAATGTAAGCTGCTCTCCTCTGACCTGAGGCCTTGGTTCCTCTCCTGAGACACACGGTGCTCCAATACCCGTTCATGTGTATGTCCTGTCGTATCATGGCCCTGTGAGGAATGGACAGCACTAAGAGAGATTCTTGGCTTGGTTTGATCCCTCACCTTCAATGCTGGGTCAGTTAAACTGATGTCCCTTCACTTTGCTCCTTTAGGAGGTCAGAGGAGGATGGGCACAATAAGCAAATTCTATAGACGACTAAGATGTATCTGTTTCAGAGTGAAAAAGTCAAGTCCTGGCTTCCCAGGTCTGAGCAGCCCTTGAGAGGGGCAGAGGCCTGTCATTACCTTTGTGCCACTCTGCTTGTGCTGTTGCTGCTGCTTCAGTGTCCGTCTCGGTTGACTCCCTGAGAGGAGGAAATCCGACTTAAATCCATTCTCTCTTCCATGTCTCTACTGAGGTTGCCTTCTTTAAATATCTATTATGGTGGGTTTCTAACTCATTTCCCTACATCTGTTCTCACCTCTTTCATTTCTATCATTCCCACATGCTAGCCCTGCCCATAATATCTTCTGGCCCATTTTTCACCAGTTCCTGACAAGTTCAACAAATGCATGTTGAGAACCCACTAGGTTCCAGGCTCTGTGCCACATTGTGGGAATAAAAGAATGAGTAGGCTGTTTCCTCTACCTCAGGGAGCTTACAATCTACTAGGGAAGACAAATAAGTACACAGACCATTACAGTGCAACGTGGTAAGTGCTCAGCCACCAGACAGTTGGTCGCTTGAAATCAAGTCATCCTCTTCTCTTTCTTTCTTTTTTCTGCATAAGATAATTCCATTGCCTAAAATAGTCTCTCCTCCCCTGCTCCTCTTCCAATGTGTGAACTTGCTATTATTTCTTCAACATTGCTATTTCCTCCCATTCTCCCAGGGCAGGAATATGGATCTATTATGACATTCGTAGATGGTATTACAATTACTTGTTTACATATCTATCTCTCAAAGTTGATTTTCCACTCTCTTAGGGCCCAGACAGTGTGCCCTTCCTCTTGTGCCTCCTTGGGATTCTTCAGCGCCTCACATACAATATAAGTGCTCAGTAAATTTTTGCTGGATGAATGAAAGAATGAGCAACCACTCTGAGATAATAGAAAGGATGAGACCCAAAGTTTCAAAGATGGTCTTGAACCCAGTAACATAAAGATTCTCTGTGGTGCACTGTCTCTCTTCATCCCTTCCAACACTACTATCTTCCATCCTTATGCTCTTTTCCAAAGACACTGCTTCTATTATCTTCTCTAATTGGTTCCCCCACCCCACCCCACCCAGTCCCTCTCCTCGCCCCAGTTACCCATTTTCTTTTTCCTCTGGAAAATTGATGGGCAGCTCCTGTGAAAGGAAAAACAGATCACCCATGTGTAGGAGTCTCTGTCTTCTCTCCTTCACCATTTGCTCTGTGGCCTCCTTAATATTCTGGAATGATCTTCCCTCACCTCCTTCTAACATAGAGTCACCCTGAGCCAGCCCCAAAGCTTTTATCAAGGGTACCACACCTCTCCCAAAGGGATGGTTCTGGAAGGCGAAGTGGTACAACTGACATAGCCAAGCCTGAAATACAGACTCAGGAAAGCAGGCATTACATGCCAGAGATGTAGCTGAGTTGAGTGCTATTCTGGGATTGTCTAACAGGCTAATTCCAGCAGAGGGTAAGGGAAACCTGCCAAATAATGGGATATTCCTGGATTCAGAGACCCTCTTGCTTCTGCCTCACTGCCTTTTATGGGGTCTCTGCCAATCTAGGATTCTCATTCCAGGAGTCACAGAAGCTGCCACAACCAGTGCTCACTAGTTAGGGCTCCTCAAAGCCCTTTCCTAACAGGTGACCTGCCTCCCTGCTTCCATGTCCTGTTTTTAATTAACAGAGCAAGTGAGAGATGTTTAACCTTTAAGGCCCACAGCACAGGAAGCTCTGAATTTGGTGAGTGACTCAGCTACCCTGCCCTCGCTGCAGGACAGACCTCTTATACTCATTTCTGAGTCTCTGTGGTCCCCAGTGGAGCCAGTGTGTCTATGTGATTGTCAACTGTTTGATGGCCAGAGAAACACTTGTCTGAGGAAATAGGCTGAATAGCTTGGAGCTTACTCAGTGCTTTTCCTTGCTAGTATATTTCCAACTCTCACCAGAGCCAACCTTATTTGTCTGACTTCTGTCTCCCCAAGGAAGTTTCCTTCTTTTGCTACTTAAAAAGAGAGGAAAACTTCTAAATCTTGTCCATTTTACTACTGTGGCAAAACCAGGATTTTCCCACACATATCTGGCAGAGGTTTGCATTTTGATTTGATTTTGGGTTTTTTGTTTTTTTTTTACCAAAAGGTTATTTTATTTTTTATTTTTTTAAATGTTTTTTATTGATTATATTGTTACAACAGTTCCAATTTTCTCCCCCTTGCTCCCCTCCACCCAGCACCCCCCTCCCCCAGCAATCCCCCCCAAGTCCATACCCCTGATTTTGGGTTTTAATGTAGCTTGCTGAGTTGACAGCAGTTAAGAGTCACCATCTGAACTCTACAGGTGGTCCAGAAGAAAAACTTTGAAACTACTTCTGGGTCTTTCTGCTTCCTCTTCTGCCTCTTTAGTTCTTCCTTGCATTTACTATTGCCTAGTTGGAGCCTTATCCTAGCCACTAATTCCCTGCCTATTGTCACTATTGTCTTCCTACTTACCTTTACTTAAATGGATTAATGGATAATATTAATTCTAAAATAACATAGACTTGGGTGACCCAATTTTAGTAAATGGAGCCTGCACCCAAGTTGGATATTGCACAATGCCTGGACACAACCCAAATGGAATATTCAGTTACTTATAGGTGATACGACTTCATTTTTAGCTTAAAATTAAGGAAATTAAATGGGCACTCTGCCATATTGGCAATAACAGTAAAAATTGGTGCAATCTTTGCAGAATGCAATTGGCAATAAGTATAAAAAACCTTAAACAAATGTGTATACCCTTTGATGTAGCAATTCCATGTCCTAAGAAATAATAAGACAGGTGCAGATATGGATACTCGTTGTAGCATTATTTACAATTGCAAAAAATAAACACAGGAAAAATCCTAAATGCCCAACATTGGGAACTGACTGAATAAATGACATCTCTAATCAATGGAACATTACACATCCATTCAAGAAAGATGTTAGAACACCTAATAGCATCAGAAATTTTACTCTTTATTAAGTTAACAAAATGATAATAATATATGTTTTGGGATAAAAATGATGCACATAGGCATTTTAAAAGGATTACAAATGTTCCTGTCAGAAATCCTACCATTTGCAACAACATGGATGGAACTAGACAGTAAAATGCTTAGCAAAAAAAAGCCAGGGAACGAAAGACAAATACTATATGATATCATCTAATACAGGAAACTAATGAACAACACAAACAAACGAGCAAAATTGAACCAGAAGCATGTGAACAAGGAGCAGACTAACAGTGACAAGGGGGGAGGGGGCAAGGAGAGAAGCGGGGTAAGAAGGAGAAGGAAGGGTCTAGTCAAGGAGCTAATATAAATGACCCATGGACATGGACAACGGGGTGGGGACTGACTGTGGGAAAAGGGGTGGGGGGGTGGGAGGAAGCAATGGGGGAAAAAGTGGGACAACTGTAATAGAAAAACAATTTTTTAAAAAAGAATGTAGTAGGAAAAGGTTTACTAAATGGTTATTCAATTTTCTAACTGTAAGATTATAATAAAATGTTAACATGTTAAAAAAAAAAGTTCCTGTCATTTCTGGGTGCTTACATTTATGCTCTTATTTTCTGCTCCTTGGTATTTTCCAAATATTCTACAGTGAATATGTATTACTTTGTAATCAGAAAAAGTTAATGTTTTAAAATAAAAATCTCTTTAATTATCATAGTATCTTTAACTCTCTAGCTGTTTATTGAGATGATAAGAAGTAGAAGGAAATAATATTTACCCAATCCTACTAATGTTTTAAGAGGAAAAAATATACAGGATGGGGCAAAAGTTGATTTATAGTTGTTTGTATGAAAAATAATACAATAATTAATAAAAAATAATACAAGAATAAACTTACATACAACTGTAAACCTACTTTTGCTCTACCCTGTATTTTGATTAGAATATCTGGTGTAGTGTTTCTAGCCAGGATCTAAAGTCAGACTGATGCTATCAGACTAGCTGTGTGACTTCCAGCAAATTTTTAACTTCATTAGGTTTCCATTTTTTTAATCAATAAAATGAGGATGATAATAGAACCAAAACCTCATGGGATTATTTTAAGAATTAAATAAAATAATAAATTTAAACTACTCAGCTAGCTGCCTGGCATATAACGAACGTCAGTCAAACCTGACTACTAAGACTACCACCATCAGAGGGAAAAACCAAAAACAAAGAACGTGAAGACTTGGGAAGAAAGGAAGTGAAAGAAGCTGTTACACTCCCTTATTTAGAAGCTTTTATATGTTTCTAGATTTCCTCTCTCTATAGGACATCTCAGAGTTTAAAAAGTGTTTTTTTTTTTCAATTCTGACATTATCAGGAAAAACATATTACTGTTCCCATTTTACAGATGGATCAACTAAGGCCCTAAAACTTTGTTACTCAAGAAGGCAGAGACCAAATTTCCTATTATTACTATGTATTCTGCATCTGTCACTATGCCTGGTACATATAGGCGTTGAATAAAATACTTATTTAATAAATTAACGAGTAGTAGGAATAGGACCTCAATTTACTGACTGCAAATCATATGCCCTTTTCAATGTACCTCACCTATCTTTCTAAGTATAATGATACTTTAACAAGATATCCTCAACACTGTCCCAAGCTTGGAATGGTATAGCTAAGACAACACTAGTTGTCTGAAACCAGGTCTAGGGGTTTTAGAGTAATGACTACTCTGGGAAAGAACAATAAAGACATTATAATTAATTTACGATGAGGCTTTCTCATGTCCTCTGCTCTTCAGACTGGTAATCTAAACAACACAGGTCATGTAATCTACATTTCTATACTATATATATGAGAAAAAAGAACAGGATTTGCCTAAAGTCACACAGCAAATAAGTGTGAAAGTCATATTCAAATATACCATGGATAGTCTCCTTCGTCTGACTTCTGCCCTGTTAAATAAGCATTTCTCCAATGTTGATTTGCTTGATTTGGGAGGCAGTATTACGCAGTGGTTAAAAGCATGGGCTCTGAAGTCAGACAGATCTAGCTGGAATCTTGGTTTACTTGCTTACTAGCCACGTGACCTCAGACAACTGCTCTGAGCCTCAGCTTCTGGGCTGTAAAAACACGAGGAAGAGTAAGGCCACTTCCCTCATAGAATTGTTGGGAAAATTAAATGAGAGTGTAAAGTGGCTGGAATAGTAAGCCATCAAATGTTACAATTATCATCATCATCAGGGGAAGAAGGGAAGGGACAGACGGGAAAGGAGATGGAGAGGAGAACAAAGAGAAACAATGACAATTCACCATTCCAGCCCTCCTCTGGGCATTCTACTGACAGCTGGCTTGGCTGTGTTTTCTGAAGTTACCTAAAAGGAGTGAGCACAGCAGGAGGTGCTGTTCTGGTGGTGGCACAGGGAGGTGCCAGGCAGAGGAAGGTGCTGTGGGAAGTTGGCAATTATCTGTAGGCTTTATCTTATTCTCAAGGCCTCCACATCCTCCCACACAGATGTTACCCTGTCCCCTTAACCCCTACTCACCAGCTTTTCCCACAGCAGAGCCGGTTTCCCATGGCGCTGTCTCTCCGAGAAAGCCCAGCTGTTTTTCTACCTAAAGAGGCTTGAGCATTTCCTGGTTCCTGGTTTAGCTTTCAGTAGCAGCTCGCAGGGAGTCTTTGTAAGTGTCAGATTTCAACCCAGCAGGTTGGACTTTGGAAGCCACCTGCTGGAATGATTCCCAGATGACTACTCCCAGCCAAAGGATAGAGAAATACACACAGGCTCCAGGTGAGAACTATCTCACCTTGGGGATTTGGAGCTGCTTTGATGAAGCCAAGGGCTTTGAGCTTCAAGCTTCAGGGATTCCTTAGGAATTGTGTCTACAGGACATCACACTGTCATGGAAATATATCCTCTATAATGGAGTAAAGAGTTTTACCTTATGTTTCCCAGCACTACTCAGCTTTAATTGAATTTCACTTTCAAGATTATCAGTATCAGTGTCTCATTCTCCCTATCTAGAATCTGGGTTTGAATACTGGAGTCTCTAGGAAACTTACATTTAGGGAAATGAATTCCTTTTCTATTTCTTCTCCCTTCCTAGTGGAATTAATGTGAGCAAATCACCTTTCTCTTAGGACTGTCAAATGAAGGAGTGAACCTACTACCTATCCCCTCTCTGGTAGAAAAATCATATGACTCTATGATATGACTCAGACTTCTTAGCCGCTCACTTCCTCATTCTCATACAGAACTATAGAATTCCCACTTACAGCTCAACTCAGCTTCTCCTTTCAATGACCCAAAATTACACCCATTTCCACACTTACCAGCAACTAGGATGCAGTTGAGCAAATACCTCTGTAGAAAATATGGGCTCCAGAAGAATTTGTGAAACCCATAGGCTTGTGCCTAGTGTTCCTACCCTCATCTCTAGTGCCTGGCTCAGATGCCTGGATACTTGTGTGCTCCCCATGAGTATTCAGGGCCCACCACTGAGCCCGGCACTCCACAGAGCGTACCCTGGACTCTTCACTTCTTGCCATCTTCTTTACTTATGAAAAAAGGGGACAATAAGAGTAAAGTCTTCCAGGGTTGTGGTGAAGAATAAATGAAATAATGTATATAAACCTCTAGTCCAGGGCTTGGCACATGGAGGCGGGGCGGGGGAGGGGGGGGCTCTCGGTAAGCCCTAGCTATTGTTATTATTTCTTCTTGTTCCCAGCTAATTGTCAGAGGGTAAAGCATCTTACTCTATAACCTTGTGCTGGATCATTGCACTAGCCTCTTATTTCATGGGCCTCACCTATGCATAGGGTAGGGAGATTGTGGGGTTTGGTGACAATGGCAGAGATTTCTGTGTCTGTGCCCCTGTGTATACATACTTGGACTCCCAGAATCAGAGACCATTTTCAGTGGAGAGACCTTAGTATGAGAAAACAGAGCTTTTGGCAACTCTCTCCATCCAAAATCTGTTTTCCAACTCCTACCCAAAACAGGACAGACAGTCTAAAGACCCTTGTTTTTAGTGTCTCTAATCACCAGCTTAGACAGTGCCTCTGGTTTGTTTGGATGGCATATCCCTTTCCCTCCCAGGATCACTCTCTCTTTTGTTGCACTGTGAGAAAATTATGGCTAGAAATTTGATCTGGAGCCAGTATCAGCTTCCGGGTGTGATCTCAGCATCCCAGAGTAAGCTCGGGCTTCTGTGACACTGGGCATATCTAACTGAGGAGTTTTTCTCTAGCTATGACCTTCTCTCCCCTTTCCCACCCCATCCTCCAGACAACAGAATAGGAAGCAGCACAAACGAGGCCCTGAGATTTGGGTTTATTGAGCTCCACCCAGAACTAAACCAAAGGCTAGGACACGTCCCAAGGGACCAAACCATACACTGTGGCCCATGCACTTTTCCCTTCCCGCAAGGATGCTGCTACCTCTGGGGTGGTGGCAGCAGCTGCTGTGTCACCACAGGAGGTAGAAAGTGCTGGGTACTGGGTCTCTGGCACTCAGGGTTCAACCCCTGCTGCCTCCTCTCCTTCCTCTGTGTCAGGAGGCGCAGGGAGGAGGGAGATGTAGACCTCATTGACTTCTGTGTCCAAATGTCGGCCACCCCGAGGTGCCTCCAGGTTAAGGATGCCATCATGGGAGAGAGCAGCACGGACCCGCCAGGGGTCAACATCAGCAGGCAGGACATAGGTGCGGCAGAACTCTCGGGACACAAAGCCGTGGCGGTCCAGGCGCTGGGGGTGCCGGGCGGACACCTCCAGCAGGTTGTCCACAGTCCTCACGGTCACTTCATCTGGGGTAAAGTGGCTTACATCCAGAAACGCCTGGAACTTGCCCTCACTGAGCCTGAGCTCAGAGGCCCCTGCCCTGCTGCCCTCCCCAGCTCTGGTGGCCCGGGGCCGGACATAGTAGCCATGGTAGAGGGTGGGGGTCAGGATCTCTTCTGGCAGGAGTCCTGAGGGGCAGAGAGAGAGAAGGCAAGAGGCAGGATGAAGCAGAAACAGGGGTGAAATGAGACATGAGGACTAGGATGGGATTCAGGAAAAGTAGGGGGGGGGGCACAACGACTAGAAGGAGGCATCTGGGGAGAAGGGATTGAGAAAGGAAATGAGATGGGGATGGAGGCCAAACCAAAGCAAAACTGGGCAGACACAAGGGGAACAAGAAGACAGGGGGCAGGTGTCAGAGCACTGCGCGCATCACGTCTGCGCTGAGGTCAGTAGGAAGGAGAAAGAACCCTGCTTGGAGAAGGCGAGGGGGGGAACTGGGGCAGGAGATGTCTCGGCCCAAGGGTTCAGTTAAGCCCGGAATGGGGTGGAGGCCAGCACCGTTGGGAGGTCAGCCCAGAATTTCAGGTGGTGGGGGTGGGAGGCAAAGGAGTGGCGTCTGTGCCATACCTTCTCCGAAGCGCTGCTCACCCAGGCGGCTCGGGTTGGCAAATTCATACTCGGCGGTGGCCGGGTGGGCATGTGGCACCGAGCGGCCAGACATGGCTGCAGACGCGTATGTGGCCCTAGTCGGAGGAGCAGTGCGACCCCTCCAGCTGCCTGGAGAGCCAGGGCTCGGACGGAGGTGGGGGCGGGGTCTACACCACCCAAAATAGTGCCGAGGCTAGGGGAGGGGCGAGCAATGGGGGCCCTGAGCGCCGGCCACGAGTGTTCGTTCGGCCAGCGCCGCCTGGACCCCCGTCCCCTCCCCAGCACACGCCTCAGCTGTCGTAGGGGACCAGCGAGGACAGCTGGGGGTCCTGGCTGGGGCCCGAGCTGGGAGGGGAGGCTGGTCAGAGATCCCGGAGAGCCCCAGCTGAAACCCTCATAGTTTGCACATTTCCCACACCATTATTTGTCCTCCTTAGAGCAAAGCACACTGTTTTGTGATTTTTGTAAGGTGAAAGATGTAAGAAACTTTTCTACCCTTTTTCTGGTTTGTGGTGCGGGGTCTTGCGTCCAGATTAGTGTCAGTGTCCTCACCAGAATCCAGGTCAACCTTTAGCACCGCAAAGACGCCTGCCCCTGACATGTTGGTGATCACTGCTTTCCTCTGGGAGCCCACAAAGAGTTAATGTCTCTGGGGCCCAGCCAAGGAAGATTCCAGTTCCTGCCCAGGCCCAAGATAGTTGCTGGTCCGATTCCCCTGGCTGGCCAGGCTGGAGAGGAGGAGGGGCACACCATCCGCCTGCTTGGGATTCCTGACTGTGTCCCAGGCGGTGGGGGCCGGGGCCACTGGGTGTGGGCAGAAAGCTAGTGAAGCAAGTCCGGCGCAAGTCACTGGCCAGCTCAGACGTGTTTGTATTTCTCTTTTCTTAGCTCAGTGAGTACTGGGTATGTGTCACACTGCCAAATCCCTGATCACCAGTCTCCATCAACCGCGGTGAGCTGGGATAATAAAACCCCTGACATCATCATTCCAGAAGCTTCACAAGAGCGCATATATAAGGGGCTGGCTGTAGCTGCTGCTGGAAGGAGCTGACCAGCCAGCCGACAGCAGACTCTGGACACTCAGCAGCCACTATGGACATCGCCATCCACCATCCCTGGATCCGCCGCCCCTTCTTTCCTTTCCACTCCCCCAGCCGCCTCTTTGATCAGTTCTTCGGAGAGCACCTGCTGGAACCTGATCTCTTCCCATCTTCTACATCCCTGAGCCCCTTCTACCTTCGGCTGCCGTCATTCCTGCGGGCACCCAGCTGGATTGACACTGGGCTCTCAGAGGTAAGTCTCCCCTCTACAGGGCAGGAGAGTTTCCTGAACCTTCTGGGAACATCTCCAGCCACTTTGCTTTTCCTCTCTGTCTAAATCTGGCTACGTCGAAGTCTTGTAGACACTTGTCTACATCCTGCAGTGAAGAAAGAAGAGGTTACTAGTTTCTTTCCCTAGTGACCTGTCTTTAATGGTCCTCTGTATCCTACTTACTACATTTTTTTCCATGTGACGTGGAGATCATCTTTTATCCCCTAACTTTTAAGTAGGATGCCCCTTTCTGGTTTGGTTCATAAGGATCTACAAGGATAGAGCTACCTTCGGATTCCTTTGCTTACCATTTCTAATACCTCATACTCCAACTATTTTCTTTCTTCTAATTTCCTCTTCTATGATTTTTTGGGTTTCTTGGGGCTGTGACAGGGTACTGGCCTGGGTCCAAGCCAAAGGAAGAAGGAATGTAGGTCCAGTCAGCCCCCCATCCACTTGTCCTAAGAGAGAGAATGGGGTGAACATAGAAGGTTGATAGAAGCTGTTACAGATAACACTCTGGTTTAAAAATATCCAAGTGTGAGTAAACAGGAGCTAAGTGGGGAAGGGCTTTGGAAGGACAATTGGGGCCAGCAGAACATTCCAGATTGAGTGGGTGGGAAACTTGGCAGAGACTTGAGCAAGAAGAAGGGACCTTTGTCTCACAGACAAATGACAAGGCCAGGCGTTGGAGTCAGAAAGGCAGCAGAAGCCATACCCAGACCCATCCTTATAATTCGTCCCCTGTCTTCTTCCCTGTCTCTGTAAATGAAGTTTGGGCCTAATGACCAAGTGGTGAACCTTTGGTACCACTATGGTGGCTCCCCTGAACCAGAGAGCTATGTTTATTCCAAAAGGCATTTTTTTTTTAACCAAAAAGAGAAGGGTAAACTACCTAGAAAGAAATCAAGTCTGCAGAATGATGATACTGCGTTGGTAATCCACATTTCCATCATTTTTTCTTCTACTTATTCCTCCCATCTTGCCATTTCCAGATGCGTCTGGAGAAGGACAGATTCTCGGTCAACCTGGATGTGAAGCACTTCTCCCCAGAGGAACTCAAGGTCAAGGTGCTGGGAGATGTGATTGAGGTGCATGGCAAACATGAAGAGCGCCAGGTATGTAGCTTGTTTTCTCTTCTTTTAATTCATTCAGTGCATCCTCTGTACCAGATGCTGCCATCTGCCTCTGAGGCAGGCAACACTACATTCCTAAGCTACTGGGGTTTGGACACAGGGATATACCTGGTGATATTGTGATTGTTTTGGCCAGAGAAGTGATCTTGGTTGTGGCTTTTTGTTTGGTTTAATTGGGTTTGATTGCGTTAGATGGGATAGATGGGATGTTCACTTCCCATTTAAGCCAGTGGTTCTCAAACTTGGTCACATTAGAATCAGGAGGGGAATTTTTAAAAATTCCAGTGCTGAGACATATCTCAGACTAATTAAATCAGAATTTTTAGGGATGGGACACAGGCATCAGCATTTTTTAAAAGCTACATAGGTAATTGTAATGTATAATCAAGGTTGAGGAGCACTGATTTAGACATAGTGCTTGTTGGACACCTGCTTACTTTATATAATTACATTAACTGCATGCACTCTGAAGGCCCTTGTGTTTGGGACTTTTCAATATTCAGGAATCCTCTTCTCTTTAGCGCATCTTAACATTGAACTACTTGGTTTTCCCAAGTTTGTACTTAGCTTCTAATACTCTAGAGCCCAAGTGGAAATCTGTTGAGAACCTGTCTGGATAAATGCTTGAGATCCAGTAGGTATAAGGGTTAGGATCAACTACTCTTTGGCAGAATTCTGAAGAATGGGATAGCTTCTCATTTCTTTCTGGGAAGGTTTTTTAATGAGTTTGCTTCTTACCAATTAGTGATAACTGAGAAACTTGTGCATCAAACAGTACAGTTTGAGGCCCTCAGACTGCTTCCATTTTGTGTATGTGATTTAAGTTTGGGTCACGGTCTTCCCGGATGGAGCCTTTTTTTTTTTTTTTTTTTTTTTTTAAATAGCAGCAGGCCTTTTGGCCTGGAACACTCTGGGATGTTCCTAAAGAGTCAGGATCATTTCTGAGCTTTCTCAGGAACTTGGATCTTCAATGCTGGATGATATTCCAAATTCTCTATGCCCAACAATCATTGATCTAAACCTCCAAACATATCCATGCCTCAGGGTTTGGAGAGCTGTGAGGTTTTGCCTGTTTCAGACTTCTCAGATTCTCATTAGTAGGAGTGACCACCTAGACAACTTCATCTTAGCCCCAAACAGAACAGCTTTCTCTCATGTTGCCGTGGCATATGGTCACACCTAAGGGGAAGGAAGATGTCTGATTTCTAAACAAGTTTCTTCCTGTTCTTACCTCTCTGCCTCTTTGCTCCCTCTCTTGGATTAGGATGAACATGGTTTCATTTCCCGGGAGTTCCACAGGAAATACCGGATCCCAGCAGATGTGGACCCTCTCGCCATTACTTCATCCCTGTCATCTGATGGGGTCCTCAGTGTGAATGGACCAAGGAAACAGGCCTCTGGCCCTGAGCGCACCATTCCCATTACTCGTGAAGAGAGGCCTGCTGTCACTGCAGCCTCCAAGAAGTAGATGCCCTTTCTCTAACTGTATTTTTTAAAACAAGAAAGTTTCCCCATCAGTGAATAAAAATCTTGTGACTAGTGCTGAAGCTTATTAATGCTAAGGGCAGGCCCAGATTATTAAGCTAATAAAATGTAATTCAGCAACAGATAACTGCCTTGTGTTATTTTTTAAATGATTTTTACTTATTTATATTTAGAGAAGAGGAAGGGAGGGAGAAAGAAAGGAAGAGAAACATCGATTGATTGCCTCTCATACACACCCTGACCAGGGACTGAATCAGCAACCCACGCATGTGTCCCAACTGGGATCGAACCAGTGACCTTTCCGTTTGTGGGACAACACCCAACCAACTGAGTCACACCGGTCAGGGCTGTATTTTTGTTTTTTAATTGGACAAATACAGCAGATCCATTTAATCATCACGTTATGAATTAGGAGTGTCCAGGGATATCAGAGTCAAAATGACTGCCTCCACCACTTAGTAATGCTATAAATTTAGCAAGTCATTTAAACTTTCTGGTCTCGGGCCTCCATTTATGACATGGGGTACTGATTTGTACACTCATTGTAAGGAGTAAATTAAAGAGAAAAGCAGGTAAAGCCCTTGGCAGAGTTCAAAGAATATCAGTTCCTCTGTCTCCTCCCTCTTTGATTTTGGTTCTCAGTTTCAAGAACAAATCTGAATGAACTTTGGTTAACAATACATACAAGACCTTAGTAGGTCTCTGAAGATAATCATGTCACCAGGTAGGAGAGATAGTGCCCCCAAAGTTATTTGACATTTTCCTACTGATAAGCATTGCTTTCAGCTGATTCATAAAAGCAGTAAATAGGACTTGGGTGATTAGCGCCAAACAAGTCTCTCAAATGTAATCTCTAAAATTATCTGACAAATACCTGTTAAAACTAAGACTGGAAAATTTCCAATTCAATGACCCACTGTAAAAAAATTAACTTTTAGAATTATAATGAATAACTAGTCAATAAATGATTCTATTATTTAGCTTAAACAAAGACATAGCCTACAAAAACATCTTCATTTCACTTTTGTGAGCCTAGACAAAACTTCTGATTCAATTAATGAAAAATAGCCCTGTGTAAGTTATCTGGCATAAATGTTTTCTCCTTTTTTTCTCTACCTCTGGGCTCATTGTTCTCTACTCCTCAGTAGTTTTGTACTCACCTCCATTTCATTTTCTACATCCCTCCCCAGTTCTAAACTGGGCTTTATAATGATGAGTGGGGCTGCCATCCTACTATCATATTGGGTACTACCATGGAGCCACAGAATACTTATATAAATTTGTGATCATGACTACATCTGAATTTTCCCACCCTCATTAAGCCCCGCAGAAGTTTGATGGACAGAATTTTTCTAGATTTCTTTCACAAGTGGAAAAATCTTATCACAGACTCTTGGCTTTAAGCAATGAGCTGGGTTTTTTTCCATCTTGCAAATAAGCACTTTTAGTCCTTTTTCCATGTAGAAGTGAAGGTCTTAGCTGTCACTGTGTACTTCTAGACTTAGCAACCAATAATATGTCCATTCTCCTGAATTTTAATTTTATTTATTTAAATATTTTGTTATTTATTTTGTCCATATTGTTACTTATCTTTTATGCTTTAACAAACTCTAGCACTCTGTGTGTTAGGAACAGAGGGATTGCATCAAACATGAACTTACTGTTCTGTCTTGTCAAAATGTCTGTCCCTTATTCTTTGACCTACCACTTTCCTGAAACTATTTATGAAAGTGAAAGTTTTGCTAAATCTGACGGACACTTCTGATAATCCATTTGAGCACCCACCTCTTTCTTCTTTAAACCTCGTTCTCTTGGTTTCTGTGACCTTGTGCGAAACAGGTTTCTCTCCCACCTTTCTGACCACTTCTCTGTCTCTTTTATGAGCTCATCCTTTTTTGCCAATCATTCAAGTTTGCCTTTCCAATGATTCTGTTGTTGGCCTTTCTATGCCCCTTTTTTTCATAAACCTACTTTAACTTTCATCTATGTGCTTCCATATTCTAAATTTATACTACGATGGTAAATGTGTCTCCAGAGAACTGAAATTACATGTCCAACTATTTTATTAAATACCTTTGTTTGAATTCCCATAGGCCCACAAACTCAACATACCTACAACACTATTTGTAATCTTCAATCTCAATTATTTTCTCCTAATGTATTCCATATCTTAGTGAATTCTGTATTTCTCTTTTATGTATCTTAACCACTCATTCTTATTTTAATATCATATATTATATAAGTGCACAAACTTGTCAAAATCAGAAATCAAGGGATTATTTGAACTGTTTTGAAGACCAAAACAGGTAACAATAAACTTTTTTTAAAAAAGAAGGAATTACTTTATTTTCAAAAAGAGCAAAAAATATTAAATAAAAAGAAGCAGAAATTTTAAAAACATGTGGATATGAAAAGGAGCCATTTAACTATATTAGGAATTAGTTGGTTTTTAAATGCTATAAGGGACAAAGATGCATATTTACAAATTTAAAGGTAACTGAGGAATTCATTCAGAATGCAGCAAGTTGGGGGGAAAATTATAAAAAATTAGAACAGTTAAGATACTGTATATGGAATAAAGAATGAGAGACTCCGATATGTAACCCAATGAGTGTTTCAGAATTAATAGAAAAGTAGAAAAAAGATGGAAAAAGCTTTATTTGAAGAGATTTTTCCAAAATTGAAGGTAGATATGAGTCCTCAGATACTGGGCAGGATAAATAAAACTAACTATGCACCTAAAAATATCACTGTGAAAATTCAAAACAATTAGAATGAAGAGAAAAATCTTGAAATATATTAGGTCAAAAACATATATTAATTACAAATGAATTATAACTGGGCTGACAGCAGACTTCTCAGCAGGAATAAAGATCAAAAGATAATGGAGTAATGGCTGATTTGGTAGGAATAGCTAGTTGTTAACCCAGAGTTTTAGTTATCACTCAAAGTAGAATGTTTCAGGAATGGCAAGGATGTCAATATTGAAAAAAGTCTCTCAATGTACTGTTGTAGTACTTTGTGATCGAGGGCACTCAAGTAATTCCAGCAGGCAGAATGGGACGGACGGAGGGCTGCCACATGCTCAGGCAGGTCAGCACTGAGCAGTGCAAGCACCTTCCTTATATTGAATTTTGCAGATATGCTAACCAACAGGGAGGGTCCAGGAATGAGCTCACAGGCACATTCCAGGAATGATTACAATGTACTTGAAACTTACAACAGAGGAAGCTTAAAGGATTAACTGAAGAGAAAGCTCCCTGATAAACAAGTCTATATATCATCTATACTGGCTGGTTTAGCTCAGTGGATTGAGCGTCGGCCTGCGAGCTAAGTGTCGCTGGTTCGATCTTCCAGTCAGGGCACATCAGAGAAGGAAAACTCTGACTCCAAAAAACCTCCGCTGCCTTGCGGCATACCTCTTCAGGGGAAAGGCTAAGGGAGTAAACCCCGACAGAAAATCCGGAGCCGGAGTCCCTAAGGCGGTTTGACGTTGTAGTCAACACCGGCAACTCCTGCGGCGCACCTGAAGCCAAGCTGTATTGACTCCGTCTTTCCCTTGGATCCTTCAGCTGCGAAGAGAGGGGGGGTCTGCTGCATGGGCAACAGCAGACCCTCCATATCACCCTGCCCAGGCTCTGTAGCTTCATGCAAGATGTCGATTCAACACAGGAGGAGACAGATAGCGTGTCACTCCCGAGTCGGACTGCACAGCCATTCTCGGCGGTGCAGATAGACTCTTAAGAAGCTACACCATCGTCTCTCGAGACGGACGGCTGCCGATGACGACGATATCATCTATAGATTCAAAAACAGAAAAACAGAAATCCAATCACTTATTCCTTCAAGGCTATGGAACGGATGCACTGTTCCTTAAACACTAACAGAAAGCAATCAAGGTTAAACACCACTTGTGCTTAGTTTTGTTTGATTTCCTTATCAACATCAGGGAAGATGTCAGCAAGATTCTTTTTAAGTCACAGGATGTCTTTAAGTTCCTGAGGCCTGAGCAGTCAGAGACTGTCGGCACCAGTGTAAGAAGTAAGAACATAGTGACTCCCAAACCAGTAAAAAGTCATTAGTAACAAAGGGCAAATGTAATTAAAGAATCTCTGAGAAGGGAGTTGACAGCATTAGCATATCTACAAATCACAATAGGGGCATTTAGATGAACGCGTTTGATTGTAACTCCAGAGTATCAAGTCATGGAGAAAGGGGGAAGAAGGAGAGGGGAGGGGAAGCTAATCGCTCTCACTTTAGGGTGTCAATTTTAGGGTGGAGAAGATAATCACTTTAGGGTGGCAATTTCAGGGTGGGGAAGCCAAAACTATAAAACCTGTTTCCCTTGTCTACTTGGTTTGCACATTCTCCTGGCTGTGAGGGTGCGCCCGGCTCTGCAGACTCGTGAATAAAGGCCTCGCTTTACTGCTCAAGTCCTGTGTCCCAGTTTTTATTGTGAGCGTTTCTTACACCAGCAAGTCCAGCTTGCTGCTCGGATCATTAAACACCTGGATCGAGAGGCATGTAAACATACCTCAAATCGTCGTCAGCGGCGGTGGCGGCGGCGGCAGCCATCCGTCTCGAGAGACGATGGCATAGCTTCTTGAGAGTCTATCTGCACCGCCGAGAATGGCTGTGCAGTCCGACTCAGGAGTGACAATCCCTGCCGCACTTGTTACAGGTGAAGGCAGATGGCTGTTGTTGCTGCTGTTGACGCTGCTTCCGCCTCGATCTTTTCTGGACCGCCTCCTCGTTGCGCGCAGCCTCTGCACGTGACGTACCTTGCCTGACCGCGAGCCTCCAGGCTAGGCGGTCATCTGCTTGAACTTCCCATGTGTTGAGATTGATGGAGCATTGTGTCATGTCCTTTTTGCAGATGTCTTTGAACCGCAGTTTTGGGCGCCCTGTCATCCTCTAGCCTTCTGCTAGCTCGCCATAGAGGAGGTCTTTGGGAATACGGCCTGCATCCATTCTTTTGACATGGCCGAGCCACCTGAGGCGTCTCTCACTAAGAACTGCATGCAAACTGCTCATGTTGGCTCGCTTCAGCACCTCGGTGTTGGGAACCTTATCCTGCCAGGCGACATGCAGGACATGTCGCAGGCACCTCATGTGGAAGCTGTTGAGTTTCCTTTCGTGCCTTGCGTAGGTGGTCCACGTCTCGCTGCCATAGAGGAGAGTGCTGAGTATGCAGGCTTGGTAGATGCGCAGTCTGGTTTTCTCAGTGAGGCTGGAATTGTTCCACGCTCGCTGGTTCAGTTTGGCCATAACTGTGGCTGCCCTGGCGATTCTCCGATTGACCTCCAAGTCGACTGACAGAGAGCTCAAGATGGTGGACCCGAGGTAAGTGAAGTCGTTGACAACCTCCAGGGTGTATCCGTCGATGGTGATGCATGGGGGAGTCCCCGTGCCTTGAGCCATAACGTTCGTCTTCGTCAGGCTGATGGCTAGTCCGAACTCCTTGCATGCGTGGGAGAGGCAAGTGACTAGCTGCTGGAGTCCCTCTTCGGAGTGTGATGTCAAGGCTGCGTCGTCGGCGAAGAGCATCTCACGGATGAGCACCTCTTTGACTTTGGTCTTGGCTCGTAGACGGGCCAGGTTATAGAGCTTGCCGTCGGATCTGGTGTGAATGAAGACACCCTCGCTGCAGTCCTTAAAGGCGTATTGGAGGAGCATGGAGAAGAAGATTCCGAACAGCGTAGGCGCGAGGACGCAGCCCTGCTTTACTCCGCTGCTGACTGGGAAGGCCTCAGAGGTTGCGCCGTTGTAGGACACCGTGCTGTGCATGTTGTCGTGAAAGGACATGACCACAGCAAGCAGATGTGGTGGACAGCCAATCTTCCGTAGCAAGCTGAAGAGTCCGCTTCGACTGACCAGATCAAACGCCTTCGTGAGGTCGATAAAGGCGAGGTAGAGTGGTTTATGCTGCTCGTGACACTTCTCCTGCAGCTGGCGTAGGGAGAAGATCATGTCCACTGTTGATCGGCCAGCTCTGAAGCCACACTGGGACTCTGGGTAGACGCGGGAAGCAAGGGTCTGCAGGCGGGCAAGAGCGACCCGGGCGAATACTTTGCCGATGACGCTGAGGAGAGAGATGCCCCGGTAGTTGTTGCAGTCGCTGCGGTCTCCTTTGTTCTTGTACATGGTGATAATGTTGGCGTCTCTCATATCCTGGGGGATGTAACCCTCCTTCCAGCAGAGACAGAGTAGATGGTGGAGCGGCTGTAGCAGGACTGGTTTCCCGCTCTTTAGGATTTCTGGAGGGATTCCGTCGCTTCCTGGTGCTTTCCCGCAAGCGAGGCGGTCGATGGCTTTGCCGAGCTCTGCCGCAGTAGGTGGGGTGTCTAGCTCCTCCATGACTGGTAGGTCTGGGGTGGCGTTAAGAGCAGTGTCTGTTACGGTGTTCCTCGTCGCGTACAGCTCGAGGTAGTGCTCGGTCCACCGCCGCATTTGCTGTTCCTGGTCAGTGATGACCTCACCTGTCTTGGACTTAAGGGGGGCGATCTTGGAGGGGATTGGGCCTGTTGCCTTCTTGATACCCTCATACATTCCCCGTGCGTTGCTTATATCAGCGGCTTCCTGGATGCTTCTGCACAGGTTTAGCCAATAGGTGTTGGCACAGTGGCAGGCGGTCTTCTGGACTTTGTTCCTGGCAGCCCGTAGAGCTTGAAGTGTACTGGGAGTGGGCGTGACCTTGTAAGCCACTAGGGCCTTCCTCTTAGCCTCGATCACGGGTTCCATTTCTTCCCAGTGAGCCTCATACCAGTCAGCGTTCTTCCGCTCTTTCTTCCCGTAAGCAATAATGGCGGAGTTGTATATGGCGTCGCGGAGATGTGGCCAATTGGATTCGATAATGTCATCTGCCGCCATTCCCTCGCCGAGTGCATCTTCCATCCTGTTGATGAATTGCTGGGTCTTAACTGGGTTGCTGGCACAACTGGTGTTGATGCGTGGGCGACCCTTCATCTTGGAGTGGTGCAACCTCTTCGACGTTATGCGCACCTTGCTTACCAGGAGGGCATGGTCCGTGTCGCAGTCTGCACTGTGGTAGCTGCGGGTGAGGAGGGTGCTGCCAATATCCGTTCTTCTGGTGATGACGAGGTCAAGCTGGTGCCAGTGGCGGGAGCGGGGGTGCCTCCATGACACCTGGTGGATCTCTTTGCACTTGAAGAATGTGTTTGTCACGCACAGGCCGTGGTGACACAAAAGCTCAAGCAGTCGCTGACCATTCTCATTGATCTTTCCTCTCCCAAAGTTTCCGAGGCAGGTGGGCCAGGCCATGTGGTCGGCTCCTACTCTTGCGTTGAAGTCTCCAAGGAGATAAAGAGCGTTACTTCTGGGGATCTTGGATAACGCTTCGTCCAGTGCATGGTAGAACTGTTCTTTCTCTTCAGTGGTGGCGCAGAGGGTTGGGGCGTACGCGCTAAGAATGCTGACTGGGCCGAAAGTTGTTGACAATCGGAGGGTAAGTAATCTCTCTGTGCCTCCTGTGGGTGGCTCTATGGAGTTAACAAGCGTGTTCTTCACAGCGAACCCAACACCGTGCTGTCTTGGTTGGTCCGGAGACTTCCCTTGCCAGTAGAAGGTGTAGTTGGTTTCTCTGATAGTTCCGTTGTCGGCCAACTGGGTCTCCTGTAGAGCCGCAATGTCGATGTTTAGTCGTGCCAGTTCCCTGTCGATGACGGCGGTTTTCCTGGCACCATTGATCCACGGAAGGTCTACAGTAAGTCCGGGACACATGGTCCTGATGTTCCAGCTAGCGAGGCGAAGAGCTGGAGGCTTCTTTCTTGTTGTTTTCTTGGAATTGCCTGGTGCAAGTGTTTTGTGGCCCACTTTTCGAGAGACGCCTCTCTGATCCCCACACACCCAGTGGGGCAGGCGAGCCATGGCGAGATGGCACCTAATTGGCTGGGGGCTGCCCAGCTTGAGGCGGGCGGTAGCTGTCCAGTGAGGTGCGATGACCTCTCCCACCGTCAGAGGAGACCCCTGGCGCTCGTTTCCTTCGCCAATCGGATGAGCTTATAACCGGTAACTGTCTCCTCCCGTGTTGAGTCGACATCTTGCGATGACGCTGGAGTGTCCTCTCCAGTGAAGCTACAAACCTGGGCAGGGTGATATGGAGGGCCAACTGTTGCCCATGCAGCAGACCCCCCCTCTCTTCGCAGCTGAAGGATCCAAGGGGAAAGACAGAGTCAATACAGCTTGGCTTCAGGTGCGCCGCAGGAGTTGCCGGTGTTGTACTTGGTAGTATTGAGCTGGTGGACAATTTGATTTGTAGGCTTTAAGATGACTTAACTCTCATTCCTGATGCCTTAAAGAGGATGACTAAAAGGTTGGGTCCAGGCAGACCCTTCTCCCTCTCTCTGTATTGTCAGGGCCTCTCTGTAGATTCTCTCCATCAGGTAGCTGGACTTCTTATATAGTAGCTCAGGGATCCAAGGAGAAAGTGAGAGCTGCCACTTTCTTAAGCCCTGGACCTGGAAACTTGCATAGCGTTACTTTTGCCATATTTTTTTGGTCAAAGCAGTTGCAGAACCTGTAATTACATGCTTTACATTCAAAAGGAGGGGGCATAGATTTCCACCTTTTGATGAAGAAGAGCCAAAGAATTTGTGGTCATCTTTAATCCTCCACAGGGGCTGACAGAAAGGGAGAAGATATATACACTCTCTAAAATTTACAAGAAATAAACAGGGGAAATATACAAGGAATTCCTGCAAATCAAGAAAAGACAGTTACTTCAATTAGAAAAAAAAAGACTATACATAGGAAATGCATAGAGATGGAAACCAAAAAGCCAAAATAAATATAAATAAGTGCTGAAAATCATTAGTAGCTAGTAAAATGCAAATGAAAATAACAATAAGCTACTACTTTAAAATAGTCTTTCTCAATGTTTCATTATTGACATTTTGTACCAGATAATGAATTCATTGTTGGGGGGGGCGGCTCTTCTGTGCATTGTAAGTTGGTTAGCAGCACCCCTGACCTTTACCCACTGAATCCAGTAGACATACCAGTTGTAACAATAAAAAATGTCTTTAGGGAGACACTTCCGGCCAAGATGGAGGCTTAGACTGACACGCTCTGCCTCCCTCTACAACTAAGTAGGAATACAACTACCTCAAAACCAAAGATAACCAGAAATTTCAGAAAATAAAACTACAAGGAAACCCAACATATGAAGTTGTAAACTAGTGGTGCTTGTCTGGACGGGTAGGAAGGGCGAAATCGGGATTGGGATGGAAAGGTCAGGCTGGCTGGCTGCTGTAGTAGTGGGGGTAGTGGCAGGACTGCGAGAAACACCAGGGGAGCAATCCCAGCTGCAGCCGAGACCCGGCAACTCGCAATTCCAACGCTGGGGAAGGCAGACACCCCCATTGCCTTGGTTGGTGAGGCCATGGGGAAGGAGCCTCCCGGTCTCTCAGTGGAGAGTAACAGCAGGAATCCATCTTGGACCCCCGCCCCTACACAAAGCGCCACAGAGCGGTGAAAAATGTTGCCAGTCGCCGGGTAGTGACAAGTGCACAGGGCGCCGCCCCCTACAGCCCGCCCAGGAAACAAGGTAAACAGAAAAGCTGACAAGATGAAACAGACCATGATTGAAATCCCGGTGACGCAGCTCACCAGGCAGCAGATGAGGGACCTAACCGATGAGCAAATAAGAAATCTTTCTGAGGTTCAGTTCAGAGCTATAGTCATAAGGTGGCTTACAGAACTAACAAAAGATTTGGAACAAGATGCGGAAGGAATGAAAGCTAGTCACACTGAAATGAATGAAAACACATACGAGACAAGTGGTGAGGAAATGAAAACCAGAGATGAAATCAACAAATCAGAACATAGGGAAGGAACAAAGAGTCAACCAGTGCAGAAAGAGGAAACAAAAAGGGAAGAACAGGAGGAGAGGCTCAGAAACCTCTGGGACAGCTATAAGCAAATGAACATTTAAATAATAGGATTGCCAGAGGGCGAAGAAGAAGAACTAGAAATTGAAAAATTATGTGAAAAAATAATGAAGCAGAACTTCCCTAACTTGGGGAAAGAAATAGACTTACAGGTCCAGGAACCACAGAGAGTTCCAGAAAAACTGGACCCAGGGAGAACCACACCAGGACACATTATAATCAAAATGTCAAAAATTAAAGATAAAGAGAGAATCTTAAAAGCAGCAAGAGAGAAGAAAAGAATTATGTACAAAGGGGTCCCAATTAGACTATCAGCGGATTTCTCAAAAGAGATCCTGCAGGCAAGAAGGGACTGGCAAGAAGTATTCAAAGGAATGAAAATAAAAAACCTATAGTCATGATTACTCTATCCAGCGAAACTGTCATTCAGAATAGAAGGGCAGAGAAAGTGCTTCCAGGACAAAGTAAAACTGAAGGAGTTCATTAGATCCAAACCACAGTTATATGAAATGTTAAAGGGACTGGTTTAGCAGAAGGAGGATCAAAACTATGAACATTAAAATGAAAACTGCATCACAAGAACCAACAACAGAAGCTAGGGAATCAAAACAAAGGCAAACTAACTAGGCAATGAGAGAGAAAAAAGAACTATAGGCATGGGGAACATATAGGGGGGAGGTCAGCAGGGAGGGGGAAAGGGGAAAGGGAGCGAGATGGTACAGGATAAGAAACATAGTAGGAGGGAATGGAGTAGACAGGAAGAGGTTGAGAAGAACTATATGCACAACCAATGGACATGGACTAAAAGGGGGAACAGCTGGAGGGAGGGGGGTCACTGGGTGAAGGGGAGCAGAGGGAAAAGAAATTGGGACAACTGTAACAGTATAATCAATAAAAGATATTAAAAAAAATTTTTTTTAATGTCTTTAGGCGTTGCCAATTGTCTCCTGAAGGACAAAATTGCTCCTGGTTGACAGCTACCACTTTACACACCTATCAGCTTGACAAAAATAGTAGACTGGATAACATTAAGTGTTGACACAGATATGACAACATGGAAGCCTTAGGCATTGCTGGTGGGTGTGTGGGTGCCACAGCCATTCTGGATAGCAACATAGATATACCTCAGGACTCAGCAATTCAGCAAATGGGTAAATTACACAGGTCTATAAAGGGACAAGTATGAGGATATATTCTCTGAAGTCTTGTTTGACAGTGGGGAGTTAGAGGAAAATTACAATATTATGGCAGAACACTCTACCCAACAACAACAGAATACTTATTTCTTTTCAGTGCACATAAAATATTTCATCTGGCATAACCAACTGAACGCTAGCTGGAGAGAAGTCTATAACCAAGGAGAGACAGAAAAGGCCGCTTCATCACAACATTACTGGTAGGAAGTACAAAGATGCGAAAGAGCTGGCTGGGCTCCCACGGATGGCAGCTGAAGGGACGGAGAAACAGCTCAGTAGCTGGGGGATCCCCCTGAGAAGGGCAGGGTCTAAACTCCAAGCTGGGCTTCCCAGCCCACAGCAACAGAGCGGAAAGTAAAATAGCATCCAGCTGTGAAAAGCGAAAAGGCACAGGGTTTTTTGCTGACCTGAAAGACAGCTGGAGAAAAAGAACTCTTAAGCGGATCATGTATGAAAATATTTTGGCACCCGCTTATCCTGGGCTCCAGTAGAGGGAGGGCAGAGAGGAGTAGAGACACTTGGGGAGAATGTGGGGCGGTGGCTTCGAGGAGAGAACTAAGGGAGCAGCCGACCGGGTCCCAGTGCTGACACATTCTGCTTACTGCAGGCAGACCATTCCACTCCAAGTGGCGTCAGCCTGAGGGGAAGCAAAAACCCCTCCTGCAGGAATTTATCTGCCACACCCTCAGTGCTTAAGCCTGATGCATGATCACAGATTGAATAGATTAACAATTTAAGGAGACAGACAAAGGCAGTGGATCTCTGACAGTCTCCAACAGGCTGCCTAGGCCCAGACTGATGCATGATCTGAGGCCACGAGGGGCAGATCCAGGAAATGCAGATCAATCTAAGAATCAGCAACAAACAAGAAGAGTCACAAAAATGGGGAGACAGGGAAACAATGCCCCATCAAAAGTAAAGGAGGGATCCCCAGAAAGAGCAAACTATCAGACATGGAATTCAAAACATGGATTATAGAGAAGCTCAATGAGCTCAGCGAGCTCAAAGAAAACTATAAAGAACTACAGGGAAACTACAAGGAACTTACTGAGAATTACATCAGCATGAAAAAGGACATAGAAGCTATCAATAAGAGTCAGGAGGAAATAAAGAAAGAATTAAAAGCAGGCTAGAGGAAGCAGATGATTGGATCAGCAAGCTGAAGGACAATGTAGAAAAAAATTCCCAGTCAGTACAACAAAATGAAAAAAGACTGAAAAAGAATGAAGAGGTTTTAAGAGAGCTGCAGGACAACATAAAATGTAATAATATCCTATCATAGGAATATCAGGAGAAAAAGAGGAGCAAGGAATAGAAAACCTGTTTGAAAAACCAACGACCGAAAACTTCCCTAACTTGAGGAAAGAAAAAGTGATGCAAGTCCAGGAAGCACAGAGGGTCCCAATGAAGATGAACCCCAACAGGCCCACTTCAAGACACATCGTAATTAAAATGGCAACATTCAAAGACAAAGAGAGAATCCTAAAAGCAGCAAGAGAGAAATAGCTAATAACATACAAGTGAGCTCCAATCAGGCTATCATCAGACTTCTCAACAGAAACACTACAAACCAGAGGGGAAAGGCAAAAAATATTCCAAACAATGAAAAACAAAGGCCTACAACCAGGAATACTCTACTCATCTAGGCTCTCATTCAAAATGGAAGGTGAAATAAAGAGTTTCCCAGACAAAAGAAGGCTAAAAGAATATATCTCCATCAAGCGAGCATTGAAAGAGATGCTAAAGGGTGTGCTTTAAGAAGATGAAGAAACAGAGAGACAGAGAGGAACACAAGTATAAAGGTGAAAAATGACAATGAATAAATACCTATCGGTAATAACCTTAAATGTAAATGGATTAAATGCACCAATCAAAAGACATAGGGCAGCAGAACGAATTAGAAAGCATGACCCACATATATGATATCTACAAGAGACCCACCTTAGAACAAACAATCTACACAGACTGAAAGTGAAGAAATGGAAAAAAATATTTCAGGCAAATGAACATGAAAAAAAAAAAAAACCTGTGGTAGCAATACTTATATCAGACAAAACAGATTTCACAGCAAAGGCCATAAAAAGAGACAAAGAAGTATATTTCATAATACTGAAGGGAAAAATCCATCAAGAAGATATAATCCTTGTAAACGGATATGCACCCAACATAGGAGCACACAAATATGTAAAAAAAATTTGAAATACTTCAGGAAGGATATAGAGAGCAATACATGCATAGTAGGGGACCTTAACACTCCATCGTCAACAATGGACAGATCTTCGAAGCAAAGAAACACTGAACAACACTCTAGATCAAATGCACTTAGTTGATAATATATAGAACTTTTCACCCCAAAGAAGCAAAATATGCATTCTTTTCAAGTGCACATGGAACATTTAAAAGATAGTCCACATGGTAGGACACAAAACAAGCCTCAACAAATTCAAGAAAATTGAAATTACATCGAGCATCTTTTCAGATCATAATGGCTTGAAATTGGAAATCAACCTCAAAGAAATAACTCAAAAACATTCAATGGAGAATAAATAACATGATATTAAATAATGAATGGTAAACAATGACATCAAGGAAGAAATAAAAAAGTTTCCGGAAACAAATGATAATGAACATACAACAACCCAAAACAATGAGATACAGTGAAAGCAGTCCTGAGAGGAAAGTTCATAGCTATACAGGCCTACCTAAAAATGATAGAAGAATCTCTAATGAAAAATATAACCCTACAGCTACAAGAACTAGAACAACAACAACAAACAAAGCCCAGAGGGTGTAGAGGGAAGGAAATCATCAAGATCAGAGCAGAATTAAATGACATAGAGATTAAACAAACAATTTAAAAGATCAATAAAACCAAGAGCTTGTTCTTTGAAAGACAAACAAAATTGACAAGCCTTTAACCAGCTCATGAAGAAAAAAAGAGAGGACCTAAATAAATAGAACCAGAAATGAAAAAGAAAACATCAAAACCAATACTGCAGAAATACAAAGAATTGTAGGAAATTATTACGAACAATTGTATCACAAGAAATTTGACAACCTAAATGAAATGGAAAATTTCTGGGAACATATAGTCTTCCAAAACTGAATCAAGAAGGAGCAGAAAGCCTGAATAGACCAATAACAACTAGTGAAATTGAAGGAGTAATAAAAAAACTCCCGGTACTGGACCAGATGGCTTCGCAGGTGAATTTTACAAAACATTTATGAAAGAACTAACTCCTATCTTTCTCAAACTATTCCAAAATATCCAAGAAGAGGGAAGACTCCCAAACTCTTTCTATGAAGCCAGTATTACTCTAATTCCAAAACTAGGTCAAGACACAACAAAGAAAGAAAACTATAGGCCAATATTGCTGATGAATATAGATGATAAAATTCTCAACAAAATATTGGCAAACCAGATCCAGTAGCACATTAGAAAGATCATACACCACAATCAAGTGGGATTCATCCCAGGGATGCAAGAATGTTTTAATATCCACAAATCAATAAACATAAAACACCACATAAACAAAATGAAAGGCAAAAACCAAATGATCATATCAATAGATGCTGAAAAAACATTTGATAAAGTACAACACCCATTTATGATGAAAACACTCAACAAAATGGGAATAGAGGGAGCATAACTCAACATAATAAAAGCCATATATGAGAAACCTGAAGCCAACATCATACTTAATGGGCAAAAACTGAAAGCATTCCCCCTGAGGTCAAGAACAAGACAAGGATGTCCACTCTCTCCACTCCTATTCAACATAGTACTGGAAGTTCTAGCCACAGCCATCAGACAAGAAAAAGAAATAAAAGGCATCCAAATTGAAAAAGAAGAAGTAAAACTGTTATTATTTGCAGATGACATGTTAGTGTACATAGAAATCCCTATAGACTCCACAAAAAAACTACTTGACCTAATAAGTGAGTTTGGCAAAATAGCAGGGTACAAAGTCAATATTCAGAAATCAAAGGCATTTCTGTATACCAACAATAAAGTATCAGAGATAGAAACTAGAAAAAAATCCCACTTACTATAGCAACAAGAAAAATAAAATACCTAGGAATAAGCTTAACCAAAGAGGTAAAAAAACCTGTACTCAGAAAAGTACATAACACTGAAGAAAGAAATTACGGAAGATACAAATAAATGGAAGCATATACCATGTTCATGGATGGGAAGACAACATCATTAACATGTCCATACTGTCCGAAGCAATTTACAGATTCAATGAAATCCCTATTAAAATACCAATGATATATTTCACAGACCTAAAACAAATACTTCAAAAATTTATATGGAACCAAAAAGACCCCAAATAGCCACAGCCATCTTGAGGAAGAAGAACACAGTAGGCGGAATCACAATACCTGGTACCAAACTATACTACAAGGCCACGGTAAACAATCTGGTACTGGCATAAGAACCGACATGTAGACCAATGGAACAGAATAGAGAGCCTAGTAATAAACCCAGGTCTATATGATCAACTAATATTTGAAAAAGAGGGAAGAAGCATAAAATGGAGTGAAAAGAGCTTCTTCATCAAATGATTTTGGGAGAACTGGACAGGATCATGCGAAACAATGAAACTAGACCACCAATTTACACCATATACCAGAATAAACTCAAAGACTTAAATGTCAGCTGTGACACCATAAAAGTCCTAGAGGAAAACATAGGCAGGAGAATTTCAGATATCCCACATAGCAATAGTTTCACTGATATATCTCCTAAGGCAAGGGAAATAAAGGAAAGAATAAACAAATGGGACTACATCAAACTAAAGAGTTTCTGCTAGGCAAAAGAAAACATCAGCAAGATGAAAAGAAAACCAACCATATGTGAAAATATATTTGCCAATGATACCTCAGACAAGGGATTGATCTCCAAAATATATAAAGAACTTATATGACTCAACACCAAGAAGACAGACAACTCAATTCAAAAATGGGCAAAGGACCCGAACAAACACTTCTCCAAACAGGACTTACAGAGGGTCAAAAAGCATATGAAAAAATGCTCAACATCACTAGCCATCAGAAAAAAGCATAAAAAAATAAAATAAAAATAAATGAATAAAAAATAAATAAAAAGAAAAAAGCAAATAAAAACCATAATGTGATACCACCTCACACCAGTCAGAATGGCCATCATTAACAAATCAACAAAAAACATGTGCTGGTGAGGATGAGGAGAAAAGGGAACCCTAGTGCACTGCTGGTGGGAATGCAGACTGGTGCAGCCACTGTGGAAAATAGTATGGAATTTCCTCAAAAAACTAAAAATGGAACTGCCTTTTGAATCAGCAATTCCATTGCTAGGATTATATCCGAAATGTCCTTAAACACCAATTCAAAAGACCCTACGCACCCCTATGTTCATAGCAGCACTATTTACATTAGCCAAGTGCTGGAAACAACCTAAGTGCCCATCTGTGGATGAGTAGATCAAAAAACTGTGGTAACTTTACACAATGGAGTACAATGTAGCAGAAAGAAAGAAGGAACTTCTACCATTTGCAACAACATGGATGGAACTAGAAAGAATTATGCTTAGTTAAATAAGCCAGGCAATGAAAGAAAAATACCATATGATATCACCTATTACAGGAGACTAATGAACAACACAAACAAATGAGCAAAATTGAACCAGAGGTATGTAAACAAGGAGCAGAGTAATGGTAACAAGTGGGGAAGAGGGAGGGAGAGAAGAGGATAACAAGGGGAAGGGTCTAGTCAAAGAACATGTATAAATGACCGATGGACATGGACAACTGGGTGGGGACTAACTGTGGGAGAAGGGGTGGGCAGGGTGTGGGGAAACAATAGGGAGAAAAGTGGGACAACTATAATAGAAAAACAAACTAAAATTTTTAGTAAAGGAAGAAAATGAAAGCAAAATAAATTGATAAATGAGCCAGCAAATGTGTCCCCTCCCCCAAATGTCACATGTAGGAAAGTGAACCAAAAGAAATGTAAGTATGGAGATGCAATTGTAGTGAATATTAGAAGGACAAGGATTTTCCTTCACACTGTATATTTTTCTCCCTACTTGATCCCTCCAGAACTTGGCATTCTGAAGAAGTAAGTAACGACTTAAGGTTCTTTGCACAAAACTAATAGGACCAGTTGATAATAGAGGTTTTGTTGATCATGACTTTGACTGGAATGTCATGCCTAAAGGAGATATGCTTAGGCTCTGGTTGTTACCAAAAGCCCTGAGGAACTGGGACAGCCTTTTGAAGGTAATAAATGCCCACGAGATAAAAGCCCTCGTACCTTGGCTGGTTGTGCGGTCCATGGCAATCTTTCCAGGGAAGGAATGAAGGTTGCTTTCTGAAAGATGGCTAGAAGGGACCTCAAGGCACAATGGAAAACCCGAAGGACTTGGAAGAGAGAGGTGTTTGCAGGCAAGGCTGAATGACAGGTATGTGGCTCAGCTCCTGTGCCCTGAGGGACAGGTTGAAAATCACCCTAAAGGTTCCTTTTGTAAGTTCCAGCAAACAGATGTAAATTTCATATGTGATCATTTGCTGCGCTTGTTGTGTTTATGCAAACCAACAGGATAAATTAAAACTGGACTTAATGTGGTCCCTTTAATGACAAGGAGAGTAATCTTAAGGAGAAAAATCACAATTCAAGGAAAATCACAATGGTCAGTGTTAGACTATACAGTAGTGCAGCTATCTTTAAAGTTTGTTTTCATTTAAAGCTTGTTTTCATTTGAAAGTTAAACTAGGTCTGTGACATCATCAAAGATGCTTAATTTACAGGCAAGAAGAATGTCAAATGCCTTGCAACTGGATATCTTTCCAATAAGACAGTCCTACAGATTTAGAGACTTGTTTGTGGGTTATGTTACATAAATTAACATGTGTTTTCTGTTTTCAAAGGGCATAAGCCTATGATCTCATTACCTGAGTGATTGTCTGTACCTATAGGACTCACTTAATCCTGTCTGCGTCGCTGCCTCCTGAGACTCAATGGTTTGGCTGAACTAAGTGGTTGGTTTGGTGAAACATGGGGTGGTCTGTGGGCTTCACTTTGAAACTGGTTTTCCTTTTCTATCCTAAAGGCTTGGATAGAGAAGGCCCAGAGGTCTGAGAAGGGGGAAACCTAAAATAGTACCCTTAGCCCAAACTAAGTACGTATAGTGGGCAAAAGGGTTTCGGACAGTTATGACATGCCTTGCACATTTTCCTCCAAAGAGCATTTTTTTCCCCCTAATATGTGACATTGAAAAATTAATCCCTGCCTTTTGTCATATGGTGATTATGGATTGAATGATGCCTTTTAACCCTGTTGTCAAATCTGTTTCCCACAAAATACAACAAGAATGCCAACCTGTTAAACCAAGCATGCCGTTGTCTCGGGACAGCGAACTGACCTGGAGTCTGCAAGATCCTTCCCCATGTGGGAAGGCCACCCTCCCCTCCACACCCCCACTCTTATTAGGGATTTTTGGACCCAAGAGTAGGTTGGACAACAACCATGTACAGCTTGAAGCAGCTAGAGGATCATGAGAACTTCGCCCATTGTCCTTTATAAGATTATAAAGGGTCTTAAGTCTGAGAGGGGGGAATTGTTATTTTTTATTTTTATAGAAAAATTAATAATTAATTAATTTTAAAAAAGAGAATAATATAGGAAAGGGTGAAGCCAAGGAACTTATATGCACGACCCATGGACATGAACTAAGTGGGATGGGATTGCTGGGGAATGGGGGGGGTACTGGGCAGAGGAGAGCAAAGGGGAAAAAATTGGAACTCTTGTAACAACATAATCAATAAAATATACTTTAAATAATGTGGAAAGCTAGAAAAACGGCTCGGAATAGTAGAGATATGTGCCATTTTCAGTATTTTAATTTCACCTTAGTGAAATTATATACTATTGTAAATAGATTTTTTTTAGTACTATTGAATATATTTCTTTGCTATGCTGTCACCTGTTTTTGAATACATATTTTTAAAACAACATATATGCTAAGACTCATTCATGTTACTCAAGTCTGTGCATGTTCTGTGTGCCCGGCATGGTGCTGGTCCCAAGGGAAAAAGCAGTGAAAAGGGCAGGCACAGGCAGCCCTTACAGAGCTCAGTCTGGGTCAGACCTGCAACTTAACGTGCGATGTGAACTGGGAAGCCTGCTACTCAGAACCAGCCTGATGTGCTGCATGTCAGTCTTAATAGTCTGGTAGGTTTTCTTTATTGTCCCATTATAAAAAAACAAAGAATGTTCTTTGGGCCTAGTGAGTGATCTAGTTGAAATTTCTAAAGTCTAAAAACTATATACAGGAATATGACAATTACAAAGATACTGGTATCTTAAATGTGAAATTTGTAACCGCCTATGTATTTCTTTTCTTTTTATTTTATTCCTTTTTCTTTTTTAATTGAATTTATTGAGGTGACATTGGTTAATAAAACCATATGGATTTTAAGTGTACAACTCTGTAACACATCATCTGCACACTGCATTGTGCATTCACCACCCAAAGTCCATTAGCTTTCTGCCAACATTTATCCCCACTTTCCCCTATTCTAACTCTCCCACCCTCCTTTGCCTCTGGCAATCACGGTACTCTTGTCTGTTTTTTCGTAATCCCTTCACCATTCTCACCCAGACTCCCAAGCTCCCTCACCTCTGACAACTATCAGTCTGTTCTCTATATCTATGAGTCTGTTTCTATTTTATTTGTTACTTTATCTTCTTTATTATATTCCACATATATGTGAAATCATATGGAATTTGTCTTTCTCTGACTGGCTTATTTCACCTAGCACAATACTCTCCAGGTACATCCATGCTGTTACAAAAGCTAAGATTTCCTTCATTTTTCTGGTCAAGTAGTTGTCAGGTAGCTTTGTTCTGAGTAATCACCCAGAGACCACTCTAGGATTAAACAACATGTTTATTGTGGGAAAAGGGGCGAGGTGGTGGGGGAAAGAGGAAACTCCCAGAGGGCCTGAAGAAGCAAGGAGCAAGGGGAAAGGGGAAAGGGGAAAAGGGAAAGGGGAAAGGGGAAAGGGGAAATGGGAAAGGGGGAAAGGGGAAGGGGGAAGGGGGAAGGGGGAAGGGGGAAGGGGGAAGGAGGAAGGAAGAGGGAGGGAGACTCCTCATCATCCACGCAGGCTGGTAGGAATCACCTGCCTGAGCTTCTGCAGGCGCCCTTTTTTATACTTGCAAAACACGTATTTCGTATATTTGGTAATGGTGAGTTTACTTATCAACATATTTAGTAGGTTATTTATATCTTTTTGCTTTCCCCCCACCAGGTTAGTTAACATATTGGGTTAGGTCCATTAACATTTCATCTGGGAATGAGCTAAGTCCATTAGTATTTAAGGCGGGAGTGAGCTAGGACCAGGTTGATTTGCATATGGTTCATTTGCATATGTCAAACATCTAGGTGGGCATTTTAGCTGCCTCCATGTTCTGACAGTAGTATTCCATTGTGTAAATATACCACAGCTTTTTTAAAAAAGATTTTATTTATTTACTTTTAGAGAGAGGGATAGGGAGGGAGAAAGAGAGGGAGAGAAACATTGATGTGGGAGAGATACATCGATTGGTTGCCTCTTGCACACCCTCAACTGGGAACCTGGCCTGCAACACAGGCATGTGCCCTGACCTGGAATTGAACTGGCAACCTTTCGGTTCACAGGCATTCAAGCCACATCAGCCAGGGCACTTAAAAAAAAAATCCTCACCCAAGGACATGCTTAATTTTTTTATTTTAGAGAGATAGGAAGGGAGGGAGAGAGGGAAGAAGAAAAACATTGATGTGAGAGAGAAATATCAGTCAGCCTAAGGACCAAACCCACAACACAGGCAAGTGCCCTGACTGGGAATCAAGCCCATGACCTTTTGATTTACAGGATTATGCTCCAGCCAACTGAGCAACACCAGCCAGGGCTGTACTACAGTTTTTTATCCACTCATCTATTTATGGGTACTTGGGCTGCTTCTAATTTTTGGCTATTGTAAATACTGCTACAATGAACTTAGGAATACAAAAATTCTTCCCAATTAACGTTTTGGGTTTCTTTGGCTATATTCCTAGAAGTGGAATTGCTGGGTAATAAGGAAGTTTCACTTTTAATTTTTTGAGTAAACTCCAGACTGTTTTCCACAATGGATGTACCAATCTGCAATCCCACCAACAGTTCATAAGGGTTCTGTTTTCTCCACATCCTCACCAACACTTGTTTGCTGATTTATTGGTGATAGCCATTCTGATAGGCATGAGGTGATATCCCATTGTGGTTTTAATTTGCATATCTCTGTGATTACTGATGTTGAGCAACTTTTCATATGTCTTTTAGCCATCTTTTTGTTCTCTTTGGAGAAGTGTCTATTCAGGTCCTTTCCCAATTTTTAATTGAATTGTTTGTCTTCCTGGTGTTAAGTCATATGAGTTCTTCATATATTTTGGAGATTAAATCCTTGTCCGAGGTATCATTGGTGAACAGCTTCTCCCATTCAGTGTTGTTTTTTTATTTTGTTGTTGGTTTCCTTTGCTGTGCAAAAACTTTTAAGTTTGATGTAGTCCTGTTTATTTTTTCTTTTGTTTTCCTTGCCTGAGGAGATCTATCAGAAAAAATATTACTATGAGAGATGTCTAGGATTTTACTGCCTACGTTTTCTTTCAGGAGTTTTATGGTTTTATGACTTAAATTTGTCTTTAATTCATTTGGCATTTATTCTTGTGTGTGGTGCAAGAAGGAGGTCTAGTTTCATATTCTTGTATGTATCTGTCCAATTTTTCCAGTACCACTTATTGAATAGTCTGTCTTTCCCCATTCTATGTTCTTACCTCCTTTGTCAAATATTAATTACCATAGAGGCATTGGTAGATTTCTGGGAATTCTGTTTCATTGATTTATATGCCTATTTTTATGCCAGTATCATGATGTTTTGATTACTATAGTCTTGTAGAATAGTTTGAAATTAAGTAGCATGATACCTCCAACTTTGTTCTTCTTTCTCAATATCACTGAGGTTATTTGGGATCTTTTGTGGCTCCATGTAAATATTTTGAATATTTGTTCTAGTTCTATGAAATCTGCCATTGGTATTTTAATAGAAATTGCATTGAATCTATAGAATGCTTTGGGTTATATAAACATTATAATGATGTTATTTCTTCCTACCTATGAAAATGGTTTACATTTCCATTTATTTGTATCTTCCTCAATTCCCTTATTCAATATACTATAATTTTCTAAGTACAAGTCTTTTACTTCTTTGCTTAAATTTCTTTTTAGGAACCTTATTTTTATGTTGCAATTGTAAATGAGATTGTTTTCTTAGTTTCTTTTTCTGATAGTTCATTATTGATGTATAAAAATACCACTAACTTATGAATATTAATTTTGTATACTGCTAATTTACTGAACTCATTTATCAGTTCCAGTAGCTTTTTCGGTGGAGTCTTTAGGGTTCTCTATGTATAGTATCATGTCATCTGCAAATAATAAGTTTTGCTTCTTCCATTCCAATTTGGAAGCATTTCATTTCTTGTCTGATTGCTGTGGCTAAGACTTCGAGTACTGTTGAATAAGAGTGGTGAAAGTGAACATACCTGTCTTGTTTCTGATTTTAAGGGAAACACTTTTAGGTTTTGCCAATTGAATATGATGTTTGCTGTGGGTTTGTCATATATGGCATGTTCTCTCAATTTCCAATTTGCTGAGAGTTTTCTTTTTATCATAAATTGGTGCTGGATTTTATCAAATGCTTTTTTCTGCATCTGTTGATATGGCCATGTGATTTTATTTATGTGGTGTGTCACGTTTATTGATTTGCTGATATTGTACCAATCTTGCATCTTTGAAATTAATCCTACTTGATTATTATTTATAACCAATTTAAGCTGGATCTGCTTTGCTAATAATTTGTTAAGGGTTTTAGCATCTATGTTCATCAGGGATATTGGCCTATAATTTTCTTTCTTTCTAGTGTCCTATTCTGGTTTGGGAGTTAGGATAATGTTGGCCATGTAAAATGAGCTTGGGAGTCTTCCTTCCCATTGAATTTTTTTTTTTGACTAGGAGTTGGTTCCTGCAATATTTGGTAAAATTCACCTGTGAAGCCATCTGATCCAAGACTTTTGTTTGTTGGATTTTTAAACATTACTGCTTCTATTTCATTAGTTGTAATCTGTCTATTCAGATTCTATAATTCTTCCTGACTTAGCTTTGAAAGATTGTATATTTCTAGGAATTTATCCATTTCTTCTAGCTTGTTCCATTTGTTGGCACATAGTTGTTTGTAGTATTTTCTTACAATCCTTTGTATTTCTTTGGTGTCAGTTGTTGCTTGTCATCTTTCATTTCTGATTTTATTTATTCAGGTCCTCTATTTTTTTTTATGAGTCCAATTAGAGTTTTGCCTATCTGTTTTATTTTCTCAAAGAACCAGCTCTTGGGTTCATTGATCTTTTGTAGTGGCCTTTAAAGACTCTGTTTTGTTTATTTCTGTTCTGATCTTTATTATTACCTTTCTTTACTCCCTTTTTGTCCTTTTTGTTGTTCTTTTTCAAGTTCCTTTAAGTGCAGAGTTAGATTGCTTATCTGAGATTTTTCTTGTTTCTTGAGGTATGATTGTAATGCTATAAATTTCCCTCTTAGGACTGCTTTTGATGCATCCCATAGATTTTGGATTGTTGTGTTCCCATTTCCATTTGTTACAAGGTACCTTTTGATTTTTTACCTTGATCTCATTGTTATTGAGCTTCCATGTCTCTGTGTTTTTCAGGTTTTTTTCTGATTAATATCTACTTTTATATATTGTGGTCAGAGAAGATACTTAATATGATTTCAATCTTAAAGTTATTTAAAAATTTTCAGTCCTCACCCAAGGACATTTTTTATTGCCTTTAGACAGGAAAAGAGAAAGAAATATATATAGGGAGAAACATAGATGTGAGAGAGAAACATAGATTGGTTGCTTTCTTCTACATGCCCTGACTAGGGATTGAATCTGCAACTTGAGTGTGTGCCCTGACTGGGAATTGAACCCATCACCATTTGATTTATGGGACTATGCTCCAACCAACTGAGACACAGCAGCCAGAACATCAATCTTCTTAAATTTATTGAGACTTGCATTGTGTCCTGACATGTCGTCTGTCCTAGAAAATGTTCATTGTGCACCAGGGTGCTTGGGGTAAAATGTTCTGAAGATATCAATTAAATCTATCTAATCTAGTGTGTCATTTAGGGCTGCTATTTCCCTGATTTCCAGTCAGAAAAATCTATCCACTGATGTTAATGGGTCATTAAAATCCCTACTATGACTGCTGTACTACTGTCAATCTCTCCCTTTATGTCCATCAAAATTTGCTTTATATATTTAGTTTACTCTATGTTGGATGCATAAATGTTTACAATGATTATATCCTTTTCTTGGATTGCCCTTTTTATCATTATGTAGTATACTTCTTTGTCTCTTACTATATTGTTTTAAAGTCTGTTTTGTCAGATATAAGTATTGCTACCCTAGCTGTTTTTTCTTTCCATTTGAGTGAAATATCTTTTTCCATCTCTTTACTTTTAGTCTGTGTGCATCTTTCATTCTGAGTTGAGTCTCTTGTAGACAGCATATGTATGGGCCTTCTTCTCTTATTTATTCAGCTACCCTATTTTTTAAATTGGAGCATTTAAACCATTTACATTTAAAGTGGTTTTGGCAGGTATACATTGATTGGCACTTTATTCTTTTTATGATGTTCTTGTAATTTTTTCTCCTCTTTCTCCTCCTTCTTCCTCACCCTTTAACATTTCTTGCTATACTGGTTTGGTGGTAACAAACTCTTAAACTTTCTTTAACTTTTTCTTGACTGGGAAGCTCTATATTTCTCCATTGGTTTTAAATGATAGACTTGCTGGTATAGTAGCCTTGATTTTATGTTCTTGTTTTTCATCACTGTGGTTATTTCATGGCAATCCTTCCTGGCTTGTTTCTGTTGAGAAATTAGCTGACAGTCTTACAGGAGCTCCCTTCTAGGCAACTGGCTTACCTCCTGCTGCTTTTGAGATTCTCTCTTTATTTTTAACTTTTGCAATTTTAATTTTGATGTGTTTTGGTGTCAGCCTCTTTGAGTTTATCTTTTTGGGACGCTGTGAGCTTCCTGGACTTGTATGTTTTTTTCCTCACCAATTTAGAAAAGTTTGCAGCCATTATTTCTCAAAATAGATTCTCAATCTCTTTCTCTCTATCTTCTCCATCTAGTACTGCTATGATGCATATGTTGTTATGCTTCATTTTGTCCCAAAGTCCCTTAAACTATTCTCATTTTTAAAAAATTATTTTTTCTTTTTGCTATTCTGGTTACGTGTTTCCTGCTATCTTATCTTCCAAATTGATGATTTGATCCTCTGCTTCATCCAATTGACTGCTTATTTCTTCTAGTGTATTCTTCATTTCAGATATTGTATTTTTCATTTCTGACTTGTTCTTTTTTATGCTTTGTATGTCCTTTTTTATGCTTGTTATCTTTTTACTGAAGTTTTCACTAAGTTCTTTGAGCATTTTTATAACTATGTTTTAAACTATGTATCTGGTATATCACTTGTCTATTTTCATTTAGCTCTTTTTCTGGAGAACGTTCGTTCTTTCATTTGGGGATATTTCTTTGTCTTCCCATTTTGGCTGCCTCTTTGTACTTTTTCTATGTATTAGGTAGGTCTACCATCAATTCCAGTTTTGGTAAGATGAACTTATTTAGTACATGTCCTGTGGAACCCAGTGGCACAGTCTCTTTGATCACTTGAGCTGGGTGCTCCAGGAATATCCCTTATGTGGGTTAAATGTAATTGAGTCTTGATTTCTATTGGCCTGTTTGTGTGTGGGGTCAACCCTCAGGTTGGCTGACTGTGAGGATTACCTATACCTCAGTGTTTGAGCTGCTGTGCAGATGCTGACCACACAAATTTGAATTTGCCTCAGCAGGATCTGGTGCTTTTTGAAATCTGCCTTTGTGAAGGTAAGTGGATCCTGTTCTGAGGTTGTCTGTCACTTGCCACTTGGTGTGTTGGCACTGGGACCTCTTGGGAGGGACTCTGTTGTGTCCCAATGTCAGATGCTGCCTATGACTTACCTTGGGCAATTTGTTTGGAGCTACAAAGCAATCCAGTTTGTGACTATTTATGCTGGACCTGGTTGTGCACGGGAAGGACCAAGCTGAGTATCATGGCCATCTTTTACCAATATTGGGCCCAGTGGCAGGTCAGAAAAATTCCCAAGCTACCCCAAGTTTCACCTCTGACTGCCTTCACCTGTTGGTTTCCTGTTCAGCTCAGTCACTATAAAAGCCTCTGTCAGTACTTGAGTTGTATAAGGCAGATTTTCAGCAATTCACCAGGTAGGGGTGAATGATGTTCACCCAATTGATACAGGCTCAAAATTGGTACCAGTACTTCGTTTGCGGCCATTCAGCAAATGCCCTAGGGTACATCATGTTTAGCTGCCACCCACTGGGTGCTCACACACCTTTCTGGAATGGTGGAGTCTTAGGGAGAAATCAGGGTGAGGCCCAAACAGACCAAGATTTGGTCATGTGAAGAGAGGGCTCTGCACTGATTGGGTGTGTGAGAGAAAAATAGCTCCTGTCCTAGAGCAACACTACTCAGTCTGGCAGATTCTGCTGGGAGCCCTATCTCAGCAGGATGGGTCCAGTGGAAGTCAGGAGGATGGGGCTAGTGGATCTCCCTTGAGTGGGAGGGGCCTTCCAACTCAGTCTGTCTCAGATTCTTCCCAGACCTTTGCAGGGTAGAGCCACCAGTAGTTGGGAGGGTGGGGCTAGCAGATCTCTCCTGAGGGGTTGGGGCCAGGCAGTTTCACTGGAACGCAGGGGGAATTGTTCCTGCCCCAAAGCCACACAACTCAGTTACCGACACCGCCTGAGTCTTCCCAGACCTCTATACTCTGGCTCATGCAGCTGACTCCTCAGCAGTGCACAAGCTTCACAGGATGGGGCAGCAGGGAGTCCAGGGAGTGGGTCTATTGCTTTTCCCCCAGCTGATGCCATGTGAAGGGGAGTGCTCCAGGCAAGAAAGATGGCATCTGCAGTGCAGGAGAAGAACTTAGCATAGGAATCCTGGTGGTTAACCTTTTAGCTATCTCCCCAGAGCCACAAACCCGAGACTCGCCTCACACAACTCACCTGCTCTGTCTTCCCTCTGCCAGAGCCTAGGATGAGTGGTTATGAATGAGATTTTGTGCATTGGCCCTTTAATAGGGTGCCTGTGTCTCTAGTAGACTCCTGCCTCTTCCTGGGAGATGGGATCCCTGCTGATTTTCACAGCCAAATGTTATGTGGGCGCCTCTTCTCAGCTCTGGTGCTCTAAGCTGGGAAGTCTGGTCTGGGGTTGAGACCCCCTACTTCTCAGGGTGAACCTTTGCAGCCCAGATATCCCTCCAGCAGAATCTCAGCTTACTTATGGGAATGGGTGTAGCCCTTTGTGCATCTCCGCATCTCCGCCCTTCCTACCAGTCTTGATGTGGCTTCTGTAAATCTTTGGTTATAAGACTTCTCTTCAGTTAGTCTTCAGTTGAATATTCAGGTTGCCTGCTATATATATATTTTTTTCTCTTTTTTTTAATTTTTATTATTGATTATATTGTTACATCAGTTCCAATTTTCTCCCCCTTGCTCCCCTCCACCCAGCACCCCCCTCCCCCAGCAATCCCCCCCAAGTCCATACCCCTGGTTCGTAAAAATTAACTATTCCCCCCTCTCAAATATTAGGACCCTTTGTAATCTTGTAAAGGACAATGGGCGAAGGTCTCAAGCTCCTCTAGCTGCTTCAAGCTGGACATGGTCGTCGTCCTACCTACCCTTGGGTCCAGAAAATCCTAATAAGAGTGGGAGTGTGGAGGGGAGGGTGGCCTTCCCACATGGGGAAGGATCGTGCAGACTCCAGGTAAGTTGGCTGTCCCAGGACAACGGCGTGCTTGGTTTAACAGGCTGGTGTCCTTGTTGTGTTCTGGGGGCAACAGATTTGGCAAAAAGGGTTAAAAGACATCATTCACTCCATAACTACTAGATGACGAAAGGCAGGGATTAATTTTTCAATGTTCCATATTAGGAAAAAAAAAAAAAAAAGAAAGAAAAAGGGCTTCTTTGTAAGAAGGTGTGCTAGGCACATCTCACCTGTCCAAAACCCTTTTGCCCATTATACTTAGTTTGGGTTGAGGTAAATAGTTTAGGTTTTCCCCCTCTCAGACCTCTGGGCCTTTTCTGCCCAAGCCATTAGGATAGAAAAGAGAAACCAGTTTTAAAGTGAAGCCCACAGACCACCCGACTGCTATATATTTTAATTGTAATTCCAGTTTGGTCCTGGGAGGAGGTGAGTGAAGCTTCCACCTTCTCCACAGCCATCTTGGATTTCCCTAAGTTTAACCATTTTAAAACTAAGACCGTTGCCTCTATGGGTTCACTAACCCTAAACTAATCACAGCCTTTCCTTAATCCCTACCAGTTTTCTACTTTGAAAGACCCATCTGAAAGTTAAACCAACTGATCCCCTATCCCAAATTCCCGAAGATAACTTACCCAAATATTCTCCTTTTGAATCATTACGAAGACTGTCAAGTTGATGTTCTTCATTGCTATAAGTTTAATAACTCAGCTTTATTTGATCAACAGTTCCTGTGGTGATGTTTGTGGGGGGTCAAAAATTGACAGTGATAAACTTTGAAATATAAATGGAAATATTTATAAATAAAATAATTTCTGAGATCTGCTCCAAAATTAATTTTAAAAAGACAGAGAAAGTAGAAAGAGGTAGTAAAATTGGTCATAAATATTTAAAGATGGAAGTTCATCATAATATTCTACTTTTTTATGTTATAAATTCTGTATAATAATTAAAAGTTATTTTTCTACTTCTAGTCCTTAAGAGGAATGTTCATTAAGATCACATTAAAATTACACTAACTGACTATGACTACTAGACTCATTTCCAGAGAGCATCTAGCCAAATGTAACCTAAGTTATACTGAATTTTGCTCCTGATGGAAGACAGGTGAGAGCAGACTTGTGTGGACTTGAGAGAAATTATTATTTTTTATTGCCCTCCTATAACACCCCTAATATATAACTAATAGATGAAATCAACTTAAATTTGACATTTAAATCTTGGGTAAAAGGAGGTAGAGAACATTTTCTGTGCTTTATTTATTCAGAGAGTGAAACTATGCCATAGTCTGCTAAAGTCTTAGCTGTGCTTAGAACGTGCTCCCTCCTAAATTCTACTGTGAAAAAATGAAGCTGCTTATTTTTTTCTTAGAATCCTAGATCCTGAAATGGGCTGCTGCTGTGATTACAAACACATGCAGAATGATGTCCAATTTGAGGTTTTGAATAGCTACTCATATAAGTTGACTTTTCTGTGCTTTTGTGTCGAGGAGGGTCCAGCTCAGGTTGATGTCCTGGAAACCAGTGAGGCTCTCGCTCAAATCCTGAGGGAAGAGAAAAGGGAAGGAAAGACAAGTGGAATCAGTCAAATGTAAGGAGTCTCACGCTTACTTCTAAGGAAATATAGAGTGAGTTCTGTCAAAATTTGAAAAAGAGAGATATCATTCACTTAATCACTCATTCAGTTTACTTTTATTTGACTTCCTTCTATATTCTAGGCCCTTAATTATGTCCTGAGACTATAAGAATTAAAAAGAATAGTCCACCTACTATGGGTTGAAAGTGACATTTTTTTGTTGTAGCTTGTATCATATGTTGTTTCAAAGTAGTGTCCAAACTGGAAAGAAAATGTAATAGATTAAAATATATAGGCATCTATAACCAATATTGGGAAATAAGACACAGTGACATGAATTCTAACAGTTTCTGTTGTATTTTAGAGGTAACTAGAGGTCTATATGTCATTACTCTATATCCTACCAACTTTTATAACCTTTGTATATTTGTTTGCTTAGGAGAGCTACAAGGGCAAGGACTGGGGAAAACCTAGCCTGAGTCAGAAGACATATATTTCTGTAGATGAATAAAGTTCAAACAGAAGTGAAAGGGAACTACCCATCTTTTTATTACCTTACAATAATACAATATTTAACTTCATAGTAAAGTGGAATAAGTATTTCAGCTAAGAACTGCTGCTCTCCCCAAACCACTTTAGAAACATGAGAGATTTCAGCATTAGAAGTTATCACATTACTGCCTCTCAAGTGGCCACTGGTATTAGTTTTGCTAACAAGGAAGCAGAGGAAGAGAAAGTTACTCTTACCTGGGAAGGCAAAGGTGTGGGCTGCACAATATTCCTCAGGTCATATCTTTCCTGGTTCCAGTTGCCAATCAGGGTATGGTTTGCATAGGCATTCTCATTAGTGGTGCATCTCCATCCATACTGGAAAAACTTGGATGTATCATTCCAATCTGTCCACACTTCAGCATGGCCATCTGCATTAATGAGGCTGCCATAGTGTGGGTTTGTAAGGAAACAGGTGAGGAACTCTCTCTGGGAAAAGGTGAGAATAGATAAGCTTGTTACACAAGTCAGAGAGCAGAAAAGGCATTCCTTTTTTACCCTTGGCCAAGCATAATACAAGCACACCTTACTAAGAATCTAGACTTTCCTCACAAATTAATTGTTGTCATTTTGTTTCCTTTTCTCCAGGTCCACAAGTCCTTTGAACTATTCTCTCAATCAGCAGCAATGGATGACTATATAGGTTAAATGCTCCCCTCAAAAAAGACAGAAGAACTTCAGTATCCCCAATACTATATACTAACTAAATGTTCGGGTAATTTTGAGATATGGGAATTTAAGAGCTAAGAGTATTGCTATAGGCAAAGAGAATAGGAAAAGGTGAGAACTGGAAAACCTGCTAACACAGCAAGTGAGTTTCCTTCCTTCTAGACCCAGTTCAAATGTCACTTATTCAATACATCTTTCCTTGTTTGTCTCACACAGTACTTCATGTTCATATCTTTCTATATTTATAATTTCTACCATGTCAAGAGTCCTTGAAGTATGTGAAATCCCCTATACTAAACTGTAGATCCCTGAGGACAGGATCTGTGTCTTACTTATTACAATATCTTCTCCTCCTGCCTGTCCTCTCAATCAGCAGTTCTTTGAACATACCAGGTGACTAATGTCTGAATTTCAGTTTTTGTAAGAAACCAAAAGCCTACCCATTTTTATTTTTGGCAAAAGAAAAGAAAAGAGAGAGAGAGAGAGAGAGAGAGAGAGAGAGAGAGAGAGTCTGGTCCTGGCTGGGAGGCTCAGTTGGTTGGAACATCATCCTGTACACCAAAAAGGTTGTGGGTTTGATCCATAGTCAGGGCACATACCTAGGTTGTGAGTTTGATCTCCAGTCAGAGAACATACAAGAGGCAGCCACTTGATGTTTCTCTCTCATATCAATGTCTTTTTTTCTCTCTCTCTCTGCCTCTCTCTCACTCTCTTTCTCTGTCTCTCCCTATCTTTCTCAATCAACCAAAAATATCCTTGAGTAAATATTAAAATAATAATAATAATAATTTTTAAAAGAGTCTGGTTCCTTGGCTTAGGAGCAGGACAATACCTTCCCTGAAGAAGAGTAATTTGATGCTGAGTAGCTTTTGCTGTTTGTAGATTCTATAGGAGAATGACAGAAAACCTTATTCTTCCAGTCCATGTTCGTTAAAAGAAGAGACGCCACCAAATATGGCCCTCTCAGTTCTTTGAGCAAAGAAATAATGTACATCACCCAAATCACCATGACCAGGTGGCCATGATTTGGGAGTCACCACTCACCCACCTTTCCATAGGTAGGGACAAAACTAATACTATAGGTTTAAAGGTAACTCCTCACATCATTTGCCTTTGTGAAGATAGATGCATGCACTGATGTCAACAAACAGCATGATGATTAAAGAATAGCTGGTCCCACATAGTCCACCAGGCTTAGTATTCAGACAGCAAACCAAGGCGATACTGTCCAGGGGCTGTAGGACAGATATCACAATCACTCAGTTGTCTACTCCTGGAATGTGGGGCTTTTCTTTGACACTGATTTATTTTTCAGCCCTTTACATCCATCTAATCACTAGGTATTGTTGACTTTTGAAACAGCCCACTATCCTCCATTCCACTGCCAAGTTCCAATCCAGATTATTAGCAGTCCTGGACACTATTACTGCAGTAGCCTCCTATTAGATCTTTCTGCCACCAGCCTACTTCTTCTCCAGTCCTCTCCACAAAAAAAGTAGGACTATTAAAAATGTAAGTCTGACTTCTGGCCAAGGTGGAGGCATAAGGTAGACATGTATCACTTCCTTGTGCAACCATAAGAAGGATTACATTTAACTCAAAACAAACAACAATCAGAACTGCCAGATAACTGAACTGCATGGAAGTCCAATAAACCAATATTTATAGAAGTAATACTCATCTAGATGGGTAGAGGGGGTGGAGACAAGAAGACAGGGAGCTGGGAAGCCGGGGAGGTATGGCGGCGGTGGTGGCAGGTGTGGTGGCAGTGGCAAGGCAGTGGTTGCAGCCAGCCAGTGGAACAACACCTGGGGGGCAACCCCAGCCCCAGGCCAGACCACATAGCTCACGGTTCCAGTGCCAGAAAAATAAAGCCTCATTGCTTCTGGCTGTGAAAACCATTGGGGGTTAGGACGGTGGAAGAAACTGCTGGCATATCAGGAGAGTCCATTTAGAGGGCCCCATGGTCCTAGAACCTATGCAAACCCACCCAGTCTGGGAACCATCACAAGGGCAACAGCTAGAGGGGTGCCAGTCACATAGGGAAAGCAGGTGAAGTGACTGGAAAAGGAGCGAGTGCTGATCAGGCAGCATTGTTCCCTCTCTGACCTCTCCCTCACATACAATGCCACAAGGTGGGGAAATGGGTTGCCCAGCACTGACAAATTCCTTAGGCTTCTCCCCTTACAACATAACAGGCATGACAGTTGTACCTAATATACAGAGGCAACACAGGAGGCTGTCAAGTTGAGGAGACAGAGAAGTGTGGCCCAAAAGAGGAAACAGATCAAGGCTCCAGTGGGAGAACTAAGTGACGAGACGATAGTTCAAAACACTGGTGATAATGATGCTCAGAGCAATGATTGAATGTGGCAAACACATAAGGGAAGAAGTGGAGGCTGCACTAAGTGAAATGAAGAAAATCCACATGAAACCAGTAATGAAGGGAAGGGAGCTGGGGTTCAAATAAATGATTTGGAACATAAGGAAGAAATAAACATTCAACCAGTACAGAATGAAGAAACAAGAATTGAAAAAATGAGAAGAGGCTTAGGAATCTCTGGGACAACTTTAAATGTGCCAACATCCAAATCATAGGGGTGCCAGAAGAAGAGGAAAAGCAAGAAATTGAAAACTTATTTGAAAAAATAATGAAGGAAAACTTCCCTAAATTGGCAAAGGAAATAGACATACAAGTCCAGGAAGCATAGAGTCCCAAACAAGTTGGACCCAAAGAGGACCACACTGAGACATATCATAATTAAAATGTCGAAGGTTAAAGATACAGAGAGAATCTTAAAAGCAGCAAGAGAAAAGAAGACAGTTACCTACAAAGAAGTTCCCACAAGACTGTCAGCTGATTTTTCAAAAGAAACTTTGCAGACAAGGGACTGGTAAGAAGTATTCAACGTGATGAAAGGCAAGGCCTACAACCAAGATTCCTCTATCCAGCAAAGCTATCATTTAGAATGGAAGGGCAGATAAAGTGCTTCCCACACAAGGTAAAGCTAAAGGAGTTCATAATCACCAAGCCCTTATTGTTAGAAATAGTAAAAACCAAAATCAAGGAAGCTGAGATGCAAGATTTATTAAGAGGAACCTGCCGGGCTGTATCAAAGGAGAGAACAGCAGCTGTTGTACAGGCTGACAAGGTTTTAAAGGGCGGGATAGGGAATGACTGGAACAGGGTATCGGGACGCCTAGTGATTGGTTGGACCTGGGGGTAACGGCGGGCACAATGGTGGGAACAATGAGGTATTTGGTGTTTTGTTGGGTATGTTGCTGGGAAGAAGGCACTTGATGATTTATTGGGCATGTTGCTGGGGAGAAGAATAGAATAAGGGAGTAAAAAAATTTCTACCCTCTACTGGTGTTTTGTAAGATTTGAGGATCTTTTCACTGGACTCCTCAATAGTTATTGTTTGTGGTTTTTACTTACTGCTAATCAACTTATTGGGTGGGGGGTTTTGAGGCTCTTACCGAACCTAAGATTCCTGCCTTTTGGTTGTTTTTAAGAACTGGGTGAAAAGGAGGGCAGGGACTGGAAAGGGGTTGTCGGTCTTTCTCCGTAGCTGCTTCCTGCTGAGTGGGGGCGTTGTTATTGAGAGGGGGGGGGGTCCCCGTGGGTTTTAAGGGTGGCCGTATTCCCCTTTAGCTATTGTGGAGTTGGTTTGTAGGGCTAGATAACTTTTATTGACCTTCTGGTTGGTGAGGGCTTGGATGTGGTTTTGTAGGAAATTAGAAAAGAGGTGGAGGATACAGGGCCCAAAGGCTAGGGCAGCAAGCAGGAGGGTTAGAGGGCCTAAAAAGGGTAAGAGCCAGGAGATCCAGTTGGTTTGTAGCCAATGGTCCCAGGATTCTGTCTACTAGGAGACTGTAGTTAGGGATCCATGAGCAAAGGAAACCCGCCAGTCTCAGGAAGGAGAGGATTTCCTCCTTGTTGGAAGGGGTAGGAATTGAGGAAATAAGTTTCTTTTTGTCTGAAGTAATGGCCTTGAGTCCCGGAGATAGGAGTATGCCGAGGTAGGAGACTGTGGGTGAGGAGAGTTGGACCTTAGTGGGGGAGACTCGATAGCCTTTACTTGCGAGAAAGTTGAGGAGAGAGACGGTGTCATTTTGGGAGGTTTCTAGAGAAGGGCTACAGAGGAGGATATCATCTATATATTGTAAGACCATACTGCCTGATAGAGTGAGAGATTGTAAGTCAGAGGCCAGAGCTTGTCCGAAGAAATGGGGACTATCTCTGAATCCTTGGGGAAGGACTGTCTATGTTAGTTGGCGGGAATGCATAGAGTCAGGATCAGTCCAGGTAAAAGCGAACAGGTCTCAGCAGGAAGGATTTAAGGGAATGGTGAAGAAGGCATCCTTGAGGTTGAGAACAGTAAAGTGAGTGGTAGTGGCCAGAATGTTAGAGAGGATAGTGTAAGGGTTTGGGACTACTGGAGTAATAGGGAGAACTGCCGAATTAATGGCCCTTAGGTCTTGTACTAGACGGTAGGTGCCATTGGGCTTGACAACGGGGAGGATGGGAGTGTTGTAAGGGGAGTGGGCGGCTATTAGGATGCCCGCCTGGAGGAATTTGTGAATTAGAGGTTTGAGTCCCTGGAGGTGGGAGAGGAAAATGGGATATTGAGGTATGGATGGAAAGAAGGAGGGGTCTTTGAGAGAGATAGTGACTGGGGTGTGGTGGGCGGCTAGAGAGGGATGGTCGATGTCCCAAACTGAGGGGTGTACGATGGCGGGGGAAATGGGGTAAGTGTGGATATGGAGAGTGGAGTCTGGATCGCTGGCAAGCAAAAGGAGAATGTTGGGAGAGCTGGGCAGGGTAAGGGGGAAGAGATAGAGAGTTGTCCCAAACTTGGTGTTTTGTTTGGTATGTTGCTGGGGAGAAGGCACTTGGTGATTTATTGGGCATGTTGCTGGTGAGAAGAATAGAATAAGGGGGTAAAAAATTTTCTACTTTCTACTGGTGTTTTGCAAGATTTGAGGAACTTTTCACTGGACTCCTCAATAGTTATTGATTGTGGTTTTTACTTCCTGCTAATCGACTTATTGGGTGGGGGTTTTTAAGGCTCTTACTGAACCTAAGACTTATTATATGAAATGTTAAAGGGACACATTTAAGAAAAAGAAGAGCAAAACTATGAACATTAAAATAACAAACTCACAGCTATCAACAACTGAATCTAAAAGACAAACTTAGCAAACAACTAGAACAAGAATAGAACAATAGATGTGGAGAGCATGTGGAGGGTTATCAATGGGGTGGGGGAAAGGGGAGAATGGGGGAAAAAGTGCAAAGATCAAGAAGCATAGTTGATAGGTACAAAATAGGGGGACGTTAAGAACAGTAAAGTATCTCATTTTTGTTGCACCTCAGAGGCAGTCAGATACCTCAGGATGAAGCTGAACGTGTCTTTCCCAGGCACTGGCTGACAGAAACTCATTGAAGTGGATGATGAACGCAAACTTCGTACCTTTTATGAGAAGTGCATGGCCACAGAAGTTGCTGCTGATGCTCTGGATGAAGAATGGAAGGGTTATGTGGTTTGAATCAGTGGTGGGAATGACAAACAAGGTTTCCCCATGGCTGCATCTGCCTGCTGATGAGCAAGGGCCACTCCTGTTACAGACTGAGGCGGCCTGGAGAGTGAAAGCACAAATCTGTTCAGGGCTGCATTGTGGATGGCAATCTCAGCGTTCTCAATTTGGTCATTGTGAAAAAAGGGGAGAAAGATATTCCTGGTCTCACTGATACTACTGTGCCTCATCACCTTGTTACAGAACCCCTGGGCTGCTCCAATTGAAACCTAGCACCCACGGGCAGTTTAGTTAGGGGCCCGATTGCCCGCTGCCAGAATTATAACTCTCAATATCAGAGTTTAGTGAAAAGAAAAAGAATTGTTTATTTAACAGTTATATAGATTTAGATTATTTACGGATTTCTGCTGTTAAGTCTTATGTTCCTTAAAGCACCCACACACACGTATTTCTGCCTCCCCCTACCAAACCAGGCTAGTTTTAGAAAAGTTAGAGAAACCATTTCCCTACTTCCTAGACACAGTTCAGCTTTCCCAGCAGCTGCCAATCATTCAATTCTGATTGGGAAGGTCTTGTCTATGTTATGGTGTCCACCAGCTTTTAATCCAGAGCCATGTGAATTCCCAGCCTTTCCTTTCCAAAACCACAAAGGTATTCCCCCTTCTCCAAGTCGAAAGGTGTTCTCAAAGCTGCATGGTGTTCCTTCCTTTCCCAAGCCACATGGTGTTCCCCGTTTCTAAACCGCATGGAGAGCACCTTCTCCAAATCGCATGGAGAACCCTTCTTTTCAAAGTAGCATGGTGAGTCCCATTAAAATGTCTGCTGCTTATTTTTAAATCCCTGACTGCGTCCTGTGCTGCAGTCGGCATGGTCCCCAGTTCTGACCATTCACAGAACGTCATGAAGGATATGTGTGCTTTTTCCATACCATTCCCCGGTTCAGAGGACCCCTCCCATCTTCCCGGACCTTGGATGCATCAAACCATTTGCATAACAAAGACACTAGCCCCTAGCCTCAAGCATGTGAAGGCATCCTGAAAGCTGCTTCCTTCTCCCCACCCATGAGCCGCAAACTCTGGGGGTTTTTAGAGACCCCACTTCTGTAACAACCAGGGGCCCATAAGAGCTAGGAGGATCTACAAACTTTTCAACCTCTCTAAAGAAGATGATGTCCACCAATATGTTATGAGAAAACCCCTAAACAAAGAAGGTAAGAAACCTAGGGCTAAAGCACCTAAGATTCAGTGTCTCCTTACTCCACATGTCCTGCAATACAAACGTTGGCACATTACTCTGAAGAAACAACGTACTAAGAAAAATAAGGAAGAGGCTGCAGAATATGCTAAACTTTTGGCTAAGAGGATCAAGGAGGCCAAAGAAAAACTCCAGGAACAGATTGTCAAGAGACTCAGGCTGTCCTCTCAGAGCTTCTACCTCTTAAGTCTGAGTCCAGTCAAAAATGAGGTTTTCTAAGGGTAACAAATAAGTAAGAACAGACACATGCACATACACACAAAAAAAGTAAAGTAAATGGAGAAGTGAAAGAACTTATACACATGACCCACGAACATGAACTAAATTGGGGGATTACTGCAGGGAATGGGGGTACTGGGTGGAGGGGGGCAAAGGGAAAAAAAGAAAATTGGGACAACTGTAACAGCATAATCAATAAAATATACTTTAAAAAAAAAACAAGTGAAAATCTAAGTGTCCTTTTCCTATTATTTAAAATGTTTCATTGCTGGGCCACTGTTTCAGAATAAGGGCCAGGCTGTTAATGACTTATAATGCTCTAGATGACCTCCCCCTGTTTCTTTTTTCAGTTTTATGTTACTTACTCTCAGTCGTCCTACATATCAGCCAAACTCAACAATTGTTTCTCTATCATGCTTTTGTATATATTGTTCCTTCTGCCTCTTAACGCCTTTTGACCCAAGTAAACACACTGTATGCGGGCGTTAAGTGCCAACGCATTATGGTGGGAGCAGGCGATTTTTTGAAATATGGGTGCAAATTTTGTCGTTACGTAAAATCACTATAAATTGAAAACTTTGAATTTTTTAATGAAACTTTGATTTTCTTACCTCAGAATGTATTTTTCATTGTTATTGTGAAAGATAAAGGCACTCTATGCACAGGTTGTGAAAACGTAATTTAACCTGTCCCACATACAATCTGTAAAGTGTACTTTTCCCCCTTAGCTTTCAACTCAAATTTCAACTCCAGGGAATCTTTCACTTCTCCCTCCAAAATGGTAAGGTTTCCCTTCTGTATGCCTGTAAGGCAGAAGGTTGAGCCCTGGGATCTTCACTGCTCATAAGGAGGACTGGATGGAGCAGACACAGCCTTTATTACTCACATTACAGGGAGCACTGTTGGCGGCCGATCGGCAAAGCAGGACTGCACATCCCTCAGTCCAAACTTGTTTTAAAGGGTCCCAAAGGGGGTACTTGACTTGCGTATGACTCTAAACGACATTACCTCAGTGTGTAGTGCAAAAAGAAAAGGTTAAGAAGCAGTCACACAGGACAAGAAGCCTCTCCCAAAAGGAGATAAGGAGGACATTACAATCCATTTCCAAAGCAATACACATTCCTTCTGGCCAGGGGCCCTCGGGGCCAACCTTCCATTATGGGGGTTGGAGGAGCCATATCCAGCACGACCCCACAGTGCTCCCACAGCACCCTGAAGTACTCCACTCATAGCATGGCATCTCAGTCTATCAGAATTGCCTTTTCTGCTGTGCATCCTTTGCCAGACTATAAGCTCAGTGAAGCCATAGGCGACGTCTTGCTCATTTTAATACCTATCTAACCGTCCTCACAGTGGCACAACAGGTACTCAGTAGTTCTTTCCTTCTTTCTTTTCATAGTTAAGTGAATCCCAATATTTTAGACACGCAGTATTTCTTGAATAAATAAAAGGCAGGCGATAGAAACACCTGGAGAAATTCTGAGCAGCAGAGACAATGGGCAGCAGCCATTTCGGATGAGATGATTTATAAAATCTCCTATGACAGGAACTTGCAGAACGCAGCCTAACTTTTCGGCCTGAGCCCCGCCTGCTTCACTCGGAACTCCCCTCACACTCGGCCTGCCCCTCTGAGTTAGTTTGTGACTTCAGGCAGGCGTGACGAACTCGCTCAGGGCCATCCTCTGGCTAAAGGGCATTTATTTTGACACTTCCGAGGGGGTGGAGGTGGGGCGAGGTACGGCGCAGTCCGAGTCTCGCTTTTGCACTCATGGCTATTTTCCTCCCTGGATGTCGCCGTACTAGACTGTCAAGCCTAACGAGCGCTGTGTTTCGTTATCAACCAGCGACAGGTGAGGAAGGGGCGGCAAGAGACACGCCAAGGAAGTGACGCCATAAAGTAGCGCTTCCGAGAGCGCGAGCGGGGAGAAAGTGAGGGTATGGCCCCTCGGCGCCTCCTATTGGTTGGTGAGGGGAATTTCTCCTTCGCTGTCGCTGTCAGCGAGACCCTGGATTCGACCACAAGTCTAACTGCGACCTGCCTCCAGCTCGCGGCCGACTTAGCCAGGGATCCGGTGGCCTGGGAGAATGTGCGTCGCCTGCGAGAGCGAGGTAGCGAGGCCGACCCCTCCGCGAAGCCCCGCCCAGCGGCCGGCCCGGCTCAAGTGAAAGGGTGGAAACTTGGGGAGGCAAATAACGTAGGGATTGCTCTTGGCCATCCCACGAACGTTTACAGAAAGACCGCTCCGTGCCTAAACCAGGGTTGTTTCGCACGGTCCAGGTTAGGGAAGGGTTTTTTCTGGTTCCGGGACTTACGACATCCTCATGTCTGTGTTTCATGCCAGGTACCCAGATACGTTTCGGTGTGGACTGCACCCAGCTGGCAGATGCCTTTGAATTGCAGGACAGGGAGTTCGATCGAATTTGTTTTAACTTTCCGCACTGTGGACGCAAAGCTGGAGTAGCTAGGAACAGGGATCTGCTTGCCAAGTTTTTCCAGAGGTGAGGAAAGGAGAACACTCACAAGTAAAATGTTAAGATGTATATTACATAATGCACTCAAAACATTTTAGTTTGGTTAATTAGGCATACGTGTATAAATTACTATAAGTTTAGAGAGAATATAAAGCTCCAAAGAACACACAGTCTAGTTGGAAAGGCAGACGTATAACCCTAAATGCTGAATAAAAGTACAAATAGCGTGCTCTTGGGCATGTAAAGGGATGATCATCTATTTCTGGTAATGCAAAATAATGGTAGCTGGGTAGTTTGATGGTGAAGAGCATGGATTTAGGAGCCAAACTGCCTGGATTCAAATTCGCACTTACTACTTAATAGTTGCATGATTTTAGGTAAGCTTACTTAATCCTTTTTTGCCTCCTCATCTATAAACAAGATATTAATAGTAACTGCCTCATAAAATTATTGCAAATTTACCATAGTGCTTTACACGAGCGATTTTCAACCGGTGTGCTGCAGGAATTTTTAAAACATGCAATACCTGACTATTTTGTCAGGTGCACTGATCTCTTATCCTTTAGATTGTCAGATAAAAAAATGACATCAGCCAACACAATAATAGCCATAAGGTGTGAATGTATCAAAATTGTACTTATTTTTGTCAGATCAGCAAAAAAAATATTTTGTGTGCCACAGAATTTTAGTAATTACTTTATGTGTGCCATGAGATAGAAAAGGTTGAAAATCTCTGCTTTACACTATTACACCAAAACATGTGATACAGTCAGAGGTCTCTTTAGGTCACAGTTGTTAACAAACTTTTCGTAGAGGCAATATTTTAAATTAGAATTTGAAGTATAGAATTTTAACAAGCAGGAGGGGAGTGAAAAGAACAAATTTCTCCACAGAGAGGAACAGCCTTATAAGTGAATCCTGTATAGGAAGTTTGCAGACATTGACCTTTCAATGACATGTAGGTGAACATTGCAAATACCAAGCTGGGTAATGCTGTGGTCAGCCACTAGTGTCAGTTATGAGTTGAACATTAAATTTACAATTCTTACTTAATTCCAGCTCCTTTCTTTGCATGTTTGAAGTCTAATTGATTTTCCCAATGGGTATGACTGGGTTTCAATTATTTCATAGGTAGACCATGTATATACATCTAACTCCTGTGGTAATTTCTACTTGTTTCTGATAAATGGTTGGTGTCCTCCTCCCCCCATTAGCTGTGCAGATGTTCTTGCAGAGGAAGGAGAAGTTCATGTGGCATTGTGCAGAGGACAAGGTGGAACTCCTGCTGATAATCCCACAAGAGACTGGCACAACAGTTGGCAAGTGGTTGCCATGGCAGCTCTGGGGGGATTCATTTTAAGTGATGTGCATTCCTTTAGCTGTGAGGCTGTGCCAGGGTACAAGTGCACTGGATATAGGTAAGTAATAACAGAGGTCTAAGCCTTTTCATCTCTCTCACTAATGATTAAAAAAATCTCATAGGCAAACTTTTTCCTTGCCAATTTCCTGATTCAGTTTCAGAAATACTTGCTTTCTTTAATAATGACAGACTTCATATTTGGTGTCTAATTTGCCAGGAGTCAAGATAAGTCCTTTCATGTAGAAGGTGCTTTGAACCATGTCTTCACCCGGAGCTTACCCTTTGAAGGTTCACAACCAAGAATCTTCAGGATCAAACTGGGTGACCAGTCGTTTTCCTTTCCAGAACCAGAAGCACTGGTAGGAAAGTTGAAAAGGTAACTGTCATTTTATTAGAAATCACTTCTGTCTCTAGCTGTATCCTGATTGGCTTGATGACAACCATATATTAAATGGATGTTACATGTACTGTTAATGATGTTGCTACTCTGAATACTTGTCAGTTGGCCTATATAAGCCTCTTTAGAATTAAAATTTTTCTGGTATGTTGTAGGGATGGTGCTTCTCAGAGTTCTGAAACACATATTTCTGTTTTTGGTGGATGATATTTTTGTCTCCTTTCAGGATCAACTTAAGGATAATTCTTTTCTATTCATCTATTTGCACTTTTAATTCTAACTACATGATAATTATTTAAGTTAAAAATGTTATTTTGTGTTTGTGTTTAAACAGGGGTTTCCTAGAAGCATCTTCCCATCATCCTGTCAAAACCATAAATGAGAAACTGATTGCTGAATTGGGCAAAGCTTTCCCTCTAAAAAGGCTGAAATGTGCCCTCCCTTTGCTGCCACAGGGAGAAACCAGTGTTCTCACTTCCTGGAACTGTGACATTCTATCAGTTGCCTTTGGGATTAATCTCCTTGAGGATAACTCAGATTTGGAGTCCCTGACTGGTGGGACAATGCAAGACATGGAGGACTTTCTAGTGTCATTTTCAGAACTTAGCCTTCCCAAGAGCCCTAGAAGAGATGGTAAGGAAGAAGCTCATGAAAGAATCTATGACCAAGCTGATATCTGGCTTAGACCTTCTCTCCTAGTTCATATTCCGACTGTCATCCAAGCACCAGACTTCCTTCCAGGTTCTTTGCACATCCTCAGTGGACCTGTCTTTAAGAAGTGCCACATCTCACCTTTTACAATGCCAGCATTTCATGAGACTTTACTTATCCTTGGGTTTAGTAAAAATCTGAAGGATGGCTGTCTTCAGTCATTACTGGACCACTTTAAGGGCATTCTAGATAGTCTTCTGACCCAGACATTGCTGGAGGGCTCTGAACTGAGCAGTTCAGTAGAATTCATATTTCAATCAAATGGGAAAGATTATATGATTAATGTGAAGTCTCATAATTTTGGCCCAGATTGTGCCAAGGATCTGATTATTGGGTCTGTTACCACATCTGTTCCAAGCATTATATGTGAGGACCAGCATTTTGTATTTGTTTCTATAAACTTGGACCTCTTAGCCATGCTTGTCTGGAGTATTTCTGACTGGAGGATATTGTGGACCTTTGATAAACGTTTCCTGAAGAATTTTGTCCCTGGGAAAATAGAACCCTTTAAAAACTATTCCCTATATCCTCCAACCTATGTGCATGATATTAGTTTTTGGTTAGATGAGAAGAAAGGATTTAATGAACTAGAGTTTCATAATGTGGCCCGAGCTGTGTCCCAAGACACTGTCATATCCATACAATTCCTTACTCGTTTTCAGCATCCCAAGACTGAACAGGTCAGTCTCTGCTATAGACTGACCTACCAGACCTGTGACAAGGCCCTTACCCAGCAGCAGGTAGCATCAATGCAGTCCCAGTTTAGGAAAGAGATTCAACAACGACTATATCTGACACCTCGGTAGTTTAGTAAATTCATTTCTACAGTGTGATCCTCATGAGTGTGGGATGAAAAAACAAAACAAAACAAAAACTGGGAGTCTTTTCTGGACTTTTTTTTTTTTTAATTAATATTTTACCTTGTGAATTTGGCTCTAAAGATACCAGTGACTTGATAATTTAAACTTTTAGACTATAATGTGATTGGTGACCTATGGAGTTGTGTAGTATTTTGATCCTGAGTAATGACTAGGAAACCAAAAAAAAAAGAAAATATATCATCATATATTTTAGATGCTCTATTGCTGAAGAGGCAATAGAACTAGAACTATCATCAAATAGATATATATATTAGTCTGTTTGGAAAACTCCAGTCATTGTTAATATAACAAGAATGGTCTGTGTGACATTGATGTAACCTGGCAGCCAAGGAGAGTGGACTGTAATGTGCATCCGTTAACAATGACGACTTCACTGTACTAGTCAGTGGGGGCCATAGATGCCGTTGAGTGAGCATGTATACTATGTGGCCTTTGCCTTCAAACTGAGCAAGTACAGCAATGGATCTGCATCAAATTTTGCATTAAGCTTGAACATTCCTCTGTGGAAAGTATTTGCATGATTCAGAAGGCTGCAGCTAAAGGCAGCTGGTGATTAGCATCTCCATCATGATAATGTGCCTACTCATGCATCAAGTCTCATGCAGTTTTTTGGCAAGACATCAAATCACCCAGGTGACTCAGCCCCCTTACAGCCCAGATTTGGTGCCCTGTGTCTTCTGGTTTTTCCCAAAACTAAAATCACCTTTGAAAGAAAAGAGATTTCAGACCATCAATGAGATTCAGGAAAATAAAACAGGGCATCTGATGGTGATTAGGAGAACTGTAAGGTCTCAAGTTGCCTACTTAGGAGGAGATTGAGATGTCATTGTCCTATATACAATGTGTCTTGTATCTTTTTCAATAAATGTCTCTTTTTCATATTACATGACTGGATATCTTCTGGACAGAGTATAATTTATATATACATTTCCACCCTGTCAATTTCTCTTCTCATTAAATGTATTTACAAGAGTGGTTTTTATATGCTTACTAGCTTGGCTAAGTTGCAAGTGCTCCATAATTAGTATTGGTATCATCATCATCATCATCATCATCATTTTTAAATCAGTGGTTGACTACTGTTAAAGTCATGGAACTAACAGATTTAGAGTTCATATTTGGCCCCATCTGACTCTACAGCCCAGGTTCTTTCTGCCACTTGGTTACTTCTCTTTCCATAGTCTTCAACAGTGATCCCTCAACTGTATTAACTAAAGTTTTCCCCCCTGGATGTGGGAGACTTCTGTTTTAAGCATCTGTAAGAGACACGGGGAGACTGGTTCAGCTCAGGACTCTATAAAGAATGGAGTACTCTAATGTGAATTAGTATATGTTCCTGTTAATTAATAGTTAGGCTTCACTGATTTTAATTATACTGTAAACTTTGTGAAGGAAATAACAGTCTTGCTTATTCTTGTATTTGGAGAAAAGCATATATAGGAAGACAAGAATGGAAGCAGACAAACAAATTAGGAGGTTACTAGGATAATGCAAATAAGAGAGAATGGTGACTTGGACCACTGTGTAAGAAGTTGTTGGATTGTGTAATATTAGAAGGACTCACTGATGAATTAAATATATGCGTGGGTGAAGGATGTGGTGTTAAGAGAAATAGAAGAATCAAGCAGGATCCCTAGGTTTTTGACCTGAGCAATTGGAATAATAGTGTCATTAACAAATGGGAAAACTGGCATAGGTTAAGTTTGGGGAGTGAAGAATCAAGGAATATCTTATGCAGACATGTATTGCTTAGATCTCCACACAGACTATAAGCTCATTAAAGGCAGGTAAGTGATTTATAGCTTTCTTCCATCCCCAATAGTGCCCGGTACATGAATGAGGTAGCATTTGAGCTGGATCTTAAAACAAGGGCAAGGGTGTCATGGGAGGATTGTTAGGCAGGGAGGCCACACATTCCAGGAAGAGGGCATATATGAGCAGAGGTATAGCTAATGGAGCGTTTGGAGCACTTTTTAAGCTAGTTAATTGGAATGTAAAATGTGTGTAGGAAGGTAGTAGAAGATAAGGTTAGAAGAGTAGGTTGGGGCTGGAGTTAGTTCATGAAAGACTGAATGGTAAAATAAGAAGTTTGCACTTTATTGGGCAGGCAATAGCAAAATTGTGATTTTTAACTAAGGAAATGACATAAAAGTAGTGTTTTTGAAAATTAATTGGACAATGTTGCACAGGATGAATTTGAAATGGGAGATCCCCGTAAGGATGCTATCATAGTAGTCCTAGGTAGAGGCAGAGAGGCCTGGATTAGAGTGAAGTGAAAAGGAGATTGGATGTATGAGATTATAGCTAGGCTGGGACGTCTGAACTTGGTAACTTATAATTACATGTGGGAATTGAGCAATATGATCAATTGCCATTTTCAATACTTGGGAATTTTTAGTATGAAATTATAATCTGGGACTCTGTCAAGTTTAGCATTTCCCCTATAAACTTGTTTTAGTTACTGGTACAGAGCTTCAAAGGTGGGATAGAGCTGTGGTTGGGGGAGTAGGCAGAATGTCAGGAGAAGGTGAATGACTCCTGGGAACCTCAGGCATGATATCATCTAGATGCCTGTGTAAAAATGCCTGTATGAAATCAGGAGCTTTTTTTTGATCTGGTTGGATGAGCATGGGCTTTGTATTAAATCCTGAGTTGGAATATGGCTCTTGGGTAGTTAGACCTGCGTTGGAATATGGCTCCACCATTTCTTACCTACGCAATCTCGGACCTCAGTTTCTTTGTCGACAAAACAAGGTTGTTATGAGTCGTCGGCAGCCGTCCGTCTCGAGAGACGATGGTGTAGCTTCTTAAGAGTCTATCTGCACCGCCGAGAATGGCTGTGCAGTCCGACTCGGGAGTGACACGGTAGCTGTCTCCTCCCGTGTTGAATCGACATCTTGCGATGACGCTGGAGTGTCCTCTCCAGTGAAGCTGAAGCTACAGAGCCTGGGCAGGGCGATATGGAGGGTCTGCTGTTGCCCATGCAGAAGACCCCCCCCCCCCCTCTTCGCAGCTGAAGGATCCAAGGGTAAGACGGAGTCAATACAGCTTGGCTTCAGGTGCGCCGCAGGAGTTGCCGGTGTTGACTACAACGTCAAACCGCCTTAGGGACTCCGGCTCCAGATTTTCTGTGGGGGTTTACTCCCTTAGCCTTTCCCCTGAAGAGGTATGCCGCAAGGCAGCGGAGGTTTTTTGGAGTCAGAGTTTTCCTTCTCTGATGTGCCCTGACTGGAAGATCGAACCAGCGACACTTAGCTCGCAGGCCGATGCTCAATCCACTGAGCCAAACCAGCCAGGGTCATGAGTATTAAGTTTAAAAAGGATAAAATCTGTAAAATGCTTACCAAAATGCTGTAGTGGCAATGGCAGCCATGGGTGTCTGGTTGAATATGCTACATAGAATTTGTCTTTCACTTTTTTTTTTTTTTTAATTCTGTATTCTGGCATTAGGCCGTGTCTCTCTGAAGTAGTTAATTTAGCTACAGGCTGTCCTTACTATTTTAAACAAAATACAGAGAGGGCAAGTTGTCAGTGACCTTTTAAGGACGCACCTTTTGGCAGGCAGCAGTGCTATAATTTTTACCTGTCTCTGCGTACTCACCTTGTAGTTTAACTGCTTTCTATTCGTGCCTTCTTTTAAATGGGGGGCTGACGAACGGTTTTTGTAGGAGAGTGGAGAATGCTGAAAAGTAAAGGAAGAGGGGGTTGACGGGAGGAGGAATGGCCAGCTTTACAAGTGTAAGGAATAGCTGTGATGGTAAAAGTAGTCTCAGGTCCTATTTTTTTTTCTACCCAGGGATTTACCCCACTTGACCCCATAACGCCATAACTTAGTCTTGTCTGCGCATGTCAAGGTCTTTTGTCCCTCGGCGGACACCGTTTGCAAGCTAACGTGTCTCCTTGCTCGCGCTCTCTGTAAGGTGCCGAATTCTACCTTTTCCATCCAAGCTGGCCATGGCGAGTCGAGGGGCTCGGCAGCGCCTTAAGGGCAGCGGGAGCAGCGGCGGGGACACAACCTGGGCCACGGACAAGCCACGAGAGCTGCTGAGCAGCAGGGAGGCTGGCGGCGCCGAGGCCCGTACCGAGTAGGTGTAGCGGCGCGGCGAGGGCGTGGCCCGGCGGGCTGCGTGGGACTGCCCCCTGGAGGGTCGCGCCCGCGCCGCGCGGGGCTTCGCTTGGGACTGTTCTTGTAGGGAGGTCCCGGCTTCCTCTGCATCTAGGTCCTTCTGCTCTTCCAGGGCGGGTCAGCCTCCTAGATTCCCCGCCTCAGGTCACATGTTTGTCGTAAAGAAACCCTGGGGTGCGCGTCTGTCTGTGAGGCTCCCGGCCCAGGCCCAGGAGTGGTCAGGCGTCTTGCTGTTTGAGTTGGCAGGAACAAAGAGAGGCTTTTCCGGCTGTCTCTCACAGGTTACTTCATTCTCTTTAAAGTCCTGACCCTGTACTCTAATGCGAGGGCCCCACAACCTCCAGCACCAACAACCATCTCTCTCCCCAAGCCCGCGAACTGCAGGTCAGGGCTGCATTAAAGGAGCTGTCAACATAGGGATTTCAAAGAGGTTACAGTGCCGTGCCCATGTTAGGCTTTTATACATTGGAACAAATGGGCAAATGAATAAACCCAGGAAAGCAATGACCTTGTTAAGAGAAAAAAGAACCAGGATGAGAGCTTTGTGGCCTTTAAGTGAGTGATTAGTTGGCTTGGGGTAAATGGAGCGTCATAGATGCCACGAACTAAAGTGTATGAATTAGCTTACACCTGAAAAACAGGCAGAGGAAGGAATTAGTGTATTAAGGTAGATCCACTCAACACAACTAACTGCTCACTTTCATAGGTGAATACTTCAGTGTTTCAGTGTCCCTTGACAGGCTTGTCCTTTTTTCCGCCCTCTAGTTTTAACCCTTCTAGTTAGTGGGTCCTTTCTGACACATCCTTTTTTTTTTTTTTTTTTTTGCTTCTGAGCAGGTTATCCGGAAACAAAGCAGGACAAGTTTGGGCACCTGAAGGATCTACTGCTTTTAAATGTTTGCTTTCAGCAAGGTTGTGTGCTGCTCTCCTGAGCAACATCTCTGACTGTGATGAAACCTTCAACTACTGGGAACCAGTAGGTGATTTCTTTGGGTATTTTTGTTGTTCTTGATTTCACTGCTTGGGCCCTTGTTACCAACCAAGATACAAATACTATATACAAATGTAACTACTAGTAAAATAACTTTATTTTCAGTTTTGTATTCTAAGCTGATGATTTAGTAGTAGTAACTATTGAAAGCTATAAGCGTATTTGGTTATTTTATATGAAAAGATGTAATTTGTAGCCCTGATTGGGTTGCTCAGTTGGTACCAGAGTGTTGTCCTGATACACCGAGGTTGCAGGGTCAGTCCCCAGTGAGGGCACACACAAGAGTAAGCCAATGCATGCATAAATAAGTGGAACAAGAAATTGATGTTTCTCTCTCTCTCACTCTTTCTCTCTCTCCCTGCCTCCCTCTCTCAAAAAACAAAACAAAACAAAACAAACAGGAAAAAAAAAAATCAATAAAGCCCTGGCCAGTGTGCCTCAGTTGGTTGGAGTGTCATCCAGTAACCGAAGAGTTGCGGGTTTGATTTCCAGTCAGGGCACATACCTAGGTTTTGGTTCCATCTCTGGTCCAGGTGTGTGTGATCCCCCATCCAGGCGTGTCCAGAAGGCAACCAATTGACGTTTCTGTCTCAATTCAATGTTTGTCTCTCTTCTTTCTTCTCTCCCTCTCTCTCTTTAAAAGCAATGAAAACAATTTCCTAGGATGAGGAAAAAGAAAATCAATAAGTAAATTTTAAAAATTTAAAAAGATTAATTTATAATTTCCTTTAAACATTTTTTAATCAAAATAATACTTTGAGATAGTTTGTAAAGTTAACCATTACTACAAAATTTTAAGGAAAAAGCTGTAGCTCTCTCTTCCACATCTTATGTTCAAATCCCAGTCCCCAGAGGCAACCACTTTCAACTTTCTTAGTTATTTCTTCTGATATTTACTAAGATAAATATTGTTACTAAATAGTGTGCTTATTTCTTGATTTTTAGATTTATAAGTTTCTTGACTTCCTATTATAGAAAATTCAGGAAATGTGGTTAGAAATTTTCTAATCACATTTTTCATAAAAAAAAAAAAAAGAATATTTAGTGTAGGTGGTTTAAGGAAAATATAAGATTTGAGCCTCACTGTATTGGCTAATAAGTATTTTAAAAAGTAGGTAGGAGGTAAAATTCAAACTTTTAATGTTGGCCAAACAATAATCTTGTAGAATTTATAATGTCCTAACATTCTTCAATATTGGGTCATTTTGAGTCTTATCCATTAGTTGCAAATCTTGTTGAGAGTTTCAGCTTTTTGTGTGTACCTTTGTATCATTAATATATTTGCTTAAAACCTTCACCTGCATCCTTTTAACAAGGACTTTTGGCCAATATAACCCTGACATCACCTGTTTTGTACTTTCAGACACACTACCTCATCTACGGGAAGGGGTTTCAGACTTGGGAATATTCCCCAGTTTATGCCATTCGCTCCTATGCTTACTTGTTGCTTCATGCCTGGCCAGCTGCATTTCATGCAAGAATTCTACAAACTAATAAGGTAAGGGCAGGCCAATCTGGAAGCAGTCACAACCCATCAAGAGGTGAGTCTCTGGAACAGTTTTGAGAAAAGGATAAAATAGGTTGGTAGTTAAGAGGGGACTCTTTTTTGGAAGAAGAATTATTTATTCATTCATTATGCAACAAATATTAATTAAGCAACTTTTATTTGGTAGACACTTCATTAAGTGCTATGATTTAACAATGACCAAATCCCTGCCCTTATGGAATTTATGGTTTAATAGGAAAGATTACGTTGAGCAAGTAATTATAATTGGGGTGAGTCTCTGAAGGAAGAGCACCAGTGTGCAATGGGATAGCATATTAGGAGATCCTAATTTAAACAGAATGCTGAAAGATAATTAGGAGTTAACTGAGACATAACCTGATTACTTTTCAGAAATATGACTATGATGTGTCTTGGCATGGATTTCTTTGGGTTTGTCTTGTTTGGAGTTTTCTTAGCTTCTTTAATCTTTAGGTTTCTGTCTTTTGCCAAATTTGAAAAGTTTTTAGCTGAATTTTTTGAGTACTTTTTCAGCCCTGCCCTGTTTCTCCTTTCCTGAGACTCCGATGATATGAATGCTAGATATTTTATTTTAGTCCCACAAGTCCCTGAGACTCTGTTCTTTATTTTCCCAGCCTTTTTGTTTCTCTGTGTTGTTCAGGTTGCGTAATTTCTTCCAGTTCACTGATTTATTTCCTCTGTCCCCTCTGTTTCACTGTTGACCCTACCCTTTGAGCTTTTATTTGGTTATTGTATTTTTTAAATTGTAAAATCTCCATTTGGTTTTTTAAATATCTTCTATTTCTTTACCAAGATTTTCTATTTTTTCATTTGTTTCAAGCATGTTCTTAGTTGTTCATTGAAGCAATTTTACAGTGGCACGTTTAAAACTTTGTCAGGCCCTGGCTGGTGTGGCTCAGTGGATTGAGCATCAGACTGTGAACCACAGGGGCGCCTGTTTGGTTCCCAGCTGGGGCACGTGCCTGGGTTGTGGGCCAGGTCCCCACTTGGGGGCGCACAAGAGGCAACTACACGTTGATGTTTCTCTCCCCCTGTTTCTTCCTCCCTTCCCCTCTCTCTAAAAATAAATAAAATCTTAAAAAAAAACAAAACAACTTGGTCAGGTAATTCTAACATTTCTCTCTCTCTCTCGCCCTCTCTCTCAGTATCTATTGATTGACTTTTTTTCATTCAGCTTGAGATCTTCCTGGTTGACAAGTAATTTTCAGTAAGACTCTGGATCTTAGTCATGGGCCAAACATGCTTCCTTTGCATTACTATGCTTTTTTGGCTCTTATTTAAGCCTTCTGTTTTAGCTGGCTTCTTTTGATAGATTCTAACAGGAGAAAGGAGGGGGTTCTCTACCTTGTCGCTGCAAGTGAAGGTAGAAGTCCAGGTTCCCCATTAGGCCTCCTTTGATTACCACCTTAGTGGGCAGGGTAGGTGCCCTGCATAATGATGCCTTGGTTCAGCAATGGATGCAATGCATTACTCGTGTTTGTAGTGATGCTGTTGTAAACCTACTGTGCTGCCAATCATATAAAAGTACAGCACATACAATTATGTAGAGTACATAATACTTTATAATCATATAAATGACTAGGTTACTGCTTTATGTCTTTACTATACAATATTTTGTATCGGTATTTTAGAGTAGATTCCTTCTACTTATTAGAAAAAAGTTTGCTGTAAAGCACTATGTTGTCTTATGCTGGCAGGAGCCTCATACATCTGGTGTTTACTCCATCTCTTAAGTGCATCATTTCCTCCTGTGTTTGATTTGATCTCGTGTTGTTTTGTACAGTACCATGCTGTGCAGACTTATAGACTGGGAGCACTAAGGTACACTATATAACCTAAGTGTTAGTAGGCTACCGTCTAGGTTTGTGTAAATACAGTCTATGATGTTCACACAGGATGAAATCACCTAATGATCAATTTTTCAGAATGTATCTGCATTATTAACTAGCATGTGACTGTACTGCTAGGTTAAGGGTTGGGTGCAGGTAGAAGTATAGGCTCTCCCAGGGATCTTCACTGACAGTGTGGTAGAAGAGGGAGCTTATTACTACTGATGAGGATAAAAGTCCTAGCTTCCTACTGGACTTTTGATTGCATTGCTGAGAGTGGATCTACATTTTTTTCTGGGGTGCTTGGCTGGAATAGAGTGGTTATTATATAAAAGTTTTCTTCCTCGCTAAGCTACCCATTTCTTGGTCTTTTGGCTGGATAGAGTAGGCTTTCATTGGTGTTATTTTGTCTGTGCCCATTGGTGTTTCTAGTTGCCAGCTTCTTTAGCTCTAAATTTGGAATATAGAAGGCAAAAAGAAAACCCAGAGAACTTGCCACCATGTTGTTCGGTCCCAAAGTTCCTAGTCCACCTACCTTTTCTCCACTTTTCAGCATCTTCTTATGCTTGTGTTACATGAAATGTCCAGAGTTTTTGGTTTTGCATAGCAGGAGGAATAGGGGAAAATATGGCTAATCCATCTTCCATGAAACAGAAATTCCTGATTAGAGAACTAGAAGGTAAGTTGAAATTGTCTTGGTAAAGGACGAATGGGGATGAGGGAAGAAGGCCCTGTGGCTGGAAAGAAGGCTAGCATGGCCTTCTTATGTAAATAGGTTTGACTCTTGGAAGAGAGAATGAGTGGTAGAGTGGATTAGATGAGACAGAGGCCAGATTTATAGAACACCTGGTAGGCTGTATTCGTCGTCGTCGGCAGCCGTCCGTCTCGAGAGACGATGGTGTAGCTTCTTAAGAGTCTATCTGCACCGCCGAGAATGGTTGTGCAGTCCGACTCGGGAGTGACACGGTATCTGTCTCCTCCGGTGTTGAATCGACATCTTGCGATGTCGCTGGAGTGTCCTCTCCAGTGAAGCTGAAGCTACAGAGCCTGGGCAGGGTGATATGGAGGGTCTGCTGTTGCCCATGCAGCAGACCCCCCCTCTCTTCGCAGCTGAAGGGTCCAAGGCAAAGACGGAGTCAATACAGCTTGGTTTCAGGTGCGCCGCAGGAGTTGCCGGTGTTGACTACAACGTCAAACCGCCTTAGGGACTCCAGCTCCGGATTTTCTGTCGGGGTTTACTCCCTTAGCCTTTCCCCTGAAGAGGTATGCCGCAAGGCAGCGGAGGTTTTTTGGAGTCAGAGTTTTCCTTCTCTGATGTGCCCTGACTGGAAGATCGAACCAGCGACACTTAGCTCGCAGGCCGTCGCTCAATCCACTGAGCCAAACCAGCCAGGTCTCTAGGCTGTATTAAGGAAAGGTTTTAGAGGAAAGACGTGATTGCATTTGCATTTTAGAATGATCAGAAAAGTAACATCTGTAGAAAGTGATAGAACTCTGCCTCTCCCTTCCCTACCTAGTATTTCATTTCTGGTTTTTTGAACTTATCAGAGGAATGATTATACAGAATGAGGGACTTAGTAGAAAAATAACAATAAGCAATGCTTAAGGTTTTTATTTCCACTTGGATACTCACTATCACTTCAAATTTGACATATTTAACACAGAATTCTTCCTCTTACATCACTATTCCTTTTACATCAAAAATACAAACAACAAGTAGAACAGGAATGAAAATTTCCCTTCTTCTTACTTCCACTCTTCTCCTTGTTAGGGCCTGCCATTGGGAGCCAACAGGGTGCCACTGAGCAAAGGGGAATTGTACTTTGTAAAGTCCCAGCCCCAGCACGATAATATAGGGTGGAGATGGGTGGATTGTTGATGAGAGACAGTATGGTAGTAATTAGTACCCCTAGCGATTGTTACCTTACCAACTTATTGCTGCCCTAAGCAAGAGCACCTTTGTTTTGTCTTCCTATGGATCAGGTTGTGAATTTCTCTGAACTGCACAGTTAGGAATGGGCTTTTCCATACAGAGATCCATGGGTTACTTAATTTCCTGACAGATTGCTCTCCAGAATGACTTTACAACTTTACGCTCCCTGCAGTAATGTTTGAGGTTTCAGCTTTCTCACATCTCCCGAGCACTTGACATTTCTTACTTTCTAATTTTGCCCTTTGCATGTATGTGAGGTGCTTCTCACTTTAATTGCATTTCTCTGATTACTACTAAGGTGGAGCATTTATTCATATATTTATTAGTTATTCAGATTTTCTTTTCTGTATATTACCTCTTTATAGCCTTTGCCTATTTCTCAATTAGGTTTTGTGTATTTCTTTTCTGATTTATAGAAGTTCTCAGTAGTAACCCCTTGTAGGTTTTAGGTTCTAGAAATCCTTTCTCTTAGGCTGTTATCTCTCTATTAATTTTGTCTATAGTCCTTTATTGAATAGTTATCTTTAATTTTGATGTGGTCAAGCCAGTTAGTTTTTACTTTTGGTTGGTGGGTTTTGGGCCTTTCTAAAAGAAATCCTTCTTTACCATAGGTCACAAAGATATTCTTCTGTATTTTCTTCTATTATTGTAATTTTACCTTTTACATAAAATACTTTGATTCATATGAGTTTTAATTTTTATAAATTGTGGAAAAACCCAGCTTTATTTTATGCTAGTGAGGTGGATTTTCCAGTACCAGCTGCTAAATAATCTTATCCTTTTCCTTCTGATTTATAATACTGTCCCTATCATACACCTCATCCCATATGTATGGGTCTATTTCTGGCCTCTTTATTCTTTGTCGTTGGCCAATTTGTCAGTCAGTACTATATTGTTTTTATTATTATGGCTTTGTGATGTGTGTTAATATCTGGTTGATGAATTTCTCATTTTAAAATTAGTGTTAAAATACCATTTTAGAGTCAGTTTACCCCTCAGCCAAATTTTGCTGGGTTTTGGTTGAAGTTGCACTGAATTTACATATTATTTTGAGAATTAGTATTTCTATAGTGTTAAGTCATTTCATCCCTAAAATATATTTATTCATTTAATTACATTTTCTGTCTTTTTTATTTTTTATTTTTTTTTTTATTTTGGTTTTTCAATTACAGTTGTCCCCTTTTCCCCTAATTTCTCTCCCCCACCCAACCCACCCCCTCTCCCGCAATCATATCCCTCCCCGTTGTCCATGTCCATGAGTCTTTTATATGGGTTCTTTGACTAATCCCTTCCCTTACTTATCCCCCTTCTCTCCCTCTCCCCTCCCCCCTATTGACTGCTATTCTGCTCTTTGTTCTATTTAGTTCCTTTGTTTGTGTTGTTCTTTAGTTTCCTGTATTAGGTGATATCATATGGTATTTTTCTTTCTTTGCCTGGCTTATTTCACTAAGCATAATTCTCTCTAGTTCCATCCATGTTGTTGCAAATGGCAGGAGTTCTTTCTTTCTGCTGCATAGTATTCCATTGTGTAAATGTACCACAGTTTTTTGATCCACTCATCTACAGATGGGCACTTAGGTTGTTTCCAGCACTTAGCTATTGTAAACAGTGCTGCAATGAACATAGGAGTGCATAAGTTCTTTTGAATTGGTGTTTCAAGATTCTTCGGGTATAATCCTAGTAGTGGAGTCGCTGGTTCAAAAGGCAGTTCCATTTTTAATCTTTTGAGGTAATTCCATACTGTTCTCCATAGTGGCTGCACCTGTCTGCATTCCCACCAACAGTGCAGTAGGGTTCCCGTTTCTCCACATCCTCGCCAGCACTTGTTGCTTGTTGATTTGTTGATGATGGCCATTCTGACTGGTGTAAAATGGTATCTCATTGTGGTTTTTATTTGCATCTCCCTGATGGCTAATGATGTTGAGCATTTTTTCATGTGTCTATGGACCTTCTGTATGTCCTCTTCGGAGAAGTGTTTGTTCAGGTCCCTTGCCCATTTTTTAATTGGGTTGTTTGTTTTCTTGATGTTTAGTCGTATCAGCTCTTTATATATTTTGGAAATCAGTCCCCTGTCTGTGATGTCATTGGCAAATATGTTTTCCCACATGGTTGGTTTCCTTTTCATCTTGCTGATGTTTTCTTTTGCTGAGCAGAAACTCTTCAGTTTGATGTAATCCCATTTATTTATTTTTTCCTTTATTTCTCTTGCTTTAGGAGATGTATCCGTGAAGAGATTGTTATGTGAGATATCTGATATTTTCTTGCCTATGTTTTCCTCTAGGACTTTTATGGTGTCACGGCTTACATTTAAGTCTTTGATCCATCTTGAGTTTATTCTTGTGTGTGGTGTAAGTTGGTGGTCTAGTTTCATTTTTTTGCAGGTCCCTATCCAGTTCTCCCAGCACCATTTGTTAAAGAGGCTCTTCTCACTCCATTTTATGTTCCTTCCTCCTTTATCAAAGATTAGTTGACCATAGAGGCCTGGGTTTATTTCTGGACTCTCTATTCTGTTCCACTGATCTATATGTCTGTTTTTATGCCAGTACCATACTGTTTTGATTACAGTGGCTTTGTAGTATTGTTTGATATCTGGTGTTGTGATTCCTCCTGCTGTGTTCTTCTGTCTCAAGATTGCTTTTGCTATTCGGGGTCTTTTTTGGTTCCATATGAATTTATGGAGTATTTGTTCTAGGTCTGTGAAATATGTCATTGGTATTTTAATAGGGATTGCATTGAATCTGCAAATTGCTTTGGGTAGTATGGCCATTTTGATGATGTTGATTCTTCCCATCCAAGAACATGGTATTTGCTTCCATTTATTTGTTTCTTCCTTAATTTCTTTCTTCAATGTTATGTAATTTTCAGAATACAGGTCTTTTATCTCTTTGGTTAAGTTTACTCCTAGGTACTTTATTTTTCTTGTTGCTATAGTAAATGGTATTTTCTTTTTTGTCTCTGTCTCAGCTATTTTATTGTTGGTGTACAGAAATGCCTTAGATTTCTTTATATTTATTTTGTACTCTGCGATTTTGCCAAATTCACTTATTATATCGAGTAGTCTTTTAGTGGAGTTTATAGGATTTTCTAGGTGTACTATCATGTCATCTGCATATAATGAAAGTTTTACTTCCTCTTTCCCAATTTGGATACCTTTTATTTCTTTTTCTTGTCTGATTGCTGTGGCTAGGACTTCCAACACTATGTTGAAAAGGAGTGGAGAGAGTGGACAACCTTGTCTAGTTCCTGAGTTCAGGGGGAATGCTTTCAGTTTTTGTCCATTGAGTATGATGTTGGCCTCAGGCTTCTCATATATAGCCTTAATAATGTTAAGATATGCTCCCTTTATTCCCATTTTGTTGAGTGTTTTCATCATAAATGGGTGTTGTACTTTATCAAATGCTTTTTCTGCATCTATTGAAATGATCATGTGATTTTTGTCTTTCATTCTGTTTAGGTGATGTATTATATTTATTGATTTGCGAATATTAAACCATCCTTGCATCCCTGGAATGAAGCCCACTTGATCATGATGTATGATCTTTTTGATGTATTGCTGGATCCTGTTTGCCAATATTTTATTGACGATTTTAGCATCGATGTTCATCAGTGATATTGGCCTGTAGTTTTCTTTCTTTGTTGTGTCTTGACCTGGTTTGGGGATTAGGATAATACTGGCTTCATAGAAAGAGTTTGGGATTTTCCCCTCTTCTTGGATTTTTTGGAACAGTTTGAGGAGGATAGGAGTTAGTTCTTCCCTGAATGTTTTGTAGAATTCGCCTGTGAAGCCATCCGGTCCAGGGCTTTTGTGTGCCGGGAGATTTTGGATTGCTGTTTCAATTTCCTTTTTTGTTATTGGTTTGTTGAGACTTTCCACTTCTTCTTGACTCAGTTTTGGAAGGTTGTATGTTTCTAGAAATTTGTCCATTTCTTCTAGATTGTCAAATTTCTTGTCATACAGTTGTCTGAAGTAATTTCTAACTATCATTTGTATTTCTGAGGTATCAGTCGTGATTTCTCTTCTTTCATTTCTGATTTTGTTTATTTGTGTCTTCTCTCTTTTTTTCTTGATTAGACTGGCTAGAGGCTTGTCGATTTTGTTTATTTTTTCGAAGAACCAGCTCCTAGTTTTGTTGATCTTTTGGATTGTTTGTTTAGTCTCTATGTCATTTAGTTCTGCTCTGATCTTGATGATTTCATTCCTTCTTCTTGCCCTAGGCTTTGTTTGTTGTTGTTGTTCTAGTTCTTGTAGCATTGTGGTTAGGTTTTTTATTTGAGATTCTTCTAGCCTTTTCAGATATGCCTGTATTGCTATAAACTTCCCTCTCAGGACTGCTTTTGCTGTGTCCCACAGGTTTTGGGTTGTTGTGTGCTCATTATCATTAGTTTCTAGAAATTTCTTGATTTCTTCTTTGATGTCATTGTTAACCCATTCATTATTTAATAGCATGTTATTCAATCTCCATGAGTTTGGGTGTCTTTGATTTTTTTTTTCTGAGGTTGAATTCTAGTTTCAAGGCATTGTGATCTGAAAAGATGCTTGATATGATTTCAATTTTCTTGAATTTGTTGAGGCTTGTTTTGTGACCTATCATGTGGTCTATCTTTGAAAATGTCCCATGTGCACTTGAAAAGAATGTATATTTTGCTTCTTTGGGGTGAAAAGTTCTATATATATCAGTTAGATCCATGTGGTTTAGTGTGTTGTTCAATACCTGTATATCCTTGGTGTTTCTTTGCTTTGATGATCTGTCTATTGTTGATAATGGAGTGTTGAAGTCCCCTACTATGAGTGTGTTGTTGTTGATATCCTTTTTGTGGTCTTCTAGTATTTGCTTTATGTATTTGGGTGCTCCTATGTTGGGTGCATATATGTTTATCAAAGTCATATCTTCTTGATGGATTGTTCCTTTAAGTATTATGAAATGTCCTTCTTTGTCTCTTTTTATTGTCCTTGCTTTGAAATCCATTTTGTCTGATATGAGAACTGCTACCCCGGCTTTTTTTTCCGGTCCGTTTGCTTGGAATATTTTTTTATATCCCTTTACTTTCAGTCTGTGTAAATCTTTTGTTTTCAGGTGTGTTTCTTGTAGACAGCAAATATGTGGATCCTGTTTTCTTATCCATTCCGTTACCCTATGTCTTTTAATTGGAGCATTTAATCCATTTACATTTAAGGTTATTATTGACGTGTATTTATTCATTTCCCTTTGTACCTCTGTTCCTCTCCTCTCTTGTTTTTTCCTTCTTTTTTCTTAGAAAACTCCCTTTAGCATCTCTTGCAATGCTGGTTTGGTGGAGATGTATTCTTTCAGTCTTCCTTTGTCTGAGAAACTCCTTATTTCACCTTCTATTTTGAATGAGAGTCTTGCTGGGTAGAGTATTCTTGGTTGTAGGCCTTTGTTTTTCATTGCTTGAAATATTTTTGACCATTCCCTTCTGGCTTGTAATGTTTCTGTTGAGAAATCAGTTGATAGCCTTATCAGAGCTCCCTTGTATGTTATTTGCTGCTTTTCTCTTGCTGCTTTTAGGATTCTCTCTTTGTCTTGGAATGTTGCCATTTTAACTATGATGTGCCTTGGAGTGGGTTTTTGGGGGTTCCTCTTGATTGGAACTCTCAGTGCTTCTTGGACTTGCATAGCTTTTTCTCTCATCAGGTTCGGAAAATTTTCTGTCACTATTTCTCCTATCAGATTTTCAATTCCATGTTCCTTTTCTTCTTCTTCTCGTATTCCGATGATCCTTAAATTATTTTTCCTAATGCTATCCTGTAATTCCCTTACATCTTGTTCATATTTTTTCAATCGTTTTTCATTTTGCTGTATTGTCTGGGAGTTTTTCTCTACATTATCTTCTAACTCACTAATCCGATCCTCTGCTTCGTTTAGTCTGCTTTTGACTGATTCTACTGTGTTTTTCAGTTCAGAGATTGTATTCTTAAGTTCTTCCTGGTTCTTGTTAACAATTTCTATGTCTTTTTTTATGCTGGTGTAGTTCTCTGCAAGTTCCCTGTAATTTTCTTGGAGCTGTTGGTAACTTCCTTGAAGGTTGTCATAGTTGATTTTAAGGATGTCGAGTATATTGAGCTTCTTTACCACCATTGTTTTGAATTCCATGTCTGACATTTGGGCTATGTCTATTTCATCTATCTCTCTTTCTGAGGATTCCTCTTTTCTTTTCATTGAGGGGTTATTTTTGCATCTTACCATGTTGGATTCTTTTTGTTTTTATTTATTTATTTATTTATTTGGTTTTTTTTTGGGGGGGGGTAGTCTGCTTTGACTTCCCTCCTTTGTGGTGTAATATTCTTTATCGAAGGTCTGGGAGTTTCAGTGGTGCAGTCTCTTTGATATCCTGAGCCTGATGTTCTTGAGTTACCCTTTATGTCGTTTGTTTATGCTGTTCGGTTATATTTCAGATGTTCTTTGATAGGATCTTCCTTCTGGCTAGTTGGTTGAGAATCACTCTATCCGCTTTGTCTTGAGTTCTTTTGTGGATATGCTGTTAAAGACATAAACACACAGCCCAGGCAGGAGACCCACACCCTCAAAAAGTATCCCCCACTCTATCCTGCTATCGTTAGCCAACTAGCCCGTATTAATATAAATGTAAAGAGATTTGAGCTTTTATACTATAAGAAGAATAGATAAGAGTTGTTTTTGGGGAGGAAAAATATAATTTTTGATAGAGGGGGTGATAGATTAATAATATTTGAGACTGTGCAAGCCAGTTAGTAATATTTACATTGTATGTTAATAAAAATAGAAGAAAAGGATAGAAAAATACATAATATAGTAAGAAAGCAGGATTGTATTGTATTTGGGTTTATATAGTAATTATATTATATTATTTAGAGTGATAGGGGGGCTAAGCTAGACACACAAACGAATAAACAACGATTAAAGAGAAAGGATGAGAAGGAGAGGTTATATGCAACACGTTAGAGATAAAGTTTGTTATTATTGGAAGAGGTGAAGGAAAAACACCCCCCCCAAAAATCCCCAAGAAAATAGAAGAAAGAAAAGAAGAAAGAGAGAAAGAGAAGAAAATGAAAAATTTACCACAACCCCCCCAAAAAACCCCAAAAGGTAAGAAAGAAAGGAACAAAGGAAGCTAGAAAAGAAAGAATAAAGAAGAAAGAAAGAAAGAAAAAAGAGAGAGAAAAAAAATATTGAAAAAAAAAATATATATATATACCCCCCAAAAACCCCCCAAAAAAACCCCAGGAAAAGAATAAAGAAAGAAGGAAAGAAAAGAAATAATTAAGAAGAAAGAAAGAACAAGGGAGAAAAAATTTGGGAGAAAAAATTTGGAAAAAAAAAAAAAAAAAAAGCGATGTTTTTACTCCGTTTTAGCCTTGGTGTGTTGCCTTCTTTTTCTGTGTCCGCAGCTGGTCTAGTGTGGCAGGTCAGAGGTTCTTGTTTTTTGCAGGACTGGTGTGCGCCCCCAGTTGCTGCTATGGTGTGCGCCTGGGGTTGCCGGCAGGGCGCGCTCCCTTGCTGCCCCCTGGAGCCAGTTGAGGTGCCCTTGCGCTCGAGCCCTTGCGCGCGAGCCCCTGCGCGCTCAGGCGGCCCAAGAGTTTGCCCCGCGGTTGGAGCCCACTGCTGCCGGCCGCTGTGGTTCCCCGTTTGCGCCGAGGTGTCCCTGCGCGCATCCCTGCACTCGCGGGCGGCCCGAGCGCTTTCCCCGGGATTGGCTCCTGCTGTCGCTGGGCTGCGGCAGTTCCGCGTTCGCGCCGAGGAATCCCTGCGCGCGTCCCTGCACTCGTGGGCGGCCCGAGAGCTTTCCCCGGGATTGGGGCCCACTGACCCCGGGCTGAGGTGCTTTCGCGCTCGAGCGCCGCCCCGTGCCCTCAGTCCCGCTGAGCCGAGCTCCGGGAGTTGGTCTCTGGCCTCTTAGGGCAGGGCCGGGGACACTTGTGCTCAGTGGAAGCGAGCGTCCGTGGGTCGCCTCCTCCCGCTGTTCCCGTGCTGCAGCCGCCCGCCTTCCCTCACCCGTCTGGGCGGGCACAGACAGAGCCTGCGCTAGTGGTCTGCTTTCCGGCCTGGGGCCCTGCGCCCACGGGAGCTGTCTAGGGGTGTCTGTGCACGGTTCTCTGCCTGTTCAGTGGGCCCTCCCTGTGCCCGTAGGGGCACTGATCTTATGTCCGTTGGGGAGTGTCCGAGGGACGCCTGGACTCATGGCACCGCGCACCTGGGCCAGTGAGTGAGAGCACTTCCCTATGTGCGCCCCCGCGACCCAAGGGTAGGGTTGGGGAGTGGATGAGCGCGCCTCTGCGCCTGGGCTCCTCCAGAACGGCCTACCACCCCCAAACTTTCCTCCCCTCTCCACCGTCCACTAGAGAAAAATATAAAGGAGAATTATGTTCTCACTTGCCCAGCAGCACGCTGTCTCCTGTCCTTCAGCGCCAATGCCACTTGGTCGAGTCCCGTCTCTGCCAGCGGGCAGAGATCTGCTCTCCGCCTGACTCCTCTCCGGGGTAGCCTGTGGTCGCCAAAAATCCTTTGTGTGCTTCCCGCCACAGCTCGGGCAGCCGCCCCAGTCAGGAATCACGTTTCGTCCCCTTTTTCTCCGCTATCCTCACTAAACAGGTTGTTCCCAGATGGATTTTCTCTAATCCAGCAGTGCCTTGGCTCAACTCCCACCAATGTCCAGCTGCATACTGAGATGTTCTGTCTGCAATTAGCCCAAATTGCAGACGGGTCTCCGGAGCCTAAAACCGCAACCTCTCCTCACTCCTCCGCCATCTTACCTTTCTCACATTTTCTGTCTTTTAATAAAACTTTAAAATGCATCCATTTCAGTTTTATCCAGTCTTTGATAGGTTAATGCCTAGAATTTTTATACTTTTTGTTGCCATTATGAAATATAATTTTTTTAGGTGGTCATTGCTGGCATTGAAGAGCACAGTTGATTTTTGCTTTTTTGATCTTAATTTCAGTCTCACTGAATTTCCGTAGTAGTGTCAGTGGTTTGTCAGGTGAAACTCTTGGATTCTCTTTCATCTGTATATATTGTGTTTAGTTTCTTCTATTCCATTTATAGCTCATTTATTTTTTTTGCCTTTTTGCACTGACCAGAATATTTATTGTTATGGGGGCATTATTGTCCTGCTCCCAAATTCTATTCTTATATTAACTCGTGTAATTTTTAACTTTGTAAATGTGTTTTTGTACAGTTCCCACTTGGTAAGGAGTCCTTAAACATAGATACTTTGTACTAAAATTGTCTATATTCCTAGTAGCAACTAGAATAGTGCTTATTATATAGTATGGTTCCAGTTTGAAGTTATTGAATTAATGACTAAATCTAGCATTTACTTGTCACTTTATTTAACTCCTTTTGGAATATTTTTTGTTATAGTGATGAAAGTGGAAAGTATTTTCATATTTTATGCAGTTATATTAATCATAGTATATGTTTTTTCTCTTTTTAAAATTTTATCATTTTTATTTTCAGGTACAGTTGACATACATTATTATATTAGTTTCAGGTATACAGCCCAGTGATTAGACATTGCATAAGTTACTAAGGGATCAATCCGATAAATCTCACACCCATATAACACCATACACAGCTATTCGAATATTATTGACTATATGCCCTATTCTGTATTTTACATCCCCATGACTATTCTGTAAGAATCAATTTTTACTTTTTAATCCCTTCACTTTTTTGACCCATCTCGAATCTCCCTCCCCTCTGGCAACCATCAAAACATTCTCTGTATCTGTGAGTTTGTTTCTGTTCTGCTTGTTCATTTGTTTTGTTTTTTAGATTCAATTGTTGGTAGATGTGTTCATTGCCATTTTATTGTTCATATTTTTTATCTTTTTTTTCTCCTAACATAAGACCCTTTAACATTTTATATAATACTGGTTTGGTGGTGATGAACTCCTTTAGCTTTTTCTTGTTTGGGAAGCTCCTGACATGTCCATTGATTCTAAATGATTCTTACTGTGCTGAGAAATCTTGGTTGTAGGTCCTTGCTTTTCATCATTTTGAATATTTCTTGCCAATCCTTCTTACCTGCAAAGTTTCTGTTCAGAAATCAGCTGACAGTCTTATGGGCGCTCCCTTGATGGTAACTAACAGCTTTTCTCTTGCTATTCCTAAGATTCTCTCTTTGTTTTTAAGCTTTGGTATTTTAATTGTGTCTTGGTGTGGGCCTCTTTGGCTTCATCTTGTTTGAGACTGTACTTCCTGGACTCATATGTCTATTTCCTTCACTAGGTTAAGGAAGTTTTCTGTCATTTTTAAAAATAGGTTTTCAATTTCTTGCTGTCTCTTCTCTTCTTCCAGCACCCCCATGATGCAAACGTTGGTATGCTTTAAGTTGTCCCGGAGGCTGCTTACACTATCCTCCTTTTTTTGGATTCTTTTTCTTTTTGCTGTTATGATTGGGTGTTTCTGTTTCCTTATATTCCAAATTATTGATTTGATTCTCAGCTTCATCTACTCTACTGTTGATTCCCTGTAAATTATTGTTCATTTTAGTTAGTGTATCCTTCATATCTATCTGGTCATTTTTTATGTTGTTGAGGTTTTCACTGAGTTCATTGAGCATCCTTATAACCATTGTTTTGAATCCTGTGTCTAGTAGATTGCTTGTCTTCGTTTTGTTAGTTCTTTTTCTGGAGTTCTTTTCTGTGCTTTCATTTGGGACGTGTTTCTTTGTCTTCTTATTTAGGCAGCCTCCCTGCATCTGTTTCTATGTATTGGGTAGAGCTGCTACATCTCCCAGGTTGGTAGAGTGGCCTAATGTAGGTGTTCTGTAGGGTCCAGTGTCATAGCCTGCCTGATCACCCACACTGGGCACTAGAAGTGTGCCCACCATGTGAGCTGTGTATACCCTCCTCTTGTAATTGAGCCTTGATTGCGGTTGGCCAGTCAATAGGAGGGATTTACCTCCAGGCTGATTGCTAGCTACAAGGACTGGCTGTGACACTGACCACGGACCTCTGACCACTGTGGAAGATCAGCTGTGTAGGGGTCCACTCCACAAAGTAGGACTTACTTCAGCAGGGCTCTGATAGTCACTGAGTCCACCCCGTGAGTGTGTGCTTGTGGAGGTGGTTGGGTGGTGGTGCTTCAATGTGGTCTGAAATTATCCACTGGATGTGCTGGCTCTGGGACCTCCTGGGAGGTGCAGGCCAAGGTCAGCCACTGCTTGTGTTCTGCCCGGGGCCACCTGGCATGGACTACAAAGTGATCTGCAGATGGCTGCTGCTTGTGCTTGGTTTGGAGGTGCCCAGGTGAGGCCAGCCTGTGAACCAACGCTGCTGCTAGTGCCTGGCCTGGGACCACTTAGCAAGAGGCACAGGGCTCACTGAGGCCAGATGCTGCTTATTTGAGAGATTTTAGGGGAATCTAAAGCATGAGCCCAAAGAGGCTGTTCAAATGGAAAAGCCACTGGAAATAGCTTACGTGGGCCCAAAAGTTGGGTGGGGTGCAACCTCAAGGAATGACCTGCTGTTTCCCAGGTTAATGGAGTTTCAGATATGGTGCCTGCCTGTAGGCTCTGAAAAGGAACAGTGGCTTCTGCCAGCACTTCTGTCTGGGTGAAAGCTAACCCCCAGTTTGCCCTGATGCTACACAGTTCATTTCCACCCCATATATCTCTCGTGTCTTTTAAGCTGCTTGCCCCATACTGGAGCTCAGAGGGAGTGAGTCTGAGTTAGTCTGTGTAGGGGCATTTTAAGAGAAACTGGCTGGGACTCCAGAAGTTTTCCATCTCCCTCTGCCTCAATAACCATTGTTTTCTTTTTAAAAGATATTACTTATTTATTTTTAGAAAGATGTGAAGGGAGGGAGAAAGGCAGAGAAACATTGATGTGTGGTTGCCTCTCACACTCCCCCAACTGGGGACCTGGCCCACAACCCAGGCATGTGCCCTGACTGGGAATCAAACTGGTGACCCTTTGGTTTGCAGGCTGGTACTCAGTCCACTGAGCCACACCGGCCAGGGCAGGGCAATCCCCATTTATTTTTACAGCCAGAAGTTATGGGGACCTCTCTACCTAGCACTGGAACCCTGGGCTGAGGGGCCTGGTGTCAGCTGAGACCCTTGTTTTTCAGGGGGACCTCCACAGCTGAGATATCCCTCTCAATTTTTAGCTGCTACATATGGGTGTGGGACCAGCCCATTTCACATCTCCTCCCATCCTACAAGTCTTGATGTAGCTCCTTCTTTAATTACCTAATGTAGGACATCTGTTCAGCTTGATTTCAGATAGTTCTGAATGGTGGTTTTTCTTAGTTCAATTGCATTTTTGATGTGTTTATGGGAGAAAGAAAGTACCATGTTTAACTACATTGCCATCTTGACCGAAAGTCCCAATTATAGTATATGTTTAACTATGCTTATATTTTGAGATATTCAGTGCTCTTAAACGTACCAGTATACTATAATATAAAAGCTGTTTGATACAACCCTTTTTATTTTGTTATTTTATTTTTTTGAATTGATGAGCTTAGATATAAATTGATAAAACCACATTACAAAATTTGGAAGATAGGAAGAAAATTATGTACCTAAATCTCACTAGCCTGATACAGCCACTTTCACCATTTTATTATATTTCTTTCCAGTCTTTTCATATACTTCTGATTTCCATAGCTGTAACTTTGATGTATAAATAATATTGTATTTTGCATATTAATTTAGTATTTTGTAATAATCAGTACCTAACGTATTATTGTCCAAAGGTGTAATGGCCACTATAATGAGAAGATTTCATCAGACTGAAAGATGAAGCAGGCAGTTTTATAGACTATCACAGAACTTATTACCGGGCCATTTACCTACGGAAAGATTGGGCCGTTGTGGACAGATGGTTCAGCAGTTTTGCACAAATTATTCTCTGCTACCATACCACTGTTACAGTACCTTTTTAATAGTATAACTTGGGTACTAATGTTTGACAAACTAAAGAAATAAAGAATGCAGTAGCTCTAGGGGCCATAACTCCTGGGATTCTTATGATAGGTGATTGCTTATAATCAATACTATTACCAGTTGGATATATATCTCAGTTTTCATGCCATTATGCTCTTGCTATCAAAAATATTTATGGCTACATTTTAAGGAACACAGATAATTATCTGCTAGAAGGCTTTGATATGCTTGCTAAACATAGTGAAGTTTGTTAAAGATCACAGCATGAAAACTTAAAAATGAAATGAAATTTGGGGCACAGATGGAGTTGGTTTTTTTCACATCTACATCTATAAAATTGTCTAAGAAATGCTTATTGAATGGATAAGTTTTATATAATATTTTTTTCACTTTTTTTGTAACTATAAATTTTACTATCCGTGTAATAGTACATGAAGTAGGTACCACATAGTTTATTTAACCATTTCTCTATAATTGGACATTTTGTAGTTTTTTAAAAAGTTTTTCTAAATTAATAGTGCTGCAGTTAACATTTTCATGATTAGAACCCTGCTCCTGTATTCATTTATATTGATAGTTATTTGTGTGGCCTGGAATCATAGAAGTAGATACACTGAATTTGGAGATATGAAAATTTTCATGGTTCTGGATACATATTGCTTTTCATAAGGATTATATCAATTTATAGTGTTATTAATGAAAAATGAGAGTGATTTCATCTTATGAGTTTTGCTGACTTGTATCTGTGACTTTTTTTTATTGTGGATTTTTTATTTTCCAGATTCTTGTCTTTTACTTTTTACGATGTCTTCTGGCTTTTGTGAGCTGTACCTGTGAACTTTACTTTTACAAGTGAGTATAAAAGCTTTGCTTCTAAAAGTGCTATGGGGAAACCAAGTATAGCATAGGTTATTTTTCTGATAGTGTTTAAAAATAGAAAACCCTTGCCTTCTAGCTCCTAATATTATACCTAAAATGCAGTTTCTTGTTTGAAACTAACTGTTGGAGGTGAATACTTCTAATTATCACTTTTTTCCCGAGGTTTCTAAATACTGTATCTTCATATTATTAACTTTAATTCTGTTAATACATATCTAACTAATCTTCTATTTGATAGGATTTAGTAGAACCTTATTTTGGGTTCTAAGATATAGAATCATGATTTACATCTTCCCCTCAAACTTAACTGATAGGAATTTATTCTCATTGTAGGACTCAACTGCTCTTATTTGCACCCAATAAATGTATTTCACCAAGTTCCTATTGGTTGATTGAATATTAGTGGAAGAATTAAACACTTTATGTTCCACTAATGAAAATAGCTACCTTTTTTTTTTTTTTTTACATGAAACCTAACAAACATCTTATTTTGATAATACTATTAAAAGTATTTGGATTTAATAATCATTATTAAAAATCTTCCCACTGCAAAGCAGTTAAAAATGTCAGATAACTAAAGATGTTTGGCCTTGACTTGGGGTGGAATATAGGAAAAAAAAGAAAGCCAATTTTGCCTCTGAGGATTATGACCATAAGTTGGTCTTCATATTGGTTCGCAACTGAATTCAAATCACCCAGATGGTTCCCTAACGCCCAAGTCGAGAATCTGTTTTAAATTGTTCTGGGCTGGTAGTGGCCACAGGCCACTGATAAAAATAAATGTAAAATATTTTTTATTTATTCATTTTTTAAATTATATTTTATCAATTATGCTATTAAAATTGTCCCAATTTTTTCCCTTTAACCCCCCTTCACCTGATACCTCCCCATTCCCTCAGACTATCCCCATACTATTGTTGGTCTCCATGGGTCATGCATATAAATTCTTCAGCTACTCAATTTCGTATACTGTACTTTACATCCTCATGGTTATTCTGTAACTACCTATTAGTACTTCTTAATCCCCTTACCTCTTCACCCATTCCCAACCTCCCATCTGACAACCATCAAAAAGTTTTCTGTATCCATGATTCTGTCTCTGTTCATCTTGTTTGCTTAGTTTGTTGTTTAGATTCAATTATTGACAGATATGTATTTATTGCCACTTTATTGTTCATAGTTTTGATCTTTTTCTTAGATAAGTTCTTTTAACATTTCATATAATAATGGTTTGGTGATGATGAACTTCTTTAGTTTTTTCTTGTCTGGGAAGCTCTTTATCTGCCCTTTAATTCTAAATAATATATTTGCTGGGTAGAGCAATCTTGACTGTAGTTCCCTGCTTTTCATGACTTTGAATATTTCTTGCCAATCCCTTTTAGCCTGTGAAGTTTCTTTTGAGAGATCAGCTGACAATTTTATGGGAACTTCCTTGTTAGTTAACTGCTTTTCTCTTGCTGCTTTTAAGATTCTCTCTTTCTCTTTAATCTTTGGCATTTTAGTTATGATGTGTTGTGGAGTGGTCCTCTTTGCATTCACCTTGTTTGGGATTCTCTGGGTTTCCTGGACTTGCATGTCTACTTCCTTCATCAAATTAGGGAAGTTTTCTTTTACTGTTTTTTTCAAATAGATTTCAAGTTTCTTGCTCTTTCTATTTCCCTCTGGCACCCCTATGATGTGAATGTTGGACCTCTTAAAGTTGTCCCAGAGGCTGCTTACACTATCTTCATTTTTCTGGATTCTTTTTTCTTCTTGTTGTTCTGATTGGTTGTTTTTTTGGTTCCTTATGTTCCAAACTGTTGCCTTGATTCTCGGCTTCATTCACTCTACTGTTGTTTCCCTGTAAATTGTTTATTATTTCAATTAGTATATATCCTTCATTTCTTACTGGATCTTTTTTATGTTGTTGAGGTTCTTACTAAGTTCTTTGAGCATCCTTATAACCAGTGTTTTGAACTCTGCATGATAGATTGCTTATGTCCCTTTTGTTTAGATCTTTTTCTGGAGTTTTGATCTGTTCTTTCATCTGGGCCATGTTTCTTTGTCTCCTCATTTTGGCAGCCTTTCTGTATTTGTTTCTGTGTATTAGGTAGAGCTGCTATGAATCCCTGCCTTGGTAGCATGGCCTAATATAATAGGTATCCTAAAGGGTCCAGTGGCACAGCCTCTCCTATCACTCAAGCTGGGTACACGAAGTGCACCCTTTGTGTGTAGGGCTGAATACACCCTGCTTTTGTAGTTGAGCCTTGATTGCTGTTGACAGGTCAATGGGACAGATTTACTCAGGCCCAGTCAGTGGCTTTGTCCACTGACCACCAACCTCTGTTCTTCATGGAGGATCAGCTATGCAGGGCCAGAGAGGTGGTGCTCTGACATGGTCTGTAGCTGTCCACTTGGTGTGCAGGCCCTTGGGTTTCCTGGGTGGTGCAGGCCAAGGTCAGCCCCAACCTGTATTCTTCCCAGGGCCACTGTGTCTGAACTATTAAGCAATCTGAGATGGCTGCTACTTGTGCTGAACTTGGAGGTTCCCAGGCAAAGCCAAACTGTGAATCTAGGCTGGCTACTGCTAGTGCTGGGCCTGGGGCCACTTAGCAAGTGGTATAGGGGCTCACTGAGAGTGGCTGTTGCTCATTTGAGAGGATTTAGGAAGTTGTGAAGCATGAGCCTAGACCAGCCATTCATATGGAAAGTTACTGTTAACATCTTAAATAGGCCCATAAGTTGGGTAGGAAGGAGTTTCAAGGGGTCTCCAAGGAGGGGCAATCAGTGCTAGCTAGGTTAATGGAATCTCAGATATGGTACCCACCTCCCGGCTCTGTGGCTCTGTCGGGGAAGAGTTCAAAAAAGAGACAATGGCCTCTGCCCACCTTTTTGCCTGGGAGAAAGCTGTCCCCTAGCTCTCACCTGGGTACAGACACTTCAGTGCCTCCCTGTATGCCACTGTTCCCTTTCAAGCTGCTACCCTATTGCTGGAGCTCAGAGGGAGTGAGTCCGAGTAAGTCCATGTGTGGGTTTTTTAAGAGGAATTGCTTGGGACTCCAGAAGTTTCTTTCACCAACTCAATCCCTGCTGGTTTTGCAGCTAGAAGTTATGGGAACTTATCTTCTTGGCACTGGAGCCCTGGGCTGAGAGGCCTGATGTGGGGCTGGGAATCCTTGCTCCTGTGATGTCCCTCTCAAATTTTTATTCACCATACATGGTTGTGGGACCAGCCTGTTCCACATCTCTGCCCTTCCTTCCAGTCTGGATCAATGTGGATTCTTAAATTCTGTATTATCAGACTTCTATTCAAGTTAATATCTGACGTTTCTGAGTGATGGTTGTTCTATAATTTAGTTGTGATTTTGATGTGGTTGTGCAAGGAGGTGAGCTGTGTTTACCTATGCCACCATTTGGACCAGAAGTCCTTCTAAAATTAGAGAAGAGAATTCTTAACCCAGCTGTCAAAGAATTAGCACAGGTTAAGTTTTAGTAAGCAAGAAATTATAATAAAAGTAAATCACAGAGCACAAAAGGGAATAAGACATTATGACTGAGAGCCAGCAGACATAACAAAAGAAAGCTGATATATAAAACTTCATTTATTAGACTAAAATAAGTATATTTAATACTTTAAAAAAAATAAAAGAGGGAATTGAAAACACGAATCAGCAACAAGAGACTAATTAATCAATAGAGTGAAAAGGAACTTACAAAATGGGAAAAATATTATAATTGTAAACCATATATCTGTTAAGAGGTTCATTTCTAAAATATATAAGGAGCTCCTACAACTCAATAGCAAAAACACTAATAATCTGATTATAAAATGGATTAAGGACTTGAGTAGACATTTCTCTAAAGAAGACATACAAATGGCCAATAGATACATGGAAAGTCAATCAGTGTCACTAAGCATCAGGGAACTACAAGTCAAAAACACAGTGAGATCACTTCATATCTGTTACAATGACTATTGTCAAAAACAAAACAAACAAAGACAACAAATGTTAGAGAGGATGTAGAGAAATTGGAAACTGCACACCATTGGTGGGAATGCAAAGTGGTGCTGCCACTAGGGAAAACAGTATGAGGTTTCTCAAAAAATTAAAAATACAACTACCAGCAATTCCACTTCTGAGTATTTATTTATCTAAAATAATTGAAGTCAGAATCTCAAAGCGATATCCACACTCTCACATTCATTGCAGCACTGTTTACTATAGCCTAGATTGGAAACATCCTAAATGTTCATTGATAGATGAATGGGAAAAAATATATTATGTATATACATTGACATATTATTCAGTCTTAAAAGGAAGGAAATCCTGCAATATGCAATAACATGGATAAACTTTGAGGATGTTATGCTAAGTGAAATAATGAGTCACAGAAGGACAAATACTGCATGGTTTCTAAAACAGTCATATTCATGGAAGCAAGAGAATAGAATTGTGGTTGCTATGTTTTAGGGGAGGGGGAAATGGGAAGTTGGTAATAAATAGATATACAATTTTATTGATGCTATGTGAATTAGTTCTAGAGATCTGCTGTACAACATTATGCCTATAGATAACAATAATACTGTATTTTACACTTAAAACATCAGTTAAGAGGGTAGATCTCCTATTAAGTGTTCTTACCACAATAAAATAAAAAAAGATTTAAAAAGAACTGAGACTACAAAAATAACCAGGCAGATTTGAAAAATAACCAAACAGAACTTCTAGAAATGAAGATATAATAATTGGTATTTAAAATTCAGTGGATAGTTTTAAAGACACGATTAGACACTGCTAACAAGTAAACTAGATAATTGATCTGAAGGAATTACTAAGAATTCAGTACAGAGTGACAGCAAAAGGAAATATAAAAGAGGTTAAGAATAAAAGAGGTTGAGTGTTCATTGACACACTAATTACAATAACCAAGATTGGAAACAACCTATATGCCCACTGACATTGTGTATGGTAAAGATCTGATATATATCTAATCAGGTTCTGGGAGATGATAGAATAGAGGCAATATTCAGGGAAGTAATATCTAATAATTTTCCATAATTGATGAAAAAATGCTAATCCACAGATTCAGGAAGCCTAACATATCCTGATATGGATAATTACAAAGGAATTAATGAAACTGTAGAAGATAAAGAACAAAGAAGAAGATCTTAAAAGTTGACAGAGAACTTAATAGATTACCTACAAAGGAATGTTAGATAGTTAGACTGACAGAAGACTTCTCAAAAGCCAAAGAGAAAAAAAGTAGTATCTTCAAAGTGCTGAGAGAAGATCACTCTCATCCTAAAATTGCATACTCAGCTAAACGATCTTTTAAGACCAATAGCTAAATAAAGATCTGATATATATCTAATCAGGTTCTGGGAGATGATAGAATAGAGAGAGGCAATATTCAGAAAAGTAATAGCTAATAATTTTCCATAATTGATGAAAAATGCTAATCCACAGATTCAGGAAGCCTAACATATCCTGATATGGATAATTAAAAAGGAATTAATGAAACTGTGTAGAAGATAAAGAAGCCAAGCAAAAACCAGAATTTACCATTAGCAGAGCTTCACTAAAAGAACTTCAAAAGGATATTCTTAGGCAGAAGCAAAATTATTTCAAAAAGAAAGCTTCGAGATGCAATAAGGAAAACTGAGCAAGAAAATAATTAATATATGGGTATGTCTGAACAAATTTTGACTGAATGAAGCAATAATGATTTTAAAAACCTACAAAAAAATTAAAAGGAAGTGTATAATTGCTTAAGTTTGAGAATCACCGACTTAAATAACCATTTATTAACACTTTGGTTTATCTTTTTCTGATAACTACCATTTATTGAGCAACTGTGCCAGGCACTTTTCTGAGCACTTTACTGTGCATTGTCCTCACAGAAACCTTGCAAAGTAGGTAATTGTTATCTTCTTTTTACAGATGAGGAATCTGACAGAGTGATTATGTAACTAGACAAGGGTGTCACTGCTAGTAAGTGACAGAGCCCAAATTTGAACCTGTGCCCATTTGAGTCTGAGGCCTATTTTTCCCCCACAACATCATGCTCTTTTTCTATTGTCATAAGACATACCCTAGCACAGAAGGTATACATTCCCTCACAGGGAGAGAGCTTCTCTCCTGCTTAAGGTGTAAGAACATTTGGGTTTCCTTTGCACATGAAAATTGCTAACAAACCTGTCAAGACTGTTTGATATTTGACTTGACATCTTCATTGTGCTCTGTTGAAACAGGCATGTTTTTGTCTTTTGATTTGAAATTTTCATCCCAAGATTTGCTGTGCTGATAGTCTTGGCCTTTCTTCTAGGGCTGTGTGCAAGAAGTTTGGGTTGCATGTGAGTCGAATGATGTTAGCCTTCTTGGTTCTCAGCACTGGCATGTTCTGCTCATCTTCAGGTAAGTAAAAGGGCATATGAGGGCATCACAGGTTCACTGTTATTTCAGTTGTGTCGAAAGAAAGAACTTGTCCAGATATAGGTTAATTTGTATAACATGTCAATAATTTGCAGACCATTGTTATCTACACGATCTTGAATGATCTTTACAACATTGAGATAAATATTTTCTCATTTTTGCTGGAACTTAGAATGATGAGTTCACTTACTCAAAGTCAAGCAGTTTATAAGTGGTAGCGGTGTTGTTTTTATTGGGTTGTTTTCTATTACGTTATTGTATATTTTATCACTATAAGGCTAAAAAACAGAGGCACCCCCTGCCTTTCTTGTAGTTAGGGGAAGGAAAATCATTTTCTTATTTTTCTCAAGAAGGTTCTTCTGCCTGAAAACCCTGTTCTTAATGGTTTTCCTTTCTGCCTAATATTTGCAGTGTATTCTATAAAGGTATAAATCTTCTGTTGGGGTATTTTTTACACTAAGCTTTAGAAATTGAGAATAAAAACTTTAGAATGGTGGCTTTTAAACTATGCTGCCAGTGAACATTTGTTTTTTATGAGTTGAGCCAAGGTAGCCTGCTGCCAATTCTCTGGAAAATTTAAGTGACTATATATAATTATCTCAATTTTAATTTCTGCTTGTGTATACCAGAATCTGGTATACACACTAAATATGCACCAAAAATAGTGTCCAGCTCAAAACTATATATTTTTCCTTTACTGACTATCAAAATCCACGTTGTTTTTCAGAAACCTCTGGGTTCCACACCAGAGTAACTGAGAGTTAACAAGACTCTCCACAGGTCCTAAACGAGACTGTGGTCTGCCCTCTGAGCTGGCAGAGACCTGAGATTCCTTTGCCCTCCTTGTGTCTGCATTGGCAGCTGGAATCTGCAGATGGTATGGTGTTGATGCCATTTAGCATTTATCTGTCAAGGTTGTACCCCATGTGCTTTTTTAGTTACTTTGCTACTCCTAAAATTGATTTCTATGCGAAGAAGATACCTGGGAGTGTCTTTAGTTTTGTAATCTCAGTTCAGCACAGCTCAGTTCAAGGCATCCTTTGATACAGAACCTCTGAACTCTGCTGAGTTTCTTAAATCACATTGCCTGTTCATTGTGGTTTTTGTTGGAGTTGGTACTGAGTTTTCTTCCCTAGTGCTAGGTGAAGTAGACCTCATACAGCATGGAGATGCAGATCCGCATTTTTGTGTGGAGTTGGTGGAAACACTTTGATCAAAGGTCACTGTTGCAGAGAACCTGAAAATAGTCAGTCCTCTGCTGTATACAACAGTAAAATAATGCAGATGGAAATAATTAGGGGGATATCTGAAGGCCAAACGTATGTATAGCAGGGCTGCCAATCAACATTTGGCCTTTGAGAATGCTTCCTAGAATTCCTGTGGTGCACAGGTTGGTACCTGGACAGCCTCCAAAGACTCAGAAGATAAGCTTCTTCAGAAATAGATTGTCAGTAGTGGCTCTAAGTTTCTTGAAGCACATTTCCTGCCTGGAAATATAACCTAAGGTTATACCTGGGGAACCTAAAATTTTGTAAGTTTTAGATTTGGGGTACAGGCCAGGAGAGGAATGGCATGGTTGGTATTATGTAATTGGGTGATGTGTTGGTACCTAAAAAACAAGAGTGAGGAAATAAGAAAATCATCGCATTTAATTTTTTAAAGGTGTATCACTTTACTGCTCATTTCTAATATAGCATTGCTCAAGATATGTTCCTGGTTTTTGACATTTTGCAATGTAGGTACATTTTTAATAATTGGTACTTATTAATCTCAAACTCCTGTCCCTAAACCTCTTTTTCTGTTTTTTAATTTCTTTACTCTTGCAGCATTTCTTCCTAGTAGTTTCTGTATGTATACTACATTGATAGCCATGACTGGCTGGTATATGGACAAGATTTCCATTGCTGTGCTTGGAGTTGCAGCTGGGGCTATCGTAGGCTGGCCATTCAGCGTGGCTCTTGGGTAAGAAACTAATACAATTCGTCTTCCTTGTATCACTGGGCATATATTTAATCTTAATGTTAAGTTATCTCTATACTCTCTGCATAGGACCTAAAGTTAGAGGAGTTATTTGGACCTATAATGACAGGGAAATGGAATAATATTTCTCTAAACTTATAACAACTTTTCAAGAGAAATCAATTATTAGCGCTTTATAAATGAGAAGGTAGAGTTCGAGAGGTGGCTTAATTTTTCTTTAAGATTATGTTTGCTTTTGGATCCAGGCAATTCTGACTGTAGCTGGATTTTTTTCCACACTGCTGTGCATTTCTTCCTGTGCTGTGCATTTCCCCAGTAGCTAGGGCTTGAAATCTGAGTTCCTTTCAGTCCTTCTTGCCCCCAGAATTGGTTTTCCTAAGTTCCATAGTATATCTCATCTCTTTTGTACTGTTTGTTCTTACCACTTCTATTTGTGCTGCCTTAATTTATTGCCTGTATCACAGGTAATTTAGAAAAATGTTTTAGCTTGATATTAAGGTTATTATAGTAGCAGTATATCCTTGTTATTAAAAAAAAGTACCAGATTGTTTGAAGTTAAAAGAACTCTTAATTTTAGACTTTGTAAGGCCGCATATGGTCTCTGTTGCATAGTCTTCTGTGTGTGTGCATGTGTCAGGTCCTTTAACTAAAAAGTTTGCCAACCTCTTTTACAGTGTCCAAACTCTAACATGACTTACAAAGCCCTTATCTTTCCTCCTTTTTACCTCTTCAGCCCCTTTTAACTTCCTCCATTCCTTTTACTCTCTACTCCATCTACATTGAACTTCTGGGAGTTCCCCAAATACCTCTGGATTGTACATTTTGATTGGTCTGCCTTTAGCTGAGATAAGTGATTTCAGGATCACAATCAGTTAGCAATAGACCATCATTTATTGAATTTTTTATGCTAGCTAGGCATGACTAATACTGTGAAAAATAAACAGTATGATTCCTGTTCTTTTGGAGCTTGCATTTTATTAGGAAAAACAGCATTGAAAAAGTAATTAAAAGTGTGATAACTTGTGTATTATGTGCCATTGAGTCAGCTTGAACTCCTGGCGACCCTATGAATGAATGACATCTACAATGTCCTGTTCTCAACAGCCCTGCTCAGCTCTTACGTAATTCATGCCTATGGCTTCTTTATTGTAGAATCAATCCATTTTCTATTTGGTCTTCCTTTTTTCTTGCTGCCTTCTATTTTTCCCAGCATTATTGTCTTTTCCAAAGAATCCTGCCTTATCAGAGGAGAGATACAGTATATAGAAATGTAACTAGTTGGGGGGAAAAAAATAAAACACAAATGTTAATGCAAAATATAAGTAAAAGAATGTGTAAATTCAAATTATAAAACGATATTCTGTGACAGCACATGCTATATCAGTGATAGAGATGATTAGTGCCATATAAATTCAGAGATGGGTTAAATTGGTTCTGCAGACTTTATGGAAGAGGTGGGAATAGGATCTGTAGTTGACATTTGAGTAGATTCCGTGTCAGTATGTTTGTGTAGGGAGAGAATTCTTTGTGGTTGGAGCATGGGTAAAGGCTGAGACTAGCACCCTACATTTGGAAGTCATAGATAAGAAGGTGATTGTTCATGCAACAAGAGTGGAAGCACCTACTGAGAAAAAGAGAGTAGAGAAAGAAAAGTAGATGCTTATTTTGGGGAGCTATGACTATAATAGAGTACTACCATGAGGTAGGGGAAAAAAGGAATCCTACAAAAGGAGCACTAGGGAAGAGTCCAGGTAAGAACAGGAGTTAGAGAGTCTGAAGAGGAAGGAATAGATGTTTTGTGTCAGGTACAACAGAGACAAAGGGAGATGAGACTTGGTGTGGCTCAGTTGGTTGGAGTGTCTCATAGACCTTAGATCAATTAAATTAAATTTAATTTTTTTAAAAATTAAATTTATTGGGGTAACATTGGTTAATAGGATTACATAGGTTTCAAGTGTACATTTCTATGATACAAGACCTGTATATTGCATTGTGCACCCACCACCCAAAATCAAACCATCTTCTGTTATCATATATTAGGCCCCCTTCACCTCCTATCTCCTCCACCCCTTTCCCCCTGGTAACCACCACACTGCTGTCTGTGTCTAAGAATTTCAGTTTTATATCCCCCATATATCCTAAGAATTATATGGTTCCTAGGTTTTTCTGACTGATTTCACTTAGCATAATATTTTCAAGGTCCATCCATGTTATCACAAATGGCAGTATTTTGACTTTTCTTATGGCCAAGTAGTGTTCCATTGTATATATCTACCACGTCTTCTTTATCTAATCCTCTAGCGAAGCGTACTTTGGTGTTCTCCATGTCTTGGCCTCTGTGAAGAATGCTGCAATGAACATAGAGGTGCATGTATCTTTGTAAATACATGTTTTCGAGTTTTGTAGGGTAGGCACCCAGGAGAGGGATTGCTGGGTCATATGGTAACTCTTATTCTTAATTTTTTGAGTAACCTCATACTGTTTTCTTTTTCTTTTTTCCTGATTCAGTTGCTTTTACATTTTTTTAATAGTTGCATTCACAAAGACTTGTACATTCACAATTGTGGACAGTTTCAGGGCCTGCTGTATGCCAGCAGAGGGGCTCAGGGCTTCCTCAGTACAAACTCACAGAGCACAAATTCTGAATCACACAAGTATGAAGACCCAGTTCTAATAATACATGCAAATGAAAGGTCCAGTTTTACAGTGAGCTCTGTGTATGTGAATCACACAAAATCTTGGTGGCCTGAATCTGTCCTTTCATTTGGTAAATGGTCAAATAGCACATCTCAGGCACCGTGCACAGTCTTGGGGACCAATGAAGATCAAACCTGGAAGACCTATACCCATGCGGCCCTTGAAGCAGAGACAGAGAGAGAAATAAATCTGTGTGCAATGGGGAAAAACAGAGCCATGTGGTGATGACTAACAATGTCTGCTGAAAGGGTCAATTTTTAAAAATTTTAATACTTATTGTATTTTTTTCATTACCATTTAGTCCCTTTATATCCCCTTTCCTCCAACAATCACCACACTGTTTCCCATGTCCATGAGTCCTTTTTCCTTTTTTCTCAATTCCTCCACCTCATAACCCCGCTCCCGCAACTAGCTGTCATCTGCTCTCCATCTAAGAGTCTGTTTCACTTGTTAGTTCAGTTTCTTCATTAGATTCCACATATGAGTGAAATCATATGGTATTTTTCTTTCTCTGACTGTCTTATTTCACTTAGCATAATGTTCTCCAGGTCCATTCATACTGTCACAAAGGGTAAAATTTTCTTCTTTTTTACTGCTGAGTAGAATTCTATTGTGTAAATGTCCTATAGTTGTTTTATCTACTCATTATTAATGGACACTTGGGCTGCTTCCATATCTTGGCAATTGTAAATAATGCTGCAATGAACGCTGCTTATGTTCTTTGGAATTAGTGTTTTGGGTTCCTTTGGAAATATTCCCAGAAGTGAGATCGCTGGGTCAAAAGGCAGATCCATTTTTAATTTTTTGAGGTATCTCCACACTGCTTTCCACAGTGGCTGCACCAGTCTGATTCCCACCAACAATGCAAAAGGGATCCCCTTTCTCCACATCCTCACCAGCACTTGTTGTTTGTTGATTTATTGATGATGGCCATTCTGACAGTGTGAGATGGTATCTCATTGTGGTTTTAATTTGCATTTCTCTGATGATTAGAGATGTTGAGCATCTTTTCATATGTCTATTGGCCATCTGTATGTCTTCTTTGAAGAAGTGTCTATTCAGATCCTTTGCCCATTTTTTAATTGAGTTGTTTGTTTTTTTGGTGTAAGTACTTTATAATTTTGGAAATTAACCCCTTATCAGATGTGTCAGCAAATATGTTCTCCCTTCTGTGGATTGTCTTTTTATTTATTTTTTATTTTTTTCTGGGGGCAACAGATTTGGCAACAGGGTTAAAGGGCATCATTTAATCAATAACCACTAGATGACAAAAGGCAGGGATTAATTTTTCAATGTCCCACATTAGAGAAAAAAGGCTTCTTTGGAAAAAGGTGTGCAAGGCACGTCACACCTGTCCAAAAACCCTTTTGCTTACTATACTTAGTTTGGGCTGAGGGGAATATTTTTGGTTTCCCCTCTCTCAGACCTCTGGGGTCTTTCTGTCAAAGCCATTAGGGTAGAAAAGAGAAACCAGTTTTAAAGTGAAGCCCACAGACCACCCCATACTTCACCAACCCAGCTACTTAGATTGTCTTTTTATTTTGTTGATGTTTTCCTTGGCTGTGCAAGAACATCTACGATTGATGTAGTTCCATTTGTTTATTTTTCCTTTTGTTTCCCTTGCCTGGAGGAGATATATCCAATACAAAATTTCTACAAGCAATATCTAAGTTTTTGCTGCCTATGTTTTCTTCTAGGATTTTTATGGTTTCAAGTCTAACATTTAAGTCTTTGATCCATTTTGAATTTATTTTTGTGTGTGGTGTAAGAAGGTGGTTTCATTTTTCTGCACATATCTGTCCAATTTTCCCAACACCATTTATTGAATAAACTGTCTTTATCCCGTTGTATGTGCTCTGTTGAATATTAATTGACTATGAAGGTGTGGGTTTATTTCTGGACTCTCTTTTGTTCCATTGATCTGTGTGTCTTGATTTTATGCCAGTACCATGCTGTTTTGATTATTGTGGCCTTATAGTATATTTTGATATTAATGTAATTCCTCCAACTTTGTTCTTTCTGAGAACCACTGTTGTTATGCCACGGCCCTTTATGGTCCCATATAAATTTTTGAAATATTTGTTCTAGTTCTTTGGAATATTGACAGGAATTGTGTTGAATCTATAGATTGCTTTGGGTAGTATGGACATATTAACGATGTTAATTCTTTCTATCCATGAACATGGTATGTGCTTCCACTTATTTATATCATCCTATTTTACTCTCAGTTTTAAGAATTGTATAAGGTAATACAAGTGCAAACACAAGCTAATTTCCCTGTTAGTTCATTATTGACATGTAAAAATGCAACTGATTTCTGGATATTAATTTTGTATCCTGCTACTTTGCTGAATTCATTTATCAGTTAAAGTAGTTTCTTGGTGGAATCTTTGGGTTTCTCTATGTACAGTATCATGTCATCTGCAAATAAAGACAGTTTTATTTCTTCCTTTCCAATTTGGATAACTATTATTTCTTCTTTTTGTCTGATTGCTGTGGCTAGGACTTCCAGTACTATGTTGAATAAGAGAGGTGAAAGTGGACATCCCTGTCTTGTTCCTGATCTTAAGGGGAACGCTTGTAGTTTTGGCCTGTTGAGTATGATACTGGCAGTGGGCTGGTCATATATGACTTTTACTATGTTTAGGTATGTTTCCTGTATTCCAACTTTGCTGAGTTTTTTTTTTTCTTTCCAACCATTGCTGAGAGTTTTGATCATAAATGGGTGCTGAATTTTATCAAAAGCTTTTTCTGTATCTATTGATCTGATCATGTGGTTTTTATTCTTCATTTTGTTTCTGTGGTAAATGATATTTATTGATTTGAGAATGTTGTACGAACCTTGCACTCCTGGACCATACTGTTTTTCATAGTGGCTGTACTAGTTTACATTCCAACCAGCAGTGAATGAGGTTTCCTTTTACTCTACAACCTCTCCAACACTTGTTATTGCTTGTCTTGTTATTAATAGCCATTGTAACAAGTGTGAGATGGTAGCTCATTGTAGTTTTGATTTACATTTCCCTAATAAAAGTGAGGGTAAACAATCTTTTCATGTATCAGTTGGCCATTTTTATGTCTTCTTTGGAGAGGTATCTGTTCATATCCTCTGCCCATTTCCTAATTGGATTTTATTTTGTTTGTAGTTGGGTTTTATGAGTTCTTAATATATTTTGGACTTTAACCCTTTGTTAGAGCTTTTGTTTGCAAATATCATCTCCCATTTAGTTGGTTGCCTTTTTGTTTTGTTGCCAGGTTCTTTGGCTCTGCAGAAGCTTTTTAGTTTGATATGGTTCCATTAATTTTTGCTTTTACTACCCTTGTCTTTGTGATCAAATTCATAATATGTTCTCTATGATCAAGGTCCATAAGATTACTACCTATGTTTTCTTTTATGTAGTTTATTGTTTCAGATCTTATATTTAGGTCTTTGATCCATTTTTAATTAATTTTTTGTACATGGGTACAAACTGTAATCTAGTTTCATTCTTTTGCATGTGGCTTTCCGGTTTTCCCAGCACCATTTATTGAAGAGAGCTTCTTTTCTCCATTGTGTGTTTTGGGCTCTTCTGTTGAAAAATATCTTCCCATATACATGTGGTTTTATTTTGGGGTTTTCAGTTCTGTTCTGTTGACCTCTATGTCTTATTTTTCTGCCAATACCATGCTGTTTTGATTGTCATAGCTCTGTTGTATAATTTGAAGTCAGGTAGTGTGATACTTCCCGCTTTTTTTTCTTTCTCTGAATTGCTTTGGCTATTCACAGTGTTTTGTTTGTTTTCCAAACAAATCTGATTATTTTTGTTCTGTTTCTTTAAAAAAAAAACTGACATTGGGATTCTGGTAGGGATTGCATTAAATCTGTATATTGCTTTGGGTAATATGGCCATCTTAACTATGTTGATTCTTCCAACCCATAAACATGAACTATCTTTCCATTTCCTTGTGGTTTTTTCAGTCTCTTTTAATAATGCTTTGTAGTTAGTATTCAGTGTATAGGTCTTTCACATCCTTTACTAAGTTTATTCCTAGGTATTTTATTCTTTCCATTGCAATTGCAAAAGGAATTGTTTTTTTCATTTCTTTTTCTGAAGTTTCATTGTTATATATAGGAAAGAAATGAATTTTGTACATTGCTTTTTTTATCCTGCAACTTTACTGTATTTGTTTATTGTTTCTAATAGTTTTTGTTGGTGGAGTCTTTAAGGTTTTCTATGTAAAGAATCATGTCATCTGCAAAAAGTGGCACTTTTACTTCTTCCTTCCCAATTTGGATGCCTTTTATTTTGTTCTCTTGCCTTATTCCTCTGGCTAGGACTTCCAGTACTACGTTGTGTAAGAGTGGTGAGAGTGGGCATCCTTGTCTTGTTTCTGATTTTAGAGGAAAACCTTTCTGTTTTTCATCATTGAGTATGATATTGGCTGAGGGTTTGTCTCACATGGCCTTAATTATATTGAGGTACTTTCCTTTTATACCTATTTTATTGAGTGTTTTAATCATAAATGGATGTCGTAGCTTATCAAATGTTTTTTTCACATTTATTGATAAGATCATATTATTTTTATCCGGTTTTGTTAATGTAGTGTATTACATTGATCAATCTGCATATGTTGAACCATCTTTGTGCCACTGGAATGAACCCCACTTAATCATGATATATTATTTTTTAATGTATTCAGTTTGCTTATATTTTGTTTAGGATTTTTTCATTTGTATTCTTCAGAAATATTGGTCTGTAGTTTTCTTATTAGCCCTGGCTGGTTTGGCTCAGTGGATTGAGCGTCGGCCTGCGAGCTAAGTGTCGCTGGTTCGATCTTCCAGTCAGGGCACATCAGAGAAGGAAAACTCTGACTCCAAAAAACCTCCGCTGCCTTGCGGCATACCTCTTCAGGGGAAAGGCTAAGGGAGTAAACCCCGACAGAAAATCCAGAGCCGGAGTCCCTAAGGCGGTTTGATGTTGTAGTCAACACCGGCAACTCCTGCGGCGCACCTGAAGCCAAGCTGTATTGACTCTGTCTTTCCCTTGGACCCTTCAGCTGCGAAGAGAGGGGGGGGTCTGCTGCATGGACAACAGCAGACCCTCCTTATCACCCTGCCCAGGCTCTGTAGCTTCAGCTTCACTGGAGAGGACACTCCAGCGTCATCGCAAGATGTCGATTCAACACGGGACGAGACAGATACCGTGTCACTCCCGAGTCGGACTGCACAACCATTCTCGGCGGTGCAGATAGACTCTTAAGAAGCTATACCATCGTCTCTCGAGACGGACGGCTGCCGACAGTTTTCTTATTTTGTGTTATCCTTTCCAGGTTTTGGTAGTAGGGTTATGCTGGCTTCATAAAATGTGTTAGGAAGTTTTGACTCTTCTTCAATTTTTTTGGAAGTTTGAGAAGGACAGGTTTCAAATCTTCTTCGAATATTTGGTAGAATTCACTAGTGAAGCCGTCTGGTCCTGGACTTTTATTTTTGGGGAGGTTTTTGATGGTTTTTTCAATTATCTCATTGCTGATTGGTCTGTTGAGGTTTTCCAGTTTTTCATGGTTCAGTCTAGGAAGGTTATATATTTCTAGGAACGTTCCCATTTTTTCTAGGTTATTGAATTTGGTGTCATACAGTCTTTCATAGTATTCTTATATGATCCTTTGTGTATCTGTAATGTCTGTGGTAACTTCTCTTTCACTTCTGATTTTGTTTATATGGGTATTTACTCTTTTTTTCCTTAGTGAATCTAGCCAGAGTTTTGTCCATTTTATTGATATTTTCAAAGAACAAGCTCTTTGTTGTATTAATTTTTTGTATTCTTTTTTGTTCGCTATTTCATTCAATTCTGCTCTAATTCCTTTCTTTTGCTGACTTTGGGTTGCTTTTGTACTTCTTTTTCTAGTTCTTTAAGATGTGATGTTAGGTTGTTTACTTGGATTTCTCTTTTTTATTGAGATAGGCCTGTAATGATATAAACTTTACTCTTATTACTGCTTTGCTGCGTCCCAGAAGTTTTGATATGTTGTATTGTCATTCTCATTTGTCTCTATAAATTTTGTGTGTATATGTATTTATTTTTATTGTATTTTTTCCATTACCTCATACCTTCTTCTACCTCCACCAGTCCTCCTTGCTGTCCCCCTACCCCTGCAATCATTACACTGTTGTCCATGTCCATGAGTCCTTTTTCTTTTTTGCTCTTATCTCTCCACCTTCTAACCCCCTCCCTCCGGAGCTATGAATCTGCTCTCTATTTGTCTGTTTTTGTTTGTTATTTCAGTTTGTTCATTAGATTCCACATATGAGTGAAATCATATGGTATTTTTCATTCTCTGACTGGCTTATTTCACTTAGCATAATGTTCTCCAGGTCCATGCATGCTATCACAAAGGGTAAAATTTTCTTATTTTATGGCTGAATAGTATTTATTCATTGTGTAAATGTCCCAGTTGTTTTATCCACTCATCTACTGATGGACACTTGGGCTGCTTCCAAATCTTGGTGATTGTAAATAATGATGCAATGATCATAGGGGTGCTTATATTCTTTTGAGTTAGTGTTTCAGGTTTCTTCGAATAAATTCCCAGAAGTGGAATCGCTGGGTCATAAGGCAGTTTCATTTTTAATTTTTTGAGATAACTCCATGCTGCTTTCCACAGTGACTGCACCAGTTAGCATTACCACCAACAGTGCAAAAGGGTTCCCCTTTTTCCACGTCCTTACCAGCACCTGTGTTTTGTTGATTTATTGATAATTGCCATTATGACTGGTGTGAGGTGATGTCTCATTGTGGTTTTAATTTGTATCTCTCTGATGATTAGTGACATTGAGCATCTTTTCACATGTCTGTTGGCCATCTGTATGTCTTCTTTGAAGAAGTGTCTATTCTGGTCCTTTACCCATTTTTTAAAAAATATTTTATTTTTTTTATATAGAGAGAGGAAGGGAGGGAGAAACAGAGGGAGGGAAACAGATATATATGAGAGGAACATCAATTGGTTGCCATTCTCATGTCCCCAGCTGGGGACCTGGCCCGCAACCCAGGCATGTGTCCTGACAGGGAATCAAACCAGCAACATTTTGGTTTGCAGGCTGTGGCTGAGCCACTGCTAAGTTTTATAAGCTCTTTATAAATTTTGGATATTAACTCCTTATCAGATTTATTGGTGAATATGTTCTCCCATTCAGTGGGTTGTTTTTCTATTTTGTTGATGGTCCTTTGATGTGCAAAACCTTTTTACTTTGATATAGTCCTATTTGTTTACTTTTTTTGTTTGTTTTATCAGGTATGTCTGATAAAATATTACTATGAGAAGTGTTTATTCAATAAATGATGTTTGGAAAATTGGACAGATATGTGCAGAAAAATGAAACTAGACCACCTTTTTATGCCACCACAAGAATAAATTCAAAATGGATTAAAAACTTAAATGTTAGAATGAAAATAGTAAATGTCCTAGAAGAAAACACAGACAGAAAATGTCTCTATATATCTTTTTATCTCACCCATTATTTTTTCTTAGAACCAGTCATTTTTTTTAGTTGCATATTTGTGGGTTTTTTACTTCCTTTTTGCTATTGATTTCTAATTTCAAGGCATTGTAATCAGAGAATATGGTTGGTATAATTTCAGTCTTCTTGAATTTGTTGAGGCTAGTTTTGTGATCAAACATATGGTCCATCCTTGAGAATGTTCTATGTGTTGTGGAGAAGAATGTGTAATCTCAAATCTGAAATTCTGGGATGAAAGGCTCTGTAAATGTCAGTTATGTCCATTTGGTCTAATGTGTCAGTTCAGGCTTATATTTCTTGATTGATTTTCTTTCTTTCTTTTTTTTTTCTGAACAAGATGGTTTATTGAGTATGCGACACAGTGGGCTCGGGTCTTAGAGTCAGACGCCAGTCTTTTATTGATTTTCTGTTTGGGTGATCTATTTAGTGCTGTCAGTGGAGTATTAAGGTCCCCAACTGTGATTGTCTTTTGGTCTGTTTCTCCCTGTAGTTCTGTGAGTAGTTGCTCTATATATTTTGGTGCTTCCTGATTGGGTGCATATATATTAAGAAGTGTTATGTCTTCTTGATGTAGTGTCCCCTTTTTCATCATAAAATGTCCATCTTGTCTCTTTACCTTTGTTATCTTGAAATCTATTTTGTCAGGTACAAGTGTGGCTATACCTGCTTTTCTGTGAATGTTATTTGCTTGGAGAATCATTTTCACCCCTTCACTTTGAATCTACCTTTGTCTTTGCAGCTTAGATGTGTGTCCTTAAGGTAGCATATGGGTTTTTGTTTTTGTTTTTGTTTTTTAATTTTCTTTCTGAGCTGCCTTACTACCTTGGTTAGTCATGGTACGTATTTGGTGGGTTCCTTCTCTCTCTATGCATCAGTGTGTATTAGTGGCACTCTAGCAGATTAATTTGGAAAAGTCTTTCTGCTATTTTCCAATAGGTGGCGCTGAGCCACTCTTTTTAGCTCTGAAATCCCAGTGCTGACCTCTGCAGTTGCTGTCAGTATGGCTGTGTTGCTTGGGGAAATCCAGATGCTTTCTTTGTTTTGCCCTCCTGGTAATGGTGATCTCAAATCTCTGAGGGGTTCCCTCTCCATGTGCCCCAACTGGGGATCAGCCACAGAGTGTACCCTTTGTTCAGAGGAAATAGTGGTTCTTTAGTAATAGATCTTGGGTTTACAAATAATGCGCTTCACAACCTGACACCAAGGATGACAGGAGGCAAGTTTTGAGAGTCTCCAGGGTGGCATGGCTCTGTGGCTTTCTTTGTATGGAATGCCACCGGCCTGACAGCTGCAGCAGAATCCCAGTGTTGTGTCCTTGCCCAGGTCTCTTGACAAGGACACTGTTGCTCCTGCAGGAGTGCCCACTGAGGCTCTGCTCTTTCTAGCTGAAGGAAGTGCCAGCCACAGTTGGCTTCCTCTCCTCCCCAGGCTGAGCCCACCCCTGAGCTCCCGGATGCAAGGCTGTGTCCTTGGCCAGTCTGAGCCCTCCTCCCTCCTTGCCTTCCCTCTCCCCTGTTTGTTCCTGCTTGCCTGTCTTTAGATGCTTGAATGTGTGGATCTCTTAGGCATGCCTGTATGTTGAGCAGGGAATCCTTTGTTGAGTTACAGCTGTTCAACTTGTTCAAATTTCTGGGAGAGAGACCGGAGGGATCTTTCATACAGCCATTCCTCTGGTGTCACTGCATATCAGTCTTAATAGCTTGATGCTGGACCTTAAAGAAGAAATAGTGAAGGCAACATACATACTCCTTGCTTAAGGAATTTAAGTGAGGGGAAGAAGAGCAAATAGTATCAGAAGAGGGAATAGCAGTTCAAATCAAGTTTATAATATGATATTGCTAAAAATATATCATGAGAGGGAGAAATCAGTATTTATTTGGCATGGTTGGTGAAGGACAGTAGGCTACATTTACTTATAATTAATGTATTTTAAATGTCCATTACACATAAATATGTATAAAATAGAGCTCATTGCAGAAGCTCAATTTTTATATTTCTTGTGCAGCGTGGGATGCATAGCACTCTGGTGGATCCTGTGAAGAGAACAGTGTATTTTTGAGAAGACATCCTCTCATGTATCAACTTTTTTTCTCACTATAACCACTGAAGACATATTATTCTCAGTCCAGCATAAGGTATGCTTGAATCTGACCTGTCTATATTCTAAGTATTTAACTCTTTGCTTTCTGTTTCTCTGTTAAATAGTTCACCTATTGCCTTTGACTTGCTGGTCATGAAACGCAGGTGGAAGAGTTTCTTTCATTGGTCACTTGTGGCCCTGATACTCTTTCTGGTGAGTTTTCTCATTTTCTTGTTTTGTTCTAAAGTTGTTATGAAAGCAACTTCTTTTTTTTTAATTTAGTTTACTTTAATTTATTAGGGTAACATCCGTTAATAACACTATATAAGTTTCAGATATCCAGTTTTATAATACATCATCTATGTATTCCACTGTGTGAAAGCAACTTCTGACGTAGGAAAGAGAACATTAGGAGTTGACTTTGTTTTTTATTTTGAAGTTTATCTTATTAACATTGTAAGAATGTTTACAGCAAAACTCTGCAATTGCGGTGTATTTTCTACTCCGTTTCAGGTACCTGTGGTGCTCATCGACAGTTACTATTATGGGAAGTTGGTGATTGCACCACTCAACATAGTTTTGTACAATGTCTTTACTCCACATGGACCTGATCTTTATGGTAAGGCTTTATAAGATTGGACAAGAGTTAGGAGGTAACTTAAATTACCTGGGCTTTCAAATTTTAATTCAATTGCCTCATTTTATCAAATATGGAATTTCTTTGCTTGTAATTGCCTTTTCTTATTTAAAAATAAGTGTCACTTGAATATAGTGCAGTGATGATATGTTGCCACTAAATAATTCTCCTTGATTAATGTGATAATTAGATTTAGCTTTCTATTAGACCTGCTGTCTGTTATTCTCAGTTTCAAAGTAGTGAGGACTCTGGGTATGGCATGGCTTTTGATACTACTCTTTTTTAAAATTAAAAGTTCCTTTTTTCTCTACTCATTAGAAAATTAATATGATAACAAAAATAAGAAAATAAAAACATCCATAATCCCATAACTTCCAAATAGCTATTGTTAACACCTTGGAGTATATTATTCCAGACATTTTCTGTACATGTACACATTGGTATTATTTTTTATTTTTTTAATTTGCCTTACTTTGGTATTAGGCATTAGGGAAAAGTTTAGAAAAATCTTTAGACAAAGCATAGCAAGTGGGAGTGAGTGGGGTCAGCGTAAGAGGGGAGGTAGTGTTGATGTAAGAAAGGTCCAAACCTGTAGAGAATTTTTATAAGAATTTGAGCCAAACTGACAACACATGCCAGGGAGCAAGATCTCAAATGCTCCAAAGAATAAATTTTGCAGCCTCTTTTATGCATTTGAAATTAAGGAAGGAACTAAGGAAGATTAGATGAGGGTGGGAGAAAGCAAGGCAGGGATCCAATCAGGTTAAGACTCTGTGCTCTCTTAAGGGTGATCATGTTTTAGAAGGGGGAGCCTGACAAGAGTTATTTCAGTGGTGCGTTAACCTAGATGCACTGAAACGGTGGATAGGCAAGACTTGCTTAAGGCAAAGATAAGCCTTTTATATGAACAATTTGACTTCTGATCAAGATGGAGGCATAGGTAGACACACTTTGCCACCCTCCACAACAATAAGAAATACAACTACCTCAAAACTAAAAACAACCAAAACTACCAGAAAATTGAACTACATAGAAGCCCAACAAACAAAGATATAAAGAAGCAATGATCATCCAGGCAGGGAGGAGGGGCAGAAAAGGGGTGCAGAAGACATGGTGTGGTGGCATTGGTGGCAGCAGCAAGGCAGTGGCTGTGGCCAGCCAGCAGAAAGAGCAGTCACACATTATAAAAGTCAGAGGGACCCTTGGGGAGCAATCCCAGCCCCAGATCAGACCACACAGCTCATAGCTCCAACACCTGGGAAAATAAAGCCTCATTGCTTGTGGCTGTGAAAACCAGTGGGGGTTGGGGTGGTGGAAGAAACTGCCGGTCTCTCAGTGGAGTCTGTTTAGAGGACTCCCATGGTCCTAGAATATCTGCAAACCCACCCACTCTGGGAACCATCATCAAGGCAATAGCTAGAAGGGCACTAATCCCATAAGGGAATTGGGAGATGTGCCTGGAAAAGTGGTGAGTGCCGAGCAAGTGGCATTGTCCCCTCTTGGACCCCTCCCCAACATACAGTGCCACAACATGGTGAAAGGGGTCACCCCACACTGATGAATACCTAAGGTTCTGACCCTTACAATGTAACAGGGGCGACAGCTCTACCTAAGACTCAGGCAAACACAGGAGGCTGTCAAGTTGATGAGACAGAAAAATATGGCGCAAAAGAGTGAGCAGATCAAGGTTCCAGTGGGAGAACTAAGTGACAAGGAGATAGCCAACCTAACAGATGAGGAGATAGCCTACCTAACAGATGCAGAGTTCTAAACACTTGTAACAATGATGCTCACAGACTTCACAGACAAGATTAAGTAGGACAAATGCCTAAGGGAAGAAGTGAAAGGAAGGAAAATCCACATGAAACCAATGGTGAAGGGAAGGAAACTGGGGTTCAAATCAATGCATTGGAACATAAGGAAGAAATAGTCAACCAGTACAGAATGAAGAAACAAAAGCTGAAGAAAATGAAGAGAGGCTTAGGAACCTTTGGGACAACTTTAAACATGCCAACATCCAAATCATACGGGTGCCAGAGGAGAAGAGGAAGAACAAGAAATTGAAAACTTATGTGAAAAAAACAATGAAGGAAAACCTCCCTAATTTGGGGAAGGAAATACACATACAAGTCCAGGAAGCACAGAGAGTTCCAAACAAGCTAGACCCAAAGAGGACCACACCAAGACACATCATAATTAAAATGCCAAAGATTAAAGATAAAGAGAGAATCTTAAAAGCAGCAAGAGAAAAGCAGAGAGTAACCTACAAAGGGGTTCCTATCAGCTGGTTTCTCAAAAGAAACTTTGTAGGCAAGAAGTGGCTGGCAAGAAATATTCAGAGTGATGAAAAGCGAGGACCTACAACCAAGATTACTCTATCCAGCAAAACTATCATTTAGAATGGAAGGGCAGATGAAGTGCTTCCCAGACAAGGTAGAGCTAAAGGAGTTCATCACCAAGCCCTTATTATATGAAATGTTAAAGGGACTTCTTTAAGAAAAAGAAGATCAAAACTACGAACATTAAAATGACAACAAACACAATTATCAACAACAGAACCTAAGAAAAATAAAAACAAAAGCAAACTAAGCAAACAACCAGAACAGGAACAGAATCATAGGTATGGGGATCATTTAGAGGGTTATCAGCTGGGATGGGGAAGGGATAGAAAGGGGGACATGGTGCAGGGACTAAGAAGCATAATTGATAGGTACAAAATAATAAAGGAAAGGGAGAAGCAAAATAACTTACAGGCATGACCCATGGACATGAACTAAGGGGGGTGGGATTGCTGGAGGGAATGGGTTACTGGGCAGAGGGGAGCAATGGGAAAAAAGTTGGGAGAACTGTAACAGCATAATCAATAAAATATACTTCAAAAAGAAAGAATTTATGTGCCCTGATGTGACTATCTACCGTGACCTGCCTAGTTAGAAATTTATGAGCAGATCATCCCAGTGAAGTTACTTCCCATAGAAACCCTTTTTCATCCACAATAGTATGACCAGTTTAAGGTTAAGAGGGAAGAAAAAAGTAATGCTTTCTGTCTGGGATGCATTCGTTTTCCACTTTACTGCCATCTCTGCCCCTCCCTGTTGTCTTTCTCTCAGTCAGCCATTTTTTCTTTTTTTTCACAGCCAGCCACTTGTCCCTGAGGGTATTTGAGTTAGTGAAGCTACAAAGGGATGAGCAAGAGAGAGGTTTCTGATCAGGCCATGCAAGTCAGTAAACAATTTATGAGACAGTTTTTCATTAAAATACATATAGTTTCTTCTGCCTTAACCTTTTGAGGTTTTTATAGCACTTCACATATGATTGTCTTGAGGCTCTGCTATGAAGCAGGTTAATATTCTCAATGAGCCTCTTATGAATTTAAGCCATACCCACCTCAGTGTGTCTCATCAATTTAAGCCATGCCCACTACTTTTCTGTGTCAGGTTGAGTGAGGAGATTTAAAGTAAGCACATAAATGAAATTTAATTGGGCCTCCTGGGGTTTGGGGAATATTGTCATTTTAGATAGTAAGTAATAGCTTAAAATAAACTGTTTTGTTCAGTGAATTGAATTCACAAACTGCATGGTTAAAGAATGATTGCTAAGTGAAGGAATTTCAAAAGGCTCTTTTATGACTCTAAGATCCCCAAGGATGTGAGAAAAAAACCCACTTTTAAGCTTTTGCCTCTAGATGTCTCCCTTTAGCTAGAAACAGTTTGCATGTTTTTAATTGCCCCTTGTTTTAGTTTACCTGTAAAATTTTATTTGATTCTACTATAAGGGAGACTTTTCTTAGACCCAGATTGCACATTAGAAATTGGTTTACATGGAATCTATTGGTTGCACAATATCTAGTATGTATGGGTGAATAAGTTACCTTAATTTGAGTTTAATTATGAAAAATTGGCTTTTCCACCATTTGAATGGGTTATCACATAGTGATGTTCTTTCTGATTGCTTATTTATAAACTTTGTATTAGAGTATATGAATGTTACATATTTTTGTAGTCCTTTAGATTGATGAAGTTTATAAATCTGGAAATTAGCAGGTTGGTAAGGAGGGTAGGAAAGAAAGAATAAATTCTGATTTAAGTTTATAGTTCTAGTTTAACATTGGATGGTCAAGGACCCCTGGGGTAGGTTTTGGGGCTCCAGCAGAGCAGTGGCCAGTGTTTCCTTGAACGTTGGCATCTGCTTTTCATTTTGGCCAACATTTTAGTGGAAATGATCCTTGGGGCTCTGTTCATCTGCTTTGATGAACCTGGGGTAGTTTCAGTTCAGATTTTGCTGTTTTGGGTATATAGGAATTGATCACTTTGGGACAGTGGGAATTGTCATAGCGGTGTCAATAAGACTGATGTAGTGCTGCAGTCAGCCAGAAGGAGGGGTTTTCTTTCTTTCTTTCTTTCTTTCTTTTTATTTAGGTAATATCGGTTAGTACAATAGTAGTATATAAATTTCAAGTGTACGACATTATAACTTGATATCGGTATACTTTATTGTATGTTTACTACAAAAAGTCTGCTTTCCAACTGGTACTATGTGTTTGACCTAGGGATTGTTCCTTGATGGTAGAATTTTTGTACTTTTACCTCACCTTTGAATTTGACAATGTGAGGAGGGTTGATTTTCATTCTTTGAAGGAGCATTAACTCCTTTTTGCTTCAGCAGGCCTGTAGAGAGAATACTTCTTCCATTTTAGTAGTAGGCATTCTTTGTATGTTCTAGCTCTTCAGTGAAGATCTGTCATGAATGAATGGATGATTAAATTAATGGATGAATGGACAAAGTCTGGAGTATCCATCAGATTACATTAGTGGCCTGATCACTGTAATGTCATACAACTACTTTGGTTAGATCTGTTGTGGTGTAGTAGGTTGGGATTTTCTTGATATCAAATAAGAATAAGTACTTTTAAACCCCGAAGCATTTTATGATTGTCAGCTGATTTTGTTATAATTGGTGAGTACATTTGATAACTGTCAAAGACATCTTTTACTAGAAGCTTTGATGCTGTACAAGTCAAAGATTTTTGTCAAGGAAACTTCAGCTCTGTTACTTTACTTCTATGTTTGGCACTATTTGGTGTTATTTTGACTATTTTGTAAGAGTCTCCTGCTCTGAGTTCTTCATTGGGTATGGTAGGCATACCATATCTTATTTGAAAATTAAAAATGCTGATAGTTTTTTGCATACATCCCTTAGTGCTGTTTCTTATATATAAGAACATAGTTTTGATCTTCTTCTTTTTCTTAAATAAGTCCCTTTAACATTTCATGTAATAATGGTTTGGTGATAATGAACTCCTTTAGGTTTACCTTGTCTGGGAAGCACTTTATCTGCCTTTCCATTCTAAATGATAGCATTGCTAGGTAGAGTAATCTAGGTTGTAGCATTCACAACTATCAACAACTGAATCTAAAAAAGAGACAAAGTAAACAAACAACTATAGCAGGAACAGAATCATAGGTATGGAGATCATTTGCAGGGTTATCAGCTGGAAGAGGGGAGGGGAGAATCAGGGGAAGGATGCAGGGATTAAGAAGCATAATTGGTAGGTACAAAATAAGACAGGAGGATGCCAAAAATAGTAGAGGCAATGGAGAAGCCAAAGAACTTATATGCATGACTCATGGACATGAACTAAGGGGGAGTTGCTTGAGGAAGGAGGGTACCAGGTGGAGGGGTGCAAAAGGGCAAGAAATTGGGACAACTGTACTAGCGTAATCAATAAAATATATATTTTTTAAAAAGAACATAATAAGCCTATAAATACTTCTTGAATGACTGGATAAATTGATTTGAGTTAAAGAAATGTCAACTAAATTGATTTTGAGCATTTATTATGTGTCCTCATAGAACTTGTTGTCTAATTAGGCTGCAGACACATGAATAGATCATTACAGTTCAATCTATTATGTGCTGTAGTGGAAAAACACTCAGGGAATCATAGCAGCAAGTCCATCTGTTGGTGACAGGAAAAACTTCTCAGAGATAGTGGTTTTTGAATTGAGCCTGGAAGGAAGAGTGTAGGGGGTTGCTAAGTAGACACTAGGGAGGTACATTTCAGACACAGAGAATGAATGTCAAGTGTAGGGATTACTAAAACAAAAGATTGAATACTGAGCTCTTTAAAACAAAAAAATTAAAGTAGTTTTATAGCATTATCTGAATTTTAGGCAGAAACTACACAAGCATGAGAAAGATAATTTCAGTCCCTCTATTGTTATTGTAATAATATAAATATTTACTCTATCTATCTGGTTCTCAAATGGACCTTTCTATGCTTTCTTGGCCATATAGCATATATTAACGATATATTCCAGACCTGAGCATGTCTTTTGAAGCCAGGGGAAAGAAAGAAAGTTTTCACAGCTATTAATAGCTTCTGTTTATTGAATGCCTACTATATACTAGAAATTTTACACATTCTCTCTTCTTCCCATTACAAAAGCTTGGTGAGAAAGGCATTATTTATCCTTATTCCCAGATGAGGAAACTGAGGTAGAGTTAGTGAGAGAGTTGCCACATAATTAAGTAAGTGGCAGAAATGGGTTAAGAGCTCAGGGTTGTCTTTCCACTGAAAAAAACCTTAGCAAACCCCTGGAGTTTGGCTCCTGAGATTTTACAGGGAAATAACCTTGCAAAAAACAGAGTTGAAAGTAGTAGAAGATAAGATCCAACTTATAGAATGGGCGAAAAGTTGAACCTTTGAGGGTCTGGTGCAGTTTGGCCTGGAGGGAGATCAGGAGCCCCTGCAGAACTTTCACGGCAGAGGGCTCTCCTTCACAAGGGAGCAGTGCGCCAGGCCCTGGTCAAAGAAAGATAATGTTTGGACGAGGTAAAGAGTACTTGGCATGTAGGAAACTTAGAGTAGTGTAGATATAAAATTGCAAAGTCATGGGCAAAACATCTCTGTGGGGTCAAAATAAAGAGGTGAAATTTAGTGCTGCAAAAAAGAAAGTTGTCATGGCACTGATTTGCCTCTTATCCTTGTAACATATCGAGTTCTCATATATTGAGGTTGATAAGTGCATTTGTGTGGTGGGTGAAGGGCGGTGCTCTCTGATGAGTACACAGGCCTAGCTAGGTAAGGTGTGAGAGGACAGGTAAAAGAAATAATCTTCCCTCCAAGTTAATAATGGATCTGCTCAGTGATGCCATTCTGCAGCCTAGGATAAGATTCCTGCCTGTTTATGTGCTTTATCAACATCTATGAGATCACTGGACAAGAAATTTCAGAAGGTAAAAGTGAATGCTCTCTATTGAAAGCCCCCAGTTTTCCATTCTCCCTGTAGCAGAGGATGAAGCCCCCATGGAGTCTTTTGAGGCCTGCTTAGAGTTGACTGCCAGCTGGAATTCTTCTAGAGCGTTCACTCTTTTTTTGTTCAACCTTGGTGGCTTTTCCCTCTTGGTGGTTGCAGATTTGACACTTATAAGAATGATTTGCTGTAATTTACTACCTACAGTTCTATAAAATTATAAGCCTATTAAGTGGTTCCCCTTCATTCAATCTATGGAACAATAAGCATTCCTTCGTTTAGCCTCTCTGAAAGATCTCTTTAGCCTGTTTGAATGAAAGAAATTGACTTTCTCTGAAGAGGGAGGTTGGTGAGTCACTCCCTGCAGAGGCCCTGCTTCCAGCTTTTTTTCACCCTAACGTTTGCACCAGTGAAATGCTTAGCTTGTCATTTGGATGCAATCTTTCTGCATCGCTCAGCTTTGATACTTTCTGAGCAGCAGTACTGACTATCTCCCTGTAGATAAAAGTTTTACTCTTTTTTTTTTTTCTCTTTTAAGGAAGATGTCTCATCAGGTAGGGGGAGGACACTGGCTAACAGAGTTCACTACTTTTGTCCCCTTTTTAATACTGTTGTCACTTGAACCTTTTCCACTCTTGGCTTATCCCCCAGTTTTTGCCCCATCCTTCAGAGAGATAAGTCTATTATGTAATATTCGCAGCCTAGCTATGAACTTAGGTCTATGAGCACTGAACACAAAAACAGTTTACCAACTTAATACTTATGGTTCTGCATCTCAAGAGTTCAGTACACCTAGGTAAAAAGATAGTCAGCCCTACAGGAGGGTATAGTAAGTTATGCTAGTTACCAATATTTGCTGGAAGCTGGAAGAAACACTATGTATCTGCACGAATCAAAGAGCAAGAGGCTTTTTTTTATTGATACTTATTATCTGTGATAGGTGATATAAAAGATGTCCCCCCCTTTCTCACTGGCCACTCTGGCTTTTCTTCTCAAGCTCAGGTTTCCAGAATTTGTTAAGGAAAAAGGCAGGTCAGGGTTGATAGCAGGCCCTCACATGGGCAGTCAGGAGAGCATTGTTAAAAAAAAAAAAAACTTCCTCTCTGGAGTCCTCCTAAAGAACACATTAGGAAATGTGCTGTTAAATATTAATTAAAATCCATAGAAGACAAATATTTCTGTTTTGAAAATAAAACCATTCATTTGTTTTCTGTAACACAAAAGGTTATTTGTAAAGAATAACAAGATATAAATGTCTCTGATGAATTTGGTTTGGGTCAGGACCTCTGTTCCTGAATAGGTCGAATCATTGTCTTTGGACAGGAAGGATTGAGTTTCCCCGGTAGGTGACACGTAGTTGAACTTGAGTCTTTCCTTAGGGTACTCCCCAACTCCGTTTTATTCCTCCTCCAAGTGTTTCTAGCATTATCGGTTTGGTTTCTAATCTTATTTTGCTGTGCAAGCTCCAAAAATGTCAGGTTTTTCTGACTGTTCCTCTGCCTTTCGATTACCCTTTTAAGCAATGCTGATTGCAGGAAATTGCTGTGGTACAAGGCGGGTGTCACAACACAGTGATTAAAACTCCTGTGTATCATTCACTGCCTGATTGAAGTAATCATCCAGAGGGGAGGAACAGATGAAAAACCTCCCAAATGTGTGTGTGTGGGGTGGGGTTGGGGGTGGGGGCTGTTTCTCATCATTTGGGTTTAAGGATTTTGAGTTAAGGAATCAAAGCTAATGTGGACTTCCGGCCAAGATGGAGATGTAGACAGACACGCTGTGTCTCCCTCCACAACTAAGAAGGAATACAACTACCTCAAAACTAGAGACAACCAGAAGTTCCAGAAAATCAAACTGCATGGAAGTCTAGCAAACAAAGATATAAAGAAGAAATACTCATCCAGACAGGTAGGAGAGGTGGATCCTGGGGCAGAGAGGACGTGGTGTGGTGGTGGCAGCAGTGGTGGCAGCGGCAGGCCAGTGGAAAGCGCAGTCACACGTTTTAAAAAGTCAGGAGGCCCCTGGCTTCTGTGGCTCGGTGGATTGAGCGTCAGCCTGTGAGCCAAGTGTCGCTGGTTCTATTCCCAGTCAGGACACATGACTAGGTTGCATGTCAGATTCCCAGTTGAGGGCCCGAGTGAGAGGCCACTACACAGTAATGTTTCTCTCCCTCTCTTTCTCCTTTCCTCTCTACAAACAAACAAACAAACAAACAAATTAATTAATTTAAAGAAAAAGTCAGGAGGGACACCTGGGGAGCGTTCCCAGCTCCTCACTGAACCTCGCAGCTCATGGTCCCAGCACCAGGGAAAAATCAAGCCTCATTGCTGCCAACTGTGCAAACTAGTGGGCATTGGGACGGAGGCAGAAACTGCTGGTCTCAGCAGAGTCCGCTTGTTTAAAGGGCCCCCACGGTCCTAGAACGTCCTCAGACCCACCCACTCTGGGAACAACGGCCAGGGCAGCAGCTAGAAGGGCGCCAGTCCGGTGCGGAAGTGGGAGAGGTGCCTGGAAAAGGGACGAGTGTTGGGAAGGTGGCATTGTTCCCTCTTGGACTCCTCCTCGACAACATGGTGAAACAGGTCGCCCTGCACTGATGAATCCCTAAGGCTCCGCCCCTTACAACTAACAGGATCGACAGCTCAACCTGGGATGCAGAGGCAAGCAAACACAGGAGCCTGTCAGAGTGAGGAGACAGAGAAGTATGGCCCAAAAGGGGGAACGGATCAAGGTTCCAGTGGGAGAACTAAGTGACAAGGAGATAGCCAACCTAACAAATGAGACAGACAACCTAACAGACACAGAATTCAAAACATTGGTGATAAAGATGCTCACAGGCTTGAGAGATATGCTTGAGTATGGCAGACGCATAAGGGAAGAAGTGAAGGTTATGCTAAGTGAAACGAAGGAAAATCCACACAAAACCAATGGTGAAGGGAAGGAAACCGAGGTTCAAATCAATGATTTGGAACATAAGGAAGAAAAAAGCACTCAATCAGTGCAGAATGAGGAAGCAAGAATTGAAAAAAATGAGGAAAACTTCCCAAATTTTGTGAAGGAGATGGACATACAGGCCCGGGAAGCATGGAGCGTCCCAGTCAAGCTGAACCCAGAGAGGACCACATCAGAATGCATCATGATTGAGATGCCAAAGGTGAAAGATAAAGAGAGTCCTGGGGGCAACAAGAGAGAGGCGGAGAGTTGCCTACAGGGGGTGCCTATAGGACTATCATCTGATTTCTCAGAGGACACTTTGCAGGCAGAAAGGGACTGGCAAGCAGTATTTAATGTGATGAAAGGCAACCTGCAACCAGGATTACTCTATCCAGCAAAGCTATCATTTGGAATGGAAGGGCAGATGAAGTGCTTCCCAGACAAGGTGAAGGTAAAGGAGTTCATCATCACCAAGCCATTATTATATGAAATGTCAAAAGGACTTACTTAAGAAAAAGAAGATCAAAACTGTGTGTCAGGGCAGCCTGTTGTGGAGCAAGCGCGAGAACCAAACAGTCGGAGACAACCAAATTAGAATTTAAAGAGCCTTTATTAGCTGGCCAGCGACTGCCCACCTGTCCATAAGCCGGACTTAGGTGGACAGCCCTGACCTTAGGGATTGGGGGTTGTATAAAGCATTTCAGGTGCATTCTTGTTCCTGCAGGTGGGAACTTGGACAGAAATACAGCTTGTATAGACAAAAATTTTCCACTATTCCCCAGGTTATAGCTCAAAGGAATGGGTCACTGCTCAAAGGAATAACAGTTAGGTTAAGTTCCTTGTTCTGCTTGGTTGGAGCATGCAACTGCGGGGGTCTGGTTCCCGGAACCCAAGTTCAGCTGATTATCTACTGGCTGGACATCTAAGAAATACCCTTTAACACAGCCCTGATCTGAGAAATCGCCCAGAGACTGCTGTGGGAACAGATAACTGGTTTATTGAGGGACCAAAGGAAGGGGGCAGGGGGTTAAGGGAAGAGGCAATTCCTGGACTGACTCAATGGCCTGTAGGAGCAAGGGAAACGGTGGCAGAGGTGGGGAGGGCAGCTCCAGGTCCTCCTTGTGGGCCCATAGGAGCAAGGTGATTCCTGGTCCTCGTTCGTCGTTCATCGGTCCTCGGTCCTCCTCGTGGGCAGTGGGAATTGCCACCGACACTTCTGCAAACACCTTTTTTTATGCACTTTCGGTAAGGGGGAGTTTGCTTATTGACATATTCAGTAGGTCATTTACATCTCATTGCTTTCCCCCTCCCACACCAGCTTAGTTAACATATTGGGCTAGGTCCATTAGTATTTCCTCTGGGAAAGTGTCAGTCCATCAACATATCTTTTGGGAACTGCTAAGTCCAGGGCCAGGTTGATTAGCATATACCAAAGTCCAGGTGTGCATGATCTGACACTGGGAACACTAAAATGACAGCAAACCCACAAGTATCAACAACTGAATCTAAAAAAGAAAAAATCCAACTAAGCAAAGCAGAATAGGAACAGAATCATAGGTATGGGGATCATTTGGAGGGTTATCAGCTGGGAGGAGGGAGGGAAGAAATGGGGATATGGTGTAGGGATTAAGAAGCATGATTGGTTGGTACAAAATAGACAGGGGGATGTTAAGAATAATATAGGAAAGGGTGAAGCCAAAGAACTTATATGCACGACCCATGGACATGAACTAAGGTGGGTGGGATTGCTGGAGGGAAGTGGGGTACTGGGCGGAGGGGAGCAAAGGGGAAAAAAATTGGAACTACTGTAACAACATAATAAAATTACTTAAAAATTAAAAAAGCTAATGTGAGTAAGGCTTGTGTTTTTAGTCATTTTGTTTCATTCTGAATCTTCAAAACTTCTGAGCAGGGTCTGGGTCTCTGAACATGGTTTTCCTAAGGAAAGCAGGTTTTACTGTTTACCCAGCACAAGGTTCCCTGTATACATAACTATAAAATATTAGTTGAGCTTATCAAGGGGAAGGGTACTAGAATGGAAATGGGATGAACAGGTGAGAAGAAAACAGGAAAGGCCTGAATAGCTCAATTCTGCAAGGGTGCCCCCCACCTCCCCTTCAGATGCCAGTGGAATGTCCAGGTGGTTGTTGCCGTGCTATAGGTAGGAAGTTCCAACAAACCCCTCTCCGGGTTCAGTTAATTTGCTAGAGCAGCTCACAGAACTCAGAGAAACATGTATTTAGGTTGACCACTGTATTCGAAAGGATCCAAGTGAAGAGCCAAGTCGAAGAGATACTTGGGGCAAGGCACGTGGGAGAAGCTGGAGCCCGTGCCCTCCGTTCTCTTTTTACACCTCTGTGTTCACCAGCCTGGAAGCCCGGCCTGCCGGGTTTTTATGGAGGCTTCACTGCACAGGCTTGGTTGATTAAAGCATTGGCCATTGGTGATTGAATTTTACTGCCAGCCTCTCTCCCGTCCCTTTAGGTCAGAGTTCAGGGGGTAGGACTGCATATCTAAAGTCTCCTAGCTAACCTAACAAAAGACCCTTCATCACTCTCATCACTTAAGAAATTCCAAGGGCTTTAGGAGTTGTGTACGGGAGTGGGGGTGAAGACCAAACACATATTTCTTATTTTAAATCACAATAACACCACTAACCTATTTAAATCATTTGGTTGTTCTAAAAAAGTATTTGTCCCATTTGGGCATGGCTATTTAAACTAGATACAGTAGTCAGTATAGAAAATATAGCTTAATATTTGCAACTTGATTTCTGTCTAAAAAATGACCAGTCCCATTCTCTTCCCGTCTTCTGTCTTCTGCTCTTGTGCTTTCTGTGTGTGGCTGAGCATGGAAAGAGTGGGCTTGCAGACTCTTTTTAACTTGGGGCATTGGATCATCAACATTACTCAAACAAAGAACATTAAGAGTCAAACACCATAATGCGTATCGAAGGCACTCACTAATGATTTCTTATCTCTTTGTTTCCCTCAGGTACAGAACCCTGGCATTTCTATTTAATTAATGGATTTCTGAATTTTAATATAGTCTTTGCTCTGGCTCTCCTGGTCTTGCCACTGACTTCCCTTATGGAATGCCTGCTGCAAAGATTTAATGGTGAGTGGCATAAGGGATGATAGGTTTTCTGGGAGGAAAGAGCAAGTAACAATGTATACCAAGAAGTGAAAAAGATTCTGCTTATTTATGCTCCATTTTCCTCCTATGGAAATAGTTGGCTTATTGAATTTTCAATCTGTATGTGTAGATTATTTAGATCCCTGTAAAGATTTGGTTGCTAATTGCAAGTTAAAGTGGCACAGAGGAGCTTTATAGCCCTTGAAGTGAGAAAGTCAATATAATTTACAGAACCATTCAGGGAGGCAAAAACACATAAAATCTCAGAATATAAGTCTATTTGATTGAGTCTTCTGCTTTTTAAAGAAATGTGTGTTAACATGGTAGATTGCTTAAGATAATCAATGCTAGAGCAAACATTCTTTGGGAAATTACTTCCACCCAAAATCTGAAAACTAAGCCAAACTGAATCCTGAAGTGTGGGGAGCTTTGGACTTCCTAAGAAGCATAATGCTCCTCTTTGTTTTGTTTTGCTTCCATGTTTGCCATATTGTGAAAATTTTACACTGTCATTGTTTTGCTTGCTCTGCTTCTGTATTGCACAGCCAGTATTTTCTCAAGTTGTCAGGACTTTGAATATCTAGTGCCCATAGTTTCTTTCATGGAAGACAGATTTGAACAGAAATTTATATGACACTTGGAAAGAGATTTTATTTCAGATTTTTCAGTCTGATTTGGATGCCATGTGACTGATCCCTCCATTCCACCCCTTATTCTGCTTTTCTACTATTTATGGTATTTGACAAGTTCACTGTATTATAATAATAGACTATGAAAGCAGCCCTCAGAGTCACTTTTGTTTTGTGTGAGTGTAACAGAACCCCTGGGCTGCTCTGATTGAAACAGAACCCATGGGCTGTTTAGTTAGAGGCCTGATTACCCGCCGCCAGAATTATAACTCTCAATACCAGAGTTTGGTGGAAAGAAAAAGAATTGTTTATTTGCACATAGTCCTGCCTCCCCCTCCCAGACCTGGCCAGTCTTAGGAAAGTCAGAAACACTGTTTCCCTACTTCCTAGGCACAGTTCAGCTTTACCAGTAGCTGCCAATCACTCAAATCTGATTGGCGAGGTCCTTTCTGTGCTGTGGTGCCCTCCAGCTCTCAATGCAGAACCACCTTGATTCTCAGCCTCCTTGTAAACTGCCTTCTTCCTGTAAACCACATGGATCTCCTCTCCTTCTCAAAACCGCATGGCGAGAGCTTCTTCCTTAAGCAGCCTGGAGACCCCTTTTCCTTCAAGCCACATGGAGGGAGCACATGAGAGCCAGGGCCAGAGAGCGAGCGAGCGAGCCCCAGAGAGCCCCAGCTAAAATGTCCGCAGCTGCTTATATCTCCCTGACTGCATCCCCTGATGCAGTGGGTGTTGCAAACAGTTCTGACCATTCACAGAACCTTACGTAGGCTCTGTAGGCTTCTTCCGTACCATCCCACAGTCCAAGATCCCTTCCATCTTCCTGAGCCTTGGAAGTAAAGCGGATCTTTGTGCAACAATGTTTCCAGCCACTAGCCCCAGGCATGCAAGGGCATCCTGAAAGCTGCTTCCTTTTCCCTATCTCCTAGCCGCAAACTCTGGGGTTTGTTTTTGGACTCCCCTGTTTCTATAACATGAGGACTGTTTTAACACAACTGTTGCTGGGGAAAACGAGCTCTTTTGCAGTGTCAAGAGAAAAGAATTTCAAACGGCACATGCAATGAGAATTTTAAATGTTATGGCAAGATTTTATTGAGGTTAAGGGAATTAACACATCCTCAGGGACATTAGATGGCAGGCAGGCTCTCACAGCAACTGCCATGAGGCTCTTGTTAATCCTCTGTATATTTTCTTTGTTCTTGGTAAAGAACAGGGCACCATTCGAACCATCCATCCCAACTTCCTGATTCTTCCTGGGCTTGAGTTGGGCCCTCCTCCCAACCAATCCCTTTCCTGGACCTACTGCGGTTCCATGCTCTATTCAATCCAGTTACCTTTCCAGTATTTCCCAGGCTAGGCTCTGCCCCACTGTGTCATTACCCTGGCTCTCACTGCACCTGTCCAAAAGTAGAGACACTCCCCCTGGGCTATCTTGACTTCTGCTCCAGTCAAAAGTTCTGTTATGTCATCTGGCTTCTACTGTACTTGTATAGGAATTTTCTCTCATCCCCTTTCCGGAAATCTGGTACCCAGCCAGTAGCACCCTCATGGAGATTTTCCCATCTGCTCTGGATTAATTCTCCTCGGTGGCAGTCCCCTGGAGTGTGTGAACGAGTCTGTTTATGCTGTAGCATCCTAGTAAACTCAGTGGAATGCTGTCCTAATACCTGCTTCAGCTTTCCAGTTTATTAAATTAAGCTTAATACTTATTCAGCTCCCTAGTTTATTAAGCTTAATATTTTATTCCTTGTGCTTCCTTCCTTATATTAATAATTAGCTAATGACACTGACATTTTCCCCATGAAGACCTTTGACCTTGTAATCATATAAGGGTAAATGGATGAAGGTCTCATCTTCATGGCTGCTTTTTGCTGTCAAGGATCACAGCACTGCCTATTCCCAAGCCCAGAAGGTCTTATCTGCTAAAGGAAGAAAGGAACAAAAAGGGAAAAAGAGTCTTTTTGCCACAAAGAGGGATTTTATGAAGTCTAGGTCAGTCAGTTGTGCCTGGGAGGCAGCATACATGATGTCTAGAGGATGGCGATATTGGATAAGCTGGCTTCCTTGTTGTGTTCTAGAGGTGACAAATTTGACAAGGTTAAAAGACATAGTTCAAAAATGAGGAGAATTATAGCAAGTAAAGGTCTGCTGAGAGTTAAGAACTAGGTAATAGAGAAAGGGACTAGTTGATTATGTCCCAGATTAGGTTGGAGGAGTGGCTTCTCTGGACCAAGGTGTGTCCTACCTGTCTGAAGCCCTCTTGTTTGCAGTACTTAACTCAAATTCTGCTTGGGAACATTCTAAGATTTCCCCCACCAAGAACTTTGGACCTTTTCTGTCTGAATCATTAGGGCAGAAAAGGAAAGCAGTTTCAAGTGAAACCAATAGACTGCCCCATGCTTCATTGACTCAACCATCTAGTCTTGACAACATGTCAGTCCAGCCAAACCGTTGATTCTTACTGCAGGAGAGGGTGATGCACATGGGCTTCTAATGAGAGGCCTATACTGTGTGAACAAGCAACTAGGTAAATAAGGTCATAGGTATATGCCCTATGAAAACAGAAGGAAGAACACAAAGGTTAATGAACCCAGCAAATCATAAATCAGTTTCTGAATTTGCAAGACTGTCAGTTGAGAAGATTTCCATGTACCAGGCTTTGCTGGTATAAAAGCAAGCAGAGACTACTGGAAAAGGGGAAATCCCCAAGCCAGGTTCTGGGCAGCGGACTGAATGCCCTCTTGGCCATGGAGAGAGCAGGCTTGTGCTGCTGAGCCACAGGAAGCAGGGAGTGTGCACAGTCTGAGATGGCAGGAAAAGGCAAAAGAGGAATGGAGCTGTGTGCTCCCGTTGCTCACGCTCAGCTGGGCTTGGCAGTGGCTGTGGGGGGGCTCCCCGTCCTGCGCAGAAGATGGGGATGTAGCAACTGGGCACACTTGGGGTTTCACGTGCCAGAAAAATCCAAGGCAGCAGTGGGTGTGCAGTTGCTCCCTGCATTCTGTGTTCCACTGTCATCCATATGCTCATTGCCTTCGGGGACCCACAGCACCAGGGCCATTTTGCATGCAGGACAGGGCATTCCTGAGCTGCAGTCTGAGCTGGTCGGGCTGGAACAGAAATATGATAAACCAAAGAAATACAGGCAGTAGCAGAGGGGTGGGGAGAGACAAGTAAAGTGAAGATTGAGTTTTCTTTTTTCTTTCTTTCTTTTTTAAATCCTCACCCGAGGGTATGTGTATTGATTTGAGAGAGAGAGAGGAAGAGGGTGAGAGAAAGAAACATCGATGTGAGACAGAAACATTGATGGCTCCCTCCTGTACACACCCCATGTGGGGATTGAATCTGCAACCTAGGTACGTGCCCTGATTGGGGGTCAAACCCACAACCTTTTTGGTGCATGGGGCAATGCTCCAGCCAAATGAGCCACCCAGCCAGGGCAAAGATAGAGCAGTTTTCTTACCATAAGCCACAGCTCCTCCCACTCCTGCTGGCTCACCAAATGTTGGTGGAAGTGGCGTCCTTGTGGTGTTGTGAGAAAAAGCATTTTCAGGGCCCCACAGGGAGGATGAGGTCTGCTGGTTAAGATTTATTTGGGTGCTTGATGCAAAATCAAGAGAGTGCCCCTCCTGAGTTCTCAATGTCCCATCTCTATCTGTCCCCCCATGGGAAAAGTCCAACCATGTCTTCAGCAAGGCCAAAACAAAGGCCAGTGCCCAGAGTTTCTGTGTGAGCACAGTCCCCATCTGGCTAGCTTAGCTTGTGTTCTCAGCTGTGTTGCTATGTCCAGGCCCTTACCTGGAGCCTGCGTTTGGAGGTCACATGGCCATCAGCCATGCAACTGCTAAGGCCACATGGCTATGTAGAGAGAACATGTGAACGAGTGGAATGAGTAGGAATAACTGAGAGAGAGGGAAGGAAGTTTTATTGTTCCCCTGGGGTTATAAACAAGCGCTTTTTAAAAATAACCAATCAACTTCCCAAGCTTTTGCTGCTTTTGATGGGTCCACCCCCTAGTTAGACAGACAGGCTTCTATGCTGAAGCACTTCCCCCTGCACTCCCCAGCAGTCCTGTACTAGAGGGCAAGCAGTGTTCCTGGGAGTTTTCCTCTGTGCTCTGAGGATTAAGTCTCCTCAGCAGCAGGCCCCTGGAGTGTGTGTGTGCATCTGTTTATGCCATAGCTTCTTAGTAAACTCAGCGGGATGCTCTTCTAATATCTGCTTCAGCCTCCCAGTTTATTAAGCTTAATATTTGTTTCAGCTCCGTAGTTCATTAAGCTTAATATAGCTCCCTAGTTCATTAAGCTTAATATTTGATTCCCCATGCTTCCTTTCTAATATTAATAATCAGCTAACTACACTAATATAACCATAATGCCATTATTCTAACAAAATTAATTCATTCCATAATACCATCTAATATCAAGTTGTTATTCAGATTTTCTTGTCTGAAAAATAGCTTTTTATGGTTAGTTTGTTTAAAGCATGATCTAAACAAAGGTCATATACTGAATTTCATATTATGTTCCTTAAGCTTTTTAAGAGGCTCCCCACTCTCACCTTTCTTCTCCTGAAGATTTTTGAGGAAACTAAGTCATTCATCTTGCAGTGCCCCACATTTGTATTCAGTTGTTGGTTCCACTGAGGTGATAATTTATTCCTCCATTCCTTATATTTTTCAAGGATCACTTTTTCTTTTTTTGAAAAGAAACTTCTCTGAGTATAAAAATAATTTATGCTTGTGGAAGATTTGGAAATATTTGTAATGTAAGTTTAAAAACAGTATATTAAGCTGTTTTCTGCAGTATGAATCCAATTTTAGTTTAAAAATGTATAATGTCCATCTAGTAAGAAAATGAGTGCTTTCTGTTTTTTATTTGTACTTTTAATGCTTTTTATAATAGGAACAATACTTTTTAAAAAGAAAAAACATAGAAAAATATAAAGAAGTAAGGAATTAATTACCCAGTTATCCCATCATGTAGTACAGCTGTGGTTTTGATTTTGTATATTATATGGAGGACATTTCAAAATTTTAGGCCATATTTAAAAAATATTTTTGTTAGCCTTTGACATACAGAAGAGAAAAAGATTGTTTACTTGTGAAAGATACATTTATTTTCCTTCAATTAAGAAAATTCCAACCTAAAACACAAGGCCTGTCCAGAAGGTATCCAGCTGTGTAATATGAAAAATAGAGGCATTTATTGAAGAAGATACAAGATACATTGTACATAAGACAATGACACCTCAGTCCTCTTCAAAGTAGGTGCCTTGAGACCTCACACAGTTCTCCCAGTTGTCATCAGCTGCCCCATCATATTTTCCTGAATCTCATCAATGGTCCAAAATCTCTTCCCTTTCAAAGGTGATTTTAGTTTCGGGAAAAGCCAGAAGTCTCAGGGCACCAAATCTGGGCTGTAGGGGGGCTGAGTCACCTGGGTGATTTGGTGTTTTGCCAAAAAACTCTTCACCAGACATAATACATGAGCAGGCATGTTGTTGTGATAAAGCTGCCAATTACCAATTGCCCATAGCTGTGGCCTTCTGAGTCATCTGAATAGTTTCCGTGGAGGAATGTTAAAGCTTAACAGAAAGTTTGATGCAGATTCATTGCTGTACTTGCTCAGTCATTTTGAATGCAACGGCCACACAGTATACATGCTCACTCAATGACGTCTAGTGCTCCCACTGACTAGTACAGTGAAGTTGTCATTGTTCACAAATGCACATTCCAGTCCACTCTCCTTGGCTACCAGGTTACATCGATGTCACATAATACATTCTCATTATATTAACAATGGCTGGACTTTTTCTGGACTCGTACTTCCTGGGAAAGGACAATTTCTAAATTATAACCTGAAATCTCATGATAGTGTGAAAAGTTTAAGAGATAAGCTTGTTATTGCAATTTTTATACCTGTGGAGTTTCTTTAAAAATACAAAGAATTGCTCTGACCAGTCAGCTCAGTTGGTTGGGTATCATCTCACAAAGCTAAAGGCCATCAGTTCAATTCTTGGTCAGGGTACATGCCTGGGTTGTGGTTTCAGTCCCCGGTTGGGGTGCATACGAGAGGCAACCCATCACATCGATGTTTCTTTTCCTCTCTTTCTCCCTCCCTTTCCCTCTCTCTAAAAATAAATTAATAAAATCTTTTTAAAAAAATACAGATAACTTAGGTCCTGGCTGGCTAGTCCAGTTGGTTAGAGCATTGTCCCAATATGTCATGGTTGTGGATTTGATCTCTGGTCAAGGCACATACAAGAAGCAACCAATGAATATATAAATAAATGGAACAACAAATAGGTATTTCTTTTTCTCACTCTCTCTCTGAAAATAAATAAATAAATAAACTTTAACAAAAAAAAATACAGATAATTTATGCATGCTATATTAGACATCACTAAGGTGGATTTTTTAATTTAAAACAGTTTTTAAAAGTTTTATTTTTACAGTGGATCTTGATGACAGTCATTTCTTCTGAACTTGTTCATTGTAGACATAATGGATAACAGGGGGCGTTCTCTATCTACCATTTGCCAGTGATTCTGTACACTGCTCATTATCACTAATATTAGCACAGCAGGGGATGCCTTCCTGTGGGTTGCAGGCTTATTACTTAGTGTGCATGTACCTAACCACAGGAACTTTACAGCAGGTGCTTGGTCTTAGTGTTCATTAAATTCCTGTAGCTCTTTCACATGCTTTAAGTACATTTTAGTTTCAATTTTGGGATTCAGAGTGAATGGGTATTTGCAGAAGAGAGAAGAAAATTTGATCAGTAAACTTTGTTTAAGAGTTTTGTTGTTGTTTTTTGCTTTAACACAAACTCTTGGTCATTTGTTGCTTAACAAAAACCAGTGATGGGTTTGAGAATCCAGCTCTTTTTTGTTTTACTTTGATCTGTAGCTATTTGAACAGACTGATTGGTGTATAAGAAAAAAGATTAATGTATTGAACAGATCACAGGAATTAAAACCCAAGAAATGAGTTTATGTTATGCTTTTGATTAATCTCAGGAACCTTTAGTCTTAGTAGTGGGACTCAGTTAAGGGAGAAGACTTTTTTTCATTCAATGCAGGAATTAAGTTCACCTGACTTTCATTTGTTCTAGGCAAATCTTTCTAGTGTTGTGCTTCCATTTAGATGTTGAATCTCTTGGGAGAGCTTAGGAGACTATATACCTCTTTGTACTTGACTCCTTTATTGCATCTAAGAAAGTGTGAATACAAGAATTGAAACATTTTATGGGGTGCATATTTTCACCGTTGAGATCAAGAGAACACTGAAACTCGATATGTTGTTTTGTTTTAATATGGTGAAAGGTGGATATTTTTCTGTGTCTTACAGTTCAGAACTTAGGCCACCCATATTGGCTTACCTTGGCTCCAATGTATATTTGGTTTATAATTTTCTTCATCCAGCCTCACAAAGAAGAGAGGTTTCTTTTCCCTGTATATCCACTTATATGTCTCTGTGGCGCTGTGGCCCTTTCTGCACTTCAGGTAAGTTTCAGGGAAACATATATCAGCTTCTTTCTGTTCCACGTTTTAAATTGTTCCTAAAGCTTAAAGGCAAATTACAGAATGCTTCCACCTAAGATATTTTGTCTATTCATTAAACTTAATGACAGATCATATTATTAAAGCTTTCTGTAGTGATTATTTAGCTGTTGATTATAATCTTTTTTGCTAATTACATATGTGCAGTGTTAATTTGTGTGTTATTTGTCTCTGTTGCCAACCAGAATCCAAGTATTTTTAAGTCATTGTAGGGGCTTACCACAGAACGGTTGCGCGCCAGCAGAGCTAATGGAATGTCTGCTCTTCAATGATGGAATTAGAAAAAACCTTGCTCAGCTGTTGGGAATAACATCAGGCAGTTAGCAATATGGGACACTTAAATCTTGGCTTAAAATTTGTTAGACTTCATTTTTAATATTTCTGTATTTATGGCTTCAGAAGTCTCCATAGTCTTTTTTTTTTTTTTTTTTACCTCTGCTACCATCTGCAGGTGGCAGGAAAGAATAATTAGGGTAATAGGTTTTCTTCTTAACAGACTTATGGAGGTATAATTAACAAACCATACAATTTACCCGTTTAAAGTGTACAGTTCAATGGTTTTTATTGGGTTAGCCAAAAAGTCTACTCATTGTTTCTGTAAAATAAAAGACACGTTTTTTAATTTTCACCAATAACATTATTGTTTTGGATATTTTGAGTAGGTCAGCTACCTCCTGCCATTGGCTTCTAGTGCGTAGAGGCCAAGGGTGCTGCTAAACATCTTCCAATGCATAAGACAGCCCCACAGCAAAGAATTATTTGGCCAAAATGTCAATAGTACCAAAACTTTGCAGACCACTTTTGACACATTTGATTAGTCACAGCACCTTTCCCATATACTTTTTGCATTTCAGTTGTGTTTTTATCTTTCTTGAAAAAATAAAGCAAATACACTAAAAATATTGGGTATCTTCTTCCATCTTGAATATTAAAATGGCTGCACAACAATTCACCAATTTTGATAACTTTTTATTTAAGTGCATGCTGATATGACATCTGTCACAACACAATCTAACAAAATTGTTTTAAATGAAATTAAAGACAACTAAACACTACTAGAGCCATTGTACAGAAAAAACTAAAGGAACTTTCTGGCCAGCCTAATAGTATACCCACAGATATGGGTAACCATCACCACATTCAATTTTAGAACATTTTCAGCTCTTCAGAAATCCTGTACTCTATAGCTATTGTCACCCACCCTTTCCCCTATCTCCCCAGCCATAGCTACCACTAATCTACGTTGTGTCTCTGTAGATTTGCCTATTTTGGACATTTCATATAAATGGAATAAAAATATTTGGTCTTTTTGTGACTATCTTCTTTCACTTTGCATAATGTTGTTGAGGCTCATTCATGTCAGAATGACACTTTTAAATAATTTTAGTTATAAAAGCAATTCAACTTCATTGCAGGTAATTTTTCTTTTATAACTTTCTAAATTAGTCCTACTACTCTAACAAAACACCTTCCAAAATTTTTGCCTATCACATATCAAAGTATATTTTGGTTGCAATCTAAGTTTACATATAACTTTATATCCCTTTTAATTTAATTATATATATCATAACATGCTCTGTGTTGCCATATTTATAACTGTCATTTTAATAGAATAATGTTCTGGATCGGCTATAATATATGGCATTATGTAATCTGTAATATATAACATTGAATTGATTATAATTATTAGTTATAATTTATGTTGGAGTTTAGGTTGCTCACATATTTCAATATTATAAATAATACTAGGATAAATATCTTTGTTGAGGTATGCGGATTGTTTACTTAGGACAGATTTCCCAAAACATGGAAGGAGTCTAAACATATTTATGGTGCTTGTTTTATATTGCAAATTGTTTTCCAAAAGTAGTTCTAGTCTAGGAGGGGAAGAAAGAAAGAACGACATCTATTGGGATGGTACTCAAAGACTGTAGAATTCATGTATGGAAAGGTCTGTCCAGAAAGTATCCAGCCATGCACTATGAAAAATAGAGACATTTACTGAAGAAGATACAAGATACAAGACACATTGTACATAGGACAATGATGACTCAGTCCCCTTCAAAGTAGGTACCTTGGGACCTCACACAGTTCTCCCAGACACCATCAGCTGCCCCATCATATTTTCCTGAATCTCATTGATGGTCTGAAATCTCTTCCCTTGCAAAGGCAATTTTAGTTTTGGGAAACGCCAGCAGTTGGAGGGGACCAAATCTGAGCTGTGGTGGGGCCGAGTCACCTGGGCAATTTGATGTTTCGCAAAGAAACTCTGCACAAGACATGATACACGAGCAGGCACTTTGTCATGATGAAGCTGCCAATCACTAGTTGCCCATAGCTGTGGCCTTCTGAATCATCTGAATGTTCAAGCTCCATGCAAAATTTGATGCAGATTTGTTGCTCTCCTTGCTCAGTCATTTTGAATGTGACGACCACACAGTACACATTCTTACTCAGTGGTGTCTACCACCCCCGCTGACTAGTACAGTGAGATTGTCATTGTTCACACATGCACATTCCAGTCCACTCTCCTTGGCTGCCAAGTTACATCAGTGTTGCGCAAACTGTTCTTGTTATTTTAACAATGGGTACACTTTCTGTGGATAGACTTTGTATGTATAAATATACCTGTAATAATATTCATTTAGTTTATAATAGTTTAGCAGATAATTAACAGCCTTTTCCTAATGTTTTATGAGAGAAATTCCTTTTCTTGTTTGGTTATGAGATATTTTGTTGATACAAGAAACTTTGATGAAAACTTGTCAGCAAAGAGAGAAAAGATTAATACTCTATATCAAAATAGATTGATGCTTTATATAATAAAAAAAAAAACTACCAAGAAGCATTTTGTTTAATATTTAAAAAAATAAATTACCAACATTTTAAGCACTTAGAGAAATATCCAAATAATTTTCCTATGAAACTATGGGATTTCATTCTTGGGAAGCCCTCTGGCCAGGCTGAAGTGAAGCTTGTCTTAATGGAGTTTGCTTTAATCTTAGAATTTGCAGGGGGGTACCTCACAGTTTGCAAATGCTCCGATCTTTGATAGAACCTCTTGTGCTGCTTTTTCTCTTTTTTGTTTTACTATGAAGTCTTCTGAATGTGTATATTCTGCGAGGTATATCTTTTTTTATCAATGCAGTCTTCTTTCCTTCTAGAAATGTTACCACTTCATGTTTCAGCGATACCGCCTAGAGCATTATACTGTGACTTCAAATTGGCTGGCATTAGGAATACTGGTCCTGTTTGGACTCTTATCCTTTTCTCGCTCTGTGGCACTATTCAGAGGTAAGTGTACTGAGAATGTCTTAACCTATACTCATGAGGCACTTCACTTGGATTTTGCTAAATATGTGGTTATTTAATACAATTCAATACAATTCAGCTTAAACTGTAATTTTTTTCCTCTATTCTTGACCTTTTTTTCCTTTTAAAGGGTAAATTAAGGAAGTTTTAAACTTAGGGTACAGATTTGGGGCTCAAATCCTGTGATTATATATTATATAATTATTATAATATATAATATATTATATATAAATATTATATATTATTTTTTATAATCTTTAATTTCACATAGATTACAGTGGGACATTAACATGCATTATAATTACTGTCAGAATGTCATGTTACTTACTCATCTTTGACTTTCACAAACCTTTCTCCCTTCCAGGGTATCATGGGCCCCTTGATTTATATCCAGAATTTTACCGAATTGCTACAGACCCAACCATTCACACTGTTCCAGAAGGACGACCTGTTAATGTCTGTGTAGGAAAAGAGTGGTATCGATTTCCTAGCAGCTTCCTTCTGCCCGATAAGTAAGTTGTCCTTTAATCCCAGAGTTTTAATTCAAGGAGTAAAATAGCAATTTTATGGAAGTATCATCTTAATTTTTCTTTTGTTTTGGATTTTTCACAAAAAGTTTTTAATTACCATCTCAGAGAGCTGTGGTGTCTGCACTGTGCACCCAGTGCCTAGGTTCAGTAGACTGAATGCTACATTTGGTATGACCCAGCACTGTCCTTACCTTAGAAGTCGGGGAAGTTCTAAAACCACTTTGGCCCTTGGACTCCTGCTAGTGGTTCTCCCTGGGGATTCATATTTAAATTTCTATAATGATCTGATATTAATTCACTTCTAAAAGTGACATAGCAAGAAGGATGTTTTTATTAAATTTTTTTTTTTAATTTATTGATTTTAGAGAGAAAGGGAAAGGGAGAGAGAGAGAGAGAAAATGATTGTTGTTTCACTCACTTGTGCATTCATTGGTTGCTTCTTGACTGGAGATTGAACTCGCAACGTTGGCATATGGGGATGACACTAGCCAACTGAGCTACTCAGTTAGGGCAAGAGGAGTATTTTTAGAGAAGAAATGTTTGTCATCCAACAACAGTGAAAATTTTCCACCAATGTATGAATATTAGAGGAAGCTGTGGTTAAGACACCTGTACCACTTTCCTTTAAGCTGTTGGTTGTTGGATATGATAGCATAGGTTCTGGAATTCCTTGTATTTACTTAATTTGGACAGAGAAGAGTCCTATTTTGCGAAAAGGGAAGTCAGGTTAAGGTGAGTCATTTTGCTCCATTTGGGGACTGACTTTAACAAATTATCTGTTGGTGGTATCTTGTGCTTGATGGAGATCCTATATCAGCCATTAATGATTAAATCAAAACTTGTTTTTTAAGTGTTAACTTTACCTTTGCCTTCCCTTCGAAATAGTTTCATAACTAAAGATACTTTTTGATAATTACAAGTCCTTCTCCCATAGTGAGTTCTTACATTTCACTCTTTTCTCTATACACCTGATGAATTTGCTTTAATCTTGACAAGTGGTAATTGGCAATAAACTTGAATGCTTCTCTGTGTTTTGTTATATATTCATTGCTGAGAATTGGTGGTGTGGGTTGAGAGTTTAACATTTCTCAATGAGTTTGGACTGAATTGTGACCTCTGCCTCTATGCTCCCTGGTTGAGGTTTTAGTAGAAATATTTTTTTTCTACAAGGAAAATGAAGTATTTGTCACATGATTTTTTTTTTTGGCTTGTTTATTTCAAGTACATTTAGCAATATGAGCCCCCTGTGTTTTAATTATTCTCCTTATATGTGTTTCTGACAGTTGGCAACTTCAGTTCATTCCATCTGAGTTCAGGGGCCAGTTACCAAAACCTTTTGCGGAGGGACCTCTGGTTACCCGGATTGTTCCTACTGACATGAATGACCAGAACCTGGAAGAGCCATCCAGATATGTAAGGGCAACATTCTTCCTTTTACTACTTTAAAAAGAGTTCTACCCCTAAAGTCTGTTGGCATACATATACTGTTCATTCTTTCTCAACAAAAGTTGTCATATCCCTCACCCTAAAGAAATCACTTTCTAAGAAATTCCCACTTTATCAATGTTCTAGTAACTTTACTTTTCAAATTATGCCCTTTATTTTCTATGTAAAATATATAATTCAACATACTTTCTAAGCTGGGTTGGAAATTTTCTTATGTTGAATTTGAATCATCATTTTAAAACACATTCTGAAACTTTTCATTGCTTGGCCCATTAAAATACTTGGTGGGGAACTTTCAAGTTATCAATAGACCTTTGACCTATTCGCATATTCTGGTTTTAGCAAATGGACAGTTAGTGAAGGCTCTTTTCATAGTCTGTCCATGGAGCTGTATCTTTCAGGACCATGCTCTTCTATCCTCTTATCCTGACTCACTCCGAGATTCCATGTGGATTTTATTTCAGTTTCTTTGAAAGATGACACGTTTGCCATTTGGTACCAGTAAATTTCTTGATTGTGGAAAAGGTGAGAGCAGTAAAGATAGTGCTCCTGATTCCCAGAGTCAGTAAAAAATTATTTTATAGAATTATTAGAAAGCACACTTTGGGGCAACATTTAACAATTTAAATGTCAGATACATTTTGTTTAGGTTTTCTTATTATGTCATATACTTGAAATGTGAAATACCAGGATCTGGTGCCTTTCTGAAGCAAACCTGCAGCCACATCTGGCCTTTTGTCTCCCAGATTGGAGCTGGTTAGACTTCCATGCAGACCCTCAGGGCTTATGAGTGAGATTCTTATTGTATGAGCTTTAGCTATAAGCTGTGAAAATGGACATCATAACATACAAACTTGGTCTGGCCCCCTGAGAAGGTAAGATATATATTCCCCTAAGTGGATTATATTAGAGTTTCCTTCTAACTTAAGACTGATTTCTTTAACAGTGGAAGTACCCCTGGGCAGGGTAAACTGTTATTGGTCATTTTCATTTTAGCTGAAATACTCTCCTGAGAGTAGGCTCTTGATGTATAGGGGATCACATCACCATGGGAACACTGGATAGTTAAGAGCAGGAGAATACACTGTGGTGGGGAAAGATAGAATTTGAGTGATGTTGTCACAGCTATCTTTCAGAAAGAGGTAGCATGGGGTAGTAAAATAGAGCATGGACTTGGGAGTTCAGTAGACCTGAGTTCAGATCCCAGTTCTGTTGCTTATCTTGGTGGTCTTTGGCAAATTGGTTAACTTTTCTCTTTAAATCATTTCAGTTTCTGTTGGAAAATGGGAGTAATGGTACCTACTTGGAAAATTATTATGAAATTAGGTATTATATCTGTCATATTTAGTATAGTGTTTGGTATATAGATTTTCCCATAAATGTTCTTAATCAGATAATGGTTTATCAGATGGATTAGAGGTAAAGGAATCACTTAAGAGGATTTATAATCTTCATGAATCTATCTTCTCTTATTTCTATTATCCTCAAACCTGATTTTTATTTCAGTCCATCCAGTCTCATCATTGCCTTTTCTATTCCAATGACTTTGCTTATCTTGATGACTCTACCATCTTCCTTCTGATACTATCAAAACTCTTCTCTGAAATCTTTCCCAACTATAACTCCATAGTGAGTAATCCTTCCTAAATGCCTTAACTATTTATCTGTACAGCTCATTTAGCCATTTAATCATGTTGTTTTATGCTATTTTAATATTACTGATATGTATGTCATATCATTTCCTATCAGTTACAAATGCTATAAAGAGAATGACTATACCTTATTTCTTTTGTATTCACCACTGCATCTAGGATATTGCTGTGTATCTAGAAGTTAGCCTACACATTCTTTCTTACTTGGGAAATGAATATTGATCATTGCTGGGATAGTGATGTTGATAGAAAGCTGACTATAAAGTCTGTAGTGTTTTTTTGTACATTCCTTAGGCACACTGTTAAATTTGTTTAAGTGGCTCTATGTTAGCTATACCCAAAAAGTGAAGATTTTTTAGAATGCTTATAGGAATCACCCAAATACTGGCTGATAAAAGCAGGGACAAACAAGTCAGATATACCTGTTGAGTGTGTAGTGTCTGTCATGTGTTCATCCACCTTCTGTGGGTGAGAGTTTCCCTGCAGTGTTTTCTTTGGATTTTCCTGCATAGCCAGGGAAGTGCCCTCCAGATCCAGTCCATTCACCTGTGACCCTTTGGAAAGGAGGAGAGATGTGTGATGGCTTCCTGTGAATTCTACATGTCCTATGATCAGGAATTCATTTGTTTTAGTCAGCTGTTTAAAAAGATACTTCTTTTCCTCTGATGATAAAAGTAACATGCATTTATTGTATAAAATAATGAAAGCTACCAATAAGAAGAGCAATCATCTATAATCTCATTAACTAAATATTAAACCACTGTTGACTTTTTTCTTTTACTTTTTTCTCTTATATACATATGTGTCTTTGTATGTAAACAAAAATATCAACTTTTAAAAAATAGTGTTGTAGTATTTAAGAAGTGGTGCCAAGATCAAGACTGTGAGGGACAAATAACTTTATCTGACATAGAGGAGGTCACACTGCACTACATTTATGTTTATTACTTCTGATATTTGTTCTGGTTTTAAGTCTGGGTTCATTCAAAAAGGCAAAATAATTATGTCATGTATCTTTTCTGAGCATGCTAAATAGCAACATTATTTTTATCTGCCCTTTGGCTCTGAGTGACAGGTTTTAGCCAACCCTTCAGTGTTAAATGATTTGGGTCTGTTTCCTATTTCTAGTCTGCATGGAAAGTAGTAAACATGCATGACTTCCTTTATTTCACTAGCCTCCTTTATCTCTGAGTTTATCAAGAGATAGGAGTGAGTGGAATGGTTTTGTGGTTTCTACTGCATTGTTATAACTATATTGCAGAAATTATTTAAATATATGTATATTGCTTTATATTCTTTCATGGCAGGTATTGAGTAGCTATTGAATATTCATTATTGAGCAGGTGACATTTTTAAACTGGTACATGCCAAGGTTTTTGGCAGAATCAAGGTCTAGATTTAGAAGCTACATTTAGTTTACCTTGAAAAAGACCTCAAGTTTGCTTATGGAAGTGGTATTGGAAGGGTTGCAGCTTGTGAACTAGTGAAAGGGTTATCTGAAATTTGACAGAAAATTATAATACCAAATATGATGGGCGTGGCTCATAACACAGTGAACAAAAGAAGCTGGGAGATATTTGAGTTGTGTTTGTATCGACTTTGCTTATTCTTATGCTGAATGGTTCAACTGGGTGCAGTTTTCTGGATTCACCAGTTTTTCTTGTGGGTAAAATGGCACAGAAGCACATGAAAAAATTGAATTATGCTCAAATTATTCCCTAATATATGAGCTGGCATTAGAATAAATTTGCATTTTCAAAACAAGTGTTATAGCAGAACTGACTCTATATTTATTTATTTATTTATATTTCCTCTATTTTTTCTTTTAGAGTATATTTTATTATGTGGTTACAGTTGTTCAATTTCTTTTCTCTTTGCTCCCCTCTTCCCAGTACCCCACTTCCCTCCAGCAGTCCCACCCCTCCTTATTTCATGTCCATGGGTAATGCATATAAGTTCTTTGGCTTCACCATTTCCTATATTATTCTTAACTTCCCCCTGTCCATTTTGTACCAGCCAATTATGCTTCTTAGTTCCTGCACCATTTTCCTATTTCTCCCCCTTCCCCTCCCAGCTGATAACCCTCCAAATGATCCCCATACCTATGATTCTGTTCCTGTTCTGGTTGTTTGCTTTGTTTTTGTTTTGTTTTTATTTTTTAGATTCAGTTGTTGATAGTTGTGAGTTTGTTGTCATTTAATGTTCATAGGGTTGATCTTCTTTTACTTAAATAAGTCCCTTTAACATTTCATATAATAATGGCTTGGTGATGATGAACTCCTTTAGCTTTACCTTGTCTGGGAAGCACTTTATCTGCCCTTCCATTCTAAATGATAGCTTAGCTGGATAGTGTAGTCTTGGTTGTAGGTCCTTGCTTTTCATCACATTGAATACTTCTTGCCAGTCTCTTTTTGCCTGCAAAGTTTCTTTTGAGAAGTCAATGGATAGTCTATAGGAACCCCTTTGTAGGTAACTCTCTGCTTTTCTCTTGCTGCTTCTAAGATTCTCTCTTTATCTTGAATCTTTGGCATTTTAATTATGATATGTCTTGGTGTGGTCCTCTTTGGGTCTAGCTTCTTTGGGACTCTGTGTGCTTTCTGGACTTGTATGTCTATTTCCTTTGCCAAATTTAGGAAGTTTTCCTTCATTATTTTCTCACATAAGCTTTCAATTTCTTGCTCTTCCTTTTCTCCTTCTCCCACCCCTGTGATTCGGATGTTGGCATGTTTAAAGTTATCCCAGAGGTTCCTAAGACTCTCCTCATTTTTTTAAAATCTTGTTTCCTCCTTCTGTATTGGTTAACTGTTTGTTTCTTCCTTATGTTCCAAATCATTGATTTGAACCCCAGTTTCCTTCCCTTCACCATTGGTTTTGTGTGGATTTTTCTTCTTTTCATTTAACATAGCCTTCACCTCTTCCCTTATGTGTTTGCCATACTTAAGCATATCTGTCAAGTCAATGAGCATCTTTATTACCAGTACTTTGAACTCTATGTATATTAGTTTGGCTATCTCCTTGTTGCTTAGTTCTCCCATTGGAACCTTGATTCACTCCCTCTTTTGGGCCATATTTCTCTGTCTCCTCATCTTGACAGGCTCCTGTGCTTGTTTACCTCTTGTGTCTTAGGTAGAGCTTTTGCATCTGTTATGTTGTAAGGGGCGGAGCGTTAGGCATTTGTCAGTACAGGTGACCCATTTCACCATGTTGTGGTGCTGTATGTGGGCGAGGGGTCTGAGAGGGAACAATGCCGCTTGCTCAGCACTCGCCTCTTTTCCAGGCACTTCTCCCACTTCTGTATGGGACTGCCACCTCTCTAACTATTGTCCTGGCCATCGTTCCCAGAGTGGGTGGGTCTGTGGACGGTCTAGGACCATGGAGATCCTTTAAACAAGCAGACTCTGCTGAGTGACTGGCAGTTTCTTCTTCCACCCCAACCCCTACTGGTTTGCACAGTCAGAAGCAATGAGGCTTTATTTTCCCTCATGGTGGAACCATGAGCTATGGGGTCTGGTCTGGTGCTGGGAGCACTCCCCGGGTGTCCCTGCCTACTTTTTAAAAAGTGTGACTGCTGCTGCCACCGCTGCTGCCCCCACCATACTCCATCCTCTCCACTCCGGCTCCGCCCCTCCCATCTGTCTGGATGAGTATTTCTTTTTTATATCTTTGTTGACTTCCATGCAGCTCAGTTTTCTGGAACTTCTGGTTGTCTCTGATTTTGAGGTAGTTGTATTCCTTCTTAGTTGTGGAAGGAGATGCAGTCTGTCTGCATCTTGGCTAGAAGTCCCCTCCTGATTTTTATCCACCACACGTGGATGTGGTACTGTCCGTTCTGTGTCTCCACATCTCTGCATATCTCTGCATCTCTGCATGTCTCTGTGTCTCTGCAAATCTTTGCATCTCTACCCCTCCTACCTGCATGGTTGAATGTGATTTTTTTAATTCTTTGGTTGTCAGACTTTCCTACAGCTCGATTTTCTGACAATTCTGGGTGATAGTTATTTTGTACTTTAGTTGTAATTTTTGCTGTGGTTGTCCAAGGAGGCAAATCATGTTTACCTACACCTCCATCTTGACCAGAAGTCTGGACCTCTCTTTCTGAGAGCCATTTTTTAATCATTTCACTGTTGGCTGAAAAACCAGAGTATATTCCTGATGCACAAAATTCAGATTTTTCTAATTTGGGTCCTCTAATATCAGTCATCAAACTATATCTCTCTAGTTTTGTTTCTCAACACACACCTCTTGGGACAAGCAGATATTTCTCCTGTTTCCCCTGTAAACCATGTTCATGCCTTCCTTTTCTCCTTTCTTTTATCACCATCTCTAGGACATCTTATCAACTATTGTGGGTCCCAGTGATTTCTCTCTTTCTGAACTCTGATTGCTCTTTATAATACTTAATTTCCGTAATTTGTATGTGCTAATGTCGTTTCCTGAACTAAATTTTAAGTGTAATAACAGAGACATGTCTTACAAGAATTTTATATTAACCTAGTTTAGGATTCACCAAATAGGAACTTAAAAAAGGATTTGTTGATGCCCAGAAGATTCATTTTAATATTATTTACTGAATGCTGCTAATTCATTGCTAATCAAGGACTGAGTGGTTAATACTGTAACCCTTTTGTCCTACATATTGGGCATAACTTGAATTGCAGTAACAAGTAATCTAGGATGAAAAAAGAATAATTCATTTTAATGGGTTCTTCTCTGTCAAGTTCTGACATTTCACTGAGTTAGTCAAGGATTCCTTCTAATATTACAACTATATGTGTAGTCCTTTATATTTTACAAGTTTTATTTAAATGAATCATCTCATTTAATCTTCACTATAACTCTTGGAGGTGAATGATATTATTTTTATTTTACAAAGGAAGAAATTCAGGTATCAAAACTTAAATAAGAGGGATCCAAGATGGTGGAGGAGTAGGTAGAAGCTACACTAACCTCCTCCCAGTACAAATCTGGAATTACAACTAAATTGTAGAGAAATCATCACGAATAATCAACTGAACACTAGATAGAAGCCTTATAACCATGGACAGACATAAGAAACCACCTCACCACAACATGACTGGTAGGGAGTATGGAGGAGATGCAAGGGGGCGCTGGCTGGGTGACAGCTGAAGTGCTGGAGGGATATTTCAGTTGCTGGGGGGGTTCTCCCTGAGAAGTGTGGGGTCTCAACCCCAAGCTAGGCTCCCCAGCCTACAACAACAGAGCCAGAAAGGAACTCAGATAACATCCAGTTGTGAAAAGCATCCAGGTTTCTGTCTGCCTCTTAAAGGGCCAAAGCACAAAATTTTTTTTGTAGCCACTTACCCTGGGCACTGGCAAAGGGAGGACAGAGTGGACTAGAGATGCTTGCAGAGTGTCTGGGGTTGGTGGCTCTGGGGAGAAAACTGAAGAAACAGCTGCCAGGATCCCTGTGCTTAGTCATTCCACATACTGCAGGAGCCATCTTTCTCAGGCAGATCACTTCTCTCTGAATGAAATCAGCCTGAGAGGAAGCAGTACCCCCACCCACAGGAATTACTCTGCCCCACCCTGTGGTCTTCAGCCAGGCTGATTACCACTTGATTAGATTAACAGTGAATCAGTTTAAACAGCTGATTATCTTAAGAACTAAAGCAGAAAATACAAAGCAGCCAAAATGGAAAGACAAAGAAACAGGCCCCAAATGAACAAGTGAATTTTCCAGAAGAACTAGATGAAATGGAAGCAAGCAATTTATCGGGGAATTTAGAGTAATGATTATAAGGATACTCAACAGCATGAAAAAAGACATAGAAACCATAAAAAAGGACCAGTCAGAAATAAAGAATGCAGTATCTTAAATAAATAATACACTGGAAGGAATAAACAGTAGATTAGATGAAGCATAGGATAGAATAAATGTTTTGGAAGACAAGATAGAAAAATCACCCGGGCAGAGCAGCAAAAGGAAAAAAGAATTTTAAAAAATGAGAGCTTAAGAAACATTTTGGACAACATGAAGTGTAACAACATCCCCATCATGGGAATACCAGAAGGAGAAGAGAGTGAGCAAGGGATCAAAAACCTATTTAAAGAAATAATGACTGAACACTTCCCTAATCTGGTGAAGGAAAAAGTGACAGAAGTCCAGGAATCTCAGAGAGTCCCAAACAAGTTGGACCCAAAGAGGCCTATAACGAGACACATCATAATTAAAATGACAGGGCTTAAAGATAAGGAGAGAATCCTAAAAGCTACAAGAGAAAAGCAGGGCGTTACCTACAAGGAAGCACCAATTAGACTGGCATCTGATTACTCAACAGAAACATTTCAGGCCAGAAGGGAATGGTGTGAAATATTCAAGGCAATGAAAAGCAAGGACCTGCAACCAAGGCTACTTTACCCAGCAAGACTATCATTTAAAATTGAAGGAGAAATAAGGAACTTCCCAGACAAGAAAAAACTAAAGGAGTTTGTTAACACCAAACCAGTACTGCTACAAGTGTTAAAGGGCTTGCTTTAAGAAGAAGAAGAATTATCCTAATTCCAAAACCAGATAAAGACACTATAAAGAAAGAAAATTATAGGCCGATATCTCTGATGAACATAGTTGCTTAAATCTTCAACAAAATATTAGCTTACCAAATACAGCAATGCATCAAAAAGACCATGAACCATGATCAAGTTGATGTATTCCAGGAATGCAAGGTAGGTACAACATTCGCAAATCAATAAATGTGATTCACTACATAAACAAAATGAAGACTAAAGAGCACATGATCATATGAATAGACGCAGAAAGAACTTTTGATAAAATCCAGTACCCATTTATGATCAAAACTCTCAGCAAAGTGGGAATAGAGCCACAGCAATCAGACAAGAAGAAGAAATAAAAAGCATCCAAATTGGAAAGGAAGAAATAAAACTGTCTTTATTTGCAGGTGACATGATATCTCACCTCTCTTATTCAACATACTGTAGTACTGAAAGTCTTAGCCACAGCAATGAGACAAGAAGAAGAAATAATAGGCATCCAAATTGGAAAGGAAGAAATAAAACTCCCTTTATTCGCAGATGACATGATATTGGACATAGAGAACCCCAAAGATTCCACTACTGATAAATGAATTCAGTAAAGTAGCAGGATACAAAATTAATATTCAGAAATCAGTTGCATTTTTATATGCCAATAATGAACTAACAGGGAAATTAAGAAAACAATCCCATTCACAATTGCTTCAAAAAGAATAAGATACCTAGGAATAAACCTAACCAAGGATGTAAAAGACCTGTACTAAAAATTATAGGAAAGAAATTGAAGAAGATACAAATAAGTGGAAGCACATACTGTGTTCATAGATAGGAAGAATTCGTCGTCGGCAGCCGTCCGTCTCGAGAGACGATGGTGTAGCTTCCCAAGAGTCTATCTGCACCGCCGAGAATGGCTGTGCAGTCCGACTCGGGAGTGACATGGTATCTGTCTCCTCCCGTGTTGAATCGACATCTTGCGATGACACTGAAGCTACAGAGCCTGGGCAGGGTGATATGGAGGGTCTGCTGTTGCCCATGCAGCAGACCCCCCCTCTCTTCGCAGCTGAAGGGTCCAAGGGAAAGACGGAGTCAATACAGCTTGGCTTCAGGTGCGCCGCAGGAGTTGCCGGTGTTGACTACAACGTCAAACCGCCTTAGGGACTCCGGCTCCGGATTTTCTGTCAGGGTTTACTCCCTTAGCCTTTCCCCTGAAGAGGTATGCCGCAAGGCAGCGGAGGTTTTTTGGAGTCAGAGTTTTCCTTCTCTGATGTACCCTGACTGGAAGATCGAACCAGCGACACTTAGCTCGCAGGCCGACGCTCAATCCACTGAGCTAAACCAGCCAGGGCTAGGAAGAATTAACATCATTAAAATGTTCATACTACACAAAGCAGTTATAGATTCAGTGCAATTCCTATCAAGATTCCAATGATGTATTTCACAGACCTAGAACAAATATTTAAAAAATTTTTATGGAACACAAAGGCCCCGCATAGCAATAGCGATCCCGAGAAAGAAGAACCAAGTCGGAGGAATCATGCTACCTAATATCAAACTATACTACAAGACCATAGTAATCAGAACAACCTGGTACTGGCATAAAAACAGACACATAGATCAATGGAACAGAATATAGAGCCCAGAAATAAACTCACACCTTTATATTCGATTAATATTTGACAGAGGAAACAAAGACATACAATGGGCTAAAGATAGTTTATTCAATAAATGATGTTGGGAAAATTAGATAGATACTTGTAGAAAAATGAAACTAGATCACCTTACACCAAAACCACAAGAAAAAATTCAAAATGGATCAAAGATTTAAATGTAGTACAGAAACAATAAGAATCCTAGGGGAAAGCATAGGCAGCAAAATCTCAGACATTGCTTGTAGCAATATTTTATCAGATATATCTCCCCAGGCAAGGGAAACAAAAGAAAAATAAAACAAAAGGGACTACATCAAACTAAAAATTTTTTCCACAGCAAAGGAAATCATCAACAAAATAAAAAGAAAACTGACAGACTGAGAGAACATATTCGCTGATACATCTGATAAGGGGTTAATGTCCAAAATTTATGAAGTACTTACAAAACTCAACACCAAAACAAACAAACAAATGAACAAACAAACAAAAAACCCAATTCACAAATGGGCAAAGGATCTCAACAGAAATCCTCCAAGGAGGACATACAGTTGGCCAATAGGCATGAAAAGATGCTCAATGTTACTAATCATCAGAGAAATGCAAATAAAAACCACAATGAGATTCCATCTCACACTGTCAGAATGGCTTTCAATAAATCAACAAACAGCAAGTGCTGGTGAGGATGTTGAGAAAGAGGAACCTTTTGCATTGCTGGTGGGAATCAGACTGGTGCAGCCACTGAGGAAAGCAGTGTGGAGATACCTCAAAAAATTAAAAATGGATCTGCCTTTTGACTCAGCAATCCCACTTCTGGAAATACCATATTCCCTCACTTATTGGGGGTATTACATTCTAGACCTCCCGACACACTCCGCAATAGGTGAAAATCCGCAAAGTAGGAACCTTACGTTTATTTTAGTATTTATATATATTTTAAGGCTTTATAAACCCCTCACACTTATAAACCGTTCCCAGTTCCTTATTAACCTTTCCCACACCCTCATTAACCTTTTCCACACTTTTATAAACACTACTTATGTTCTTAAACATTCTACATTCTTAAACCTATGTAACTTTAACAACATACATATACAGTACCACAAAATCCCGCGATATAGTGAAAAGTCTGCGATAAATAATTAAATACAATGTTTTTTTAAATCCTGCGATACAGTGAGGCCGTGATAAGTGAACTGCGATATGGAGAGGGACTACTGTATATCCAAAGGAACCCAAAACACTAATTTGGAAGAACATAAACACCCCTGTGTTCGTTTTAGAGTTATTTACAATCACCAAGATAAGGAAGCAGCCCAAGTGTCCATTAGTAGACGACTGGATAAAACAACTATGGGACATTTACACAATGGAATATTACTTGCCTGTAAAAAAGAAGAAAATTTCACCCTTTGCAACAGTATGGAGACTAGTTAACAATATAGCGTTGTGTAGTTGAAATTTCTTAAGGTAGTAGATCTTAAATTTTCTTACTACAGAAATATGAAACTATGTGAGATGATGGATGTATTAACTAACTTTGTTATGGTAATCATCACATTGTATACTTTAAACTTTTAACTGAAATTTATGCCTTTTGACCAACATCTCTTCATTTCCCCAGCCTCTGGTAACCACCGTTCTACTTTGTTTCTATGAGTTCGATATTTTTAGATTCCACAAAAAAGTGAGATCATACATTATTTGTCTTTCTCTGTCTGACTTATTTTAGCATAATGCCCTCAAGTTTCATTCATGTTGTTGGAAATAGCAGTGCTTCCTTCTTTTTTATAACTAAATGATAATCCATTGTCTGTTGTATATACATACCACCTTTCATCCATGATGAATGTTTAGGTTGTTTCTTTGTCATGGCTATTGTGAATAATGCTTCAGTGAACATGGGGGTGCACATATCTCAAGATAGTGATTGTAGTTCCTTCATATATACCCAAAAGTGGGATTACTTGATCATAAGTTAGTTTTGTTTTTAATTTTTTGAGGAGTCTCCTTACTGTTTTCCATAATGGCTGTTCCACTTTGCATTCCTACTGACAGTATACCTACCAACAGCGTACCTTTTCTCTACATCTTCACTAGCACTTGTTATCTCTTGTGTTTTTGATCGTAGCCATTCTAATAGGTGTGGGTGGTACTGCATTGTGGTTTTGATTTGTATTTCCCTAATGATCAATGATATTAAGCACCTTTTCACATACCTGCATGTCTTCTTTGGAAAAGTGTCTGTTCAGGTCTTTGGCCCATTTTTAAATCAGCATTTATTTTTTATTTTTTTATTTTTTTTTTGCTATTGAGTTGCATGCAATCCTTATATATTTGGGGCATTAATGCCTTATCAGATATGTGTTTTGCAAATATTTTTTCCATTTCATAGGTTGCCTTTTTATTTTGTTGATTGCCAGGACTTCTTTTTCTAATTACGTTATTTCTTCTCTAATAGATAACCGGCCTTGATCACACTAACCATTTTTCTGCTGAAGGCCTTCATGTGTTTTAGTTACTAAGTAACTGCTTCAATCGAATTTACATATGAATGGTTGATGATTGAAGCCTAAAGCTAACTGGGATAGTTTGCTGTTAATTAGTTATTATCCACATCACCAAATCTGGATAATCAGGCCTGTACTAGATCTGGCTGAGGTCAAGTATTGAAATGTCATACTCAGAGCTCCCTTCCCAAAAGAATTCTGGGCACAAGACCGTGAGAGTCTCTGCCCCTTGCTGCTTCTATTTGATTAGAGAGGCATGGCACTTGTAAAACTTTAAAAAACTTGTTTCATGTTTTTAAAATCCTTGGGAGGTACATAGTGGGGGTTTCAGACCCAAAAGTCTGTTTCCTGAAGTATTTATGCAAAGGGTCATTTTTAGAGAGTTATGTGGAATGGAATGGGATCTGACGTCAATTCTCAGTGTACTTTCTCTCCCCTGGAGGAATAGCCTGTATCTAGTGCCAGATGTGAACTGAAGTCTTTTTTTACATATAAATAATGCTGAGAGAGAATGAGAATATTACTTTGAGTTAGAAGTTGGGGAAGAACACAGTTTGCTAAAAGCCAGAGAAGACCAAGTTATTCTTTTATGCACTTCAACAAAATCTTCAGTTATGTATAATCCATAAGCCTTAATGTGCATAAGACATTAGTGTGCAGTAAATTAATAATAATATAAAAATAGAGCAAATATCTGTAACTATCACTCATGTCAAATACTAGAACATTGCCAGTACCCAGAAGCTCCCCAACAATTTCTTTTGTCACTACGCACTTCCCCCTGACTTTATGATAATTTCCTTGCTTTTCTCTTTACATTTACTTCTTTGATATACATTCCTAAATAGTATGTTAGTTTTGCCTTTTTTTTTTTTTTAAAGATTTTATTCATTTATTCTTAGAGAGATGGGAAGGGAGGGAGAAAGAAAGGGAGAGAAACACTGATATGCAGGAGAAACAATCGGTTGCCTCTAACATTTCCCCAACTGAGGACCTGGCCTGCAACCCAGGCATGTGCCCTGACTGGGAATCAAACTGGCAACCTTTCAGTTCACACAGGCTGGCGCTCAATCCACTGAGCCACACCAACCAGGGCGCCTGGTTTAGAACTTCATATACATGGAATTATATTGCATTTTTGCCTTAATCCTTTCATTTAACATTTTGTTTTTAATCACACATGTTTTTGCATATATCTGTAGTAGGTTCTCTTTTATTACTGTATAGTATTTCATTGGATGACTGTACCACAATTTTATTATTTTACTGTTGATGGATATTTGTTTTTTTCCCAACTGGACCAACTGCAAATAATGCCACTTTGAACATTCTTGAACTTGTCTTTTGTTGCATGCATTTCTGTTGTATATACTTAGCTTGAATCAAGTGAAATAACCATTATGAATTAAACAGTCAGATATTAATGATTTCATGTGGTTCAATCTAATACCTAGGAGCAGAATTATTAGATCATAAGAATTACATATGTTCAATTTTAGTAGATTCCACCAAACAGTTTTCTAAAAATCTTGTACCAACTTAATTTCTTGCCAGCAAGAAATTACTTCATATTCTAGCCAACACAGGTACTGTAACTTTTTGTTGTAATTTTGGTTTACATTTCTTTGGCTACTCATGAGGTTAAGTACTTTTTCATTTGTTTTTAGCCTTTTAAATTTTTTGTTATGAAATACCTATTCAGGTCATTTGCCCAACTTTTCTATTGGAAGATCTGTCTTGGTCCTATTGATTAGCAGGTATTCTTTACATATTCTAGATATGAGTCCTTGATTGTTAAATGTGTCACATATATCTTCTCCCATTCCATGGCTTGTCTCTTCACTCTCTTAATGGTGTCTTTTCCCAATTTTAATGTAGTCAAATTTATCTATATTTCTTTTATAATTAATGATTTTTGTGTCTTATCTAAAAAGACTTTGACCATACGATCTTGAAGACATTCTCCCATATTATCTTATAAGAGCTTTATTGTTTTGCTTTTCACATTTAGTTCTATGATCCATCTGAAGTTGATTTTTGTGTACAGTGTGAGGTTGAGATACAATCTCATATTTCCCTCAATGTATATCCAGTTGTCCTAGCATCAGTAAATGAGGAGACCATCCTTTCCCGAGTGCTATGATATGAAGTGTCACTTCAGTCATAAATCAGCATCCATATATGCCTGCATCTTTTCTAGGCTCTATTCTGTTCATTGGTCTGTTGATCTATTTCTGTCCTAATACTTCATTGTCTTAATTATGGTAACTTTATAGTAAGTGAGCCCCCCATCTGTTCTCTTCTGAGAGTGCATTGGCTATTCTTTTCCTGCATTTTCATATATGTTTTATAATCAGCTTGTCTAGTTTCACCAGAAATGCTGCTTTTAAGATTTTCTCTTTGTTCTTAAACCTTTGGCATTTTAATTATCATGTGCCTTGGTGTGGGCATCTTTAGGTTCACCTTCTTTGGGACTCTGTTTCCTGGACTTGTATGTCTATTTCCTTTACCAGGTTAGGGAATTTTCCATCATTATTTTTTCAAATAGGTTTTTAATTTCTTTGCTCTTTCTCTTCTCCTTTTGGAACACCCATGATTTGAATGTTGGTATGCTGAAATTTCCCAGAGGCTTCTTATACTCTCCTCATCCTTTTTGGATTTTTTTTTTTTTTTTTCCTGTCCTGATAGGGTATTTTCTTCTTTCTTATTTTCTTAATTGCTGATTTGATCCTCTGCTTCATCTACTCCGCTGTTAATTCCCTGTAATGTATTTTTCATTTTATTTAATGTACCCTTCATTTCTGATTGATTCTTTTGTTTTTTTTATGTTTCTCATCTCTTTGTTGAAGTTTTTACTTAGTTCATCTACTCTTCCTCTAAGGTCATTGATCATCCTTATAACCAGTGTTTTGAATTCTGCGTCTGGTAGATTGCTTATCTCCCTTTTGTTTAGTTCTTTTCCTGAAATTTTGTTCTGTTCTTTATTTGAGACATGTTTGTCTTCCCTTTTTCTTTCTTTCTTTCTTTTCTTTTCTTTCTTTCCTTCCTTCCTTCCTTCCTTCCTTCCTTCCTTCCTTCCTTCCTTCCTTTCTTTCTTCTTTCTTCTTTCTTTCTTTCTTTCTTTCTTTCTTTCTTTCTTTCTTTCTTTCCTTCCTTCCTTCCTTCCTTCCTTCCTTCCTTCCTTCCTTCCTTCCTTCCTTCCTTCCTTCCTTCTTTCTTTCTTTCTTTCTTTCTTTCTTTCTTTCTTTCTTTCTTTCTTTCTTTCTTTCTTTCTTTCTTTCTTCTTTCTTTACTTAGGTAGTAGGTGTTCTATAGGGCCCAGTGACACAGCCTACCTTGTCATCCAAGCTGGGTGCTCCAGGTGTGCCCCTGTGCATGCTGTGTGCACCCTTTTGTTGTAGTTGAGCTTTGATTGCTGTTGGCACATTGATAGGAGGGGTTGACCACCAGACCAGCTTGCTGCAAGGACTGGCTACGTGCAGGATCTGCTGTTTTGGCACCAACCCCACAGAACAGAACTCACTTCAACAGGGCTCAGGTACCTGCCAGTTCACCCGTTGTGTGTGTAGCTAGTAAATGTGGTTCTGTGGCATTTCAGTGTGGTTTGAAGCTGTCCACAGGGTGTGCTGACTCTGGTGACTCCTTGGAAGTGCAGGATAAGGTCAGCTGCCATCTGTGCCCTGCCCAGGGTCATCCAGTATGAGCTACAAAACAATTTGTAGATGGCTGTTGCTTTTGTTGGGCTTAGATGTGCACAGTATAGACCAAGCTGTAAACCAAGGTTGGCTGCCGTTAGTGCTGGGCCTGTGGCCTCTTAGCAAGAGGTATGTGGTATACAGAGGCCAGATGCTGTTTGTTTGAAACATTTTAGGGAAGTTGGCATCATGAGCCAAGAGAGATCAATAGTATGGAAAAGCCACTGGAATGGGCTTGGGTGAGCCTGCAAATTGGGTAAGACAGGGCCTCAGGGAGGTTCGAGGGTGGGACAAGCATTGTGAGCCAGGTGGATAGAGACTTAGATATGCCTCCCACCTGCCCACTCTGTTGGGGGAGAGTCTAAGAAAAGGAACAATGGCCTCTGCCAGCACTTCTGCCTGGGAGAAAGCCCTTGTCCTGAAACCTGACAAGCACATGTATCCACAGTGCTTTTCAAATTGCTGCCCCAGTGCTAAAGCTCAGAGTATGTCTGTGCACAGGGACTTCAGGAGCCTCTCTCTCACTCAGGCACAATCCCTACCGATTTTCACATTTAAAAGTTATGGGTACTTTTCTTCCAGGTGCTGGAACCATGGGCTGGGGGACCTGGTGTGGGGCTGAGACCCCTCGCTTCTCAGGGGGGGATTTCTGCAGCTGAAGTATCCCTCCTTATTTTTAACCACCACACAGGGGTGTGAGACCAGCCCTTTTTGTGTCTCCGCCCCTCCTACCAGTCTTGTTGTGGCTTCTTTATTATATTCTTAGTTACTAGGACTTCTGTTCTTATAGCTTTAAGGTGGTTCTGAATGATGGTTATTCTGGAGTTTAGTTGTAATTTTAATGTGGTTGAACTCAATTCTGATACTGTCTACCCCTGGATAGCATTAGATTCCATAGGTTGAGGGCTCAGTTCTACAGTACTGACCCCACTCCTCACACACACTTTAGACACCAGTCTCAAGCCCAGGTTTTTACTGTACTTATGACTTACAGGCTGTAAATTAGAGGTTCCCATGACCCCCTCCTTGGGTTTCATTAATTTTCTAGAATAATTCACATAACTCAGAGAAACATTTTACTTAATAGATTACCCATTTATTATAAAAGGATATAACTCGAGAACAGCTGGTTGGAAGATTTGCATAGGGCAAGGTATGGAGAAAGGGTACAGATCTTTCATGCCCTCTTCCAGCACACCATTCTCTCTGAATGTTCATGTATTCACCAAACCAGATGCTATCTGAACCTGTCCTTTTGAGTTTTTATGGATGCTTCATTACACAGGCATGATTAATTAAGTCATCGGCCATTGGTGATTGAACTCAATGTCTAATCCCTCTCTCCTCCTCAGAGGTCAGTGGTGGGACTGAAAGTCTGAAGCCTCTAATCACATGATTGGTTTATCTGGTGACCAATCCTCCTCCCCCTTTTTAGGTGCTTTCCAAAAGTCACCCTACTAACATAAAATCGGTTGTGGTTGAAAGGGGCTTGTTACAAATAATGAGACTCCCTTTCACTTTTATGACTTTGAAGTAATTCAGGTACTGAAGACAAGAGACCAAATATTATAACAAAAGATTTTCCCATTCTCTTAGCAGTTAGGAAATGACAGTGGTTTTGGAAGCTGTGAGCCAGGAACCATGGACCAAGATACATATTTATTATAAATCACAATTTCACAGTGATATTTTCCATTTTTGAGTTTTATTTAACCTCACAGGAACTCATGTGTCATCTTTATTTTTTTATTTTAAAAGTTAAAACTTTATTTAAAATTTTAAAAGTTTACAAATTTGTCCTGTAGCTATTAAATATTCTGATGGCTATGAGGCAGAGAATGTAATTATTGTTTGAGATGAACTATTTAACTGCGGAAGTATTCTACAGTTTTGTTTGTTTGTTTGCCTTTGTTTCAGTTCCCTGCCTTCTGTTGTTGGTTGTTGTGATACAGTTTTCATTTTAATGTTCATAGTTTTGATCCTCTTTCTCCTAAATAAGTCCCTTTAACATTTCATGTAACAGTGGTTTGGATTTCATGAATTCCTTCAGTTTTACTTTGTCCTGAAAGCACTTTCTCTGCCTTTCTATTCTGAATGACAGCTTCACTGGATAGAGTAATCATGGTTGTAGGTTTTTGCTTTTCATTACTTTGAATATTTCTTGCCAGTCCCTTCTTGCCTGCAGAGTGTCTTTTGAGAAAACAGCTGATAGTCTTATTGGGACCCCTTTGTACGTAATTCTCTTTTTCTCTCTTGTTGCTTTTAAGATTTTCTCTTTATCCTTAATTTTTGACATTTTGATTATAATGTGTCTTGGTGTGGTTCTCCGTGGGTCCAGTTTTTTTTAGAACTCTGTGCTTCCTGGACCTGTAAGTCCATTTCTTTCCCCAAGTTAGGGAAGTTCTGCTTCATTATTTTTTCACATAATTTTTCAATTTCTAGTTCTTCTTCACCTTCTGGCAATCCTATGATTCGGATGTTGGCCTGCTTATAGCTGTCCCATAGGTTTCTGAGCCTCTCCTCATTTTCCTCACTTTTCATTTCCTCTTTCTGAACTGGTTGACTAATTGTTCCTTTCTTATGTTCTGATTTGTTGATTTGATCCCTGGTTTTCTTTTCCTCTCCACTAGTTTCATATGTGTTTTTGTTCATTTCAGCAGGATTAGCCTTCATTCCTTCCCTGTCTTGTTTAAGATCTGCTGTTAGGCCTGTAAGCGTTTTTATAACCAAAGCTCTGAACTGTGCCTCAGAAAGATTTCCTATCTGTTGCTTCATTAGATTAGATATTTGCTGTCTGGTCAGCTATGTCGCTGGGATCTCTATCATGACCAGTGCCTTCCTGACAGTTTTGTGTTTACCTTTGCTTCCTGGGCGGGGCTGTCACACCTCCTACGCTATAGGGGGCGGAGCCCTGTGCACTCGTCACAACTGGGCGACCTGTCCCACCATGCTGTGGTGTTTTCTGTGGGAGGAAGGTGTCCAAGATGGACTCCTGCCGTTCACTCTCCGCTGAGAGACCGGGAACCTCCTCCTCTGTCCCCACTCCCCCTCCAGGCCTCACAGTCCAAGGCAATGGGGATCTGCCTTCCCTGGCATTGGAATCACAAGCTGATGGGTCTGACCTGCAGCTGGGGGTGCTCCCAAGGCGCTTCTCTCCTCCCCTTAAATATGGGTGTCTGTGCTTACCGCCATCCTGCCGCTGCTGCCGCCAGCACAGCCTGACCTCTCCTCCCCCGCTTCACCCCTCCTACCTGTCCAGATGAGCACCACTTCTCTATAACTTCATACATTGGACTTCCATTTATTTTCTGGAACTTCTGGTTATTTCTGATTTTGGAGTAGTTGCATTCCTTCTTAGTTGTGGAGGGAGACGGAGTGTGTCACTCTAGGCCTCCATCTTGGCCAGAAGTCTCCTGTGTGTGTTTGCCTCTGTGTCTTAGATAGAGCTGTCACTCCTACAGTTTTATAGCATGTTCCATTGAATTATTTTTGTTATAAGCACAGTAGCAAAATGATTTTAAAGAAATGTATTAGTATTCTCTTATGAGCACCTGTGATGCTGTGGTGTGTCCGTGCCATGAGCAACTAAATGACTATTGCTTTGCTTATAGTTACTATATATTGTTCATAATTTTCTCCACTTTTATAGTTCTGATATCACAGTTTTATTGATCTTTTGCTACAGGGACAGTTCCCATGTCTCCATTGGTTCTGTTGAATTTTTTGAAGGAGACAATATGCATGATATTTTTGTACCATTTGTGAGGTGTAGGGTAAACTCCCATGGCTCTGTCAGCAGAGACAGGGTTCCCTCACACATTAGCATGTGTGTGTACTCATGCCTTTTCAATCTGGAATAAGAAGTGATAAATGGAAGGGTGTAATCAGGAGCAGAAGATAGTTTTTTTTAATAAGTTGTAGACTTAACACTAGTTTCAGAAATGTCTGTATGGCTAGACAGATTTAATACCCAAACTAGAGTCAGAAGAACTCACACAGTGTACATGTATTACTCCCAGGAGTCTAAATAATAACCCAACACCCACCATTCTTATCTGAGTGCAGAAGCACAGGTAACATATTCTGAGAACTTGGATGCTTCTAAAACCCCGTGGGAATGCTTAGAATTGCAACTGATGTTCTTTACCCTGAAAGGGCCTTTGTAATTACTGATGAAGAGTTGGCCTTTCTCTATTGCAGATTGACATCAGTAAGTGCCATTATTTAGTGGATTTGGACACCATGAGCGAAACACCCCGGGAGCCGAAGTATTCATCCAATAGAGAAGAATGGATCAGCTTGGCCTATAGACCATTCCTTGATGCATCTAGGTATGTGGCTTTAATCCTAAGGGATGTAGAATGATTAGAAAGGTTGGAAATTGGGATCTAGGATTGAATAACTTCTAGTCCTGGGCTGACAATAGTAGCCATCATTTTATTTTTATTTGGATCCAAGCATATCTTCTATCCTTGTCCAGTCCCCTGAGAAATCTAAAAGAGGGCTCTCTTTTTCTAGACACCAGAATAAAGTATTATTCTGATAATAAAGTATTACCCAAATAAAAGAATCTAAGTAAAGCTGGTACATCCACTGAAGAAAATACAAATAAGAGTGTGACATTGATTCTTTCTGGCAACAATTTTAGCTATTTTAACTAAGGATATTCTAACACAGGAAGATTGACTATGTTTTTTAAGAAGCTAGAAATTTATATCCATCATTTTAAGGCAGAAGGCTTAGTCAGAGATGGGAGAGGCTTTACTAGATCTTAAATAGAGAGACCAAATAGACAAGGGCTTGGCTGGCTCTTCATAAAGGTCTCAGAACTCATGATGAGAGGGAAGGAAGTCAGGCAGTCAGGTGAAGGAATAATGGCGGGGGTGTGGGTAGTGAGTTGGAAGAGTCAGGTTGTCTGTGGGCAGAGATCCAGGTAAACAGTTGAAGTTAAGGAAGTTTGGTGAGGCCTGGTGGGAAGAGCCCAGGATCCAAGAGATCAGAGAGCAAAAGGTAGAGGAGCAGGTCTTGAGAGGCAGGTCTGGGACCCAGAAACAGGTAAGAAAATGTTTTTGGAGGAGGGAGTAATCAGAAGCTGTTCATAGATCAAGTAAGATGAAGAATAACTGGTCATTGGATTTGGCATCTGATAAAAGCAATTTTTGCGGAGTAGTTGGGCAGAAGGACTTGAGAAATTAGAGGGGTCAAAGCAAAAACAGAAGGACAAGAACTGGAGAAGACAAATACAGACAAACCTTTTGAAAAGTTTTTTTTCATAAAGGGAAACAGAGAAACAGGGCCATAGCTGGTGGTAGCTGCAGGGAAGTGACGCCTAGAAAAGATTTTTGTCCTTAAATAAATATTTTTAGCCCTGATTGGCGTGGCTCAGTTGGTTGAGCATTGTTCCACAAAGCAAAAGGCCTAATTCTCAGTCAGGGCACATACTGGGTTGCAGGGCAGGTCCCCAGTTGGAGGTGTGCAAGAGGCAATTGATCAGTGTTTTTCTTGCACATCTAAGTTCCTCTCCCTTTCTTTCCCCCTCCCTCCCCCTCTTTCTGAAAATAAATAAATAAAATCTTTAAAACATTTTTTTATTAGGGTAGCATATATATTATATATAACATAAAATTTGCGATGTTAACCACTTAAAATTCAGTGGCATTAATTACATTTACAATGTTGTATAACCATTACCATTATTTTTTAAATTGAGATATAATTGACATATAACTTCCATGTAAATTTAAGGTGTACAGCATGTTGGTTTGATACATTTATATATTGCAATATGATTACTACAGTGGCATATATTTATCATTTTGTTTTTATGTTGACAATAGCATTATCTATTTACAAAGCTTTTCCATCACCCCACACTGCCCCTCTTTTATTTTTTTAAGATGAGGAAAGTAACAGTCATGTTTATATACTGATGGAAATGATCTCTTATAGAGCTGAAAACTGATTGTGTAGGAGGCAGGAAAGAATTGCAGGAGCAGTGCCCTTGACTTAGGTGAGAGGAAATGCACAAATAAGTAAAGGATATGTTTTGGATAGACATATAGATAGGTAGTCTCTGAACAGCACTGTCCAGTAGAACTTTGTGCAGTGATGGAGATGTTCTGTATCTGCACTGTCCAGTATAGGGGTCACAAGCCACATGTAACTATGAAGCATTTGAAAAGTAACTAGTAAGAATGAGGAACTGAATATTTAGTTTTATTTCATCTCAATTTAAATAGCCACACGTAGCTGCTAGACAGAGCATAATAGTAACAAGGAGCAGGTATGTGTGATGATGGAAATCTGGAAGTTCTCTTCTGATGGCCTCTTTCCTCAGTGAAGAAGGAAGTGGGATTATCAGATGAAAAGGGAGAGTAGAAGATGAGGTGTTAATGATTTGAGGAGAGAGAATTTGTGAAATAATTGGGGAGTATATAAGACAAAAGGAACTTGAGAAATAGAGTATGAGTGCAGGACAGAATCAAGAACTCACTTGAGCCTTAAGGAGCCAATGTGGTTGCTTTTCTTTTTTTTTCAGCTATTTATAGCTGCACCAGTGAATCAGAAAACAGGCGAATTTAGAAGTTTTAAAAAAAGCAACTTTATTGAAGTATAATTATATGCCATAAATATTATCCATTTTAATTGTACAATTCAATAATTATTAGTAAATTGACCAAGTTGTGCAACCATCACCACAATTCAATTTTAGAATATTTCCATCACCCCAGCAAGACCCCTCATTCCCATTCCCAGCTCCAGAGGACCAAACACTTATTTTCTATTCCTATAGATTTGTCTTTTCTGAACCTTTCATATAAATTAAATTCTATAATGTGTAGGATCCTGTATCTGACTTTTTTCACTTAGCATGCTTTTGAGGTTCATTCATATTATATATCAGTGGTTGTCCCTTTTTATTGCTGAATCTTATTCCATTGTATGGATATACCCATTTTGTTTGTCCCTTTACCAGTTGATGGACATTAGGTTAGTTCCACTTCTTGGTTATTATAAACGCTGCTTTGATCATTCATGTGCCTGCCTTTGTGTGTAGTGTTGGGTTTTAGCCTAAAAAGTTCAACAAAGCAGAAAATGACAAGGGAATTGAGGGTTTATACAGGGAAGTGATATAATGATTGATAGTCTTACGTTGCATAAGGAGGGAGAGGGAGGGCATTGAGGAAGTGGGAGAGCATGAAAGGTGGTAGGGCTATGGATGGATTGATATTCAAAACCTTGTCAGAATTGGAGCAGTCAGAGGAGGGAGCTGGAAAGAGAAGCTGCAGTGAAGGTGTGAAGTTCTCTGCATCACTCATGTTCATTGGTGCTTGGCTTATTATTTGATACAGTAGTTGGGATAGGTCTCTATTGTGACTTCGTTCTGGGGTTGAAAAAACTGTAACAACATGAGATCTGGGCCTGGAAAGTTCTCCAGCTCTGAGGGGACAGCAGATCCCTAAAACCTTCCTATTAACAAAGGGAAACAGTGGTTCACAAATACTGACCAACAGTACATTGCTCACAGAATAAGCTGTGTATAGCAAATGGGGCAAGGGAGTATTTTTGAGGTGAACTTTTATTTTCCTTTTGATTTTGAAGGGCAAAAATGAGAAGGGTTCTTCATCTTCCCATTTCCACTTTTGGTATCACACTAGCACAGCAGCTGGTACACATAAACCGAGAGCCCTTGGGACAAGGCCAAGACACATGACGTTTGTGCGCTTTTCACTGGAAAACTTGTAATATTTTGAGGGAAGAATAGAAGGTTTTGGTCACCTTCCCACCTTCCTTGTGGTGAGCAGAGTGACTGGAGGTGATCATAGCATCACATAAGTGATGTGGTTGAGTTGCTTTTCCGGGCCCCTCTGTGTTCAGCATTCTCCTCAGCCTATGGGTGGAGGTGACACATTGGGAGACTGTGAAACATGAGTGCCTTTCCCAGAGATGTTCTTTGCTCTTCCCCACTGAACATCCTGCTTCCCTAACAAGCTAGATTTTAAGGGCAAAAATAAAGCATAACCAGGTCAATTTGATAAGCATTTATTCAGTATCTTCCACATCTCAGCCTCTAGACTGTGTGCAGACAAGACCACAGCCTTGGGGAGTTTATACTATACATGGGGAGAGATACTATAGTTCAGAGAAGTGCCAAGTGCCATTGGAGCATAGGCAGGAGGGGTTAATCCCAAAAAGCCTACCCTGGGAGGAAGCAAGAAAGATTTCTAGAGGAAATGCCATCTGAAGATTGCATTGGTGATAGTGTGGGCTGTGGACTGAAAAGGGGGAGAGTTGGAAGCACAGAAACAAGTTAGGAGGCCATTCTGGTTGACTAGATGAAAAGTAATGAGGGAGTGAGCACAACTGCAAAGGGAAAGATAGACTCAGGAGTTGCATTGTTTCTGAGAATGATCGGGCCAAATTTTAGATCCCAGAAGCCAATGACTCTCCCCAATGGCCTGGGTCAAGATTTTAAATTTTTCCTGTGCTATATTACAAGTGCACTACTAGTCACTATTATGATTGCTTCCTCTAGCTGGGCTGGTCCTTGACCAAAAGCTTTTGCAAGTTGAGCAGAACTTCCTAGAGAGAACAGACCCTAAGTTTCTGTCATTGTTATCCTGTTTTTCTTGTTGGTCCCTGCTGCTGCTTCATTTCCTGTTTGCTCACTGAGCACACCTCTAGTGTAGGTGGAGGTAAGGAGAAGATTATGGGAGGATGCCTTCGTTTCCAAAAGTCAACATTCTTTTCACAATCATATGCTGAGAAAGAACGAAATCAGTTGGTTTAAGAACTGAAAAGGACTTCCAGCCAAGATGGAGGACTAGACAGACATGCTGTGTCTCCCTCCACAACTAAGAAGGAATACAGCTACCTCAAAACTAGAGACAACCAGAAGTTCCAGAAAACTGAGCTGCATGGAAGTCCAACAAACGGAGATATAAAGAAGAAATACTCATCCAGACAGGTAGGAGGGGTGGAGAGGACACAGTGTGGTGGCCACAGCAGTGGCAGGCCGACAGTAAGCACAGTTACACATTTTAAAAAGTAGGGAGGGCCACCTGGGGAACACTCCCAGCACCAGACCAGACTGCACAGTTCACGGTTCCAGTGTTGGGGAAAATAAAGCCTCAATGTTTCTGACTGCAAGCCAGTGGTGGTTGGGGAGGAGGAAGAAACTGCCAGTCTTTCAATAGAGTTTGCTTGTTTAAAGGGCCTCCATGGTCCTAGAACATCGCAGACCCACTCAATCTGGGAACAACAGCTAGGACAATAGCTAGAGAGGCGCCAGTCCCATATGGAAGTGGGAGAAATGCCTGGAAAAGGGGCGAGTGCTAAGCAAGCGGCATTGTTTCCTCTCAGACTCCTCACCCACATACAGCGCCACAACATGGTGAAATGGGTCGCCTGTACTAACAAATGCCTAAGGCCCCGCCCCTTAAACATAGCAGGTACAACAGCTCTACCTAAGACACAGAGGCAAACAAGCACAGGAGCCTGTCAAGATGAGAAGACAGAGAAGTATGGCCCAAACAGGGAATGAATCAAGGTTCCAATGGGAGAACTAAGCAACGAGGAGATAGCCAACCTAACAGACACAGAGTTCAAAACACTGGTGATAATGATGCTCGCAGACTTAACAGATAAGCTTAAGTACGGCAAACGCATAAGAGAAGAGATGTCGTCGTTGTCGTCGTCGGCAGCCGTCCGTCTCGAGAGACGATGGTGTAGCTTCTTGAGAGTCTATCTGCACCGTCGAGAATGGCTGTGCAGTCCGACTCGGGAGTGACACGGTATCTGTCTCCTCCCGTGTTGAATCGACATCTTGCGATGAAGCTACAGAGCCTGGGCAGGGTGATATGGAGGGTCTGCTGTTGCCCATGCAGCAGACCCCCCCCTCTCTTCGCAGCTGAAGAATCCAAGGGAAAGACGGAGTCAATACAGCTTGGCTTCAGGTGCGCCGCAGGAGTTGCCGGTGTTGACTACAACGTCAAACCGCCTTAGGGACTCCGGCTCCGGATTTTCTGTCGGGGTTTACTCCCTTAGCCTTTCCCCTGAAGAGGTATGCCACAAGGCAGCGGAGGTTTTTTGGAGTCAGAGTTTTCCTTCTCTGATGTGCCCTGACTGGAAGATCGAACCAGCGACACTTAGCTCGCAGGCCGATGCTCAATCCACTGAGCCAAACCAGCCAGGGTAGGAGATACATAAGAGATGAAGGCTATGCTAAATGAAATGAAGGAAAATCCACACAAAACCAATGGTGAAGGGAAGAAAACCAGGGTTCAAATCAATGACTTGGAATATAAGGATAAAAAAACAGTCAGCCAGTACAGAATGAAGAAACAAGAATTGAAAAAAAGAGGAGAGGCTCAAGAACTTCTGTGACAACTGTAAATGTACCAATATCAGAATCATAGGGGTGCCAGAAGGAAAAGAGGAAGAGCAAGAAATTGAAAGCTTATGTGAAAAAATAATGAAGGAAAACTTCCCAAATTTGGCAAAAGAAATAGACATATAAGTCCGGGAAGCACAGAGAGTCCCAAACGAGCTAGACCCAAAGAAGACCACACCAAGACATATCATAATTAAAATGCCAAAGATTCAAGATAAAGAGAGAATCTTAAAAGCAGCATGAGAAAAGAAGAGACTTACCTACAAAGGGGTGCCTAAAAGACTATCAGCTGACTTCTCAAAAGAAATATTGCAGGCAAGAAGGGACTGGCAAGAAGTATTCAAAGTGATGAAAAGCAGGGACCTACAAATCAAGATTACTCTATCCAGCAAAGCTATCATTTTTAATGGAAGGACAGATAAAGTGCTTCCCAGACAAGGTAAAATTAAAGGAGTTCATCATCACCAAGCCATTATTATATGAAATGTTAATGGGACTTATTTAAGAAAAAGAAGATAAAAACTATGAACATTAAAATTACAACAAACTCACAACTATCAACAACTGAATCTGAAAAATAAAAATAAAATCCAACTAAGCAAACCAGAACAGGAACAGAATCATAGGTATGGGTATCATTTTGAGGGTTATTAGCTGGCAGGGGGAAGGGGAATTTCTTGGGAAATGGTGCAGGGATTAAGAAGCATAGTAAGTAAGTACAGAATAGACAGAGGGAAGTTAAGAATAATATAGGAAAAGGTGAAGCCAAAGAACTTATATGCATGACCCCCCATGTATATATAAAAACTAAGGAGGGTGGGATTGCTGGAGGGAAGTGGGGTACTTAGTGGAGGGGAACAAAGGGGAAAAAAATTGGAACTACAGTATTCCCTCACTTATTGCGAGTATTATGTTCCAGACCGCCCCCACCCCTCCGGGAAGTAGGAACCTTAAATTTATTCTATACTTTTAAACCTACGTAACTTTAACAACATAAGTATACGGTACTGCAAAATCCCGCGGTATAGCGAAAAATCCACGATAAATAATTAAATATAATATTTTTAAAAATCCCGCGATACAGTGAGGCCACGATAAGTGAACTGCGATATTAGCGAGGGACTACTGTACTGTAACAACATAATCAATTAAGTATACTTAAAATAATAAACCATTAAAAAATGACGAACAGATGGGATGATGCATGGAAGACTGCCCAGCATCTTGAATGCATGCCTGCTGCCCTCCTCTGGCTGCTGCTGGCCTGAGTGTTAGCAACTCTGCAGATGTACCAGCCTGGTGTGAGCCACATCCTGGGCTCTGCTCTGGACTAGAAGGAGACAGTTGGCATTAGAGGACCAAAGCTGGGACCAACTGTGTAAAGCCCCGAAGAAAGCATAAGACAGCATTTCCTGGAGACATTCTGGCCCTGGGAGATAACTATGAACAAGGATAACTCCAGCCTGAGGGAAGGACCTGCTGATATCACCTATCTCAGTGGCCACAGTGCTGAAACCAGGTTTGTTTCTCTCTACCCCTGCGGCTGCTACCACTGGGAATTTGCAGCCCACAATGAACTGGATTCAGTCAGCAACCGCTTGAGCAGGCTTGGAGGCACATTCGCCTTCAGTTGAGACTTAAGACCTTTGAGGCCCTGGCGAGTGCCTTGACTGTAACCTGTGAGACACAGTCAGAGGGTCTGGGTAAACCATGCTCAGGTTCCCAGCCTGCAGAAACTGCAACATGATGGGTTTTTTTTAAACACTAAGAATTATAGCACTTTGTTGTGAAGCAATTGTTAACTAAAACAAAGAATGTAAGAATGGGGGATAAAAGAGTAGAATGCCAATGAATAAATGTCTAAAGAACGATGACATTATTTGATAACTGACAAACACCATTAATGGATGCTAAAATGATTGGGTCAGGGTTTGAGAAGTAACAGTATCTGCATAGTCTCAAACACTCTCCAGATAGTTGTTATGAAGAGAGAAATAGTAATTGTTTTACAGTGGAGAAACTTTGCAGGTACCATCTGAAATAAAATTGTTTAATAACTTAAAAAAAAAGAAACTGAGAAGGTGCACTTTCCTTGAAGGTGTGCAAGGGGTAATGAAAAGAACATGGGGTCAGAAGGCTTGTGAATTCAATCTTGGCTACTTGCTGGTGGTTCCTTTCTGATTCCTAAATTTCTATATCAGTAAATCAGAGATAACTTTTTTCTATTTTATGGGAATGTTATAAGGATTAAATGAGAGCAGAAATATTAAAGATTTTTAATTTTAAAGCATTATATAAATATCAGATCTTTCAATTAATCAGCAGATTGCCTAGTGCTCCAAAATTATACTGATTTTCTTTACATTTCTCTTTCTCAGTATTTCATAGTATATATTGATCTAACTGCAAAAATAGCTGCAGCGCAGTGTGACACAGCAGTGTGTAACTGTCCGCACCATGACATCTTCGTGTTGCTGATTTTGGACCAGTGAAGTGAGACTGTGCCATCAGAGGCTGCGTGCCTCACAGCTGCTGCTCTGAGCCAGTGCATGGAAGGCTTTTGCGAGCTTGGTCTTATTCACTAGGGTGGTTACATTTTCTCTGTCTCCTTGAAAAAATGGTTTTTGTATTTTAGCAACTTATATAACAGGGAGAAATAATGGTACGTAATGGTCACTCATGTCTTAGATCCTAGATTGGTAGGGCTGCAAGCCTAACTATTCTGGCTACATCTGGGGAAAGGAGGTTTTAATGGGCCTGTGATGTACTACCATGTAACCTTTTTAGAAATGTAAGCAGATTTACTTCTCAAATCTTTGTCCCTAAAACCTAAATATTCTTTATAGTTCACTTTGAGATCATTTTCCCCCCATTATCCATCTGTTTGTCCATCTGACATCCACCCAGTCAGCAGATATTTTTTAAACACCACCAGGCACTGTGATGGGTCTTGGGTACATACTGATAAAGAGTGCACACAAATTCCCTGTGATCTTGGACCTTACAATGTAATGGGGAGGCTGGCCTTAAACAAAAATCATACAGATCAGTATATAATTGCAACCTGTGTTAAGTGCTTTAAAGGAAAGGTACAGTGTGCTGTGAGAAGAGGAGTAAGCAGTGGGAGGTTCCTGGAGTCTTCTTGTTACAGCCTCAAGCCAGCTGGTTAGGCAGGTTTGGAAATAAGAAAATATTTATTGAATAGATATTAAGTCCTTGTCACGAAGCTAGGTTATGTAAGGGGTATAAAAGAATCAATTAAACAAAGATTTCGCTCTTGAATAACTTAAAACTTTGGTAGTTACACATACAAAAACCACTTGAAAGTAATACTAAAACCTCAGGAGGTGCCAAGTTATGTGCTAAAACTTCAAAGAAAGAAGAGATCTATGGAGGTTAGAGTAAACTGAGAAGGCTTCCTGAAGGAGGTGGTGCTTGAGCTGAGGCTTAAAGGAAAAGGAGGATTTGTACAAGTGGTAAAGAGAAAGTAGAATCACTTATGCTTCAAGGACAAGAAATCCCAAGCTTAAGTGAGAAGGTAAAAAGAAGCCTATTGGATGAGGCATCTGAGGGTCAATAAAGAAGTTTTGCCCTGGCTGGGTAGCTCAGTTGGTTGCAGTGGCATCCCAATACAACAAGGTGGCAGATTCTCTCCCTTGTCAGGGCACATAATACAAGAAGCAACCAATGAATGCATAAGTAAGTGGAGTACAAATCAATGTTTCTCTCTCTCTTTTCCTTTCTCTCCAAAATCAATCAGTAAATAAATTAAAGAAAAGTTTAATTTATCTCTTTGGCTGATTTAAATTTGCTTTTAGGTATAGTGATCTATGATATGTCATTTAAATCAGAATGCTTTTAAAAGTAAAAATGGCCCTGCCCTGGGAAAATTGTGGTATGTAGTCATCCAATCTTAATGTGATCAGAGTACAGGGGCTTGGTCCCAAAAAGCAGTACAGGAGAATGGAGTATGTAGATACAGTTCCTTTGACCCACAGTCCATGTTTACCATGTGGATTTGCCCATAGTTTACTAATTTGATTTAAACTGTTGGTGTTCCTTGGTCATTTTTAGAATTTCAGATCCATTCCTGAGATTGGTCTCAGCTGTCTGAAAAGAAAGCAATCAGAATAGCTTGGAGACAGTACCAGTACATAAAAACATCATACTTGGACTATGTATGTCAGTGGAGACTCACCTCCAAAGGGAATCAACCTGAAGATTATTAGGACATTATTGTGATTGGTGCAAATTGAGGAATTCTGAGTATGTATGATCATGTGAAAAGGCTTGCTTTCTGCTGAAACTGTTGGAAGATAAGCAAGGCCTTTACTGTTGGACTCCTGGAGAAGGACTCACTAAATTGTGCTAAATGCTGTTGGCCCACCTGGGACAATGGCAGCCCAGATGCTTGTCTATTCTTTTCTGCTATATCAGAGAACTAAAGGCCCCAGATTCTATTATTTTGAGAGAGGATCCTGGCATAAAATGTTAAGAACTACCCTGGCCAATTTGGCTCAGTTAGTTGGAGTGTCATTCCACACACTGAGGGGTTGGGTGTTCGATTCCCAGTCAGGATACATGCCTAGGTTGTGGGGTCAATCCCCAGTTGGGCACGTGTGGGAGGGAGCCAATAGATGCTTCTCTCTCACACTAATGTTTCTTTCTTTCTTTTTTTCCTTCCTTCCTTCCTTCCTTCCTTCCTTCCTTCCTTCCTTCCTTCCTTCCTTCCTTCCTTTCTTCCTTCCTTCCTTCCTTCCTTCCTTCCTTCCCTTTCTCTCTTTCTTAAATCAATAAACATTTTTTAAAAATCTTAATAATCATTTTTTAGTCACCTCTTGCACATAGCTGGTACCATTGCCATGGCTGTGTCTGGCTACTTTTATAAAGGTTTATAAAACTCTATGGCCATCTCATGTTACATACTTTGTAAAATAAGAGAGAACATTTTTTCTTTCTTTGAAGGATGATATAATTGATACTTGTATAAAATAGTTTAACAAGTAGGTGGATATAATGCCTACTCTGAGATTCCCCAGAGGGGAGTGAAGGGAGAATTACAAGCTGAATGGTGGGTTCCTTGGTGAGAATGTTTGGCTGTGGGGGTCTGATGGGAAATCCCTCTCCAGGAAGATGGAGTTGGCCTCCTGACCTGCAGGGCCTGTTCCTAGGTTTGGAAACAAGTTGGGAGGCCCTGCCCTTCTCCACGCAACCACTTTCTGCCCACTTTTTCCTTCTTCATTGTAGGTCCCTTTTGTCTTGCTGGCTTTGCTTTCACCTTTGGTTTTTGGATTATGTAATTTTATTCTTCCCTAGCCTCATCTAACTGAATTTTAGGCTTGCCTGATTAGGGGATTAAGATAATTTGAGGGGATTTAAATAGGACAGAATTTCAAAGCTATGCAAATGGGTAATTATATGTGAAGGGTGCATGCAAGTAAGGAGTTAGAAGTTAGCACCTTCAGCTGGTATGGTAGAGGGACATTTTCTAGTCATTGGACAGCAGCAAGGTGGGGGCTGTGCTGACAGCATCTGCTGCTTGTGTTCTTTCAGTGCCCAGCACAGGATGCTCAGTGGCCATTGAGCTTTGGCTGCTCTGGGGATTTTTCCACTGAGATTATCGTTGGCAGCCGTCCGTCTCGAGAGACGATGGTGTAGCTTCTTAAGAGTCTATCTGCACCGCCGAGAATGGCTGTGCAGTCCGACTCGGGAGTGACAGGGTATCTGTCTCCTCCCGTGTTGATTCGACATCTTGCGATGACGCTGGAGTGTCCTCTCCAGCGAAGCTGAAGCTACAGAGCCTGGGCAGGGTGATATGGAGGGTCTGCTGTTGCCCATGCAGCAGACCCCCCCTCTCTTCGCAGCTGAAGGGTCCAAGGGAAAGACGGAGTCAATACAGCTTGGCTTCAGGTGCGCCGCAGGAGTTGCCGGTGTTGACTACAATGTCAAACCGCCTTAGGGACTCCGGCTCCGGATTTTCTGTCGGGGTTTACTCCCTTAGCCTTTCCCCTGGAGAGGTATGCCGCAAGGCAGCGGAGGTTTTTTGGAGTCAGAGTTTTCCTTCTCTGATGTGCCCTGACATGATAACATGTTACATGGTACATGATAACAGTTAAAGTAAAAATAATAATGAAACTCAAAGAGCAACAGATAATTTGATAATGTGGACTCTGGCTAAAATACTAGCATTAAAAACTTCAAAACTCCTTTTGTAGTCTGATTCCTCAACTCCCTTTAATTAGAATAGAGAAGCAGCAATAACCAGAGACATATTATGATTCTCCTTTTAGCGTCCACAAAGAAATGAATCCAGCAACAATGAGGCCTAAAGAGTCCCTGGCACTTGTATTCGTTTTGGTCCTATGTAGTAGTCTGGTTGATGGCTCCCAGACTCAAATCCAGCATAAGCAGAACTATTAATTTCTGGAAGATAATTGGAATAATCACTGTAAAGGACAGATTAGTTGGAAGCTCTTGTTCCAGTTATTGCTGTGTAATAAATCATCCCAAACAGCAATATAAAACAACAATTATTTATTACTGTTTTCTCTCATGGTTCTGGGGGTGGACTGGCCTCAGACAGATAATTCTTCAGCTCTCAGGGTTCTTATGCATTGGCCTTCAGATGGTGGTTGGGACTGGAGGCATCTCAAAGGCTTTCTCACATGTCTGTCTGCTAATGCTGTCTGTTGACTAGATCTGGGCTGTCAGCCAGAACACCTTCTTGTCACTTCTGTATGTAGTCTGCGTTTCCTCACAGCACGGTGGTTGGCTTCTAAGAGTTAGTATCTCAAGAGCTCTATAATTTTTTTTTTTTTTTTATGACCTAGCCTTAAAGTTCACCCAGTAATAATCCCACCTCAATCTGTTCATTGAAAGCAAGCCCTGGAATAGCCTTTGTTCAAAGGAGAGGAATTAAACTTTCCCTGTTGATGAGAGGAGTGTGAAAGAATTTATGGACATATTTTAAAACCATCACAGCTCTTTTGATGCCATGCTTCATTCAAATTGGATAATTTTTTAAAATTTCTCTTTTAAAAGGAGTTTTTTTTTCAGAAGTGACATATGACACACAAAATAGTCCAGCAGTCTGTTTCCATCTGCAGCTTCTTACTACCCAGGAGGAAAGGGAGACTACACTCCATGGCAGAATTTGGTTTGAGGCCAGTAGTGTGAAATGCTTCAGATGGTGCTCAAATCCTTAGGGTAGAATTAGTTCTTCCTCCTAACTGGTAACTGAAGTGATTTCTTCTTTCCCTTCACATCAGTCATGGTGGTATCTTCAGCTCCTCATCTACACCAAGAATACTGAGAAACTGTAAGGAAGAAGAGATAAAAGTTTCTTTACTTTTGTAATTCTCTATTAGCTTATTATTCTGTTTATCAATGTTTAGCCTTTCCTTTTTTATCTTCTCCCCAGATACTTTCCTGAGACCCTTCCTCTGGTGGAGCTACCCCAGGCTAGATTGGGCTTCAGAACATATGGGTGTTTCACTCATTGTATTCTTCATCTGCTTAATCATTGAGATCTGCTGACATTTTAAGAAGAAACCTTTTTTAGTTTTTCTGAAGCTTAGAGAGTCTGTTTTCCATTGTTACAAAATTAGTGTCATAGAAAGAGTCTAAGATTCTTTGTTCTCCAAGTCCACACTCTAGAGATTCTCAGGTTTGAAACCTACATACGTGTTTTAGGACTGCCACTGCTTTTAGCTAGTTTAGACCAAGTAGCTGGCATCATCAGAGGTCATTGTTTTGAGTTCCTTGGAAGTTAGAACCACAACTCTTGTTAGTTCTCAGCAACTCCTAGCACATAGTAGTGTCTCAGAAAATATTTATTGATTATTTGATGTAGTTCACATTTCTTTAAACAGGATTTATGTCAGAGTAAAAAGAAAAAAAGTGAAGTAAGGATTTCTTCAGAAACTTTTGATGCCCTTATTTGGTAAAATAAAGATTGTTGAGTTATTTTAAAGTATACTTATTATTTATTTCATCTTATAGAGCTTGTCAGAATCATCTACCCGATGTGTCTTCCTGTACTACTATTTGTCACATAGAAAGAAGCATAGTCCAAATGAGGATCCAAAGAGCAGGGGCAAACGCCTTGAACACTGTTCAGTGTTTTCTTCACAGGAATGGTGGGTGGAAACTATAGTATCTTCATATCCAGGTAGCTATCAGATGGAAAAAGATGGGTAGAGAGCTTTCCCCAGCAGTCTTGGTGGGACTGAAGGTCAGAAAATAGCCAGTTGCCTCACAGCAGTTTTTCTCAGTTCTCATTCTGAATATTGGCTAAAGGTGACTGGTCAAGAGGTTATGATGTTGTCAGATGATTGGCCAGCGGCCATGAGTAAGTGAAATGATCCGCTCTGGGAACCAGTTACACAGTGCTGTGATTCCAGTTTGTGTCTCGGCAAACTTCCAAATCATCACACAGGGTGAATTTTCAGAAATTGTTATCAGATTGTCAAAACTGTGAATGTATTCATTGAATATCAAGGGTCTATTGGACATGTTTTCTGAAAATAAAGTGCCATTTTTGTCACATGGGTAATGATTTTTGAGCAAATTCTGTGTAAACCGAAACCTGGGTAAGTTGCTTGACCTGTAGCATTAATATTTTCTTTGCTAATATGGATGCCCTCCCCATGTCCTTGTGCTCTAATGGCTCATGGGCCACTGCATCTTCCCCTCCCACACCTTCCCCTCCTGGCACCACACACTGTAGAATCCTACATGACTCTGTCCCGCCTAATCGCTTTAGGACTGAATTTTGGTGAAGAGAAGAGGAAGAACTTCACATTATTTTTGACATTTCCTTTACTTGTGAAAGATGAATATTGCCAGAAGTGAGTGAGGTAAACTAATGCTTCGATTTAAGAGTCTGGGCGTAGTCAGTCATTCACTCACAGACTGTTGATTGAGCCCTTTTTTGTGGCAGTGAGAGGTACAGCAGTTAGAGAGGTAAAGTTCTATCTTCAAGGGACTGACATTCTAGTAGAGTATAAATACAGCATGTAACTCCTGTGTTCATTTCTCTTTTGTGTTATAAATGTCACCTGTACATTATTCACTGACCATTAATGTCCCTCACCCCATTTCCTATTAAAGAATATCAAAGAACAGTCACATTTTTGCTGCATACCAGCTCTTTGAGCAGTTCTCAAATTGCTCGATATGGGACTCTAGGTTGACCATGGCTGAGATTAAGTCTTGAGGAAATTCTGAGATTCTCTTCAGAACTGAAGATTGCTGTGGAAGTCCAGTTTTGCACTGAGGGTTGTAGAAAGTGTCACTGAAATTGAACTAAGTGCAAGAGAGAGCAAGAGACAGAGGCACAAAGAGAAGAAACTAGCTAAAAAAAGAAAGAACTAGCAGTCACCTTAGACTACATTAATATTTGCATGGATGGATGGATGAATGGATAAAAATAAAAGAGAAAAGCTAAACACTAGGACATTTTCTTTTTAAAATGAAAACCTGACCTAGTATTTCCATTTGTGCCCACTGAATTGGAGATTGGCAGACAGTCTTCCATTGACGTCAGCAAGAGCAGATTTAAATCTCCTCAGCAGAATGCTTCCTAACCCTGATAAATAGGGCTGGTAATTAGAAACATTCTGAGCTGTCAGCTAATTATGCTACTCAGACAATTGCTTTGTCCCAGTCTGTTTCATCTTTGAATCGCCTGAGTGACTTGCTTACTGGTAAGGGAAGCATTTCCATTGCCATGATAGAGGCATATATTTTACATCTCCCTAAATTATGCTGCCTGTGCTTCCCCAGGGTCGTCGGCAGCCGTCCGTCTCGAGAGACGATGGTGTAGCTTCTTAAGAGTCTATCTGCACCGCCGAGAATGGCTGTGCAGTCCGACTCGGGAGTGACACGGTATCTGTCTCCTCCTGTGTTGAATCGACATCTTGCGATGACGCTGGAGTGTCCTCTCCAGTGAAGCTGAAGCTACAGAGCCTGGGCAGGGTGATATGGAGGGTCTGCTGTTGCCCATGCAGCAGACCCCCCCTCTCTTCGCAGCTGAAGAGTCCAAGGGAAAGACGGAGTCAATGCAGCTTGGCTTCAGGTGCGCCGCAGGAGTTGCCGGTGTTGACTACAACGTCAAACCGCCTTAGGGACTCCGGCTCCGGATTTTCTGTCGGGGTTTACTCCCTTAGCCTTTCCCCTGGAGAGGTATGCCGCAAGGCAGCAGAGGTTTTTTGGAGTCAGAGTTTTCCTTCTCTGATGTGCCCTGACTGGAAGATCGAACCAGCGACACTTAGCTCGCAGGCCGACGCTCAATCCACTGAGCCAAACCAGCCAGGGTAATACGTAGGTATTTCAGATTATTACAGACATTGTTGCATGAGTTTTGATAGGCATTAGTTTTGTTCTAATTTGTGATTCAGTCTGATCTTTCTTTCCATTTGTATTATTGTGTGCACTCCTGTTATTCCAATGCTCAGCTGCTTTATTCAGAGGCAAATAGCCAATTTAATTTTCACGTTTCCAGCAAAAATACAATATAACAATTTAAAAGACCCTGGTCATGCTTAGCATATTAAAGCTATTAATGGTAAAGAAATTCATCTACAACAGCAGCTATACTTTTAGAAATGAAGAATTCAACCCAACTTGTTCTTTTGGTTTTAAAAAAAATCTCAGAATGTCCTCATCCCAATTCAAAGGTGTGTATATTGACTGTTCCTTTTCTTGAAGAAATAAGTGGTTTTGTATGTTAAATGTAAATAATTCTATTAAAGATCAAAAGTAGAATCTGCAGGAGAAAAGGAAATTCATTAATAAGGATTTTTTTTTATATCAAGTTCTGTTAATAAATAGATTCTTCTTAGCTCCTGCTTATATTTAGTCCTCACCTTTTATACAGTTTTGTGTTCTGGCTTAACTAGAAATGCCTCCTTGCTTCCTGAACACATTATCTAGAATTTGATGTTGATTTTCTTATGATTATACACTGAGGAATCATGGCAGAAACATGCTTGGATCTCTTGATGTATCCAAGTCAGACCATTGTTTGTCCTTAGCAAGACGGTTATTCCAAACCACACATTCAGTTGGACTTTGAATTCCTCATTAAGAGTAGGAACGTTCTCTGTCTTTCATTGTATTCCTGGTACTTAACCTTTGCTTGACATGGTGCTCAGCCACTTGTGATTGAACTGAATTGAATTAAACTCACATCTCATTTGTATAAAATCCCTCCATTGCTCTCTTCATCAGTCTGTCCTTTCTTTTTGTGTGTGAGTTCCAATAAAACTGTATTTACAGAAATAAGATTTAGCTTTCAGGTTGTAGATTGCCAAACTCTGAATAAGTTTTTTTTTTTTAATTTTTATTCTTTTTCTATTACAATTGTCCCACTTTTTCCCTCATTGCTACCCCCCACCCAGCCCACCCCTTCTCCCACAGACAATTCCCACCCTGTTGTCCACGTCCATGAGTTATTTATACCAGTTCCTTTACTAAACCTTTCCCCTACTTACCTCTCTTCCTTCCCTTCCCACAACTAATCCCCTTCCCTCCCTCCCCCCTCTCCCTTGATAACTGTTAACTCTGTTCCTTGTTCATTTTTTTTCATTTGTTTCTGTTGTTCATTAGTCTCCTGTATCAGGTGATATCATACGGTATTTTTCTTTCATTGTCTTGCTTATTTCACTAAGCATAATTCTCTAGTTCCATCTATGTTGTTGCAAATGGCAGGAGTTCCTTCTTTCTCTCTGCTGCATAGTATTCCATTGTGTAAATGTACCACAGTTTTTTGATCCACTCATCTACAGATGGGCACTTAGGCTGTTTCCAGCACTTGGCTATTGTAACCAGCACTGCTATGAACATAGGGGTGCATAGGTTCTTTTGAAATGGTGTTTCAGGATTCTTCAGGTATAATCCTAGCAGTGGAATTGCTGGTTCAAAAGGCAGTTCCATTTTTAGTGTTTTGAGGAAATTCCATACTGTTTTCCATAGTGGCTGCACCAGTCTGCATTCCCACCAACAGTGCACTAGGGTTCCCGTTTCTCCACATCCTCGCCAGCACTTGTTTGTTGATTTGTTGATGATGGCCATTCTGACTGGTGTAAAGTGGTATCTCATTGTGGTTTTTATTTGCATCTCTGATGGCTAGTGATGTTGAGCATTCTTTCATAGGCCTATGGACCCTCTGTATATCCTCCTTGGAGAAGTGTTTGTTCAGAGCCTTTGCCCATTTTTTAATTGGGCTGTTGTTGTAGTGCTTTGTGGTCGAGGGCGCGGAAGCAATTCCAGCAGACAGAATGGGACGGACGGAGGGCTGCTGCATGCTCAGGCAAGATCAGCACTGAGCAGAGCAAGCACCTTCCTTTTATTGAAATCTGAGAGTGGCAATTACAGGATACACATCCTATTGCTTACAGGGAAAACAGGATACCAGGATTCAAACATTAACTGCTTAGATACAAAACAGAACTGTAAGTCCTTAAGGCTAAGTTCCAAACAGGATGATAGGACAAGGGAGTGATGGAGTACTCAGCAAAGTCCCTTTGTTCTCAGGATACCATAGCACAGTGGCCTGAAACAGCTTGCAGCTAACATGCAGCTGCCAGCATTAGCAAGTGCAGCTTGCTTAACTGAGTCACAGGACACCTGGACAGGGGGGCGTGAAATGCCCCTACCCAGAGACTTGATTTCCACCAACAGGCTGTCTGTCTTCTTTGTGTTGAGACATGTAAGTTCTTTATATATTTTAAGATCAATCCCTTGTCTGAGGTATCATTGGTATGTTTTCCCATATGGTTGGTTTCCTTTTCATCTTGCTGATGTTTCCTTTTGTTGAGCAGAAACTCTTTAGTTTGATGTAGTCCCATTTGTTTATTTTGTCCTTTATTTCCCTTGCCTTAGGAGATGTATCAGTGAAAATATTACTATGTGGGATATCTGAAATTTTCATGCCTATATTTTCCTCTAGGACTTTTATGGTGTCATGGCTTACATTTAAGTATTTGATCCATCTTGAGTTTATTCTGGTGTATGGTGTAAGTTGGTGGTCTAGCTTCATTTTTTTTGCACATCCCTGTCCAGTTCTCCCAGCACCATTTGTTGAAGAGGCTCTTCTCATTCCATTTTAGGTTCCTTCCCCCTTTGTTGAGTGTTAGTTAACCATAGAGGCCTGGGTTTATTTCTGAGCTCTGTATTCTGTTCCATTGATCTATATGTCTGTTCTTATGCCAGTACCTGGCTGTTTTGATTACAGTGGCCTTGTAGTATAGTTTGATGTGAGGTATTGTGATTCCTCCTATTGCGTTCTTCTGTCTCAAGATTGCTGTGGTTATTCGGGGTCTTTTTTGGTTCCATATAAATTTTTTAAGTATTTGTTCTAGGTCTGTGAAATATGTCACTAGTATTTTAATAGGGATTTCATTGAATCTACAAATTGCTTTGGGTAGTATGGCCATTTTAACGATGTTGATTCTTCCCATCCATGAACATGGTATATGCTTCCGTTTATTTGTATCTTCCTTAATTTCTTTCTTCAGTGTTATGTAGTTTTCTGAGTACAGGTCTTTTACCTCTTTGGTTAAATTTATTCCTAGGTATTTTATTTTTCTTGTTGCTATTGTAAATGGGATTTTTTTTTCTAGTTTCTATCTCTGATATTTTATTGTTGGTATACAGAATTGCCTTTGATTTCTGAATATTGACTTTGTACCCTGCTATTTTGCCAAATTCACTTATTAGGTCGAGTAGTTTTTTTGTGGAGTCTATAGGGTTTTCTATGTACACTATCATGTCATCTGCAAATAATGACAGTTTTACTTGTTCTTTTCCAATTTGGACGCCTTTTATTTCTTTTTCCTGTCTGATTGCTGTGGCTAGAACTTCCAGTACTATGTTGAATAGGAGTGGAGAGAGTGGACATCCTTGTCTTGTTACTGATCTCAGGGGGAATTCTTCTAGTTTTTGTCCATTGAGTATGATGTTGGCTTCGGGTTTCTCATTATATGGTCTTTATTCTTTTGAGGTATGCTCCCTCTATTCCCAGTTTGCTGAGTGTTTTCATCATAAACGGGTGTTATACTTTATCAAATGCTTTTCCAGCATCTATTGATATGATCATGTGGTTTTTTTTCTTTCATTTTATGTGGTGTATTACATGTATTGATTTGTGAATATTAAACCATCCTTGCATCCCTGGGATGAATCCCACTTGATCATGATGTATGATCTTTTTAATGTGTTCCTGGATTCAGTTTGCTAATATTTTGTTGAGGATTTTAGCATCTATGTTTATCAGTGATATTGGCCTGTAGTTTTCTTTCTTTGTTGTGTCTTGACCTGGTTTGGTAATTTGGGTAATACTGGCTTCATAGAAGGAGTTTGGGAGTCTTTCCTCTTCTTGGATATTTTGGAATAGTTTGAGAAGGGTAGGAGTTAGTTCTTCCCTAAATGTTTTGTAAAATTCGCCTGTGAAGCCATCCGGTCCAGAGCTTTTGTGTGCCAGGAGTTTTTTAATTACTGTTTCAATTTCCCTCTTTGTTTCGGCCTGTACAGGCTTTCTGCTTCTTCTTGATTCAGTTTTGGAGGATTATATGTTTCTAGAAATTTGTCCATTTCATCTAGGTTGTCAAGTCTCTTGCCATATAGTTATTTGTAGTAATTTCTTATAATCCTTTGTATTTCTGTGATATTGGTTGTGATTTCTCCTCTTTTGTTTCTGATTTTGTTTATTTGGGTGCCCTATCTTTTTTTCTTGGTGAGCCTCGCTAAAGGCTTGTTGATTTTTTTTTTTTTATCTTTTCAAAGAACCAGCTCCTACTGTTGATCTTTTGAATTGTTTGTTTAGTCTCTATGTCATTTAATTCTGCTTTTATCTTGGCGTTTCCTTTCCTTTTACTCACTCTGGGCTTTGTTTGTTGTTGTTTTTCTAGTTCTTGTAGCTGTAGGTTTAGATTTTTTATTAGAGATTCTTCTATCATTTTTAGGTAGGCCTGTATTGCTATGAACTTTCCTCTCAGGACTGCTTTTGCTGTGTCCCATAGGTTTTGGGTTGTTGCGTGCTCATTATCATTTGTTTCTAGAAACTTCTTGATTTCTTCTTTGATGTCATTGTTAATCTATTCATTATTTAATAGCATATTATTCATTCTCCATGAATTTGAATGTCTTTGATTTTTTTCCTTGAGGTTGATTTCTAGTTTCAAGGCATTGTGGTCTGAGAAGATGCTTGCTATAATTTCAATTTTCTTGAATTTGTTGAGACTTGTGTTGTGTCCTACCATGTGGTCTATCTTTGAAAATGTCCCATGTGCCTTTGAAAAGAATGTATGTTTTGCTTTTTGGGGGTGAAAAGTTCTATATATATAGTTAAGTCCGTTTGATCTAGATTGTTGTTCAATGCCTCAATATCCTTGGTGTTTCTTTGCTTCGAAGATCTGTCCACTGTCAATAATGGGGTGTTGAAGTCCCCTGTTATGAGTGTGTTGCTGTTGATATCCTTCTTGTAGTCTTCCAATATTTTCCTTATATATGTGGGTGCACCATCTTCTTGATGGATTGTTCCCTTAAGTATTATAAAATGCCCTTCTTTGTCTCTTTTTATGGCCTTTGCTGTGAAATCTGTTTTGTCTGATATAAGTATTGCTACCCCAGCTTTTTGTTCATGTCCATTTGCTTGGAATACTTTTATCCATCCCTTCACTTTCAGTCTCTGTAAATCTTTTGTTTTGAGGTGTGTCTCTTGTAGACAGCATATATGTGGGTCATGTTTTCGTATCCATTCTGCTACCTTGTGTCTTTTGATTGAAGCATTTAATCCATTTACATTTAAGGTTGTTATTGACAGGTGTTTATTCATTTTCCTTTGTACCTGTCTTCCTCTCCCTCTCTTTTTTCTTCTTTTTCTTACAGTATTCCCTTTAGCATCTCTTGCAATGCTAGTTTGGTGGACATGTATTCTTTTAGTCTTCCTTTGTTTGGGAAACTCCTTATTTCACCTTCCATTTTGAAAGGGAGCCTTGCTGGGTAGAGTAGTCTTGGTTGCAGGCCTTTGTTTTTCGTTGTTTGAAATATTTTTTGCCATTCCCTTCTGGCTTGTAGTGTTTCTGCTGAGAAATCTGATGATAGCCTTATTGGAGCTCCCTTTTATGTTATTAGCTATTTCTCTCTTGCTGCTTTTAGGGTTTTCTCTTTGTCTTTGAATGTTGCCATTTTAATTATGATGTGCTTTGGAGTAGGCCTTTTTGGCTTCATCTTCATTGGGACCCTCTGTGCTTCCTGGACTTGCATCACTTTTTCTGTTATCAAGTTAGAGAAATTTTCTGTCATTACTTTTTCAATCAGGTTTTCTATCTCATGTTCCTCTTCTTCTCCTTCTTTTATTCCTATAATACGGATATTGTTTTGTTTCATGTTGTCCTGCAGTTCTCTTAAACCCTCTTCATTCTTTTTCAGTCTTTTTTCATTTTGTTACATCGTTTGGGAGTTTTTTCTACGTTGTCCTCTAACTCACTGATCCAATCCTCTGCTTCCTTTAGCCTGCTTTTGATTGACTCTACTGTGTTCTTCAGTTCAGAAATTGTATTCTTCATTTCTTCCTGGTTCTTATTGATAGTTTCTGTGTCCTTTTTATGCTGGTGTGTTCTCAGTAAGTTCCTTTTAGCTTCCCTGGAGTTCTTTGTAGTGTCCCTGGAGTTCATTGTAATTTTGAGTTTGTCAAGTTTATTGAGCTTCCTCATTACTATTGATTTGAATTCCATGTCTGATAGCTTGCTCTCTTTATGTCATCTATCCCTCCTTCTCGAAATTCCTCTTTTCCTTTTGGTGGGGTATTGTTTCTGTTTGGTTGGTTGTTATTCGCCTCCCCATTTTGTGCACTGGTCATGTTTCTGCTTCTTTGATTGATCTGCTTTTATTTTCTGCCTTTATGGTGTGATCTTCTTGTATATAGTTGTTGAGCTGCTGTCTCCAGCTGACGCCACTTTGGGGGGAGCAGTCTGCTTAAGAGATTTCTCCCGTAGCACTGGGGATGATTCTGTACTGGGACCTAGTCTGCTGCTCTCCCAGCTCTTTCTTGAGAGCCAGCACCCAAAACTTATTAGAAAGTCCTCTAGTTCACTTCACCGTCCTTTGGCGGTGGGTTGACCCGTTGTGCACTGGAGTGGGTGGGTCCACTTGCCTCTTCTGGTGGAGGGGGAGGCCTCTGTGGGCCAGTAGGCAGGTTTGTTGTACCTGTGCTCAGGGGCCTGTGAGTTGGTTTTGTGCCTGTTGGGGCGGGGCTGTGGGCACCTCTGCGCGGCGGCCGGCGCGTTGGTTTTGCGCCTGTTGGGGATGGCCTGGGATGCCTGGGCCAGGTAGCCAGCGAGTTGATTGTGCGCCTGAGTGGGCAGACTGGGGCACTTCCGTGTGTGAGCTCGCGTGGCCCAGGGGGAGGGTTGGGGAGTGGGCAAGTGCGCTTCTGCGCCTGCGTTCCTCAAGAATCTTGTTCCACCCCTAGCCTCTCTGCAAAAAACAAAAGAAAAAGAAAAAGGAAAAACACATTCATACACACACAGCAGTATGCTATTTCTTGCCTCTCAGAGCCAGATGCCACCTGGCCCACTCCTGGCTCTGCCAGTGGGCAGAGCCTCACTCTCCTCCTGACTCCTCTCTGGGGAAACCTGGGGTCACTAAAAAATCTTTGCGTACTGCCAGCCACAGCTCGGGGAGCCAACCCAGTCAGAAATCCCGTCTCGTCCCTTTCTCCTCCACTTCCTCACCGGACAGGTTGCTCCCAGACGGTCTTCTCTGATCCAGCAGTGCCAAGGCTCAACTCCTGCCAGTATCCAGATGTTAACTGAGATGTTCTGTCTGCAATTAGCCTAAACTACAGACAGGTCTCGGGAGCAAGAAAGTGCAGCCTCCCCTCACTCCTCCACCATCTTCAAAATCTCTGTACTTTCTTCTTTCCACCCTTCCTTCCCTCCTTCCTTCCTTCTTTCCTTCCTTCCTTCCTTTCCATCCATCCAGCCATTGTCCATTTGTTTTCAGCACTTACTATGTGCCAGACACCATGCTACTGGTAAATAAAACAGACTTGCTCCCAGAAATCTGGGGTTAGGGGACAGTCAACAAGTTAACAAATATATATATAATTTACAAGTTGTGACGTGTAATGAGAAGCACTCAAGGTACATTGAGAGACATAAGTGATAGAAGTGAAAATCTAGGCTTACATAGGATGGTTGGAAGACCTCTCAAAGGTAACTTTTAAGATAAGCAATGAAAAATGAGATGGATTTAGTGAGAGAAAAACAAGGTGGAGGAGTGTTCCAGGCAGAGGGGGGAAAGCATATGCAAAGGACCTAGTGTAGGAAAGAACTTAAAATTTTGAGGAACTGAAAGGAGGCTGGCATGGTGGCAGTGCAGTCGGCAAGGAGGAAATGGCGTGAGGTGAAGTGGGACAAGTAAGTGAGGACTGGATCTCCCAGGGCTTTGCAAACCATGAAAACGAGTTTGGATTTTGTTCAGGCAATTCTCCTGTTGCTGCTGAGTGAACAGGGCATTTAACCTAAGATGCCTATAGATTTGCTTATGAATGGGCAGGTTGCTTTTCTTGATTAGTGTACCTTGGAATGTTGGATGGATAAAATGAAGTAATGTATTGTAAATGCTTCTTCCACACCTATGCAACCCTGTGTTTGTCCTTTCTTCTGAAAGTGTACATTATTACTTGGAACTTCTGTATCAGCTATTTAGTATATTCTAAGTTATGGACTTGCCATTCATATTCTGTTTTTACCAACTAGATTATTAGCTCTTTGAGAACATAGACTTTGTGTCACCAGGGCCAGCATATAAAACCCTACACATAGTAACACAGGTTTGTTTGTTTTAAGGATTTGAAATTTCCTTTATTTAAAGGTTTATCTATTGCCTTTTAAAAATAATTACAAATAATATATGAGGAAGCAAAAGTAGGCTTACAGTTGTTCATATGGAAAACGATACAATAATTAATAAATAATACAAGAATAAACTGTTTCATGTACTCACAATGGTAAACCTACTTCCCCAGCCCCTGTATTCTGTCTATTTTTGTATATGTTTGAATTTTTTTTTCTGTAACAAATGGAAAGCAAAGTATATTATGGAAAAAAAAGAAGTATGGGATAAAGTACAAAAGAAAAGTCCTCTGCTATATCATAGAGGCTGCATAATTTTGTTTTTATTGATACTGTTAAAATTGCCTAAGTGGCTGTGCAGTTTTCCACTTTCAATGGCAATATCTGTTCCTAATTCTTCACCTCTGTTTGATACAGTCAGATTTTTACTTTGTGCAAACATGAGTATTGAAAAAATGTATCTAGATTTATATTTCTCTGATAATAGTGAATATTATTTCACACATTTATTGGCATTTACATTTCTTTGCTCATATCCTTTGTCATTGTTTCTACTGAATTGTTTTCTTATTAATTGCAGGAATGCTTTATATATTCTAGATACTAATCCTCTGTTTATACATATTGTAAATATTTTGTCCCAATCTCCTTTATCGTTTTACCTTTGTTTCAGTTTACCTTTTGCATTCAACAATAATGCATAGTGGCCTTCTTCTATTTCAGGATAGTGAGGATTTTTGCTGATGATGTGTTCCATGTATAACCCAAGATGGTGTTCTTTTTATTTTTTTTAATGTGTTTTATTGATTATAATGTTACATTTGTCCCAATTTCCCTTCCCTCTTCTCCCCTCCACCCGGTGGCCCCCCTCCCTCCAGTTGTCCCCCCCTTTTAGACCATGTCCATTAGTTGTGCATATAGTTCTTCTCAACCTCTCTGTCTATTCCATTCCCTCCTACCATGCTCCTTAATTTCCATATCATCTCCCTCCCTCTCCCCATTCCCCCTCCCTGCTGACCTCCCTCCAATATGCTCCCCATACCTATAGTTCTTTTTCCATTCTCGTTGCCTGTTTAGTTTGCCTTTGTTTCAATTCCCTAGCTTCTGTTGTTGTTTCTTGTGATGCAGTTTTCATTTTAGTGTTCATAGTTTTGATCCTCCTTTTTCTAAACCAGTCCCTTTAACATCTCATATAACAGTGGTTTGGATCTAATGAACTCTTTCAGTTTTATTTTGTCCTGGAAACACTTTCTCTGCCCTTCTATTCTGAATGACAGTTTCGCTGGATAGAGTATTCGTGGTTGTAGGTTTTGGATTTTCATTACTTTGAATATTTCTTGCCAGTCCCTTCTTGCCTGCAGGGTCTCCCTTGAGAAGTCAGCTGATAGTCTAATCAGGACCCCTTTGTACATGATTCTTTTCTTCTCTCTTGCCGCTTTTAAGATTCTCTCTTTATCTTTAACTTTTGACATTTTGATTATAATGTGTCTTGGAGTGGTTCTCCCTGGGTCCAGTTTTTTTGGAACTCTCTGTGCTTCCTGGACCTGTAAGTCTATTTCCTTCCCCAAGTTTGGGAAGTTCTGCTTTATTATATTTTCACTTAATTTTTCAATTTCTAGTTCATCTTCTTTGCCCTCCGGCAAACCAATGATTCTTATGTTGGGCCTTTTATAGCTGTCCCAGAGGTTTCTGATCCTCTCACCATTTTCCTTGCTCACCATCTGTCTCGTATGTGGTTTTGTTCCTTTCAGTATGAGTGTTTTTCGATTCTTTCTCATCTTTTTCCAGATCTTTTGTTAATTCTGTAAGCCACCTGATAACAATGGCCCTGAACTGAGCCTCTGACAGGTTTCTTATTTGTTCATCTGTCAGATTCTTCATCTGTTGCTTGGTGAGTTGCGCCACCGGGATTTCTATAGTTGTCTGCCTCATTTTGACAGATGTGTTTTGTTTTCTTGGGCCGGCTATAGGGGGCAGTGCCTGTGTACTCGTCACAACCCAGCGACCGGCGCCGATCCGCAACCTTTCTCGCGGGCGCCTTGTCGTCACTGCCCAGCAACCAGTGGCGATCCGCAACCTATTTCGCAGCCCTGTGGCGCTTTGTGTGGAGGCAGGGGTCCAAGATGAATTCACACAGTTATTCCGCTAGGAGACCGGGATCCGTCCTCCCGCCCCCTGGGCCTCACTGTTTGAGGCGATGTGGTGGCTGCTTCTCCCAGCGTTGGGGTTGCGAGCCACCGGGGTTTGACTGCAGCCGGGATTGTCCTCCCTGCCGCTGTCCCTGGTGCGACCGCAAACAGCACCGCCCCCTTTCGCTCCCCCTACCTGCCCAAAGAGCGCCGCTGGTTTATAACTTCATACGTTGGGCTTCCGTGTAGTTTTATTTTCTGGAATTTCTAGTTATCTTTTTTTTTGAAGTAGTTGTATTCCTCTCTAGTTGTAGAGGGAGGCCGAGCATGTCCGTCTAAGCCTCCATCTTGGCGGGAAGTCTCCCCAAGATGGTGTTCTGAAATGATCTTTTAGAACTTCTTGGCATAGTCTATCAGCATACCAGGAAAAGTAGTCATCACCATTTACTGTCTTGGCCCAATAGACTCTTTTTGCTTTTTTAGCTATTTTATGAATAAATAAGAATAAAAGGATAGTAAAAAAAAAATCTTCATTTGAAATTTTACTAATAATTTAAATGTAGAACCCCAAATTTTTATTCCATATTCTTCTGGTTTTGAGTGTGTGTGTGTGTGTGTGTGTGTGTGTGTATGTGAATGTAACTAACTTCTCATCAGCTGTCATGCATGAACCTGGAATATATCCATCTTGAAAATACTGGTTCTAGGCTACAGATTCTGACTTATTACTATGGTTGTTCCTGAACTTGTATCATCAAAATACAAAATTTGAAGAATTTTTTGAAACCTTTAATGTTCAATTTTGTCAAAGAGAGGACTAAAACTGCTATCTTTTTTTGCTTTATAATTCAAACATTTTCATTTTTAGATTTATAAACACCAATTAAAATGATCAGTTCATTTAAATTTTTATTTCTTTATCATCTGTATCCTTCCAGTGACCTTTGTTTATGAACCTGCCTTCATCAGTTGTGCACCTATGAACTTTATTAAATAAAATTTGGCATACAGATCTCATAAAAGATGCAAGAATATGGTCAGATGCCCTGTTAGCATAACAGGATGGTCCAGGTTCTTGTTGCAAAATACTGCATGATACAGTCCTCTTGAATGACTTAAGTGAATGAAAGTACCCTATTTCCTTTTTTTGTTCTTAGGAATACATAGTTTACTTATTAATTCTTGAGTTTGAGAAAATTCATTTAGTATCTTGTCACTTGCAGTTGGATAACTTTTGCCTGTGTCATCAGTCTCTCCATCGTCATCAGAGTCTTGCGTGCTGCCATTTGTCTCTGCATTCATCTGCTGCTTTAATAACTGAAGTGTCTTCTGTCACTTCTTTTCTCGGTGCCATTACAGACTGAAATTTTTTTAATTCTGAATTCTCAACTGTGTTCAATGAAGGCTGAAAGCAGATGATGCTTTGGGCAATGCAATAAGAAAATGGAAGGATAATGCAACAGTGATTATTTATTTCACTGTTGCATCATCCTTTTTGATAATTTCATCATTTCCCTTTTTCTTATTAGTTTAGTCTTTTATAAAAAAAGCATAGTTGTAAATAATCCAAGATACAGACAAAAATGAGACCTCTAATATCTTATAATATAGCTTAAATTTATAGGAGGTTACAATGGATCCATATGGTAATTACAAGATAAAATGAATTTTATTCTGTTTTTAAAAAATAAATATAATCTTTCCTTGTTCTTTGGAAGGCTCTAAAAAGGTTAACATTATGAAATAATAACTCCCAAGTAGTAAGGAATTGTTCCAAAAAGAAAGTAAAAAACTAAAATTGGAACCAGTGGCCCTAATGTTATACCAAGGACTGAGTAGACTGGCAATACATGCTGACTCTATTTAACGAAGCTTTTATTGTGGAGTCAACTGGATTGGAAATGACACTTAATTAGTTTTAACCTTTCTTTACTACACTTAAGCTTGCAGGAGTTTACTCTGCCTTACAGCCTTTTGTTCTGACCTTCCCCTTATCTGTGCAGCATGGACAGAAAGAATAAATTCACTTCTTTCTGCCTTAGGTAGGTGCTTCCTTCACCTGTTCCTTTTGTTTGCAGGAGCCCTGCTGATAAAGCTCTTGTGTCTCTCTTTTAAGCCTCTTTTCTCTTTCAAAGCCCTTGAGCTGGTAGCTGTTGAAGTGAAGTGCGTCTTTGTGAGCAGAGAGCACTGCCAGTGTCCCTGTTGGAAAGACTATCTAAGAGGTGTGTGTGCCAAGCTCGATATCACTGTGTGCAGGTGTAGCAGGAGTCTGCCCGCCCCAGGGGCAGGCTGCCAGTACAAATGCCATGGTGACATGACATTTACAAGTTTAGAGTCTGGAGAAGGACTGGCAATGGAACACTCTTCAGCTACCTCATGTAGGGTGGCAGTCACTGGGCCAACTTTAATTTTTTGACTCAGAAATCACAGTCAAGAAGTAATACTTGATATAGGATTTGAAACTATCACTTCCACTTTTTATACACAGTGATGAATCCCATTAGCCCGTTCCTGGGATGTGGGATAAACTATAGTGGTTGAGTGCAGAAGCTGGAATTGAATCTGGACGTGAATGAGGGCTCTGTCACTTATGAACTTTATTAAATAAAATTTGACCCTGTACAACTTATTTAATCTGTGTAAGCCGTAGTTCCCAGCTATAAAACAGGGATAATAATACCACTTTCTTCCTAGGGTTATTGGGTGGGTTAAATATCTTTTAAAGTATAAGCACTTTTCCCAGTGCTTGTCCAGTGTTAAGTGTTCAATAAATGTGAGGTATTTTTCACATTCTTCAAAAACTCATAAGAAATTTAAGTAAGTTTTCATCTGTTCCTATATTTTAATAACAAATATACACATATTATAACTTGCCAGGGACATGCCATGACATGAGCATGTGTGTAAGACTCTCTCTTTGACCTAAGAATTGCTGGAGCACTATGCATAGGAAGCCCAGGACATGCTTTTCTTCCTCTCTCTAGGAAAATCTACTGCTAGAATCACGGTCATTTGAGCATCTCTACAGTTTCTTTGTTGCAGAAACCATTGGGTGTTAAGAATTTATTTCAGTAATAGGAGTCTTTTGATTAGCCTGGAGTTTTCCTATGGTATATTCTAATGCAAAGTGAAGACCTAGAATTGTTTGAAAGGCTGTACTCTGGCTTGATAGGGAGATTGTCTTTTGGTGTGGGTAACAGGGTACTTGGTTTTGATTAAGTCTTTTATCACAATCTAGTAGCTAATTAACAGACTTTTTGTGCTGTTTATATAAAATATAATCCTTTCTGTAGCACTTAGTTTATTTCCTTGTATCGTTTTCAATACCATTAGTACATTCTCTCAGATGATAAAAGTCTGTCTTTTTTTTCTCCCTTTGTTTTTCAGATCCTCAAAGCTGCTGCGGGCATTTTATGTCCCCTTCCTGTCAGATCAGTATACAGTGTATGCAAACTACACTATCCTCAAAGCCCGGAAAGCAAAGCAAATCAGGAAGAAAATTGGAGGTTAGCAACACACCTGTGGTCCCAGAGGACAACCATCTGTTCTAATGATTCCACTGACAGGACTCCTTCCAAGTCATCGCTTGTAACATTTGTAATAAAGGCCATCTGACACAAATACTGGAATCTGGGTGCTTTGGGCTAGTCAGTCAATCAAATTCACTTCTTGCCTGTGTCTCTGTTCTGCATGTAAACTTTTTGCAACTAGGCAGAGAAAAGCCCTAAAGTCCAGGTAAATATAGTGTTCCACATCTCATTGTTTTTCTTCTGTTTAATTATTTATTAGACTGGAGAAGAGCAGAATCAACTCATAGGAAGAATTGAAAATCTCTGAGCTGGATGGCAGTGTCAAGCTGTTCTCCACACTCTGGCATCTGAGAACTAACAAGCTTCTCTTGGGCCATATGGGCTTCTCCACCAAAGCTGTTTGGCAGCTTCTAGCAGACCTTCTTGTTCAAATCCTAGTGCTGAAAATAAGCACTTGTCCTTCTCACCTCCAGCAAGACTAAGCTGCTCTAAAGCACTTCGCAGGACTAGGACCCTGTCCTGGAGATATCTCAGGAAAAAGGCAACCGTTTGAGGAATGGTGAACTAATTTCATTATTTAGGATGCCTCTTATTTTCATTTTATCTCCTTTACAACAAACTGTAACAATGAGGGTGGTTTGTTTTTTTTTTTAGGTTTTAGCATGCTGTCTCTTGAATTCAGGACTTCCCTGTGGAAGGGTATTGGTGGACCAGACTCTAGCTGTATAGGACGTATTTGGAGAAAAATAATTCTATCAGTTGGTAGATTTAGATAACATCGCATTTTGAAGTAATGTATTCTGTGGCCATTTCTGAGGAAATTGAGGATTTCTCTTTTTAAAACAATCCTAGTGAAAAAGACCAGTGTATATTTAGTACCTATTTTTGAATCTATATATTCCAGAACATATCCTGCATGGGGTACTTCTTGTCAGGTAAGTGATTGTAACGATCTAATATTTTAATAAGTATGTACTATTACTTTACCTTTACATACATTATTTCGTAGTTTATAAAGCACTTTTGCATTAATCTCATTTAATCCTCAGTTACAACGTAAGACAAGGCAAGTGGTTTTATACCCACCCACTTTACAGATTAAGAAACTGAGACTACAGGGGGAGGTAAAGTCACACAAGGTCACACAGCCAGTAATGGTGCTAGGACTAGAACCTAGGTTGCCTAATTTCCCATCTAAGCATTACTTGAAAGAACAGTGAGATTGGCCAGAGACCCGATTGATAATGTAAGTTTATATTTCAACAAAGAATTTTATCTTTTTCTTTGAGTTCTTTGGAGCCTCCAATCTTTCTGTTGGTTAAACTCTCATCACAGTAGTGCTTCCTGGTACAGCCTGTTCTGTGGTGGGAAGGTAGTGCTCATGTTTGGAAGTCATGCTCCTTTGTGGCCACACAGGATCCAGTATTAGTTCCATTTCTGTGGTCAATCTGGGGTCACATAATATAGGTGCCTTATTTCCCTAAGAATAAAGATGTCTAGTATCTGCAAATAGGTTGAATCTATTTTTCAGAGTTCCCATCTTTCATTTTTCAAAGAGAAGGGCTTTCAATAGGAACTGATCCTGAGAGGAAAAAAGAATTGGAAAGGGAAGAAATGGCGAGTCACCATATAAAAAGTCTCCCCTCTGAAGGAAGATTTGGGGTCCGGTTGAAGCACTGGAGAGGCATTAGGGTTAGACAGTGCAGAATGATAACTGGAGAGTGAAGATAAACTGGGGTCCCACTTGCTGATTTAAAGCGTCGGGCATTTAATTCTCAATACTTGATTACTTTTTCTTAAATATTGGCACATTTGGTCTGACTACAAGATAGAGAATTTTCAGTGAAATATCTTGCCACACCTACATTGGTAGTGTATTCACTGCATGTGCTTCACGGTGGCCACAATCCTGTACTGTCTGCAGAGGTAAATAAGAGCATTCAGTAATGGAGGTTCATGATAAGTGGCTTTTTGTAAATCAAAATGGTACAGTGCTGATCTATTTTATCATCTTGCACATGAAAAAAAGAAACCTTCTGAGCAAGAACTTACTGTAATATAGCACAAAAAAAGGTCATGATTGATCCAGGGATTCCTTGGAAATAACAGTTCCTATCCTTTTTAAAACCTGATTTTGGTTTTCTTTAGGGAGAGCACAATAAATTGCAGTACACTACGCCAATGCTCTAATGGGTCAGGGATAGAAAATGAATGGTTTTTGTTATGAAGGTGTTTTTCTCATGATAAAAACACGTTCATAAAAACATTTAAAAATCTCCATCTCAGCAATACAGTGAAGTTTGCTTTGCCTGGAAAAAAGATTTTCAAAACACCTGATCAGAGTAATGTTTCTTGTTCAGAGAATGTTCAGCTGACTGCTCTGCCTGTTGTTATAAGGATAACGTGTCTGAGGTACTTATTTCTCCACAGATTGTTGAATGTCAAGGAATGAAGAACTGTAGATTATTTGTAATCTATAAGATTTGATTATGAAACTGAGTGTAGGAGTGGGTATACTTGGCAGTCCGGGATTCTGATCTCTTAAGCAGCCATATCTGAACACTATATCTTACGACATTGAGTCCCATTATTGAACCAACCTGTGTAATAGGAATCTATTATCCAAGTTTACCTGTCTCCTGGTAGTTGTCATCTGATAAGAAAGAAGACTGGTTATTTTAATCTCTTGGGAAAATCACAGAAAATTGAAGCCCATACTCTATTACTGAATTCAAGTTTAGAAACAGATTGTTTTAAATCAAGGTGGTTCTTGATCCTAGCCATTTATTTGGGTCACTTTTCCTATTGTGGAGTTCTGGGAAACACCCGTGAAAACCCTGTGTGATGCTGCAGCATTAGCTCTCAAGTGACCATTTGGGCAAAGCTCCAATGGCAATCCTTTATTGCGTTTTGCATTTCAAGGATTTATTCAGATAAGAACTCACTGTGATCGTACTGTCTTCTGGCCAGTGTTAGGCAGCTCTGCTTTTAATTTGGTTAACTGTATTTTTTTTATAGAGGGAAAAGAGGCACAATTTAATCTTTGCCTCCACAGGCATATTAGAACTCACGTGTTAATTCATTCTTACCCACATTAAATTAAATGCCTTGGTAAATTGATAAATGGACATGTGCTGAGTTTTAATTTTTTTTTGCAAGAGAGAGATCACACTTCTGTATGGGATTGCTGGATTTCAGATGCTTTCTGGTGTTTCAATAAATCTGAATGAACGTTGCCTTCAATTTTTCCAGTATATATAACCATATCTTTCATTCTGCAAACAAAATCAAGAAGCAGTACAGTGCCGAAGCAAGAGTATTGTCCAATTTATTCGCCTGATCCTTGTGCTTTATTTCACATGTCAGAGTTTACATTACATACTTGTATTTTCTGTGAAAGAAAAAAGTTAAATAAATTTTGGCAGCTTGATTTTCCTTTTCTTAAGCTGATATTTTCTCTCTTGCTTTCCTGAGCTTTTAAATCTTTGGTGGAGATTGGAAACAGAAGCTCAACTCCTTCATCTACTTCACTCTTACCCTTCAGTGTATAAACCTGCCTTCTACAGTCCAAATAGCTCAAAATAGGTATTCAGAAAACTCTAGAAAGAAGCCTTTGGGAAACTCATTGGAGGGTTAGTTTTATTTTTATTTGTGGGGAAACCATGCACAGTAGGAATTACTCAGTATGTCAGTGTTGTAACTAAAAGAGTTTTGGAGTTGATCTTACGTTTTTAGATTAAGGATTTTCATCATGTGAGGATCTTAACATTCATAGAAATGTGCTAGTAATATCTAACATTTAGGTATTTTCCCCTTTGTTGGGAGTTGTTAGGAGCAGAACAACTTTTTTTGTGTGAATGAATTCCTAATATTCATATGCCTTGCATCTTGTAGCCAATCTGGTTTTTTACTATTGGTATACAGTTTTTTTCCACAGGACCCCAAATGCCCATGAAACTTAGTTTGAGTTCTTTCTCCCAAGTTGTTTTGCAGATAGATGCTTTATTAAAATAGTTGTTTCCCTTGTCTAGGAAGGTCACCCTTCTCTCTGTTGCTTTTACTTTATAAAGAAGGCCAGTTCAAGTCTCCCTCTCTTCTAAGAAGCCTTTCTGAACTTCAGACCTCTATAATTACTTCCTTTCCTTAACCCTCTTGAGCGCCTAGGGTCGTTACTAATGACAGGTATCCCTTGTAAGCCTGTCTCCCCAGAGCATTGCTGGCATGTCTAGGGACAGACACCATGTCACACATTTACACAGTTCCCTGAGCATGTAGGGACTGTACATGTTTATGGACAAGAAAGGAAAGCAAAAAGAAACCTGAAATGAATACACAACTGTTGCTTTCTATTTGGCAGATTTCTAGACCACAAAAACTACAGCAAGTCATACATCCAGAGCACCCAAAGGGCCATTGGGAAGATGTGGCTGAGACTTGATATTGCGTATACTTCTGAGTATATGAGTTTTCACACAAAGGCAAATTCCTCCAAATACCTTCTAAAAAGAGAGATTGGGAACCTTCATGCAATTTTTCTCTTATTACTTGATTGTGGAGGGTCAGACTTAGCCTAGGAGACCATCCGAATGAATGTGAGGCAGAAAACCTGTCCTCCGGGAGGGAGGATGTGCTCTGTTACTACCACCTACATGCCTTGCTAGGAAAAGGAAATCTAATTACAAGATGACTTTGTAGTGATACATTCAAACTCAATAATATCAAGTAGCAAGTGATGTTTTTTTTTTTACAAACTGAAAGCTGTTTTGGCTTTCTTAGCTATGGAGTTCAACATAGACCTGACATTGAAACAAATTGTAACCAACAGACTTGATAAATGAATTGAGGGAAATTCAGATAAGGGATATAAGATTACAGAATTATAGTGACAGATTGGGAACTCCCGTTGTACCTTAGAATAAATAATTGTAATTAAATTAACAATTGGGCTAAATAGCATTTTACCTGGGTATGAGGATTTTTTAAAATTTATGAGCAAATCTTAAGGCATCTTCATAAAATACTTCAAGGTGGTAGGATTTTTTTTTTTTTTGATTTAGCTTCTAGTTTCTGGGCTGCTTGTTCTGTCCTTACATGCCTGGAGATAATCTAAACCAGGTGACTCTTGATGGTCCTAACAGCCAAAAGATTGTGAGAGTTAAAACAAACTTCATTATCACAAACCTACAACCACAGTTATCAACCAAAACCTGCCTTGTGTGGCTTTGTCTTTGACCTTCATTTGCCTGCAGAAACAGTATTTGGCAACGGGTGCCATTGGTCTGTCATTTGCCATTTTAACTCTTCAGTCCCAGGTCACCCGATGAGAAGGGTATGCTTTTGGTCTGTTTGCTTCCGGCCTCAGCTACATTGTACTTGGTGCAGGAGAAGATGTCACCTGGAGACAGTAGTTCTCAGCCAGAGTTGCAAGAGAGAATCATCTGAGCACCCTTTAAAAAACTGCCAGTCTCTGTGCTCCCGCCCATCCCCGTGGAATTCTGAGTTAGTGGTCCTAGGTGGGCCTACACATCATTACTTTAAAAAAAAATCCTTAGATGATTTTTCTAATATCCAGTGCTATTGATGTTAGAGACTGGAAGGCAAACAATCACACCAAACATCAAAGATAAGTAGGTAAAATGTTTAGTTTCCTTTTCCAATTACCACTGTAGGCCTCTTGCCCTCCCCGGACCCTTTTCTCTACTTTTTCCAGCCTATCAGACCTTTCCTACCCTATCTTACATTCTCTCTGGGCCCTGTTTTTGGGGAAATGAGAAAAGGAACTGAAGCACACTAATGGGTGTTAATAATTTACTGTAGTTCTCTTCCCATTGATCCTTCTTCATCCTCCACTCAGGTTAACCCTGGCTGGTTTGGCTCAGTGGATTGAGCGTCGTCGGCCTGCGAGCTAAGTGTCGCTGGTTCGATCTTCCAGTCAGGGCACATCAGAGAAGGAAAACTCTGACTCCAAAAAACCTCCGCTGCCTTGCGGCATACCTCTTCAGGGGAAAGGCTAAGGGAGTAAACCCTGACAGAAAATCCGGAGCCGGAGTCCCTAAGGCGGTTTGACGTTGTAGTCAACACCGGCAACTCCTGCGGCGCACCTGAAGCCAAGCTGTATTGACTCCGTCTTTCCCTTGGACCCTTCAGCTGCGAAGAGAGGGGGGGTCTGCTGCATGGGCAACAGCAGACCCTCCATATCACCCTGCCCAGGCTCTGTAGCTTCAGCTTCACTGGAGAGGACACTCCAGCGTCATCGCAAGATGTCGATTCAACACGGGAGGAGACAGATACCGTGTCACTCCTGAGTCGGACTGCACAGCCATTCTCGGCGGTGCAGATAGACTCTTAAGAAGCTACACCATCGTCTCTCGAGACGGACGGCTGCCGATACGATACGATACGATCCTTCTTCTCAGTATATCTGAATGACAACACATCTGGAAAAAAGGAATTGCTAATTTTGGCAACTTCAAGTGCCATGTATATTTACTTATTTATTAGGTGGGAGGAAAGAGTTTGAGCAGGCAGATCCAGCCTTCAGGAAGACTGCCTGGCCTTTAAAGTCTCAAACCCCATTCATTGGCACTGCTTAGCTGACACAGATAAGGACCTGTGGCTGTCTTGAATAGGACAATGAGGGGAAAAGTGGGGGTATTTAGGCCTTCCTGTTCAGGACATGCTGGGGCACCTGCTTCGTAGATTTCATATACTTAGCTTTATTTATTTGAGACAAGTATAATGAAGACTTCTGCAGTGTGTCTGGAGCTGCTGCTACCCCCTCAGACATAAGAGCAAAAGTTAATCCCATTTTGAGAGAAGTAACCTGAAAAGTGTTCACTCAACCAACAAGAAAACATCATGTATCATTAAGGAATTAGTCTTGCTTCTTTTTTGTCGTCTCCGTCTTGCTTCTTTTTTGTCGTCTCCTTCATAATGCTTCTAAGCCTCCCTGGTATTTCCTATAAGATGTTTCACCCCCCCCCCCTTTTTTTTTTCTTGCCAGTGAAATATTTGTGGAGTTACAGAGAAAAGGAGGCTGGTTTTACAATGCTACATTTATAAAAGAATCTTACGAATTTTTAAATAACTCATCCCTTTCACTTTTCCTTGGTCAATTTTCTTTAATTTTGTTTCCACAGTCTGTTATTACTGGAAATATTTTGAAAAATAGCACCAAAGTTTAAATTTGTTGCCATGCTGTTTTGTTTTTGTTTTACTCCCAAGCATTACTCTTTGTGGGAAACTTCTTGAGGCACCTGGTCTGCAGTGCCATCACAGAGCCTTCCCTAGTGTCCAGCAGGGGGCAGCCTATTCTCACTAAAAATTTCAGAGCTCCTTTTGCTCCAGGAACCTAATTAGTTTTCAGTATTTGTTGTATTGTTGGTGTCTAAATTGCAGTGTAAATTGAAATATCTGACTTGCATTTCTCTCAAATCTTTATCCATACATTGCAGTCATATTGCTATAATTGCAAACCTTTCCTAGAGAAAAAAACTGTGCCCATAATTTATAGGGGATGCCACAGATAATTGCAGTTCTAGTTGACATGGCTTTGACGATATTCATGGGTAATAAAAGATAAGTGTTTGGTTGAGAAAGGGAAGCAGCTGTTTTAGGGATACCAGTCATTTATCCATTTTCAAGTTTCCAGACATGAGCAAACCATGGTATACACATAGCTTTAACTTCGCCTCTGCTAACCTATTGATATCGTCAAAGACACCCCAAAGGAGCCTTGGTCAGGTTGCTCAGTTGGTTGGAGCATCGTCTCATACACCAGAAGGTTGTCGGTTTGATTCTGGGTCAGGGCACATACGTAGGTTGTGGGTTTGATTTCCCCATTGGCGTGTGTACTGGAGGCTGGAGGCAACCGATCAATGGATGTTTCTCTCTGTCTCTCTGCGCCTCTCTCTCTCTCTTTTTCTCTCATCAATAAAAACATAACTTTGGGTGAGGATTTAAAAAAATAAAAGACAATCCAAAGGAGGTATGACTGTCCAGAGTTCTGTCCTCTGTCAGATGCCAACACATCTGCTAGCTCAACAGAAGGTAAAAGCATATAGCAGGGGCTGAACCTTGTAAAATGATTTAGAATACCTTTGTTCCTCATGCTTATATCTGGGGTGAAAAGCAAACACTTGCAGAAGGAAGTAGATTTTGCATTTAAAAGTATAGGGTACCCACCTAGGCAGATGTAGGCATTGAGGAACAGACAAGGTCAGCTCTTTGAAATCTTTTTTTTTTAAAGTATATTTTATTGATTATATTGTTACAGTAGTTCCAATTTTTCCCCTTTGCTCCCCTCCACCCAGCACACCCCCTCCCCCAGCAACCCCCCCCAAGTCCATGCCCATGGGTCGTACATACAAGCTCTCCCACTTCACCCTTTCATATATTCTTCTTTTTTTTAAATAAATAAATGATTGATTATTTTAACAATAAAAAATAATCCCTCCCTCTCAGACTTAAGACCCTTTATAATATAAAGGACAATGGGCGAAGGTCTCAAGCTCCTCTAGCTGCTTCAAGCTGGACATGGTCGTCGTCCTACCTACCCTTGGGTCCAGAAATCCCTAATAAGAGTGGGGGTGTGGAGGGGAGGGTAGCCTTCCCACATGGGGAAGGATTGTGCAGACTCCAGGTCAGTTGGCTGTCCCCGGACAACGGCGTGCTTGGTTTAACAGGCTGGCGTCCTTGTTGTATTCTGGGGGCAACAGATTTGGCAACAGGGTTAAAAGACATCATTCAATCCATAACCACTAGATGACAAAAGGCAGGGATTAATTTTTCAATGTCCCACATTAGGGAAAAGAAGGGCTTCTTTGGAGGAAGGTGTGCCAGGCACATCTCACCTGTCCAAAACCCTTTTGCCCATTATACTTAGTTTGGGCTGAGGGAAATATTTTAGGTTTCCCCCTCTCAGACCTCTGGGTCCTTTCTGTCCAAGCCATTAGGATAGAAAAGAAAAACCAGTTTTAAAGTGAAGCCCACAGAGCACCCCATACTTCACCAACCCAGCCACTTAGTTCAGCCAATGCATTGAGTCTCAGGAGGCAGCGCTGCAGACAGGATTAAGTGAGGCCTATACGTACAATCACTCAGGTAATGAGATCATAGGCTTATGCCCTTTGTAAACAGAAAGCATGTTAATTTATGTAACATAACCCACAAACAAGTCTCTAAATCTTTAAGACTGTCTTATTGGGAAGACATCCAGTTGCAAGGCATTTGACATTCTTCTTGCCTGTAAATTAAACATTTGATGATACCACAGACATAGTTTAACTTTCAAATAAAAACATTTTAAATGAACAGAAACTTTAAAGACGGTTAGCTGCACTACTTTATAGTCTACCACTGATAATTGTGATTTTCCTTGAATAATGATTTTTCTCCCTGAGATTACCCTCCTTGTCATTAAAGGGACTGCAGTAAGTCCATTTTTAATTTATCCTGTTCATTTGCATAAACACAACAAGAGCAGGAAATGATCACTTATGATCTTTAGTTTTGCTTTGCTACAACTTAAGCAAGGAACATTTAGGGTGACCTTCAGTCTGCCCTTCAGGGCACAGAAGCTGAGCCACATACCTGCCATTCAGCCTTGCCTGTACACACCTGTCTTTTCCAAGTCCTTCTGGTTTTCCATTGTGCCTTAAGGTCCCTTCTAGCCATCTTTCAGGAAAACAACCTTCATTCCTTCCCTGGAAAGATTGCCATGGACCGCACAACCAACCACGGTACCAGGCCTTTTATCTCATGGACTTTTATTACCTTCGAAAGTCATTCCCAGTTCCTCAGGGCTTTTTGGTAACAACCAGAGCCCAAGCATGTCTCCTTTAGGCATGACGTTCCAGTCAATGTCTTGGTCAAAAAATTCTTTTGAACTCAACCTTAGGGAAATATATTGGAACTTGGTGTTGGTTTTGTTGTTGTTATTTTGGGATGTTTTTCTGTCTTGGGTTTTTTTTTTTTTTTTTTTTTTTTTTTACATCCTCTATATTGTTAAATTTGTTCTGTGGAGAAATAATATGAATAATAGCTAACATTTTAAAAGAATTTACTATCTGTTTGGAATGTTTCATGTTGCTCTTTCTCATAAAATCCTTACAAAAATCTCATATGGTCAATAACCATTATTATCCTTAAATTTTATTTATTTATTATTGCTTTTAGAGAAAGAGAGGAATGGGGGAGATAGAGAAGCATAGATTTGTTGCTCCACCTATTAATGCATTCATTGGTTGCCTCCTGTATGTGCCCTGACCAGCGATAGAACTTCTGACTGATGGAGCTACCCAGCCAGGGCTATTATTATCCTTTTTGTAAAGATGGGACAACTCATGCTCAGAGATGTTAAATGTCCTGTCCAAGATCACCTAGGCAGGAAGTTGCAGACCTGGGATTCAAACTCAAGCAGTGTGACTCCAGGCCCTCTCTCTTAACTTTGACTTTATGCTCTCTACTTCATGACCCCTTGACCCTTTTTTTTGATATTATGTTGAGGTATCTGGAATGATCAGATGGGCAGAGATAAGAATAGGATCTAGTGCAAGTTTTCACTTTTTCTTTTAACTGTCTTCTTAATCTGCTTCCAGTAATCACAGCCTCGATGTTATACTTGGGAGAGAGAATACACAGATACTACATCAGTCTTTGTAGGAGCTTTTCTAGAACACTGTGGGCCCCTAGCTAATTTTAGTCGCAGATCAGAAAGAGAGCTGATTTCCTGAAGTCCTAGAAGTTAGTGGAAATTCTGCTTTCTGATTATAGTCCCAGCTGAATTTCTGCTGTGATGTGAGGAATGTGTTTGGGGGTCTTGGCAATGTCTTTTTCTCATTCCTATGACCTTTTCCCTAATAGTTCTGCTGGGCAGATCAGAAAAGGATGTGGCAAAGCATACCATCCTCACGGGACACTGCGGGGAAAGCTTTAAGGGGAGAAGGAGTATTTTAGGTAATCCCTGCTTTTGCTAATTGGGGTTTGGGGGTAGTGTGCCCAGATGCTGAAAGCTACTTACTTAGGTTGGCTGAGTCTAGTACAAGACATATTGATAAGGGCTTACAAAAATAAGAGAGAAGAAGGAAACCTGGACTCTTCCCTGTGGACACAGCAGGGCTAGACAGGGACTAGCTGGCAGGAGGGGCTAATGTACACAACCATGGTTGCCACAGGGAAGGCCAGCATGGCAGAGGCAGTGTGCTAACCAAGAGCCAAAGGTTGGATATGTAATAGTTTTCATGGTGTAAAATTCAAAAAGCTTAAATACAAAAATATATTTTAATATTACCTGCTTAGGAGCAATCAATTATTATCCAAATATTTTCAGCTTAAATGACACCCCACAATTTCAATAACAGCGTGTATCTTACTTTTCCACTTAACACTGTAATAAAGGGTTATACTGATCCAGCTATAGCATTTGGTATGATAACCAGGGGTCTGACCTGAAAACGTTAGTCCATAATAGATTTCAAAGGCCTAAAATTCTGAGAAAGGTCGCTATGCCTGTTTGATCTCCAGGTTTGTTGTAGCTTAAATCTACCCTTGTGGTTAGAAGAGTGCTGATTCTGTTCTTGGGGAATTGGAGGCCTGCACACCATGAGCTAGGTCTTCAGGTGCTCTCTTTCTGTGTTTGTTTTAGGCACCTGATTCAGTGAGCCCATGGTAATCAATAACATAACTTCTAATATTTGTGGAGTGCTTTCCATTTACAAAGAACTTTATTTACAACCCCCAGAGAGAGAAGTAAGGTAAGATTTGGCCCTGGTTTACCAATCAGAAAAACTTCTGGAAGGTCTGGAGTCAGGTCTTTGGGTTCTAAATCATGTAATCCTTTCATAATTTCACACTGGTTCTCTTGGTTGCCAAAGCTCAATTGATTGGAAGGTTTTCTTATCTGTGTCTACTTCCTCAGTAGATAATAACTATTGATGGCTAATGTTTGAGGGCTTACTCTTGTCAGCCACTAATATAAGCACTATATATTAATTATTTAAACTTAGAAACCACATGAAGTAAGCTTCACAACACCACAGTACAGATGCAGAAACCAAGATTCAGAGAGGATAAGTTATTTGTCCCAAATCACACAACTAGATAGAGCTGGGATGTCAATCTAGGTCTTCCTGATCCCAGTGTATACTCTCTCTCTCTCTCTCTTTTTAAAAAGATTTTATTAATTATTTTTAGAGTGAGGGGAATGGAGGGTGAAAAAGAGGGAGAGAAACATCAACATATGGTTGCCTCTCGCAAGCCACAAAGTGGGGACCTGATCCACAATTTAGGCATATACCCTAACTGGGAATCGAACCAGTGACCCATTGGTTTGTAGGCCAGTGCTCAATCCACTTAGCCATACCAGTCAGGGCTGGTGTGTTCTCTCTTGGCCATTGTATACACTTTCCTGAATTAGAACTGACTGTCCATTTCTTCAATTTGCTTTTCTCAAGAATTCAAGCAAAGTTGTGCTCTGGAAATCATATATATATACACTATAGCATGAAACAATGAGTAGTGATAATAGCTGATTATGAGTTCCACAGCTTCTTCTGGTTCATTGTGACAAAATTACACCAAAATTATAGAACAACCATCGCTCAGAACTGTCAGAAATTAAGTGGAATGGAAGTCTGACACTACAAAATCAATTTGAATGGAAGTCTGACAACTACATAATTAAAGAAACCACATCCATCCAGACTGGTGGGAGGGGAGCAGATGCAGAATGGGCTGGTCTCTCACCCATGTGTGGTGGATAAAAATTCAGGAGGGATATCTGTGAGTGAGGAGACCTAGCCCTACACCAGGACCCCCAGCCCAGGGTTCCAGTGCCAGGAAGATAAGTCCCCATAACTTCTGGCTTTAAAAACCAGTGGAGATTGAGTTGGTGGAAGAAATGGCTGGAGCCCCAAGCAGTTCATCTTAAAGAACCCACACATGGACTCACCTACTCAGACTTACTCTCTCTGACCTCCAGCACCAGCATAGCAGCTTAAAAGGCACCAGTGGTATACAGGGAGGAACTGAAGTGTCTGGCATTGGGGCCAACAGAGGCCATTGTCACTGAGCTAAACCCTCTCCCCACAGAGCCAGCAAGCTGGTGCCATATCTGAGACTCCATCAACCTAGCTAAGACTATTTGACCAGCCTTGGAGATCCCCGGAGACTCCCCCCTACCCAACTTACTGCTTTTCCACATGAATGGCTGGTCTTGGCTCATGCTTCACAACTTCCTAAGCCCTGTCAAACAAGCAGCAGCTGGCCTCAGTGAGCTCCAAGCCCAGCACAAGTAGCAGCCATCTCAGAATGCTTTATAGCTCAGGCAAGGTACCCTGGACAAAACAGAAGTCAGGGTTGACCTTGGCCTGCACCACTCAGGAAACACTAGGACCAGTGCACCGAGTGCACAGCTACAGACCACATCAGAGCACCACCACCCTGCCCCTGCACAGCTGATCCTCCACAGAGGGTGGAGGTTGGTAGTCAATGGTCACAGCCAGTCCTTGCAGCTGACTGGCCTGGGTAAATCCCTTCCATTGACCTGCCAACAGCAACCAAGGTGCAACTAAAAGAGGAGGGTTTACTCAGCCCACACAAAGGGCACATCAAATACCCAGCTTGGGTGACAGAGGAGGCTGAGCCACTGTACCCTACAGGACATCTACCACATTAGGCCACACTACCAAGACACAAGAGTCAAAACAGTTCTACTGAATACATAGAAACACAGGGAGGCTGCCAAAATGAGGAGAAAAATAAAATTGGCCCAAATAAAAGAACAGATCAAAATTCCAGAAGAAGTAAATGAAACAGAGATAGTCAACATATCAGATGCAGATTTCAAACTCTGGTGATCAGGATGCTCAGAGAACTTGTTCAGTATGGCAAAAGCGTAAGGGAAGAAGTGGAGGCTACAATAAGTGAAATAAAGAAAATCCACAGGGAACCAATAGTGAAGGGAAGGAAGCCAGGATTCAACTGAAGGATTCAGAACATAAGAAAGAAATAAGCTTTCAACCAGAGCAGAATGAAGAAACAAGACTTCAGAAAAGATGAGGAGCATATAAGAAGTCTCTGGGACATCTCCAAAAGGACAAACATCTGAATCATAGGGCTGCCAGAAGGAGAAGAGAAAGAGCAAGAAATTTAAAACTTATATGAAAAAATAATGAAAGAAAATCTCCCAAATTTGGCAAAGGAAATAAACATACAATTCCAGGGAGCATAGAGGGTCCCAAACATGTTGGACCCAAAGATACCCACACCAAGACACATCATATAAAATGCCAAAAATTCAAGATAAAAAGAGCATCTTAAAAACAGCAAGAGAAAAGCAGAGGGTTACCTACAAATGAGTTTCCATAAGACTATCAGCTGATTTCTCAAAAGAAACTTTGCAGGCAAGAAAGGACTAGCAAGAAGTATTCAATGTGATGAAAAGCAAGGACCTACGACCAAGATTACTCTACCCTACAAAGCTATCATTTAGAATGGAAGGGCAGATAAAGTGCTTCCCAGACAAGGTAAAGCTAAAGGAGTTCATTATCACCAAGCTCTTATTATATGAAATGTTAAAGGGACTTATTTAAGAAGAAGAAGGAGATAAAAACTATGAACATTAAAAAGACAACAAACTCACAACTATCAACAACTGAATCTAAAAAACAACAATAAAAACAGACTAAGCAAATAACCAGAACAGGAACAGAATCATAGGTATGGAGATCATTTGGAGGGTTATCAGCTGGGAGGAGGAAGGAGAATGGGGGAAAATATGCAGGGATTAAGAAACATAACTGAAAGGTACAAAATAGACAGGGGGATGTTAAGAATACTGTACTATGGGAAATGGAGAAGCCAAAAAACTTATATGCACAATCCATGGACATGAATTAAACTGGGGGGGGGGCAGTTTGCTGGAGGGAAGTGGTTTACTGGTGGGGGGGGAGGGGAAACATTGGGACAACTGTTAAAGCATAATCAATAAAATATACTGAAAAAAACCCACAGCCAATCAGGATCGAGTTGCTTATTGATAAACAGTTGTAGCTGTCATTTACTTATTCTGAATAGACTCTCCCTGAGCAGAAGATGCCTTTTTGGTGACGTGGAAATTATTTTTCCAGATGAACTCTTAAAATCAATGACTTGAATATCATCGTATATTAGAATCACCAGGGATGCATGGTAAAATGTCCCACCCCATTCTCAGGGATTCTGATTCACTAGGTCTGGGGTGGAGGCCAGGAATCTGCATTTTTAAACAAGCATCTTAGATGATTCAATCAGTGGACCACACTCCCCAAAGACTGTCTTAGATTTTGTTCCAGTTTCCATTTACTAAGCTTTTGAAATACTATAGCCTCTTTCTGTTGTCATGTTTGTTTTAATCACTTTCTTTATTGAAGGATTTATTAGCATCTCTATATTTACTACCTGTTTCATTCTCACATCATCACTGTAACTAAAGAGGAAACCAGAGGTGGTTAGCTCCATGTTACTAGGGGTGAGGGAGTGGGAGCTGGGATTCAGGCATAGAGAGAGGTAGGTCAAAATGAGTCAGAGACAGAGGTGGGAACTGAGGTCCAAAATTGATGACTCTTAAACCAGGCAATTTTCTAGGGCCTAATTTCTCAGCTTGTGATTTCATATTTAATCATAGTTATTCCTTAGGTGTCCAATTAATTGTGCTTGGGTAAGCAAAGCATATCTGCGTTTTAAACAAAATAGTTTAGCATCGGTGTGTTAATTTTTGTTTAGCATATTGGGATTCATCTAAGCTTGAGCTAGTATCTAGATGATGATATGTGTGGAACTCAGTTAACATGCTTCTCTCTGCCCTTGCTTCCTTTATTATTTCTGAAGAGTTTTACATAAAGTGTAAGGGAACAGATTTCTCTTCCCCATGCCAATATGAATGCTCTCTGATATTCTAACTGGTGAAGTACTAAATCAAAAAACCTCTTAGTCCTCTGTTTGTCAAACTTGTAGTATTTGGATCCATTTCTAAAGACACACACAAAACCTTGAAAATTCTCAGTCAACGTAAATTATTTTTATTATAATGTTACTTAAATTTAAAATATAAAGTAGAAAATGTTTTCTTTTTAAATCCTAACCTCAGGATATATTTATTGATTTTAGACAGAGGAAAGGAGGGAGGGGGGAGAGAGAGAGAGAGAGAGAGAAGGAAAGGAACATTAATGTGAGAAAGAAACATCCATAGGTTGCCTTCTGCACTCACCCCTACGAGACATCCAACCCTCGACTAAGGTATGTACCCTGACCGGGAATCAAACTCACAACCCTTTGCTCCAACCAACTGAGCCACCTGACCAGGGAAAAATATAATGTTCTTTTATTTATAGTTCTCATACAACTAAAACACCAAAATAAAATTATAAATGAAATACAAATGAAACCACAAAACTAATACTATTTATTTTGATATTATAGTGATTTAACATGACAAATGATGTATTTTGCTGAGATTAAATTATCCTTTGTATTGTGTCTACTATATTACCTTTGGAAGCTCAGTTTCTTTTGAGTTCAATGTGCCACAAAGAGACCTATCATACTTCTATTTTCTCGCTACTTTTCTGTTAGCACAACTGTGACAGTACAGACAGTCCCATGATGTCATTTGGCTTTCATTTTGTTCGTGAAAACAGTATTTTCATTTTAAATCTACCTCTGTTCTTTTCTCATTATCCCAGAACAATAAAAGCAGCACTGAAACACACCTGCAACCGTAGGTACTGAAATAGTGTGACAACACCAGCTTATAAAGCTGTCATTCAAATAATCCAGAATATGCAATGCAAATACAAAAAATATTGTTAAAATGAAAACAAAATTAAAACCTTAGAAAATACATCAACAGACTTAATTTGAGAAATATTGTCAGGTCCACTGGTTCCAGAACTTTCACTACTATCAAACTCTCTAGTTTGTTTACTTACAGGAACCCCACGTTTGGGGAAAAGAATCTTCTAATTGCATTTATTAATAGTTTTACATTTTTATTAATCAGACACACAGAATTCCCATTTTAAAGCTTGTGATCATTATATGTAGTTACCACTCTAAGCTGCTTATAGTAGTCCACAACAAACAGAAAAGACCGGACATTCTAGTTATTCTGTGCTGTCCTAACAAGGATAAATAAAAACTTTACATTAAGTTTTGTAAGAAAGAATTCCCTTCACCTCCTCCCTGCTGCCTTTGAGAACTCTTAGAGTTCAGGGAGGCTAGTTTTAGCCTTTCTTGTATAAGCAGAGTAGCCACTCCATCCAATTTGGAAGGATTCAAGCTTGTTCTACTTCTGCTTGATTGTTGTACTTCTAAGCATGCTAAAGACCTAAAAAATGGGAGGAAGAAAATACAACAGAAGGCACCATTCCAGTCCCAAACTGAAAAGAAACACAAAAACAAGAGAGCAGCATGTATTTAACAGCTTGCATGTAGAAAGCAGAAAAAATATTGACTGGGGAGTTTGGACAGCACTGTTCTTCTCTCACCGCCCGCGTTGTCTCGGGGAGCAGGAGCCAGATACACAATTCTAGCTCATAGGCCGAAGGAAGGGGTGGATGGGTTCTGTGGAAGCTTGAGGCCAGTGGGAAAATGAGTGGCTCTGGGCCAGGATGAAGGCAGGGGAGGCGCTAAATCTATGTTCCTCCTGGCCTTGAGCATCCTCTTCCGTCTGCCTGAGTCCTAAGAAGTCACATAGCACAGATCAGTGAGGTAGGTAGGTCCCTGACCTCTTCAGATCACCAAGAGCAGGATGAATCCTTGCTCCTGTTTCTTTCGGCAGGGGAGAGGATGCGGGGCCTTCACTCGCTTTTCCAGCCCACCTTTCTTCTGGAGTTCAGGCCTACAGTTCCCGCAACGGGAGTTGGGAGCAGGCCTCCACCCACCACGGAGAACCTCGGTTCCGCAACCTCGACGGAGCCGCGGCTCCGGCCACAGCCCAGCTTGCCTGGGCGGGGGGCGGGGCCTGGGCGGGGGGCGGGGCCTGGGCACGGGGCCCGCGGCGGTAACCAGGAGAAGGAGGAAGAACATGGCGGGCGCGGCAGGTCCCGGGACCGGCTCGGGGGCAGCGGGCGGAGATGGAGACGATTCGCTATACCCAATCGCGGTTTTAATAGACGAACTCCGCAATGAGGACGTGCAGGTACCGGGGTCGGGCCGGGGAGAGGGGCGGGCTCGGTCGGCCGCGTGGTAGGGAAGGGTGAAGGCGGCGCTGAGGTGGGGGAGGCGCGGGGATTAAAAGAGCGGAAACTTGAGGATGAAGAAGGGGAAGACCTGTGCTCGACCGGACCCTCTCGGGGACCGCTCCAGCACCTGTCCTCTGGACCCCACGAGGCGTCCCTCTCGGACGGCTGTGAGAGAGTCGGCCTCGCGCCTGGGCGCCCCTTCCGGGCGGTGCGGTGGGCGTGCGGCGTGCGGCGTGCGGCGCTGGGCTGGCGATCCTTGCTGAGGAACTCGCGGGAAGGTGGCGCGCGGCTGGAGCAGGCTGCGGGGATGCGGAGGGGCCCTGGGAAGTGTAGGGAAATGAACGCCTTCCTCTCGGCTGGGAAACTGGCGGGGCTTGTTGGGTAGAACGAGGGTGGGATGGCTCATGAACCTAGAGGAGCCGGTGTATCAGCCCTCATAGAACTCCTCTTTGAAAAGGCAGGAATTGTAGCCAACCTTTCACCAGCTCACCACTGCTAAAGTTCTCTTTTTAAAATTGTCTCACCTCCTGGATGCTATATTCTCCTTCATCCATTTCTCTAATGGGCCCTTCACAGTGTTTCTCCTAAGAAATCTTCCTCCGGCTAATGAAACCATGTTACACTGCTCCTGAGTTTCCTTATAGAATAAAATCTAAATGGAAGCTTTTTCTTATTCTTACCGGTATGCGATTACCTTACCAGTTTGCGACTCTTCCTTTGGTCTAAATCACAATTGTTTCTTTAGTTTGTTCTACTTTCCACTTTCTTTTTTAAAGCTCCGTCTCAACAGTATTAAGAAATTATCAACAATTGCTCTAGCACTTGGAGTGGAAAGGACACGAACTGAACTACTGCCATTCCTTACAGGTACGTGAATCTTTGCTTAAAGAAAGGCAGAGGCGTTACCATTTTCCAATTGGTTTCAAAAGTTGGTGTTTTAGAATTTGTTACCCACAGTATTGAGTACTAAATTGAGCCTGATGCTTTTGTGCAAAAGAAACAGGATGGAGCATATTGTAATGTGATTAGACATAATCACACATTAACTATTTAGCTAATAGGAGAGTAATTGATATGGGATTATGAGTTTCTAACTCATTCTGTAGAACAGATCCGGGAAGACTCTTAATGGAGAAGGATGAAAACACTGTTGGAATAGTGACAAGACCATCTAGTAACATATTGAGCCTTCTTAGTCTTGTTTGAGTGTCTGGCTCTGGGCTAGCTATCCTTGTTGATGAGTACTGATTTGTTATTTTCAGATACAATTTATGATGAAGATGAGGTACTGTTAGCTCTTGCTGAGCAGCTGGGAAATTTCACCGGCCTGGTGGGAGGTCCTGAATTTGCCCACTGTTTGCTAGTGAGTATATTCTGCTTACCCTCCTTTTAGAACTTTTGTAGAATAAGTGGTTCATTGTTTGGTGATAGGCACATTGCAGCATTTTCTATGCAGATCTTTTTATGGATAGTCCCCGTGTTAGCTGTGGGGAGAACAAATAATGTAAGCACTTTGGATTCAATTAACCCATTCTTATTTTTTTTCCTGACTATGCATATAAGAACTTATTCCACTTGTCTGCCTCTGTAGACTTATTTGTTAGTTTAGAGGTTGGGAGAAGAAAGATTTGATTGTTTTTGTTTATGGGTTTTTTTTTCCCATTGAAATTGGAAATCTTATTTCTCATCTAGCAGTGTCATAACTTTGGAAATGTTTATATATATATACACACACACATATATATATATATATATATATATATATATATTAGCTTTCTGTCTTTGTACACATAACTTTTACTTCTGACTTACCTTGTAAATTTGATGAGTTCAGTTCAATTTGGTTGACAGTTATTAAGAGCCTGCTATATCAGACACTGAACAATGTTGATGTTGAAGAAGACCAATGTAAATGGAATGAGGTCTCTGTCCTGATGTGTCAACAAATAATTACTGTACAATGTTAGATGGAAAAACAGAAACTGCGGCAAGGTAGCCAAGTAGTAAGAGGGGAGAAAGGGGTTAACTCAGAGTGATCAGGGAAAACTCTCGAGATGATGTCTGAACTAGGTTTGAAGGATGACTAGGAATTTGACAGTTGGACAAGATAGGGATGTATGCTTAAAGGCTTAAATGTTGTCTGTATGATGCTGAGCCTTATGATTTCCATCTCTGCCTCTTACCTTTCCATGGAACTCCAGATATAAGATATGGAAAGATATGTATGTATCTACCTCTTTATGTCTTTCTATATGTGCCTATGATTTTTCTACTTGGATATCAAATAGACATTTCAAATTTAACATGCCTAAAACACAACTCATGTTTCTCCCCAAAATATGCCTTTCAGGTCGTCCCATCTCAGTAAATGGCATCACCTCCTACCCAACTACATAAGCCAAAACCTAGAAGACATTCTTGACTCTTCTTTCCCTCATTTTCTAGATCTACTCCATTAGTAACTCTTGTAGATTCTATGTATAGTCGAAGTCAGTCCACTTTTTTCCATCCCTGCTACTACCTAGCTCATCATTCCCCTAGTCTTTCCAGACCACATGATCTTTTCTCTAGATTACTACAGTAACTTCCTAACTAGTTGCCTTCAACTCTTGCCTTCTTCCCCGCCCTTACAGTTAAATCTTCACCCCACAGATGCATCATTCCCTGCCATGGCTCTTAGAAGATCATATTTCTATCTTAGCTTGTACCTTAGCTTATAAAACCTTGCCTTAAGACTGTTGCCCCTAGGTATTGCCTCTAGTAAAGTGTTCTTTTGAGCTTCCTGTGACTAGCTTCCCGTCATTTAGATATCAACTTCAATGTATCTACTCAAAGATCAAAGAGACTTCCCTGACTTCCCAACACGGTCACCTCTTATCACATCATCCTGTTGTATGCCTTTGCAGAGTACTCATTACTATCTCATTATTTCCTTGTTTAGTTGTTATCTTCCTCCATTAGAATAAACTCCACTAGAGCAAGGTACTTGTTTTCCTGTTTCTTCTCAACGCTCAATGCTAGAATATAACAATACTTTATTGAAAGAGATTGGATACAGGTTGTGTTGCTGGAATATAAAGTGTTGGGCTGACGTAGGCAGGAGTGGTGGTCAGGAGGCAGTAGGAAAATGCATGGAGAAGTAGGCAGAGTTCAAATCAAGAGACAACTCATATTCATTTCTTAGGAATTTGACTTTATCCTATAGTAATGATAGAGATTATGTATCATTATGCAACGATACTTCATGGGAGAAGGTCAGGTGGCATGGGCAGATCACAAAGGATGTTCACAAGTAAGAAAGCAGTATCTTTTTAAAGTGTTTTTTAAATCCCTCTTACAAAAGCTGAGTACTTTCTACCTTTGTGTATCAAACAATTTTGAAATGGATTATTAAGTAGACATGCTTTTTTCCTTTGACTTATTATTATTGTTTCACTCTTTTGGTTAGTTCTACATGTGGGTTTTGTAGAACTGACCAAATTCAGCTCATGGCATATGCTGTATCTACCTGACCAAATACAAAATTAGAAAAGGCGAGGTTCAAAGAACCAGCCACTTTCACTTTTTACTGGGAGGTGTTACTTACGGATCTTAGACCAGAACATCTCCTTTGGTCTGTCCTGTTTCTCTAGCTGCATGTAAGGATTACTACCATCTCTGTACTCTTCACTTAATTGTTTTGTTGGGAACTCCTGCTGTGTGTCTGGCTCATGGAAAGATTCTGGATGTATTCTGAAAAAAGTGATTTTGTTCTCAGCTCTTATGAGTTGGATAAGGTGATAGTATAAAGCTAGTGGATAAGGGTTGCTTACATCTCCAGGAATGGTAGATGCCAAAGGTAGTGGACTCAGTGGCCTGATGAGATGTCATCGTGTTATTGTGGTAACTGATGTTGGTCATGTTTTTGCACTTACTCTTGAGGAAATATGCATGATCCTGTCTGAATTTGGCCACGTATCTTTTAAACCTACTGATTTAGCTAACAATAATATTAAATATTGTGTTGAGTCTCTTCCACTATGTCATTTGTAGACACCATCTGGGCATTGCCATCTGGGACATGAGATCTTGGCTGTCCTACAGAAGTCGTGTCTTCAGGTTGGACACACCATATGTTATCACTGTGTGAACTGAGAGTAACCATTTGGTGTGATGTAACTAACATTCTGGTTACATGTACCACCTCCCTTCAGTCACTTCAAAAGATGATCATCTGTAGCTAACCTGATTCAGTAAGTTTTCTTTTCTGGTTTTCCTTCTGGTCTATTCAGCCTCCTTTGGAAAGTCTGGCGACCGTGGAAGAGACTGTGGTTCGAGACAAGGCTGTGGAGTCCCTGAGGCAGATATCCCAGGAGCACACTCCTGTTGCTCTGGAAGCTCATTTTGTACCTCTGGTGAAACGCCTAGCGAGTGGGGATTGGTTCACTTCTCGCACATCTGCATGTGGTTTGTTCAGCGTTTGCTATCCCAGGGCTTCAAATGCTGTTAAAGCAGAAATTAGACAGTAAGATATGGTATTTTTTTTAGTTGTGGGGTTATTGGGAACTCAGAGCTGACAATTTACACAGTACCCTGTTACCAGTGAGGGCTGATATCAGAATAATAGGATTAATGACATCACTTTTTATATTGTCCAGCTGAATATACCAGAGTTTTATCTTTGTTTCTTCCATTAATAGAAGTGTAATCACAATGTTTGTAAGAGGAAACCTCTAAAATGCCTGCTGTTGTTATTTGTTGGGGGGTGTTTAATCAATGGCATTTGACAGGAAGTACCTTCATTATTTTATTTGCTCCAGGCACTTCCGTTCCTTGTGCTCAGATGACACACCAATGGTACGGCGCGCTGCTGCTTCCAAATTGGGCGAATTTGCAAAAGTTTTAGAATTAGAAAGTGTGAAAAGTGAAATTATTCCATTGTTCACTAATCTAGCTTCAGATGAACAGGTAAGTTAACTTTTAGTATTTAGAGTACACGTATATGTTCCTCTTCTCTAACATTTTAAGAAAAACTTTGGGGAGTTTGGTTCTCATGTTAGGGTTCTTTCTGCAAAATTAATACTTAATTTTGGCCTCGATGAAGTTTAATATGACCCATTTCAGTGTCTGTAGTTCTTTTTCAACCAGCCCATGATTTCTCTTACATTGGCATTTGTTATACAAGGGGGAAGTCAGAGGAAATGGGGTCTATAATTAAGAAAATCAGGGGGAGTGGGTGGATGGGGGTGGAAAAGGTTATAGGGGAGATAAATGGTAAAGGGAAAATAAAAATTAAACACTAAAAAAAGAAGATCAGAACTGCATTAAGGGATAACGTACCTTTGCTCACTGAAGGCTGGATTGTCATATTGGTAGGATAGTTTCCTGAAATTTTTTACTTTCAGATAAAAAAGCATAGTATGTGTTAGGAAAACTGACCCAGTACTTCTCTGTGTGAGTGTATAGGATGATCTCATGTAATAGCAATTTTAAATCCAAGGATCTTGATTTCTTTGGTGTAGAAATAACAACAACAGTAATAATAATAATAATAGCAGCAAGCACCTAAATAAAGTATGTAACCTTTCTTAGCCTGTTTAAAGTAGTTTACATATATAAAGTAATTTAGTTCTCACAACAGGTGCATGAGGTAGATACCCCATTTTACATTTTAGGGAATAGAGGCACAGAAAATTAAAGAGTAACTTGCTCAGCGTTGCCTAGTTAGTGGTAGTAGAGGTGGGATTAGAATCTAGGCAGTTTGACTCCAGAGTTCATGGCCTTCACAGTGAGGCTGTACTGCCTTTTTGTGTGGTACTTTCAGAGGATCAGATCCCAGAGTTCTGGACTGTAGCTAGAGTCCTTTGGGTTTTAATTTGCCTAGTGTCTGTCCTAGACTCATTTCATGTGTATAGGACCATCAGCACCAGGCACATACTGACGAATCTCATGTTTAGATTCTAAAACTAGAGATGCTAAAGTTTACTTCCAAAATAATTTTTAAAACTTATTAAATAACATAGAAAACAGCACAAACTATACAACTTAATGAATTATAAAGTAATATCATCTTGTAACTTTCATCTATGAAAGATAACAGAACTTTGACAGCCACTACCCTAGAAGCCCTCAACACAACACCTCTTCACACCCCACCCTAGACCCCCTGAAGACTAACACTTGATTTCTACTTTTATGATAACTATCTCCTTCTCTCCATTTTTATTACTCAAGCATTATAGTTTAAAACATCCCTGTCCAACAGAACTATAATGTAAACTATGTATTAATTTTAAGTTTTCTAGTAACCACATTTAAAAAAGTATAGAACAGGTGAAAATAATTGTCATGCTATATTTAACCCAATACACCCAAAATAATTATCATTATTAGCCACTTTTCAAGTGTGGATAGTGATTACCACATTGGACAGCAGATTTAGGATCCTCATGTGGGATTTTGTTGATGACATTTCCATACTATAATTTAACATTTTTTTTGTCCTCTTGAGTTTCCTGTAAAATGGTAAATGAATCTAGAGTTAGGGGTTTGCAAACCTTTTCAGTAAAGGACCAGATAGTAAATACAGGGCTGGGCTAAGCAGGTTTATAGTTGCATTGTGCTATTCTTTTGAGTTAATAAAGCTATTGTAATAATAACCTGCACATGTTTTTCCATATGAACAACTATAAACCTGTTTTTGCCCACCTTTGTATTTTAGGCTTTGTGGTCCAGGCAGTCTCTGTTGTAACTATTCAGCTCTGCTATTGTAGCACAAAAACACCATAATATGTAAGCTAATGTGCATGACATTGTTCCGCTAAAACTTTATTTACGCAACCTAGCTCTGTTCTAGATTTGGCTGGTGCTTGTCCCACCCCTGCTCTAGAGGCTCATTGAGATTTAGGTTTGATGTATTTAAGGAGATAAGATCACTTCATAGTGGGGTGTATTTTTCATCAAGAGGCATGTAATGTCTAGTGGTATTAGTAGCAATTAATGCTAAAAAATATTAAATGCTTAGTTGTAAAAATGTGTATGTAAATTCTTTCCGACCACTGATAGAATTGCTGGTTCCAGCTTATCCAGTCATTGAAAAATACTTATCAAGCACCTACTACATTTTAGACACTGTTTTAGTGCTGGGATTCGGTGTTAATCAAAGCATACAAGGACTTTGCTGTCATGGAGTTTACAGATAAATAAGCAGAATATTAGGGATAAATGCTATGATGAAAATAGAGTAGATAATATAATTGGGAATAATGATAGGATATTTCTGTAGCCTGGCTAGTCAGAGAAAGACTGTGAAGAGGTGATGTAAACTGAGACACAAAAGAAAAGTGCCAGCCATGTCCTTTCCTAGAGTGTCAGAGCTCCAGGGAAAGAGAATTCTAGTAAAAGAGGACACGTGGATAGTGGTCCTAAGGTTGGAACATAGTGGGTGAAAGGGGTTGTGGTAAGAGAAGAGGTTGGAGAAGATAAGCAGAGGCTTGATCATGGAGCACCTTCAAGCCAGGGTATAGAGTTGGATTTTCTTTTCTAGGTACAATGAGAATACACCTGGACTTTACGCAGTGGGGTGACCTGATGTAATTCACATTTTTAAAAGATCACTCTGGCTTCTGGGTAGAAACTGAAATGTAAGGTGGAAGGTGATAGTAGAAACAGGAAGAGCAGTTAGGAGGCTTGTCTAATAATCCACGCAAGACACAATGATGAACTAGGAATGTATAGTGAAGGTGGAGAGTTCTGGAGATCAGTTTGGAAGTAGAGTTAGTAGAGCCATGATTGGGTTGGGTGAGGGGAAGAGGCATCAAGAAGATCTTGATTGTTGGCTTGCGTAACTGGGTGGGTGGTGGTGGCATTGCTGAGATGGAGAAAATTCTGGGAGGAGCAGGTATAGGGGAGAAAATCAGTTCTGGAAGAGAAGTAATTGATTAGCTTAACAAATAATATTTGTGTATTTTTCCATAGATGACAGTAGTCCCTTGATTTAGCATCATTTTTGAAATCCAAAAATATCTATAGCTACTGCCAAGAACCTAGTTCTACCTTTTTAGCCTGTTTATTTGGGTAGAGGGGTGTTGTAGGCTTATAGTAAGTTATTGTTGATCTATAATTTAAAAAATCTAATATTTAGGGAAGTTTGAGTCACTATTATCTTTCGTGTATATGTGTGTGAATATATAGATACATATGTATGTTATATATATAAAATATGTAGTTGTATATAAAATTTTGTCCTGTTTCTCCTGGGTGCTAATATGTTTACATAATTTCAGTTTCTGCTTATATATTTATGATTCCTAAATTTATAGTGTCAATTCCTAATTTCTCATTGACTTGTCTAGTTGTGTATTTCCACTTACTCAAAGGACATACAGGTATCACATTGACATTTGGCAGTTTACATTTGGAAAGATGAGTTCATTTATCCTGTGTCTTTCTAATTTTTTTCCTGCTGCGTTTTTGTCCTTGAACCTTAACCTTTAAATCCAACTTTTCAAAAAATTTACTGCTTTTTTTCTATATTTCTTTTCAAGTCATTGTCTTATCCCTAAATTCCTATTACTGCCACTCCAGATTAAGTACAGACTTCCTCTGCTGTCTGAAAGCAGAGTGTTCCTGTGAAACCCTTTTGTGAGCTGAAATGGCGGAAAGCAAAGAAGCAGTTACCTTAGGGATACATCTTGCTAACAGATGCACAGAATAAATTGAGATAAAACACAGGTGCTCTCAGACACAGTTCAGAGCCGTGGCATCTTGATGCTGAGATGCTGAGTCCAGCCCCTGGGAAGGAGCTTGGTCGTGCAATGTGCTTCAGGTGCGCTGCCTCTGTATTGGCTTGTGCAAAACAAATGCCAAATGGCTGTTTTCGCTTTTCACCTTTTTTTTGTAAAAGCAAAAATCCTTTACAGATTTCTTTCAGGTAGCGAAAACACATGTTAATCTAGGCCTTTCGTAAAAGCGAAGTTGTGTAAGTGAACTTTTGAAATCTGAGCTTCCTAGTGATTCCCTTACTCCTGTTCTCTTACACTGTCCTGATCTGTTATAAACTTGTACAGGCATACTTTTCATTTCATCTCTCAGCTTCTTTTATAGTGAGCCTTTGGAGACACCATTAAAATGTTCTCTTTTTCCACTTTATATTTTTATTTAATTTTTCTTATAAAAACTTTGAATTAGCCAATGTAATTAGTTTGCTGTTCACTCATAGAGTAAGTTTCTACCTTTATAGCTTTGATATATAATTCCTGTCAAAGGGAGCAGCTATTTCAAGACATAGCAACATGAAGCTGCAGTAGTGTGGTTTATTTGATTGTTTGATTTTTATTTAATGATACCCACAAGCACCACCCCACACCATACACCCTGTGGCTGTCAGTAAATATTGCTTAACAGAAAGAGATTTTTTTTCCTTTAGGATTCAGTGCGCCTCCTAGCTGTGGAAGCTTGTGTCAGTATTGCCCAGTTACTGGCTCAGGATGACCTTGAGGTTTTGGTGATGCCTACACTTCGACAAGCAGCAGAAGATAAATCTTGGCGAGTTCGCTATATGGTAGCTGACAAATTTTCAGAGGTAAAATTATTGCACTGATATTTATGAAGGACTGAAGAAAAAACCAAGAAACCCACAGATTTGCAGAAGTTTCTGAATTATTTCTTATGAATCAGAAGTGTTTATGGCAAGAATGTATACCTGAAGGTTGTGCTATTTTGTTTTGCTCATGTTAATTATTTTGTCAGTATGCATTAAAACCTGTATAAATTCTTTTATAGCTCCAGAAAGCTGTGGGTCCTAAAATCACCCTAAATGACCTCATCCCCGCCTTTCAGAACCTACTTAAAGACTGTGAAGCTGAAGTCAGAGCAGCTGCTGCCCACAAAGTAAAAGGTTAAGGAGTCAATTTATGTTGCAATGTGGGTGGTTTATCTTAGTGTATATTTTTATGTGAGTGAATTTTGTATGATTTTTGTTCTAGACTGTGTTTACAAATAAGGAGAGATGATTTCATTGTGTAGAAATGTTACATTATCACATAAAGCAACTCCCTTTATGTTTAAAACCAAATAGCCATTTTACCTTGCGTCTATAAAAACAAAACAAAACAAAACAAACTCTTTTAGGTTAGATTAGTGTGACACACAATGATATACAGATGACGAAAAAGTCCATAAATCCATTTAGAATAAGAGTAATTTTTCCTTCTTGGAGATTATTTGCTTAAGCATAAGACTTGACTTGAAACTGTTGACAAAATTGGTTAAATTTTTTCACTTGGGTCCTTGTAAATGGCTCTGTGTGAGCATTATTTTTCTCTATTTATATCTTTTAGAACTTTGTGAGAATTTGCCCATTGAGGGTAGAGAGACCATAATTATGAATCAAGTTCTGCCCTATATAAAGGTAAATCTAACTTTAGATTACTTTTAGTTTTATTCTGCCCTGCATGAAGGCAGACTTTACCGTCGCTTTGTTTGCTTATTTTACCTTAAAGCTCTTTGAGTTTAAAGGAGGACGGGATGAATGCGGTAGACATTGTTATCACTTTGTAGTGTGTTATAAATTGTAAAATGTTCTTTGGTGCATAGGTTTATGTTATCTGACTGATGGTCTGAAGAAACATTATCAACTAATCAGTATTGAAACGGTGCTGTCTTTTAAATTTTGGGGGAAATGGTATTGAAGTTTCTGTTGTCTTGTAAAAAAGAAAGCCTTTTAATTTTGATTTTATTTTAGGAATTAGTATCTGATATAAATCAACATGTCAAATCAGCTCTAGCTTCTGTAATTATGGGATTGTCTACCATTCTGGGAAAAGAGAACACCATTGAACATCTTCTACCTCTTTTTTTAGCTCAGTTAAAGGATGAGGTGAGTCTGGCTATAAATCCTGTTGCTTGATAGTGATTTGGTTTGGTTTGGTTTGGGGTTTCACTAAAATAGAATCCAAAACAGGGATGATGGAATTTTAAAAAGGAACTTATTTTAAACCAGAGATAATCCTTGTATTTGAGTATGAATTGCAAGTTCCCCAGAAAATGGTCACAAGGAGTCATTGATATAGACTTAAAAATGTCTGCGCATTTTCTTTGCCTGATTCCTGCTGATAGGCACTAGTGTCTTCTCTTTAAATTTAATGTATAATATATTTGTTTTAAAAGTTTCTTCATTTAAATTTAAATGGAATTCAACATTGTACTGAGAGCTAACACTTATTGAGTAAAACTATATGTCAGGCATGACCATAAATGCTTTGGCATGTATTATTACATGTAATCCTCACAGCAATCTTATGAGGAAGGTCTTATCCCCATTTTACAGATGAGGAAGCTGAGGCACAGAGAGATGAACTCACCCAAGGTCTTTGGCAGATTTGGGATTTGAATGAGTGTAATTTAATTTCAGAGCCTATACTCTTTACCATCTAATAGACTTTTTGTTGAGAGTTCTGGTTAAGAACAGTTAGTTTTATGCTTTGAATTATTTGTATACTCAGTATTCAGTATTTCTTCCAAGATTATACTTTTTTTTTTAACCCGAGTCTATACTTTCTTATTTGAAACTTCAGCAGGTTTTATCTCATCATGACAGTAGGGAAATATTGGGCAGAGAACTTGATTTTTATATGTGTTCTTTGGGGCTTGTGTACTTGCAGTGTCCTGAAGTTCGTTTGAACATCATCTCCAACTTGGATTGTGTAAATGAAGTGATTGGAATCTGTCAACTCTCCCAGTCTCTTCTTCCTGCCATAGTGGAGCTGGCTGAAGATGCCAAGTGGAGGGTCCGGCTGGCCATCATTGAGTACATGCCGCTGCTGGCCGGCCAGCTGGTGAGTGTGTGTACCCCATGGAGTGAAGGGTAGATCAAGTAGTAGAGCAGATTACCATGGCAAGTTGGAGGCCCCAATAACTTGCACAATTATGCTCATTTAGATCTAAGGATGGTAGGTCCTGGTTGCCTGTAGGATGGCTTTTATTTTTTTTTTAATGCATTAACTTCTATCAAAAAGGAATTACAGAAACACATTTTGCCTCATTTCATCTTTCCTCCATCTAAAAGCAAAGCCATAGAATATGAAGTTTCTTGGTATGTAACATAGGTTTTGTGTTATTTAATGTCTGTGATTTTTGCTCAGAGCAGCTTCCCTGTTTGCCTGTGTGCTGAGCAATATGTCTCTGGTTATTGCTGCTTCTCTATTCTAATTAAAGGGAGTTGAGGAATCAGACTACAAAAGGAGTTTTGAAGTTTTTAATGCTAGTATTTTAGCCAGAGTCCACATTATCAAATTATCTGTTGCTCTTTGAGTTTCATTATTATTTTTACTTTAACTGTTATCATGTACCATGTAACATGTTATCATGTCAGGGCACATCAGAGAAGGAAAACTCTGACTCCAAAAAACCTCCGCTGCCTTGCGGCATACCTCTTCAGGGGAAAGGCTAAGGGAGTAAACCCCCGACAGAAAATCCGGAGCCGGAGTCCCTAAGGCGGTTTGACTTTGTAGTCAACACCGGCAACTCCTGCGGCGCACCTGAAGCCAAGCTGTATTGACTCCGTCTTTCCCTTGGACCCTTCAGCTGCGAAGAGAGGGGGGGTCTGCTGCATGGGCAACAGCAGACCCTCCATATCACCCTGCCCAGGCTCTGTAGCTTCAGCTTCACTGGAGAGGACACTCCAGCGTCATCGCAAGATGTCGAATCAACACGGGAGGAGACAGATACCGTGTCACTCCCGAGTCGGACTGCACAGCCATTCTCGGCGGTGCAGATAGACTCTTAAGAAGCTACACCATCGTCTCTCGAGACGGATGGCTGCCAACGATATCATGTTAATAATTAAAATTTCAGTGTTGTGTTTTATGGCCATGGCTTTCCTTTCTTCTGTACATGCCCCAGACAGTTCTAAGTTTGCTATACCCTTATCCTGCCGGTAGCGCGTATTACGCAGTGTGTTGGGACCGTCTGTTAAAAACTAGTTGGGGAAATAGACTAGTGTGATCTCTTTTAGGGTAGGGACTATGTTCAGTGTTTTATTTCTGTTGCTTGCTATAGTGCCTGGCATTAATCAGGCACTGAACACTTGTTGATTGTTAAATGAGTACCTGAGTATTTTTTGAGGAAGTTCATAATAATCATGTCAGTTTACAACTAACATGACTGCACTTTGTTCCCTCTCTTTCACCCCCACTTCCTTTCCTTTTCTGATCATAGCATATGGGATTTATTTTTTTACTTTCTTGAACCACTGAATTTGTATTGCTAATTTTGATATATTTAGTTTATGAAATGCATCTTGTGTTTGTGGCATCATATGTTTTATAAAACTTGAAGCATCCCAGTCTTCAAAATGGATGTCAGAAATATCAGTATATAGCTAAAAGGGTCAGGTGAGCCCTGGCTGGGTAGCTCAGATAGAGTGTTGTCCTGATATGCCAAGGTTGCAGGTTTGATCCCAAGTCAGGGCACATATAAGAAATAACCAATGAATGCATAAGTAAGTGGAGCAACAAATCGGTGTCTCCCTCTCCCCACCCCACCGCCGCCCTTCCCTGCCGCCCCCCCACCCCCGCCCCGTCTCTCTCTAAAAAAAATAAATAAATAAATAAAAATTTTTAAAAAGGGGTCAGGCAAAGTCATCTTGTCCCCTTTCTTCCTCTGTCACTCAAGTGCTGTGAGTCATCTTCTGTTCTTCACTGATGACTGTTGTGGATCACGTCTTCAGAATGGAAGGCAGCAGTGACGAACTGGTTGGCTGAAGACTGAAACTGCTGTCCAGAGGGAGGGTGAACTTTAGTACTATTTTTTTTTTACCCTCTTTTCCTCTTAGATCTGGAAGGTCAAAGATTGGTAGCTCTATGGAAGAATATGGAAGCAAGTAGATGGTAACTTTAGCTGATTTAAACCTTTTAGTCAGGGGTGACATGCATCGGTCATGAACACTTTGTTAATACACCTTCAACTTCTTGTTAGTATTATTATTTTACTTTATTTTTTTATCTGTAAAGATTTTTGTTATCAGATAGTTTATAAAATTCTTTCAAGACTGGATGGATGGCCTGGCTTATGGGCCATGCTGAATAAATGTAAAGTTAAACCACAAAAATCAGGAAATAAATGTTAATTAAGATTCAAGAAAAAGCCATAACCTGAACTGAAAAGAAGTCCTTGAGAGCTGACATGGTGATCTAAGTATATGCTGTAACCTGTTCATGATCTATTACTTTAAAGCCATTTTATGTTAAATCACTATTTTTGGAGCACTGAAACTTTGTATTACATCACTTTATTTAAAATATATAATCACTAATCAGGAACTTCTTGGATCCAAAGAAACATATAGACCCCAAAAGGGAGGCACTAGGAAAGCATGTGTCACAGCATTCTCCCAGATGGTACAGAATTCCCCCTGTGGCAGGTCTGAGTAAATGAGCTCCAGCAACTGTCTCCACCCTGTGCTGGAGTGGCCACCTGTTGACAGGAATAGCAAAAATGGAAGCGCCAGGAGGGTTCCATCTGTGACTCTATGCTGGGGCCATGTCACCTGTTGTGTTATGCCTGCTCTATTCTCCCTTTGCTCCTCCCATCATCTTAGAAATTATTTAATTGGGAATAGCTGTTTCTTGATATTAGTTTCTTCATTTGTAATGATTTATTATCTTAACCAAAAGGGGAAAAATTTGAGAATTATTAACATTATTGACAACGAGGTACAGATTGACAGTTACAGAATAGTCATGGGGATACAAAGTACAGCAAAGGAAATATAGTTAATGATAATTACAATTACTATGTATGGCATCAGGTGGGTGCTGGAAATACCTGCGGGAACACTTTGTAAGGTATGATTGTCTAATCACTATGCTGAATACCTGAAACTAATACAAAATAACAATGAATATAAACTATAACTTAAACATTTCTCTAAATAAAAAGGTAAGTAAAGAAAAATATTACTGACAGGTATTTTCCTGGGTAATTTAACTTTACAAATAACATAGATATTGCTTGGCAGACCGTCCATGCAGCATTCTTTCTACTCCTCTGCAGTGCTGTATTTGGCTTCTGGCCACCTTATTTCCCCCCACTTAGCGGAGCCTGGGCTATCTCGCTCATGCTTTCTTTGTTTATGATTTCTGTCCAATAAAATAGATTTACAGTTGGTAAATCAAATCCCCATGGTATTCTTTTTCTGGCTGGTTCATGACTTCAGCTTATCTGGAAGCAAATGTTTATTAGCTTTCAGATCACTTTGGTGTACTATAAATAGACCATCTTGATTTTTAAATTTTGGAGATGTGTATTAACACAACCATCTGTCTCCATAGGGTGTGGAATTCTTTGATGAAAAGCTGAATTCTTTATGTATGGCTTGGCTTGTGGACCATGGTAAGTATATATGTAAGTTAAAAGGTTGTTTGGAATGCTCATGTTTTGGCATATATCTCATTTTGTTTATATATTTCTTTTTTAGAAATGAATCCTAATTGATCAGATATTTTGCCTTCCTAATGTAGGAATGAAGAAAGACTGATTAAAATCTAGTTAGCTTCCTCTGAACACAAGTTGGATGTTTCTATTTTCTACCAATTTTTTCTATCTTAAACTTTCTTTTCTCCATAAATAATCTCTTTGCCCTGTTTCTTATTCATTCTATTACATTATTTTCAGACTACCTCTTGTATACACACACTCCTTTCTTGTCTCCTGGTCCTCTGCTTGATGATGCCGTCTGGGTTGGACAGGGATTGGAATCAGATGAAAGGCCTATAGGGAAGAAACGGCTCCGTGGCTTGAGTGACATAGAGAAGGAGATATACAGTGGCACATAAGGGGTCTGGGAGTGGGAGGTGTCAGCTGTGAGCTAAGATGGAGAGGGCCCAGATTTCTGGTTTTGGTGAAAGGCAAGCTTATTGCCTGTACCCTTGGCCGCTGCTGCTGCAATAAGAGAGGGTGAGCTGTGAGCCCAGGGCAGGGTCAGATGGGACAGCATCTAGAAAATAGGTTTCTCAATACTTTAACTTCTCTTTGCATTTATAATAAAATTCACAAAATCCTTTTCTTCAAATGCCACAAACTGTTACAAATGAAAACTGGTACTGCTGCTTGTCAAAATATATAAGACTATTGATATTCTGTATACAACCATTTTATATGTTAATTTGTTAGCATTGACTTTTTGACAAGGTCTCAGGTCCATAAGTCTCTCCTGTTGTCTGCCAGGAAGTGGTGGTGAGAAGGGCACTCTCAGTACCAGTAAGGTCCAGTGTCAGGCCCCCAGATCCAGATCCGCAACTTCAGTGCGGTCTGAGACCTGTTCAGATCAGGGCCGTGGGGGCTCATAACATTATGCCCTGTGAGGTTCAGTTCCATATTTCGGTGGATACAGTAAGCCTTCTGTTTGAGTTTCACAGCATCTTGTGTGTACTTTATGTATTGAGTGTATCTTTGTTCTTCTGCAGCTACGTATGCCTGGGTATTTGGGACTGGGAGTATTTGTGTCTGCATGGATATGTAGGTGGTTTTGTTAAGGGCATATTCAGGTCATATGGGAGGTTAGTCATGTGGTTAAGAGTGTGAAGAGGAGCAATATGAAAAAATGTGCAAATCTTATAAAGGCATATATACACAGATAATTTCAGTGTTTTCAAACTAGATTTTGAAGACTATTTTTTCTTATCCTTTCAAGTTTCCTTTTTGTGGCCTAATTTTCTTCTTTTTAAATGAAACTTAAGTATGGCAAATCATAGCAAAGACATTACTGTCTTTTTAGAAAAAAAGTGTTTATGTTATTTCTGATATATATATATAATCATTAGTAAGAATGACATATTCCAGAAGATTCTATACTTTCTTTGAAAGCTGGCTTTCTAGATTTACTTTGAGGAACTTTCAAAGTCTTAATATTCCAAAAGGGGAATTCAATTCCTAGCACCCTTTCTGTGTAGGATTGCTTCAAGTAACTTACTCCTTCCTTTTTTTCTCCGACTTATTTTTTCTTCCAATTTGGGAGTAAGAGAGACCCTTGTTTGTTTGTTTTAATAGCAGTAAACTAAAGTGGGCATTACAAACATTGTTTGAACCAGTGAAATGTCAGCTCTGAAATTGTTCTGTGCTTAATCACATGGAATTTTTGTTGTGTTTTTACATTTTAGATAACTGCTATGTATTAATTGATCACTGATCAATGAATTCTTTGGAACTTTCCCCCTCATTATTAAACTACTAAAAGAATATTGTGAAAAATCCAGAGAAGTATAAAGAAGAAAGTATCATTCACCTCTGTTCTTGTGGTTGAGTGAACAGTATTGATGGGGGAGGAATTTAGAAGAATATATTTTTAAACAAATTATAAATTTAATAGATTTATTTTAAATTATAGGGGGAGGAATTTAGAGGTGGAATTTATTTTGTATAGGAGAAAGGAAAAAAATATCAAAGTTAGCATAAATAGAGTACATTTGGAGGAACCTTGCAAATCAGGCAGACCTTGAGAGGGCAGAAAGAAGAGAGAGGGAGAGAGAGAGAGAGAGAACACGAGGAGAGAAGACAGGCAAAACTTGGAATGGTTTTCTTTTCTTGGCAACAAGATTGAGAGGAGCTAAGAACATTATAGACATCTGGCCAAGTAGAGTTGAGTGCAGTTAAGAAAGTATAGAATCTTCTGGGGCATGTTATTCTCACTAACATTAAATATATGTCAGAAATAACATAAATGCTTTTTTCTCAAAAGTAGTGTTTTTTCTATGATTTGCCATACTTAAGTTTTATTTAAAAAGAAAAAAATTAGGCCATGAAAAGGTAACTTTAAAGGAAAAGAAAAAAGAAATAGTCTTTAGAAGTGTTTATGTGCTGTCTGGTTTCTCTGGTGGTGAGATCTCTTCTTATGGTAATGGCATTAGGGTAAGAGAAATATTAAGCAAATTAAAAAACAGAGTTGGAGAAGAAGACACCTGTGCTGTGGTTAGCTCCACCTTTGGGAAGGCAGTGTGGAGGGGGGTTGTGCCAAAGACAAAGACTGTGCCATGCGAAGGGAGAGAATCTGTATTTTGGCTAAAACAGTTGAACTTACTCCTGAGAGAGTACTTCTAATCGTAATTTTATTTTTTGGTTTTTCAATTACAGTTGTCCCATTTCTCCCGCATTGCTCTCCCCCACCCAGCCCACCCCTTCTCCCACAATTATATCCCTCCCCGTTGTCCATGTCCATGAGTCATTCATACACGTTCCTTGACTAGACCCTTCCCTTACTTATCCCCCTTCTCTCCCTCTCTCCTTCCCCCTCCCCCCTAATAACTGTTATTCTGTTCCTTGTTCTACTTAGTTCATTTGTTTCTGTTGCTCCTTAGTTTCTTGTATTCGGTGATGTCATATGGTATTTTTCTTTCTTTGCCTGGTGTATTTCACTAAGCATAATTCTCTCTAGTTCCATCCATGTTGTTGCAAATGGTAGGAGTTCCTTCTTTCTCTCTGCTACATAGTATTCCATTGTGTAAATGTACCACAGTTTTTTGATCCAATCATCTACAGATGGGCACTTAGGCTGTTTCCAGCACTTAGCTATTGTAACCAGCGCTGCTGTGAACATAGGGGTGCATAGGTTCTTTTGAATTAGGGTTTTAGGATTTTTCGGGTATAATCCTAGCAGTGGAATCGCTGGTTCAAAAGGCAGTTCCATTTTTAGTTTTCTAAGGTAACTCATACTGTTTTCCACAGTGGCTGCACCAGTCTGCATTCCCACCAACAGTGCAGTAGGGTTCCCGTTTCTCCACATCCTCGCCAGCACTTGTTTGTTGATTTGTTAATGATGGCCATTCTGACTGGTGTAAAGTGGTATCTCATTGTGGTTTTTATTTGCATCTCTTATGGCTAGTGATGTTGAGCATTTTTTCATGTGTCTGTGGACCTTCTGTATGTTCTCTTTGGAGAAGTGTTTGTTCAGGTCCTTTGCTCATTTTTTAATTGGGTTGTCTGTTTTCTTGATGTTGAGTCGTATAAGCTCTATATATTTTGGAGATCAGTCCCTTGTCTGAGATATCATTGACAAATATGTTTTCGCATATGGTTGGTTTCCTTTTCATCTTGCTGATGTTTTCCTTTGCTGAGCAGAAACTCTTTAGTTTGATGTAGTCCCATTTGTTTATTTTTTCCTTTATGTCTCTTGCCTTAGGAGATGTATCCAGGAAAATATTGTTACGTGGGATATCTGAAATTTTCCTGCCTATGTTTTCCTCTAGGACTTTTATGGTGTCACGGCTTACATTTAAGTCTTTGATCCATCTTGAGTTTATTTTGGTGTGTGGTGTAAGTTGGTGGTCTAGTTTCATTTTTTTGCACGTCCCTGTCCAGTTCTCCCAGCACCATTTGTTGAAGAGGCTCTTCTCACTCCATTTTATGTTCCTTCCTCCTTTATCAAATATTAGTTGACCGTATATTCCTGGATTTATTTCTGGGCTCTCTGTTCTGTTCCATTGATCTATATGTCTGTTCTTAGCCAGTACCAGACTGTTTTGATCACAGTGACTTTGTAGTATTGTTCGATGTCTGGTATTGTGATTTCTCCTGATGTGTTCTTCTATCTCAAGATTGCTTTGGCTATTCGGGGTCTTTTTTGGTTCCATATGAATTTTTGAAGTATTTGTTCTAGGTCTGTGAAACATGTCATTGGTATTTTAATAGGGATTGCATTGAACTGTAAATTACTTTGAGTAGTATGGCCATTTTGATGATGTTGATTCTTCCTATCCAAGAACATGGTATTTGCTTCCATTTATTTGTATCTTTCTTAATATCTTTCTTCAGTGTTACATAATTTTCACTGTACAGGTCTTTTACCTCTTTGGTTAAGTTTATTCCTAGGTACTTTATTTTTCTTGTTGCTATAGTAAATGGTATTTTCTTTTTTCTTTCTGTCTCTGATATTTTATTCTTGGTTTACAGAAATGCCTTAGATTTCTGTATATTTATTTTGTACTCTGCTATTTTGTCAAATTTGCTTATTATATCGAGTAGTTTTTTAGTGGAGTTTATAGGGTTTTCTATGTATACTATCATGCCATCTGCATATAATGATAGTTTTACTTGTTCTTTTCCAATTTGGATACCTTTTATTTCTTTTTCTTGTCTGATTGCTGTGGCTAGGACTTCCAACACTATGTTGAATAGGAGTAGAGAGAGTGGACATCCTTGTCTTGTTCCTGATTTCAGGGGGAATGCTTTCAGTTTTTGTCCATTAAGTATGATGTTGGCTTCAGGTTTCTCATATATAGCCTTAATTATGTTAAGGTATGCTCCCTCTATTCCTATTTTGCTGAGTGTTTTCATTATAAATGGGTGTTGTACTTTATCAAATGCTCTTTCTGCATCTATATTGATGTGATTATGTGATTTTTGTCTTTCATTTTGTTTAAGTGATGTATTATATTTATTGATTTGCGAATATTAAACCATCCTTGCATCCCTGGGATGAATCCCACTTGATCGTAGTGTATGGTCTTTTTAATGTATTGCAGGATCCTCTTTGTTGAGGATTTTAGCATCTATGTTTATCAGTGATATTATTAGCCTGTAGTTTTCTTTCTTTGTTGTGTCTTGACCTAGTTTTGGAATTAAGGTAATACTGGCTTCATAGAAAGAGTTTGGAATTTTTCCTTCATTTTGGATTTTTTGGAATAGTTTGAGGAGGGTAGGAGTTAGTTCTTCCTTAAATGTTTTGTAAAATTTGCCTGTGAGAGAGTGCCTCTAGATATTACTGACAGGTTGATTCTCCTGCAGACTTTGGTCAGGTGTATGTTGGTGATGTGTAGTTTCTTGGCTATGCTGTCTTGCCTGTTTTTTTTAATGGCATTGCCTAAAAGGCTCTATGGACTGGGAAGAGTAGGATATTTCCTGTCTCGAAGCTTTATATAAATTTTCCAGGATTGAGGCTGTGGCTTAGCTATTCTTGCTTTTCTTATCACCTAGGCAGGTTGGGCCTACTGGAGAGAAAAGAAGAAGGAATCGGTACACAACATCCTAGATTTGTTATCCAAACCCCAATTTTTTTTTCTTTTTTTAATGTTTTTTATTGATTATATTGTTACAACAGTTCCAATTTTCTCCCCTTTGCTCCCCTCCACCCAGCATCTCCCTCCCCCAGCAATCCCCCCCCAAGTCCATACCCCTGGTTCATAAAAAATAACTATCCCCCCCCTCTCAAATATTAGGACCCTTTGTAATCTTGTAAAGGACAATGGGCGAAGGTCTCAAGCTCCTCTAGCTGCTTCAAGCTGGACATGGTCGTCGTCCTACCTACCCTTGGGTCCAGAAAACCCTAATAAGAGTGGGGGTGTGGAGGGGAGGGTGGCCTTCCCACATGGGGAAGGATTGTGCAGAGTCCAGGTCAGTTGGCTGTCTCCGGACAACGGCGTGCTTCAAACCCCAATTTTTAATTGTATTGAACCTGTGAAATGAAGTAGCACCAAGCCTGTCTGTGTTCAGTGTGGTATATAGCAACCCGTTGTTGAGAAGATAGTAGATTGGGCCTTTATTATCTAGATTTATGATATCTTTGATAAAGGATATTGTAGGGTATTAAATGTTACAGCAGATACATTTATTCACAGAAGACATTTCACATGTCTCAACATAAACATTTTTAAGGGAAAACAGGCAAGGTGGTCTGAAGTTTTTATTTGCTGTTGTGTAGATGACCACAGTGGCCTCTAAATTACTTCCTCATTTTCTTTCTCCCCTCAGCTGTTCTTGCCACTGCTGGAATAATCTTGTCAAAATCCCACAGTGGCCAGTGGGTAACAACTTTGCTTTAAAAACCCATCTTCACCCCTCTCCCATCATCTCAGTGTAGCTTTTAAGATGTTTTGTGTTTTGGGTCTACCCTAACTGCCCAACCTCACATTTTCCCAGATTTCAGTTCTTTCCTTTGTACCCTGGGTAAATTTTTTTACCCTTTCCAGAAATTATCATCCTCTTCTCTCTCCTTAAGCAAATCTTCTCTAATCTTCAAGGCCCAATATAAGGCTTCTCTTTCCCAAAGCCTTTTTAGACCTTCCTGTTCTCTCTTCTCTGAACTCCTACAGCCCTCATGGTCTTTCCTGCACAATTTTATACTTTATTATAATCATTCTTATAACATGTGATTTCTTGGAGTGTGTTACTGTGTGATCTTGAGGGAAATTATCTTATGTATTCTTTCCGTAACACACAGTACATAGTAGGCAGTCATATTTGTTAATTAACTAATGGTGCCTATAATGAGCTCCTTTTTCCTTGGACATACTACACATTTTAAAACTGTAATGAGACCAAATCAGTGTTGTTATGAATTTTTAGCTGAGCACATTTGCCAGTGCAGTAAGGCTACATTTGGAGTGTGTTTGTAGAATTTTGTGCTTGGTTCATTTTAGATGATGATGTAAATAAACTAGGTTATGCTTTTCATGTAAGCAGCATGATAGTGTGGTCTCCCCTCTCCTGCAGTGTACGCCATTCGTGAAGCTGCCACCAGCAACCTCATGAAACTAGTTCAGAAGTTTGGGACAGAGTGGGCCCAGAATACCATCGTTCCCAAAGTGTTAGTAATGGCAAATGATCCTAATTATTTACATAGAATGACCACTTTATTCTGCATAAATGTAAGTATTACATGGGTCTTATTGCTAAGCTCAGGCATTAAAGTAGTTATTCAGGGCTGTGTTTCTGGTTTGATTTCTAGTCAGGGAACATGCCCGGGTTGCGGGCCAGGTCCCCAGTTGGGGTCACATGAGAGGCAACCACATATTGTTGTTTCTCTCCCTTTCTTTCTCTCTCCCTTCCCCTCTCTCTAGAAATAAATAAATAAAATCTTTAAAAAAAATGAATTCTGAATGTATATTGTCTTCTATTTGGAATATATATATATATATATTTTTTTTTTATTTTTTTTATTTTTATTTTTTTATAAAGACTTTGTTTATTTTTAGAGAGGGAGAAGGGAGGAAGAAAGGGAGACAAAACATTGATGTGAAAGAGAAACATTGGTTGGTTCCTTCTCACATGCCCCCAGCTGGGGACCTGGCCTGCAACCCAGGCGTGTGCCCTGATCAAGAATAGAACCTGCGACCATTTGGTCTATGGGACAATGTCCAACTCACTGAGCCACACCAGTCAGGGTTGAAATATATGTTTATACTGATTAATTTGGATTGTTAAGAGATGAGAGAAAATATCAGGTTTTCAATTCATGTTACAATTTACAGTAGTGAAGTCAGTTGTGAATTCTGGTCTGATGCTGCCTTGTGTCCCTTATTTAGTGCTCAACCTAGAAACATTTTCCTGTTAGACAGTTACTTTCTTACTAAGTACTAATTTTATCTCTTTAGCTTTTGGGATATTTAAAAATAAAAGTATTTTAAATGTGCCCTCTTATATCTTCCTAGGCACTGTCTGAAGCCTGCGGTCAGGAAATAACCACTAAACAGATGCTGCCCATTGTATTGAAAATGGCAGAAGACCAAGTGGCGAATGTCCGTTTCAATGTGGCCAAATCCCTACAGAAAATTGGACCAATTCTAGACACTGAGTAAGATTTTTATTTTTTGTTATTGTTATTCTATTACATTGTCCCAATTTTCCCCCTTTGCCCCCTCCGCCCAGCCCACCCCTGCTCCCATAGTCAATCCCCACCCAGTTGTCCATGTCCATAGGCCATTCATACATGTTCTTTGACTAGTCCCTTCCCCTTCTTTCCACCTTATGTCCCTCCCCCCTCACCTCTGGTAACTGTCAGTCTGTTCACCTGTTTCCATGCCTCTGGTTCTGTTTTGCTTGTTAGTTTATTTTGTTCATTAGATTCTTCTTATAAGTGAGATCACATGGTATTTGTCTTTTCACTGATTGGCTTATTTCACTTGGCATAATGTTCTCCAGTTCATTCATACTGTTGCAAAAGTTTCCTTCTTTCTGCTACATAGTATTCCAATCTGTAAATGTACCACAGTTTTTTGATCCACTCATCTGCTGTTGGGCACTTAGGCTGTTTCTAGCACTTAGCTATTGTAAACAGTGCTGCTATGAACATAAGGGTGCATAAGTTCTTTTGAATTGGTGGTTCGGGATTCTTTGGGTATAATCCTAGCAATGGAATTGCTGGATCAAAAGGCAGTGCCATTTTTAGTTTTTTGAGGCAATTCCATACTGTTTTCCATAGTGGCTGCACCAGTCTGCATTCCCACCAACAGTGCAGTAGGGTTCCCTTTTCTCTGCATCTTCTCCAGCACTTATTTGTTGATTTGTTGACGATAGCCATTCTGACTGGTGTGAGGTGGTATCTCATTGTGTTTTAATTTTCATCTCTCTAGTGACTAGTGATGTTGAGCATTCTTTCATAAGCCTATGGGCCCTCTGTATGTCCTCCTTGGAGAAGAGTCTGTTCAGGCCTGTGTCCATTTTTCAGTTGGATTGTTTGTCTTCCTGGTGTTGAGTTGTATGAGTTCTTTATGTATTTGGAGATTAAACCTTTGTCCAGGGTATCATTGGCAGATATGTTCTCCCATGTGATTGGTTCCCTTTTCATTTTGATGACTTTTTTTAACTGAGCAGAAACTCTTTAATTTGGTATAGTCCCATTTGTTTATTCTTTCCTTTATTCCCCTTGCCCTAGGAGATACATCAGCAAAAATATTGCTAAGTGGGATTTCTGAAATTTTACTGCCTATATTTTCCACTAGGACTTCTATGGTATCATGACTTATATTTGAGTCTTTGATCCATCTTGAGTTTATTCTGGTGTAGGGTGTAAGTTGGTGGTCTAGTTTCATATTTTTGCAGGTCCCTGTCCAGTTCTCCCAACACCATTTATTGAAGAGGCTATTTTTACTTCATTTTATGCTCCTTCCCCCTCTGTCAAATATTTGGCGATAGTGACATGGGTTTATTTCTGGGCTCTCTATTCTGTTCCATTGATCTATATGTCTGTTCTTATGCCAGTACCGGACTGTTTTCATTACATAGCCTTGTAGTATAGTTTGATACCAGATATTGTCCTATCTACAACTTTATTCTTCTTTTTCAAGATCATTGAGGCTGTTCCAGGTCTTTTTTGGTTCCATATAAATTTTTGAGTATTTGTTCTAGATCAGAGAAATATGTCATTGGTATTTTAATAGGAATTGTGTTGAATATATAGATACTGAGTAAGATTTTAACATTATTCTTTTTTTCTCTGAATATTTTTCTTCGCTTAATCCCCTTACCTTTTCCACCCAGCTGCCAGTCCCCATTCCCTCTGACAGCTGTCAGTGCATATTCTTATTTTAAAAGTAGATTAAAATTTTTGCCTTATAGTGAAGAGTAGTATCTAAAAATAAATTCACTGATTTTTTCAATTTGCCCAGGGTGTAGGTTTAAAGAAAATAATAATGTAACCATTTTTTGAGGGAGCCCACTCTTTTATACTTAAACTCATATATGTGTAGATCATTGTCTAAAGCTATTTCTGCTGAGAACTTTAGATCTTATTTTAGTACTTGTCAAACTTTTAGGTGTTTAAATTTATTTTATTTTATTTTTCACTTTAAAAATTAACTTAGAGCAGTGGTTCTCAACCTTCGAATGCCGCGACCCTTTAATACGGTTCCTCATATTGTGGTGACCCCCAACCATAAAATTATTTTCGTTGCTACTTCATAACTAATTTTGCTACTGTTATGAATCGTAATGTAAAAAACTGATATGCAAGATGTATTTGCATTGTTACAAATTGAACATAATTAAAGCATAGTGATTTATCACAGAAACAATATGAATTATATATGTGTTTTCTGATGGTCTTAGGTGACCCCGGTGAAAGGGTTGTTCGACCCCCAAAGGTGTCGCAGTCCACAGGTTGAGAATCACTGCCTTAGAGTGTGTGTACCATGGAGAATTTTTCTAACCCACAAGACTGACTTTCATAGATAATACTTTTGGATTTCAGTGCTTTGCAGGAGGATGTTAAGCCAGTGCTGCAGAAGTTAGGCCAAGATGAAGACATGGATGTCAAATACTTTGCACAGGAAGCTATCAGTGGTATGTCCTTATGTTTTCTGCCTTGCAGCTTTTACTTTGGTTGACTGATGTTAAGTGGACAAGGTGATAGACATGTGGGAGACAGGGAGAGTGCTGAGCTCCCAGAATGCTGGAGCCCTTTTCTTGGCCCACCATTGAGCAGGCTGTTTTCTCAATTCCACATCTAGGCTGGGCAGGAATGTTATTCTTATTGGTAAGAATAGTTTTTCATTTGGATTTTAATCAGATTTTGAAGGTTAACTTTTGGTTAACCTGACAGAAGAAACTGACCACAGTGAGTAGTTCATTGTCTCCTGCTTATGGATCATTGTTGTCATGCTTAATAGTCACATAGATAGTTCATGAACTTTCTGTGCTACTAACTTGATTTTGTTTGGAATTTTCCAGTGCTTGCGTTGGCATGAGGAACAGGAGGGAAGAGACTTTACTAAACTCTTATCACAGATTTCTAGTCAATATATTCTTAACTCGGTGGAGAAAAAGTGGAAAACCTTCAAGACCTCATCCAAGCAAATGGCAACAACTTACAAGAAATCACATTTCAGTGACTTGATTCTTTCTAAATATGAAATGGGATTGTTCTTACTTGTCTTCCTTGTTACAATAATTATAAACCATTCTTTTTGTTTGTGACCAACTCCTGACACTCGGTACAGTTATTTCTGGATTGTCTCCTGGTGGTTTACCCGGCACCATCTGGGCTCCTGCATCCCCACTGTTTCCTCAGGTCTTGGCCACTTAAGGTCCCTGGTGGAGCCCAGATGGGTTGGGACCCAGACGCGGAGTGGTGTGGTTCTCTTGGTGTTTGCTTACCTCTGTGTGTCTCTCCATCATTCCAAAGTTGAGTGTGCATGGTTTAGAATAACTTATTTTACAAACCCTCTGTTTGGAAGACACACCAAGATTTAACTGTAGCAAAATCCACATTTTCCTGGATAATGATGGCCTTATGTGAAAGGAGAATGTGGAAGCTCAGAGTTCATGTATTAGTTGTTTTGGTTTTTATTTGCTTGATTTTGACTGTAATCATGTCACTCAGAAACCTGAAGTGCAGATGTATCTTGCTGCTAATGTGTGATGTTAAAACCTAACTGAAATTCCATACCTTATGCCACTGTGACTGCCTCTGAAAATTCTCTCCCCCCCGCCCCCCTCTGAGAAACTAAAACTGTAGTGCCTCCTAATAAGCAGTAGTTCTACTGTGTCATTGTAAGACTGCAGTTTTATATTCCTAATGAGTAAAGGAACCACTGTTATAACACTGAGGATTTCCTGCTCTTAACATCATTCTGCTTGCAGCTGTGTTAACATCTGGTTCTTGCTACATTGTGCAGTAGTGACTTTCCAAACTGAAGTTTCATTACTACTTTTTTGGTATGGGTGATGCTGGAATCTTATCATTTGAAATCTTTTTCTGCTTCTACAGTAAAACCTCATTACTTCCTCTTGGAACTTAAGATAATGAGTTAAGCTGAAGGAAGGGTTTCCTGGAACAAATTAATATGTAGGGAAGCTTGTTGGGTCTGAACTATTTAAACAATTTTAAAGCTCTCTTAAAAAACACCCTTTTATTAGTTGATACTCTGATTGCTAATCACTCTTTCAATTACATTGAAATAGCTTTCATGAGGATTTTTATGAGATCACACTGTGTTTTAGATGTATTCAATTTAGTCTTCATTCCTAAAATATATACATTTGTATTTCATGAAGAATTTTAAGTATTTTTTCATTTAAGTTTATTTACATTGTTACTCAAACTCACCTTGTCCCTAATGAATTTTAATTAATGAGGTTTTATTGTAGCTTATTTTTCTCAGTGCTTCTTGCTATGTATTTTGCTTGTTTCCATTCTGGTTTTGGAATTATTTCTTTTATTCATAACCTCTTAAACCCAATGAGCCCTGTTCTGTTCTTTGAAGTCCCAAAGACGCCTATAAAACTTTGTACATTACCGTTATATAAAGCCAAGTGTAAGCAAATTACTTTAAAGTTTGTCTTACTGTAGAGAAACAGAATATTTAAAATCATAAATTGCCTGCATTTAAAATCATCAAATTGCCTTATAGTAACTAACTTTTATTACTTTCGGGGCTAAGAAATATTTTCCTAAGCAAAAATCATTTGTACATTCTAATTTTATATCTTAAACTTTTATGCTGTAAACATTGTAATTTTAGTTTCATAGTTCTTTTTAATTTTTGTTAGCTATAGGTTATGTTCCTCTTCATTGAATTTTATATTTCAGAGACTTGTCTTGATTCTTGAAACACATTTGTACAACTGTTACTTTACCCTGTGATTGAACTTGCCCTTGGTTTTGTGATAGGCTTTTAAATGCCCTTGTGCCCCCTATGGGAGCCCTTTGCACTGACCTGGTGCCCTAGGACTGTGGTGAAAGGGAGCCCTTGGCTTTTTCAGACATGGGTCAGGGAGCTCAGAGGGCCCTGCCTTTTCAGATGACTTCTTAGGGACCTCATTGCTTCCTTCTGACTTAAACAGTGGGCAGTCTCATTTGTTACTGCTCAGAGTTGTTTTTTTGGCTTGTAACTTGGTCATTTTCTCCATGGGTTATCTGGTTTCACTGGAATGTAAGCTTCAGGGGCTCTGTAAGGGCAGAGGTTTTTGTCTGTTTTGTATTCTGCTGTATCACCAGCGCCTGGATCAGTGTCCGGTGTACAGAGGTGAGGTGCTCAATAAAAGTGTGTTCAATGAATTTTTCCAGTCCTCTGATGTGTTGCGTTTGTGGAACAGGCCATCAAAGGTGCCAGACTACATCTCGTTCTCCCATTGACAAAATGAGAGGATTTTACTGCTCTGAAGAAACGTGCTTTATGTGACCCTCTCCCGTGCCCTGTCTCAGGCAGCAGGTCATCGGGACTCGTACAGTTGCCTCCGACACAGATTACTGCACTGTTTGCATCCTAGGCAGTTCATAGCAGTCGTTTGGTTGATTAGGAAAAGGAAGCAAAGACAAACATAAAAATGTCTCATCAGCAATGGAATTCACCTCATTGTTTTCTTTCTACAATTTGTGGGGTTTACTCCTCATAGATTTGAGGCCAGATCTTATTTCTGTGTGCTGCCAAGAAAGTATGAACCTGAAGATGCATCGTGTTTCATGCCAGTAAACAGGTTAATGTGTGGTTTCTAATGAGGCCTTGTTGAATAGTCCTCAGCTCACAGAAATACTGCCGCTTGACCACTGTGATGTGTGGCTCTGGGGGTCTTTGCTGGACATCTTGTCCTGACTCAGAACAGCAGCCTGACCTTTGAGCTGTCCTACCCAAGCATTCAAGATAATGCACAGACCCCTAGGGGGAAGAAAAACGTCATTCTTGACTCAGTGGCTAAGCTATGGCAGTGCTTGCTTGTTGCAATTTTTTTTTTAATCACTATGTTGTCACTAAGTCGCCAATCTGGCACTTTTCAGTAGAAGTCACGTTGGTGCCATCCCCATGGAGACGGCAGGGCAGGGTCGCCAAAATAAGTTGGGTGCTTGTTTTGCCCTTTTGCTTTTTACTTAAATTCCTCTGACACTTTTTTTCCATTTGATGCTTGTATCTAAAAGCCTATTTCTCCACTGCTTGGATATAACACTGGAGGGAGAAGGAGCCATTACCTTGTTTCCCTCTGATTCTCCTACTCCTGTTCCCACCCAGTTCCTTGTTCCTCTCTCTGCTGCTCCCTCACATGTCTCCAATCTTTTTTTTGCACCTAGAACAGTCCCTCTTTTCCCCATGAGCCTGCTATGTCCAGGAAATTGCATAATGTTCAGCTGAGATGGAAATCTTCTGGAGGAGGAAGAGAGCTTAATTATTCATTGGGCAGAAAAGCCAATTCATTTCTTTTTCCAGGGTTGTTCTTTTAATCTGATGCTATCAGTCCTGAATGGAGCTGGGTCTTCTTTGTCTGGCTTGGGCTCTGTAGGCTGTCGATGACCAAGATGTGGGAAAGTGTCCAGCTCGTACCACAGATGGATTCAGTGGCACTTCTGCGGCTCTTGAGGAAAAAGCACCTTCAGGAAGGTCCTGGGATCAACTGGCTTTCTCTGCCCAAGGGCCCGGTGCTTCCCTACCACAGTGCTGAAACCCCTGAGGGCATCCTGGCTAGAAGCACAGGTGGGCATAGGAGGGCATACCCTGGTCAGGGACAGTCATAGTACTGATGTCTATCTCCAGTGGTGGCCCAAAGGCTGAGGAAGCTAGATTCTCCTGTGAAGGGCAGTGAAGAGCCCAGGGCCCCGGGGGCTGACAAGAGCTGCTTTCGAGACCCAGAGAAGCAGTACCTTTAACTGTGTCCCTGGGAGACAGTCGAGTTTTTAGGGCAAAGAAAGTCTACAGGGTGGGGCCAAAGTAGTTTTACAGTTTGTATGAAAAATAATACAGTAATTATAAATAATATAAACTTTTGCATAGTCACTACTGTAAACCTACTTTTTCCCACCCTGCAGTTTTAAAGCCTATTGCCCTATTTCTTATCCTGTGTTCTGGGAATGCTTTCTGGGTTGGAGTGGACTTGCCAGAGCCCTGTCACTCCTGAGGTTTGAGGTCTCTCCCCTCCCCCTTAGTCAGACCCAGTGAGGCCCATGCAAAGGCCAGAGAGGTGGTTTGGTAGAGCTGCCTATGGAGATAGCTATTTCCACTCATCTCACAGAGGAGAGACAGTTCTCATTTGCTACAGTTTCTCTCAGGTAGTCATTTCCGTTCAAGGAAAAAACCATTCCCATCAATTTCACTGGGGAATAGTCCAAATATTTTACAAGCCCCATTTGATGCTACTCTGGAGGTGTGCAAAAGTTCAAATTGAAGCAGAGTTGGTGCCGGTCACTTGTCCTGGGGCTGTTTGTTAGGAGAGCGATGTAAGACTTAACAGATGCGTTCAGCAAACAGCACAGGCGGTCGGCTGCTTTGTTCTGAGTCAGGCTGCATTCAGTTTAGTGGAAGATAATTGGCATTCTCACACTCCCGTGGGTTTGCTCGGGAAAGATTTTAATGTCAAAAAGCTTGCCTTCCAAATCTCCATGGCTCTTCCTTCATTTTTTTTTTTTTTAATTCATTTTTAGAGAGGAGGGGAGAGAGGAACATCAGCTTGTTGTTCCACTTACTGATGCATTTATTGGTTGATTGTTGTATATGCCCTGACTGGGGATCAAACTCACAGCCTTGGTGTATCAGGACGATGCTGTGACCAACTGAGCTACCTGACCAGGACAGGCTTTTCCTTCATTTCATGTAAACTGAGGCAAGGAGAACTTCTTCCTATTGTCCAGGCTCTGAACTGCCAGTTTTCATCATCGAATGTTCCTTTCCTGCTCTGCTGCACCGCTGTCCCAGGACCTGGGACGCCAGGCGGGTCTGAGTTAGGCAGCTCTGGGTGGTCCCTGCAGTGGTCCTGCCACGGAGGAAGGGCTGGGGTGACAACTCTGCTCACAGCCTCAGCCAGCCCCTGGGCCCTGACAGATTCCTGAGGGGTCAGCCCTTTGAGTCCTTAGTCTTTATCATGGAACTTGGCCTTAGAGAAGACACCTTGGTTGAAGGAGCAGGAGTAATAGTTGTATTTTTAGGTCTAAACCACAGATTTCCTAGGGAAGAAACAGTTATGTTTTCCTACAAATTCAGGGTCAGCTGGCCATGCCATTAAATGTATGATGTGCCCCTGATCTGAGCAGGGAATGGTTGAGGCAACCCCTTCATGGTAGACTTGCTCAGGCCTGCAGGTGATCTTCTCATGGCCCCAAGCAGGGGAAAAAGTATTAGCTGCCATTCTTTGAGCCTCAAGCCTCAATAACTATGTGCAGGCACCTTATCAAGCATTTGGCAAAAACTCACTTAATTCTCACAACTCTAGGGGGTAGGTGGTGTCAGCTCTATTTTTCTGGTGGTTGTGAACATGTGTAACATCCAGACCCTCCCCTCAACCTCATCATGTCTACTTGGGGGTCTTCCTGCAGTGCAGGCCCAGCAGTGCTAGACCTCTGAGTCTGCAGTTTAAATAACCCAGAAAAATCGCCTGCCCTGTGACAGGGAGCCTTCCCTGCATTTGTGTCACTTAAGGAAAATGACCCGAGGGGGTGATGGGAAGGGTATTGGCTGTTGCCAGGCAGAGCCCTGTGTGTCAGGGGCCAGCAGCCAAGTGAGTGATCCAGGAAGTCATCCAACTGCAAACCAGAAATTGTTCTTAACTCCTCCCTCCCTGTCTCTGGTGCTTAGCAAACTTGCCTAACTGCCCAAATGGGGTCAGAGTGAACCCTGGCTGCTCAGAGCCCTGGGGAACTGCCCTTAGTTCTTGGCTGGCTTCAGGCCGCTGTGGGAGCCATTCAGCCTCCCAGGGCTCCAGGGCTTGGGCCTGCCTCTTGGTCCAAGAGCCAACAGCCCCAACGGGTGGGAGCCAGTTTCCTTTTGGCGACAGGTGCCTTCTTGGTCCCTCACAGACTGGCCCTTGGTGTCTTCAGAGCCTTCTGTGCTCAACGTTGCACGTATCTGGGACATTGTGGCCACCTCGCATACCTTTGTCAACTCTGGGGCACCTCAGCTGCTCCTTCCTGGCGGTGGACAGGTAGCCTCCCCTCCTAGCTAGGTGGGAGTGTCTTCCTGAACAATCTGCATGTTGCTCTCTAATGGCAGAGTTGCTGGTGGGCCTCTGTTAGGCGAGGGTTAATAGAGGATTTGTTTATTGAATCACGAAGTAGCTGTCACATGATTTTAATCAAAACACCATTTCCCTGACAACAGTGATGTCAGTCTTGTTATTGCAGGAAGGAGCAGCTGTGAGGGACATTTAGTCTCCACGATGAGCCCAGGTTTGGAGACTGAAGGTTATGATTAAAAAACACGTTTTCACTGATATTAGAGAGAGGAAGGTGGAGGGAGGGTGCGGGGAACATCGATTTGTTGCTCCATTAACTTATACATTCATCGGTTGCTTCTTGTATTATGTGCCCTGACAAGGGATGGAACACGCAACCTTGGCATACTGGGACGACGCTCTAACCAACTGAGCTCCCCAGCTGGGATGAGACTGAAATCAAGGGAAGCATCCATGAATAATGGTAGTGGGCTCCCACTATCGAATCTACCCTCCTCTTCCTCTTTTCTGTCTGCACAGTCTGTGCTGCACAGACACCAGCCAGAGCCCAGCCCTGCACCCTGAGTCTCCACTGAGACCTCACCTGCACACCTTGCTCTTTCTTCCCTTGTTCTACTTCTGACTTTTCCTCATTTCCCCAAACTCAAGACTTTGGGGCCACTAGGATCTCTGGCCTCTGCCTTCTGCATCTCTCTTCCCCTGCTCCCCCCAAATTAGTACTTCCTGGTGAACCACTGTTCTGGCTAGCCTGAGGTGGGGGTGATTCTTAAGCTCAGGAATCTTGGCTTTAGAACCAGCTTCCTGGAGGAGGAGAGGCTGCTTGTCCTGTCTTGGTCTCCTGAAAGAGCAGATTAAGGGGGCCTGGGTTCTGCCTGAGGGTCTCCAGGGCAATCTAAGGAGTTTGGCTGTGGCAAAGCAAGAGGATTAGTTCTCTTGAACCCAGAAAGACTATACAGGAGGCCCGAGTCTGACAGCAGATCAAAGCCAGGGAGGTCAGCAGTGGGCCGGCCGCGCCAGCTAGTGCAGCGTCCTCAGGCTCTGGCCTCCACTTGGCAACCTTCCCACCATGGAGCTTTGGGGACCAAGCAGCCGTCCTGCAGAGGAAGACCCCTGGGCCCTCTATCCCTTGTCCACCCAGGAACGTGGTCTAAAAGGGGGAGACAGATGAAAAAGACCTCTTTCTAGGTGGGACATGGATTCTCACGGATGCTCTTTTGTCTGTGGTATCCACGGCTGCTGAGAACTCATCACTGAAAATGAGGAAATCTTGGGCAAAGTTCTTGGTTCTTAACCTGCAGCTGGTACTCAGAATAGGACAGCCGTTCTCTCTCTCTCTCTTTTTTAAAAAAATGTTTATTGATTTTAGAGAGGGGAAGGGGGATAGAGAGTGAGAGAGAAACATCAATTGGTTGCCTCCCATCCACACAACCTAAGTATGTGCCCTGACTGGGAATTGAACCCCCAACCTTTTGATGTAGGGGACGATGCTCCAACCGAGCCGTACGTGGCAGGGTAGGACAGCCATTCTTAAATGAGTGAAGAGATTCCACAGGCACCAAGCAGCCATTTTCTGTGTCCAGTGTTGGGACAGTTAAGAGTTAAATGAAAGCAAGACAGAAGTGAGCTACCATGACAAGTCATCAAGGGAAGCTGGGGAATCTTTTGCGTCCTTTCCTGGTAGAAGGCAGTATTAGACCAGGCTGCATTTGAACCTCATAGTAAACCTAGGAGTTGGGTCAGCCAGTCTGTGTTCCTAAGTACTGGTGGGATAGTGAGCCTTTGCAATGATTTGCCCAGGTTAGTGGCGGAGCAGGAAGAGGTGCCAGGGTTTGAGGACCCAGAGATTCTTTACTGCCTCCTGGCCTGTCCTTGGCAGAGAATGGGTAGGCACCACACTGCCTAGAGGTACTTTCTGGCCAGGGTGGCTGCTCCAGGAGGTGGGCTGGGGAAAGCCAGGCCGTGTTCTCTCAGCCCTGTTCCTGGACAGGCGCTCCTTGCCTCGCCCTTATATTCCTGGGGCCTCTCCAGCCTGCCTGTCCTTTGGCTCTCTCTCTGCTGGCACAGCGACACTGCTGGACATTAGGCTTCCCTAGTGGTCAGAGGGGAGTTCTAGTGGGTCCCGGACTGAAGAGTTAGCCGAGGCTGTGAACTCCGTATCCTTTGCATGCTATACTCCTAGGAAAGGCCTTGGGGGCTCCTCCTCGGTTCAGTTGTGACCCACTCCCCAGCTGTGCTGGTGGCCCTGATGTGGCAGAGGGCTCATTCCTGAGCGTCAGAGTCCTTAGCCCGCTCCGGTGGGGGCCTCTCGGCCCCGCCCTTCCCTCCTTCTCTTTGGGGAATGAGGAGAAAGATTGAGTCAGAAACTCTCAAAGCCTGCCCGGTGGGGAGAGTGACTCAGTTCTCCCTTTGAGAGACTGAATCCCTAATACCTCATTTCTTCTGGGCCCAGCCAGCCCTTGGGGGTCTGCTTCCTATGGTGCCAAGTCCTCCCTCCCCCTCCCGGCTCCTGGCTTGGTGGCTTAGCCCTGCACCCGCTCTGCCCAGGCTTTAGACTCTGCTCTGAGTCAGTCATGCTTAGGAAAGTCCCCTAGAAACTCAGACAAAGGGAAGTATAAATACTCCCCTAGGGGTATTGGCAACAACAGGTCTAGAGGAGCTCTGCTTGGTGGTGGGTTGGGACACGGGGCTGGGACATCACAGCAGCAGTTAACAGCTGAACGGCTGGAGGTCCTTAGCAAGCTCCCCCTCTACCTGACCTGGCTTTCGGGTGTGGCCTCAGTAACGTGTGGCCATAGCTTCATCCTGCACAGGGGCAGATATGCCAGTGATGGCTAGAGTCGGAGGCGAGGGTCCAACACCTTCACTTAAGACCCACATCTGTCTCCTAAGGGACATTGCGAAGTATGAGCCATGCACAGTATCCCGTCCCTTCAGAGCTGCTCAGCCTTGTCGTTTCTGTAAAGTGACATCACTGGCTGGGGCTAAAATGAGAAGGGCAGAGCAGCTGTAGTCTGTGCAGGTGACTTATTTTGTAGCCGTCTAGCACCCAGGATTGAGTGCACAAAGCCCAGAACTTCCTGCCACGGTGTCCTGGGGCTGCAGGCTGAGCCAGGGCCTTCCTCCCTTTCCTGGATCCTTGCGGAGCAATTGGGACACTCAGCAGGGAGGGGTCCTGCGAGAATCCAGCAGCTGAAAAGCACAAGGGTTGCAGCTGGAGACACTAATGCTCTTCTAAGTCAGGAGTCAGAAACACCGTAACTTGGGGTCCATGGATGGGCTGTGCTTCCTCTGGAGGAGGGCCAAAGCTTCATTAGCATATCAAAGGGATCTCTGAAACCTCCATTTATTAACTAGTCCGGTGGAAAGGAGCAGATGGCCAACAATAGAAGCTGGGGGCACTGTTACTACTCGCCTGGGCAGGGTCCTGGCTAGGGTGACAGGGTGGGCTCAGAAGTGTCGCTGCACACCGGCACCCCCCAGTCCCGCAGCCCAGTGTCTGCCTCCACCCTGCGCCGAGCTGTCGGCTCTGGGAGGCCACAGAACTGAAGCAGGGCTCCGGAGAAGGTAGACAGGGGTCAGGGGCTTCACTGGCTGCTTCAGGTCCTGGCCAGTCTGCTGGCAGGTCTGTTATTTTCGCCTGTACCCTGGGCACTGGGGTTGTTTTTGGCAACACAAAAACGATGGAGAAATTTGGTGGGAAAGGGGAAAGTTTGCAAAACATAATTACTGAAATTGAGTGCTCTCCTCAAAAAAAAAAAAGAAGCGCAATTGAATTTCAGTGTTACTGAATTCTTGGGTAGCCATACGGGGGTACCAGTCGTTTGGGGGCAGGGCTGAGTCCCTGTCAGTGGTGCTAGGACAGAACAAGTCACTGAGAGGCTCCGGCTTTCTTCCTACCCTTACCTGACTCTCATTCTTCCCACTCCCTCCCTGCAGCCAGATGATCCTTGTTTGGGGACTGTCTCAGTTCCATAGCATGGGCTCAGTTGGAACAGTTTGAGTGAAACCAAATCTCAATTGAATTTGCTGCCAGAAAGTAGGACTTAATGCTGCCCTTTCACTCAGGGTCTGGCACTAATGCCAGTCCCGAGCGTATGAGAGTGGCCTCAAACGCCTTGTAAATGGATTCTTCCAGCATCTGAGGGCACTGAGGTGCATGTCCCTGTGTGGGCTCCACCGTGTGTGCGTGAGCTGAGGCCTTTTGCAGGCCCCACAGATTTGTCAGAGTGAATAAGTAGCAGTGTCTTGCTGGCCCCTCATCCTCAGCCCTTGCCCTGCATCTTGCTTGTCCTCGGGGAGCCTGACACGCCTGGTCCCTCCTGCTTTGAGGCCCTGGCCAGACCACCTGTGAACGCCCAGCGGATCAGGCAGGCCGCGCCCAGCCCGCCCTGGCCACGTGCAGGGCTGCAGTCAGCTGCGCTCCAGCAGAGTCCTGAAGCAGCTAACGTGTACTTGGCCACGTCAGAGCCAGGTATTATTTACCCTGCTGACGTCAATGAGAACATGTTATCCACTGCCCTTTTCCACAGTCTGAACTGAGCACCGGAGCTCAGGGAACACAGCACCTTCCACACTTTAAAAAACCCACCCCAGACCCGGTGAGGCGCAGGCCCTCTCATTCACCCAACATTCGCATCACCCAGGCTCTTAGAAAATAAGTTGTTTTTATTTTAATTCAAGAGTGTTGGAAACGTAAAAACAGTATATTTTTTCTTGCAGAAAATTGCCCCATTTAAATTAATGTTTGATACAAAGATCATTTATTAAACTGCATTTTAATCTATTTTCTAACATTGAGTGACAGGTTACATTTTGATTTTCTCACACTGGAACTATTATGATTTGCACTTAAAATACCAAAGCTATTGAACTCACTATTTATTCCTTAGTCATTAAAAGAAAAAAAAGCACACAAAAAATAACTACAATTAGATTAACTTTATCAAAAGTAACTCTTGTACAGACCATACAACCAGCAGAAACCACCCTTCTCCCTTCAGAAATAAGCAAATCATCTTGCCCTTTCTACAAAGTGCAAATATCTCTGTATTACTTTTATTTCTTAAATTGCAGTCCCTAAAGGGAAGCAAATTTCCTTTTCTGTCTGCTGCTTTTCCCTTCAGAGATCTAGGTGGAGGCAGGTTGCTTTCACCATCTGTAGTGGGACAGTGTCACCACCTGGATTGAGCAAATGGAACAGACAGGCATCACACAGCCGGTGGCGAGGCCCTGTGATCTGTATTTGCTAATGTAACGTTACTGCCATCTGGGGTCATATTTTCCCAGGATGCTATTATTCTATTTTTAAAGCTCCGTCCCCCACCCACTTTGCCTCTGAAAAGACAAAGTATCAACCAAAGTATGTTATTATTTTTTAACTGTAAGTGTCTAATCTGTACATTACACCCCTCCTCAGGACCAAGCTGAGTTCCCACCGCAGCCCCCCCTTTCTTGGGGTGAGTCTGTTGGCCACAGTGCTGGGCTGGAAGCTAGGAGTCTGGCCTCTTGGCAATCGAGGAAGAGGGGTCCTTCTAGCATATGCTTCTGTAGGAAATTATTCTATCGTATAACTTGGAAAAACTAGACATCTTTAATATGAACCTAAACTTCTTTTATTAACTGGCACTGGATGGATGGCAATCTGTGGGGGCTGGGTCCCCCTCAGCCTTGTTCATGGGGGGGGGCACTTGCGGTTGTCAGCTGGAGGAGGGCACCTCACCCTCCAAGCCAGGCAGCTGCCAAGTGGGGAAGAAGGTTGAGGGGACAGTGCCACACTCACCTAGTGCATAACCTAGATGGGGGCTTTGTATATATAGCTGTTTGCTCATGAAAAGAATCACCTGATGACGGGAAAGAACATGGAGCGAGAAGCCAGCAAATCCCAGAGCTTGTCCTGGCTGCTCCCCTCACGAGCTCTGGGCCCTCAGACAAGTCACACAAACTTCCCAGAGCTGTGTTTTCCTCAGCTATAAAAAATGAAGACTGCATCTGCCCAATTTCGGAGAACTGTGAGGATTAGAGGAGATTATTGTGAAAGGGCTTGGTAAATTAATGTACAAATATAAGCAACTGCTCCTTTGGGACAGGCAAGCTGAGTATCGGGGCAGAACCATCAGCACTAGACGGGCTCAGTTCACAGGCAGTGTTGCTGCCTATTTCTCAATCTGGGCGGCCACATGCGCCCAGTTCTGTGAGATGTGTTGCAATCTGCCCACGAGATGTGGACATGAGATGGCACTATAACTAGGGTGGCTGTCAGTCTTCTGCAATCAGCCAGGCTGCCCTAATGGGGACAAAAAAGAGAGAACCAGTATGTGAGGGGCATTGTTAGACCAGGGACTCTGAGGCCTAAAAGAGCCTTAGAAGGTCTGCCCTGGTTCATTCTGCTGCATTCAGAAGCCGCAAGCTGAGACGAAGGAAGAGCTCTGAAACCAGTCATTCCCCTGGGGAGGACCGTATTACCCTGTCAGAAGGGATACACATAAGTTAAAAAAAATTTTTTGGGGCGGTCCAATTTAGAAATGGAGACAGATGATACTGCTCCTGTCTTCCCTACATCACTCTGAAGATTAGCTCTTTCAAAATTTCCAGAAGCAACAAAATGATCAAATATTCCTGATTATACAATGACTCCAACTCACTACCTGTTGTCCACCTTTTACCCTTGATGTCCAGGCACAAAGACACCGAGCGGCTGGGTGGCTTTGGAGGAGGCAGGAAAGGCCACGCAGTCTAGGGCCCAGGTGCAGCCAGGGTCAGCCCCGCCCAGGGGCTACCAGCAGTTCCCGGGGACCCGTGTGGTGAAATGACAGTATGTATTGTCTCTAAAGGAGGAGGAATGTGAAAAAGTTATGTGGAGTATGAATTTTCTTTAAAGCAGTAGGGAACTTATGAAGTAGAACTGTTAGTAGATAATAGGTTTTTAAATGTAATCCTGAGAATTCTGACCCCAACAAAGAACCCAGCGCTTAAGGACTTGACTCGGAGCTTGATGAGGGACTGGAGGCCCTGCCAAGGAAGCCACTCGCTCCCCCATCTGGTCGGCTGCCTGCACCTGCAGGGAGTGCACTCGTGGCCACACACCCGGACCCCTGACCAAGTAGAATGGGGGCTGCTGCTGTTCACCTTTGCTTTGCAGTCAGTCTCACTGAGAAAACGCCCTTCTTCCAACCCTAGCAATCAGAATTCTTTTCTCCACGAGTCCCCCCTTTCAGGTACGAACCACAGTGTGGGGACAGAGTGGGAGAGGCCAGTGTCGTGAGTCATGAGTCCTTTCCACAGAGGCTTTCAGCTGGCTGGAGGGTGACACTCCTACCAGCTGGTGCTCCCTCTCCACAAAGGCAGAGGGCCCCCCAGTACCCTGGGGCCTCTGAGGTTAAGGGCTGACTGGAGTCCCAGTTCCAGGCTCCTGCCAGTCCCACCTAACCCACTCAGCCCCCAGCTGTGACACTCATGAGCTCTTTATTTCTGAGGAAGAAGAGGATTCTAACTTTTTCCTCTCTCTTTTTAAAAGATTTTATTATTTTAGAAAGGGGAAGGGAGGGAGAGAAACATCAATGTGTGGTTGCCTCTCGCATGCCCCCAACTGGGGACCTGGCCCGCAACCCAGGCATGTGCCCTCACTGGGAATTGAACCAGTGACCCTTTGCTTTGCAGGCCGGCACTCATTCCATTGAGCCACACCAGCCAGGGCTAATTTGCTAATTTTTTCTTTCCTAGGAGGCAGTCTGATACAGAACAAGTCCCACTTCCTGGTCCTCCTTCGTGGGCCCCAGGTGTTTCTCATGAAGCGCTATTTTAGGATGGTTGGAGAACCTTCTGCCCCTTTCTGCTCCAAAGGGAGCAAGAGGGCAATGCAGGCCTGAGAGGGCCGAGGTGGTGAGGGGACGGTTAGGGCTGGTCAGTGTAGCTCACTAGTTTTAAAATGGAGCATCCGCCCTCTCTCTATTGTGTTAACTTGTTTTATTTGCCTTACAAGGACCAGTGTATCAGTTGCATGTAAATACTAGAGACACACAAGCCCAACTGGAAATTTCAGAACTAGTGCATTTTTCCTGAAGCAGAGACTAATACTCCTGGATTAAAAATAGAGCACAAACAAAAAAATAAAGTACCACACATTGCACTTTTTGCCGAATGACGAAGTTTTTACCTCGTGTTCATTTTACCAAAATCTCTTCAGATCCTGGTTTACAAGATAAAGCTAATGATTATTATACAGTAGTGTACACACTGCTAATGTGAAATAGACTGGGAAGTCATTTCAAGGTAGCCTCTCATAAAAAGAGTGGTATTAAGCCTTCTTAGTGTTACTTTAGTGTTTGTGAAGAGAAAACTGCTTGGAAGCTTACGTAGGTCACTCATTAGGGGACAGAGCAACGCAGGAGATCAGACAGGGCTGGGAAAACAACACCTGACTGACCAACAGAACCAGTCTCCTCTCACCAGCTCACATTTCAGTAAATACAGATGGTTATGGAATTTATTGAATAATTTCTGCTTAAAATAAATGAAAGGTGAAGAGGAGCTTACAACACAGGTCCAGCCGGACAGGTTGCCCTCTTCCCCAGGTGAGCGTCTGTGCCGCTAGTCTGTCCCTAACCCATGTCTATCTCCAGGTCCTCTCGACTCCCAGGCCTCTCCGCTGCCCCTCCTCTGCTGGCTTTGTTGCCTGCACTGTAGCTCCGAGGTTTCCTGGGCTGCGAGGCATATGGCCTTGCTGGGGGCCGGTGTTTGTGCCTGTCCGTAATTGTGCCATTCCTGTGACTATGAAACAAGTGGCTCCCATTTTCAATACGGAAGGCATTTAAATTTCATAAATATTATAGCACTTTGATAGTATATTTTGGAAAAACATCCTCCAGTCTAAACAAATCAAGCCCTGTTTTAGAACTGGCGTATCTTGCAAAGACTTAAAACAGAGATCTTAATGGAAGGATCTCTTAAATGAAATGGTATCTATTTCACGAAATTATCAATCTTAAGCACGAGGAGGAATAAACAATCCATAGAAGGAACATAATTCATTCTTCCTGGATTGTCACTGTGTGTTCTTAACTCACAAAACGACAGCCCTCCACAGCAGCACCCTTTCTTGCTAGCACCCAGAGTCCGGCCCCTCACGGAGTTGCCCCTGCGAAGTGGAGCGGGGACAAGGACTGCTCAAGTTACCAACGCTGGCAGCGGCTGGGCTGGGCAGAGCAAGACACCCCAGGACCTACCACGCTTCTCACCTGCCTGGACACTTACTACGAAGACGAAAGGCAACTTAAAGGTGTTCCTAGATGCAGCATCACTATAGTATCTACTTCTCTTCTTTGTGCTTTAAGGAAGATGCTTGTGCTTAATGCGCTCATCTGCTGGCAAGACCGGCCATTCTAAGGGGCGGAAATGACAGCCTTTACAAATAATACTGGGTTTGTAACACCTGTGTGTTATTGTCCAAATGACAGATTCCTCCTTGCTTCTAGGTACACAGGTAACTAGCTGTAGCATCTATTTTTTACTTACTTTGATGAATGAATTGTAATGGTTAAGTTTTACAAGTAATATAATGAGTTTGGCAGATGATTTGCTTAAGTGGTTAACACATCTGTGGTTTTTGAATATTGCTGTAATACTCAAACATTTAGTTATAAGTCAAAACTTTAAGGAAATTAAGAATGTGATTCCCACATGGTGGAAAACAAACTCTGAAGTGACTTTGGATTTAGCATTGACATAAATGGAAAACGGTTGTTTTCTACAGAAAAGAAATAATTAAAGCATGATCTAGGGGGAAAAGGCACAGCACTACCACTTCACATGGGAGAAAAAAGTTCATTTTTCTTGTTCTTAAAATTTCTAAGCCCTATATGAAACTGTCCAGATATACAAAGCTCAATAAACTACTAGCAACATATAGTGTGAAGTCAAAGTAGTTATTACATTTTAAAAGAGCCTCTAGGTCCTCTAATGACTGCCTGCCCTGAACCAGAGTCTCTACAACAGACTTTGTAGGAAGAGCCCGCCTTCCCCTGGCCTAGGCCTGGTGCTCTTGGTGGTTTCTTAAGTTTCTTGTCCCCAGTGTCCACTATGGGGGCATCTCCGGTTGGTTCTCCAGGTGACCTCTTTGGAGCCAAGTACACTCTGAACCTGTAACCCAGGGCGCCTTCTGCAGTGGTGTGCTGCCTGCTCCCATACGGAGGTGACCGCCAGTCTCGGGGTAGTACCAGCCGGTATTTAGTGGCCCCTGAAACAAAGCTCATACTCCACTGCTTTGTGCTGTTCTTGGGGACAACTTGCATCAGCAGCTTAGAATTTATGCTTCAATGACAAAGTACAATTTTACTTCCTGCGCATCAAATTTCATTATGTGTCCTTGACTTGCCTTTAAGCACACGTTGTTCCTTGACGTCAGTGAAAAATATTGCCTCTTTTCCCCCACATATAATGGCCTGCAGTTTTCCTGCATTCACCAAGCTTCCCTTGATAATTGGTGTAGTTCTAGATAAAACCTAGGTCTGGATGTCTTCTTATAAAAACACTTGTCAGTGTCTCCCGTGAGAGCTCGCTCCACTTGACCTAAGGGCACGAGCCTCAGCCTACAACTATGCTCCAGCACTTGCCACAGAGAACTATGGTGGGACAGAGCCAGGAAGAAGCAACATCAGCCTGGCCAGGCCCTCTGATTCCAGTTGGGCAACTTGATTTTTACCCCCCAGGGAGAGGGCAGGAAAATAAGCTTTAAACGTAAAAGGCTGGAATAAAAATAAAAATACACACTCTTCCTATACTTGACCTGCCTTGCGTCCTGTGCTGAGGTTAATTCACCAGCACGTACCCACCGTGCTGCGGGTCCACGGCCTCCAGCATTTCACAATCAAAGAGTCCAGGGAACTCAGAGAGGGCCAGAGGGTCGTAGCTGGAGGGCGCCTCCTGCAGTCCTGGGCTCCTGGGACAGTCTGGCGCTGCCACGCCGCTCTGCTGGGCTCCGTCCATGGGGTACTCACAGGGAGTGGGATAGTCTGGCTCAGGGGAGATATTGCCAGGCAGCTCACAAGTCTGATAGGAGAACTGTAAGGGTGCTTGGGCAGCTCCTGACTGTTGTGGCGGCGGAGGTGGTGGTGGCGGCGGCGGCGGCGGCGGCGGCTGATGCTGCAAGTTCGCCTGAGCACCTGGCGAGGAGGGCAGGGGCTGCAGCTGCATCTCCTGGTACTGGCTGAGGAAGGGGCTGTACTGCATTTGCTCAGAAGCAGGCTCCAGGACGGGGCTCAGTGGCTGGGCCAGGCTGAACGGTGGGGGCTGCTGGGGTGGCGCTGGCGTCTCCTGGTGGGCCAGGGGCAGCTGCTGACTTGGCTGCGGGTAGGAGCGCTCAGCTATCTGCATCTGATTAAAATAGGCCTGCAGCTGAGACTGTTTCTGGAGGAAGAGTCGCTTCTGTTGGAGTCTACATTGGCAAAACCAAGAGAAAGAATTTTAAATCCTCAGTGATGGCAACATTAATGTAAAGCGAGTATCAGTCACTAGCTTCAGTCTTCTCACTTCTCTTTCTGTGGCAGAAAAAAAAATGGGCATAGGAACAAATCCTGTTGGCTTTCTTAAACCCAATCTTATGTTTTTGTCCCCCAATTCTGACTGGTCCCTCAGTGCGAGAGTGAACACTAACTTGTTTTCTCTAAAACTCTTGAGTTTTTCTCCCTATGAAGCAAGAGGCTGATTTCACATCTGGAGGGTTTCGATGGGCAGTGGGGGAACACCATGGCCTCAGTGGGTGTCTGGTTGATGGAGTAGTAAGGCCTGGGGGCAGGAATTACTGCAAGGGAGGACAGAGGCCTTTTCTGCAGTACGACCTGCTCAACTGGCACTCGGTCACAGGTTCTGAAAGCTTAGGTCTACTCTTAACACAAAGGGGAAATGTGAGAAGAAAAGAAAAACAAAGCACACTTAGGGCTCCTAGTCCCTGATATCCCACATTCCACGGACACATTAGTGACCCTGTCTTGAAGACTGGTTCATGTGTCAAAAACCTATTTTCCTAGTAGAGGCAAACACCAGGGGGAAGGACACACACCCAGCATTCCCAAGTTTTCCATAAAAGAAAGTGACTTCTTTGGCCAAAGACCCTTCCTCACCTGTGTTCCTGCAGCTGCTGTTCAAGGCTCCGTGGTGGTTCTTTACAATAAAGCTGACAGGTGTTCTGGCCTTTTGACAGAAGGCCGGGCTTCTGGAAGAGCAGAAAACGCTATAAGCACGACAGTGTGTTAGCATCTAGGATGCAGCCATTGGACTGCACCGCCGCCCAGAGGCTGAAGCCAAGTGTGTGCTGGCTGCACAGTCCATGCAGGGTGAGGGGACCGATGATACTTGCTTGCTGAGACCCTGGTAGAGCTTTGGGGCCAACCGCGTTGGGTCAGCAGGCCTGCGCTGACTCAGCTCTAACCTACTCCAGTTTTCCATTTCTCAAAGTCCCCTAGGACTGTGAGGTTCATGAAGATTTTAAAAACAATGAGAGAAGTGGTATTAAATACTGATACCAAAGGCTGCAGCACCTGCTGAATGAACAGGCACCAATGTAGATAGCTGATATTAAAAATCTGCAGACTTGAGATTTCCATTTTGTGTGTTATTCATTATGAGGCGTAGCATTAGAAGCAAAGAAGCCACGCTTCCCTCTCCCAACGCTCTGTGGTGCTGTCCTTTCCTGGGGCCTGAGGACGCAACCACCGCTAACACAGACACTAATGCTAAGTCTGAACATGTTTCTAGAAACTAGAAGTGCACCAGCAAACCTACCTGCCCATAAAGAATCAAACTCCTACCCTAAAAAAAAACCAAACCAAACAAACAAACAAGCAAAACAGGTTGCTGCTATGCAGAAAGGCTGATTCCGGACCAGCACAGCAAGCTGGGGCAACAAGGGGAGGGGCCCACCTGGAGTCTGTGCTGTAGGTACTGGGCTTCCAGGCTCGGCCGCGGGGCCAACTGAGGACGCACGCTGGTGGGGAGAGCAGAAACGTTTTTCTGCTGCTGAGAAGCTTCCTCCTGAGGAGCAAGGGGGAGAAAACATTTTCCATTCTCAGTGTGGGAGAAAGCTTTAGTTTTTAGTTTAAGCACCTTGGCAAATGTCCAAGAGAAACTCCAACTCAGTAAGACATAATACTCTAAGCTTTTTACACAATCAGTAGGCTGAGGGTTAATCATTTTGCAGAAAATCTATACTGTGCATGGATTCTCTGTAGTGAACGATTCTCTGGTCAGTACCAGAGCAAAGGCTCTTTGTCACCAGGAGGCCATTATTTGCATGTGGGCCTCAAATGCTATAATATCCTTGATGCACTAAAACAGTGCTCAAAATAAAACTTATTGGATAAATAGCAATATTTTTGTATCTTTAGCATAAATAATTCATTTATAATATTTAATAATGTGATAGCACATCAAAAGTAGTAGCAGTAAGCTTCTCATCTGGGTCAAGTTTGTTGTTCTTAACTTTTGTGTGTATGCCCGTGGGGGAGGGGAGCCCAAAGGAGAATGTTAGGGGTGATTCATATGAAATCTGCCCTGTGAAGCAAACCTAGCTTGACAACGCCAAGGCCTCCATGTGGTGCTGGTCACCTGGGCCAGTGTGCACAGATCTAACCTGTCGGCAGCAGGTGGCAGCAACAAGGAAAGCTTCCCGAAAGAACCTGTTTGTTCCAGGACCCTACCTAGTAAATGCTCTAAATGAAACGACATGCATTCAGGACAGATTCACTCCTCATACTCACAGAGCCACTGTGCAGGGCCCAGAGCGCTCACCTGAGGACAGCTGCCGGCCAGGTCTTGGAGCTGAGGAGCAGCTGATGACGCCAAGTTCGGGTCTGCCTCTGATCCTATTTGTTCATACAGCAATTGTACTTTGTTCAACTCTAGGAGTCCTTTGGTTCTAGCCAGATTCTGAAGGTGTTGTCTAAATGCTACAATTCCTGGAAGAAAGTGCAATGGCCAAACATTTTAAATAAAACACAAGGCCTTTTAGTGACCACAGGTATGATATCAACATGGCATCAAACCGCTTCAAATCCTGCCAGATAAGCATTTTAAAAGCCAGAAGGGACAGTGGTCAGTTACCTTGGGTGAGGGAGGTGTCCGAAGCCCTGCGGCCCTCTCTAAAGCTCACTGGCGACCTGTTGTGGGCCTCTCTTTTCTGGGAGCTCAGTGCCTGCATGGCTGGGTTGGCAGGTCTCAGGCTTATGAAGGGAGATGTCATGTGAGGTGAAGGCTGGTTGGCTAACATGATGTCCTTAAGGGAAGGGTTGTCCTCCAGAAAGTTCAGGTCCCTCTGAACAGAGCCCATATCATACTCAGAGTCCACACTGTCAAGGGAGGGGTTGTCACTCATGGAGAAGATTTTTCCTTTAAGAGAAAATAAACAGAGATGATGAAGAGCAAATAGCATCTTTTTTGAACAGGAGATATAAAGTGTAGCCAGCTTGAGTTCTTACAGATACAATGTCCTTCATCTCTTACCAACATATCTTTTCGGAACCTTCTTAGAGGTCAATTTAATCAGCTTTGAATTCAGTGGTGAGAACACTACAGAACCCGCACCCAGCAGATCTCTGCCACTGCACGAGTGCCGTGAGTCGCACGACACTCAAGTGAAGTCTGGCAGGCAGGGGAGCCAACTCAAAGATGACTCACTTAACCCTGCAGCTCATTAGCAGGCCCAATCCCTCAGCCTGCTGAAGACTGTCCATAAAGAAAAAAGATTGATTTCCATGGGGGAAAGTCTCCATTACGGATTACATTCTAGGAATTGGTTGGACTGTGAGTTGATGCTGTGAAAACTTAATCTGGAGCTGAATGGATTTCATACCTGAACCAGGCATCACGAACAGCTGATTGGTGACTTCGGACAGAGTGTGCCGCCTCTGCCCACTGCGTGTGGACTGGAACGCGTCAAAGGCCTGACTGAGGTCTTCCTCAGCCTCTCCTTCTGTCTCCAGCCCTTCATCAATGGACGTCTCCATCATACTGCTGGGTAGTGACTGGCACCCCTTCCTCACCAGGACAGGAGGCACAGGGTCCAGCAGACAGCCATTGACCTACACGGCAGTGTGAGAGGAAACCGTCAGTTGCTGCTCTGATGAGATATTAGAAAAAATGTCAACACTTGTGGCAAATTAGAAATTAAGTAAAAAATATTAAAAATGTAGATATTTGTTACTACTGACCACATGAGAGGCAAGACAACTGCAGCATTTAGAGACAGCAGCCCACTATGACCCAAGCTGGCCCTGCCTCCCAGATTCTGAGTCATCATTATTACAATAAACAATTTTTTTAGTGGTTTTCAGATGAATTGAGGGTGTATTAGGTTGAGGCCTATCAGTTATTTTTTTAAAACAAGGGAAACGAAGAAGGGGGAAGATTTTAAAAACTGCACATGGCTCAGACTAAGGCAAGACAGCAGTCACCAGCACCCTCTCACTGTCACCCCCAAAACACATGGCAGGGCTCTAGACAGACTTTCATGTTTACAATTTAAGTGCTTGCCCACTTAATTTAGTTTTCAATTGGTTCTGTGTGCCTGAGGAATGGAAAAAATAATTCTTTAAAGACAGACTGATACCACAAAAAGGACTGAAAAAAAAATTCAGCTGGCAAAGAGTCAGAGCCTGACATTATAGAATCGCAAATGCCGCACAGGCCCCCGAACGCTGCAGAGGTGACCGCGCACCCGTGCACGGAGTCCTCTCTCCTCCAGGGAGCTACACGACCACTCCGGTTCCTACCCCGTCGCGGGAGCTCAGCCCAGCTCCTGCGGGAGCATGTGGGCCCTGCTAGGCAGTTGCCCAGCAAACCGCTGAAGGGCCGCAGAAACGGCAGACAGGGAGCTGTGGCTGCCTGTTCCTCTGGCTGGGAAAAGCCCCAGTGAGGAAACAATTATTTACCTCATTACCTTAACAATTCCCCTGTGGAAATCAATTTTTTTTCTCCTATGAAGAGCTGTTAAGGAACAGCCAGTCATCAGACACTGAGTTCTTAGCAGCACTTTCACCTGGAGCACGCTGGGTAGAGCTATTGTTTCCTTTGGAAGCAGGCGGAGCCCATGTGTGTGAGAGGTGACGTGGTATATCCCTGGGCCAGACACAGGGAACCTTCCTCTTATGGCAACCGATCTGAAGGCGCTGCAAGGCCCTTTATTTGGAGAGAGACTTAGGTGACTCAGACCTTTGTTTGCTTGGGGGAGGGGACGGTAATTCCATAAAAACTGTTTGGGGGCTGTCGCTGTTACTTGGAAAGGTGGCTAATGCACACAGCGTTTTAAAGGGAGGAGCGGTCATTTAAAAGGAAGAGGGGCACATGCTTTCTTTCCAGACAAAAACCAATCTTCCCCATGGCACCAGCAAAAAAAAACCCAAAACTCTGAAATCTGGCCAGCAGCTTTTCTTCTTCCCTTGGCCCGTCCCCAGATAAGTTTTCCTATTTTGACTACACTTAATAGTTTTCTTTTGGGAAAGAATGGCTGGTTGTTTGGGAACTTATATTCATACCTCTAGATTCCTTAACTGTCTACCAATAGAATTTTCTAAGAGTAGCCAGGATGAATAAAGCAACAGAGAAAGACTGTTATTAAGTAATTATCTATCTTTACACTTACAGCCTACGTCAAAACTTTATCAGATATTTCTTGCAGTATTGGCTTACAACCATGTCCTTTCTTTTATAGAGAAAAATTACCTTTTTCTGAGTACTCAAAAAAACTTTTCAGTCTCTAAATTTCTAATTGTTTCCTCAAACTATCTGCTTATAAATTTATCTCCTCATCTAAACTATAAGAGGAGTTATATCTTTTATTAAAAAGACATAACAATTCAATATCACCTTGGGACAGGTAGAAAACAATGATTGTTTCTCAGATGAGGTTTGATGACTAAATCAGAAGTCATGCGGAGTCCTACTCATAGATGTGAACACCTTCTGCTATGAGTTCATTTTCTGCACCAGGTGCTCATCATGCCACTCTTCCTTGTCAATTTACTACCAGGGAACTTGATATAACAAAAGCCTAAATTCAGCTGTAGAATTTTGTGACTGAAATAATGGGCTGATCTACGTCAGTTGCTAGAAATACAATCTTTTGCTCTAGGAAATAATGTAGGCTACCTGTAAATTGCAGTAATTAAAAAAACAACATTGGTGAAATGTACGTTTTTCCAATACATCGTTTTTTTTCCTTTCCTTAAAGTTCAATCAACCACTTCACTTCTAGTAAGAGACTTCCTCTACATGTAGGAGTCAAACTCGGAGAGATTCTACCACCAAATGATAGCACACGCCTGAGCCTACCACAAATACAGAGTATAGCACAGGAGATTGGTGGACTATTATGGACCAAATATTTGTGTCTCCCTCTAACCCTGAGGCTCCTGCATTTGGAGATGGGGCCTCTATGGAAGTGTAGTTAAATGCGGTCACAAGGGTGGGCACCTGAGCTCATAGGACTAGTGTGTCCTTATAAGAAGAGACTCAAGAAAGCTCGCTCTCCCAACAAAAGCACCGAGGAAAGGCCATGGAAGGACGTGGTGAGGAGGTGGTCCTCTATAAGCTGGGAAGAAAGACCCCCCCAACCCCCGCAGAAATCAAATTGGCCAAAACTTTGATCTTGGATGGTGAGAAAATACATTTCTGTTGTTTAAGCCACCCAGTCTGTGGTATTTTGTTATGGCAGCCTGAGCCAGTTGAGTGTGGAGGTGGGGAACATAGCTTATTTAATTTGTACCCTAAGTACCTAGCAAGTTTAGCAAATATTGAGGAGGTGCTGTAGGTGCAAACCTCAGCTCTATCACTTATTAGCAAGTTGTTTAATTTCTATAAATTTCTATTTTTTTTCACTTGTCAAACTGAAGTAAAGTTGTTTGGGAGGATTAACTAAAATATATATAAAATAACATTACTCAGGTACTCAATATATTGTACCTATTATTATTTCTTGACCAAAGAGAATGCTTTATAACAATAAAACATTTTAAAGCATGAGAATAAAACTACAGCATTTTATTTTAAAGCATTTTTACCATCTTGAGGCAAGTTAAAATAAACAGCCAGCCGAAGAAGGAAAGACCTGGATAACCCCAGTACTAGAACTTTCTCCAAAGGAAATATGTAAGCAGAGGTACAGTCAAAGATTTAGACACAAGAATATTCACCTGAAGCATTTACAAGGATGAAAAAAAAAGAAACTCTGATGTCCAAAAATAGGAGAGTACAAGTTAAATACGGGTACATCTAATACAATATTAGGCAATTAAATATAACTCATGCTTTCAAAGATTTCATAATATGAGAAAATGCTCATGATGTTATATTAGTTAAAGCAGATACAAATTGACATATAATAGAATATAATTTTATTTTTAAAAATCTACCTACTTACTGAACTACCCTACCCTTACCCACCCACTCACCTGTCCACCTATCTATAACCCCCTCGCAGGAACTATGCCAAAACAGGCATATCCCTGGGGCAGTGGGATTATGGATTAAGTTAATTTTTTTCTTTATCCCTCTCTGAATTTTCCATGCATGAGTCTGACGGGTTTTACTTTTTCCAATTATAAATTTAAAAATTCAAATTCAGAAGTAAAAGTTCAATTTCTTCCCTTTACAACAACTTAGAGATTAACACTATTAAGAGTTTGGTGTATAGCCTTTTCAGACCTTCTCTTATGTGTTGTACTACCGCTATGCAAACAGAAGTTATTAAAAATGTAATTAAACAGGCATGAAACACCTTTACTACATTTGCATTTTCAGTTTAGCCTTGTAGGTCCCTTCTGCTATCCAGCTACGAAGGGGGTAACTTGGAAAACCCAGTTATTATAATCTCTAATAAAATGTTAAAAAGTGACTGAAATGTGTGTGTATAAAAAATTCATGGTTCCCACCCTGACTGATGTGGCTCAGTTGGGCGTCGTCCCACAAAGTAAAAGGTCGCCAGTTCAATTCCCAGTCAGGGCACATGCCTGGGTTGTGGGTTTGGTCCCTGGGCAGGGTGCATTCAAGAGGAAACCAATCAATGTTTCTCTCTTACATCAATATTTTTCTCCTCCTCTTCCTCCTTCCCTTCCCCTCTCTAAATATAAGTAAATAAAATCTTTAAAAAATTTTCACACTTCCCAAAGGAACTCTAAAAAAGAGAGAGATTGACACTACAGGGTTTGTGCATCTGTCCTCCATTCGGTCTCTTCGTCACCTGGGGGTCTCAGTTACTGCTCAGAGTTGGGTGACTGTCTTCCAAAGGTGCTGTTCTTTGGGGGAACCCCAAACCAACATTTCAACACAACCCCCCTAAAGGATATTACTGACAGTTTTAAGTTGAAGACTTCGGGGAGGGAAGGAGAAGGGAAATCTCTGAGATGCACAATACCTGTCACCAACTGATAGAAATGAATGAGCAATATGTGCTATTAGGGAGCATCTTCTGGGAGGCAACAAATGGGCATTCTAGCAGCAAACACAGATGAAGCAATACAAAAAAGAAAGGAACTGTACCTCTAACAGATTGGTGCGTGTGTGCATTTATTGATGGGCCCCAAGAAAGAGGTACTAGAGAGGGAAAAGGGTCAAGCATTTTTTGCTGATATAAACAGAACGGTCCACAAGTAAGACCAGTGAATGTCTACCACCTGGTTAAGTGCCAAAGTGGCTCAGCTAGTGTGGGTGGCCAGTTCTCAAGTGGCACTGCTTTTCCTACAAACGCAAATACAACATGTAGCTACTATCTATATCTTTCACAAAATCATTCATTTCCTGTCTGTTTCCTAGTTACAGTAACAATCACAAGCTTTAAAAATAGCTTGCCCTATATAACACATTAGACAGTGCCCAATCTGTATTTCAGGCCTGATGCCCTCACGGACAAGATTTTAGCAGACTGAAATTTAATTTCTTTCAAGGGACTCGTATCTTAAAAATAAATAAATAATGTCATCCCAATTTATGTCTAAATTTCTCAGTGAGAATGTAGTAGCAGTTTATGAGATTATCGAACATGCCAGGCAACCACACAGAGAAAAGAAAAGACTGTCCGCAGAAAGTGGTGTTCTCAGGGGCACAGACTCTTAACTCTTCCTGCTCAGCACCTGATTTGTGATAGCCTAGCATCGAGCCAGACTCATTATTTAGCTTCTGGACCAGTTTTATGTCCAGAGCTCCCTATGTCTGATAATGGTACTCACCCTCCCCATCTTGTAGGCTCATAATACTTTTATCAGTTTGTACATCTTCTCTCTGGACCCTAATATTCTATCAATTTTATCTGTATAATCTCATTTGCATCATCTCCTTCTCTCCAGTTTCATGAGCACTATCCTAATTCAGGCTCTCATCGTTTTCCCCACTGGACACGTGTTCTAACCTTCATTGTCCTCGTCACCATCTCTCCCCTAACTAATGTATTCTGCGGACCCTTCCTGGTTAATTTCTGAAGTACAACATGGATCACAGTGCTTGTTCGGTTAAATTTCAATTGTTTCCTACTACTTTGAAAAAGTCCATTAAAAAAACTCTTTTGATGATACTGAATACATTCCTATACTGAGAACCCTAGCCTAGAGAAAAAGCCCATAGCCCTTGGCTTGCCATTCAAAGCCAATCTATTCATCTTTATTTAATAAAACTCCTCTTCACACTCCCTTTCCTCAGACACATTGAGTTACTGTCCTGACTTAGATGAACCTAGGCTTTCCTGTTGTTTGCTGTTGCTCAGGCTTTCCCCTCTACCTGTACCACATCTTAGTTTCCGTCCACCCAGACTTTGCACACCTCTCAATTGCCAGCTCTGATAGTTAACCCAAAGACCTTCCTGGTCAAATCAGCTAAAATGAACTCCCCCCTGCTTCCTTCTAGTCTTGCAACACTTTGATTTATATTTCTTTAAAAGGCCAATTATTCTATAAACAAATAATGAATAATTAGAAGAAGAAATTAAGAAAACAATCCCATTTACAATTGCATGAAAAAGCATAAAATACCTAGGAGTAAATTTAACCAAACAGGTGAAAGACCTGTACTCTGAAAACAGTAAGACACTGAAGAAAGAAATTGCCCTGGCCAGGTAGCTCAGTTGGTTAGGGCATCATCTTGATACAACAAGGCTGTGGGTTTGATCCCCAGTCAGGGCACACACAAGAATCAACCAATGAGTGCATAAATAAGTGGAACAACAAATTAATGTGTCCGTCCGTCCCTCTCTTCCCCTTTCCTCTCTCTCTAAAAATCAATAAAAATAATTTTATTGAACATAAAAGAAAGAAATTAAAGAGGATACAAATAAATGAAGCATATACCGTGCTTGTGTATAGGAAGAATTAGTATCATTAAAATGGTCTTACTACCTAAAGCAATATACACGTTCAGTGCAATCCCTATTCAAACACAAATGGCATTCTTCTCAGATTTAGAACAGCTAACCCTAAAAGATCCTATCTAGCCAAAGAAACCTTGAGAAAGAACAAAGTGGGAAGTATCATGCTCCCTGATTACAAACTATACTACAAAGCTACAATAATCAAAACAGTCTGGTACTGGCATAAAAACATATATAGATCAATGGAACAGAATCAAGAGCCAAGAACTAAATCCTCTAATAAATAAATAAATGGACTGTTAAAATCAATTAATCTATGACAAAGGCCGTAAGGATACACAATGGGGTAAAGATAGTCTCTTCAATAGTGATGTTGGGAAAACTGTACAGATATATGCAAAAATAAAACTAGACCAGTTTCTTACACCATATACAAATGTGAACTCAAAATAGGTTAATCATGTAAGGTCTGAAACCATAAAACTTCTAGAAGAAAATATAGGCAGTCAACACTTTGGCACTGGCCTCAGCAATATCTTTTTGGATATGTCTCCCTGGGCAAAGGCAACGACAACAGCAACAACAACAAATAAAGAAATGGGACTACATCAAATTAAAAAGTTTCTGCACAATGAAGGAAACTAAACACACAAAAAAAGACAACCTACAGAATGGGAAAAGACATTTGCCACTGATACATTGGATAAGGAGTTACTGTCTAAAATATGAAGGAAATCAAACAGTTTAACAGAAAAAAAAAAAGACAATTCAATAAAAAATGGGCAAAGGACCTGAGGAGACACTTCTCCAAAGAGGATATACAGAAGGCCAAAAGACATATGAAAAGATCCTCAACATCACTAATCATCAGGAAAATGCAAATCAAAACTATAGCGAGATATTGCCTCACACCTGTCATAATGGCTATCACAAACAAACAAACAAACAAAAAACTCAAGAAATAACAAGTGCTGGTGAGGATGTGGAGAAAAGGGAGCCCTCGTGCACTGTTGGTGGGATTGTAAACTAGTGGAGACACTATGGAAATAGAACTGCCATATGACTCAGGAATACCACTTCTGAGTATATATATCTGAAGAAACCCAAAACACTAACTTGAAAAAGATATATGTACCCCTATGCTCACTGCAGCATTTACAACAGCCAGGGTACAGTGGCAACGTAAGTGTCCACCAATAGAATGAATAAAGAAAATGTGGTATATATAGACAATGGAATATTATTCAGCAATAAAAGGAATGATATCTTAGCATTGGTGACAACATAGATGGACCTAGAGGGTGTTATTATGCTAAGTGAAATCTAAAAAAATCAAAACAGGTTTAGAAACAAAACAAAACCAACTCATAGATACAGAGAACAAGATGATGGTTGCCAAAGAAGAGGCAGCTGGTGGTGGGGTGAAAAAAATAAAGGACCAATTATAGTTTATCAGTTTATTCAGTACCTGACACACTGTCTTTAGTTATAGTCCGCTAGACTATAAACTTTGAGGCAGAATACACATCTGACTAACCTTTGCATTACCTAAACAGGCTAAAAAGGCAGGAACCCAATATTTATTAAGTATCTACAATTTGGCCAGAACCTCACACACATTATCTTACATAATCCTCACAATAGTCTTACATTATATAAAACAGAGGTTCAAAGAAGTTAGTGGCCTTGTCCAAGTTCACACAGCTAGTAAAGAAAAAAATCTGTTTTGAACACACTCCAAGAGTGCCCATTTATATGATCCTTTGTATATCACATGAGGCAAAGTATATAAAACACATATTAGAAGTAAGTGTCCATGAAATGAGAGAAGCTGTCACCTTCCACACCCTAAAAGCCACCTTTATGCAGTGTACCAGGATAAATTTATCTCCTTTAAGCATGTCCAAAAGGACAAAAAAAGATGTTTAACTGACCAAAAAGACCATCCTTGTTTAGCTGCAGCACATGCGGCGGAAGAAAGGCAATCAACACAGACAAAGCCCAATACAGCACCATACTTACAATTTTGTTCTCAGAATTACAATTTGTTTTAAAAAAAATCACAAACCTATGTGGGATCAAGAAACTTGAAGAGACAGGATCTGGTTAAGGAAAGAGAAGGGAAGATTTTGGAAAGTGCCTATGAGGTATGACAAGTTATGTAACAGTTGTAATGCTAAGACTGTGAGGAGAGCTGAGCTTAGCCCTGAATACCTTTCTCAGGTTCTTCTGCACAAAAACAACACTTCTGAGTGACTTGAGGAAATGACAAAAGTTCAACAAAGTACAAGTCCAACACCTGTGGACCAGATTGAAGTCTCTAGTCAACCTACAAGCTCAAAGTCTCTCAAAAACACGTTGGTACCTTTGGAGTGTCAACACACTCTTCTTCCATAAATGCTGCTTCCGCCTGACAGCCGGATGCTGGAAAGGAAAAGGCCTCCACATTGGGTGCCTGTGGGAGGAGGGTAGATCGCATCAGTCGCATATTCGGTGAAGGCGTGGCCACTGGGAAACCCACAGTCTGTGCCTGTAAATATGGCAAGAACAGACAGTTTGGGAATATTAATATTTTCAATATAAATACACAAATTTCTGGGAATAAAATAATTCTTCCTGGTAAAATTAAAGGATAAATCATTATTAGTTGGAAACTCCAGAAAAGATTTGCTGAAATATGTATATGGTACAGGTATTGATTTGAAGTATTCTCAGCAATCAATTACTCTAAGACAGGCTGTACAGAATTTCATTCCTGTTCCATAATGAGGTGCATAACTTTCACAGAGATGACAAGAAAGCTAGTCTTCGTAAGGAATCTAAGAAGGCTCTTTTCTTTTTCCAATTCAACAAACATATTGTCTATAATTTTAAGTATATTACCCTGGAAAGATAGAAAGAAAAGTTCCTGCGTCTAGGAGCTCAAAATTGAACCAGGGATAGATATACACACCCACAGCTAACTATAATACAAAAGTACACTGAGGTACGTGCTATCTATCTATCTGTCATTGTGTGTGTGGGTGGGGTAAGATGGTATATATTTCTTGGCAAGGGTTTGTGTGAAGAGGAAGAAAAAAGCAGCAGCAGTTACTTGGAGGCAACAAGAATGACCTTCTTTCAAGGAGACACACAGCCTGAACACAGCTTGCAGGCCCATCAAAAAGAGATGCTTACTGCTGAGTAACTTACATTCCTGAAGTCAACTCACTATAGAAAGCTCCTGGTGGTGTTGACTCCATTTTTCATGTGTCCTTTGTTAAGAATGCTAAGTTTAAACAAGTGCTACAAACTTTTCTTTTAAAAAAATCATTTAAAAAAGAATCTTCCTTTCTGACAGTGGGCAAGGATTGATTTTAAAGATGAAACTGTTTCCTCCCCATCTCTTCAAAACCAGCAGAATAATTTATTAGATGCATTTTGAACACAAGAGACATTGGAAAACATCTGAGGGAACAATCATCATACTAGTTTCTAAAAGGCAGAGGAATGGCCTATATTTTTTCTGCCATAATCATTTCAATGGGTATAAGATGGCAAATTTTAAATTCAAGCAAATGGAAAAGGAACAAATGGTATGATGATAGCTTCTTTTCTCCCAAGACCCGGGTTTAATTCCTGGCTCCATCACTTAAGAATTGTGTAAACTTCATTAGGTTACTTAACCTCTCTGAATCTTGTCTTCACCCATAAAAAAGGGCGCAGTACCTATTTCACAGTGACGTTAGTGTAAAAGGTAACATGTAAAATCCTTCACTTAATGCTAATTCCTCCTTTCTTTTTCTTTCTAAAGTCTGAAAGTGATCACAAGAATTTAATGCAGGAATTAGATTGCAAAGTGAATACACACTTTTGTTTTCAGACACCAGCTAATTGTTCCCAGTTAAAATTTCAGGTTGATGGTTTTCCACATGGGGAGATATGTTAAAAAATATACTTTATAGTTTGACTATCTTTAGATTATACTTTATGTTTGGTATCTTCCAACATCATTGAGTATAATGCATGAAATAAAGAATAAAACAGCAATAGCAAAGTGTTGGTTATATGGATGGTGAAAACAGAAAAAAAGAATTGCATACTATTCTGAGCATAATAAAGAAATAGCTTTTCTTATATCATCATTCAGCAGGCTTATATCTTGGGTCACTTTTGAGACTAAACAACATTTTTTTCTTTCAAGTATTAGTCATTTAAATTAATTTTTTTAGCCACCATATCACAATGTAAAATTTAAATTTCCTAACAAAGTATTTTGGCATATTGCTCTCACCCTCATCATCAGTTTTTCAATCCAAGGATAAAGTTGAACATTGATTTCTATTTCTCAAAATTACTAGACTGCCCCTATACGAGAGCAGTCCACATTATTAGGTCAAAGCATTACCTGAAGGTGTGGCGCTGGAAGTGAGATGCCAACACGCTCACTACGATGTGTTGTTCCTGCTCAGTACCTGCCTCTTATTAGCTGTGACTTTTTACATGGCAGGATCATGCTGTTCCAGACCAAGTGTAACACATTTTCCTTGACAACTTTCACATCCAACCTGAACTCTGACAACAACTTACTGTGAACTTTGTAAGGACAGAGGAATAACACATTTTATTGTGACAATCACTTTATGGTAGGTTCTAGGGGTCTGCTTCTTAGGATTCTTGCAACCACTGAGGGGACTAACAAAGTCTTTTTGAAACTACATAGGTTACAAATATTCAAATGGCATGCTCAGCACTACATAGCTGACTAAAAAATTATGTTATAATAATAGATGGTTGATTAATATCCCAAGGAAGCAGATATTAAGTTTCTTTGGTGATAGACAATGGTCATCTCTAACTAACTAACTGTAATGACTTTTAAAACCATGTTTATTGTTTTGAATCTCTTCTGACTTTGTTCTTTCCAGGACTATGAAATGAAAATAACGTTCCCTCCTATGGGAAAATCTTTATTGCTCCAGTAAAAATATGCTTGTTATTGGCAAAACTATGCTCCCCCTGACCCAAGTCCATACAGGGTGAGCAAAAGCAGGTTCACAGTTGTATAAATAAATAAACAAACAAACAAATAAATAAATAAAACCAACACAAGAATAAACTGTGTTTCACATACAACTGTAAACCTACTTTTGTCCACCCCTGTATGTTAAAGCCCTATCCCCCAATGTGACTATATTTGGAGATAAGGCCCTTAAGGAGATAGTTAAGGTTATTATGTCATCAGGGTGGGGTCCTATAGGACTGGTGTCCCTCTAAGAAGAGGATGAGACACCAGAGATCTGTCTCTGTCTCTCTCTTTCTCCCCACACATGCTGAAGAAAGGCCATGTGAGCAGGCATCTGCATACAAACCAGGAAGAAAGTCCTCACCAGAAACCAACCCTGATGGCCTCTAGAATGGTTAGAAAATAAATTTTTTCTTAAAGTCACCCAGTCTGTGGTACTTTATTATGTCAGCCCTGGTTGACTATACAATGCTTTTTCTTACAGTTAGAAAAAGCAACCTCTCATGAGTATAATTAAAGAATTGGGATGAATGTTTCATTCTTGTCTGCGTAGAGTTGATGAAAACTTGGAGTGGAAGAACTGTGAAGAACTAATAGTTAGAAAAGGCACATTTTTTTCCCTAAATAGCTGTCCGCAGTCAATTAGATGTAACATTTCCTGCAAATATAAGTACTCTAAATCTATCTAAGATGGAAATCTCACTGTTTTCTAAGTAGTGTCACTAGACCATAAGTTCCTTAAGGTCAGGGACTGTTTCCTAGGGTACCTCTGACCAAATAGTGCTGGCAAATAGTGCTCTATTTGCTGAACTGAACTGTAATAGTTTAACTTTTATCTTCGTAGCAGACACATGAAATAGGTATTGCTATCCCCATTTTATATTTAAGAAAACTGGAGCTCAGAGATGCTGACTTGCTGAAGTCACTCATCTCAGTATGGAACCCAAGGTCTGTGTGATTCTTATTGCTAGTGATTCACCATCACTTCTCAAAAGAAAATATTAACATCAGAGAATTAAAGGAAAATGGTTCTTCTAAAACTTTAAGCACACTTATATTCATAAAAATAGACATCTATTTTTTAACAAGTTCAACACTAAATATTAGAACGTGAAATCTCAGAGGGAAAGGAACACAGTCTTCAGCCCTGGTCTGTTGCCTTCAGAAGGCAGTGCACTCAAGACAAGTTTGTGAAGGAGCACTGAAGGCTTCTGCTTGCACTACACACATTTTAAGTCACAGCGGTAAGAAGCTTTCTATGAGAACTTTCATATCTCAGCGTGAAGCAAATACCCTGGGAGATCTCAAATTATATTAAATTTGGCTTGGTGTTCAGATGTAGAACATAGCTTCTTATGTTTGGTCAATTTCTTTTTTACTACCAAGCATCCTGTGAGTTCTTTTTCTTTAATGCATGTCACCCTCCTCCTCTCTGTCTTTAAAGCAATGCCATTTATCTTTGAAGGATTCCAAGTGCTTGGAGCTACTCTAGCCCAAATATCTGGAACTTTTGTCAATAAATTTTTTTACTCATATTAGTATCAACATTCACATTAGTTTATATACTAAAGTATGTATAACAAAGTATACCATTTGCCTGTTAAAATCAAAAATTTTTCATTTCCTTGGTTATTTTCCCCACATATTATATAGAAGGCAATACAAAATACTATTATAATCCTATAAATTTTGAAAAACTGCTGAACAGGAAATACTCTTGGGCTCTTCCATGCCCTTTGAACAAAATACTCACAGAAGTATATGAAAATCCTAAAAGATCATATGAACAAACCACTTCTTAGCCTCTATAAACTGACTCCATGCCCGACTAGTCTCTCAGCCTTTGGCTCAAGAATGGAGTCTTCTCTAATTCGTCATTGTCTCCTCCCTCCCCAACATTTATTTCTTACTTTATATAATGAACACCCACATGGCTCTTACACAGCACTATTCTAAGTGCTATACAATGAACTAATTTAAACATCATAAAATCCTATAATTATCTCCATTTTAAGGCTTGGGAAACTGAGGCATAGAATGACAAGTAATTTTTTTAAGGTCATATAGAGGGAAATGGCAGAGTCTGGAATTTGATCCAGAGTTTTTAATAAACTGGTTAGTCCCTGCTTTTAACAATCATGCTGAGCTGCCTCTCCAAACCATTGCGAAGTTCAGACCAAGTCTACAAATGGTCTTTACACTTGTTCCTTCCTTTCAATTTCCACCAGAATGATATTGGTCAAGCCTTCAGAATGCCTCATCTCAACTACTAGTAAAATCTCCTAACTGCTCTATCCAAATTTCTTCTCTTTCCTATCCAATCTATCCTTCCCATTGTCACCAGATTAATTAGCGTAAAGCATGTATATAATTAATTACTTTCCTACTTAACACCTCATTATTTCCTGAACTGTAAGTAAACATTTTACCTCAGCATTCAAAGCCCTTCATGGTATGACTTTAATTTACCACTCCAGCTTTTTCATTTCCATATACTTTAAGTAGATTAATTTGAATAAGCCTTACATTTACTCTCTTGAGTACTTCTCACCTGCTTCTCCTGCCTACGTGTAATGACTAACTATTGCCTCTCCCTAAGAAAGTCCTATACATCTGTGAAGATCTGCTTAAATGTCATCTCTCTTATGAAGCCTTTCCCATTCAGACCATTCAGATCTTTCCCCTATGCCATTAGTTCTTCCACAGCATTTATCTCTACTTTGAATCATGGTTATTTATAATGTCTTATTTTGCATCCATACTAAAATGTCTCTGAGGGCAATGACCACGTTTTATACATCCTAACCTCTATAAGTGCCTATTTACAGAAGCTCACACAGGGTAAACCTACAATAAAACTTATTAAATGAAATTGAATGGCAAGCTAGTTACATTAATTCTCAATATCATTGAATAACAAAACAATAAAAAATCTCTTAAAGAAAAAAATGTTTAAAATAAAGTAAATCCTTAAAATTAGGAAGGTGTGTACCCACAGGCCCAGAAGAGGTAGCCACAAACTGTGGATTGCTTTGTAGCTCCTACCAGGTAGCTCAGGGCTGGTCACAGGCAACGTCTGACAGTGACCTGTACTGGAGTTTCCCGCAAGAGGCCACAGAACTAACACAGCTGGTGGTGAGTTTCAGACCACATTAGAGCATAACCTAATTACCTCTACAAAGGGCACACCCAAAGGGAGATCTTAGCTGGCACCAGACCCTGCTGGGGTAAATTCCATTTTATGAGGTCAGCCACTGCAAAGCAGCTTGTACACTGGGGTCAGGGTCAACCCTCATAGTCAGCCACCTACCCATGAATGGGCCAACAGCAGGAGGGCTCATATAACCCACACAAGGAACATTTTTGGAGCACCCAGCTCAAGTGATCAGGGAGACTGCTCCACTGAGCCCCACAGGACACCAACTATATTAAGGTCACTTAGCAAGACTGGGAGACAGAGCAGATCTACCTAACAGTCAGAAACAAATATAGGAAGGCAGCCAAAATGGGGAGGCAAAGAAATATGTCCCAGATGAAGGAACAGGAGAAATCCCCAGAAAAAGAACTAAATGAAACAGAGGCAGGCAATCTTCCAGATAAGAGTTTAAAACAATGGTTATAAGGATGCTCAAGGCTATAATAAAAGACAAAGGACATAAAATAATGATAAAGGGATCGATCCAACAAGAGGATATAACCCTTGTAAACATTTATGCACCCAATACAGGAGCACCTAAGTATATAAAGCATATCTTGATGAGCATAAAGGGAAAAACCGACAGTGATACAGTCACTACAGTCATAATAGAAAACTCTAACAACCCACTGACATCAATGGACACATCTTCCAGGCAGAAAATCAATAAGGAAACAGCAGTCTTAAATGACACATTAGACCAGACAGATTTAGTTGATGTTCTTAGAGCATTTTACCTCAAAGCACTAGAATATATATTCTTTTCAAATGAACATGGAGCATTTTCCAGGACAGACCACATATTAGGACACAGAACAAGTGTCAATAAATTTAAGAAGACTGAAATCAAATCAAGCATCTTTTCCAACCCCAATGGTATGAAACTAGAAATCACAAACACACACACACACACACACACACACAAACAAACCCTGAAAAATACACAAACACATGGAAGCTTAATAACATATTACTAAATAATAAATTTGTTAACAATAAAATCAAAGACAAATGAAAATAGAAACGCAGCAACCTTAAATTTATGGGACACAGCAAAAGCAGTCCTAACAGGAAAATTCATAGCAATTAAAAAACTTATTGCAAATTCAGGCCTACTTCAAGAAACAAGAAAAATTTCAAATAAATATTCTAACCTCACACCTAAAGGAACTTAAAAAAGAACAACAAACAAAGCCCAAAGTGAGTAGAAAGAAGGAATTAATTAAAGATCAGAGTGCAAATATATGACATTGAGACTGAAAAAAACAATACAAAAGATCAGTGAAACCAAGCGCTTGTTCTTTGAAAAGATAAACAAGATTGACAAACCTTTAACCAGACTCATCAAGAAAACAAGAGAGGACACAAATAAAATTAGAAATGAAAGATAAGAAGTAATAATTGATATTAGAGAAATACAAAGGATTGTAAAAGAATACTATAAGCAACTATATGCTAACAAATAGAACAACCTGGGTGAAATAGATAAATTCCTAGAAACATACAGTCTTCCAAAACTGAATCAGGAAGAATCAGAACATCTGAATAGACTGCTTACAACTAATGAAACTGAAGCAGTAATCAAAACCTCCTAGCAAACAGAAGTCCTGGACCAGATGGCTTCACAGGTGAATTTTACCAAACATTAAAAGAACTAACATCTACCCTTCTCAAACTATTCCAAAAAATTCAAGAGGAGGAAAGACATCTAAGTACTTTGTATGTGCTCAGTATTATTGTAATTCCAAAACCAGACAAAGACACTACAAAAAAAAAAAAAGAAAAAAAAATTATAGGCCAATATTCCCGATGAACATAAATGCAAAAATCCTCAACAAAATATTAGTAAACTGGATTCAGGAATACATCAAAAACATAATACACCATAATCCAGTGGGATTTATTCCTGGGATGCAAGGCTGATACAATATCTATTAATTAAAATCAATTAATGTGATACACCACATAAACAAAGAATAAAAATCATATAATCATATAAACAGATGCAGAAAAAGTATCTGACAAAATCCAGTATCCATTTATTATAAAAACTTTCAGCAAAGTGTACAGGAATAGAGGGAACACACCTAAACATAATAAAGGCCATATATGACAAACCCACAGCTAACATCATACCCAACAAAGAAAAACTAAAACATGTTTCCCTTAAGATGAGGAACAAGACAGGGATGCCCACTTTCACCACTCCTATTCAACATAGTATTGGAAGTCCTACCCACAGCATTCACACAAGAAGAAGAAATAAAAAGCATCCAAATTGAAAAGTAAGAAGTAGAATTGTCATTATTTGCAGATGACTTGACACTGTATACAGAGAACCATAAAGATTCCACCAAAAAACTACTAGAACTGATACATGAATTCTTTAAAGTAGCACGATACAAAACAAATATTCAGAAATCAGTTGCATTTTTACACACCAATAATGAACTATCACAAAGAGAAACAATCCCATTTACAATTGCATCAAAAAACAACAACCTAGAAATAAATTCAACTAAAAGGTAAACGACTTGTAGTTGGAAAATTATAAGACACTGAAGATTCAAATAAATGCAAGTTCATACCATGCTCATGGATAGGAAGAGTTAACATCATTAAAATGTCCATATTATCTGAAGTAATCTACAGATTCAGTGTACTTTCTAATCAAAATATCAAGTGTTCTCCACAGAACTAGAATGAATAATCCAAAAATTTATATGCAACCACAGAAGACCCCAAACAGCCACAGCAATCTTGAGAAGGAAGAACAAAATTGGAGTTCTTACGAAACCTCATTATCAAACTATACTAAAAGGTGATAATAATCAAAACAGCATGGAGCTGGCATAAAAATAGACATATAAATCACTGGAACAGAATACAATACCCAGAAATAAAGCCATGTCTATATGGTCAATTAACACATGACAAAGGAGGGAAGAATATATAAGGGGGTGAAGATAGTCTTTTCCATAATTGGTGTTGGAAAAATTGGACAAATATATGCAAAAAAAATGAAATGACACCTTCTTATACCATATACAAGAAAAAACTCAAAATGAATGAAAGACTCAAAACCATAAAACTCCTCCAACAGGCATCTCTCTTAGAGATATCTTTTTCTGATACATCTCCTCAGGCAAGGTAAACACACACACACAAAAATAAACAAATGGGGCTACATCAAATTAAAACATCTTTTTACAGTAAAGGAAACCATAAACAAAATGAAAAGACAGCCCACTGAATACACCTGACCAGGGGTTAATATCCAAAATTTATAAAGAACTCACACAACTCAACACTAAAAAAAACCAAACAAACAAACACACACCACACAAATAATCCAATTAAAAAATGGGCAGAGGTCCTGAATAGACGCTGCTCCAAAAAGGACAGCCAGATGCCAATAGTCTTATGAAAAGATGCCCAACATCACTTAACACCAGAGAAATGCAAATTAAAGCCACCATGAGTTATCACCTCACACCGGTCAGTGGCCATCATCAATAAATCAACAAACAACATGTGTTGGTGAGGATGTGGAGAAAAGGGAACCCTAGTGCACTGTTGGTGGGAATGCAGACTGGTGCAGCCACTATGGAAAACAGTATGGAGGTTTTTAAAAAAAAAAAGGAACTACCTTAGACCCAGTAATTCCACTTCTGGGTATATATAAAAGAAACCCAAAACACTTATTCAAAAGAATATATACACCCTTATGTTAATTTCAGCATTATTTACAATAGCCAAACTATGGAAGCAACCCAAGTGTCCATCAATAAATGAATGGATAAAAAAGTAGTGATACATATATAAAATGGAAATATTACATGGCCATAAAAAGAATAAAACTTTACCATTTGTGATAGTAAGGATGGACCGATAGAGCATTATGCTTAGTAAAATAAGTCAGTCCGAGACAAATGCCATATGATTTCAATTTTATGTGGAATCTAAAGAACAACATAAATGAACAAACAATACTGAAACAGATACACACATACAGAGAGAAGACTAATGATTGTCAGAGGGGAGGGAGATTGGGTGAAAAAGATGAAGGGATTAAGAAATACAAATTTGTAGTTAAAACACAGAGCATAGGAAGTATAGTAAATAATATGTAACAACTATGTATGGTGCCAGGTGGGTACTGGAAATATCAGGGGGAACACTTTGTAAAGTACATGATTGTCTAACCTCTATGCTGTACACCTGAAACTAATACAAAAGAATGTTGCATGTAAACAATAATTGAAAAATTAAAGCAACAATAGAAAGAATAAAATCTGCAACATGAATGAACCCAGAGCATATTGTGCTGAGTGAAATAAATCAGAGAAAGACAAATACCATATGACTGCACTTACACGTGGGATCTAAAAAACAAAAACAAAAAAAACAAGCAGAATGCAAACAAGTTCAAAGATACAGAGAGCATTTTGACAATATCTATACGGGAAGGGGGAAGGGTAAAAAAGGTGAAGGGATTCAGAAGTACAAATTGGTAGTTACAGAGTAGTCACGGGGATATCAAGTACAGCACAGGGAATAAAGTCACTAATACTGTAATACTATGTATGGTGTCAGATGGGTACTAGATTTATTGGGGTGATCCTTTGTAAGTTATACAAATGTCTAATCATGGGTTATACACCTGAAACTAATATAATATTGTATGTCAACTGTAATTGCAAAATAACAGGAAGGTGCTAAAATTTGAAAATTTTAGTGAATGATAGGCAGAAACTTTATGGAAAAATTCTAACCCTTTGTACTACAAGATGAAAAAAAGTGTCAACCACATGTGAATAGGCACATGCACAGATAAGACTACTGGCTAACAGGGTGTTACCTTGGCAACTGTTTGTTCAGCGATGGTGCTGGGCCTCCGCTGGCGGGAATCGAGCCTCTGCTCCACAGGAAAACTGCTCCTATGTGATTTCAGGCGTTCCACCAACAAGTAATAGATGGCAGCGAAATGATTGTAGCTCTTGTTCTGCAAAGACTGAAAAGAGAAAACAAGTGCTGAAGGCCAAGAACTTTTATAAAAACCATCCAAAGATCTATACCTTTCCAAAAAAGATGGAAGAAATCATGTGTTCTTAAAAAAGTGTAACAAAATATGCCTCAAAATGAAAGCTGTTGCAGAGTTTAGAACCACAGATCATTTCAAGTTTCTAGTATTAATTTTATAAAGTGTGATACCTTTAAATGACTTGACTGGCTCTTTGACATTAACAGGATCCATTTTTTTTTTTGCATTCAGAGAAAATGCCATCATTGTCTTGAGTAGACATTCCCCAGTGCTTTCATATGGTCCCAGCTCATAGTTGTAACTATGGTGTAAGGTCGGCTGGCAACCTGAGCCCAGAGGCTCTAATTCCATAGCTTTAACACAAGTCCAAACCACTGTAAACTCTGAAGTGAATGATTAAGGTCTTTGGGGAACTTTCTGGTGATTATTTTGGGCCGGAGAAGGACATTTGGATGCTAGATTGAGAGACACTGTGTCTCTGTTCTTAGGTAATTTTTTCCTCTTGTTTTTGCAGTCCTGCCCTCTTGAAACCTTGAAAATAAAGTTGCCTCCCAATTTTTCACATCCCTTGTTGGCCAGATTCCCCAGGGTACTAATGAAACAGAGAAACAACTGCTCCTTTGGCTTCTAATTCCACCTGACAGTCTGCACCGGTGCTGTGCAGGGTACGGCAAAGGCAGAGCGCTCTCAGCAAAAGTCCAAGGCCAGCGGAACTGTGCTCACAGCTGCCATTCTGTATGTACTTCATGGATGAGTACAGAAAAACATCACTGAGTGTATGATGAGCAAAGCAGAAAGCCAGTCTGGTTTCACTTATGGCTACAAGGAAAGAAAAGGCAGCACAGTTTGGAGCACTAAATATTCACAAAGGAGCATTTAATACTCTTTCTTGTTATGGTTCCTCCTTAAAAGTGCTTTTTTTTTGAAATTTTGTTTTTTTACTGTTGTGGAGGTATCAAAAATATGTATATTTTATGAGTATGCTAACTATTAAAGAAAGAAATAAAAGTAATAAGAAATCTCCCAGGTTCAAGACCTTCTCAGTTGTATGGCCCATAATACTTCCATATTAGGAATCTACCTGTTTCTGCCTTCTCAGTTTCTCCAGTTCACAAGCTAAATTTAACTGGCTTTCCTAAACCCGAGGCCTCCCATCTTGTTTTCTGCTTAGCCCTAAGCGTTTTTCCACAGCCACACATTTGTGTTTCATGTAATCTAGTTTATTACCTATGTGAAACTTTGTTTCACCTTAGAGAAACTTGCTACTTTGTATTTGTCAAGCTTCATTTTTGTCTTTTCTCAGTCCTATATTAATCCTTCCTCTTGAATTTTTTGGCAGATGGGACAAAGGTGGGAATTCACACATCGAATAAAAGCAAAAACAATCTGATATAATCTTCAGAGAAAATTGAACAGTATGCCTCAGTGCTGGGGATGGCCATGCTAGAAGACCAGGATGACAGGTATTATAAGGATGAAATTTCAAGTTATTGAGTACAATAGAATCCTAAAATATTTTCAGTTAAATATCCAATCACTTTACCTCAATGGTTTTCTGTTGGTCTATTCCAAGGCTATGCATCAGTCGCAGAACCTGTTCATTGAACTCCCCAATGGATGGCTCATTTTCTTGCCCTTGTGAATAGAGAACAGGTCTCTGTACAGGAACTTCTACGAGCATCCATTTATGCTCCTTGATTTGAGCTATGGTTAGCCGTTTGGAAGGATCTAGGACCAACATCCTTCGAATAAGGTGCTCACAATCTAGGGAAAACACAACATTAACAAAAGTCACGTAAATCACCTTGCACTTTAGGATGGTTGCTTGATTCATGTGACTTTGTACAATTGCATTAATCTTTGTACCTTCCACAATGCCCACTGGAAAGCAGAAGGTCAAATGAATAAATGAGTATATGAAGGTTACTTAGTATTTGTCAAGTTCACATGGTGAATGTTGACACATAAAATTAACCATCACCCTGAATGGATACTTACAAAAAACAGAAGGCTGTAGGTCTATCCAGTTCTGTGCTAAATGAGCCTTTCTACTGAATTTGTCAACTGAAAATATCTAGACACAGTCTGGGATTTCCACTAAAGGAAAAAAACATACCTTCTTCCTAGAATAAGCAAATAATAAATAGATCCTTGGTCACGTCTAAGGCTGATACACTAAGGCTATGTAAGTGAGGTAAAAGCTCTCCAGTGGATTGCTGCTTTCTCCTGATCAGTGCAGATGAGGAAAATGTATGCGAAACATTACTTCTGATTATACCAAGACAATTGCACTGCTCCAACTCTGGGAACTAGCTTATCCTCTGAGCTGACATTATGCTCATTAGCATCCCACATAAGTTAACCTTAGGTCACTTACTCTGTGCCAGGCACCACGATAAGTGCTTTTATAGAGATTAATTTAATTAATCCTCACAACACCCCTAATTAGAAACTATGTTTATTTCCATTTTATAGATTGAAGAAACTGAAACACAGAGAAGAGATATAACTTGCCAAGGTCAGACTGTCAGGTTAGAGGTGAACTCAGGATTGAAACCTGGCAGTCTGGCTCCAAAGTCTACACTCTTAAGTATTTTGGAGTATTATTTCTACTGTTACTAGGAGTAAAAGAGTTAAGAATGATAAGCAAAAACTAACCTAAGGAGTAAACTTAACTGCTGTCTGTGTTACAACCAAATATAAGACTGCTGGGATTATGGCAGTTCATCTTAATTCAATAGTTTTGCCAGTGGTTTTTAAATTTAATAAAAAAATTTTAATTTGGCAACTTCCTGCCAAAAGATATGGGAAAATCCATTTCAAACTTAAGAGTGAAATGGTTGTGAATCTGTATCTACAAAGAGCTCCTCTAAATCTAAAATAAACCTGGGACCTTTATAGATTGAGAGTAAACGGGAAGACTTGCTGTTCTTAATCAGGGGAACCTTCTGTTTTCTGTTAGGAAGACTATAACTTTTCTCCCCTACATGGAGGGGGCTGCTTATTTCTATGGCTTTTAAAGTTACTTTATTTAGCACCCAAACTCTTAGAAACAGGGAAGCGCTGCCTAGGCGTTTCATTTGGAGCACCAATTCTGTATGGCACAATTAGTAAGATGAACAGGTTACTACCTTCTGACATGAAATACGGAATCCGGAATCTTCCTTCCAAAACCCTTTGCCTCAAAATAGGAAGAGTTGGTCCATCAAAAGGCAGAGCTCCACAGACAAGGACATAAAGAACAACTCCCATGCTCTAGGGGGGTGAAGAAAACAATGAGGTCATTTTTCTACCAGGAACTTCAAACATTCTTTTGTTTTCCCAGATATTCCCAGGGCTCTTAAAAGCCTACAGATTGAAAAATTCCTGTTTGAATGTATTATTTTCTTGAGTTTGGAAAAAAAAAAAGAAACCCTGATTACTACAACAGAGTATCCTACAATAAATACCAAAAGATCTGAATTTAATAATTTTGATTACTATTTAACTTTAAATTACTGCTGATGTTAGGATGATAACATCTGTCTTTAGAAATTCTTTCCAAGAATCCAATTCAAGATGCTCAACTAATAATGGTCCAGTGGACAGGGGAAGTGTGAACCATGGCTTATGTATTAGATATCAAGAGCTTCCAAGATGGGCCAGAGTACCAATTATCATCATAGAAGCATTTAACACAGCAAAGCAAATAAGTACCCAAATATCCAGCTGTGGTCCTTCATACTGCTGCCCTTCAAAGACTTCTGGGGCTGCATAAGGGGGGCTGCCACACCATGTTGCCAGAAGTTCACCACTCTTAAAGAAATTTCCAAAACCGAAATCTATTGGAATGGAAATAAATGTTATGTTCATCTATGGTCTCAAACTATACTGAATTTGTCTGTACCAAATTTTATAATATTCTATGTTAATAATATTACTATTATTTACTTTGTGAGGAAGGGGATGGCATCTATTTTGTGATGTTTCTCTAGCACTTAGAATGACTAGCAAATATTAATTTAAGCATTGAAAAAATATTTCTTGAATGAATGTATAAATGAATCAAGTTTTCTTCTCAAAGAGACTAAGTAGGAGATTAGAAAAAAGACTTTAAATAATTTTTTTTAAGGCTGAAAGAAAATCCATTGGTATGGACAACCAACTTGTATTTGATAATCTCAGAATTTTAATTACTCCATAATTAAGAGTTATTTATCTTATATAGTTCCTAAGAAAAGAACCAAGTAAGTAAAACTCTAAGATATTTACCTAAACACAAACAAATGATTGGCTGTCCTACAGCCATTATCCCAGAGTAGCAAAATATAGAACCCTTTAAGGCAACCGAGTACAGTGTTTCCTAAGTAACAGCTCTCTAAGTATTGGCCCATACAGCCTGATTTATGGAGACACCTATCTGATCAGCTCATTAACATGGATGGCCTATGTGTTAGATATCAAGAGCTTCCAAGATGGGCCAGAGTACCAAGTCACAGGCCACCTATTACCAGTATTTACTCATTTACAGAATGCAGAGGTATTGTATTTCAAAACAGCTAATGGTCTTCTCCTATTAGTCATACTGAATCTAAAGCTTTGATATATAGCATGCACTCCGGAAATACTATACTCAGATGCCTTCAATATGCATGAAAACTACACCAGAATTCGGTGACCTTTTGATATAAATGCTAAGCCTTCACATAGTCTCATGTTCTTACTGAAGAAACGAATTCCTATTATTTTGTCAGTTATAGCCACACTGTTTTCTGTGATAGCACACTGTTGATTGAAGAACACTGCCTTAGTGACAGGAACTGGCTCTGTACCCAGCCAGTATACAGCACTGATTGGATAGTGAGCTTTTAAGAGGTGTCCCCAGGGGACTGGATCGAGTCTCCAGTGTTAAACTGACTAGCTGTGTGACTTTGGATCAGTCCTTGTGAGCCTTGGTTTCTGCATCTGTAAAGCTGAAGCAATAAATGCATGCAGTCAGCAGGTTGTTGTGGAATCCAACGTATTAACATAAACTCACACTCTGTTCACACCTGGAGACTTCAGATAGTCCAGTCTGCACTGTATGCTGAAGCGTTCTCTTAACTAGTTGATGCAAGAGCTGGTGGCAAGCACTAGTAAGGATGACAACAGTCACAGTCCCCAACACTACTGCTTCACAGCAGAGTACAAATTATGAAGTTGAGGAGAACTACAGCTGATCTCCCACTGTGCCACTTCCTAGCTTCAAGTCCTCTAGGTAAATTATTTACCTTCCCCGAACCGTAGTTTCTGTATCTATAAATGTGGGGATAATCCACCTACCCAGTAAGGATGCTGAGGATTAAATGAGATTAATAATGTAAAATGCCTGGAACATATGTGAAACGCCAGCTCCCTTCTCCTTCTGTGAAGCATCATTATCAACTACTGCCTTTCAAAGACAAAGTTCCGGAGAAAATATACTAGACGGGTAGGAAAAGCATAGGAGACCTTAAGGGTTCCAAGGAGAAAAGAGGGCACATGTGGGGAAAGCCTCCGGCACAGTCCAAACCTGGTGAAGTAACACTGGTCTGGCCTTGGCATCCAGGAGTATGAGGCAATGAGAGCTTCTCCTTCACAATGTGACAATGGTTCAATCCTATTCTGATTTCCAAAATAACTGTGAAGAAAGGTTTACCTTCTCAATTCCATCTCTATAACTAACCACTCATAATATATCACATGTACATATTGATACATTTTTAATTTTCTAGGAAACCTATATTCTCAAATGAGTCAAGAACTAGATGTTCAAATAACATTTAAAGAGGAAAATGTTAATTTCACTCACACAGAAAAGCACAAGAAGCTCTGGATGTGTGTTTGGAGATCCAGAAATAGGTCCAATAATTGCTGTACTTTAAACCATAATCACAGGATGAGTTTAAGCACATGTAAGTTGAGGATATGCTACAAGTAGTATTGTAGTTTTAATGTCTCAAAGAGCCATTATGGAACCCCATCATCCTGAATGTCCCTGGACTCTGGGGGAGTGAATTCACAGGAGTGACTAGGACAAAAGCCTGTCAGAAAAGCAGCCTGGCCTCTTTATGGCCCGAGCTCGCTCACTGGTACATTTCATAGGCACGAAGACAGCAAGAGTGAGGAAAGCATCATGTGCCTGTGGCACCCCAGTCTCAACCTTGGCTTTATATGTCCAGGACAAAGATAGTGCCCTGTTAACTTATAAGAAGTCATACTAAGCAGATTTTTACTTCTATTTCGTGTAAATAAAGAAAATAGGAACTTGAGCCTGTAGAAACAATATAACACACCAAAAGATATCAGGCATATATGCAGATGGCTTCTATAACTTTGCCACCAAAGCACTTATAAACATTGTAATCAATCATCTGATGTAACAGTTAAGGAAGACTCTGGAGTCAGGCAGATTTGGAATAAAATCCTGATTATCCACTTAGCTGTGTGATCTTGGGTAAATTGCTTAACTTCTTGAAGCCTTGGTTTCCTCACTTACAAAACAGGGGTAATAACTATGCTTCATAAAGTCACTGTGAGTAACTTACTGTATATTATGCCACTTCTTGGAAACAGATTATATATAATGCCTGAGCTACTCAATAGAATAGAAGAATAGCAATTCCTCTTATTGTTTTACTTATCTTTCTCCTCCAGCTCACTAAACTCCTTGAAAGAAGAGGAGGAAATGACATATGTCCAAACTCCCTGCACTTAGTATGCTGTCGACAGGTTTGTTGAATGACTATGTCGTCATCATCTCTTTTACACGTGTTTACTATATGTCAGAAATTTATCTAAGCTCTCTGAAGATGACTTCTTCTTAATAATCCTATTTGGTATCTTTATTTTAGGAGAAAGTGAGGGAAGAAAGTTAAGGACCTTGCTAGAGGTTATGCTAAGCTGTAGAACTAGAATAGAAACCAAGCCCTCACTATTAACCATCACCTTTATGTCCTTCTCTGGCACAGTGATATGTAGCTGTTTTGAGCAAGTTATGATGGTCAGGTTTAAGAAGTGGCAAGGGAAAGGCACTTAAAAAGAAAAGCCTTTTTATTTCTTCACAGGAATAAAAGCATACAGTAAAATGAAGGATGAACAACAGGGATGAAATATGAAAATGGCACAGCTTTGCAGGATTTGTTTCTTATCACCATTTATTCAAGTAAAACGCATTAATGTCATCCTACCAACCAAATAACAGCATTCTTTCATTAAACATTTGAGTGCATACATGTATCAACCATTGTGCAAATACAGAAGAGAGTCCAACCACCACCAAGGATGTTTAGACACTAGATTTTCATCTGGTTTTTGGACAGCATTGTGAAAACAATCACTTGGGTACTCATTCTTATTTATGCTAGACCCAGACTCAGCCTGGCCTTGCTGGAAAGGAAACATCCTTCTAGTTTAATTTCTTCTGTAATGCTCTGATCTGCAAGTTAATACCTAAAATGATGGCTGCTACATCCCTTAGGCATTTTGTTTCCTGTTTCTCTGTCATGAAATTGATGTCATGTAATGCTGAATTTACTTTGATATTATTTAACTTCTAATTTTGAAGTAATTTTAGGTTTACAGAAGAACTTCAACAATAAAAGAGAATTTCCCTGTGCCCTTTGCCCAGCTTCCTTTAATGCTAACATTTTACATAACGATAATAGAACAATTATCAAAACTAAGAAAATAGCATTGATTCAATACTATTAACAAAACCATAAATTTCACCAATTTCTCTTACTAACGTCCCTTTTCAGTTCAGGATTTCACAATGCATTTAGTTGTCACGTCTTCTCCAATTTCTAACAGTTCCTCAATCTTTCCTTCTATTTCATGACAATGAATAGTACAGGTCAGGTATACTGTAGGCTGTCCCTCACTTTGGGTTTAGCTGACGTTTTCTCATGATTAGATTTAGACTGTGAATTTTAGGGAAGAACATCACAGAGGTGAACTGCTCTTCTCTGTGCATAACATCAGAGGGTGCGGGCTAACCTTGATCTCCTAATTAAGATGATGTCTGTTAGGCTGCCCCATTGTAAAGTTATTATTTTTCCCTCTGTAATCAATATTTTAGAAAAATACATTGAGACTATTCATATTCTGTTGCTCCTTAAACTTTCACCCACTAATTTAAATTGTATTCATTTGATCTTGATTGCAGCAGTGATTACTGTGGTGTCCTAATGGTGAGTTCATGTGCCTGATTCCTTCTACACTTATTAATTACAATTCTTTAAGAAAGAGTTGTTGTCCCTTCTTCCCCTTTTATTTATTAAATCATTTACTTATTATTTATAACACTGTCATATTAATATTTGTCATGAATATTTATTTAATTATTTGGGCTGTAATTCAATACGATTGTTATATTGATATTTATTTTGATGCTCAAATAGTTCCACCTTTGGCCATTAGGAACTAATTCAGGATGGCTCCTGTATCCTTTCAAAATGCCCCATATTTTAAAAATTTCCTCTTATTTCAAGTATTGCCTTATTTTTTGACGCCAGAAGATGTTCCAGGTTCATTTTATATTTTCCCTGCCCCAGCCCTTAAATCAACCACTTTTCCAAAGGGGCCCTGATTCCTTTTACAGAGGAATTGTATTTAGAAACAAAGACTAGGACCTAGATGTGCTCATTACAACAGGAACGCCATTGCCTCTAAACCATGTCCGACAGTTAGGAAATATAAGCACTAATGCTAATGCACGTGTACATACATACTTATAATTATTTTTGTACCTAGCTATATGTATATGTATTTTAAAAAATCCTCCAGGTCATATTGATACTTTTCATACCAATCCAGCTTTCAATCTAGCATTATTTTGATACTATTTTTATTCCTACATTATTGAGTAACTCTGAAAAAAAAATTGAAAGTATAAATGAAGCAGGAACAAAGAAGTTAGGGAAAGTGCCCTCCAAGTGGAACGAGGAAGCAGGAATGGACATCATAAGGCTGATAAGCCACTAGGCGTTTTCACCAGTGCTCCCACCTCCAAACATGATCAAAGGGAAACAGTTTATGGTGGAACTTCCTGTGGTAGTTGGAGAAGTCAACAATAAGAATTGGTAAAACCAGGACTTCTAGTCAAGATGGAGGCATAGGTAGACATGCTTCACCTCCTTGTGCAACCACAGAAAGAATTACAACTAAATCTCAAAACAAATATCACCCACAACTGTCAGAAAATTGAACTGCATAGAAGTCTGACAACAAAGGATTTAAAGAAGCCACATGCATCCGGAGGGGTGGAGGGGTGGAGGGGCAGAGACATGGAGCCAGGGCGGAGAGTTGAGGAGACATGGGGTGGCACCAAGAGGTGGTGGAACAGGCAAGAGTGGTCCCACCCTCGCATGTGGTAGATAAAAACTGGGAGGGGTACTTTGGGAATGAGTGATCACTGCCCCAGGCCAGACCGCACAGCCCATGGTTCCAGTGCTAGGAGGGTAAATCCCCATAACTTCTGACTGTAAAAACCAGTGGGGGTTGGGGTGGCGGAAGAAACTGCCAGATTTTCAGGAAAGTCCACTTAAAGGGCGTGCACAATTTTAAAATGTATGCAAACCCACCCACTCTGGGATTCAAAACCAGGGCAATAGCTGAAAAGGCGCCAGTCTCATACAGGGAGTGAGTGAAGTGACTGTAAATGGGACGAGTGCCAGGCAAACCCCCACAAGCCAGGCAGCTGCACAGTTCCCTCTCCGAGCCATCCCCCCACACAGAGCCACAAAGCAGTAAAGCGGGTTTGTTCCACCCTGGTGATTACCTAAGGCTCCACCTCACACAATTTACAGGTGCCTTTTACAGGGAGTCAAAGCAGCTCCTCCTAATACACAGGGAGGCTGCTAATTTGAGGAGACAAAGAAATATTGCCTAAATGAAGGAACATAAAATAAAAAACAGAAAAAAGGAACTAAATGAAATGGAGATAGCCGACCTATCAGTTGAAGAGTTCAAAACACTGGTGATCTGGATGCTCAAAGAACTCATTGAGTACAGCAACAACATAAAGGAAGAAATGAAAGTTACGCTAAGTGAAATAAAGAAAAATCTACTCGGAACCAACAGTGAAGGGAAGGAAGCTGGGATTCAAATCAATGATTTGGAACATAAGGAAGAAATAAACTTTCAACCAGAGCAGAATGAAGAAACAAGAATGCAAAAAAAATGAGGAGAGAATAAGACTCTGGACATCTACAAATGTGTCAACACCTGAATCATAGGGGTGCCAGAAGGAGAAGAGGAAGAGCAAGGAATTGAAAACTTATTTGAAAAAATAATCAAAGAAAACTTCCCTAATTTGTCAAAGGAAACAGACATGCAAGTCCAGGAAGCACAGAGAATTCCAAACAAATTGGACCCAAAGAGACCCACACCAAGAGACATCATAACTAAAATGCCAAAGGTTAAAGATAAAGAAAATCTAAAAAGCAGCAATAGAAAAGCAGAGTTACCTACAAAGGAGTTACCATAAGACTATCAGCTGATTTCTCAAAAGAAAGTTTGCAGGCAAGAAGGGACTGGCAAGAAGTATTCAAAGTGATGAAAAGCAAGGATCTGCAACCAGGATTACTCTATCCAGCAAAGCTATCATTTAGGATGGAAAGTCAGATAAAGTGCTTCTCAGACAAGGTAAAGCTAAAGGAGTTCATCATCACCAAGCCCTTATTATATGAAATGTTAAAGGGACTTATTTAAGAAAAAGAAGACGATCAAAACTATGAACCTTAAAAAGGCAATAAATTCACAACTACCAACAACTGAGTCTAAAAACAAAACAAAACTAAGCAACAGAATAGGAGCAGCATCATAGGTATGGAGATCATTTGGAGGGTTATCACCTGGGAGGGGGAAGGGAGAGAATGTGGGAAAAGATTCAGGGATTAAAAAGCATAATTGGTAGGTACAAAATAGACAGGGGGATGTTAAGAATAGCATAGGAAATGGAGAAGCCAAAGAACTTATATGCACGACCCGTGGACATGAACTAAGGGGGGGTGGGCTGGAGGCAAGGCGGGTACTGGGTGGAGGGCGGCAAAAGGGAAAAAATTGGGACAACCATAATAACATAATCAATAAAATATACTTATAAAAAGAAAGAATTGGTAGAACCAGATCAATCCAAGATGGAGGAAAAATTCACAAAAAAATGACCCCAAAGCTCATTATAACATCATTATAATGAAAACTGACACTACAAGTAGGAGGGGGTGTTGAGGTGATGAATGCCGTGACATTTCCTGATTGAACCATATGAGGAATAAGACCCCTTCCCAACGAGAAGGTGGAGACAGAATTTGGTACCACTAAGTTTGGGAACAACCAACCCACTATGGAAGCACAAAATCCCAAGAACTAACTGGCTGTGGAACACACTTCACTCACAAGTTTTGACTGTGGTCCACTCGCACATGTACTTCCACTTTTCACAGTGGTTCCCTGTGAGACTTGCAACCATAGGAGTAGTGGGCAGAGGCTGCTTGTCCTGAGCTCACCCCCTAATCCTGTCTCCAGGAACCTGTGTCCTGGACTCTTTCTCTGAACTTAAGTAAAACTCGCTTTTGTTTCCACCCAGACTCTGATCTTGAATTCTTTCTTGCATGAAGTCAAGAACCTGCAGGTCATGGAGTGCTTAGAGACCCCATGTCAGGTCTGCTTGGTTACATAAAGATGTTTCTTTCCTCTGTCCTGGCCAGTGTGACTCAGTTGATTGGAGTGTCCTCCTGAAAACCAAAGGGTCGTGGGTTTGATTCCTGGTCAGGGCACATGCCAAGGTTGTAGGTTTGGTCCCCAGTTGGGGTATATGTGAGATGCAACCAACTGGTGTTTCTCTATCAAATCAATGTCTCTCTCTCTCTCTCTCTCTCTCTCTCTCTCTCTCTCTCTCTCTCTCTCTCTCTCCCTCCCTCCTTCCCTTCCCCTCTCTAAGCATGTCCTCCAGTAAGGATAAAAAAATAAAAGCTTCTTTCCTCTGCAGTAATTTGTTATTTGGGTGAGAGTACGTTTGAACTCTCCCTCATAGTGTTACCAATAGCCAGTCTGTCCAGAGCCCAGGCAGTCTCCCCCACTGCCCAAGATGACAGCAGGGTGGAGGTTCTTAAACTGAGAGCATAGGAAGCTACAAATATTAATAGATAGGGCGTCAGCATGAAAAGCTAGCAAGATAATTGGAGAGAGAAAAAAAGTCCTTTCCCCACTCCATACCAGATTGTGGAGTGGGACCAGGGAAAGATGGCTTGTGCACCATAGAAGTCAAAATGGCAGAGGGAGGTGCTGGATCAAAGAAGCCACCCAAAGCATATGAAAGAATCGGAAGTTGATTGGTCACTTTGAGAAAGCATCTGGCCCATCCCACACCCAAGCTAATATAATTACAGGGTAATAAAGAGGCTCATGACCCTCTGGCTGGTGACCTGCACTCCCACCATGGCCTTGTCTGTTCTATCCATGGGCCATGTGGCCTTAGTAGCCATGTAGCCCATGGCCTCCAGGAGGAAGCCTCTCTCTCTCTCCACCTCCTCCAGCTGGGGATGCACTCAGCAGTGCATTAGCACGCTCTCCCAGCAGTACCCAACCTTGCAGCCCTAGCAGCCCATGGGCCTGTGGGCTCCACACGCAGGATCAGGGAGGGAGCCTGAATTGAACAGCAGCCAGGAATAAGCTAAACTACCTGGATAGGGGCGATTATGATTGCTTACCAGCCACCTGCAGGCTCCTAAGGACTGTACTTTTAAATGGAGCAGAAATTCTGGACACTGGCTTTTGTCTTGGTCTTGCTGAGGACAGCTGGACTTTCCTTATGGCAGAAAGAAGCTTTGAACGGGAATCTACCATTCTCCTAGGTCGTGCAGAACCTGAATAAAACCTCTTTACTTTTGCACCACTATCTGCCTCATCAGTTTGGCTTCTGTGGTGACAGGCAGCTGAACCTCTGTTTTTGTTTGGTTACAATATTGTACCTTGAATTTGTCAGATCAACCATGATTTAAAACATTTCTTGAACATAGAAGGAAAAAGAGACATCTTCTAAAAAAATCTTTTAGCATCTCAATTTTAAGAAAATTCAATCTGAAGCCATAAGTTTTAGAAACAAAGTGACAACTAGTCCTTCAACATGGTCTAATAAAATCCAAAAACATAATGTCATCCCTACTTTGGGTTAAGCATTACACACTCGGCATTTCTGCATTTATTATCTCATGTAACCATAATGACAGCCCTGTGAGGTATAACAGTCCTCACCTTACAAAGGGGGAAACTGAAGTTCAAAGTGGTTAACTGACTTGCCCAAGTGTCTTTAGCTCCAAGTGGCTTAGACAGTATTCAAATACAGCTCTTTGAACTCCAAGCCAGGTGTTCTTTTTCACTGTATCACAGATGTTCCAAGAATACCACAAGCCCAAGAAATTTAATCTAACTTTAAATTGGAAGGAAGGCTGTCATAAAGCCAGGAAAAGTCCTTTACATCAAATAGAGAGATTTTCTAATTTACCCCTCGGCCAGCAGACCTTGACAAGTGAGCGCTTTCTCTTCTTTACACTATTAGATGCTGTGTAAACAGTACCCTAATAAGCAAATGGGAATAATTAAGATGTATACAAAGTAAATCTCAGAAATATATACTGATATTCACTTTAGGAATCTATATTCATTTTAAGAATGCATGATGTGTTAAACAGACATATCTTGTCATTTTCATGTGAAGATGATCCATGCTCCCCAGCCCTATGACACTAAGTCATGTACTCCAAGGTCCTACTCTAACAATAATTTTGAGATTTTCTTATATTGCCATATTTGCTGTGTTTCTGTGTGACCTAAAATGTTTATAAAAGAGACGGTTTGGGGTAGAGTATTTAACAACAAAAAAGATAAATTACTGTTGACTGACTCTCACGGAAAGTTAAATCTCAAAAGTTGAATCCCCTAGGACTTCTGGCCAAGATGGAGGCCTAGACTTACATGCTCTGTCTCCCTCCACAATTAAGAAGGAATACAACTACAGCAGTCCCTCACTGATCGCGGGTATTACGTTCTAGACCCCCTCGTGACAGGTGAAAATCTGCCAAGTAGAAACTTTACATTTATTTTAGTATTTATATATAATTTAAGGCTTTATAAACCCTTCCCACACATTTATAAACCATTCCCAGTCCCTTATTAACCTTTCCCACTCCCTTATTAACCTTTTCCACATTTTTATAAACACTACTTATGTTCTTAAAACATATTCTACACTCTTAAACCTATGTAACTTTAACATACGTATATAGTACTGCGAAATCCTGCAATATAGCGAAAAATCCGTGATAAATAATTAAATATAATATTTTTAAAAATCCCGTGATACAGTGAGGCCATGATAAGTGAACCACGATATAGAGAGGAACTACTGTACCACAAAACCAGAAATAACCAGAAGTTCCAGAAAATAAAGCTACATGGAAGTCCAACATATGAAGTTATAAAAAAGTGGCGCTAGTCCAGACGGGTAGGAGGCGCGAAGCTGAGGCAGAGAGGTCAAGCTGTGCTGGCAGCTGCAGCTGCAGCTGCAGCAACGGCGGCGGGTCAGCAGTAAGCAGACACCTGTATTTAAGGGCAGGTAAGAAGCGCCTGGGGAGCACCCCCAGCTGCAGGCCAGACCCATCAGCTCACGATTCCAATGCTGGGGAAGGCAGACTCCCATTGCCTTGGACTGTGAGGGCTGGAGGGGGTGGGGACGGAGGAGGAGGCTCCTGGTCTCTCAGTGGAGAGTGAATGGCAGGAATCCATCTTGGACCCCTGCCCCCACACAAAATGCCACAGTGTGGTGAGAAGGGTCGCTCCTTAGTGACGAGTGCACAGGGCACTGCCCCCTATAGCGTAGGAGCTGTGACAGCCCCACCCAGGAAGCAAAGGTAAACACAAAACTGTCAGGATGACACAGATTATGATAGAGATCCCAGCGACGCAGCTGACTAGTCAGCAAATATCTAATCTAACGAAGCAGCAGATAGGAAATCTTTCTGAGGCACACTTCAGAGCTTTGGTTATGCAAATGCTTACAGACCTAACAGCAAATCTTAAACAAGACAGGGAAGGAATGAAGACTAGTATTACTGAAATGAATGAAAACACATACGAAACTAGTGGAGAGGAAAAGAAAACCAGGGATCAAATTAACAAATCGGAACATAGGGAAGGAACAGTCAACCAGTGCAGAAAGAGAAAACAAAAAGTGAGGAAAATGAGAGGCTCAGAAACCTATGGGAAAGCTCTAAGTGGGCCAATATCCAAATCGCAGGGTTGTCAGAAGGTGAAGAAGAATAACAAGAAATTGAAAAATTATGTGAAAAAATAATGAAGCAGAACTTCCCTAACTTGGGGAAGGAAATAGACTTACAGGTCCAGGAAGTACAGAGAGTTCCAAAAAAACAGGACCCAGGGAGAACCACACCAAGACACATTATAATCAAAATGTCAAAAATTAAAGATAAAAGAGAGAATCTTAAAAGCAGCAGGAGAGAAGAAAAGAATTACGTACAAAGGGGTCCCAATAAGACTATCAGCTGATTTCTCAAAAGAAACTCTGCAGGCAAGAAGGGACTGGCAAGAAATATTCAAAGTAATGAAAAGCAAAAACCTACCACCACGATTACTCTATCCAGTGAAGCTGTCATTCAGAATAGAAGGGCAGAGAAAGTGCTTCCAGGACAAAGTAAAACTGAAGGAGTTCATCAGATCCAAACCACTATTATATGAAATGTTAAAGGGACTTGTTTAGGAGAAAGAGGATCAAAACTATGAACATTAAAATGAAAACTGTATCACAAGAACCAACAACAGAAGCTAAGGAATTGAAACAAAGGCAATCTAAGTAGGCAACAAGAGTGGAAAAAGAACTATAGGCATGGGGAATATTACGGGGGGAGGTCAGCAGGGAGGGGGAAAGGGGGAATGGGAGGGAGATGGTATAGGAATTAAGAAGCATAGTAGGAGGGAGTGGAGTAGACAGGAAGATGTTGAGAAGAACTATATGCACAACCAATGGGCATGGACTAAGGTGGGGGGGCAACTGGAGGGAGGGTGGTCACTGGGTGGAGGAGAACAAAGGGAAAAGAAATTGGGACAACTGTAATAGCATAATCAATAAAGCATATTAAAAAAAAAAGTTGAATCCTCTAATTACCTCCTATCTAACTAGTAACAGACCATGAACATATTTGAAAACAGTGTTAGAACTGCTATTATTGTTTTCTGTTTTATATTTTGAAAGTGACTGATTAACCTGTATCTTCTTGATAACAAAAACCAATTATCATTAGTGTTACCATTAAATTACACAAATTATCCTCATACAGAGGGAAATAAGTTGCTTCCGATGCTTACTGTCTGATGGAAATCAAGCATATTAAGAGAATTCTGTGTCGTGTGTTGGGAGTAAAACAGATCAAACATTAGGGTGCATACAAACCACCTGGGGAATCTGCTAAAATGCAGATTCTGATGCAGTAAGTCTAGAGTTGGGCTTGAGATTCTGTATTTCTTTCTTTTCTTTTAAGATTTTTAAAATTTATTTTTAGAGAGAGGGGATGGGTGGGAGAAAGAAAGGGACAGAAACATTCATGTGAGAGAGGAACATCAATCAGTTGCCTCTTGCATGTGTCCCGACTGGGGACCAAACCTGCAACCCAGGAATGTGCTCTGACTGGGAGTTGAACTGGTGACCTTTCACTTTGCAGGTCGACACTCCAACCAACTGAGCCACACTGGTCAGGGTGAGATTTTGCATTTCTACCAAGCTCTAAAGTGATGGTTATGCTGCCAGTCCCCAGACCACACTTTGAGTAGCCAGGAAATAGAGAATAAAACAGAGGCTGTGAGAAAGAGATGGAGTATGTTAAACAGCTTGTCACTGTTTATTGCTGCAAAATGATTATAATTACTAAATACTTTCTGAATTTTTAATTAATGACAGAAAGATCAATTAGAAGAAGTCATTAGGTAAACTAAGTCATTTTTTAGAAAAGAAAAAAGCAAACAAAACATTGAAAACTAGTCTTTCAAGCTAAAAGGTAAACAATTTCTAGGAATGAACAAAACCAAGGCAATTTTTAAACTCCAGCAGCGTGTTATACGGTTTAATTTATAATTTAAAAAGTGCTCCTACAGAGCAGCAGATGGTTTTAGGGTTAAATTATCCTTGTTTCTAAAATTACCAGTAGAATTCAGATATGTAGCCTCACTGAAGAGTTACACTTCTTTTGTAATTATTATAACAGACGTGAAGAAGACAATTATGAGGAAATGAAAGGTAGGCAAGTGGTAGAGTTGAAGCTGACCCACCAGCCAACACTGACATCAATGCACTTTGTTGCCAACCAGCAAGAAAAGGCCAGCTTCACAGTCCACTTCCAAACATCAGTCACTTCCTCCCTACCTGACAGGAGGGCACAAAAACAATCAACACAGCAGAGATAAAATGTGATCTTGCTGACCAGTATGAGACATCTATTTGTCCAATGAGAATTCAGTGAGCTAAGAAGCAAATAAATCATCTTACTTAGCCTAAATGGAGTTATGAGGCAGAGACAGGGGGTGGGGGATGGGTGGGTAACAAAACAAAATAAAACAAAACCCTCTAAGCTCTCTTCCATATTTTAGGCTTAATGTGCTGCTAAGGCTAAGTAGGCTTGAAGGATAAAAACAAGGTCTCATCGTATTTGCTGAGGCAAAGCTGTTTTTTTCACATTTTACCTAACACTAGTGGCAAGAGGATAACAAATGGAAGGCTTCTAATAAATATTTTACCAATGAAATCTGTCTCAAGCTCCCCAACTCTTCTTTGGTTCAGGGTCCAAAACTGGAATTTTATATACAGAAACCTGTCTCAAGGTCTTTTTAGTGAGCAGGATAATTGTTAGAAGCAATAATGGGAGATGATGGGCCACTCAGAAATCATGGGTCAACTCAGAAAGGATGCATAGGTTTTTTTGGCTAAATACAAGGGACTTGGGATGCACAGGTCAGATTCATGAGACTCATTACATATTACTAATTACACTGAAGTTCCCTCAGGAAAAAAAATTAATTTGCATCAAGCAGATATAATTTAGAATTTAAATGATAAACTTTCCTTGTTCCTCTGGGATTTGTATTAACAGGACTTTAAGGACTTGGTAATAAAAAAACAAACAAACAAACAAAAAAACATGGTGCAGGGGTTATATAGCTATCAAAAATTTCAAGATTTGTTTTCACATGGAATCAATTATACATTGACTACAAATAATAGCTACTTTAATCGAGTGTTACATGGTTCCAATAACAATTTATTTAACATTTAAATAACACTATGTATCAGGCGCTGTTCTAAGTATTTTACAAATATTAACCAGTAACCACTGTAAGATATGAACTTCTATTATTCCCTCCTTACAGATAAGGAAACTGAGGACAGAGAGGTTAGGTAATGTGTCCAAGGTTATGCAGCAAGTGAGTGCCAGAGCCAGGATCCAAACCCAGATGGCCTGGCTCTACAGCCCATACTGCTACCTTCACTAATCCCTACAATGTAACTAAAGAATATAGTAATCGCTGCCTAACAAATACAGAAACCTAGGCTCAGTGAGGTTAAATAATTAGCCCAAGATCGCACAGCCAGGATTTGCATCTGTACTGTCTGATATCAAATTCCACATTCTTTGTGTGAAGCCTTGCTTGAACTGTGGTATCTGTGAAAACTTCCTCTAAATAATTCATAATTTTTATCCTTATCTAAGTATTTATTGTAAGTACCTCAGATTAGAAAAATTAAAGAATAAAACTAAATGCTCTTTACCTGTTTATAGCAAAAATAGCTAGGAGGAAATAGTACTGCATTTGCTAATACTAATGAAAGCCAATATTTCTTCGTATTCTGCCTTACTCCGAATGTCCTCTTGTATTCTGCAAAGGCTGGAGGTCTCATAGTTGAGGCAATGAGCACACACAGGTGTGGATGAGTGTATGGCTCATCAGTGTCTGACATCTTTACGCACTGGAGGAGAATGAATTAAGACGCTGATTTCAAAGCCACATTTCTGTATTTATTAAAATAAACTGTCATTTTCTGTTTTCTAAACAGAGACATTTTAATTTAAACCAAGTTTTGGTTTGCAAGAATGAAATTTCAACATATAAGATGGCCCACTTAGCAATTAAAAAGATCGTAAGTAGAATAAACAGAGAAAGTATAATTTAAGGGAATAATTTTATATTTTACTCTGGGTTCTTGCAATTTTTCCATGTAGCCCCATCTTTCCTAGTTGTGCTCAGATTTCTTAAATTCAGGAAGAATCCTATGAAATCAGAAGATGATGTTTTTAAAGGAAAGCAGGGCCATAAAAATGTTATAAAATCTATGGATACAAATAAATATCCTGGAGAAATTCTTAGATGTGTTGTTCCTGGAACACATCTAAGCTCTTGGTGGCAGGAGAACCCTTCCTGGTCTGGCTCTGCCTGTCTTTGCAGGCTCTCTTCCTATCATTCCTCATCTGCACCTACATCCCACCAGCTCTGCTCTGTAGTTTCCCTTCATCCTGAGTTTTCTGGCCTGCCTGCCTTTGTACATCTGCTCAGAACTGCCATCCATACCTCACCCGCTCAATCCATTCTCCCCCTATTGCACCACAAATGCTTTCTTCTTAAGCAAGTCTTAGCCAATAATTTCTTCCAGGCAGAGTCAGTCTTTCTTCTAGCCTTTACAGCAGTTACCTTTTTGTGTTGTATTTACTCAAAGGCCTGGTTCTGGATTAATTCCTTGAGGTGACAGCAGAGTTGAGCTTTCCTGTATTGCCGTTGTTTTGTCTTGAAATATTTGCATCTCCAGGACTTAGTTTAGGAGCACAGTAGATGCTTAATAAACATTTACTAAAATTTGGGTAAATGGTGGGGAGGATGACAGAAAAGAAATGTGTGCAAGAAGGCATTTGCATGATTTATGTACACTGGGTGTGTGTGTACATGTGCCTATACTTGTGAGGTATAAAATAAAGAACACTAAATGTATAAATACAGAATGTTGGGACCTAAAATGCGGTTAGTGAATACGCCCTGATGGATAACTGACAATGCTTGGAAATTGCAACATGGTGTAGTGGAAAAAACACAGACCCTGTCAGAGAGACCTAGGTTTGAATTCCAGGGTCTGTTACTTATTATCTGAGTTACCTTAGCAAGTTATTTAATCTTTTTGTATTTCAGTTTTCTCATCTAAAAACTGGCTAGAGCTAAGCAGCTCCTAGGGTTGCTGTGAAGATTAAATGATACAAGTGCCTAAATGTTAACTGTTACACTGTCTAACCAGAGAGAACAACTTTATGTCTCGGACATTTAACCTGTCCTCTAGATAAAAATGAGAAGGACTTGCAGTTTAGATATTCAAAGACAAAAATAAAAAACAAACAAAAAACTAGACATCTCATAATGACATCAGAAATACCGAGTTTACCTACCCATATTATAGTAGACATATTATAGTCAGGAAACACTGAGTATATTTTGTTTACGAGTTTCTTTAGTTCTACTTGGACATTTTCTTTTGAGAAGTTAGTGACAGAACACTTTGTAATTCCCAGAGCATATACCTCCTGAAAACACTCCCAAAACTCCTCTGAGGCATTGTTTTGTGAATTTTTTCTTTCGGTGATAAATGAATGCAAAGGTGAAGCAGTGGTTTCCCTTCTTTCTAAAGAGTTAAGGACTTCAAAAATCAAGAGTGTTCTTTGAAGAGAGCAATTTTGGGGCAGCAGATGTTTTCAAAGAGAAGTACACAAAAATTCCAGCGACATGCATTACAGAAGGTTGGCAAAAGGAGTGAAATGAATGAAACCGAAGGAAGGGGCCAGAAGAAGGAATAAAAACCCACAAATGGGAGAAATGAACACACATGAGAAACTATGGAAACACTAACAAAGTGGCTTGCGTTTTCAAAACAGAAATGACAAATCAATATAAATCTTTATATATATAAAATGGGAATTTAACAAATTAACTTTGTTTTATTAAACACTTTGTCTTATTCAGGCAATCCTGAATCCATTACCTCCCTGTAACATATGCAACATTGGCATTTCAGTTTAATTGTTGAAATTAAAGTAAATAAAAGTTAAAGTAAAGAAGGTAAAAATTAATTATTTATTTTCCTTAAAATGCTCAGGACAGAAACTAATGGGAAATGGCATAGACATAAACCAGTTATATGAACAATCAGAGGCTTTCTTTTTCCCCTAGAGGCTTTTAACTTACATTTTATACTCCAATGAGTTGTTTTCTCCCTAAACTTTCTCCAGTGAATATCTAACTTATCTAGTCAACCACTCTGTTCCCTTTTCTTAATCCTAGAACAAAATACCAGCATCTGCAATCTGTTAAACTTCTGCTTCAGTCCCCTTACCTTCTTCAAAACTGCAACCAAAATAACCCCCACTCTGTCCAACACTTTTAACGTCTATTGCTGCTGTTCTAGTTCAGACCCGCATTTTCTTAATTGGACTACTGCATTCGATGCCTCATTAATCTTCCTGTCTTTAGTCTTATCCACATCTCCCACCTATCTTTGCTGCCAGAGAGACACATCTTTCTAACATGTAAATCTCAATTGTCATCCCAACTCCACTTCACCCCTGTCCCCACCCTAAAATTTTCAATAGGTGAGACTTCTAATGACCTGCAGAATAAACTCCAAAATCTTTTTCATGGCACTTGAGACCCTTCATACTCTGATCTTTGCCTATCTGTTTCTCCTGTATCATTCTACATTCCTCCTTTTTCTTTTTCCTGTCTGTAACCTCAGTGCAGCCACCAAGCCAAAATTAGGAGCAGGGTATAGTGCACTGCTGCTCTAGAACCACCAGTCCCTGTCCTCCAGCAGAGCCCCACAAATGGACCTGGACACAAATCAGACTGAAGATACAAATGAGACACCAGCTGTAGCCCTGCCCCTCTGTATGTTAATAATGAACTGATTTCCCTTCTAAGGAAATGAATAAAATACACTTGTTTTTGGAGAAAGCTTGACGTAATCAGTAGAAATGCACCCAGATCTCTGCCTCTACTTCTGTTTCTGCATAAACCCAGCAGAATGGCTCACAACTGATGATGTCAGAGCCAGCTGTGTCCCAGTTACCTGCTATTTTGATATTCATGTTGTTATCCAGCAGGAGATTTTCAGCCTTCAGGTCACGGTGCACAATCTTCCGACCATGACAGTAATCAACAGCAGACAGGATTTGCCAGAATTTTCGCCTGGCCTCAGACTCATTCAACCGGCCGTGATTAGCAAGATAGTCTGTAAAAGAAGAGAGAATTTAGAATATTTACCAAAATAGAATGACCCCACTAGTAGGATTCAGAATTTTTTTTTCTCACAAAGCTTTTATAATGACTAAAGGTTAGTGTTCAAATAACATGCTGTTTTCCAAGTTTCTTGCCTTGAGAAAAGTAATTCCAATCCTATTTCTCTGGAGTCCAGAAAAACAGATTCCAAGACCAGACAATAGCAAGTGGCATAATATTCACAGTAGAATTCAAAATGTCTTTTATGCCCAAGCTCTCCCTCTGTTCTTTTTTTGAAAAATTTACTGAATATTGAATATTCCCAACCACATTTAAAAAATAAAATTTATGTATAACAAAGAACGTGAATCAATTCTCTGACACCCCATCAGACAAGGGTTATCTTTCTTTTAAAAAATGAGATACAGTGGTTCCTGGAAGTAGCTTAAATAATTCACACCCTGTTCTCTTAATCAAAGGAGCAGTTCAGATCTACCCAAGAATATGGAGACTTGTTCTTGAAACCAAGCACTCTTATGATAGACAATGTTCTCTAAAAAATATACTTTGCAAGATCCCTTAGCTAACTTTGTTGAATATTATAGTCTCTATTAAAGCAGTTTACCTGAAAATTAACGCTGCATGTTTATATAATTTTAATAGAATTAAATATTCAACTCGCACAAGTTTCCCACGAAGATTTTAAAGGCCTTTAAAATGATCTTTTGAGGGAAAGAAGGGCAACATAAATCATGACAGGCTTTGCTAGTTAATTATTTTCCCAAGTAAGGAAGTGTATGGGTGAATCAATAATCATAGTCACCTTCACACATTTTCTGCTCTAGGCTATGTGGTTTACTGGTTTTCAAATTTTATGTTTTGGGTTCATGTCATCCTCAATATTTACTATAAAATTTACTAACAGTTGTACAGCCCTTTACAGTTTATAAAGCATGTTCATATTACAGTATCTCACTTAATCTTCCTAAAACCCCTATGTAACTATTACTCTAATTCTTATTTATTTTTATTATACATTATTTTTTATTGTATTTTTTCCATTGCTATTTAACCCATATCCTCTTCTATCTCCACCCCCTCTCCCCCACAATCACCACAATGTTGTCCCTATCCATGAGTTCTTTCTCTTTTTTTTTTCTCTTGATCCTTCAACCCTGCCCCCTGCTCTAATTCCCATTTTATATTTGAGGAAACTGGTGATCAGAGGAATTAAGTAATCTGGCTGAATTTGCTTATTTAGTAAGTGAATGGCTGATGTAGAACTAGGAACTCTGAATTTTTATTTATTTATTTTTACTGTATCAAGTTGCTGGTTTATTAGACTCCTCCTGAAATCCTAACCATCCTTTCAAAACCCTGCTTAAATGCTGTTTTGATCTTAAACAGTCCCTCATCACTCCAAATAGAAATAAATCACTTCAACTCTCCTCTCTGAACTCAATGCTTATAACACAGTCTCACATTTTAATTATCTGCATCTAATCATAAATACTCCAACACGTGTTCATGTTTGTATACACACACGACCCTAATTCTAACACACTGTTATAGAAATAAAAGATACCTTCATTAAAGCTTCCTTAGGATAGGGATCACGTCACTTTTCCCTAAACTCCCCACAATGCTTAGCACTATGTACAAAACATCTTAGGTAGAGCACTTAAATACTCAGTTACTTAAGGTCTTATTATGGATGCTATCATGAACCTTTCCACAAATAGTATTATAAAAATGTAGAGTAGTAGTGTTATATTCTACAAGTTACAGCCTTTAAATTTAAGTGGACATTTTGTATACTGTTTTATATCTGCTATTATCAGAAACTGAGAGATAATCATTTCATCTCATCTTCCCTTTGCCTTTACAGAGGCCACATAGTAGCTATTCATCATTTCGAAAAGGAAAATGGATCATTTAAGAATATGCAGAAATTTGAGTCAAAATGTCCAAATTATGTTTAAGTAAACTGGCAAGCAGACAATGTGCTTTCTATTCATTAAGAGTTTATAGTAGTGCAGCTAACCGTCTTTAAAGTTTCTTTTCATTTAAAATGTTTTCATTTGAAAGTTAAACTATGTCTGTGGTATCATCAAAGATGTTTAATTTACAGGCAAGAAGAACGTCAAATGCCTTGCAACTGGGTGTCTTTCCAATAAGACAGTCTTACAGATTTAGAGACTTGTTTGTGGGTTATGTTACATAAATTAACATGTGTTTTCTGTTTTAATAGGGCATAAGCCTATGATCTCATTACTTGAGTGGTTGTCTGTACGTATAGGCCTCACTTAATCCTGTCTGCAGCGCTGCCTCCTGAGACTCAATGGATTGGCTGAACTAAGTGGCTGGGTTGGTGAAGTATGGGGTGCTCTGTGGGCTTCACTTTAAAACTGGTTTTTCTTTTCTATCCTAATGGCTTGGACAGAACGGGCCCAGAGGTCTGAGAAGGGGGGAAACCTAAAATATTTCCCTCAGCCCAAACTAAGTATAACGGGCAAAAGGGTTTTGGACAGATGAGATGTGCCTGGCACACCTTCCTCCGAAGAAGCCCTTCTTTTCCCTAATGTGGAACATTGAAAAATTAATCCCTGCCTTCTGTTATCTAGTGGTTATGGATTGAATGATGTCTTTCAACCCTGTTGCCAAATCTGTTGCCCCCAGAATACAACAAGGACGCCAGCCTGTTAAACCAAGCACGCCGTTGTCCGGGGACAGCCAACTGACCTGGAGTCTGCACGATCCTTCCCCATGTGGGAAGGCTACCCTCCCCTCCACACCCCCGCTCTTATTAGGGATTTCTGGACCCAAGGGTAGGTAGGACGACGACCGTGTCCAGCTTGAAGCAGCTAGAGGAGCTCGAGACCTTCGCCCATTGTCCTTTATAAGATTATAAAGGGACTTAAGTCTGAGAGGGAGGGATTATTTTTTATTGTTAAAATGATTAATTAATCATTTATTTATTTAAAAAAGTAGAAGAAGAACATATGAAAGGGTGAAGCAGGAGAGTTTGTATGTATGACTCATGGGCATGGACTTGGGGGGGGTTGCTGAGGTAGGGGCAGTGCTGGGTGGAGGGGAGCAAAGGGGAAAAAACTGGAACTTTTGTAACACTATAATCAATAAAATATACTTTAAAAAAAATGAGTAAACCTGAGCCTCCTTCTATACTGGATGAGCTGGGAAATCCATAATGAAGGTTTAGACCTTGGGGCAAACATAATTTAATGAGGGGAATGCAATGTTTTTTGTGAAAGAAGCTCTTTTGAAGGACTATCTTTCCTACTACTTCACACCATGTGCTATTTAAATTATATCTCAAAGTGAGGCAGTTATTTCATAGGCAAATGACTGGCTTCCCAGACAGATAAAATTTTTTCCTGTTGAAAATGCTGAGTCAATATGCATTAGTGGAAAAGAATTTTAAGATTTTGGCAAAACAGAGAAACCTAACATCTGAAGTGAACACATTCAGGTTAATATATATGGAAAAAGAATTCCAAATGTTTCCTACAAAATGAGTCTTGGGAAGCACACATGAATCTACAGTAATTGGTATTTGTTTGAAGCAATCAGTCAAAAACTGGTACCACCACTGCCAAGGGGAAAGAAAAGCTTTGAAGCTTGGCAAGAAGGGTACTGTCTGAAAAACAAAGGCATGGTACATTCAAACCTAAAATTATCATGTAAAGCCACAGTTGTCACATGTCAATAAATATATAGCACATAGTGTGAAGAAAGTGACACCTGCATTCGAGAGATTCAGAGACCAACTATTTAAAGAAGTGATGCTTTCAAACCTTAAGCAAAAATCTAAGCAAGTAATACCTATTATCTTCCCCATTCTTTATAATTTCTGCAGTGTAGGCATCCTCCAAAACTATATCATCTACTGAGAAATCAGTAACGGAAGTAACTGAGGCAAAATCCTGTCTGCAAACAAAATCAGTTTAGGTATACATCACCCTCTGTGAAGGGCACTGTTATCAATCCAACCTCTAGTTAATAAACACAGACCTCAAATTAACATGCAAAAAGCACACTTATACTTCACTTTAAAATCTTATTATAGAAAAAACTTAGGAGTGTCATAGCACTTCTCTACACTAATTGCCTATGTGTGTATTTTTTGAAAGTATATTTTATTGATTATGTTGTTACAGTAGTCCCAATTTCTTTTCACTTTGCTCCCCTCTCCCCAGTACCCTCATACCCCCCAGCAATCTGACCCCCTTAGTTCATGTCCACAGGTCATGCATATAAATTCTTTGGTTTCACCCTTTCCTATATTATTCTTAACTTCCCCTATTTTGTAACAACCAATTATGCTTCTTAGTCCCTGCACCATTTACCCATTTCTTCCCCTTCCCCTTCCCAGCTGATAACTCTGCAAATGATCCCCACACCTATGATTCTGTTCCTGTTCTAGCTGTTTGCTTAGTTTTTGTTTTTATTTTTTAGATTCAGTTGTTGATAGTTGTGAGTTTGTTGTCATTTTAGTGTTCATGGTGTTGATCTTCTTTTTCTTAAATAAGTCCCTTTAACATTTCATATAATAATGGTTTGGTGATAATGAACTCCTTTAGATTTTTCTTCTCTGGGAAGCTCTTTATCTGCCCTTTCATTCTAAATGATAGCTTTGCTGGATAGAGTAATCCTGGTTGCAGGTCCCTGCTTTTCATCACTTTGAATACTTCTTGCCAGTCCCTTCTTGCCTGCAAACTTTCTTTTGAGAAATCAGCTGATAAGTCTTATAGGCACCCTTTGTAGGTAACTCTGATTTTCTCTTGCTTCTTTTAAGAGCATCTCTTTATCTTTACCTTTGGCATTTTAATTATGATGTGTCTTGGTGTGGTCCTCTTTGGGTCTAGCTTGTTTGGGACTCTGTGCTTCCTGGACTTGTATGTCTATTTCCTTTGCCAAATTTGGGAAGTTTTCTTTCATTATTTTTTCACATTAGCTTTCAATTTCTTGCTCTTCCTCTTCTTCTTCTGGCACCCCTATGATTCGGATGTTGGAATGTTTAAGTTGTCCCAGAGGTTCCTCAGCCTCTCCTCCTTTTTTTCCAATCTTGTTTCATTCTGTACTGGTTGACTGTTTTTTTCTTCCTTATATTCCAAATCAGTGATTTGAACCCTGGTTTCCTTTTCTTCACCATTGGTTTTGTGTGCATTTTCCTTTGTTTCACTTAGCATAGCCTTCAATTCTTCTCTTATGGGTTTGCCGTACTCAAGCATATCTGTCAAACCGGTAAGCATCTTTATCACCAGTGTTTTGAATTCTGCTCTTAGGTTCGCTATCTCCTTGTCGCTTAGTTCTTCCACTGGAACCTTGATTCATTTCCCCTTTTGGGCCATATTTCTCTGTCTCCCCATTCTGACAGGCTCCTGTGTTTGTTTGCCTCCACATCCCAGGTAGAGCTGTTGCTCCTGTTTTATTGTAAGGGGCGGAGCCTTAGGTATTTGTCAGTACAGGGTGACCTGGTTAACCACATTGTGGCTCTGTGTGTGGGGGAGTGGTCTGAGAGGGAACAATGCCACTTGCTCAGCACTCACCCCTTTTCCAGGTACTTCTCCTGCTTCTGTATAGGACTGACACCTCTCTAGCTGTTGCCCTGGTATTATTCCCAAAGTGGGTGGGTCTGTGGATGTTCTAGAACTGTGGGGGCCCTTTAAATAAGCAGACTCTGCTGAGACTGGCAGTTTTTTCCTCCTACCAAATCCCACTGGTTTGCACAGTCAGAAGCAATGAGGCTTGATTTCCCCTGGTGCTGGACCTGTGAGCTGCACAGTCTGCTGTGGTGCTGGGAACGCTCCCCAGGAGTCCCTTTTGATTTTTTAAAATGTTTGACTGCACTTTCCGCCAGCCTGCCACTGCCACCGCTGCCACCACACTGCATTCTCTCCGCCCCGACTCCATCCCTCCTACCTGTCTGGATGAGTATTTCTTCTCCATATCTTTGTTAGACTTCCATGCAGCTCAGTTTTCTGGAACTTCTGGTTGTCTCTAGTTTTGAGGTAGTTGTATTCCTTCACAGTTGTGGAGGGAGATGCAGGGTGTCTGTCTAGGCCTCCATCTTGGCCGGAAGTTCTATGTGTATATTTTTGTTGAATAAATACTACTGCCAAAAAATTGTTTTTCCCTATATTTGCACTTTTACTGATTGTTAAGTAAAATGTAATTTTATGTTTGTTGACTTTAATAACAAAACTTAAAAAAAATCCTCACCTGAGGATATGTTTATTAATTTTAGAGAGAGATGAAGGAGGGTGAAAAAGAGATAGAAAGAGAGAGAGAGAGAGAGAGAGAGAGAGAGAGAGAGAGAGAGAGAGAGAGAGAGAGAACACTGATTGGTTGCCTCCCACATACACCCCAACTGGGAATCAAACCCACAACTTTTTGGTGTATGAGACAGTGCTTCAACCAACTGACCAACCCAGCCTGGGCACAAAATTTTTTAAGGTTGTATTTTATTATGTCCTTTTGCTTTTCTGGTAATTGGTTTTTATTGTATATTATAAAAGTCATGGTCTGTGACAGATTGGACAATTAAAAGTTGGTTTTTCAATACTGATAGTTTGAGAAATACTGGTATACACAAATACACAGGCAATCAAAATATGCTGTGATGAAGGCTAGAACAAAAGTAAATATATCCTAATATATTATTTTTGTTGACCATTTTAATTTTTTATCTTTTTATTATGAAAGTTTCAAATATACATTAAAGTGGAGAAAACAGTATAAAGAATTCCCGAGATTCAAGAGTTCTCAACATTTTGCTATACTTCCTTCATTTATCCTTTTTTCCTTTTTAATTCTTTTTTCTCTGCAGTAACCTAAAGAAAATCTTGGCATAATTTTGTTTCACCCTACTTTTATATGTATTGCTCTCTAAAAAACACCCAACATTTTCTTATATAACCATAATACTACTATCACACCTAACATAGTTGACAATTTCTTAATATCATCAAATACAGTCTGGATTCAGATTTCCTTTTTTAAAATCTTTCGCTAGCTACAAATTTTCTTAATTTTTTCTCATGAGATTTTTTTTCATTTTTAAAAATATTGCAGTTGTCCCATTTTTCTCCTACTGCTCTCCCCTGCCCTGCCCACCTCTCCCCTCTCCCACAGTCAATTCCCACCCTGTTTTCCGTGTCCATGGGTCATTTATACATGTTCCTTGACTAGACTCTTTTCCTTCTTTCCTCCCTTGCTTCCCCCACGGCTCTGGTCACTGTCAGTCTGTTCTTGTTTCCATGCCTCTGGTTCTATTTTGCTCATTTGTTTGTTTTGTTCATTAGGTTCCTGTATTATGTGAGATCATCTGGCATTTGTTTTTTGCTGCCTGGCTTATTTCACTAAGCACAATACTCTCCAGTTCTATCCATGTTGTTCCAAAAGGTAGAAATTCCTTCTTCCTTTCCATTGCATAGTATTCCATTGTGGAAAAGTACCAGTTTTTTGATCCACTCATCTACAAATGGGCACTCAGGCTGTTTTCAACATTTGGCTGTTATAAATAGCGCTGCTATGAACATAGGGGTACATAGGTTCTTCTGAAATGGTGTTTCAGGATTCTTTGGGTATACTTCCTTAGTTGGCTATTGGAATCAGGATCCAAACAAGATATAAATTTTCTAATTACTTATTTTGTCTTTGGAGTCCTTTTATTCTTTAAAGTTCTTCAGTCCACCCCACCCCATCCCTTTTCCCATGCCACTTACTTATTGAAGGAACTGGATTGGCTGTACTAAAATCTTAATTTGTTTTTGCTTCTTCATAATATTGTTTACCTTATTCTTCTATCATCTGTGTTTCCTTTAAATTGGAATTCAAGTATAAGGAATAAAACAGATTCAGGTTTAATTTTTTTTGGAGAATGGCAAGAATATGTCATAGGTACATCTAGTAGGAAGGATATCATATCCCACTTTTAGGAGTGCTAAGATTGATCAATAGATTCTAGGAATGATAGATTGATCCTTCAAAAGAGTCTCATCACTCTTTCTCCTAATATGGCTCTAAAGCTCAAGTATACATCAGAACTTTTAGAGGGCTTGTTAGAACTTATTGCTGTGACCTACCTCCAGACTTTCTGATATATAGTAGGTGTTGGAAAGGGCCTATGAATTTATTATTTATATATTTAAAAAAATACTCAGGTGATGCTTAAAATGCTGGAACAGGGGTCACACTTCGAGAATCACAGCACTGAGTTTAGTATTCATTAGCGGTCATACCTGAATCAATTACTTTACCAGGTGTTGCAAAATCATGATTTTCCTAATTTTTTATTCCTGCCACATTTATTCAATAAAATTCTTCTAAAGAAAAGAATTTTCTCTCGTCACGGCTATTTAGTTATCCTGAAATACAACTAAAACACGTGAGGAATGATAAATGCTTAATTCTTTCTCCTAAGTATTAATTTTCAGAATAAAGGGTTAGTACACTGGCTACCTCCAAAGGTATCTATTAGGATTTTATGTGCATGTGGGTTTTTTAAAAAAAAAAAATTTATTTATTTAGAGAGAGGGTAAGGGACCTGGCCCGCAACCCAGAGATGTGCCCTGACTGGGAATCGAACCAGTGATCTTCTGATTTACAGGCTGGCACTCAATCCACTGAGCCACACCAGCCAGGGCTGTGTGTTTATTTTTATTTTTAATAGCTTTTTTTCCACCTATATTTAACTTTATTTTCTCTCTCTCTCATATGATTCTCTTAACTATCATAATGAGTGCATAGATTCTTATTTATTCAATTTCAATCAACTGTAATCATCACACTTTTTGATGTTCAAAATTTTCCATCTTTCACCAATGGAAACCCCTTTATAATGTTTTTGTTTTTTAATACGACCACAGAAATATTCAATACCTTTATTACTTTCTGACATAATAAAAATGTCTCATGCTTAACTTGAATACTTCCTGCCTTATACCTGGAAACAGTCATTTCTCCAGGAAGCCTTAGTTCTTTTTACTGGGAATGGTCTCTGGGTGCTTGGATGCTTTTTAGTTAATTGGGTTGGTACTATTTCTAAGCCTTTTCAGGGACAGGGCTAGGAAATAAGTACTTTTAAAGAGAAAAATAATAATGAATTCATTCCATTTCAAATTTAAAGTTACAGGAATTACTTTTCTTTGGTTTTTATATTTGCATTTCTTTTTCTCTTACATAAAAGGTCCTGGTTCTTAACATTAACATATACTACTTGTTTTATCCTAAAATAGTTATGAAATATATTCAAAATAGCTATACTAATATTACTACTAACAATAAAATTACTAGATGAAGTTTAAAAGTTAACATTTCTTTGCAATTCCCTTTATTTTGAGATTATATTGTCCTAAGAACACACAGTACAAATACAATGTTTTAAAATTACTTGAAAAGCTATCTCTGTGTGGTGTGTTGCCAGCATGATATAAAGATAGTACATTTATGTTTGTTTTTAAATATTAGAGATTATTTTCCTTTTTGATTTAACTTTATTTTGTGAATATATAAAACAGTTAGCTTATGTTTAATATGACTCCAAAGTTAAAACTGTGTGATAGCGTACAGTCCTAGAAGTCTGTCCCTATCCCTTGACTAAAGATAACTATTTTTATTAGTTTTTGGTTTACCCTTTGTGTTCCATTTTATATATGAAAATATGTATATATAATTGTATTCTCCCTACTTCTTACATAAAAACATTTACCCTTTTTTCTCTACAACTCATAGCAGTACACAGACATCTTCCATACTTTTTTTACTTTATTGCATATACTAAGTTAGTAGCGTGGTGCCAAGGATAAAGGCTCAGGAGTAAGGCTGACCTGGGTTCAAATTCTGTCTTCATACTTGCTAACTATGTGACCTTGAGCAAATTACTTAACCTCCCCAAACCTTCATTTGCTAATCTAAAAATAGGGATAATAACAGAATCCACCTCACAAAGTTATGTGAAAACTAAATGGAAAAAGCAATTGAGAAAGAAAAAAAAAAACCCAAAAACCACTTCATGGTGCCTGACACATGTAAGTGCTCAAAAATGTTAGCTAATATTATTTCAACTACGATAATTACTATTGTTATTACATTGTCAGAGGCTGACTCAGGCTACCTTCCTTTTCTAACTACCATCTGTTCACTAGGCTCTTATGATATGGTTTCTACTTTCACATTCTGTTGATATTGTTTTAAAGTCACCAGTAACTTCCCTAGTCTAAAGCCATTTATCTTTTCTCAGTTCTCACCTTTTATGACCTTCCATTAAATTTTATACTTAACTTGTTTTCAAAATAAACATCTCTCCCCGTTGATTTTGTGTTTATCTAGTTTTCCTCCATTTCTTTCACTAACTGGCTCTTCTTTGTCATCTAACCATATAAAACTACCATAATCTAGTTCTGGCTCTTTGCCCTTCTTTTTCTAAACTCCCTCCCTTATAGAATTAACCTAAGTTATTACTTTCTTGGGGATAGCCTCCAACCTCCTTTATTTTTAGCTGGATGATGTAGTTCTCTTTCATACTCTTCTAATTTAGTGCTTATCCCATGGATGCCTCTTTAGTCACTCCAGTCAAGACATGTCTTAACACTAGCCTGGGGCCTTCTGCTCACAAATTCTATTGAGAATCTAATAAAAATTATATTTACATACAAACACACATAAAATTTGGTATGAAATTTCGAGGGGGTCTATAAAATCTTAGGTTTAATACAGGTTAAGAGTTCTGCCTTGGGAGATTTCATTCACTGATTAGCATTTTTATAAAAACAAACTCCAGATTTGCCAAGCGCATTTGACCTTTCAATAGTTGCTCAATTGTACATCTACACAGATTTTTCTTTCTGCTACTGCAGTGTTACCAAGACTGAGCTCATCTTTCTTTTTATAAACCTCATTACCACCTTCTAAGTCACTATAACTAACATCTTGTCACTCAACTTCAAAAATTCAAGAGTCTCTTATAGCAACCCCTAAATTAAGTATAGCTGAAGCAGCAATACATAGGTTTCAAGTTATATAAAGTTTTATATAGTATAACTAATAAATGTTTTTACTCCGTATTTATCGGTAAGTGTAGATTTCATAGCACAATGCCTAACACATAATAAATGCTCAGTAAATGTTAGCTGCTATCATCTTCATCACCATCATCACCTACACCAGCACCCAGTGACATCCCTTTTCTCCCCCCAGGGATAAGGGGCAGCTTTCCCAGCATCTTATTAAAGTGGAGAAACCCAGCCAGTTGTGTTTCCTTAAGTTTTAGAGAAATCAGAATCTTTGAATGAGTATCTTTAAGCTTAATAGTCTTTAGTAAGAAATTATTAGCATCTATTAAAGCTGGAGCTGAGTAATACACCAAAAGATTAATAAGTTATGCAATTAATTACTTAATGTTAAAATTAATTAATTTGTAATTTCATCAATTTGTAATTTGGGAGTAAAAAGGCTGATGCTATTTTATTAATTTAATTTAATTCAATGCAATTTTATTCTATTATTTTTTTATCCTCACCTGAGAACATGCTTTTGATTTTAGAGAGAAGGGAAGTGAGGGAGGGAGAGCAGAAGAGAAACACTGATCAATTGCCTCTCATATGTGCCCCAACTGGGGACTGAACCTGCAACCCAGGCATGTGCTGGGATGGAATTGAACCCACAACCTTTTGGTTTACAGGACAGTGCTCCAACCAGCCCTGGCTGGTTTGGCTCAGTGGATTGAGCGTCGGCCTGTGAGCTAAGTGTCGCTGGTTCGATCTTCCAGTCAGGGCACATCAGAGAAGGAAAACTCTGACTCCAAAAAACCTCCGCTGCCTTGCGGCATACCTCTTCAGGGGAAAGGCTAAGGGAGTAAACCCCGACAGAAAATCCAGAGCCGGAGTCCCTAAGGCGGTTTGACGTTGTAGTCAACACCGGCAACTCCTGCGGCGCACCTGAAGCCAAGCTGTATTGACTCCGTCTTTCCCTTGGACCCTTCAGCTGCGAAGAGAGGGGGGGTCTGCTGCACGGGCAACAGCAGACCCTCCATATCACCCTGCCCAGGCTCTGTAGCTTCAGCTTCACTGGAGAGGACACTCCAGCGTCATCGCAAGATGTCGATTCAACACGGGAGGAGACAGATACCGTGTCACTCCCGAGTTGGACTGCACAGCCATTCTCGGCGGTGCAGATAGACTCTTAAGAAGCTACACCATCGTCTCTCGAGACGGACGGCTGCCGACGACGGCTCCAACCAACTGAGCCACACAGACTAGGGCAATGCCATTTTAGTACTTTGTGCTTAACTAGCCTTTTTAAGAGGCTCAAACAAAACAAACAAACAAAAAAACACCACACCCCATACCTCAGATAATTAAATCCTGATCAAAGGTACCTAATCCACAAATCTACAAAAACTTCACACCTTTTATCACTATATTTGAAGACAAATAGTGTTTTTAGGAATATAATCACTATAAGCCCTGAGGCTCCAACAATGTAATCAAAATCGGCTAATTTGTCCTCTTCAAAATATGTTGAAGATCCTTTATTTTTGATCCCCAGATTCAAATTTCTACTCATCTTTTTCTCCAACATTTCTTTCCTTTAATCAGTACAAAATGTTGCAGTAAAATAAAACTATTTCACTGTAGCTCAGCACTCTAGTCTTTATCAACTTAGATTGTCCTGGTTCTAATGAATCATTCTTAGATAAAATAAAACAAAGAAAGAAAGGTCCATTATTGAAATAAAACCTTGAAAATGTTTTTAGTAAATTAATGTATATATCACTTTACACTGTGAACAATAATAAAAAATGAATTAGGTGTATGATCTGTATTAAATTAGGATAACTTAATTAGATTATAATATTACTTATCATATTAAATTATATTAAACTTAACCTTGAGACACATTTATAAATATGAAACTATAGACTTTAAAATATTTTGCCTTTTTCTGTTTGTTTTTCTTATTATGTAATCATTTCAAGTTGTGTGCTCGACAAAAATTAAAGGAAATTGTGGTGGTGGTATACTCTGGCAATTTAATTGTGCTTTCACCAATTTACCTACATTTGACTGTTCGCATCTGTAAGACTCTGAATCAGTTCCTCCTGCTATGTGGAACTACTGAAGCAACCCACATTTCTCTTCTGAGAAATGAGTTTTTAGGCACAATACATAGTTTAAAGTGTTACAAATTATTTACAATTGACTTCCATGATTATATCTTAACATTTTCAGCAACAATTAAAAGCAATACGGACAAACTTTTCTAAAATTATTTATAACCTCATATAGAAGTCAATAGGTTGCAATATCTAATGATAGCAACGGATATCAAACAGAAGACTTCAAAAAGTTTCATATCTTTAATAAAACACACAACTAAAATAAATTTCTGATTTCTTTGTACATAGGGAGATTTCAAAAATAAGTCCTAGAGTCAAATAAGCCAGACTTGGGATGCTGCTTCTACTTCTCACTGCTGTGTGACCTTCGACAAGTTATTCAGGTCCTGGGTGAGTTTGATTTCCCAGTAATAAACCCCAAGTTTTGTTCTTTGTGGGAGGTCCTACCTTAAACCTCTTCACACATAAACTCTAACTTGATGGCAAAGAACCTTTAAGAGTGTTTAATTTCTTCATTTATCCATTGGCTTCTGTCCATAAACTCTTAATTTCTTTACCTTGTTGCATGAAAATATGCTGTCTGTATTATCTAATAAGAACCTAGTAGTTACAACACAAAGTATGCATTAGAAAAAAATCTGTATTCCCAATTGTGAATTTAATAGGGCAAATCAAACAAGAAGGTTTATAAAAATGAACATGTAAGAGAACATGATTTTTGGCTCAGTTTTCCATATATATGCACAGATCTTAATAAACACCCCCCCCCAATTATGAATCAGAATAAAATCAATTACAAAAGAATAAAGAGCACAATAGCATACAACTACCTGGACCCTCAATTGTACTGATTCTCTTCGGGCCAATGTCAGAGCACAATGCTTTCTCCCTCATGGAATCAAATTAAAGAAGAAAGTTGAACTCTATTGTGAGTTTAAAGCGTAAGAGTTGCCTATTTATTCATTCATTCAACAAATAGTCGGTGACCTCTTTGTGTTAGCCACTACGTTTGGCACTTTGCCCTCATGGAATTTCTTTTTGGGCGGAGGAAATGATGATAAATAGAACAATAAAACTTATAGAGTATAATTAATGCCAGAGAAACAAGGTGATCTGCTGGAAAAGTATCTGGCAGAGGCCACTTTTGACTGGGTGATCAGGAAGAGTCTTTATGACATGGTACTATTTCAACAGGGGAGAAAAGCATTCAAGAAACGATATAGCACACTCATGAAGCCGAAAGGACATCAAATGAGGCTAATGCATAAAGAGCAAGGAAGAAGGGAAGGCATATGATGAACTGAAGACGTAGATGTCAAGCTCAGTAGGAATATAGAAGCCTAAGGAAGGAGTCTGTATTTTAAAATATTGGGAAACCATTTAATGGTTTTAAGTAGGTGAGAGACCTGATCTAATTTACATTTTAAAAGCACTTAAAAATAATCTGAAACTATTAACTTATTTTAATAAGCTGTACAGTCCCATTAAGCCCTGGCTGGTTTGGCTCAGTGGATTGAGCGTCGGCCTGCGAGCTAAGTGTCGCTGGTTCGATCTTCCAGTCAGGGCACATCAGAGAAGGAAAACTCTGATTCCAAAAACCTCCGCTGCCTTGTGGCATACCTCTTCAGGGGAAAGGCTAAGGGAGTAAACCCCGACAGAAAATCCGGAGCCGGAGTCCCTAAGGCGGTTTGACGTTGTAGTCAACACCAGCAACTCCTGCGGCGCACCTGAAGCCAAGCTGTATTGACTCCGTCTTTCCCTTGGATCCTTCAGCTGCGAAGAGAGGGGGGGTCTGCTGCATGGGCAACAGCAGACCCTCCATATCACCCTGCCCAGGCTCTGTAGCTTCAGCTTCACTGGAGAGGACACTCGAGCGACATCGCAAGATGTCGATTTAACACGGGAGGAGACAGATACCGTGTCACTCCCGAGTCGGACTGCACAGCCATTCTCGGCAGTGCAGATAGACTCTTGAGAAGCTACACCGACAGTCCCATTAAGCAAAAATTCAAACAAAAAATTAAGCACCCCTATGGCGATGGTCCTGATAGCTGATGTGAGAGCCACGAGAAGATAAAATTCAGTCCCTAATGCAAACAAATTTACAATACATATGAGAAAAGAAAGTTAAATAATAAGAACTTTAATCAGCCCTTCCAAACAATAATAGAAGAGATGTCATGAGGCAACACTGGCTTACAGACACGATGAGATACTGTCTGAAACATCATATGTTCTCTTAATTCCAGAACAATAGCTTGGTTTTCTTACTGACTTTGATACAGGCAGCAACATTTCATTAACTGTCCCAGAACTGTTTTTTTAGGCAGTGATTTCTTAAAAAAAAAAAAAAAAAAAAAAAAGTCAACTGAATAACCTAGGAAAGTACCAAGAGTCATATTGAATACTGCCAGGTGATGATGTCATCTCAAAAACATTAAAACATTCCAGACAATTCACTAAATAGGTATTTTCATCTCACCTATTTTTATCATCTCTGCAGGATCTCAAAGTCTGTTGTGAATTACTTCTAAGTAATGACTATGACTGGACTAATAAAATGAATCACTCTAAGCTGAACTACTGATGCTGTGTACTATTTACTCAGTTTGTGGTAGTATTATAATAGTATTTATAAATGCAATCTGGTCACACTTCTAACATGTTCTTTACACACACAAATACATCCCGAAAGCTATTTTGATATGGAATTATTTCTTAAGAAGGAAAAAAATATAGTCCAAGAAAAGACTACAGTTTATCAAACCATGCAATTATTAGAAATTGGGATTGAAATGCCCAACTTGGGTAATAAGATACTGATGATGAAGGAAGCAAATCTGTTAATTTTAATATTCTGGTTTTTGGATATTTGTACTCTGAACATACATTTTTAGCAAATAATTGAGATCTAACACATCGTCATCATTCATTCATAAGTCAAAGGGCAAATATATTGTTTTATTTTTTCATTGAGCCTTCAGGTGAGCTGAGAGAGGCAAACAATGAAGTCAGGCTAGATTGGTTCATTCAGAAATGGAAAGAGAACTCAAGAGTGTAGTTTAAGCTCTGCTGCGTAAGAACATTTTTCAATGAGGCTCCTGCAAAAAAAATTGAATTAAATGGCAAATCAAGTTTCTTGGGTAAACAAGTTCTGAAAAAGTCAAGCCCTGCCTCCTAACCCCCAGTTTATCAGCCAGTGGTCTGACTATGATGTATGTTTCCTGGGGTCTCATATATTAAGTAATAGTGACACCGTGAAGTCACTTGTCAGAGGAGAAAGGGTAACAGTGAAAGGGAAGGGTAGCTGGAAAAACAGTAACAACAACAAGACCCTACCTATCTACTATTCAGGAATCAAAAAGGACAGTTCAGTAACAAACTGACATTAATAAGGTTGAAATACTTCTGTGGTAGATTTTTGTCCCAATTCTTCACTCCCTCCCTGTAACAGAATTATTTATGCATACCCTCTGTTGTGTGACTTTGAAATGCCTCCCAGAACAGGTGGTGTATAATCCCTGCCCTATGTTGCCTTTGGTCTTGGTCAAGGGGAGCATGTGGGGTTTGACTTGATCTCTCTTGATCTCTTGCATCTCTACCATCTACTATGAGAAGAGCATGCCCGGAATGAGAAACATGTGGCACAGAACTGACCCCAACGTACAGCTTGAAATACAGCCATCCCAGCTGACCCACAGACAAAAAATCTTTGCTAATGTAAATCACTGAAAACTGTAGAGCTGTTTGTTATATAAAACATTATCACAGCAGAAATATGACTGATGAAGTTTTCACTATTAGAAAAGAGGTTTGCTTAGCTATAAAATGAACTATAATTGCACAAAGAAATCTTTTGAACATTTTTGCCACACAATTTAGATATGTTGTGTTACTTATTACATATATATTTATATTATTTTTACACACTTGGATGATCATGAGATATCAAAACAAACCTCACTGGCTTTGAAGAACAAATGGGTGGGAATTTCTCATGTAGACAGTATTAATTATTGGCTCCATTATGTAAGATGATATAAAAAAAGACTAGTTTGACTCCTCTCAGAAGGAGGACACTTAGTCACATTTTCCAAGGCAGTCGATCCACTATTAGCACCTAGACTTACCCACTACCTCCTATTTCCAGGAAAAGGGGACAACTGATTAGGCATGGTTCTGAAGAACAAATTATGATTCAATTCCAAAGGAAGATAAAATAGGCTAAAGGGTTAGTTATGGCTAACTCTTAAGTCAAGGGAGTAATTAAAGAAGACAGCTCCAAAACAACATGGACTAATGTTGAAAACTCTGGGCTCTATTCTCCCCACCTTATGTAAATCACTTAATCTTTCTGGGCCTCAGTTTCCAAATGTAGTTAATATAACTTAATATAATTTCTAAGGTTATTTTTAAATTCAGTATTAATACTTCAATGGATATCAACTTTGTATAAATATGTGACTTCAAATTTCCCTTTGGTTTATTTATTAAAAATTTTAAATTGTGGTAAAATACACATAATATAAAATCAATTGTCTTAACTATGTTGAAATGTACAGTTCCCCTTTGGTTTATTTTTATCTCATTCCTTTCCCTGTGATTTCTGGCACAAAAATTGCTAGAGCACTTATTTTACATATTGGAGATTAGTTAGATGTATTGGGGTAGAAGCTCTGAAGCTACTACTCATTCAGCAGTGAGGTTGAAATAACAGAATCCTAGGTGGAAAATGACTGCTAGAAGGCAGAAGAAAATAGATGAAGTCCAAGAGGTACATAGCAAAGAGAAAAGGTAAATGGTTCCAGTTTGGGTAGTACTCAGGATCTAATATAGGCAAGAGAGCCTGTATCTCTACCTCTGGTAGTTTTAGAAAACAAGATTTGACATTTTGTAAAGTTAGTAGTAGCGTACCAAAACAAGAGTACTCCAAGCGACAGAAACACGATTAAATAAAAGCATGAATATAAGGACTCTAACCATGTAGCTAATTAGCAAGTGCTTCTTTTTAACAACAGGAAAAAAAAACTAAATGTTTATGGAACCTGCTCATTCTAAGAATTTAGTGGTGATGATCCTGAATAGCAGAGGAACAGGTACAATCAAGCAAAGTTTTCATCTGTAGCCTTTGAAAGATTAATATTTGACAAAGGACATGACTTCAGAGAGTTGGGTTTGCAAATTCAACTCTTACATTTACTGATGTCTCTAGGTAGTTTACATGGATAGTTTTATTACAGGTATGGTTAACCAGGAAAGAGATCAGCATGGGTTTCTAGTCATTACTTTAGGAAAACCAAACACATGATTACCATGACTGTTAACACATAAAAATTTAAAATAAAGCACTCTAAGACAGTTTGATACCTTTCTCACTAATCCCTAAATTTTGTTTAAGTCAGAGTTTAAGCTAGTAATGGTTGGATCTGCAATTTAGCTAGTGTCTGTAACCTATCTCAAAGCTCCACATCCAATCAAGTTAAATATGGCTCTATGACTTGAAAGACATTAAAAGTCCTTATGTATCCTCCTGCAGGTGTTGTTGTCTATAGATTTCAGAGCAAGTTTTCTGATTACCTTGTTGTTGTTGTTTAGTTAGCAGTTTTCAATGGTCTCTGACCTCTCTCTCCAATCAATCTTTTCCACCCTCTTTGAACAGAATAAAGAAAGAATTTAATGGTAAACCCATGCTTTCTAAAAATTTATTAAGACACACTAAATCGAATCACTGTTTACCCAATTATTACAAAAATGTTAACAATAAAGAATACATTGATTCTTTTATAATTTTTATTGTGCACTTAAAAAATTTCTGCTATATGGTTCGCTAAACATCCTAGGCACAAAGAATAAGTTTAACATATTTCATAATACTAGGGTATTGTAGAGCTGTGTAATGCCAAGAGGAGCTCAAGATACAGCCTTGGGGAGATTTTGAGCTTGCCATATTTTTAAGGTAAAGTCCATCATCTGCTAGTATCACCAACAGTTCAAATAGAATACCTTATGTGCTATTCAAATATTTGTGGACCATTAAGCTTTTCTATAAATAAGGATATTTATTAACCAAACAAATTGGAAAAAACCAGTGAGATTTGTCAAAGCCTTTTGATTTGATCCTTTGAAATCTACAGGATTAAGCAATCAGTGCCAGCACGGATTTATCATTCACATGCAGCAAGTTTCTGGTTTTATGTTTCCTAAAGAAAATTTTATCATGCAGATAAATGACAAAGATTTAATTCACAGCATTTTATCCTAGAAGAAAACATAGGCAGTAAAATCTCAGACATCTCTTATAGCAATATTTTTGCCAATTTATCTCCTTGGGCAACAGAAACACAGGAAAAACTAAACAAATGGGACTACATCAAACTAAAAAGCTTTTGCACAGCAAAAGAAACCATCAACAAAATGAAAAGGGAACCCAGTAAGTGGGAGAACATACTTGCCAATGATACATCTGATAAAGGATTAATTTCCAAAATATATAAAAACCTTATATAACTCCACACCAGGAAAACAAACAACCTGGTTAAAAATGGGCAAAGGACCTGAATAGACACTTCTCCAAAGAGGACACACAGACGGCCAATAGACATATGAAAAGATGTTCAACGTCCCTAATCATCAGAGAAATGCAAATTAAAACCCCAACGAGGTATTGCCTCACACCTGTCAGAAAGGCTACCATCAAACAAGTGCTGGCAAGAACGTGGAGAAAAGGGAACCCTGGTGCACTGTTGGTGGGAATGCAGACCAGTGCAGCCACTGTGGAAAGCAGTATGGAGTTTCCTCAAAAAATAAAAAATGGAACTGCCTTTTGACCCAGCAATCCCACTTCTGGGAATATATCCGAAGGAACCCAAAACACAAATTTGAAAGAACATAAGCACCCCTCTGATCACTGCAGCATTATTTGATTTGGAAACAACCCAAGTGCTCATCAGTATATAAGTGGATACAAATGTTGTGGTACATTTATACAGTGGAATTCTATACAGCCATAAAAAAGGATATCTTATATTTTGCAACAGCATGGATGTACCTGGAGACTATTATGATAAGTGAAATAAGCCAGTCAGAGAAAGACAAATCCCATATGATCTCACTTATATGTGAAATCTAATGAACAAAATAAACTGACAAACACAACAGAAACAGAGGCATGGACACATAGAACAGCCTGACAGCTGTCAGAGGTGAGGGAATTTGAGTGGACTAGATGAAAGAAGGTAAAGGGATTAACCAAAAAACATACATATATAACACATAGACACAGACAACTGTGTGGTGATAGCCAGAGTGAAAAGTGGAGCAGGGGTAGGTGAAGGTGGGAAAAGGCGGGGGCAGGGTAATGGGGATGGAAAGAGATTCTTCTTGAACCAGTGGATATGCCGTGCAGTGTGCAGATGATGTTTTATTGAGCTGTACAATTGAAACCTGTATGGTTTTGCAAACCAGTGTCACCCCAATAAATCCAATTAAAAATTTCACAGCATTTTAAATTACTACAATAGGTTGCAGTTTGCGCCATGAATAGAATGAAGTTTTATCAAATATGGGTAGCCCTAACACATGCAGATAGAAGGTAGAAAAGATACTTTGGGAACTGAGAACATGGAGCAGGGTCTGGAAGTGTAATCTACCTATGATCACTGAGAAAAGGATAGTCAAGTTCAGAGATGATGGCAGGGGAATAAGGAAATGATGCATTCAAAATGCAAACCAAAGTTAAGGTCTAAAAAACCGTCATGTCATTAAATTACCAAAGCCAGAATACTACAAAGTGATTAACATTTTAACTGCTAGTTTACTAAGAAATTTTCCAACTCAGTTTACTAGGAATTTATTTTGTGGGCAAACATTTCTAATTTTACATGGAGTCCAAATGAAAAGTGGTTTTCTTTATAATTGTTTTGATGAAACATAGCAATTCCATAAAGCCAGAATATATCTATGCAGAATTATTAATAGCAACTATATTTCTGAGAACTGTCATGTGTCACATACAGGCAAATTCTCAGAGAAATAAATATACATACACAAATGTATTTCCCCCCCTCTCCAAACTCTTACCAGTTTAGCTCTATTCCAGTCAGAATGAGACCAACTGAGAAGCGGAGAGAAAAGGACCATGTACGTGAGTTGTAATAAAGGAGTTAACTGTAATTCTTGTTCTCTTTCAAACTTTTGTTTTATACATTTCCTTCCTGATTTACTTATCAATGATACATCTTTTCCAATCTTCCCAAATCAAGAAAAGGTCACTCTAACTTACGAGTTAATCTTGAGGTCCCTTTCTCTCTCCACACCCAACCCATCAGCAAACCTCGTCAGCTCTAATTTCAGCACATGTGTAGAATCTCACCACTTTTCTTCATCTTCATCATTCCTCCTCTAGTCTAAACCACCACTATCCCCTGCCTGAACTATTACAATAGCTTCTTAATTGGGTTTCCTACCTTTCTCTTTGCCTCCCTGCCTTCTATTCTTGAAACAACATCCAGAGTCATCTTTAGAAACAACTTTCCGTGTTATGTCAGTGCTCTGCCCAGAGCCCACCAATGGCTGGCTTCCCATATCACTTAGAGTAAAAGCCAAGTCCTTACCATGGCTGAACAAAGCCATAAATGATCTGACACTAAAACCATCTTTAATTTAACCAAAAACAGTTCACTCAAAAGTTATATAATATTAATGAAGTATGACTGGTCGTCCCTCAGACCTGAGATATGTACTAAAATTTATCAATGCTGGCTATCAAAAACAAGGCCTAACCTTTGACATAGAATTACATTTACAAGTTTGCAAGGACATGGAGAAGTAAACTTAGTGTCAAACCAAGCAGCTATCTAAATGCCCATCACGAGAGGAATGGTTAAATAATTTATGGCATATAATCATATAATAGAACACTATGAAGCTACTAAAAATGCGATGAATCTTTATGTATTTACATGAAAGGGTAGCGCTCACACATGTACGCACACCCCTCACTTTAGTAATTCTAAACTGAATGTAGTTCTTCATATATACTTGAACTTGCACAGGCTGTTCCCTCTGAACATCTGCACTCTCCTCACTGTACTGGTTTCTACACATTGTTCAAGACTCATCTCAGTATCATCTGCCTAAGGAAGCATTTCCTGACTTCTCTGGTTGGGTAGGACAGGTGCTTAATGTTTGTTGAGTAGATTGAAGAAAAAATACCTACATTTTCTATATTCTAAAACCTAGCCTGAAACTTCATCTGAAAATTAAGTGGTATCTACTCTTTCTTGCCCACACATCCAACATAATATGTATGTCACAAGTTCCATCACTGATTTGGAACTTTGGTCTTTCCCTAGTGATCTTAAACAACATCTCCTTGGAAATGTGTGCAGTGAAGAATAACTTTTTAAACTGCTTTGCTGAGAGATAATTAACACAACATACAATTTACCCACTCAAATGACAAAATTCAATGTTTTCTAATACATTGACAGGGAGAATTATTTTTTTTAACAATACTAAAAACAGTCTCCAAGTTTGGAAACCATCAATTTGTGATTCTTATGAGACATAACACAGAGGCTGTTCAAACAAAGCAAATGCTACATCTTACACAATTGGCTTAAAATATTTCTTTAAGAAAATCCATCTGGGGACCACATTCTGGGCTTATTGGAGTAGAAAAGAAACCTGTACTACTCTCAATCTCCTCAAATATTAAAACAGGAAAGGCATCTGTAGGGCTCAAAAGTATTTGTTGAATAAATAAAATTTCCCAATATCTGTAAATATTTCCAACTGGATATCAACTAATTCTTCATATTAAACAGGTTCCGAATGGAACTAATTATTCATTAGTTTCCTTTGTAACTTCCTCAACTCCTACTAATCGCTCCAGTATTTATTTCCCTCATAGTCATTTTTTATATCTGACTCTCCTTCATTCTGTCATATTCTCTAGTTTACTTGTAATTTCACAACTGCAAATCACACTCAGGACACTATTCCCCTCTTATCCAGTCCACTTGAAAGTTTCCTAAAGTTAGCTTTTTAATGTTTTGATGCATGTGGTGTGAACTCAAAATCTGTCTCAGTCCAAACTCAGTTCACAACACAAACTGGGTCTACTTCATCATATAAAAAAATAATATTCGTTTAAGATAGCCTTTAATATTTTAAAAGATGTCTCTTGAAGGAGACATAAACATCTGGTACAATCTTGTATCTTTCTCACTAATACTTACTTATTGTTAGCCATAACTAAATCTAATTTTCCTTATCTCCAAATTCTGATTCGAATGTTAATGAAATCCTGGAGACTCCCTTTTCATCACATACCTTTTATCAAACTACAGTATTCCCTCACTTATCGCGGGCATTATGTTCTAGACTCTCCCGCGAAGTAGGAACCTTACGTTTATTCTACACTCTTAAACCTACGTAACTTTAACAACATACGTATACAGTACTGCAAAATCCTGCAATATAGTGAAAAATCCACAATAAATAATTAAATATAATATTTAAAAAAATTCCGCAATACAGTGAGGCCACGATAAGTGAACCGCGATATAGGACGGACTGCTGTAAAAGGATTTTGCACAGTAAAAAAAATCATCAACAAAATAAAAAGACAACCCACACAATGGGAGAACATATTCGCTGATACATCTGATAAGGGGTTAATATCCAAAATTTATAAAGTACTTACAATACTCAACACCAAAAAAAAACAAACCAACCAATTAAAAAATGGGCAAAGGACCTGAAGAGACACTTCTTTAGAGGACATACAGATGGCCAATAGACATATGAAAAATGCTCAATGTCACTAATCATCAGAGAAATGCAAATTAAAACCACAATGAGATTCCATTTCACACTGTCAGAATGGCTATTGTCAATAAATCAACAAACAGCAAGTGCTGGTGAGGATGTGGAGAAAGGGGAACCTTTTGTATATTGTTGGGAACCAGACTGGTGTAGTCACTGAGGAAAGCAGTGTGGAGATACCTCAAATAATTAAACACAGATCTGCCTTTTGACCCAGCAATCCCACTTCAGGGAATATATCTGAAGGAACCCAAAACACGAATTTGAAAGAACATAAGCACCCCTATGCTCATTGCAGAGTTATTTACAATAACCAAGATATGGAAGCAGCCCATCCATGTCCATCAGTAGATGATTGGATAAAACAACTATGGGACATTTACACATAGGAACTTTACTTGGCTGTAAAAAAAGAAAATCTTACCCTTTTCAACAGTATGGATAGATCTGGAGAGCATTAAGCTAAGTGAAATAAGCCAGTCAGGGAAAGACAAACACCATATAATTTCACTTGTATGCAGAGTCTAATGAACAAACTGAACTAACAAGCAAAACAGAGACAGACTCATAGATAGAGAGCAGTCTGACAGCTATTGGTGGGGGGAGAGTTAGGAGGTGGAGGGACTGAGCAAAAAGGAAAAAGGACTCATGGACACAAACAATAGTGTGGTGATTGCTGGGGGGAGGGGGTATAAAGGGACTAAACGATAATGGAAAAAATAAAGATTAAATTTTTAAAAAACCACATACCTTTTAGAGACTGTATTTTTGGCATTGCAAATCAGCTATTCAAAAATTTTCTCTAACTCTCTTCTTTCAGGTAGTATAAAAAGATAATGAATACATCTTAGAACTTAACAGAGTGTAAATATGTCATGTTTATTCTCTTTGATAAATTCTATATATTTGTATAATATTTTTCGGCCCTTTGCTACTATTACCCCCAGGATTTACTAGATAGGTGTTTCCTGAAATTTACATTGAAGTCCCTATTTTTAGCCTGATTTGGCATCATAAATGTAGACTGATTAAAGAGTTAGGTGAAGCTTTAATAGAGGCATTAGGAATTTATAAATCTGATGTGAAAACCATGAACATACCCTAAAACTAAGGAGAAAGAGAACAACAATGACAATAAAAGTGTCTGGATTTTTTTTGGTTCTCTGAAAACAAACAAACAAAACAAACCAGATTACTGAAATTAGAGGAGGCTAATCAACCTGCAACTATATTTGCAAAAGTCTGTTGTTGCTGGCAATAGCCTGAATTTAACTCAGCTTTTATAAACCACCTTTAATACACAGAATATCTTTTTTTATCTTCCAATTACATATATAAGTGCCTACCAGCAAACAATTTTTAGACAATCCAACTTCCCAGTCCCAGCCAAGATTTTAATTAGTTTTTAACAGGTCAGGAAATAACATGGAGAAGCAATGCCATAACTCGGAAGAGTCCTTAGGAGAAAGTACAAGCGTCTGAAATTGTATCCCTCTGTAACATTGATTTAACAAAAATCCCATTGCCACTATAATAACTTTGTGCTTGTTCCACAAGACAGCTGGAAACTCTAGCCCAACTAAAACCTTCAGGAGGTTGTGGGGAGGCAGAGGTGCCCACCTTTTAAATTTTGGACATTTCCATAGGAAGCAAACAAGAGTGTTGCTTCAGTATCAGTTTGAAGAGCGTTTATTCTGTCTACTTCATGACAGTGCAACAGTTACAGTCACATTTCTCTGACCCTTCTCTTTTTGGAACTCTCCAAGGTTCTGACCCTTGTTGGTGGTCTAGTGACCCAGAGAGTAGCACTTGGAAAACCAAAGTCCATGGAAAACGAGGTATGCTCAGTGGTTTTCTGCCATTTCTAAATTTTAATTCTAATACCTTACACCCACTTTGACCATACTCTGACCATTTCATCCCAGCCCTGGTCTACACCTGCCTCACAGTACTCCTGGTACATCTTCAAATCCTATAAAATTCCTACAGTACCTGGATCTACTCCTTTTCTCCTTGTTTCAACCATTCTCCCAAGTCCACACTTTAAGAAAAAAACGTCAATGAATTGTGAGAGAAGGGTCAGATTTAATTTAACATTAATTTGTTTGGTTAGATTAGAACCAGTGCAACTGGAGAAAAATATTTCTCTCAACACTTTATGTATTTTATTACACTCCTCATTTTTGTGGATTCTAAGAGGCTAGTTTTTATTCTTTGCTCCCCTACAGGTAAGGTGTTTTTCCTCTGGCTTCTTTCAAGATTTTTTCTTTATCTTTGATTTTCTGCAGTTTGAATACAATATGCTTAGGTACAATTTTGGCGGGGTGGGGTCATTTATACTGCTTGGTGTTCATTGAGCTTCCTGGATATGTTGTTTGGTGTTTGATATTAATTTGGGGGAAATTCTCAGTTATTATTGTTTCAAATATTGCTTCCGTGCCTGCATAACTGTCACAGTATTTGGATATTCTATTCCATTATTTCCACTTTTTTTTTTCCTTCACTTTTCAGTTTGGGAAGTTTCTATTGACACATCCTCAAGCTCAGAGATTCTTTCCTCAGCCCTGTCCAGTATTATTAAGTTCAACAAAGGCATTCTTCATTTTAGTTACAGTGTTTTTGCTCTCAACCTTAGACTCTTTCTTAGTTTCCAGCTCTGCTTATCACTCATCTGTTCTTGCATGTTGTCTACTTTTTACACTAGATAGTCTTTAGCATATTAATTATAGTTGTTTTAAATTTCCACTTTGATATTCTTAACATCCCCGTCTTATTTGAATCTGATTCTGAAGTCTGTTTTGTTTCTTCTGTTTTGCCTTTTAATATGCCCTGTAATTTTTGTTGAAAGGCGGAGATGATGTACTGGTAAGGAACTCCAATAAATTGCCTTTTGTGGTGTGGTGGTGAGGTGTGGGAGAAAGGGAAGCATTCTATAGTTCTAAAACTCACAAAAGTATAAAGTCTTCCACCCCCATTGCCATGGCTAACCCATCTCCCTGGAGTTTTTAACACAGCTTCCAGCAACTCATCATTCAGGTTTCCATATTCCAGTACTGGCTCCTGCAGAGCTTTCTGCTTATGGGCTGCTGCTCTAGTAAGATGTGATTTTCTGCATTTGTCTGTCTCCAATTTGGGGGACAGCAGTTTGCCCTGTGACTGCTGAGGTTTTAATTTGTTCAGTTTTTTATTTGTTGTTAGAATGAGATGATGACTTTCAAGCTCCTTGCATACCAGGACCAGAAACCAGAAAAAAGTATTTCAAATGTGTATTCCTAAGACTTTTCCTCTCTCCCAGAATGAAGCCCCATAGCCAAGGAGGATAATGGAAAAGATAAAGGTAAGATGATGAGCAGCAGTAAGATTTTCCCTATTCCAATTACACCCATCAGAACCATTCCCAATAGTTAGGCCATTGTGAGCAGAGAAACAAAAGGCAGTTTACAACCTCCTGACTGTTATCTTGTTTCTCTAACGCAGCAGCGGTTCTCAACCTGTGGGTCGCGACCCCTTTGGGGGTTGAACAACCCTTTCAAAGGGGTTGCCTAAGAACATTGGAAAACACGTATATAATTACAAATTGTTTTTGTGATTAATCACTAATGCTTTAGTTATGGTTGGGGGTCACCACAACATGAGGAACTGTATTAAAGGGTCGTGGCGTTAGGAAGGTTGAGAACCACTGCTCTAACGGGAGAGGTATGTGTGTGTGTATAGGGAATGTTTCAAAGAACTGCCAAAATTAACCCCAAAAGAAGGAATTCCTACCCTTTGCAATAGCATAGATGGAGCTGGAGAGTATCATGCTTAGTGAAATAAGCCAGTCAGTGAAAGACAAATACCATATGATCTCACTTAGAAAAGGAATCTAATGAACAAAACAAACTAATCAGCAAAATAGAACCAGAGGCATAGAATCATGGAATAGACTTACAACAGTAAAAGGGGAGCAGGGGCGGGGGTGCTGTTTGAAAGTAGGTGCAGGGATTAGTCAAGGAAAATATATGAGGGATCCATGGACATGGATAATGGGATGGGGATTAACTATAGAAGTGGGGGCCAGGCTGGGTGGAGGGAGGCAAAGAGGGAAATAATTGGAATATTAAAAAGATAAAAAAAGAATTAACCCTAAAAGAATACCTGAAATATTTTTCTTAAGTCCTCACTTAAGGATATATTTATTGATTTTACAGTGAGACAAAAGGAGGTACGGAGGAGGAGACAGAGAAACACTGATCTGAGAGAGAAACATTGGATCAGTTGCCTCCAGGACGTGCCTTGATTGGGGATTGAACCCACAACCTAGGTATGTGCCCTGGCCAGGGACTGAACCCTCAGCCATTTGGTGTACAGGATGACACTCAAACCAATTGAACCACCCGGCCCGGGCAATACCTGGAATCTTATCTCACTCTCTCTCACACTCCAATCTGCCCAGCACTGGTTTATGCTGCTCTGGTCTTTTTCTGTGGTGAAAACAGTCAGAAAACATGATTTCCACAAGAAACTGAAAGTCTTTCAGAAACAGTTTCATAGAAAAACAAAGGACGAGGTCATGGAGAACTAGCTCAAACACTTAAAAGCAGATTAAGGAAGAAATATTTTGATTTTATTTCTTACAAATTTTGCAGCACTGGAGAGAAGGTAAAAGGTTTAAGACATTAATGCTGTGTTTGCCTAGGGTTTTCCTCTAATTCCACCTCAGAGAGGGTGGGGGTAGAATTGCATAATTTATAGAGCACAGGCTCCAGAGTTATAATGTCCGGGTTTCAAACCCAGTATCACTGCTTATTAGCTATATGACCTTGGGCAATCTGCTTTTCTCTGCCTTGATCTTCTCAACTGTAAAACAAGAGCTAACAGCTACTTACCTCCAAAGTTTTCTATGAAGGTGAAATAATAGGGTTAAACACTTAAAAAAAACCTGGCACATGGTATCATCAACAAACTCTTGTCAACTCTTAACTTCAAAATGTATCGTGAAACTGCTGGCTACCTTCCACCTGCGCCACCACCCCCTAACTCCAAAGCATTATCATTTCTGGTCTGGACCTTCGCAAGTCTTAACCAGCCTCCCTGCTTCCACTCGAATTCTACTCCAGTCTGTTCTTCATACAGAAGTCAGGGTGACTTATTAAAAACTAAGTCACACCATGTCATTCCTCTGCTCGAAACTCTCTAGGCTTCCAGTTTTATTCAGATAACATCCAAAGTCCTTACCATGGCTGGTTAGGCCTCACATGATCTCACCCATTCCTGTCCCCTCCCGTGCCTCCATTTCCCCTTCTACTACCATCTCACCTAACTGCTTCATGCCACAGTGGTTCCTATTTCAAAGGCTTTGCATTGCTATCCCCTCAGTTTAGATATCCACACTGCTTTCTTTCTAATCTAATACAGGTCTGTTTATACATCCACTCACAAGGAAGGCCTCCCTCTAACCACTGCTCAGGCCTCTACCTTTCCTCTACTTGGCTTTATTTTTCTTTTTAACACTCTTTGCCACTTGTCATTTTGTGTATTTGTTTATTTACTGTATTTCTTCCTCTCTTAGGATGTAAATAAGCTCCATGAGAAATCGATTTTGATTTTTTCCTGTATCATCTAAATCTACGTCTGGCATATACTGGCTCAATATATATTTGTTGAATTATCTGATTTGTGTCATTTTCTTCATACCAAATTATTCCAACAGCTTCCAAACAGGACTTTATGCTCCCAGTCTCTGTCTCCAACTTGTCTACATACCACTACATTATTCTTACTAAAATACTGCTTTCATGTTATTCTCTGCTCAAGAGCTTCCCTCTCTGACCCCAGCAGCTCCTCAGTGCGCCCTGTCAGATTTAATACATGTTCTATGAAAAGAAGACTTGGTGATTAAGAAAGCTTGGAAACTACAAGATTACAGAAGTTTGTGTTATTTTAGCACAGACCTTCTCAGTCTTTAATTTATGAATGTGCAGTGTAAGTCTGAATTTAATATTTCCCACTGTTTACAACTATAGAATAATCCCTTTTCAATGAGGAGGTCAAGGACTTAGTTCCTGTGAAACATGCTGTAGGAAATACTGGCCTGTAGAGGTATCTAAGACCATTTTCAGAAGCAGCCATGAGGGCTCGAGGTAAAAATGAAAGAGTACAGTTGTCTTTGGCGCCCTTCCTGCTTCCTTTCCACATCCCTCTGCCATATTCTGTGGGCACTTTCTTACCAACAGAGCTTATTAAGCAAAAACAACTCCCCCACTCCTCAACTGCAGATATATGAAAAGAAGAGCCTTCTGGGCTTCTAAACTACTTTACTTTTCCTTTTGATCCATAAATAGTCTTGAAACTATATGCTACAGTTTCAATCTTTTGTCGGAATACAGTATCAAGCAAAGAGAGAGTCTCATAGTAGAGACTTAGAATTTTTAGAATCACCTTAATAATTACTATGTGCAAATACAGAAAGATGCAGGCCATGCAAAGTGAATATTCCTTACTGGAAATTAATCCTGAAAATCATATTAGATAATGCAACTTGGATATTAAATCTCTTAGGTTCAGGTTTAGGAAAGAATGTCTTTACTGATACTATAATCTTACACGGTATCTGACAGCCTCGGTTCCTACACTGTTCTCTCACCCCGCCTGCTTGCAGCTGTCTGGGAGTTTCCCAAGATAGTGGGGTGCATCAACCCAAGCTGTTTGGCTTGATCAGCCCTCAGACTCACAGCTGCGAGATAATGACTGGATTCAATAGTTTCTTTTTTCTTCCCCCTATAAAACAGCCCCCTCCTTCCCTAGGAACCCAGAGTCGGGCCATTCGCGGCACAGCTTCCTCCCCACTTTCTAATTTCCCTCAATAAACTTCTTTTCTTCTGCTCTCTGCCCCCTCATGGTTCTCTGAGCAACACCGTTCTTACAGTATCTTCAATGTGAACAAGGGACTTTCTCTAAATTATAATGCAAACTTTGCAAAAATTTAATGTGACTGAATACTCAATGTTTTTTATGGCAATAACAGGAAACATTGTTGCACTGAAATCAATATATTCATTACTGAAAATCTCTGAGGAAGAACTGTGTCTATAAGAAATAATAAAATGATTCAAAAGAGGAATATGCCAGTTACATTTCAGAGCACCCATCTGCCATGCCCTTTTGGGAGAGTTCTCACTCATTGTACAAAGTAGCTCTTGTTTTATACTATGTGTATACTATATGCTATACTTCCCTCTCCAGGTCATAGCTAACTGGGAAAAGGGTACATACCTGACCCAAAGATAACTGTAGTAAACTGTCTTTCATCCTGATAGAACTTCAAATTTCTTTAGGTAAAATCACCACAGTACTTATCATTTTAGAGGAGCTTATACACCGATATATGTGGACATGTATCTTTGAACAGTAGGATTTTTCTGGGTAGACTGTCATTCCTTTCCACCCTCCAGACAAAAGACTTAATTGCCCACAGAGGAAAATGTGTTCCATCCCAACTCCATAAATGAGCCCAATTTAGTCTCTGTGTAACCCCATCCCCCTTGCCAGTGAAGTGTGTAGGAATGATATATTCTGGTGGCTTCTCCTTCTTACCAACAGAGTTTATTAACCCAAACAAATCTCTAACTGCAAATCTGGGCAATGAAACATGAGGGGAAATCTAGTCATTTCCAGAACAGATTTTTAAGAAAAATGTTCTCACTCCTATGAAAATGCCACAGAAGGAAATGGTTATAATCATTTTACAAAGGATAAAGCCAATCCTGAGGATGGTAGAGTGAAGAAATGCAAAAAGCCCTGGTTTTTACTGATACTGTTGAGCCTCCAACCAATCAACTCTAAAGGATGCCCTTCTTCTGACTTCCTGTTATAGGAGATACTACATTTCCTCATTTTCCATCAATTTGAGTCAGGTTTTCACTTGTAGCTGAAAGACTGCAGTGTCAGAAATGATACTATGACAGAATGAATGAGTTGGGTGAATCAGATTCCCCTTCTTGGGAAACACGAGGGCTGAGAGACAGAGGGAAACTTGTTTAGTTGTGAGAAACTGGGCTGAATGAGTATAACAGGGAACTTGCCCTGGTGGAGTGATTCAGTTGGTTGAAGTGTCATCCCGTACACCTAAAGGTTGCGGATTCGATGCCCAGTCAGGGCACATACCTAGGTTGCAGGTTCAACGCCCAGCTGGGCCTGTATGGGAAGCAACCAATCAATGTTTCTCTCATCACATTGAAGTCTTTCTCTCTTTCTCTTCATCACTCTCTCTCTCTCAAATCAATAGACATATCCTTGGGTGAGGATTAAAAAAACAAAATAAAACAAAACACAGAACTCGTATGAAGCAATATAAAAAGAATAAGCAAACAGAGGAAGCCAGCTAGAGGGACAGAGAGATGTGCAACAAGAAGGAAAGAACCCATTACAAAGAACAAGACTGTTTCTTTAAGAAAAAGACATTCTCTTGGCGTTCTAGACATCCCATGATGCCTCGCTAAGTTTTTCTTACCCCCAAATTTCAATGAGATATCTCTGTAGCCTTAAACTGTTTTCTCCTTCACAAGAGTTATGTTGAGTGTGTTCTCTGCTACTTAACAAGCCCTGTCTTAGGACGCATGAGAGTAGATGGAGATGGGAAAGTAAAATCAGATGAAAATTGCAAATTAAAAGGTCAAAAATAACAAATAAGAGATGAACAGCTCCAATGATAGTAAAATTTAACAAACGAGGTTATAAAAGTAAATAAAAATGAACAAAATAATTATGTAATCAGTCTAAACAAATTGGCCACTACATACAAGGCCAGAATTAGGCTTTCAAATCCTTTTCTGACACGTTTAACCTTTCATTTATTTCTTTGTTTTTGGAAAAGAATGACATTTTCTCTCTGCAACTTCTCTCCCGTCTGGTGCCTCTTTCTTCCATTCTCCCCTCTTCCATCACCCAAATTGAATTCAATTAATATAAGTCCACATTAATCCTGAGTACATTTCACTTGGGTTACTGTCATAATTGTCAAGTTGATCAGCATGGCTCCAGGATCTCTCAAGTCTAATACAAATTAATCATTTCAAATCAGATATCTGAATAGGTCATTCCTACTTAAAAATTCTCAGTAGCTCTTCCATGTTTATGGCATTAAGCCCATATTACCCCTTATCCTAGTTAGCATACAGAATCTTCATAGTATATCATTTTAACTCATCTTTTATGCCCTTACTATCTCTTCCAATTACCATCTCCTCCTACCATCCAACCTTCTTCTCCCATTTGCTTCAGTCAAGCTGAACTGCTCTGTTTTCCATATAAACCTCATCATTTTCTAATTCTGTACTTCAGCTCATGCTGTTACCTTCATCTGCAACTAATTATCTTCCACCCTTGTAGACAGCACATAGGAGTAAAGATTTTTAGAAATAGCTACATATTCTAATGCATAAAATCAATATACGAATGATCAGAGTAGAAATATGCTAAATCACTTTAAGGACTACTTTACCAAAACAGAAAGACAGAATGCAGCCAAAATCAGAGTTTATCAGCAAGATCGGCAGCAAACCTAGTACTATCCAAAGGTATCTGTCAGGGACCAGATTCTTTCACTAGGTCCTTCAAGTTCCAACTCTAATGCCATCTCATTAAAAAAAAAAAAAAAATCCTGCCTTGCTCTTTAAGCTTTGTCATTGTTATTTGAATGTCTCATAAGACCAATAGACTTGAAAGCAGAAAACCACATCTTACTCAATTTTTAGTCCACAGCACTAAGAATAGTGACTTTTAAGTAATAAACACCCAATCAATATTTGCCGCAGTTTATTCTTAGGCTATTAGAGAAGAAAGGGGACACTGAGGTTTCCCTTTCTTTCTTTAGGTAAAATACTAGGCAAGGCCTTACAAAGGGTTTCTATTTCTCTTGAAAAGAGAATTTGAATTAGCCAAACATTTAGTTTAGAGTATAAAAACACAATTAAAATGTGTAATAATATCACTTTGAATGAGAAACAGAAGTTTCTGAGAAAAAAGTGGGAAATTCAGGAGGAATTGAATTGAGCAACTACCTCAGTAACAACTCAAGTCAGAGTTCTTGGCATAATTATTTTATTTGTAATGCCAAAATTACTAACAGTGAAGATAACATATTATGTGTAGGATTTACACAAAACAAAATCTCACATTAGACATTTCAAACATGTTAAATGCATTTCAGAAATAAATTGAATGGATTATTTTGCATTATAAATAACATTTCTTCCCATTTTGAGTTTCTCTAAAAATAAAAATTTTTAAATGGTGACAAGTACTATGTCAGTTGCCCTCATAGAATGGTAAATAAAAACTGGTGGGCTGTACATCTGGAGAACGGGTAGCAAACTAGCTTGAAGTCATATAACAACAAATATACAGTATCCTCAGTGGCATTTGACTATACTGAACAAAATTATCTCCATGTGAAAGCATTTAGGACATTAAGCCTTCTTGATAAATTGAAAAAGAATACATTCTCTAGTAAATGAATATCTAGAACTATTAACAACAAAAATGGTTAAAAGCAATGTAAATATGTTCTGGCTGACTATCTCTGTCCACAGAAGCACAATCTGAATTCAAAACAGTAATCATCAATGTTAGAGTCAATTCTCTCAATTCCTTAATAAACATTTACAAAGTATTTATAATATGCTGTGGGCTAAGTACTCTGCTAGGTACTGAAAATATAAACATAAATAAAAAACATTTTTTGCCTCCAAAGAATTCCCTCTAGTAGAGGAGACAGACCTAGGAGCATGTAAATATAAAATGGCAAGTAGAGCATTGAGAGATGTGTATAAGCCATTATGGGACCACAGAGAAGCAACCTCTGCTTAACCTACCTGGCAAGAGGGCGGGGGTCAAGAGAGGCATTTTCAGGCCATTGTTCTTTCAGTAACGTCTATCACTACTATCATTATCATTGTCAAAAAAGTCACTGTATACACAGCCACAAAAGCAGACTACCACATAGATTGCAAGCAATAGTTAATATAAAAAACAGAAATGAAAAAATGCTGATATCCCTGATCTATATAAAAAAGTTTAAAATGTCAGATTTTACTAGTAGGTAAGGTGACCAAAGAAAGAAGAAAAAAATCTTTAAAAACGTCTGTCCCATGTATCATTTCTCATATAGTCTAAATATATACATATTTATATATGAAGGATCCACTGATAAATTGCTGCACTGCAGAATAATATTTTAAGTATTCTGAGTAAATTTTCTCTCAAAGGAATTTGTATGTAGAAATCAGATTTCACACTCATAATTATCTTCTAAATAGTCTGTATCTATAGTGAAAAGTCCTTACCTGGGGAGGGAAATTTCACCTTGTGTAAAATATAAAGTCATATTCTCCATGAAGCTTTTGTACTATATTCCTCTAAAAGTGTGAGGCTGATGGGAGTACAGATTCTTAATAAGACACAACAGATGGACATGTTTAGTGAAACATGGATAAAACTGTGGAGAAGAGGCAGTTGATGACAAGCAGAAAAATGTACAATTCTCACTTGCTTTTAAGTGTGGATAACAAATTTAAAAGCTCCTTGAGATGCCTGTCTTAGAACTGTAAAACATGTAAAGTTACTTTATACCAATTCAATGTAGCATAATACTGAAGAGTTTACCTTTCATTTAAAATAACTTATAACTGGGTTTTAAATGGATAGAACTATATACAAGGTATCAAGTGACAAAATCATGTAACAAAGTAAAAAAATAAGTAAAGAGGCAGGTAAACAATACCTGCCTAAACAAGCTGACAATGGACAAATACTGTATGAATAATAATGACTCAAATCTTGGAGCATCCTTCATTACAAAAAGTAAAAATTTGCAGCATAGGAGATCATAAAACAATCACAGATTTCAACAAGCAAATGAAATAATGTTTAGAAGAGAAAAGAAAATCAGCTACTCCAATCTTGACATCTAGGTTTTTAATTTTTTTGTTTTTTCCATAAGGATATGCCCCATTATTAGAGCATCTATAAGTTTTTCTCTCCCCTTTAAACATGTTTATTTTGTACAAAACAACAACAGCAACAACAAAAACCCCACTACAATAATAGAGCAGAAATTCTTTTACCAGGGAATAATAAGATTATTGTTATGGTGAGAAAAATATTTACTAACATATACTTGATCACAATCATGTTTTACTTAAATAATTTTTATTTTCCCAGAGTTTTTTGTTTCAAATTCTTAACAATAGATCCCAACTTATAATTGACTGTAGAATTCTAAAATATACATGCAGGTGCCAAAGAAGAGCTAATCAATAAAATGGAATAAAGCAAAGTGAAATCAGAAGGGTGTTCAATCGATAGATTAACTTGTAAATTGCAGCTAACATAGAAGGGAAGGAAGGACTGGTATGAGATGGAAAAAAGATAACTCATATTTCAGAAACATCCCAGCTTGTCCCACAGTGACCCGAAAATTACCAGTGGAACATTTTGGTACTGGTACTGAAACTAGATCAAATCTACTTTCTGATATGATTCTTTGCATAAATCTGTTACTAAAACTGACCATTCCTCACTGTTTTAAGTTCTTAGCAAGCTTCTGTTCAAGGAACTATGGACATTTATGTCTGTATTCAATCTGACCTCCACCCTGTGAGGAAGAAAACCCTTCATTAAACTTCAGTGTTAGAAGTCTTTTTCAGAATATGCCAATATCCTTTCTTATTGCCCTTCTTGTTAAATTTTCTTTATCTCCTGCAGTTGAAACAGTTTTTCCAGTGCAGAGCAAGGATGATACCAGGGCTGAGGGACAAGTTTCCAAGCATTTCTGAGTTGAGAGGGAACAATGAAAGGCTGGTTTTATCACTATATAGTTCTCAGAATGATTCAAGAAATGATGACATTTAAATTCAAGTCTGAAGTTATTTTTTTAATATATACTGTGACTAAAAGATCTCTAAACTGTCTTTTCAAAAATCAACTCATAGTGTCTCTTCCTATTACCTCTATTGTTGGATGGTGTCCTGTTCGTCCTGCTCTTGGTGGAGGGAAGAGTAGCTGGACGCAGAGATGAAGGTCGAGCTATTGAGCATTCTATCAGGGTTACTGAGCAGGAGGGAAGAGAGGCTGCTATGTCTTCCTGGAAATTTTCTTGAGGCAGCTGGAAAGACTCAGAATTTGAGGCTGGGTTAAATTTCAATGGTTGGGTCACGGAAGCCAAGTCAGGGCTTGAAGCTGCAACCCAGCTTGGGCCTTCCAAGAGGTTTGGGTGTTTGGTTTTGTTTTTAAGTGAGATATTTTGACATTAAGGGCCTGTATGTACTAGGGACTAGGTGAAGAGATGGGAACACAGCTATGAATAAAGAGAAGGTCCAGTCTCAAGGATACTGTTTAATGAAGGAAAGAGACAGATGAAATAAAATTTTCAGCATTATGATACACAGATGTGAGCAAGGTGTTAATGGAGCAGGATAAGTGAGCACCTAACTCTGTTCAATCTACTGGGAACTTCCTTCTTTTCTAAACGTCTGTCCTGACCTTTAATTTATACTTCAGTCCTTCAAGTCCTCTATATCACAACCTATGTTTCCCAATATTACCCAGTCTATATGAGTTATTCACACTCCCATGATTTCATAAGCATCATTCCTAATATCAGGAATATTTTTCATCCTCCTACCCATCAGTGTTTATTATTTGTCTTTATATACCCAAACTACATAGCAATACAGTGTAGTGCACTGGTCCTTACACTTTAGTGTTTACAAGAATCACACAGAAGCTTGTTAAAAATGCAGTCCTGAATCCTTTATCCAAGAAATACGATCCAGCAGGTCTGGTACGGTACCTAGAAATCTTTTTATATAGTTAGCCAATATAATTTTGAGGTCTGCAGTCTACAAAACATACTTTGAGAAACACTATTGTAATGGTTAAGAGCATGGGTTTTTAAATCAAGACTCATCTGGGTTTGAATCCTACCCTTTCCACTTATTAACTATGTTACCATGGTCAAACTTATTTTATCACTGAGTCTCCCTTTACTCATCTATATGGGGATAATGGTAACGCATCAACCTATGTGAGGTTTAAATGTGAAAAGATGTACAAAGCAGTTAGCAGAGTGCTTGGCAATAAATGTCAGTTTTTGTTACTAGCATTATTAACATTAATTTTAAACTTAGCTTTTCCAGTCAAGGTCATCTGAATCTGGTTGGTTCTGTCTCTGCAAGCAATAGTAGATGCCCTATTACACAAATTCAAGTTACTCTCATTCACATTTAAGTGGTCCATGTTTTTCATAACTTCTTTAAAATTTGAGTGATAAATCAAGGCAACCCAAAGCTCCAATATGATATTAATGACATACCATCTACCAGGATTCTTGGCAAAACTGCACACTAGAAGATTTGATTTTGGTGCTCTACCAATTTTTGTCATTCTTCTCCTGCCCCATCCCTTCCACAAATGAGTGACCCATTTGACTATAAAAATGTTAAAAAGTTAAATTAACTTTGACCATAGCTCCTTAGCCACCAATTTCTGGTAGATATAGTGTATCTAATGATAAGATTTTAGGTTATATGTGTTTTCTGTGTTAACTCAGGATTTGATTACATTTATACATAATAATGTGTATGTGTATATATATACACACACTACACATACATGTTTATATATAAACAATATTTTCTGTTATTTCTGTATGTTCTTCAGTATGTATTCAATAAACTTGACAGGTTTATAAAGAAAATCTGTCTAGATGAGATCTTAGAAGCAATCATACATCATTTTTAATCATAAAGTAATATGGGATACAGTATTCCCTCACTTATCGTGGGTATTACATTCTAGACCCCCCTGCAAAGTAGGAACCTTACATTTATTCTATACTCTTAAACCTACGTAACTTTAACAACATACGTATACAGTACCTCAAAATCCCATGATATAGCGAAAAATCCACGATAATTAAAAATAATATTTTTAAAAATCCCACAATACAGTGAGGCCGCGATAAGTGAACCGCGATATAGAGAGGGACTACAGGTACATATTTGTATGAAAAGCCAATGTTGGCTTTTTGGTACAGAGTTTCATTATGTAATGTGTTTAAAGTTGCAAAATATTTCCATTAAAATATTTCCACCAACCTACTAAAAGCTATAGAGCCTGAAAAGTCATCCCCGTCAGAGTAATATATTTGCTACCGACAAAGCCATAATCACAAATTATTATACTGAAGCAAATTAATCAAACTGAAATACCTGCCATATTGTAGGTGTTTAATGCATATTTGTTGAATGAATGAATGAATGAATGTACAAACAATGGTTACCTTCATACACATCAACTGGACTAAAAAGGAGCATGTTATTTTATCTTAAAAACACCAAACTAAAAACAAGCAAATTTTCCAGTTAAAGCTTATCTAATTCCTACAGATTACTAGATTAATAATTCAAATTTAAAATTTTATTATTTGTTATTTTTAAAAAGAGGGGACGGAAGGGAGAAAGAGAGGGAGAGAAACATCGATATGCAATGGCTGCCTCTCACATGCCCTCAACCAGGGACCTGGCCCATAACCCAGGCACATGCCCTCACCAGGAATTGAACCAGCAACCTTTCAGTTTGCGGGAGGACATCCAACCCACTGAGTCATACCAGTGAATTTAATTTTATTTAAATTTAATAATTAATTTATTTAATTTTAGTTTAGTGAATTAAACATCAATATACCATGCATATGATGTGAAATATTAAGCATTTCAACAAATATATAGCTTGAGGCAAGTTAACAATATTATATATCTAACTTGAACTCAGAGTCCTCTTAACAAAAGACAAAGAGAGCTCACTAAAAGCATTAAAAACCAAATTTATTTTTATATGTAAAATCAAGGTAGAAAACATAACTTTTCCTCTATGCTGAAACTCATAAAGAAATGGTAGCATTTCTAGAAAACTCATGCCTACTGAGACCAGCCCTATTATAAAAGTGTTTACTTTGGTTTTAGCTTATTAAATACAACCTTGCTTTAAGCTTATTATTTTTACTTTCATTTACCTTATTTAATTTTTCAAAAAGCATTTTTCCTATTTTAAACATAAATAACTTAGGGAAAAACAAGCAACATAGTTAATTCAAAAAATTTATATTTTGATGTTTGACTTACTGAAGTCTAAATAGAAAAAATGTAAGAGGTTAAGAATGATTACTTAAGATCAACAAAATGTTTATAATATTTTTAGATATTGATGCCTACCCTTTACTTTTCTGAAATTAATAATTATACCAAATATTTTACAACTCTACTAGAACACATTATTACAAATTCTGTAGTACATGTACAATAAATATTTTTAAAATGACAAGCAAGAAGCATTTCTGTTTTTTAGGGGAATGCTAGTTTCATTAAGAGCTTTTTCTTACTAATTTTCAATACAGAGGTAAAAAATCTTAGTCTTGCCCTGGCTGGTGTCAATCAGTTGGTTGGAGCATCGTTCCATAACCAAAAGGTTGTGGGCTCTGTGCCCAGTCAGGACACATACCTAGGTTGCACTTTGATCCTTGGCCCCCAGTCCGGGGGCATATGATCCCCGGTGGTGCATATGGGAGGCAACCAATTGATGTTTATCTCTCTCCCTTCCCCTCTCTATAAAAGCAATAAAAAATGCCCTCAAGTGAGGTTAAAAAAAAAAAACAAAAAACCCTCAAGGTCTTAAACAATAGCAAGTAGAATATTCAACTAATGATAACTATAGTTTGCCCTGGCTGGTTTAGCTCAGTGGATTGAGCGTCGGCCTGCGAGCTAAGTGTCGCTGGTTCGATCTTCCAGTCAGGGTACATCAGAGAAGGAAAACTCTGACTCCAAAAAACCTCCGCTGCCTTGCGGCATACCTCTTCAGGGGAAAGGCTAAGGGAGTAAACCCCGACAGAAAATCCGGAGCCGGAGTCCCTAAGGCGGTTTGACGTTGTAGTCAACACCGGCAACTCCTGCGGCGCACCTGAACCCAAGCTGTATCGACTCCGTCTTTCCCTTGGACCCTTCAGCTGCGAAGAGAGGGGGGGTCTGCTGCATGGGCAACAGCAGACCCTCCATATTACCCTGCCCAGGCTCTGTAGCTTCAGCGTCATCGCAAGATGTCGATTCAACACGGGAGGAGACAGATACCATGTCACTCCCGAGTCGGACTGCACAGCCATTCTTGGCGGTGCAGATAGACTCTGAAGAAGCTACACCATCGTCTCTCGAGACGGACGGCTGCCGACGACGATAACTATAGTCATCTGTTTCTATAAAGATCAGAGATTTTCTTCTACTTGTTCACATAGTCCATAACAGAGACAGTTTAACCAAGTCATGAGCTGAAATTTGGTTGCTCAGAAAAGCCAAAGAAAAACACAATTAAATGCTAAAACTAAGACTTAAAATATATCTAAATTAAGGATATTAACTGGAATTTTAGTTGGTCAGCATATTAATATAAGGTATGTATATCTAATAATCCAATGTTTTATGGGGCAAAGATCTACAGAATTATGGTCAAGCAATAAAGCTTTCAGGCCCAATGAACTATTTACAGTTAACATTGAGAAGATACTACTACATTTGCATATGTCTTCAATTAGTGTTTATTGGTAAATCACTAAATAATATTTTTCTGCCTCTTTTCATTCCCTAGATCAACTTCTGGATATACAAAGATTTATAATTAATTCTAGAATGGTTATTACTATTTTTAAATAAAAGAGCTATTCTGGAGAAATATCTTGTTAGCTATGAAAAAAGGGATATTAAAAAGGTACTAGCAATAGCTTCCTTCTGTAATCCCACTACCATCATCTGTGCCATCACCAGGACTCCCAATTAGCACAATAACAAAAGCAGATGTAGATGTCAGAACTACATCTGCATTGGCCATTATCATTTATAAAATACTTACATATATTGGGTTGGCCAAAACATTAAGTTTTTTTCTGTAAGATGGCTCTTAGTAGTGATTTGTTGTCTTTAACTTCATTCGAACCAATTCTGTTAGATTGTATTGTGACAGCTGTCAGATTAGCATGCATTAAAAAAATAAAAACACATCAAAATTGGTGACTTTTTGTGTAGCCATTTTAATATTGAAGATGGAAGAAAATATGCAACATTTTGGGCATATTATGCTTTATTATTTCAAGAAAGGTAAAAATGTAACTGAAATGCAAAAAATGATTTGTGCAGTATATGGAGAAGGCACTATGAATGATCAAATGTGTCAAAAGTGGTTCACAAAGTTTTGGGCTGGAGATTTCTTGCTGGACGATGCTCCATGGTCGGGTAGACCAGTTGAAGTTGATAGCGAGCAAATTGAGACACTAATTGAGAACAATCAACATTATACCATGCAGGAAAGAGCTAATGTACTAAAAATATCCAAATCAATAAAGTTATTGGTGAAAATTTTAAAAATATGTCTTTTATTTTATGGAAAAATACCATATGGACTTTTTGGCCAACACAATATTATATTGCTTAATCATCATGAATGAATGAATATTCATTCCTTGTTAGATTACCTTAGCCTAAACCAGATGAAGTAATTCCCTAAGAACTTAATAGAACTAGGATAATCACATAGGTCTCCTGGTATCTAGTTAAGTAACTTTTCCATTATAGTACTATAAACTTCAAGTATTCTAATACCTTCATGTGTGGTTACCTGCAGTTTCTTGGTAGACGCGATGATACCTGATCTGGGAAAAAATAATTTGCTACATACTCGCCATAACAATATATTATTTTAGAATAGAGTGGTACCAACTGAACTATATACTGTATTAGCAGATTCAAAGTCAAAGTGTAGACAGATACATGTCATATGTGCAAGGATCAACAAAATGCTGTACTCACAGATGGAGAGACAAACGCACAGAAAAAAGAAAGAAACTATGTGACATGGCTCTCGCTAGCTGGATGTAGTGTGCTGAAATATAATAGGTGCCAGAACACTGAAATTGTCAAGCTACATAACATATCAATTCTAAAATGTGTAGCCTGACAGAATGTAGGGAACAATAAAAAAGTATTCATTTTGCTAACAATTCAAGAACAAAAACACTGACTGGGAGACCATTTAATTGGTAAATAAAACATATACTCCAGCAATAGGACATACTTGTCACAGCCTCCCATCTACTTGGACCTTCTCCAAAAGATCTACACTCTAATACATCTTCTGAACTTAACTGCAGAATTGTCTCAAATATTCCCAAATGAAAATATACTTATTTCTTCCAATAGCAAAAGCTGTGCATAATAATCATTGTGAAAAAACGTGAAACAGAAACACACCAAGTACAAATGAGACCCTCCTAAGCATCCAACCCCTAAGACATCACTGTATAGCTCAATTCATATTTTCTAAACTATTTCTTATGTTTATGAAATATGTATATATGAAATATAAATGCATGTATCAATATACTTGTAATATAAAGATACCAGTATAAACCATGTTATATAAATTGCTTTAAATACTATAGAGTAAATAGTAATAATATATTTGAAAACCTAATCATATTACACATACTACTCTGCAATTTACCTTTTTACTCTCTTAACAATTTATCTCTTAACTTTACAGATTCCCCAATTCCAAGGATAATTCTTTCACAGCTACATTTGATTCAGAAAGAGAAATTTCATTTACTATATGATACAAATAGAATAAACCATTTTTAAGACTTATTTTTACCTATAAATCCTAAAAAAGTAAAATAAAAATGCTTCATTACACAAAAGGAGGATTTTGACTGTACTATCATATAGTTTTGACTAATTGTATCTGACATAAATCTAGTATTCAAATGAAAAAAACTGATTGATAAAGACTTAATTTGTGATATGTCTAGAAGGCAATCTGTAACAAAAGCCTCAATATGTGGCCAAGGCCAAGCATTTTCACATCTAATCATTCGAGCCCCCAATTGGGGCCCTGACGTGCAACCTAGTAATGTGCCCTGACTGGGAATCGAACCAGAGACACTTGGCTCGCAGGCTGATGCTCAATCCACTGAGCTACAGCAGCCAGGTCTAATCATTTATCTTAAAGAAATGAGGACATGTTCAAAGGTTTAGTTTCAAGGGCATTCATGATAATGTTTAAATAGTGGGAAACTCTAAATGTCCACCTACAAAGAATTGGTTAAATACATCATGCCCTATTTAATTGATAAACTATTATATAAGTGATTTAAAATAATTTTATAGGAATATATTTATTGGCTTTAAAATATTTTCATAAGATATTAAGGGGTACAGAAATATACTTCTATTTCTTAGAGTTAAACACCTATCATGATCCAGTCATTCCATTCCTAGATATTTAACTAAGAGAAAAGTAAGCATATATTTATATATGGAACCCTGGCTGGTGTGGCTCAGTGGACTGATAACCAGCCTGGGAACCAAAAGGTCACTGGTTCGATTCCCAGTCAGGGCACATGCCTGGGTTGCAGGCCAGGTCTCCAGTTGGGGGCACATGAAAGGCAGCCCACACACTGATGTCTCTCTCCCTCTCTTTCTTAATCCCTTCCCCCCTCTCTAAAAATAAATACATAAAATCTTTTTTTTTAAGTAAGCATATATTTATACACAGACTTATACATGAATATTTATAGACATTTTATTTGTAATAGCCAGAATTGGAAACAACCCAAACATCTATCAATAGGTGAATGGATAAAACAAATTATGGTATTTTCAAACAAGGGATACAACTCAGCATTAAAACAAATGAACTACTGATATATGCAACACCACAGATGAATCTCAAAATAATTATGCTCAGTGAAAGAAACCAGACAAACATGAGTACGAGTCTGTCCGGAAAAAAGTCCAGCTATTGTTAATATAATGAGAACAGTTTGTGTGATATCCATGTAACTTGGCAGCCAAGGAGAATGGATTGGAATGTGCATGTATGAACAATGACTACTTCACTGTGCTAGTCAGTGGGGGTGGTAGACACTGTTGAGTGAGCACTTGTACCGTGTGGCCATCGCATTGAAAAATGATTGAATGAGTAGTGCAATGAATCTGCATTAAGCTTGAACATTCCTCCATGGAAACTATGCAGATGATTCATAAGGTTACACCTATGGGCAACTGGTCATTGGCAGCTTCATCAGACATTGCACCCGCTCGTGCATCATGTCTTATGCAGAGTTTTTTTGCAAAACATCAAATCACCCAGGTGTTTCAGCCCCCTACAGCCCAGATTTGGCGCCTTGCAACTTCTGGCTTTTCCCAAAACTAAAATCACTTTTGAAAGGGAAGAGATTTCAGATTGTTGATGAGATTCAGGAAAATACAACAGGATAGAAGATGGCGATCGGTACCTACCTTGAAGGGGACCGAGGCTTCATCGTTCTATGTACAATGTTTCTTGTATCTTCAATAAATGTCTCTACTTTTCATATTACATGGCTGGATAGCTTCTGGACAGACTTTGTATATACTATATAATTTCATCTATAAAAAATTCTAGAATTCCAGAAGCTAATCTATAGTGACAGAAAGCAGAGCAGTGGTTGACTGGGGATGAAGAACAGTTGGGAGGGCAGGATAACAAAGGCATAAGAAAACTTTTGGGGGTGGTGGATCCATTCATTATCTTAATTGTAGCGATGGTTTCATGGGTTAATACATATGGCTAAATTTTCCAGTTAAAGAGTCTACATGTATAGTTTATTGTATGTCAATTTTTCCTCTATGAAGCTGTCAAATTAACACCCACACCCATACTCCTACCCACACACTATTCATATACTATCCCACTGCTTTGCTTGAAATATAAAACACAAATGGAAAAGTGGGTAAAACATAAACTTGAAGTTTAGTGAATTATTATAAACACACATATAACCATGACTAAGGTCAAGAAATAGAACGTTTCTAACACCCCAGAAGCACCACCCCCCACTCCTCCTCCTTATCACAACTTCCTCCCTCTACCCAGAGGTAACTCTCTACTGACTTTTATGGTAATTACTTTGTCTTTTAAAAATAATTTTATTGTTTAAGTAATAGCCCCAAACAATATAGCTTAGGTTTTGCATATTTTTGGATTTTACATAAGTAGAATGTGTTCTGTGTCTGTTTTCTTCCCTCAACATGTATTTTTAAGAATCATTCATAGTATAGTAAGTACTTTGGTTTTTGTTGCTGTACAGTATTTCATTGTATGAATATATTACAAAGTATTTATCTATTCTACAGATTGGTGGACATTTTGGTGTTTCCAGTTTGGGACTATTAAGAACAATATATTATGAACATTCTTTTTGGTGCATCTTAGTTTATAAGTGCATGAAACAGAGTGAAATTTCTAGGTCACAGGGTATATTTATTTTTGACTTTACTTAATAATTTACACACTACTAATAGTATATGAGAGTTCCTATAGCTCCATATCTATGTATTATCTTCATAACACTTATTGCTACCTGAAAATTTGCTCATTTTTACTTGTTTAATGTCCATTTTTCCCCCAGTGTACATTATAACTTCCATATGAATAGGGAGGAACTTTGCCTATCTTGTCCACTATTTTAGGTCTAGCATCTAGAACAGTGACTGCAACAGTACTTGACACACAACAGGGGCTGACCAAATATTTGTTGAGTTACTAAAAAATAAATGAAAATCCCAGCCTACTCGTAATTTCAGCCAGAACTAAGCAGGAAGATAACTGGCCTTGCTCGGTGACTCCCAAAATACTTATGTAATAAAAATGGATATATGAGTATAATAACTTAACTATCATGGTTCCAACTATGGAAAACTATGTGTATATACAAACAATAAAAGTGGAAGAAAACAAACCAAAACTTAAGAATATTTGTCTTAGAGGCACTAAAGGGTCTTATTTTCCCTTCTCCCCACTTCCCCTTTTACATGTTTTCCAAAATTTCTTCAATAAATTTCACTTTTTTGAAAAAAGGTAAACTTTAAAATATATAGTAGTAATGAAAAAGAATAAACTAGTGATATATACAAATACATGGGTGAATCTTATAGAAAAAAGTTTGAGTAAAAGAAGTAGACACAAAAAAATATTATTTCATTTAACTGAAATTTTGAAACAGGCAAAACTAGCCTCTGGTAATAGAGATAAGACTAATGGTTACACTTGTGGGGATACCACCTGGGAGGGAACATGAGGGAGCTTTCCAGGGTGATGGAAATGTTCTATATCCTGTCCGAGGAGACAGTTACCTAAGGGGGTATATATGTAGAAAATTCATCAAGCTATAAACTTACGATGTGTCCTTTATTGCACATAAATTATACTTCAACACTAAAAACAAGGAAAAACATGTAAATGAAGAATAGATAGGAACAAAGAATAAAAGTGAAATTTTTGGTTTCTAATTTTTTGCTACCATGCTAATTGTATTCAAATTAAAATAAATTATAGAGGTCTGGAAAGCTTTTAAGGGTGTTAGTCAGGAAAGCAGTACTAGATTTGTAAATTAAATTTCTCATACCATGTGGAAGCAAAGCCTTTTTGTGAATTAGATTCAGATCCTGCCCTAGATAACACAGAGGAATAGAGAAAAATACTTAAACTGATAATGGTACTTTACAATAGACAAAACCATGAGAATATGATAGAATTAGCTTTAGATTAAACTGGCAACTGTGCATAGGATAGATAAAAATACTAGAGGCAAGAGAGCATTTGCAATACTAATCATGATCTGGAAGTAAATTAATGAGGCAGTAGATTAGGATTAAGGCAATATAAATATAAAATAAAGAACACAAATGATCTACAACAGATTATATGAAACTAAAGAGGAAAATCACTGGCTAAGATCAACATGGGTCTTCAGAGGTAATACAGACACTAAAAACAGGAAGAGCACTATCAGATATTCCACACCCAAAGATGGAATATAGGAACAGAAAAGGGCCAAGTGGCAATCAACAGCATTATTAGCTGGAATACCACATTAATTACAGTTAAATCAAATCATCCTGTGCATAACATCTCTGTCAGTGAGAGAGGGTGTATGATCCCAGGAGGGAGTAATGAATGTAGATCTTAGAAAGACAGGGCAGTGTCCTAGGAGGCTGGTGACACCCACAAAAAAAGAGAAGTTAATTCCCAGTATATCAGCCGCCAAAATATCTAGCCCAAAAATATTTTCTACTTGCTCTTTTATTCTCATGGGAAATTGACTGAAAATTCCAATGGCAGGTCTTAGTCCTCACCCAAGCAGGCTGCATAGAGAGGGAGGAGAGAACCTAGAGATGAATTTCAATTATAAAGATGCATATACAATTAAAGAGTGAGCAAAAGCTCAAGGACTGTAATACCATTTAAAAGAACAAATCCTAAGAAAGGGTTAAAATATAATCATAATATGATTTAAAAATAAGTATATTAACTTCCACTTGTAACCATAATGCAGTAAGTGGAATCCGTTGTACTCTTTATTTAAAACAAATAGAAAACTGGACAAAATACGTAAAACAACTGTGTTAATACATTGGACAATAGGCAACTGAGGAAGGGGCAATGAATGAGGGGAGCCCTCCAATCTCCTGGCTTTCTGTTTGGGGCATGTTCTGACTACACAGCAGAATAGAGCTTCCAAACAGAACATGGCTGTCTTGCTGAGTAGAGGAGACAGAAACCAGAATTCAAGAAACTTGAGTTTTCTAGAAGATGTAGAACAAAGTTCTGGAGAGGAAGGAGCTAAGCAGAAAAAAGTTGTTCACAATTTTGCATAGGGCTGACAATAAGTCTTTACTAAATTCTAAGGCATGTGCGCACAGGATGAAATTCTGTAAGGTTGGGAAAAGAATGACTAAGGCGCTGTAAGCTGAATGGTCCCCAGAGCTCACATGGGGCGGAGAATCATTCAAATTTCCACCAGAGAAAGTAGAGATTTCTCACTGATCATTCAAGGCATTCAGTAAAAACCTTAAAAGGACCACACCTTAGAGGCTAAATTATCTATAGTGTAAAGGTTATACACTAACACCCACCCTATCAAAATTTGAAAGGATCACACAGAACTATAAATAACTGCCTAACAAAGCTCAACACTCTTTAAAAGAAGATAACAAAATCCAGAAACTTGACAATGAAAAGTTCGCAATGTATAGCATCCAATAACAATAATAAAAAAAGTATTAGACATACCAAGAAGCAGGAAAATGTAACCTAAAACCCAGGACAAAGACAACAGAAACAGACCCAGAAATGACAGAGATGATGAAATTATCAGACAACGACATTAAGAGTTACAAGTATGTTCAAGTATTTAAAGAAAAACAAAGTGTTAAGGAAAAAAAAGAACATCTAGAGATAAATACATACATTTAATATTGTCCCCCAAATAAGGGAATATAGCACAGCTAAGGAAAAAAAAAAAGTAAATAGGAAAAAGAATCCAAGAGAACTTGGAAACAAAAAATCTAACTACTGAAATACAAACCTCAATTGACTCAAGAAAACTGAAGCCTCTATATATGAAAATGCCTTTAATCAATATAACTAACAGTAGAATCCCACAAAGACTCTGGAACTCTTGGCACAAGGAATTCTGAAAGTTGGTGTCAGTAAAACTAAAACAAGGATGACCAGTTGAAGTAATTCAACCCCCAGATCTCATCTCTCATTCTGTGTAATTGGGTGAGTGCCCTAACTTATACTCCAGAAGAAATCTAGAGGCTTAGTCTCTTGAGAGACTAAAATAGAGGGTTTCTAGATTTAAGGACCCTAGGCACAGCTGAGGACAGGGATAGCACATGGAAAACATAGGGATTAAGTAAACATGCATACTGGATACTGACATACTCCAGCTTTCCTTACACAAGAGGCCAGAACTATGGCAAAACAAGGCCTTCACCTTCTGGGTAGAAGACTAGAAGAATCTTCTCCTGGGACTCTATCAATTCAAGAATAAAGGTACAAACATTGGGAATCTCCAATAAAAGAACACGATCAGATCACTCCTACAGTGTAACTCCTACCTGACAAATCCCATCTACTGGTTTTTGGTTTCTTGCTCTTAACTAGGAATTAACAACCAAATATGTCCAGTAATCATCTAAAAACACCTCCTAACATAAATACACATATCAAAACATACACACCAACAGAAAAGAATCAACTCAAGAGGAAAAAAAGACACTTCATAAAAAGAAGAAAATACGTATAACAAAATAACTGTTGTTCTCAGAGAGCTAAGACATTGTAAAACCATCTTATAAAAATGAGTGTTACTTTAAAACAATCAGGGAACAAAATTAACTCACAGATAATAAGAATATGATAGAAAAAGAAAAGTTGTAGAAAAACCGTGAAATCCCCCAAAAAGTAGAGCAAAAAAAAAAAAAAAGGAATGGAAAAGAGGAGAATTAAAAAAAAGAAAATTAGAGGGCCATTCCAGGATGGTCAATATCTGATTAACAGGCATTTGTGAAAGAAAAGACAATGAAAATTAGGGAAGGAAACCATCAACTAAGTAATTCAATACAATTTCCTTGAAGAAAAGGATATGAGTTTCAAGATTAAAAGGGCCCACCAATAGCCCAGCACCATGAAGTAAAACAGACCTATACTAAGGCACATCATTGTGAAATTTCAGAATACTGGGGACAAAGAAAAGATCTTACAAGCTCACAGAAAACAATAATTCACAACAAAAGATCAGGAATTGGATCAGTTTAAGCTTTTCAAAAGCAATTCTGGAAACTACAAGACAATAAAACAATGTTTCATTATTCTGAAGAGAAATTATTTCCAATTTACATGCAAGACCTCAATGCATGTAAGGTCTTAAAAAATGTACTCTAATGCATACTTTCTTTAGGTTTCTGCACAAATGTGTACCAGCAAGGCTCTCCTTAACCACCTTTTATAAAAGACCAAATCTGCATCCTCATCCAGGTTTTCATATCCTTCTTCTCTGAACCACTAGCATAATACATTTTCTTTTAACTCCTCCAACATGAAATGCTCTTACTAAAATATAAACTCTAAGAGGATAAGAACTCTACATTCATCAATATGTTCTGAGCATCTAGAATTGTGTCTGGTATTCAACAGCTCCTCAATAAACAATGTATTGCTTTCATAGAAGTAAATAGTTTATAAAAGTAGACAATGGAGCAAAAGCACAGAGCATCTACTCATGTATGAGGACAAAATGCAGGCATTTTCAGAAACACAGTCTTACTCAGAGACCTCTTTCTGAAAGCAGAAAGAATATTCTCTAAGAAAAAGATTATTCCCTACTGTAGACTATGGTTTTCTGATTTTATCCAAAGTAGGAAATCCATCCCTCTTACCACCTTAATTAGGAGATAAAAATCTATCTCTGGCTCTCCTTTTTCACAAACAAAGAAGTAGTTTTCTCTTAATTAATTTAATCTTATTGAAATTCCTTAATAGTATGATTCACTTAATGGAAATTCATCCTGAGAGAAACAGAAAACAGACTGCCAAGAGCTGCACATGAATAGAATTCGGCTGGGTATGGTTATGGCCAAGATCAGAAGAGCTGATGCTTCTCTTTCTCCCCTCACTAGCCTAGCTGCAGTTGCAACAGCCAGACATGGGAGAAACTCACTGCTCACAGCACAGAACGTCAGCTTTGAACCATAATAGAGGCAGGCTGCCAATAATCAGCAGGAGATAGCTGAAATTAAAATAGAAGTTAACAGAAAACTGGACTGCTTTTTAAAACATATCTAAACAATTAAGACCTATTATGCTTATACTTCCAGACATACGAAGCTGAAAAACGTATTTGGTCATCTCTGACAAACCCATTTCATTCATTAAATATTCACAAAATTTGTTTCCTGAGATTCACAGACATCAACTTTTTAAACCTAGAAAGTTGACTATTTTCTCTTCTTGCAGTGGCCAAGTCATTCATTTCTTTTAAATCCCAAGCACTAGTCATAGTATCAAGTACACATTACTTAATAAACTCACACAAACCCCTCATTTTTAGAAGACACTGAGGTTCAGAAACATGTGGCTAGCTCCAGACGTTTACAATAGAAGTTAGAACTAGGACTAGCACACGGACGTTACTCTAGACTTTTCTTTTAATGTCTGACTCAATTCAAACAAAGGTGTGGGAGAGAGCAACAACAAAATTTTGAATCATTAATCATGCCGGCTCTTTCATGTAGTTACTAGTTTCCTTAAAAGTTAACCAGAAAGATTTATAAATAACACAATTAGACTCGATCTCTTCAAAGGTAACTATTTTACATGCAGCTAATAAAAATTCAAAAGATCCTATATTTTATATCCAAGGACAGTCTAGTTTAATCTGCATGAATTCAACATTTGTATACCCCTTCTGAAGCACACACGATTTAATCTTTCTGCACTGACATCTGCAATCCTCAGACATGTGAAAGCAACATTTGCCTATACATCTGCACAGTAGATTCGTCGTCGTCGTCGGCAGCCGTCCGTCTCGAGAGACGATGGTGTAGCTTCTTAAGAGTCTATCTGCACCGCCGAGAATGGCTATGCAGTCCGACTCGGGAGTGACACGGTATCTGTCTCCTCCCGTGTTGAATCGACATCTTGCGATGACGCTGAAGCTACAGAGCCTGGGCAGGGTAATATGGAGGGTCTGCTGTTGCCCATGCAGCAGACCCCCCCTCTCTTCGCAGCTGAAGGATCCAAGGGAAAGACGGAGTCAATACAGCTTGGCTTCAGGTGCGCCGCAGGAGTTGCCGGTGTTGACTACAACGTCAAACCGCCTTAGGGACTCCGGCTCCGGATTTTCTGTCAGGGTTTACTCCCTTAGCCTTTCCCCTGAAGAGGTATGCCGCAAGGCAGCGGAGGTTTTTTGGAGTCAGAGTTTTCCTTCTCTGATGTGCCCTGACTGGAAGATCGAACCAGCGACACTTAGCTCGCAGGCCGACGCTCAATCCACTGAGCTAAACCAGCCAGGGCAAGTAGTAGATTATGCTCAGTTAATACAGTTCATACAAGATGTGATGGGGATGTGATTGGAAAGGTATATAGGGGCTGCATCATTATACCAATTCTATACTGAAGGCAGTGGGGAACCACAGAAATATTTAAAGTGCAAAACTGACAAGGATCAGATCTCCATTTTAAAAATTATCATTTTTATCCTTACCTGGGGACATTTTTTTCATTGCTTTTTAGGGAAAGAGGAAGGGAGAGAGAAACACTGATGTAAGAGAAGCATTGACAGATGCCTCCTGTACACACCTGGACAGGGGATTGAACCCACAACCCAGGTATGTCCCCTAACTGGAAATCAAACCCACAACCTTTTGGTTACAGGATGAGGCTCCAACCAACCGAGTCACACCAGCCAGGGCAGATCTGCATTTTAAATATCATTTTGACAGCAACACGAAACATGGTGTAGAAAAGGGACAAAACTGCCAGCAAAGAGACCATATGTTGCTTGTTGAAGTAATTCAAGTGAGAAGTGACAAAGGTCCAAACTAAAGGAATGATGGGACAAACTGGAGAAGTGAGTCCAGATTTAAGCAGTGCTACAATTGGGACCCTGGTAAATAATTTAAAGACCCAAAGAACTAAAACATAAGTTAGAGTCATAGTTGTGTTATAAAGTGAGTAAAACCTTCAAAGTTTAAGCTCATAATAAAAGGAAAATAAACACATTTTCTAACAGTACCTTTATGCTGTTAAGATAATAACCAAAGACTACAAAATTTAAACTTTAGATTCTCTGAGTAACCAAGTGTCTAAAGGTATTTTGGCTAAAACAAGGCCCCCTTTTAATCACCACAGTCAGCTCCTAATATGTTACCACTGAAAGGGAAACACAGGAAATGAATCAATAAACCTCAGGCACATGCTTGGCCTGGAAAGACACAGCATATCAAGGAGCAGAAATCTGAAAACAAAGGCCCTGGGTAATTTAATTAACAGGTCAGAAGCGGCTGACTGCCAGTTTAATTGTTTGTATAGTGCCCAAATTGTCTGATGAGGTGACTACCCCAAGATTTTTGCACCATTTACTGCCTATGACCCCACGGACAAATATGAGAACTAATTCTAAGGAATGCGGGACTCTTGAATAACTTTCATTAATTACACCTATAATTCCAAAGGAAAATTTTAGAGTAAGAACCCTATATAGGGAGGGCCAAAGTGAGTTTACAGATGTTCATATGGAAAATAATACAATAACTAATGGATAATAATACAAGATAAAAGTATGTTTCACATACTCACAATTGTAAACCTACTTTTGCCCACTCCTGTATTTATAAATAACGTAAGGCTCTTTTTAGCAAATTCATTTGCCATTACATGTTCCATGCTGCCAGATCAGCGAAATAATACCCTTCAGAGATGAGTACCAACCACTGTATAAGAACTGGAGAACAGAAATTATTTAGATTAAATGTATATGCTCTTGTCCCGGCCTAGTGGCTCAGTTGGTTGGAGCATCATCCCATACACCAAAGGGTTGTGGGTTCGATTCCTGGTAAAGGCACATACCTAGGTTGCCGGTTTAATCCCCTGGTCAGAGTGTATAGGGGAGGCAACCAATTGATGTTTTTCTTTCACATAGATGTTTCTTTCTCCCCTCCTCTCTCTTTAAAAATCAATAAACATATCCTTGGAAAAGGATTAAAAATTAAAAAATAAATGTATATGTCCTTATTTACCATTATACTACGGAGGTGTGGAGGTGAAAGAAAAAATGTAAGTGTATGGTGATAAACAGCAGTATGTACTCAAAAACTGCTCAGTATACTCTAGTAAGACAATTTTCTTCCTTGATTTAGTTAGCATTTCCTCATTTGTGTTTATCTCTGGAAGTGTAAACCAACAGAAAAGTCCTTTCAAAAACTGAACAAAGGAGTACCTCATTAGTTAATCTGGCTGTGTTCTCCTCTTGGCTTCACAAAGTAAATAAGACTATTACATCATTCATTCAACAGGTGTTTATAAAAACCTGTGTATTATGCTAAGTCCTCAGCAGAAGCTTAAAATTTAGTAGAGATAAAAAGATACACATGAAGACTTTAAATAACAATAAAAGGTAGTATGTAGATAAATTCTAAAATGAGTTATGTAGAAAGGGAACTATAATGCCCTTATAAGAGGATTATATTACCCCCTTGAAAAAGACTATTGAAAAGATGGAACTTCAGGGAGGCCTCTTAAAAAGGGAAGATTTGAATATGTAGAGAGCAAAGGGCTTTCTAGGTCTCCAGATAAACAGGACCACAGATCTGGAATCAAAAATTTACAGGTTCTATTTTGAAAACAAATAGTATGGAGATCAGCCTAGTTACTGGTTTTTGTGATCATTAGATTAGATTTGGTCATTAGATTTGGAAAGTCCCCTGGCCAGTTTCCAAAGTACTGAAAACAGGGGTTCAAGTGCTTCCTGTGTCCATTACCCATCATAGTGGACAAAACTATTACATGTTTTGCCTATAGTTTTAATGATAATATTAAATTAATGATATATATCAAGATTTAATTCCATTAACTGACATGTTAAAGGGATATAGGGAGAGCAGAGAATCCTTCAGGCATGAGAAATAGTAGTGTACAGAGTCACTAAGACAGAAGCAGCTTGTTAAATTCAGAGAACTTTAAGGAGGCATATAACCAGTTAGTATAGTAGAGTCATTAAAAGCTCAGCCTTTGAAGTCATACTAAGGCTTAAGCCTTGGTTACACCACTTACTGCCTTACTTGCTCTGTGACTTGGGCAAATTGTTTAACTTCTCTGTGCCTCACTTTCCTCTGTTGTAAATAGAGACATTAATAGTTTCTATCTTGTAAGGATTTTGAGAGGACAAAATAACATAGTATGTGTACAGGAGTTAACATAATGCCCATCATATGGTAAGTGTTCAAGAAATGATAATCTTTATTGTTATTATAATTAAGGCCAGGGTGTGTAGAGTGTAATCGTCCTTGTTAACCTTGTTAAGAATCCTGGACTTCTATTACAAAACAGATTTTTGTTTTTTAAAATATGGCTTATTTAGTACTTCTTATAAGAAACTCCAAAGGAAAAATTTACTACCAAGAAAAGTTTTGCTTTCTCTGAGGGATATATGCCTTTCTTTCTCTTAGATAAAATTCTGCAAATGACTACATATTCTTTTACTGTTACAGCCATAAAGCTGAGAGCCATATCTGAAGCTCTTGGACCCTATTTGCCTGCACATTTGTGTTCCCTTCCCCCACCTATCATGACTGTTTTCTACTGTCCTATGTATTTCCTGAATCACTTCTGTATTCTTATTTATATTTTAGAATTGTTTTTGTATTATTCTCCTTTAAAGGTACTTCAGCCATTTACGGAATGAGGTGCAACCTACCGTATTTTTCACTCCATTAGATGCACTTCCCCCCCCCAAACGTGGGGGGAAATGTCTGTGCGTCTTATGAAGCAAATATTGTGTCACAGACCGTGATGTGTATTACTTGACCTGGGGTTCCCAGAAAACTAGACGAGTACTTGAATCCTAAAGTCTCTCCTCATTTGTTAATGACAGTGTTGATGGTTCTTAATACCGCTGTTGACAGCTGTTCACTTTACATGGTTGAAATATTATTCTGTTATATTTTATTAAATATTTTAGTACACCATTTGGTTCAGAACATTTTTTTTCTTGTTTTCCTCCTCTAAACCTAGGTGTGTCTTATGGTCAGGTGAGTCTTTTAGAGTGCAAAAAATACGGTATTACCAAACAAAAATGAAGGGCATGAATACTACAGCTTCATGATGCAGTCCCAGCACGTTGCCAAAATCACTTTTTTGGTGTAAACCTAGTCAGATGGAGCAAGAAAACCAAATGGCACAGGAAATCTCTCTCTATACAAAGAAACAGCAGTTGAGGAGAGTGGAAAGCCCTGAGGCTCTTCCTGAACTAGCAGGGCAGTCAGGGCAACCAGTGCCAGCATTAGAAGAGAACTTGAAAGTGTCAAGCTGCTGGGAAGTTAACGTACAGGGTCAAGGTTAGAGTTTTTACTTTAGGTATGTGAATTTTTTTTTCCCCAAAAGTACTTCACCTTCATTGCTCCGCTGTTTGATTTTTTCAGCTCATGAAACCAATTCCTTTGTTGCTTCACGTATCTCCCTCCTAAATTTGGATCTCACCATCAGCCATTTCAGATCTCATCTCTTTGGCCACAGCAACTCCTAGGTGCATTTGTCCTTCTACCATTCCAATCCCCAATCTGGGTCATTCCAGTTGTCGACTTTTTCTCCTCCTGGGTTGGAAAGCACTACTGACTGTGAGTCTATCATGAACTTCATCATGCTAATTATCAATGCTTTTATTTATCCCTTGACTAACATATGAGCACCACTAGCTGCTCTAAACTTTTCTCCAGGCTACAGTGTCTAATGTACTGCTCTTTCCCTGATGTTTCATCTGCTACATTACAGAATGAATTCAATCTATTCTATAGGCACATACCCATCTTCCTTCTATTTAACTCCAAAGAGTCACTTAGTTTTAAAGATACTACTGCATTTTCTTGGTATTCTTCTCTGGCTCCTTTGTTGGTTCCTACTCTTTCCCCAAACTTTTAATGTTTGAGTGCCTCAGGGATCAGACATTTTCCCTAATCATACTAACTACTTAGGTGGTGTACATCTGTCAAAAACTCCTGATTCTACTTTCAAAACATCGTAAGTCCGACCACTTAGCACTAGATGCAGTACTACTACCATGGTGTAAGCCATCACCATCTCTCACTTGGTTTTCCTGTTTCCATCCTTGCCGACTACAATCTATTCTCAGTACAGAAGCCAGAAGGATGCTTTTAAAATGTTAATTGGATGCAATCTCTTTTTTGCTCAAATACCTCTAACGGTTCCCTAATTTTATTGAAGGTAAGAGCCAAAGTCCTTCCAATGGCCTACAAAACCCCCAAATCTGCTCCACTCTTGCTTCCCATTTACCTTCCTGACTTCATCTCCTACTATTTTTCCTCCTTGCTCATTCCTGCTCTTCCCTCTTGCTCACTTCTCTCTCGCCATACTGACCTCCCTGATATTCCTTGAACAGAAACACACTGTTGTCTCAGGACCTTTCATTTACTCTTCCCTCTCCCTGGATCACCCTCTTTCCCCAATATCTATAATGACTGAGCTTTCTCATATTTGCTCAAATATCAGTGAGGCCTTCCCGACCACTCTATTAAATATTATCATCAACTTCCCCACTCCTCATGCCCCTTTCCTCACTTTATTACCATGGCACTTATTGCCATCTATTATACTATATAACTTTCTTACTTATTGTCTCTCTTGCCATAGTAGCATGCAAAGTTCATGAGAACAGTGATTTTTGTCTGTTTTCTCTGTTATGGTATTCTTACTGCAGAGAATAGTGTATGACACACAGTTGGTTTTCAATAAAGATTTCCTGAAAGACTGATTGACTGAATGAATAAATAAATGTAAAAAAGGAAAAAAAGAGAAAGAACAAAAAGAAAAAAGAAAAAGAAATTTTCCCAAAGCAATGTAACAATTAATATGGTGCAGCCAGCATTATAAACAATTACTATGGTATAGCCAGATCTGCTTGGCTTCAAAGCCCATACCATTCTATTATAACATCAGTTAAGAAGCTTCCGGTTGAAAGAAATATCTTAAGAATTTAAATAAGCTCAATAAGCAGTATCATAAAAAAAAAAAAAGAGAAAGAAAAAAGTAAGTATAAAAAGCAAGCCAACAGTCTTTCCTGAAATACAATGAGAAAATAATTGAATGATTTTCCAGGGCTTCCAGCTAAGATGGAGGCATAGGTAGACACGCTTTGCCTCCTTACACAACCATAAGGATTACAATTACCTCAAACAACAACAACAACAAAAAGCCACAACCAGAACTGCCAGAAAGTCAAACTGTATAGAAGTCTGACAGCCAAAGATTTAAAGAAGAAATATTCATCCAGACAGGTAGGAGGGGCAGAGACAGGGAGCTGGGGCAGAGATAGTGTGGTGTGGTGGAGATGAGGCAGCAGTGGCTGTAGCAAGGCAATGGCTGCAGCCGGCTGGCAGAAGGAGCAGTTCCGCATTTTATAAAAGCCAGGAGGGGAACTGGGGGAGCAATCCCAGCCCCAGGCTAGACCATGCAGCTCATGGTTCCAGAGCTGGGAAAATAAAGTCTCATAGCTTTTGACTGTGAAACGGTGGGGGTTAGGGCAGTGGAATAAACTGCCCGTCTCTCAGGAGAGTTCGTTTAGAGGGCCCCCATGGTCCTAGAAACCTCCCACTCTGGAAACCTTCACCAGGGCAACAGCTAGAGGGGCGCCAGTCACATACGGGAAACAGGTAAAGTGACTGGAAAAGGGGTGAGTGCCAAGCAAGAGGCACTGCTCCCTCTCTGAGCGCTCACCTACATACAGTACCAAATAGCAGTGAAATGGGTTGCCCCGCACTGATGAATACCTAAGGCTCTGCTCCTTACAACGTAATAGGTGCGACAGCTCTACCTAAGACACAGAGGCCAAAACAGGAGACTGTCAAGTTGAGGAGACAAAGAAGTATGACCCCAAAGAGGGAGCAGATCAAGGTTCTAGAGGAAGAACTAAGCAAAAAAGAGATAGCCAACCTATCAAATGCAGAGTTCAGAACACTGGTGATAACAATACTCAGAGAAATGATTGAGTGTACGGCAAATGTGTAAGGAAAGATATGAAGGCTACACTAAGTGAAATAAAGAAAATTCCACAGGATACCAACAATGAGGGGAAGGAAGCCAAGGTTCAAATCAATGAATTGGAACATAAAGAAGTAAATAGTAAACCGGTACAGAATGAAGAAATAAGAATGCAAAAAAACAAGGAGAGAATAAGAAGATTAGAGGACATCTCCAAACGTGCCAACATCTGAATCATAGGGATGGCAAAAGGAAAAGAAGAGCAAGAAATTGAAAACTTATTAGAAAAAACAATGAAAGAAAACTTCACTAATTTTGTGAAGGAAATAGACACACAAGTCCAGAAGTACAGAGAGTCCAAAACAAGGTAGACCCAAAGAACACATAAAGACACATCATAATTAAAAAGCCAAAGAGAGACTTCCGGCCAAGATGGAGGCGTAGACAGACACACTGCATCTCCCTCCACAACTAAGAAGGGATACAATGATCTCAAAACTAGAGACAACCAGAAGTTCCAGAAAATCGAGCTGCACCGAAGTCCAACAAACAAAGATATAAATAAGAAATACTCATCCAGACAAGTAGGAGGGGCGGAGCTGGGGCGGAGAGGACACAGTAAGGTGGCAGCAGCAGTGGCGGCAGCGGCTGGCTGGTGGAAAGCGCAGTCACATGTTTTAAAAAGTAGGGAGGGACACCTGGAGAGCACTCCCAGCACCAGACCAGATCACATAGCTCTGGTTCCAGTCCTGGAAAAATTAAAGCCTCATTACTTCTGACTGTGCAAACCAGTGTGGGTTGGAGCAGAGGAAGAAACTGCTGGTCTCTCAGCAAAGTCCGCTTGCTTAAAGGGCCCCCATGGTCCCAGAACATCTGCAGACCCGCACACTCTGGGAACAACAGCCAGGGCAACAGCTAGAGAAGCGCCAGTCCCACACAGAAGTGGGAGAAGTGCCTGGAAAAGGAGTGCTGAGCAGGCGGCATTGTTCCTTCTCAGACCCCTCCCCTACATACAGCACCACAACATGGTGAAACGGGTAGCCCTGTATTGATGAATCACTAAGGCTCTGCCCCTTACAAGGTAACAGGAGCGACAGCTCTACCTGGGATGCGGAGGCAAACAAACACAGGAGCCTGTCAGAATGAGGAGACAGAGAAGTATGGCCCAAAAGGGGAAACGGATCAAGGTTCCAGTGGGAGAACTAAGCAATGAGGAGATAGACAACCTCACAGATGAGGAGATGAACAAGCTAACAGATGCAGAATTCAAAACACTGGTGATAAAGATGCTCACAGGCTTGACAGATACGCTTCAGTATGGCAAACGCATAAGATAAGAAGTGAAGGCTATGCTAAGTGAAATGAAGGAAAATCCACATAAAACCAATGGTGAAGGGAAGGGAACCAGGGTTCAAATCAATGATTTGGAACATAAGGAAGAAAAAAACAGTCAACCAGTGCAGAATGAGGAAGTAAGAATTGAAAAAAATAAGGAAAACTTCCCAAATTTTGCTAAGGAGATGGACATACAGGTCTGGGAAGCACAGAGGGTCCCAGGCGAGCTGGACCCAGAGGGGACCACAACAGGACGCATCATGATTGAGATGCCAAAGGTGAAAGATAAAGAGAGAGTCCTGGGGGCAGCAAGAGAGAGGTGGAGAGTTGCCTACAAGGGGGTGCCTATAGGACTATCAGCTGATTTCCCAGAGGACACTTTACAGGCAGGAAGAGACTGGCAAGCAGTATTCAATGTGATGAAAGGCAACCTGCAACAAGGATTACGCTATCTAGCAAAGCTAACATTTAGAATGAAAGGGCAGATAAAGTGCTTCCCAGACAAGGTAAAGCTAAAGGAGTTCATCATCACCAAGCCATTATATGAAACCTCAAAGGGACTTACTTAAGAAAAAGAAGATTAAAACTATGAACACTAAAATGACAACAAACTCACAGCTATCAACAACTGAATCTAAAAAATAAAAACAAAATCCAACAAAGCATACCAGAATAGGAACAGAATCATAGGTATGGGGATCATCTGGAGGGTTATCAGCTAGAAGTGGGGCAGGGGAGAAGTGGGGATATGGTGCAAGGATTAAGAAGCATAATCGGTTAGCACAAAATAGAGAGGGGAAGTTAAGAATAATATAGGAAAGGGTGAAGCCAAAGAGCCTATATGCACAACCCATGGACATGAACTAAGGGGGATGGGATTGCTGGAGGGAAGGAGGGTACTGGGCAGAGGGGAGCAAAGGGAAAAATAAATTGGAGCTACTGTAACAACATAATTAATAAAATAACCTTAAAGAAAAAAAGAATCATGAAGAAAACCACACAAATGGTCATCATAATCAAATTGTTGAAATATGTGATAAACAGAAAATTTTAAAAGTAGCCAGAGAAAAAAGGCACATTACATACAGAGGAATAAAGAAAAAGATGCCAGCAGATATCTTGTCATAAATAATGCAAATGAGAAGACAGTGGAGCAACATCTTTTAAGTACTGAAGAAAAAGTCAACCTACAAATATATACCCAATATACATATCTTTCAAAAATAGAGAAAACAAGATTATTTTAGACACATGAAAGCTGAACGATTTCATCACCAACAGACCTGTACTCAAGAAAATGGTAATAAATAAATAAAAGAGAAAAAACAAAAGAAAACAAAGAAACAAAAAAGAAAATGGTGAAGAAAATTCTTCAAGCAAAAGAAAAATAACACCAGATGAAAAGAATGAATCTACACAAAGGAATATAGGGATGTGACAATGATAACTCCATTGCTGAATAGGTAAGATTTTAAAAAATATTGAAATCTCTTTAAAACATAATTGACTTATGGTACCAAGTAACAGCATGGTACTTTATAAAACAGGTGTAAGAAAAAGTAGGACAAGAACATAAAAACCAGAAAGAGAAAACAGAAGTATATTATTACAAGATTCTTACACTATATGTGAAGTGCTGAATATTACTTGAAGGTAGACTATAAATTAAGACCTGTATATGGATGTTCATTGCAATTCATGTGTAATAGCCAAAAACTGAAACCAACCCAAATGTTTATCAACACATGAATGGACAAGCAAATTGAGGTATATTAATAAAATAGGATCTACCAATAATAGAAAGAAATGACATGTTGATACATACAACACAATGGATGAATCTTTAAATAATTATGCTGAGCGAAAGAAACCAGACATAAGAGCACATATTGTATGACTACATTTATATAAAACTCTAGAAGACACAAACTAACCTACAGAGTTCGAAAATAGATCAATGATTGCCTGGAGGTGAGGTGGGACAAAACAGGTTACAAAGAGCACACAGAAGCTTTTGAGAGTGATGGATATCTTGATTGTGGTGATGATTTCTTTCACATATGTAAAACTTGTACACCTTAAAATAAGTGCAATTTATAAAGCTGTTAAAAAAACAATTCTGGGCTTAGATTTCGGTTAAAAACCAAAAATATTTAGACTACCTACAGTCTTCTAGGTCCATAGAGTCAAAATAAAACAGATTAAAGCTAGAACTAATAAAATATTTATAATTTTTCAGGGTAAGAATGGATCACAGAAACCAACTACTCAAATAATTTCTTACTAGAGGTAAAAGAACTGAGTCACAGAAAAGTACAGTGACTTGGCCAAGGTCTTACAGCTAGAGTTAAGGGATTACAAAACTGTTTAAGATCCACAATGGCAGGGATTGTGTTATTTAGGTCACCACCGTATCCTTTATACCTAGTACAATGCTTGGGACATAGTAAGAGCTCAATAAATATTTGTTAAAAAGGAGGGTAAATAGGAAGATAAAAGGAAAGAACATCTTCCTTGCAATATGAATGAAAGTTTCTCCCTATCTTCTATTCTCCAATCTCTTATTAAGCAGTACCTTTAATATCATAAATGTAAGAGAATAAATTACATTCCATATTTTTAGCTTATTGGATATTTTACTACATTTGAATGCTTACAAATTTCTAATTCATGTTACCAACTCTTAAAAAGGGAGAAGAATAGAAAATACTCCATTTGTGACGATGAGCAGCATTTTCAAATTTAAAAAGATTAAGGACAACTACTCACCAAAAATTTCTCCATTTTTGGCATATTCTGTCACAAGATACAACATGTTTTTGGTCTCCATTACCTATTGATAAATAATTCCATATTAGTCTGACAGGAAAGAATTACAATTTACCATAACATTCTATAGAGTTACTTATTTTAAAACTACTAATAGAAGTGTCAAAGTTATGAACAATTCAGAAGCTGGTCAGGTATACAAGATACAATATCGTGATGTTAACACTTTTGGTGAAAATTCTAGATCCTTGATCTTCCAAGTGTGTCCATGGACCGGCACCAGCAGCACCGCCTAGGTGTCTGTAAGAAATGTAGGATCTTAGCCTCCACCTCAGACCTACTGACACTGAATTCACATTTTAACAAAATCCCCAGGTGATTATTATGAACATTCAAATTTGAAAAATACTAATAAATACAGGTAATGGAGTTCTGAAGATCAGCTTTTACGCAGCTCCTCAGTGACTTTTCTAGCCCAGTGTTATACGGTAGGCTCTGATCAAGAAAAGGGTAATAAAATACAGCTCAGTTTATCTGGCCTGTAGCCTACCTAATCTGGCACAATGTGGCAGTCTCCTGCTATAGTTTAATATTGTAACAAGGTATTATTATTTTAAAACATTGTTCAAAATCTTCTTCATGAACTCCAAAGCTATATACACTTTTATTTACATTAGATTTCCTAAGTTCAGAAAGGAAGTCTGTCACTGTCATAAACTTGATTTTTCAAACTATACAGAAACGAAAGGAAATGAATTTATAGATTCAAAAGGATTGAATTTGATTGCTTCTCTGTAACACTACTGTTTTATATAATGGCACATGCTAATAGCATAAAATTGAACTCCTATCTACTGAAGGCTGAAATAAATTGGCTCTTATATGTAGGTATAGAACTATTTCCTACCAGACCAGGAAACTAAGAGCTACCTACAATCTGGGTCTAAACAAGTCAAATAGTAAATCAATTTAACTGATTATTTAGTTCAAATAAACATAGAATTATCATGTGAAGCCAGGAAGTTTTAAACTCAGTTTGCCTCATGTTTTATCAGAGACTTCTAAGAATGTGATTATTTTCTTTTAAGTATCCTCGTTAGCAATTTAAAAAAAGATAAAAGGATAAAGGGAAAAATACTCTGGTATCAATTTGACGTGAGGTCCTCTATAGTTTCAAAATTTTAGAGATTGTTTTGAGTGGCACACCACAGTCTCCCATTTTTAGCTAATGGTAATGTTAATGGTCCCCACACCTTTTTAATCGCAAATTTCTACCAATAAAAAGTTGTTTAGCCAAATACAGATATGTATGTACATATGTATGTATATATACATAAAATATATATATATATATTTACAAATATATACATAAAAAGACACAGATTACATACTTGGGCCACTGTATAAATGTATTATGTACATTAAAAATGGGCAAAAAAGAGAAAGGACTCACGGGCGGGCATGGACAATAATGTGGTTACTGCAGGGTGGGGAGGGTATAAGGGGACTAAATGGTAATGGAAAAAACACAATAAAAAATGCACACAAGAAGATAAATCTAAAAAATAAACATAATTAGAAGTTCTAATATTTTCTTAAATCCCAATGGACACTTACACTAACCCATTTCAGTATACACAGTGGTATGCTAGTACCAGGTCTCTGAGAGGGAAAAAATAGGCCCTGATTTATAAATCAACTTTTGGGATATTTATACTCCTACAATCACTGATTTTGAGCTATTAACATGATGTTAATCAGCTTGCAAAATTTCTGAAAATTAATAATCAGCTCTCATCAGCCAGCACAGGCTAAGCCCAGCACACCACCAGGTGCACACATCATACTTGGGAGATCAAAAGCATAGGCTAGCATACTCTAACATTTTAGTTTAAAACTATTTTCCAATATAAAAGATTCTACACATTATTGAATAAAAATATTACAAGCATTTGGTATTCTATTACCATTCCTAAACATGAATTACTTTTTAAAATGAGAAAATCTTCCTTTTAAAAAACATGGCTTACACAAAAAATGGGTGCAGTTTCATTTTACAAAAATTATATCTTAATCAAGCTGCTTTTTAAAAAATGGCTCATTTACTTTATCTGATAAGACAACCCAAACAAAACATAAGATTTGGCTCTAGGTATTACAAAGTATGTCACTAAGTAATATACCATTTTGGCCTTTGTATTTCTTAAAACAATAATAGTACATTTTTTAAATAAGCAAAACTCCCATATCCTCATTAATAGTACCACCACCCAAACCCTGCAGGTTTAAGCACAGTATCACAAATATACAACTATCAGCTTTTTAAATAAATAACTTTCAGTTTGAGAGACAACTTAAAATTAAGCTACTAGTAGTTTTTACTTTCCTAACCTTTTATTTAAATATAGAAAGATGGATGTATTCAGCTTAATAAAAGCATGACATTATCCCTTTTCTATACATCGAAAAAACCTACCATAAAAGAGAAAAATGATGATGCAAAATAAAAGAACAGAATGTGAGAAGCATGGAGAGTTGTAAGGCTAAGTCATACCTGATAAAGTTTGATTATGTGAGGATGGTCTAACATTTTCATTATTTGTACTTCTCGGTAGATTTTCTCAAGGTTCACTGCATCCAGCTGAGATTTATCTATAATTTTTATTGCCACCTGCAACCCACACACAAATAAGTATAATTAGTATACAATGGTTAACATTTTCTAGTTAAAATCTTTTTAATAAATGACATAAGACTGCCTGTAGGTTTCTATGACAATGACAGCTAGTTTAAATTCAATGCTCATTTGTTCATTCAACAAATATTTCTTAAACATCTAACATGTGTTAAGACACTGTGTTAGATTTCGTTTGGGAGTGTCTTCAGTGTGCTATGAAGAATAACCCTGCAAAGTTACATTAATAAAACACATCTCTCTTTCAATACATATGCAATGTATTTTTATTCCATTCATATATTAAAGTAAAACCTCAGCAGTTTCAACTAGTTATCATCCCATTGCAAAGTACCTATAAATAAATGAGCAGCCAAGCAGAAGACAGTTTCTATTGTAGTAACACAAAAATTTTCCAGAAAAGAAGTGATAGGTTTCAAAGAACACAGATCTACCTTTTTGGTAAAAATCTAAATCTAAAGTGTCAACATCCATCTACATGAAAAGATACCAATTGGATTAAATTTTGTTTTCAAAATCAAAGTGCAAAAGCTCAAACGTTAGTAATTACTAAATTTTAACTTCCTTAAAGGACTCTGATTTTTGAAGAAGTGGCCTCTGCCTGTCCTAACTAGATTGGAACCCAACGCACACCAAGGTTAATAAATTCAAGGAACTGCATTTGAAGGTGAAATACTAGGTAATTAATAATCAACAATCATGTACTTTTTTTCATGCAACCAAATAAAACCTAATTTTTTTTAATTAGCAGATATTTGGTTGGGAAATAAGCCATCTGATTTAAAAATTTTTAAAAAATAATTAGCACCCAAGTTTAATTATAGTCTCTAAAATGTTCATATTCTATGTATGTATTCTGAACATAAGTCAGTCTTATTTCAGGGTAATTTTTAATATCAATTATTGTACATGCTGAAATAGTTCATGATTCTTAAAAGGTATCCAAGAAAATTCCCTCAAACTCTTGTTTATATTGGGGTGGCCAAAAAGTCCATTTAGTTTTTCCATAAAAGACACGTTTTTCATTTTCATTAATAACTTCATTGATTTGGATATAATGAGCATGTGAGCTATCGCCTCTGTGGTATAATTTTGACTGTTCTCAATCAATGTCTCGATTTGATCGCTATCAACTTCAACTGGTTTACCCAACTGTGGAGCATCATCCAGCGAGAAATCCACACAAAACTTCGCAAACCACGTTTGACACGTTCAATCAGTCACAGGACCTTCTCCATACATTGCACAAATATTTTTTTGCATTTCAGTTGCATTTTTACCATTTTTGAAATAATAAAGCATAATATGCTGAAAATGTTGCATATTTTCTTCCATCTTCAATATTAAAATGGCTACACAAAGTCACCGATTTTGTTGTTTTATTAATGCACGCTGATATGACAGCTGTCAAAATACAATCTAACAAAATTGTTTTGAATGGCATTAAAGACAACTAAGTGCTACTAGAGCCATCTTATGGCCAACCCAATACAATTAGTTTCTAATTCTTTCTTTATGGCTACTCAGTCCTTTGCTGTTATCTCTGCTGTGAGGTTTACTTCTTACCTTTCTCTATTTCTAATTTGCTGTCACAGCTTGTTTCCCGATGTAATTAATTGCAACCTACAGAAGAACTGAAGTTCCCAAAGAAATCAGATTACTAAATTTAGTGGATAAAATTAAAATTTTCCCTAAGAAAGGGGTAGCTTCTTTGCTAGGCAGTAAAGTGCACAGGTTTTATGGTGGCTATTTTGATTGTTTGTTAGTATTTTGCTTCTGTAATCAAAATATTCTAGGAAGTAAAAGTGCTAAACTTGGCTAGAAATAAGCAGTCATTATCATTTGAGCACAATATTATCACTTATTTTGGGGTAAAAGTGGGCAGATAAAAAAAAGAAGTATATAGTTGAATCTCCTCAATATTCCTTAGGAAGGTAACATGGGCATATTTTGAATAAAATATATTGCCTTACAATTTCTGGAGTGTGTCTGGACACCAGTAACCCCTCCCCCTGGCAAAAGCTTTAAAAACAAAATGGGTCACAACCATCTAATACAGTGGTTCTCAACCTTCCTAATGCTGCGACCCTTTAATATAGTTCCTCATGTTGTGGTGACCCCCAACTATAAAATTATTTTCGTTGCTACTTCATAACTGTAATTTTGCTACTGTTATTATCATAATGTAAATATCTGATATGCAGGATGGATAATTAAAGCATAGTGATTAATCACAAAAACAATATGTAATTATACATGTGTTTTCCATTGGTCTTAGGTGACCCCTGTGAAAGGGTCATTCGACCCCCAAAGAGGTCGTGACCCACAGGTTGAGAACTGCTGATCTAATAGAAAAAGAATTGTAATGAAAAGAATTATGGTTTTTAAAGTTGCAGCATGATTACTGTCATTAAGAAAATTTTTATTATGTATAATATAGAGTATCATTTTTAACGTTAAAGAAAAAATCTCAATATTAAATATCAATTAAAGCAAGGTATTACCAAGAGACAGTTCCTCTTTTATATGCTTTTAGAACCCTGGCCTCAAACAATAAAAAAACAAAAATACATAAATTATCTAATTGAACTTTAACAAGTTGTAAATCTCATTCAACTATTCTCAGCCAAAAAAAATCTCAAATGACAAAACCTAATTCTCTTTTGTTATCATGTTACCCCTTGTTTGTATGGCTGCTATAAGATTAGGAAAAGGTAAAGCACTAAAGAAAAAATAGAACATGTGTTAGCAATGCTCCTTGCTTATAAAGGTATGCCCTGCATAACACGGTACCTCTATAACACAGTTTCATTCTAACACGGTTAGAGAATTGGGGAAATCCCCCATATAACACAGTTTCACCCTAACATGACATGACTATAGAAGAATTGCTGGTAGAAGAAACTGATGAAGCAATTTTGATGGAAATGACATCTGGTATGTGCCAAGATAACTTAGGGGACAATAGCACTGATGAAAACAAAGAAGTTAAACGGTTTACTTTAAAAAGCGTAAAGAAAGGCCTAGACTTAGCTGAACAGTTAGTCATATTTCTTAAATGAGGATCCTTGCACTGAAAGGAGCAAAGTTTAAGAGAGAACTTCAAAAGTGCTCAGCACCATATAACGAAATTTATAAAGATCTCTCAGCTAAAAGCAAGCAATCTAAAGTAACAGGTTTTTTGCAGAGTAGAGCATAGAAATCAAGATAATGCTGAAGAAAGTTCAGAGGATGAGGACATCTTGTCAAAAAGAAAATGCGAGGACTTCCAGCCAAGATGGAGAGCTAGACAGACACGCTGGGTCTCCATCCACAACTAAGAAAGAATACAACTACCGCAAAACTAGAGACAACCAGAAGCTCCAGAAAATCGAGCTGCATGGAAGTCCAACAAACAAAGAAGAAATACTCATCCAGACAGGTAGGAGAAGCGGAGAGGATGCAGTGTGGTGGCAGCAGCGGCAGGCTGGCAGAAAGTGCAGTCAAACATTTAAAAAAGCTGAGAGGGACACTAGGGAGCACTCCCAGCACCAGACCAGATTGTACAGCTCATGGTTCCAGTGCTGAGGAAAATCAAGCCTCATTGCTTCTGACTGTGCAAACCACTGGGGGTTGGGGCGGAGGCAGAAACTGCCAGTCTCTCAGCAGAGTCTGCCTGTTTCAAGGGCCCCCACAGTCCTAGAACATCTGCAGACCCATCCACTCTGGGAATAACAGCCAGGGCAGCAGCTAGAGGGGCACCAGTCCCATACGGAAGTGGGAGAAGTGCTTGGAAAAGGGGCGAGTGCTGGGCAGGCAGCATTGTTCCTTCTCAGACACCTCTCCCGCATACAGCGCCACAATGTGGTGAACCAGGTCACCCTGTACTGATGAATACCTAAGGCTCTGCCCCTTACAACGTAACAGGAGTGACAGCTCTACCTAAGACACAGAGGCAAACACACACAGGAGCCTGTCAAGATGAGGAGACAGAGAAGTATGGCCCAAAAGAGGGAACGGATCAAGGTTCAAGTGGGAGAACTGAGTGACGAGGAGATAATCAACCTAATAAACAAGGAGAGAGCCACCCAAACAGATGGAAAGTTCAAAATACTGGGGATAAAGATTCTCACAGACTTGACAGATATGTTTATGTATGGTAAATGCATAAGGGAAGAAGTGAAGGCTATGCTAAATGAAATGAAGGAAAATCTACACAAAACCAATGGTGAAGAGAAGGAAACCAGGGTTTGGAATATAAGGAAGAAATAAACATTCAATCAGAACAAAAAGAAGAAACAAAAACGCAAAAAAATGAAGAGAGGCTTAGGAACCTCTGGGCACCAATATCCAAATTTCAGAGGTGCCTGAAGGAGATGAAAAGCAAGAAACTGAAAACTTATTTGAAAAAAATATTGCAAGAAAACTTCCCTAATTTGGCAAAGGAAACATACATACAAGTCCAGGAAGCATATCAAGTCACAAACAAGTTGGACCCAAAGAGGAACACACCAAGACACATCATAATTAAGATGGCAAAGGTTAAAGATAAAGAGAGAATCTTAAAAGCAGCAAGAGAAGAGTTACCTACAAAGGAGTTTCCGTAAGACTATGAGCTGATTTCTTAAAAGAAACTTTGCAGGCAAGAAGGGACTGGAAAGAAGTATTCAAAATGATGAAAAGCAAGAACCTACAACCAAGATTATTCTATCTAGTAAGGCTATCATTTGGAATGGAAGGGCAGATAAAGTGCTTCCCAGACAAGGTCAAGCTAAAGGAGTTCATCACCACCAAGCCATTATTATATGAAATGTTAAAGGGACACATTTAAGAAAAAGATGATCAAAACTACGAACATTAAAATGACAACAAACTCACTACTATCAACTGAATCTAAAAAACAAAACAGAAACAAACTAAGCAAACAACCAGAACAGGAACAGAATCATAGGTATGGAGATCATCTGGTGGAATATCAGCTGAGAGGGAGAAGGGTGAGAATGGGAAGGAAAAGGTTCAGGGATTAAGAAGTACAAATGGTAGGTACAAAATAGACAGGGGGATGTTAAAAATAGTACAGTTAAGGGAGAAGCCAAAAAACTTACATGCACAACCATGGACATGAACTAAGGGGAGTACTGTTGGAGAGAAGGTGGGTACCAGGAGGAGGGGAGCAAAAAGGGAAAAATTGGGACAACTGTTAACAGGATCATCAATAAAATATACTTTAAAAATTTCTAAATAATGGGACTCTTTACCAAGTACTTCTCAGACATATAATGATGATGATGATGATGACCTTCCAAACTGCACATCACTATTTAACAAAATACTTCAGCATATTTTAACAAACTTTATCTCACTTATTTCTCAACTTTGCATAGTAAATGGAAAAAGCAGTATACCCACGAACTGATGAAACTGAGTTACAAAGATACTACATAATTTATAAAGGTCCAAAAGCTTAAGTGAATTAATGGGAAAAAACTGCAGGCCTTCTAACTACATGTTCAATTTTTTCACTATATAAAGTGCCAATTATTCACACATTTACTGAGTACCTGTTATTTGTCCAGAATTAGGCCCAGGATACAAAAATGAGATTTAATTCTTACCCTCAAGGAACTTAATAGCTCTGTGAGAACAAACAGAACATATTTTGGGAAACAAATTTCATTAACAAAGTTCTGCATTTCGGGGTTTCCTCAATGATGTACAAAAGCTCCAACTTAGAAAAGAATGGTACTCCAATAGCTCATTTTGAAGTTAATTGTGAAATTAAAATTTCTGGGAACTTACTCTCTGCATCTCTCCTTAGTTCCAAACATAGTACCTAAGACAAAATCTGCATGGTAGTAAAAAAGGCAAGCAAGGGACTCTGTAAACTGAAGGATTTGCTTTTTGTTGTTGTTCATCTAAATTACTCAACTCTCTAATTCCCAATTATGGATGCATTATCTTCAGTGAATTTATTTGAGATAAAAAATTAATATTACTTCTGTGGGAGTTCAAAAAGAAAGTTTCCTATACAACTTTGGAGGGCATATTGGATAAGCTAGAATGATTACTATCAAACTAAATCCCATGTAAAGTAGCAACACTGAATACTGTAACCTCAGAAATAGGAAAATGTGAATCAAAACCAAAATACCTAATATGTCAATTATATCTCAAAAGATACCATTTTCACTTACAGTATTTACAAAAATTAAGACAAATAAACATCCTTGTGAGCTCAGGTTCAACAAGGTGGCCACTTTTATGTGTTGCTATTAGGAATATAAAACAGGTTTTCATTTTTCTAGAAGGCAATTTGAAAATATCAAGAACCTTAAAAATCACATATCTCATTTATCCTAAGGTTTCTACTTCTAAGAATTATTTATATTTGAAAACAAAACACCTGAAACGGCGATATTTTTATGTAAATGTATTCGAGAGTATTATAACATTAAAAAAATAGAAAACAGTAATTGGGAAATAATTACATGAATTATGGTAAGTTTATGACTTAATACAGGTATTAAAATGGTTTCTTTTATTAATATGAAAAAATGCTTTGGCTAAATATTAAATTAAAAATAGGACATCAGTACATTCTAGATATAATGAAATGTTATCAGTGGATGTAAAAAATCATGGATTATATATTTTTGCATTATATTTTTCTGTGCATTTTTTCTTCAATGAGCATGAACACTTTTCTAAAGAGAAAAAAGGAAAAGAAAATGGAGTTATTAATTTATCAAATACGCTAACTTCTCCATCTATCAGATATTAGTCATTTTCATTTTATTTTCTAAATTCTCTATAAAATGGCTATAAGATTTAAATATTAGTTAAGATTATATACTAGAAATGTTTCCAATAATGTTAAGTAAAAAACAATACATATAAAAGTAACAACTATGTAAAATACAAATTTGCACAGAAGACCAGAGATTAAATTTAAGAGCAGAAATCAAACAGTGTTAAGGTGGTGCGTAAAAAGAATATTTTCATTTTTCAAAATGTTGTAGAAAGAAAATTTCACCTCTCATTAAAGAAATATTAATCTTACAGAAACCACACATACAAAAGTGGCTTTGAGGAATTTTATAAGAAAGTTACACAGTAGAGCCATTCTTCTTAGTAGCAAATCAGAAGGGATTAACATATTTGCTGTCTCAGGTAATACCTGGTTCAGTATTATTTACTACTAATTCTACACTGTCCTTCTGAAGTAATTAACCAAGCAGATTTATCCTTACCATACAATTAGATTTTTCAAGTAAAAAAATAAATACACTTTTAAAGTTTATATGTCAAATTACATGCGGAATCAGAACATAATTTGATTGAAAAGTGAATGTGATTGAGCAGTCTAGGATGAAAGGGTTTCTGAAAGCAGTAAAAGTCCATAGTAAAACTGACATGGAGTTCTCTAATTACCTACCCTTTAAGAATAAATAAATCATACTTTTTTTCCAATTTAAAATTTGGCTTTTAAAATATAAGAATATATATAATTAAAAGAATCCTCATTAAGATTTAATGTCATTATTACAGTACTGGGTAAGTGGAACCAATTGGAGTAAAGGTAAATGTTACCATATTTTTATATGCATAAAAATTGAACTGAGAATTTTTAAAAGTATATAAGAATATAAATAATCTCCTCTCTTAAAAATTATTTAGATAAATCTAAAAAAAGACAAGTCAATTAAAAAATGGGTCAGTCCTGGCCAGATGGCTCAATTGGCTGGAGCATTGTCCCATACACCACAGGTTGCAGGTTGATCCCTGGTCAGGGCACAGGCCTACATTGTGGGTTTCATCCCTAGGTCAGGATGTGTATGGGAGGCAACCAATCGATGTTCCTCTCTCATGTGATGTCTCTCTCTCTCTCTCCCCCTTCCTCTCTCTCTAAAAAAATCAATAAATATACCCTTGGGTGAGGATTAAAAAAACAAGGGCCAAAGAAAAAGCAATTTATAAAAGAAATGCAATTATCACATGAAACTGTGTAGTCAAAGTAATCAAAGAAATGCAAATTAGAATAAGATATATTATATTCTTCCATTAAACTGGAAAACATTTAAAAATCGTATTACTAAAAAATATGTATTCTTCCTGGTGAAAATCAATAAGTATTTTTTTTCTGAGGATAATCTGGCATCTCATGCCATAAGATATGGATGTAGGGACATACATACTTTGATTGACTGATTAGTTGTAAGGGAAGGGGAAAGAGATGAAGAGAAACATTGATGTGCCAGAGAAAACACTGATCAGCTGCCTCTTGCACGTCCCCAGATGGGGACCTGGCGCGCAACTCAGGCATGTGCCCTAAGTGGGAATCGAACCAATGACCTCTCAGTTTGTGGGACAATGCCCAGCCCACTGAGCCATACCAGTCAGGGCAGCACGTACTTCTTGATCCTAGAATTTCCATTACTATGGTATTACCCTAAGGAAATAATCAGATAGGTACACAAATATGTTATATAAGAATGCCCTCTGAAACATTATTTTTGAAAGAGAAACAGTGAGAGAAATAACCTAAATGTTCATTAATAGGAAATTAATAAATATAATACAGATGGTTATATGCAAGGATAGTGTCAACCATGCTTTAGACAGTTTTTTTTTTTAAACCTGGGGAAATGTTACTAACACATAAACTAAAAAACACAGATTATCTGCATAGACGACATCAATTTTATAACACATATAGAGTATATGTGAATAATTAAGAGGATATGAACTGAATTATCTCTTGACTTGGAAGGTGGAATTAAGAGTGTTTATTTTCTTCTTTGAGCGTTTCAACAATGTCTACAATAAATAAGCAATGCCTACAATTCCTTTTGTAACGAGGAAAAACACACAAATACTATGATTATTTTTAAGAACCTAAAACAAATTCTAGCATCATTTTTTAGTTTAATTCATCTGAGAGTCATCTCTTAACCTGTTTAAAGTATTTTTTAATGTTTAAAATGAAGATTTTCTGATGACATTCTCAAATGTAATTGTCTTTCATTCTTTTAATAATCTCAAACTGGATACATGGGCTGTTTTTCTTTGAAGGGTAAAAATGCATTCTCCAAAAATGTTCTGTTTAAAGAAACTTTTACATAAATAACATATAAAAAATATGGAGGTGGAAGGTTGAAGAAGTACTAGGTATGCTACAAAAAAAAAAATATGCTAATGAACTTCTGGTATCCATTTGGATGCAAGGAAATGAATGTCATCAGCAGTGGGTCATAAATCAAAGGTCCTCATGTGAATCCAAGAATCCAGGCCAGTTTCAGTTATTTCCAAAAAAATGTTTTCTTAATTGCCTGATACTGAGATAGAATCTCCCAGTGGAATTAAAATCAGAACACATTAAACTCTGTTAAAGTTTAAAATTTCTACAGAATATAAACATTTACACAACTCTTTATTTTGCATATTTGTCTCCTCCAACTCCCCTAAAAGAATAGAGCATTTTGAACAGAATAATTTGCCAAATATTATTTGCTTGAGAGCCAAAAAACTTGAGAACAATTTCAAATAAAACATATATATTTCATGTAAGTAAAATTTTTGTTTCAACACACAAAGATCATAAACAGTCCTAGATATAAGTATGGGCAAGTAAATTGTTTGGTAGCAAGTCCTTCTGTTGCATATGGTAGAGGTGCTTTTTGAAACTTGGACTACTTCACAGCACAAGATTAATACCAAGGCTATGAAGAGCTGTCTTAAATTTTTAAAACAAAATATAAAATTCAATTGTATTAAAAGTAAGTCCTATTCTTCAAGAAATCTTGCAATCAGGTTATAATATACTCTTCCCTTATTTCTTTCTAAACTTCCTCCAAAAATGTGACTTTGATACTTTATTTGGAAAGCTTTAAAAATACTTACATTTTAAGGTAGTAGTTAAGGAGTTATGTCTAAATATAAAAGTCCCCAAATGCACACAGAAAGCTTTTCAGTGAACAAAAGCAGTACTCTGAACGTCTTTGCTATCAGTTTTGCATTCCAGTTTCTCTTAAGGATAAGTAGCCGGCACGTAGGTGCCACTTTAATAAGGTAATTTTCAGAATCTCTGAAATATCTTTAGAATTCCATGAACCACATATTTATGTGTTCTTTAGCTAAGTAATACGGAAGCACAGTATTAAGGAAAACTCAATTACCTGTCGCTGAAAAGGTCTGAAAATAGCTAATGATAGTTATCTCTGGGTGGTGAGATTATGGGTAATTCTTTTCATTTATCTATATTTTATAATTTCTCAATAAACATGATAAATTAGGTAAAAACATATTGCCCTTTAATATAAAAATAACCTTCTCACTTGGTAATTCTCCTTCTAGGAATTTACCCCCAATTCCTCCTTCCTGAAAAAATTAAAATTGCAAAGTTATATACGCAAAAATTATTCACTGCAAATTATTTATTGTAAGTCAACACTAGAAACTACATAATGTTCAATAATAAGGAAATTGTTAAGTAAAATGGGATTAATCTGCAAGGTAGAACACGGAAGCTATTAAAAATGTTTTTATAAAGTCTTATGTGGGAAAGAGATACAATTTATATAGGTGTACCTATCCAATCTTATCTATGGGAAAAATGCATTAAATAAGATGACTAGAGGGAAATACTGTATGCAATAATGTTAAGAATGATTTATTCCTATTGATGGAGAAATTACATACATATATTTTTGTGTACTATTCTTTATATTTTCTACATTAAGACTATATTTCTTTAATAGTCAGAAAACAAGAAAGTTTAATTGCACAAGGGACTTTTCTGAAATTTATTTAACAGAGAAAAAATTAGCCATATAATCAAAGGAAAAAGTTCTTTGCTGGGGTAGTATAAAATAAAACACTACTCAAGAACACTTATAGCATAGCGAACTGCCAACCACCATTGCCTAAAATAGTTTAACAGTCTAAATACTATTATTCATTTCCCATTATGCTAATTTTATAAAATTAGCTACTCTAATTCATAAACCACAAACCAATATTAAAAAGCTTTTATGAATTATTTTATTAGGAAACTGGATTCTACCACTACCTGCCTTCCCTTTTGTGTGCAAAATTTACACATAAGTCTAACATGAAAATACCACTTCAGATGATGATATAATTATATCTCTTAATGTCTAGCTGTTTGATAGATTAAACCAAAATGAACATCTCCTTTGTCTAATTCTTTTTCCTAAAAGGCAAACAGTCTTGGATCTCTCAAACTCTGTAGAAAACATTATTTGAATGATACAGAACAAGAGATGGAGAAGAGCCCATTAAAAATAAAAGGGTGCAATTGTTCATGACACTGATGTTTAACCTGAGCCCTAAAATTTGTCTTGGGTGCAAATTTGGAAAACAAAGACCTCCAAGTTTTATAACACACAAACATAGTGATGTTAAAGTATACTATATTGAAGAATCTTTTATAAGAAGTATAATAACATTTTGCTGATACTGTTCTTTATACATTGTTTTCACTGTAATTACTATAGTGTGTTCAGCAATGAAACCTAAAATTATCTTAAGAAAAATTTAAAGTTTCCACTAGCCATTTTATTTATATTTGTAGTTGTATTTATTGAAGACATAAATATACAGTGAATGAAGACAACAAATTCTTCTTAAAAGAAAACATTAACAACAAAAAGTATACTTAAAACACTTGTATCTGTGCCCTAGCTAAACAATTCTAAATGCAAATTACCATAAAAGTTCATAGCAACTTTACAAAACTTGAAATCTACAGGAACTTTTCTCTTCCTTAATACCTTGCCATTTCACTCACCTTTAATATCTCAATTTTAACATCTCCAATCACACTAAATTACCACAAACACACTCGCCTATGTTATATGCAATTATTTTTTTCTAATTTTCTATCCTTACCTGAAGACATTTTTAAAATTGTTTTTAGAGAGAGGGAGAGAGAAAAACATTGATGGGAGAGAGAAGCATCAACTGGGTGCCTTCCGTGCCCCAACCTGGGATCAAACCCTCAACCTAGGTATGTGCCCTTACAGGAAATTCAATCCTCAACCTTTTGGTTACAGGAGGATGTTCCAACCAACTGTGAGCCACACGGGCCAGTCACACCATTTCTTTTTAAGTTACAGAAACCTTCTTTAGAAAAGCACAAAGGAGATGGGCTCTGTGGACTAGAAATTTAGATCTGGGTGCTCTTTCATCATCTGACCTGTGCCTTCAATTACAAATTGATCTCAGTCCATCCGATAGCCAAACCACCATAGTACTCCACAGTGCCCCCTAGCTCTACAAGATACATCAGTTTTAAGTGGGTATCTTTTCGAAATGTCAAGCTCAACAGAAGTCGTGGGCACTATCAGCACCACTTAAGCAGTACTTAAGTAGATACTGTATTACCTAAATTTCACCTAAGAAATAACGGCTGACTTAATTAAATCTTGCTACTAATACTGATAAGAGCTGATAAGAAAAAAATGCTATGAATTGATGAGTTTAGAATTCAACCATTATATATATATCTCCGAAGTTCTGTAGGAGCTCTCTGTAACATGCGATTTGATTTTTAGACAGTCACTAAGCAAGGACCCATATAAAAACACACATTAAAAACGACTTCTTTTCACATAATGTAAGGGGAAATGCCATATCATTAGGTCATAGTTATTTAGAAGAATGGAACCAATTTCTTCATTAAAAAGAAAGCTCTGATCAGATTAAATAATCTCACTATGGTCACATTATTTATCATTACAAACTTAATCTAAATTGCTAACACTGAGGAATTTGTGAGAGGAAAACCCGTGATCTTGGTCCTGATGATAAAACATGCCATATTTGGGTTACTTCAGGATTAGTAAGGGAGGGTGAAAAGTGAAGATGACGCAATAACATGTACCCCGTCTTTTTGGAACTGGACTCCACAATCCCAAGTTAAGCAAAACTTCTAAGAAAAACAGCTATGAAAATCACTCAAGTTTTAAAACGCCCTTCACCATACACTGTCATTCAGGAAAGTAAAAAGGTCTTATGTTAGTCCACATTCAAACTTCAATACATCCACACTAATTTGGGGGAAAACTGAAAACTGGAAAAAACGAGCTGAAAAAGAATGCAATTCCAGAACAACTACAATGAGGCAGTCTGGATGGAGTACGTCAAAAACACAAGGTTTTATTCTAAAGAATGGTTTTGTTTCTACCGTTTTCCGAAAGTGTTTAATTTGCACGTCTTAAAGTAGAGACCCTGAGGAGAGCAGCTTGAGGCAGTGGAAGGAGGCGGGGGGCGGGGCGGGGGTAGGTAATAGGTAAGAACAGAGACGTGAGAAAATATGTGCGGTACATCAGAAGGTGCAGCGGAGCGGGATGCTGAATTCACCGTCAGGAAACAGCTGAAGGCTTTATGAGTACGGAGCGTAATCTGCTGCGGGTTAGGGAACGCGTATTCACAGCCGGAAGGCACACCTGGTTAAGGGACAACCAGGATGAGAAAGGCCAACCCCCCAACCGTCCAAATGCAGGGATGTCCATTTTAACCAGTTCCATTGTCTGGAGTGTTAGATGAAAATGCCTCAGGCAAGAAGAGATCAAGCTAGCCTGACACCAAATCAGAGACGCTGTGGGGCAAAAAGAGGGAGAGAAGATGGGCAGTGGCCTTCCGGGCATTCTCCGCAACGGGGCCATGGGGGGCGCCGAGGTCACAGAGGACACGCAATGCCTAGTCTCTGGAGTCCGGGCGCGGGCTGTTCCCACCTCGGGGTTGGAGACGTCTCTCACCGCGCAGCCCCGGAGCACTGAGACTTCCCCTCCCACCCCACCCCCAGCTGAAAGCCGGTTAGACGCGGAACTTGGGCTCCCGAGCCGAGGCCACAGACCAGGTCACGGCCAGGGTGGAAGGCTCTGGGCGAAATTCCGCGTGGCCACCGGGGGTGGCGTAGGTAAGGCAAAGCCCCGACTGGTCGGGCTTCCAATCGGACGACACTCGGGTCCAAGTAACCGGGACCCGATCCCCTGCACCTCCTTGGTCCTCACAGTCCCAGGCCCCTCTCGCCTCAGCTAGTGACCCGGCCTCTCGGGTCTCCCCGCTGCAGCCTCCCCTCTCCGTAACCAGTTCCTCTCCCGAACCCTCGCCTCGGACGCTCCAGCCGAGCCCCGGGCCGCACCTCCGTCTTGGTGATCCGGTGCCGCCCCAGCTTCACCACCGCGAAGTTGCCCTTGCCCAGCGTGCCCTCGATGTCGTAGAACCCCACCCGGACCGGCCCGCGCTGCAAGTGCCTCGGGCCATCCGCCATGACCATGCTGGGCCCCGCGGCTAGACACGGCGGACTGGAGCGCGGGCTGGCGGGCAGGCGGGCGGCGCGGCTGAGCTTGGGCGAACGCCGCTGGGCTAGCTTCTCAGCTTCGTCCCTCCAGCTCCGCAGGGCCCAGCCAGGCGCGCGCCGTTGCTGACGTGCAGCGACGTCAGGGGGCCGCGGCAGGGGGCGGGGGCGGGACAGGGCCACGATTGGTCACCATGGCGACGGGAGCAGCGCCGACGTCGCGGCGGGAGGTAGGCCTAGAGGGAAGATGGGCGGGGCCTGGGCTGCGCGTTCCTTCCGGGCTCAGGCTCTGTCTGCTTAGCCCACCGCCCGGCCGCTGTCAGGGGCGGGTGTACGCCCCCACCACGGCCCGCCCATTTCCACGGCCTCCGAGCCGAAGGCCGAGAGCGAGCCCTGGTGGGCGGAGTGGAAGGGTGCAGCGACCTGGATTCGGCCTATGGTCTACTTCCCCAGTTCCGGCGTTCTCCGCCCAGCCCCGGACCTTCCCGCCAAAACCTCTCACCTGTGCCCTAAATTTGGCACTTGCGGAGAACTGTGGCTGAGCAATGTATTGCTCACAGGTTCCTTTCTTTGTATCCCTTTCCAATTTCGTTTCTCTATTAATCCCTCCACAGTTTGATGTCGCTGAGAAATCACTCCGACAGCATCACTGGTCGCTTATAGATTAACAGAAAACGTTGAAGAGATCCTAGAGAACTGAATGCAAGAATTTGTAACCTTAACTGGGCTTCGGATCCTCAACACCCCCCCCTCACACACACACACACACACACACACACACACACACACAAAGTATGTAAAATTTTGCTTACTTGAATTTGGGGCTATAGGTTTTATCAGTTTCCCAAATGTGTCGGTGACCCCGAAAAGGTTAAGAAATGTGTACTTATCTATTCCAGTTTCTTTTCAAATGAGGAATCAAGCTCTAAGGAATGGAGGGAATTGCCAAGGTCACTCAGGTAATGCTGGGTTAAAACTGCACATCACAACAGTCTTCCATATGGTGACCCAAGGAAACAGTTAGTGTTATTTTAATATTTTGAAATGTATGTCTCCAGATCTTGATTTCTAAATGCCATTCTCCACCAAAGAGAATCAAACTCTTTGGAGAATTGGCTGATTCCAGGGCAGAGAGAGGGAAAGTATTAAATGACCTTGAAAGATCTTATACGTGAAAGCAAGGTTTTCAAAGAATGATGAGGACATGTCAAAAGGAAATAGGATATGGGGATATAAAGTACAGCATAGAAAATACGGTCACTAATTTTTTTTTTTTTAATTTTTTTTTTTTGGTTTTTCAATTACAGTTGTCCCCTTTTCCCCCAATTTCTCTCCCCCACCCAACCCACCCCCTCTCCCACAATCATATCCCTCCCCGTTGTCCATGTCCATGAGTCTTTCATGCAGGCTCTTTAATTAAACCCTTCCCTTACTTATCCCCCTTCTCTCCCTCTCCCCTCCCCCCTATTGACTGCTATTCTGCTCTTTGTTCTATTTAGTTCCTTTGTTTGTGTTGTTCTTTAGTTTCCTGTATTAGGTGATATCATATGGTATTTTTCTTTCTTTGCCTGGCTTATTTCGCTAAGCATAATTCTCTCTAGTTCCATCCATGTTGTTGCAAATGGCAGGAGTTCCTTCTTTCTTTCTGCTACATAGTATTCCATTGTGTAGATGTACCACAGTTTTTTGATCCACTCATCTACAGATGGGCACTTAGGTTGTTTCCAGCACTTAGCTATTGTAAACAGTGCTGCAATGAACATAGGGGTGCATAAGTTCTTTTGAATTGGGGTTTCAAGATCCTTCGGGTATAATCCTAGTAGTGGAGTCATTGGTTCAAAAGGCAGTTCCATTTTTAATCTTTTGAGGTAATTCCATACTGTTCTCCATAGTGGCTGCACCAGTCTGCATTCCCACCAACAGTGCAGTAGGGTTCCCGTTTCTCCACATCCTCGCCAGCACTTGTTGCTTGTTGATTTGTTGATGATGGCCATTCTGACTGGTGTAAAATGGTATCTCATTGTGGTTTTTATTTGCATCTCCCTGATGGCTAATGATGTTGAGCATTTTTTCATGTGTCTATGGACCTTCTGTATGTCCTCTTCGGAGAAGTGTTTGTTCAGGTCCCTTGCCCATTTTTTAATTGGGTTGTTTGTTTTCTTGATGTTGAGTCGTATCAGCTCTTTATATATTTTGGAAATCAGTCCCCTGTCTGTGATGTCATTGGCAAATATGTTTTCCCATATGGTTGGTTTCCTTTTCATCTTGCTGATGTTTTCTTTTGCTGAGCAGAAACTCTTCAGTTTGATGTAATCCCATTTATTTATTTTTTCCTTTATTTCTCTTGCTTTAGGAGATGTATCCGTGAAGAGATTGTTACGTGAGATATCTGATATTTTCTTGCCTATGTTTTCCTCTAGGACTTTTATGGTGTCACGGCTTACATTTAAGTCTTTGATCCATCTTGAGTTTATTCTCGTGTGTGGTGTAAGTTGGTGGTCTAGTTTCATTTTTTTGCAGGTCCCTATCCAGTTCTCCCAGCACCATTTGTTAAAGAGGCTCTTCTCACTCCATTTTATGTTCCTTCCTCCTTTATCAAAGATTAGTTGACCGTAGAGGCCTGGGTTTATTTCTGGACTCTCTATTCTGTTCCACTGATCTATATGTCTGTTCTTATGCCAGTACCATACTGTTTTGATTACAGTGGCTTTGTAGTATTGTTTGATATCTGGTGTTGTGATTCCTCCTGCTGTGTTCTTCTGTCTCAAGATTGCTTTTGCTATTCGGGGTCTTTTTTTGGTTCCATATGAATTTATGGAGTATTTGTTCTAGGTCTGTGAAATATGTCATTGGTATTTTAATAGGGATTGCATTGAATTTGTAAATTGCTTTGGGTAGTATGGCCATTTTGATGATGTTGATTCTTCCCATCCAAGAACATGGTATTTGCTTCCATTTATTTGTTTCTTCCTTAATTTCTTTCTTCAATGTTATGTAATTTTCAGAGTACAGGTCTTTTATCTCTTTGGTTAAGTTTACTCCTAGGTACTTTATTTTTCTTGTTGCTATAGTAAATGGTATTTTCTTTTTTGTCTCTGTCTCTGCTATTTTATTGTTGGTGTACAGAAATGCCTTAGATTTCTGTATATTTATTTTGTACCCTGCGATTTTGCCAAATTCACTTATTATATTGAGTAATCTTTTAGTGGAGTTTATAGGATTTTCTAGGTATACTATCATGTCATCTGCATATAATGAAAGTTTCACTTCCTCTTTCCCAGTTTGGATGCCTTTTATTTCTTTTTCTTGTCTGATTGCTGTGGCTAGGACTTCCAACACTGTGTTGAAAAGGAGTGGAGAGAGTGGACAACCTTGTCTAGTTCCTGAGTTCAGGGGGAATGCTTTCAGTTTTTGTCCATTGAGTATGATGTTGGCCTCAGGCTTCTCATATATAGCCTTAATTATGTTAAGATATGCTCCCTTTATTCCCATTTTGCTGAGTGTTTTCATCATAAATGGGTGTTGTACTTTATCAAATGCTTTTTCTGCATCTATTGATATGATCATGTGATTTTTGTCTTTCATTCTGTTTAGGTGATGTATTATATTTATTGATTTGAGAATATTAAACCATCCTTGCATCCCTGGAATGAAGCCCACTTGATCATGATGTATGATCTTTTTGATGTGTTGCTGGATCCTGTTTGCCAATATTTTATTGAGGATTTTAGCATCGATGTTCATCAGTGATATTGGCCTGTAGTTTTCTTTCTTTGTTGTGTCTTGACCTGGTTTGGGGATTAGGATAATACTGGCTTCATAGAAAGAGTTTGGGATTTTCCCCTCTTCTTGGATTTTTTGGAACAGTTTGAGGAGGATAGGAGTTAGTTCTTCCGTGAATGTTTTGTAGAATTCGCCTGTGAAGCCATCCGGTCCAGGGCTTTTGTGTGCTGGGAGATTTTGGATTACTGTTTCAATTTCCTTTTTTGTTATTGGTTTGTTGAGACTTTCCACTTCTTCTTGATTTAGTTTTGGGAGGTTGTATGTTTCTAGAAATTTGTCCATTTCTTCTAGATTGTCAAATTTCTTGTCATACAGTTGCCTGAAGTAATTTCTAACTATCATTTGTATTTCTGAGGTATCAGTCGTGATTTCTCCTCTTTCATTTCTGATTTTGTTTATTTGTGTCTTCTCTCTTTTTTTCTTGATTAGACTGGCTAGAGGCTTGTCGATTTTGTTGATTTTTTCGAAGAACCAGCTCCTAGTTTTGTTGATCTTTTGGATTGTTTGTTTAGTCTCTATGTCATTTAGTTCTGCTCTGATCTTGATGATTTCATTCCTTCTTCTTGCCCTAGGCTTTGTTTGTTGTTGTTGTTCTAGTTCTTGTAGCATTGTGGTTAGGTTTTTTATTTGAGATTCTTCTAGCCTTTTCAGATATGCCTGTATTGCTATAAACTTCCCTCTCAGGACTGCTTTTGCTGTGTCCCACAGGTTTTGGGTTGTTGTGTGCTCATTATCATTAGTTTCTAGACATTTCTTGATTTCTTCTTTGATGTCATTGTTAACCCATTCATTATTTAATAGCATGTTATTCAATCTCCATGAGTTTGGGTGTCTTTGATTTTTTTTCTCTGAGGTTGATTTCTAGTTTCAGGGCATTGTGATCTGAAAAGATGCTTGATATGATTTCAATTTTCTTGAATTTGTTGAGGCTTGTTTTGTGACCTATCATGTGGTCTATCTTTGAAAATGTCCCATGTGCACTTGAAAAGAATGTATATTTTGCTTCTTTGGGGTGAAAAGTTCTATATATATCAGTTAGATCCGGTCACTAATATTGTAAATACTATGTATGGTGACAGGTAGGTACTGGAAATATCAGAGGGAACACTTTGTAAAGTATATGATTTTTGAACCACTATGCTGTACACCTGAAACTAATACAAAATAATATTGAATATAAACTGTAATTGAAAAAATTAAAAAACATAAACAAATAACCCTAGAAAAAAGATTAAAAGAATATATAAAAATTAATAATAAACAGTAATTATTTCTGGAAAAAATAAATGAAATAGGAGCTAGCTTGAATGTACCTTCACTTACTAAATGTGAGACAATTGGAATATCACGAATGAATAATGATAGACATGAATTATAACACAATGAATTTTTTAAAAGAATCTGCATTTTGTTTTATTTTTATATTCTCTGTTCAAGATCTATTGGCTCTTGAGCCCTCCATGCTCCCTGTGTTTCTGCCCTTCACTCCCCCAAGCAATACTTTATTCTACTGTGAGTTATGTTGTTTGCAAAAGTGAGGAGGGAAGTGGCAGGAGGCTTTAAGACTGATGATATTTCTGGATTGATGGGAGTAGTACATTCGGGGTCATCTCACTAGACCAGAAAAAACTCACATGTGAACCCCAGTTTTTTTAAAAAAGAGTTCCCATATATATTTTGCCTTAGATTAATGTGTTTTAATTGCTCTGGGGTTTCCTTTGGAACTCTGAGGAAAGTTCCTTGCTTACTCAAGAACCAGAAAATGCACATAGAGACTCACCAGAGCTAACAACTCCCTTCTTTAAAGTATGTCTTTTGAACAGAAATTAAAACTCATTTCTATCTGATTATTGTTATCAGTTAACCAGGTCAACTATCTACTTGTACAACCTCAGAGTAAGATTTGGTTTAGGGCCAAAATGAAGGGAATGGCAGGGAGGACCAAAATGTCTTTTGCAAAGTTGGGTTCACTGTGAGTGTGCTGAGTGTCTAGAGGTTAGAGAAAGGGAGGCCAGAGACTGGGGAGAGGTAATAGGGACTGTGCCCTAAATGAACCTTGCCTGCTTGGAAATGCAGTGGGTGTGCCACTGAGCATTACAGTAGGTTGTAAATGTGAATCTGAAGAAATACATGTGGACTATTAGAGTGTTACAAACTTGGAATCCATGAATCAATTCAAAAGATCTATTTCTCACTCCCCAGTTTCAGCCCTATATGTCTCTTATGTGCTTTTGTTTTAATTAAATGTTAGCTAAATACGTTTTAACAGTTATTAATATTATCCAATTTCTGCTTTCCTCTCCTCCCCTTATTTTTCCTCTTCTTTCCTCTTTCTTTCTAGTTTCATGCACACACCACCACCAACACCACCACCCTTAGGAAAAATAATAAAAGATTGGAGGGAGAAGGAGAAGAAAAGAGAGACATTATACAATTTCCATCTTTGTCATCTCTGGTTTTAGTATCACTGAGGTGAGTGCTGCAGTCACCAGATTTCCTATTTACTTGACCTTTAAAATGTAACACACCCACCTAATGCTGTGAGTATAAAGCTGTTTGCCATTGATTTAAAAATGTTAAGATAACACTTCAAAAGGCAAAAGAGTATACACATAGAAATAATTAAGAAAGATTGTAAGAAAATGTGAAATGAGAAGAGTAGTTACCAAAGAGGTAATGAAAGAATAATTTGAAATGCGAAACAAGAAAACTTCATGGCTCACAGTGCTATATATACTCTGCTGAAGCAGAAAGCCCATGAACTTAAAAAAACAACTATGTACCATATGTTTACTTCACCATGAACAATGTGTACATTTTTACTGTTTTATCATTTCAGGACTGAATGAAAGTAAATACACACGGAGGCTTAGACCTGGATTTAGATTTAGTTCAAATTGAGTACTGGTGAACTCTTTACTAGGTGACTCTGCTTAGGAAAAAAAAAAAGATTACAAAGCTAGAATGAATACTTTGCTTTTTATATTACAAAAGGCAGAAAGTACATGAAAAATCAAAATCACTGACTCATGCCACTTACAAACGTTTCTTTGTATTATTAAATACAGATATTCCTAAAACATGAACTAATCTATCAAGTTAATGATCACGTGGATACTGCTGTGTTTAAGATACTATTATAGAAATAAACTAGAGGACTGAGATAATTTAAAGAAAACTTTCTTTAGTTCTCATAAAGGATGGGTAACCATGCCCTGGTTTTAATTTTTTTACATTTAGTTTTAGCTGTGGTGGAACTCCTTTAAATGAAGAACTTGTGATCCTCTCTAAACTCTGAAAATAATTTCAAAATTTTTGAATCTCCTCCCAAATGACAGACTTTCTTAGGATCTTAAATTTTAAAGGGATTTTCATGTCATATGAGTTCATCTTCCCACCTGGTACAGTAATCTCTAGACACTTGACAGATGGCATCAAGTCTTGTTTTACTACTCCAGGCTTCATTACATGTCTCACATGTAGTATATGTGAAACAGTTCATATCAGTTGAAATGCTTCCTCATACTGAATTTTTTTTTTTTTTTTTGAAAACATGTCTTTATTTACAGCATTCCGACTTGGGGAGGGCAGTGAGCACTTCAGCTCAGAGCCCTGTTCCCCACAGGACCCAGTACTTCCTTTGCTCCCCAAAAAGCTAGAAGCCAAAAACATTCCCAGAAGTTCCCCATCCCTTATCTGTCAGCTGTCTCCTTCAGGATCTGGGGTACGATGTCATCAGCCTCCGTATAACAGTCCAGGAAAGCATGTGCCGTGTTGCACTGGATCATGCATGGTTCTCTCTTTGCCCTTTCAAAGCCACATGGCATTGTCCCTTTCAAAGCAGCATGGAGTTCTTCTCCTCATACTGATTTCACAGCTGCTTCTTTCTGACTCCTGTCCATAGTTTTAGTTATTTTCCCTGGTGCAAGACTTTACAAATAAGTAGATACACACCTATTGTCATATTTTTTCTTCAGTTCTCCAAACACAACATTCCCAAATTCACTGTCAAGCTATGTTTCTAGTTCTCTACCATTTCTTCTTGTGCTTATCTGGTCTCTGGTTTGTCAGTGTCTTTCTTACAATATTATTCTCCAAACTGAACATGGTAGCCCTGATGTAGTCTGAGCAATGCTGCATACTGGCCATTGACCAGTCCCTCTTTTGATTCAGACACTTTACTCATTTTAATTCAGCCCAAAATTGTGCTAACTTACTTCTAGCAGCTACAGCCCACAGTTAAGATTAAGGCCCATTAAAACCCCTGAGTCTTTCAAAATAACAATTATTGTTATTTTCTTTTAAAAATGGACATTTTGATAGTTAAAATATCACCTTGTTGATTTTGCTTATTGTTTCAGATAATAGAATCATTTTGAGTCTTCACTATGACATGTATCATATGAACTAATCTTTGGTTCCCCGAGCCATCCACAAATCCACCAGCACACCTTCTGTATCTTTATTGCAATCATTATTTTTTGTATTACCTCTCCTAGTAAAAGAACGTGATTCATAGCAGGCTCATGACTAGATTGGTAAACTGGTAAACAGGACAAAGCCTGGGCCAGATTTTAAAGTTTGCCATTAGGCATCTGCCAGGTTGACTTCCAACAATTTATTGGTCAATACTCATTTAATTTGACCTGGTTTTTCATATAACTATGAGTTCCAGAAAGATTCTATGTCTATGTTGCAAAGATAAGATTTTAAAGAGGGTATATGATACGAGTGTTTTAATGTACAACATAAGCTACTTGATTCTCAGTTACTTTCCCTTTAATTCATTTCTATATGTTACTGAAGTATTCTACTGATCTTGCCCAACTCCACTGGGTGGTGAATTTTTTTGGATAAGATCTTAGTCTTTTTTGAAATTTCTAAACTTTTTAGCAGAATTCAAAATGCAGTTTTGTTTGACATTTATTGCATTCATGTGCTAGGCTCCATGGTAGATACTGGGGATGCAAACATGAGTAAGGCACAGCTCCAGTCCTTGTGAATTTAAGATTTAGAGTGGGAGCTCTAAAATCTGACTGCTTAGGTTTGAACTGTGGCTCTAGTACTTACTAGCTGGTGACCTTAGGAAAGTTGCTTTATCTTTCTCTGCCTCAATTTCTTATCTGTTAAATAGTGCTAATAATACCACCTACATCAGTGGATTATTGTGAGGAGGATAGACAAATAAACAAATACTTATAAATTAAAGCAGTGAGAGCTAAGATAAGAGGTTTCCACAGGGAGCTCAGAGGAGAGGCAATTAACTCAATTTAAAGGTTCACATTAGAGGATTCAAAAAAGAGGAAACTTGAGTGGCATTGTAAAGGTGTAGTAAGAGTTAGCCAGGTGAAAAAAGATTTTATGAGCATTTGAAGAAGAAACAGCATGAACAATGGTTCTGAAGGTATGAAGAGTCATGATATACTCAGATAACTAACATCAGTTGTGAACATCAAAACTCAATAATGAGAGTATCCACAGATAAAACAGAAAGATACATGGCATCATGCCATGGAGGGCTTCTTCTTCCCCTTCCAGCCAGACTGTGAAATTCTGAAGTTCCAGCTTGCTAGGAAGCTACTGGAGCAATAGATTCCAACTGTGGCAGTGATATGATGTGAGGGATGAGAGAGAGAAATGTCGAAGTTTGCTTGCAGCTTTTTGACAGAAGTGAACAATGCAATCAATTACTGAGAGCTTACCATGTGCCATTCACTCTGCTGGGCATTGAACATAAAAACTGGGTGAAATATGGACCCAGCCCTCAAAGAGCATATAATGTATTTCATTCAGACATTTAGTTCTTATTTCTCTGATATGTATAAAGATATTGTGAGAGACTATTAAATAAATAGAAATCAATATATATTGTATCTGTGTACTGGAACAAAATGAGTTGTGCAAGGACTGAAATTTCTGCATTGCCATTTATAAGCTCTGGATACATAATTCTAGAGCTTGGTGCAGAGATCTAGGCTGAAAATTTAGAGATTGATAGTACTGATAAGTTGAAGTCAAGGATGTGGGTGACAGTGGGACTATCAACAGTGAGGAAGACATTTTGGCTATTTTTTACCTTCTGTTAATCTAGGAGTCTGTTACTTACAGCTCAGGGGGATAAACTCACAGATTCATGGGGGGGCCTGGTGTTGAGTTTTTGCTATTGTGACTCAACTCTGAATGGAATAAAAATTACAAGTAAGTAAACAGTCATTCTTTTCTTTGTTGAACTTAACTTTCTTATATTTATAACTACCAAAAAAATAAATTTTCTTATATTTGCAGTTACAAATATAAGAAATTTAAGTTCAACAAAGAAAAGAATGACTGTTTACTTACTTGTAATGTTTATTCTGTTTATTTTTGGTTTCCAAGACCAAGGAATATATATATTTATTTGCTTAGTTCACTGGCCTAAAGATAACAAATACAAAAACAAGCCAATAAATAACTCCCCACTCTCTCCCACCCACCCCCCAGAAGTGAAGAAGACAGAGTCCTATAGCATTTGTTCAGCACTCACAGGAGTGGGTAAATAAGGAGAAGCGTCCCCTCCCCGCCGTGGAAGAAAGGCCAGAAAAATAAAAGTAGAATGGAAAGGAGAAAAATATTTTTTAAAATCTAGAGACAAGAAAGTTTAAAGGAGGGAGTACTTTCAATCACTGAAAAGATGTCAAGCAAGATAGAGATGAAAAGAATTCTTTAGATTTAGACATGAAGAGATAATTAATGATCTTTACAGTGGAGTTCAGAATACTGAGGGCAGAAGCCAAACTAGAGTGAGGGGGTAGGGGTGAAGAAAAGTGAGTGTAGACTATTCTTTCAATAAACTTCAGTGAAAGACTAAAGATAGAAGGGGATATAGAATCAAGAGCAGTGTGTATGTGTGTTTTAATTGGTAGATAGTTGAGCATTTTTGAAAAGAGCTAGAAGAGGGAAAGATTGAAATAAAAATGACCAGAAACCATCTATAGAGAGCAATAAAATCTAGACCACAAGGGACTCTTTAGTCAGAAGGTGAGATGCCTCCTTTACTCTGATGTGAATGGGGGAAGGAAGCAAGGGCAGCTTTGGCTGCAGGTAAGCTGGGAGTTTGCAATGAAGGAAGTTCACCCTTGGCATCAGTTTACTCTGTGAAGTGGGAAATGGATTGTCCGCTGAGTGTGAGAGTAGAGGAGCAGCAGGCTTTAGATGAGTTGTGAAGGTCTGAAAATCCACTATGAGAATGGGAGAGGAAATAGATTAGGACATAGGAAACCAGAGGTGGATTAAAATCCGTTGAGGCCACAGGTGCAGAAGAAAATATTCAGCTCCTTAAAAAAAAGAGAGACAGGGAAAATAAAAATACATGTTAACCATATTTTATGCAGCGTATAATGAAACCAAACTTGGTGTCATTAGAAAGAAGTGTAAAGTTGGGGTTTTGTGGGGCCCTACAGAGGTCGGGGCCCAAGGTGCATGCCCAGGGTGCCTGCTGTTAAATCCGCCTCTGTAGGAACCTTGCTAGAAGGTTCAACTGAGGCAGGAAACTATGAATTGGTAGAAATACCATTTTACATGGTCATGGGACTTTTGCAACAATGTTTGGTAGGCTAGGTGTCACATTGATACAGGGTTGGAGTTTGCTGGGTGGACTATACAGAATATCAAAGTGGCAAGAGAGTTGAGGGTTCAGCAAGATAATTACTGAAAACGAGTACCATGTAGTCTAGATAGAGAAAGAGGTAAAATTAAGGGGCAGGGAGACTGATAGGAAAAGGGAGGGCTCAAGAGTCTGGAGCATAGATGAGATGAGAGCAAGGCCATGAAAGATCTTGAGGAGGAGTCATGTCTCTGCTGGTGTATTTGAGTTAGATATTGTTTTCGGTGATGATGAGTCCTCAAGAACTGAAGTGATTGAAGTGAAGAGGAGTCATCTGCCTCTTCCTGTACTGTATTCCTACTTAACACAATGCATAGAACATAATAAATTTTCAAGATGTTTGTTCTAAAAATGAATAAAAATGGTTTGTTTTCTGCTTTTCAGTATATTATACCACCCTCCTCTTCCCCATCTACTTCTATACTTCATTAGTTAAATGTAGTTATAGTAAGTGCTCTAAAAGAAAAGTACTATGTGCTATGATAACCTGGGGACCTGATCTAGTCTGGAGGGTGGAGGTCAAGAAGTTTTCCCAAGGAAGTGACATTTCAGTTGAGATCTGGGAAAGCAGTAGGAGTAAGCAAGGGGATGAGATGTGGGGAGAGCCTTACAGTGAAACTAAAAAGATTTCTGAATATCTTGAAGTGGGAAGAAGCTGAAAATGTTCCAACTGAACAGTAACAATAGAGGTAGAAAGATGGGCTGATGGGGCATGCTAAGACTGTATTACATAAGGTCCCATATATATTACATCATGAAATGCATTTTGACCCATTAGGCTTGGAATGGGAAGTGCCGAATTATAACTATTCTTGTTAGTCTATAAGCATTAATAGGAATTATAATAATATATAAATGTCTGATTCTACACAATGAAATTTGAAAGCTGAAAGATTATATTTGTATAAAATGTTTCTTCCAGCAGCCTCTTACTTCCTTTCTATAAAGTCTTACTCCTTTGGATTAAATAAAGCAAATATGATAGTCTTCCAAAAACCACTATCAAAATGCACTTGGTTTCTTGATGAGAGTATCTAGGTTTCCTTACTCTCTGCTATTCTAATTTTTTCCCATAGCTTCATGATTGGGTTAATTAGGTATTTGCATAGGGGACAAATAAGAATCAATTAATAAAAGAAGGCAAGGAATAGTACAGAGACCTTAGGCCGTTGATGGGGAAGGGAGGCTCAGGGAGGCTCAGGTAGGTAAGTACTGTAATGAAGATTTTGAATTTGGTTTGTCCTGGTATGAGTAAGGTCCCAGGGGATACTTGGTTCACAGTTTTGTCTAATATAAACCTACATAAAACCTCCAATTTTGCCAAGATGGAGAAATACCATGGGCTGGCTGTTGAGCCCAAGATCAGTCTTGGAGGAACAACAAAGGAAAGCCATCACAAAACTAGGAAATAAGGAAAAGAAGAAAACAAAACAGAAATCCCTGAGGACAGTGAAGCCTGTTTCAAATGGCTGTGTGTATGTGTGTGTGTGTGTCTGTGCATCTGAAGCCTGGGACAAGAGACTTCTATGGATATTATCAACAGAGGCTCAGGCTGCTGCTCTAAGTTTCCTCAAGGATAACAATCAGGAAAAAGAGAAGATAGAGTATGGAAAACTGGTAAGGATTGACTGACCTTGATCATTTGCTCACTCCCATCTCCCAACTCCCTGCTGCCTCTAGGGCTAGTGAATTATTAGCTAGGAGTACTTCCTTCTTAAGGCTTTTTCTACAGGGATGGAAGGGCTCTGACTTGAAGAATTACTTGGTGGCATGATATCCAGCCTGAGCAATTAATTATGGTAGTCTGGTGCTCAGAGCTCTCCACCCTAGGGTTATCTCTTCCCCTCTCCTTGATCTCACTGGATGTTGATCCAGACTGGGGTCTGCCCTGTGGTTTTTTCCACACCAAATGCTCAGACAGAATAGCTGATATCATCAGAGAAGTACATGCTCACAGCCCAAAGTAATGAGACACCTCAAAGCACGGCTACTTCAAAAGAAAAGAACCACCTGGATTATAGATGCCACCAGAAGAAAATACATTAAATCTGATGGTTACAAAACATAAAAATAATAAATATAAGGTTGGTGCAAAAATAATGTCTGATTTCGAGGTCTATTTTAAAAATAAAAAAGCCCATGATTATGAAAATATGTATGTGTTAACATAAACCTCCTTTGCTTTCTAGAACCTCATTCCATCTGTCAACTAACTTATAAATGCTACGTTTGTAAAATTCTTTAGGTTTTGAGGCAAAATATGAATCCAACTCATTTTCAACCTCTTCTCTTGATATCAACCTAAGACCATCAAAATAGTTGAGAAGGAGTAAGGTCAGGAGAATATGGAGGATGAAGCAGTATTTACCAACCAAGCTCTTTCAAGAAATTGTTGGTGAGTTGAGCTGTGTGAAGACGAGTATTATCATGATGGAAGATGACACCCTTTTGGTGTCACCCTTTCTGACTAAGGGTTGCTTTTGGTTAAAAGCTGCTTTCAAATGACAAAGTTGTTCACAGTAAAGATTAGCAGTAATTGTTTGATTGTTGTCTAACAGTTCGTAATGGACAATTCCTTCCATGTCCCACCAAACACTCAACGTGATCTTCTTTGGATGAAGTCCTCCTCTTGGTTGTTGAACTCTTCTTCCTCCTCAACTGATCCACGATCGGTGACGTTTAACGTTATGGTAAAGGATCCACTTCTCAGCACCTGTAACAAGCCTACCTAAAAATGGTGCCTGAAGGTGTCGCGAAAGCAATAATTTACAACAAGCAACATGCTGTTGCAGAGTCTCTGGAGACAGTTCATGTGGGACCCGTTTTCCAACTACTGAAACCTTTCTGATCCTTTTCAGTTGGCGTAGCATGGTTTAATGGGCTACGTTAAATTGTTCTGCAAGTTCCCTGGAGGTAATGGTGGGGTTTTCTGTGACAATAGCTTCTAACACTTCAGAATCAAGTTTTTTTGGATGACCCTCTCTTGGCTCATTTTTCAAACTGAAATCCCCACTTTGGAAATGGGAAAACCACCTCCTGCAACTTCTCTCAGTCACTGCATCATCCCCATAAGCGCTCTGAATAGACTTTGCTGCTGTACTTGTATTGGCACCTTTATGAAACTCATATAGTAAAACATTTCTAATGTGGTCTTTAGATGGGACAAACATGTGTGATGTGGATGTGCCTCACACACCCTAGGCTTGGTTGGAAGCTGCTCTGTCCAGCGGAGTCTTCGTGACCATGGTGGAACAAACTTTTACCCAGGACACTTTATTATGTCCGATGAACAAACGTTTACTCAGGACATTTCATTATGTCTGGGGGAAGGAAGGTGGCTGCCTCTCCAGTGGAGAACAGCAATTAGACCTTCTTCCCTCATGCCTTTTATTGAGGAGGATACACATGAGAGATACAAGGTCAAGATTCATGAATCATCAATATTTCGGAGGTGTTAGGATTATAGTTGACAGTAACAGATTACATGTTCTAGTACAGAGGGCACAGTGACCAGTCTGTGTCAGGGTCTATCAAACATCTTGATGCCACACTGGCAGTAGGTGCAAGGTTTCATACATTCCTTGCTAGAGATTGCTTATGTTATATTATAGATAAAGAAAGCAGAGCAAGTTCTAAAACATAAAAGCATAATAAGCATTTTTCAAATCTAATTTTCATGGCAACCCTCTGAGTGGTTTTCAGTCATGTTCCACATACAGCCTTTTGTTGAGACTTAAAGACAAGCACAGCCAGAATGTCGGCAGCAGTCATGCTCAGGCCAGGGCTACAATTCCCTAAACCACGAGGAGCAGTTCCCTACACATAGGTGCAAATATTGTGGATGATTATGAACAATATTTCAATAATCTGAAAAAATAAGGTCTAAATTAGTCACTGTGACATCAAAAATTTATAAGAGGCACAAATTTAATAAATACTATCTAAAACTTTCTTCTAAAAAAGTTGGACATTACTTTTGCACTAACCTGATAACTGACATAGAAATCATAGAAGTCTAAAGGAAACACTAGGCATAAAAATATGTAATCATAGACATAACAGCAGATAAGATAGTAGAATAGATGTGGCTAAAAAACAAATTAGTGAGCTGAAAGATCAGATTAGGGAACTTTTCTAGAATGAAGCAGAGAAGAATAAAAAAAAAGAATATATAAAATAAGAGATAAGGAACACTGAATTGGAATACAAACTTCAACTGACAGATAATAGAAGTTTCAGGAAAAGAAAAAAATAAAAATGGACAAGAGGAACTATTTGAAGAAGTTGAAATAAATCTTCCAGAATTAAAGGAAGAGGAAGACCTCATACTTATTTATGTAGTACCAAACAAGAGCAATAAGGAGAGACTAACCCTGATAATATTATAATGAAATTAAAGATGTTACAGGCAAAGATAAAATTCTAAAAGTTTCTAGAGAGAGAGCTAATGAAACAAAAGTTATAGCTAATGAAACAAAAGTTATCAGGATCGCAGACATTTCAAGAGCAACAAGAAAATAGTGGTCATATTTTTAAAGTATTGAAAATACAAGTGAACATTGAGCCTAGATTTATATCCAACCAAATTTTTATTTAAATGTAAAGGCATAATGAAAATATTTTCAGGCATATAAAGTCTCAAAATGTTAGTCACACAAAAACCCATATTGAAAATAGTATTGGAAAGGTACTCAAATCAGAAAATACAGGAAATGATAGTAGAGATGTATGAAGTAAATATAAAGTTTGGTGTTGTCTTTCAAAAACTAGCAGAAACCCAAAGAAAAGCAAATGAGGAAGTATGTCTACAATAACCTAGACCTAGAAAAATAAAACAATACAATAAACAAAGTAGAAAAAAGGAGATGGCAGATTAATGGGGAATGGAGAGACTACTCCATAAATGGATTTGTAAAAGAAAAGGTTATTTATATGCACAAAGGATAGCAAAAATATATAAAGTTTTTCTCAAACTAATAAGGATATAATAATCCAGTAGAAAATGGACAAGAAATAGGAATTTCATCAAGGATAAAACACATATATCAATAAAATATTTATAAGATGGTTAATGATTGATTGGAAAAGGCAAATTAAAACCACAATGAGATACCAATTTATACCCAATCAATTGGCAAAAATCACGAAGTGTGACAATGCCAAGTATTGGAGACAATGTGAATTAACAGAGTTTCTTATACAAACTTTGAAAAGTTTGTCTTTATCTAAATGTTGAACATTTCTATATCCTATAATTCAGCAATTCTACTTCTAGGTATATACCCAAGCAAAACTATATATACATTAGGAAATATAAACAAGAATGTTTCCTGCAGCACTTACTGCACTCTTACTGTTAGTAAGATAAATACCTGAAGCAACCCAAATACTTATTCATAGGAAATGGAAAAATACATTGTGGTAACTTTATACAATGGTATGTTATATAGCAAAATAAATAGCTACAAGCAAAAATGTGAATAATCTGAGCAATACAACCTTTAAAAAAAGAAATTCCTAAAGATTATATAGAAACCGCCAATCTTTTTATAATGTCAATAACAAAGAAAAGTGAACAATATAATTTTTAGGAATAGAAATATGTGATAAATCTATAATTTCAAATGCAAATTTTATATTATATATTTAAAGATTTTATTTATTTATTTTTTAGAGAGAGGGGAGGGGAAGGGAAGGAGAAAGAGGGAGAGAAACATTGACCAGTGAGAGAAACATCGACCAGCTCATGCCCTGAGCTGGGGACCTGGCATGCTACCCAGGCATGTGCCCTGACTGGGAATTGAATCAGCGACCTTTCAGTTTGCAGGCTGGTGCTCAATCCACTGAGCCACACCAGCCAGGGTTCAAATGCAAATTTTAATAATAACTACAAGATTCAAAGAAGGGGAAGTAGAGGAATAGTAGAAGCCCATAGGTGGGTGTAAATGATTATTGATGTCCTAATTTTTGTATTGGGTGATTGTTCACAAATATTTATATTAATAATAAGAAACAAATCCACAAATAAATGCATAGTATATATAATTAGGAACAAAGAGAGCCATGCTTAGGCCAATGATCAGTGTGTGTCATTAATCCAAGGTTAACTAATTCTGTGCACTTGCGTGGAAAACAAAGAACAACATCCATTTCTCACCATGTTTTGCTTTTATTATTAGTTATCATTAATTCACGCAAAATCTTATTTTAGGTTACTAATATAATCCCTTTTCTACAGATGAATCAAATCTTAGTGAGTTAACATAAATCAAATCTTAGTGAGTTAACACAACTTGCTGAATCCATGAAGCTAGCACGTGATAGAATCCAAAATTTGAAGTCTTATCTATTTGACTGTAAGGCCTAGCCCTTAACAACTGGGATAAGCTCCTGCTTATTAAAGCTCTTTTATTCACTAAAATACCAATCAAGAGCAGTTGTTCTGCTGAAGGTAACAATCTCTAAATATGTGAAGGTAAGAGTTCACCTAAAATTTAATTATTTTGCCATACAAGTATGCCATGGCAAGTTGAGGAATTTGTACATGTGTGTCATAACAGAAAAGCTGGGTTAAAATGAAGCCACACATCATGTCATTGAGTAATAAAAATATTAATGCAAGAAAGCTCAAGTAAGAAATGTCATGCACTGTTGGATTAAGAGTAGAATCACTCTTGATCCAACAGTGCATGACATTTCTTACTTGAGCTTTCTTATACTCAAACTAATAAGCAAAATAACAACAGACTCATAGAGAGCACGTGGACAGCTTTGAGGTGGGATTCTGGGGGTTGGAGGGATTGAGCATAAAAGAAAACTCATGGACACAGACAATAATATGGTAATTGCAAGGGGAAGGGGGTGGGTGGAAGTGGAAGAGGGTATAGAGGAATAAGTGGTCATGAGAAAGAATACAATTAAAATAATTTTTTAAAAGAGTGATTCATTCCTCTAGTCTGATAATGTTCTTTTTGCAAGAATGTAAAGATAGAGAATGTTTGCAAAACCTTTTCAGCGGTTGTAAATTTGCTCCACACCAAATTTATTTTACTTTGTGACCTCTTTCTGGTTTCTTATTTCTTTAAAGAACACAAAGTTGAAGCTTATGCCCCCTCTACTGGTTAGCCACATTTTGTCACAAATGTCTTTCCAAAGAGCATCCATCTGCCCCTGTGAGTAAAGATAATTTGATGCTTATTTATAGGGCCCTGATTTCTTTTGGAGGGCAGAATTGACAATGAGAAAGAGAGAGGAGTATGTATTTTTTTTGTGAAGTAGACAGACTGTCATCAAGATGCCAACAATTTGTACAAAAACTTTGAGGGAAGAATATTTGAGATGTGGAGGTCAGATTGAGACAATATCTACAGCCATTGCTCCACAGCTAAAAATTATATCAATTTTCTTCAACTCATCATCAAATTAAATGTATTAGGTACTCTCACAGAGGTCTGTCTTTTTAGGTGTGTCTCTACCCTATTTTTCCTGAAGTTAGTGTTCTCTTTTCCTTCCTGTGTTTATGTGTCAAATCTATTCATCGAAGTAAAATGAGGACCTCTGAGGGCAGAAATCACATTTAATTTTCTGTCAGGTTCAACCCCCAATTCCCAAATAGTTTATGCCACATGGTAAATAACAATTACACTACTTAGCTACCCCTTTCGAATTGCCATGTTAAGAACAGAAAACATCCCTATCCAGTAGCCCAAGGAAATCCAAATCAAAAGGATGAAAGAAAATACTGACCACTCCCCAGAAGACTAAATACAGTAATTTTATTGCTGTGCCCATAACCACTATTTGACCAGAAACATTTCAGGATATTTTGGTTCTAAGATGTGGAAGTTCAATAATCAAGTTCAGAAAGCATCTATTAAAATGACTTCCCCTTTCCTCCACTCCTGAGCCTCTAAATCCTTAAACACTAAAGAACGTGAAGCAATATTTTTAAAAATTCTTTTCAACTCATATAATACTTGGCCACAAAACCCTGACAAAAATAGGAGCAACTATGAGCATCAAGAAGTTAGGTACAAGGCAGTAAGTTTATGTGGGTGGGGAGCCAGGAGACCTGAGTTCTGGTCTTAGTTTCACCAAGTTCTAACTAAGTATTCATTGGATAGTCACTTCACTTCAGTGTGTGTCTCCATTTCCTTATATGTAAAGTGGTAATAATTGTATCTGCTTTCTATACTAACTTCACTGGGTAGACAGGTAACGAATGGGAAATCACTTTGTAAACTCTGTTTCTATGTTCCCTTCTCTGTACTCTTTCTGGAGCACAGTAGAGGGGGTCATGTCACATCCACTCTTTCTACTCCATTATGCATCCATATATGAAAATGTCTGACTGCCCTCAGTCTGGGCGATCAAGGCCTGCCCTGGCTTTAGAGGGCCTCAAATGTCACAATGCATCCCACCCCTGTATCCACTCACTTCACCCCTCACTCCCAAATTCTTAAAGGGTACATGGCCCCCTCTCTCATTTGGATATTCAGCATTGACATAACATGGCCATAAACCTAAATATCCACTTTTTAAAAACTCTCAACCAAGGATGCACACACACACACACACACACACACGTATATATACATAAATATGTATGTGTATATATACATATCAATAGAATATGTACACACATATGCATATATACATATATATACACATATATTTTATTGAGTTTAGGAAGAGAGGAAGCAGGGAGAGAGCAAGAGAGAGAGAGAGAGAAACATCTATGGGGAAGAGAAACATTAATTGCTTGCCTCCCTTACAGGCCCAGACAGGGATCAAACCCACAATGTAGGTATATGCCCTGTAGGAGGATTGAACCCGAAACCTTTTGGTGCATGGGATGGCACTACAACCAACTGAGCACTGGGCCAGGGCTAAATATCCACTTTCATAACTAACGCTGTTTAAGCTCCAGGGAAACATTGTCCCACATCTCTTGCCTTATGTCATCAAAACAGAAGATGGCTACCTCTGATTGCTATGAAGGTTTGTGGTTGTGCTATCCCCAAAGACACGGCTTTAAAGTGTGGAGAGCATTTGAGTGATGAAGGTGCTTAGATAAGAAAAAAGACTAATTTATCAGTTCTTCAAGTCTTATCTTTTAACAAGAACAAGTAGATCTTTCCATATTCAATTATTATTCTCCAGTAGTGCTGAGTTTTACTTCGTGCTCACAAATTTAGGGTGGTTTCACAGCTGTTGCACATGGTGACTGAGGAATATTTTATGATCTTAAATAATTTATATCCCTTCTAAACTGTATATGTGAAGATCTAACTAAAACATTTATGAAGCATTGGCAGCTAGAAGGACAATAAATTCTGAATGAGGAATTGTTTTATTTTCATAAACCATTTAATACCATATAATTAAAACTTCAAAAATTAAATTTAAAAAGTTTTAAGTGTTGTCATTTATTAATTTTAATTTTTCCTTTCAATTTCAATAGATGCTTTTGAATATTTTAGAAGTTATAGTTTGTTTTATAATATATAAAAGTAATTATACATTTTTATTTTTTGTTTAGCTTACATTTTTGATGAAAATATAACATTTCATATGATTTGAATGCACATATATTTTAATTTTATATCTTTATTGCTAGTAAAATACCAATTATGTGCAAATCATAACAGATTCCTTAGTGATTTTGCTGAAGTAAAAATCAAGAAAAGTAGTAGCTATTCTGTAAATATTGGTAGAGTGAGTAGATACAATGGAAATTTAAAAAATATTTAACCGCATTTATGAGTATGAATTTACCCCAGAGAAATAAAAATCTATTATGTAAGCAGTTTCTCAAGTGGGATTTTTCAAATAGGGGTAAGAGAGGTGCCATGACTGAGGAGGAGATTTCTCAGTCTTTGTTAAGCATACTGTATCTTCCGAAAAAAATTTTTCCCTTTTATGCTTTTATTTAGATATGAAAAAAGAGTAGGTGGAGATTTAAACAAATATTTTATGTGAACACAGAACTTTAGAGAAACGTTTATTTACTGAAGATTATGTTAGGCTAGTTTCCCAGGGATGTGCATTTATCACACGAATGTGTGTGTCTCGTGTGCTTTTGGTGCTCTTCTCTCCTCATACTTTGACGGAAAAGTTTAAAAAGCACTGAAAGACATAATAAACAACTGACTATTGGACAAGATTAATATGTTTAGGGAGGGATTGACAGAATCCTTGAAAAATCCATCATTTGAAGAGGAGTGACGCATTACAACAGGTTGCCAGCTTAATCTATTGTATTTGTGTGTGGCACTAATGAGATGAAGTCATTAATTCTGTTCCTGACTAGACTGGTTAATTGAACTCTTTTACTTTGCTGATATGGCCCAGAGTCGGCCAACCTACTATGTAATTGCGTGGCCACTGGCAAAAGTGAAGGAGAGAATACGGAAGGCATGGTACAATCTCAGTATTTTGAAAAAACAACTAAACAAATTTTTTCCATTAAAGGTGGATAAGTAGTGCTTCTTTTTTTTAAGTTGTTGTTTTTTGAGACAGAGAGAGAGAGGGGAAAGAAGGGAGAAAGAGAGGGAGAGAAACATCGATGTGAGAGAGAAACATCCACCAGTTGCCTCTCACATGCTCCCAGCTGGGGACCTGACTGGACCTTTTGGTTCACAGGCTGGTGCTCAACCCACTGAGCCACACCAGCCAGGGCAAGTAGGCTTCTTACATGCATTTCTGTGCTCTGAATCCTCAGTTCCACTGAGGCACTATAAAATCTTAAGTGAGTTTCATCCTTCTTTTTGCTCCTCTCTGCTTACTCTACTGTCTCAGTTCTGCAGCATGAGAGTGGTCATTCTAGGGAGAAGAGTCAGAAAAAAAAGAGAAAAGGAATGTTAGGAGTTAGGTGGTCTGGTCCTAGTTTGGCCTAGGGTTCTAAATTGCTATGAAACTTGGAGCAAGTTCACTGAATTTTGCTAGGTTCCCTTTTTTTCGTTTATTGAGGGTTTTGGTCATGAGATGATTTCTAAGGTTTCTTCTAATACTAATGTCCTCGATTCTTTTTGAACAATTTCTGGCTAAGTTTTTCTTTTGTTTTGTAATTCCCTAAATTGTAAACTTTATGAGATTTTAAAAAGGTTTGATCACATAGCTTTCAGGAACTCTGTTAGAGTAGATAAGTTTCCAATCTTTCTTAAAATATAAGGATTATACCTATAATTCTGATTTGAATTGGAAGTATCAGTATGGATGAATCATGTATATTAAAATTTTCCTATCACTGTCCATTGAAAAGGCCTAGAAACAGAGACCAAACCAGGGGCAACAAGCACTCCTAGCACTCAGATGAAGGTCTCTGTACGCTAGTTTTCTCTAAAAGTGATCAAGGCATGTAGTGATCAAGCCATTGCTGTGGCGTGTCATCTAGATCCCCCTTTCAGTATGAAGGTCTCATTCCCTCTGGTGCTAGGAGCACTGGTGGCTTCTGGTTCTGAGCTGAGTCACTATCTGGTCATTGCCCTAAACCAGGATTTCTCAACCTCAGCACCCTTGTTATTTTGGACTGGATAATTCCTTGTTGTTGAGGACTTTCTGGTGCATTAGATGTCTAGCAGAGTTCCTGGCTTCTACCCACTAGATACCAAGAACACCCCACTACTGGTTGTGACAACCAAAAATGTCTCCAGATGTTGCCAAATACCCGTGGGGGACAAAATTGCCTTGATTGAGAACCACTGCCTTAAAATGAAGAGAGGCACTTCATTCAAGGTTATACCTTCATTCTCATGGGCAGCCCACTTCCAATAACCGGTTAATGTAGGTTATAAAGGTCAGGCTCTCTTGCTTCACAGCAGGACAACTTGAAGAGACACACCCTCTTCAGCCTTGCTGTGGGATTGCATTGTAGTTCGACTTTTTCCTCTGCCCAATCCTGCCCTTGTCACTCTCCCACAGGTATGATCCTGAGGGCAGTCCCCAGTAAACTTCTTGCATGTCAATATTCAACTCAGAGTTTTCCCTCCGGGAACCTAACCTGAGACAAGGATCTTGTAGAAATGGCTGATTCCTTGTCTGAAATAAGAAATGCCAGATAAGCCTGGAATCTTGTGATACCAGAAAGCAAAGCTATCAAAGAGTAAGTACTAGAGTCCTGTTAAAAGGATTCAGCAGTCAATTCAGATAAGTTCTCACTGGTCAAAGATGGTAAAAAATGAACATTAACTCATTTGAAGCAATTTTGTTAGATTGTATTGTGACTTCTGTCATATCAGTGTGCATTTAAAAAAACTTATAAAACTGGTGAATATTTGTGCAGCCATTTTAACATTGAAGATGGAAGAAAATATACAACATTTTTGGCATATTATATTTTATTCTTTTAAGAAAGGTAAAAATGCAACTGAAACACAAACAAAGAATTTGTGCAGTGTATGGTGATCAAACGTGTCTAAAGTGGTTTGTGAAGTTTCTTGGTACTACTGATATTTTGGCCAAATAATTCTTTGCTGTGGGGCTATCTAGGCATTGGAAAATGTTTAGCAGCACCCCTGGCCTCTACCCACTAGATGCCAATAGTGGGAGATAATTGACATACTCAAAGTATCCAAATCAATAAAGTTATTGATAAAAATGAAAATGTGTCTTTTATTCTACAGAAAAAATAGATGACCAATGACAATGAGGTTAGAAAAACAAGAATGAATTATTTAGGAATGAAGGAAATTAAGTTAAAAATTTTGCTTGTGGCTAATGTTCTACTATAGTCTATTGATAAGAATACTCATGATACCAGAACACTCTTTTCTTTCTTCCAGGTTTATCACTAATTCCTGATTTGATAAGCTAGCTCTGTATAAAGTGGAACAAAACACCCTTTAAATGGTGTCTTATTGCAACTGATGTCTCAAAATTCAGAAAAGAAATCTATAAAATATCTTAAGAAATGGACTATAAGCTAGTAAATCAAGAGTAAAATCTAAGAAAAATTATTCATTTTTGAATCATAAACATTTTATTATTTCTTAAAATTGAGATATACTTGACATATAACATTTTATTAGTTTCAGATGTAAAACATAATGATTCAGTATTTGTATATATTGCAAAATATTCACTAAGAGAAATGGTTCTGAGAAAAATAGTCACACATTAATTGGCTTTGTAAAACTGTACAGAACAATGGTTGTTGCTACACAAAGTTCCATTTATTGCTTCCCTTCACTTTTTCATGACCACTTCATCATTTACATAGCTTCAGAAAAAAATCTCTTTTTCCTATTGAGATATATTTGGATACAAATTTGTATTTAACAGAGACCATGCCAAAGATGTTGCGTTCAAAAACAAATTTCATATAATTAGGTAGAATAAACTTAGGAAACGAGGACTGCACCTCATATGTGGAAACGCTGCCTACAGAATCCTCCCAGAAAACTTACCTTGTACACACTCTGTGGCTAGTGAAATCTCAGCCTTACCATTAATAAAAAAAATGCTATTTCCAGACAGACCTGAAACATTGGCAGACGCGGGGATCTCAGAGAAGGAGGGACACCCCAATTGTATAGCTACTGCAGAAAAGCTTGGTTGATAGAGATAAACTGGATACCTTTGTTCCTAGACTTAGAAAGGACAAGTGGATAACCACAATTCAAATATTTCTGTAACACTGGTATGATCAAAGCATGACTGGAGAGGCTTTATGAAGCTTTTAGACAGAAGTTAATTCAGTGAGCATTAATATCATATAGCTCTAGTTTTTTTTAAACCACACATGAAAGAAATCTTTGTGTATTAATCAATACCTCTTGTGGCTCCTACATAAATTAAATTGGCCAAACAGAACCCCCCCCCCCAAGTTAATGATATAAATAAGAAAACTGCAGAACAAACCTATATGGTCAAGTCTATTTTTAACAGGCAGGAACTGGCCAGAAGAAGGGGCAAAACAAGCAGGAATTATACTTGCCCTCAGCCATTTTGACTTAGTACATAATTTATCACAGTCATAAAAAAGACAAAACAAACTAACAAAAAACCTCCAAACACATGGCATTCTTAAATAAACTAAAAAAAGACAGAAACACCTAGTTTGATACTAGTCTCTATATGAAGACCTGAGCCCTTCATGTGAGCTGCTAACAACCCAAAGCAAACAACTTTATTCCTGATTTTTGCAATATTGATATCTACAGACTGATGAGAACCCTTGAAATATGATAATATGTGAGGAACAAACTATATTGGCAACTTTTCATTTTTTTCTCTCAAGACCTGCCCTGTTTTTTGTTTGGAGAGCTCGGTTGTTCTCAAGTGTGGTGTCTGGCAAAGTAGTGAGTAGTAAATTCTTTTCTCAGTGGTTTTGTGTCTGAGTTCTCTCTTCACGATTGGTAATTGTTGAATCTGGGTAAGAGGTACTTCAGGCTCTTTTACTCTTCAACTTTGTATATGGTTGTCCCTTGGTATCTGCAAGGTATTGGCTCCAGGACCCCTGGGGGCACCAAATTATAAGGATACTCAAGTCCATTATATAAAATGGCATAGTATTTGCATGTAACCTATGTACACCTTCCCATATACTTTAAACCATCTCTAGATTTCTTATAATACCTTATACAATATGAATGCTATGTAAATAATTGTTAAACTGTATTGTTTAGAGAATAATGACAAGAAGAAAATCTGTACATGTTCAGTACAGAAGCAGCAATTATAGGCCTAACTACTTAGTACACATCAGCCACAATGTAACATTTTTTTCCAAATGTTTTTGATTCACAGTTGGTTGAATCCATGATGCAAAACCTGCAGATACTGAGGATTGATGGTATATTCTTAAATTTTTTTCATTATACTATTTTCTTTATTGTTCTGTATTTTTGAAAATTTCCATAATAAAATAAGTTTTTAAAAATTAGTTTTGTTTTGATAGTGTTGCATTATAAAACATTGAAAATCTTTTTTTAAGTGAAGACTTCCAGGCAGAAAAATATTTTCTGATGTACCACTAACTGGTACATTAATTTAAATTTTACAATATATTTAGAAACTGACGAAGATAAAATAATTTTTTAAATATGTTTTGTAAATTATTGAAAGTTACTGTATCAATAAAAGACCACTAAAGTTTGAATTTTAAGGCAAAAATAGGAAATGCTGATAAATTTAACTTCAATTCTAGGTAAGAGTGTGGGTTCTGAAGTCAGACAGATCTAGGTTTGTAACCCAGCTTTGACATTTTCTGTCAACTAAATCAGTGTTTTCTGGCAAACTGCTTAATTTCTGTGAGTGTCAGTTTCCACATACTTAAAGTGGGGGTAATAAAATTTCTGGGTCAGTAAAGCACTCAGCACAGGGCCCGCCATGTAGTAATGCTCAGCAAATCAAGTAATTCCACTATCCTATATCAACAATTCTAAGTGCACGTTTTCATATCCTAACATCTCTGAAATTGGGGTGCATCTCATTACCAATGGCATATCATGGTTAATGGGCAGTTTTTCTTTCTTTAGTTGTATGCTTTGAATACAGTAATGGTGCATACTAGAAATTAATAGCATCTGAGATTCAATATAATATGGTACCAATCATGGTAAAGCTATATCCCCAAATTCTATTTTAAGATTATTCTGAATATTTAACCGATTTAAAATTTAAACTATTCCAAAGTATGAGCAAAATATTTCCAACGCATCACAAACAGAACAGTTTTGAGACAAATTATTTTTGCAAAAAATGGTTTATCAATTCCATTTTTGTATAAAACCCATGGGATAAATCCAGCCAATCAACATACAACTGCTGCTACGTGAAAAAAATTTTTTTTAAAAATCAAACTTCGAGTCTAAGAATGTACAAATGTTTCCTTTATCATGTCTACAGTAGTTGTCTGCTTTTCCATTTAACTGTTTTTAAAATTCCACTTATCCCTGTTATTTCTCTGTCCCAGTTACAGATCAATGACGAGGAGGAAGAGGGTTAGTTAGAAAAACTCCATTTGGGGGCTGTCCCTTTTTTCTAATAAGACACTTGTGGATGTGGGGAATCCAACCACCCCCAGCTACGGTAGCGGTAGTGAATCCAGCACTTTGTCATCATGGATCACAAGCTACAGGTAACGTGGAGTGAGTGCACTTGGCTCTGAGATCTTTGGAAGTATTACCTGTCAGCTCCAGCCCCTCGGCAGGCAGGTCCTCCAGGATTGCGGCACTGTCCACGGCTACGGTGGCGCAGATCCTTCCGTAGCTTGTGGTGCGATTCTTTAAATCTTTAAATGTCTGTGGACGCGGCCCCTGTAGCCCAGGTCTCTGAGCGAGACATTGCCTTAGCCTCGGCCTTCCCGCTTTGCTTCCTGCCATGGTCTCCACTGCTCCCGCCCTTGCTTTCGCTGAGATGCTGCTGCTTCCGCAACACTGACAGGCAACGCTGGCACAGCGAAGCCAATCAACAACCCTTAAATTTCTATAATTGAAAAATAAAATATATAGAGCTACACACAGTAGCAAAGAGATATTGTCAGTGCTTTTATGCAGTGACATAGGGCTTAGTCTAATTTTAACTCGTTTCCAAACTTGCAGGCTTCTTTGAGGCTGTGTTCAATTTTAAAGCCCATGCTACCATCAGAAAGCACAAACTATCATGAAGATCGTGCTGAAGTTGTCTGCCCAGAACCAAGGAAAGTTATCTTTTGTGGTTGTGAAGCCGGTGTTTTCCGGGCTTAATAGTGAGGTTAGGTTCCTAGATGTCAAACAGCAATGAAAGGAGCCAGAATTTCCTATTATTTGCTACACTCAGGGTGCATGTCAAAAATAGATCCAAAAACTATGGCAACTGAAAAATATTTGTTTTAATCAGTGTTTGGGAAACAAGTGTTGGTTTTTGGCTTCAGAATTGGCTTCTTCAGCATTGATATTGGCAGATCCAATTCACAATAAAGTCCTACAGCACTTGTGCTGTTTTTAAAAATCCCATATGGACTTTGTAAAACCTTTTGATACATTTGCATATTTTTGTTTCCTGGTGGTTCCTTTGGATTTGTTTGGCTCTGGTATCATGATTATTTAAAATATTTCTCCTTGAAATATAAAAAGAAAGAACACTTGTTACATTTAGTCATAGATGTATTTAACAAGTAATTATTGATCTGTGTACAAGGCATTTTTCTTGGCACTCTGGAAAGATATAAAAATAAATCTGATCAGTATTGTTCTCTCAAGGTACTTTCAGCACAAGTTATGGGCCAGGCATTGAGCTCAGTGTTGGGAAATCAGAGGTGAACATGCAAAATTCCTGACCTCACTTAATCAAGACATAAATATAGAGAAAAGAGAAGGCTTTGTGGAGAAAATTACCTTGAAGCTGGAGTCATAAAGGGCAAATTAGAGTTAGCCAGACAATGGGGAGTGAAAAAGAAGGTATCTTTTTAAGGAGAGGGAACAGTAAATACATGTAGAGTTCCTGGGATAGAAGAGAGCTGATGTCATTTATTTGCAGATCTGGAAATCTGATCTTTCCAGGGTCTCAGAGTGGACTGAACTCAGTCTAGAGACAGTCACAGGAATGAAATCACGGTGGTCTTATACATACACTAGACTAGTAATTTGATAATCTAGGAAGTAATGAAATAAATATCATGCAGACCAGAATGCCCATGACCTGAGTATTTTTCTCCCTATTGATAGATTTATATGAGAAGCTTGTTTATGCTTATTATCCTGGCATCAGAATTGGAAGTTAGTTGCATGATTCAGAGGTTCCCAGCCTATGGCTGCTGATGCATGTATCTTGGAATATGCATGGAGCTACCGTTAGGAATAGACTGGCTAAATTTCAGGCCTTGTGTCTTTTGATGTTACATATTTGTCTCCGTATTTTTTTCTGTGATTCTGTCATTTCTGGTTTCTGTGTGTATGTGTGTGTGTTTGTGTGCACGCGTGCTGGCCATCCAGGTTATGAGAGTCATTTCTTATTTTTATATGTCCAGTCAATTGCCAAGTCTTATTAATTCTGCTTCCTTAATGTCTTTTGAATCTATCTACTTTTAATTCCCTAACTGGGTCATTGACTCTAATTTAGGTTTTTGTTTTGTTTTGTTTTTTGAGAGTGCATACCTGTTTACCCACCTTTCATGACTCAGGCTTGGTGCAATGAAACTAGATGTTGGATATTCTGAGACAGTGTATCTATAAGAAACCCTCCTAGATGTGCAATTACTGGGCCTATGGGAGTGTACATGCTCAGTGCTAACACGGGGGTGGGGTGGGGGTAATGCCACTCTAGAGAGGCTGGCCACTCTGATGCCCATTCAAGGAGAAGCCATTGTCCATGAACACCTCCCCCTGCATGATTTCATCATGTGGCATTGTTATAGAGTGGGGGTCTCCAAAAATCACCAGAGCCTGCAGATTGGGGGACGGGAAAAAGGGAACAACTTTTAAGATGCCTTTGCATAACTATGGCTAGTAGCTTAGTGTCTCAATTATGCAAATTACTTTAGCATGTAAAAACCTTCCTGCCTTTAGTGTCTAAGACATGATCTCAGACTGAGTTCTGGTCTTCCTCCTTTGTTGCGATAGCCTTGAACACAGGTGTGGGCAAAAGTAGGTTTACAGTTGTGAGTACACAAAACAGTTTATTCTTGTAAGTTATTCTTTTGTGTAATAATCATAACCTGTATTTTTCCACAAACATTTGTAAATTTGTGTTTACCAAAGCCTTAGGATTTAGGGGAAATGTGATGGTCTCCTAATGAGTAAGGTATTTGGGGTGGTGGGAGATATAAGGCTTCTAAAATGAATTGTAGTGATGTTGCACAGTTCTGTGAATATATTAAAAAACACCGACTTCACACCTTAAAGTGTGACTTGTATTGTATGTCAATTATATCTCAATAAAACTTTATGATAATCAAAAGGCTGTGTTGTGTATCATCAAAATACAAAGTAACAGCTCAGATGGGAGTAAAGAATCTTATCACTCATTTTAAAAAATCTTAAGTAGGGCAATGGAAATCCAGAGGAATTCCCTTAGTTAATGTTCTAGGAACCATGACATACTAAAATATTCGTGAGTATTTTCATGTTGTAATTAAAAAAATACACCTGAAGCTTAAAATAATATTCACAAGTGTCAGAAAAGAATTGTCATGACTTGGGGTTGGGGGAAGGTAACACAGGGAAGATATCAAATAGACAATAACTGTAAGAGCTCTGATCACATAGATAGACACAATGAATATGAATGGACCTAAATTTATTTTTGCCTCTCCCCAAAAATGATGTCAAAAGTAAAGCAGCCCATGCTCTGGCCAGTGTGGCTCAGTTAGCTGGAGCATCATCCTGTAACTGAAAATTTGAAGGTTTGATTCCCGGACAGAATACATACCTAGATTGTGGCTTTGATCCCTGGTCTGGGAGTGCACAGGAGGCAACCAATTGATGTTTCTCTTTCTCTCTTCCTCTCTCCCTCTCTCCTTAAAAAGCAATTAAAAAAAAAAAAAAGTCCTTCCCTGGCTGCTGTGGCTCAGTGGATTGAAGATCGGCCTGCGAGCCAAGCGTCACTGGTTCGATTCCCAGTCAGGGCACAAGACAAGGTTGCACATCAGGTCCCCAGTTGGGGGCGCAAGTGAGAGGCAACCACACAGTGATGTTTCTCTCCCTCTCTTTCTCCTTTCCGCTCTCTCTAAAAATAAATAAATAAACAAATAAATAAAATTTAAAAAAAAGAAAAAAATGTCCTTGGGTGAGGATTAAAAAACATTTTTTTTTTAAGTAAAGCAACCCAGTGGACAATCTCTTTCCAACGTGCCAATATGTGAAAAATCAAATATTAAATAAATATTTTGCAATCATGAAGAATGGAATCTTCCAGATTCCCAGTTTGAAGATGAAGAACTTCTGAAGATTCCATTTCATAGACATTGGAGTGACTCTCCTTCTTGTGGCTGGAGTGGAGTCCAGAAGAGACTGATGCCTTAAAGATAAAAATTAAAAGAATCCAATTGTGTTTTCAGATGGCTATTTGTCAAGCTTGAATTTAACCCTAATATATATATATATATATATATATGATAATAAACATAAATGTGGACCAGCCCAAACTGCAGGCAAAGTGAGGAATGATCATGAAAATTTCAATACTGGGTGCAATGATACTTCCTGGGCATGTGTTAATTCAAATTCATCAGGCTTCACTGTACCTTTCAAAAGTAATGAAAACAAGTATAAAGACATTCTGGATTTATCAGAAAAAGGTGTGTACTATACTAGTTCTTCATACCAATCTTTGTCCAACCCTCATTCGCAGGACTATCATGTGGCACAATACACTCCCCTCAGCCTGCTTGGCTCACCAGCACCAAGGTGCCTGAGGGGCAATGCCACCCAAGACCCAGCTACTTAGCCAGGTGATACCTCCAACCTCCTGGTCTCCTGCTTGATACTGATAGCTAGGAGGGAGGGGCAGGGATTGAAACCTGGATGTATTTGGTATAGTGTTATTAGACTCTGGGTCTTATTTAAATGTTCTGTTTTAGCTGGATTTTCTGACACTGCTCAGGGGCTGAGGGTCCTGCCTTGATACTGCCAGATGAGTGTGGACATCCAGGTCTTCCATTTGGCCTTTATTAACCCCTGAGGATGAGGTTCTCCTACTGCTGGGGGTTGGGGGTGGAGTTCCAGCTCCCCATCAGGACTCCAGAGACCATTATGAGTGCCTCAGGAATGCTCACATGTGACCTCACTGACACCATGGTAGCTCACTGCCACTGCGTGGTCGAGGAAGCCTCCTCTGATACCATCCCAGTGGGGAGAGAGTGCACCTCCTTTTTACTGCTCGGTGCTGGGTGGAGGTTCAGACCCTCCCCAAACTTGATTGACTTTCCTAGTATCCAGCAGGGATGAAAAATCCTGGCTTCCTACTGAGCCTTCTCTGATAGCACCACCATCTGCACCCCCTAGGGCATAGGGGACTGGGAGGCCTCATTACAACCCACATCTGCTCATTCTGCCCTCTGGGACTCTGAATGCCACCCTCATGCCCATCTGATGCTGCTGAGGGTGCAGGGGAGGGTTCTGCCACCCAGAGGTGGGGGTAAGAATGGTAAAATAGTAACCTTCTGGAACTCTGAAAGTGTGTAAAATCTCCAGCCAAGCCCAGGAAATGCAAGCATGTCAGCTCCTTACCATGCTGGAACTGGGAAAGCCTGGCTGAACACTCCAAATGCAGACCCAGTTGTGTGCCTCTGGGTTGTCCACCATCTCTCCCTTTACTCAACAAATAGATCTGCAGCTGGATGGAAAACCTTCTTCCCATCACTATGTGCTTTGTGCAGGTGACTATCTCTCAGAGCCTCAGTTCCCTCAGCTGTAAAATCAGGATGACAATATAATCACTTTCAAAGTTTTTCAGGATTTAATGAGAAAACAAGAAAGACTCTCAGCAAAGGGCAATGCTACTATTGCTGCTCTCTTCCACACCTCCTCCCCTCATCCCAAGGAAGGTCTGTGCCTGGTCTGAGAGTTCCAGCCCTGCTGGTTACTTTGGGGTTGAGAAGGAAGAGTGGATAAGGCCACAGCTAGGATCAGCAAGATATAGGCTCTGGGCCCTTGGAGAAATCACTGGCCCTCTCTTGGCCTCAGTTTCAGTTTCCCCGTCTGTGGAAGACAGAAGCTGCACTGCAAAAACAGAGTAGACAGTACCTGGTACATTTATGGACTGTATGCTCCACACTTATGGGCTTCCTGGCAACCCCCGGGGGCCTGCAGTGTCAACAACAGCCCCACTGTACAAAAAATGAATGTAAACAGTCACACAGCTAGCAGTGCTTCTTGGCTTCAACCCCACTCTCATGTCTGAGTAGCTTGGTCACCTTGGGGCACTGCATTAACTTTGGAGGTGCTTCTTCTCCCCCTCCCTACCTCCTTTCTGCTTCCACTGGGAGGTGCTCCCTCCAAGGAGCAGCTGCTACCCCACCTTCCTCAGGCTCAGTACAAAGGCAATGGCAGGGCTGGTGCTCTGTCATCTAGTTTGGAAATTCATTGGGAAAACACACGCAAGTTGGCCTGGGTGGGAGGGCATTCTGGGAAACTGTGCTGCCTCTCTGGGCCTGCAGCCCAACAGCCAAAGAAATGGAACTCAATCCCTCCAGCAATCTGAGCACCTACTGTGTGCCTGACACTGACAGAGGACCTAGGGGTAGAGAGGAAGAAGCTGGAGTCATCTCTGCCCACAAAGAGCTCAATCTAAATCACAGACGCCCCTGATATGGGGGACTTACTATGTGGTTATCTCCTTAATTTTCAGAACCAAGCCATGGGTGCTATTATTATCCCCAAGTGACTATCTGGAAAATGAAGTTCAGAGAAGGAAAGTGATTTGTCTGAGGTCACACAGCTGGTCATGGTTGCGAGCTGAGAATTAGAAATCTTTTCTTTGAATCAGACAATTCATTGTTAGGTATTGACTAGTGCTTATCTTCGAGCATATTTAATTTGTTATTTATTTGATAGCTTCAGTCATCTTTCTTTTTCACTAGTGTTTGCCTAGTATATCTTCCCAACATTTTAATCAGACACATCTGTGTGTACTTATGTTTAGGTATGTCATTTATAATTAATCTAATTTAAATAAAGCTTTCGTACTCTCATGTGAAGTCCATTTAAATTTAGTATGAATACTGCTATCCATGTATTTATTTTTACTATACTTTTGCTATTTGTCCTGATAGTTTTATGCTTTCATTCTTTCTTTTTTTCTTTTGAATTGGCTCTCTACAATTACTACTTTTGGAATTTGTATGATTGTACTATATAGAATTTATACACTCTATCATTTTAAAAATCACTCTTAAAAAACTAGATCATGCAAAATTAATATAAAATGCAAAATAATCAACATACTAACTTACTCTGAAACTAGAAACTTTGAAACCTGGTCACCACTCTGCTCACCTTACATGTAACTTTTGCCTAATACTTTTCTTCTAACTTGTTTTTTAATCATTTTTATTTGGGGAATATTTCATTTCTGCTTACTTGTACATGTACCAATATTCTTTGCCTATTCTGACATCTCAAACTTTTATTCTGAAATCATTCGCTTTCAGTTCTTTAATTACCTCATTTGTTTCTGAAAAATCATTTTCATTTTCACTGTTATTTGAATAAATTTTGATAAGTACTTAATTCTACGCTTCAGGTCTTTCTTATCTTTCCCAGGTTGAGACTCCCCGGCCCCTCTTGCCACGCTACAGGGGCTTCCTGGTGAGCAGCGAGAGGGGGATGGGCGCCAGCATCTCAGCAACCCTACCGGGCGGGCATCGGGAGCATCTTCGTCTCCTGCACCGCTGAGGGCAGGGCTGCCAACCCGGCCAGCACTTTGCAGGTCAGCGACCTGCAGGTCAACGACCATGGCGAGACACGACCATGGCCAGACACGACCATGCCATGCCGTTTCCATGCTACCTTGCCTTCTCTTCAAGGTGAGCCCCACCCTGCGGGAGCCACCCAGAGCACTGGCCCCCTGCCAGTGGGGCTGCAGCCACAAGAAGTGAAACAGCAGGGGCCGCTCTACCTCACACGCTGCGAGGCCATACAGCTAGCTGCCTGCGGAACTCGGGGGACACCCTCAGTGCACAGGAGGAGGTATCCCACCCCTTGCCGTGCCAGGCTGCCCCAGAGGTCCTCAAGGCAGTGAGCCTGCAGGGCCCTGGGGCTCCCTACTCAGCTGCAGTGTTTTCCCGGAGGACGAGCCCCCTTGAAAAGGGCCAAGATGGCCCCAGAGGGCAGAAACAATCCCTGAAGAACCACTCAACTGCCTGTGACAGTTCCAGTCCCCCAAAATGCAGAGTTCCTCTGCTGCCATGCAGGCTAGGGGAACCTCTGAGGCTGCCACCATCTCCTGAGCTGGGTTACAGAGTCACTGTGGAAGATGTCGATGGAGAAAAAAAGCACTGTGGTGGAGCATCACCAGTGCTGTGTGGGGTGAGACTGAGGCCATCTGGGGCTGCGGGGCTCCAGAACCTTTGCGTTCTTCCCGCGCGTCTGGTGCAAAGACTGCTCCTGTCGCTATTCCTAGTACTCCTTTACCCACCAGCCTACCAGTTATGTCTGCAGTAAATACCAGCCCCTTAGCCAGCACATCCGCAGGCTTGGCTCCCCAGCCCACCCCTGCCACTGAGGTCACCCCCATGGACACCACCACTTACTAATGCTTTTCTCTTGGGACCTCCCCTGACTCTATTGGTGGAAATCAGGCAGCTCCAGCTCCAGGGCATTCCAGGCTCCAACCTCTACTCCAGGCCAACCAGTGCTGGGCAGCACCACACAGGCCTGCTTGCGCATGCATACTAGCACCAGACCAACCTTTGCTGCCACCCCAGCTGTAGTTGCCTCTGGCACAACCACTCAGTGCTGTGCGGTAAGCTTGGGCTGGAACATTCATAAGTGCTCTCACCAGGGCACCCTCATAACGACCACAGGCCCTAATACCCAAAACAACCTTGTGCTTGGAGGCACTACTGCGCCCACCTTAAGTCCCATCTTCAGAGGTGCGTCCAAGCAGAGCCTCCTTCCTTCAGCCAAGGGCTCAGCACCACTGCCAGCAAGACTGGTTCTAGTGGGGTGTCAGTCCCGACCTCCATCCCCAGCTTCCCTGCCTCCTCTGTGGGCACAGCAAGGACTGGTAGGACCACCAGCTTACCAATCACTGGGGCAGTTAGTGGAGGCCCATCAGCAAGCACATCCGCAGTCTTGGCAGCCAGGCCAGCCAGTGACAGCGAGGTCACTGCCATGGACAACACCCGACCTCCCTAGCTCTCCTCTCTGGAACTCCTCTCTGGCTCTAGTGGGAAGAGCCTTGCTGTTGGGGCCCCACCATAACTTTGCCACTAAAGCATTGGGCCATCAACCAAGTCCTTAGAGAAGCACTAAACCCTTTGTTTGGGACTCAACACAGGGTTTTGTCTGGGAGGTTTTGCAAAGACAATCATGAAACCCAAGAGCATCACAGCACAGGCTTTGTTCAGTGGCCAGAGAATGTTGAAGAGGGAGTTGAAACTCTCAAATCTACTTCTCATTTTGCTCAAGTCCAAGAGATTGTACATATAATAGGAGGTTGGAAATGAAGGGGTGGGCCAGGCTAATAAGAAGGAGGAATCTTCCTGGTCTTTCTGGGAAAGGAGGAAGCTTGCAACGGCAGAAACAAAGGAAGAGAAACAAAAATGATAAGGTTCTGGTTGGATGGGATGGCCTACTTTCTCCTCCTACATTGTGTAGTGTATGTATGACTTGAAGGGACCAAAAAAGTAGAGCACAGTCTGACAGGTGGAAATCAAATTTTCCCCATGTCCAAAATTTGACTTTTTTGTTGTTGTTGTTATTGTTTAAGGCTATAGCAATCCATTTGTTTCATGTGTTTTTTTCTCAACTATTTTTACAGAGAATGTAGTTCTTGCTATGCATGGTCACTGAAGACTGTTTCTTAACTTATGTTCAGGTAGTGTTTTGACAGATTTTCTTGAATACCAGGAACCAGAAAAAAAAAAAAAAAAAACAACCCAGCAAACTTTTCATAGTCTTTGCAGATTGACCATGTTAGGACTCTCCCTCAGTACTTAGCCAGGCTTGCACTGAGCCTAGGGACCAGCCCAAAGTGATAGCTTATGTCTTCAAAGGTAAGTTTTGAGCAAGCATCTTACCCTGAGTATGTGTGTGGCTTTCTAAATTCCCCAAATATATGGGTGATTTTGAGTGCTCTAATTTCCCATAAAAGCTCTCTCCCCAACATTCCTTCGTAGGAATTAGGCAATCTGTCCCAGAGAGCTGAGGGTTGTTTGGCTAGCTTAACAGTTTCAAGCAATGACTACAGCTTTTCCAGCATTCATGTAACTATCAGACAGGTTTATAACAGACATACACAATGATAGCGAATAAGGCCTGTTCTGCTTACTCCAGAACTAAGGACCAGGGTCCCCCATTAGGAATTGGCAAATGTGGTTTTCATGACTAAGGCCAAGTTGGGGAAGGGTGGGGCAAAGGCAACTGAAACCACCACAAAGCTTTTCTACAATTTTTAAGTTGTCTTTTTCTTGATTAAGTGGTTGCTTGGTTTCTGTAAACCTTTGTTTACAGAGTTCTAACAAAGTACTGACAATTATCTTTTAAAAACTTAACACAAATGATTTTTATTTTATACTATTATTGGAGATCTTTCCATGACAGGCTGCAGAGCTGCTTAATTCTTTATTAAAGTTTTTTTAACTTTCTTTTTCAATTATAGCTGACATACAGTATTTTATTAGTCTCATATAGCACAATATAGGGATTAGACATTTATATGAGGGAGACCCCCCAAAACCCAGAATTATCTTCTGGAGCATGGCCCCTTGATGTATAGGCTTCTGCTGCTAGGTGAGTGTTCTAGAAACCCATTGTGTCAGTGTACCAGCTGGCATTGTTGTGAGAGGCTTCACTAGGCTTCAGTGAGTTTTTTTTGAAAACTCAGCATGTTCATGATGGGTGATGTATGAGCACACCTACCCACAACACGCTCAGTGTTCAGCAGTTTTTGACCAAAAAATGGCATGCCCCACACACCCTATTCACCTAATCTTGCCCCAAGCACCTTTTTTTGTTTGTTTGTTTCCCCAGATGAAAAAGTCCTCAAAGTGAAACATTTTGCTGATGTGGAAGAGATGAAACAAACCAACAAACAAAAATGGCAGAAACAGTAAAAGACATCAAAATCAATGAGTTCAAAAGCTGTTATATGCAGTGAGAAAAATGTATCAAGAGATGTATTGCATCAAATGGAGAGTACTTTGAATGTGATTCAAGTTTAAACATGTAAGAATAAATACACAGCTTTTTATAATAAAATTCCATTTTTTTGGTACTGCTTATATGTCTTACAAAGGCATACGATAAATCTAGTACCCATCTGACGCCACATACAGTCATTACAATATTATTGACTATATTCCCTATGCTGTATCTGACATCCTCATGTCTATGTTTATAACTGAAATCTGTACTTCCTAATCTCTTTCACCTTTTTCACACATTCCACTTCCTACTTCCATCTGATGACCATCAATTTGTTCTCTATTAGTTTGTTTCTGTTGGTGAGATTGTAAATTGGTGTATAGTAGTCCCTTGCTATATCGCGGTTCATTTATTGCAGCCTCACTGTATCGTGGGATTTTTAAAAATATTATATTTAATTATTTATTGCATATTTTTCACTATATCGTGGGATTTTGTGGTACTGTATATGTATGTTGTTAAAGTTATGTAGGTTTAAGAGTGTAGAATAAATTTAAGATTCCTACTTTGCAGGGGGTCTGGAATGTAATACCCGCAATAAGTGAGGGAATACTATAGCTACTATGGAAAATATTTTTGGAGATTCCTCCAAAAATTCAGAATAGAACTACCATGTGACACAGCAATCCTGCTTCTTGCTATTTACCTGAAAGAATCCAAAAAAGATATATACACCCCTATGTTCATTGCAGCATTATTTACAATAGCTAAGATGTGGAAGCAGCCCAAGTGTCCATCAATAGATGACTGAATTAAGAAGGTGCGGTATACACACACACACACACACACACAAACAAAGGAATATTACTCAAGCAAAAAGAAAAATAAAATTTTTCCATTTGTGACAACATGGATAAACTTACAGTGTATTATGCTAAGGTCAAAGAGAAAGAGGCAAATACCATATGATTTCATTTATATGTGGAATCTTAAAAGAAAATACGAACAAACAAAAACGGAAACAACTCATAGTTCTGCTTGTTTTTCAGTGTTTATGTCAGGGGAGACAGGAGCTATCTACTCTGCCATTTTGATGATGCTACTTCTCTTTATTGGCTTTAAGGCATTGGATATGAAAGTGATTTTTATGTCATGCCATATCAAAATTAGAGCTGCTGAATAAAAGTGACATTTGAATTACTTTATATCAAAGTAATTTTCTAGAACTTAACCTTTTTTTTTTTTGTCTGTATCAGGCCTTCTTATTTTACAGATGTGTCATTACATAGCTTTTCCCTTTGTTGTGACTTAGAAAGCCAGGTATGCAGCACAGCAGTAACTTACTGTAAGGATGATTTAGAAAATCATCTTCATGTTATCATTGCTACACTTATAGCCCTTGTTCATGATCAAATGCAGGGTCAGAACAGGTAATTTTGTGAATTATCTTCAAAATGATATTTGAAATACACGTATAAAGTAGTCTTGAAAAAAGCTGTTTTATGTGTCCTTGCTATAATTCATAATTGTAGTGAAAATGTTTTTTGAAAAATGGTTAGAAAAACATTCCCAATGAATTAATTTTTGTAACCATTTAACTACTGAACACTTAGTAAGTTTGATCTAATAAAACCTGATACTTTCTGCCTCTTATGATAAAGTGTAGAGGTAGTCAGAACTAGGGATAGCAGTTTGCACCACTCTGACAGTGTGTGAGATATTTCTAACACAAAATGTTTCTGCATTATTGGCATTTTTATACCTCAGTGATCAACCTATAGAAAGTATTTTAACTGTTTTTGAATTATTTCACAGCATGGAAACAGTAATAGCTGGGTACCTTAGAAGTAATTGGAGTATTTTATCTGAATTAGATTAGCAAATTTATTTTCTTTTATTACAATGAGTTTGGTTATTTTACTTTAAAATATCTGACAATGGAGCATACAATGAGCATACAATGGAGTAAATATTGCCTCTTCAATAAATGGTGTTGGGAGAACTGGACAGGTACATGCAAAAAAAAAAAAAAAAAAAAACCAGAATAAAGTCAAAATGGATAAAATACTTAAATTTTAGTCGTGAAACCATAAAAGTCCTAGAGGAAAACATAAGCAGGAAAATTTCAGATATCCCACGTAGCAATATTTTTGCCGATATATCTCCCAGGGCAAGGGGAATAAAGAAAAAATAAACAAATAGGACAACATCAAACTAAAAATCTTCTACACAGCTAAAGAGACCATCACCAAAATGAAAAGTGAACTGACTATATGGGAGATCATATTTGCCAATGATACATCAGATAAGTGTTTGATCTCCAAAATATATAAAGAACTCACACAACTCAACACCAGGAAGACAACACAATCCAATTAAAAAATGGGCCAAGGATCTGAATACACTTCTCCAAGGAGGACATACAGAGGGCCCTTAGACATATGAAAAGATGCTCAACTTCACTAGTCATCAGAGAGATGCAAATTAAAACCACAATAAGATACCATCTCCCTCCAGCCAAGATGGAGGCGTAGACAGACACGCTGTATCTCCCTCCACTACTAAGAAGGAATACAACTACCTCAAAACTAGAAAAAAACCAGAAGTTCCAGAAAATCAAACTACACGGAAGTCCAGCAAACAGAGATATAAAGAAGAAATACTCATCCAGACAGGGAGGAAGGGTGGAGCTGGGGCGAAGAGGATGCGGTGTGGTGGCGGCAGCAGTGGCGGGAGTGGCAGGTTGGCAGAAAATGCAGTCACATGTTTTAAAAAGTTGGGAGGCACACCTGGGGAGCACTCCCAGCTCCTCAAAGGCCTTCACAGCTCAGGGTCCCAGCACCGAGAAAACCAAGCCTCATTGCTTCTGACTGTGGAGACGAGTGGGGGTTGGGGTGGAGGAAGGAACTACTGGTCTCTCAGCAGAGGCTGCTTGTTTAAAGGGCCCCCGTGGTCCTAGAATGTCTGCAGACCCACCCACTCTGGGAAAAACAGACAGGGCAGCAGCTAGAGAGGCACCAGTCCAGTGCGGAAGTGGGAGAGGTGCCTGGAAAAGGGGTGACTGCTGGGCAGGTGGCATTGTTTCCTCTCGGACCCCTCCCTCACATACAGCACCACAACGTGGTGAAACAGGTCACCCTGTACTGAGGAATCACTAAGGCTCTGCCCCTTACAATGTAACAGAGTGACAGCTCTACCTGGGACGCGGAGGCAAACAAACACAGGAGCCTGTCAGAATGAGGAGACAGAGAAGTATGGCCCAAAAGGGGAAACAAATCAAGGTTCCAGAGGGAGAACTAAGCGACGAGGAGATAAGATAGCCAACCTCACAGATGAGGAGATAGACAACCTAACAGATGCAGAATTCAAAACACTGGTGATAAAGATGCTCACAGGCTTGACAGATATGCTTGAGTATGGTAAACCCATAAGAGAAGAAGTGAAGGTTAAGCTAAGTGAAATGAAGGAAAATCCATACAAAACCAATTGTGAAGGGAAGGAGACTGGGATTCAAATCAATGATTTGGAATATAAGGAAGAAAAAAAACAGTCAACCAGTGCAGAATGAGGAAGCAAGAATTGAAAAAAGTGAGGAAAACTTCCCAAATTTTGCGAAGAAGATGGACATACAGATCCAGGAAGCACAGAAGGTCCAGGGCAAGCTGGACCCAGAGAGTACTACACCAGGACGCATCATGACTGAGATGCCAAAGGTGAAAGATAAAGAGAGAGTCCTGGGGGGCAGAAAGAGAGAGGTGGAGAGTTGCCTACAGGGGTGTGCCTAATAGGACTATCAGCTGATTTCTCAGAGAACACTTTGCAGGCAGGAAGGGACTAGAAAGCAGTATTCAATGTGGTGAAAGGCAACCTGCAACCAGGATTACTCTATCCAGCAAGGCTATCATTTAGAATGGAAGGGTAGATGAAGTGCTTCCCAGACAAGGTAAAGCTAAAGGAGCTCATCATCACCAAGCCATTATTATATGAAATGTCAAAGGGACTTACTTAAGTAAAAGATCAAAACTATGAACACTAAAATGACAACAAACTCACAACTATCAACAACTGAATCTAAAAAATAACAACAAAATCCAACTAAGCAAACCAGAATAGGAACAGAATCATAGGTATGAGGATCACTTGGAGGGTTATCATCTGGGAGGGAGGAGGGGGAGAAATGGGGATATGGTGCAGGAATTAAGAAACATGACCTGTTGGTACAAAATAGACCAGGGAAGTTAAGAATAATATAGGAAAGGGTGAAGCCAAAGAACTTATATGCATGACCCATGGACATGAACTAAGTGGGATGGGACTACTGGAGGGAAAAGGGGTACTGGGCAGAGGGGAGCAAAGGGGGAAAAAATTGGAACTACTATAACAACATAATCAATAAAATATACTTTAAAAAAAACAAAAGATACCACTTCCCACCTGTCAGAACGGCCATCTAGAATAAATCAACAAAGAGCAAATGCTGGCAAAGATGTGGAGAAAGGCAAACCCTTTTGCACTGTTGGTGGGAATGCACACTGGTGCAGCCACTGTGGAAAGCTGTATGGAGATACCTCAAAAAATTAAAAATGGATCTACCTTTTAACTCAGCAATCCCACTTCTGGGAATGTATCTGAAGTGAGCAAAAGAACATAAGCACCCCTATGTTTATTGCAGTGTTATTTACTGTTGCCAAGATATGGAAGCCACCCAAGTGTCCATCAATAGATGAGTGGGTACCTGGCTGCTGTGGCTCAGTGGATTGAGCGTCGGCCTGCAAACCAAGTGTCACTGGTTCGATTCCCAGTCAGGGCACATGACAAGATTGCACATCAGGTCCCTATTTGGGGGTGGGAGTGAGAGGGAAGCATACAGTGATGTTTCTCTCCCTCTCTTTCCCCTTTCCCCTCTCTAAAAATAAACAAACAAACAAATAAATTTTAAAAAATAGATGAGTGGATAAAAAACTATGGGACATTTACACCATGGAATACTACTTGGCCATAAAGAAGAATGAAATTTTACCCTTTGCAACAGTATGGATGGACCTGGAGAACATTATGCTAAGTGAAATAAGCCAGTCAGAGAAAGAAAAATACCATATAATTCCACTCATATGTGGAATCTAATGACCAAGCTTAACTAACAAGGAAAATGGGGACAGACTCATAGATGGAGAGCAGAATGACAGCTAGTGGTTGGGGGTGAGGTTAGGGGGTGGAGAGATTGAGCGAAAAGGAAAAAGGACTCATGGACATGGACAACAGTGTGGTGATTACTGGAGGCAATGGTATAAGGTGACTAAAAGATAATGTAAAATAAAATAAAATAAAATAATTTAAAAAGTAAGAAAACAATGTAAAAAGATTCATGCAAAAAAAATAAAGAAATGAGAAGTCCATATGTTCTTTGGCTTCAGGTATGGCTGGATCCAGATGCTCAAAACAGAGATCTGTTTCTTTAGTTCTTGCTCTGCTTGCCACTGTGATGGTTTCATTCTTAGGCATGCCCTTCTAAGCAGTACCAAAAATAGATCCTAGTTATCACTGCCCCATATCCTGTTGGCTTGGGAACTCAATTAGGGAAAAGAATGTTTGTTTCTAGTTGTTCCAACAAAAGGCCCAGGGCTGATTCTCATTGGCCCAGGTTGGATCACATGAGAGCTTCTGACCCAGTCACTGGGACTCCAACCTGAGTCATGTACTGGGTAAGTTCAATCTCATCCAAAACATAGGGACAAAGTTGGGGATGGGGGGTGAATCCCAAGCTGATAGGAGAAGGGCACTGGTATATGGGTAGAAACAATAACCCTACAGTCAACCCTGATTGGTTGGTTTCAATCTTCTCCAAGAGATAACAAGTTGTGCTCCTTTCCAGGAAACCTGGGTTGTATGTGGATTTGTTCTAAATATTTTCCTTTCTCTCCACCTGCAGGGCTTCCCTGAAACTTCTCTGTGAAAATATAAAGCATTAGATTCTCTCCAGAGCCTCCTATGGATGTGCATATTGGTGTTAATTGCCATTGTGGTCTCCAGGGAATAAGGAGCATTCATTGAGTGCCTACTGCATGCAAGCAACATCATGGGAAGGAGCCTTGCTCTGGAGCTTGGACCTGTGATTATCTATTTCCTAGATGTCTAGTTTTGGTGAAGTTACATTAACAATTCTCAGTCTCAATTTTCTCATCTACAGATTGGCGGTAAATTTTATTTTTGGCAGGGCGGTGAACAATGAGATTCCTTGGTGGCAGGGGTTTGCTTTAATCACCATTGTATTCCCAGTGCCCACCTTAGAGAGTTTGTTTTCAAAATTGAATGAGAAGCATGTATAAGAACCCTAGCATCTAGCATTATACGACATGGATGCTGAATAAATGTCAGTTCCCTTCAAAACTATGAAAAATAAGAGATCCAAGATGGCGGAGGAGTAAGTGGAATCTACACTAACCTACTCCCAGGACCAGTCTAGACTTACAACTTAATTGTGGAGAAGTCATCTGGAATAACCAACTGAACACTAGCTAGAGAGAAGTCTTAAAACTACGGAGAGACAGAAAAGGCTGTTTCATCACAACATTGCCTGTAGGAAATGTGGAGATGTGAAAGGGCTGGCTAGGCTCCCATGAGTGGCAGCTGAAGGGACAGAGAAACAGCTCAGCAGTCAGGAATTTCCCCTGAGAAGGATAGGGTCTAAACCCCCAGATGGGCTTCCCAGCTTACAGCAACAGAGCAGAAAGTAAAATAGCATCCAGCTGTGAAAAGCGAAAACCACAGGGTTTCTTGCTGGCCTGAGAGAAACAGCTAGAGAAAAAGAGCTCTTAAGTGGGTCACGTATGAAAATATTTTGGCACCCACTTACCCTGGGCTCAAGCAGAGAGAGGGCAGAGAGGACTAGAGACACTTGGGGAGAATTTAGTGCGGTGGCTTTGTGGGGAGAACTGAGGGAGCAGCTGAATGGGTCCTGGTGCTGACTAATTCCCCATACTGCAGGCAGATCACTCCGCTCCAAGTGGCGGGAGCCTGAGGGGAAGCAAAAGCCCTGACTATAGGAATTAATCTGCCCCACCCTTGGTCCTTAAGCCTAATGGCTGATCAAAGATTAAATAGATTAACAACTAAAGGAGACAAACAAAGGCAGTAGATCCCTGGTAGTCTCCAACAGGCTGCCTAGGCCCAGACTGGTACACGATCTGACGCCACTGGGGCAGATCCAGGAAGTGCAGATCAATCTAAGAAGCAGCAACAAACAAGAAGAGTCACAGAAATAGGGATACAGAGAAACAACCCCCCATTGAAAGGAAAGGAAGAATCCCCAGAAAGAGTGCTAAATGAAATAGAGGGAAGCAAACTATCAGACATGGGATTCAAAACATGGATTATAGGGAAGCTCAATGAGATCAGCGAACTCAAAGAAAACTACAAAGAACTCCAGGGAAACTACAAGGAACTTACTGAGAATTATACCAGCGTGAAAAAGGACATAGAAACTATCAATAAGAGCCAGGAGGAAATGAAGAATGCAACTTCTGAATTGAAGAACACAGTAGAAGGAATTAAAAGCAGGATAGCAGAAGCAGAAGATCAGATCAGTGAGCTGGAGGACAACGTAGAAAAAAATTTCCAGACAGTGCAACAAAATAAAAAAAGACTGAACAAGAATGAGGAGATTTAAAGAGAGCTGCAGGACAACATGAAACATAATCATATCCGTATCATAGAAATACGAGGAGAAGAAGAGGAGCAAGGGATAGAAAATCTGTTTGAAAAACTAGTGTCAGAAAAGTTCCCTAACTTGAGGAGAGAAAAAATTACACAACTCCAGGAAGCACAGAGGATCCCGATGAAGAGGAACCACAACAGGCCCACTTCAAGACATATCATAATTAAAATGGCAACATTCAAAGACAAAGAGAGAATCCTAAAAGCAGCAAGAGAGAAATAGCTAATAAAATACAAGGGAGCTCCAATAAGGCTATCATCAGATTTCTCAGCAGAAACACTACAAGCCAGAAGAGAATGGCAAAAAATATTCCAAGCAATGAAAAACAAAGGCCTACAACCAAGAATACTCTACCCAGCAAGGCTTTCATTCAAAACAGAAGGTGAAATAAAAAGTTTCCCAGACAAAAGAGGGCGAGAAGAATACATCTTCACCAAACCAGCATTGCAAGAGATGTTAAAGGGTCTGCCTTAAGAAGATGAAGAAACAGAGAGAGACAAAGAGGAACGCAAGTACAAAGGGGGAAAATGAAAATGAATAAGTATCTGTCGGTAATAGCCTTAAATGTAAATGGATTAAATGCACCAATCAAAGGACATAGGGTAGCTGAACGGAATAGAAAGCGTGACCCATGTATACGCTGTCTACAAGAGACCCACCTTAGAATAAAAGATCTACACAGACTGAAAGTGAAGGGATGGAAAAAAGTATATCAAGCAAATGGACGTGAAGAAAAAGCTGGGGTAGCAATACTTTTTATAGACAAAACAGATTTCACAGCAAAGGCCATAAAAAGAGACAAAGAAGGACATTTCATAATACTTAGGGGAAAAATTCATCAAGAAGATACAACCCTTGTAAATATATATGCACCCAACATAGAAGCACCCAAATATGTAAGGAAAACTTTGAAAGACTTCAAGAAGGATATAGACAGCAACACTCTCATAGTAGAGAACTTTAACACCCCATTGTCAATAATGGACAGATCTTCGAAACAAAGAAACACCAAAGATATTGAGGCATTTATCAACACTCTAGATCAAATGGACTTAGTCGATATATATAAAACTTTTCACCACAAAGAAGCAAAATATACATTCTTCTCAAGTGCACATGGAACATTTTCAAAGATAGACCACATGGTAGGATGCAAAAGAAGCTTCAACAAATTCAAGAAAATTGAAATTATATCAAGCATCTTCTCAGATCACAATGGCTTAAAACTGGAAATCAACCTCAAGGAAAAAAAGTCAAAAACATTCAAACTCATGGAGAATGAATAACATGGTATTAAATAATGAATAGGTTAACAATGACATCAAGGAAGAAATCAAAAAGTTTCTGGAAACAAATGATAATGAACATACAACAACCCAAAACCTATGGGATACAGCGAAAGCAGTCCTGAGAGGAAAGATCATAGCAATACAGGCCTACCTAACAGAACCTCTAATAAAAAAATCTAACCCTACAGCTACAAGAACTAGAGGAACAACAACAAACAAAGCCCAGAGCGAATAGAAGGAAGAAAATCATCAAAATCAGAGCAGAATTAAATGACATAGAGACCAAACAAACAGTTCAAAAGATCAACAAAAGTAGGAGCTGGTTCTTTGAAAAAATGAACAAAATTGACAAGCCTTTAGCCAGGTTCATCAAGAAAAAAAGGGAGGACCCAAATAAAATCAGAAATGAAAAAGGAGAAATCACAAGCGATACCACAGAAATACAAAGGATTGCAAGAAATTACTACAATCAACTGTATCACAAGAAATTTGACAACCTAGATGAAATGGACAAATTTCTGGGAACATATAATCTTCCAAAACTGAATCAAGAAGAAGCAGAAAGCCTGAACAGACCAATAACAAAGAGTGAAATTGAAGTAGTAATCAAAAAACTCCTGGCACACAAAAGCCCTAGACCGGATGGCTTCACAGGTGAATTTTACAAAACATTTAGGAAAGAATTAACTTCTATCCACCTCAGACTATTCCAAAAAATCCAAGAAGAGGAAAAACTCCCAAACTCTTTCTATGAAACCAGTTTTACTCCAATTCCAAAACCAGGTCAAGACACAACAAAGAAAGAACACTACAGGCCAATATCACTGATGAACATAGATGCTAAAATCCTCAACAAAATATTGGCAAATGGGATCCAGCAATACATTAGAAAGATGATACACTGCGATCAAGTGGGATTCATCCCAGGGATGCAAGGATGGTTTAATATTCACAAATCAATAAACGTAATACACCACATAAACAAAATGAAAGAAAAAAACCACACGATCATATCAATAGATGCAGAAAAAGCATTTGATAAAGTATAACACCAATTTATGCTGAAAACTCTCAGCAAAATGGGAATAGAGGGAGCATAACTCAACATAATAAAGGCCATATACGAGAAACCTGAAGCCACCATTATACTCAATGGGCAAAAACCGAGAGCATTCCCCCTGAAGTCAGGGACAAGACAAGGATGTCCACTCTCTCGGCTCCTATTCAACATAGTCTTGGAGGTTCTAGCCACAGCAATCAGACAAGAAAAAGAAATAAAAAGCATCCAAATTGGAAAAGAGGAAGTAAAACTGTCATTATTTGCAGATGACATGATAGTGTACATAGAAAACCCTACAGACTCCACTAATAAACTACTCGACCTAATAAGTGAATTTGGTAAAATAGCAGGGTAGAAAGTCAATATTCAGAAATCGAAGGCATTTCTGTACACCAACAATAAAATGTCAGAGATAGAAACTTAAAAAAAAAAAGACCCCACTTACCATAGCAACAAGAAAAATAAATTACCTAGGAATAAACCTAACTAAAGAAATAAAAGACCTGTACTCAGAAAACTACATATCTCTGAAGAAAGAAATTAAGGAAGATACAAATAAATGGAAGTAAATTCCATGTTCATGGTTGGGAAGAATCAACATCATTAAAATGTCCATACTACCCAAAGCAATTTATAGATTTAATGCAATCGCTATTAAAATACCAACGACATATTTCAAAGACCTAGAACAAATACTTCAAAAATTTATATGGAACTAGGAGAGATCTAAGATGGCAGAGGAGTAAGTGGAAGCTACACTAACCTCCACCTAGGACCAGTCTAGATTTTGGAAAATCATCTGGAATAATCAACTGAACACTAGCTGGAGAGAAGTCTTATAACAATGGAGAGACAGAAAAGGCCGCTACATCACAACCTGACCTAGTAGAGAGTGTAGAGACACGAAAGGACTGGCTGGGCTCCCACGGGTGGCGGCTGAAGGGACTGAGAAACAGCTCAGCAGTCAGGAGTTCCCCCTGAGAAGGGCGGGGTCTAAACCCCCAGATGGGTTTCCCATCCTACAACAACAGAGCAGAAAGTAAAATAGTATCCAGCTGTGAAAAGCGAAAACCACAGGGTTTCTTGCTGGCCTGAGAGAAACAGCTGCACAAAAAGAGCTCTTAAGTCAATTATGTATGAAAATATTTTGGTCCCAACTTACCCTGGGCTCAAGCAGAGGGAAGGCAGAGAGGACCAGAAACGCTTGGGGAGAATTTAGTGCGGTGGCTTTGCGGGGAGAACTGGGGAGCAGCCGACTGGATCCCAGTGCTGACTCATTCCCAGTACTGCAGGCAGACCATTCCCCTCCGAGTGGTGTCATCCTGAGGAGAAGCAAAAGCCCTGTCTACAGAGATTAAGCTGCCACACCCTCTGTCCTTAAGCCTGATGTTTAATCACAGATTAAGTAGATTAACAACTAAAGGAGACAGACAAAGGCAGTAGATCCCTGGTAGTCTCCAACAGGCTGCCTAGGCCCAGACTGGTGCATGATCTGAGGCCACGAGGTGCAGATCCAGGAAATGCAGATCAATCTAAGAATCAGCAACAAACAAGAAGAGTCACAAAAATGGGGAGACAGAGAAGCAACCCCCCATCAAAAGGAAAGGTAGAATCCCCAGAAAAAGTGCTAAATGAAACAGAGGGAAGCAAACTATCAGATATGGAATTCAAAACATGGATTATGGAGAAGATCAATGAGCTCAGAGAGCTCAAGGAAAACTACAAAGAACTCTAGGAAAACTACAAGGAACTCCAGGGAAACTACAAGGAACTTACTGAGAATTACACCAGCATGAAAATGGACATAGAAGCTATCAATAAGAGCCAGGAAGAAATGAAGAATGCAACTTCTGAATTGAAGAACACAGTAGAAGGAATCAAAAGCAGGCTAGAAGGAGCAGAAGATCCAACCGTATGGGAAACTATATTTGCCAATGATACCTCAGACAAAGGATTGATCTCCAAAATATATAAAGAACTTATACGACTCAACATCAAGAAGACCGACAACCCAATTCAAAAATGGGCAAAGGACCTGAACAAACACTTCTCCAAACAGGACATACAGAGGGTCCATAGGCATATGAAAGAATGCTCAACATCACTAGCCATCAGAGAGATGCAAATAAAAACCACAATGAGATACCACCTTACACCAATCAGAATGGCCATCATCAACAAATCAACAAATAAGTGCTGGCAAGGGTGTAGAGAAATGGGAACCCTGGTGTACTGCTAGTGGGAATGCAGTCTGGTGCAGCCACTGTGGAAAACAGTTTGGAATTTCCTCAAAAATCTAAAAATGGAACTGCCTTTTGAACCAGCAATTCCATTGCTAGGATTATATCCAAAAAATCTTGGAACACTGATTCAAAAGAACCTATGCACCCCTGTGTTCATGGCAGCACTATTTACAGTAGCCAAGTGCTGGAAACAACCTAAGTGTATGTATGTAGATGAGTGGATCAAAAAACTGTGGTACCTTTACACAATGGAGTACTATGTAGCAGAAAGAAAGAAGGAACTCCTGCCATTTGCAACAACATGGATGGAACTAGATAAAAATACCTTATGCTATCACCTATTACAGGAGACTAATGGTCAATACAAATGAGTGAAATTGAAACAGAGGTATGTAAACAAGGAGCCGACTAACAGTAACAAGTGGGGAAGGAGGAGGGAGAGAAGGGGGTAAGAAGGGGAAGGGTCTAGTCATAGAACATGCATGAATGACTCATGGACATGGACAACTGGGTGTGGACTGACTGTGGGAGAAGGGGTGGACAGGGTGCGGGGAAACAACAGGGAAAAAAGTGAGACAACTATAATAGAAAAATAAACAAACAAAAATGATTAGTGGGGGAAAAAAATGAAAGCAAAATAAATTGATAAAATGAGCCAGCAAATCCCTCCCCCCCAAAAATATCACATGTAGGAAAGTGAACAAAAGAAAATGTAAACTATGGAAATGCAACTTTAGTGAATATTAGAAGGGCAAGGATTTTCCTTCACAGTGTATATTTTTCTTCCTACCTGATCCCTCCTGAACTTGGGATTCAGAAGAAGTAAGTAATGACATAAAATTCTTTTCATAAAACTAATAAGACCAGTTGTTAATAGAGGTTTTGTTGACCATGACTTTGACTGGAATGTCATGCCTAAAAGAGACATGCTTGGGCTCTGGTTGTTACCAAAAGGGCCTGAGGAACTGGAACTGGCTTTTGAAGGTAATAAAAGCCCACGAGATAAAAGGCCTGGTACTTTAGCGGTTGTGCAGTCCACAGCAATCTTTCCAGGGAAGGAATGAAGGTTGCTTTCCTGAAAGAAGGCTAGAAGGGACCTCAAGGCACAATGGAAAACCCAAAGAACTTGGAAAATACAGGTGTTTACAGGCAAGGCTGAATGACAGTTATGTGGCTCAGCTCCTGTGCCCTGAAGGGCAGGCTGAAAGTCACCCTAAAGGTTCCTTCTGTAAGTTCCAGCAAAACAGACATAAAGATCATAAGTGATAATTTGCTGCTCTTGTTGTGTTTAAGCAAATGAACAGGATAAATTAAAACTGGACTTAATGCAGTCCCTTTAATGACAAGGAGGGTAATCTTAAGGAGAAAAATTGTGTTTCAAGGAAAATCACAATGCTCAGTTGTAGACTATAAAGTAGTGTAGCTAACCATCTTTAAAGTTTGTTTTCATTTAAAGCTTGTTTTCATTTGAAAGTTAAACTAGGTCTGTAACATCATCAAAGATGCTTAATTTACAGGCAAGAAGAATGTCAAATGCCTTGCAACTGGATGTCTTTCCAATAAGACAGTCTTGCAAATTTAGAGTCTGGTTTGTGGGTTATGTTGTGTAAATTAACATGTGTCTTCTGTTTCATAGGGCATAAGTCTATGATCTCATTACCTGAGTGGTTGTACATATAGGCCTCACTTAATCCTGTCTGCATCGTTGCCTCCTGAGACTCAACGGTTTGGCTGAATTAAGTGGCTGGGTTGGTGAAGCATGGAGTGGTCTGTGGGCTTCACTTTTAAACTGGTTTCTCTTTTCTATTCTAAAGGCTTGGACAGAAAGAGCCCAGAGGTCTGAGAGGGGGAAACTTAAAATATTTCCCTCATCCCAACCTAAGTATAGTGGCAAAAGGGATTTGGACAGGTGTGACGTGCCTTCTACATTTTCCTCCAAAGAGCCTTTTTTTCCCCCCTAATATGGGAGATTGAAAAATTAATCCCTCCCTTTTGTCATATAGTGATGATGGATTGAATGATGCCTTTTAACCCTGTTGCCAAATCTGTTGCTCCCAGAATACGACAAGAATGCCAGCCTGTTAAACCAAGCATGCTAGGTCTGGGAACAGCCAACTGACCTGGAGTCTGCAAGATCCTTCCCCATGTGGGAAGGCCACCCTCCCTTCCACACCCCCACTCTTATTAGGGATTTCTGGACCCAAGGTTACATAGTACGATGACCATGTCCAGCTTGAAGCAGCTAGAGGAGCACGAGACCTTTGACTATTGTCCTTTATAAGATTGAAAAGGGTCTTAAGTCTGAGAGGGGGAAATTGTTATTTTTTATTGTTATAAAAATTAGTTAATTAATTTAAAAAAGAAGAATATAGGAAAGGGTGAAGTCAAAGAACTTGTACGCATGACCCATGGACATGAACTAAGGGGGTGGGATTTCTGGGGGAAGGGTGGTACTAGGCGGAGGGGAGCAAAGGGGGAAAAAATCGGAACTTTTGTAACTACATCATCAATAAAAATCCTTATCGGTGTTAAAAAAAACAACTATGAACAATAAAATGACAACAAACTCACAACTATCAACAACTGAATCTAAAAAATAAACGCAAAGATAAACTAAGCAAAGAACCAGAATACGAACAGAATCATAGGTATGGGGATCATTTGGAGGGTTATCAGCTGGTAGGGGAAAGGGGGAGGAATGGAGGAATAGTGCAGGGGTCATGGGGACAAAATAGACAGGGGATGTCAAGAATAGTATAGGAAGGGGAGTAGCCAAAAAACTTACATGCACTACCCATGGACATAAACTAAGGGGGGTGGCACTGCTGGAGGGAAGGGGAATATTGGACGGAGGGGAGCAAAGGGAAAAAAATTGGGACAACTGTAACAGGATAATCAATAAAATAAAAAACAAACAAATAAACATGGTCCTCATCTTTAAAAGGATGTTTGATTATGTTTCTCCGTTTCCTCAAAGTAATGTTTGGGTGTATTGTATATGCACACACAGACATAGAAACACTAACACACTTATTTACTTATGGATTATGATCACAGAACTAGCCTATAAAAATATCTTTTAAAGATTTGAGGGGACTTCCAGTCAAGATGGCAGTGTAGGCAAACATTGCTTGCCTCTTCGCAGAATCACATAAAAACTACAACAAAAATATAGAACAACTATCACTCAGAACCATCAAAAATTGAGTTGAATGGAGGTTTGACAACTACAGAATTAAAGAAACCACATCCATCCAGACTGGTAGGAGGGATGCAGATACGGAATGGGTTGGTCCCTCATGTACTGTGGTGGATAAAAATTCGGGAGGGATATCTTGGAACTGAGGAGTCCCAGTCCCACACCAGGCCCTCCCAGTCCAGGGTTCCAGTGCCAGGGAAAGTTCCCACAACTTCTGGCTACATAAACCAGCGGGGATTGAGTTGGTGGGAGGAACTGCTGGAGCCCCACGCAGTTCCTCTTAAAGAACGCACATAAAAACTCAACTACTTAGTCACTCCCTCTGAGCGCCAGCACTAGAGTAGCAGCTTGAAAGGCACCAGTATTCCTTTCTGGCATCAAAGTGAGCAGAGGCCATTTTCCCTTTTCTAAATCCTCACCCTACAGAGCCACTAAGCTGGCAAGCTGGTGCCATATCTGATACTCCACCAACCTGGCTAATGCTGGGTGACTCTATGACACCCAACATAATGGCCCACCCAAGTGGCTTTTCCTTATGAATGGCTGCTCTTGGCTCAAGTTGCACAGCTTTCTAAACCCTTTCAAACAAGCAATAACTGTCCTCTGTGAGCCCTGGGCTGAGCACTAGCAGTAGCCCACCTAGATACACAGTTTGGCTTCTCCTTGGACTCTCCAAGCCCAGCACAAGGAACAGCCATCTCAGATTGCTTTATAGCTCAGGCAGGATAGTCCCAGGCAAAACATAGGTGAGGGCTGACCTTGGCCTGTACCACCTGGGAAACACCAGGGCCATTATATCCAGTGGGCAGCTACAGATCACGCTGGAGCACCACCCCCCTGCTCCTGCACAGCTGATCCTCCACAGAGGGCAGAGTTTGGTTGTAAGTGGTCACAGCCAATCCTTGCAGATGACTGGTCTGGGTAAATTCTTCCCATTGACCTGCCAATAGCAATCAAATATCACCTACAAGAGGAGGGTGTACTCAACCCTACACACAGATGACATACCTCGATTACCCAGACTGGGTGATAGAGAAGGCTGTGCTCTGGATCCTACAGGACACCTACTACATTAAGCCACACTACCGAGACACAGAGTTAAAGCAGCTCTACCTAATACATAGAAACAAATACAGGGAAACTGTCAAAACAAGGAGACAAAGAAACATGGCCTAAATGAAAGAACAGATCAAAACCCCCGAAAAAGAGCTAAACGAAATGGAGATAAGCAATCTATCAGATGCAGAGTTCAAAGCATTGGTTATAAGGATGCTCAAGGAACTTAGTGAGAACCTCAGCAGCATTAAAAAGATACAACCAGAAACAAAAGATACAATAATTGAAATAAAAAACAACTTACAGGGAAACAACAGTAGAGTGATGAAGCCAAGAATCAAATCAATGTTTTGGAGCATAAGGAAGCAAAAAACAACGAATCACAACAACAAGAAGAAAAGAGAATAAAAAAAATTGAGGATAGTATAAGTAGCCTTGGGGACAACTTTAAGAGGTCCAACATTTGCATCATAGGGGTGCCAGAGGGAGAAAAGAAAGAGCAAGAAATTAGTAATTTATTTGAAAATATAATGAAAGAAAACTTCCCTGATTTGGTAAAGGAAATAGACAAGTAAGTTCAGGAAGCACAGAGAGTCCCAAACAAGTTAGACCCAAAGAGGCCCACTCCAAGACGCATCATAATTACAATGCCAAAGTTTCAAGATAAAGAGAGAATCTTAAAAGCAGCAAGAGAAAAGCAGTTAGTTACCAACAGGGGAGTTCCCATAAGACTGTCAACTGATTTCTCAAAAGAAATTTTGCAGTGTAGAAGGGATTGGCAAGAAATATTCAAAGTCATGAAAAGCAGAGATCTACAGCCAAGATTGCTCTACCAAGCAAAGCTATCATTTAAAATGGAAGGGCAGATAAAGAACTTCCCAGCCAAGAAAAAAACTAACGTAGTTCATCATCACCAAACCATTATTATATAAAATGTTAAAAGGACTTATTTAAGAAAAAGAAGATCAAATCTATGAACAGTGAAATGGCAAAAAATACATATCTATCAACAATTGAATCTAAAAAGCAAACTAAGCAAACAACAAGAGCAAGAGACAAAATTACGGGAATGGAGAGTGTTTGATGGTTTCCAGATGGGAGAGGGGTGGGTGAATGACTGAAGAGGTGAGGGGATTAAGAAGTACAAATAGGTAGTTACAGAATAGCCATGGGGATGTAAAGTACCATAGAGGAAATGAAGTAGCCAAAGAACTTACACGCATGACCCATGGACATGAACAATGATGTGGGGATTGCCTGAGGGAGTGGGGGATGCTAGGTGGAGGGGGGCAAAGGGGGAAAAATCAGGGCAACTATAATAGTATGGTCAATAAAATATAATTAAAAATTTTTGTATGTGTGCATGTGCTCTTAGAAAATAATTATCTTTTTGAGAATTTTACAAATATCTAATACATCATATCTATTAACTGTATTTTTAAGTTATTCTGTCCTTAATTTTTTTCTTCTAGATTTTTAAATGTTGAAAGATTTTGTGATAGACACTGAGAGACTACTGATTAGCTAAGCCATACTCATTCCCAGTTTTCTCTGCCTTGTGTGCCTTCCACATTAGAGGCTAGGTGATTTAATAGTCACTTCTTTGGCCTCCCTTCCTGCTAGGTGGCCTTGTGACACAGTTCTGGAAATGGGCCTACAAGAGGGCTTCCAGAAATGGTTTCGCCTTCTAGATGAGTTAAACTAACGCGTTGGGCACTGTCCTCCCTTCCCCCTTATCACATCGATAAGAAGCTATATGTTAAGATGACACGTGGAGACAGAAAGATCCTGGTGAGGGTCTAAACAACCCCAGCAATCGCCTACCTCTAGACTTCTTGTTATATAAAAAAAAGAACCTAATAATCTAAGCCAGTGATTTTCAACGTTTCTCATCTTATGGCACACATAAACTAATTACTAAAATTCTGCAGCACACCAGAAAATATGTTTTTTGCCAATCTGACAAAAAAAAAAAAAAGAATACTTTTGATTCATCCACCCCGGACAGCTGTTGTTGTGTTGGTTTTTTGTCATTTTTTAAATTTGACAATGTAAGGGGGAAGAGATTGGTGCCCTTGACTAAATAGTTAGGTATTGCACGTTTTAAAAATTCTTGTAACACATCAGTGTGCCTGCCATGGCACAATGTTTGAAAATCACTAGTCTAAGCCACTGTTAATTAAGTTGAATGCTGTTTTCAGCTGAGTGAATCCTAACTGAAATTATGATGTGTTAAAGTATTCCACTGTATTTGTATCAAGTTCTTAAATATCTAATTATTTTTGTTTTATATTTTGAGATATGTGTGTGTATGTGTGTGTGTGTATATATATATATATATATATATATATATATATTTATTTATTTATTTATTTATTTATTTATTTATTTATTTATTTATTTTCCCTAGTGTAGTAGGTATTGTTATAGTCACCCCATACAGGTGAGAACACTAAGGCTGAGAAAAACTGAATTCAGAGCAAGGAGGAATAGGGCCGGGATCTGAGCCCCACTCTTTCTACTTGTTAAGGCCAGTTCCCTTCCATTCTATTAGGCTGCTTATCAGAGACAAGGAACTCTGAAGCCCATGGAGCATGTTTCATATGTGACTTAGAAATAATGTATATCACAGTACTTTGTTATTGAGCACATTTGTGCTGATGCTAAGGATAATATCTAATAGATATGGAGGTGTTAATTAAGTACCAGGCACTGTACTGAGCCATTTCTATGCATTACCTCATTAGTCTTTTTCTGTTGTAAGCATCATCCCACTTAGAGATGAGTAGAGAGTAACTAGTCCAAGGTCACCTTGCTAGTAGGTGATGAAGTTAGGATTCAGACTGACTTTATTGGACACAGAAAGCCTTGCTCTAAACCTTTGCTCTATTCTATCTCTTCACTAGACCTAGAGGCAGCAGCTAGCCCTTTGTGCAGGGGGAAGGGGAGATATTCCCCATGGGTGCTAAAGGAGATGAAGGGTACAAGGAGAGAGGGGGACAGTGGGCAAGGGACAGAGCAGGGACAGGTTAGTGTCTATCAAACATGCACATACTCGGTTCCTCCACTTGCAGAACGTCAGAGCTGGAAACTTACAATCCACCTCATTTGCTTAGCCTATTCTACAGATGGGAAAAACTGAGGTTTCTGATGGTGAAATGACAGAGTCCAGGTCTCCTGGCTCCTGGCCTGAGCTCTGTCTGTGGCAGTAGGACAGAGGCTCAGAACACAGCTGGCCTGAGTTTTCCCCAGAGGGCGGGCAGCACCATGAGATCTATGGCTGGTTCTCTTCCCATGCATGTGCATGTTGGTGTCTTGGAAGAACTCATCTATGATGATGTCTTCTCCATCTGGGCAGCCAAACACGTCTCGTCTGCCCACTACATACAATTCATCACACTGGTTCTGGTGGAGGTCTATCATGACATCATCTTGGAGAAAAGAATGGGTTTCACATACATCATCAAAATCTTTAATGGTACCCGCATGACCAGGGTCTCATCTGACAGGTGTGGGCTTCTAGAGGGCCCCTCACTGGGGCCTCGGGAGGGATGGAGGTTTACTGAGATTGACATACCGCAAGGGGGATAGAGAAGGTTTTTCTGTCCACTTCTTATATTTATGTCTTTTTTTAGAGCTACTTTTTTTAGTTATTGTTGAGAGAGAGAGACACAGAGACACAGAGACAGAGACATTGATTTGTTCTACTTATTTGTGCATTCATTGGTTGATTCTTGTATGTGCTCTGACTGGGGATCAAAGCCACAACCTTGGTATATCAGGATGGTGCTCTAACCAACTGAGCTACCTGGCCAGGGCTTTAGAAATAGATGAGCTACCTGGCTCATCTATTTCTAAATGGATGATTTGACATCTTATAATGCTGAAGACATGTTTTCCTCAGGAATCTGGCAGAAGAAGCATGGGTGTTGAAATCAAGCCTGGGGCAAACCCTGGCTCTGCCACTAACCAGTGTGCCTAATGGACAAGTCACTTCCCCTTTCTCTAAACATTCACTTTCTCATCTGTGAAATGGGGTAATAGTGTCTGCTTCAGAGGATTGATGGATGTAGAAAAAGGAAGCAAAGGAAGGCAGTTAAAGTGGCATGAAAAAGGCACAGCCCTAGAAATCAGATAAGATATCGATTCTGATCCCAGGTCTGTCACTCAGTAATTGGGGGACCTTGGGAAAGTGATTTCATGTCTCTGGGCTTCAGATTCCTGGGAGATAAAAATGGTGCTAACACCTCAGTCACAGAGATGTGACGATACTTATACGAATAAAGCCCATCACATGATATCTGGCCAATATGAGGGACCTCATAACTGGAAGCTGTTGTTAATATTATATTGGGCTTTTTTTTTTTCCAACTAAAGAAGGTTTTGAGAAAAACAAAAGAAGAAAAGGCCATCTGTAACCTTCCCCTGGAAACATTATTATTTTAAAAATAGCTTTCTTTATTTTAAAATAATTATAGATATATAGAAAAGTTGCAAAGATAATACAGTCACCCTGATACTCTTCACCTGGCTACCCCAATGTTAATATGGTAGCTGATCCTAGTACATTCTTTGCAACAAAGAAATTAACATTGATACATTACTAGTAACTAAACTATAGGCTTTATTTGATCTCACCTAGTTTTTACTCCATGTCCTTTTTCTGCTCTAGGACCCAACCCAGGAAAACACATTGTATTTAATAGGTTCATTAAATTATTTTTCCGATTTAGACTTTCCCACAGTCACGTATGTTTTTATGTTATCACCATCAGAGGATCCAGTTGTATCTAGTTTCTTTTCCATTTAATAGTTTAAAATTGTCTTCTATATAATCACTTTTTAAGAATAGAATATACTTCAAGTCACCGTCTAAAACTTACAGAACCATTCCCTATAGTTGGGCATCTAGGCTGTCTTCAATTTGAGGGTGTGATCAAGAACCCAAAGCAATTCCTGTCTTAGTGTAGAGGTTCTCAAACTCTCTCTGTTCACTGCACCTCAGGCCAAAATTGCCAGTTAGCAAGTAATTAGCTTCAAAACACTTAATAAGTATTTATATCCTAACAACTTAGCAGCTGTTTGAAAAAAATAATATACACAAGTCAGAAGAAAATTACATTTTTGTTTCATTCTTAAAAGTACAATTATGAATGAGATGTGTGCACCTGTTGTGCTTTGCACAGCTTCTCAAAGCTTGGACTCAGGTTGGACACCACCACCTTCATTTCCTGTGCCACAGCAATTTTCACTTGATCCTTGCTTTTTATCACAGCAACTGCTTGCTGAAAACCTAGCCACATGAAGTTATAAAGTCATTGATAGAAATGTAATATAGTTTGTGAACTCACTCATGCTAGTGGTCAGTGGATGTGGGGTATTGCTGTGTTTCTGTCAACCTCTTTCTGAGTTCACAGTGGCACTCTGAGGTACCTTGGCACCCAGTTTGGAAACCATGGTCTTACTACCTTTTTCCTCTACTAAATGATTTCTTTATGATATATGTCTAAGGTTTTAGGATTATTCTCTTTTAAAGTCATGATCATTTTGTGTGGCTTTTGATAAAATTATTATTTTTGCTTTCTGTCCTTTCCTCCCCTTCTGTTGCTTCTTTCTTTTCATATTTTAAAGCATCTGCTATGTGCCTGGCATCGCTTTCTTCAAAAGTTCGCAGTCATTCTATTTGTAGGGAGGGGGTGGGAAGACTTAACATTTTTAAGTACACATCGAACTGACATCATCTCATTTGATCTCACAGTAAAGTAGGTTCTGTTATAATCCACATTTTACAGATGAAGAAACAGCTCCAGAGGTACTGGCCTTTCCCAAGATCTCTGCTCCCAGAACTGCTCTGGGGATGATGTCAGCTGACAATGATGGGGATGCCCAAGTAACCTCTCCATGGGCTGAAAGTGTGTCCTGAAGATGGACACAGAAAGGGGATCATGGGATGTTGCCTTCTGCTCTTTCAGCAATGGCTGAGTGACACAACACCAAGCATGTCCTGAAGCTGGCCCGGGGTCTGTGTACAAGGTGCAGACCCTGAGAACAGGTGAGAGGCACCTCACCCAGGCAGTGTCAACCGAGTTGCCACCTGTCTGTCGTGACCACTTTTCCTCCTGGCCACCCCAGGAGTGAGGTCCTGGTGTCTGTTCATGAGCATGGACTTCTCTGCAAAGAGAAACTGCTCTGACTTTGGTGGCCAGGCAGGTGGGGTTGAGGGGTTGCCCCTTGGGTTAGCCTTACATTTTTCTGTTTGACCAAGGATTGCCCATTCTGGGATTTTTCCCTTGTGGGAGTTGTTGGTGGACAGAAGGAACTTCTTTGTTTGAGGTCTCCAGAATGGTGTCCTCTCTCTTCTTCTCTTTCCCTGTCCCCCAAACTGTCTTGTCAGAAGAGACTCGGGGAGGGAATGTTTTGTAAATTGGTGTAGGAGAGGTCTATGGGGCTCCCTTAATATTCTGAAAGGGACCTTTGGAGATGTTTCAGAACATGGCTGGAAGATTGGTCATGGGTTTCTGCACCTCCACATTATTGGCATTTGGGCTTGGTTATTCTTTTTTTTTGGTGAGAGTCCTGTGTATTGTAGGATGTTGAGCATCATCCTGGGCCTCTATCTGCTAGATTCCAGTAGCACCCTCCTCCCGACCCAAGTTGTTATAACCCAGAATGTCCCCAGATATTGCCATATGTCCCCATTTGAGATCCACTGGCTTAAAGGAGAGGCTACCAATGTACCTCCCAATCCATCCTCTTTCTCCCTAAGCCACCTGTGTCCTGGGGCTTCCTCCATTTAGAAAAGGCACATGGGAGTCCTGCACACAACTTCCCTTGACGTTTAGGATTACATTTGTTGTATTCTCTTATTTTTCTTCTTCACTTTACTGTAGAAGAGACTTTTCTTTTTTTCAAGAAAGGCGTCTTCCTGCAGGGCAGCGGAATCCAAGAAGTATCTGCAGGTGTGAGACAGTGCAAGGCTCTTCTGGGTCTGGCCCAGAGTCCCCTGGGTAAAGCAGTCTACAACCCCTTCCTTTCCCCCTAGGGAAGACTTTGTCTCTCCTTCCATGCATTGGATCTGGTGCTCTGGAAGCTCAGAATATGTGTGTTGGTAAAGTCATGTGGTCAGGGAGGCGTTTTCCCTCCAAGTGCCCTTGCTCACTCAGGATGAAGGAAGAAGAGGAAGACACAGTCAGCCAGAGTAGATGTATGTGTGTGTGTTTTCCTTGGCTAACATTTGCTGGTGAACTGGCACAAGGGTTGCAGTAGGTCTGGTAATGGTCCCCTCCATGTCTTCACACAAAGGGTTGCTAATTCATAGACATCCTAAATTAGGAGTTTACCTGTCCACCTGTCCTGCCAATACTCTATTCTGAATTGGGGGAAACAGAGTCAGCGAGGACTGCTCTTCCCAAGAATGGCAGGTAGGATTTTGGAGATGGGAGGAGACATGAAAACACACTGACACATTTGACTGGCTGTTGACTAGGGCAGGGGGGAGACTGGGCCATGTGTCTCTTGTCCTCCAGCAGGCTAGCTCAGGCTTGTTTACATGGCCATGATGCCAGTTTACAAAAGAGCAAGCAGAGTGTGCAAGGCCTCTTGAGATCTAAGCTTGGAATTGGCATTAAGTCATTTCTACCTGTCTCTTGATCAGAATAAGTCACATGGCTGAGCTCAGATTCAGAAAATGGGGAAGTAGATGCCACCACTTAATGGGAGGCTTTGAAAAGTGACATTGAAAAAGGATGCAGGAGAAACAAGATGGCGGAGGAGTAAGTGGAAGCTACACTAACTTCCTCCTAGAACTAGTCTGGATTTACAATGTAATTTTGGAGAAATCATCTGGAATAACGAACCGAACACCAGTTGGAGAGAAGTCTTATAACCACGGAGAGACAGAAAAGGCCGCTACATCACAACGTGACCGGTAGGGAGTGCGGAGACGTGGAAGGGCTGGCTGGGCTCCCACGGGTGGCAGCTGAAGGGGCTGAGAAACAGCTCAGCAGCCGGGGATTCCCCCTGAGAAGGGCAGGGTCTAAACCCCCAGCTGGGCTTCCCAGCCTACAGCGACAGAGTGGAAAGTAAAATAGTATCAGCTGTGAAAAGCGAAAAGCCACAGGCTTTCTTGCTAGCCGGAGAGAAACAGCAGGAGAAAAAGAGCTCTTAAGTGGATCACATACGAAAATATTTTGGCCACCACTTACCCTGGGCTCAAGCAGAGGGAAGGCAGAGAGGACTGGAGACACTTGGGGAGAATTTGGCACGGTGGCTTTGAGGGGAGAACTGGAGGAGCAGCTGACTGGGTCCCAGTGCTGACTCATCCCCAGTACTGCGGGTAGACCATTCCCCTCCAAGTGGCGTCAGCCTGAGGGGAAGCAAAAGCCCTGCCTACAGGAATTAAGCTGCCACACCCACAGTCCTTAAGCCTGACAGATAATCACAGATTGAATAGATTAACAATCAAAGAAGACAGACAACAGCAGTAGATCCCTGGAAGTCTCCAACAGGCTGCCTAGGGCCAGACTGGTACATGATCTGACGCCACCAGAGGCAGATTCAGGAAGTGCAGATCATTCCAAGAAGCACCAACAAACAATAGGAGTCAAAAAAATGGGGAGACAGAGAAACAACCTCCCATCAAAAGGAAAGGTAGAATCCCCAGAAAGAGTGCTAAATGAAATAGAGGGGAGCGAACTATCAGATATGGAATTCAAAACATGGATTATGGAGAAGCTGAATGAGCTCAGCGGAAACTTCAAAGAACTCCAGAAAAACTACAAGGAACTCACAGAAAATTACGTGAGCATGAAAAAGGACATAGAAGCTATCAATAAGAGCCAGGAGGAAATGAAAAATACGATCTCTGAATTGAAGAACACAGTAGAAGGAATTAAAAGCAGGCTAGAGGAAGCAGAAGATCGGATCAGCGAGCTGGAGGACAACCTACACAAAAACTCCCAGACAATGCAACAAAATGAAAAAAGACTGAACAAGACTGAAGAGGTTCTAAGACAGCTGCAGGACAACATGAAACGTAATAATATCCGTATCATAGGAATTCCAGAAGGAGAAGAAGAAGAGCAAGGGATAGAAAACCTCTTTGAAAAACTAATGACAGAAAACTTTCCTAACATGACGAGAGAAAGAGTCACGCAAGTCCAGGAAGCACAGAGGGTCCCAATGAAGATGAACCCCAACAGGCCCACTTCAAGACACATCATAATTAAAATGCCAACATTCAAAGACAAAGAGAGAATCCTAAAAGCAGCAAGAGAGAAACAACTAATAACATACAAGGGAGCTCCAATAAGGCTATCATCAGATTTCTCAGCAGAAACACTACAAGCCAGAAGGGAATGGCAAAAAATATTCCAAGCAATGAAAAACAAAGGCCTACAACCAAGAATACTCTACCCAGCAAGGCTTTCATTCAAAATGGAAGGTGAAATAAGGAGTTTCCAAGACAAAAGAAGGCTAAAAGAATACATCTCCACCAAACCAGCATTGCAAGAGATGCTAAAGGGTCTGCTTTAAGAAGATGAAGAAACAGAGAGACAGAGAGGAACACGAGTACAAAGGGGGAAAATGACAATGAATAAGTACTGAAAGAAAGAAGGAACTTCTACCATTTGCAACAACATGATTGGAACTAGAGAGAATTATGCTTAGCGAAATAAGCCAGGCAACAAAAGAAAATTACCTTATGCTGTCACCTGTTACAGGAAACTAATGAACAACACAAACAAATGAGCAAAATTGAACCAGAGGTATGTAAACAAGGAATAAACTAACAGTAACAAAGGGGGAGATGGGAGGGAGAGAAGGGGTAAGAAGGGGAAGGGTCTAGTCAAAGAACATGTATGAATGACCCATGGACATGGACAACTGGGTGGGGACTGACTGTGGGGGGGGGGCAGGGTGCAGGGAAGCAAGAGGGGGAAAAAAAGTGAGACAACTGTAGTGGAAAAACAAACAAACAGAAAATTTTTTAGTGGGGGGGGAATAAAAATATAAAGAATAGAAATGCAAGTTCAGTGAATATTAGAAGGACAAGGATTTTCCTTCCGATAAGACAGTCCTACAGATTTAGAGACTTGTATGTGGGTTATGTTACATAAATTAACATGTGTTTTCTGTTTTCAAAGGGCATAAGCCTACAATCTCATTACCTGAGTGATTATCTGTATGCATAGGCCTCACTTAATCCTGTCTGCATTGCTGCCTCCTGAGACTCAATGGTTTGGCTGAACTAAGTGGCTGGGTTGGTGAAGAACGGGGTGGTCTGTGGGCTTCACTTTAAAACTGGTTTCTCTTTTCTATCCTAATGGCTTGGACAGAAAAAGCCCAGAGGCCTGAGATGGGGGAAACCTAAAATATTTCCCTCAGTCCAAAATAAGCATAATGGGCAAAAGGGTTTTGGACAGGTGAGATGTACCTGGCACACCTTCCTCCAAAGAAGCCCTTCTTTTCCCTAATGTGGGACATTGAAAAATTAATACCTGTCTTTTGTCATCTAGTGGTTACGGATTAAATGATGTCCTTTAACCCTGTTGCCCCCAGAATACAACAAGGATGCCAGCCTGTCAAACCAAGCATGCCGTTGTCCAGAGACAGCCAACCAACCTGGAGTCTGCACGATCCTTCCCCTTGTGGGAAGGCCACCCTCCCCTCCACATCCCCACTCTTATTAGGGATTTCTTGACCCACGGGTAGGTAGGACGACGACCATGTCCAGCTTGAAGCAGCTAGAGGAGCTCGAGACCTTCATCCATTGTCCTTTATAAGATTGTAAAGGGTCTTAAGTCTGAGAGGGAGGAATTGTTATTTTTTATTGTTAAAATATTTAACTAATTAATTAATCAATTTTAAAAAAAGAAGAAGAAGAATATATGAAAGGGTGAGGCGGGAGAGCTTGTATGTACGACCCATGGGCATGGACTTGGAGAGGGGATTGTTGGGGAAGGGGGGTGCTGGGCGGAGGGGAGCAAAGGGGAAAAAAAATTGGAACTATTGTAACAATATAATCAATAAAATATACTTAAAAAAAAAAAAAAAAAAAGAAAAAGGATGCAGATATAGGCAGAGAAATCATTGAGTCCATTTTGTAAACAGTGTACCAAGTACCCCAAGGTCCATGCACAAGAGGAGTCCCCAGATGGGGATGATTTTTTGGTTCTGACCTCAGTTTCCCTGAGTTCCCATCATATCAACTGGATGACATAGGCAATATTTTACCTCCTTCCCCCATTTTACAGAAGAATATACTGAGGTTCAGAGAAGTGAAGTGTTTTGCCTGAGTTCACACAGTAAGGAAGCAGCAGAGGTGGGATTTGAACTTGGATATGTGGTGATTTCATATAGATGTAATATGGGCTCTTTTTGCTCCTTCTGGGAAAATTTTACTTGCTCATTTCTGGAATAAGGATGATTTCCTCAGTGTTGCTGGAGTAGAGGATGGTCCTCCCCTGGACTTTGGTCATACAGGGCTACCTGATCATGGGCAGGGAAAACCAACAGGCCTACAATGGTGATGGTGGCTGTAGACAGCGAGAAGAAAGTGTGTTGCTCAAGGGGCTCTGAGCTAACCTTCCATCCCAGTACTAACTTCCTAATCTACCTTCCTGTCTACCCACCCATCTATTCACTCACCCATCCACCCATTTATTTGCTTACTTATTAGTTCATCTATCCTTAAAAAAGTTTTTATTATAGTTATCATTCAGTATTATATTAATTTCTGCCACACGATCTAGTGATTTGACATTTATATACCTTATAATGAGATCATAATAAGTCTAGTAACCACTATCACCATGCAAAGTTAATATTGTAATAACTCTTTTTTTTAATCTACCCGTAAGTCAACTATACTACACCCATTTGTCCATATACTCATCCATCTAACCATATTCTAATCCACTCATTCTCTCCATTCCTCTATCTACCTATCCATTCACTCATCCATTCATCTATCCACTTGCCCACTCAGCCACCAGTGCCCCGACTCATCCATCTACATCCTCATCCCCATCTATCTGTCCAGCAAGCCAGCCAGCCAGCCAGTCAGCCAGCCAGCCAACTCTTCCCTCTTCTTTCCCATGGCCACCCCAACATCATTGCTGCTCTTGTTTGTCCACTAAAATACTATGCTGGAGATGAGGAAGACCCAGTCGAAGAGAGCAAGAAAGTGTTTATAATTGATTTCCTCTTTCATCTCTTTTTTATGTTCTCTTTCTTATCCATAAGCTCCTCTTTGTAACTCATCCCCAGTCCCTTCTATATTCTCATCCTGAAGGACATGGCTTCATCCAGGCACTTGAGTTCCAGGGATCATCAATGTCTATACTATCTACCCTCCTGCCCTCTACTTCCACTCTCTTAGATCTCTCTGGCTCCTGATCCTTGTACCCCTGACTGTACTATTGAATCATATTGAGCAACCCTGAGTGGTCTGGACAGGGAGCTGGGCTGGGAGTCAGAAGGCCTAGGCTTACCCTGCTGGAGGGGCCCTGTGAAGTCTGGTTCTGCCATGGGATCCCCCACATGGGTGGCTCTGGTCATTAAGGATTGTTCTCTTCCTTCTAACCATCAAGAAATTCTCAAGGAGGTGCTTCACGCTAAGGTGCAGAGGAAGCAATTTTGGCAGAAGTGGAAGAGCTAATACAAACTTGATGTGCTTAGGACAAAAAGGGTAAGGTAAGCTGCTGTTGCTCTCTGGTGAGCCAGAGTTTCCATGCGATACCCTCAGTCTCTGGCAGGATCCTGGACAATCCTTGAAGCTGATTTATTTTGTATATTCCCAACACACAATACTCTTTTTATTGTGTTTTCAGATTGAACTTGTCCATTGGTTTTGCTTGGATTTCTACATGCAGAACACACTAGGATTACTTCAGTGTGGGATGAGACTTTGCTAAAGTTGTCAGTCATTTTCTATTTTTGCTGCCTCAAGGTGAAGGTGTGGAAAAAGTTTTGGATGATCGGAAGTAATATAAAATGGTAGTATCAACATATGGTGCAATTATTCTTGATGAGACACTTGAAAATGTACTGCTGGTTCAAGGGTACCTAGCCAAATCAGGCTGGGCAATTTCAAAAAGAAAAAGTAAATAAAGAAGCAGCATCCTCATGATTGTACTTCAGGAGTAGTCTTTTAAAAAACTGGTTTTGATAGCAAATATTATGTTTGTAACAATGGTTACATTGAACTTCAAATAAGTGACCAACTTGCTCGTTTGTACATCATTCCAAGAATTCCAAAAGACACAAAATTTAACCTGAAAACCAGGAGAGTCAGAACTTTATGTGGTTTTCCACGTAGAAATTGCCATGTCATAGAAATGAAACGGCTCCAAAACCCAAACTTGGCTTGACTCCTAACAACTTTTTATGACTATTCCTTTTATCAGTGCATTACAGGGCTGGTTTTCTTGAAGATTTGGAGATTCCTCAGACTGTGACAATGGATTTTCTTCAGCTAATAGTGTTACCTAACGAAAGTGGGGTTCAGCTGCCTGCCACTAGCCACAGGCAAATTGCGGAGGCAGATGTTTGGTGAAAGAGGAAAGAGGTTTTTCATTTAAAAGCTGCACAACTTGGGGGGATGGCAGGCTCCTGTCTCAAAGCCCATCCCCTCCAGTCGTCGGCAGCCGTCCATCTCAAGAGACGATGGTGTAGCTTCTTAAGAGTCTATCTGCACCGCCGAAGATGGCTATGCAGTCCAACTCGGGAGTGACACGGTATCTGTCTCCTCCCGTGTTGAATCGACATCCCCCTCCAGTAAACCCAGAGGAAAACCCTATCACTCTCTGCCAGACCAGTCCGAGGCTGCGCCCAGTTATTTCTCCCATTCAAAATACAGTCCTTCAGGAATTGCAGGCAGCCGCTTTGCCATCCTCCAAGCAGTTCAGCTTCTCTCCCCACCACTGTTGGGCCTCAGGCTCCCTCCTCTTCAGAGCTACCATTGGCCACGCAGCTTCCAGGGCTGGCAGGTCTCGCAAACCGCAGCCCGCATGTCCCTGTGATGGGTCCAAGAAAAAACATGTCTATCCCTTCGCTCAGTTTATATAAAAGCTACCCCTGTGGGCTGGGCCAGGAGTTCCAACATTCCCGCATTTTGAAAGGGTCCGCCTCCCCCCCCGCCCCCAACCAATCCCATCTTTTCTCAGGCTAGACTGACAGGTCTTCCCGGGGAAGAGAGTAGGAGGGTTTTTCTCTTAGCCAATCACACTCTTTAGCCTTGCGCTTGCTCAGCACAACTTCCTTCTGCTGCGTCCTGCCTGAGGGTGGGGGGTTCTGACCTCACACACTGGTCTGGTTACCCAGGCAACATGGCACTTCTCCTGCGGGCCCTTCTGCTCCTGCTCTTGCTCCCATTCAGGGCACCCGCCAGGCTACCGTAGTGTCCAGGTTACCAGTAACAGTATCACACAAGCTAAACTCAGCAGTTTTTCCTAAAGATTCTTTTGTTGAGCAGTGGGGAAAGCACAGGCAACCCCTACAGCAAAATCCGTATGATAATTATTCTGAAATGTCTGATCTTTTAAAAACAAAGGATCAAATTATGAGGGGAAGTGGCAACAAACAGTATCAAGCAAGACTCACCAAATCAAAAGAAAATAACAAATGGGGTCCACAGCCAGCCAGCCAAGCAGCAGAATCCCTTGATGAAATATGAAAAATAACTTCATCTATGAAAACTTCAGGATAACTTTGAAACAGATGCATATGACTTACCTGCTTCTGGTGAAGACCAGTTGCTAGAACGTGCTGAGGGACAATCTGGTGTGTAATGAACGTTGCAAGTTCCCGTTCTCATCCAGAGCCTTTTTTTGTTTCATGTTTGACCATAATTCTATGAAAATCTTGGACCTTTGATAGCAGCATATGTTTTGTGGAAGTCCCCAGGATCAGAAACCTGTTGCATTTGAGTGGGTGTCTTTCTGAGCCTTACCCTCCTCAGGTGTTTTAAAGAAATGCAAGGAGGCAATGATGTCTCTGAAGGGGCTGTTCTCTGTACAGTAGAGAGAATAGAAATAAACATGAGTTTGAACTGTAAGTGCAGTTATAAACTTTTCTATAGATATGCCTTTTCAATGTTTGGCTAATAAATTTGTTGCTTTTTATGAGGGTGTTTGTTTCTCTGTGGCTTTTAAAAAATATTCTGATCAAGAAAATAGTATTTGATGTATCAAGTAGCCACATCAATGGGAATGCTTCATCCACCCATTTCATTGGTTGCAATAATAGTTTCCTTACTTTGAAAGAAACTTAAAGTATATAACTATTAAATAAATAAAAGAGCTGAAATGTCATGGAAGTCAGGATGGCAGGTCACCCATTTGGTGGCATTTTGCACATTTCTTTGCTTCTAACCATTTAGGTTCTCTAATCCTCCTTTGCTTGGAGTTTTGTTGAAAGGTTTTATTTAGAGCCAGCATCTGCTATGCAATGTTCATGTTCAAAATGAATTCTTAGCACTTCATGAAAGGACACAGCCCCCAAATCCCCTACCCTGTGACAGCTGTCAGTCCTTTCTCTGTATCTATGAGTCTGTTTCTATTTTGTCTGTTTGTTTGGTTTGTTCATTAGATTCCACATATAAGAGAAATCATGCAGTATTTGTCTTTCTGTCTGACTTATTTCACTTAGCCTAAGACCCTCTAGGTCTGTCTATGCTGTCGCAAAAGCTAGGATTTTTAAAAATGTATTACATGATTGTGTTTGGAAGCTCTTAATTGTTCTTTCCAGAAATACAGCTGCTTTGCTTGAGCCTCTTTGAGTCATATTTTTTTAAATTAAAAATGTTTATTGATTTTATTTAAAAATTTTTTAAAATAATTTTTTATTTTCAATTATAGTTGACATACTTTGTTATATTAGTTTCAGGTGTACACTCAGTGATTAGACATTACCTAACTTACTAAGTGACCATCCCGATAAATCTCCCACCTATCTGACACTATACATTGTTATTAGGCTATTATTGACTATATTCCCTATGCTGTACTTTATATCCTCATGACTATTCTGAAGCAACCAATGAGAGAGAAGAATGGGAGTGGGGTGGGGAAAGACAGAGAAGCATCCATCAGTTGCCTCCTGTAGGTGCCCTGACTAGGGATCAAACCTACAACCTGGGTATGTGCCCTGACTGGAAATCGAACCCACATCCTTTTGGTGCACTGAGGAACAAACTAAGGAACAAATAACTTGAGATTCTAGCTATCTTGACAGTGAGATAAAAAAAATGTTAAAAGATGTAAGTTAAAGTTTATATGTGTGATGTGACCTAAGTCTGCAGAAAATGTGTAAGTTGGATGTTCATGCTTTACGTATATTTGCTATACTTATTCCTTTGAAACTGTGTATTAATTTCTCAGTATTCAGCTTTCCTTGAGAAAAGCCATGCTTAGCCTTAGAACTGGATTTCTCCCTGGAGAAATTTATCATGCTTTGAAGAAGTCAAGCAATAAGAGAGTGTGCCGAATATGCAGTAATGTACTTCTATGTGCTGCATTTTAAGAAGCTAGTTGAGAAGAGCAGTTGTGTTGGATTCATTACGTTTATGTCTCTGAGAGAGAGATGTCTTTGAATTTACTTTTTAAATGTTCCTGCCTCATCTGAGGGTTCCAGGCAAGGATACTCAAACCACTGGAAGCATAGGCCCAGGACCAGCAAGCATGCAAGGCAAGCCCACCCAGTGTGGCAAGGCTGGGCGCATGGTCCACACCCAACTGCCCTTGTTGTAGCCCTAAAGATCAGGATACAGGGCTGAGAAGAAGGTGGTAACTTCAGAGGGTGCTTTTTAAACCTGACCTGTCTGAGAAATCTCAGTGTTCCCGTGGAATATATTTTTCTGTCTTCAGCAGAAAGGAACAATTGAAAGAGAAATTAATGGAATTTATTGGAAAATGAGGAAAAGATATATGTGCATGCTTAGTTGTGTGGTACAGGCAGTCCACACCTAATACAAAGTTTCTAATGGTGCTCCTGGCATCATGGGGTCCTGTGGAAGGAGGAAAGACTTTTTAAAAAACAATGTTTTATATTATGTCCTCATATTCTCTTACCTTTATTACTGACGTAAGTGGTCATATTATTCTCTGGTTTTGTGCTCCTTCAATTTCTTCTGCACACTGTGGCCATGATGAGCTTTCCGAGGTACAACTCTGATGATGTGATGCTCCTCTCAAAACGCTGGATGTCTACCCATAGCTTTTTGGATTTTATCATTAAGGGACTTGATAGGAAACAGTGTACTCCAGATGGTTCAATGGAAGAGACTTTTAATGAAAGTACTTTTTGCGGAGTCACAGATAAGGGTAAGGAAGCACGCAAGGAATGAGAAACCACCCAGAGGTTAGCCACAGGTGAAAGCTGTTCCACCCTAGGGCTGAGGGATAAGAAGAAGTTAAGTAGAGTTACTGGCTCCCAGTGAGAGCTGGGGCTTTACTGCAGAGGGCACAGTTGCTGCCGGAGGTAAGACACCAAAGTGAGAAGTGGGGAAGAAATACCATTACCTTTCTTCTCTCGTGCCCAGAGACAACCCTCTGGAGCTTCCCATTATCCAAATTGTATGGGGAACCAGCCTGCAGTGGTCAGCTTGCAGGGGCACAGAGCAGAGCAGAATAGATAGAAAATGGATCTGGGCAGGGGTGGGCAGTGAGATATGGCAACTGATGAATCATCAACACAGGGATTATTAAAAATAATATTTAGCTTGCTGAACAGTATTATTGGGTTGGCCAAAAAAGTTTGTTTAGTTTTCTTTTTTGTATGATAGCTCTAGTAGTGCTTAGTTGTCTTTAACTTCATTTGAAACAATTTTGTTAGATTGTATGATGACAACTGATATGACAGCTGTCATATCAGTGTGCATTAAAAAAACTTATCAAAATTGGTGAATTTTTGTGCAGCCATTTTAGTATTGAAGATGGAAGAAAATATGCAACATTTTTGGTGTATTATGTTTTATTATTTCAAGAAAGGTTAAAATGCAACTGAAAAGTGAAGGTTTATGCAGTGTATGGAGACAGTGCTGTGACTGATTAAATGTGTCAAAAGTGGTTTGCAAAGTTTCTTGGTACCATTGGCATGTTGGTCAAATAATTCTTTGCTGTGGGGCTGTTTTATGCATTGAACGATGTTTAGCAACACCCTTGACCTCTACTCACTAGAAGTCAATGGCAGGAGATAGCCAACATACTCAAAATATTCAAATCAATAAAGTTATTGGTGAAAATAAAAAAACCAAAACACGTGTCTTTTATTTTATGGAGAAAACTAAATGGACATTTTGGCCAGCTGAATATTATTGGGTTTAATAAGATGTTCATGAGAGTACTTGTCACAGAGTGGGTGCTTGGTGAATTAATATCATTTCTTGTTTATCATAACCCAGTCTGTGGTAGAAAATAAATGTTAGCTGAATGTTTGTTAAGCTACTTCTAGTGTTCTCTCCATGCCACTTTATTGTTATTATTTCCTGTAGGAGAAACGGGGTTTTTAAGCTTCTCACCCTTAGCCCCTAAAAGAAGAACTTCCTTTTTTATTATGACTGGAGACCTGTGTGTTTTTCCCAATTCTTCCATTCTTTTACTTTTAAAAAATTTTAATGGAAGCTTTCAACGTACATAAAAATAGAATTCAATGAACTTCCATGTGTTTCTCGTTCACTAATTTTTTAAAAGGTTTTATTTTCTTCATTCGATGGTAACAACAAACACTGCAATTTAATACTTAAACTTGCAGTTAATGGTGACCCTTCTATCCAAGCAGAGTCACTAAAGACAGCCATTAAGTATGCAAAACAAAACAACAACAACAAAATCCTAAAACCCAAAACAAAAAAAAACCTCAAAGAGCCTGGGACAGAAGCTTCGTGAGCCTGGCTACTGTAAGACAGTGTGTGCACGCCTATGTTTCAGCTAGGGCAGGCAAGCCAGAAGTACTGATTCCTTTCTTTATTGACATGAACCAACTGGGGACCTGGCGTGCCACCTAGTCATGTGCCCTAACTGGGAATTGAACCAGCGATGGACTTCAATTCTTAATATGTGCCAATGCTTTGCATATATTTCGTGATTTTACTCTCACAACGGCACTCTTTGGTAGGTAGTGTTGTCCTAATTTTGAAGTTGAGGAAACTGAGGCTTAAAGAATTCAGTAATGTGCATGACTGAACAGCCAGCAAGTGGCAGAAACAGGATTTAGAACCTAGACCCTCTGACTCCAGAACCCCCCCAAAATTTTAAAATATTTCATTTATTTGTTTTTATAGAGGGGGAAGGGAAGGAGAAAGAGGGAGAGAAACATTGATCAATTGCCTCTGGAACACACCCCAAGCGGGAATCAAACCAGCAATCTTTTTGCTTTGTGGAACTACATCCAACCAAGTGAGTCACACTGATCAAGGCCTGAAATTCAGAATTTTAATGATTCTTTATACTGTCTTATTTCTCCTTATATCATTTTTATTTCCCCTTCCCTTACGACTGAAGGAAGTTACTTGCCAGAAACTAATGAATGGTACTAGTAATTTCTATGGTACCCTAACACTGCCACCTGGTGGTGAAAACAAAGCAGTTTCCAACATTCTGGCAAAAGTTGCGTTGTGTTAAATAATCACTGGCCTTTCTCTCGACACCAACACAGTCAAGCAATTGTGAATTCTGCTTGATCTTGCTTTGAACCAAACACAAGTCATATGAGAAAAAATAGGAACAGCACAGCACAAATTTTGAGCTGTTCTGAAGGGATCTAAATTTCACTGATTAAAATATGTAACCCACCACAGAAAATGGGTACTTATTTTGTGATAATATATGCTGAACAGCTTTATATTTTAAAAACCTATATATTTTCAAGACCTAACCTTGTCATCTTCTCTTTTGAAAAATTGGTTTCTCCTGATGCCCTTGCTCTGATGACTCATTCCAGATACCATTTCTTTCTGCTGTTCAAACTCAGGTTTTAAAATAACTCAAGATTAATTAGCAATTACTAACCATAAACTGCTCTTTGAAAGAAAAAAGGAGAGGCTATACAGAAGAATTTTACAGCTGGAAGACACCTTTGAGCTTATGTAGTCTACACCACACTGTCTGTGTTCACAGGGAAACAATGGGAACTCTTAGAAGAAAGGAAGGCTGAACTGATTTTTGGAGGGTGATAGTCCTAATCAGAAAGTACTTGTCATGGCTCCCTGTAACCTTCAAGGAAATCACGAATACAGGGTGTGGGCATTGAGCCTGAGCCTGCGTGGGGAGGAGGGGTGGTGGAATACTGATTGACAGCTTTAACAGAAATTCACTTTCGTCTTGGGTCGAATGCTTTCAACCACAACAGCGGCATACTGCCAGTAATATGTTACTAATAATTATTGTACCACTGTTTGCAAATGCTTTCCATCAAACTATTTCAAACTAAGGGAAAAGTTGCAAGTACAGGACAAAGAACTTTCCCCCTGCAGAACCATCTGAGAGTAAGGTGCCAACCTGAGTCACATCGTCCCTTAATATTTCAATGTGTGTTTCCCACAAACAAGGATGTTCCCTTTTATAACCTCAATACATCCATCAAAATCAAGAAACTAACAATATATTACTGCTATCTAGTCCTCAGACCCCACCTGAGTTTTTCCAGATATTCTAATAATTTCTTTAATAGCAAATGGACTCTGTTCAGAACAAAACAGTGCCTTTAGTATTTAACTCTCTGTAGTCTCTTTCATTCTAGAGCAGTTCCTCAGTCTTTTTTTGACTTTCATTACCTTGAGACTTAAAGTTTGCAGTTATTTTATAGAATGTTTTTGCATGATGCTTCCTCACAACTAGATTCAGATTATGCATCTTTGGCAGACATATCACAAATGTGATGCTGTGTTCATTTTATTGTATCTGATTAGGTGATATGTAATTTCAATTTATCCCATATTGACAATGGTCATATTGATCATTTGATTTAAGGTGGTGTCTGCATGCAGTGTTGCTGTTGTAATGAGTGAGCATTTTGTGGGGGGTATATTGTGGTACCTTGATACTGGTCATTAATTCTTTCTGGAACTTATGATGAGCGCCGAAATCAATGAGTACCGAATCATAAAGCATTTTCTCTCATGGGGCCCATCATGACTCATACAAGTTCTAGTGAGTGTGATGAGTCCCAAGCAAGTGCTGATGCTGAAACATTTGTTTCCTCATCAAAATGTGACAAGTACAGGATTTGATGAGTTCCTGAGCCAACAAATACCAAGGTATGACTGTACTTTGTAACTATGTAAATATACTTCATCAAAATATCAGTTTATTCTTTTATATCAGTGTGGACTCATAGTTCCCTCTTTATCCAGTAGGTTATTATCCATCACTATAATTCTTAATTTTGATGCTCAAATTGTCCCACATTTGGCCAGTGTGGACCACTATAAGCTAGCCTGTAATATATATTGATATGTTCTGATCATTCTTGAAAACTTTCTTGCTTTCATGCACATAAATATTTTCTGAGCTAATCTAGTGTTTTTCCTGTTCCAGCCATGAATCAGCCATTTTTTTCAAGGAGTTCTGGTTTATTTTATTTTATTTTTAAATTTGTATAAGATTTTATTTGCATCAAACTGATGACAATTGTTGGGAAGCAAGATCTTAAATGCTCATTAGAATGGCAGTTTGAAGCTTATTTTGTGCATTTTGGTTTTCCTTTGAAGTTTTTTAAAATTATATTTTATTGATTATGTTATTACAGTAGTCCTGATTATCCTCTTTTTCCCTGCTCCACCCAGCAGCCCTATTCCCTCAGACAATCCCCCCACTATTGTTCATGTCCGTTGGTCATGCGTATAAGATTTTAGGATACTCAATTTCCTATACTGTACTTTACATCCCCATGGCTGTTCTGTGACTACCTATTTGTACTTCTTTTTTTTTCTATATAGAATTTTTATTTTGTTTTCCAATTACAGTTGTCACATTTTTCCCCCATTGCTCCCCCTCACCCAGCCCACCCCCTCTCCCACAATCATATCCACCCCCCCGTTGTCCATGTCCATGAGTCATTTATACATGTTCTTTGACTAAACCCTTCCCTTACTTAGCCCCCTTCTCTCCCTTCCCCTTCTCCCCTAATAACTGTTATTCTGTTCCTTGTCTTATTTAGTTCATTTGTTTGTGTTGTTCCTTAGTTTCCTGTATTAGGTGATATCATATGGTATTTTTCTTTCGTTGCCTTACTTATTTCACTACGCATAATTCTCTCTAGTTCCATCCATGTTGTCGCAAATGGCAGGAGTTCCTTCTTTCTTTCTGCTGCATAGTATTCCATTGTGTAAATGTACCACAGTTTTTTAATCCACTCATCTACAGATGGGAACTTACGCTGTTTACTGCATTTGGCTATTATAAATAATGCTGCTATGAACATTGGGGTGTATAAGTTCTTTTGAATTAGGGTTTTAGGAGTTTTCAGGTATAATCCCAGCAGTGGTATCGCTGGTTCAAAAGGCAGTTCCATATTTATTTTTTTGAGGTAATTTCATATTGTTTTAAATAGTGGCTGCACCAGTCTGCATTCCCACCAACAGTGCACTAGGGTTCCCATTTCTTCACATCCTCACCAGCACTTGTTGTTTGTTGATTTGTTGATGAAGGCCATTCTGACTGGGGTAAAGTGGTATCTCATTGTGGTTTTTATTTGCATCTCTCTGATGGCTAGTGATGTTGAGCATTTTTTCATGTGTCTATGGACCTTCTGTATGTCCTCTTTGGAGAAGTGTTTGTTCAGGTCCTTTGCCCACTTTTTAATTGGGTTGTCTGTTTTCTTGATGTTGAGTTGTATAAATTCTTTATATATTTTGGAGATCAGTCCCTTGTCGGAGGTATCATTGGCAATTATGTTTTCCCATATGGTTGGTTTCCTTTTCATCTTGCTGATGTCTTCTTTTGCTGAGTAGAAACTCTTTAGTTTGATGTAGTCCCATTTGTTTATTTTTTCCTTTATTTCTCTTGCCTCAGGAGATGTATGCATAAAAATATTTTTACATGGGATATCTGAAATTTTCCTGCCTATGTTTTCCTCTAGGACTTTTATGGTGTCATGGCTTACATCCATCTTGAGTTTATTCTTGTGTGTGGTGTAAGTTGGTGGTCTAGTTTCATTTTTTTTGCATGTCCCTGTCAGTTCTCCCAGCACCATTTGTTGAAGAGGCTCTTCTCACTCTATTTTTATGCTCCTTCCCCCTTTATCAAATATTAGTTGACCATATAGTCCTGGATTTATTTCTGGACTCTCTATTCTGTTCCATTGATCTATATGTCTGTTCTTATGCCAGTACCAGATTGTTTCGATCACAGTGGCTTTGTAGTATAGTTCGATGTCTGGTATTGTGATTCCTCCTACTGTGTTCTTCTGTCTCAAGATTGCTTTGGCTATTCGGGGTCTTTTTTTGGTTCCATATGAACTTTTGAAGTATTTGTTCTAGGTCTGTGAAACATGTCATTGGTATTTTAATAGGAATTGCATTGAATCTGTAAATTGCTTTGGGTAGTATGGCCATTTTGATGATGTTGATTCTTCCCATCCAAGAACATGGTATTTGCTTCCACTTATTTGTATCTTCTTTAATTTCTTTCTTCAGTGTTACAGAATTTTCAGAGTACAAGTCTTTTATATCTTTGGTTAAGTTTATTCCTAGGTACTTTATTTTTCTTGCTGCTATAGTAAATGGTATTTTCTTTTTTCTTTCTGTCTCTGATATTTTATTGTTGGTGTACAGAAATGCCTTAGATTTCTGTATATTTATTTTGTACCCTTCTATTTTGCCAAATTTGCTTATTATATTGAGTAGTTTATTAGTGGAGTCTATAGGGTTTTCTATGTATACTATTATGCCATCTGCATATAATGATAGTTTTACTTGTTGTTTTCCAATTTGGATGCCCTTTATTTCTTTTTCTTGTCTGATTGCTATGGCTAGGATTTCCAACACTATGTTGAATAGGAGTGGTGAGAGTGGACATCCTTGTCTTGTTCCTGATCTCAGGGGGAATGCTTTCAGTTTTTGTCCATTGAGTATAATGTTGGCTTCAGGTTTCTCATATATGACCTTTATTATGTTGAGGTACGCTCCCTCTATTCCCATTTTACTGAGTGTTTTCATCATAAACGGGTGTTGTCCTTTATCAAATGCTTTTTCATCATTTATTGATATGATCATGTGATTTTTGTCTTTCATTTTGTATAGATGATATATTATATTATTGATTTGTGAATATTAAATCATCCTTGCATCCCTGGGATGAATCCCCCTTGGTTGTGGTGTATGATCTTTTTAATGTGTTGCTGGATCCTGTTTGCCAATATTTTGTTGATGATTTTAGCATCTATGTTCATCAGTGATATTGGCCTGTAGTTTTCTTTCTTTGTTGTGTCTTGACCTGGTTTTGGAATTAGGGTAATACTGGCTTCATAGAAAGAGTTTGGGAGTTTTCCCTTGTGTTGGAATTTTTGGAGTAGTTTAGGAAGGGTAGGAGTTAGTTCTTTCCTAAATGTTTTGTAAAGTTTGCCTGTGAAGCCATCTGGTCCAGGGCTTTTGTGTGACAGGAGATTTTTAATTACTGTTTCAATTTCATTCTTTGTTATTGGTCCGTTGAGACTTTCTACTTCTTCTTGATTCAGTTTTGAAAGGTTATATGTTTTTAGAAATTTGTCCATTTCATCTAGGTTGTCAAATTTCTTGTGATACAGTTGTTTGTAGTAATTTCTTACAATCCTTTGTATTTCTATGGTATCAGTCGTGATTTCTCCTCTTTCGTTTCTGTTTTTGTTTATTTGAGTCTTCTCTCTTTCTTTCTCCTATTTGTACTTCTTAACCCCCTCACCTCCTCACCCATTCCCCCAGAGCCCCCTCCTGTCTGGCAACCATCAAAACACTCTGTATCCATGTATCTGTCTCTGTTGCTCTTGCTTGCATAGTTTGTTTTTTAGATTCAATTGTTGATAGATATATATTTGCATTTTTATTGTTCATAGATTTGATCTTTTTCTTTTTCTAAGTCCCTTTAACATTTCATATAATAATGGTTTGGTGATGATGAACTACTTTAGTTTTTTCTTGTCTGAGAATCTATTTATCTGCCCTTCCATTTTAAATGATAGCTTTGCTGGGTAGAGCAATCTTGGCTGTAGGTCCCTGCTTTTCATGACTTTAAATACTTCTTGCCAATCCCTTTTAGCCTGCAAAGCTTCTTTTGAGAAATCAGCTGACTGTTTGATGGGAACTTCCCTGTAGGTAACTAACTGCTTTTCTCTTGCTGCTTTTAAGATTACCTCTTTATCTTTAACCTTTGGCATTTTAATTATGATGTGTTCTGGAGTGGGCCTCTTTGGGTCCAAATTCTTTGGGACTCTGTGCTTCCTGAACTTGCATATTTATTTCTTTCACCATATTAGAAAAGTTTTCTTTCATTATATTTTCAAATAGATTACCAATTTTTTGCTCTTTTTTTTTTTTTTTTTTTTTTGGTTCTCCTTCTGGCATCCTATGATGTGAATGTTGAACCTCTTGAAGTTGTCCCCGAGGCTGCTTATACTATTCTCAGTTTTGGGATTCTTTTTCTTCTTCTTGTTTCGATTGGTTGTTTTTTGCTTCCTTATGTCCCAAATCATTGATTTGATTCTTGGCTTCATTCGCTCTACTGTTGTTTCCCTATAAATTGTTCTTTATTACAATTAGTGTATCTTTAGTTTCTGAATGAATTGTTTTAATGCTGCTGAGATCCTCACTACAGTCCTTGAGCATCTTTATAACCAGTGTTTTGAACTCTGCATCTGATAGATTGCTTATCTCCATTTCGTTTAGCTATTTTTCTGGAGTTTTGATCTGTTCTTTCATTTGGGCCATGTTTCTTTGTCCTTTGTCTCCTTGTTTTGGCATTATCCCTGTGTTTGTTTCTATGTATTAGGTAGAGCTGCTTTGACTCTGTGTCTTGGCAATATGACCTAATGAGTAGGTATCCTATAGGGTCTAGTGGCACAGCCTCCCTATCACCCAAACTGGGTATTAGAGGTGAGCTTTTTGTGTGCAGGGCTGAGTACACCCTCCTCTTGTAGGTGAGATTTGATTGCTATTGGCAGGTCAATGGGAGGGAATTTACCCAGACCAGTCAGCTGCAAGGAATGGCTGTGACCACTTAAAACCAATCTCTGTTCTCCACAGAGGATCTGCAGTGCAAGAGCAGGGTGGTGGTGCTCCAACATAATCTGTAGCTGTCCACTGGATGAACTGACCCTTGTGTTTCCTGGATGGTGCAGGCCAAGATCAATCCCCACCTGTGTTTTGCCCGGGGTCACTCTGCCTGAGCTATAAAGCAATCTGAGATGGCTGCTATTTGTACTGGGCTTGGAGATTCCTAAGCTAAGCCAAGCTGTGAATCTAGGCTGGCTGCTGCTAGTGCTGGGCCTGGGGCTCACCAAGGCCAGCTATTGCTTGTTTGAGAGGATTTAGGAAGTTGTGCAGCATGAATTAAGAGCAGCCATTAATAAGCAAAAGCAGCTTGGGTGGGCCAGTGTGTTGGATGGGGTGCAATCTCTGGAGATCTCCAAGGTGGATCAAACAGTGCTAGCCTGGTTGATAGAGTCTCAGATATGGCACCAGCTTGCTGGCTTAGTGTCTCTGGGGTGGGGGGAGGGTTTAGAAAAGGGACAATGGTCCTGCTCACCTTGATGCCAGATACTTCAGTTCCTCCCTGTATGCCACTGGTGCCTTTCTAGCTGCTACCCTGGGTCTGGAGCTCAGAGGGAGTGAGTCTGCATATGTGAGTCTGTGTGTGCGTTCTTTAAGTGGAACTACTTGGGGATCCAGCAGTGTCTTCCACCGACTTCATCCCTGCTGGTTTTTGCAGGCATAAGTTGTGGGGACTTATCTTCCCGGCACTGGAACCCTGGACTGGGGGGCCTGGTGTGGGGCTGGGATGCCTCACTACTGAGATATCCCTCCCAAATTTTTATCTACCACCTATGGGTGTGGAACCAACCTGTTCCATATCTGTACCCCTCCTACCAGTTTGGGTGGATGTAGTTTCTTTAATTCTGTAGTTGTCAGACTTCCACTCAGCTTGATTTCTGATGGTTCTGAGTGATGGTTGTTGTATATTTTAGTTTTATTTTTGATGTGGTTGTGCAAAGAGGTGAGCCATGTCTGTGTACACCACCATCTTGACTGGAATTTCCCTCGCTCAGTCATTTTGAAAGTGATGGCCAGAAGTCCTGGTTTATTTTCATGGAGAATGTTACTTAGAAGCCAAGATCTGATTGCTAGATTTGGATATATGTATGTATATTCATACCCATGTATGTATATATAAAAGGTCTGTTCATAAGGTATCCAGCCATGTAATATAAAAAAGAGACATTTATTGAAGAAGATACAAGAAACATTATACATAGGACAATGACATCTCAGCCCCCTCACAGTTCTCTCAGCATCTCTTCCACTGTTCAAAGCACTCTGCAAAATCCTTTGTTGGAATTACCATCAGCTGTCCCATAGTATATTCCTCAATCTCAACAGTGGTCTGAAATCTCTTCCTTTTTAAAGTGATTTTAGTTTTTGGGAAAGCCAGAAATTTCAGTGTGCCAAATCTGGGCTGAAGTGGGGCTTAGGCACCTGGGTGATTTGATATTTCACTAAAAAACTCTGCATGAGACATGATTCATGATGAAGCTTTCAATAACCAGATGTCCATAGCTACATCCTTATGAATCATCCAAATAGTTCCACAGAGAAATGTTCAAGCTTAACGCAAAATTTGATGCAGATTCATTGCTCTACTCACTCAGTCATTTTGAATGTGACAGCCACACAGTACACATGCTCACTCAATGGCATTTACCACCCCTACTGACTAATACAGTGAAGTTGTCATTGTTCATGCATGGGCATTCTAGTCCACTCTTCTTGGCTGCCAGGTTACATCAGTGTCACACAAACCATTCTTGATATATTAACAATGGACTTTTTCTGGACAGACCTTGGTATATACTCTATATTGAAAACCATGAGGTCACACCAATATTTCTAATTTTAATCTAATACCATGAATTCCACTCCAGTTTTCTCCTGTTTTGTATCTGCAACTGTTATCTGTGACAGGAAGCCACCTGGCCCTTTTTACCCTTAGTATGCTTACTTATTTCACCCATCCCCCTCTGTGCAAACAACCTCCCGCTGTGGCTGCTGCCCCATGCTCTGTGTGGATGGCTTCCTCACCACCTCAGGCCACACCTGAGCTAGGTCTGCCCTCTGCATGGACACCTTTCTCACCTTGTATGGACCTGGCACCCCATCATAAGCTACCAAGTCCCCCCACCTCCCTGGACATGGATACCTCCCTCCCTCTAACCTACATAATAGCTTTAGGACTAAAGTGTTCAGAAACAGACAGGAAATAAATGGAAGGAGAAGGCGAATAGAAAGAGTTTCGCACAATTAAAAACAAATTATAGCAAATTCTCTTTCACTCACTTATGTTCTGATGTATCCTTCCCTCAATAGAATATAAACTACATGGGGTGAGCCTGTGTCTGTCTTATTTACCATCACATGCCTAGCACTTAGCATGTTTCCTGACACAAAGTAGGTGTAATTAAACTTGTGAATAAATGAATAAATGAATGACATGAGAAAAAAATGAGGTTTCTCGCTAGCATGTTCAGAAAAGTGTGTAACTTATTGTACAACCCAACTTATCCAAGCCTTGGCCTGTGTGTTACATCTAAGACAGTGTATGGCACAGAGTAGGTATTCAATACATTCTTTTTAAGTTGATAGACCCAAAGAATTATTTGATATACACATTTCATCTCTTGTGTGTGTCATAGTGGGGAAAAAAAGCCTGGGAACTATTGTTTTTAAATGATGAGATGGGTTTATTAAAATTTTAAATGATAACTAGATAAACTCAATGTTCAATTTGAACAGAAACGTTTGATAAAAGTTTGTTAAAATAGTGAAGTGCAATTACTAGAGATAGTAATGGAGTTGGATGAATTCAGGCTAATCTGAGGAGGAAAAGAAACTGAATAATTTAAATGCAGGGTAAGACTGGCTGTGTGCAAACCCAGAAGGAAGAAATCTGTGGATCTCAGCACACAAACAACAATGAGAAGATGCTGAAGGGGTCACTCAGATTATAACCTTAAGAGCAGGTCCTCATTTCAAGTTTTAGTGACATAATTAAAGCAAGCTGTTAACAATTCATCAGCCTTGTTTACTTGTCACTACTCTTCCTTCTTCCTCCACAGTGGTAGTGCTTTTCAAACTAGAATAACTCAAGTACCTCTCTCACCAGGTGGAGTGTGAAAAACAGGTCCTACAAACTTTTGAAATATTTAGGCTATTTAGATCAGACTGAAAGATGAATTGTTCATCCATTCAACAAGTATTGATTGTCTATTCTGTGCAAGGTGCTGTCCTGGGTGTAGGAGGTACAATGCTGACAGGGCAGATAGGATCTCTACCCTTCTTGGGTTTACAGCCATTAGTGGCCAGAGTCGACGGTCACAGGGGAGAATAAAGGGATAGATCACAGAGCCAAGATGTGTAACTTCGATATTTTAGAGCAATGAATTACTTCTTCAGACCATGTGGTCACTGTTTTTGCTTGAAATGAAGTAACATCACAAAATGCACTTCCCTGAAGCAGGCATAAATTATGTTTTTGTATCCACCCAGTTCCCTGTCCCACCCAGCAGGACAGGTCATTGGGCAGTGATTACAATCCACTGCATTTGATGCAGCTCTGACCCAGACTAGTTCACTTTATCTTGTTTGGGGCTCCACATATGACATAAAGTTATAAATTCTTTAAAAACAATACATATGAAGAATGGTTAAAAGAATAGAATTGTTAAATTGATAGAGGGAGGTTGTTGGTGATTTAAATACTGGCCTTCAGACCTTCAAATGGTACAGGACTGATGTGAGGCCATGAAACCTCTCTCTGGATTTGAGTCCAAAAATATCGGAAACAGGTTCCTAAAACAAAAGAGAAGAATCATTGTCGTTATTATTAGTAGTAACATTGTGTTGATGCTGCACTAAAACAAACACACCAACAGAACAACGTGCAGTGTCAGGGTTGGGAACACACATTAGCCTAGAAGTATTTCCAACTTGGGATGTCAGGAGAAAGAAAAAAAGGTCCCACGAGGCCACATGCAGAGGAAGGGCTGTAGACACAGACTGACTAATATTCTGCTTCCTGCTTTTGATTTGATTTGATTCTTTGAAAAAAAGATACAAGCACTGCTGAGGTGCAGGCCAGCCCGATGCTAGCACATATAAGCTTTGAAATCGTCTGTAGTTTCTGCCTCTTTGTGATTACATGGGCTGGAAAGAAAAATGGAACCTGGGATTGGTGTCTGAAGTCCCATAGTCACAACCTCATTCCTGCCAATGAAAGTTCTGTCCCTTGCACGTCAGCTATAACCAATCAACTGACGTTTATTTTCTACTATGTCTAGACCCTGGGCAAGGTGCTTTCTCATAGATAAAGCTGGGTAAGAGGCCGAGATGAAGGGATATAGCCACAGCTTGGGGATTCAATAGGGGCTACTGGGGACCACATGCTCACCCCCGAGGACTTGGTAAAGGCATTTTCATAGGCCTTCTGAGTGTTTTCCTTATAGGAAATAGAAGACTTTTGCTTCTCTTTTCTTCCCTGTTCTTGTAAGCTTAAGTGTGTTTCAGGTGTCCTAATAACCATATATTTCATTTTCCACCCATCCACACTCCTTGCTTCTCCCCATTCGTTCAGGAGAGAGCTGGTAAATGCCATTGGTCACAAAGCCACTCTCTGAGCTCGCTAGAGTGATGAATCCGCTTTCCGATGGGTTCACAGCCATGTTGTCATAGTCACAAGACATGTCATCGGGAGTGGCTTTTCCCGAACACACTCGGAATGAAATGTTCTTCAGGTCTGGCCGGGTCTCGGCTAAATCAGCTTCACTTTGTTTTCGTATGATGTTGTAAACCTCTAAGTCCGGGCTGTTCCCTTGGTGAGGAGAGGGCCAAATGGTGTGCTGATCCTTTGTGCCGGGGCCCGGCTGCTCCTGTTTCCTAGGAAAGAAACCAGCACTGAGCATTTTAGACCCGGGGATTAAGAGTGTCCCTGGGCCTCCTGGCGGGAGGGAGGAGCTCATCCTGGGCAATCACTAGCTGCACTTCTCACCTGGCTAGACTTACCATGTCGGGGCTTCAGAGTGGGGTGGGATCACAAAACAGGAAATGTTATGTTCAAAGCGATTGTCTATAGGACAGAGGCACTTATCCTGGGGTCCCCAGAGCCCCCCCAGAGAATCCATGAATAGAACTGAATGGGAAAAAATAATACATTAAAAAAAAAAAAGCTCTTCTCTAAGTGAAATTTAGCATGGCCTTTAATTCTAGCTGTAGGCAATAAATCAGAATAGAATTAGTATATCTTGAATTTGATCAACAACAGTAATCAGATATTTTTATATCATATCACAGTTATAGTAGATAAACATTTTACTCTCATCTTTACTTTATAATTATAATTACACCCACCACTAAATAAAGAAGCATTCATAAAGAAGTACATGTATTACTGTATCATTCATTTTTTGGAAATATTTTGCTAAACTACATATTAGTATAATTGCTTCCCTTGCAATTCAATGTATTTTATTTTATGCATTTAAAAATATTGTTCTGGGAAGAAGTCCATAGTCTTCACCAGACAGCTACAGGGGTATGTGGCACAGAAAAAGGTAAAAAACCTCTGAAAAAGACTACAGCTGCAGAGTCACAATCCCCAAATCTGGTGAGGTGCTAAATAGATAGAGTCGTCGTCGGCAGCCATCTGTCTCGAGAGACGATGGTGTAGCTTCTTAAGAGTCTATCTGCACTGCCGAGAATGGCTGTGCAGTCTGACTTGGGAGTGACACGGTATCTGTCTCCTCCTGTGTTGAAAATCGATAGAGTAAGGAAGGGAAATCAGGAGTCAACTGCAGAGTAAGCAGTGGTAAAAATTTTTGAACTGAATTCTATTTTCAGATTAAAAGGAATCAACTAATAAAATGATCATAGTAAGAGCTAATATTCTTGAATGCTTACTATATGCCCATTCTGTATGTATTAACTGCTTTAATTCTTATAATTCTATAAGGAAGTTGTCATTAAATGAAGTAGGTTCTACACTGGAATCCTACTAATTCATCTTTAATTGGTCATCAAAGGGTGTCAAATCTTGTTTTCCTATTATAAAGTGGGCATACCAGCCTTCTTGAGTGCACCATGATAATGTAGAATAAAAAGGGAGCTGAGAGGAGCTTTGAGCATCTCAAAAAGGGTGGCACATCATCTGTAAATAGTGTTGCCCTATTAGTATGGTTATTTTGTAGCAATCTACAATTGTGTATTTAATTGAAAGAAAAGTCAAAAGTATATGGCTATTTCATTTTGAATAAAGTGATTTAGTTTCAGATGTTTGCCAGAATGCTTTGAAAGAGATGTTTTTCATGTGGCTCACTATTCATTCCTTCACTAACCCAACAAAAAACTTTGGAGTGAGAGCATGCATTTATAGGAGCACTTTGCTGACTGATGCGTGGATATAGACTAACACAGTTTCACCCCTCAAGTCATTAAAAAAAATTAAAGAATGCAAGATCACTCTCAATCACAACTAAGCACAAATGCTTAGTACTTGTCACTGCATTGAGCATGGCCAAGAATTTACTCTCTTGGAGCTGCCATGGCTTTTAATTAAGTAAACAGGGCAATGTCCAAATCTCAGAGTTCATAAGACACCACAAAGGTTTAGACGATGAAGGTTTTACTTGCCTCCTCCTGCAGATCCAAACCCAACATACAACTGTGGTGATCCCAAGAAGGAGGAGAAGGGGAATGCAGGGGATTAGGATGTAGGCAAGATTCCAGGCTGCTTCTGAAAAGAACAATGCACATTATCAGCTTTAGTGATGTTTTTATGTGTTTCAAAACAGGCTTAAGAAGCAAAATCAATGTAATCAACACAGAGTATGCCAAAGAGCATCTAGTTTCAAAAAAATGAGCATTTTCTACCTGTCCTATTATTCTAGGTAACAGAGGAAAGAAGTTTAAATTTTGGGGCCTCATGTAAAAATATCAGAAGGGAAGTTTTAACTAATTCTTTTTTCAGATGAAAGATATTCTCTCTTCTTGTTCCTTCTCTCCCTTAATGAAGAAGAGACTGCTTGGGCAGCATTGATGTCTTTGACTCTAAAGACGGAAATGGGAAATAGTAGTTCCCAAGGTGCGGAGAGGGAGAGGGATGGAAAAAGAAGCAAGCCAGCAGTCTGAGTTATCACCAGGAAAGAGCAAGTGCTATGGAGCACATGAATCAGACTGCAGAACCTTCCCAGTGTTTCAGACTAAGACTGACTGGATTCACTTGGGCCCCCATGAGCAGTGATTGTGGAGGGATCTTCTGTCAGGGAATTTTCTCTCAAGGGGCTTGGGGAGGAATCGATGATTGGGGACTGACCCCTTTCCTCCTATCCATCCAGAGACTGTTGCTTTGTTTTACTATAAGACTGCAAACCTGACAACCAAACACACACATACACACACACACACACACACACACACACACACACACGCAAGTCCAAAATAAAACCCACTTTAAGTATTACCGTAATAACAAAGAGCAATAAAAGTTCCACCCATCTCTGCATAGCACTGTGTACTTTCATCAAAATATTTTCACATATGCACATTATCTCTCATAGAATAACAAATTTGATTATTGGGATTCCTGGGAGGGGCTCTAAATCTTTGGAATTTCTTAGGTGAGAAAACTATTACCACTTACATTATGTAAATGATTAAATTGAAGCACAGAGCTATTATGTGGTTTTTAAAAGTTGTCCAGTGACAAAAAACCAATTTCCCTCTTAAAACTCAAGGTGAGAGTCAAGGTTGAAAGTCCATTAATACTCCAATTTATCACCCCATATCCTTTCATCTTTTATGATTTAACTTCTAAAATGTTTTTGCCCATTTCTTCTATTTGTTTCACAAATGAATATTAATAATGGATGTTAATGCATGATGGTCTGGGTCTTTATGCTCTTATTTCTCTACATCCATTTTCTCAGTCTCTGCCCTAAGGCTCTATCTTCATGCAGATTTTTCAGCCCATGTAGTCTAATCTCCCCAATTGTCTTAAAATAGCTTAAGATTTGCATATTTCACTGATAAAATCTAATTTTTAATGCCGTTTTGGAAAGTCACAAATGCCCTGTCTAGTTCCATTGTTAAGTAGCAGTGGAAAGAAGAAAGTATAAAATGTTAACTGTGGATAATTTGTGGTCAAGAGAGTCCCATTATCTATTTTTTCCAGTAGAGTTCTGTATATACCTTCGTTTTCTTTAAAGGTTTCTTTGGCATCTTCTTTCTCTGTGTCTACTGGAAATAAGGGTGTGGCTGGATCTGTTCTTTCACCTGGAGACAGACACATGGACTTCAGAATATGAAGAAAGGCATCATAATCCAGATATCCTCTGAGGTCCTACCAGGTTCAAGGTGGGGTGTCAAAAGGCAATAGCAATTTGACCAGTGCCATTTATAAACATAGAAAAACAAAGGGTAGAATTTGCTGGTGTAGAGATTTACTTGTCTTTATCTTGCTGGTGAGATTCACGTACTGAATCATATACTGAAACAACCGGGAGGTGGCTCGCATCAAGGCACATTCAGTGCCGCGGTACTTAGGTGAGGAGTTGATGAGTCACTTCTAGGACCATCAATGATCAGTTGGGCTCACTTGTTTAATCAGATTGAGTTATTGCTTACACATTGTCAATAATGACAAGTAACATCTCAAACCGAATTTGCAGCTGTTCCTTTTCAGTTTTGAGAGAAATAGACAATGCTAGGAAGTGAGATTAATGAATTATTTATTATGGCTCTATGTGGTATATACCTGTTTAAATGTTCTGGGTTAACACCAGTAATCTTTCTGTTGAATAATCTGGTCTAAAGATCACATGACTCTAAACCTATGAAGAAGGGCTGTGAAATAGCCCAAATTAACCCAAATCTCAAAAGACAGGCTTACCTCTTGGCCCCATAGAAGGAGCTGTTGGTTCCTCTATAGCAAAAAGAAACAAAATAAAAATAATAACTAAATTTCCATGTCATCTGAGTGAAATTAGCCAGATCATGGATTCCATTTATTTGCTTATTCAGTCATCCAATAAACTATCTTAATGTTACTAGGTGCCAAGAATGGAGTTAGTAAGTCAAAAGGATCACTTGTGCACAAAGACTAGCCTTCCCCCATCTTTGCTTGGGCACCATTTTCTTTTTTAAAGAGTATTTTGAAATTTTTAAATATGAGAATTTCCAAATATACACAAAAATAGAAAGACTGGTATAATGAACCTTCATGTACCATCACTCACTGCAACTCTTATCAACATATGGTTAATCTAGTTTCAACAATAATCCCTACTCCTCCCCTACTACACTCAGGCCCAAATTATTTTAAAGCAATCCAAGACATTTTAACAATTCCTATTGAAATGTTTTAGAAAGAGCAACAAACACTGATCTATAAGCAGTAGAAGTAGCTGGGCTGGTAGACCACTGGTAAGCCCCTCGGTAGAGACTGGTGATCTAGAACCCTGAGTTATTTTAAGTATTTCAGAGAGCCTTGGGAAAGTCAGGTTGCACAGATAACCTGTAACAAATGTTTTCACTTTTGGCTAGGAGTGTGTCAGCCTCTTGTATTGGCAGTCACTCTCTTATGCTAATCAGATGCCCTGGGATTCATAGAGATTGGGTCCCCACTGGCAAGATTTTAGAATTCACAGTCCTAAGGCCAGGATGTCAAAGCTATTCAGAGAAAAAAACTTTTAATCATCTTCTCATAAGTTCATAAGTTTGTAGAGGTGATACACTCCATTAATTTATTTTAATAAAGGTACATAGTGCATGTTATATGATAGAAACATCATCATGTTCTGAGTGTTTTCTAAAAACAAACACAATTTATCCTGTTAACAGCCTTTTGAGGTAGGTGCTATTATTATTCTGATTTTGTACATGAGGAAACTGAAGGAAACTGATGTACAGGGTGATAACATAACTCCTCCAAATCTCTCAGCTGTTAGGTGGTAGCTGAACTGGGATTTGAATCAAACGGGCCCTGGCTGGATAGCTAATCAGTTAGAGCAGGTTTCTGACACACTAAGGTTGCAGGTTTGATGATCCGTCAGGGCACATACAAAAATCAACCAATGGATTGGACTTCCGGCCAAGATGGAGGCTTAGAAGGACACGCTAGGTCTCCCTCTACAACTATAGAGGAATACAACTACTTCAAAACAAAGGATAACTAGAAATTCCAGAAAATAAAACTACACAGAAGCCCAACACATGAAGTTATAAACCAGCGGTGCCATTTGGGCAGGTAAGAGTTAAAGAAGGCAAAGCTGTTTGCGGAGCGGCGGGCGGGGCGGCGAAAAATCCCGGAGGCAATCAAGCCCCTGGCGTGCGGGACTCCAATCAAGCCCCTGGCGTGCACGACTCCGGCGCTGGGGAGAGCGGCCTCCGCATCGCCTTGAACAGTGAGGCCCAGGGGGGCAGGAGGACGGATCCCGGTCTCCTAGCTGAATAACTGTGTGAATCCATCTTGGACCCCCGCCCCCACAGAAAGCACCACAGGGCTGCGAAATAGGTCGCAGACAGACACCGGTCGCTAATTTGTGACGGGTGCACAGGCACCGCCCCGGACAGCCGGCCCAGGAAAACAAAACGCATCTGTCAAAATGTGGCAGACAACTATAGAAATCCCGGTGGCACAACTCACCAGACAGCAGATAGAGAACCTGACAGATGAACAGATAAGAAACCTGTCAGAGGCTCAGTTCTGGGCCATTGTTATCAGGTGGCTTACAGAATTCACAAAAGAGCAGGAAAAAGATATGAAAGAAGCGAAAAACTTTCATAACGAAAGGAACAAAACCACATACGAGACAGATGGTGAGGAATCCAGAGTTCATTTCAACAAACTGGAATATGGAGAAGGAACAAGCAGTCAACCAATGCAGCGAGAGGAAATGGGAAGCAACGATGAGAGGATCAGAAACCTCTAGGACAGCTATAAAAGGCCCAACATAAGAATCATTGGTTTGCCAGAGAATGAGGAAGATGAACTAGAACTTGAAAAATTGAGTGAAAATATAATAAAGGAGAACTTCCCAGACTTGGGGAAGGGAATAGACATGCAGGTCCAGGAAGCAAGGAGAGTTCCCAAGAGACTGGACCCAGGGAGAACCACTCCAAGACACATTATAATCAAAATGTCAAAAATTAAAGATAAAGAGAGAATCTTAAAAGCAGCAAGAGAGAAGAAAAGAATTATGTACAAAGGGGTCCCAATTAGACTATCAGCTGACTTCTCAAGGGAAACCCTACAGGCAAGAAGGGACTGGCAAGAAATATTCAAAGTAATGAAAATCCAAAACCTACAACCACGAATACTCTATCCAGTGAAATTGTCATTCAGAATAGAAGGACAGAGAAAGTGTTTCCAGGACAAAATAAAACTGAAAGAGTTCATTAGATCCAAACCACTGTTATATGAGATGTTAAAGGGACTGGTTTAAAAAACAGAAGCTAGGGAGATGAAACAAAGGCAAACGAAACAGGCAACGAGAGTGGAAAAGGAACTGTGGGTAAGGGAAGCATATTGGGGGGAGGTCAACAGGGAGGGGGAGTGGGGAGAGGGAGGGAGATGATATAGGAATTGGGGATCATGGTAGGAGGGAATGGAATAGACGGAGAGAGGTTGGGAGGAACTGTATGCACAACTAATGGACATAATCTAAAAGGGGGGGACAACTGGAGGGAGGGGGGCCACCGGGTGGAGGGGAGCAGAGGGAAGGGAAATTGGCACAAATGTAATATTTTAATCAATAAAACACATTAAATCTGAAAAAAAAAATCAACCAATGAATGCATAAATGAGTAGAACAACATTTCGATGTTTCTCTGTCTCTGTCTCTCTCAGATCAATAAATAAAAAATAAAATAAAATAAAATGAATTCAAATGAAAAGTAAAATCACAAAAAGACAAACTCTGTGCTAGGTAATGGAGATAAAGGCAAATGAAAAATGGTCCCATCCCTCTAAGGCTCTTACACTCTGCAGTTTGGCCATAAAATATGGAAATACAGAATAATATTAATAAATATTGATTTTGTGATGTTATATTACAATACTAGGTATCTTCAATAACATGACATGATCTATTCATTTTCCTGTCCTTCCACTGTGTAAATCTGCAGTAATCAGTATATATATATTTTTTTTTCCAAAATGAACACACAATCTGTATTTTTTCAAAAAGAAAAAAACACCAACCATATTTATTTAGTTGGACATCTCCCTTGAGCTAAAGAGAAAGATGTCAAAAGAAAACCTACGAGAGCCCTGGCCTGTGTACTTCGGTTGGACGTCATCTCGCAAACTGAAGAGTCACAGGTTCGATCATGGCACGCACAAAGGACAACCAATCGATGTTTCTGTCTCACATCAATGTCTCTCTCCCTCTCTTTCAGCCTCCCTTCCCCTCTCTCTAAAAGCAATGAAAAAAAAAAAAAAATCCTTGGGTGATGATACAAAAAAGAATACTGAGGACATGCACACAGGCACATACTCCACTCCATCTAGATAACTTGAAAGAAAAAAATAAGGAAAAAGTTCTGTTCAACAGATACATTTATCTTCGCTTCTGGAAGATGTTTCCACGTCCCATTCCACGTCCTCTTCCTCTTGCAGCCACTTGAGCCTTCAAAATGGCAGCTTTTCCCCGACCAGCCCCTGAGCCTTGGTTTTTATTCTTCATGCTCTTTAACATCGGTGCATTTTTCAGCATGTCAGGCAAAATCAGAAAGCGGATCTTGCTCCCACGTATATACACCTGCTCCAGCTGTGCCACTCGGCCATCTCTATACGTGACTGTGATGTTGGACATCTGGCAGTTCATGTTGTCTTCCGCCTCAATGAGCTTCCCACGATACACCTCACCGGTGTTTGTCTCACACGTCACAATGTGACCTTCAGCTTCATGCAGGACTTTAATCGGCACACCAATAGACATCTTGGCAGTAAGAGAGTTCGGCTTCGGTCGGCTCTTCTTTCCCGATGGAGCAGCGGTAGCAGCAACTCAAACCCCTACGAAAGCCTGAGGCTGGCGAATGGCGGTCCCGCTCTCCAGTAATCAGTATATTAACACAGCTTTTCCTTCAGTTGTGCAATATATCCACAATGTACTGCCTCCGATGACTTGTCTCTGATTTTCACTGAATCTTCCTGTGCCTTTAGCATATGCCAGAAGTAATCAACTGTTCAGATCTGGCTAGTATGCCACTTACTTACTCTACATGGTCATGGGGTCAAATCTAGTTTTAGATGTTATTCAATCAGTCCTTTGCCACTCTGGCATAATGGATGGTGTACTATCCATATTGGATGACCTTCCCCTAATCCATCAAAGTCTGGGGTTAATTAGTCAAACACGTGTTTCCAGTCCTCATGCCAACCATGTAGTGAAGGGGACAAACATAAAAAGGCAGTGAAAGTACTGTGTCTGTGAGGTGCTATGATTCTCATAAGAGGAACACCTAATCTAGTTTTGAGGGTCCCTGGAAGGTTTCCCAGAGGAAATTATTTTTTTTTTAATGTGTTTTATTGATTATAATATTACATTTGTGCCAATTTCCCTTCCCTCTGCTCCCCTCCACCCGGTGGCCCCCCTCCCTCCAGTTGTCCCCCCCTTTTAGATCATGTCCATTAGTTGTGCATACAGTTCTTCTCAACCTCTGTCTATTCCATTCCCTCCTACCATGATCCTTAATTCCTATATCATCTCCCTCCCTCTCCCCATTCCCCCTCCCTGTTGACCTCCCCCCAATATGTTCCCCGTACCTATAGTTCTATTTCCACTCTCGTTGCCTGTTTAGTTTGCCTTTGTTTCAATTCCCTAGCTTCTGTTGTTTCTTGTGATGCAGTTTTCATTTTAGATTTCATTGTCTTGATCCTCCTTTTTCTAAACCAGTCCCTTTAACATCTCATATAACAGTGGTTTGGATCTAATGAACTCTTTCAGTTTTATTTTGTCCTGGAAACACTTTCTCTGTCCTTCTATTCTGAATGACAATTTCGCTGGATAGAGTATTCGTGGTTGTAGGTTTTGGATTTTCATTACTTTGAATATTTCTTGCCAGTCCCTTCTTGCCTGTAGTGTTTCCCTTGAGAAGTCAGCTGATAGTCTAATTGGGACCCCTTTGTACATAATTCTTTTCTTCTCTCTTGCTGCTTTTAAGATTCTCTCTTTATCCTTAATTTTTGACATTTTGATTATAATGTGTCTTGGAGTGGTTCTCCCTGGGTCCAGTCTCTTGGGAACTCTCCTTGCTTCCTGGACCTGCATGTCTATTCCCTTCCCCAAGTCTGGGAAGTTCTCCTTTATTATATTTTCACTCAATTTTTCAAGTTCTAGTTCATCTTCCTCATTCTCTGGCAAACCAATGATTCTTATGTTGGGCCTTTTATAGCTGTCCCAGAGGTTTCTGATCCTCTCATCGTTGCTTCCCATTTCCTCTCGCTGCATTGGTTGACTGCTTGTTCCTTCTCCATATTCCAGTTTGTTGAAATGAACTCTGGATTCCTCACCATCTGTCTCGTATGTGGTTTTGTTCCTTTCGTTATGAGTGTTTTTCGCTTCTTTCTCATCTTTTTCCAGATCTTTTGTGAATTCTGTAAGCCACCTGATAACAATGGCCCAGAACTGAGCATCTGACAGGTTTCTTATCTGTTCATCTGTCAGGTTCTCCATCTGTTGCCTGGTGAGCTGTGCCACCGGGATTTCTATAGTTGTCTGCCTCATTTTGACAGATGCGTTTTGTTTTCTTGGGCCGGCTGTAGGGGGCAGTGCCTGTGTACTCGTAATGACCCAGCGACCAGCGCCGTTCGGCAGCCTTTCTTGCTGTGCCGTGGTGCTTTGTCGTCACAATCCAGCGACCGGTGCCTGTCCGCGACCTATTTCGCAGCCCTGTGGCGCTTTCTTTGGGGGCGGGGGTCCAAGATGGATTCACACAGTTATTCCGCTAGGAGACCGGGATCCGTCCTCCCGCCCCCCTGGGCCTCACTGTTCAAGGTGATGTGGTGGCTGCTTTCCCCAGCGTTGGGGTCGCGAGCTGCCGGGGGTTCGACTGCAGCCGGGGTTGTTCTCCCCGCCGCTGTCCCAGGTGCGACTGCAAACAGCACCGCCCCCTTTCGCTCCCCTTACCTGCCCAAAGGGCGCCGCTGGTTTATAACTTCATATGTTGGGCTTCCGTGTAGTTTTATTTTCTGGAATTTCTAGTTATCCTTTGTTTTGAAGTAGTTGTATTCCTCTCTAGTTGTAGAGGGAGACCTAGCGCGTCCGTCTAAGCCTCCATCTTAGGAAATTATTTTTTAAAATTTATTATTTTGAAGTAATTTCAGATTTATGAACATTTGCAAAAATAGTACGAAGCATTCCCATATAACCTCCACTGAAATGTTATCATATTTCATTTATTTAATTATTCTCTTTAATATCTCTCTCTTGCTGTCATTGCCCTGAAAGATGACCTGCTAGGACAGCATCTGTCTTTGCAATCACCCTACCTAAGACAACTCTGTATGCTGGGGAGGGCCAGGTCTCTGGGGAATAAAAGTCCCTTGATGGGGTGGGAAGAAAGGAAAGAAACCTTTTAGTAGCAAAAGTTGTAGCAAAAGCATAGTCAATGCAAATAATTTAAAAAAGAATTATTTAGTAACCAACTAGATATAGCAAGTCATGGTACTCCTTTCAGGAAAAAATGCTGAATTGGACCCAAGCAGTCGGCTTTGCAGAGGGGAGAAACATCAGGGACAGAACAAAGATCATGTCCAGTTTAGATCTAAGTCAGTTACAGTGGAGGAGTTTGGGAAACTCCAGCAGAATGAGACTACATTCTCATATACTTTATACCCTTAACAGCTCTAGAAGCAAATGCCAGTTGTATTTGAAAGGTTTATATAAAGGGTGGCCTGGGAGTTTGAGCTCATCAATGTGTCTGTTCTTTGTCCAATACCAGTGAAATAGGTGTATCTTATTATCTACAGCCTCTGGTCATTATTTGATTTCCTTAAAGCCCTGACAAATAATCTCACAGTGCTCATAGAAGACTGGAACAAAGGCCAGTTTCCTTTCATATTTCTTCTTTATTCCAAGATCCTACAGCCAACATCACATGTGGAAAGAATAAGAATTTGTAACTGTCTACTTAGAGGGCTTTTTTGTTTCCTGAAGTTCTTATAATTCTTGCTTCATTATACATAAATTAGGCCCTTTCTTTTCTTCATTCCCTTCTCTTAGCATCTGATACCCCTCTCCTTTGCTAGAATTACTCCTCAGTGAGGAAGGGTCACTCTATTTCCCTTTACAAGATTTCCCAGTTTTAACATTGCTGGCATTGGCAACAAGCTTTCTCAGAGACCACATAGCAAGTGCCTGGAACTAACAGCTGCTTATAAAATGAGACAGGAAATTGAGACTCAGCCTCATAACTTGAGAGAGGATTCATTACCCTTGGAATATTTGCAAATGAAATTGTTCTTCATGTTGCATCGGTCATCATTCCACTGGAACATATAAGGGCCCCCGACGCCGTTGGGTGCTGATGGCTGATGGTACATGACCACGCAGACCTCACTGCCACAGGAAGGTTCATCCACGTACCAGTTCCTGTAGGAAAGGGGTCAACAGTGGAGACAACTGGAGAAGGATCCACAAGACTTCAAAGCCTTTGTTTTCCCATTAAATTCCACTGACCATGAACTTAAGATTCTGCTTCAGAAAAAGATACAGAGAGAGGGAGGAATTGAAGTACGTACTGCCAGTAAGAACAGTTGCATGCTTTCTAATATGAACAGCTCAATCAATCATCTGACATTTGCCACAAACTCTTGGCAGGAAGGGAGGAACATATTATCCTATAATGTCTGCAAAGTAATTATTAGAAAAAGCAGCTAGCAGTGTCAGTCTGGACGATCTTATTTCTTTCTTGCTTTTTGATAACTGGGTTTGTTTTTCTTCTTTTTAGAAATCAGATGCATTGAGAAGAGGCATGACTTATCTCATCCAGACCTTGTCCTGCTCCCACCTCCTCCCACTTTTTAATTGGTTATGAGAGCTTTCCTAGCCCTGGGAAGACTTTCCAAAGTGTAGAGGGCCATCACAGCAGGTTGAGGGTGCAGGGCCAAGAAAGAGTAGAAGGCCCATGTAGCCTTTTTCAGTGGTTTCTAGTTCATCAGGCCCATCGATCAGCCTCCACTGCTAGATTTCTCATCTTTGTCTCCCTGGCTGCTGGGTGGGATGCATTAGTAGCCTCAGCTCCATCATACAGTGGTACTTGGAATTGCATGCTGCTGCTCAGTTGGATATGTGGGTGCCAGGTTTTGCATTCCATAGACAGTCTAAGTGCTGTGAGCACCCACCCCATGTATTATGCCAGGGCTGGGATCTAGTCTGCCTGATAACCCATCTGAGCTGTTTGTTTTCAGTATTCAGACCTTGCCCTGATGCTCAGATTGTTAGCTGGGCCCTGCTGCTCTGCCAACTGTTGTCAGAGCCCCTCCTTAGGAAACAGCTAAGAGACAGGTCTCCTCATAGCATCCATTATGGCTCTGCCTGGGTGCTGTGTTGCCATTAACCAAAAGGAAGATTCTTTGCTGTACCCACAGGGTTTTATGTGCTTAGACAACATCTGACCTTGCAACATTGCTTGGACACTCTGCCTGCACAGCTGGGGGCCCTGTCTGGGGCCACACCTCATTAGTAACCTCCAGGACATTCTCCGACTCTGTTGATGGGCCTCCTATACTTCGTTGCCTATTCTCCTCCCACTGGCCTTATGGCTGTATGTTATTTCATTTCACAGATGATAGAATATATGCAATATTATACCTGGCACCTGGTTTCCAGACTTGAGCCAGTTTTCAGGCTTGGAACTCACTGACAGAAGAAGAGGCTAGATTCCAAGGATGCTGCAATACCATGGCATGTGCAAGTGGTAATAAATTCCCCTGTTCTCCCAAACAGATTTATGGCCACTTACTCAAGTAACCGTATGCTTGGAAAAGAGGAATACTCAACTATTATGAAGACTATTGGGCACAAGGTGCAAATTGACATCAATATCCAAAGACCTGAAGTGTTATCAAAGCTACCCATTAGAGTGGTAGCCTATTGAACCCAGGTATCAAGTGGAATTCTGGTCCAGGATCAGCTAGTTCACAGTGGGACTCATCCTGTGGTTATTCCCCAGTCCCCAAATATATAAATTGAAAGTCTATAGGGTAAGAGCTATACTAGTGGAGAAGGTCAAGTGGAAGCCTCTGAATCTGCACTCTTCCCTCCCTTCTTCAAGATAGTAAATAAAAACAATATCTTATCCAGGGAAAGATGACAGAAAGTAGTGCCATTCCTAAAGACCTAGGGAATGCAACTGTGTATTCCCCATCACATCTCTGTTAAATTCATTAGTCTGGTTCCTGAAAAAACAAAACAAAAACAAAAACAAAAACAAAAAACAAGAAGATCCTGAAGGATAATACTGGAGTGGTGTCATCGTCATCGGCAGCCGTCCGTCTCGAGAGACGATGGTGTAGCTTCTTAAGAGTCTATCTGCACCACCGAGAATGGCTGTGCAGTCCGACTCGGGAGTGACACGGTATCTGTCTCCTCCCGTGTTGAATCGACATCTTGCGATGAAGCTGGAGTGTCCTCTCCAGTGAAGCTGAAGCTACAGAGCCTGGGCAGGGTGATATGGAGGGTCTGCTGTTGCCCATGCAGCAGACCCCCCCCTCTCTTCGCAGCTGAAGGATCCAAGGGAAAGACTGAGTCAATACAGCTTGGCTTCAGGTGCGCCGCAGGAGTTGCCGGTATTGACTACAACGTCAAACCGCCTTAGGGACTCCGGCTCCGGATTTTCTGTCGGGGTTTACTCCCTTAGCCTTTCCCCTGAAGAGGTATGCCGCAAGGCAGCGGAGGTTTTTTGGAATCAGAGTTTTCCTTCTCTGACTGGAGTGGTGTAAACTGAACCAAACAGAAGCCTCAATTGCAGCTGCTATGCCATAGGTAGTATCTTTGCTAGAGCGCATTAACATGCCCTTGGTACCTAGTATGCAGATCTGGTGAACACATTCTTTTCCATCTTTATCACAAAAAGAATCAAAAACAGTTTGCAGATATTTGGAATGGAACATAGTATACATTTATTGTCTTCCCTCAAGACTATACTAATTTTTCTGCCCTCTGTCCTAATATGGTGTGAAGAGACCCGGACTGCCTAGACATCTTGCAGAAAATCACACTGGACCACTATATTGCTGGCATCATTCCAATTGAACCAATGAGCAAGAAGCAGCTAGTATATCGGAGGCCTTCTTAGTAAGATTTGTGTGCCCCAAGGGTTGGAGATAAACCCTGTGAAGATTCAGGGACCTGCCACTTCATGAAAATGTGTAGGTGCCTGTTGATCTAGGGAATGCCAAAACATTGCTTTCAAATTAAAGGATTTCTTGCAGTAATTTAAAGCATCTTGCAATAACTTGAAGAAGGAAGCATGGCACCTAGTCAGCCTCTTTGGATTCTAGAGGTAAGATATTTCGTACCTGGGAATAAGGCTCTGGCCCATATACCAGCTGACACAAAGGCCTGATGGCTTGGAGTGTGGTCCAGGGCAGAAGAGGACACTGAAGCAGGTGTAGGCTGTGGTGCAAACAGACTTGCCACGTGGACAATATGATCAAATGGACCCTATTAGGGGCATCAGTGGTGGGAAGAATAATGCCATATAGAATTTGTGACAAGCCCCAGTGGGAGAATCACAATACAGACCTCTAGGATTCTGTAGCAAGGCCATGTCATCGATAGCTGAGGAAGAATCACCTGCATTGCTACTATGTGGAAACACCAGGAGACCATTCACTCCTACTTGCCCACCATGAATGAGGTACTGTCAGACATACAGTCACAGGTTGCCACGCCTGGATTTAATCCATTATAAGATAGAACAGGTATATATAGGACTGAAGGGCATTGTGTGAGTAGGACCAAAGGATAGGTACAGCAGACTTCCATGACATCTACCACTCTTGTAGCAGAGCCTCTTCTTCTGCTGACACCTACAGCTGTATAAGGGATCCCTTATGACTAGCTGAGAGAAGCAGCCCAAGCCTGGTTTGTGGAGAGGTCAGCCACGTATAGGAGGACAACACCAACTGGGCAACAGCTGCATTGTGTCCCGCTCAGAGGTGGCTCTGAAAAATCAAGTGTTAAAGGGACATCCTCCCAATGTCTAGAGCTGACTTGGTAGTTATTGGAAGTTAGAATATAAAAGGGCTCAGGGATAGAACAGAGAGCTTGGCCAACTGCTAAGGAGAAAAAAATCTTTCTAAAAGAAGAAAAAGTAAAAAAACTGGGAATGAGGAACTATTGGATAGAGTGATGTGAATAGCCATATGAGAATAGGCATAAAGTCATATGTTAAAGCCTACCAGAAAGCTCTAAACAACGAGGACAAAATGGCTCAGCCAGTCGATGTCAGCCAGCCTGTGAGCAGCTGCCCTAGTGCTCGCACAATAGATACCAGAGTAGGCACGGTGGCAGGGATGGAAGCTATGCCTGGCCTCAACAGTATAGGTCCCCACTCTCCAAGGATGATCTGGTGATTGCCAAACATCCAACCTTCCAGCAATAGAGACCAACACTAAGTCTCTGAAAAAACATCAACCCTCAGAGACCAGTCTGGCACTTGGTAGTAAGCTGTCAACATTGGACTCCTTCCAGTGATTCACTTTGACAGGAATAGGCACACAATCTGGATATGGGTTTGCTTTTCCTGCCTCAGGGCCTTAGTCAGCATCACTACCCAAAGGCTTACACAGTATTTGATCTGCCAACACAGGATTTCGAGCAACATCTCTCAGACCAAGGGACCTACTTTATAGCAAAGGAAGAGTAGGAGTAGGCACCTGGCCATAGGATTTGCTGGTTCTGTCATATGTTGCACTATCCTGAAGCTGCCAGCTTGACAGAGTGATAAAAGAGCTATTGAAAACGCAGCTGAAGCATGAGCTTAGACGCAATACTTCGTGTGAACAGGACATCATCCTCCAAGATGCAGTGTACACTTTGAATCAATGACCTTAGGGTCACCCTGTGTCCCCATGAGTAAGAATACATGGGTTTGGGAGCCTAGGGGTGGAAGCAGGAGTATTTCTGATTACTGTCACTTGGGGAATTTGTACTTCTTGTCTCTGCAATGCTGGGATCTACGAGTTTAAAGGTCCTGGTACCCAAAGGGTACCCATTACAAGATATAGCAAGAGTCTTTTTGAACTATGAGCTATGGCTGCCACTTGAGCACTCTGGGATCCTTGTGTCTAGGGACCAGCAGGCAAGAAGAGGACCCATTAGCTTTACAGGGGGTGACTGACCCTAGTCATGAGGAGGAAGGGCGTCTGCTGTTACACATTATGGGCAGAGGGAGATATGTCTGGCACCCAGGTTATCTACTTGGGTACCTGCTGGTACTCATGTGCTCAGTTTTGATGGTAAATGGAAAAGTGCAGCCTGAGGAGTGCAAGATGACTAGGGCCTCACATTCCCTAAGCAGAGGGAGAGGGGAATTGGACTGGATGGTAGGAGAGAGATGAATAAGTGTCCGTTGTGGCTGTGGGACCAGCTGCAGTGGTGGGGAATGCAGATCATCTTGTTAACCTTCTTTTTAAAGTTTCTCCTAGGAAGAGATGCCCATAAGAATCCCAAAGGAAGTCCTCCTGAAACTTAGATGAAGATGTGGATCTGATCAGCATAAAGGGTACTTTGATAGATGCTAAAATGCTGTCTTAAATGTAATAGGTAAAAAATATATATTTCAATTTAAATTCTTTTGATTGGTAATGAGTTTAAACTCTTTTTTCATATGATTGTTTACCATTCAGATTTTGTATTTTCTGAAATATCTGCTTAGGTCCTTTGCCTTTTTACCTTTTGCAGTTTTATTAACTTATGTAAACTTTAAGCATTTTATTGACTTAGATAAATTCATAAAAAGATACTCTTTGTTAAATTTGTTACAACACTTTTCCAGTCTTGTGTCTGTCTTTTAATTTTATATTTTTGATGTTTGTCCATGTGACTGTATTTCTTGGGGTGGGTAAAGGCGATGGCAATGCCATGGTGCCAGAGTCAGGTGTGAAGTGAGTGAGTCCTGATGCTGTAGGAGGGCTCTACACACTGCAGCCTTCCTTAAGCCCTCTCTTGGCCAATCCATAGAATTGGATCTTGGCTCTGATTTCTTGTGCACCATTCTGATACCCTGTGGCCTAGAATCCTATCTTAAGTCTTAGCCCCACAGACCTTCCATCTCTCACTGGAATTCTAGTCCAAAAATTCGGATAGCCAGAACATTGACTCGAAGTATTGCATGCCACAGAAACAATGCTTCTGGGCTACACCCTCCTGAACAGAGCTCTTTGGGTATGAGTTGAGCCCAGGTCAAGGCTGCTCCACCACCTTCACCACATCAATCTGGTCAGTGTTACTCTGGTGCTGCCTGGGCCGGCCTTCTCCTGTCCCTCACTAACCTGGCACAATGGATCTAGCCTGCATTTTTTTTTTTTTTTTTTTTAGTTAGGTCAAATGAGTTAGCTGCTGTGGGTTCCACACACTCACCTGAATGTTGATATGCTGCCATCAGTCCAAGAGTAAAGGTCCTGGCAGGCTGTGCTGTTGCTTTGTTTCTCCTCATGCCTCCTGAGCCCAATCCAGAAATCACCATCAGATGCCAGGAGGTTTTCGATGAACTTTTCTATCAGTCTCTGTTCATCTTCAGACTTGATGCTGACTAGCTGGCCCCCATCCCTCTGGCAAGCTGCTCTGGCTTCCTCAAAGTTCAGTCTTCGAGAAGCATCATGGAAGTAAATGACTTTATAACAAGGCCTCTGTGTTCCTCCCCGGCAGACAGGCTGCCCTAGAGAAAAAAGAAGCCAACCCATTTCAGTGCTGCCCACATATACCAGGGCATGTGGATGAAGCCTCCCTGGGGCAGGAATTCTGATTCCTCATCAGTGGACTGTTATAATGTCAGTTAGGGTTCTCAGGGTGAATTAATACCCCTTCCAGCATGGAGACGCAGTCAGTTAAACTATATTGTGTAGCAACTCCGTGTTTTGTTTGTTCCATTACAGATTTATAACAGCATACATTTTTTGACTAACCTTTAAAAGAGAAGTAGATGACCCTAGCTGGTGGGACTTGGTTGGTTGGAGCATCCTTCTGTAAACTAAAGTCGTGGGTTTGATTCCCAGTCAGGGCACATGCCTGGGTTGCAGGTTTGGTTACTGGTTGGAGCATATATGAAAGGCAACCGATCAATATTTCTCTCTCACATGGGTATTTCTCTTTCTCTCTCTCTCTTCCTCCCTTCCCCTCTCTCCAATTAAAAAAAAAAATTAAATAAGAAAACAAAAGAGAGGTAGGTGAATACCTATGTGTAGGGTACTGTTCTATGTGGCTATGAGAATTTTAGCCCAAGCCGTGTGCCAGGCTCCTGAGAGCCTTGTAAGACTTGACTGAAACACCGGGAAGGCCAGAGGCACAAAAAGTACTCTCATGCCATTAGTGTGGCTTTGAATGAATTATCTCTTTTGGTGCTTCCTTCAGGTAAGAGGGATATTCTGGAATTGGGCATGGGCTTCTCTACCTTGGAGCCCTCTTCCTAGTGACAGGAATGATAATTCACACAGTCTGTGGTATAAGCAGAAGCTATGAGCCTCAGATCTGTGTGGTTTTCTGCTACTGATCTTCGCTAAAGACAATTAATGTTTACTGAACTCCCACTATGTGCCATGAACTATGCTAAGGTTTTTCACATTTACATACATTATTTATCTCACTGACCTCTCATAGTAAGCCCCTAATATAGATATTGTTTATGTTCCATTTTACAGATGAGAAAATTGAGGCTTAGAGAAATTAAGTAATTTGGCTGTCACATAGCTATCAGCAGCACTCCCTAAGTCAGAGCCCAGATCTCATTACAAAGTCATGCTGGCAACCAGTGAGCTGTATTGCCCACTCCCTACTCCACCCCAGGCTCAGGTTGCACTGGGAGCCCATGTAATGTGTTTCACCTGACTGACACATGACAGGCGGAAGATCATCTTAGACAAATAGATGAGGTTCTACTGAGGAGCAATAACAAATTGTTCACCATTACACACCACCCTAGTTTGTGTCTGGGTGCCTGAAGCTTTGGTGCACCTGAAACTTTAGCCTCATTATTCCTTTGTTTAATCATCATGTATTGAGTGTACAGTCTGTGTCTAGCACTGTGATAAGTGCTGGGAATATGGAAACAAATGCCAGTTCCCAGCCCATAGGAGCAGACAGCATATGTTTCCAGATCCAGATGTACAAAGTGAAAACCAAACTTCAACAAGGGGAATCCCTTGCAGCAGAGAGCCACATCGTGGGATGTGGGTGTGAATTGCTGTCACAAAGCAAGAGATAAAGGATTTTGGTTTGGGAACCTCTTCCCAGCCCCCATGGAAGGTTCTCATGTTCCTAACTTGTTTTGCAGCTGTGCGGGGAGCCAGACAGCATTCATTATTCTCAATCCTGTCTAGAATACAGTGCGAACATGAACAGAGCACATATAGATTATCCAGAAAGCTCCTGTGATTTCTTATTTTCTATTTCCCCTTTCATTGCTTTGGTAAAGAAATTCTCAATAACAAGTTTTAAGAGTTTTGCATCTTCTTCCTTTCTGTGTCATTCTGCTATTGCTAAATAGACTTTAATAGGACTGGCCCACCAGCGAAATAGGAGGCCTAGGACATGGGACATTTTCACTAAAGAGGTGTTCTAGAGAAATTGGCACCACTGGACAGAGAGTCTGTGGCTGGGCTCCTGCCTGGGGAGAAGACTGGGCCAGCCCAGCCTCTGTGAGTCCTTAGAGATGGCTCCAAATGAGCCAGCAAGAGGACAAATGCATGAGCCCCAGGACCACCCAAACTGGTCACCAGCAACACCTAAGTTTGAGTTGAATTTACTGGTAGTCCCCACTAAACACTGTTGGATTATCAAGGGAAAACATAACACCTCAAAGGCATTTCCGGTATGGTCCAGCCTGGCCATACATCCCAAGTCAGCTGGTGAGTGCCAAAAGAGAGCCCAGCTGGAAGGATGCCCAGGAGCACATGTGGTTCCCCTGCCTTCAGGAAGTGTCTTTCTCTTATTTCCAGGAAGGGGGAGGGTGGGAGGACTTCAGTCTCTCACTAAAAAAGGCAGTACCCAAGCAGCCCAATTCAGTTACCCTTCTTGCACTCCACCCCATCGTGAAACCAGCTTTAGATTTTTTCAATCAACTGTTCAAGCACGAAAACGGGGTGCAGGTTTTCATTCTCCTCTCTCCCTCTCGGCCAGCCTGTCGCCTGCGAGGCCTACCTGAGAAAGAAAAGAGCCCCCCCCTCCCCCCACGCCCCAGCATGCAGAATGAATGGAAGAGGCGAGAAGCCAAAGCGCTGTACCTCCTCTGAGGTCCAAGTCCGAGGCTGCAGAGACACGACAGGAAGAAGATAGCAGAGAGTCATTTATTGGAGTCAGGCGGGGCTTGTCCCCCGCAAACTAGGTTTCTTTCCGATCTCTAAGCGCTTTTATTCCAAGTGCTGGACTCAGCCATCCCTCTGTCTCCTCCCAAAAGACTAGGAGTAACAGGCACTGCCGATCCAGAATCCCTATTGTACCCGCCATCTCTGGGGCCAGAAGACGTCCCCAGGGCGCAAAACAAGGGAGTGGGGGAGCCCGACCTGCATGAGGGTCCCGGGGTTTGCTGCCGCTGCGCTCAAAGAAGGGGCGCCTGTTAGGGCAGCTTTGCTCTCTGCCCACCTAGTCTACGTCCCCCGAATTCCCGTGACCCTGGGCCGGGAACGGACTTCGAGCGATCCAGGATATTCAGGGAATCCGCGTGGGTCTCAGCTGCAGGGCGATTGCTTCCCTGTGCGCCGAAGTGCTGGGTCCACCAGTAGGGTCGGGGCGCCACCCCCCCCACCCCCACCCCTATTCCGCGGAGGGCCAGAGAAGAGGCAGGGCAGCTCCGAGGACAGCAGCGACTTGGGTGTAGGGGGTGCATTGGGTGCATCAGCCGAACCCGCCAGGGAACCAGATTCCACAGCAGCTCACTTACCACTTAGCAGGCGCCCCGTCGTGCCCTGGAGCCCAGCCAGCAGCACTGCCAGCAGGACCGCCTGCGGCGCCGCTCTCAGTTGCATGGCCCGGCTCTAGTGCGCCCCCGGACACTCGGGCGCTACCGCGGGTGGACCTTCCGCCGCGTGCACCACTGCAACCGCGGCAGCAGCATCTCCGGAAGACCCACAGACCCAACACCCGGACAGGCGATGAGGGCGCAGAGCCAGAGTCTCTCCTCCGCCCCCTGGGACGTCACTGGAGGGAGGGCAGCCCCTCTGGCTGGCCCGCCCCCATTGCCTTCTGCCCCGAAATGGGCGCCAGACACTCGGCCGGCCGAGGGGAGCGTCCAGAGGAGGGGAGGGAGCTTCCCAAGAAGATCCTGCATCTGCCTAGGGCTCAGGGCTGGGGAAAACCCTAGTCTGGCTTCTCTGAAATCTGATGAAGAGGGCACTGTGCCTAAAAACTGAATCGCATCTCGCCCCTACTGCTGGGAGCATAGTTGAATTCACTGGGCACTCTAGGCCGGGCAGAATCGGTCAATGGGAGAGGCAAGGCACTAAGACCTCCATGGGGCTGGGTAGAGGAGTGCAAGTGCAGGCGTTCAGGGCTGCTCCCAAGAAAGGAGCAGTGGATGCAGAGAACAGACGCTGAAGGAAACACTAGCCAGACACGTTATGGGACAGTGTGGACAGCGTCCAGAGAGGGAGGCTAAGTGGAGCTCTGGCGAGAGGAGAGTAGCTCCACCAGAGGCCAAAGGGTGACTCTAAATTCAGCAGGAAAATAATATTGTTCTGCTTTCTGCAAGACTCATGTTGGGATGATTGTTCAGCCCTGGAGTTGTGCTAGAGGGACCCCAAGTCCTCTGGAAAAGCTTTCCTCATTAATCTAGTGTTCCTCCTTTGAACTCTCACAGTAGTTGTGTTTTACATTTGCTTCTTATAGTAAGCAAAAGGTTTTCAAATATATTCAGACAATAATAATGTGAGCCTCATGCCCCCAAACTAAGGTACTAAGAGACAGAAGGTGGGCCTGATTTCCTTGCTTTTCCCCCTCTGTGAAGCATAGCAGAAGTTCCATCTGGGCTACTGACTTCTGGGTTTTGGTCTCAGCTCAAACCACTGCAATTCTAGACAAACAGGCATGACCACAGGTGGAGAAATGGGGAAGGTGGAGAGGCCTGTTTCAGTAGCAGCTGATAATATAAGAAAGCTCTACTACACCATAAAACAGTAGCTTTAGCAGGAACTTATGGCAAGTTCATTTACAGCCAGGCTTTCTGTTCGAATTAGCGTATCTCAAATCCAACATATATTCTAAAAATTCCTGATTATCCAAACAATCAAAGGGAGAGTTGCTATAGTGAAAATCAGCCCTTGAGTTGGCATCTGATATTGTTTCCAGTCCTGCTTTTCTTCACTTAACATCTGTGTGGTCTTCAAGATTGTGTGTGTGTGTGTGTGTGTGTGCGCGTGCGCACCTAAATTTCAATTAAATCTTGGTAACACTAAAAGTTACCTTGAGTTTTGTGAAGGGTTGATAAGGCAAATAAATATTCAAGTGTGTACATAGCTGGGTACTTAACAACATCTATTACAACTTAGAGAAGATGTTACCTTGGTCCAGTCAATTAAGTTATGCCCCGAGTTTTCCCTTTCATGCCTTGGTGCTCATCCAGATAGACTTGGCTAAAGTATGCAATCAACGTAATGTGGTGGATTGCAGTAAGGACCCCAATTCTTCACATCATCCTATATCCATACACTTTACTATATGACTTTGTAGTTCCTCTTATTAAAGGAGCAGAGCATATTTCCCTACCTCTTGTCTTTGTGTTTGATCATGTGACTTGTTTGGCCAACAGAATGAACCAGAAGTTTCTGAGCCCAGACTCGAAAAGGCCTCATATGTTTTTATTTGTTTTTGTGCTTCTCTGCCACTCTCTGAGAGGACATAGCTCAGATGTCCCCTGGTCCATGTATATCTCAAAGAAGATACAAGGAGCACAGTTGCCTCAATCAATGTACATGTAGTGAAAAACAGACCTGCCCTAGGTGCTGTAGCCTGAAGCACAGCTGTCTGGCCAAGCCTAGATCAGCCAAAACCCTTAGTGGCCTACAGATGTGTGAGCAAGTATAAGTGCTGTTTTAGAACATGTTGTCACACAGTATTGTTGCAGTAATACCTAAGCATTATGCCTGGTAATAAAGAGACGTGTTACCAGAGGAAGGCTGATTGCCAAGAAAGCTCACAAAGTGAAATTTTTCTTGGTATAATTATCTTGGTCCAGGGTCCAATCCTTAGTTTGACGAGCTCAAACACAATCTAAGAGAGTAATATATTCACACATTTAGAAATATGATCATCAGGTAAACCGATGTTTGCATTGGTCTGCTAAGCACGTTAAAAGAAGATTCCTCTGTGAGCATGGAATCAGAACAAAGGGAATTAGTTCCGTGATTTAAAAGTTTAGGCTTTGATAGCCTGCTATATCCTTCTTCACTATAGAGATTTATCTGGCAAACACATCACCCTGATAGGGTACCTTTTATTCGTAATAGTACTGAGATGAGATTCCCATTTTATAACTTTCTAAACTTCCTTTTTTTTCTAGGCCAGACTACCTTCCTTCTGTTTAAAACAATTTTTCTTCAAATAGTGTGGCAGAAACTACTAGTTTTCCACTAATATCCATTCTCTATGTCTTTTAGTGACAGAATCCTGAAGTTTACCCTTCCCCTGAAGGCTGCCCCCCAACCCCCACCCCGATTTAAAGCCTGTTTTCTGCAGCTTGTTGTGTCCCTGGGATTAAGTTACATTGGTGCTGTGGAGTAGGAGCCACATCTAATGGAGGTTATGTCCAGGAGCTGCAGGTGGAGGCCAAGCAAAGTGAATGGTGGTCATAAATAGAGCTGTGAGCACTGGAGGAGACCGTACAATTCTGAGCAGGAATGCCAGCTGGACAATGCAGATGGGAGACATACTTAACCTTTTCTTTCCCAACATACACCAAAGGGAATAACTTGTAAAAGGGAGGGAGGTTGGCACTAGGATGTCCATGTGTGTTACACATAGGAATGCTAAGCCAGCTAGTCACAGAACTAGTAGCAATTCATTTCTGACTTCAGACAATGTTCCAGAAAATGAATAAAGCAAATTTTGGAAAAGAGATTTTTTTCTTTAACAGCAATAAGATATTGTAGGACTGCCCTTTCTTTCCTATTTCCTTACTGTTTTTACTGGTGGCCTACAAGTTGGGACACATAAAGCCCTGTTTCTTTTTATCAGATATTCATAATTTAGATCAAATCTAGCAATTCTGGAAATAACAAATGAAAATAAGATAAACAGAAGTTTGAGAATGTAAAAGATGAGATAGTTACTGTGTGCTGTCAAATACAGTATAGTATTATTCAATAAGTAACATAGATGCAAGCATCCAATAACTGGCAAGATTCCTAGAAATCTACATACTTAACGTTTATTTCTTTGTCTGTTTTAACTAATGACACGAATGACCTTGGTGTATGAGCAGGTTGTTTCAAAAGTGAAGATCTAAGTGAGCCATCCTCTACCATGTGTCCGTCAAATTAGTTCAAGTCTTTGACTTCTTCTTTGTCTCTTTTATTTGACTCTGGAATCACTTTTCTGTTGGCAGTAGCATAAATTAGTTCCAAAACACAGAACTCTGTAGTTGTGAACACAAAGTAGCATGGAAACAGGTTTTGAAAGCTTCTCCAATAAAGATTTACTCTCTTGGATTCTGACTATGCATTAGGTTTTGCAACCAAGTATAAAGTTATATGCAAGAGACGCACTTACTTTAATGTAAACTGTGATTTGGAGGGCATGGGAGAAAACCTCCTAACCCTAAATATGTTTTGCTCACACAAGGGTAAAACTTGGGAGATTTCATCACAGGTGATTGATTTCTTTGAATTACCCATTGTTCCTTCCAGTCAGCCCTCTTTATAATGCAAATATTCCTGGGGGTGGATAATAAACACTTTTGCTACTAAAATCTTGCTCTGTGACACACTTCCTAGTTCTTTCTTTCTGATAGAAGGGGACTTGGATTATCTTGAGCTCTGTTGGAGAAGGGACAGTAAGGGTGTATCTGTGTACCTACGGGGGTTTTCGGCAGACAGGAAAGGGTGGAAGGAGGCAAAAGAGGGCAAAACTAAAGTATTTTACAATGTGTGTAAAATATTTCAAAATTAAAAGTTTATATACTAATACACAGTATAAAACACCACTTTCTAAATTAGCTAAAACCACATATTTTTGAACTAAATTTTTTTTTGTTATAAATATTTTCTGAATTCCTACATGTGCGCAGTGTGCTAGGCACTTTGGTTGACCTGGCTTCTAATGGAGCTTTCTATACAGTCATAGATAAGTTAAAGATATGTGAAAAGTTAAATAACAACTCAAGAGATAATAAGAGTAGAATTATTATAAAAAAAATGAGCACAAAGTAGTGCTTGATCAATTTCTAAAAGATGGTAACAGTATAAGAAGCTCAGAGGAAGAAGATATGACAGTGAAATGGAATGAAATTCAAGGCTTCAGGACAGAGGAGGGAGAATTAGCAAGCTGATATACAAAAGAAATTAAGTAAGTATTTAAATTATTAAGAGAATTAATCTGTTTAAGCTGTGAAATAATGTTTTACTCTTTGGTAGGTTCACGTGGGTAGTAGCAGAAATGTTCTGATCAGTCCTGCAAAAATATGCACAGAAATCAAAGGCCCCCAGCGATATCTGTTGATGCTATTCATGTATCAGTCTTCATCCATTATTTGAATCAGGTAAGTGAATCTTTTGATTGGACTAGTTTTGCTTTATCCTTAGAAGTTAAGTTTAATCATCTGGATAAAATGAGAGTAAGTTGCTGAGCATTGTGTAAACAATATGGCCAGGTGATTGAAGGATTTTTTTTTCATTTTTTTCAAAGTTTTAAAAATTAGTGTAGATATATTAATTTTTCTTTAATAACATTTGATAATACTGAAAGCAGTTAGTCTCATTATCAATGATATAGTAACAAATTACTTTCTAACTGTTCTTCCCTGAAGGTAGCATGCAAATAAATACTTGTCAAATTAATGTTGAGTTAGTCACATTGGTTTTCAGTCATAATACAAAAACTTAGAGATTTTTAAATTAATGATTAACTACTGGTAGTTGGTTTCCTTTAAACCATGTGCCTGGTCCTGCTCTAACATTATTTCCGGGATAAGGCTATTAACCCAGTCACTGGGAGGGTAAAGCCTTTGCTGCATGAATTTAGATTTAACAACTTCAGGTATGCCATTGGTGATATCAGCATTGCTAATCTAGAAGACCTGCTGAATTGCTGCTAAAGATGGTGGCACTAGGTGTGGGTAGGGAAGAAGGGACCTGAGAGGGCGACAGCAGGTGAATACAATAACCCAGGTTGAGAAAGGAGTGAAAGGGAATATGTACAGAGTTGCAAAGTTGATTTACTTTCCTGTTTACACCAATTTATGCTTGCATATTTCACAGGCTTTAATATAGACGAGGGGAGAATTTATTCAAGGCAAGAAATCCCTAAATCAGCGGGAGGGTTTTTAGAAGATTTGAGTGTAAGGGACAAAGTGAATAAGAAAAAAGAAGTGCTTCTTTATGGGGAAAATAGAAAAATGAGAATATTTGACAGAAGTAAACTTACTTTGTTTTGTGTACTTTGGTCTTTGGTTTGTAAGGAAGGGAGACCAGTTCTTTCTAAACAAAACAAAAAAATCAAAAAGGAACGTCTTACTTCTTGTGCTGACTGAAATTTAATTGAAAAAAAATCTGAGGTAAAATTATTACAGAATGTATACAATCTAGCTTCTTCCATCTGGAGGCTGTGGGGTAAGAAATGTTCCAGATTAGGGATCTGGGGTTCATTCAGGAGAGTGCATTTGTACATTCATAAGTTTACAGGGTGTTTATTGTTTTTATTATGTTTGTTACTCTTAGTTTAGCAGTTGTTTTGCATAATCTAAGTAAGATCAATCGTGGTAAAACAAATAGTAGCACTGCAGTAGCCCATGTTGATATACAACAGCTTTACACTGTGAGATAATACGCTCAATGACAATAACACCTCACTTATCTGCCAGCAGAACTGGCGCACTCTGGAGATGTCTTTGATTTACCAAGGATTGCCAGATTATCTGATGTCTACACCGTGCCCCCCTGTAGTATATAAATGGCTCTGGACCATGTGTATCTAGATTTAAGGGGTTAATTCTGAGAATTTTCCCATAGTGCACCCCTGCCCCTGCCAGATAGATTTATCTAAATGCCTCACTATCAGTCTCACCGAAATCCTTTCTTCTCTTTGTTTTCTTAAGAGTTGGAGAATCTCATCTCTCCTTTTAGCCTGTTTAAAGAGGGGGAAAAAAAAAAGGTGAGTGAGTCTTTTGACTTATTAATAAACTTTTGTATTTGGTGCTGAATTAAAAAATACATTTTCAATGATCGATTTATACTTTTTGTTTGTAATACAGTGCAGTTTTTATTACAGAGGATGTTGCTCTGCAAAATATTTTGATTTTGATCCCAAATAAAAGGCAGTTTCATAGGTATCTACTAATTAACTTTTATTAAGATTTTAATAAATGAACTATGCTAAGAATTTTATATAAATTTTATCATTATTTTCTTATAATAACTCATAAGTTTGATGACTTATCCCATTTTACAGATGAGGAATCTGAAGCTTACTAAGGATAAATAGCTTACCCAAGCTATTAATTGCAGAACTGGATTTAATACTAGATGTATTTGACAATGAAACCCAAGCTATTGACCACCACACTAAATTTCCATTAAATGGTAGCAAGATACAAAATCAGCAAGCTCAGACAACATGCTACCACCTAAGATCATGACAACAGGGCTCATTCTAGTAACAGAATAATCATGGCAATGTAAAGTACAGCACAGAAAATATAGTCAATATTCTATTATAACAACTATGTATGGTGTCATATGGGTATGAAATTTATCGGGATGATCACTTATTAAGTTATATAATGTTTAATCACTGGGTGTACTCTGGAAACTAATGTAACATTGTATGTCAACTGAAAATTAAAAACAAAAAATGATTTAAAAAGACTAGAAGTAAGACATAACTGAGCATAGACATAGATTTGTGGTCACCAGGTAAAAATTCTAAGTCATTGATTGGTCCATTCAAATTTATTTAGCACTGAACTATCTTCAGAGGATTGCTGTAATAAAGTATCAAACTGGGTAGCTTAAAACAATGTATTTATTGTCTCACAGTTCTATATGCTAGAAGTCCAAATCAAGGTGTCTGCAGGGCCACGCCCCCTCTGAAACCTGTGGGAGAATCCTTCCTTAGCTCTTCCTGTCTTCCAGTGGTTTGCCGGCAGTTTGTGGCATTCCCTGCCTTGCAGCTGTGCAACTCCAGTCTCTGCCTACATTGTCACATTGATTTCTTCCTGTGTGTTTCTCTCTTCACATGGCCATCTTATTAGGACACCAGTCATATTGGATTAGGGGCCCACCCTACTCCAGTATTAACCTCTTAACTCACTTTACAATGACTCCATTTCCAAATAAGGTCACATTTTGAGGCACCAGAGGTTAGGACTTCAACACAGCTTTTTCTGAGGGACCCATTTCAATCCATAATGAGCATCTATGATGTCACATTACTGTGCAAGGGGCTGAACAAAACACAATTCCTGCCTGCAGAGTGATTGCAGACTTGTGGAGAAAAAGCAAATAGTTCCAATGTACTACGGTGGGGTTAGTATAGTGTGCAGTTGGAGAACTGAAGAGGGATCCTTAGATCAGACTAGAGTATCTGTCAGGGGACTCAGAGAAGATGTCCCAGAGGAGGTGATGTCCAAGCTTGGATTTGAAAGTGGAGGTCACCAGGTAACAATAGAGACAGGAGAGAAAAGAAAGCTTTTGAGGCAGAGAAAACAGGGGGTGCAAAGCCCCAGAAACTGCTGTGTTGCTAAGTGATTCCTCAATATGATTTCTTCAGCCCTGATACCTGCAAGAGAAGCTACAACCCTCAGGCATGCGTTGAGACACAGGAGAGGAGGAACCCGCGCAAGGAGTAATCAGCAGCCAGACCCGGAATACCGGTGCTTTGGCTTTGCATCATTCTGCTCAAGTGGTCTTAATCTTATCTTTTATGAGCCTACAAAGTTTTATTTATTTTGGGACAAGATTTCTACTTTTTATTTGAATATTAGGCATCATATATCATAGTTATTGAAAGAAAATAAATTCAGGTATTTTAAAAACTAAGCTAAATTTCATAATACTTGTTAGCTTGCTGTGGACTGAATAAAATAATGTCTGTAGATAAAGACCAGGGTTATTTTCAATATAGGTATTAAGTGTAGTTTCATTTTCAACTTTTCCATTGCACATGTACTCAATTAGAATCAATTGCTCCCATACAGTGATTACACAGCACTATGTATTTTTCTTATGGTTTTGATCATACTTCCCCTGCTTTATCTCATAGTTGCTACTGTATCTCCTTCAGAGTCTTACTCACCTTTTTATACTTCCTTAGAGCTTAGCAGTACCTAGTATGTTATATTCAATGATTTTTTTGTTGAATTGAATTTGAATTGATTGAGTTATGATGCATGAGTGAAATCATTACACTGTTTAATACATAATTATTAGCCGAAGGGGGGAGGTGTTTCAAAGTGTTATTAAACAGGGAGAGTTTAATTCTTAAAATCCCTATGAACAAAAGTACATCATTATTTTCTGTGTAGCCATAGGCAAGTTACGTTGTTATAACGCTTCTAATATAAAAGCAGACAAATATTCAGTTACAAGATTCTAAAATAAGAATAAAAAATTTATTTTTTATTTCAGGTCCTTTTTTATTATAATGGATTTTAGTGTCTAATAAGTTTTGTAATATAATAAATATAATGCACCAGAAACATAGCTTTCAAATATGATTTGATTTCTACTTCCTGCACATGTTTCCTGGGAAAGAATAATAAAACTACTCTAAACAACTGTGTCATTGCTGACTAGTATAAGAAATCTCTGCCAGAATAACTAAATAAATTCAGTGGCAAGAGAAAATCCTTAAAATTTCCATACTAGTAGGGATAAATAATTTACTTATTAATTTCCTAACAACAAAAGAATTCTCATTTAAAATCATAGTGTTTTTGTTGAGTCTGTTAGTGGAACTTTATAAGATGTTCTATTGTATTAATTTGAAAAATAATACAAAAATGGAGTGAGAATTTATACTTATAATAATATTGAATATTTTCTTATATTATTTATATCTATATACAATTTTTGAAAAAATAAATTATTGAACAAAAGTTGATTACAGGAAATTAGAATATGATAATTTATAAATTTAATGCCTCCTAGAAGAATAATGGACTTTAGTGTCACTTCAAGAATTACACTGCTTAGTTTTCTTTTTTGACTATTCAAAGCCTAATAGCTTGAGTAGAAACATAGACTACTGAAGTCAAATCCATTTGGGTTTGAATCCCAGTTCTACTGTGTGATCAATGGCAAGTAATATCTTCATCATTCCTCCTGGCTCTTCCTTTCCTCCTTCCACCTGTAGTCGCTAACCCATGGATTAGAAGAACCACTCCTCTGAATTTTGGACTTCTCATCTATAAGAAAAGTTGTTGTGAAAACTGGGGATAACACAAACATTGCTTAACATAATGCATGGCATGTGGTGGATAGTTAATAAATGGTAGCTACTATACTGTGGTGATGTTGATGGTGATGATGGTGATTCTTTCAAAATGTGGAAGAGTGGGGGAAAAGGAGAAAAGGATGGATTGTCCACCTCCTTTATACAGGCATGAGGATTTCTGATGATTCAACCTTTGACCTAGAGGTGAATTGGTGAATAGAGTTTGAAGCAAAAAGGAGAAATAGTGATATCTAAAATATTATTTGCCCCGAATTATGTAGTGAAAATTCCTCTGTCCAAAAATTCTCCTGTGTATCATAAACTTTCTCCTCAGCTAATCTTCAGGTATAAAAGAAGCTCTTAATACACACAAGACTTAAAAGAAAGGTCCTTTCTTCTTAAGACCTGGTTCTCATATGAAAAATGCATTTTTCCTTGTCTTATGATTTGACATCTTTTGACTAAAATATTAATCAAAAATAGTACATGGTAGCGTTTATTTCTCTGATTATCTATCTACATTATCAACAGAAATTTTCTTTTGATTGCCATAGTTTAAAAATTAATTCACTGAATTAGTTTGAAATATCTTACAGAAGTATTGAATTGATTCCAAAATCAGCTCTTTTTTCTTAGTTACTTGGCAACCATCTCAATACTTAGAGTCTAGAAACTCTTGGAACCAGTATTATTTAGTAGTTAAGCACCTTGTCTCTATTGTCAGATGCACCCAGGTTTAAACTGCTGTCCCTATATTTTAGACATGTGACCTTGAAAAAGTCACTTACATGTCTCAGCTTCAGCTTCCTAACTGTAATAGAGGTAATTTAATGCTGCTCTGACAGAGTTTTCTGTGAGTTAAATGACATAGTGAGTAAAGGGCTTATAGTTTATATGCTATATAGTTAGTTCTCAAAAATATTATTATTATATAGTGAGAGGAGCAGATGGTCTGAAAGCAAAAAGACATGAAGAAAACAGATTAAGAAGCACTGGAGGAAATATATTAATTAAAATGGAAAAATTTAAAAATTCTTTATTCCTTCCATTGAATATATGTAATATATGTTCATGGCACAAATATCAGAAAATGTGAAAGAAAGCACATAAAGGAAGATAATACTTACACAAATCCATTGCTGAATCTTCATTTAAGTTTAAAATTTTATAACATGTAAAATTTTTAGAACCTTAAAGAAGCTCCATAATAAATAACCTAAGGATTTAAAAATAATGAATCAAAGGGAGAAAGGCAGCTAGGGAAGGAAGCAGTGGGCTAGTTTAGTTATTATAATACAAAAAACATGCTCAGTGATGAAAAGAAGATATGAGTCCAATTAAAAATAATAGAAGATATGGAGTTAGAAATGAGCTTAAAGGTGCTTAAAGCTGGTAATAAGCCCAGCTTGACTGGGATAGAGGTACACAGGGTAGGATAGTTAAATGGCATCATATTGAGGACCTTGACACAGAAATGGCTCTGTAAACTTAATCTAATAGAAGATAGGAACTGTTTCTGACCTCAATGTAGAAATAAAAAAAAGATAATTTAAGAAGACTTCATACTTTAGAAAACTAAGAAGTGTACTTTAAAAATACAATAAAAATGAACTGTAGAAAATAAATAAAACAAACACAAATAGAAAAAAAATAAAATAGCCTCTCAAAAATACTTAAAAATAATTCATGGGACAAGTTATAAATCAAAATATAAATTTATAAATACTTAAAATTGAATAAGCTTATGAGCTGCAACTAATTATACTTTGAGAAACATGTATACCTATAAATGGTAATATTTGAAAAGAGACAAAATGAAAAATTAATAAACAAGTGAAAAGAGAAGAAAGAAGGAAAATAAGAACTAACCTAAAATTGAAGGAATAAGTAATAAAAGTCAATAACTAATAATATAAAATCCAGAAACATGATAGAGGATAATAAAGCCACATGTTGGCTTTTTTGAAAAGAGTCTTAAAATTGATAATCCATTGGCATAATTACTTTAAAAAAGAAACAAATGATTAGAAATGTAAAGGGGTAATAACTAGAGCTACAGCAAAGATCGAAAGATTATTAAAAACATTATAAATATTTTATATTAATAAACTTGAGAATGTAGGTGAGATGGATGAATTTTAGAAACAAAAATACTTAATAAACTATTTCAAGAAATAAAAAATAGTTTCGGTCAAGATGGCAGAGTAGGTAAACACAATACTTACATCCTCCCATGCCACATCAAAATGATGACTCAACTACAGAACCACCATCACTGAGAACCACCTGAAGTCTATCTCAGAAGTCCTATAGCTAAGGTTATACAGAAGAAGCCATATAGAGACTTTAGGAGGGGTGGAGATGCAGAATAGGCTGGTCCCACACCCATGTTTGACAATTAAAAATTGAGAGGAATATCTTGGCTGCAGAGGTCCCCTCTGAGATCAAGGGGTCTCAGCCCCACACAAGGCTGACCAGCCCAGGATTCCAGTGCCCTGAAGACCCCATAACATCTGGCTGTGAAAACCACTGGGGACTGTGGTTGAGTGAGATGGGGACTTCTGGAGTCCCAGATATTCCTTTTAAAGAACCTGGCAAGTGAACTTACTCAGGCTAACTTGCTCTAAGCTCCAGCATTGGGACAGCACCTGGAAAGGCTCCAGGGACATATGTGGAGCAACTGAATTGTCTGGCTTTGAGGCAAGGGCTGCAGGGGCAGCTTTCTCCCAGATAGAAGTGCTGGCAGAAGCTGTTGTTTCTTTGCTGAGCGCTCTCTGCACAGAGCCGCAGGCAGGCAAGATATCTTAAGTTTCCATCAATCTGGCTTACACTGTTTGTCCTGCCCTGGTGATTCCCTGAGACAACCCTCCCATCCCCAACTTGTGGGCTCACTCAAGGTGCTTTCAGTGGCTTTTCCATACAAAGGGCCTGTCTAGGCTCATGCTTCAGACTTTCCTAATATCTCTCAAATAAGTAGCATCTGGCACCAGTGTGCCACATACCTTAGGCTAAGTGGCCCCAAACCCAGCATTAGCAGCAGCTGACCTTAGTTAATAGCTTGGCCTCACCTGGGCACCACCAAGCCCAGAACAAGTGGTAAATCACTTTGTAGCTCATGCCGGGTGACTCAGGACAGGGCACAGGGAGCGGCTTACTTTGGCCTGTACCTTCAGAAGGTCACAGAGCTAGCACACCCAGTGGACAGCTTCAGGCCATGTTGAAGCACCACCCAACCACTTCTATGACCATCACACTTCAGAGGTGAACTCAGCAGGCACCAGAACCCTGATAAGTTGGTTCTGCTCTGTGGGGTAGGCCCCTGCACAGCACCTTCTCTGCTTTGTCAGCTGGTCCTCGAAGCTGATCAGCCTGGGGAAGGGGTCAATCCATCCCTTCAATATGTCAACAGCAATCAAGGCTCAATTACAATAGGAGGGTGAACACAGCCCACACAGGGGGGGGGGGGTGCATTTGGAGTGCCCTGATGGGGTGGCCAGGGAGCCTGCACCACTGGGTCTCCTAGGACACCTACTACATTAGGCCACTCTACCAAGACTGGAAGATGTAGCAACTCTACCTAATATATAGAAATAAATACAGAGAGGCAGCCAAAATGAGGAGACAAGGAAACATGTCCCAAATGAAAGAACAGGGCAAAAGAACTAAAACAAAATGGAGAAAAAGAACTAAACAAAATGGAGACAAGCAATATACCAGATGCAGAGTTCAAAATACTAGTTAAAAGGATGCTCAACAAACTTAGGGGAAGAATAGATCAGCTCACTGAAAGCTTCAGCAAAGAGATAGGAAAAATAAAAAAGGACCAGTCAGAAATAAAGAATATAATAACTGAAATGAAAATATACTAGAAGAAATTAGCAGTAGATTAGTGAAGGCAGAGGATTGAATTAGCAATTGGGAAGATGAAGTAGCAAAAATTACACAATCAGAACAACAATGACAACAAAAAGAATAAAAAGCAATGAGGATAGTTTAAAAGGCTTCTGAGACAACTTCAAGCATATCAACATTTGCATCATGGGGGTGCTAGAAGGAAAAGAGATAGAGTAAGTGAGCAAGGAATTGAAAACTTATTTGAAAAAATGAAAGAAAACTTTCTTAACCTGGTGAAGGAAATAGACACACAAGTCCAGGAAGAGAAGAGAGTCCCAAACAGGATAAAACCAAAGAGGCCCACACCAAGACACATCATAATTGAAATGGCAAAGTATAGAGACGAAGAGGGATTCTTAATAACGGCAAGAGAAAATCACTCAGGTACCTGCAAGGGAGCTCCCATAAAACTGTCAGCTGATTTCTCAATAGAAACTTTGCAGGCCAAAAAGCATTGGCAAGAAATACTCCAAGTGATGGAAAGCAGGGCCCTACAACCATTACTCTACTCAGCAAGGTTACTATTTAGAACCAAAAAACAGATAAAGAGCTTCCCAGACAAGAAAAAGCTAAAGGAGTTCACCACAATAAAAACCAGTATTACAAGAAAGGTTGAAGGGTCTTTTTTTAAAAGAAGAAAAACAAAGATAAAAATATGGATAATAAAATGTCAATAAATACATATATATCAACAATTACTTTAAATGCAAATGTATTAAATGCTCCAATAAAAAAACATGGTGTGTCTGAATGGATAAGAAAACAAGACCCATATATATGCTGTCTACAAGAAACTCACTTCAGATTAAAATACACATAGAGACTGAAAGTGAAGGGATGGAAAAAGATAGTTCATGAAAATAAAAATGGAAAAAAAAAAAAAAGAAAAGCTGGGATAGCAATACTTATGCCAGAAAAAATAAGACTTTAAAACAAAGACTGTAACAAGAGACAAAGTAGGACTCAGCAATTCCACTTTTGGGTATTTATGCAAACAAACCCAAAACACTAAATCAAGAAGACATACGCATCCATATGTTCATTGCAGCAGTATTTAAAGTAGTCAATATATGGAAGCAATGTAAGTGCCCATCAATAGACAAGCAAATAAAGAAGATGTGGTACATGTTTGCAATGGAATATTACTCAGCCATAAAAAGAATAAAATCTTTCCATTCGTGACAACAAAGACAAACACTATATGATTTCACTTATCTGCGGAATCTAAAGAACAAATAAATGAACAAACAAAAACAAAAACAGACTCGTAGATACAGAGAACATTTTAATGGATGCCAGAGGGGTAGGGGATTTGAGGGCCTGGGTGAAAATGGTGAAGGGATTAAAAAGTGCAATTGGTTATTTACAACATAGTCATGGGGATGTAATATATAGCATAAGTAATATAGTCAATAGCATCGTGGTGTCTATCTAAGATGTCAGATCGATGCTTTACTTATTGGGGTGATCAGTTCATAAATTATATTGATGTTTGTACTCAGTTGTACACTTGAAACTAATACAGTTTTGTATGTCAACTTTAAATGAAAAATAAAAGAAATATTAAAAAAAAAACAAAGAAATAAACAGGCCCATCCATTTACTCAAACCCAAAAACAAAATAAACAAGCAAACCAGATCTAGAATATTTATGAAAATTAGTGCCATATTAATCATTTCAATTTTAGTCACCATTCAGCCCATCAATTGAGTTTGCTTTGGATTGAATTCGGTCTACTTGCTGTACTATTTTTCATTTCTCATACTGTTTTGGCTTCAGTAAGTTAGCAGTAAGTAACGAACTATCAGAAAGTAAATTAAGAAATCAACTCCATTTATAAGTGTATTTAAAAATACCTAGGAATAAATTTAAGCAAGGAGGTAAAAGACTGGTACTTGGAAAATAATAAGACATTGAATAAAGAAATTGAAGAATATACAAATAAAAGGAGGCATATAACATGCTCATGGATAGGAAAAAATAGCATTGTTAAACTATCCATGCTAACCAAAACAATTTATAGAATCAGTGTAATCCCTATCAAAATACCAATGACATTTTTCACAGAACTAGAATATATAATTGTAAAATTTATCCTGAATAGCCAAAGCAATTTTGATGAAGAAGAAGAAAGTTAGAGGTATCATGCTATACAACAAGATTGTAGTAATCAAAACAGCATGGTACTGGCATAAAAACAGACACTTAGATCAATGGAACAGAATTCAGATAGGCCAGAAAAAAACCCACACCTATACAGTCAATTACACTATGACAGAGGAAAGAACATACAAAGGGGTAAAGACATTATATTCATACATGGTGTTGGAAAAGATAAAACTTGATCACTTTTTTATACTATATAAAAGAATAAACTCAAAAATGAATTAAAGACTGAAATGTAAGACCTAAAACCATAAAACTAGAAGAAAACATGGACAGCAAACTATTTGACATCGCACTTAGTAATATTTTTTTTTGGATATGTCTCCTTGGGCAAGGGAAACAAAAGAAAAAATAAACAAATGGAACTATATTAAACTAAAAAGTTTTTGCACAGCTGAGAAAACCATCAACAAAACAAAAAGACAACCTACTGAATAGAAGAAGATATTTGCCAATGATCCATCCAATAAGGGGTTAATAACCAAAATATATAAAGAACTCACACAACTTCACACCACAAAAACAAAACAAAAACAACAAACAAAAAACAAGAAAAACCAAACAAGCTGATTTAAAAATGGGCAGAGGACCTAAACAGACATTTCTCCAAAGAGTATATACAGATGGCCAATAAATATATGAAAAGATGCTCAATCTCACTAAACATCAGATAAATGCAAATTAAAACCACCATGAAGTATCACCTCACACACCTGTTGGAATGGTTATCATCAATACATCAACACACAAGTGTTGGCAAAGATATGGAGAAACGGGAACGCTTGTGCACTGGTTGGTGAGATGGCAAATTGGTGCAGCTACTATGGAAAACAGTATGGAGGATCCTCAAAAGTTAAAAATACAACTACCATATGACCCAGCAATCCCACTTCTGGGTATTTATATGAAGAAATCCAAAACGCTACTTTAAAAAAATATATCCATCCCTATGTTCATTGCAGCATTAGTTACAATAGCCAAGATATGGAAGCAACCCAAGTGTTCATCAATAGACGAAGGTATCATGCTAAGTGAAATAAGTCAGACAGAGAAAGACAGATGCCACATAATTTCACTTATATGTGGAATCTAAGAAATAAGCAAACAAAACAGAAACAAACTCATAGAGAACAAACTGATGATTGCCAGAGGAGAGGGGGTTGGGGGACTGGGTAAAAAATGTGAGGGGATTAAGAAGTACAAATTGGCAATTATGAAATAGTCATGGGGATGTAAAGTACAGCATAGGGAATGTAGTCAATAATATTGTAATAACTGTGTATGGTGTGAGGTGGGTACTGGACTTACTGAGGGGATCACTTCATGAGTTGTATAAATGTCTAATCAATATGTGGTACACCTGAAATGATCATTATATTGAATGGCAAATGTAATTGAAAAAGAAAATAATATTAAAAATGGGTGAAGAATAGTTGAATTACAAGGGTACTTATAAACTGATGAGCTTTCTAAGATCTTATTTAATGTAAACTAAATATCTATGATAAGATTTTTGAGTAGCAATTAACTATAAAATGGAAATTACATTCTAAATTTAGAAAATTACCTAAGCAGAATCAAGTTTCTGGGGTTTTAGAGAGGTTGAGAACATTACCTGATATTTTTTCCTTGAGGCTTCAGAATTTAAAATTTAAATCTATGCCAATGATTGAGAATTAAATGTCCCATAGGATCATTAGGGAATTTTAGTTTTTGTTCTACACAGAGTCTTAATTCTTAGTAAGTTCGGTTTCAATTGTATGTTACAAATGCAATCATGAGGAAGGTGAGAATTTTTCTTAGCTTACGGTAAACCTATGTATTAGTAAAAAGTCTCACTTTGGGCTTAATTCCAAAAGGCAGTAAGCACCTCTTAACTTGTTGATTCTGATAATGGAATGCTTCAACTATGAATATACTCTATGAATTTACTGCCATCCCCTGTGTCTATTAGTGGAAATATGCTATGTAAATTCTATAATTTCCATATAGTAAATTTATATTTATTATAATAAGACAGAACTGTTAGACCTCAAATGGTCTGCTATGTACTTTAAAGATAGCCAGAATAATAAGTGAAAACACTTTCTCTAACACTAATCTGATTTTTAGAAGGTGGACCTAACATAGTCATTTATGGGAGTGGATGAAAGATGTTAGAGGATTATTAATCAGAGAGAGGAAGAATGCTAACTTGCAGGGGAAAAGTGCATATCTAAGCACCTTCCCATACTTCCTGGAAATTGCTTGATCCTGGCTCATTTCCCAGTTTTGACATAAATGATTTTCATTTAAAAAATGACAGCTTACTAAAACAAGAAAAACATTAGTCATTACATAAGAGCGAGCCGATAGATTTTTCTTAAAAGTAGGTTTCAATAAAATATGAATGTATCTGTTTTAAAGAAGAAAAATGTGTATTTTCTTGGTTCTGTTACAATATAGAATGGAAAACCAATAACAATTACTTGAAAAACATAGTTCTTGTTTTAAAACATTTACACAATACAAATGCATTGCACAGCAAAGGAAAACATCAACAAAATAAAAAGACAATCCACAGAATGGGAAAACATATCCACTGATACATCTGATAAGGGGTTAATATCCAAAATTTACAAAGCACTCACAAAACTCAACACCGAAAATACAAACAACCCAATTAAAAAATAGGGCAAAGGACCTGAGGAGACACTTCTCCAAAGAGGAGATGGCCAATAGATATATAAAAAGATGCTCAATGTCACTAATTATCAGAGAAATGCAAATTAAAACCACAACGAGATACCATCTCACACTGTCAGAATGGCCATCATCAATAAATCAACAAACAGCAAGTGCTGGTGAGGATGTGGAGAAAGTGGAACCCTTCTGCACAGTTGGTGAGAATGCAGACTGGTGCAGCCACTGTGGAAAGCAGTGTGGAGATACTTTAAAATTAAAAATGGACCTGCCTTTTAACCCAGTTATCCCACTTCTGGGAATATATCTGAAGGAACCCAAGACACTAACTGGAAAGGACGTAAGTGTCCCTGTGTTCATTGCAGCATTATTTACAATTGTCAAGATATGGAAGCAGCTCAAGTGCCCATCAATAGGTGAGTGGATAAAACAACCATGGGACATTTACACAAGGGAATACTATTTGGCCGTAAAAAAGAAGAAAATTTTACTCTTGTGGCAGTATGGATGGACCTGGACATTATGGTAAGTGAAATAAGGCATTCAGAGAAACACAAATTCCACTCATATGTGGACTCTATTGAATAAATTCAACCAATAAGCAAAACAGAGACAGATTCATAGATGGAGAGCAGATGACAGCTAACTGGCGGGAGGGCGGGGTTACAGAGTGGAAGGATTAAGTAGAAAAGAGAAAGGACTCATGGACATGGACAACAGTGTGGTGATTGTTGAGGGGAGGATGGTATAAAGGAACAAAATGTTAATGGAAAAAAGTACAATAAAGATTAAACTTTAAAAAAACCAAATCCATAAAACTAAAAGCATGTGATTTAAAAAACTGCTTTAATGTTGCTTTAAAAGTCACTTATTTTTTTTAAAAAAGCAATAAGTGATATTTGAATATTAATGTTGAGAAAAATGTGAATATAAGATAAGCATAACATTTTAAAATTCAATAAACTATAGATAATATATATGAAGAATACTTTTTTTTTTGAAGTTTAAAAGATTTTAATATAAAAAGGCTAGCAGATTGTGGAAGTGAACATAGTCAATTTGTATTTACAGACAGGGATTAAATAAACTAATCTGACAGGAGTCTATGCAGGCAATTGTTTGGGAGCAAGATAGATTCATCTGCATTCGAAGAATTGTGAATGAATGAAGATCCATGGCTCAGTGGGCAGGCGGGGCATGGCAGAGACCACCAGTCCAGTTAACCAGACATTCACGTTTCCCACTGTTTTGTTCTATTGTATCCAAATGTGAGAAGCTGTTTTCCAGTACCCCACACACAAAGGTCTCTCTTGGACTTTACTGATGCATGATCCCTGCTCCTTTGCTCAAACTGCCAGCCCAAAAGGAGTTTGCTTGATGGCTTCTGGTAGCTCAGCTTTTGAAGGATACTTCTATATATGACTGATTTACATAGTACTGATGATTCAGTGTACAATAATCATCAAGACTTGTCCTTAGCAAACAAATAATTAAGGTTTCATCATGTCGACAGTTACATAGATATGATAAATGGGTGAATGGGACTGACTTCATCTTTCCCGTCTTGCGTTTTAGGATGTGGGAAGGAGGGGGTGGGGGATTCCCCATCCAGATCAGTATCTCATCTGTGGCTCATGCTTCTCTAGCCCATATATTCACAGGTCTATTTGACAGCTCAAATTGACATATCTTTGCTTATCCCAAAGGTACCTCAAACTCAGTAAGTCTAAACTGAACTTTTAACCCCTAACTTCCTCCACAAAAACTTCAACACCTGACCTCCATTTAATGTTCCTTGTTTCAGAAAATGGCACCATCCATTCTGTTAAGCAATCCAGAACACTATGAGCTATCAAATATCTTTCATACCTTGCTATGCCTCATCTTCTGTATCCAATATGTATCTCAAGCCTTAGTTATTTTAGTTGCTAACTATTCTCAAATCTATCTACTTTTTCCTAAGCTGAGCCGCAATCACCTCCCCACTAGATGATTGCAATGCCTCTGCTCCGGTTTCCCCTCTTCTGCTCTGCCACTGTCAACTGTTCTCCATATTAGTCTCCTGAACGGTTTCAAACAAATCTGATATTATCATCCCCTTACCTAAAACCCTTCAATGGCTTCTCATTGTCCTTCCTATTGCCTAACTTCACATTACCACACTGGCCTTCAGCTTCTGAAACCCTTTTTGAAGCACAAGGTCTTGGCGTAGCTGTCTCTGTGGCCTGGAATGCTCTTTCAGTGGTCCCTCCACCCCTTCTTTCTGGCCTAATTAATGCCCATGCCTCTTTCCAATCTTAGATTAATGTTTGCAGAAATCCTCCCTGATTTCCTTGATTTGGATTAATACTGCCTTATTAAATGTTCTTCTAACATCATATATAATTATTTCATAAAAACCTCTCTCCCTGATTAGATTGTAAATTTCATATGAAGACAGAGTTTGTATATTTACAACAGGATTTATTTTTTGTTCATCGTTGTGTTCCAGTGCCTAGCAAATCTTTTTTCTTTGTTTTTACTTATTCAGTGCTTTAAAAATTTATCCTTTATAATAAAACTTTCAAAGTTTAGATATACAGTAGTCCCACCTCTTACTTGCGATTTTGCTTTCCATGGTTTCAGTTACCTGTGGTCAACCTTATTCTGAAAATATTAAATAGAAATCCCAGAAATAAACAACTCAGAAGTTTTAAATTGGATGCAGTTCTGAGTGTCGCAATTAAAACTCATACCCTCCCAATCTGTCCCACCTAGGACACGAATCATCCCTTTGTCCAGTGTACCCATGATAAATACGGTACCCACCCGTTACTTAGCTGTCTCAGTTATCAAATTGACTGTCATGGTGTTGCAGTACTTGTATTCAAGTAACCCTTATAGTAGCCTAATACCTAATGCCTTATATTAGCATAATGCTTATATCATTCACCTCAGTTTATCTCATCGCATAGGCATTGTATCATTTCACAAAATCACAAGACAGATAAGGATAGTACAATAATATATTTTGATCCAGTTGCCTCTTCCAAAAAAAGATATATTGAGAGAGACCACATTCACATGTTTTCTTACAGTATAGTTATAAATGTTCTGTTTTATTAATAATTATAATTATTGCTGCTAATCTCTTACTGTTCCTAATTTTTAAATTAGTCTTTATGATAGGTATGCATGTATAGGAAAAAAACAGTATAGATAGAGCGCAGTACTATTTGTGGTTTCAGGCATCCACCGGGGGTCTTGGAACACATCTTCTGTGGATAAGGGGGGACTATTGTACTGTCTTAAATAACTTCAAGGTTTTTTAAAAATAAATTACTGAATTACTATTACAATGACAATATGCCTTTAAAAAATTATTCAAAGGAATTTATCTCAGTAACAGAATCAACTCTTTGTAGAATGATTTTTGAATAATATTTTTTGGCTTGCTCTGTCCCCCCACCAAAAATTACCACAGTCATGTCAATTTGTTTGTCTTATATATTAATGGCTCTAAAGTAGTTTTCAGGGAATAACACAATTGTTTAGCGATGTGACTGTAGTTTGGGGGAAGAGTATACACTTCTAGTACTTTGCTTCCTTTCATATAGCCAAGTCTCTCACTTGTACCAAAGTTGTAGCATATGGAATATTGTCTTGTCCCCTGTGTTTAATTCCTTGTTGTGTTTCCTTGTCTAGTATCCCAGCTACTCTGAGACGGTGGTCCTGCCTTATTTTCCACTCCTGACCCTGTATCCTAAGTACTATATCAAGGTTTCTCTTATGTGTGGTTGAAACTTGGAACCATGCATGACCTTAAATTTCTAACTATTGCCTTTTCCTGGTTTCATTTCTTTAACAATGATCATCTGCTGTGACTTTATTCTGTTATCTACAGACTGTATTTTCACTCTTGTCTGTTGCTTGCACATCCTTTTGTACAACTGACTACATGTGCGTTTAGTACCTATGAGTCTGTGAGGCCTCTGAGCCTTGGTCAATCTTATTTTGAACTGTCCTCCTATGAAACGAGTACCTTATATAACATCTAGGTCAAGGAACTAGGCTGTCATGCAGGATCCTGGTCCAGATAAGTTAAATCATCCATTCATTCATTTGTAAGCATTTTTGATAGGTTAGGAGATCAGCTACTATTTGTCAGGTCCTGTGATGACATGTTAGGAGATCAGCTACTATTTGTCAGGCCCTGTGATGACAAAGTCAAAGAAGTCATGATCCTTTTCATTAAGGAACATAGAGCCTGCAGGAGAAGTACATCAATTACCCCACAGCACAATATGTCATGATTTTGGCAGGGCAAAGTACAGGGTCCTAGGGAAGCACAGAGGAAGGGGTATTTGTTCACACTGGGGAATATGTAAGGGTAAGAAAAGACTTGGATGTGAACATTGACTAGTTTTTAAGTAAAAGGAGGCATTAGCTAAATGGGAAGAATGGGAGAAAGGCATTTCCAGGTAGAAGAAATGGGTGGCTCAATGTCACAGAAGTATGAAACACCTATGTGGGTTCTTGAAACTACAGATGGTTCAAAATGGTTACAGTGTGAACTGCACTTAAAGGAGAATGGTGGTAAATGAGGCTGGGGAGGTGTGGCAAGAAGTAGCTAGTGAAAGACTTTGTATATTAAAATACAATTTAACCAATTCGAGTACAGTCAATTCTCATTCACGGTAGCTATGGTTGATAAAGTGGCTGCCAACACTGAATTAGCAAATGCTGAACCATTGATCCTAGGTTCCTGCCTGCTTTTGGGTACATTTCATCAATGGATCAACATATAACTGTGTCTTATGTGTGTTTATCTTTAAAGACACCTTATTTAAAATACATTGTTGATTTATCAATATTGAACTCATGTCAAGGCCAACATCACTTATAACTCATGTCTGAACAAAGCTTATCTAATGCATGTATTTTTCCCATAAGACACATCATGATTTTTTGCACTTTGGGACATTAGACAGCAATTGAGCACTTGGAGACTTTTTTAAATAGCAAAATTATTTAAAAAACAACAACCTAAAAATGTGGCACTAAATGAACTGCACAAAGGAAACCTGTTTGCAGTATGAGAGCTGAAACAAGACGGCACAACATCAACAGCTTGTTCATCCTCAGCCAGAAATGTGTGTGTTTGGGCAACTCAAAATTTTCACTGTTCCATGAATGTCCATCATTGATCATGAAAGCACCATGAGTATGGATTTTGGAATCACAAATACATTGTAGATAGTAAGTGAAATGTGCAAATTTTACCAACACAGTGGCTTGGGGAACTGTGAAATCTGAAGAGCCAAAGAGACAAATGACAGCATCACCTCCAGTTCTGAGGGCATTCTTGACTGCACTTCAGGTGACTAACATACCTTATCACAGAAAAATGATAAAATGGTGAAGTAAACATAGGTACATAAATTGTTTAACTTTACTATCTGGCTACACTATAACTTGCCCAAGATTTTTCATCTTGCCTTTGATAGAGACAAAGGGGAAAAAGGCAGTTATATTTTAGATTTCAGGTATGTCATGGTTCTTTTCTGAGTCATATGATCCGCAGAATAATCCAGTTCTTTAATAAGTTCTATTTGATTTGCCCTGCTGCTTTTAAGATATTTACTAATTTGAACAACAAGGCTTATGTAACTGTGAAATTAAATTAATAGTTTTGCATTTATTTTAAAAATACATGGTCCTGTCCTGGCTGGGTGGCTCAGTTGGTTAGAGCATTGTCTCTCTACCACAAAACGTTTACAGATTTTATCCCCAGTCAGGATATGCATGGGAGGCAACCAATTGATGTTTCTCTCTCACATTGATGTTTCTCTCTGTCTCCCTTCCTCTCACTCTAGAAATAATGGATATATCCTCAGGTGAGGATTAGAAAAAATAATACATGATCCTTTTTATGATTTTATTTATTAATTTTTAGAGAGAGGGAAAGGGAGGGAGAAAGGGAGAGAAACAGCAATGTATGGGAGAAACTAACTGGTTGCCTCTTTAATGCCTCCAACCAGAGACCTGGCCCGCAATCCAGGCTTGTGTCCTAACTGGGAATCAAACTAGTGACCTTTCAGTTTGTGGGATGATGTCAAACAGACTGAGCCACAGCAGTCAGGGCTATGATCCCCCCCCCCCACACTTAATTCTGTATTTAATAGTTTCATTCAATCATTGCAAATAGATAATTAGTATGGGTCCTTGTCCAATTGCACCTTAGGGTTTTAATATAGTTCTTAAGGTGAATCTGTCTAGAAGATAAAGTATACAGATCTTTGGGGAAAAAAGGAAGAGATGCATCTGGGGTCATGGCCTTATCCAACGCTGGGGCTGGGTCTGTCTGGGGCAATGAATTCAGTTATTTGACCCCAAATCTTACTCCTTTCCCCAAGTATGTTTTCATGAACTACAGGTGTTACTAAAGAAGGTTAAGAGGGGAACCTCATCTGTCAACTGAACATGTTCTCCAAGATTAGATATGTTTAAAAACAAAGTGATACTGTAGATGGTATAAAAGAGTAATTAATATTATACTATATAATCTTTTAACTACCATTTGCTTGTTATTGTGAATGCAGTCTATTTTTATGATTCTTCCACTTGAATTCTTTGATAAATTAGGAACAAGAATTTAAATGACTAAATAGATTTTGTTGGTGAAGAAATCCACCACTTCCTCACGATACTTCTTTTATGGGAGAAAAGGAACTCTGTTAATATTACATCAAGGTGTTATAGCAAAACTAAACTAAAATAAAATAAAATTAAAAAAAAATCCAGATAACACTGTCACTGAGAAAATTTAGGTTTGTCTGGGAAGCCCATCCTGATGAATTTGACCCCAAAGAGGATTTTCTTTACCCGAGTTTCCTACATCTCTGGTTTGGCTTTAGGACACCGACTTAGAGTGATTCTACGTATCCCTCTTACTATTGTACATTGAAAGTGTAGGACAACATTAAAGTTTTATATCCATTTTCATGATTCAGTGCCTAAAAATACACCTTATCAACCTTCTTAGATTCTTCTTCTTCTAAGAATGTCCTTATCATAGTACAATTTGTTTCTGGTTCATGACAGTGACATATAGCAAACTCATTTCTGATTTAGACTTACACTATGGTCAGTATGGGTTGTATAGGTTGTGTGATAGGACAGATTAATAACCCATTCCCAATAAAAGGTTTATCTGAGATGTTGATATGCAGATTGCATAATTTCCTTGTAAAAATATTTTATATTCACTCACGTTAAAACTTTGATTCCAGATGCACATTTTCAAATATGTCATCTATAAATATGCCTTAAAATACTGCTCTGATTTTTCCTTCTCCCAACAAATATATCATTTATAATTCTTTTCATAGAGATAATCATCTAAAGAGATTTCTGAAAGGTGGCAAAACTAGAAAGCAAATTAGTTTTATGATTTCAAAGAATGAGCTGACTATTCATTTATTATAATATTTTCAGACTACTTTAGAACTCTCAGAGGAAGAATAATGGTCCAGTATAGTGCTATAAGTTTTCCTTTATGGACAGAGTAAGCCATCTAGTCTTGACAGACTCAATTGTTTTTGATTTTCTGCCATGGCTATCCATCACAGAAATAGAAGTTATGATTAATAACATTTTGTCCACTAACCAAAAGCATTTATAATGTATACCTGGAAAATACTCCAAAATGGAGAGTAATATTAAAGTTTCAAAAAAATTTCAACAACTGAAAAATCAATATCAGTTGAGGAGAGAAAGCTATAATGTACTTTTAGGAGAGATGGAAACTAAATTTTTAGATTTTCATTAATTTTAAGGAGTTAGTGGAAGAAAAAAACCATTAAGAGAATTGATGGGAAATATCTTTTCTCATTTTAAAATGAAAATTATTCCAGAAATTTATTTATCATATGTGTTCAAAACACGTAGAAGATTCTCTTAAATTAAATAGATTATTGTAAATGTTTTATTAGTTAAAAAGAATTACTCTCATTTGTTTTCTGCCATCAAGCTAAAAATTCTAAAATAGTGGTGGTAGTAATGCAGAGAGTACTATAGACTTAGAAAAACAGTGGGACCCACAAATTGATTCTATGTTTTAATAATTACAGGGAGTCACCTTTCCTCTCCTTATATGTAGAGCCATGAGATAAAAGCAAAACCGAGAAGAGAAGTGCTGAAAATGGTTCTAAAGCAGACCTGCAAATGAGTTAGCTTTTGGGAGTATTCTTGCAAAAATTATCAGCCTGGAAAATTTACTAGATGGATATATGTGGAAAGGCTAAACAAAAGGGAAGTATCATTATAGAGAACATACATTCACTTGTTCATTAATTCAAGTATGCATTTATTTACTCAATCAAAAAATATTTGAATTTCAGTAACTGGAAAGGCATGGAGGTTAAGCAAGTAAGAAATGACCTCTGCACTCATAGAGGAGAAGAAAATTAACATTTGTTGAGGGCAAACTATGGTCAGGTGCTTTATATCTTATATCAGCTTTATGAGGTAGATATTTTTACCATTCCTCCTTTTTTATCTGATGAAGCTGAGCCTCACAGGTGTTTAATAGGTTGCTCAAAGTCACACAAATAGTAAGTGGCAGAGTTAGACCTCCAAACCCACTTTATCTCCAAAGCCTACTGTGCTATGGTGCTTGTAATCTAGTGGGAAAGACAGAATCATACCCCATTCCCTGTAAGACAGATAAGAAACTGTCATAAATACTAGGAGAGAGGTATGTGAGACTTGTTATGGGAGCACAGAGAAGGAAGCTGTTCATCTGCTAGACTCTAGATCACCTCAGGGAAGGTAGCATGTGAGCTCAGTCTTGAAGATAAACAGGGAGGAGCATTATAGACAGAGACATAAAAGTGCATTGCAGGTTGAAGAAACAGCTTATAGTCCCCGAGGGCTGGCAAAGATGTTTCTCATACTTGCGTTCAAACTGCAGTATTGAATTTTAGAATATTTGGCCTCGTACCTGAACAATGCCACGGTCAGCAGTCATTACAACACAATGAGTCACATGGGCTCTGAGGTTAGGATACAGGCTTTGAATCTAGGCTCTGTCAATTCCCAGCTGTAGGAACTTTGGAAAATCATTTAAGTTTTGTTTGATTAAATGGGGATAAGCATCGTGAGACTATTTTAAGGAGAATATGAGTAGATGTAAACTGCTTAGCATAGTAGTATATTAGTACATGGCCTGGACTTACTAAATTGGCTGTTAGGAACACTACTTCACAGTAATATCTGAGGATATCTAAAGAGTATTCAGTTATTGCAGGATTCTCTTGGTTGCTTTTTACGCATGGCATTGTTTGAATATAACTGCCTAAACTCTCCTATATACTCATGAGGCACAGTTTCAATAACATTGCCTTTCTTTCCTGCTGGTTTGCTATTTTGTAAGGCCTCTTCTACTCTCAAAAACATAATCTTCATCTATACTGCATTGCAGTACCCACTTGACTTAATGTACAATTTGGCATATATCACAGAATAATGTGTATGTCTATATTTAGCAAAAACATACTTTACCCTTTCAACTTTGGTAGCACATATGGGGAGGGGTACACAATGTGGCCTAGCCTAGTGGTTGAGAACCAACTATAGACAGTAGGTTACATTGGGGGTGGGGAGGGGTATAAGGGAAGGAAGAGAGTGGTAGAAGCAGTTAGTTGGGTCATGGTCAGATTGGAAAGAAACTTGAATGCCACGTTGGAAGGTCTTGTCTTGATCCTGCATAAATGGAGAGCCATGGGGAAAAAATGACAGTATGTGTGTGGCCTGAAATGTATCCTTCTCAAATCCCTATGCTGAAGCCCTAACCTCCCAGTGTAACTGTATTTTGAGGTAATATGGTTAAGTGAAGTTATCAAGGTGAGGCCCTAATATAAGACCAGTGCCCTTATAAGAAGATAAAAAGACATCAGTGCTCTCCCTCTGCCACATGAGGACACAGTGACAAGGTGGCCATCTATAAGACAGGCAAAGAGGCTTCGTCAGAAACCAACTCTGATGGCACTTTGAGCTCAGACTTCCAGCCTCCAGAACTATGAGAAAATAAAATTCTGTTGTTTAAGCCACACAGTCTGTACTATTTTGTTATGGCAGCCCCAGCAGACTAATATAGTAGGAGAGCAGCATAACTGGATGTGGGATTTAGGAAGAGAACTCGCGCAGTGTGGAGAATTGCTTTGCATAGTCTTCGTCTGGTCAACTCTATACATTCTTTGAAACCCAGCTCCTTTGAGAAGAGTTCTTGATTCTTTAAGCTTGTTTCAGTATCCTTCAGTATGCTCCCGTAGTATTATGCGCATACATCTATCATAATAATGTCTCATAATTCTTGACTTTAATTGGCTATCTCCCCCACTAAGCTGTAAACTCCTTGAGATCAGGAACCACATTCTTATCTTTGCATTCCAAGCATCTAATACAGCCCTTGACACACAGCAGGTTTTCAATAAATATCTGTGGAATTAAGCAGTTCATAGGTTAATAGAAGAACCTGAGGCAAAGTAATGAGTTCTAAGACTACTGATGTAATAGTCAGCAGAATATCTGCCTATAATCCATTCCATATTTCCTAACTGTTTGACAAAAGATAAAAAATTTGATAAGTTTAACTTTTTGTTTCTAATCCCTTCAAAAAATGAAATTAGAGACTTCCGGCTAAGATGGAGGTGTAGACAGGCACACTGTGTCTTCCTCCACAACTAAGAAGAAAATCAACTACCTCAAAACTAGAAACAACCAGAAGTTCCAGAAAATCAAACTGCATGGAAGTCCAACAAACAAAGATATAAAGAAGAAATACTCATCCAGACAGGTAGGAGGGGCAGAGCCAGGGCGGAGAGGAGGCAGTGCGGTGGCGGCAGTAGTGGCAGAAGTGGCAGGCCAACAGAAAGCACAATAACACATTTTTAAAAGTCAGGAAGGACACCTGGGGAGCATTCCAAGCTCCTCACTGGACCTCGCAGCCCATGGTCCCAGCACTGGGGAAAATCAAGCCTCATTGCTTCTGACTGTGCAAACCAGTGGGGGTTGGGGTGGAGGCAGAAGCTACTGGCCTCTCAGCAGGGTCTGCTTGTTTAAAGGGCCCCCACAGTTCTAGAATGTCCACAGACCCACCCACTCTGGAAACGACGGTCAGGGCAGCAGCCGGAGGGGTGCCAGTCCAGTAAGGAAGTGGGAGAGGTGCCTGAAAAAGGCACAAGTGCTGGGCAGGTGGCATTGTTCCCTTTCGGACTCCTCCCCCACATACTGCACTACAACGTGGTGAAACAGGTCGCCCTGCACTGACAAACCCCTAAGGCTCCGCCCCTTACAACATAACAGGAGCAACAGCTCTACCTGAGACGCGGAGGCAAACAAACACAGGAACCTGTCAGAATGAGGAGACAGAGAAGTATGGCCCAAAAGGGGAAATGGATCAAGGTTCCAGTGGGAGAACTAAGCCATGAGGAGATAGATAGCCAACCTCACAGATGAGGAGATAGACAACCTAACAGATGCAGAATTCAAAACACTGGTGATAAAGATGCTCACAGGCTTGACAGATATGCTTGAGTATGGCAAACCCATAAGAGAAGAAGTGAAGGCTATGCTAAGTGAAATGAAGGAAAATCCATACAAAACCAATTGTGAAGGGAAGGAGACTGGGATTCAAATCAATGATTTGGAACATAAGGAAGAAAAAAAACAGTCAACCAGTGCAGAATGAGGAAGCAAGAATTGAAAAAAGTGAGGAAAACTTCCCAAATTTTGCGAAGGAGATGGACATACAGGTCCAGGAAGCACAGAGGGTCCCGGGTGAGCTGGACCCAGAGGGTACTACACCAGGACGCATCATGACTGAGATGCCAAAGGTGAAAGATAAAGAGAGAGTCCTGGGGGCAGCAAGAGAGAGGTGGAGAGTTGCCTACAGGGGCATGCCTAATAGGACTATCAGCTGATTTCTCAGAGGACACTTTGCAGGCAGGAAGGGACTGGGAGGCAATATTCAATGTGATAAAAGGCAACCTGCAACCAGGATTACTCTATCCAGCAAGGCTATCATTTAGAATGGAAGGGTAGATGAAGTGCTTCCCAGACAAGGTAAAGCTAAAGGAGCTCATCATCACCAAGCCATTATTATATGAAATGTCAAAGGGACTTACTTAAGTAAAAGAAGATCAAAACTATGAACACTAAGATGACAACAAAGTCACAACTATCAACAACTGAATCTAAAATATAACAACAAAATCCAAATAAGCAAATCAGAATAGGAACAGAATCATAGGTATGGGGATCATTTGGAGGGTTATCAGCTGGGAGTAGTGAGGGGGAGAAATGGGGAAACAGTGCAGGGACTAAGAAGCATAATCGATGGGTACTAAATAGACAGGGGGAAGTTAAGAATAATATAGGAAAGGGTGAAGCCAAAGAACTTGTATGCACGACCCGTGGACATGAACTAAGGGGGATGGGATTGCTGGAGGGAAGGCGGTTACTGGGCAGAGGGAAGCAAAGGGGAAAAAATTGGAACTACTGTAACAACATAATCAATAAAATATACTTTAAAAAATGAAATTAAATAAAACTTTAACTCCAAAAGTACTGATGAAGTTGATTTTTAATGATTTTTGCCTCACTGAAAATTAGGCTCTTTCCTTCCCTTTAAGTCCTGGTATAAATATATAACACTTAATAGACTCATGAGAGTAAAAATGCTGATGAAGTATTTCTAATTACCTAATTTGTTTGGAGGAATCAGCAAATTCAAATGCATTGTTCTGTAATTTATGCAGAATTCCCGATAAGTCTTTCAGAGTTTGCCAATATGTGCAATGATTAAAGACATTTAAACCAAAGTGAATCCTCTGTCTTCGCCTTTATAGGACAGGAACAGTTACAGAAATGGAATTTATCCATTAACAAAATATTTCTATAAATCACCACATTAATTGCTGAGTTAAAGACTGTACTTGTATCATGAAAAGCAAACAAAGGATATTGCTGAAAATAGATGTATTCAGTTGATTTGACACCATCAATGTGTTTAGTTTCAGCCCTTAATGAAAATCGCTCTAGAAGGCCGACTCAGTACCCTGATAATTTAATTTTGACCTATTAAGATGGTCAGTTATATTCAATTTTTCCTAATCTTACAATATTTCTGCTCTTAGAACATTGTATGTGGTTTGGGGCCTTTACTGGATGAAAGTATGTGAACCCATTTTTCTCCATTTCCCTCTAATTCTGTTGTTTCTATATATTTTTGGGCTTTTGCAGAGACTGAGAATAGCCAAAATGTAATAGAATTTCTTAATCTTCAATTAAAATTCTAATAAAGGTTTTCCATTTGCTCAAGCAGACATACCAGAAAAAGGAAATTTTTATATACATATGTTTAAAAAGAATAATTGGGATTACTTAGAAAGTTTAATGAAAATCAGATGACCTTCTGAAATGTTGGCCTACCTTTTGGAGAAACTTTTCCTTATCAGTCTTTAGGTTTTCACCAATGACATCTATAGCCTCTAAAGAAAATAAAGTCAGATTCAATCTGAAGTAATTTTATCATGATTTTACAATAATATCAAATTTGCATAAAGATTGAAAGGTAATATGTACAGTAGGAAGATAAACAAAATATGTACTGTGTCTTAAAACTTTACAAACCAGATTCAATAAACCAGATGGAATTAATTAGCTATGGCTGCAGGGAACCTCTAATCTCTTTAGAAGATAAGAAAGCCTGAGTCCATCGACAAAAAAGGTCTCTAAAAAGACCATATTTGCAGTATCAGAGATTCCAATTTCCACATTTCTATTCAGTATGTTATAGGAATTTAGGCATTTTCCTCCAAATAAATAGGGTGGTTCCAGAGGCAGGATTTTGGTATACAATTTAGAAAGTTATGCAAAAGCATAAAGTTGTATCCTTATACTTACTATCCATTTTCTGAAGAATCTGGGAAACAGGATGTTGAAAGGCATAAAACTTGGTACTTACTGTTTTTCTCAAGGAAAAAAGACTGCAAGTAACTTTTCTCTAAAAATTACAAAAGAATAGAAATCATTGGAAAACCACAGCACTAAAAGTATTTGAGCTTTTTATAGCTATGAAAATTTCATAATAACAGTTTTCACATTTTAGACCTTACTAAGGTCTGACAGGCCAGGGAACTTGGTTCCTAATTTTGACTCTGCCTTCAACTTTTTCTAGGGATTGCATGCTTAGACTCAATTATGTAAATAATTATTCTTAATACCCTTTCAGCTAAGATATAACATTTCCCCAGATTAGTCCCTTTGATCAAGTAGGTGCATTGCCTAAGGGATACTTTAAGATATACTTTTAGATGTAACAAAGATACCACTGATCCTTTTTTGAGTAGAGGGATTGCTGAGAAGTTTTAAGAAGTATTTGTATAGGGTTTTAGACATTTCAAATGAAAGATTCTTATTTTAGAATTAGGTTTGATAGCTAAATGAATAAAGAAGATGTGGTACATATATGTAATGGTATATTAACCATAAAAAAGAATGAAATATTGCCATTTGCGACAACATGGGTGGACCTAGAGAGTATTATGCTAAGTGAAATAAGTCAGACGGAGAAAGACAAGTACCATATGACATCACTTACATGTGGAGCCTAAAACACAAAACAAATGAACAAAAACAATAGAAACCAACTCATAGATACAGAGAACAAACTGATGATTGCCAGATGGGAGGGGGTTAAGGGAATGATGAAAAAGGTGAAGGAATTGACAACTACAAATTGCTAGTTATAAAAAATAGTCACAGGATGTAAAGTACAGCACAAGGAATGTAGTCGATAATATTGTAATAGGTATGTATGATGGGTGCTAGACTTACTTGGGGGTGGGGGGACCACTTCATAAGTTATATAAATGTCTAATCACGATGTTGTACAACTGAAACTACTATAATATTGAATGTCAACCGTAATTGAAAAAATAAATTTTTAAAAGAATTATGTTTGACAGTTTCTCCCGGGAAGGGCTCTAGTATCTTCAGTGTTGGTCATGGTGGAGGTAGAAATGGTCAACAGGAGGCAGCTACTCACCAGGCGCACTGCTCTTAGAGAACCCGGCCACGGGCAGACGCTGAGCGCTACTTCCGGACAGGACCAGCTGGGATTCGTTAGGAGGATACATTGACGCTGCGATCCAGAACTGCTTGGCCAAATTGGTGTCCTGTTCTGAAGAGCCGCAGAACACCAGTACACCCTGGGGACAAATTTCACAGGACTCCTTTCCGCTGCTAGGGTTTGAGCCGGGCCTCGTTTCCATGGCAACTGAGGACGCTTCTCCAAGCTCCTTGGCTCCTCTACCAGCCCCGCCCCTTGGAGAACCGTCAAGTTGGCAATTCCGGGCCTGAAGCCCTCAGTTTCCTCCGTACGTGTTGGGGTCTAGCGCGCGTTGGTGGGTTCTCTGAATCCCACTTCTGCAGTGATCACAGGCTTTGAGACCAGTCTTAGCCTTGGAGTCCAGACTGGGGAGTCAAAACATCAATTTGGGGGCGTGTCTTGTCTTGTTGAAGTCAGTGGTGAAGCACTTCAGCTCTATTTCAGTCAGCCTTCTACCTACCTTCCCCATTCTCTAGTTTCCATCCCCCAAAAGATATCGGAATAAAGCTTTCAATTCCTTAGCCCCACAGCCCCAACCCCCCTTCCACACCAGATTGCCATAGTTTAGCATCCCCTAGGGGGAAATTCTGGGCCCACTTTGGTTGGTGAATTAAATAGGGCAGTTAGCATCCTATTGGGAGCTAGAGGTCTGAACTGAGCCGATGGGTACCCATGTATATAGTTTATGTTATAACACCCCCCGCCCCGCCCCAATCCTTTAAGACAAATCTTAGGAAAGAAGCTGGATTTATATTGTAACTGCATTTACCAGTGGGTCCCTCTAAAAGCTGCCTAGACTGCAACAATGTAAATGATTACTTGAAAGAAGGGATACGTTTGGGGAGTGGCAATCCTTCCATGAAAAATATTTTAGGAAAAATTTTGTTAATGCAGTCTTATAAAAATATTAACAAGTGTTTGTGAATAGCTTTCCTGAGAGATTTTGTTAATCCAGGAACTATTTAACCATTTCAGCTATAGGAAAACTAATGACTGTGGCAGGAATTGAGATGATCCTCATACAGGCGGCGACTTAGGAAATGAACACATAGTAATAACCACAGTTTATGTTATGGGACTTTATTCTTTAAAAATATTAATACAGCCTTATAGAAAAGATAGTTCAAAAGTTGATAGTCACAAGTCTATACAATGACATAGATCAGGTAAGAAGAAAATCAGATTCCCCAATCTATCTGAAATTGTTCTAAGAGTCTGAAGAAATACTGAAAATTTATATGTAGAAGTACATATATGTTACAAACATTATTTAGCAGCTAAAATGTTGATTTTTTTGGTCTGAGCTATTGATAAATAGGCATCGGATATATTAGCGTGTTCCAATTCTGCCTCCCCCAAACACTGACGTACACGGGCAGCTCATTTGGATGAATTCTCAAATCTTTTTACCTGGCCGTGTGGTTAGTGATTGGTACTATTAGCAATCAGCTAACTACACTGCCTAGTAACTAGACTCACAGGAGAAAAAGTTTACTCATCACAAACTGCAGTGTCAGGTAGGCGCCCCCATGCATCGCGACAGGCAAATCATTGATTCCACTGTAGCTCACCTTAGCTGGTGGGTTTGTGAGTGCCTTACTAAATAACGAAAAATAGGCAAGATGAATCACAGCTATGCGGCATTAAACGTTACATAGGGGCTCCTTCCAGCAGTTTAAAAGTCTGTGTGTTACCATTAAAGCCGTTAAATCCCACATATTTCGCTTTCCTTACATGAGACTGCACAATCTTGCTTTTACTCGTACAGAGGGGCGCAGTTTAAGTGTATCTAGAGGCATCAGCCCGCCGGAAAATTTGCAGGGGTTACTCGCACTTGGACAACGCGCTCCGGAGGCAGCGCGAGGCCCATCAAATACTGACGCATCGGATCTCGAAGCGCAGCTTTCTCCTCTCAAACGCCTCAGGTGGGCCGTTGGCGGCCGAGCGTCCTCCTGCCGGCGGGGCGGCGGGTGATGCCGTGCCTTGTTTTGATGGCAGTGGAGTTAGTGATTGCAAGCGCTAGAGTACAATCAGCTAATTACACTGCCTACAAACCGAGCACCGGGCGCCCGCGGGCTGCAGCTCCCGGACGGTCCGCAGCGCCGACGCCGTGTCCCCAGCCGGCGGGCCAGGGATCGGGACCCACATCGGCTCTACTCTTCACCCGGGACGACGCCCGCAGTGCCTGGGCGCGAGGCCCGGGGCGAGGGTCTCCGGAGGACGCCGCCGGACCCACTGGGGACCCTCGCCCGGCCCGCAGGCTGCGCTGTTCCCGCAGGACTGGCCGCGAACACTGGGCATGGCACGGCCAGGCCAGCGGGCAGCGCTCCAGAGGGAACCTGCACCGCCGGGGCAGAGCCCCCGAACCCCAGGAGGCTCCCGGGAGCGCCTGGCCTGCTGGCTTCACCTCTGCTGCCGAGTCCCGGCCTCCGGCCTCTGCTGCCCCGCAGCCTCCCGCACCTCCCAGGGCCCTCCCGCTCTTGTTCCCTTCACTTTTCCTTTCCCCTGAGGTTTCTCGGGCCCAGCTCCCACATGCCTCACCCCCAGGCCGGCCGCCCCAGACTACTTCTCTACAGTTCCAGCCCAAACCCTAGAGACGGCTCTCTCAACCCCGTGCGCCCCGCAGCTCCCAGCCGCCGAGTGACCGTGGCCGTGGTGAGCCAACCGCCCTTGGAACCCCGCGGGAGGAGGGGCGGGGCGGGCACGAGCTGGGGCTGGGTGGGGGAGGGGCGGGAGGGCAGGGAAGGAAGCTCGAGAAGGGGCGGGGGGCGGGCCCCTGTAGGGAAGAGGCCCCGGAGACCGAGGCACAGATTCTTAAAAGGTTTCTCTACCTGATCTGACAGGAGGGACAGAGAGCTCCTTCTCCCCTCCCCCTCCCCAAGAAGCCCCGCAAGCCAACCTCATGCCTATCCCCATTAGGGAGGACAGCCTGCCAGGTACCAAACTATGGGCTGAATTTTCCAAATGGAGATAGGCCTGTATATCCTGTGATGTGCTGAAAACTAAGAGTTTCATCTGCACTCTTGCGTTCTCCTTATACTCTTGGAGGGCCATGTGGTGATGTGGGAGTTGAGTAGTGAGCCAGCCAGCTTGTCAGTTAGGTCAAAGTATGGCCCTCATGAGATCAAGGCCACAGTTTTGTACTCTCAAGATCCACTTTAGGCCAACTATTCCTACTTCCAGCACATATTTATTTAAACATCAGCTATGTGTTCAGCACCTAAGGTCATTCATTGCACCCTCCATATGTACAATCTAGGTGATAACAAAAAACACATTATTTGCCCTTCGAGACAGTGTACAATAAATTAGTAAACCGGGTAGAGATGGAAGTGGGTAGGGTGGGACACTGAGAATTGGGATTGGTCAGGGAAAGTTCCTGGAGCAGGTGACACTGAGGAGGTCCTTGAAATAAGACTAAATTTGGACATTCAGGATGAGGGCTATGAAGGACAGAGGAACAATGTTTTGTGACCTGTTCAATTATCTTCTCACAATTTCCCATTTGATGATGTAGATGTGTTTATGTTTTGTGTATTTGGAGTAGGTTTGGCAAAGAGGACAGTTACAGAAGATTCCTGGGAGACCTCTACTAATTGTTTCCTTTAGTTACTCCTACCCTTTTATCCTTCAATGAATGAATCAGAAGAGGATAAAGAATATTCTCTGATTACACACTTTGTGGAACTCAGTTGGAAGTAGTTCCCTGCCCTTGAATATAGTCTTCGTGAACCCAATACAGTGTGCTCATTGTTGACCCTGAAAGCTTAGCTCTAAATTATTTTCCACAAAAGAAAGTTTCCCAGATATAGATTGATTGCCTAGACCCAGCAAATTGTCTTGTAGATGCCACTAGTACTACGATGGGGCAGGTAGCCTAGATCATTCAACACAAATTCCAAACTCACACTATTAAAACACCAGGAGAACTTTCTAAGAATAAGTTTGAGTAAGCTATAACATTATCCTTGAATATGAAACCATATGTTTTGCCAAATTCATCATTTGTTCTGTGAACAACAAAGTGAAGAATAAGGAACCCAAGTGAAGTATAAAATGTATAGTACAGAAAACATTAATGTAAAAATTAACTTGTAAAGTTGCAAAAGACAGTTCATTTACTATAATTTCTACTCATTTTTGGGATAGGCACAATATTGTAGAATGCATTACATAAATTTTTTGTACTCCTTTAAAATGTACAACAAACCAAGCCATACTAGGCAACATGCTAAAATCAGAGCTAATTAACTTCTGAGCTCTCTAGAGATAACTGTAGAGCCAATTTTGTATTTTATAGTTAAATATACATACATAAATCAAATCAGGAGCAAAATATCTTCCATTCCATTAGCAATATGATGAGTTTTAAGTCTTGATTAGGGCATAGTTATAAAAATAGTTCTGTTCTTTCAAACTGTTAGTCATTTTTATCCAATACAAGACTTAATACCTCTTCTTGATTGATGTTTTATAGTTATTAGTTTGCATCTTGCATGTCTTACCTGAGTTGTATTGCTCCCAATCAAGGCTGCAGTAGGGACCTTGAAATTTAGATTTTAAAAACTGTTCTTCAGGCCCTGGTTGGATAGCTGAGTTGGTTAGAACATTGTTCTGATACAACAAGGTTGCAGGTTCGATCTCCGACCAGGGCACATACAAGAAGCAACCAATGAATGCATAAATAAGTGGAACAAGAAATCTATGTTTCTCTCTCTCTCTCTCTAAACTCAATTTAAAAAACTCTTCTTCAAATATAATAAATATAAAGAAAACATATATAAAAGTCATGAAGTTGCATTGCTTACTGAAATAAAGTTTTAAATGAAGTTTATTTTGTAGGTAGTACAACTAAAAATATATATATAATAATGAGAAAATGTGTATGCCCTAGTTCTGTTTTTTTTTTTTTTTTTTTTTTTTTTTTTTAAAGAATGCTTGTTCTTAGGGTTGCTATTGATTTGGCCTGCAGTTACTACAGAAACTCCAAGGATCTCATTCTCTTTATGGTTCATGTCTAGGCATGCCTGGAGACCAGGGAGACCCATGATTTAATCTAAGTAAGAATGCTTGTGGTGTTTAAAATGCCCAAACAGAAGACTGTGTTTGTTTTAGACAGCACCAGGAAGGCACCTTTCAGGGGAATTATTTACTGTTTTGTTTAATTTCTGGGCTTTTGGTGAATAGTGAAATGGGGAAGCAGCACTAAGGAAGGGAGGTAAGGTTAGTGATTAGAAGGGAACCAAGAAGAGTATAGAAAACAAACACCTTCTGGGTGAGCTTTGGTAAATTTATATTGGCTAAATTTATCACTCCTGCATAAAAGACTAGAAGTGATGGGAGCTGTGAATTACAAATGATGGAGACAACTTAACTCCTTTCAACACACACAAACACCATCTGAATTTCTATTTTATACAGCTTTTGAAGCATGTTGTTAGGGATGAAGAAATGAAGAATCAGACTGATTAGAAATTATTGGGGTTTATCAGCTTCTTTTTAAACTTGTTTTTTTAAATGCATATTTTCTCTTAGGAAATATACAACCATGTTTTGATTTTATATAAATCAATAAATGTCATTATCTTATTTACATTCATGATACTACATTTAGGAACTAGTTTATGTGTTGAAGTAAGACAAGATTGAAGCCAGCTCAGTGCCTTTGAAGAACCAGACAACATTCAATCTGCCTAATTATGAGAGATTTTTCTTTAGCTAAATGAACTGCCAGCAGTTTTTATAATCTTATACTTCTGATTCCATTTCATTGTACTCTCATTAGTAAGAGTACATCAGATTCTTAATTAGCTTCTTGTATATATTTATTGATTGATCAATAACATTGCTTTCAATATGAAAATGTTAATATTTTAGTAAATCAAAAGCAATCTAAAAATAGGCTTTATAATTAAATTGCTTGAGCTCTTAGCAGTAGGAGTAAACATGTTGCATATTTTACCATCTTCAGAAAACAGTCTAGGAATTTGTGGTCTAGTTGAAGAGATACATCATTTGTATATATAGATAACTGAGATAGTTATAGTATAGTCATACCTTGGTATCCCTGGGGGACTGGTTGCAGAACGCCTGACAGATAACAAAATCTGCAGATGCTCAAGTTCCTTATGTAAAATGGTGCAGTATTGTATGTAACATACATACATCTTCCTGTATACTTTAATTATCTCCTGATTTCTTATAATACCTAATATAATGTAAGTGCTATGTAAATAGTTGTTATACTGTATTGTGTAGGGAATAATGACAAAAGAAATCTATACATGTTCAGTATAGACACAACCATCCTAAATACACATCTGCAACAACATAAATTTCTTTTGAATATTTTTGATTTGTGGTTGGTTGAATCTGAGGATGCAGAACCCACGGGTATGGAGAGCTGACTGTATATTAATTATATTATATTAATATACACAATATAATACTTTAGATATTATTTATGTATTTATATTACATGTAATTATGTTAAGTACCAAGGTGGCACTTAATCATGATGTGTTTAGGTTTAGGCATGTTTAGTTTTAGGTAATGAAAGGACAGTGTAGTGGAATTAGGTATATGGAGCTGGAACTCTGGAAAGAGACCAGAATTGAAAAGAGAGATTTCATAGTTTTTTGAAGTTTATAATAGTTGAAGTTGTGAGGATAAGATAGATTCTCCAAGAGAGCCAAGTTGTCTTATTTTTTGTTAATCCTGCAGCACCTGCTAAGTTTCACTCAGGACAGAGAAGGAGACTAACGGCAATGTGCTATTCTTGCGGAATAGGGAACAGAATGAGGAAAGCAGAAGGCTCATGACCAACTTTCAGAGCACCCATCTCCTATTTAGGTGCTGGCAAGAGGAAGTAAATTTTGAGAAGGATTAGCCCACGAGGAGGAGCAGAAGAGAGGACTATCACAGAAGCCAAGCTGTTTTAAATAGGGTCATATAGACATATGAATCCAAGGCACCAGCATATCATAAGGCTCGGTCAGTGGAAGCAGCCATAGAGCAGCAGACAGCTGCATCGGCTCCACCAGAATGTTTTGTCTTGGTGCTTTATGCAGTGAGTCAGTAAAAGGCCCATAAAGTTCTCTAGGCAATTAATAAGTAGATTAATGTTCCTGGCCACTTCCCACCACTGATTAGCCTCTGTCACCTCTCCAGAAAAAAACCTGGCTAGATTTTCAAGATTTATTAGAAGTAATTTCAGGGTTTTCAGTACAGCCAACAAATAGCCTGGGTGCACAGTTGAAGAAAGTCTATTCTCCATTAAGAGCTCTGGGATATGTTCTGTTATTCTAATAAGCCAAAGGGAGGAAATTGACTATCTTGTTAATTAATTTAAAAAAATGAAAATACTTTATGCTATTCTTTTAAGCATCACTATCTATTTATTCTTGTTCTTATTTTCACTCTCCCTATTTGATGCTTAATCTTTTTTTCTAGGTTGATTTATACTTTTCAGTTTTAAAAAGTTACATAGCTCTCATTTGTTATCTTTATTACCTTTATACCCATAGAATACATCTCAAGAATTTCAACATAATTATATTTACTAAAGTTAACATTGTCTTTCCCCTTTTAGCTCATCTATAGTTTGTTTAAATCTCAAGCTCAAATCCTATTTCTTGGGTAAAATTTTTCTTGGTGCCTTTAGCTTATCTTGATCTTTCCTTTCTCTAACTCCTTTTGCACTTAGTCAATTTACTCTACAATTACTATCATCCATTGGTAAGAGAACGCTATTCTCTGATATCTAATTGCATTTTGAAAAAAAAAAGCATTTTATTATCATAGTAGAGTGTGTTGGTATATATAACACACATTTATTATATTAGCACAGAACATTGTATATACATTTTCTTACACCCTGAATTATTTTTAGTGGGCTATGTTGGTTTTCAACTTGATGCATGAGATATATATATTTGCACTCTCTAGCACAATGCCACTTACATTATGAATGCTTGATAATTCACAAAGAAAATACAAATAAAGTCATAAAAATGCTTGTCATAAATAAAGCACTTGTATGGTAATTTTATGAAAAAGAATCATTGTATAGTCTAAGGTTCATTTATTTTAGGCAGCTCTAACCTTAATTTCTTTTGGGTTCAAATCAACATTGTATGACTGTACAATTTTACTATGTAATATTTTGGCATATGAATTTTGTTTCAATAATGTAACGTCCTTAATATGTGGTTTGGTCACAATGGGACTGAGTTCATGCATGGGTTGTAGAATAATAGTTCATCACTATATAAAATGGTGCTACTTCCTTGCTTTTATTACAAAAATACACTTTCTGTCAGAAGTGGGATTTTTACTAAAACATCTATATTTTTTCCCTCATTAGCAATGACATGCACTTGCAAATGGATGGATGAGCCTAGGGCTGTAATTTGCAACTTAAGGAAGGGAAGCTAATGAAAGCAAAAGTCCAATGAATTTAATGTTCAATTTAGATGATATTTTAAATTATTTTGCCTATTTTGTACTGTTATATGCAAAAATATTTTTATTTTATAGCTGAAGTTTAGATAAAATCAAGAAGACAAATGTAGAATGAGATTTTCAAGATTTACCTTAATTGATGAACCTTGTGGGGCTTGAAGATACTTCAGCAATCAGATTGAATTCATGTTAAAATGAAGAAATGCAATTCTGAAAACTGTTACTTGTACAAGGTCATTTCTGTCATTTTCATGTTGTGTACCATTGGATTTTCTGTTACAGAAAATGAAGTGTCTCTGTGCTCCCCTTGGTCTGTTCTTCCTCCCCGTTCCTGATGGCCAGAAACCTCGTGTTTCCCATTTTCTGTGGCGCCTCCCTCAGTCTTCCTCCCCTCTTCCAAATGTCTCCAGAAAGAGTATGATCCTGTTCTACTATGGATAACGCATTTGACATTTTCAAAAGGATATCCTGGAAAGGCAATAAATGCCTTATAGCGGGAATTTTAGACACCACATAAAAAGAGTAGAAGAGTTGTTTTTTGTCTTAAATTTCAACAGCCATTTTATATTCTAGTTAAGTATGAGGCTGGCTTAGGTTGGCCCAGGTTAGACATTCTGCTAAATTCTAACATCCTTTCAAAGGACATCACAACATGGGTGTTTCATTGCCATTGAAAACTTAGTACTGTATACCTTAATCTGAAGCAACCATTCTCCTTTTTATACTGGCTTTTCTGCTGAACTTGATTATTTCAGTGATGACCTTATTGTCTTGGTTACTAATGCTTGAAACTTGGAGTAACTTTTGAGTATCCTATTTCTCAAACTCTGGATCCAAATAGCCACTTGTGTACATACCTGATTTCCTTGTCTAGGTTATAAACCTCTTAAAAAGGCAGTTGTGTTTTTTTCCAACTCCATGGCACTTAGCAGTGTCTAATATGTAGTAGATGGTCAGTAAATCACCGTAAGTGAATGCTAATTATAACAGAAGGTATTGTTGTGATTAATATGTAGGAGGTGATTTAAATAAGGTGTTTAAAATTGTCATAAACAGGTAACTGAAGGAAGTCTTGCATGATGTTTAGTTTCTATTTGATTGTTCTTTCCTGATAGCTAAGTACATTGTTAACCTACTATTCTATTCATAATTCCAAGGCCTGCCTGGGCCTGTTGCAGAAACTAATGCTAGGAGAGGGTTCAAAGCCTTATCGGCTAATGTGATTCACTAACACAAAGTCCAGTAAAACAGTATGCCATCTGGGAAGATGAAATAATAAAAGGATTATTAAATACCTGATGCCACTTTAATATTATAAATGCAAACACTAATCATTTGAAAAGGAAAAATTTGAGTATGTGCATATGGTGCCTTTAGTTCTCAAGCAAATTTTATTTCAGTAACATATGAATAATTGTACTGATTTTCAGTATTGTTATTTCCAATAAAAGATCTGTGTTGATGATCTTCCACCTTTGCTGCACATTAGATTTACTTGGGAAAGTTTTTAAATCCCTATGCCCAGGTTGCACTCCATCCCAATTAAATCAGAATGTCTGGGGGTAGGTAGAAGTCAGGCAACAGTATTTTAAAAAGATATTCAGGTGATTTCAAACTGCAGCAATTAGGAAACCCATGCAACTGAGTAAGGGGAATAAAAAATATATCATGGAAAGCTGAAATAAATAAGACACTGTGGAAATGGAAGACCATTAAGGTCTTAGTTGCACCTTTATTTTCTTTTTATATGTTCTGGGTATATAGTAGATACTTAAATACTTACCGAATTGAACTAGCCTTATTAAATCATGTCATTATTAGATGACTTAGCCATCCATTTCCATGGTCCTTATATTCTCATTTTCATACTTCTTAAGCATCAAAGGTATTACACTAGACAATGTGCCCCCAATATCTGTACTTCATCTCCATCACTGATGAGAGTTTTATGCTGAAGTCATCCATATCCGTATCCTCCTACCACTAGCAATGAGCTTTTCATTCCAGCCAGCACGTGAATAATCCATCTCCAAAATCCCATTTTAGAGCCGGCTTCCTTAAAACATTCCTGCTACAAACTGTATTAGATTGGGTTCTTTGAAACAGACTCTGAGTTGGGAGTTGCATGCAGAAAGTTTACTGGAGGGTCCTCTTGAGAGCTATATCTGTAAGGGAGTGAGAAAGATAGGATTGGGGAGAGGGAGAGATGGACCAATGAGGTGAGTGCAGTTGAGGCCTTGGCCTATTTTATGAGGAACTCTGGAGATGGATGGCCCTTCAGAGTTGTTGCACATGAGGCAAGATGGCCAGGTTTTTGTATCTCCACATTAGCCTGAGGTAGTTTCTCAAAGCAATTCCCAATGAGGGATGCAGCTGTGAGCCAACAGTATCAGCTACAATAGTTCCATCAGTTAGAGGATAATTGTGTTGACCCAGAAGAGGTGAACTGGTTGAAGGACCACATTTTCTATTACAAAGTTCAAAAAGACTTATCTTTGACTACTGGGAGTGCGTTGTATGGGCTTTTGTGTCTTTTGATGTGACCATTAGTTTGTATGGTTTGCTTACTTTCTGGTATAAAAATTCCAGGCTCTTCTAGTATACTACCTGAACTAGAACTGGAATCTGCCATTTCTCCATGGATTTTTTTTAAAAGAGGTATTTAGAGACCACAACATGAATGCTAGGATTGTTTATTAATTCTAGGCCTTTTCAATGGACAGAACTAAAGTATACATCTTTGAAAAGAAAAAGAATCACAAGCTCATATTAATCTTGCTATTTCAAATGTAACATTATAGGATTTTTACTTAATTTCTTTATTTCACATTTTTATTTCCTTTTCCTTACATTAAAAAGCTTAGTTCATAACAACGTTAAAGTAAATATCTGCATTCCCCTAGTCTCTCCCCATATGTTTCAAAATGGTAATACTACTGTTACTGTAAACAGTTAGGCTACAAAATAACTTTAAAAAATACATCCTCACAGCTCTTTCTAGAATATATTCCAATGTGTTTTAGAGTCATAAGATTTTGTGAGCACACACTGCTTGATTTTTATCCTCTTCAGCCTTTTAATTCATTACATGTAGCAGGACACATTCTTGTCAAATTTACAGATAACAGGTAGCCAAAAAAGATAAAAGAATTTATTAGAAGACAAAAATCAGGGTTACAAATAATCTCAAATCTTTACAGTGATGGTTTGAATTTAATACAATGAAATATGATAGCTATAGCTGCAATTAGGTTTTATATTCAACTTAATCCACAAAGCATTAGAAAAGACATAATAAAATGATAAATATAAACTTACATTTATTAAGAAGAAAGGCTTTCACTTTTTGAGCACATACTATATGCCAGGCACTCTGCTAAATGCTTCATATAATTTTAAAACTTAATCTTGATAAGAATCTCATAAGGCAATAGCAGTATTGTAGTATGAAAATTGTACTGCATCTAGTAATAATATCTAATATTTACAGAGCATGCCAAGTACCAGGTGCTGGTCTAGGTAGTTTAGTTATCACAACAACTCTACAAATTGGGTACTATTGTTATTTTCCTTATATAGTTTAGGAAATTGAGGCACAGAGAAGTTAAATAGCTTGCTAAGTTACACAGTAAATTGAGGTAGGATCCAGATCTGGTCATCTGATTCCAAAGCCTTAGGTATACTTCTTCCCCTTTTTACAGATGAAGTTATGAAGGACAGAGAGGCTGAGAAACTTCCCCAAGTTTCTAGTAAGTTAAAGATTGGGATTCAATTCACGGCATTTGAACTGATCTCTTAACTGCTCTGCTGTACTGCCTTCCTGTAAAATTACTAGGTAACTAGTGGTTAGATCAGTTGCTTTAACATATTATTAGTTGTAATCTTAATAACAACCCTAGGAGGTTGCTATTTCAATGACAGGAAATGGGAAGTTCAGGAGGCTAAGCAAGTTGCTCAAGGTTACAGATAGCGAGTTGTAAAGTTGCAGTTCACACCCAGATCTGACTCCAAAACCCATTTTCTTGAACATTATACTGTGCAAGAAGACAAAGATGTGACAAAACAACAGCATTAGTAAAGAAGACTACTTGCAAATTCAGTGGGAGGCAGTGGTATGAGGCCACTGCCACCAAGGTGAATGCAACTTGAGGCTGCATTGCAGAAACACGGTACTCAAAGCAAGGGAGGTGACAGTCCCACTCTACTCTGCAATGGCAGAGTACACCTGGAGCACTGTGCATGATTCTGGGCTCCACACTTTAAAGGGGGATTACTCACACACCTGAAACTTAGCCAGAGGTGAGTGCCAAGTTTGGTGAAGGCTCTGAGTAACATTTTTAAAAGAACTGTGAAAAAGCTGAGAGTAGCCCTCAAAGAGGAGACTCAGAGACAGCTGAAAAGCTAGTATTTAATGTCTTCATGTGGTAGAAGATTTGATTCAGTCCAGAGGGAAAAATTAGGCTGCGTATGTAGGGAATCACAGAGGTGGATCTGGCTCCTCAGAGGGAGGAAGGACTGCATGGTGGTTGGAGTTTTTCAGAAATGAAATGAGATTCCTTGTAAGACAATGAATACTTTTTCACTGACAAGAACCTGAATGACCACTTACTGTGAGTGTTAAGGGTTTGTATATCAGGTGAGGTAGTTCTTAAATTTTAACGGGTATATGAACCACCTGGGGGGACTTGGTAAATTCTGATTTCCAGGCCCCACTTTTAGAAATATTGACTCAGTAGGTCTGGGCTAAGTTCCAAGAACCTGTCTTTTTAACAAGCAGCATGGTGGATCTAAACCGGGTGGTCACTGACTCACACTTTGAGAACCAGTGACACTAGATAAACAGATCTCTTCCACTTATTTCACAAATAAACATTTTAGTAAAAAATGTGTGCAGTCAAAATGTGGCTGTTCAGAGAAAGTTGTCATAAGTTTTATAAAAGATTCAAGACAAAATTCTTTAATATGTTGGCAGTTACAATTAGAAATGAAATTACTGAAATGTAGAATATTAGCATATGGAAGGAAAAGGCTTGATTCTCAATCTGTCAGAAAGAGAAGACTTTAAAAGTAAAACAAAAGGTACAAATGCAGTTTGAAAATCTTTAAACACTTCAAGGACCCAGTCTACATATGACAAGGAGCAATTTCATGGGGACCTCAAAAAAGCTGATTATCCTAAATGACAGCACCTGTGTTAGGTTAAACACCTACCAGGCTTTGGGGCCCAGGCTTCTATAAATTTCAGCCTAAAACTAACAAAACACATGTGGGTGCGAATTGGAAGCTTAAAGCATAGTTGGTCTGCCTCTCGCCCACTTTTTGTTGGGGCTAAAGAATTTTTGCTGGCAAGTATATGTTTGATTAATCTTAACTTTTACTTGAAGTGTGCAATCTGAGAGCCACATTTTAAAACTACTGTATCCTGAAATGTTTTTGCTGTCTGTAAATGTTTTTTAAAAGTGGTACTTGGTGTAATTACTGTCCTATATCAAGACTTTCTTCTATTTTAAATTGCATAATGATATTTCATTTATTTCTTAAGTATATTAAAGTTAAAAAAGATGTTTTTTCTTTGAAAATTGTTAGAAATTGGCTAGTTGAGGAAGTGGTATCTTTGGCTGTTTTGTTGATTGATAGTATTAATGTGCTTATTTAGTTCATTAAGAACTAGCAAATAATTTGTTTTAAATTTAAGGCATTGAAAATTTCCAAATAGCAATTACATGTAGGTAAGTTAGGAACTTGTTTCTATTTAATTTCTTCTTGCTTCCTTTTGGTAGTTGCAGACCTCCTGACAGATTTTTTTCCCCCCTTGAATCATGAGGGATGAAATTGCAACAACAGTTTTCTTTGTCACAAGATTGGTGAAGAAGCATGATAAACTGAGTAAACAGCAAATAGAAAACTTTGCAGAAAGGCTGATAACTATCTTGTTTGAAACATACAGAAGTCACTGGCACTCTGATTGCCCTTCCAAGGGGCAAGCCTTCAGGTGAGAGCTAGTATTGGTACAAAAGGAAAGTAACAAGCATCAGCCCTGATTTTGCCGGCAGTCTAAGAGTAATGAAAGTTTTTTGCATGCAAATTTATTCGTTTGAATGTGATCTTAAAAGAAAGAGATGCATAGGCGATAGAGCAGTTGAATATTATAGTATAAACTTTCGCAATTTCTAACTTGTGTTTACCATGAAAGATATACAGTGACCATTTGGCGAACTAGTTGTGTGACTTAGTGATATAACTCACATTCTGAGTTGCTGTGAGAAAAGCTGATGTTTCACTCTTATTTGTAAAACTGGAGGGTGGGGGAGGCGTCAGGGGAGCGCAGGGGTGAGGTGGGAGCTGTGCGTTTTGCAGCAGTATGCCTACAACATGATTCTCCTGCTAAAGCACTTGTCATCATGCCTTTGTCTCCCTTTCCTTGTTTTTAAAGGTGTATCAGGATAAACAATAATCAGAATAAAGATCCCATTCTACAAAGGGCTTGTGCTGAAAGTAATGTGGACTTTTCTCACCTGGGACTTCCAAAAGAGATGACAATATGGGTAGATCCCTTTGAAGTTTGCTGTAGGTGAGTAGCCTCATTGGAAGTAAGAGATTCTGTTTTCACTGACACCTGGAAACAGGTGTTTAGTTTATTCTGTACACCTTTGTGAAAGATGATGTTCTGAAGCTGTGGGTTAGCAGTGAGGGCAATGGTTGGTTAAGATTTTAGATGCAAACTTTATTAGGTAACACAGACTTCCAGTAGGAGTGGGAAGCACAAAAGATTTTGCATAATATTTAAAATTTGATTTTAATCCCTGCACCCTATTGCCAATAGCAGATTATAATGTCTAAGTATTATAGGCAGTATCAAAGAGGGAGAGGAATTATTTATCATGGTGCAATTCAGTCCATTATTTGGATCAAAAGAAACTAGTCTTTGTCTTTTTCTGAGCAATTAACCAAGATAGTTCTTACAGAATACCTCCACTAATTACAACAAGTGTAGTAGTTGAAGATTATAATGTCTTTCAACTTATTTTGCTATTAAGTCATTTCAATCTGTTTTTCAAAATAACTTTTTGGAGGTGGAATGAGGTAGAAGAGGAAAAAATTAATACTGATATAAAAAGACTTGATGGGATGATGAAAACGCAATAATTTAGACAGATAATGTGTAATAAAATTGTATACTTGAAACTTATATAAATTTATTATCCAAGGTAACCCCAATAAATTCAATACAAAATAAAAAATAAAACCCCCTAAAAAAACAACAACTCTTTTTGTAAGTTAGTGAGTTGTCTCCAGGAAAGATTTGAGATAAAACTGTGGGACATTGAACCCCAAATGAATACTTCATTTTCCTTTTCTACTTAGGTGTGGCGAGAAAAGTCACCCATTTACAGTTGCTTCTTTCAAAGGCAGATGGGAGCAGTGGGAGCTGTCACAACAAATCCAGAATGCCATCAGTAGAGCTACACTAGACTCCTCCTTTGACACATCCTCCGATGAAGAAAATTGTGACAAAGAACCTCAGATGATTCCTAAAGTCAGCAATCCAAAGAGTATTTATAAGGTAAAGGGTGTTTCAGTTCTGTATACTTTTATTCCAATTCCAGTTCTAAAAAGAATATGCTCACTGTCAAAGCAAAGAAACAATGACTGGGAAACATGGAAAAAAACAACACTACAAAGATTAAAATCATAATATTAATATTCTGGCAATTTTTTTTCTTTTATATGTACTTCTTCTCCTTGGCTGAGTGCTCAAGATCTGTACCATCTTTTGCAGTCCCATTTTTCCATATAGTATTTGAACATAAGTGTTCTTTCACCTAAATTTCTTTAGGAGTAAATATTTAAAATAGTGGGCTATTTTTTTTTTTTTTTTTTGACAACAGAAAGTAACATACCACTCATAGGTAATTTGGAAAACTAAGAAATAACAAAGGTCTGTAATACCACCACCAGAGCAGTTTTTCTAAAAAAAAATTTTTTTTTTTACCATAACTCATAGAAAGATATGCACAGCTTTATATTAGAAATAGGTTTCGTGAAACAATACTTATTCTTACTAGGTACAATTCTTCCAATACTTTGTATTAAATTAAATTGATTTCAACCACCTAAATTAATTTCATGGTAACCCATACTTTGAAAAAGTGATCTAGAGAGATCTGTGTTAACACTTTGTATGTGTATACTTATTGGTATTTAAAAAAAAATCACTTATGTATTAATATGTTAAAGCAATTTAAATATTAAAAATTTTAATATTCATTTGCTTTCCTAGTAATTTACTTACTTAATCTATTATTGGCAGATATCTAGACTATTTCTACATTGTTGTGATATAAAGAAAACTGATAACTTGTACTGAGATGTCTGAATTTTAAATTGTTTATGGAAATTTGATTCTCAGACATGGACTTACTGGGTCATTGAGTAGGGACATTTTACTCATTCTCAATATACAGCCAAAGTACCCTCTAGAAAGTTGTATTTATCTGTACTCAGTTTTATGTGAAAGTGTTTACTATTTTTCCTATAACTGGGTATTCTCACTTAAATAGTTTGGTAACAATACTATTACAGATATTAATTAAATTGAAAAATTAAATGTCCCCAAATGTTTAAGGTATTTACTGTCTTTTGAATTTTCTCTTCTTTATCCACGTATCATTTGAGGTCTAAATGTATTGGATTGGTCAAAAAAGTTTGTTCGGTTTTTTTGTACGATGGCTCTAGTAGTTCTTAGTTGTTTTTAACTCCATTTGAAACAATTTTGTTAGATTGTATTGTGACAGCTGTCATATCAGGGTACATTAAAAATTTTATCAAAGTTGGTGAATTCTTGTGTAGCTATTTTAATATTGAAGATGGAAGAAAAGAAGCAACATTTTGGTATGTTATGCTTTATTTCAAGAAAGGTAAAAACGCAACCAAAATGCAAAAAAAGATTTGTGCAGTGTATGCAGAAGGTGCTGGGACTGATTGAACATGTCAAAAGTGGTTTGTGAAGTGTTGTGCTAGAGTTCTTTGGCTGGGCAATGCTCCACAGTTGGGTAGACCAGTTGAAGTTGACAGCGATCAAATTGAGTCATTGAGAACAATCAATGCTATATCACGCAGGACATAGCCAACATACTAAAAATATCCAAATCAAGAAAGTTATTGGTGAAAATGAAAAATGTGTCTTTTATGGAAAAAAAAAATCCAGATGAACTTTTTGGCCAACCCAGTATTAGGACAAGCTCTTCAAACTTCAGGAGTATTGTAACCCCTTGTTATATTACCAGAGAATATTTTTTTCCCTAGCTTGTTTAGTTTTCTAAACTATATGTATAGTTTATATATAGTTCTATACGTATAAAAGTTTAAAATTATATAGTGAAATATTTGCCCTTAATTCTATTATTATGCTTAGAAAGGTCATCTTCCATCTAAGGATCAGATCTATAGTCAGGTATATTCTAGAACAATATCCTTTCCAAGTATAGTCTATAAAATATTTGTGTTGGTCATTTGGGATGTTTAAAGTGGTTATTTCTTGACCTCAGTCCCAGGGATCATGATTAGACAGCTTTAGATTCGACCAGTGAGGCGGGGTGAGGTAAGGGAGAACTTAAAAATATGTAGAAATTTGCACAAATGTGTTTTTAAAAGAATTAATTTTGTTAAAATGTATGAAGTTGACTTTATAACCCCCAAAATGCTAGTCAGGTTTCCCGAAGATAGTTATCTACTTTTATTTCTCTTCATTTGTACTTCCTAACTTTTGACAGGTTTACCTTCTGAGTTATTGTTTATTTAATCCTTACTAGCTTATTAGTTTACAGAAGATCTTTATACTACCTCTTTTTCCTCCACCCCGACCCCCACAGGTTGAAAACTTGAAACGTCCCTTTCAATCTTGGTTCCAAATCCCCAGCAAAAAGAATCTGACGGATGGCTGTCTGGGTTTCCTAGGAAACGCTTGTCATGCGTTGTGTAAGAACCCCAAGGGTCATAGGCCTGCAGCTCTCTGCCGGGTGGACAGGTACCACTGGGTCAACACAAACTGATAAAGCAGTGGCTGGGCACTCAGTGCAGCAGAGCTCAAAGGAGCCACTTTATTTTATCTAAACCCAAACTAGTCTAAGGTGGAGAGGCCCATGAAACAAAAAATAATGACATTAGAGACCAGCGTGCATCATGGTGAATCCTCTTACGTAAATTATGACTGTGTTCTTAGTTGTACTTTTAATCCTTACTTAATTTCATATAAAGTTTTATGTAATACTAATGAATGTACCCAATAAGGTAATAGAATTAAGATACTAACCTGTGATAAGATTCAATGAATTATGAAAATTAACAATTTAAATAAATGTATTGTGTTTTTAATATATTCCTTGTTCAGTTTGTTGCAAGAAAATTTTAAAAGTTTGTGTTTCTTCATTATCTATTTTAAAAAAATAGATCATCATTTATGGAAGAGTGATCTTCATAATATAGTTTTTGGTTCTACTTTATTACCTGCCCTCACTTTTATTCATAAGGTCAGTGAGAGCTCATTTGAAAATTACTCCTTAAGAAAAATAATTCTCTTTTTAAAAAATTAGTTTATTTCTAAACCTTTTAATAGACTTAATCATTATGACTTGTTTTATAAGAGTGATACAGTCATCCTCTTATATATACAAATGTAAGAATATATATACAGACAACTTAAATAGAAAACCATACTAAAGGAGCTACTTGTTAAAATATTTGGATTTAACTTTACTTGATCTTAGCAAAATGAAGAAACCTAAAGTGAAACAAAGGATTACTGATATATTTAAAAGCTGTTCTATCACAAAGTATTTTATTTCCTGTAAGACTTCTTTATGATTTTTTTTTTTTAAAGGAAAACACCAGGAGGCTGGAGCAGTCTTTTAAACTTAATTTTTTTTATACAGTATAATTTGTTGAACTTAATTTTTTTTATACAGTATAATTTGTTGCTATGTAAGTTGCAGAAATGAACACTCTTCACTTTTTTTCCTATCCCTATTTCCCATGTCATTTTTTAAGACTGAGGTATAATTGACAGATAACATTATATTATTTTCAGGTATATAACCTAATTTGAATATATATGTACCCTGTGAAATGATCACCACAATAATTCCAGTTAACATCCACTACCATACATTGTTACAAACATATTTTTCTTGTGATGAGAACTTTTAAGATTTACTCTTTTAGCAATTTTCAGATATGTAATTTGTTTACTGTCAAGGTTTAACATTTATGTTCTGTCCTAGAACAATTATTCCTGTAGTTTTATCTCAGTTCTATGTTTCAAATGATTCAATGCTCATCAATAAACTTTACTATATGTGAAATTTATTTTGATTCATCTTTGGTTAGCTGGATTTTATTGTTAAGCAGCTTTTCCTTTTTTAAAAATTAAACTTTTTGAGAGAATTGTAAATTCACATGAAGTTAAGAAAGAGAGAGATCCTGTGTACGCTTCATGTAGTTTCCACCAATGGTAACATTTTATGAAATTATAATGTCACAACCAAATATTGACATTGATGCAGTCAGGGTACAGAACATTTCTATCACCCACAAGCATCCCTCTTGTTACCCTCTTATAGTCACACCCGCTTCCCTCCCATTCCCATCTCTTCCTTAACCCCCTTGACAACTACTAATCTGTTCCCCATTTCTAATTTTGTCACCTCAGCATATATTAAATGGAATCATAGGTAGGTAACCTTTTGGGATTGGCTTTCTTCACTAAACATAGTTCTCTGGAGATTCACCCAGGTTGTTGCATGTATTAATAGTTTGTTTGTTGTTATTGTGTTTCATGGTATGGATATACCAAGATTTGTTTAATCATTTAACCATTGAAGGATGACAACTGGGTTATTTCTAGTTTTGGGGATTATGAATAAAGCTGCTGTAAACATTCATGTACATAAAGTGGGTACCTAAGACTTTATTTCTCTGGGATAAGTGCCTAATAGTGCAATTACTAGGTCATATGGTAGTTGCATATGGTAGTTGCATATTTAGATTTGTAAGAAACTACCAGACTGTTTTACAGAGTGGCTGTACCATTTTATATTCCCACCAATGCATGAGTCATCTAGTTTCTCCATATTTGTGCCTGCCTTTGGTTTTACTGTTTCACATTTATCAGAATGGCTTAAGCAAAACAACAAAACAGCAAAAAACCCAAAACAAACAAACAAAAATAGTGTTACCTCACTGTAGTTTTAATTTACATTTCCTTCATGGCTAATGATGTGGAACGTCTTTTCATGTGCTTATTTACCGTCTTTATATCCTCTTTGGTGAAATGTCTGTGTATGTCTTCTGGCCCCTTTAAAAATTGGATTATTTGCTTTTTAATCTTTAATCATTGACTTTTGAGAGTTCTTTACATATTTCAGATACTTGCCCTTTGTCAGAAATGTGGTTTAAAAATATTTTCTTCAGTTTGTAGCTTGTCTGTTCATCCTTTTAATAGGGTCTTTTGCAGAGTAAAATTTAAAACAATTTAAGTCTGATTCATTAGTTTTTCATTTTATGGATTGTGCTTTGCCATCAAGCCTAACATCTCTGACCAGGCCTAGATCCCGAAGATTTTCTATTTTTTCCCCCCTAAAAGTATTATAGGTTTATGTTTAAATCCATGATCCATTTTAAATTAAATTTTGTATGGGTAGTGAGACTTCAGTTGAAGTTCATTTTCTTTTTTTTTTCTGTGAATATCCACTTGCTCCAACCCTGTTTGCTGAAAATGTAATTGTTTTTGCATTTGTGAAAATTCAGTTAAGCATGTATGTGTTGGTCTGGTTCTATCTTTATTTCCTTCCATTGATCTGTGTATTTATTTCTGCCAATACCACAGTCTTGATTACTGTAGCTCTGTAAGTCTTGAAATTGGGTAGATTGATTCTTCCCACTTTATGCTTTAAAAAAAAATTATTTTAGCTATTCTGCTTTTTCTGCCTTTCTATAAAAGCTTTAGAATAAAGTTTTGTCTATATCTATAAAAAATCTTGCTGATGTTTTAAAAGGAAATGCTTTACACTTGTATATCAATTTGGGGAAAATCAACATCTTTGCTAGGTTGGGTCTTTCAATCCAAGAACATAGTATGTCTCTATTTAGATTATCTTTAATTTCTTTCATCAACATTTAATTGTTAGCATACAAATCTTATACATGTACTTGAGATTTATACCAAGAATTTTATTTCTGAGTAGTTCTAAGTGGTGGTATTTTAAATTTTGGCATCTATCCGTGTTCACTGGTAATATTTATAAATGCATTTGACTTTTGTGTGTTTGCTTTTTGTCCTGTGACCTTGATGAACTCATTAGTTTCAAAAATTTTTTATATTTACTTTAAAATTTTTATAGATTCCTTAGGATTTTCTAGGTAGATAATAATGATATCTGCATATAGGGACAGCTTTATTTCTTCCTTCCCAATCTGGTGTCTTTTTTTTTTTTTTTCTTGCCTTGTCGTAGTGGCTAGAACTTTCCACACTATGTTGAATGAGAATAGCGAGAACAGACATCCTTGCCTTGTTCTAACCTTAGGGAAATGCAGTCAGTCTTTCACTATTAATAGATATTTACCATTTTTGTAGATGTTCTTATAGCAAATTGAGGAAATTCCCCTCTCTATCTTTCTGACAGTTGCAATTATAAATGGGTCAAAGCTTGACAAATGCTTTTTCTGCATCCATTGTTATAACCTTCTGATTTTTCTGCTTTAGCCTGTTGATATATGAATTACAGTTTCTAAAAAAATATTGGACCAGCTTTGTCTCTATGTATTGTGGTGTATAATTATTGTATTATTGAATTTTATCTGCTAATATTTTAAGGGGTTATTGGCCTCTATACTCATGAATAATATTAGTCTGTATTTTTGTATTGTCTTTGGTTTGGGTATCATGGTAATAATGTAAATATGCTATAAATGTATATAAATGTTATATATATATACATTATAAACACTACATAAAATAACTTGGGAAGTGATCCCTCTTATTCTGTTTTCTGGAAGTGAGCATGTACAATTAGTGTTCATTCTGTTTTTAAATGTTTGGTAGAATTATACGGTGAAGCCATCTGGGCCTGGGGATTTCTTCTTTGGCTTTTAAAAATATGAATTCAATTTCCTTAATAGTTGTAATGCTATTCAAATGATTTATTTTATATTGGATGAGTTATGGTAGTTTGTGTTTTTTTGAGGAATTGGTCCATTTTATCTGTCAAATTTATTTTTCGTGGAGTTGTTGTTTATATTTCCTTATTATCCTTTTACTGTCTGTTGTGATATCTCTGCATTGATTCATGATAATGGTAATTTGTATTTTCTTTCTTTTCCATTGTCAGTTTTGCTAGAACTTTGTCAATTTTATTGACCTTTCTAAAGAAAACAGTTCTTTGCTTTATTAATTTTTTTCCTATTGTTTTTCTGTTTTCAATTACATTGATTTCTGCTCTTTATTACTTTCTTCTGCTTGCTTTGGGTTTACTTTGCTCTTTGTTTTCTAGGTTCTTGAGGTAAGAGCTTAGGTTATTGATTTGAGACTTTTCCTATTTTCTAATGTATATGCTACAAATTAGTACTAGAAGTTTCCCTCTCAGCACTGCTTGAAATGTGTCCCACAAGCTTTTTTTTTTTTTTTAACCTCACCCGAGGACATTTTTCCATTGCTTCTAGAGAGAGGAAGGGAGAAAGAGAAACATCGACACAAGAGAGAAGCATCGATCTTTTGCCTACCACATGTGCCCAGACTGGGGATTAAACACCAGCCTACGCATGTGCCCTGACCAGGAATCTAACCCACAACTCTTCAGTTGGTTACTGGATGATGATCCAACCAACTGAGCCACACTGGCCAAAGCTAACTTTATGTTCACTTTACATGGCCATTCATTTCAATGTATTTTAAAGATTTTACTTATATATTTGTCTGTCTGTCTGTCTATTTATTTATTTATTTATTTATTTATTTATTTATTTAACCAACAGGCACACTGCCCAGGGCTAACTTTATATTCACTTTTCATGATCATTCATTTCAATGTATTTTAAAGATTTTATTTATTTATTTACTTACTTTCAGAGAAAGGAGAAGAGAGGAAGAAAGAGAGGGAGAGAAACAGACATGTGAGAGAAACCTCAATGGGTTGCCTCCCACACACCCCAAACTGGGGACCTGGCCCACAACCCAGGCATGTGCCCTGACTGGGAATCAAACTATTGACCCTTTGGTTTGCAGGCCAGTGCTCAACCCACTGAGCCACACCAGCCAGTGCTCATTTCAATGTATTTTTAAAAGTTTCTTTGAGATGACTTCTTTGACATTTAGAAGCATGTTGTTTAGTTTCTAAGTATTTTGAGATTTACTTCTTATTTTTCTGTTAGTGATTTCTAACTTGATTCCATCCTGGTTTGAAAATATACTCTGTATGTCTTCAATTCTTTCAAATTTTTTCTATACCCTAGGATAAGGTTTGTCTTAATACATATTCATTGGGCATGTGAAAGAATGTGTTCTGCTGTTGGCTTAGGACAGTGTTCCATGAATGTTAATTAGTACTATTGATTGATAGATAATATTGAGTAGTTTTATATCCTTGATGATTTTCTGTCTAGTTGCTCTATAAATTGCTGGGGATAGGTGTTGAAATCTCCAACTATAATTGTGATATGTCTGTTTCTCCTTTCAGTTCTATCACTTTTTGTTTTACATATGGTATAGCTCTGTTGTTTTATGTATACACATTTAGGACTGCCATGTTTTCTTGGTAGATTAACCCTTTTATCACTAATGTCCTTCTCTGTCTATGATAATTTACTTTTCCCTGATGTCCCTTTATCTGATATTAATATAGCCACTCCTGCTTTCTTTTTATTAATGAGCACATGGTATATCTTTTCCCTCCTTCTACTTTTCAGTCTGCTTATATTGTTATATTTGAAGCGAGTTTCTTGTAGATAGCATATAGCTAAATCATATTTTCTGCCAATTCCTGTCTTTCAATTGGTATATTTAGAATATTTATATTTATTATAACTATGCTAGGTCTCAAGTTTGACATTTAATTTTTGTTTTCTGTTTGTCCTCCATTTTTCATTTGTTTTTCTTTCCTTGCCTTCCTGTGGACTACTTGAATATTTGTTGAAATTTCATTTTGGCTTTTTATAATTTTTTTCTTAAAGAATAACTTTGTTTTATTATCATGATTCATAAAAACAAACAGGGTAAAACAGTTCAAGGAAGTGCACACAGATGGTGTCCTGTTTCAAGTCCCAAATTTATTCTTTTTTTGATGGGCAGTGGGAACTGAGCAATGATGTCATCCAGAGGCAGTTCTGTTGTTACCAGTGTTCTTTCATCCAAAAGATCCATAAAGAGTAGAAGCTTATATATCTTAGTAATTTTAAAGGCATGGGTTATGTGCCTCCTGATGATATCTGATTTACTCATGGGAGGAAGTGGATTGTACAGGTTTGGTCATTTGGAAGAAGCAATGACTTGTTGATGATGTTGAACATGTAGGTGCCATGGAGAAGAATATGCATTGGTCACTTGGGATGAAAACTCATGTGCGTGGTGGGATTATGCCTTTAGAGCCAAAAGTGATGAAACACCTGCATCTGGATGGTCTGGCTCTACTCTATATATTGTTTGTCTAGGGTGCTGTATTCAAATATCTGCTGGTCAGAATGAGCAGTGACGAAGTTGTTGGTATTGGGGGTGATGGCCAGAGCAGTCACATGGAAATTGTAAGCAGACACTGTACAGTGAAGTTTTAGATGTTTTACTTGTACACATGGACTCCAGCACTGGTACCTGATGCAGCTAGCCAATTTCCTCTGGACTGGCTGCCAAAAGACACACAGACCCTACCATCTCTGAGTGAGGCTGGAAAGTATGTAGGTGCTTAAAGCCTGATTCCAGCAGGTGAATGATATGTAGAGACCCTTGATTTGATGCCACAAAGAGCTTTGTTGAATCTTTGGTAAAAAAAATCTGAAGGGCAGAGTGAGGAACTACTGAAATTTTGGAAAACTTTTGGAGGCTTATGTTGTCGTGTTCATAATTCAACCGATAGAGAAAAAACCAAGAAGCTGTAGAATAGACTATCCAACTTCCACATGGGGAAATACAGTTGCAAAGAATGTTCTTGGGACCCTTTCTCTTCAGGTGCAGTAAATGATCTGCATCTTTTAGAGTGTGGAAGGGTATCCCCATGCCTTCTTGTTGCAAATGTAGATCCCAGTCGCCAAAGATCTAAGTGACAAGAAAACTAGAAGAGGAGAAGCTGCCTCTTTTCAACAGGAGAGATGTGGATGGAGAAAAGTGATATTTCAGGCAGTAGCATCATAATTCTTTACCTCCAGTTCTTCCATGAGAGAATGAATGGCTAAGTGTGTGTCATTGCTTCCAAATATCAGTGCTGTAAGGCCGTGGGCCATGGTTTGCACATTGTGAGTATGATGCTGAAGTGGTTTGTTTGCACCCACCTCTTCTCACTGCTGTTGAAAGTCACAGACACCAGCTGAAAACAGAACACTGTCCTCTCAGCTGTGCTCACAATGAAATTGTCTTCTTGATCAGATAGAATAATAGACTGTATGTTAGCATTTGTGATGAGATGGTTCTTTAAAAGTGTCCTGGTAACTGAGTCTCAGAACTGCACTTCCCAGCAGTGCCACCTGATAAGGAGGCCACACCCCACATGATACATTTCTGCGCATACACATATACTGCCTATCCACAAGCAACTTTTGAATACTGCTACCTGATTTCACATTAAACAACAGTAATGTAGTCCATGGAGCCAGTGCAATGTGGGTACCAGAGAGGTGCCAGCTGAGATTCCAGATGTGACTTTTTTTATCAAAATTTCTTTCAATCTGGATATTGCCTGGGATGACCTGAAATAGTATTACAGATCTATCTTCACAGCCAACCAAAAATCGAGACCCACTGGGGCTGGCAGCTATGTTCCAAATTGGTCCTACAGAGGCATCCACAGGATACTTGAGGTTTAATGACTGCAAATCATACTCGATAATCTCTGTTGAGTCCAGCACTAAAGGGTTTCTGTCCTGTTGCCCAACACATAGCTTCTGTAGCTTGAGACTCATGAGCTTTTAAAAATTTCTTCTGAAAGTAGTTTGCTGACAAGGTATATCATAAATTTCAACAGTGCCATCTGTTCTTGAAACAGCCAATCTATTTGGTTATGGTAAGCCACATAGCAGATGCCTGATGGAAAATACTTAAAGAAATGAATCTGACTCCCAGCCAAGATGGAGGCCTAGACTGACACATTCTATCTCCCTCCACAACTAAGAAGGAATACAACTACCACAAAACCAGAAATAGCCAGAAGTTCCAGAAAATAAATGGAATTCCAATGTATGAAGTTATAAAGAAGTGGTGCTCATCTGGATAGGTGGGAGGGGTGAAGCCAGAGTGGAGAGGTCAAGCTGTGCTTGCAGCTGCAGCAGTGGTGACAGCAGCAGGATGGCGGTAAACACAGACACCTGTATTTAAGTGGGGCGAGAAGTGCCTGGGGAGCACCCCCGGCTGCAGACAAGACCCATCAGCTTGCGATTCCAATGCCGGGAAAGGCAGACCCCCATTGCCTTGGACTGTGAGGCCCGGAGGAGGAGGCTCCTGGTCTCTTAGCGGAGAATGAACATTAGGAATCCATCTTGGACCCCCCCCCCCCCAGAAAATGCCACAGCGTGGTGGAAAGGGTCACCCAGTTGTGACGAGTGCATGGGGCTCCGCCCCCTATAGCGTAGGAGGTGTGACAGCCCAGTCCAGGAAGCAAAGGTAGACACAAAAGTGTCAGGATGGCCCTGGCTGCTGTGGCTCAGTGGATTGAGAATTGGCCTGTGAGCCAAGTGTCATTGGTTCGATTCCCAGTCAGGGCACATAACTAGGTTGCATGTCAGGTCCCCAGTTGGGGGCACGAGTGAGAGGCAACCACACAGTGATGTTTCTCTCCCTCTTTCTCCTTTTCCCTCTCTCTAAATAAAAAATAAACAAATAAATTAATATAAAAAAAATAAACTGTCAGGATGGCACAGATCATGATAGCGATCCTGGTGACTCAGCTGACCAGACAGCAAATATCTAATCTAATGGCTCAGCAGATAGGAAATTTTTCTGAGGCACAGTTCAGAGCTTTGGTTATAAAAATGCTTACAGACCTAATAGCAGATCTTAAACAAGACAGGGAAGGAATGAAGGCTAGTCCTGCTGAAATGAATGAAAACACATATGGAACTAGTGGTGAGGGAAAGAAAACCAGGGATCAAATCAACAAATCAGAACAAGGGAAGGAACAAACAGTCAACCAGTGCAGAAAGAGGAAACAAGAAGTGAGGAAAATGAGGAGAGGCTCAGAAACCTATGGGACAGCTATAAGCAAACGAACATTTAAATAATAGGATTGCCAGAGGGCGAAGAAGAAGAACTAGAAGTTGAAAAATTATGTGAAAAAATAATGAAGCAGAACTTCCCTGACTTGGGAAAGGAAATAAGACTTACAGGTCCAGAAAGCACAGAGAGTTCCAAAAAAACTGGACCCAGGGAGAACCACACCAAGACCCATTATAATTAAAATGTCAAAAATTAAGGATAAAGAGAGAATCTTAAAAGCAGCAAGAGAGAAGAAAATAATTATGTACAAAAGGATCCCAATTAGACTATCAGCTAATTTCTCAAAGGAGACTCTGCAGGCAAGAAGGGACTGGCAAGAAATATTCAAAGGAATAAAAAGCAAAAACCTATAACCATAATTACTCTATCCAGTGAAGCTGTCGTTCAGAAGAGAAGGGCAGAGAAAGTGCTTCCAGGACAAAGTAAAACTGAAGGAGTTCATCAGATCCAAGCCACTGTTATATGAAATGTTAAAGGGACTTGTTTAGGAGAAAGAGGATCAAAACTATGAACATTGAAATGAAAACTGTATCACAACAACCAACAACAGAAGCTAGGGAACTGAAGCAAAGGCAAACTAAGTAGGCCACGAGAGTGGAAAAAGAATTATAGGTATGGGGAACATCATGGGGGGAGGTCAGGAGGGAGTGGAGTAGGTAGGAAGATGTTGAGAAGAACTATATGCACAACCAATGGGCATGGACTAAGGGGAGGAAAAAACTCGAGGGAGGGGGGTCGCTGGGTGGAGGGGAACAAAGGGAAAAGAAATTGGGACAACTCTAACAGCATAGTCAATAAAGCATATTAAAAAAAAAAAGAAATGAATCTGAGGTATGATAAATTCATTTATTCCTGTGGATGGGCATTCTCTTCTTTCTGCCCTGGCCCCACATGTACATGCACTCCTGGGTTCTTCCCAGAAGTGCTTGCAGTGCCTATCTATAGAATTTTTTAATATAGATTTTTGAATGTATCTTTTTGTATAGCTTCCTTAGTGGTATCGCGTTATTACGTAACTTGTCATGGTCTACCAGTGTAGTCATTTTATCAGTTCACATGAAGTATAGAAAAGAAAGCTGAATTCCCATTATGTTGTATTATCCTCTTCCCTCTATAATTATATTAAATATTTTCTCTACATATATTTAAAGCTACATCAGAAGTATTATAATTTTTACTTCAACCACCAAACATAATTTAGAAAGTTTATTGTAGTTATCCTTATTTTTTTTTCTTGCCATGTTTTTTCTTCCTGGTGTTCCAGAGTTCTTTCATTTCCTTTCTTTTTAAATATTATTTTTTAGCCTTCCTCTAGGTTATGTTGGCTTGTGACACAGTCTTTGTTTTTCTTTACCCACAAATGTATTCATTTTCTCTTCATTCCTGAAGAATATTTTCACTAAATTGATGATTCCTTTATGTGCTAAAAAAATGTGCCACTTCTTCCTGGCTTCTGTGGTTTCTAATGATAAATCTGTCATTTAAAAATTTTTTGACTGTAGACAAGGTGTCATTTTTCTCTGGCTACTTTCAAGATTTTTTTTTTTCTGCTTTTAGTTTTCAGAAGTTTAATTATGATGTATCTTTGGGTTTATCCTGTTGGGATTCACTCAGCTCTTTGAATCTATAGGTTTATGTCTTTTCCCAAATTTTAGTAGTTTTCACCCACTATTTCTTTGAGTACTTTTCAACCTGCCCACTTTCTCTTCTCCTGAGACTTTGATCAGACTCAAATGTTAGATCATTTGTTATAGTAGAATAGGTTCCCAAAGGCACTATGCACTCATTTGTTCCGTCTTTTTTCTCTTGTTCTATATAAAAATCCACTGACTCCACTCACCCCATTCCTTCCATTTTACTGTTAAGCTTATCCAGTGAGCTTTTTAGTTTATTTTCTGTATTTTTCAGTTTTAATTTCCATTTGGTTCTTCTTTATTTTCTATTTCTTTGCCTGTGGTTTTATAGACCCTTGCTGAGACTTTGTTTTATATTATTTTTTTTGAGCCTGTTAATAATTGTTTGTTGAGACATTTTTATGATGGCTCCCTTAAAATCGTTGACATATATAATTCTAATATCTTTGTTATCTTCATGTTGGCATCTATTTATTGTCTTTTTTCACTCATTTTCTTTCTGGTTCTTAGTATGATAAGTGATTTTTGACTGAAACATCTACATTTTTGATGTTATAAGACTTGAAATCTTATTTAAAGTTTGGATTAGCTGATTTCCTTTGCCACCTTTCAGTGCAGCACATAGCGGGACCAGAGTGTGCTGCCTTGTTACTGACCAGGGGGAGATAAAAGTCCAGCTTCCTCACTTGGCCTCCATTAATACCTCAGGAAGAGATTATTCATACCTGCTGGACAGGTATGGGAGTTCCAGCTCCCTACATGGTGTTCACTAATACTTTGGTGAGGATGGCCTTATTACCAATGGGCAGTGGTGAAAGTTCTGACTCTTCATTTTGCCTCTGCTGATGCCACTCCCGTGGAAGGGTGGTGGTGAGGGGACTCATTACTGCCATATGTTGGTAGATGTCTAGATTTTTCACATGGTCTCCACTGACATCATGGGGTAGAGGGGAATTTGTTACTGACCTTTGGGGATGAAAATGTGAACATCCCAACACTCTGCTTGGTCTTTTCTGGCATTACCACAGGAGGAGGTTCGGTGCCTTGTTACAGGCTAGTGAAGGGGAAGTCTAGACTCCCCACTCAACCTTGGCTTTATTTGTTTTTGGTCTGTGATGTTTGGCTGGAGTAAAGCAGTCAATGTCTAAAAGTTTTCTATCTTGCTAGGCTGCCCATTTCTCAGTCCTTTGGCTGGATAGAGCAGGCTTTTGTGAAGCTCTTTTGGTCTGTGCTCACTGTTGTTTTGGGTCACTGTTTTTTTATTTTTTGTTTCTATCATTCATATGGGGACCTGAGGGATTATAGTGCTTTCTTGTCTACATGTGTACATACACTTTTTTTATTTCTTTTTTTATTATAACTGAGAATTTGAAGTTTTGAGTATGTTGTTATGTATTGCTTTTTGTTTTTGTTTTCATTAATTGGTTCCAATACAGGCTGCAAAGGAAATAGTATGTACCATCAGAAGTAGGAGACCTCAGCTGGTCAGAAGTATTGAGTCACTTTGTGATGCTTCTATTATATTAGCAAACTTTGATGCCACTCAGTGGAAGACTCAGAGAAGTACGTGTGTAAAGAATGAGCGTTCACTTCCAGCTATGTTACTTTCTGTGGGGATACATTAATTTTGAAACCCATATGTAAATATCTTTAAGATCACTAGCGGTACTGTAATTACAGATATGAAGGTCCTGATGATTCCAATTCATACGTGATCCAAAACTTAATTTTTATCTAATAGCTTCACCCCCCTCTGCTTTTCCACTTAATACCCTTTGGTGCGACTGATAATAAGTGACTGCACTGACGTCATCATTTCATTTCTCTGGGTAATCTTCCATTGCACAGAATTGTATAGAAGCAAGTCTTTCAACTGAATAATTAAGAGTTTTTCAGGTCAAAAGTGTTTTAAAGTAGTGTTAGTTACTCACTGTGCCCTTGGAGTTAAAAGCAAAAAGGCTTCCGTTTCCTCCATGGAATGCCTTACACGTAATCCATCACTCTTCTTGTTGTGTCTGTACAATAACTATAAGCTGCTGTAGTTTTTGGTTATATGCCTTCACTTATCAGTATCTTTCTCCGCATGCTTTAATAATGATATTGCTTTTTCTGTTCAGAATCATAGCTTCCCATTCAAATTCTCACTACTTTGAAATAAGAATGAGACTTCTCGTTGTGTTCCTCTAAGCAAACAAAAAATATCATCAAGTCCTTTAGTTCTTTTTAAATAGTAATATGGAAGGAGTATATTATGTCATTATCTAATGTAATTACTCTTTTAAAAAGCATGTAATTATTTTAAGGTACTCAGCCTGGCCCTCAGGTGGAATGTGGTCTGCTAAGCAGGGGCAGGTAACCTGCAGGTGCACTGTAAGCCATGCTGACCATTGCATGCTCTGACCCTGAGCTGCATTGTGTCCAGAGCCCTAGGGCCTTCGTTTCTAAGTCAGGGCCTAAATCGCGGATCAGCCACAGGTCGGGTCTGTGGCCTCTGCTGAATGGTGCTTTAATTCAGTGCTATTCCTCGGTTCTGGTTGTCACTGAAACCTCTTTACTTTAAGTACAAAAGACATAAGTCGTTTAAGTTTTAGTTTGAAATGAAAGGTGTGGTGGGGCATGGATTTCCCAGGCAGAGTGAGAACAATCAACCATGCAGTCTATACTCTGAGCTGAGTAGAGAAGGAGGAGAGGCCAATAGACTAGAACTCTCAATGAGTTTGAAGACTGTTTAATAAGTGTGCAGGAGAAGAGGTTTGATTACAATGTGGAATTTCAGATTTCTAAGAAGGTGTAGTTTTCAGAAATTAGAAACTATACAGTATAATCTGCATAAATGATTTACTAAGAGAAAATTGAATTACCTTGGAAAGAGATGAAGGATTTTATGAATATAAAGTGACTTTATATATAGATATATCCTCTGCATTTTGAATTCTACCTGCAACTACTTCATTTTTAAAATCACCTTTTAATCAAGATTTCTCTAATTCTGTCCAGAAGTAGTTCGTGTGTGTTTTATTTGAGGTGGACCTTCTAAATAGTGGTAGGGATGAGGAAGTCAGGCCGAGCAGAAATAGAATAAACTAGCATGCGCTGTAGTACTGAGGAGATATAGGTGACGAGTTATTTGGTGCCTTTACAAAGTTTATGTGCCAGTTGGGAAGAAAGTCAATTAGCTATGGAACCTCCTAACCTCACTGTAATTTTCACTTAGAAGTTGCTTTTGAAGAGGATAAAATCTTTCTTACTCCCAAAATGGTCCTTTTAGAATCAGTGGAGATATTGTGGATGGGATGGGCATTACTGGTGTTGAAGGTGTCTTCAGAAGGTAAGTGATGTAACATAAGGAAAAGACGATGATTTTTGATGTCACAATAATTATTTGGATAGTCGATTTCTATAGATTATAGAATTTCTTGCTAGAATTACATCTCGGTGCTTTGCCAGTACTAAGGAACAGACCCTGGGTGAAAACCATAACCATTTCCCCTTTTTTCAGATAACCTGGGACCTCCTCCAGTATATCATATGTACTGTCCTTCTCAACTTCTTCTGGAAGCATCCCACCTTTGCCTTTAGTACCTCTGTTCTAGCTAACTCTTCCTTTTTACTGCTGAAACTCCTATTGGGCGCTCATAGTTGGGCTTATATGCCTCCCCAAAGGAGCTCGTGGTCCACTTCTAATGTCTGCTAAAAGAAATCTGCAGTTCCCCGTATCTTTCCCACCATAGGTCTATATACTCAACTTTTAATGGGGCAGAGCCTAGTCAAAGTAAAGTAATAATTAGCGTAATGAATGACTGAAAGAAGTATTTTGTAGTATTGTATTATTATATTTGCAGATATTTTAATTAAAGTATAGCTGACATACCATATTACATTAATTTCAGGTGTTATACGACATAGGGATTCAACATTTAGGTACCATACTAGATTGATCATAATCTAGTCACCATAGGTTGCCATACAAAATTTTTACAAGATTATTGACTATATTCCCTGTGTTGTATATGACATCCCTGTGAGTTATTTATTTTATAACTGAAACTTTGTATTCCTTAATCCCTTCCACCTTTTCATTCATCTCCCACCCCCACCCCACGGCAACCATTAGTCTGTTCTCTGCATCTATGAGTCTGTTTCTGATTTCTTTTGTTGATTTTGTTTTTTATTTTAGATCCCACATAGAAGTGAAATCATAGCATACACGCCTTTCTTTGTCTGACTTATTTCACTAGTATAATACCCTTTATGTCCATCTAACAGCTCTTGCTGTTGCTTGGGGAGACACATCTGAAGAAAATATTGCTAGGGCTGATGTCAAAGAGGTTACTGCCTATGTTTTCTTCTAGGAGTTTTTATGGCTTTTAGGTCTTACATTTAAGTCTTTAATCCATTTTGAGTTTATTATTGTGTATGGCGTAAAAACGTTGTCCAGTTTTAGTTTCTCACATGTATCTGTCCAGTTTTCCCAACACCATCGAAGAGGCTCACTTTCCCAGTTGTGTACCCTTGTCTCCTCTGCTATGGATTGAGTAAGCATATAAGTGTGGGTTTATTTCTGGGTTCTCTATTCTGTTTCATTTAGACATATATTTGTATTCATTTTAGAAAATTCTACTGAAAGCCCACTCTGCCGAGTACTACACTCTTTGAGATATTAATTTGGAAGTTATTATCAAGAATGGTCTGAGTATACCACACATGAAGCTAGCCAGCTAGATATCTAGACAGACAGACAGATAGCTATGGAAAACATTGGTGTGTAACAAAGGCCATATTTATAATGTGGTTGTAGATGCCGTGAGAAAACCACGGAGGTTAAGAGAAGCTCTCGGGAAACCCTGTTAACCATTGTAGAGGTAAAGTATATGACAAGAAACTCTTTATTCCGCTACCTGATGGACTGTATCTTGTCAACAAGACACTGATTTGAGGCACAGTGCTTCATTTTAAAGTGCTGGGCCGGTGCCCAGCAGCGGAGGGTGGGGTTGCACACATCAGAAAGACTGGTTTGGAATGCCTGCAGTTCCCTCAGGTTTCTTACAGTGTTAGAGCAGAATAAGCAGTCTCTAGTCTTTAATATGCAAATCAGCACCTCTGCATCTCAGACCCTTCTTTTGGTATTCATTGTCTTCAGAATGGAGTCCATTGCAGGACTGAGAGAATTGAAGTTGTCTCCTTTCCCCCTGCCAGGTTCAGAACCGTGTAGTCAGACACATGGACATCAAAGTCAGCGTGTTGTTAGTGGAGGCACGTGCTTGAGGAGTGAGGGCCAGACTGGCTTGCATCTGGGCCTCTCTGCTGTCCTAGCCTTGGGACGGTCACCCAGTGGGGGTTTGAACCTGCAGGTCACACACACGCCATTAGGCTCTCTGTCTCATGTTAAGTAGGGCAGAAAGGGGAGTCAGTCATGAAATTTCCAGTGTTTCTGACCCTGGCTCTACCCAGCAGGAACTGTGTCCCTAAGGCAGTCATTGACCATCCTGGGAAAAGGTATGTGCAGCAAGAGGTGAGGAGTCTTCCTCCTCAGGGAAACGTGGCAGGTGGAGGACGGGCATGCTCACTTCCTTACATTCTTTAGGTTTTCGTTCCTTCAACCTGGTGGTGCTGGGCCTGGCTGGACTTCAGTGTCACCTGTGCTGTCTTTAAAAAATATTGATGCTGACCAAATGCAAACCAAATTTTTAGGGATGCTTCATGAACACTGACATATTTTAAATGCTCTTCCACTGTGCAGCCAGAGTTGAGAATCATTGTCTTTAATTCACTGGCATTAACCACTAAGCCTCTGATCAGGTACCAAGGGTGGGGCTGTATCCTGTGTAGAGTGAAATGAACAGTCTGTTAGGATGGTCCTTTGTCCACCCTTATGAACCATAGGCTTCTTTATAGATCTTGGGAGTGCTGGTGGCATTATAAATTTTTGCTAGAAAGGGGCTGCTGAAAAGGATCCCAATAGTATGTTGACAATTTAAATACGAGGCTATGCTGTTGCCAAAGCTGAATAAAATGCATTCCCTCTTCTTTTTTCCATCTCAGTTATGTTTCTACATACTATTTATTACAGTTTGCCATTGATTCTTCAGTAAGAGTAAATGATAACCTGGATGTCTCCATAATGTAGAAATGAAAGTCTAAAGTCAAATTGTCTTGCCTTTTTGTGTTTAAGGTAAAAAGTCCAAACTTTTCAAATTAGTTTAAGATCCAAAGAAGTTTAAACGATTCCCCCATATGTTCCTCTGCTCACTATCAGGCAGAAGGGTCTTTCACGCCTGGGTAGATCTGGGCTTCCTTTAGGAACCGTGTGCTGAGTGAACACTTGCTGCTGGAGGGTCGTTTCTTCAAGGACTCAGAAGAGTTCTTAGTCAAATGTCAGAGTGCTCCTGCACCTCAATCTTTTGATAGTCATGGGATATCAAGTGAGAGAAGTAACAGTGGCCAGGTCACCGAGGGGTTCCTGCGGCATTGTAAGGACTTTAGATTTTGCTGAGTGAGATGGAAACTACTGGAGCGTTTTGAGCCTGAGAAGTGACTTGCATCTCCACCTGCAATACCTGTGTCACTGAAAAGGTCACCATCTCGTGATTTGTGTATTTTATACTGAGGTACCCAATGTTCCCTCCGTGAATGTTCAAATTTCCTGAAATCATTTGATTGTCCCAATCTTTCCGAGTAGTTTTCCAATCGAAGGCTGTGCATCTTCAGCTTTAGGACAGTGCTTCTCAGTGGCAGCAGGTGTCCCAAGTCCTGTGGATGCCATTCCAGGCCCCTCTCTTGTATTCATTGCTTTTCCCCTCTTAGGTTTCACTGGGCCACAGTCACTGTTTCTGATAGAATATCAGTGAAAACATCTCCTTGCTCACCAGATCCCTCTTTTAAAAGCGCTTTGACTAAGGTGTGTTTCCCTTTCCCTCTCAGCGCCTTTTCTCATCTGGCCTTCACGATTGCTTTTTCTTCATAAAAGACCATTGTATCCTCCAAGATTTTAATCAGTTCCACTAAGGAAATCTCTTTTTTTGACTCAGAGTTTCTTAGCCAAGGGCAGTTCTGTCTCCTAGAGGATAGTTGGCAATGTCTAAAGACATTTTTGATTTTCATAATGGGGCAGAGGGTTGAAGAGGATACGCTCGACATTTAGATGATTTCGGCCAGGGAGGCCGCTAAACGTCCTGTGTACAGGGCAGCCTTCGCAACCGTGAGGTCTCCGGTGCTGCGACCCATGCAGCTCGATGTCGAAACCTAAGTTACCAGAGAGGGGGTCGACCCGAAGATTAAAAGAAAAACACAGACACAAGACACAAGATTAATGCAAAGCAGGGGTCAGGTGGTCCATTGCTCTTGGATGGAGAGACAGTGACGCAGGCCTGAGTCCACCAAGTTTATTTATAATGTATAATTACATCAGCTACTGACATCAGCCGTCAGGAGGTAAAAATAACAAGTGAAATTTCTAAGAAACGAAATGATGAGAAACTCCTGAGAAAGCTGTAGGCGGAGTGTTCTCAGATTATCTTGCAAGTAGCCCCTGCTGCAATCTAGTGGTCAGGATGTTCCCTTCTCCTGCTTTGTTTCCAGCCCCCACAGCCCCAGCCTTGGTCATCAAAAGGCTACATGTTGCAGACGTATTCAGTCAGGCAAGACCTTGCAAATACCTGATCCGGACCAAGCGAGTTGGCCTTCCTTTTGTAACATCGGTTTTCACCGTCCCCTATAGTCCAGCCCCCAAATGTGCACAGCGCCGGGACTGAGACACCGTGCTCTCGCTTAATGGGTCTGTATTCCTGTGTTGTCTTCTCTCAGCCACTTCTGTCCTAACAGGCAGACTGCAGTATATCTTTCAGATCACTTTTTTCTTGATTTTAGAGTTTGCATATATGATTTCTAACATAAGTCCGTGGGTTGGAAATACTTTGTGGTGTTTCTCTGCTTCAACCCAAAAAGACCATATAGTCTCTTTATAATTGAGGCCTTCGTTCCTTTTCATTAGTCTATTAATAAAAGATTCCTTCCTTTGGCAGTGAAACTGGTTTGAATCTCTGAAATCTAAAGCCATGCCAGTGTTCAACTTGAAATCACACAGGGGCCCTGAACTTATGGTCAAACTACTTATATTCATAGTCCGTCCCTCCACATTTTTTAATGGGCTTGTAGGACACTCAGAACCACAGATACAGATACCAGAGTTTGGTACTGCTGATTCAGTACATTAAACATGTAATGCTAAATACATTGTACAGTCTCAGCCTGAAGACCTGCTGAGAAACACAGTAAAGCCATCAGTAAAAAAGTGTTCTAACTTTATAATGCTGGAATATCCTGCAACATCCCTCATGCCTAGAATTGAGTCTTCAGTTTTTATTAAGACCTGCATGGTAAGCACTTGCTAAGACATATTTTTAAACATGTTGATGCTTATAAACATCAGAGGGAGTCAGCTGTTCTGAATTGTCAAGGTCATAAATCCCGCATGACGTCACTTACTAAAATTTATGATGTAAAGCCACTTGCTCTGGCCATACCAATTATTTGCTATTAAAATTTTTCTCCATGCATAACTTAAAATGCCAACCACAGCACTAGATCTTGGGTTTTGAGGAGCTTTCAATAAATTAGACCTTTTTCTCTTCACTCAAAGTTGGAAGTAATTGAGAAAGAAAAAAAAAAAAAAGAAGAGCTTTGGGAATGGGAATAGGATAGAGATCAAAATGTCAGGTTATTACTATGAAAACTCTGGAGAACAAGACTTAGGAGTGAGGTCCAAATAGGGTTGCTAGTGCTGTCAAACTCATAGCCTAGCCTAGCCTCGTGAGTTAGAATTGGGCCTGCAAAGTAAATGCCCTTACCCAGGACAGGGTGAGAGAAGAAGGAAAGTGACTAGTGCTTATCTCCTTTTACTAGATTAGTTTCACCACATAAGGAAACATGAGTCAAGGGATTTCACTGCCCCCAACCGTGGCATGGGAATGAATTCATTCAGAATGGGATAAGAAGCCCAGAGCATCATACTACTGTAGGTTCCTCCATAAGGAAACAAGAAGTTTACCCCTTCCCCCAATCAACTACCATATGACTGGCCTCTACCAGTTTTATAATAGTGTTCCTACTGTTACTAAATACATTATCAAGTTGCATTTTGTTCTTCTGACAGGTATGTTCTCCTCTCTAGGTCCTCCTGTATGATCCTCTCTTTGACTGGACCGTGAACCCTTTGAAAGCTTTGTACTCACAGCAGAGGCTGGGAAGGAAACTGAGCTCCCCTTCGCTCTGAATGCAGATGACCAGGAATGCAAACAATCTTGGGTGATCAGTATTTTAGGAAGAATGTCAGTTGCTCAGATTTTCCTATTCCCGAGGCCCTTTGAAATGATCTACCTCATTAATGCCTTTGTGTTCTTGTCATTAGTGAAATTGTCCAGTTTCAACAAAGTTCCTGAGGATCCCTTGATGAGAATACAAGAGAAGCTCAAAGGAGTGGAGGAAGGAACTGTGCTCAGTGTGGGTGGACGAGTCAATTTACTCCTACAACAGGCCACGGACCCCAAAAACCTCAGCCGACCTTTCCCAGGGTGGAAAACTTGGGTGTGATATTCAGCATATGAATCACTCTTGAATTCAACCTTCAGAAAGTATATGTTGGCCTTTATCTCTAACCCACCCACATATGTTGAATATATGGTATTACTCTGTAACTAAGCAAACTACCTACTGTGCTTTTTAAAAAAATGTGAACTTCTCACTTCAGTCACTTAGAGATGCTTTGAGGGTCTCAAGGAACATCTGTTGTTGCACACTTTAGAAATAATTGTCACTCATGCTCCGTTTCTTGGCTAAACAGCTATTTTTTCTTCTCAAGTACACACTGTATCATTTTCAGTAGGATCTCTAACTTATGCTTCAGCCGAAACAGAGGCAGCAGGAAATCGAGAGCATTGCTGGCAGCTTTTCCTCTAGTATGAGTGCAACAAATGTCCTGCTGGTTTTGAGGGGGCCTTTCCTTACAACGTGTTTCCCAGATCTTATGTATGAATGAAAGATATTTAATGTTCATATGTGAAAGGAAGAAAACCCCTTCAAAATAGTAACCATCTCTATATATCATGGTCAAAGTACCTTAAAAATAAGCAATGTTGAAAACAAGTTAGTGTTTCAGAAGTATGTTTGGATTTTCAATAGCAAAATCATGTGAGGTTACTGAATAAAAAGTTGTTATGTTATGGAGAACACATTTCAAAGACACAGATAGTATGGTTACTATTTTTAAAAAATGTATATTGGACCTACTCATTCTTTTCTCTTTCTCTTTTAAGCTCTCTGTGTTTCCTATTCCTTATCTTTCTGTGATGCCTTTTTATCTGTGTTTTCTAGTTCATGAATTATCTTGTCAGCTGTTCATATAATCTCCTAAAATTATTCATTGGGTTGCTTTTAATTTCTAGCTGTGTATCATTCTTCAGATCTGCCTATTGTTTCAGGGTGTCTAGTTGTTTTTTTAACTTTCCAGTTCCTTTTAGGTCAGTAATGACTTTCTCCGTCCTTTATAGTGTCTCAAATAGCTCTATTGAATCAATTTCCTGTCATCTGTACGTGTTGATTCTTATATTGGGTAGACTGTGTAGGCAGGTATTTTGCATTTTTGAAAGAGGAGTTTATTTTCAGTAGGGCTTTCTCTGTACTAATCTTGAGTGACGTGTTAAGAACTGTGCCTTCTGGGTAAGTTTTGTGTCTCCTATGTCATATTCCCAGGGCTGTGACTGACAAAGGACCATGATTAATTTCTGAGCTTCAGAGTTTCCAGACCTCAAGAGTAATGTGGAGACCCCCAGGCCAGGGCAGACACTTTTCCTCATCATCTGCCTGTCCTAGTGGCAGAGTGTTCTCTTGACTTTCCCTTTTACTGAGGGGTCATCCTCAACTTGCCTCATGTTTATAGAGGGCTTCGTGGGAGGGGCATTTAATTCCCGCTTGCTGCCTTTTGCAAGTCCAAGGTTACATGAGTTCCCTTATAGCTGTTAAAGCTGAAACCCGTAGGTTGATGATGAGATTGGCAAAGTGTGCCAGGCCAGCTAGAATAGCTAGAATCTCAGCTCACAGCTTCTCTCTCTCCTTTTCAGTTCCCTTCCATTTTGGCCCTCAGGATTTCCCCTTACTTTCTTGGAAGTTCTCCTACTCATTTAATAGATTACTTCTTACATCTTATTCACCATTTCTGTGTTTTGCTGTGGAGGAAGAGTTTAGGTATCAAGTTTGCTCTATAGCTAGAAATGGGACACTTTTCTGTCTGCATACTGTCATCAGATAACAAGTAAAACTACTGACTTATCTACTGGTGAATAGAATTCCTCCTCCACCCTTAGGAAGATATTCATTTCTGCTGCAGAGATTAAGAAATGGCTGGTTGGACTTCCCTCATATTGTTTAGGTAACCAGTTTATGTAAATAGTTGTTTCTCTTTTGAAGAGTTAGCGTTTCTGTCTCTTGCCAATAGCAGGCACTCATTCAGCTCTTAGCTCCCCATCTTCCTCTCCCTCCTAAATCAATCTCTAGCACATTATAGACTGTAACTTTCTTGGTTTCGTTTCTGGAGAGCTGTTGTTAATATTATTTTGCATTTCAACTTGCAAACTTGTCTTGGTGTATCTTCTTCTTATAGGCTGACTTCATTCGTAATAAAACTACCAATATACACCCAAAGATTAGTAAATCCAAAGAATGTATTCAACTTAGAATGTCTTTAGTTAAGAAAGCCTTGAAATCTTCCTGAATGAATAAAAAGTGATCAATTAGATGACAGTATAGATCAATGAATCTGTAATTAATTCTTGCTAGTAGATGTATCCAAAGAGCATTGAATAAGATCGTGAACCCACTCTTCAGCCTTGAATGATGTACTATGAGGCTTCTGTGCTGTTCAAATGTTCTTATTAATGGCTATGAAGACTTTACCCAATATACAGATAACAGACCTAGGGGAATTACAGGTAAGGAAATTAGAATTCTAAAAGATTCTGACAAGCTGAAACACTGTCTGGAAATAAATAGGACAGGAATTTATTGGGAACGAATGAGTAGCGGTTAGGTTTGTAAAATTATAATTATAGAATATTTGTTGCATGCTGAGTACCTGATGTACATTATATGCAGCATCTTTTGCAAGATTAGTGGCGTTATTTCAGTTTACATCTGGGAAAAGTAAAACTTGGACAAATAAAGTAAGTATATTAAGGTCACAATATAGTAAATCGATCATTCAGGTCCATGGGGAATCCCTAACTTGCAAAACTAAAAATTTAGATATGGGCTAAAGCAAATAAAAGCAAAGAGAAAAAACTTTGGACTTATTAAAGACTTAAGTAAGCTATGTTTTAAAAAATGTAAAATCTGTTATACTGGCTTGAAATAATAGAGATATGTGCCATTTTGAATATTTTAATTGCACCTTAATGAAGTGATATGTTTTGTAGTGATGTCTTTAAGTACTATGGAATGTATTTCTTTACTATTCTGTTTCCTGTTTTTGAATAAATATTTGTAAAACAAAACACATGATAGGACTCATTCACATTATTCAAGTCTGTGCGTGTGTGTTCTGTGTGCCCGGCATGGTGTTGGTTCCCAGGGCAACAGCGGCGAAGCAGGGCGGGCACAGGCAGCCCTTACAGGGCTTCGTCTGGGTCAGACCTGCAACTTACCGTGCCCTGTGAGCTGGGAAGCCTGCTACTCAGAACCAGCCTGGTGAGCTGCATCTCGGTCTGAATTGTCTGGTAGTTTTTCTTAATTGTCCCATGACAAAAAGGCAAATGAATGTTCTTTGGACCTAGAGAGTGACCTAGTTGATGTTTCCAATCTCTAAAAGATATGTATTGGAATGTGACAGATACAGAGATCCCGTTATCTCAAATGTGAAGTTTGTATGCTGCACGTTCATTTTTTCTTTTTCTCTTTTGTTCCCTTTTTAAAAAAAATGAATTTATTGGGATGCCGTTGGTTAATAAAACCATACGGGTTTCAAGTGCACAACTCTATATAATATATCATCTGCACACTGTATTCTGTGCTCTCCGCCGAAAGTCATGACTCCTTTCACCACCGTGGACACCCTCTCGCCCTCTTCCGCCTCCCCACCCGCCTTTCCCCCTGGCGATCACCATGCTGTTGTCTGTGCCTGTTCTGTTTGTTTGTTTTTGCTTAATTAATCCCTTAGCCTTTTTAACCCAGCCTCCCAACCTGCCTCCTTTCTGAGAGTTCTCAGTCCGTTCTCTGTATCTCTGAGTCTGTTTCTATTTTGCTTATTTTGTTCATTAGATTCCATATATAAGTGACATCATATGGTATTTGTCTTTAATGACTGGCTTATTTCACTTAGCATAATACCCTCCAGGTCCATCCATGCTGTCACAATAGGTAAGACTTCCTTTGTTCCCCCCCTTTTCTTTCTTTCTTTTTTTTCTTTTTACAGCCAAGTAGTATTCATTTGTATAAACGTACTACTTGTTTTTTATGCACTCATCTATTGATGGGCACGTGGGCTGCTTCCAAATCTTGGTTGTTGTAAATAATTTGCATTTGGGTTTCTTTGGATATATTGTCAGAAGTGAAAGCATGGGGTTATCAGGCAGTTTCATTTATAATTTCTTGAAAAATTGCACAGTGTTTTCTGCAGTGGCTGCACCAGTCTGCATCCCCACCAGCAGTGCACGAGGATTCCCCTTTCTCCACATCCTCATGAGCACTCGTTTGTTGACTTAGTGATGGTAGCCATTCTGACAGGTGTGAGACGATATCTCATTGTGGTTCTAACTTGCACTTTTCTGATGATTAGTGACAATGACCATTTTTCCATTTGTCTTTGACCATCCATATGTCCTGTTTGGAGAAGTGTCTGTTCAGGTCGGTGTTGGCCGTTGCTGGTGTCTGGAGATTTCCATTGGTCGTTTTGGTGTCCACTTACTTAGTTCTCTTTCTGGGTCCAGATTTGATGAGGGTTTTCTAATCCAGTGGTGTCATCCAGAGAAAAACCAAGCCTCAAGTGTGCTGCTCAGGCTAGGACTTAAAATCTTGTGCATCTGTGGGTCTCCTCCTAGAGTTGTCTGAAAAGTCACCTTCAGAACTTTGACAATGTTCTTGGGTGGATACTTCCTTTCTGCAACAAAGAACATATGACATTCTGGTGAGTTTCAGTGGTGAGAAGAGGAAGCTGCACTTTCCTATATTTTGTCACTAGTGGATTTTCATCATTGAAGATATGCCGGCTGTCCTGCTGAGATCCCAGGGAGCAGAAGCTGCCGAGTCCCCATTTTGGACCATCCAGAGGGAAGCTTCAGGGGTCTGGGTCCCTCAGCTTGAATACCTAACTAGTGACAGAGTACTTGGAGGGGTGCAGGCTTTGATGCAGAAACTGCACTCCATCAGCTATAGGTTATATAATAAATAAGCCCAGCAACCAAGAACAATGTGCTCAGGGACATCATTGGGACAGTGGTCAGCCTACAGCCATCCCCAGCAAGACCATCGCTTATCTCTATGAATGCACTGATTACACAGAGAGTCCAGCTTTTCTCAAGCATCCCTAAGACTGGAAGAAAGATTGACAGTTCACCTTTGAATCTCAGCTCCTTCCTTCTGATGATGGGGATGATGACGATAACCAACATTTATTAAGAACTTGCCTTCTGCCAGCCCTTGCTAAGCTTTTTATCTGCATTATTTCAATTAATCTCCATAAGCCAATAAAATAGGTCCAATTATTATCGTTTTCAGTCCATAAGTGAGAAAACTGAAGCTTAAATAGAGAGGTTCAGAGCTTTCCCAAAGTTACACCTCTAGAAAGTGAAGGCTCCAGGATATAAACCTGCCATATCTGATTCCCACACTGGTTTATTTACTCAGTCTGCAGAAATGAATAATGGATTCAAAACTGAATTAATCTCTTAGGAGTCCAATGGGTTGTGTCCATGAATCCTAAACCCAATAGTAAACCAGTTAAAATGGGGGAAAAAACATTGAAGAAATCGGAAGACTGCCTAATTTGATGTTACTTAACCAAGTTAACAAATCATTTCATTTAAAATAATTGAGCTAATAATCATGTGTGTTTATGTTACATTCTTAGTTACAATGATTAACAGCTCTGCTCAGTTTTATCACTTAGAAGTCCTATTTCTGCAAGCTTTCTCTAAGGAGTCAGAGCTTTAAAAGTGTTATGCTATGGTCAGAGACTGAGAAAAGTGGAGCTCGGCCAAGGTGGAGATCACTTGGTCTCAGGAGTCGCATAGCCTCGAACAGGATACCATACACTGTGAATCTCCCACAGGGGTCTGAAGGCTGAGGATTGTCGAAATCCTGTCCTGTTCCCATGGGCTCCTCTTTCAGGGGGAACACACAGTTCCCCCACATCCTTCCCATCTTCACGGTCCTCCTGGTTTCTCTCCTCCCAGATTTGAAGCCTTTTTGTTTTGTTTTGTTTTGTTTTTTGCCCCCATCAGTCTGCCTTAAATCAGCATCCAGATTTCCAGAGCCCCTTCTTCAAAACAGCGGACATCAATAGTACGGTCAAGTACAGGTTACCCAGGGAGGGGGGGCATGTACTTCACTCTGCATTATGTAGGCTCAGCCTAGCCACTGTCAACTGCATCAGCTCAAAGAAGTGATTAACACAGAACACTAGAACAAAAGGAATGCAATTACACGCACACACACAAGACATGTTATTGGGTTTCATCTATCATTATGCCTTTAAAAGATATCATAACCACTTTTTCAAAACTGTTTATGGTGGTGAGCAATGCAGTGTACTGTATCCTGGATAATTTGTGTTTCAGGGGCACCCATTGCAATATTTTCTCATTTTTGTTCTCTTTGGTTGCTGTTGACCACTCTGAAGGAAATGAGCTTCCAACTGTGTTGTGACTTTTTTGTCTTTCTGCCACCACTCCCTCCAAATGGCTAGCCATTACCTCTTTATGAAATAAATACTGCTGCCTTTTATGTCTCCCAAATTCTTTTTTGCCTGGTGAGATTGGAGAAAGCTCATCTCTCCAAGGTACTCTCCAAATTCCTGTGTTGCGGGAAGACTCGGCAAGCCTGGCTCTTTGTGAAGCTAAAGGAAATGAGGTAAGTCTGGACGTCTTTTTTGTCGCAGGACAGTTTCCACAAGGCCCCAGTGTAATGCGCTTCAGTTTGCAGGTTTTCACCAGGTGGGTGAAGCCTTCACTGGGTTTATAATCCTTTCCACCTTTTCCCTGTGAGCTTTCGAGTCACCTCTGTGGGAAGCCATGTCACATGGCGGGTAACCCAGAGTCTATTAGACATGGGTTCAAATTCCAGCTTGGCCACCTACTAGCTGTGTGACCTCATGCAAGTTGTTTTGCCTCTCTGAGCCTCAGTGTCTTGCAAAACACTTTTGTTACTTAATAATAATTTTATTAATGCCACTTCATATTTGAGCAATGGATCCAGAGAAGTTCAGTAGTCTGTTCATCTTCACAGCTGAGGGTAAGTGGCAAGGGCAGGAGTTTAATGCAGTTTTGTCCGATGCCCAAATTTGTGCTCATTTCAGAGGGGTGGTCAGCACCAGGAGGGCCAGGCCTTTGTCTGTCTGTCTCTGCTGTGTCCCTGGTAACAGAAGAGAGCCAAGCCCAGAGGAAGTACCCAGGTATAAGTCTTCCTTAGCTTTTACAACATGGCAGGCACTGTTCTAAGCATATGTCCTCATTTAACCTTTAAAAGAAACCACATAAGCTGGGTACTGGTACTATCCTCATTTTAAAGATGAGGAAAAGGATGGATGGATGAATAGATGCACCCCATTATTTCTCCCAGGTTAGCCTGATCATAGCAATCACTTAGGTTCTTATGAAGAATTAGATACACGGACTCCCCACAATTTCCTCTCACCTTGAGGATTCTCTTTCTGTAGGTTTTGGTGGGCTCCAATTGGTAATATGTATGTAATAGAGTCCGCTCATGAGGTGTGATGAGGTTTTTGAGTTAAAGAAGGGTACGGTTCTCCAACAAAAATGTTGGTCCTAGGCTGATAATCATGAACAGCTGCTGAGACCGAATGAAGCCAGGTTTTGTAATTTGACATTGTCCAGGGAAGGAGAGCATATCTTCACGTGCAGCTGACCTAGATATGACTCACTTTCCTAGCTCTTGGATGGGCACTGAGTTACGTAACCCTGCAGGCTGTTAGTTTCCTCAACTGCAAAGCCTGAATAGTCATACCTTCCACGGTAGGTTAAGGTCAAATTAAGCATCATTATTATGATGATGCCTCCATGATGCCTAAAACACGGTAGGTTGTAGGGGACCACTCCTTGTGGTTTCAGGAATTGTAGCGCAAGCCGTGAGTCACGCCCCACCACCTCCCCGGGAAGGACTCCCTGTCTCAACGAAAAACCGAAAGGCTATGTGCCAGACTGGACCGAAGGCCACTCAGAGGGTTCCCATGGCAATTGGGTTTGAAGAATGCATATGATGCTTTAGAGCAGCGGTTCTCAACCTGTGGGTCGTGACCCCTTTGGGGGTCGAATGGCCCTTTCACAGGGGTGGCCCAAGACCATCGGAAAACACACACATAATTACATATTGTTTTTGTGATTAATCACTATGCTTCAATTATGTTCAATTTGTAACAACGAAAAAACATCCTGCATATCAGATATTTACATTATGATTCATAACAGTAGCAAAATTACAGTTGTGAAGTAGCAACAAAAATAATTTTATGGTTGGGGGTCACCACAACATGAGGAACTGTATTAAAGGGCCACAGCATTAGGAAGGTTGAGAACCACTGTTTTAGAGCTTGCCCCGATTTTCTTATTGCTTAGTTAACTATAATCCATCTGTAGCTAAAAATGTATGAAGCCTTGCACCTGATGTCAGCACGGCATCAGGATGTTTAGCAGAACCCTGACACAGCCTGGTCACTGAGTTCTCTGTATTGACATCTGTAATCAGTAACTGTCAGCTGTAACCCAAGCATCTGAAAGCTAAGCGATGATTCATAAGTCTGGACCTTGTATCTCCTGAACCCCCTTCCTCACTAAAAGGCACGGGAGACGGAAGTTCTCTGCTCTTCTCCCCTAAAGAGATTAGCCACCTCCCAACCCTCCAGACAAAATACAGCATCCTGAATAAATGTGTTGTTCTGCCATGGCCATGAAACCTCTGCTGGACAGGGAGTTTCCAACTGAGCTGGGGCGTTGGAGGCAGGACAGCCTCACTAGGCATTCAGCAAGTGATCGCTCTAATTATAAAACACTGAGGACGTGGTACGGTACAAAACAATCTTTTGAGGGAGGTAGAATTCATGCATTTATTCGGCAAATATCTACTGAGCACTTACTATGTGTGAGGCACGGTGTTCAGTCCAGCGAAAACAGCAGTTAACAAAATAAAGTTCCCTGCTCTTGTCTGCTTATAGTCAAGTAAGAGTGAGACAGGCAATAAAATATATGCATAGTAAATAAACAGATTATATAGCAAGAAAGTGAGAGGGAAAGCAAAGAGTGCTTTGGAGAGAAGCACAAAGCAGGGTGCCAGAAAACAGACACGCGGGAAGAAGTTGAACTTTTAAAAGGACAGTCGTGTTACATCTCATTGAGATAGAGGTATCTGAATAAGACTTTAAGGAAGCAGAGGTTTGTGTCTTCCATATCTGCCATTTGAATTTTACCTCTTCTATTTACTTTCTGTGTGATGCTGGGAAAGACATCTTATTTCTGAGTCTCCATCTGATGATCTGTACAATGAGGGTAGTGACAGCTCCTCACAAAGTTGTCCCATTTCATAACAATGTATATTAAGTGTTTTGTGCATAAGATTTTTTTAAAAACCTGTACAAATAATGGATAACATTTATTAGGCAATTTCTCTACCTTCTAGGCCCTCTCCTAGGCATTCCATAGGCAGTATCTCATTTTAATCCTTACCATCGTTCAGTGAGGTAGGTAGCATTCTATTCCAAATTTACAGATGAGGCATTTTAGGCTCAGGGATTTGAAATGATCTGCACAGCATCACTAAAGGAGAGAATGGCCTAGCCAGGACATGAAGCTGGGTCTATTTGACTCCCAAATCTACTAAATCTCTTGCCTCACTTACTAGCTGTGCGACTTTCCACAAATCACCCACTCAGCCTTCATTTCTCACTGTTTAGGAATTTGTCTTCCTATCAGATGCCTTGATGAGTATCTTAACTCAGTCCAGTTTGGCCCATAACCAGGCTGTGCAGTAGGAAAACACAGATGCCTAAACTAAAAAAGGACAAAAAAAGCGGCACCCTCCTACACTCAAAAATTGATTAAATCTCTAATCCAAGTTTGATCAGTTGCAGAGGCTGCCTGGAGCCCTCGACTGGGAAGGATTTTAAGGTCACAACTGCTCTGAGCAGGCCACAGTGCCATGATCTATTAGTAACGTCTGGCATGGATGACAGCAGAGGTCTCTGTGATGCAAAGCTCACTTCGGTTGGTCCCAAATGGAAAATCCAAGTATCCTTGCAAAAGTAACCCGTGCACTCATTTTCTTTTGTTAAGGTAGAGAGCAAGTGAACTTCATTGAAGCCAGTTACCAACGTTGAGAATGAAAACATGAGCTTAGGAGTCATCCTCTCCATTCTCTGGACATTATTGCATTCTCAACCTCTATCCATCAATTAAAACATCTTTGGAAACATGGTAAAGAAACCAAAGATTGTTTTCAACGACTTTTGAATTGAACATAGAGGATAAACCAAAGACGTTTGCTTGGTCAGAAAGGAATCTGGTTGTCTCTTGGATCACCTAATGAACGGCAGCCTACGAAAGGCAAGGAGAGTGTTTTCAAACTGCTGATCGAGGGACCCACGTCCATCTCGACAGGTTCCGAGAACCTCCTGGATGACCTCACAGCACATCGAGGAGACCATAAAACACCATGCCAACCAGAAAATGCATCGAGGAAGCAGACTCCTTCCTTATATAGGAGAAGAGGGATTTATGCAGGAACTTGCTAAGAATAACTCCCAGGTACAACAGGCTGCATTACATCAGTCACCTCTCAATGATCATGAATGGAGGCAGCCTGGGACACTGGTAAAGTGAAGTCAAGGAAAAGCAGCACTCATTCCTATTCAGCATTGGGGTTCAGCGCAAAGGCTTGAGAGCTTCACACAGACCTGGGTCCCAACTAAGTTTGGGCCACATCTTGCTGCATGACCTTGGGCAAGTCATTTCACCTCTCAAAGCCTCAGAGTCCTTACCTAAAAAGTGGAAATACTGACATAGCTTCCCCCCGAGCGTATATTGTGATGATGACATAAAATACAGAACACAGAGCACCCAGCAGAGGGCCTGAAACACGGTAAGCCCTCTCTCAATGTGAGTTTCCTTACTGTTTTTAAGATGACGAGAGCATGTTTATATTTCCTAGTGAGTTTTTATGCAGGTAATTACTAAAGTGAGTCAGAATTCCCATATGAAATTGGAGAGATGTAGTGGGGAAAGCTGCTAGATAAGAAATCTAATGCTGCCTTTGGCAGCACATACACGAAAATTGGAACAATGCAGAGAAGATTAGCATGGCCCCTGCACAAGTCAAGGAACTAGTATGAATGACCCAGGACATGGACAACAGGGTGGGTATTGACTGCGGGGGTTGGATAGGGGGGAGCACGGGGAAAAAAGGGGGACAACTGTGATAGAAAAAAAATTATTATCAAAAAAAGAAAAAAAGAAAGAGAAAGAAAGAAAGAAATGTAGTTCTCAATTTGTACTCACTTGTTATTTGCCTTGGGAATTTCACCCCACTTCTCTGAGACTCGGTGGGCACTGAGTCTAAGACAAGTCCCAGCTTTACCTGTGTGACTCGTCTGGTTTCCTGGTCTGTAAAATGGAGATGATGATAACAACACCAGCTTCCCAGTGAAAATTGACAAAATAAGCTCTCAGAAACGTGAGCAATATTCTTAGCTTTTTAAATAAAAATTTATATAATCACTTTATAGTTTAAATTAAAATTCTGAGTGTATTTAAAATACATATCTCTCAAATTTTACCTTGCTTCTTTGCTTCTTGAAGGGGAGAATGAAACCAAGTTGTGTTGCACAATTTGCCACTGATATGCCACATGTAGGGATGGGAGAACGACTAGACACTGGCCACTGTTAGTCTGGGGGCGAACGAGAGCACAGAGAACACTGATCAAGGCACCAGAGAAAGGAAAGTTTTTTCCAGGGGTAGGGTGGGGGTGGGAAGCAGTGATGGAGCTGACCCAAGTGATCAGGCCAATTATTTCCCTGTGTTATAGGTTCCTTATCTTGCTGATTACCCTTACAATAAATGATGGCTGCTTTTTTTAGGGGGGGGGGTGCGGTGGGTAACGAGGCAGCCTGTGAAAGTTTGAGAATTAGATTCTTGTTAATAATTGGTGAGTATTTAGAAGTGAGATATTTCATTTTTGCCAGATGGGGCTATGGGAATGAATGACGTGATAAGCATTATTTGGAATCTGTGTAGATGTTGACCTCCATTACTTTGGCCCGGACTAGGGCCTGTTGTTAATGCTATTAATTCTGCTTGCTGAGAGGTTGTACCTGGAGGCAGGGGTCCTGACTCAAGGGCAGTCTCAAGCGTGACGGTGGCATATCCTGCTCTTGGGCAGGGATGTTTAAGAGAGCTGCCATCGATGAACCAGTTAGGCACTGGAGGAGACAGGAAAAAACCCTGTGTAATTGGAGAGGATGGAGAAAATGATCTACTACATCCAAGCAGCTGTGCCGAGAGTCAAGTGTTCATAGGCAGCAGGAGAGGAAGGAATGATGTTGGGTTGAGTGAAAGGGGAGACTTGTGAATGGATACTTGAGGGTTTTGTAAAAGGAAGGCATGCAGGAACTGGATGCGTGATGGAGATGAATTACTTACAGCCTGATGACTTCAGAGAGAAGAGACAGAGTGGGAAGAGAAGACCTCAACAGTAGCATAGGGAACAAGTTTTAAGGATTCCTGCACAAGAGTAGCTGCTGCAACGAGAGCTCTTAGGCACGCAGGCCATCCCAGAAAAGGAGAATGTGATGGTTTGGAGAAATAGGCAACTGCCCTGGTCTCAGGTCCATATCCTGTGGTAAGAGACCAAGGGCATAGCCGTCCAGACTGTTGGTTTAGAGAAGGAAAAGATAAGGTTGTTATAGGTAGGGTAATAGCAGGGGCCGGGCCCGGGCCCTCTCCAAAGCGGCTAAGTGGAAGGACAAGGGCCTGCGGTCTGTCCAGCAGCTCGTGAAGATTTGCAGAGGTGGCCCAATAGAGGCTTTTGGCTGTAAGACCTAAATCGGGGCCCACGCTCAGAAATAATTGGCCCAGCCGAGGAAGGAGAGGAGCTCTAGCTTGGACTGGGGGAAGGGGGTGCTCATGATCAGTTCCTCTCGGCGGGCTGAAATGGCTTTGTGTGTGGGGGTGAGGAGTAACCCTAAATAGGTGACCTCGATTTGAGAAAACTGCCCTTTGTCTCTTGAGACTCAGTAGCCCTTGGTGGCAGGAAAATTCAGTAGGGAGACCCTGTGACTTTGAGAGGCTCGAAGGATGGGCTGCAAAGTAGCAGGTCATCTACATATTGTAGGAGGGTGCTAGGGGCTAGCTCTAAATGGGTGAGGTCTGCAGCCAGGGCCTGACCAAAAGAGTGGGGGCTGTCTCGAAATCCCTGGAGAAGGACAGTCCATGTAAGTTGTTGTTCTTCCTGGGTAACTGGATGTGTTCACGTAGAGGTCAAAAGGTTTTGGGAATTGGGAGAGGGGAATAGTGAAAAAAGCATCCCTTCGATCTAGAAGTGGGAAATGAGTTGTTGTTGGCAGGAGTCATGACAGAAGGCTATAAGGATTGGGGACTGTAGGTGTGATGGGGATGGTTGCCTCCACATTTACTACTCAAAGGTCCTGCACCAGCCCATAAGAGCCCTTAGGTTTTTTAACTGCTAAGATGGGGGTGTTGGCAGGGCAGTTAGTGACCCGTAGGAGACCTGCGGCAAATAGCCTGTCTACTACCACTGGTTTCAGACCTAGCAACGCCTGAGGGGTTAGTGGGTATTGTTGTTTGCTAGGATAGTTATTTGGGTGTTTTAAAGAGACTTGCACTGGTGGATGATGTTTTGCTACTGATGGGTGGCCAGTGTCCCAGACTACAGGATTTACTTGTACAAGCTTGGGCAGTGTGGGAGTTATATTAGAGGGTGCAGAGATCCCCAGGGAGAGTCGCAGGACCATAGCCGGTTGCCAAGGCATCTGTGGAGTGAGGATTGCTGGAAGATGTATGATAACATGGAGTTTAGTTAGGATGTCTCTGCCTAGTAGAGGAACCGGGCAGGAGGGGATGACTCAAAAGGGGTGCAGAAAGGATTGTTGGTCTAGCATGCAGGTTAAAGGAGGGGTACTGTTAGGTCGAAGGTGTGTTCCGTCTACTCCTCCAATAGAGATGGAGAAAGGGGACAAAGATCCCAAATATTCTGGTAGTACTGAGTGCATGGCCCCAGTGTCTAGGAGGAATGAGACTGACTTACCTGCTGTTGTGTAGCAAGTGCGAGAACCAAATGGTAGGAGACAACCAAATTAGAAATTAAAGAGCCTTTATTAGCTGGCCAGCGATTGCCCACCCGTCCACAAGCTGGACTTAGGTGGACAGTCCCGACCTTAGGGATTGGGGGGCTTATAAAGCATTTTGGGTACATTCTTGTTCCTACAGGGGCAGGAACTTGGACAGAAATATAGCTTGTACAGACAACAATTTTCCACTATTCCAAGACTGTTTCAGGTGATCCTGCATTTGACCCTGATGCTTTTAAGACAAGCACTTAATATTCTGCATACATTTAGGTAAAGCCAGATTCCATCACTTTAGTCACTTAGTACCACACTGACAAGGAAGCAGTTTCATAGTGCTTACAGGACTGCTCTCTGATGAGTAGAGAAGTGCCATTTCTAAAACAGATGACAACAACTGACCACATCCGAACTTATGACTCTAGTTGCTAAAATCAACTCCCTCATCTTGTCTTCCACTTCCCTGAACTGAAGGCATGAAATCAGACATCTAAAGTGAGAGGTTTGACCCTGGCCAGGTAGCTCATTTGGTTAGAGTGTCACCCCAGTATGCCAAGGTTGCAGGTTCGATCCCCAATCAGGGCATATACAAGAGTCAACCAATGAATTCATAGAAAGGTGAAACAACAAAGCTATGTTTCTCTCTCCCTCTCCTTTCCTCACTCTCTCTGAAATCAAATAATGAAAAAAAATTTTTTTAAATATTAAAAAATAGTGAGAAATTGGCTCTTATCTCTACATCCAGGCAACAGGCAGTTCAAGTTTGAAGGGACAGTCAGGCCTGGGACCCAGAGATAAAATTCAGAGTACTGTCTTTGAAATGTTTTATAGACAACTTGCTAGGATATACATGTGAATAACTTAGGGGTAAAATCTGTCCTCCTCTCTCTTACGGGAGATAGAAATGAGATGATCTGATTGAAATTTTGGGAAGCAGACAAGGAAGTCAAGTTCCTGGGAGAAGCAAATTCTCTGTTGAAAATTTTAAATTCCAAAGCGGTGGTTTCTAAATCCTGGCTACACGACAGAATCCCTTGCAGAGACTTTTAAAGCTGTGGATGTCAGTGTCCAAGGGCCAAGCCGAGACCAAAAGAATCGCTAGGGAAGGGCCTCACATATCACTACTTTCAAAAAAGGTCCTCAGGAAATTCTAACGCACAGCCAGAGCTGAGAACAACTAACTGCCAAGAACTACTGTCAAGACATGTTCTGAAAGGGACAAGACCACCAGTCAGTTCGATGGCTCCAATCCAGAACTCGGGACCCCAGAATCAACAAGAGACTTGAGAACTTAATCCAGTGTCTCAGTTATTCCACATTCCTCTAATTGAAAGGTCTCTACCATATAGCAGTAAGTATATCTCAGTCTCTTCCCTCCATTACCAAATTAAAGGCCATCTATTTTTCTGTAAAATACTTGGGCATCATCAGTATTTCTAGCTCTAGAGCTGACAGGTGGCACAGCCTAAAGGCCAGAAGATCAGCCCAGAAGTTTCTACCGCTGATTCATGCTGTAATCACAAGCAAGTCCCTTGCCCCATCAGACCATGGTTTACATAGCCTCACGACAGAATGAACTGACAACAAATTGAACCCAGCTGAAATTAGTAATTATGAATGAAAGAGAGAGAGAGGTGGTCTCAGGAACGATATATGTGCCAGCAAGTTAGTTACCTGTTTGCTAAGTGAAATTATACCAAGTACATCTATAAAGAGCACCTAGAATGTCTTAAGAATTCACTTGGACAAATCACTCTAACCCCTCTAAGCTTTGGTTTTCTTGCCTGTCAAATAGGGCTAGTCCTCTACCTGTCCTCCTCACAGGGTAGTGACGATTAAGAGAAAACGTGTGTGAAATGCCTACCACAGTGCTTGGCACACAGTTGCCATCATTATCTGAAGTCCTACTATTAATAAATCTACATCATTCCAATCAAGAACATCCACTAGATTCCCAACCAAGGACCCCAGCCAATGGGCCTGGAAAGTCTTATAACTTCTCCGAGTGGTTTTTATTGACAGACTCAAGTCATCTCAATTTTCAAAGCCATCAAAACCTCCAGGCCCAGCCCTGGCTGGGGCAGCTCAGTGCAATGATCAGCCCGCAAACCAGAAGGTGGCCAGTTTGATTCCCAGTCAGGGTTACTGGCCAGGTCCCCAGTGGGGGGCAAGAGGCAAGTAGTCTCTGTTTCTCTCCCTCTCTTTCTCCCTCCCTTCCCCCCTCTCTCTAGAAGTACATAAAATCTTTTTAAAAGAAACTAGCCAATATCCAGAGTTTCCTAAGCCATTTTTCATCTCTTCCTACTCCACCTTTGAATCTGTTCCTAAATGCAAGCAGTGGCTTATGAATGAAGAACTCTGTATTTAGCTACAAATCTTCCTTTTTGCGAAGGGAAAATACATAGTAGTCAGAAGGCAGGCGCTCCTCACGGCAACTTCAGCCAAGCAAGCTTTCTAACGAGCACATTAAACAAATATTAATGATGCCAGAGGGCAGGCACACTTGTGTACTTCATATATCCTAGGAAAAAGTCCTTTACATAAATTTTGATTTTCTTCCTTAGAAGCTCTTAATTAAGAAGGTAAACAAGTATTTTAAGAGTGCGCCATAGTATTTAATTGTTAAAAAAAGAAAAAAAACAGAAAATCAGAAGTCAGTGGGGAGTGATGTGGGAGCGGGCTGGGAGGGCAGGGCAGGGGAGAGCAAGTGGGGGTGGGGGTGGGGGGCGACAACAACAACAAAAAAGAACCAGAAGTCACTTTAGTCAAAACCAACCCAACCATTAGTATTTATTTACTCTATGCATATCTGTTGGAAACGTTAACACTGACAAATATTTGCTTTGGTCACACTACAACAGAGTTCGACATCACCCTGGGAGGTAATCAAAGTTAGTTCCACTAATCAACATATTCCTAGCCAGTTGGGAACAATGAATAAAATGCCTTAAGTAACTTCGTTTTGCTGGGCTATGTTTTTGTTTGTTTGTTTTTGGTTCGTTTGTTTGTTTACAGGGTTTGGGTTGCGTCGGCGCCCTCTGAAGAGGCGGAGGGAGCTGCGGCCGCGGCGGAAGCGGTGGCGGCGGTGGGAGCCGCGTCCGCGGCGGCGGCGCTGCGTTCGGTGCGGGGGCATCCGCGGCAACGTTGACCGTAGGGGCCGTGGTGGGATTGGCAGGTGCGGCGGCCGTCGGAGCGGAGCGGGCGCGGCAGGAACCCCGGCTCGTTGCGTTCGGGCCGGCAGGGGTCGGGACAGCAGCGGTTCACGGCTTTCATGGCCACAGTTTTCCTTGTTTCCTCGCTCTGCTTCTCAAATTGGGAGGAGAAGCGGCGAGCGGGGCGCCCCAGCCAGCTGGTGGCAGTGACCGAGATGGAAGAGGAGGCCGGCGCTGGAGGTGCGGGCGGAGGCTGCGGGGAACAGGGAGGCGCAGACGGTGAGCGAGCCCCTGCCCCCAGCCTGCCGGCTGGACAGACAGGCTCTCCCGCCGCGGGGCAGGGGAGAAGGCTGGCTGCCTCGGTGCTGGGGACCCGTGTTCCGGCTCAGCGACCGACACGCGCTCTGGGCCGAGGCCGAGAGGTTCCTGGACAGCCGACGAGGCGCCAAACAGCCAGGTATGTATTTTTATCATTGGTTTTATTATTGTTCTGGTGTGAAATGAAATGAAAGGCTTATTTTCGATTTTTTTCCAAAAGGTCCTTAATAACGCTTAGACTAGTGTGCCTCAAACTATCTATGGTGAAGGACCAGCTTTATTATTTCCCCAGTACATGATGCACTGAGATGTGGTCCCATGTGCGTGAGTAGTCCCAGCTCGCTTTCACAAGCAGCTCACCACTGACTTTCAACAACAAGTGTATGTTATTTCAGTGTCTGATTGATATAGTCCTGGATTGTTAACAAACAGCTCAGAGCCCACACTTCAAGTAGCACTTAAAGACAGGCAAAGCCCTTACCTGCCATAGCTATAATCCTGGGTAGAGTCCAAAGATGACCTTCAGAAACCTGCGTATCAGCCACATTGTACTTGTTTCTGTTCCCAGATTCCCTAAAGACTAAGTGAGGCAGGAAAAGGCTTGTGATTGTTGGAGATTTAGCATCCACGGTGGAAGCCCACAAGACTGGGAACCACAGTGGATTGCCTATGAAGTTCTGGAGGTATACGTTTCAGAACCCTCATGGAATGCACCTGCTAAATCATTATGTGCTGCCATACCTAAGTTTTATTAATAATGTTTCAAATTTTCTTTAAATTACAGTTGACATATTATACAATTATATTAATTTCAGGTGTACAATAGAGTAATTAGACATTTATATAACTTATGAAGTGACCTCAATGAATCTAGTACCCATCTGACACCATACAGTTATTACAATATTATCGACTACATTCCCTGTGCTGTTTACATCCCTATGGCTATCTTGTAACTACAATTTGTCCTCCTTCATTTCTCCACCTTGCCCACGTATCCTCACAACCCCCCTCCCATCTGATAACCATGAAGATATTCTGTGTGTCTATTAGTCTGTTTCTGTTCTGCTGTTCATTTGTTTTATAGTTTCCACATGTAAGTGAAATCATATGGTATTTTTTTTCTCTGACTTATTTCACTCAGTCCAATACTCTAGGTTCAATCATGTTGTTGCAGATGGTAAGATTTCATATTTTTTAATAGCGGAGACATATTTCATTGTACATATGAACCACCACTTAATCCATATCTTTTTTGAGTATATTTTATTGATTATGTTATTAGAGTAGTTCTAATTTTTCTCCCCTTTGCTCCTCTCTGCCCAGTACCCCCCTTCTCTCCAGCAATCTCACCCCTCTTAGTTCATGTCCATGGATCGTGCATATAATTTTGGCTTCACCCTTTCCTCTATGATTTTTAACTTCCCCCTGTCTATTTTGTACCAACCGATTATGCTTCTTGATCCCTGCACCATATCCCCATTTCTCCCCCTCCCCCCTCACAGCTGATAACCCTCCAAATGATCCCCATACCTATGATTCTGTTGCTATTCTGGTTTGCTTAGTTGGGTTTTGTTCTCAATTTTGATTCAGTTGTTGATAGTTGTGAGTTTGTTGTCATTTTAGTGTTCATAGTTTTGATCTTCTTTTTTTTAAGTAAGTCCCTTTCACATTTTATATAATAATGGTTTGGTGATGATGAGCTCCTTTAGCTTTACCTTGTCTGGGAAGCACTTCATCTGCCCTTCCATTCCAAATGATAGCTTTGCTGGATAGAGTAATCCTGGTTGCAGGTTGCCTTTCATCACATTGAATACTGCTTGCCAGTCCCTTCCTGCCTGCAAAGTGTCCTCTGAGAAATCAGCTGATAGTCCTATAGTCCTATAGTCCTTTTGTTCCAAATCATTGATTTGAAGCCCGGTTTCCTTCCCTTCACCATTGGTTTGGTGTGGATTTTCCTTCGTTTCGCTTAGCATAGCCTTCACTTCTTCTCTTATGCATTTGCCATACTCAAGCATATCTGTCAAACCTGTGAGCATCTTTGTCACCAGTGGTTTGAATTCTGCATCTGTTAGATTGTCTATCTCCTCATCTGTTAGGTTGGCTATCTGCTCATCGCTTAGTTCTCCTACTGGAACCTTGATCTGTTCCCCTTTTTGGGCCATACGTCTCTGTCTCCTCATTTTGACAGGCTCCTGTGTTTGCCTCCACATCCCAGGTAGAGCTGTCGCTCCTGTTACGTTGTAAGGGGCGGAGCCTTAGGGATTCATCAGTACAGGGTGACCTGTTTCACCACGTTGTGGCACTGTATGTGGGGGAGGAGTCTGAGAGGGAACAGTGCCGCCTGCCCAGCACTCGCCCCTTTTCCAGACACCTCTCCCACTTCCGCACCGGACTGGTGCTCCTCCAGTTGCTGCCCTGGCCATTGTTTCCAGAGTGGGTGGGTCTGCAGATGCTCTAGGACCGTGGGGGCCCTTTAAACAAGCAGACTCTGCTGAGAGACCAGCAGTTTCTGCCTCCACCCCAAGCCCCACTGGTCTGCACAGTCAGAAGCAATGAGGCTTGACCTTCCTAGTGCTGGGACCGTGAGCTGCGAGGTCTGGTGAGGAGCTGGGAACACTCCCCAGGTACCTGTCCCAACTTTTTAAAACGTGTAACTGCACTTTCTGCCAGCCTGCCTCTGCTGCCACCACCACACCACGTCCTCTCCGCCCTGGCTCCGCCCCTCCTACCTGTCTCGATGAGTATTTCTTCTTTATATCTTTGTTTGCTGGTCTTCCATGCAATTTGATTTTCTGGAACATCTGGTTGTTTCTGGTTCTGAAGTAGTTGTGGAGGGAGATGCAGCGTGTCTGTCTATGCTTCCATCTTGGCCGGAAGCCTCTCCATAGCTCCTGATGTACACTTAGGTTGCTTTTATATCTTGGTTATTGTAAATAGTGCTGAAACAAATATATGGGGGAATATGTCTTTTCTAATTAATATTTTTGGTTTCTTCAGAGAAATACCCAGAAGTGAAATTGCTGGTTACTTCTTTGTCTCTCATTAAGCCTTTGTTTTAAAGTCTATTTTGTTTGGTATAAGTATTGCTCTCCTAGTTTTTTCTGTTTTCCATTTTCATGAAATATCTTTTTCCATATATTTACTTCCAATCTGTGTGTGTCTTTCAATCTGAAGTGAATCCTTTATAGACAGCACGTGTAGGGGTCCTGTTTAGTCACTTATTCAGTCACTGCATGTCTTCTGATTGCAACATTTAAACCATTAACTATTAAAATAATTGTTAATTGATATGTATTTATTGCCATTTTATTATTTCTATTTTTGGTCTTTTTGTATTCTTCTTCAAGAAGATTCTATTATTTCTTGCCCTACTGGTTTGGTGGCGATGAACTCTTAGCTTCTGCTTATCTTGAAAGCTCTTTATCTGCCCATCGATTCTAACTAATAGCTTTGCTGAGGAGAGTAATCTTCATTGCAGATCCTTTTAATGTCTTTGAATATTTCTTGCCAATCCCTTCTGGCCTGCAAAATTTCTGTTGAGAAATCAGCTGACAGTCTTATGGGAGCTGCCTTGTAGATAAGTAACTGGTTTTCTCTTGCTCCTTTTCGTATTCTCTCTTTGTCTTTAACTTTTGACATTGTAATTATGATGCGTTGTGGTGTAGACCTCTGAGTTGAGGACTCTCTGTACCTTCTGGACTTGTATGTCTATTTCTTTCACCAGATAGGGAAGTTTCCATCATTTTTAAAAATAGGTTTTCAGTTGTTTTGCTCTCTCTCTCGTTCTTCCCCGACCCCCATGATGCGAATGTTGGCGTGCTTGAAGCTGTCTAAGGGGTTCCCCAAACTATTCTCATTGGGGGTGGGCGGGCTTCTTTTGCTATTCTGATTGGGTGTTTTCTGCTTCCTTATCATCCAAATTGTCCATTTCATCCTTTGCTTCATCTGCTCTGTCGATTCCCTATAATGTATCCTTTCTTTTAGTTACCATATTCTTCATTTCTGGCTGGTTCATTCTATGTTTTCTATCTCCATTTTCATGTTTCCTATTTCTTTGTTGTGGTTCTCACTGAGATCATTACATCTTTTCCTAGAGTTTTGTTCTGTGCTTTCATTTGGGATATGCTTCTTTACTCATTTTGGCCCCCTTTACATCTGTGTTTGTTTCTCTGTATCACAAAGAGCTGCTACATCTCCCAGTCTTGGTAGAGTGGCCTTATGTAGTAGGTGATGTTGTAGGGCCTAGTGGCCCAGCCTCCCTGGTCACCCAGGATGGGCACTTGATGTGTGTCCTTTTGCCCCTTGTACATTGTACACGCTGTCCTGTTGTGCACAGGGTCTAAAGGCATCATCAGGGTGGGGCAGACATTGTTAGCCTGGCTGTGGAAGACTCAGATATGATGCCCACCTGCAAGCTCTGGCGGGGAGGGATCGACAGAGGAGAAATGGCCTCTGCCAGAACTTCTGTCTGGGAGGAAGCTTGCCATTCAGCCCTGAACCTGAAGCCAGACAATTCAGTTGCTCCTTGTATGTCCCTGGCACCTTTTGAAGTGCTGCCCCAGCACTGGAGCTCAGAGCCGGTGAATCCATGTAAGTTCATGTGTCAGACCTTTTAGCGAAATGCCTAAGACTGTAGAAATCCTCCACTTGTACAACCATAATCCCCACTGGTTTCTACAGCCAGAAGTTATGGAGACCTTTCCTCCCAGCACTGGAACCCTGAGCTGAGCAGGCTGGTATGGGGCTGGGACACCTTCCTCCTCAGGAGGTACTTCTTTTTTCTTTTTTACATATATTTTATTGATTATATTGTTACAATAGTTCCAATTTTTTCCCCTTTGCTCCCCTCCGCCCAGCACCCCCCCTGCTCAGCAATCCCCCTCTCCAAGTCCATGCCCATGGGTCATACGTACAAGCTCTCTCGCTTCACCCTTTCATATATTCTTCTTCTTTTAATAATTAATTATTTTAACAATAAAAAATAACAATCCCTCCCTCTCAAACTTAAGACCCTTTATAATCTTATAAAGGACAATGGGCGAAGGTCTTGAGCTCCTCTAGCTGCTTCAAGTTTTACATGGCCGTTGTCCTACCTACCATTGGATCCAGAAATCCCAGTTTTTTGATCCACTCATCTACAGATGGGCACTTAGGTTGTTTCCAGCGCTTGACTATTGTAAATAGTGTTGCTATGAACGTAGGGATGCATAGGTTCTTTTGAATTGGTGTTTCAGGATTTTTCGAATATAATCGTAGCAGTGGAATTGGTGGTTCAAAAGGCAGTTCCATTTTTTTTTTGAGGAAATTCCAAACTGTTTTCCATAGTGGCTGCACCAGTCTGCATTCCCACCAGCAATGCACCAGAGTTCCCATTTCTCCGCATCCTCGCCAGCACAAGTTGTTTGTTGATTTGTTGATGATGGCCATTCTGACTGGTGTGAGGTGGTATCTCATTGTGTTTTTTATTTGCATCTCTCTGATGGCTAGTGATGTTGAGCATTCTTTTATATGTCTATGGGCCCTCTGTATGTCCTCTTTGGAGAAATGTTTGTTCAGGTCCTTTGCCCATTATTTAATTGGGTTGTCTGTCTTCTTGGTGTTGAGTCATATGAGTTCTTTATATATTTTGGAGATCAATTCCTTGTCTGAGGTATCATTGGCAAATATATTTTTTCATATGGTTGGTTTCCTTTTCATCTTGCTGATGTTTTCTTTTGCTGAGCAGAAACTCTTTAGTTTGATGTAGTCCCATTTGTTTATTATTTCCCTTATTTCCCTTGCCTTAGGAGATATACCAGTAAAAATGTTGCTACATGGGATATCTGAAATTTTCCTGCCTATGTTTTCCTCTAGGACTTTTGTGGTGCCACGGCTTACATTTAAGTCTTCAATCCATCTTGAGTTTATTGTGGTGTATGGTGTAAGTTGGTCTAGTTTCATTTTTTTGCATGTCCCTGTCCAGTTCTCTCTCCTAACACCATTTGTTGAAGAGGCTCTTTTCACTTCATTTGATGTTCCTTCGCCCTTTGTCAAATATTAGTTGACCATATAGACCTGCGTTTATTTCTGGGCTCTCTATTCTGTTCTATTGATCTATATGTCTGTTCTCATGCCAGTACCAGACTGTTTTGATTACTGTGGCCTTGTAGTATAGTTTGATATCAGGTCTTGTGATTCCTCCGACTGTGTTCTTCTTCCTCAAAATTGCTGTGGCTATTTGGGCTCTTTTTTGGTTCCATATAAATTTTTGAACTGTTTGTTCTAGGTCTGTGAAAAATGTCATTGGCATTTTAATAGGGATTGCATTGAATCTATAAATTGCTTTGGGTAATATGGACATTTTAATGATGTTGATTCTTCCCATCCATGAACATGGTATATGCTTCCATTTATTTGTATCTTTCTTAATTTTTTTCTTCAGCGTTATGTAGTTTTCTGAGTACAGGTCTTTTTCCTCCTTGGTTAAGTTTATTCCTAGGTACTTTATTTTTCTTGTTGCTATGGTAAATGGGATTTTTCTTTGAGTTTCTATCTCTGAGATTTTATTGTTGGTGTACAGAAATGCCTTTGATTTCTGAATATTGACTTTGTACCCTGCTATTTTGCCGCATTCACTTAGGCTGAGTAGTTTTTTTGTGGAGTCTGTAGGGTTTCTATGTACACTATCATGTCATCTGCAAATAATGACAGTTTTCCTTCTCTTTTCCAATTTGGATGCCTTTTATTTCTCTTTCTTGTCTGATTGCTGTGGCTAGAACTTCCAAGACTATGTTGAATAGGAGTGGAGAGAGTGGACATCCTTGTCTTGTTCCTGATCTCAGGGGCAATGCTCTCAGTTTTTGCCCATTGAGTATGATGTTGGCTTCAGGTTTCTCGTATATGGCTTTTATTATGTTGAGGTATGCTCCCTCTATTCCCTTTTTGCTGAGAGTTTTCATCATGAATGGGTGTTGTACTTTATCAAATGCTTTTTCTGCATCTATTGATATGATCATGTGGATTTTGTCTTTCATTTTGTTGATGTGGTGTATTACGTTTATTGATTTGCGAATATTAAACCATCCTTGCATCCCTGCGATGAATCCAAATTGATTGTGGTGTATGATCTTTCTAATGTGTTGCTGGATCCGGTTTGCCAGTATTTTGTTGAGTATTTTAGCATCTATGTTCATCATCGATATTGACCTGTAGTTTCTTTCTTTGTTGTGTCTTGAGCTGGTTTTGGAATGAGGGTAATACTGGCTTCCTAGAATGAGTTTGGAAGTCTTCCCTCTTTTTGGTTTTTTGGAATAGTCTAAGGAGGACAGGAGTTAGTTCTTTCCTAAGTGTTTTGTAGAACTCACCTGTGAAGCCATCTGGTCCCGGGCTTTTGTGTGCCGGGAGTTTTTTGATTACTGCTTCAATTTCACTAGTTGTTATTGGTCTATTCAGGCTTTCTGCTTCTTCTTGATTCAATTTTGGAAGATTATATGTTTCCAGGAATTTGTCCCGTTTCCTCTAGGTGCCAAATTTCTTGCTGTACAGTTGTTCATAATGATTTCTTACAATTCTTTGTATTTTTGTGGTATCGGCTGTGTTTTCTCCTCTTTCGTTTCTGATTTTATTTATTTGGGTCCTCTCTCTTTTTTTCTTGTTGATCCTGGTTAAAGGCTTGTCAATTTTTTTTATCTTTTCAAAGAACCAGCTCCTACTTTTGTTGATCATTTGAATTGTTAGTTTAGTCTCTGAATCATTTAATTCTGCTTTGATCTGGATGATTTCTTTACTTCTACTCACTCTGGGCTTTGCTTGTTGTTCTTCCTCTAGTTCTTGTAGCTGTAGGGTTAAATTTTTCATTAGAGATTCTTCTAGCTTTTTTAGGTAGATCTGTATTGCTATGAACTCTCCTCTCATGACTACTTTCGCTGTGTCCCTTAGGTCTTGGGCTGTTGTTATCATTTGTTTCAGGAACTTTTTTATTTCTTTTTGATGTCTCTGTTAACCTATTCATTATTTAAAAGCATGTTATTCATTCACCATTAGTTTGAATGTCTTAATTTTTTTCCTTGAGGTTTATTTTCAGTTTTAAGCCATTGTGATCTGAGTAGGTGCTTGATATAATATCAGTATTCTTGAATTTGTTGAATGTCCTACCATGTGGTCTATCTTTGAAAATATTCCATGTGCAATTGAAAAGAATGTATATTTTGCTTCTTTGTGGTGAAAAGTTCCATATATATCAACTAAGTCTATTTGATCTAAAGTGTTGTTCAGAGCTTCAATATCCTTGATGTTTCTTTGCTTTGGATATCTGTTCATTGTTGACAATGGGGTGTTAAAGTTCCCTACTATGAGTGCGCTGCTGTCAATATCTTTTCTGTAGTCTTCCAAGATTCTCCTTATATATTTGGGTGCTCTTAGGTTGGGTGCATATATGTTACCAGGGTTATATCTTCTTGATGGACTTTTTCCTTAGGCATTATGAAATGTCTTTCTTTGTCTCTTTTTATGGCCTTTGTTGTGAAATCTGTTTTGTCTGATGTAAGTATTGGTACTCCAACTTTTTTTCACATCCTTTTACTTAAAATACTTTTCTCCATCCCTTCACTTTCCGCCTGGGTAGCCCTTTTGTTTTGAGGTTGGTCTCTTGTAGACAGCATATATCCGGACTATGTTTTCATATCCATTCCACTACCTTATGTCTTTTAATGGGAGTATTTAATCCATTTACTAGTATTATTATTGATAAGTATTTATTCATTGTGACTTCTTCCCTTTGTACCTGTGTTCCTCTCCCTCTCTCTTTTTCTTCTTTTTCTTAAAGTAGGCCCTTTAGCATCTCTTGCAATGCTGTTTTGCTGGAGGTGTATTCTTTTAGTCTTCCTTTGTCTGGGAAGCTCCTTGTTTCACCTTCTATTTTGAAAGAGAGCCTTGCTGGCTAGAGTACTCTTGGCTGTAGGCCCTTGTTTTTCATCGCTTAAAGTAATTTTTTGCTATTCCTTTCTGGTTTGTAGTGTTTCTGTTGAGAAATCAGTTGATAGTCTTATCAGAGCTCCCTTGTATGTTATTTGTTGTTTTCCTCTTGCTGCCTTTGGATTCTCTCTTTGTCTTTGAATGTTGCCATTTTTATTATGATGTGCTTTGGAGTGGGCTTCCTTGGGTTCATCTTCATCGGGACTCTCTGTGCTTCCCGTATTTGTGAGACTTGTTCTCTCCTCATGTTTTGGAAGTGTTCTGTCATTACTTTTTCAATCAGGTTTTCTATCCCTTGTTCCTGTTCTCCTGGTATTCCTATGATACGGATATTATTACAGTTCATGTTGTGCTGCAGCTCTCTTAAACCCTCTTCATTCTTTTTCAGTCTTTTTTTTTTATTTTCTTGCACTGTCTGGGATTTTTTTCTGCATTGTCCTCTAGCTCACTGATCTGATCCTCTGCTTCATTTAGCCTGCTTTTAATTGCTTCTACTGTGTTCTTCAGTTCAGAAATTGTATTCTTCATTTCTTCCTGGATCTTACTGATATTTCTATGTCCTTTTTCATGCTGGTGTAGTTCTCAGTAAGTTCCTTGTAGCTTCCCTGGAGTTCTTTATAGTTCCCCTGGAGTTCATTATAGTTTTCTCTGAGTTTGTTGAGTTCATTGAGCTTCCTCATTATAATTGCTTTGAATTCCATGTCTGATAGTTGCTTACCTCTATTTCATCTATACCTCCTTCTGGAAATTCCTCCTTTCCTTTCAATGGGGTGGTGTTTTTTTGTCTCCCCATTTTAGATGGCTCTCTTGTTTATTTCTCTTCTTAGGTTGATCTGTTTAGTTCCTGCCTTTGTGGTGTGTCCTTCTGCAGTAGGAATCCCATGGGAATCAGTGGTACAGGCTCCATAATATCCTGAACTTGATGCATTTGGGATGCTCTTTATGCCTTTTATTTGGACTCTCTGGTGGTATTTTGGTTTTGGTTGTTGTTGTGTTACTCTTTGGTAGGTCCTCCCTCCAATTAGCTGACTGAGAGTCACTCCACCCCCCCCCCCATCTTATAAACAGTTGTTGAGCTGCTGCTAAAACAGAGCCACAAGTTCAAGCCAAGTAATTTCTCTGGGAGGGGCTGCTGCTCACCCTCGGGCTGATGCCACATGGAGGGGATTGGTCGGCTTAAGTGATTTCTCCCTTAGCACTGGGGATGAGTGTGTACTGGGTCCAGTCCACTGCTTCCCCAGTTCTTTTTCCAAAACCAGCACCATAACTTTTCCAAAGTGCCTCTAGTTCACTTCACCCTCCTTTGGCTGCAGCCCAGGGAGGGTGGGCTAAATGTGCCCCCGCGAGTGTGCAGCCTTGGGTGGCCAGGAGGGTCAAATGTGCCCCTACTCATGCACATAGCTGGGGCCAGTGCGTCGGGATGTATTCCTGTGCATGCGCTCTTCAAGAATCTCACCCACCCCCCACTGGCCTTTCCTCCCTGGTCAGCAAAAAAACGCCATAAAACAGTCAAGCCAAAAAACAAAGAAACAACAAAAAACAACAAAGAAAAGAAAAAAACAAAAATTACACTGCTCCTTGCCTCGTCTCTGCCAGCGGGCACCACCTTGATCTCCACCCCTGACTCCTCTCAGGGGAAGCTTAGGGGCATTGAAAAATCTCCCTGCATAGCCAGCTGCTTCCCTGGAGCCAAGCCAGCCACAAGTCCCCTGTCTCCCAGGTCTCCTCCATGATCCTCAGCAGACAGGTTGTTCCAAGGAGGTCTCCTCTGCCTCCAGCCACCCCAAAGCTCAACTCCCACCATTATCCAGATGGCAACTGAGATGCTTTGTCCACAATGATCCAAAATTTCAGACTGTTTTCAGGAGTAAGCAAGCAGAGCCTTCACTCACTCTTCCGTTATCTTTTTTCTCCCCTGAAATTAATTTTACCAGCTTTTTTACTTCTGTGTAGTGTGGTTACTAGAAAAAATACAATTAGCTATGTAGCTTACAATTGTGGCTCAATATATTTTGTATTGGACAGCAATTCTATAGAGTGTTGTTATTAATGTGCTTAGTTCAGAGACTCTAGTATAATCTATGGACTTGATGAAACTGCATAACTCCTTTCAAAACAAAAGTATGAATACGGTTATAAAATTTTCTCTGCTGTATTAAAACTACCTATGATCACAAGTTTAAAAAAGACATCACAGAAAGTTAACATTACCACCTCAGCCTTACTATTTGGAAACATGGTAAAGAGAGTAACTATGCCCTGGGATTTTCATTGGGCTTCTGCATCAAGACAAATGCAAGAGCAGAAATGTAAATTATTTAAGCATTCTAAGGTTTACCAGAATGACCTTTTCTTGGCTTCTTCACCATTTTTGTTTCCTACCCAGTGTTGTTGTTGTTGTTTGTTTGTTTGTTTGTTTTTTTAGTTTAGAAGTATGTTTTTATAATTATAGTAGCTACCGAACTTAAAATGGGACTCCTGAGGGTAAAGACTTTCTTTGTCTTCTTCATTTTTCAAAAGATGCATACATGCATGATTTTTTTCACAGAAAAATTATGTAGCCTTCACCACAGAATGAGTGATTTTGCATATTCCACCTAGTTTCAAGATTGCACAGTCCAGGAATCTGGGGACTATATCTCACAGTCATAAAATCACAACTGCAAAATAAAAATTATTAAAGCATGAGCAGACCCCAGAGAAATGTGATTGATAGTGATAGATTGTGATTAGACGCAAAGCCTCCCATGTTCCCCTCTCACCACGGAATGAGAAACCCTTCTGTAATGGACTGGAAACCAAGTTAAGAGCTAACCATGCAAAGAAATTTCCTGCTTGCAGAGTTTACTCTTTGAGCATCATCTTCGTAAACAAAACCAAGACATCTCAGGAGATTTGGTTAGCCACTGTGTCCTAGGATGGGGACTTATAGTTCTGTTTTTGTTTTTTTTTTTTGACATTCATACTTTTTTCTTACATAATTTAAACAATTGCTGACAAACGATAGTGAGTCATCTATACTGTATATTTATTGAAAAAAAGCAAGTCTATACTTTTTTTTACTAAAACTCCCATATCGTCTGCAAAATGTATAGTCCCTCATCCTATTCTCTAGCTAACTACTTTTAAATCTATTCGAAAGCAATTAGTAAGTATATACCTTGTGCCTAATAGGATACTAAGTGCCATGAAGAATGTGAGGAAAAGTAGGAGAAAGAAGAAATGTTCTTGTTTCTCAGGGCTTGTGTTTTCCCTTGAGGAAAGGAAATATATTTTGGTTGAAATATAGCAATGCGATATATAAAATAAGCAATTAAACACTAAAAATTCCTTAAATAAAATGCTAAATAATAAAAATGTTACAGAAGATTAGGAGAAAAGCTATGAAAATGATTCATTGAAGAATCTGGTCTTAAAAACTATGTAGCTTATGAACATTCCAATTTATTAGGTAAAAGAGGGAAAGCGTCCAAGTTAGTACACTCACCGGTTTCTGTTATTTTTTTGTGATATGACACAGGTAGAATATTTGTGAACTCACTACTATGAATTGAGAAAATATAGATGGGTCCGAGATAACCAACCGAGGAATCTAATTTTCCCAAGCCCTGCCTGGGTGCACTCCAGCCTGAGGGTTTCAGTCTTGGCACATTTAAACTTATCTGTAACATTTTGTTGGAAATTGACAGTTTATAAAATCAAATACCTTTCTGCAGCATTTCTTTAAAAGAGGTTGCTGGCTTTTTAAAATTTTACTGTGGGTTTACATCTTCTTACCCAAAGGCAACAATCTAGAGGCAGATTGGCAGCTATGAAGTGGTCTAGTGTGGGAACTGATAGAAAAAGATATCTTGAACTGCTCTGTGTCTGTCTAAATAAGTCACATCCCCTCCTGAAAAGTTTGAAGTGAGACTTCCAGAGAATACATAGAATGGATTTTATTTAAAGAATGAAGGGTCTTGAAGAGTAAAAGAAGTAGAATTTATGAGGGAACAGAAAACATGGGTCATGAGAGAGAAAATGAAGAAAAATGTCAGAAGTCAAATAGGAAAAACAAATGAGTAGGAAAAAATCAGAAAAAGGGTAGGCTAAGTTAGGGATATAACATATTTTCTTGGGAAGGAAATACCCTGCTCTCATTCTAAGGCACCAGTTGTTAAGAGTTGCTGCTGTTGAGTCACCAGAACTGTTATCAGACCATAAAGCGAATGTTAGACCCTGAAAGGCTAGGCTATTTCCATGCAGTTTGAGGGTCCCCTGTCAGAGTTCTCACTCTTCTCCTCATCTCCCCTTGTAAGCAATGTGTGTTTATTTCTGTCCCTCACCACCTGGAAAACCTACATAACACACCACCCATGAAGCCAATCAGCACAAATACTCATTTCTCCACAGCCTTCCTTGGTGTCCACTGTGACCACAGAACCATGTGAAGTTCTGCTCCAACAGAAGACTTCTTTCTCATGTGAGGTGGATAATAATTCTTGGAATACTAGTTTACAAAAGCCAGTGGGGAACCGTCAGGCATTTTGTTTTTATTCTGCAAGAAAATATATCATTTCTTACTTCTTTTTTAAAAAAATTTTATTGTATTTTTCCATTACCATTTAGTCCCCTTATACCTCCCTCACTGAAGCAGTCACCACACTGTGTCCATATCCATGAGTCCTTTTTCCTTTTTGTTCAATCCCTCCACCCCTTATTCCCCACTACTGGCTGTCATTTGCTCTCCATCTATGAAATTCTGTCTCTTTTTCGCTTCTTAGTTTAGTTTGTTCATTAGATTCCATATATGACTGAAATCATATGTATTTGTTTTTCTCTGACTGGTTTATTTCACCTAGCATAATGTTCTCCAGGACCATCCATACTGTTGCAAAGGGTGAAATTTTCTTCCTTTTTTATAGCCAAGCAGTATTCCATTATGTAAATGTCCCATAGTTGTTTTATCCACTCATCTACTGATGGACACTTGGGCTGCTTCCATATCTTAGTGCTTATAAATAACACTGCAATGAGCATAGGGGTGGTTATGTTCTTTCCAATTAGTGTCTTGGGTTACTTCAGGTATATTCCCAGAAGTGGGATCGCTGGGTCAAAAGTCATATCCATTTTTAATTTTTTGAGGTATCTCCATACTGCTTTCCACAGTGACTACACCAATCTTCATTTCCACCAACAGTGCACCAGGGTAGCTCTTTCTCCACATCCTCACCAGCACTCGCTGTTTGTTGATTTATGGATGATGGCCGTTCTGACAGGTGTGAGATGGTATCTCATGGTGGTTTTAACTTACATTTTTCTGATGATTAGTGACATTGAGCATCTTTTTATATGTCTATTGGCCATCTGTATGCCCTCTTTGGAGAAATGTCTGTTCAGGTCCTTTGCCCATTTCTCAATTATGTTGTTTGTTTGTTTGTTTGTTTTTGTGAGTTCTTTATAAACTTTGAATATTAACCCCTTTTCAGATGGATCAGCAAATATATTCTCCCATTCTGTGGGTTTTTTATCTTGTCACTGTTTTCTTTTTTCTTCTTTATAAATATCTTACTTTTGAAACTTTCTCATGATATTTAGACACGTTGCCTAACATTTTGTCCACTCAAACTCACATACCCCAAGCAGAGCAAGCTTCATTTCTGAATACCTCATACTGTTTCCCCCAATTCTATTTTTATAATTTGATCTCTGTCTCTATTATTCAGCTCTATATTTGTAGCAAGAGAGCAGCCATAGACAATAGATTAATGAATAAATATATCTGTGTGCCAGTAAAACTTTATTTAACCTTAATTTATAGTTCCAGGAAAAGAATTATTGCCAGTTTCCTGACCCCTGTTTTAAATCAGTAAGTTTTAGGGTGGTTTGTTACAAAGCCAAAGCTAAAAGAGACACTGTACTGTAGTTTCCTTTCCCTTTCCCACCTGTCCAATCTAGTTCACTAGAAGAAGACTCCATAGAAGCATCATTTCAGAAAGTCTAAAATGTATGGGTTTTGGAGTCAGATCAATCTAAATTTGAATCTTGATTCTACCACTTTCTGTGTTTTTGAGACTTAGGAAAGTTAACCTGTCTTTGCTTTAGTTTATTCACCTATACAATATGCCTGGCGTAAAATAATTATTTGATTTTTAATAATTATAAACAGCTAAATATTGTCATTATACCCTTATTACCTTCACTCCCAGTTTAGAATAGATGGTCTACACTAAATGGTATCTTATGTATACTCCTATAACACTATTTACTATATATTAGTCGTTCAGCTTTCCTTGTCATTATTTGACACAAAGTAATTAAGTTGTCATTCAGCAGATGCTTTGTCCCTCGTCTGATGATTCCTTCCACGTGGACACTCAGTTGCTGCCTCACTCTTGGCCTCTCTCATTTTACTGAACTCAGGACTGAGCTCATTTTCCACCGTGTTCCTCTTGGAGAGGCGACTGCCCTCTGAGGGCACACTTCCCACTCTGGAGATCCCTGATCAGGTCAGGGCATCTGCCTGGTTTGGGATTCAGCATTAGGTATGTGGAGGACTAGTTGGCCCTTATATTAAGCCATAGCTTCCAACCTTGATTTGTCATTATAAAGATTTAACTTATACCCTCATCTTCTTGCTTGCCTGTCATATTTCTCAATCAGTTCATAGCTCACTCAGGGGACACAAACAATTTTTATTGGGTCTCTTTGAGATTCTAATATATATGTATATTACACTTAGAACTGTTTCTGAAAAAATGAGCAATTCCTGTAAGGGGAAAGGGTATTTTTTCTTTTAATTCTAGCTACATAAAGAGGCTCCCAGAAATCAAATAATAAATATTGAGGCTTTCAGGCAGGAAATGGGTATTTTACTTTCTGCTGGCTACCTGCTGAACTGCAGAAATGTGTATGTCAGTTCTATGCATTTAATCTGGCTGAGCATGAGAGAGTTTGGGGGAGAATCTGCATGTGTCCTGAAGAACTCTTGACTGGAGGGTACCTCACTGGCAGTCAGTGGACAAGCTGCATCTCAAGTGTGTGTGGAGAGGAGGGTAGGGGAGGAGGGACTTTCTGTGACCAAGTGGAACTATAGCAGGGCTTGAAGTTGCCCCAAAGGTCTGGCCTATGGGCATGGGCTCCCCCCACTCCACATACAGAAAAAGGCCACAGGGCACTGCTTGGGGGAAAGGAATTAATAAAGAACATGAGAGAAGCTGGAGAGTTGTTTATGAAGCTTGTCAGGGAGCAAAGCCATGAGATAGCCTTTACAGAAGAATCTCCAACAAACCACCAAGGACCTGTGTTGATGCCTGCTGTGAGAGGCATGCAGCTGCCCAACCTGCAGTAGCTGAGGAAGCAGATCTTATTTTTTCGTTTGTTTTTCACTCATTTCTTTTCCTCCCCCTCACAATTTCATACCCTACTGGAGACAAAAAAGGGATGATTTAAGAGGAAATAGAGCATGGATAATAAAAGGACAAATCAAGAGACCTTTCTTTCTCTTGAACTTAAGGCCAAGAGTTAGCTAGAGAGAAGGAAAAAATAAGTTTAAAATTTTGATCTAAATTTTACTAAACCATATGATACCTGATGGAGAGATTGTTCTTACAGTTGAAAGACACAGAGAATGAAACAAACAAAAATCCACTGTGTCCTGATTTTACTCCACTGTGCACAGTCTGGTCAATAATCAATATGTACATATAAAAATTAATTATTGAATTTTCTCTTTAGATTATATTGTTGACATATTTCAGAACTATAAATGCACTGCCAACTCTTTTAGTAGCATAAAGAAAAATTAGACTAATTAGACAGATGAGTAAAATAAGGTTATTTGCTCTTACATAATTATAAAAATTAATTTTAATGGCTGTTCCACAAACACTAAGATTATTTGATCTTGCAACAAAAGTAGAGCTGAGTCAGCATACTGGCCACAAATTCAGCAGTGTTTATATGTTTCAGAAAATACAAAAAACAATGCCCTCAGAGTATAGATAAGAGAATAAAATCTCAGAATTGCCCCTTTTAGTCTATAGAATGAATAGTTAGACCCCTTCCTTCAGCATGCTATATTCTTTTTAAAAGATGATAGAGGTTCTCTAGTTAAATAGATACTTCTAATCTGCTTTTATTCTTAAATGATTTCACAAACAATTTTGTTTTCTTTATTTGTTGTACATTTCTTATAGAATTGTTGGATTAAACTTTTCATCATAATAGTTTATCACCGTGTTCCTATTTAATACAAAACCATTTAACTGCTGAAAAAGTCTACAATATTTTGTGCCTGTATGCATACCATTTCTCTGACTACATGCATTTTTTTATACCCTAACTCTTATTGTAATTCTTATGATCAATAAAGATGGTTGTTCAGAAGTAGAATAAATTTGTGAGGTATTAATATTTAATGCCCTGGGCCTTAAATCATTTTATACTCTTACCTAAATAAAATTATTTTGTATTCTTAGTGGCAGCTTATGTAAACTGAGAAAAAAAATCAACAGTTATTCCTGTTTGTAGCAGTTATAGAAAAATTGTTCTTTACATATTTATGGATATAACTAAGTTCTATTCCATTTATTACTGCTGAATGGTCATTTGGAGGAAATCTATGTAAAATGTGGATAATTTTCAAGGCATTTTCTACCTGATTCCCATTCCCAAATATGCAAGAGGCTGGCTAATTTAAGCATAATAATAATAATTTGATAGGAGAATAATTAAGCACACAGTATCTATGGACAGGAATGCCTAAAAATGAAGCTCAGAAGTTGCTGCAAACAAAAACAATGCCTAATATATAAATGGCATACATATATCTGATAGATGAATTAATGAGAAAATGATTCAATAAACTTAGATTTTACTAGTCAGATGTACTTGTCTTGAGGACTTAGACTTGGAAATGGGATGAGAGATGATGAAATGTCTTTTAATATATGGAGTTTTCCTAATAAATACACTTCTTTAATTAGCTTAAATATAATGCATTATCTGAAAATACAAGTGGAGATGTCAGACAGTTGATCATAGACGAGACTTGAGGTCAGAGTGTGATCCAAACTGGAAATGTACATTTGGGAGTTTTTGGTGAGTACATGGTTTTTAGTCATGGGACTATGTAAAATCACTAAGGAAGTGAGTATAGTCAGATAAAAGAAGAGGTAACAGATGAGGACTGGAACACAGTGATGTTGATATATCTGTGTCTAGTGAAATGACCAGCCAAGGAGACTAAGAAAAGGGCAATGGGATAACAGCACACCCAGGAGTATAAGAAATCCTAGAAGCCAAATGTATTCTTTCCTAGGGCTTCCCTAACAAAGTATTACTAACTGAGTGATTAAAACAACAGAAATTATTTTCTAACAGTTGAAGGCCACAAATCAGAAATCAGGAAGTCAGCAGGGCCATGTTTGCTAGGAGGCTCAGGGGGAAATCCTAGCTTGCTTATTCCATCTTCTGGTGGATGTCAGCAATCTTTGACTTCCTCAGCTTTCGTTACTTCAGTTTCTGCTTAATGTATTGGTGTGGTCACCTTTTCTGTGTGTGTGTGTGTCTGTATCTGTTTCCCCTTCCCATAAGGAAAGGCCCAGTCTAATCCAGGATGACCTCATTTTAACTAATTACAGCTGCAACGATTTTATTCCCAAACAAGGTCACATTCTGAGGTTCCAGGTAGACAGGAATTTTTGGAGGACACTATTCAACTCAGTAAACCAAGTGAAAAGGTGTTTAAAGAGATGGAAATGATAAACTTTATAAAATGGTGCTGAAAGTTCAACATTGATGAGGACTGAGATTTAGATTGATCATCTGACATTGCCACACGGGGTCATTGGATCCTCAATAAGGGTGATTTCTAGGGTGGGAGGAGCTGGGTGTAAGCCTGACAGGTGCACATAAAGAAAAAAGGGAGAAGAATAAGAGACTGAGTATACATGACTTCATGTGGGTTTTGCAATAAATGATAGTATAAAAGTAAGATAGGAAAGAAGTGAAATTTTATTTTTGTATCCTTATGGGGATAAAAAGCAGCAGGAGAGAGAATAATAATATTGGCATAACAGTATGTGTCCTCTGCATATAATTAACATATATCCACACAAGTAAGAAATATACCCTATTTTGACTTTAATCTCCTTCCTGTGAGCCTGATGAACTCTTAACTCCATTTATGGATCTGGAGGCAATGAGGGCTATTTGGAATGAGGTTTATGGATAACTAATAGTCCCTTGCAAGGTAGCACCTTGAGGTCATCCTTAAGTGTAGGCAAATCAGCTCCAAATCTTAAGAGACCTCAGGATTTACACCAGAATATGTTCATTTTTAAAAAATGAGTGACAAAGTAAATCTCTCATCTCATAACTAAAGTCTTATAGAGCTAACAATCAGATTCAGAGTTTGATTCTGCAAACATTCCTGGATTACTATTTTAGATTCACAGCCTCTCCCAGTTCTTAGATTAAAGATAATACATTGATTTTAAAAAAGTGGAACTCTCAGAAAAATTCTTTATATGGAACTTATAAGAGTATATTGTCTGATAACAGTGTGCTTAGGCTATACATCAGTAACAAAAATAAAAACAGGAGATTCTCATATACTCAGAGATTAGTAATACATTTCTAAATAATCAATGGTCCAAAATAGAAAGCAAAATGGAATTTAGAAAATATTTGACTAAATACCTAAACACTGTATATCATACAATATTGTATGCAACCAAGTCAGTTTTTAAGGGAAAACTTAATAATGTAAAAGGATGTAAAGTTAAAAAAGAAAAGGTTAAAAATTAATGAACCAAGCATCCAGTGTAAGATATTAGAAAAATAAGACCATAATAATCTCAAAGAGAGTAAAGAAAGTAATAAAGAGCATAAATTAATAAAATTTAAAAAACATATTAAAGCAATCCCTGAATATGCATATATATGTGTATGTATATTTTTATTATCTGTACTCAGCACTAGTGCACTCTAAATAAGATATATTATAATAACTGCATAGAGCATATATCAGGAATACAAAACTGGTTTTACATCAGAGAGTAAGACTAACAGCTAAGGGAGAAATCAAATTATCTCAATATATGCAGAAGGTTTGACAATATCAACAATTATTCATTATTAGAAAAAAAAAGAAAAATATTTTAACCAACTATAAATAAAGAGATTTTAAATTCTGTTTAATGATATTTACAGTATTCCCTCACTTATCAGGGGTATTATGTTTTAGACGCGCCCCCCCCAAAGAAAGTAGGAACCTTACATTTATTCTACACTCTTAAACCTATGTAACTAACAACATACATATTCAGTACCACAAAATCCCACGATATAGCAAAAAATCCGCGATAAATAATTAAATATTTTTTAAAATCCCACGATACAGTGAGGCCGTGATAAGTGAACCGGGATATAGAGAGGGACTACTATACTAAATACATACACACATGCAGCTATAAAATACACATATATAGGTATAAACACACATACATGGAGTTAATTCTCATTATCTCTAGTAATTATATTCTATAAAGTCACTGTGAATGCTAAATTAGCAAATACTGAATCACTGCTTCCAGAGGAAATGCAAGGCTTTGTTCCTACAAGCTTAAGTTCACATTTTCATCAACCCATTGTGTGTGTCTGCTTAAAGACAACTTTATAAATCTACATTTTGACTCATCAACATTGAAGTTACAGACAACAGCACTATAACACACCTGAATGTTTATCTAATATAAACTTTTGGCTCAGCCAAAAGTAGGTTTGCAGTTGTTTGTATGGAAAATAACACAATAATTAATAAATAATACAAGACTAAACTCTGTGTTTGACATACTCACAACTGTAAATCTACTTTTGTCCACTCCATATGTATTTTCTGTGTAACACATATGGTTAAGAACACAAAACACTTCAGCACTACACTTGGGGGCCATATTAAACAGTGAAATTACCAACAGATAACACAAAATGTGGAAAACATGACACCAACTTGACTAAAAAAATGACACTATTTGTAATGTGAAAACTCAAAGAAAACGGAGAATTGCCTTGTTCATCCTCAGCTGGGAACATCCAGTTTTTTGCTACTCTGCCTATGGTTGTGAATAGCCTGAAGTACAGTGAGTATTGATTCTGGGGTTACAAATAAATTTTATCTATAAGCTAATTCACAGATACAAAATCTACAAATAATGAGGACACACATATATAGAAATATTACTCATAATATTGAAATATCAAGAACTTTCATAAGTGAAGAATAAAATAAGGTTGCCTGCTATCACCATGGCTCTTTAATATTGTCACAACCCTAGCCAGAACAATAAGTTAGAAAAATTTAAATAAGAATTGGAAATAAATATAACAGTCAATACGATAATGCATTTTAAAACCCAAATATCAACCAAATTAGTTTATGATTTTTGCTAGGTTGAATATACAAAAGCAAGCTTATTATTATAAGTAAAAGAGATGAAATGCAATTTTAAATAGACCATATTTATAATACCATCAATAATATCCCATTCTGAGGACTAAATCTAACAAAAAAATATATGAGATCTCCTAAATAATCTATAAAACTTTAAGGAGAAAAATTAAATGATACACATGCTTATGAGTAGGATCATTCAATATTATAAAATGTCAATTATCTTTAAATTGATCTATGGATTCCACATTAACTAATAAAAATCCCAGTAGAAATTTTATAGTGGAAATTAACTGTTATTTAAAAATGTGTATATAAAGTTAAAGGATCAAACACAGGGAAGACTCAAAAAGAAATCAAAGGGGGGAGTATTTGCTCTATTAGACATAACACTCTGTTAGAAAGCTACAGTGATATGCAATAGTATTTGAGAAAAGATAGACAAATATACCATAAATAAATTAATAATAGCAACCCTAGAAATGAAATACATGTTTATGGACATTTAATTTATGATAAATTTGGCTCTACAGAAGGATGAGAAAATAGTGGTATTTTTAATGAAAGAGACGGAGACAGCTGGAAACCAAATGGATAAAAATACCTTTGAACATTTTAACATCAACATATAAAAATTCAAAAGAGGCAATAAGCTTAAATGTACAAAGAAAATAATAAAATTTTAGAAGATAGCAAAGGAGAATAACTGTATTAAAAATGATTTATTAAACAAGACACAAAAAGGACTAACTTTAAATGAAATGAATTGATAAAATGGGCTACATTAGAATCAAGGTTTTCCCCACCAAATACACCATTTACTTACTAAAAATGCAAGCCAAAGAATGTGATAGTCATTTGCAACATAAACAGCCTAGGAGACTCATATCCAGATTATGTAAATATCCTCTGCAGATAAATAAGAAGACAATCAGCACTTTACAGAAAAAAGAATTTAAATAGCCAGTAAACATGTGAAACAATGCTGAAGCACTTTAGTAATCAGAGAAATTTAAGTTAAAATCATAAAAAAGATAATAAAAGAGTAATAAACATTACAGCGGCAGAACAAAAACAGATGTCATATAATAAAACTAAGATGTATGGTATTTCTTTTTTAAAGTATATTTTATTGACCATGCTACTACAGTTGTCCCAATTCCCGCGCCCCCAGCCCAGCACCCCACACCACCCTCTCCCCAGCAATCCCAACGCCGGCGGTCCGGGCCTCGGAGGCAACGTGGTGCCCGTTAGGCGGGCGGCGGGCGGCGGGTGGCGGGTGGCGGGCGGCAGGTAGCAGGGCGGGGCCTCGGCGGCAACGTAGTGCCCGTGGCGGCGGGCGACGGGATGTCGGTCAGGCCCTCAGCTACAACGGTGCCCATGGTGGTGGGCGGTGGGCTGTCGGGAGGTCAGGGCTTTAGCTGCAACGTGGTGGGCGGGCTGGCCGGCGATCGGTTCTTCGGGGCCTTGGCTGCAACGTGGTCCCCGTGGCGGTGGGCGGGCTGGCGGTCGGTTGGTCCTCGGCTGCAACATGGTGCCTGTAGCGGCGGGCTGTCGGTCCTGTAGTCGGGGCCTTGGCCAAAACGTGGTGCCTGTGGCGGCGGGCGGGCGGGCAATCGGTTGGGGCCAGGGCTGCAATGTGGTGCCCATGGCGGCGGGCTGTCGGGCAGGCGGTCGGTTGGGCGGTCGGGGCCTTGGATGCTATGTGGCGCTCATGGTGATGGCTGGCAGTCTGTCGGGGCTTGGGCTGCAGCATGGTACCCGTGGCGGTGGGCGATGGGTTGTCGAGCCCTCAGCGACAACTGGTGCCAGTTGCGGCGGGCGGGTGGGCGGTCATGGCTTTGGTTGCAGTGTGGTGCCTGTGGCAGCAGGCGGGTGGGCAATTGGTTCTTCGGGGCCTTGGTTACAACGTGGTGCCCGTGGCGGTGGATGGGCTGGCGGTCGGTCAGGGCCTCGGCTGCAACGTGATGTGGTCGGGGCCTTGGCCAAAACGTGGTTCCTGTGGGGGCGGGCGGGCGGGTGGGTCGTCGGTCAGGCGGTCGGGCTCTCGACTGCAACTGGTGCCCGAGGTGGCAAGTGGAGGGCGGTTAGGGCTAGGGCTGCAATGTGGTGCCCGTGGCGGTTGGTGGGCTGTTGGTCAAGGCCTCGGCGGGAACGTAGTGCACGTGGCGGCGGGCGGGCGGTCGGGGCCTTGGCGGAAACGTGGTGCAGTCGGCTGGCTGTCGGGGCCACTGCTGTACCGTGGTCCCCGTAGTGGCGGGCGGGCGGGCTGGTGGTCAGGCCCTCGGCTGCAACACGGTGCTCATGGCAACAGCTGGCAGTCCGTCGAGGCCTGGGCTGCAACGTGGTACCCGTGGCGATGGGCGACGGGATGTAGGTCAGGCCCTCAGCTATAACTGGTGCCCATGGTGGTGGGCGGTGGGATGGTTCGCAGGATGGCGGGCAGACTTTCGGGAGGTTAGGGCTTCAGCTGCAATGTGGTGGGCGGGCTGGCCGGCGATCGGTTCTTCGGGGCCTTGGCTGCAACGTGGTACCCATGGCGGCGGGCGGGTGGGCGATTGGTTCTTTGGGGCCTTGGTTACAACGTGGTGCCCGTGGCGGCGGGCGGGTGGGCGATTGGTTCTTTGGGGCCTTGGTTACAACGTGGTGCCCATGGCGGTGGGCGGGGTTGCGGTCGGTCAGTGTTTCGGCTGCAACGTGATCCTTGTAGCAGCGGGCTGTCAGTCAGGTGGTCAGGGCCTTGGCCAAAACGTGGTGCCCATGGGGGCGGGCGGGTGGGCGGGTCGTCGGTCAGGCGGTCGGGCTGTAGACTGCAACTGGTGCCCGTGGCGGCGGGCGGAGGGCGGTCAGGACCTCAGCTGCAGCGTGGTGCCTGTGGCAACGAGCAGTTGGTCACGGCCTCGGCTGTAAGGTGGTGACTGTGGAGGTGGGTGGGCGATCGGGGCCTCAGCTGCAACATGGCGCCCATGGTGGTGGGCTGTCGGTCGTGGCCTTGGCTGCAGTGTGGTGCCCATGGAGGCAGGTGGTGGTCGGAGTCTCGGCTGCAATGTGGTGCCCGTGGAGGCAGGTAGGGGGTCAGGGCCTCGCCTGCAACTGGTGCCCGTGGTGGTGGGTGGGCTGTCGGTCTGGGCCTCGGTGGCAACGTAGTGCCCGTGGCGGCGGGCGGGCCGTCGGAGCCTTGGCGGAAACGTGGTGCCCAGGGCAGCTGGCTGTCGGGGTCACTGCTGTACCATGGTCCCCGTAGTGGCGGGCGGGCGGGCTGGTGGTCAGGGCCTCGGCTGCAACGTGGTGCCTATAGCAGCGGGCTGTCAGTCAGGTGGTCGGGGCCTTGGCCACAACGTGGTGCCCATGGGGGTGGGTGGGTGGGACGTCAGTCAGGCGGTCGGGCTGTAGGCTGCAACTGGTGCCCGTGGCGGCGGGCGGAGGGCGGTCAGGGCCTCAGCTGCAGCATGGTGCCTGTGGCAACGAGCAGTTGGTCACGGCCTCGGCTGTAAGGTGGTGACTGTGGAGGTGGGTGGGCGATCGGGGCCTCAGCTGCAACATGGCGCCCGTGGTGGTGGGCTGTCGGTCGTGGCCTTGGCTGCAGTGTGGTGCCCATGGAGGCAGGTGGTGGTCGGAGTCTCGGCTGCAATGTGGTGCCCGTGGAGGCAGGCAGGGGGTCGGGACCTTGCCTGCAACTGGTGCCCGTGGTGGTGGGTGGGCTGTCGGTCTGGGCCTCGGCGGCAACGTAGTGCCCGTGGTGGCGGGCGGGCTGTCGGGGCCTTGGTGGAAACGTGGTACCCAGGGCGGCTGGCTGTCGGGGCCACTGCTGTACCGTGGTCCCCGTAGTGGCAGGCGGGCGGGCTGGTGGTCAGGGCCTCAGCTGCAACGCGGTGCTCATGGCGGCAGCTGGCAGTCCGTCGAGGCCTGGGCTGCAATGTGATACCCGTGGCGGTGGGCGACGGGATGTCGGTCAGGCCCTCAGCTACAACTGGTGCCCATGGTGGTGGGTGGTGGGCTGTCTGGCGGGCGGGCGGACTGTCGGGATGTCAGGGCTTCAGTTGCAACGTGGTGGGCGGGCTGGTGATCGGTTCTTCGGGGCCTTGGCTGCAATGTGGTGCCCGTGGTAGTGGGCTGGCTGGTGGTTGGTTGGGCCTCGGCCGCAGAATGGTGCCTGTAGTGGCGGGCTGTTGGTCGGGCCGTCGGGGCCTTGGCTGCAACGTGGTGCCCGTGGTGGCGGGTGGGCCGTTGGGGCCTTGGCCGCAACGTGGTGCCTGTGGCGGTGGACGGGTGGGCTATCGGTTGGGGCCAGGGCTGCAATGTGGTGCCCATGGCGGCGGGCTGTCGGGCAAGCGGTCGGTTGGGCCGTCGGGGCCTTGGATGCTATGTGGCGCTCATGGTGACGGTTGGCAGTCTGTCGGGGCCTCATCTGCAACATGGCTCCCATGGCTGTGGGCTGTCGGTCGTGGCCTCGGCTGCAAGGTGTTGCCCATGGAGGCAGGTGGTGGTCGGAGTCTCGGCTGCAATGTGGTGCCCGTGGAGGCAGGTAGGGGGTCTGGGCCTCAGCTGCAACGTGGTGCCCGTGGTGTCTGGCAGACGGGTCCGCTGTGGGAACGTGGTGCCCATGGCGACAGGCCGACAGACCATTGGGGTCTCGGTGGCAACGTGGTGCCTGTGGCGGTGGGCATGTGGGGCCGTGGTGTCTATGTGGTCCCGGTGGTGGCCAGTGCTCTGGGTCTTTGCGGCTACATGGTCCTCATGGCAGATGGTTCTCCGGGCCTTGGCCGCTGCGTGGTCCCAGTGGTGGTCGGCACTCCGGGCCTTGGCCGCTACATGGTCCCGGTGGTGTCCCACGCTCCGGGCCTCATCAGCATCGTGATTCTGTTAGCTGCGGGCGGTCGGCACCTCAGCCGCATCGTCGGCCTGGTGGTGGCGGGCGGTCGGGGCCTCAGTGGCTCTGTTGCCCCAGTAGTTGGCGGGTGCTCCAGGCCTCATGGTCTGGGTCGCAGCTGGTGCTCCGGGCCTCAGTGGCTCTGTTGTCCTGGTGGTGGCGGGCGGCCGGGGTCTCAGTGCCAACATGGTCCCAGTCGCATCCAGCACTCCTGGCATTAGTGGCATCATGGTCTTGTTCGAGGCCAGCATTCTGGACCTCACTGGCGTCATGGTCCCTGTCGCAGCCAGCACTCTGGGCCTCAGTGGCTCCGTTGCCCCGGTGGTGGCAGGAGCTCCAGGCCTCATGGTCTCAGTCGCGGCCAGCGCTCCGGGCCTCAACGGCTCCATTGTCCCCATGGCGGCGGGCGCTCCCAGCCTCATGCTCTCAGTCGCAGCTGGCACTCCGGGCCTCAGTGGTTCTGTGGTCCCGATGGTGGCAGGCGGCTGGGGCCTCAGTGCCAATTTGGTCCCAGTCGCGGCCAACACTCCGGGCCTCACTGGCATCATGGTCCCAGTCGCAGCCAGCACTCCGGGCCTCAGTGGCTCCGTTGCCCCAGTGGTGGTGGGCGCTCCAGGTCTCATGGTCCTGATTGTGGCCAGCGCTCTGGGCCTCACTGGCATCATGGTCTTGTTCAAGGCCAGCACTCCGGGCCTCAGTGGCTCCGTTGCCCCAGTGGTGGCGGGCGCTCCAGGTCCCATGGTTCCGATTGTGGCCAGCACTCTGGACCTTACTGGCATCATGGTCCCGGTCGCGGCCAGCACTCCGGGCCTCAGTGGCTCCATTGCCCCGGTGGCGGTGGGTGTTCCAGGCCTCATGGTCTCAGTCACGGCTGGCACTCCGGGCCTCAGTCGCTCTGTGGTCCCTGTGGTGGCGGGGGGCCGGGGCCTCAGTTCCAACATGGTCTCAGTTGTGGCCAGTGCTCGGGGCCTCACTGGCATCATGGTCCCAGTCGCAGCCAGCACTCCGGGCCTCAGTGGCTCCGTTGCCCCAGTGGTGGCGGGCGCTCCAGGTCTCATGGTCCCGATTGTGGCCAGCGCTCTGGGCCTCACTGGCATCATGGTCTTGTTCGAGGCCAGCACTCCGGGCCTCAGTGGCTCCGTTGCCCCAGTGGTGGCGGGCGCTCCAGGTCCCATGGTCCCGATTGTGGCCAGCACTCTGGACCTCACTGGCATCATGGTCCCGGTCGCGGCCAGCACTCCGGGCCTCAGTGGCTCCATTGCCCCGGTGGCGGTGGGTGTTCCAGGCCTCATGGTCTCAGTCACGGCTGGCACTCCGGGCCTCAGTCGCTCTGTGGTCCCTGTGGTGGTGTGGGGCCGGGGCCTCAGTTCCAACATGGTCTCAGTTGTGGCCAGTGCTCTGGGCCTCACTGGCATCATGGTCTTGTTCGCGGCCAGCACTCCGGGCCTCAGCAGCTCCGTTGCTCTGGTGGTGGCGGGCACTGCAGGCTTCATGGTCTTGTTCACGGCCAGCGCTCTGGGCCTCATTGGCTCCGTTGCCCCGGTGGCGGCGGGCACTCCAGGCCTCATGGTCTTGTTCGTGGCCAGCGCTCCGGGCCTCATTGGCTCCGTCGTCCTGGTGGTGGCGGTGGGTGGTCCGGGCCTCAGGGGAATCATGGTCCCGGTGGCAGTGGGCGGTCTGGACCTCAGTGGCCTGATGGTCCCAATGGCAGCCAGCGCTCTGTGCCTCAAAGGCATCGTGGTACCGATCGCAGTCAGCACTCCAGGCCTCAGTGGCTCCGTGGTCTCGGTGACATGGGGCACTCTGGGTCTCAGAGTCATTGTGGTCCCAGTCGCAGCAAGCGTTTTGGGCCTCACTGGCATCGTGGTACCAGTCACGGCCAGTGTTCCGGGCCTCGGTGGCTCCATGGTCCCAGTGGTTTGGCGTTCTGGACCTGTTGGGATGTAGTACTGTTAAAGGGTATTTCTTAGTGGGGAATGTTAAAGGGTATTTCTTAGATGTCCAGCCAGTAGGATAATCAGCTGAACTTGGGTCCCGGGAACCAGACCCCCGCGGTTGTATGCTTAAACCAAGCAGAACAAGGAACTTGACCTAACTATTCCTCCTTTGAGCAGCGACCTATTCCTTTGAGCAGTGACTTAGGGAATAGCAGTAACCGATTCCTTTGAGCAATGACCTGAGGAATAGTGGGAAAATTTTTTTTTGCTTACACAAGCTGTATTTCTGTCCAGGTTTATGCACCTGCAGGAACATGAATGCACCTGAAATACTTTATAAACCCCCTAATCCCTAAGGTTGGGGCTCTCCACCTAAGTCCGGCTTGTGGACAGGTGGGCAGTCACTGGCCAGCTAATAAAGGCTCTTTAAATTCTAATTTGATTGTCTCTGACCGTTTGGTTCTCGCACTTACTCCATAACATTTGGAGCCCCCAGCGAGATACCCAGCCTTGACTGGGCACGGGTTGTGAGACGAGCCCGCTGGGCCAGACCCATCTCAGGGGGAGATCTCTGAGAGACGTTCCTCAGCCCCGAGTAGGACACTGGCGGGCGGGTGCCCTCCCTATCCTGATTAACTACATAGAGCCATTCGGATTTTTACTGGTAAGGACTCAGGTAGGGTCATATACACTGAGGGAAAGGTGTGTGTGGACAGGCCCAGGGCAGGTGCACCAGGGGAGCCCACGGGGAGGCTGGACGCAGCATTACTTCCAGGGCTCGGGCGAACTACACGACGGTGGGTTCGGCCCATATGTTTTGTGTTCTGTGGTTCTGTGTCTTGTTTAGTGTCTGTCTTGTTGTATGTCTTTTCCTAAGTGACATGGGGCAGTCGTCATTGTCGTGTTTATCGTGTTTGTCCCTTCAGTGTTTTCTTAAGAATTTCCAGGATTTCTGGAGGCGGGCCTCCTTTTATGGGACGCCTGTCAGCCCCGAACAATTGTGGACTTTTTGTGAATAGGAATGGCCAACCTTTCCAGGGGTCTTTTGGCCCTCTGATGGGTCTTTTGATCTTTGAACGGCCTACGGGGTCCGCCGGGTTTGTACTGGGAGGCCCAGGCACTCCGACCAAATTCCATACATTCAAATCTGGATTGATATTTTAGAAGACTGACCTAAGTGGTTAAAAAGCTGTCAGAAGAAGGCTGCTGTCTTAGTAGCCTCCAAACCGAAGGATGGCCCCATTTCGGGCCCCCCTCCGGTTCTCCCGGACTCACAGGAAAGTCCCCCTCCTGTGAGACTCACACCATATTCCCGTGCCACCCCAGATTTGTCTGGGACAGGCAGAGATAGGGTCGGGACTACCATTCCCCTCCTGATTCAGGGGATGGGCCAGCCCCTCTTTTGCCTTTGCGGGAGGCTTCGGCCCCTGCCGAGGAAACTGGGCGCCCCTTCATGGTGTATGTCCCTTTTTCCACCAGCAATTTATATAATTGGAAGAATCAGAATCCCTCCTTTTCCCAGAACCCCACTGGCCTGATTTCTCTTTTAGAGTCTGTCTTCTTTACCCACCAGCTGACCTGGGATGATTGCCAGCAGTTGCTGCAGACTCTCTTTACTTCTGAAGAGAGAGAGTGAGGGGAGAAGGATGGAAGCTTATCCTGGGGCCGGATGGTCAACCATCTGCCAACCCAGTGAGACTAGAGCTCGTCTTCCCTCTAGCCCGGCCGACCTGGGATCTGAACAGCGACCAAGGTAGGGAGGCCCTAGGCCGGTACCGCCAGATTCTCCTTTGTGCACTTTGTGCAGCAGCCCAAAAGCCTACCAATCTCTCAAAAGTCACTGAGGTAAGCCAGGGTCCTGATGAGTCACCAGCTGCCTTTCTTGAGCGCCTTCAGGAGGCATATCGCCTTTATACTCCCATTGATCCTGAGGCACCTGAGAATAGGTGGGCCCTGAATATTGCTTTTGCTTCCCAGTTGGCCCCTGATATTCGAAAGAAAATACAGAAATTGGAGGGGTTTGAGGGAAAGCCCCTGGCTGAGTTGGTAGAAATCGCCCAGCGTGTCTTCAACAACCGAGAGGATCCTAGGGAATTGAATAAAAGGATGGCCCAAGTCCTCCTAACTATGGCCGGAGAGCCTATGAAGAAAAGTGGCAGACCCAAGAAGGGCCCCCGTGCCAAAGGTCAAGGCAGACCCCCCTTGGGACGGAACCAGTGTGTCTTTGGAAGAATGAGTGCCCCAAATGGAAGACTTTAGCCCCCTGCACTGCAGTCCTAGCTCAAGGGACTCAGGACTGACGAAGCCGGGGCTCCGCATTTATTGGCCTCCAGGAGCCCAGGGTACGAATGCAAGTGGGGGGCCGATATATAGACTTTCTTGTGGACACTGGTGCAACTTTTTCAGTACTTCAAGAAGCGCACAGTCCCGTACCCCAGGAAAAGACGCCCATTCAGGGGGCCACAGGCAAGACTAAATCATATCCATGGACCCAGGCTAGAATAACGGACCTTGGCGGCCACACAGTCACCCATTCCTTTCTTGTTATGCCTGACTGCCCATTTCCCCTCCTGGGTCGAGACCTTCTCCACAAACTGAGGGCCTCAATTTCATTCCATCAGGAGGAGCCAGAAGTGACCCTGGGGCTTGCCCCTGCCTCAGTTATGGTCACTTGCCCGCTTGGGGAAGAATACCTCCTCTTAGCAGACCAGGCACACTCCCAGCCCTCAGACCTCCTGGCTGAGTGGCAGCCTGACATACCAACAGTTTGGGCTGAGAACAATCCCCCCGGCCTGGCAGTTCATGTCCCAGCAGTTGTTGTAACTCTTTTAGGGAATGCGGTGCTGTGCAGGCAGAGGCAATATCCTATGCCAATAAAGGTCCGGCAGGGAGTTGCGGTTCATATTCGGCGCCTGCGGGAAGTCCGTATCCTAAAGGCTTGCAAGTCGGCATGGAACACCCAGCTCCTCCCAGTTCAGAAACCAGGCACTGAGGACTACCGCCCGGTACAAGATTTGAGGGAAGTCAATAAACGGGTTGAAACTGTCCATCCTATGGTGCCCAACCCTTATACTCTTCTCAGCCTTTTGCCTCCTGATCGGACGGTATAATCGGTTTTAGACTTAAAAGATGCCTTTTTCTCCATACCCCTGGCTCCAGTCAGTCAGCCCCTCTTTGCATTTGAATGGACTGAACCCGACACCAGGGAATCAGGTCAATTAACATGGACTCGTTTGCCGCAGGGTTTTAAAAACTCTCCATGAAGCGCTAGGCAGGGATCTTGCCCCCTTCCGAGAGGACAATCCACACATTACAGTCCTTCAATATGTAGGTGACATCTTATTGGTGGCTGAGGACCTAGCCAGTTGCCTGGAAGCAACGGAAGCATTACTAAAATTACTAGCCCATCTAGGGTACAGGGTGTCAGCCAAGAAGGCCCAGTTATGCCAGAAGGAAGTCACTTACCTAGGGTATACATTAAAGGAAGGTAACCGGACCCTGTCCTCTAGAAGAATCCAGGCCATTTTACAAATCCCGGCCCCCACCACCAAGCGCCAAGTTCATGAGTTTCTTGGGGCCATCGGCTATTGCCGCCTATGGATTTTAGGATTTGCAGAACTAGCTAATCCTCTTTATGCCTGCACAGGGGGAACGAAAGAGGCCTTAGTATGGACTGAGGCAGAGGAAGGGGCATTTCAGGCGCTAAAGGAAGCACTCATCACCACGCCTGCCCTGGCGCTACCAAGGCTTGACAGGCCCTTCCAGTTATATGTGGCAGAAAATAAGGGTATAGCAAAGGGGGTTCTCACGCAGTGTCTAGGACCTTGGAAGCGACCTGTAGCTTACCTTTCTAAGTGGCTAGACCCAATAGCCACTGGGTGGCCTAATTGTCTACGAGCTATAGCTGCCACAGCACAGCTAGTAAAAGAGGCTACGAAGCTAACGTTTGGACAGGAGCTACAGGTCATGACATCACATGCTGTAGAGACTTTATTGAGAAGTCCGCCTGATAAATGGCTCTCCAATGCATGCATTGTACAATATCAAGTTCTGCTCCTTGATCCAGACCATGTCAAGTTCCTACAGTCAACAGCCCTAAACCCTGCTACCCTCCTCCCAGATGACGACCCACACCAACCTCTCCATGACTGTGTTGATGTACTCACTGACCTCACCAACTACCAAGAGGATCTCACAGACCTCCCTCTGACTAATCCTGATGTGGTCCTGTACACTGACGGCAGCAGCTTCGTCCAAGAAGGAGTCCGGTACACTGGGGCAGCTGTTGTAACAAGCGACACCGTCATCTGGGCCCAAGTGCTGGGGCCTGGCTTATCTGCCCAGAGAGCTGAACTCATTGTGTTAACACAAGCGCTTCGCTGGGCAAAGGGAAAGCGGGTAAATATCTACACAGACTGCTGGTATGCCTTTGTTACAGTACACGTCCATGGGAGCGTATATCAGGAAAGAGGGCTCCTAACTTCAGAGGGAAAACGTATAAGGAACGCCCAAGAAATCCTTGATCTCCTTGCAGCTATTGGCTGCCAAAGCAGGTTGCTGTAATTCACTGTAGGGGGCACCAGGCAGCGCAGACATTGGAAGCCCAAGGAAATGCCTTCGCAGACCGGGAGGCCAGAAAGGTGGCCCTACAACCAGTGGGGCCCCTAAAGGTCCTGTCCCTGGTTCCACCGCGGGTGCTTGCCAGGCCCCTGGTATATTCAGCCAGGGATCAGGAAGTTGCTGTCAGAATGCAGGCCCAAGACACTCAAGGTGGTTGGAAACGCCTCCCAGACACTTGCATTCTAGTCCCAGAGGCCCTTGGGTGAGAACTAATCCGGCAAATTCACCAAAGCACTCACCTGGGGGGGACGAAGCTTGCTGAACTCCTCCAATCAGCTTACTTCATTCCCAGGTTGTTTCAGGAAACAAAGGAGGCGAGCCGGCGGTGTCCCCAGTGCGCTGCAGTCAATCCAGCCCCCAAGGACCCAACCCCCTTGCCACCGTCTGCGTGGGGATGCTCCCGGAGAGAAATGGGAGATCGACTTCACTGAAATGCCGCCAGCACAGGGAGGGTACAAGTACCTCCTAGTCCTAGTAGATACCCTCTCGGGCTGGGTAGAGGCCTACCCCACTCGGTCAGAGTCAGCTTTAGTAGTGACTAAAAAGTTAATACAGGAAATAATTCTTCCATTCGGCCTCCCTCTAGCCATGGGGTCCGATAATGGCCCGGCTTTCATAAACCAAATCACCCAACAACTCAGCAAAGCACTAAGTATTGAATGGAAGTTACATTGTATTTACAGGCCCCAGAGTTCAGGACAGGTAGAAAGAATGAATAGGACCCTTAAGGAAACATTAACCAAGTTGAAATTAGAAACTGGCGGAGACTGGCTAGGACTCCTTCCCTTTGCCCTCTTAAGGGCTCGCCATACTCCTTATTTCCAGCAGTTCATGCCCTATGAAATTATGTTTGGTCATCCACCGCCACTCTTGCCTAAATTAGGACTAGACATTTCTGCTTCTGTTACTAATCAGGAGCTTCTTAAGTCCCTACAGGCTTTTTCAGAAAGTACTCAAGACCTGCACTCCCTCCTTCGGGTGAATCGCCCCATTCCAATCGCAGGGAATCCAGAAGGACCACCGGCTGAGCAAGGGGATCTCATGTGGGTCAAGTGATGGGACCCTGGAACGTTAGAGCCACGGTGGACTGGACCATACCAGGTGGTACTGAGCACCCCAATGGCAGTAAAAGTAGCAGGAAAGAAGTATTGGATTCATCGTTTGCAGGTCAAGCCGGCCAGTGACGCCAGCGAAATTTCAGAAGAATGGACTGTAGAGCGCTCTGACCACCCCCTTTGGGTGCGGCTGCGGCGGCGCTCCCCTTAATGCCCTTAATCCTCCTCCTCCTCTCCCTTGACTCTGCCATAGGAAACCCTTACTGTTTAACCAACTAACTATACCTGGCAAGTGTCTAGGACCACTGATGGGGCACTAGTAAGCCAAATCAGTACCCTGGGAACCCCAGTGTTTTCCTTTGACCTCTGCACTCTCCTTGGGAGCAAGTTCTACCCCGGTAGTTGGGGGCAAGGATGGGCCGAAAGACCCCCAAGTCCTATGGGTGCCCACCTCGGCACTGGAGTCCTTAACAGGGTAACTGGGCCAGGGTGCGGGACCCTACAGGGGGAAAGGAAACTACAATCAGTCCAGGTCTATATGTGCCCCTTATCAGAGTCCCCCCAGTGCCAGAACCAAGGGGAATTTTTCTGCCCTAAGTGGGACTGTGTAACCTTATCACCCTGGAAAAAGGCGGACCCTCCCTTGCTTTTGATCGTCCCTGTAGTCTGAGGGAGTGCTCTGTGGGGGCTTGCAACCCTTTCAAGCTATGGCCCCACACCTCCAGGCAAGATGACTGGGAAGGGGGAAAAGCCTGGGGCCTGCGGTTCTATGTATCTGGCCGTGTTAGTCGCTATTCAGAAGGGCCATCTCCCCCAACTAAGTCTCCCTGTGGGTCCCATAGCTGAACTAGGTCTTCCCCCATGGCCGAAAGTGCCCTCGCCTCCACCAATTCCTAATGTTAGGATGGAGGGTAGGGAAGGTAGGGATTGTACCCCCACCAAGGAAACCATGACCCCTCCTACCCCGTCCAATGAAGGAGGACAAAAGCAAATTTACAGAACACTACACACTGTTTTCCAGTTCCTAAACCAATCCCACCCTAATATGACAAAAGACTGCTGGCTATGTTTAAACCCTGAACCCCCTTACTATGTCGGGTTAGGAGAGAACCGCAGTTTAGGGACAGGAGAAGAAGACATCAAAAACCTTACTCTTCCTCAATTAAGCCAGCAGCCCGGCCACTGCTTGTGGGGTCGGTCCCCCAGACTTTCTTTAGGATCTTTTGCAGGTCAGGGGGCCTGTTTTCTATCCTCAGACTATTAAGTTATCTGCTTCCCCTTATCGGGATTCCTGTGCTCAGAGAACTATACTGCCCCCTAGCGACCTGACAGAGGCAGTACTAGTGGCTCCCCCAGGCACCTGGTTTGAGTGGTTTTAACGCCGTGTGTGTTTCTTCTTTACATTTCCTGCTTGAGACCTCCTCTAGCTCCCCTGAACTTTGTATTTTGGCACATCTCTTGCCACAGGTCTATTACTATTCTGGAAGCCAGGGAAGGGAACATTTAGGACTTGAAGGGCTCCTGTCCTAGTCCCAGTACTCCTAGGCTTAGGGATAGCCGGGTCGGCTGCCGTAGGGACATCAGCCCTCATAACAGGAAGTAAAAACTTCAAAGACCTTAGCGCCCAAATAGCCACTGTTGAAAATAGTGTAAGTAAACTAGAGGATTCCTTAAGCTCACTTGCTGAAGTAGTCCTACAGAATAGGCGAGGCCTAGATTTATTGTTCCTTAAACAAGGAGGCCTTTGCTTAGCCCTAGGGGAAACCTGTTGTTTTTATACTAACCATTCCGGAGTAATAAGAGACAGTCTCAGTCAGCTTCGGAAGCGGTTACAAGACAGGGAGGAGGACAGAAAACAAGGAGAAAATTGGTATGAACGGTTTTTCTCCATGTCCCCTTGGGTCACTACACTTCTAAGTGCGCTCGCAGGTCCTCTCCTTCTTTTACTTCTAGCCCTAGCTATTGGTCCCTGTATAATTAACTGCCTCGCTAATTATATTAGGCGGCTATCCTAGCTGTCAAGCTATTAGTTTTTAGAAGTCATTATATCCCCCTCGAAGCTCAGGATTCAAGGGTTTGAATTGTCCAATACAACCAGTGGGGAATGTTAAAGGGTATTTCTTAGATGTCTAGCCAGTAGGATAATCAGCTGAACTTGGGTCCTGGGAACCAGACCCCCGCGGTTGTATGCTTAAACCAAGCAGAACAAGGAACTTGACCTAACTGTTCCTCCTTTGAGCAGTGACTTAGGGAATAGCAGTAACCGATTCCTTTGAGCAATGACCTGGGGAATAGTGGGAAAATTTTTTTTTTGCTTACACAAGCTGTATTTCTGTCCAGGTTTATGCACCTGCAGGAACATGAATGCACCTGAAATGCTTTATAAACCCCCCAATCCCTAAGGTCGGGGCTGTCCACCTAAGTCCGGCTTGTGGACAGGTGGGCAGTCGCTGGCCAGCTAATAAAGGCTCTTTAAATTCTAATTTGATTGTCTCTGACCGTTTGGTTCTCTCACTTACCCCACAACAGTACCAGATCTTCACCACTCTCTGAGGTGGGCCCCCACACCAGCTCAGCACTGGAAGATGCTTCCAGTCCTGTCACTTTTTCCAAAAGCTTATACAGTTCTCCTCAATCTTTCTACTCTTGCACCTTATAGCTCTCCTCTCTCCTATCACATTCACTAGTGGAATGTAGATATCTCTCTAGCTAAGTTTCCTTGGTGACAGGGTAAAGGGGTGGAGTCAGCTAAGCTCACAATAGGGGCTTTGACCCCAGTATATCTGTGGGTGTTGGGAAAATTTTTTTAAAAAAATCTGAAGGTCCTATGGCGGGCTTAGATCAGTCATCAACTGACCACCGGTAGCATTTCGAGTGATCCTCACAGTCCTCGGCCTCCCTGGGTCTGTGGAGAGGACACATTTCTTTCTAGGGTTAATACTGTAGGAAACCGCTCCTTGTGGTTTAGGGAATTTTAGCCCCAGCCTGAGCATGACCTGCCGCCGGCACTCCTGCTGTTCTTGTCTTTAACTCTCAACATAAGGGTGCTCAGGAGACATAACTGAAAGCCACTCCGATGGTTTCCATGGGAATTGGATTTAAAATAATGCTTATTATGCTTTAGAGCTTGCTCCGCTTTTCTTATCTGTTACTATAACACAAACAATCTCTAGCAAGAAATGTATGAAACCTTGCACCTTGTGGCGTCCAGGTGTTTGATAGACCCTGACACAGACTGGTCACTGTGCCCTCTGTACTGGTACATGTAATCTGTTATTGTCAACTGTAATCCAAACGCCTAAAAGCTACTGATGATTTATGAATTTTGACCTTGTATCTCCCATGTGTATCGTCCTGAATAAAAGGAATGGGGGACAGAGGTCTGATTGCTGTTCTCCACTTAGAGGGAACAGCCGCCTTCTTTTCCCCCAGACAAAATACAGTGTCCTGGACAAGTTTGTTCCGCCGTGATTGTGAAACCTCCACTGGACAGAGTAGTTTCCAACCAAGCCTAGGGTGTTGGAGGCACCTCTGCCTTAAGTACGTCTCAAGGTCCAGTAACAGACGCCTTCGCCACACTTGCCCGAGCACTCTGACCACGCTCCCGCCTCCCACATGGTCATGCAGTCCTGGCCCTCGCAGCACTGGCCTCCGTCAAACTATCCAGCACAGACCCTCTCTGGGACCCTAATCTTGGTTCCATTGCTCAGTTGTTGCATACACGCCACTGGTCTGCTCTGCACCCCTTGTCCACAAGAAGAGAAACTCGGTTCATTCTGTCAGTATCTAGTTTGGCATGGCTGCTCATTGTATTTGCAAATCTGTGTGTCTGGCTTTGTTAAGTACTTGCATTTTTTATTGTCCATGATGCTGATTAATTTTGTTCATGGCTTTTATGAAAGGTAATAATGTTTTCATTTCTCCTGCGCATTCCTGCAGCTTGCAGAATGGTTGCCTGTGACTGTGTGCCAGGGTCAGAATGGGTACAGACCAGCCCTCGGCCACCTCACTGCACTCTACAGGTCCCCTGACCTGGCAACTGGCTCCAGTGCAGGATCTCAAACTCTTCCCTGGGCTCTGGATCAGGCCCTGAACCACTGAGGAGCTGTGTCCCCATCTGCCATCCTGGCCACATCACCACCACAAAAACAATTTTTTTATTTTTATTTTTTAAGTGTATTTTATTGATTATGCCATTACAGTAGTCCCAATTTTCCCCCCTGCTCCTCTCTGCCCAGCACACTGCCCTCCCCTCAGCAATTCCACCCCCATCACTTCATGTCCATGGGCCATGCCCACAAGCCCCTCTTCCTACACCACTCCCAACATCCACCCATCCACCTGCATCAACCAATCACACCTCTCAATCCCCGCACCACCTCCCCATCTCTCCCCCGTCCCCCTCCCAGCTGATAACCCCCCCAAATGACCCCCATACCTATTATTCCGTTCCCACCCTGGTCTGCCTAGTTGGATTGTTTTTATTTTTTAGATTCAGTTGTTGATAGCCATGAGCCCACTGCCATTCTAACATTCATAATCTTGATCTACTTTTTCTAAGTCCCCTTGACATTTCATACAATAATAGTCTGGTGATGGTGAGTTCCTCAAGCTCCACCCTGTCTGTGAAGCACTCCATCTGCCCCTCCACTCCAAATGATAGCCCCACTGGACAGAGCAATCCTGGTGCAAGCCTTTGCCCTTCATCACCCCGAATACTTCTTGCCAGTCCCTTCTTGCCTGCAGTTTCTTTTGAGAAATCAGCCGATAGTCCCATAGCCACCCCTTCATTGGCAACTCCCTGCCTCTCTTTCACTGCTCCCAAGATTCTCTCCCCATCTTCAACATTTTGCATTCCAACCATGATGTGTCTTGGTGTGTTCCCCACCAGGTCCAGCCTGCCCGGGACTCTCTGTGCTTCCCGAACCTCCATGTCCACCTCCTCTGAATCTGGGGAGCCCTCCTTCACCATCTTCTCACATAAGCCCTCAACCTCTCGCTCCCCCCCACCCCCCCGGCACCTCCTTGGCTCGGATGTCTGCACACTCAAAGCTGTCCCAGAGGTCCCCAAGCCTCGCCTCATCCCCCTCAACTCTTGTTTCCCCACTCTGCACTTGTTCACCGTTTCTCCCTTCACCATGTTCCAAATCATCGACCTGGACCCCAGTTCCCCTCCCCCCACCACTGGCCCCGTGTAGACCTTCCTTTGCCTCACCCAGCATAGCCCCCACTTCTTCCCCCATGTGCCCGCCACACTTAAGGATATCTGTCAAGTCTGTGAGCATCTTTATCACCAGTGCTCTGAACTCTGCATCTGTTAGGGTGACTATCTCTTCACCGCTTAGTTCTCCCACTGGAACCCTGATCTGCTCCTCCACCGGGGCATACTCCTCTGTCTCCTCAACCCGACAGGCTCCTGTGTTTGTTTGCTTTGGTGTCTCAGGCAGAGCTGTCGCACCCGCCACCATTGCAAGGGGTAGAGCCCTAGGCATTCGCCAGTGTAGGACAACCTGCTTCACCACGTTGCAGCGCTGCACGTAGGGGAGGGGTCCGAGAAGGAACAATGCCACCCTCTCAGCACTTGCCCCTGGGCCCCAGGCACCTCTTCTACTTTCACATGGGACCGGCGCCTCTCCAGCCATTGCCCCAGTCGTTGTTCCCGGAGTGGGTGGGTCCGTGGACACCCCAGGACCGTGGGGGCCCTCCAAGCAAGCGGACTCTGCTGAGAGACTGGCAGTTACCCCCTGCTCCAAGCCCCACCGGCCTGCACAGCCAGAAGCAATGAGGCTTGATCTTCCCTGATGCCCGGACCGTGAGCCATGTGGCCTGGCCAGGAGCCAGGAATGCTCTCCAGGCATCCCTCCCTTTAAAATGTGACTGTGCCTTCTGCCAGCCTGCCACTGCCAGCACTGTCACTGCCTCTGCCACCACACTGTGTCCTCTCCACCCCAGCTCTGCTCCTGCTACCTGTCTGGATGAGTATTTCTTCTCTATATCTTTTTTTGTTGGACTTCCATGCAGCTCAATTTTCTGGAACCTCTCATTGTCTCTAGTTTTGAGGTAGTTGTATTCCTGCTTAGTTGTGGAAGAAGACGCAGCATGTCTGTCTAGGTCTCCATCTTAGCCGGAAGTCTCGAAGCTGTTTTTTTCTGCAGTCCATTATTTATTATGTTCTTTAAATAAAATTTAAAATTCCTGGTTTTCTTAATAGAAGCCGCTCTGAAACAATATCAAAGCCAAAGTAATGAGCACAAAAGGCAATAGAGATGAGGATCCTTTCTCTAAGTAACTACCGAAGCATGGGAAGACATCGATCACCAACACTATGTGAATGAAGGTAGAGTGAAGGAAGCAGCACATGGCAGTAAGGAAGAGAGGGTAATGAAATGAAAATAAAAAAATTAGACATTAATAAAATATTCCTTCATCTTCAAATATCATTTAATCAGAGCTGATGCTTAAAATCTCTAGACTGTCCTTGATAAACTTTAAGAAAAGAGATTTATTACCTATTTAAAATATTCTACTAGAACATTTAAAAAATATTAACCCATAGCTTGCAGGGATCTCAAATGGCTAGTCTTCCTGCCTCTTGCCAGAACTACTTTCAAGTCATGACCGACAGATGGCTGCATATAAAATGATTTAAAGATGCTCTGAAATTTATACAAAGGTGCCACTAGAATGTGAAGAACATTGTAATCACAGGAAAATTTAACTCTAACCCAGATAGACTGCAACAAAACAGCTTTGACCGTCTTCTAGGGAAAATAAAACTAAAATGTTTGTTTATAATACAGATAGACGAGTCTAAATAGTGTGTGTTGGTTGGCCCTCAAAAACAATATACTATAAAAAAATTCCAATGTGTAGAAATTAAGCAATGGTACAATCTCATGAATATTACTATGAACTGGCAACTAAAAGAAAACTTATAATCACTAACCACGTAGTATGCTTTTTTAGCTAGTTAAAAATGCTAGATAGAAAGTAGCCTAATAAAATTTTTACTAAACCCATCCTGGTTTGTTTGCTCTTTAGCACCTATCAACTTAGGGCGAGCTGTGTAACTCACCATGAGGGCATGAGTTGTTTGTTTGGTTTGTTCAAATGCACCCTAGTAGTCTAAAAGAGTACCTGGAATGTAACAGACCACAGATATACTTTTGTATGATTGAATACTCTCATTATATATATTTACATGGACTTTTATATATCCTTAAAAGATTAACATTTTTTCCCTTTTATTTTCAGAGGTGATAGCAAAGGCATTTCCCAATCCACACATAATATTCAACAAATCCTACACAACCGGATGCAGGATAAACAGCTTCAGAACACTGGATTTGGAATCAGAAGTTTGACTGCATTTGGGTTTGGATGCTGGTGTCTATAAGTTATAGATCTTAGGTACGTAATAACATTTCTCTGATCTTACATGTTCATATCTGTAACGTGAGACTAAAAATACCCTTAGGTTGGGAATCAGGTTCCACTGAGATGACCTAGAATCAATGATGCCCAGTCACTATAACCACACCTAGCACTCAGATCTTAATTCCTAATGCTGTTTTCCAATAAAAGGAACCAGGGACACTTGGAGGAAAAAAAAATGGTTATAGGACTACCGCAAGAAATGTGTAGGATGAACCTATATCATCTTGCAGATGCCAGAAAGTGCTAAAACACACACACGCATACACACACACAATGATGAATATACATAAAAGGACATAGCAGCCAACTAAAAAACTCCCAATGGCCAAGCTGAAATGATTTTACCAACAGAACATATAGAGTAATATTGGATTATTACTCTGGCATTGCCCTGCGGTATTATACTGGTATGAATAAATTATTTAATAAATAAATAATTAGGAAAGAATAGACAAATTTGCCATGCAAAAAAAATTCAAATAATTTATGTAGATACTCTGCCCTTAAGGAGGCAAAATATAACCTTTTAATTATGGGCTGTGCATAATGATATTTTTCAAGAAAGTGCTATATGGAAGTGGAGGAAGGCAAAGTAAGGTTGTAGTGAGAAATCTGACAAATATCACTATCAGGGGATATTTTGTGATGAAAATATTAGTTTACTTCTGGGTTCTTCTTCCCCCAAATATATAACCCCAGTTTAATCACAGGAAGAAACATCAAGTCATTAGGAAAATTCCAGTTGAGGGGCATTCTACAAAATATCTAACCAGTGATTCCGGAAGATCAGAGAAGGAAAACTCTGATTCCAAAAATCCTCCGCTGCCTTGCGGCATACCTCTTCAGGGGAAAGGCTAAGGGAGTAAACCCCGACAGAAAATCTGGAGCCGGAGTCCCTAAGGCGGTTTGACGTTATAGTCAACACCGGCAACTCCTGCGGCGCACCTGAAGCCAAGCTGTATTGACTCCGTCTTTCCCTTGGACCCTTCAGCTGCGAAGAGAGGGGGGTGTCTGCTGCATGGGCAACAGCAGACCCTCCATATCACCCTGCCCAGGCTCTGTAGCTTCAGCTTCACTGGAGAGGACACTCCAGCGTCATCGCAAGATGTCGATTCAACACGGGAGGAGACAGATACCGTGTCACTCCCAAGTCGGACTGCACAGCCATTCTCGGCGGTGCAGATAGACTCTTAAGAAGCTACACCATTGTCTCTCGAGACGGACGGCTGCCGAAACGAAACGATTCCGGAAGCCAAGATCATCAAAAACATAGAAAGTCTGAGAAACTAAGATATTCAAGATGAGCCTAAGAACGTAGCACAACTATAATGGTACATTCTAGATGGAATCCTAAAAAGAAAAATGGCATTAGGTAAAAACTAAGGAAATTCAAATAAAGTATCATAATAATGTATCAAGCTTGATTTATTAATTGTAACAAATCAGCCATACTATTCTGTTTCTGCCAGCTTTCTGTAAATCTAAAATTCTTCTTAAAGAAGGAAAATGTTTATTTAAAAAATACCTAACATATATAATCTATAAAACTCAGATAAGGTAAATATTGTAAACACATAAGGCACAGTCCAAATTTACATGAGTCTTTAAATTGCCATACAGGGGGATAGTATAGATGGCACTTAAAGAAAATTAGAATTAAACTGCTGGGATATCTTATCATATAAAGAACTTCTCTTCCTCTTTGACTCCTTTAGCGATGAGATGGTCATCTCATTAAGGCAGTGTTGAATCTATACTTGCTGTTGGAATAGATTAGTTTATGCTGCAATAACAAGTATCTTCCGATCTAAGTGGCTACAGTTGGTGAAAGCTTCTTTCTTGTTCAAAGTATAGTTTGTTCCACATCATTCTCATTCAAGAACATGAGCTAATAAGAGTCTCTACCAGTTAGCATATCCTCATTTTTTCTAACACTGTGATAAAGGGAAAAAACATGATAAATCTAAAGGTGCCTTTGTGGCAGCTTGTATTTCATTGGTCAAGATAAATCTTATGGCTACACCTTCACAGAGGTGAAAAAAGACAATCCTAAAACATTTCTGCAGGTAGTAAAAGCACAAATATCAATGTACAGAATAAATGACTATCACATGTTTTAATAACAGTCTCTATTATCTATTCATTCATCCATTCAGCCAATAGGAAAGAACAGACCACATTTATCCTTAATGAAATTGGAAAATTTATACATTAAAAATTCATTTCCACACTTCTTTCTAAGTTTTAGACTTTTCTGACTGGACAAGTGATGCTCAAAAGTTCAAGATCTTATGATTCAAGCTAATATTCAATATAGAAATTTCTTAGGCTATCTCAATATTGGGTAAAAAACACACTCTTTTTAGTAGAACGCCTTCTTTCAGTGACCAGGTTTGATTCTGGTTCCTTTCATAAGTATACGACATGGCAAAGAAAAGGGAGACAGCAGAAACAATCATCCCACAATAGTCAACTTATAGGAAAATTTAATGATGAAAAACACAGGCTGTGGTTCAGATCCCAGCTCTGCCATTTTTCTTCCTTCCTTCTTTCCACAAAAACCCAAACAGACAAAAAAACAAAAAACCTGAGTGAGTTAGATGAATTCTTTATTGGATCAGTTGCAAAGACAAGACAAATAGAAGGCTGTTGTATAACATAGCCTCTGCCCTTCAATAAGCCTCACGGTAAAGTGGGTTATCTCCAGCTTGCATCTCTTCTATCTGCTTTTGGTGAATATTTGGGGGGGGGAGGGTACATATTTGTCCCTCACTCCAAAGCCATCTTTGTGATTTCTCCTCTGATCTGTATAAATCCTCAGTGCTCACAAATTATACAAATCTTTTTAACAAGCAGGTATCACTTCCATGGTGTAATATGACAGTTTCTAGCAGAGTTTTCCAGAGATTTATCTGCATTGCCTGTTATGGTGTCTGAAATTTCATTATCACAGATCATTTCATGGGTTGGGAAAGGGCAACTTTAAGAGCCTACAATAAAAATGTGAAGACCTTGGCTTATATTGCTTAGAATTAATGAAATTATCACTTGGCAGTACAGAGACCAAAACATTGGAGTAATAATTAATACTAAGGGCCCTAGAAGGCATCAAATGGGAGAAAGAGGCACTGAAAGAGGTTGAATAGGTTTAACAGTCCTATTGGATATGCTATTTTGCTTACAGGTAAACCTGAATAAAACAAACAATGATATAAACATTGGAATAAAAGTTGCCTGCTGTTAAAGTTTTCAGTTAATTGACAGACCAATCTTTTCAGCTTAATGCTTTAAAACAATTTAATAACTCCTAAGTGTGCAGTATTAATACATTAACAAAGAAAAGAGGTCCTAGGGAGAGTCAAATCCCTTTAAGTCATTTGCATTACATTATTTACAGGAAACACCATAGGGTTTATTATGAGATTAGCATCAAACTCAAGGCAAGTCATTATAATTTCTTTTAAACATCCTCCAGGTATGCTTTCCTTGGTGGACTCCTTTGGCATCCCACTACCATTCTGTTTAGAGATACCGTTTGAAAGCAGGGCTCTTCTCTGCAGGCCATCTGGCAAGGAGAAATTAGCAAGCACATAGCTAGAGACAGGCTAGAGAATCTATTCAGTCTAACAAAGCAAGTAGTATGGCTCCACTAACCAGATAAATGGAGCAGTAAAGAGATTGAAGCTACATGAAAATATTTATTATTAAGACACATTTCAAGAGCTTTCTGTTTTTCAGGGGATTGATGATGAATGGAAGTACTTATGATTGAAATATGAACCCTGCTCTTTTTGTAAACAAAGCTTTCTAAATGAAACTTACCAGGGGGTATCTGCCTCCATAATGTGAGATCCTTTTCAATTTTATTTTGTCCTGGGATGACCATTTATTTTCCTTACAGGAATAAATGTCATTAATGCAAGCCAATGGTCATTTTCATGAGCTACTTATAAGCTAACCACGCATTCTTGTTCTGCTGTCCTGGTATCTTTATTAATAGCACAACATTTGCTCTTAAAAGCATCCTGATTTAGATGATTCATTATGTGGTCACATAACTAATAAGCAGTCTCTGTAACTGATTTGGGCTCAATATAAATTGATACCAGCTTCATACCAGTAATAATCAATGAAAAACTTCATTTATTATGTCATGTGATTAGAATGCTCTACTCATGAGGTCAAAAATCATGCACCTCACCCATATAATGGCAGCAAAGATAAAATGTGTTCAAAGATCAAATAATTTCCTCCTAACTAGGTTAAATGCACTGACGGACACTGAAAGCGAATATATGTTTGTAAATACATACACTTTATTTGAAAACTTACCAGACATGTGAATTTGGGCAACTTACTTTACATCTATGAGCTTCAATTTTCTCATCTGCAGAACTGAGATAAGAAAGAGCTGAGTTACAATATAAATAAAAATCCAAGCCTTTCTAAGGAGAGTCGGGTAGACAAAGATTACTGAATTTGGAATCAGAAGATATCAGATAATGAATGAAGCCATCACTTACTAGTTTTGAGACCTTGAGCAACTCATTTGAACCACTTTGAGCATTGGTTTTCTTATCTGTAAATAGAGGTATTAAAATTGTGAAGGTCTTTGCTGTTGAAAGAATATAGCATGCATAGAAGAGAGGACTTGGAAAAGTGTAATTTATTCATAAAAGTTGTGTATTTATCCTTACAAGTTTAAACTTCAGTCACCTTCAAAGTACTCTCCATTTGATGCAATACACCTATTGAGACATTTTTCCCACTGCTCAAAACAGTTATGAACTCGTTGATTTTGATGCCTTTCAGTAATCCTGCCATTTTTGTTTCACCTCTTCCACATCAGCAAAACGTTTCCCTTTGAGGATTCTTTTCATCCAGGGAGATAAAAAAAAAAAAAAAAAAGAAAAGAAAAAGAAAAAAAGTCACTCAGGGTGAGAGAGGGTGAACAGGGAGGGTGGGGTTGGAGGTCATGCTGTTTTTGGTCAAAAACTGCTGAACACTCAGTGCAGTGTGGGCAGGTGCACTTGTAAATCATGAAATGGGCAAATGCATTGTCTTAAAAAAATTCACTGAAGCCAAATGCAGCCTCTCAGACCACCACCATTTGGTATACTGATACACTCACCTAGCAAGGGAAGTCCTCCAGAAGAGGACTAAAGGAACTGTTAAGGCTCTGGGATGAGGATAATTCTGTTGAAGTGAATGTTTGCAGAGCAATTTCTGTCTTTTATAGAAAAGAATGGAATTTATTTTGGTGCAGAGCTTTTTTTGGTTCTTTAAAATATTGAATTTCTGGGATCCCTTATTCATGAAAATGTGAGAAATATACTTTTTGTGGTTGGCAAGAGAAACTATAAGCTTGTGCAGATATCCTCAGGTATAAATGTACAGTTTGATAGGGAAATGGGCATATTTGAAAAACTGTACTTTGGTATAATTAGAAAAATACTTTTTTCTTTTTTCCCCAAAAATATGGACTTTAAGTTGTCTTATACCTGAAAATAAGTATTTATTTCTGGGACATTTATATAAATGTATGTCTAAATTTTTGCACAGGAACAATCAAGAGCAACCAGACTATAGAAGGAGCAGGGGATTCTAAACTTTCCATCAATGTAACAACAATAATAATAATAGCAGCTATCAATAGTGCTTATTATACAACAACATTTACTAGACTATAGTGCTAAATACAATAAGTAATTTTCATAAGTATTTTTTTAAATTTTATTTATTTTTAGAGAGAGGGGAAGGGAGGGAGAGAGAAAGGGAGAGAAACATTGTTATGAGAGAGAAACATCAATCAATTGCCTCTCGCACGCCCTCACCCAGGGACCTGGCCCCCAACCCAGGCATGTGCCCTGACTGAGAATCAAGCTGGTGACCTTTTGGTTTGCAGAACAATGCCCAGCCCACTGAGCCAGACCAGTCAGAGCCATACAGTAATCTTTTTAATTCTCACAATAAATCCATAAAATAGGTAATGTTTTTACCTCTAATTTACAGATGAGAAAAAAATACAGAAATTAAGTCGAGTCTCCATAGTCACACATCAATTGAATCATCATGCTAGGCTTTAAACTTAAGTGATTGCACTTCAGAGTGTTTTAACCTTATCTAGTGTCAACCCTTGAGACTGGATTCAGCATTATGAATTTATGCTATAAGGTCTTAAACTTGGTGTTTTATATAATTAATTAAGTTTAAGGTTCATGGAAGTACTATCAGACTATTGTTTCTGGAGCTTGTGAAACCAGATACCACACTTGAGGAATGATGTTTCCATCTGATGGATCCCACTATTGTCATTCTACAAAGTAGTGAATTCTAGGCCAGTCAAAACCTGGACTCTAGACCCAGGGAAAAGGGATGCTTTCTCTTTGGCTCTAGATGGGCCCAGAGTCAAGGGAGTGGAGATATTAGAGCATTTACAGTGAGGACTGGATTCCTACCATTTGAAAATTTTTTTTTCCTATTTTTAAGTATATTTTATTAATTATGTTGTTACAGTAGTCCCAAATTTTTCCCCTTTGCTCCCCTCTGCCCAGTACCCCCCTTCCCTCCAGCAATCCCATCCCCCTTAGTTCATGTCCATGGGTCATGCATATAAGTTCTTTGGCTTCACCCTTTCCTATATTATTATTAATATCCCCCTGTCTATTTTCTACCAACCGATTATGCTTCTTGATCCCTGCACCATTTCCCCATTTTTCCCCCTCCCCACTCCCAGCTGATGACCCTCCAAATGATCCCCATACCTATGATTCTGTTGCTATTCTGGTTTGCTTAGTTGGATTTTCTTTTTATTTTTTAGATTCAGTTGTTGATCGTTGTGAGTTTGTTGTCATTTTGGTGTTCACAGTTTTGATCTTATTTTTAAGTAAGTCCCTTTGACATTTCATATAATAATGGCTTGGTGATGATGAGCTTCTTTAGCTTCACCTTGTCTGGGAAGCACTTCATCTGCCCTTCCATTCCAAATAATAGCCTTTCTGGATAGAGTAATCCTGGTTGCAGGTTGCCTTTCATCACATTGAATACTGCTTGCCAGTCCCTTCCTGCCTGCAAAGTGTCCTCTGAGAAATCAGCTGATAATCCTATAGGCACCCCCCAGTAGGCAACTCTCTGCCTCTCTCTTGCTGCCCCCCGGACTCTGTCTTTATCTTTCACCTTTGGCATCTTAGTCATGGTGCGTCCTGGTGTGGTCCCTTTGGGTCCAGCTCGCCTGGGAACCTCGATGCTTCCTCGACCTGTACGTCCATCTCCTTCGCAAAATTTGGGAAGTTTTCCTGATTGTTTTCAATTCTTGCTTCCTCATTCTGCACTGGTTGACTGTTTTTTTTCTTCCTTATGTTCCAAATCATTGATTTGAAGCCCGGTTTCCTTCCCTTCACCATTGGTTTTGTGTAGATTTTTTTTCATTTCACTTAGCATAGCCTTCACTACTTCTCCTATGCGTTTGCCATGCTCAAGCATATCTGTCAAGCCTGTGAGCATCGTTATCACCTGTGTTTTGAATTATGCATCTGTTATGTTGTCTATCTCGTCTGTTAGGTTGGCTATCTCCTTGTCTCTTAGTTCTCCCACTGGAACCTTGATCTATTTCCCCTTTTGGGCCATACTTCTCTGTCTCCTCATTCTGACAGGCTCCTGTGTTTGTTTGTCTCTGCGTCCCAGGTAGAGCTGTCACTCCTGTTATGCTGTAAGGGGCAGAGCCTTAGGGATTCATCAGTGTAGGGCAACCTGTTTCACCACGTTGTGGTGCTGTATGTGGGGGAGGGGTCTGAGAGGGAACAATGCCACTTGCTCAGCATTTGCCCCTTCTCCAGGTACCTCTCCCACTTCCACACCAGACTGGCACCTCTCTAGCTGCTGCCCTGGCTGTCGTTCCCAGAGTGGGTGGGTCTGTGGACGTTCTAGGACCGTGGGGGCCCTTTAAACAAGCAGACTCTGCGGAGAGACTGGCATTTTCTGCCTCCGCCCCAACCCCCACTGGTCTGCACAGTCAGAAGCAATGAGGCTTGATTTTCCCCAGTGCTGGGACCGTGAGCTGCAAGGTCCAGTGAGGACGCTCCCCAGGTGTCCCTCCTGACTTTTTAAAACGTGTAACTATGCTTTCCTCCAGCCTGCCTCTGCTGCCGCTGCTGCCACCACCACACTGCGTCCTCTCCGCCCAGCTCTGCTTTTCCTACCTGTATGGGTGAGTATTTCTTCTTTATATCTTTGTTTGCTGGACTTCCACGTAGTTTGATTTTTTTGGAACTTCTGGTTGTTTCCAGTTCTGAGGTAGTTGTATTACTTCTTAGTTGTGGAGGGAGACGCAGCGTGTCTTTCTACACCTCCATCTTGGCCAGAAGTCCTCTGAGAATTTTTCAGAAGGTAGAGAAAGAGCCATCCTAGTGCAGGAAGCTGCAGTCAGATTGGAGCTCATGGTCTCTAAGAGTAGTGACTTTGACTAGCAGTTATGAATAAGTCTTCTGGCTATATCTCTGTTATTTCTAAACCATAGGTAGATCTTTTCCTCAGGCAAAATGTGGTCTCGTTAGTTCTGTTGGAAACCGGAGAATCAGTGTTCCGGAGGCCACCGTGGGCAGGAGCAGAGGTGACCTCTGGAGGACAGTGGTAGTTAAATGAAAAGCAGTCTCTCCAGAGTCACTGATGCTTATGGCAGAGGCAGCCATGTAGGGGCAAAATGAGTTTCTGCACAGAGGACAATTTGGATTTGATTAGGATTACCTTTAGGCAGTATCTGAAAAATTCAGAAATTGTTTGGGGGACGTTTGGTGGGGGCAGACTGGAGTATCTGGCGACATTTGGGTTACATAAAAACAGGTAAATAAGTGAAATAGCCTAGGAAATAGTTTTAAGAGCCTTACAATCACTGGACTCAGCTTTTCCAAGACATAAGACTCTAAGAGAGAAAAAAGTGAATATTGGTTTCAGGAGAGTACCTGTATGTGTTAATGACCCACTCTTCTATGTATACCTAACACATAAACCCAACCCACCCCATACACAGGGATCTATTTAGGTAAGCCTTTCAAAATCAATTATCATTATCATTATTGTTATCAATATCCACTTCACCCTCTGCTGATTTGGTCATAGTTAATACTAGGTGAAGAACATTAATCTGAACAATGTTCTCTCTTCCTTCTTCATGTCTTCATGTCTTCTATGACATCCCAGTGCCATGACAAAGGATCAGAAGGCATCAGGCTTAACCATCCTCTTTTGTTTCCTGTTTCTATAAAAAAGGATAAGAACACCAACCTTGGTGAGCTTGGAGATGGCCCAAGCTTCTTCTCTTGGCACTCGATAATGTGAGCTCCCTAAGATTAGGAACCTTGTCCATAATGTTCAGATACAACCCTAATGCTAAAGACTAATCACTCAATAAATGTATTGAAAAGTAAATGAATGTCTGAATTAATGCTTACAACTTCTGCTTCATTTTTCCATGCAGTTACATTGGAAATCCAAACCTGAATACCCTCTTTGAGCAGGTCCATTCCACTTGATATCTGCTTGGTATATTTCTACTTTCTCATGTATGTGCTGGATCCCTCTAGACATTTGTGTCTGTGCGGCAAAAGGAGGTGAAAGTAGGAAAGCCACGTTCTGTAGGCTAAGCTGTTTGGTAATGAACATCAGCTGTTTGTGTCTGCTTACGCTTTCCTTGCTTTTCCTCTTTCTTCTGCATACTGCCTTTTCTAGGTACATCTCTCCAGCAATTCCATATGGTTCTGATGCAATTGTAAATCTCAGGGACATGTTCTTTTGAACACAGCGTTGGACAGAGCACCCAAACATAGTCAATTATATTTTTTCTTGAAAATTTACTTCGTAGATATAAAGAGATAGAATGCAGTTCAAACAAAGTTATCTTATAGTAGCCCCCTAGAGAAGTAATTCAGAAGCTCCGGCTAATATGATCCCTGGAGTTACACCAATTCCTTATCATCCTAAGGTATGATGGCTCATCTCTTCCTTCAGCTGTCAAAGCTACGTCAATGAGTCCTCTTCAACCCCTCCATAAGTCAATCAGAATACTGCTTTGTTGCATGTAACCAAGTAACCTTAATAACTTGTCTAGATATTTCACCAGGAATTGAGAGTTATCCACTCTGTGAGTTATACACATAGTCTGCCTAACAATAATGAGACACCTTACTTACCATTTGCGACTGTCTCACTCATTCCGAAAACCCCAGTGTCTAGAATAGTGCCTGGAATATAGTGAAAATTCAATAAATATTTTATATGAGTGAATAAAAAAAAGTGACTTGTTTTCTTAATAAGTATATTTTCCTGAGAAATCTCTTGGAGAAGTTACTGTGGCTCAAAAAGAGTTTTAGGCCTCCTTGAGCCTTCCAGACAAGAACCATTTAAATAGTGCCTTCAAATTCTTATATTACTTCCAAAAATGTCATCTTTCTTTCAGGAAGGATTCTGTGCCACACCACCATTTAGCTGTTAAGTACCTCTCATGTCCCTCAGGGTACCTCTGATCTCAGCACTGATCACTGGACCAGTCACACACACCAGAGTGGCAAAAGCCACATCAACGTCATGAAGGAAAAACACCTCTAGATGCTTTTCTGAGAAGGGGAAACAGGTGTAGCTGGCACTTAGAGCTCTGTAAAGCATATTGTTACTTTTTCTCTTTGCCTGACTTGGTACTTTTGGTAATTAAATTAAGATAAGTAAAAACATGTCCCACATGCCTTTTGCACATGCTCCTGCCCATGTGTTGATATGTAATATTCCCTATTTCACACCCACAACCAAAGTACTTGGCTGACTCATGTGCTCCATATCTGAGTGTGGAGGTCATCATTTACTCAGTTGGACTCACTTCCTACTCTCTCTGTTAATTAGGTGGCTCCAGTAGGTATTGTTCTCAGATGCTATCCTTCATCTTTCATGAGACTGATTCACTTCTGTTAGTCATTACTCAGTGCTGTGCTTTCCAACAGACTACACACTCTTGATGGTCAGGGCCTTCACTCTGTTCCTTGCTGTGCATGCCACTGCTCCTGTATCTTCTTGCTTTTGTACTTTTAACTGACCGACAGAATTGACCAGGAGACCTTTCGAAGGCTTTTAAGTGTTCTATAACTATTTATTAATTTAGTAGCATATAGGAAAAGACTCTATAAAATATTTCCAAGGGAGTACATGTGCAAACCTATTGTTACTATTATCAGTGAAAATTCTAAAATACTCAGATGTTCTAAATATTTTTTAATTAATTAAACTTTACCTATTTATATAATATAGACACATTGATAGCTTGATCCCCTAATGCACAAAGTAAAATACTATTTAAATCCTCTTTTGAGAGATCGTAGCCAGGGAATAACTCATAAGATACTAAAATCCTTTTTAAAAGTACATTGATAAGATAAATTTCAATATGGCTTCAAGCACCGAACCTAGTATGTCGTGTTTCGAAGCAGTTTTACCATATCACTTAATTGACTTTTACGTGTCAAATAGCAGAGGGAGTTAACCGGGAGACCTTTTGATAGAAGTACAACACCCACCTGGAGCAGGGCTATTGAGAAAGGCTGGCAAGATTCCCCAACGATAATTATTCATGCCCCACAGAACTCCTTCATTATCCCTTTACCCACATATATACATTCCAAAGATGTACCAGAATTCTAACTATAGCAGGTCCTAGAATAACATTTTCTCCTTGGATGTTGTTTCATTCTAATGTGAGATGCTATAGGAGCTTAACTCTTATATTAATTAGCCAATGGTAAAAATTATTTTATGTTTCAATTAAAGTTATCAAACTTTATCTATGACATTGAGGCCTTCCTGTTTAGGCTAGTCCTTTTGCTGCTCAAAATCCCCCATTAATATTCTACACATTGCTTACACTTAGAAGGGTAGTCCACAATTACTAAGAACAAAGAACTTTCGAAGGAAAAGAACTTTGATGGCCATTTGGGAAGAGATTAGATTGCCAGGATAGACAAGTTTACTGAATTGAAGATACTTAATGCTTTTCTCAGAGCCACAAATTGGTCAGGTGATAGCAGACACTGACCTTATAAAAGCAAAACAAAGTAACTTCTTCTGAGCAACGGCAACAACAGATCTCGAATGGACTGAATGTACAAAGTTGTAAGCCCAAACCAGCTTTAGTAGGGAGCAGAACAGGGAGAAAATCTCAGTGGATGGGGCACTGTCACCCATGACTTTCCATAAATACAGAGAAAAGTCAGGTTGCTGAGATGCAGCTAAGAAGTAAGCATTACTCCCTTCAGAACTTCCTTAAGACATGAAACTCTTGCTTTCATATTCCTTTTATATTATCTAGATCCCACCACCATCGCTTACACCTTCCCTGTACAGCAATTCTATCTACCTTCCAAGCTTTATCTTTTATACTTAACCCTTCCCCCAAAAGGAAAAATAAAACTAGTTTCCATGTTATTTTTCATTTGCTCAGACAAGTCACTCCAGCTAATGACATTAATATTTTTGTTTGATGTTGCACGTCGACAAACCTTTTTTTTAATTTTTTTTTTTTTTTTTTTTTACTTTTTCCACAAAATAAGAATGTTGGCACTTTTAGTTTCATTTTCCATATAACAAACAGAATATGGTTATGTTCATGTAGCTGGCAAGTGCCTGAGGACTTTTAATCAGAGGGGTTTCTCTATAATAAGAGTATGATGTCACCTATTTCAAATACTTTATGTGAAGGGTAATTGCCTTTGACATAAAGTGCTAACATTGTAAAAATGAGCACAAGTAAAACTGGATCCATAACAGCCTGTCTCCTTTGACTCAGTAACTTAACTGACTGCCATTTCTTCTTACACCAAGACTGAGTGATATCCCCCAAACAACAAAGTTAGTTGTCCATTTGTTCTTGTTAGATATGATATTTTACTTATTAAAAGAACAATGGGAGAGAATAAAACAAAACATGTGCTCAGGAAATTTGTCTAAACATGGCATAGTGACCACATGTGCTTATCTTTTTACCCTCTCTGAAGCCTAATTAAAACTATAGGAGAAAAAAAAATTTTTAAATTTAACTTACAAAGACCAAGAGAATAGAAAGATATGACATAAGTGTAAGAACTGTGTCACTCAGAGAACCATGAGGAGGCAGCGAGTAGAAGAAAAGTTTATTGGAATTAGCAAGCAGGGAGGAAGCCATGCCGCAAATGGCCTGACTCCAGGGTCCTAGGGAAGGAGGGGGCTGTTTTATAGGGGGAAGAAAAAAGAAACTGTTGAATTCAGTCGTTATCTCGCAGCTGTGAGTCTAGAGCTCATCAAGGCCAAACGGAGCTCAGTTGATGTACCCCACTATCATGGAAAACTCCCAGATAGCTGCAGGTGGGCAGGGGGTGAGGGGGGTTGCATGGGAACCAAGGCTGTCAATAAGTTGAAAGAGAAAGATCTGAGATCATGATATGGAAGCCAGCAAAGGGGAATGGAAGCAACTTCCCAGTATAGCAACTGTACTCTGGACATTAACAACAATCTTTCCAGATTTACTGCTGGAAGACGGATACCTCTTGGAGGAAGGGGAGGGAATAAAGTTGGTGAAAGATGGTAATTTAAAATATTGACTTATGTGTTTTGGCATTGGAAAGAAAATATTGCTTGCTGTTGAAAGAGATTTTAAAATATATTAAGGAGAAATACCAGCTGATATATAAAAAATTAAGGCAAAAAATACTAACTTCAGAATAAATCAAAATAATTCCAGAAAATAAACTATTTAGTTGTTATAAATATATACATACTTATAATATCCTAACTCTTAATTACATTTCAAGCCAATTTTTAGAGAAAGAAGATGTTATGGTGACACATGCCAGCATTATAGATTTTTAAATCAGTCCTCTAATGATTTTTTTACAACTCTAATAACTTATGGTCTCTAATTAGGGAGCACAAAATTCCATGGAAAAAAAAGACTTATTGATGTAGACAACTTGGAGCTAGGGAGCAAGAACATGGTATGTGACTTCCTTATTTGATTCAGATTTTAAAAACTTAGTTTAGATTAAATTTTTTGATGAGAAAAATATATAATATTTGCAAAATTTTGTTTTTCTAAAGTATAATTGATACTTAACCAAAAGTGTTGACCATAATTAAACAGTTTTATAATTTTGAAAATACATTGATATCAAGTATAGAATATTTAAATCACCCGAGAAAGTTTCCTCATGAACCTTTCCAGGGGCAAACACTGTTAAGATATCTGTCCCCATAGGTTAGTTTTATACATTCTGTAACTTTAAAAGTGAAAAGTCATAAATTATATATTTCTTTTATGTATGAATTATTTTGTTCATTATTGTTTGACATATTCAGCCATATTGCTAGGCATATCAGTAGTTCATCCCTTTTGTTTCTGAGTATTGGTGCTTCGTATGAATATACCTTAATATTATTCATTCTCTTGTTGATTGACATTTGGATTATTACTACTTTCTGAATATTCTGAATAAAATTTTTATGACTGGGTTCAGGTCTTTTTGTGGACATGCATTTTTACTTATCAATAAAAAATACACATGAGAGGAACTGCTAGATTGTGATATAGATGTATGTATGACTTTATAAGAAACTACTACTATTTTTTTCTACCCATCAATGCATGAAAATCTCAGTTTGTATTACATCCTTTTCAAAATTTGGTGCTATCAGGGTTTAGTTTTTTTACTTCATTTTTATTTTATATTTTATTTTGTCTTTGCAGTAAATATATGGTATCTCATTGATATAAATTTGAATGTTCCCAATGATTCATGAACACTTTTTCATGGGTTTTTGCCATTCACGTGAAGTACTTTGTGAAGTATCTGGTCAAATGTTAATTTATTTTTTCATAGTTTTTAATATTGACATGTAGGAGAACTTTTTTATAGCCTCTCAACTCAAGTGTGTTGTTATATATATGTATTGAGAACATCTTATTTCAGTTTGTGGTTTGCCTATATTAATTTTGTTAAACAATGACTTTTGTGACATTATTGATTTTAAATTATATCTAATTTATTATTTTTATGGTTAGTTTTTTTCTTTGTCCTGTGTAAAAAATATTTTCCTACCCCAAAGTCCAAAAGATAATATCCTATGATTTCTTCTAGAAACTTTATAATTTTAGACTTCTTGGCTATGACTGTAACCCATCTCATATTAATATTTTATATTATGTGTTGTAGTGGTTGAGATTATTGAATATATGGCATTCCAGAACATTTTAGAGAATCATTTGTTGAAAAGACTTAAATTTATACCTAATAACTTTGTTTTCTGCTATTTTAATTGCATATTCTTACTGCATTATTAAGATATAATTAACAAGTAAAAACTACACTGACTTAAAAGGTAAATTTGATAAGTTTTAATACATATATTCACACCTGTGAAAACATCACCACAATCTAGTTAATTAATGTACCTATAAGACCCAAAATTTCTTTAGGAGTCCCTTTTTCTTGGCACACCTAATGTCTCCACAGTGCCCCCAGGCAACCATTGATTTTCTCTGTGTCACTATAGATTAACTTGATCTTCTTAGAAATTTACATAAAGGTAATCCTTAAAGACACAATATATATTCTTTTGGGAGCATCTGTCTTCTTCCACTCAGCACAATTCTTTTGAGATTTATGCGTTTTGTTATTAGTATCAGTTGTTTGTTAACTTTTATTGCTGGTAATTTTCCACTGTATGAGTGCATCATAGTTTATCAGTTCACCAGTTGATGGGCATTTGCAGTGTTTTCCTTTTTTGACCATTATGAATAAATCTGAAATGTACGTTAATATACTGGCTGTTGCTTGGACGTATTCTTTCAATTTTTCTTAGGTGGGCAGCTTGCATCATATGATAGCTACATATGCATATATCTCAAGGTGATCTATTCTGCTCTTCCTTTTCTCTGGCCATAGCTCTTGTAGAAGCAGCATAATGATTAAAAACACAGGCTTTGCAAAGAGACTAAATTCAAGTCCCAATTGTGCCATCTTAAACAAGTTAAGTAGCCTTATTTTCCTCTTTATAAAATGTAAATAATACTAATATCCATTTCATGGGGTCATGATGAAATCTAAATGGAATAATGCATACAATGTATATAGCACCAGTGCCTAGCATATGGGTGCTTTATTAAATAGTCACTGATATTATTGTTATCCTTACAGTATGGTCATCTAAATAACTTTCTGTCAAAATTGCATTAAGGAAAAAATGAGACTCGCCTGTAAAGAAATTGGGATAGGATCCCTGAAATTATCTTTTTAATTATATCAAGAAACACAGGCTGTAGTCTTAGGGAAGGGTACAGCTTGACAAAAAGTCCCAGATCCAGTTCTTATGGGTTTTAAGAAAATCTGAAACTGTTTTTGAAAGCAGTCATACCATTTCACATCCTTACCAGCACTGTCTGAGAGTTCCTGTTGAGACATATCCTTTTGCAAGACTTGGTATGGTCAATCCTTTTAATTTTAGCCATACTAATATATGTATAGTGGCATCTCATTGTTTTCATAATTTTCATTTTCACAATGGCTGATTATGTTGGACATATTTTCATGTGCTTACTTGCCATCCGTATTGCATCTCTGTGTATTCTATGTCTATCTCCTTTGTCAGTCTTCAGTCAAGTACCACATTGCCTAGTTACTGCAACTTGAAGATACAGTATCTTAAAGTCAGACCCTATGAATGTTTAAAATTGTCTTCATTTTCAATGTTGTTTTGGTAACTCTAGTTCTTTTCATTTTTATATTTTAAAAAATTTGCTTAGGTTTCCATTGGCATAGTTTTGAATATCTTGATCAGTTTGGAGAGAATTATTGATTCCTTCTGACCCGTGAACTTGATATAGCTGTACATTATTTAGGTTTTTTTAGTATCTCTCAGTAATATTTTGTTCTTTTCAACCTATAGATTGTGTCTCTTGACAGATTTATACCTAAGTATTTTATATTTTTATGCTATTGTAAATAGTATTACTTTATTTTTATTTCAGTTACTGACTGTTAAGTGCTACTATATGTAGAAAATATGTGAACTTGTTTAATAATCTTGCATTATGCAATCTAGCTAAATTCACTTATTTATTTAGTTTCCATGAGATTTTCTACATAGATGACCCTGTAATATAACAAAGATTTCTTTTTCCTTTGCAACCCAGGTGCTTTTATTTATCATGCACTGGCCAAAACCTGGGGGGGAAATTGATATCTTTCCCTTCTTTTTGAATTTCAGAGGAAATATCCTGTCAGATGTAGGTTTATCATAGATTTACTTTCCTAGGTTTTACAGTTTAATATGACAACAATTAGATTTATTGGTTTTCAAATGATAATCAAATTTTTAAATTTATGAAAAATATTACTTCATAATGGTATTTATCGTTGATATATTGTTGACTTCAGTGATTAAATAGGCTAAGAATTTTTGCATCCATGTTCATGAGGGCTATAGGTCTGTAGGTTATTTTTTCTTTTCTTTTTTTTTGGAATGCTAGTCTCATAAAAAGAGTGAAAAATATTCCTGTATCTTTAATTCTCTATTACAACTTTTAAGATTGGTATTATTTTTTAAATATTAGGTAGAATTACCATTTAAGCCATTTAGACCTTCAATTTCTTTAGTTCTTATAGAGCTATTCAGGTTATAATTTCTTCTTCAGTAGTTTTGTTAGGTACTGTCTCTCCAGGGATTTGTCTGTTTCATTTATGTTGCTAAAATTATTGGCAAAAACTTGCCATACTGTTCCCTATTATCCTTTAATACATGAAGAATATGACGTGATGTGGCCCCAGTAATTTCTTCTATTAGTAATTTGTGTCTTTTATTCTCTTCATGATTATTGTGCCAAGAGATTGGTCAGTTTTATTGATTATCTTAAAAAACCATCTCATAGTATAATATATTTACTCAATTTTTCAGATTTGTGGTCTGATTTCTTTTATTTCCTTTTTCTGCTGAATCTGTGCATTGTTGGATTTTGTCAAATAATTGTTCTACATCTATTTAGCTTCTGGAAAGACTGATGTAAAACAAAGGATTTTACAAAACATTTTAAATTTCCACTTGATAATTTCAGAGAAGGGAAAGTACATGGCTCTATGAGAGTGTCTAACAGGAAGTCTGAAATTGTTCTTATCCACGTCAATAAACTTAAACTCTTTCAAATTCAGAGAATTTATCTGAACATTTTGGTGGTTTTAAGGGGAACTTTGCGTTAATTGCATTACTGCCTTTGCATATTTGAGTTTATGTTAATTAGCAGAAATGGCCAACACACAGAGAAATCAAACAATCTACAGTTGAGTAAGGGAGTATTTATGGACTGTTTCCTGTTTACCCACTATGTGCTAGGCATTATTGCACACTCTAAATGTTACAGAAAGGGGGGTATCCAAAAACCTCCAGAGCTTGCAGCTGGGGGATGGGGAGAAAGAAGCAGCTTTCAGGTTGCCCTCGCATGCCTGAGGCTAGGGGCTAGTGTCTTTGTTATGCAAATGATCAATGCATCCAAGGCCTGGGAAGATGGGAGGGGTCTTGGACGGTAGGTACTGAAAGAGCTCACAGAGCCTGCGTGAGGTTCTGTGAAGAGTCAGAACTGGGTGCCATGCTGACTGCATCACAGGACGCAGTCAGGGATTTAAAAATAAGTGGCAGACATTTTAACTGGGACTGACCATGCGGTTTTGAGAAGTTCTCCATGTGGATTACAAAGGAGGGTACACCATGCTGCTTTAAGAAGGGAAAACTCCATGCAGTTTACAAGAAGGCTGAGAATCTACACGGTTCTGGATTAAAAGCTGGCGAGCACCATAACACAGACAAGACCTTCCCCAATCAGAATTGAATGATTGGCAGCTACCGGTAAAGCTGAACTGTGTCTAGGAAGTAGGGAAACGGTTTCTCTAACTTTTCTAAAACTAGCCTGGTTTGGTAGGGGGAGGCTGAATCATGTGTTTGTGGGTGTTTTAAGGAACATAAGACTTAACGGCAGAAATCCGCAAATAATCTAAATCTATATAACTGTTAAATGAACAATTCTTTTTCTTTTCACTAAACTCTGGTATTGAGAGTTATAATTCTGGCAGTGGGCAATCGGTCCCCTAACTAAACAGCCTGTGGGTGCTAGTTTTGATTGGAGCAGCCCAGGGGTTCTGTAACATATAGATGTAAAAATTTATAAAGTAGTAAAAGTAGGCAAGAGTCAGAGTGATGCGGATTCAAAGGGGTTGGGGAAAGGATAAATATGAGATGGAGTGGGTGATTGGATTCATTTAATTGTTCAAGAATGAGAAATCTTGATTATGTTACAGATTGAGTGTAAAAAGCCAATAAACAGAAAAATGTTGAACACTTAGGAGAAGGATTATATAGTTAATGGGGTATTTGTGATTTTGTACAACAAAATACAGTGCAAAGGTAGAGGGATTGTTCCTGGATTTTTATTTCTTCCATGACTTCCTACAAGCAATAAATCATCTAATGTATTGCAAACTATCCCAAGAAACTATCAGAAATGATGAGGGTCCCGTGCAAAAATAAATATTTTCTGTTGTTGCTGATTTCCTTTTAAATATTTTTGTTCCAGAAGTAATCCCATACTTGCTGCTTCAAAATATGCAGGAAATACTGATAGGCATAATGTAAAATGTAAAAGCCCTCTTAACTATACCCTTTGAATTAACCTAAGCTAACAATTTATTTGTTTCCAGACGTCCCTCCCAGACATAAACTTTGAAGTGAAAATAATGTAAATCAATAAGGTTTGATGCTTGCTTATTTGTTTCAAGAAAATGCTGAGGTCACAGAATAGCACACACTGATCATGGACGAGGCTGAGTACCAATGAGGTCAATGGATTTTACCACCAAAATGGAAATAGAAACAAAAGATAGCACAGGTTAATGAAAGAGCATTACCTAAGTCACTGGGATCCTGAATTCCAGTTCCAGCTGTCATTGATTTTTCTGGACAACCTTTTATTAGTTACCTGTTCTTCTTGGTCTCAATTTCCTTTTTTATAAAATGAGTGAAATTGTCTGGTCGATCACAATAGTCATTCTCAATTTTAATGATTGATAGAGTTTAGGAACTTCATTACTTCAAGTTAATATATTGGGTTATAACTTTCATAGCTTTGGGGATGTTTAGAAATAGTGTTTTCAAAAGTAGTGATCTTAGGCAATGAAAATTTCGATGACATTTGTCTCAAACAATGAGTCAAACTAAACAATAGTATATATTTTAATTCAATTTAAGTAGCATTACAAATGATATCTCTACAAAACAAAACCCTTTAATTGGCTGTAAAACTTTTAAAGGTATATTACCTCAAAAGATTTCTAGTACAAAATAATTTGTATAATTCATTTTCATTACTTTTAATAAGCTATGCAGTAAGAATTACCCTCCCGCTTCAAAAATGACCAAAAATAGGTTGGATTTTTATTATAATATAAAGCATCTTAAATCACATTTTATTTTTTTTGCAAAACACTAAAATAGCAAAAAGTTACATCAAATTTTTTAAAGCTTAAAATAATTTACGGATATTTTTTCTTTGTATCTACCTGATTTATCACAGTTTAGATGTAGTTCCATAATAATTATTCAGGCATTCATTTACCAAACATTTATAAAGTGCCAATTAAAACATTTAACACAGACTCAACCTACTAAGTCGATTTTTATGCAAATACATGACCCTAAAGGATTTAAGGTGTAAATGGATCCCTTGCTCCCTTGATTGACAAGTAAAGAAGAATTTTAAAAGTCAATTAGAATAATGGAGCTATTATTTGGAAAATTAGATGGATAAAATTACCAAACTATTATCTTTAAAATAACATATCTAATTAAGTTTTATTGTTGGGTACTCACCAACTTACTGCTAATAACTCTTATAGACTTATAATTAGCACTTACATTGTCAACTATCCTGTAAGTATGTGCTTGTCCTGATTTTAAAATATTAATGAATTTTAGCTAATATTTATTGAGCATTTATCATGTCTCCATTAGTATTCAAAAAGGTAACAGTGTCATGATGAAATACGCATGTGAAAATGTATGTGTATGTGCTTCGCAATCTAAATGGGAGAGGCTAACAAAAGCATATCATGAAATGGATGCTACAAAGAGCAAGGATTTTAAAAAAGAGAGCAAAGATTCTTTTGGGGAGCATAGTGAAGGGAGAGTATTAATTGCAGAGAAAGCAAGTAGCTTTATAGTATGAGTACTTTTATTACTAAGTCTACAGCCATCATTACAACTTCATTAAATACAGGTGATGAAATAGAAGAGTATCCTGAGAATGGGGACTTTTATATAATTTCAGGGAATGGTGAAGATGGCTTCTTGTTTGGGAAATTAAAAGTAGTCTAATCAAACTCATGCAAAAAAATTTTTTTTATTACCTTAGGAGAAAGAACCTGGGGCATTAATTGGGGTCCAATATTGAAGTACCTTGCATGCCATATCAAGATACTGTGACTGTCTTTTCTTAAAGTGAATGTTTTCATCACTGGCTGTGATTAGAATTATTTGCAGAGCTGTCCTGTCCTGTTCCGCCCCAACCAAGGTTAGATGGGAAGAAATATCTGAGGCCAAGCCTGTAAAATAATATATTTTAAGCCCCATGATTTATTTTGATGCATATTAATGTTTGAAAAGCACCATGTAAGAGAAAGAAACTTTAGGCTTACAAGCAGGAAATTACATATCAGCTCTTGATTTGGAAAAATAATTCTTGCCATTGATTAAATAGGGAGAGACAAGTTAGGAGGTGGCTGTGTTATTCCTGTGCTGGACATTGAATTTTAGAGGGTAACAAGAGAAAGAAGTTCTCTGTACTCATGTAGTTTATATCTGAATGGGAGAAGCAATAATAAATACTGTTTAATACACTAAGTAAAACTGGAGGTCAATATACATAATTTGAATTAAATTATAATCTTGTATACCTTTTTATTCCTTTTTTGTTTGTTTGTTTGCTTTATCTACAGTCAGTGGTTGCCAAACGTGGCTGTCATCAGTAACAATAGGGGATCTTATCTTATTGAACATACACAGGCATCAGTTTGAGGTCCACGAGTCTGTATTGCTAAAAAGCTTCTCAGGCAGCTCTTTGAATTGCGCACCTTTGATCATGTCTAAAGCATCCATGGAGACATTTGTTCCATGTCAAAATATCCTTGATATTTGCTCCTGCCCAAAACATCCATGCTGAGAAAACATCCCTGGAATCAAATATCCTACAATATTTGTTTATACTTCTGGTTTACAGAACTAAAACATTAAAAATATTATCATGGTCCTGACTGGTGTGGCTCAGTTGTTTAAGCATCATCCTGCAAAGCAAAAGGTGGACAGCTTGATTCCCAGTAGGGGCCTATGCCTGGGTTGCAAGCCAGGTCCTGGATTGAGGGAGAGGGAGAGGCAACCGATTGATGTTTCTCTCTCACATCCATGTTTCTCTTCCTCTACCACCACCCCCCTGACCCCTCTGTCTAGAAATAAATAAATTAAAAAAAAATACAGTCATGTTTTATCGGTCCAATGATTGTGTTGTGGCTGCATTGACACCAATAACCCTTCTTGCCTTGGTAGTCTAGCCACTGGTAATGATACATGCGGTTAGGTAGATGGGTTGGCATGGATCACATGTCTCCATGGATGTTTTAGACAGGACCAAAAGTCCTGCAGGGAGCTTTAGAAGTGGTCTCAGCACAAATGTGCAGAATGGCTTTGGGCATAAAGGAACATAGAACTTGAAGATCCAGATTTGCTAAATAATCCCAGTCCTGTATTCACTGTATGCTTTGTAAAACTAACCTGAGATTTATCTGGGAATTATAATTCAATACACTCTAAAGTTAACAAAAACTGTGCACTTAAGGTTTATGGCTGGGTAGACAGATAAAAACAATAGTACTCTACATTTTAGAACAGAAAACAGACTAATATAAGGCAGATCTAACTAGTACAGTTATATAATAAAATATAAAAGAAAAATGAAGAGAAATAATTAATTTTAAACAGGAGGATAGACCCAGTTAAATCTCACGAGTCAAATTTCACCATCAGGATGACCTTTGAAAATGTTTCTATTTGTGAATTTATGCTAATGTTTCTTTTGGTCACATAGTATCGGGGCCAATTTTTAAAGATATTTTCTCTATCAGTATGTCCCTTTTCTCTTAGGGCTGGTGAGCAGACCAGTACATAACATTAGAGATGTTAAAATATGCCAAGGTCTATATAATGAAACATAAATTATGCCTATGTAATACCAGTTATGATAAAGTTTTGTGTTAGTGTATAATAATCACCCATTTGTCCCTAAAGCTTTAGTTTTTGAAATATCAGAAACAAAGTTAGCTATAGTTTTATGTGGCTCAGGCTAAGAGAGCTGTGCTTTCTAACATTACATGTACTATCCGAATAAATAAAGTGTGGAATATGTTTATTCAGAAATGGAAAGCATTTATCAATAGTGTGCAATGTATCAAGCAGAAGAAACACAGAGAGATTTTAATAGGAAAATCAAACAACTAGCCAACTAGCCCAGTTTATAGTCTTCTTTTTAGCAATGAAATTATTTGCATATTTAAAGAGACTATAAGATTTGGCATCAAACACGTTTAGGTAAGGCTTTCATCATCACTCTGGTAATTATGGTCTTGGGCAAATTACTAATCACTCTGCATCTCAGTTAACTCATCCATAAAATGGGGGAAATATAACTAAACCTCAGAGCTAGTCTAGGGAATCAGAAAAATAGAAAATAACATATAGCAATCACAAAGTAGTCTACATATTCAAGTATTTAGGATTAATAGCAGAAGGAACAGAGTTTCATCACTTTAACATTGAAGTGACAAATATTCAAAGAGCAATTCTGTAACTTGAGTGTTGAGTTTTCCTTTTGATTCATATTCTAGAATATTAGGCTTTACTATTTCAAGTTATTTCCATTACATCAGAGGTTCCTCAGATGCCACTGGCACTACATTGCATTCTGCTGGTACCTCATCTGCCCTTGTAAAAGAGTGCAGCCTTTTCCCCAGCATTCCTTGTAATTGGACTACACACAGGTTAACTGAACCATGCTCTTAAAACAGAAAGCGGACTTCTCTTTTGAAGCAGGATGGTGCTGCCCAAATGTGCAGTGTGCACACAGTTTAATGACTAGTTTCTCACGCCATGAATCCTGTAATGGAGGAAAGGCTCTTTCCGCTCAGTTTTCTCCACAGCAGCACCCATCCCTACTCAAATTCTTCCCTGCCAAATATTTTGTTTCTGAGACAGTCACAGGGAGTTAGCAAATGAATGCTATTCCAAGCTCACATCTGCAGAAGCAGGCAATGTCAGAAGCACTAAGATCTGTTTGCATTATAAATTACTGTCTTTGTTGGAGTTTGAGAGATTCTGCGTGCAAACACATGTAGTGTAAAAAGACCAGAGCCAAAAGAAAGGATCAATTTGTCAGCATAGTCTTGGAGCAAGAGCTGGAGACATCTTAAATATATTAATGTTATATAAATATATGCAGAGATGTAACAAATACAGTATTATTACATTAGCATATATTCTGAAGAAAATGCATATACACATAAAACTAAAAAGTAATTCTATACTAACCCTGTGGTTCACCAATATTGACCCCATTATAGTGATACATAGTTGTTATTTAAAGGCATAACACACAAAAGCATATTAACCATGTATAAACATACATATAGAAACTTTATGCAAGCCTATAGACAATGCTTTACACAAACATATTTAATCTCTATGTAAATATATGTAATCAAAGTGTCGTAAAAACTGACAGAATATTTTGATAGAATGAGCATTTTGAAATACTGCACTTTTGTCAAATGGTTGTCTGATGCTTCTTTTCAATTATTTCTCTTTTCATATAAGATCTCTGTTTTTATTATCTCTACAATTTTCACTCAAGAAAAATGCTATTACCTCCTACTACTGATGCATAGTCATTCTGGCCCTTTCTCAGATTGCTCTTCCAAATCCATTCCTTTCTTGGAGCTTCTTAGGGTTGTCCTCTGTAGTGATGACTTAATATTGCTTTGGGGCTTGCTGAGACAGCAAAATTCTCAGAGCAGAGAACTTATCTATGACAAATTATAAAAAATGTAGTGTCTCTTAGAGAGAAATATAAAATAACTTACCCAAAATTTACTGGAAAATGATGTTATACAATGTTTTGGAATGCAGGCACTGGGAGATGGTCCGAGGCTCAAACCCTGGCTCTGCCAGTTACTGGCTGGCTGCCTGAACTTACACAAATTACTAGCTATTCCAGGTCCATTTCATCATTAGGACAGAAGAATTTAATAATAACTGCCCCATAGGATGGATTTGAGGACTAAGTGACATGATGCATTTAAAACACTTTTCATAATGCTTGAAACAAAGGGAGTTCTTAGTAAACATCAGCTGTTGCTGCTATTTTTAAATTAGTACCTGAAAAACAAGTTAATAACTCTAGTACAATTCTGTCTAAGGATGTACCTCTTGCATATGTAGACTTAATGACCTCCAAGATATATTATGTCAGAATGTGGGATGCTGATTTTATTACAGTCTGTTCAAAGATAAGCCTTACTAGGTATAATTCTCCCATATGATTGATGGCAGTGTGTATGATAAAATGATAGACAACCACAGATGTTCTATTTCAAGCAATTAAAGGCATGAACCCATACTAAGTGGATCCCTTCTGGATATGCTGACACAAAATAAGAAAAAAGAATGATATTTTGTTTATTTTCATAAACCTCACTTAAACCACTTGACCATTACTATGGCATAAAGAGATGAAAGTTCTACCTCCTGGAACAGGTAGACATGTTTTTGCTGAATTCACCCTGGTTTCCCTTAATGCATCAACCCCCCATATAGTCTGCTTCTAGAGGTAAATGCTGTTGTCTGAAGGATAGAGGGGGTGGTTTGTCCAAGTCTCTACATTGACAGGGCAATTTGAAAAAGTTTCAACAGCTGAATGAATTTACATTATGCTTATCCAGCACCATTAATCCTTTGCAACCAGGTGTGGTCAATTATCTCATCTTAAAAAATACATTAATCTCATTTGACAAGTAGTAATATGTGTATGTTCCAAGAGGAGAGATGCATGAAAGCAAATGTCTCCTGGATTTTGTATACTTTTTTTCTTTGTAATATGTCAAGCTAACCTTTATATAATTATTCACTACAGCAAAAATATGTGAGAATGTGTGTGTACATGTACCACTACTTACATAACATTGATAATTGCCAGTGAATCTACAAATGTATGCCATCTTTGTCTTTGATTTCTAATGTGAGAATAAACTTTAAGAGAAATGGAAATAACCACTTTGACTCATTTTTAAAATAATGCAACATGACAATAAGACATTACCCTCATACCGTCGACTTAATATTTAGATTTAGCTATAGCAGTATTTGCTAACCACGTAGAAAGAATAGAAATACAGAGGTTACTTTGCTAGCACTCACTCTCACTCTACCTTCTGCATGTTCATATTCTTCAATGGTAAGCTCAATTATTTATGTTAGTATCAAAGATTTATATTATATGGAATTAGGGATCCTCTCATAAAATTGAAGTCTAAGACCTTTTATTTTTCTCCTAGTATCTTTCTTAGTGAACTTTCCACAATGACAATATTTATCCTAAAGAATGAAATGGATTACAGATCACATCTGACTTTGTCAATTACCTATCTTTCCAGTTATATTCAAACACATTGTTCTTTGCTATATGTGTTATAGTCATTGTTATAAATTGTTTAGGGAGGTCATTATCATTTTCACACTTTATTCCAGTGACTGCAAAAAGCTTAAGTCTTAAAATCACATAATTTTATGGTGAATAGGAAATTCAAGGAAAAAATAAATACATGTATTTTGGGAGGTATGTATAAACTGGAAAAATTTTATAATTGTCAAAATAACTTTGTTATTGGGAAGCAATTGTTCTTGCTTAAATATATATCTTTGCAGAAATTCTGGTTAAATATGGCACACTGAACGTATACTTTTTAAAAATTTCCCTTCTCTCAACTATGAGATATGAGATGATGATGAGGATACATAAGTGTGAATAATCATAAGCAATGCTGAAAATGAAAATATCCCATTTACACCTCAGGGAAGTTGATTCTTTTGAGCAATCCCTAATTGAATATGATTATATTGACTTAGAAATCAAAACCCAAGGGTCAAAGCCTAGATAATTACTGGATGGGCTTGAAAGAGGTAAAAACCCAGAACCAGCAGCTATGGGGGGAAAAGAAGGCAAGCATTGGCTTATAATCAGGGTAATAAGCAAATGTCTGTAGAATAGCTTGATCAGGTGGCTCCTCTCCATTATGGGCATCTCCAAACAGAGGAAGATGTATCTAGTATTTGTCTCAGGATAAACCTTAAAACTGCTTTCTGTAGAAACCATACTGTTCATCTAGCTACAGTGACCCTTTATGCCTAAGAAAAGCAGAAAAGATCAAAGTATTTTCAAACTTAACATGGGGTGGAGTCAATGGAGGGTAAAATGCAAGTCAGTGCTTCCAACTGCTCTGCTCCTGATAAAGCCGTTCTTTTTCTTTTCTTTTTTAGTGAATGTATTGGGGTGACAATGGTTAATAAAATTACATAGGTTTCAAGTGTACAATTCTATAATACATCATCTATATATTGTATTATGTTCTGTGTTCACCACCCCAAGTATCCCTTCATCACCATTTAAACCTCTGTATCTTCTTCTACCTCCCCCAAGCCCCTTTCTTATTTGCATACCTTATCTGAGTACTCTTGGCAGTGCATGCCTCTAAATAATATTGTCAGTACATGAAATGGATTAATTTATTTCATTCTTACAAACAGCCTTGTGTACCATTATTATCATTACCCAAGAGATAAGGAAACTGGGCACCAAATATTAAGTAAATATGCTTGAGTTCATACAGCTAGCAAGAGTTGGAACTGAGATTTGAGCACAGAGCCTGGTTGGAGTCCTGTGTTCTTAACCATTACCCTAGGTCACCCTGATACAACGCCTGCTATTTGATGTGTCAAGAAAAGTCTACAGGAAGATTTCCCACATAGGGGTAAGGACTTCAGAGGAATAAACCAATAAACCTACAGGAAAAACGCATGCTATCTATTTGTGTCTTTCAATGAGTCCCTTGTTTGAAAGCATGAACAGGTAACCAAGAATCTTCAAATATTTTAGGAAAATCAACTGCCATCAGGAGAAAAATCAAGATGAACAAGGCTAAAAAAAAAAAAAAGCCAAGGATATTTCAAGGAACAAAAGAGAACTTTAAAAATTATAATGATTACACTTAGAGAAATAGAAGATATTTCATTAACAAAAAGTAACCACTGCAATGAAAAATAAGTAATTATATAAAAGAAAGTTTCTTAGAAAATTCGCGTGTAATTCCTAAAATTTAAAAATGTTTATAAAGTGGTTAAGTAATACAAAAAACCTACTTTAACTAAAATTGTTCATCTTCGCTATCATAACTATGAACTCTTTCAGAATAGGGAGAAAATAAGAGGAATTAAGAAATACAAAGGATAAAAGCAGGCATTCAAACAGCCAATAAATACAAATTCTAGAATGAGAAAACACAGAAAATTTAGGAGAAAAATGGTAAAATTACAGAAGAATAGAATTTTAATGATTCTAAGAAGTCATTTTTAATATTTAAATAATTTTCTTACCATCAAATACAATGAGATTAAAAAAATTTACACCTAGAAATATTTTGGAAAAATTTCTGAGTTTTAAGGGAAATGATATCTTTCAGAATGGAAAAAAAATACAGGTTGCTTCCAAAGAATAAGAGGTTGTATTGCCTTCATATTGTTGCCACCAAACACCAAACTTGATGGTAATGGGGCAATGCCTTCATAGTTCAGAGGTAAATGACCTGTAACCTGGAATTACAAATCCATCTGCCAATCAAAAAAATGTAACCGAATCCAATATTTTGTCTCATACATACCAGTTTCAAAAAGTTTCCTTCAGTATATATTCAAGCAAAAAATAAATACATGTAATATATAAAAAGATAATTAAACCAAGGTAGAACTAAACTAGGAAAGCAAATAGTTAAAGTCAAAGATGGGGCCCGGGTTGGTGTCACTCAGTGGATTGAGAACTGGCCTATGGACCAAAAGGCTGCTGATTTGGTTCGTAGTTAAGGCACATGCCTGGGTTTTGGACCAGGTCCCTTGTTGGGGCCTGTGCAAGGCAACAGATGTTTTGCTCTCACATCAATGTTTCTCTTCCTCTTTTTCTCCCTCCCTTTCCCTCTCTCAAAAAATAAATAAATAAAACCTTTTAAAGTAGATCCAAACTATACCAAAAAGTCAATTCATAAACTTTGTCTTCAAAAAGAAAGTGGATTTTATCAATAAAATGTATAATTTGACAAATAAAGACTTATTTGTTTCCTTTATCAAGAAGAAACAAACAAAAAATAGAACATTGGAAAACATTTAAAGTTTTTTAACTTAAAAAAATGATAAAATTGACACACACAGGAGACTTCCGGCCAAGATTGAGGCCTAACTGACATGCTCTTTCTCCCTCTGCAACTAAGAAGGAATACAACTATTGCAAAACCAGAAATAACCAGAAGTTCCAGAAAATAAATGGAAGTCCAACATATGAAGTGGTGCTCATCCAGACAGGTAGAAGGGGTGAAGCCAAGGCGGAGAGGTCAAGCTGTGCTGGCAGTGGCAGAAGTACAGGAGCAGGACAGTGGGAAGAATGGACACCCATATTTAAGGGGAGATGGGAAGCATCTGGGGAGCACCCCCGGCAGCAGACCAGATCTATCAGCTTGTGATTCCAATGCCAGGGAAGGCAGACCCCCATTGCCTTGGACTGTGAGGCCCGGAGGGGTTGGGGATGGAGGAGGATGCTCCCAGTCTCTCAGCAGAGCGCGAATAGCAGGAATCCATCTTGGACCTCCACCGCCACAAAAACACCACAGCATGGTGAGAAGGGTCGCCCAGTTGTGATGAGTGCACAGGGCTCCACCCCAATAGCATAGGAGGTGTGACAGCCCCGCCCAGGAAGCAAAGGTAAACACAAAATTGTCAGGATGGCACAGATCATGATCGAGATCCCAGTGACACAGCTGAAAAGATAGCAAATATTTAATCTAACAAAGCAGCAGATAGGAAATCTTTCTGAGGCAAATTCAGATCTTCGTTATAAAAATGCTTACAGGCCGAACGGCAGATCTTAAACAAAATGGGGAAAGAATGAAGGCTAGGCCTGCTGAAATGAACAAAAATACATATGGAACTAGTGGTGAGGGAAGAAAACCAGGGGTCAAATCAACAAATCGGGACATAGGGAAGGAACAGTCAACCAGTGCAGAAAGAGGAAATGAAAAGTGAGGAAAACGAGGAGAGGCTCAGAAACCTATGGGACAGCTATAAGGGGGCCAACATCTGAATCATAGGGTCACCAGAAGGTGAAGAAGAAGAACTAGAAACTGAAAAATTATGTGAAAGAATAACGAAGCAAACTTCCCTAACTTGGGGAAGAAAATAGACTTACAGGTCCAGGAAGCACAGAGAGTTCCAAAGAAACCAGACCCAAGGAGAACCACACCAAGACACATTATAATCAAAATGTCAAAAATTAAGGATCCAAAGAGAATCTTAAAAGCAGCAAGAGAGAAGAGAATTACATACAAAGGGGTCCCAATAAGACTATCAGCTGATTTCTCAAAAGAAACTCCGCAGGTGGGAAGGGACTGGCAAGAAATATTCAAAGTAATGAAAAGCAAAATCCTACCACCACGATTACTCTATCCAGCGAAGCTGTCATTCAGAAGAGAAGGGCAGAGAACGTGCTTCCAGGACAAAATAAAACTGAAGGAGTTCATCAGATCCAAACCACTGTTATATGAAATGTTAAAGGGACTTGTTTAGAAGAAAGAGGATCAAAACTATGAACATTAAAATGAAAACTGTGTCACAACAACCAACAACAGAAGTTAGGGAACTGAAACAAAGGCAAACTAAGTAGGCAATGAGAGTGGGAAAAGAACTATAAGCATGGGGAACATTATGGGAGTAGGTCAGCAGGGAGGGGGAAGAGGGAAAAGGGAGTGAGATGGTCCAGGAATTAAGAAGCATAGTAGGAGGGAGTGGAGTAGATAGGAGGATGTTGAGAAGAACTATATGCACAACCAATGGGCATGGACTAAAGGGGGGGGGGGACAGGTGGAGGGAGGGCGGGTCACTGGGTGGAGGGGAACAAAGGGAAAAGAAATTGGGACCATTGTAACAGCATAATCTAACTACACGAGGTAGCATGTCCCCCTGTGCTGCTAGAGCATTCTATGTTTCCCTCCGTCTAGAACTCCTAATTTATGTTATTCTATAAGGGTGGCCTTTGCATCTTCCCCCAGCCTGCCCTGCACCTGTTCTTCTCTCCTGCTGCTGCAGTACCTGAGACTGTCCCATGTACAGTTCCTTCCCAAATAAGACCACAAACACCTATCATGTAAGCCCTTAGTGCTGTGTGGAAATTTTACTACACTTCTCTTATTAGTTCACTTCCTAACGCCCCTGAACAATATTTTATACTTAGTTTTTTCTTTTCAAATCACCAGCACCCTTACTCTTATCTCACTCTTAGATGATGGATTTAGTTCTCATTTCACTTAGAAAATAGAAGTAATAGAGAACTTTCTCATGTTCCCACTGCCAAATCTGTATATTGATCTGCATCTCTATATTATTTTTTACTTGCAACACAGCATGGGCACTGTGTCCATTATAAGTGAATACAACTCCCTATGTACTGGTTTCAGTATCTTTTGGCATGCTTTCAAAAGATTTGATAATTTTTGGTTTCCTGATTTATCTGGACTAAATAATTCCCATGTGTATATAAACATTTTGTGGTATACATTATCTTAAATCCCTCATTTACCACCTTTTCCATCTTCATCTGTCCCCTGGTTTTATGGTTTTCTTTACAACAGAGTTTCCTAAAAGGATTGCTTATACTTTCAGTCTTTTTCTTCTTTTCCCATTCTCTATTATATATATCTGTATCCAGGCTTTTGTCAAAAACACTCCAAGATACTTCTCTTGTCAAGGTCGATAATGACTTTTGTAATTCTGATATCAATTTTCAGATTTCAACTTACTTGGTGTATCGGTAGCCTTTTGAACCACTGACTACCCACCTCATTCTTTAATCACTTTGCTCATGGCCTCCAAACCTTACTCCTCATTGATTCTCCTACTTCATAAAGTCTGGTTCCTTTTTTCTTCCTAAAGTATAAATGTTGAAGTCTCTTATTCAAATTTTCAAAAACAAGCTATTGATTCCCAAATTCATACCTTCAACCCTAATAGCACTAATTCCCCAATGAATGTCAGTAACTCCTAATTTCTGCTTAACATTTCAAAACCAGTATTTTTTCCTCCCCAAACCTACTCTTCCTCTCATCTTTTATGTCACTAAATAGAATCCTCATCCTTATAGTTGTTCAGGCCAAAAACCTTGGAGTTACACTAAATTTTTCTCTTTTCTCTCCACCACATTTAATCCACGAGCCCATGGTGTTGGCTCTGCCTTTAGATTATATCTATAATTAAACTAGTCCCCACACCATTAGTGTTATTCTAGATGGTGCAAAGTTCATCAGTAGCCTGGAGTATTACCCTGCTATAGCGGCCAAAATTACACTGTCAGCTTCTTTGCCTCTTTGGAGGCCGTTCTCCACACAACAATTATAATGAAATAATCCTCATAAAGAGAAGTCTGATCAATTTTTTGCTCAGCTCAGAAGCCTGTAGTATGTCTGATCTCACTCATAGAAAACCCACCGATTTAAAAAAATACATTCTGGAGTCAAACTTGTGATTCTAAATTGTGGCTGCCCCACTATCTTGCCTTGTGACTTGGTGACGTTATTTAACTTTCCTATGTCTCAATTTTCCTATGTGTAAAATGTTCATAATTAACACATGAAACTCCTAACGTGACAGTTGAGTTGAAGTTTGTACAGCTCTTAGGATGATGTCTGGCAAAGAGGAAGTGCTATGTAAGCGTTAATTGTTACTCATTGTAGTCTAGAGGCCTTACATGGTCTAGTCCTCCAGTCACCATCTTTTACCTTGTTCATTTACTCCAATCTTGATGTCTCTTGCTGTTCATCAAGCATGCCAGCCAAATTTGCTTGCAAATCTGTCTAAAAGTCTTGAATTGTGCATGCCCATGGAAAATCATAGCAAATTCCTTGTTATTTTTTACTCAAATAATATTTATGTGAGACTCCTTTGTTAATTCCCTCACATAAGACAGTATACTTTGTCACATTCCGTCTTCATATGCTGTGCCATTTTTCATATTACATACTACCTCTTGAAAAATCATATTTCCCTCTGTTTATTTGGACATTATCTATCTTCCATGTTAGGGTTAATTTTCATGACAGCAGAAACTGAGTCTGTTCAATGCTGTACACCTCAAACCTAGGAAGATATATGGCACATAATAAGGGTTCAAAAATATTTAACTTGTTCTTCATAATTATAAGCATTTACAATAATTCACAATGAGTTGTTTTCTCTATTAGGTGATGATTAATCAACATGTAAAAAATGCTTCTTACTAGTGGAATTTAATAACCAACTTTGAAAGTAATTAATCAACATTTGATTTTTTTTTTTTTTTTTAGATTTTATAAAAGAACCAATTTTCCACAAATTAATGAACTAGGTACTGTTCAGAATTTAATTTCCAGGATCCTCATTGTGATTAATATTTATTCAGGTCTGAGTCTTATAATAACTGTAATTATAGTAATTTTGAACACATCAAATTGTAAGAGCCATTTTTCCAAAAATAAGTTCTTACTAAAAATGTAAATTATGTTCAGTAAACTCCACTTAAGAGGTTAAAGTGTACATAACAATTTTTTTTAAAGATTGTTATTAAAGTAGAATGCTGGATTTAAAACATTTCTTCCCTGCCAGCTAGAAACTGTTACTAACCAGAATATTAGTTGGAAAAATGCATTTTTAGTTTGTAATTCTTTGTAGAGAAGACAAAGAATATGTTCAGTGTTGTAGCTCCATGCAAAGAATAAAAAAGAGAATAGTGTTATCTAGAGGCATTCCTGCCTAATATCCCTATTAGCTGCTGATTTATTTTCTTATTGATTTAACTGTTTGAAAGTTTTTAATCCATTATTTTGTATATAAAATTAACAGTTTTGCAATCATTAGTTACAGTAGCAATTTACTCTTGTAGTAACAAATATATATTAATATTTATATTTCACTTGACTGATATAATTTCAATATTTAAAGCTCACACGGAGCTTTTCTTTTAACATTATGTCTAGATGCTTACCCCTATTTAAAAATGAATATTAAAATGTTAATAAATTCAGAAGAATGCTAAAAAAATAAAAGAGTGCAAAGAATATTGCTAAGAATCTAAGGAGATTTTTGGAAATCACAAATCTTCTATCATCCCATTGCAATCAGGCAGTGTCACAATCTAAACTTCTTATAAAATAGAAAAGAAAATTTTTGACAAAGCAATTTTAATTTTAAAATACTATAGGACCTCTTCCACAGTTGCTTGCAATCTACCTATCTTTCTGCCATTATGTCTTTGATCTATTAACTGAGGATGGAGTGGAAAGACTACTAAGGAAATCTTGTTAAGAATGGTGGTTTCTTGGAACAAACTGAACAATTAGTAAGATTAATATTGTGCTTTGAAGATCCACATTATATAAATTTTACTTTTTAGCACACTTCATGCAGATCTTCTAATAGGCCACATGTGAGAAGACAGTAGCTGAACTCTAAAGCAAATGAGGCAACAGAATAATGAAAATTAAGGAAACCATATTAGTTGAAGCTCAGTTCAGGAAACGAACAGCACTTTAGGTGGTTTAAGCAGCAGGAACATTAACACAAAAGAATAAGTGCTTACGAATGATTCTAAAGGGCTAACAGAAAAACCCCAAAGCTAAGAATTCTTGGAGACACACCAAGTACATTACAGAGTTTATGATCAAATGAAGTTACTGCTTCTGACCCAATCAGAACCATGGAAATCAGGAAGCCACCACTGGAAGTGCCAAGTTCAGGAACACACCACTGTAGGTAGGATCTAAACAGTAGAGCGTGCTGGTAAATACATGACAAGCAGCTGGAGTTGTTCCCCACACCACCCTCCACTGGCTTCATGTTTGACAATTACTGTGGTATAAATAGTCTTACCATGGCCTATTACAAGCACCAAGGTGAAGTCACTAAACATGAAGTTACAAAGAGCTGAGCAAATGACACACAATTACCTAGTCTCTCCAAAGTACAGATAAAAGAAATGTAAGTAAATTTCAAGAGCATAAAAATTAGTAAGATGCAGTAATTAGGAAGTGATGAACTTTGAGTTTTTATTACCCTGATTTATAATATAATGTATTTAATTTAAATTATATAATTTAAAATTTAGTAAGAGTTGTGTTTAAAAATCAGCTTGCACTTTCTATTAAAATACCAATGACATATTTCACAGACCTAGAACAAATACTCCAAAAATTCATATGGAACCAAAAAAGACCCCGAATAGCAAAAGCAATCTTGAGACAGAAGAACATAGCAGGAGGAATCACAATACCAGACATCAAACAATACTACAAAGCCACTGTGATCAAAACAGCCTGGTACTGGCATAAGAACAGACATATAGATCAGTGGAACAGAATAGAGAGCCCAGAAATAAATCCAGGAACATACAGCCAACTAATATTCGATAAAGGAGGAAGGGACATAAAATGGAGTGAGATGAGCCTCTTTAACAAATGGTGCTGGGAGAACTGGACAGGGACGTGCAAAAAAATGAAACTAGACCACCAACTTACACCACACATGAGAATAAACTCAAGATGGATCAAAGATTTAAATGTAAGCCGTGACACCATAAAAGTCCTAGAGGAAAACATAGGCAGGAAAATTTCAGATATCCCACGTAGCAATATTTTCACAGACACATCTCCTAAGGCAAGAGAAATAAAGGAAAAAATAAACAAATGGGACTACATCAAACTAAAGAGTTTCTGCTCAGCAAAAGAAAACATCAGCAAGATGAAAAAGAAACCAACCATATGGGAAAACATATTTGCCAGTGATATCTCAGACAGGGGACTGATCTCCAAAATATATAAAAAGCTTATATGACTCAACATCAAGAAAACAAACAACCCAATTTAAAAATGGGCAAAGGAACTGAACAAACACTTCTCCGAAGAGGACATACAGAAGGTCCATAGACACGTGAAAAAATGCTCAACATCACTAGCCATCAGAGAGATGCAAAGAAAAAACACAATGAGATACCACTTCACACCAGTCAGAATGGTCACCATCAACAAGTCAACAAACAAGTGCTGGCGAGGATGTGGAGAAATAGGAACCCTTCTGCACTGTTGGTGGGAATGCAGACTGGTGCAACCACTATGGGAAACAGTATGGAATTACCTCAAAAAACTAAAAATGGAACTGCCTTTTGAACCAGCGATTCCACTGCTAGGATTATACCTGAAAAATCCTAAAACCCTAATTCAAAAGAACTTATGCACCTCTATGTTCATAGCAGCACTGTTTACAATAGCTAAGTGCTGGAAACAGCCTAAGTGCCCATCTGTAGATGAGTGGATCAAAAAACTGTGGTACATTTACACAATGGAGTACTATGTAGCAGAAAGAAAGAAGGAACTTCTAGGATTTGCAACAACATGGTTGGAACTAGAGAGAATTAGGCTTAGCAAAATAAGCCAGGCAATGAAAGAAAAATAACGTATGATATCACCTAATACAGGAAACTAAAGACCAACATAAACAAATGAACTAAATAGGACAAGGAGCAGAATAGTAGTCAATAGTGGGGAGGGGGGAGGGAGAGAAGGGGGATAAGTAAGGGAAGGGTTTAGTCAAGGAATGTATATAAATGACTCATGGACATGGACGACGGGGAGGGATATGATTGTGGGAGAAGGGGTGGGCTGGGGAGGAGCAATGGGGGAAAAATGGGACAACTGTAATTGAAAAACCAAAAAATAAAATTAAAAAAACAAACATGTATGGACCTAGAAGGTGTTAGACTAAGTGAAATAAGTCAGAGAAATAGAAATGCTATATGATTTCACTTAATATGTGGAATCTAAGGAACAAAATAAATGAACAAACACAACAGAAACAGATTCATAGATACAGAGAACAAACTGTGAGTTGCCAAGTGGGAGAGGGATTGAGAGGCTGAGTGAAAAGGGTGAAGGAATTAAGAAGCTGGTAGTTACAAAATAGTCACAGGGATATAAAGTACAGTACAGGGAATACAGTCAATAATATTTTAATAACTATGTATGGTGCCAGGTGGATATCTGAATTACTTTGTAAATTATATAATTGTCTAACCACTATGCTGTACACCTGAAACTAATATAAAATAATATTCAATGTCGACTTTAAGTTTAAAATGAAATTTTAAAAATAAAAAAAATAAAAATAAAAATCAGCTTGCAGAATTTCTAAAAATGTAACTATGCTCTCAAAAACTCAAGTTGGCTTCAGCATACAACTATATATAAGGATCAAGAAGCTTAGGATAATAAGGCTGCTGTGACCACACTGTCAAAACTGAATACATTTAAATAGAAAACATTTCCAAATGTCTCCTTCAGTTTGTCAACTAATGTTTAAATAAAGCATCTACTCTACACTGTTTCCCTGAGATCCCCTTTCACTCGCATAACTAACAAACAGGACATCATTTCTAAGAGTTTTGTTTTCTAAGTCAATAACAGTTATCAACTTACTCATCACCTCCCAATTTCTAAAATGCTCTCCTTGGTAGTACTAGTATATTGGGAATAGAAGATGATAAAGGGAAAGGAAAAATATGTGAAGGAACAGGCAAGAATTATAGTCTGAATGAACGTTGTGCAGAATATTTGTGTATAAATAATTAAAGAAATGAAATTAAGAGATTTGGTTTTTAAAAACTTTGATGAACAATAGTAATATTTTCTTTCACCCCAATTAATTCTCCCACACAACTGATAGCTTATATTAGGCACTATCATTGATACCAGTAGCAGAAAAATGCTTGCTATGGCCTCTATCTCCCAAAAGCTATGTGAATATTTTGAATGCCCTAAATACTGCCTTTCTAGTCTGATAAGTAGATAGATAGTACTATCCTTATCCATAAAAATGTTATTTCTCACCAACAAACCTCAGATTGGCTGGCTGCAAGAAATAAAGAAGAAAAAAAGTTTAAACAAGAAACATTTAAGTCATAGGTGGCTATATAATGTCCCCCCTGCCGTTGTTGAAGGAGGTATTTTGGAAACATGTTAAAATTTCCAAAAGTCTACCAAATATAGTACATAGAGCAAAAGCTGAAAGTCATGGTTATATTTTAACAATGTTCCAGACAAATATAACATTGTTCACCAAGCTATAAAATAAAAATAGAGAAAATGTAGAATGCCAATCTCATTGCAGGCTACCACTATCTCATTAATGTATTGGGTGTCCATTTTCTATTACCATCCCTTAAAGAAGTTTTAGTAAAGATACAGCCCTTATCTGTGATGCATATAAAATGAATTCGGTTACTAAACTTTCTTTGGCTGAATTAATTTTTAAAATTAAATCATTTTTACTATATTGTTGATTATGCTATTATAGTAATCCCATTTTCAACCTTTGCCCCCCTCTACCCAGCATTCCCAAGTCCCTCAGGCTATTTCACACCATTCTTCATGTCCATGGATTATGTGCAAGTCCTTTGGCTACTCCATTTCCTATATTATACTTGACATATCTCCATGGCTATTCTGTAACTACCTTTTTGTGCTTCTTAATCCCCTCACCTCTTCTTGCATCCCCCACACACCCCGTCCATCTGGGAGCCATCAAAACGCTCTCTGTATCCATGATTGTTTTCCTGTTCTTGTTTGCTTAGTTTGTCTTTTTAGACTCAATTGTTGATAGGTATGTATTTTTGCTATTTCATTGTTCATAGTTTTGATCTTCTTTTTCTTGAGTAAGTCTCTTTAACATTTCATATAATAATGGTTTGGTGAGGATGAACTCTTTAGTTTTTTTCTTGTCTGAGAAGCTCTTTATCTGCCCTTCCATTCTAAATGATAGCTTTGCTGCGTAGAACAATCTTGGCTATATGTCCCTGCTTGTCATGACTGAATATTTATTGCCAGTCCCTTCTCGCCTACAAAGTTTCTTTTGAGAAATCAGCTGACAGTCTTATGGAAACTCCACTATAGGTAACTAATTACTTTTCTCTTGCTGCTTTTAAGATTCTCTCTTTATCTTTAACCTTTGGCACTTTAATTATGATGTGTCTTGGAGTGGGTCTCTTTGCATTCATCTTGTTTGGGATTCTCTGTGCTTCCTGGACTTGTGTGTCTATTTCCTTCACCAAATTAGGGAAGTTTTCTTTCATTATATTTTCAAATAGATTTCTAATTTCTTGCACTTTTTCTTCTCCTTCTGGAACTCCTATGATGCAAATGTAGGATTGCCTGAAGTTGTCCCAGAGGCTGCTTGCACTATTCTCATTTTTATATTCTTTTTTCTTCTTGCTGTTCTGATTGGTTGTTTTTTACTTCTTTATGTTCCAAATCATGGATTTGATTCTCAGCTTCATTCACTCTACTGTTGTTTCCCTATAAAATGTTTTTTTAAAATTTTAATTAGTGTATCCTTCATTTATGTATGGATCTTTTTTATGCTGTTGAGGTCCTCACTACATTCCTTGAGAATCCTTACAACCAGTGTTTTGAACTCTGAATCTGATAGATTGCTTATCTCCATTCTGCTTAGTTTTTTTGTGGAGTTTTAATCTGTTCTTTCATTTGGGCCATGTTTCTTTGTCTGCCTATTTTGGCAGCCTCCCTATGTTTGTTTCTATGTATCAGGTAGCGCTTCTATGACTCCCTGTCTTGGAAATGTGGCCTGATGTAGTAGGTGTCCTGTAGGGTCCAGTGGCACAGCCTCCCCTATCATCCAAGCTGGGTACTGGAGATTTGCCCTCCTCTTGTAGTTGAGACTTAGTTGCTGTTGTTAAGTCAGTGGGAGAGTTTTACCCAGGCCAGTCAGCTGCAAGGACTGGCTGTGACCACTTACAAATTCCACCCTCCATGGAAGATCAGCTGTGCAGGGGCAGGGTGTGCAGGCTCTGGGGTTTCCCAGATGATGCAGGCCAAGGTCAGCTCTCACCTGTGTTTTGCCTGGTAACACCCTGTCTTTGGTTGAATTTAGAATGATGTGGGCAATAGAAGAATTATTTCTGTGGAAAATATTCTCATGAAAGCATAATTAAAAAAACAAATTCTTTGCAAATACACAATACATTGTTCAAACATCATCAAGAGTCATCCCAATGATGAAGCAGAGTTTGATTAGAGAATGTGTTTGTTTAAAAACAAAATTTTTACATGTACAAAATAAAACTAATTAGCACTGTTAAACTCACACATAGGCTATAACGCATGATTTCACTTTTCCTTGTAATTTGTATTTCTTTAATTTAAATAGATTCAATATCTCACATTTTTTTGTTTAGCAAGAAAACTGGTAGAGAAAGTATATACTTTGGGATCAGATAGGTGTAGGTTCAAAACTAGTTTATTTTAGTTCATTCTTTTCTGAGACTCAGTGTCTTTACATGTAAAATGTAATCAAAAACACCTTCCTCATGTGGATTTTGTATTAGAAGGTCTGTGAATACATGAGGACCATAAATATTCTGTGAAGCATGTTCTACCACCTGGACCCACAAACATTCCCATAGTTTATAAGTCCAGTAGGATGGGTCCAGTGAAAGAGGATATGTATGAGACCAATGAGTTGAGGTGACAGTTGAATAGATAGTGAAACCACTGTCTACTCTGTGAATTTTGACATTATGTCAAATAAAAAGAAATTGTTATCTAAAATCACACCATTGTGTTTATCTATTCTTTCTTTTGTATTAGTAAGTATTCCAAACGTTCAAAAATGCCTAGTATAACATAAGGCATCCTGGTACCCATCACACAATTTAATAAAACATTTAAATTATAGTGGAATGTATTCTTTCAGTAAACTATGTATTAAAATATCATTTTTTGTTTGTTCAACCTGCTTCTCTAATTTTTGAAAACATAAACCCTGAATAATTTCAATCTCCTCTTTTACAAAAAAAGGACACTATTTTTACTATGTGTAGGGAACAAAAATGGATAAAATAAAAAAAAAATACAATCTAGGAGAACTAAAATATAGTTACAAATGTGGAGCATCTACAAAACAAAGTGTAGTTTTAAGTAAAACAGAAGCACACATAGAACCAGGGAGAATTCAGATCAAGGAGCATCCACATTCAATTTGAAAATAAGGAAAGCACTCATGGAAGACATGGCTTTTGATGTAGGCTGCAATAATTCGTAAGAATTTGAGAGATGGAAGAGTATGAGGCATAAGTCTTGATGAAAAGCCACACAAAATGACCATATAGCTTTAAGCACAAAGTAGATATATTGCAAAGTTTTTGGAAGCCTAGAGAATTGATAAAAGGCTAAAAGACACTGCTCAAAAAACAGGAAAGAGAAAGGCAGGTTTAGAAAATTGGCAAGAATCTTGCTCAGCAGGCAAGGGAAATCTAGCCAGAAACCATATGCTATACAACCTTTAAGCCATCACTACACTAAGAGCAACAACAACACAGATATGAGGTGTAAATGCTTTTGCTTCTTGCATCATTCTCCAGACTCAACATCTGCGAGGTTAATCTAGAGGCACCTAGGCTAGGTCATAGGCTAGCAGCTTGGCCTCACGAATTGGGGGGTAGAGGAGTGAAAACAAAAAAAGAAACCTACTCTTCGACATCATAAGCAGTTTGGATACCAGTAAATCAGTAGTTTGTGCTAATTTGGCATGTTGTGCGACTTGTATGTATTAAAATACTAATTTTTTTTTAGTTTAAACTTACTTTTCAATATTTTGGAAAATATGAACCTTGAATCATTTACATTTCCAGCCCTACCAGAGAAATTTACTTGGCACTGATATTCTGAGTGAAAGGAATACTCATTTGAAAGGCATCCTTCTTTGCCTACATAATCCTCAAAAGAAGCAGAAAATTACTATTGACAATACAAAGTTTCTCTAGAAGGATAATGCTTAATCCAAGTTCAAAGATTTCCTAAACAAGTGGAATAAAATTACAATACTGTGAATTATACATATATTGTACCTCTGCACTGAAATCTCTGCTTTTGCATGATAAAACTAGAGACAAAGATAACTATAAAAGTTCCGTTTGAAGTGAAGCTATAAGTCATTATCAATAAGAAAATGGTTGTTCAAAAATAAGCCCATTAAAGTTATCAGAAAAGCAGTTATTTTCGTGTTAAACAAAGTAAAATTTTGCAATTAGCTAACAACTGTCTTGTCACCCATTACCTGGAATCACAAACCTTGTTGAACAACTGAAAATGCTGTAGGAGGACATGCTATAGATTCAACAATGATCTGATCCCGATACACTTTGCTGTTTAAAACTGTTCTTTTTTTAAAAAAGTATATTTTATTGATTATATTGCTACAATAGTTCCAATTTTTTCCCCTTTGCTCCTCTCTGCCCAGCACCCCCCCCCCCAAGAATCTCTCCCCCAAGTTCATGCCCATGGGTCGTACATACAAGCTCTCCTGCCTCACACTTTTATATATTCTTCTTCTTCTTTTTTTAAATAATTAATTAATTAACTATTTTAACAATAAAAAATAACAATTCCTCCCTCTTAGACTTAAGACCCTTTATAATCTTATAAAGGATAATGGGCGAAGGTCTCAAGCTCCTCTAGCTGCTTCAAGCTGGACATGGTTGTCGTCCTACCTACCCTCGGGTCCAGAAATCCCTAATAAGAGTGGGGGTGTGGAGGGGAGGGTGGTCTTCCCACATGGGGAAGGATCGTGCAGATTCCAGGTCAGTTGGCTGTCCCCGGACAACGGCGTGCTTGGTTTAACAGGCTGGCACCCTTGTACTCTGGGGGCAACAGGTTTGGCAACAGGGTTAAAAAACATCATTCAATCCATAACCACTAGATGACAAAAGGCAGGGATTAATTTTTCAATGTCCCACATTAAATAAAAAAAAGGGCTTCTTTGGAAGAAGGTGTGCCAGGCACAACTCACCTGTCCAAAACCCTTTTGCCCATTATACTTAGTTTGGGCTGAGGGAAATATTTTAGGTATCCCCCCTCTCAGACCTCTGGGCTCTTTCTGTCCAAGCCATTAGGATAGAAAAGAGAAACCAGTTTTAAAGTGAAGCCCACAGACCACCCCATACTTCACCAACCCAGCCACTTAGTTCAGCCAAACAGTTGAGTCTCAGGAGGCAGTGATGCAGACAGGATTAAGTGAGGCCTATACATACAGACAATCACTCAGGTAATGAGATTGTAGGCTTATGCCCTTTGAAAACAGAAAACACATGTTAATTTATGTAACATAACCCAGATACAAGTGTCTAAGTCTATAGGATTGTCTTATCGGAAAGACATCCAGTTGCAAGGCATTTGACATTCTTCTTGCCTGTAAATTAAACATCTTTGATAATGCTACAGACATAGTTTAACTTTCAAATGAAAACAAATTTTAAATGAAAAGAAACTTTAAAGATGGTTAGCTGCACTACTTTATAGTCTACCACCGAGCATTGTGATTTTCCTTGAATCGTGATTTTTCTCCCTAAGATTACCCTCCTTATCATTAAAGGGACTGCATTAAGTCCATTTTTAATTTATCCTGTTCATTTCATAAACACAACAAGAGCAGCAAATGATCACTTATGATCTTTAGTTCTGCTTTGCTGGAACTTATGCAAGGAACATTTAGGGTGACCTTCAGCCTGCCCTTCAGGGCACAGAAGCTGAGCCACATACCTGGCATTCAGCCTTGCTTGTAAACACCCGTCTTTTTCAAGTCCTTCTGGTTTTCCATTTTGCCTTAAGGTCCCATCTAGCCATCTTTCAGGAAAACAACCTTCATTCCTCCCTGAAAAGATTGCTGTAGACCACAAAACCAAGGTACCAGGCCTTTTATCTCGTGGGCTTTTATTACCTTCAAAAGGCATTCCCAGTTCCTCTGGGCTTTTTGGTAACAACCAGAGCCCAAGCATGTCTCCTTTAGGCATGGCATTCTAGTCAAATTCTTGGTCAAAAAAACTCTCCATTAACAACTGGTCTTATTAGTTTTATGCAAAGAACCTTATGTCATTACTTACTTTTTAGAATGCCAAACTCTGGAGGGATCAGATAGGGAGAAACATAGACAGTGTGAAGGAAAATCCTTGTCCTTCTAATATTCACTGAATTTGCATTTCCATTCTTTATATTTTCATTTTTTCCCCCACTAAAATTTTTTTCCATTACAGTTGTCCCACTTTACCCCCCTCTTGCTTCTGCGCACCCTGCCACCCCCCTTCTCCCAGTCAGTTCCCACCCAGTTGTCCATGTGTCCCCCCTTGTTACTGTTAGTTTATTCCTTGTTTACATACCTCTGGTTCAGTTTTACTCATTTCTTTGTGTTGTTCATTAGTTTCCTGTAATAGGTGATAGCATAAGGTATTTTTCTTTTGTTGCCTGGCTTATTTCGCTAAGCCTAATTCTCTCTAGTTTCACCCATGTTGTTGCAAATGGTAAAAGTTCCTTCTTTCTTTCTCCTACATAGTACTCCATTGTGTAAATGTACCACAGTTTTTTGATCCACTCATCTACAGATGGACACTTAGGTTGTTTCCAGCACTTGGCTATTGGAAATAGTGCTGCTATGAACATAGGGATGCATAGGTTCTTTTGAATTGGTGTTTCAGGATTTTTTTGGATATAACCCTAGCAATGGAATTGCTGGTTCAAAAGGCAGTTCCATTTTTAGTTTTTTGTGGAAATACCAAACTGTTTTCCATAGTGGCTGCACCAGTCTGCATTCCCACCAGCAATGCACCAGGGTTTCCATTTCTCCGCATTCTCGCCAGCACAAGTTGTTTGTTAATTTGATGATGGCCATTCCGACTGGTGTGAGGTGGTATCTCATTGTGGTTTTTATTTGCATCTCTCTGATGGCTAGTGATGTTGATCATTCTTTCATATGTCTATGGACCCTCTGTATGTCCTCTCTGGAGAAGTGTTTGCTCAGTTCCTTTGCCCATTATTTAATTGGGTTGTCTCTCTTCTTGGTGTTGAATCGTATAAGTTCTTTATATATTTTGGAGATCAATCCCTTTTCTGAGGTATCATTGGCCAATATATTTTCCCATATGGTTGGTTCCCTTTTCATCTTGCTGATGTTTTCTTTTGCTGAGCAAAAACTGTTAGTTTAATGTAGTCCCATTTGTTTATTCTTTCCTTTATTTCCCTTGCCTTAGGAGACATATCAGTGAAAATGTTGCTACAGCGGATATCTGAAATTTTTCCTTCCTATGTTTTCCTCCAGGACTTTTATGGTGCCACGGCTTACATTTAAGTCTTTGATCCATCTTGAGTTTATTCTGGTGTATGGTGTAAGTTGGTGGTGTCTCCCAACACCATTTGCTGAAGAGGCTATTTTCACTCCATTTTATGTTCCTTCCCCCTTTGTCAAATATTAGTTGACCATATAGACCTGCGTTTATTTCTGGGCTCTCTATTCTGTTCCATTTATCTATATGTCTGTTCTTATGCAAGCCAGACTATTTTGATTACAGTGGCCTTGCAGTATATAGTTTGATATCAAGTATTGTGATTCCTCGTACTGTGTTCTCCCTCAAAATTGCTGTGGCTATTCAGGCTCTTTTTCAGTTCCATATAAATTTTTGGAGTATTTGTTCTAGGTCTGTGAAAAATGTCATTGGTACATTAATAGGGATTGCATTGAATTTATAAATTGCTTTGGGTAGTATGGACATTTTAATGATGTTGATTCTTCCCATCTATGAACATGGTATATACTTCCATTTATTTGTATGTTCCTTAATTTCTTTCTTCAGTGTTATGTAGTTTTCTGTGTACAGGTCTTTTACCTCCTTGGTTAAGTTTATTCCTAGGTACTTTATTTTTCTTGTTGCTATGGTAAATGGGATTTTTCTTTGAGTTTCTATCTCTGAGACTTTATTGTTGCTGTACAGAAATGCCTTCGATTTCTGAATATTGACTTTGTACCCTGCTATTTTACCAAACTCACTTATTAGGTCGAGTAGTTTTTTTGTGGAGTCTGTAGGCTTTTCTGTGTACACTATCATGTCATCTGCAAATAATGACAGTTTTACTTCCTCTTTTCCAATTTGGATGCCTTTTATTTCTCTTTCTTGTCTGATTGCTGTGGCTAGAACTTCCAAGACTATGTTGAATAGGAGTGGAGAGAGTAGACATCCTTGTCTTGTTCCTGACCTCCGGGGGAATGCTCTCAGTTTTTGCCCATTGAGTATGATGTTGGCTTCAGGTTTCTCGTATATGGCCTTTATTATGTTGAGGTATGCTCCCTCTATTCCCTTTTTGCTGAGAGTTTTCATCATGAATGGGTGTTGTACTTTATCAAATGCTTTTTCTGCATCTATTGATATGATCATGTGGATTTTGTCTTTCATTTTGTTTATGTGGTGTATTACGTTTATTGATTTGCGAATATTAAACCATCCTTGCATCCCTGGGATGAATCCCACTTGATCGTGGTGTATGATCTTTCTAATATGTTGCTGGATCCAGTTTGCCAAGATTTTGTTGAGGATTTTAGCATCTATGCTCATCAACAGTATTAGCCTGTAGTTTTTTTTCTTTGTTGTGTCTTGACCTGGTCTTGGAATGAGGGTAATACTGGCTTCCTAGAACGAGTTTGGGAGTCTTCTCTCTTCTTGGATTTTTTGGAATAGTCTGAGGAGGATAGGAGTTAGTTCTTTCCTAAATGTTTTGTAGAATTCACCTGTGAAGCCATCCGGTCCAGGGCTTTTGTGTGCCGGGAGTTTTTTGACTACTGCTTCAATTTTACTAGTTGTTATTGATATGTTGACTCTTTCAGCTTCTTCTTGACTCAGTTTTGGAAGATTATGTGTTTCCAGGAATTTGTCCATTTCCTCCAAGTTGTCAAATTTCTTGCCGTAGAGTTTTTTGTGTTATCGGTTGTGATTTCTCCTCTTTCATTTCTGATTTTATTTATTTGGATCCTATCTCTTTTTTTCTTGATGATCCTGGTTAAAGGCTTGTCAATTTTGTTTATCTTTTCAAAGAACCAGCTCCTACTTTTGTTGATCTTTTGAAATGTTAGTCTCTATGTCATTTAATTGTGCTCTGATCTTGATGATTTCCTTCCCTCTACTCGCTCTGGGGTTTGCTTGTTGTTCTCCCTGTAGCTCTTGTAGCTGTAGGGTTAAATTTTTTATTAGAGATCCCTCTAGCTTTTTTAGGTAGGCCTATATTGCTATGAACTTTTCTCTCAGGACTGCTTTCGCTGTATCACATAGGTTTTTGGGTTGTTGTGTGTTCATTATCATTCGTTTCCAGAAACTTTTTGATTTCTTCCTTGATGTCATTGATAACCCATTCATTATTTAATAGCATATTATTCATTCTTCATGAGTTTGAATGTTTTTGAGATTTTTCCTTGCAGTTGATTTCCAGTTTTAAGCCATTGTGACCTGAGAAGACGCTTGATAGAATTTCAATTTTCTTGAATTTGTTGAAGCTTGTTTTGCATCCTACCATGTGGTCTGTCTTTGAAAATGTTCCATGTGCACTTGAGAAGAATGTATATTTTGCTTCTTTGGGGTGAAAAGTTCTATATATATCGACTAAGTTTATTTGATCTGGAGTGTTGTTCAAAACGTCAATATCTTTGGTGTTTCTGTGCTTCGAAGATCTGTCCATTGTTGACGATGGGGTGTTAAAGTCCCATACTACGAGTGTGTTGCTGTCTATATCTTTCCTGGAGTCTTTCAAAATTTTCCTTACATATTTGGGTGCTCCTAAGTTGGGTGCATATATGTTTGCAAGGGTTGTATCTTCTTGATGGATTTTTCCCTTAAGTATTATGAAATGCCCTTCTTTGTCTCTTTTTATGGCCTTTGCTGTGAAATCTGTTTTGCCTGATATAAGTATTGCTACCCCAGCTTTTTTTTCATGTCCATTTGCTTGAAATACTTTTTTGCATCCCTTTCCTTATAGTCTGTGTAGATCTTTTATTCTAAGGTGGGTCTCTTGTAGACAGCATATATGTAGGTCATGCTTTCTAATCCATTCAGCTACCCTCTGTCTTTTGATTGGAGCATTTAATCCATTTACATTTAAGGTTATTACCGATAGGTACTTTTTCATTGTCATTTTCCCCCTTTGTACTTGTGTTCCTCTCTGTCTCTGTTTCTTCATCTTCTTAAAGCAGACCTTTAGCATCTCTTGCAATGCTGGTTTGGTGGAGATGTATTCTTTTAGCCTTCTTTTATCTTGGAAACTCCTTATTTCACCTTCCATTTTGAATGAGAGCCTTGCTGGGTAGAGTATTCTTGGTTTGTAGGCCTTTGTTTTTCATTGGTTGGAATATTTTTTGCCATTCCCTTCTGGCTTGTAGTGTTTCTGCTGAGAAATCTGATGATAGTCTTATTGGAGCTCCCTTGTATGTTAGGAGTTGTTTCTCTCTTGCTGCTTTTAGGATCCTCTCTTTGTCTTTGAATGTTGCTATTTTAATTATGATGTGTCTTGAAGTGGGCCTGTTGTGGTTCTTCTTCATTGGGACCCTGTGTGCTTCCTGGACTTGCATGACTCTTTCTCTCCTCATGTTAGGGAAGTTTTCTGTCATTAGTTTTTCAAACAGGTTTTCTATCCCTTGTTCTCGTTCTTCTCCTTCTGGAATTCCTATGATACAGATATTATTACATTTCATGTTGTCTTGCAGCTGTCTTAGAACTTCTTCATTCTCGTTCAGTCTTTTTTCATTTTGTTGCACTGTCTGGGAGTTTTTGTATACGTTGTCCTCCAGCTCACTGATCTGATCTTCCACTTCCTCTAGCCTTCCTTTAATTTCTTCTACTGTGTTAATTCAGAGATTGTATTCTTAATTTCCTGCTGGCTCTTATTGATAGTTTATATGTTTATTTTTTCATGCTGGTGTAATTCTCAATAAGTTCCTTGTAGGTTTTCTGGACTTCCTTGTAGTTTCCCTGGAGTTCTTTGTAGTTTCCGCTGAGCTTATTCAGCTTCTCCATAATCCATGTTTTGAATTCCATATCTGATAGTTTGCTCCCCTCTATCTCATTTAGCACTCTTCCGGGGATTCTACCTTTCCTTTCGATGGGGGTTGTTTCTCTCTCTCCCCATTTTTGTGACTCTTATTTTTTTTTGCTGCTTCTTAGATTGATCTGCCCTTCCTGGATCTGCCCCTGGTGGCCACAGATTGTCAGGGGGTACTTCTGTAGTCCAAACATTCCTCCCAGTTTTTAACTGCCACACATGGGTATAGGACCCCCTAATTTCATGTGTCCACTTCTCTTTCAAATCTCATCTTGGTTTCTTCTTTGTGTCCTTACTTATAGAACTTCTTTTTAGCTAGATTTCAGGCAGTTCTCAATGATCGGGGTTCTGTAGTGTAGTGGTAATTTTGATTGGGAGGATGCAAATACAGCATTTATCTGTCCATCTTGATTGGAAGCCTTAATAAAATTGTTAAGTCCCCCTAAACATGATCTGACCCTGCTGGGGATTGGGCCAAAGTTCACCAAGCCAAGAGGTCCTTAGATGAACCTGCCCATATCTTACACTTCTGCAGGTGGTGATGTTTTGCCTGTACTCAACCTTCCTTCCCAAGGAGAAAGTTTTAGGTGTACGGCCAGAGAGCCCTGGAGTTACCATCTACTTGCTAACCTCAGATGAGCTGCTGTACTTCTCCCAGTGTCAGTTTCTTGATCTGTCCAACAGGACCAGAAGAGCATGCACAAAAGTTTACTGAAGGTTCAAACTAACGGGCTCAGTGCAGAGATTGACATTTAACAGAGATGGTATGTAGTGATTGAGCACTTGGCCTCTGGACAAAGAGCACCCGGGATCAAAAAATAGCCCTGCCACTGGTCAGGTAACTGATTTTACCAGCTTTTCAATATCGCCCAGCTACAGTTTCCTCAGCTGTGGTCACTCTGAAGATTAATAAGATGATGTGTGAAAAAGAGTATCAAAGTCCCTGGAGTAGAATGAGAACTCATAAATGGTGTCTACTAATTTGCAAACACAGGTGATGGCTTTGTTGTAAACCATGTAGGGTAGATATTAGAAGGCCAAGATTTCGTTATATTTCTTCATTTATCTCTAATCTGATATAACTCATTAAATATGAGGCTGAGCTGCCTCTAACGCCCGGGCTCGGTTGGAAACTACTCTGTCCAGCGGAGCTTTCACAACCACGGCGGAACAAACTTGTCCAGGACACTGTATTTTGTCTGGGGGGGAAAGGAGGTGGCTGTTCCCTCTAAGTGGAGAAAGCGCAAGACCTTCGTTCCTCATGCTTTTTATTGAGAAGTGTATGCATGGGAGATACAAGGTCAAAATTCATACATTATCACTAGCTTTTAAGCGCCTGAATTACAGTTGACAGTTATATGTTACAAGTATCAATATAGAGGGCACAGTGACCAGTCTGTGTCAGGGTCTGTTAAACATCTTGACACCACACTGGCATTAGGTGCCAGGTTCCATACATTCCTTGTGAGAGATTTTTTATGTTTAACTAAGAGATAAGAAAAGCAGAGCAAGCTCCAAAGCATAATAAGGATTCTTTAAATCCAATTCCAGTGGAAACGCTCTGAGTGGCCTTTGGTCCTGTTTGCCGCACACCCTTCCAGTGTCCTGTTGAGACTCAGAGGCTTCCCGGGGGGCCTGGCTCATGGCTTGGGCTACAATTCTCAAAACCACAAGGAGCAGTTCCCCACAGAATGAATGCTTAATTGTAATTTTCATATTGTTATTTCTAATAGTTCTAATAAGTTCCTTTTAAAACCTGTCCTTTTAAAATTTGGGACTTTTTTTTGTAGTCTGTGACTCTTTGGCTTTCTTTTTAAATCTATGCTCAGTTTTTAAAATACTTCAAAGGTATTTATGATTCCAACAATTATAGAATCTCAAGTGCTTGACTATCTAATGTGACAAAGGAATATAGGTGATTTCAACTTATCTGAACATCCATGCACCCTTACCATCTCCAGGTATATGGATCTTATATTCAGTGGGTTCCAAATCTCATTTCCTTCTTTTTATTACTGTTGCTTTATAAAATAAGGTTCATTACAAATGTACATTTTGTGAAAGCATGTTTTGACTCATATTTGGGCATGTTTCTGTGGGAGGAAAAAGCAAACTAATTATTTGCTCTTGATATCTTAAGTGACTAAATTAGCCATGAATCTTAATAAACATAGTCACATATCAGCACTTAATTCGGATGACCACATTGCTGTCCAGAGATAAAGTTAGGATCTTCTTACTAAGAAAGAGGAGGACATGGAGGAAAGAGTAAGCTGCTAGTATAATCTCCACTACTACATGATTGCGTTCTCGATTTCTATATGTGTGAGGATCCTGAAAAGGGCAGTATACATGCATACAATATTCTCAGTAAATGGAGATAAACCATGGAGAATTAAAGTCTAACAGGTGGACAAAAGGTTGGCAGTAAAATTCAATGTAGTTTATTTTTAATGCCCGAGGATTATGTTTTTCGTGTGCTTAGGAGATTCTCCTTGTTGTATCTAAGGATTCAAAGTGAGTGCTAGACAGTGCTGCCTTGGGCAGTGTTGCCCACGAGGTCCAGCGAGTGTGAATGTTAGGAGGCTCTTAGAGCAATCTGGGACTTTTTTTGTGCCATGAAATATTCACTCTAAAAGTCTCAATAAGGACTGCACTTGGGTATAGAGGTGTAATTTGGATTTATGATAGATTACTCACTGCCTGCAACGATGAGTCAGTGCTGACTTGTTTAAACCATGGTCTTTCTTTCTTCCTTCCTTTCTTTCTTTCTTTTCTTCCTTTTCTTTCTTTCAATTTTTAATTAAAGTATTATATATGTACACAAAAATCTTTAATATCATGATCAAAGAGCTCAGTGAATTTTCACCAAGTGTGTAATCTTCCTCGAAGTTAAAGAAACAAAGATGAAAATCAAAATACATTACTGGAACCCAGCTCTGGTGGTTCCAGACCCAGGATGACACACAGACCAGTGAGAAGGTATTCACAGGCTAACTATTGCCCCTGCAGCCGCCTCCCAGCCTGTAGGATCCTGGAAGTCCAGCATCCCCTCTGAGGTCCAGGTCCTGCTCTGCCCCATTAGCACCATCAAGTTCCTGAAAATGCCTCAGAGGCTGCTGCCTAGAACCAAGAAGCAGGGCCTGCAAGCTTAAGGCCATGAAGAGGGGCGAGGAAAAGCATGGCAGGGAAGCCTCCTGCAGGCCTGACCCTGGGCCACTCTTGCACTAGGAGAAGTGAGGCAGAGTTTGCTGAGTCTAGACTGAGCCAGGACTGGCACTGCCTCCCAGGGTGAGCCTGAAGGACCACCCACTGAGGCACAAGGGCTCAGCAAGCAGGAAGCCACACCAGCTCTCCAGGAAGAGGCTGAAGAGGAGACGAATGAGGAGCCCACAGTGATATTCCCTGAGGACAGACTGCGGCAGCCTACAAGGGAAGAGGCCTGAGTGAGGAGGGGCACCTGGAGGCCCCCTGATCCATGCTTGCAGGGAAGCAACATGGGACAAGCACTGTGCAGATGCTGCTTGTGGTGGGAGCTCAGAGAATGCGGCCACCTTCAGGCCTCTGTGGCCCTAGGGTGACTACAGACTGGGGAGTGGAAGTTTGGTGGCATTCACCCACCCCTGCTCCAGCGGGAGATTGGGAAGCACCTAAGTGTCCCTGAAGGTCATCTGGGCACACCCGTCCCCGAGAATCTTTGCAAGCGCCTGTACATTTTTTCCCCGACCCCTACTGCGAATTCCAATTTTATCACAGCAACAGTCCCAAGTGTCACTTCTTGGCTTTCGACTGTGTTGTTGGTTGCTGGAGAAGCTTTCTGGGATCCTACTCTTTGAGAACAGATCTACTGAGCTGCGGCCTGGGAACCCAAAGGTCAACATTTCCATTCCCGGTCAAGGTACATGCCTGGGTTGCGGGACAGGTTCCCAGATGTGGGTGTGTTTCTCTCACACATCAATGTTTCTTCCTCTCTCCTCTCTCTAAAAATAAATGAAATCTTTTTTTTAAAGACTAAACTTTCAGGTATTTATTGCAGCTGATTCATGATTTTATGTTAATAGCTTGAAGACAAGCCCAGAAAAATTAGTTTAGAATTCAGATAGTTGGAGAGTTATAATCTTTAAGTTTACATCTGGGAATAGTGTGCAAAAGTAAAGTTACATACACTGAGATATATTCAGACCACTCTAAACCAGTTCCAACACTGGCCAGAAGGACTGGCTACCCTCTCTTTCAAAGATATCTGTGAGAAAGCTATACATGTGTAAAACCCCAGCATTAGTCTACAAAGCACTCCCTGATGTAGCCTGAGAGTCCCCTAATCCCTGCTTACATATTTAAAGCATTCAGTGATTATCTTGACAACTGGGCTCTACCTGAGGCCCATAAGTGGTCTCTGGAAGTCCTCAGCGTCCCAGGTAAACAAGTTTGCTACATTCAGCAGGTAAACTCTGAACCCAAGCCAGCCTTACAGTTTTTAACCTTAAAAAGTTTCCAGTAACTGGACTCCAGATGTTCCTATTCCCACTGAAAACATTTTCCTACCACTGCTAATACTATAATGACAGTACAAAAGAGCAGAAATTACAATTTCAGACCTGCCAAATCCTCAACTCCTGGCCTCTCAGCTTTCTCCTTCTCTGGATGAAATTCCACCTTGTCGGACAGGTCAGTGGAGTAACCATAACAGAGGGAAAAGCCTAGTCCAGTCCTGGCCACATGGTAAGCCCTCAATAAATGATAGCTATTACCATCATCATGATCATAGCTTAGTATTGAGTGGCAGGATAACAGAAATGACACAATCTCCCCAAGGACACAAGTCAAAGGACACAAGTCAAGCCTAACACAGGGAAGGAAACAGGCAAGAGGCGTATTTGGTGCCTGACAGTTGCCAGGTACTCTCCTAAGCCCTTCATTATTTAATTTTCGTGATCTCCACCTTTACAAGCAAGGAAATTCAGACACTCACTGAAGGTCTGGCCAACCTGAAAAAGACTGAATCCAGAGCCTGTGCTCTTAAACACTATTCCGCACTGAAGAAAGTTCTCTTCCACAGAGAGAGATGGCTCAGGGGGCAGATTATTAAATATAAGATTTGAGTTTGAAAAGTCTTTGGGCCCCACCCACCCCTGTTGACACTTGAACATTATCCAATGCTAATTCAACACTAAAGGGTAGAACAACGTTGTTTTTAGGAGCCTGGACTGGTGAGTCAGATAACCAGGTAGGTCTGTTGTGAGGCACATACTAGCTTGGCGACCTTAGCTTTACTGATCCTCGGTGTCCTCGCTGCAAAACGGGGAAAAGTAACACCTACATCACAAGCTGTTTCCAGTACTAGTGCAAGAGTTTCCCTAAGCCGCTCAGTCCAAAGCTCATTAAAAGTTCATTGTAAATAGTAGGAGCCATGAAAGAGGGGAGAAAGATTGGAATCCCAGCAGAAAGCAGAGCTTGCCCCAGGGGTGTGAGTGAACAGACAAGAGTGCGAGGAACCGCCCCGCGCCCACTGCCCAGCAGCCTGCCCCACCGCTCTGGGGTTGCGATTCTCCGGCCGACCCCGCCCAGGAGGAGCGGGACAGCGGTGCCCTGTGCTGCTGCCCTAAGAGGCGGAGGAGCTGCGGGAGCCGCTGTTCTCCTTCCCGTGGGAGGCAGCGGCGGCAGCGATGGGGGAGCTCTGCCGCATCGGCTGGGGCCTCAGCGGTGGTGGCGGCGGCCGGAGCGGCGGTAGGAGCGACGCCGGAGGTAGTAGAGGCGGTCGGAGCAGCGGAGGTCCGAGCGGTGGTAGCGGCAGGAGCGGCAGTGGGAGAGGCGACGGCAGAAGCGGCGTCCGGAGCGGCCGTCACAGTGGCTGTCACAGGGCGGCGGAGGCGGTCAGAGCGGAGGCGGAGGTAGGAGAGGCCGTGGGATAAGCGGTCGGAGCGGCGCTGGGAGAGGCCGTGGGATAAGCGGTCGGAGCGGCGCTGGGAGAGGCAGCGGCGGCGATCGGAGCGGGGGCAGCGTCGGAGTGGCGGTTTGGCAGCATTCGCGTGCACCTGCCCCAGCCTCAGCCCGAGATGGAGAAGCCGCTAAGCGTCCTGGAGGGTGGTCTGGGCGCGCCGTTGGCTCCGGAGCACTCGCTCGCGCGCGCGCGCCTTCCTCGTGCCCCCCACGCCCCGGCTGGGAGTTCCAAGGGTATCCAGGCAACAGCCCCAAACGGATACTTCTTGGCTTGCTTTCGCTGGCTGTGGAAGCAGCTTTTTATGTTCCCGGTCAGAGCTCACGGACGTGCCCAAATGGGCAATTACCTGGGGGGACTTTGCCCCCCACCCCCGCCCTGGGTCCCAGGAGGCCAGGTCAGAGCTCCCCTCGCCCGCCAGCGGCACCCAGTTGCCCATGCTCCTCCACCTCCTGCAGGGCCCGCCGGCCAGTACCTGCTCACAGGCTGTGTGCCAGCATTCGTAAGACTCTGTTTCAGGATCCCTCAGAGCCTGTGGTTTTTCCTGGGGATCCTAAGTTCCCTGGGTAGGCGTTGCCACCAGTGGGCCTGTGGGGAGAAGAGGGAAGACGTGGGTGGGCAGGAGGAAGACTCCATTGTCCCAGAGAGTCAGGCTGAGGAAGCACTATCTACCTTCAGGCCCCCGGGGGTCCAAGGAGGCCTCTGCGGGGCATCCTCCAGCTGCAGAGCCTGGAAGAGGGAAGCCATGGTAAATCCCAGGCCTCGGTGAGGAGCTCCTCCTGCCTTTGCAGGAACACAATAACAAGCTCTTACAGCTCCACTCGAGGCTTCCCACCAATAGAGAGGAGGCAGCATCCCGCCCCTTGCCACGCCAGGCTGCCCCAGAGGTCCGGGAAGACGGTGAGCCAGCAGGGCCCTGGGGCTCCCTCCTCAGCTGCCACCTTGCTGCAGAGGCTGAGCCGGTCTGAGAAGGGCCAAGGGGCCACCAGAGGGGAGACACCATCCTCAAGGCCCCACAAACGTAAGACTTGCCTGCTGCCATGCAGGCGAGGGCCGCCTCTAAGGCTGCCACCAGCTCCTGAGCCTGGTTACAGGGTCAGCCTGGAAGACTTGGAGAGGGAAAGAAAGGCACAGACACGGAGCATCCTCAGCGCTCTGGGTGGTGAGGTGGGGGCCCTCCCGAGCTATAGGGCTGCGGAGCCTCTGCCTTCCTCCCTGCAGCCAGACACCTCTGCAGTGAGCGCCAGCCCCTCAGCCGGCACATCCGCAGGCTTCACTGGCAAGCCTGCTTGTGAGAGTGAGTTGACCCCCATGGACACCAGCCCACCTACCTATGCACTTCCCTCGGGGGCTCCACCTGACCCTGGAGACTGAAAACAGGCAGCCTCAGCCCCAGCCCAGGCCCCAATCTCCACTCTAGGCCAGCCAGCCCTGGGCAGCATCACACAGGCACCCCTGGGAACGCGTGCCGGCTCCAGGCCTGCGTTGGCTGCCACAGGCCCCAGGGCTCAGAACAAGCGTAGGCTTGGAGGCACTAGTGCGCCCACCTTAAATCCCATCCACGGACCTGCACCCAAGTGGAGCTCCCATCCTTCCACCCAAGGGCTGGGCACCACCACCAAGGTGGCCTCTAGTGTGGTGTCCCTCTCAGCCTCCACCCCCAGGGGCGCTGCCTCTGCTGTGGACATGGCAAGAACTCAGAGGACCACCAGCCTACCGATCACTGGGGCAGTCAGTGCGGGCCCATCAGCGAGCACATCCGCAGGCTTGGCTGCCAGGCCAGCCTCTGACAGCGAGGTGATCCCCATGGACACCACCCCACCTCCCTAACTCTCCTCTCCGGGACCCCTCTCTGGCTCTAGTGGGAAAAGCCTTGCTGACAGGGCCCCACCATCGCTTTGCCAGAAAACCACTGGCCCATCAACCCAGTTTTTACTGAAGAACTAAGAACTTGGAGCTCCAATACACGCTCTTTTGTCTGCGAGGTGTCGTGAAGACAATCGTGAAACCCAAGAGAGCGTCACAGCACAGGCTTCATTCGTGGCCAGAGGATGGAGGAGAGGGAGTTGAAATTCTCAAATCAACCTCTCATTTTGCTGGAGTCTGAGAGGTTGCATATATAACAGGAGGTTGGCAATGAGGGCGCGGTGCAGGCTATTAAGGAGGAATCCTCACGGTCTTTCTGGGAAAGGAGGAAGCTGGCAACTGGAGAAACCAAGGAAGAGAAGCACAAATGGTAAGGATCTGGGTCAATGTGATGGTCTACTTTCTCCTCTTACATTATGTCATATTGTATAACTTGAAGGGACAAAAAAGTATAGCACAGCCTCCCAGGTGCTGGTGCCAAAGGTGCTGCTTGGGTTTGGCGGCTGGGCCAGGATCCCTGCTCCCTGGAGTTGCCTTCAGCCTGCCAGACTCCTCCCCTCTTTAGCACTGCAGTGACTTAGTTCTGGTCAGAGGCGGATTTAGGTCGGTTGAGGCCCTGGACGGGGAAGAAAATATTGGGCCCCTTAAAAAAAAAGAGACAGGGAAAATAAAAGTACATGTTACCCATATTTTATGCAGCGTAGTAATGAAACCAAACTGAGTGTCTTTAGAAAAGTGTGAAGTTGGGGTTTTGCGGGGCCCTTCAGACGTTGGGGGCCCAGGGTGCGTGCCTGGTGCGCTCGCCCTTAAAACCGCCTCTGCTTCTGGTAGGGCTGCAGGGCCCCAATTACTTGTTTAGAATTGATATTTCAGAAGGACTTAGAATGATTTATTTAAGATTCATTCATGTTTAAATCAGTAGTGTGTTACTTTTTCTTGTTGACCAGTATTTCATTGTATGGCTATACCACTGTTTGTTTATTCACATGCCATGAAAGTTCTGACAAGTTTCAAAATTGTCTTTTATGCTAACTGTTCTAATAGGTAAACACTGGTATGTCTCTGGGGTATTGATTTGTAGTTTCCTAATGATTCATGAGGATTTTCTTTTCATATGCTTATTACCATGCACAGATTTTCTTTGGGGCAGAATCTTCAGACCTCTTTCTCACTTCAATCAATCGGCAGTTCTTTGTTTTGTTGTTGTTGTTTTAATTTAAAGGTTTTTCACATATTCTGGGCACGTATTTATCAAAAGTGGGAGCCCTCCAATTTTGTTGTTTTTCAACATTGCTTTGGCTATTTTGGGCTCCTTGCAATTCCATGTGAATTGAATGACCAGCTTTTCTATTTATGTCAAAAGGGTGATGAAATTTTGATTGAAATCGCATTGAATCTGTACTCATTTAGATAGTATTGATATCTCGATAATTTGTCTTCTGACCCATGAACACAGAATACCATTCTATTTATTTGGACATTTTAAATTTATTTCATCTGTTCTTTATAGTTTTCAGTGTACAAGACTTTCGTAACTTTCATATCCTTGGTTAAGTTTATTTCCAGTATTTAGTTCTTTGAGATGCTATTGAAATGGAATTGCTCTTTAATTTTCTTCATGGATTGTCACTGCTGGTGTATAGAGACACAACAGATTTTTGTATGTTGATCTTAGGACCTGCAAATTTGCTCATTTCATTTGTTGTTGCCACAAGTAGATCTGTGGTAGATTCTTTGAAAGATTATATATATCTATGGAATCATACCATCAGTGATATAATTTTACTTCTTCCTTTCTGATTTGGATGCCTTTTCTTTCTCTTCCTTGTCTAATTGCTCTGGCTAGAAGTTTAGTATAATATTGAATAGCGGTGGTGAAAATAGGAATCCTCGTTTTGTTCCTGATCCTGGTGGGAAAGATTTCAGTCCTTCAATATTGATTTTGTTGTTTTCTGTGGGGTTTTCATAGGTTACCTTTATTACGTTGAGAAAGTTCCTGTCCATTTATGGTTTTCTCAGTGTTTTTTTTTAAAAAACTCTATTTATGGTTTTCTCACTGTTTTGTTTTATTTTTCAAATCATGAAAGAGCATTAGATTTTGTTCAGTGCCTTTTCTGTGTTTATTGAGGTGATTAATAATTAATTTCATTCCATTAGTGTCTATTGTATGGACTGATTTTCTTATATTGACCTTCTTGCATTCCTAGGATAAATCCTACTTGTTCATGGTATATAAGCCTTTTTGCATGCTTCAGATTCAGTTTGTTAGTATCTTGTTGAGAAGTGTTTCATCTACACTCATTAAAATGTATCCTGGCTATTATAATTTTTGGGGGAGGTGGGATGTGTGTCTTTATCTGACCTTAGTATAAAAAAACTGGTGATCTCATCAAATGAGTTAGGAAGGGTTCCCTTCTATTCTGTTTTGGAAGAATTTCAGAGATATTGGGGTTACTTCTTCCGTGTTTAATTGTGTTCTTCAAGTCTTTTGTCCTTTCTTTCTTTTTTTCCTATCCTCCCGTGAAATTTTTTTATTGCTTTTTAGAGAAAGACAGGAAAGGGGAGAGAGAGAGAGGCATTGATTGGTTGACATTTTGTACATGCATTGACCAAGAAATGGACCCACAACCTAGGTATGTGCCTTGACCAGTAATCAAACCCACAACCTTTCAGTTATGGGATGACGCTCCAGCCAACTGAGCCACCCTAGCCAGAGCTCAGGTCTTTTTTTTTTTTTTTTTTTTTTTTTAATATAAGTGTTTACTGCTCCACATCATTTCTCACAACTGCTTTTTCTTCATCCCATTAGTTTAGGTGTGCTGTGTCTTCATTTTTCATGGTCTCTAAGCTCTTCCAGTGGATTTCAAACAGTTGTTTGAAGTCTTTGACTGGTCTATTTTCTGAACTTTCTCAGGAATTTTTTCAGTCAGTATATTTTTTTCTGAATGGGCCATACTTTTTACATTTGCTAATGCCTTGTGATTTTCTTCTTGAAAATGGGATGTCTTACTATTATACTGTAACTTTGGAAATCAGATTTTCCCCTTGTCCAGGGTTTGACTGATTTTTTTGTGATGGTCGAAGGTTATAGTAGTCCGTTTTCCAGGGGCTTGCTGAACTATTTTTAGAGAGGATGTATTTCTTGCTCTGCATGGTCACTGAAGACTGCTCCTCAGCATATGTTCGGGTAGTGTTTGGACAGAGATCTTCTTGCATACCAGGAGTCAGAAAACGAGAGAGTACACCTGTTTTCAGTCTTTGAAGATTGGCTGTTAGGGCTGTCCCTCAGCACTTAGCCAGGTTTGCACTGAGCCCAGGGACCAGCCGAAAGTGAAAGCTTATTTCTTCAAAGGTAATTTTTGAGCAAGCATGTTACCTGAGGCATGCATGTGGCTTTCTAAATTCCCCAGATAGATGGGTGATTTTGAGTGCTCTAATTTCCCAATAAAAGCTCTCCCCCCAATTCCACCCCCCCCCCAATGCATTTTGCCATCTGTTGTAGGCCTCAACCAGAATCTTTTGGTCCAGGCAGCTACGGGTTGTTGGCCAGCTTAATGGCTTCAAGCAATGCCCGGGTCTTTTCCAGCCATCAGGGAGCTCTCAGACAGCTTTAGAGCAGACCTACACAATAATTAGCAAATAGGTCTTGCTCTGCTTTCTCCAGACCTAAGGACCAGGATCCCACGCTGGGAATTGGGGAATGCAGTTTTCATGACTACAGCCAAGCTGGGGGGTGGGGAGTGGCCCAAGAGCAAGGGAAACCACCACAAAGCTTTCCTACCAATTTTAAGTAGCCTTTTTAAAAATTAATTGTTTGCTTGATTGCTGTGAACCTTTGACCATTTATAAAGTTCTAACAAAATACAGTTAATTTAAAAAAATTAGTGTTTAGTAGAAATGATTTTCATTTTATACTATTCTTGGAGATTGTTCCTGACAGGCTGCAGAACTGCTGCACTCTTTATTAAAAGTTTTTAAAATTTATTTTTTAATTACAGTTTACATACAATATTATATTAGTTTCACATAGTACAATATAGTGGTTGACTATATTCCCGATGCCATACCTCACATCCTCATGTTTATTTTTATAACTTTCAATTTCTACTTCCTAATCCCTTTCACCTTTTTCACCCATTCATTTGTTCCCACTTCCATCCTGTGACCATCAGTTTGTCCTCTATGAGTTTGTTTCTGTGGGTGAGATTGTAAATTGTCTCAGCTACTATGGAAAACAGTATGGAGCTTTCTTAAAAAATTCAAAATAGAACTACCATATGACACAACAATTCCACTTCTGGATATTTATCAGAAAAAAACTCCAAAAAAGATTTATGTTCCCTTATGTTCTCTGCAGCATTATTTGCAATAGCCAAGAATTAGAAGCAACCTAAGTATGCATCAGTAGATGACTGGATTAAGAAGGTGTGGTACACACACACACACACACACACACACAGAGGAATATTACTCAGCCATAAAAAAGAATGAAATTTTGCCATGTTAGATACCATTTGATTTCACATACATGTGGAATTTTTAAATAAGGAGAACAAACAAAACAGAAACAAAGTCAGGGTCCTGCTTGTTTTTCAATGTTTTTTTCTAGGGGAGATTGGAGCTGCCATGTTGCTGATGCCACTTCTCTGTTTTGGCTTTAAGGAATTGATTATGAAAGTGACTTGTGTGTCGAGCCATATCAGAATTAGAGCTGCTGAATTAAAATGACGTTTGAGTGAGTTTCCTAGAACTTAACTGGCTTTTTTCTATATTAGGTCTCCTCATTTTGTTGATGTGTCATTGCGTAGTTTGTCCCTCTGTTGTGACCTGGTAAGCCGGGTTTGCAGCACAGCAATAACTTACTGTAAGGATGCTTTAGAAAACTGTCTTGGTGATGTTGTCGCTACACTTATACTACAGCCCTTGCGGATGAGCAGATGGAGGTTCGGGAACAGGTTACTTTGTAAACCATCTTCAAACTGATATTTGAAATACATGTATTAAGTCTTTCTGGGAAGAGCTGAGTGTTTTATGTGTCACTCGTGTAATTCATAATTGCAGTGAAAGTATTTTTTGAAAAATGGTGGGAAAACATTCTCAATTAACTTTATTGTAAACATTCAGTTACTGAACACGTCATAACTTTGATCTAATGAAAAACCTGATAGTTTCTGTCTTTTATGGTGAAATGTAGAGAGTTTGCACATGATGGCATGTGAGATATTCCTTAAATTAAATGCTTCAGTAATATTGGCATTTTTATACCTCAGTGCCCATTCTGTAGAAGCACTTTTAGCTGTTTGTTGAATTATTTGAAGGCATGGAACAGTAATAGCTGGGTACCTTAGAAATAACTGGAATATTTTATCTGAATTAGATAAAATTAGCAGAGTTGTTATAACTTATTACAATGTGTTTGGTTATTTTACTTTCAAATAGAATTAAGCCACCTCTCTCCTTTTGTTTTTTTCTTTTTAAACTATGTTTACGTATCAGACTTGTCAAAATACTTAGTGACAGGTAACAAGGATAATGGAAAGGTCCATATCATGATTAAACTTCTAGATTCTTTTCCTGATTGTGCTGTCTTTAAGGATTTACGTATTACTTAGCAGAAATTAAAACACAGTAGAGGAGGACCTTTTTCACTTTCGGAAGTAATAATTATTCCATCATCTTACTATTTTATATAGTACCTTTGTACCTTTTCCAAAGCTCTAAAGCTCTGAATGTGGAAACTGAATTTTTAAAAATGATTATGAGGAAAGAGCCCTAACCGGGTGGCTCAATTGACTGGGTATCGTCCCGCAAGGCAACAGGTTGCAGGTTCGATTCCTGGTCAGGACACATGCCTGGGTTGCAGGTTTGGTTCCCGGTCAGAGTGCATGCAAGAAGCAGCCAGTTGATGTTTCTCTCTCTCACTGATGTTTCTTTCCATCTCTTTTCCCCTCCCTTTCCCTCTCTCTAAAAATAAATACATAAAATCTTTAACAATGTATGATGGAAAGATAGCATGAGATCAGCTGTCTTAAATGAGAAGCTGAATCTTAATATACCCTCTTACATTGCAGTCAAGGTATAAATATCAAAGTTTCTTGATAAACATTTGAATTTAAATATTGAAGGGATGTGATATAATGTATGCTTGATTTTCACATGCATAAGATACATGAATATCTCCAAATTTCCATCTCATCCTTTGAGGAACAATTGAATGTTTGAGATAGATATTTAACACTTTAAAGAGTTTTTGAAGTTTGAGTTCGGTTTTAACCTTTAGAAACTTCAAAATTATATTCAGGTAAATTTTTCTTATGAACCTTATTCTACCTTGAAAATTATAATCTGCATTTTGCTCTGTACCAACATGAAAATACAGGTAAGTACATGAAGACCTAAAACTAGAGTTACAGTAGTACTAAATAAATAATAATTTGTGCTTTTCATTCATTGAGTATGCTATAACATTTAAAAATTCTATGTTGTCATGAGGGAGTCTATTAGAATTTAAATGAAAACATTGTAGGATTTGAAATGGAAGAAATAATTTACCTCTAACGTGTCTCATAGTATTAGTGAGATGAGTTGGTATTTATAAAAGGCACCGACTAATTGTTTTTTGAAGTTTATTTCGCAGACTTAAACCGAAACATGCCAAAAACCATTCCATCTTTAACTAATTTCTCTTTCAGGAAATTAACCACTTTCAGTCAGTATTTGGGATGCACTTCCAAGGATAAGCCATGAAGGACTGAAGGCTTTTTGAAGACGACTAGAACAGCATAAAGACCAGATGATGGAGCTTAAGAGATCATCGCAGGGTACTACTTTTATTATATTTTGTTTGTTATTTATTAATTTTTAAAGTTTTGTATTTAAATAATTTTATTTTTTAGAGAGGGGAGAAGGCAGGGAGAAAGAGAGGGAGAGAAACATGATGTGAAAGAGAAACATCCTTTGGTTGCCCGTTGCAGGCACCCGAACCAGACAGAACCTGCAAGCTACACGTGTGCCCACTGCTTCTGGGGTAAAAGCCCCAGGCCTCTGGCGCACCCCTACCCGAGAATCTTTGCAAGTGCCTGCCCATTTTTTCCCCGACCCCTACTGGGAATTCCAACTGTATCCCAGCAACAGTCCCACCTGTCACTTCTTGGCTTTCGACTGTGTTGTTGGCTGCTGGAGAAGCTTTCTGGGATCCTGCTCTCTGAGAACAGATCTACCGGCCAGCCCTAAGGGCAATTGCCTGGGCAGATTCTGCCCCAACCCCTCACCCTGGGTACAGGGGAGCCAACACCGAGACCATAAGGCCGCTGACCCCCCGGTGGCCCCTGGTTGTCCAGGCACCTCCCTCTCCTCCGTGGCCATCCCGCAGGTGCCTCCCCCCGGGGCCTCCATGCTGGGTTCCCACATGCCTGAAACTGTGTTTGAGGATCCCTCAGACCCTGTGGTTTTTCCTGGGGACCCTCCCTTCCCTTTGCAGGCGTAGCCACCAGTGGGCTTGTGTGGAGAACAGGGAAAACGTGGGTGAGCAGGAGGAAGACTTCACTGTCCCAGAGAGTCAGGCTGATGGCTCTGAGGAAGCACCCAAACCAGACGGAACCTGCAAGCTGCACGTGTGCCCACTGCTTCTGGGGTAAAAGCCCCAGGCCTCTGTGCAGGCCAGTTTGTCAAAGCACAGGAGGTACCGAGAATATTTCACATTTTTTTCTCACAGCATGGAGGAAATAAAAAGTAGACTTAAAAGGTAGCCATGCTGAGATTATTACACGTTTTTCTATTTCCTTCATAGACTGTTTTGTTTGGATCTGAGGGATTATAGTCCTTTCGTATGTACATGTAGGCATACAATCTTTTTTCTTTCTTTTGTTATTATAACTGAGAAAGTTGAATTGTTGGATATTTCCTTATGCATTGTTTTGGTTTTGTTTGTTTTTAATTGGATCGAATCGAGGGGAGGCTGCAAGCAAAATAATACATATCAAGAAGAGTAGGAGACCTCAGCTGGTCAGAAGGATTGAGGTACTTTATGATGCTTCTATGATCTTAGCAAACTTTTATGCCATTCAGTGGAACCTGGTTCCTTCCCCTAGGAGACTTTTGTATATTCCCGATAATGAGTGACATCATAAGAGTTTGCTTTTCGTATACACAATGGTCCCAACCTAAAACTTACACAGAATGTGTGAAGGTTCGTGGAGACTGGTTAGCAGAAACCTGCTTTAAAATGCCGCAGTCCTCGGGAAGACCGACCTACAAAACATGAGATTTTCTCGCAGCCCTTAAAACAGTTGTGGGGCACGAATACACTTGATCTTTCCATGAAGGCCAAATTTATTTCAAAAGCAAATAAGGTATGATTTCACTCTTCTGTATGTTATTATTGTGCCAGCTCTATACATCTTTAGGGCACAATGACACAGAATGCTACAAAAGAAGTAGCATTTTTGGAAAATGAGCAGCAATGTGCCTTCTTTTTGCTTTGCACCAGCAGCTACTTTTTCAGCAAATAGTTTCTGATAATTTCTCCATTCATCTACAAAACCAGCTGATTGAGGAATGTGCCCATCAGCCTTTGCTCTTCATTTGTAGTCCAACCACTCCTTAAGAAATATTAGGACTTCAGAACCCCAACCCATTTCCACCTTCACGTTTCTCCCTCTTCGTTCTTTAGTTTAACTAGGTTTGGAAATAGTTACCTCACTAAGTAAGTGTAACATGAAAAGCATAATGTAATTATCTCTAAATTGTACTGAGCCCTTTGTTTTTGCACAGCTCTGTACTAATGTAAACTGTATCAGAGTTTTTTCAAAGTCAAGAAAATGCTGCGCTTCATGTAATTGAGCTGATTCATCAATGAGTTAAACGTTAGTGTAAGTAGTCCTTTGACCTGAGTGATTAGATGCCTTTAGAATCTGTAAATATGACATCATGACTGTGTTTTCCTGAAGGCAGTGGCATTGGCTGTAAGTGATGATGGAGAAAGCAGTGATAGGGGCAGCCCATCACAGACAATAGTGTGGGGAAGGCCGGGAGGGGAAGAGAGGGAGGGATGGGTGCATGTGGGCAACGCTGGGGACCATGAGGGGCATCTGTAACAGTGTCAAAAATAAAAGCAAAAGGAAATGGAAAACTGAAGGCATTTCTCTCATTAGCATGGTTCTCAGACATTCAGTACCAGAGAAATGAAAAACGACAATACACGAAATCCTCCAAATTTGAAAACAAACAGACTTTCCTCAAGAATGTCAAAGAGGAAGTGGGCCTCATGAGGGAAGAGAGCATTCAGACCAGAGTCAGGTAACTAAGTGTCTATACGTGACAAGATGTACAGAAATACACTGACTGTGTATATACAGATACATGGAACCCAAAGCATGAAATTATGCCTTGGTTCTAAGCTCATTGTAGACTGTAGGAATGTTAGCTTTTTGTTTTGTTTTGCTTTTCTGATTTGTTGGTATCGTAGATGAAAAGGGATAGGTGTTGACATTAAATACAAAAGAGTTATAATTAATGTAACTCTCATAAGCAATAGAATTGATACAATTAAATCTTTTATTCAGGCCTGCCTTTGGTCTGTTTATTTTAATGTAAGTAGGGAATAGAGTTAACTAAATGCCTTAGGTAGTCTATTTTGTCTATGGTTGTCTACGAAAGCTTTTGAAATGCACAAACTTGGTTTGTGAAGATTTGTATTTATTTTTAGAGAGAGATGAAGGGAAGGAGAAAGGGAGAGAAACATCCATCCATTGCCTCTGGAATGCAGCCCACCTGGGGACGGAACCTGCAGCCCAGACATGTGACCTGACCGGGAATCGAATGGAAGACCTTTCACTTTGGGGGACGATGCCCAACCAACTAGCAACACCGGTCCATCAGGGCTGCGCAAACTTATTTCGAGACGAAAAGTAAAACAATAAACACAACAAATAACATGAAAAAAAAGTAAGTTCATTTTTTTGTAATCTTTAGTATTTTGCCTTTTTCTGCCTTTTTAATTTAATTTATGTATATATTGTGTATGTTTTTGTAGTTCTATACCATCTGATGGCTTTTCTGTTTTTCTGTAATTATTCAATGCCCAATACGCAGTAAAAGTTCTGTGAGAGCCGGAGCTGGATGGATGTGCTCTTTGTGCACTGCAAGAAGATCGTATCGTTTCTTATGTAAAGCACTTGAAACTTACATCAATGCCTGTTAAGTGAGGAAGGGCATGCTATGGGGACATTTCATTGTTGTTCCCTCTGGCTTGAAAGTTCGGGTGTTTCTGAAGTTAATGGCATGATGAAGTCAAGTTGTCTATTTCAACCCAATATTCTACCCTGTGCTTTAAAAGCTTTGACACAAATCCGTCCTTGTCATGGGTTATGCACACTTCTTTATACCCCTAGCTCTTGGCTCAGTGCTCCTAGTTCACACGGGTTCAAGTACACACAGTTTTTCTTAGTTTGTTCTAATGATACCGTTTCTTTTCTTTTTTTTTTAAGTATATTTTATTGATTATATTGTCACAATAGTTCCAATCTTTTCCCCTTTGCTCCCCTCCGCCCAGCATCCCCCCTCCCCCAAGAATCCCTCCCCCAAGTCCATGCCCATGGGTCGTACATACAAGCTCTCCTGCCTCACACTTTTATATATTCTTCTTCTTTTTTTAATAATTAATTAATTAATTATTTTAACAATAAAAAATAATAATTCCTTCCTCTCAGACTTAAGACCCTTTATAATCTTATAAAAGATAATGGGTGAAGGTCTCGAGCTCCTCTAGCTGCTTCAAGCTGGACATGGTTGTCGTCCTACCTACCCTCGGGTCCAGAAATCCCTAATAAAAGTGGGGGTGTGGAGGGAAGGGTGGCCTTCCCACATGGGGAAGGATCATGCAGACTCCAGGGGGGTTGGCTGTCCCTGGACAACAGCATGCTTGACTTAACAGGCTGGCATTCTTGTTGTATTCTGGGGGCAAGAGATTTGGCAACAGGTTTAAAAGACATCATTCTATCCATAACCACTAGATGACAAAAGGCAGGTATTAATTTTTCAATGTCTCACATTAGGAAAAAAAAGGGCTTCTTTGGAAGAAGGTGTGCCAGGAACATCTCACCTGTCCAAAACCCTTTTGCCTATTATACTTAGTTTGGGCTGAGGGAAATATTTCAGGTATCCCCCCTCTCAGACCTCTGGGCTCTTTCTGTCCAAGCCATTAGGATAGAAAAGAGAAACCAGTTTTAAAGTGAAGCCCACAGACCACCCCATACTTCACCAACCCAGCCACTTAGTTCAGCCAAACAGTTGAGTCTCAGGAGGCAGTGATGCAGACAGGATTAAGTGAGGCCTATACATACAATCACTCAGGTAATGAGATCATAGGCTTATGCCCTTTGAAAACAGAAAACACATGTTAATTTATGTAACATAACCCAGATACAAGTGTCTAAGTCTATAGGATTGTCTTATCGGAAAGACATCCAGTTGCAAGGCATTTGACATTCTTCTTGCCTGTAAATTAAACATCTTTGATAATGCTACAGACATAGTTTAACTTTCAAATGAAAACAAATTTTAAATGAAAAGAAACTTTAAAGATGGTTAGCTGCACTACTTTATAGTCTACCACCGAGCATTGTGATTTTCCTTGAATCGTGATTTTTCTCCCTAAGATTACCCTCCTTATCATTAAAGGGACTGCATTAAGTCCATTTTTAATTTATCCTGTTCATTTCATAAACACAACAAGAGCAGCAAATGATCACTTATGATCTTTAGTTCTGCTTTGCTGGAACTTATGCAAGGAACATTTAGGGTGACCTTCAGCCTGCCCTTCAGGGCACAGAAGCTGAGCCACATACCTGGCATTCAGCCTTGCCTGTAAACACCTGTCTTTTCCAAGTCCTTCTGGTTTTTCATTGTGCCTTAAGGTCCCATCTAGCCATCTTTCCAGAAAACAACCTTCATTCCTTCCCTGGAAAGATTGCCATGGACCGTGCATTCATCCAAGGTACCAGGCCTTTTATCTCGTGGACTTTTATTACCTTTGAAAGTCAATCCCAGTTCCTCAGGGCTTTTTGGTAACAACCAAAGCCCAAGCATATCTCTTTTAGGCATGACATTCCAGTCAAAGTCTTAGTTAAAAAACAAAAACAAAAAAACCTCTATTAACAACTGGTCTTATTAGTTTTATGCAAAGAAACTTATGTCATTACTTACTTGTTTAGAATGCCAAACTCTGGAGGGACCAGATAGGGAGAAAAATGTACAGTGTGAAGTAAAATCCTTGTCCTTCTAATATCCACTGAACTTGCATTTCTATTCTTTATATTTTCATTTTTTGCCCCACTAAAAATTTTTGTTTTTCCATTACAGTTGTCTCACTTTTTCCCCCTCTTGCTTCCCTGCACCCTGCCCCCCCTTCTCCCACATTCAGTCTCCACTCAGTTGTTCATGTCCATGGGTCATTTATACATGTTTTTTCACTAGACCCTTCCCCTTCTTACCCCCTTCTCTCCCTCCCATCTCCCTCTTTGTTACTGTTAGTTTATTCCTTGTTTACATACCTCTAGTTCAATTTTTCTCATTTGTTTATGTTGTTCATTAGTTTCCTCTAATAGGTGATAGCATAAGGTATTTTTCTTTCATTGCTTGGCTTATTTCGCTAAGCATAATTCTCTCTAGTTCCATCCATGTTGTTGCAAATGGTAGAAGTTCCTTCTTTCTTTCAGTACTTATTCATTGTCATTTTCCCCCTTTGTACTTGTGTTCCTCTCTGTCTGTCTCTGTTTCTTCATCTTCTTAAAGCAGACCTTTAGTATCTCTTGCAATGCTTCTTTTGTCTTGGAAACTCCTTATTTCACCTCCCATTTTGAATGAGAGCCTTGCTGGGTAGAGGATTCTTGGTTGTAGGCCTTTGTTTTTCATTGGTTGGAATATTTTTTGCCATTCCCTTCTGGCTTGTAGTGTTTCTGCTGAGAAATCTGATGATAGCCTTATTGGAGCTCCCTTGTATGTTAGGAGTTGTTTCTCTCTTGTTGCTATTAGGATTCTCTCTTTGTCTTTGAATGTTGCCATTTTAATTATGATGTGTCTTGAAGTGGGCCTGTTGGGGTTCATCTTCATTGGGACCCTGTGTGCTTCCTGGACTTGCATGACTCTTTCTCTCCTCATGTTAGGGAAGTTTTCTGTCATTAGTTTTTCAAACAGATTTTCTATCCCTTGTTCTTGTTTTTCTCCTTTTGGAATTCCTATGATACGGATATTATTACATTTCATGTTGTCCTGCAGCTATCTTAGAGCCTCTTCAGTCTTGTTCAGTCTTTTTTCATTTTGTTGCACTGTCTGGGAGGTTTTGTCTAAGTTGTCGTCCAGCTCACTGACCCGATCTTCTGCTTCCTCTAGCCTGCTTTTAATTCCTTCTACTGTGTTCTTCAATTCAGAGATTGTATTCTTCATTTCCTCCTGGCTCTTATTGATAGCTTCTATGTCCTTTTTCATGCTTGTGTAATTCTCAGTAAGTTCCTTGTAGTTTCCCTGGAGTTCCTTGTAGTTTCCGCTGAGCTCATTCAGCTTTTCCATAATCCATGTTTTGAATTCCATATCTGATAGTTTGCTCCCCTCTATTTCATTTAGCACTCTTTCTGGGGATTCTGTTTTTCCTTTCGATGGGGGGTTGTTTCTCTGTCTCCCCATTTTTGTGACTCCTATTGTTTGTTGGTGCTTCTTAGAATGATGTGCACTTCCTGGACCTGCCCCTGGTGGCGTCAGATCCTGTATCAGTCTGGGCCTAGGCAGCCTGTTGGAGACTCCAGGGATCTACTGCCATCGTCTGTCTCCTTTAGTTGTTAATCTATTCAATCTGTGATTAGCCGTCAGGCTTAAGGACCGTGGGTGTGGCAGCTTAATTCCTGTAGGCAGGGCTTTTGCTTCCCCTCAGGCTGATGCCACTTTGAGGGGAATGGTCTGCCTGCGGTGTGGGGATGAGTCAGCACTGGGACCTGGCCGGCCGCCTTCCCAGCTCTCCCTTCAAAGCCACCACACCAAACTCTGCCTTCCCTCTGCTTGAGCCCAGGGTAAGTGGGGGCAAAATATTTTCGTATGTGATCCGCTTAAGAGCTCTTTTTCTCCAGCTGTTTCTCTCCGGCTAGCAAGAAACCCTGTGGCTTTTCGCTTTTCTCAGCTGGATACTATTTTACTTTCCACTCTGTTGCTGTTGGCTGGGAAGCCCAGCTGGGGGTTTAGACCCTGCCCTTCTCAGAGGGAATTCCCGGCTGCTGAGCTGTTTCTCAGTCCTTTCAGCTGTCACCTGTGGGAGCCCAGCCAGCCCTTCCACGTCTCCTCACTCCCTACCGGTCACGTTGTGATGTAGCAGCCTTTTCTGTCTCTCCGTGGTTATAAGACTTCTCTCCAGCGAGTGTTCGGTTGGTTATTCCAGATGATTTCTCCAAAATTAAGTTGTAAATCCAGACTAGTTCTGGGAGGTTAGTGTAGCTTCCACTTAGTCCTCCGCCATCTTGTTTTTCCCATACCGTTTTCTAAGGAGAGAATTTAGGTCAGTCTTTTCCTATTTCTTTGCCATTTCCATTGGAAAGTACCCAAAATGCTAGATTGGGGGGTTCAAAAAACAGTTAAAAGTGATGTGATCACAGGTGGGTTCCGCCCCTGGGCTGTCTTCTTCTTTATGCCTTTCTGGAATTTTTACAGTGAATTACTTTTGTAAATGGAATGAAAAAATTTTTCCCCCGGAAAACATTGTATTCATTCTCAATAAAAGCAAAGGAGATACCAATAATACTTTACCTTTTTTTTCTCACAGCAATGAGCAAATAAAAAATAGATTTAAAAGGCAGCCATGCCCAAATTATTACATCTTTATATAAAGTATGGAATACATGAGGAAAAGAGAGAATCTGGAGTTTAACACCATGTCTTGTCTTGGGTTCTGAGGTCCCTGGCTCTTCTGTTTTCTTCTCTACACCTTTCAGAATCTTCTTGTCTTTGTATATAATGTCCAGGATTTTAGTTGTATTTGTGGGATGAGTAGGGAAAAGTATGCCAACTTCAACTTCTTGGAGACAGAAGTTTATTTACCACTTTTGAAATTAAAAACCAAATCTTAAAACAATTATTGTATTTTTGGGAAAGGGTTCCTTTCTTAATAGTTAGTGAAATATGGCTTCTACATCATTGAGGTTTTCTTATCCTTTTTCTGGTCAGTGGGCTATTATTGTGTGTGTACATGTGTGCATACAAGTTAGTTCCTTAAAGATAACTAGAATCTCAAAATTAAAAAAAAGAAATTGTTATTGATTTGATTCAGCAATAAATATACATAATGCAGCAGGAAGGAGAACATAACCTCTGCCCTGTAATCTGTGGCATTTTAATTTAAAAGCACGTGTTTACTAAAAGCTTATAGCTATTGCCCTGGCCAGGTGGCTCAGCTAGTTGGAGCATCATTTCATACACTACAAAGGTTGCAGTTTTGATCCCTGATCAGGGCACACACCTAGATTGTGGGTACCGTCCCAGGTTGGACATGAATGGGAGGCAACTGATCAATGTTTCTCACATCGTTGTTTCTCTCTCTCTCTCTCTCTCTCTTTCAAAAAAAAAAAAAAAAAAAGTCAGGAAACATATCCTTGGGTGAGGATTAAAAAAAATAAAACAGCTATTAATGTATTAATGGAATCAGGTAGAGGGCCCAAGAAATCATGCTTTAATAGGTGCCTTGTTCAGTCAAGACTGAGACTACAAAAGAAATATCTTTAATTTCTGCACATTTTCTATTTTTAAAATTTTTATTTATTTATTTTTAGAAAGAGAGGAAGGAAGCAAAAAAGAGGGAAAGAGAACCCCCCACCCCCCACCACCACCGGACTGGGGACTGAATCTGCAATGTAGGCATGTGCCCTGACTAGGAATTAAACCAGGAACCTTTCGCTTTGCGAGACAATGCCTAATCAACAGAGCCACACTGGTCAGGGATGCATGGCATTTTCTTTACGACTTCTCTCAGATGCCCTGGGCTTTTTGGCCTAATTATCCTAAATAGTCTTGTATGTCTGGAACAATTAATCTTCACTTTACTTGCTGGGCAATTCATTTAATAATTTATCTAAATAGCTTAGTAAAGTTCTCAAGGGCATATACTCAATATTTATCATATCATCTCAAAGTACTGGAGAAATCTTTAATCTTATAAAGTTATGCATTGACTCTGGGGTGTGCTTTGTATAAGAAGTCCCAGTTCATGGAAGAAACAAGAGAACAGCTGCCTCATAGACTATTCTTTGGGCAACTATCATTTTATGTGTATCTGCGCTACAAAGGCAGCCAGTGATTTTAATTGAGATAGAAACTAAATGAATTAGTTTTAAGGCTGACAAATTTGGTACTTACTTTTCGTAATGGCAAAGCTAATAATTTAACCTGTACGGCTACTTAAGATGACTAAGTGACCAACCTCTATCTGCAAAGAAATGAGAACTCAAGGCCAGTGTAAAGTGTTAGAAATGGAGGAGTCAGATGTAGTAAGTTATTCTGAGCAGATCTTCCTTATGACTTGATTTAAAATTTTGATTACATTAACTGAATCTTCTTGTTATGTTGTCTCACAATGTTTTTTTTTTAATTTTTATTTTCCCTAAAGTAATTTACCTTTAGTATTTTGGTTGGATTTAGAATTAAATCCTCAGTCAAGTGTGGACATTTCTTAATTATGACCAAAGACTTTAGGGCTAAAAAGTGTTGAATATGAATTGATACTGCATTCACTCATTATTATTCATTTTCTATCCATGCAGTGTTTGTTTAAATTTTCTTTACTAGTTTTACTTCCTTGCATTGCTTGAGAGACTCAGTGACAATTATGTTATTTTTAAAAATCTCTCTTAAAAATGATATAAATCCCTAATGAGAATCATCCTGAAGCACAGTAAAGATAATTATCCTTATGAGAAGCAGCTCAAAGTACTGGCATTGGATTTGTAATTTGAGTAGGCTTTCGATTTGAAGTTTGTATTTGAAAAAAAATTTTTGGCTTACAGTGATTTATGTGATGGTTGTGTCTCTCCTAATCAGCTCTCAAATCCACCCTAACACTTTAATTTCAGATGACTGCTGATCTCTTTTGAGGTGTTCCAACCAAGGCCTCCAAAGTGAATTTGTGTATTCCACATGGACTGTATTTTATATACTCTTATTCCTGATCACCAAATATTGTGCAAACTACTTTGTGTAACTCAGTAACAGATAATTTTCATTAAGTTAGTCAGCCAGAAAAATGATAATATATACAAGTTTTACATGTCTAGAAAGAGGTTCAGTCAATATCATTAACTAATAAATATTTTAATAAGATATGTGGCCTAATGATCTTTTAGTATAGTGAAAATGTCAGTATATTCTTTATCTTCTGTGCCAAATAGTATTGCCTGTTATGTTATATATCATCCAATATTTTAATATATATTTATGTAATTCATACATGAATGTTACAGATATTCTTAAAAATTCTTTAATCAGCTTCATTGGATATTGTGTTGACATATTTAATACCATTTAATTATGCAGCCTGAAATGAGATCACCATTTTTTCTAGATCTAAAAAATAAAACAAAAAGAGAACATATGCAGTTATTTTTATAAAAAGACAATCACAGAATGAATAAAAAATTGTTTCAGAATAAAAAATTCATATCAATTAAATAGGCAATCTAATGAAAATGGGCAAAATACCTGAATAGGCATTTCTCAAGAGAGGTAATTCAAATAATGTACAAATATAATGTACAAATATATGAAATAATGTACATATGAAATATATGTACAAATATATGAAAGATGATCAGTTTCACTGGCCACCAGGAAAGTGCAGATTAAAACCACCCCCCAGAAGAATGGATACAATAAAAAAGATCAAAGATACCAAGTGCTGGTAAAGATGAAGAGTGACCAAACTCTCATCCATTACTGGTGGCAGTATATGTTTATACAATCACTTTGGAAGTCTGATTTGTAGTATCTACTAAAGCTGAACATCTCCAGAAGTTGTTGTTTTTTAAAAATATAATATTTGAAATGCTTATGATTAAAAACAAACAACCCTTTATAAAACAGCAGTATGTATTATTATGGTATAGTAAAAGAAACTCTGAATAAGAAAACAGGGGACCCAAGTTCTAATTACTCTTTTTCCTCTTCCATCTGGTTGAACTGGGCAAGTCTGAGTCTCAGTTTCTGCTCTCTAGGATTAATACTTCACCTGCCTGAGGGCAGAGGGGTAAACTGATTGCTTTGGTCCTTTCTAACTCTTAGATCTAAGACCCACCATCTGTTGGTACCAGAAAGCTCTTAAAGTGCTGATGATCTAACTTATTCATGCCCTTTACTCTGCTTACATGTTCAATTATAAATATGGCCCCAAATACACAATAAAAAGTTTCAATGTATATAGCAGAGTACAGTCTTAATTCTGTAGCTCATAAGGGTACCTCACCTTATCCTTACTCCCAAATTGATCTCCTGGTTTTCTTGGGGTTTGTTGCTCTGCAGCAAGAATGCATTTCAGGAAATGTTCCATATTGGTGAAGAGGAGAAGGTCTTTGTTTTTCTTAATATACTGTAGAGAATGTAGAGGACAGTGTTAATACCTTTACTCCTTTTTCTTTTAAGTACTTTTGGATCTTAGCCAGAATGTGGACCTGAGTGAGAGTACCCTATGTGATTATGCTTTTAAAATAAAACAAGACTTTTTTATAGATGGTAGTTGGCAGAGGACTGACATTCCAGCTTCACAACTATCTGTCTTGGCAAGTTGTTTTTATACTTCTAAGCCTCAGTACATTAGAAATAAAAGTAGTGTATATCTTCCAAGGGCACAGGGAAGATTAAATGAGATGGTGCATGTAAGCCTCTTCACAGAATCTCTGGCATGTGACAAGTATGTAATACATGTTTGCTATTATCTGCCTTGTAGTTAGATCTGGTCGATTGGAATGTTTGAATATTTAGCATCAAGATCCACATAAATCTATTTATTCACTAACATAGTAAATATATCAAAACTCTACTATGAGCCTGGTACATAGGCTATATCAGGAAACAAAAAAAACATCTCTGCTCTTATGGAGCTTACATTCTAGCAGGGGAAGAAAAGTAACGAGCAACAAGCATAAGTAAGTAAATTATGTAGTATGTTAGGAAGTAATACAGAAAAAAGAAAAGTAGAGCAGAGTAAGGAAAAGCTGATGAACACGGGATAGATGGGGTTTCAAATTAAGATAGGCTAATCAGTCAGTGGAGGCCTTGTTGAGGTGAACAAAGACGTGAAGGAGATAAGAGGGCCAGGCATGCTCAAACTCCTGAGGCCAGGCTTTCTCAGCTTCAGCACTATCGACATTTTGGGATGGATGGTTTTTTCTTGTTGTTGTTGTGGGGGCTATACCCTTCATTGTGGCAGCAACCCAGGCCTTTCCCCACTAGTTGACAATAGCAGTGCCCTCTCCTGAGTCAGGATGATCAAAATGTCTCCAGACATTACCCAATGTCCTGTGGGGGAAACATTACTCCTAGTTAAGGACCACTGCCTTAAAGGAAAGTGTTGCAGGCAAAGGGAACCCCTAAGAGGGGAGTGCATGTACCTGGTGTGTCTGAAGAACAGCAAGGAGGAAATTGTCGTAGTTGAGTGAATGAGTGGAAGAGTAGTCAGTGAGGGGGTGGGAGACAAAGGGACTGGGCTTTTTTGGCTTTATTCTAAGTGAAATGGAGAACCACAGCAGGATTTTGAGCAGATCTTATTTTCATTTTAAATGAATCATTCTGACTACTGTGTTGAGAATAGGCTGAAGAGGCAAGTCTGGACTCAGGGAGACCAAGTAGTATTATAGTAACCCAGGCAGAAGATGATGGTGGCTTATACCAGGCTGGTAACAGTGTAGATGATGAGAAGTGTTCAGATTCTGCATATATTCTGAATGTAGAGCAACAGGGCTTCCTGGTGGATTGGTTGTGGGGCGTATACCGGAGAGAGAGAGAGAGACAGAGAGAGAGACTGAGGTTTCAAGGAAGACATTGGCCTGAAATACCAGAACAGTTTGTGTTCACTGGGGCGAGTGAGGTTTTGAGTGGGGCAGGTTTAGAAATAAGATAAGTTTGGGAAATGTTGAGGTTGAGATATTTATTAGACATCCACGTGCAGATGGCTAGTAAGCATTTGGATACATGAATTGAGTTAGAGGGTTGGACTGGAGCTGGAAATAAAAATTGTAGAGTCATTGACCTTTGCATGGGGTTTCAAGCTGAAGGCTGGATGAGATCCCCAAGGAGAGTGAATATAGACAGGGAGGAGAGGGAATAGGACATAATCCTGGCCTTTCAAAATTAAGAGGCCAGAGTGCAGAGGAGGGATCAGTAAAGGAGACTGAGAAGGAACAGCCAGAGAGGTAGGAGGAAAACCAGAGGAGAAAGTGGTCAGATGTGTCAGATGCTGTTGTTAGATGAGGACTGAGAACTGACCATTCTCTGTGATTTGTGGCCGTTATGGTGTAACAGAATTCTGCAATCTGGATGACCAACATCACCATCAACATCAACAATGACAAAATAAATCTCTGACTCAGTAACTAATGGAGATTTGGTTACAGACAAATGTATGTGAAACATTTGCTTAGGAGTTGGAGATCTAGAATCTAGCCTCAGATCTACCACTACAAACAGCTTCATGGTTTTGGGCAAATAGCTTAATCTTTCCTTTAGTCACAAAATGTGACCAAAAATATATGTATTACCTATTTTTCAGGATTTCTGGTTGGATTAAATGAGACAATATATATAGAAGTGCCTTGAAATTTATAAATTTTTATATAAATAATGAGTAAAGATATGCTATTGTTTATAATGCAAGAATGAATTCACCTTTAAAGAAGGATAGTGTTTTTAAGGTCATAGATTTAAATTTTGATATTTTATTTATTTATTATTATTTTAAAATTTTTATTATTATTCTATTATAGTTGTCCCAATTTTTCCCCCTTTGCCCTCCTCTGCCCATCCCACCCCAACTCCCACAGCATGAAAACATGGAACGGAGTGACCATAGGGGAGGGGTGAGGGAGATGGGAAGAAGGGGAAGGGAGTAGACAAAGAATGTGATATTCTGTTTTTAATAGTTAAAAAGCGGAGATGATGTTTTCATAAAAGTACTTTAAATAACAATATTAAGAATATCATTGTGTAGCTTGCATAGAAAACAGCACACTGTCAATTTGGGTAAGTAGAGGTTAACAGGATATACTTGGGCATTTGAATTTAGTCTCTGAGTCTCAGTGAGTTTTAGAGATAGAATTCTGCTCACTAATAATATGTTAGTGGGGCATGAAGTTAACTAACTGGAGCCACATTTGTAATCAATCCCTATATATGATTCAAAGAGCCAGGTATCCATTGTCTTCCCTGCAGAATACAGGATTTATAAAGTATTGTCAGATGTGGCTTGAGAAGCAGGCTCAGTGTCAAGGCAGTATACCACCTAGGGAGGCCAGAAATATTTGAAAAGGTCATTCACTGAGGCATTTAGTCTGTGATGAAGTCAGTTTTGATCAAGACTATGTATGAGCCCTGGCTGGTGTGGCTCAGTGGATTGAGTGCTGGCTTGTGAACCAAAGACTATGTGCTATACAAGTTAAAGTTAGTTACCTCTTCTGATGACTCTGGCTCCAAGTGAGACTCATGCTTCCTTTCTATGAGCTTAGAAAGCAGATCTCTTTCTCTCTCAGAGATGGGCTGCTCTCCCAGCAGAATAGCACTTATGCTTTGGTCCAGCTTGCTGTCCCGGGAAACTGCTGACATATGCAGTGTGATAGAGAACGCTTCCCTGAAATAGGCCTTCAGCCCCTGGACAAGGAAAAGGGGAGGACGGCAGTTCAGTACTGCTTCTAGGCATTGCTATTAAAGCTTTAACGTAATAGTTGAAAGAAAAATAGGGCTTGAAAGTTTTTATCTTTACTAGTCCTCACCATGGGTTACTATTGTCACTTGGAATCATGGGGAGGGTTATGTGTTGACAATGAAATAGCCATGGAAGCTGTTCTCATGGGAAGACCATGTCTCTCCAGAATTTGTACAGAGTGGTGCATGCCTTTTGCCATATGCTGCCACAGGAAATATGGTCAGGAAAATCTTTCTGGCCTGGTAGTAGGAACCGAAGGCTACAATAGGACTTCAGTAGGTTTGAAATGTTGCAAAGCGTATGGCATTTATTAGCCAGGGAAATGGGGTCTGAGTCACAGAGAGGGAGGAGCTAAAAGCCCTGTGCATGTTATGAATACCTTGTAAAATGACCTCAGAAAGGCAGGATTGGAGTCCTGGTGGAAGTCCTCGGCAGTGATGTGGGCCAGGCAGTGAATCAACAGCAGAATGAAGCTTCCCACAGATGACAAACACTCTCTCCCAACAAATAGCGTGTTTTCAACATTCTGAGTGGAGAAAATACCCAAACACAGAGATATCAACCTCAGAGAGCATTTTCACTGCCTCTAAGTTTTTCTAGTTTTATATAGTCTGAAATAACTTGAAATCATAGAGTCAGAGACTTCTGAGCTTAATGGCAATTTACTGAAGTGAGGATTCAGAAGACAAAGGAACAATTATTGTTTTAGTTCAACACTCTGAACAAATCATTTTATCCACTGACTCCCAACTTTTCTATTATTTAATCCCATCTTACAGAAAAATACAAAAAAAAAAAAAAAAAAAACTATAGGAAATTCAAAGCAAAATTACTCAAGTATCTCTGTGTGTGCTTTTTTTTTTTTTTTTTTTAAATCAATGTCCTCTAGTCATTGTTTCCTTATGAAATAGTTTTCAAACCTCAGTGTGAATAAGAATCACATGGGAGTGATTCTATTCTTGGGGCCCATCCAAGAATTTCTGGTTCTGTGGGCTTTAAGTGCGGCCTCAGCATTTCCACTTTTACTAAGCTCCCCAAGTGGTTCATGCAGGAAGCCCAAGGTCCTCAGCTGGAGATCATTGTCTTACAGGGCCCTTAGGCCCTTTTTGTCTTTGGTGCCCTTATTACAGCCAGGTTCTCAGGTCTACTGACTTGCCTAATGGATTTGAAATAACTCCCTCCTTCATTTTCTTAAGAGGCAGTAGGCTGGCATGGAAAAGCTTTACGTGATTTGGAATCAGACAGTCTGAGATCTGTCCCTGGTCAGCTGTGGGTGGCAGCAGACTAGTGGTTCAAAAACTAGTTTGGGTCAAATATACCTGGCCTTAAGTTTCAACTCTTGCTGACACGGTGGACAAGCTCTGGGACTCAGTTTCCTAATTCATAAAATGTAGACAACAAGAGTACCCACCCCTTAGGGGTGAACTGCTGTAAATTGTAAACAAGGTAATGCATGTAGGCACACAGCCAAGTGCATGGCACACAACACTTAGTGAATCCCATCAGTATGTTGGGATTAGTCTTGCCTACTTCACAGATGGCTTCATGAAATAGTGCCTGGGGAATACCATATATGAATAACTGTTGATCTTACTAAATCCCCTAACAACCGACTAGTCAAGTATAAACCATTTCCTAGTCCTCTAACATTGATTAGCAGTTCCTCCTCTCACAATCCTTGTTTGCCAAAGTACTGTCATCAGAGTTTAGGGTCTATATACACTGGCTTAGGCACTGCCAATCTACATATTTGAGGAACTACCAGGACAGGAACAATTTAGTTCCCTTATGTGGAAAGATGCTATCGTGCATGATTTTCTCAAGCGGGAACCATGACTCTTATGGGAAACATGTGTCTGGAACCACAGGCTTTGATGATGATAGAGATTCATTAATAGACACAAAGCCATTAGGATTCACTGGGCATAAGTCAGGTCTTATTCAATTCAGTGATTAGAGCAAGTGCTTACATGGTAACATTTATTATGCCTTAGCTAAATGACTTATTACTAAGTGGGAGTATAATATGTCAAAACGGGAGAGAGGAAATGTTTTATAACTTCTTTGCTTCTGTCTATCTTTATATATACCATAGAATTCTAAAACCCCACATCTGGGACTCAATTTGCATCACCTGATAGAAGAAGGAACCTTGGAAGGCATTGTCTGAGGCTTCCATGGCAGGAAGACAAGAAGCAATCTGCAGGGTGATTTCTGGAGCCTGAAAAGAATAAAGAACAGAAGAAACAAAATAAAACCCATCCTTTTGCTAAGAAATTCTCATGCAGCTCAGCTACATAGCACCAACAAATTAATGGGCAGTAAATGCACTGAGCATCAATTTAATTTGTAAGAGGATAAATCAATTCAGTATACACTATAGGAAAGTGCAAAGAGTATTTAACTATGTGTCAGGTATTTATGCTAACTATAAGAACGAGTTGACTACGTTCACTACCAGAGGTAGGCTAGAGTAGCATCAGGGCTCTCATGGCATGATGCTTGGATTCTAACCTGGCTCTAACCTTTTGGTTGTGTGATCTTGGGTAGGTTTACTCAACCATTCTGTATCTTTCCCCCTCAATTTTAAAATGAGAAAATAAAATAGTATCAATATCTACGTCATGGAGTTTTTTTGTGAAGATTAAAGGAGTTAATTCATGAATATTTTTAGAACATTTTCTGGCATGTACAGAGTGTTTATTCAATTACTAACGTCATTTGAGGGATTAGACTTCAGATTGGTAAAATGACCCCTTAAAGGAGAGACTGGCAAGTTCCCTGCTCTAGGTGCACAATCCTAAGGAATATCTACCACCTCAAACCCTCCTTCCTGGTCACCCTGACTTTCTTGGCTCCAAGGATGACTGCTCCACAGAGAGGCCAGAAACCACACTTACATGAAGCTGAGGGATGAGGAGATGCAGGATGGAGAGGCCATACTGGTAAACCACAAACTCCCTGGCAGAAAGGTCTGTGGGTTGCACAGTTATCAGCTCTTCCTGCGGTATTATCTGAGGTTTTGGGAGATCCTGCAAAGGGCTTTTTGGGGCTACAGAGATCAGGAGAAACCAGTAATGACTCCACTGACTTCTATAGAGTAATGATATATTAACAACAATGACAACAACGCAATTCAGCTTGGGAAAAGGTCTATGTCCATGCATGCATCCATCCATCCAACCATCCATCCACATATTCATCATCCTGTGCTATATGTGCACTGTACTTCTGGCTCTCCTGCCCTTTTTCGTGGGAAAGCGATTGAGTCTTGTTCAATAGGAACAGAGGAGCCAGAACAACAGAATGAAGGTCCCCAAAAGATGGCAACAAGTTCTCTCTATTTCACAGGGTTGTTTGGGGACATTAAATATATTGTATTTAGAACAGTACTCAGTAAATGTTAGCTGTATTAGCAGTCTTCTCCACAGAATTGTCTAATGGGCCTTGGCTCTTTAAACATTTTCTGTTGTCATTTTGTTCTAAAGAGGACAATGACAAAAAGGCTTGGATAGCATGGTGTAGGAAAGACTGATGAATGATGAGTCAGGAGATCTGAGTTTTGGTCTAGGTTCTGCAAGAACCTGCGGAAGCCACTTAACTTCTTTCAGCATCTGTTCTCTAATCTACTTTTAAAAAGAATAACAATCTTACACTATCTTACAAGGCTTCTGAGAATAAACAAGACAGTGTATTTAAAATGGTTTTCAACATAATAAAGTCAATGTAATTGTAAGACAAAGCAGGTTGGAGTAGTGGTGGGAGCTCTCAAGGGAGGGGCTACCTCTATGCCCATCCTCTTCTTAGTTTCCCCCAAAGGTAGTCAGAATTAGTACTAAGATTGGTCATGTCCTGGGGTCAGCAAACTTTTTCTGTGAAGGGTCAGAGAGTAAATATGTTAGGCTGTGCCAGCCAAGATGCAAAATCGGGGCTTAATTTTATTGTTCCCTCTCATCATGTGACCTCATTCTCCTACAAAACCTCCCCCTGCTTCTCTGATATACAAGAATATGGGGTCTGCATCTCTTTTTTGGCACTGCCTTTATAGTGTTGGACAATTTTTCCTACGGGGAAGCAGGTTGAGAGCACAGGCTCTGGTGTAAGACTCCCTGGGATTGAATTCCAGCTCAACTCCTCATTTGCAACATAATTTTGACTACTTACTTGACTTATTCAGAAGTTTCATTTTCCTTATCTATAAAATGAGTGATGGTACCCAATTCATTTGGTTTTTGTAAATGTGCTAACATATCCAAAGATTTAGAATAGCACATGGCATATTGTACAGCACGCCATAGAACTGTTATTTTTTTATTTTTTACCTTTTTTTGCAATTATTTACAAGTATAAAACCATTTTTAGCTTGTGGTTCATACAAAAATAGATAGCAGTCTAGAATTGGCCTGTGGGTCATAGTTTTCTGACCTCTGGTCAAGTTAAAGGATGTTCATGGAGCTGTGTTTACTAGTGGCCTGCATCATGGTCAACTGAAAGGAATGTACTCATTTTTCATTACTTCTCTTTAACTTGGGAGATGGGTGAGTTGAAACTTGACTCTTCAGGGCAGGCCAGCCACATTCTATTTTGACTCACAATTCCAAAGGGTGCTATTGGTGATATGACCTGGGGTCCCTTTTGGGAGGCAAGGTCTTCTTTCTCTGTCTCCTCTTTCTCCCTGTGTCTCACTTTTATTTTTACATTAATTTCTTGTGACATGTGGGTAACCAGAATGGGGTAAAATCCCAAAATTTAGATTTAGTGTTTAGTGGGGCTATAAAAGGTCTTTAGGAACTCCCTCTGGGAAATTGGCCAAGTCATTATTACAGTGGACTTTCATTTCCATTTATTATTCCTTATATGGAAAAATCCCTTGGGAATATCGGGTGGGGGTGGGGAGAAAGGGATGATCGGCAAGGTAAGATTCTGGCCGTCCTAGTCCCTGGGGGTTACACCACTGACTACCTTCAGTGTGCCATGGTACCTCCAAACAAGCTACCAGGAAAAGGCAGTTACCTAGTTTGTGATGCACTTGTTCTTGCAGTTCAGCTCCCTCCTTGTAGGCTTGGGATCGGATGTCTAGTTTCTTGAGGGTAGAAAAGAGGGGTAAGGTCCGCATGATGTCAACCTGATCTGCATCTGAACAGAGGGAAGAAAATAATTGTTGAAATAAAGGCATAGAACTGTGGCCAAAGTCTTCAAGAGCCAGATGTAGCATCAGACACGACAGTCTCTAAAATGGCCCCCATGATCACCACTCCCCTTGAGTGTGGATTGGATCTAGTAATTGCTTCTAGTGAATAGAATAAGGCAAAAGTGATAGGATCAGTATACAAGATTGTGGCTTCCTTTTTTTTTTTCTTTCTTTTTCCCTTTCTCATTTGCTTGCTCTTAAGGAAGGCAATTGCCATGTTGTGAACTGCCTTATGAAGTCTATATGGCAAGGAATTGATGTCTCTGGCCAATAGCCAGTGAGGACTTGAAGTCTGTCAACAGTCACAAGAGTGAACTTGAACTGCCCAGTTAAACCTTGAGATAACTGCAGTCCTGGCCCGACACCTTAATGTACAGCCTGTGTGAGGCCCAGAGCCAGGGGCTCCCACTAAACTGCACCCAGATTCTTGACTCATAGAAACAGTGACGTAATAAATATTTGATGTTTTAAGCCACAGAATTTTGGATTAGCCTGTAATGAAGAATGTATAACTAATACATTGGGCTTTTCTATGTTCTTCCTAAAGAACTACCATGGCCACACTCCTGTGGTGCCTGAAGCCCTAATTGTAGTATTAGAACTTATCAAAACATAACCAAGATTGGCAGCAGAAGGGCATGTGTGGCCAGTGAGCAGACTTACCTCTTCCTGGCCTCTGATCCTCCAATCCGAGGCCTTGGCCTTGAGCTCCCACTATCACTGCAGTGAGACTCTTCAGGAAAGGGATCAACAGTGGGCAGGCAGCCACCTGGTCCCTCATAGAAGTGGTGACTGTTCCATAAAATGTGTTTCCAGGGTAATTCTCCAAACACACAGGGGTTCCTGAGGCAACAATCTAGGATGAAATAGAATGAAGTTCCATGCTTGGTTCATACCTGTCTCACATGGCTTCTTTGAGAGCTTCCTCTGAAGCCCCCGTCAAAGATGGATATGCAGATCTCCTTGGCCATTTCCAGAGGTCAGTACCTGGGTGTGCAAGAGCTGGAGGTGGCTCAGCTCTCGTTGGTACTGCAACTGACCAAGGGCTCTATACAGGAAGCTCTGTCTCTCTCTCATCACTGCCTGAAACTCATCAGAGAGATGCTGAACCACCTAAAACTCAGAAACATAATGCCCAAATTAAAGTGGAGCTTCTTTCTCTTTCCTTCTACTCTCTTCCAAGCCCAGCCACTGCTCCGTGGGCCCACCTGTCCCTGAGTATTAGCCACAAAGAGCCACATCTGATGGCAGGGGAAGTTGCGCTCTTTTCACATGGGTCCTCTTGTTAGCCTCTGAGCCTCACCTTCCTGGGACGGTTCCAGACCTGTGGGCCCTGCTGCAGCCACATCTCCTTCTCCTGGCCTCGTAGCTGGCCAGCTGCTTGTCTGAGCTTTTCTGTTGCCTGTCCTAAACTCTGCAGGACTTCCCACATGCCCATCACCACCTGTGCCTCCTGTTCCCACTCCTCTCTGTCTGCTGCAAGGACAGAAAAAAAAGGGCTGCATTGTAGTGACCACCTCTAGAGGTAGGGAGGAGAAGAAAAAACAGTAATTTGTTGGAGCCAGGGGAGCCTGCCACTCAGAGCCAGGGCCTGGCTGGGAGCCAGGGGGGTGAGCACATCCCTAGGGCAGAAGACTCTTCACTGGGCAGCTGTGGATGGTAGCACTACCCCAGAAGGTTTCTGCTTTGGGGATCTGGGCCCAGAAGACACTTTTGCACCTTGGGAGAGCCGGCGCCGTTCTGGGCCGTTGTGCGCGCTCAAGGCTCTGGCTCTCCTCTGAGTCTCCTGCAGGCAGCGGGACTCCAAGACCACGCAGGTGTCCTCGATGGCCCTCAGCTACACAGAACAGAAAGCATAAAGGACTGAGCCATGGGAGGGAAGGCAGGAACTCCAGGCTGGATGGGTCATCTCATGCTGGCCCCTCCTCCCCTCCTCCATCTGGCTGAGATACTCAGGTGTGACTGAATCTAAGACCTGGAGCTTGGGAACCTTGGGACTTGTCTGTTCTGAGAGGGGTTCCATTCCTGTGGTCAGGGGCAGACAAAGGCTCCACATTTCCAAGGGAAAGGTATGCAGTCTGCGCTGACAGGTGGGTGGAGACCGTGATGTGGTACTTCTGGGCCTCACCTGCTGTCTGGCATCTTTGCCTGGAGTGGAGAGGAGCTCCTGGCCTAGGTCGACCAGGTGTTCTGCTAACCGCATCTCTTCCTTCTCCTGCTGGTGCCAGTACTGCTCCCGGGCTCTCAGCTCCCTGTCCAGGGTGTCCAGCTACCACAGCCAGTTTGTTTAGTGCTCATAAGCTATTCAATACATGGGTCTTCCCCACTCCCGGGTACCCATGACTAAGCTTGGTGAGGCAGTTGACTTGTTTGTAATTGGAAAAATAATAATGATGCACCTTCTTCAAGTTCCCAGGCCCTCCCTCCCTCCTCCTAACACCTGGAATCCCCCAAATCACGTGTCTCACTGGCTTCTTCCCACCTTTTTCTTGAAAGGCCAGGGGAAATGGGCACATGGCAGTGGGAAATTGTTCTCGCCTCCTCATATGGCCCCTTCATATTCATCTGTGAAACTGAGATGGGGCTAGAATTTAAATTTCTGGGCTTCTAATGAAATGTTTTACAACATACCCATTTTTGTTTCTGAAGCTGCAATCAGACTGAGATGTATGGGAGGACCTTAAATCATTTTCAATTCCTGGAGATGTTCCAAGGGCTGAATTACTACAACAACCTCCTGACAGGGCTTCCTGCTCTAGTCTGGCTCTGCTCCCATCCATCCTCTGCACTGCTGCCAGAGGGAACTTTCTAGAATGCTGATTAGTGATACACTTAAATGAATGCAGAAATGTCTGAGAGGAGGTGTGCCAATAGAGACTGCATTTTTTGGAAGAGAAGGGAGGAGAGGTGAGTGGTGTCTGGCTTTGGAGCATGATGTGGGGTGTTGATGGCAGATGGAGTGAGGAATGGGGTGGAAGGAGCTTTGAATTCTTCATTTACATACTTAAAAATGTAGTAGGATTATGAGTAACTTTCGTTTTGTGTTGTTCCATATTTTCCAAGTTTAAAGGTCTTAAAAACATTCACATCTGATTCTATCCAAGGTCTACTTAGAACCCTTCAATAGTTCCCCGTGGCTTTCACCATAAAAGTCCTATCTCTTGGCCTCAGCCAAGCCCACAAGGTTGTTTCTGATTTATTTCCTGCCTTCCTCACTGGCCTCACCTGCTATTCCCCCCGTCCGCACCCCCCCCCCCCCGCCACCTTCCTCATTCTCTCAGAATATCTGTGGTCTCATTCATGCCACCTTGGCTCTTGCTAGTCCCTGAGGTCTTTCTCTGATGCCTTCCTCAAGTTTTAGCCTAAGTGTTGCCTCTTTAGGGGACCTTCCTTGAACCGTCCTCCCTGTGGCCCTTTTAGATGGCAAGGCCCTCATCTGCACTCCCTTAACATCACTGGACCACAGAAAGAGTCTATGGCCAGTAAGTTCCCTGAGGGTAGGAGCCCTGTCTACCTGTCTGTACATCTTAGCGCCTATCACAGTGCTAGAACACAGAAGGTTCTCCATGTGCAGTTGCTAAGTGAACTGAACAAACTTCTCCTACATACCAGGCCAGGGTCTCTCACTCCCCGAGGCAGGGCCTCCAGCACTTGGACAATGGGCACCACCACTCCGGCAGAGGGATCCATGTGAGCTCCAATGACAGGACCAATATTCCCAGTCAGAGGGTCTATGGCTTGAGCCCCAATCGAGATTGGGACAATACCTGTGGGATGCCAAGCCCACCACTGGCTTGAATATTCAGCGATGGGGAAAGGAAGAGCGGCAGTTATGGGAAGGGAAAAAACGTGGCTGGAAGGGAGTTAATAAGGCCTCAGAGTGCCCTTTACCCTTTGAGGGGCTCTGAGCTGGATTGAAGTGCTTTCTGGTGGCCACAGACCCTGAGGGTAGGGGTCAGTGGTGAGCTTCAGAAGTGTTGGTCTTTAAAAGGACCTAGTTTTCTTAGTGAGGGATTAATGACCTTGGGTTCCTAGGGTTCTGGAATCTCTGAATACCTTTAGTTTGGGATTCAGTAGCCCTAGAAGAAGCATCAGAACGGCCTCATTCCTTGGCTCATGAGGGAATGAATAGACTGAGTGTACCCCTCCTGAGATTCACTGGGTTTTCTCTCCTGGGGATAAATCCCATTCCCAGGGCTTTCAGAGGCCCCAAGCATCCTCCTACCTTTGCCATCAGCATCTTCTATCACACCTGCCAGGGGTGTAGCATTGGTAGCATTTCTATCACATTCCATGCCCAGGAGGGGCACCATGAGCCCTGAGCCCTCAGGGTCTGGGATCTCCATCCCATACAGGACTGGGACCCACAGCTCTGTCCCAGGATAGCACATCATTCCTAAGACAAGGGGCAGGGGCACAGGGAGGAGAAGTTGAGGGTCAAGTACAACATGGAAGGTCTGTCCAAGTTCAAAGAGCTCCCTGACCAGGGAGCCTTCCCACAAAGATTGTGCTTGTTTCCTTTGGGGTCCAGCTTAGCAATCTAAATTTGGAAGGGAAGAACTGAATGGCGCCAGGATTTGGGGGAAGTGGAGAACAATTTCTAGGCCACACTGAAAAGGTGAAAAAAGAGGACAAACACTCGTGAACACCTGCCATGTGCTAGAAACTGAGCGAAGAACTCCATGTAAATTATACTTTCTTTGGTCCTACAACTCAACCACTAAAGTAGGTACTATTTTAATCTTCATTTTAAAGATAGTAAAACAGAGGCCAAATTAGGTTTAGTAACTTGCCCAAGGTCAAAGAGTTCATAGATAGTGGAGCAGTTCTTAAAACTCAAGTCAGTTCTGACCCAAAACCCTGGACAGAAGGAAACTTCTAGAAAGAGCCAGTGAAGTAAGCTCTGGGAAGATGCCACTCCCACTTCCTGTCCACAGCCTTCCAGTGTTAGTGTGTGGGAGAGCGAGAGGAGTTGGGTGGGTTCCTTTCCTGGGTTTGTTAATGGGAACTTGAAGGCTGTCGCAGGAAAAAATGGGAGAAGAGTTGAGGATTCAGGAGACTGACTTTAGGCCTGGCTATGGGACCATGGCAATTCATTGAGTCCCTAAAGTTCAGATTCCCCAATGTAAAATGGATATTTTAACACCTGTTATAGTTTGGGGAGCCTAGGAAATAAGAAAATATGCACTTTACAAACAAAGTGTAAGACCCAATGAAATTGGCAAGGGATCAAGTGACAGGGATACAGCCCAGCACTAGTGGGGTCAGGGCATGAAGAAACTGGATTCCTTCTCTCTTCCCTTGTGTGGGTTACAGGAGTGCAGGGCTGCAGTCTTGCCCCTGAGTTTACAGTCTGGGGGTCACAGAAGCACTAGTTCATTCTGGGCTTGGGATTTCAGGGTCTGACAACATTGAACCGAGGTCAACATGTACCTATTTTGCCGCCACTGGCCTCGATGCCATGAGCCGCCTCCAGCTGTCTCTCCAGTCTCCGAGCCTGCTGCAGGATGTGGTGTAGGCTCAAGGCCAGTGCCTGTCTCATGTCTTTGATGGCACTCTCCAGAAGCCCCTGTGCCCTCAACACTGGCCTCTGCTGGCACTGCCGGAGCACTGCAACCACTTGCCTCTGGGCGACCAGCACATTGGCGTCCAGCAAGGCCTGTGATCCTCCCACATGGGGCACTGTCTGGCCTTCCTGATGGGAAGCCCCCTGGAGCCGGACTGTCTTCCTGCTCAGCGGGTCCACAAAGTTGTCACCAGGCAGCATGAGGTTCCCCGAGGCATCTCGCAGCCCTCCGAGTGGCAGCACCTGACCTGAAAGTGGGAACCCAAGAGGTGGAGGCTGGAAGAGGATGCAACAGAGATGCAGGCAGAAGAGGCACGAGGGAGACCCAAGGTCTGAGGGCAGAGTGAGCAACAGGGGAGGGAGGGAGCTGAGGGACAGTATGTGGTGGTGGCAGGAGAGGAATGAAGTCCCCTCTCGTTTGAAAACATCCATTTACTTTTAGAGCAAAACCAGCTCAGTTCTCTTTTTCCTTCCTGGGACACTGGGCCTGAGATGAGGAAGGGACGAAAGGAGCAGGGAAGGAGAGGGAAGGTGGGGGTAAGAGGCAGGCAGAGGATGGTGGAGGGAAAGGCAGGGCTGTGGGTGGAGTTTGCAGCCTGGACCAGAATACCAGGGGCTGTGAGGGAGAGATTGGGAAGCCAGGCCAGGCAGTGAGAGGTGGGAGGACAGCACTGAGAATGGCCAGGAGACCTGTGTTTGGATCCAGCGCGACTCCCAGGATTGGTGAGATGCCTCCTGTGATTGGATCCTCCATGGGGCCCCCCAGCTCTAGAGGAGCCAAGGTCTTGGTGAGGGGATTGCAGTATGTGCCCCCAAGAGTGAGCCACTGCCTTGTCTGGGGGTGCAGAGTTACAGCCAGCACGGGCACCTCGATGCCAGAAACAGGGTCTGTCATGAGAGCTCCCAGCTGAGAGGTCCTTCTTGGCTGCAGGACAGGCAGGCGGGTGGCTGGAGGGACACCTGTGGCAGGACAGGTGGGATAGGGCACATAGGGGAGGATGGGAGCTTCTGATGTTCGGACGTCACCTGGACAAGAAGACAGGGATGTGTTGGTACCCTTGACGTGCCAGCCTTCCTCCCTTGCCCTGCAGAGCAGGGACGGAGAGTGGCCTTGTGCATCTGCTTTCTTTTTCATCTAGCCACTCCCTGCAGCATGGCGCTCTCTGCAGCAAGAATGTTAAAGCAAGGAAGGGGAGGAAAGGCGTTTGTTGCTCTGTTGATCACCAAGCCCATCTGTGCAAGGAGAGAGCCTTGCTTCCTGTGCTGTGCTCTTAAGGATTCATCCCAGAGGGCTCCAGTGAGCCCTGGGCTGGGTTGGGCTACTTAGCAGTCAGGGTCTCACCGGAACTGAAGTCAGTGGTGGGCACCAGGGCCGCTGCCTGCAGATCATATCCCAGATTCCCAGCCTCAGGCAGCACCCGCCCAGTGTCAGGGTGAATGAAGTAGCTAGAGGGTATAGGCCCTCTGTGGCCACTGGCTGGAAGCATTGAGCAGTTGGGCCCAGGGACCATCATCTTGGTGACTGGATTCACACTGATGTCATCAGTGCCCCCTTCAAGGCCTGCTGAAGCTGCAGGAAAACAAAGGCCTGCTCAGCAGCCTGTTCTGAAGCCAGTGAAGCAGGCCAGAGCCCCCCACAGCCCCCACAGCAAGGCTCCACATTCAAAACATGACACTGTGACATCATATTGCAGACTGACAGCAGCTGGAAAAGCCCTGGGAGATGGTGGTGACGTATGTGATTGGGGAACTCCCTGAACTCAGCGTGGCCACATGGTTCCCCAGGGGATCCTTTTCCCACTCTTTCTTTCCAGGCAAGTCCAGCATTTCCAGATGTGGCCTTTTGCATGCATCTGTCAAGCTTTTGCTCTCAGGAAGTGTTACCTTATATGTAAAGCTATCATTTGTGATGGTTGGGTTTGTTTCCTTCTCTGTTCCTCTCATTTCTGAGGCTCTCTCTTCTGTAACACAGACACTCGCCCAGAGCACTGCACAGGAAGCCCCTCCCAACCTTGGGGGTTCCCACTTTGTTTTGTTCTTCTCCTCCCTTCCTCCCCTGTACAATGTCTTGGACGTGGAACTTGAGTTTTTGCACGACCTATCACCCCGAATGCAGGGCCAGGTTTCCTGGGGCCCCTGGCTGAGGGTGAGCAGGGCTCACCTGGCCGCAGCAGCTCCGCTCCTGTGCCTGTGCCCAAGACACCCCAGGCTTTCATGCGGTGTCCCTCCTGTAGCAGAGCCCAGGACAGGTGGCCCAGCACAGTGTCCAGCTGAGGGATTTCCCTGCAGTTACATGGAGGGAAGGCTCATCAGGAGGAGGGGCAATTCCCGATAGGAAAAGTACAGTTTGCTGTGGTCAGTTCCGTGTGAAACCACACTCTTTCCTTCCCTGGTGCAGATCTCACTAAGCAGACTCAGATTCATCAGGTACACACCCTCCTGAGTTCTGTTCAGCCTGGGAGGACTTCATGGGCGAGGAGTCTGTCTGTGCCTTCAGCAGCCGCTGAGCCATCAGCAGTGCTGAGCAGAAAGAGGCCCACTGCTCCTTCCTGGCGCCGAGGTCTTGGCGAAGGAGCTTCAGTTGCTGACTAAGGCTCGCCGCATACTCCCCTGCCAGGTGCCGCCTTCGCAGAGCCGCCTCCTCCGCAGCCCTGGCCGCTGCTTCAGCAGCCTGGGGTCAGAGACAACCCCACAGGCTTACCTGCGGGGGCTACAGCCACCAGGGACAGCAGCCTTGGGGACTGGACACCCAGCTTCTGGTGGGAACTCCAGAGCATTCTGGGCAGGCATGGGAGCAGTGGCAAAGGGGGTGAGAAATCCCCAGGCGTGGGCGTGGGAGTGGGAGTGGGGCTAAAAAACCCTGGGTCTGGGAGCTGGAACCGCTGGGAGAGGTGCTCAGGGTAAAAGCCTGGGCCTCAGGGAGGGCCGGGGAAGGGTCACAGTTGGGCACAGGGACCCATTGGGACGGCGTGAACACAGCCCAACCTGTTGACGTTCCCTCTCGGGGCTCCCCAGAAGCTGGACAGTGGAGACTGGAGTGCCGCGCTCAGCACTCCACAGTTGCCGGAGAGAACGGACTTCGTCCACAAGTTTGAGGCGGAGGAGTTTGAGCTGTGAAAGCGGAAGGCGTAGCCGGTGAACTCTTGGAGCTGCCCAGCCACTTTCACTGCCTTGATCGCAGCGCCCCCTGCTGCCAGTCCGTGGAGGGACTCCAGGGGACAAAATGCAGGCGACACTTGGAAGGAGTGGCTGAAGACCAAGCTGAGGCAGGTCCTGGCAAGTTCCAGCTTACACATTCTGCCTGGGGAACCCCTGGCCCCGTTCCCATACTTGGACTTATAGTGTGTTCTTTTTGCTCCCAAGGTCTACCACCTACTCCCTGAACTGAATCCGCTCACTCAGTTTAGTTACCGAGGACCAGGAATGGGGATCCGAGAAGAGACTCCAGAGGTGGCCTTGGTCTGAGGCCCTAGGTCTCATAAGCTCCGTCTTCACACTTTTATCTGAAATCTATTCCCCTTATCATAGACTCTCCTTTTTTTCTGATCCATTTAGGCTCTTTGTCCTGTAATCAACTCTCCCAGAGACGAATGTTTCCAGTTCCACTTGTTTGTCGAGCTTCTCCACTTACCTCTTCCTTGGTCTGGCTGAGTTTGGTCGTCACTGACAGAGACTGCCTGAGCAGGATCTCATAGAAGGTCTCTGTGTCAAACCACTCCAGGTCCACCTGTTCCTCAGCCTGCCAGCTCCCACCTAGACAGGGATGGGAAGCAAGATTGTTCTCCTAAAATGCAAATATGAACGTCCCTACAGATCCTCTATGGTCTAGACACAGTCTTGCTACTAAAAATGTGGTCCTTGAATGAGCAGCTTTGGATTTGCTGAGGAACTTGTTAGAAATGCAAAATTCCAGGCCCCGTTCCAGCCCTACTGTAGCGGAAGATCCCTAGGTAATTCACAATCACTCTGAAGCTTGAGAGAAACAAATGAATTCCAAAGCGGATATCTGAGGACTGTACCTTGAGTAGCAAGGGTATAAGGTGAAACACCTCAGCGTGACACATAATACTTCTGCAATTAGTTCCTTCAGGTAGTATTGCTCATTTCTTAACTTGGTTACTTGGCATGTGGTTATATTACTTTTCTTTTGGAAAGTTTGTATTCAGATGTCTCTATCCCTCTCTACACTGTGCACTCCTAGAATCTGGCAGTGTTTGGCCCTCCATAAATATTTATTGAGCAAATGAATGATTGGAAAGGAATAGAACAATATGTAATCCAGGAAGATGAACAAAGGAAGCAGGAGCTGGCTTTGGATTTGGGGGCCCCTCTGGGATTCTAGCCCATCTGTCACTCACCGTGACCTCCCTCAACCCTAAGGGTATCAGAGTCTTGATGTGATTGGACTCTCCTCACTGATACCGTGCCGGTTCTTGGAGAAGTGTAGGCATCCAGGTTGTATTCTTGCTGATGCTTCCTGAAGGTGGGGTGGGGAGTAGCCTTTCGGGCCCAGCTCAGACTGTGACACTGAATCTACAGGGTACAAAATTAGGCAACGTGAAGAACAGGGAGGAGTGAGGGAGAAGCATCTTTGTTGAAGACTCTGAGTGGAGGAAGATCCCGCTCAGCCGTGGTTAGAGAGCACCTCATCTTCTCTTGTATGGACCATTCTAACAGTTGCGATATCTCTCTGTGGCTTTCTCCTCTCTGATTCATCTCGGTCTCCTACTTTACTGCTAGACTGAAAATAAAAGTCTTACCAGGGTTTCTGCCCTGCTCAAAATTCTTAATGGATCCCCAGTGCCTAGAGGATAAAGTCCAAAGTTCTTAGCAGGGCCCACAAGACCTTCCACGACTTGGTCTCTTCCCCCAGTTCCAACCCTTTCCTGTCCTTGCACCCTATGCTGCAGGCTCAAGGACCCTGTTTGGTTCCCTAAGCAGGTGAATGCGTGTCATGCTTCTGTGCCTTTGCTCATAATACTCCCTTCTTCCCACCCCTCCTCCCCAGTGCGTTACCCTCCCGCCTCCCACTCACCAATACCTTTGTTAGTCCAGGGACTGCATTCTTATATTCTCATATTTCAAGTTTTCTTCAGGGAAGATCTTTCCTTTTCTGGAAAGTCTGTCCTGACTTCCCAGGAAGAAGAGTCAACTCCCTCCTTTGTGCAACCAGGTCACTCTGGACACGTTTTCACCATAGCTCTTCAACACTTGCTGACATTTACTTGTTTCTTGGTCTATATTCTCCCTACTAAACTTTGCCCACTGGAGGGCTAAGGCTATACTTTCATCACTTTGGCATCTTAGCAACTATTCTAATGCCTACCGCAAAAGGGGACCAAAGATCCACTTACATGGGATTGGAGAGGTAGTCTGGTATAGTGGATAAGATGTCCCTTGTCCAGCTTTACTCACCAGCAGAAGCAGGCAGAACCCCAAGAGCAGGACAATCTCTCCTAGGACTCCTGGCCAGTCAGACCTCTTCAGGGGTCTGGGGATCCTGGCGATGCCAGTTTGGATGAGATACCTGGGAGTCGTGGAGGCAAAGGGCCCTTCTCCAAAGCACTGGCCCCCTGGTGGGAGGGTGCGGACATACTGTATGGAAAGAAGTCTGTTCATCCTTTGTCTCACTGTCTGCTAGAGACTGGCCATGGAACACAGTGAGAACCCAGGCTTGTCAGCACTAACTGAATAGTCCAGATTTTTGTGCAAATCTGAGGGGAGCCGAAGCTGGGTTTTACCTGGGTAAAAAATTTATGTCAGATAGCTATCTGTCTGGGGAGCTGTCTGCACATTCCTGGGCTAGGTCAGCACAACCTCTTAGAAGTTGTGCTAAAAGGCTGAGGTACTAAATTTTGGGCATGACCTCGGTCAATGGTGGCGTCATGAGCAGGTCTCATAGGTAAAAGCCCGTGTAGATGAGCTTGGGATTTGTGTCTTCAAGATGAAAGAGGATGGGACTGGGGAATGAGGTGGAGGACTGTGAGAGACAACAGAAGTTCTGAGGTCCTTAGATACACACTCTGTTTTTATCCTCACAATCTTCCCCACCTCATATGTCACAGGATGGGCTGCTATGGAGCCACCCCTTGGCATCTCCAGAATTATCTGTTAGGACTGAAAGTTGGGGGGCAACCAGGGCATTTCCCCCACCCCCCACAGAGATCTGTCTGGGATGGTTATGAGGCACTATGTTTTACAAAGAGAAGAGATAGTGGGAAACCATTGTAGACAAACCATCTTCCGATGCCAGTTGCTGCTCAGACGAAAGATATAGACCCCGGGCTGCCGAAACTGCTGAAGAAAGAGGAAGGGGCTTTGATCGTGGAGTGGGGCCTCCTCAGCCAGGGCCCGAAAGCGCCCCCAGTCAAACTCCGCCAGTGTGTTATAGAAGTGGCCTCTGGGGATAGAGAAAGGGGGGAGTGTGCGGTCTCCTGGAGGGGGCTGCAGGCACAGGAACATTTCCCCTCCAAGGCCTCGATGGTGGTGGGCTGTGTCCTCTGGACACTCACACGTCATACTCGGGGTAATGCTCACGGGTCACCAGGAAGGCCAGTGTAGCATTGATTTGGAGGCAGACTGTGGGATTTGGGATGCCTGGCTCAGGGGGTGACAGATTCCCAATGTGTGTGGAGTTGAGGCTCAGTGACCAAGGTTGGGTCAGATGTCCTTCCCTTGACTTTCCTGGGCAAGATTCAGAATGTGAGGAAGAGCAGCCACTCCTCAGATGAATTTGTGTTGAGACCTGGGAAGGGTGGAGGAGGGGGAGGAGAGGCAACAGGTGTCATGGGGGATGCCCACCTGCATCCCAGCCTGGGAGCCTGGGCTCTCTGAGGGCCAGACCGAGGGCGAGCAGCAGTTCACAGCCTGGTCTGGTCAGGCCCAGGAAGCCAGTCCCTAGAACACAACAGGGCTCTCCTGAACCTGCAGGGCCCTGGGAGAGAGTTTTTCTGGTTCGTGGATACAACTGACATGTGGAAGGCTTCAACTTTCTAAAATACGGAGGGGTCAGAATCTACATGTACTTCCTGGGGCGCCCTCCAGGGGGGAGGTGTTGCTGTCACACACACACCCGCCCCCCACCAGCTTCTGCTTGCAGGGTCAACACTTACACCGGGCACAGACAAGCCTTTTCTACGTGTGGTCTCAAGCCACAGCCTCCCTGGGGCCTCCCTCTGTCCAGCTCTCTTACCATCCATCCTGACCACATACAGAGGGACAGGCTTCTGCCTTTGGTCCAAGTGGCAGGGGTGGCCCCCTGCACGCGGTGAGGAGGGCTCATGCAGAAGGTAAAATTCCTAGAAATGAGGAGGTTCGAGGGGTGAGGAGGGCAACGCTTCCTGGAGCCCTGTCAGAGTATCCTTTTGGAGGGTGTGGGGTGGGGCGGGAATAGGTCTAAGAGCTCCGTGGGGCAGAGGCAACCTGCAGTCATGATGCTGGTTTATGTCTCCTGCTCATGTGGGGAGATTTTCATGACTGCTGCTGCCTCTTTAATGAATGACTTCTATATAAGGCGTTCTATAGGATGAAATTAAATTGACAACGTGGCTGTTTCTATGGTGCCAGATATTGTGCCAGTGAGGTGGGTCAGTGAGCCGGATCTGGACCCCGTGCCCAAGCATGCCACACATGTTCCCCTGAGGAGGCAGAGGCTGAAGGTGCTGGGTCTGCGCTCTCAGCAGTGGCCTAGCTCAGCATGACGCTGGACCTCCGGGCACACTGTACCTGGCTCTTGGTGTCTCCAGTGGTGGAAATCTTGGGGGTGCCCTCAGAGCAGTTGAGCTGTAGGACATGTCTCTGTCCCTCTGAGCACAGGGGGCCACACATTCCACTTGAGTGTTGTCCCCAGCACAGGCAGAGCCCCAGGCCTGGGTCATAGCCACGGGCATCTCCCGGTGTGACACACACCTGCACAGAGACTCTAGTTTCTTGGGGACACCTCCCTCAGGGAGGTTTCCTCAGTTCTCCCCAGCTTCAGAGTGTAGCGCACAGGTCTCCGTGTTTCCAGAGAGGGGTTAGTGGACTGAGCCCAGTGGCTAGCAGGTTGGGCATGCAAACAGTTGGCAGAGGGCCCAAAGGGCAAGGGGAGCAATATATGGGCAGCCTCCTACCTCGTGGGCACAGTGATCATTCCATTGATCCTTGGTCAAACATAGCCCCTCCTGGTTCCAGGTGGCTCCATCCTTGCAGCTCTTGTGTTCTCGCTGGACACAGCCCCTTGGCTTTCCAGCATCTTGGTGGCCCGGAAGGCAGGAGCACTGCCCGTCACTGGGCTGGGGGTTGGGGAGGGAGGAAATGCACTTCCAGGTTGGTTGCAGTGAACCACACACAACCCATTGCTGTGACCCTGCCTGAGATGGGCCAGAAGATAAGGGGAGGAAAGGGGAAGTGAGGAATCAGCAGAGCTGGGACAGCAGTCATACCAGAGGGAAAGGTGCCGGCACAGGCTGGTCAGGGTCCATTTCAGTCAAAAAGATTTGGGAATCACAGGAAAGGAGGAATTCATAGGCATATTTGTTGGCTTGTAAGAAAAGTTCAAGTTGGAAGGGGTTGGGCCAGCATGTGTTTTGGGAGTGATCGTAGAGGAGAACAGCAAAAGTCTGCCCTTTCCTCTGAGTAGTGTTGCCAGATTTAGCAAATAAAAATACAGGGTAGAAAGTTAAATTGAATTTGAGATAAATAATGAATAATTTCTTAGTATAAGTATGTCCCATTCAATATTTGAGACATACTATAAACTTATCCATAATTTATCTGAAATTCAAGTTTAACTGGGCACACCCTATTTTATATGGCAAGCCTATCCTCAAATCACTTGGAAACCTGAGCCAGTCCCAGTCAGGTTAAACCTGAGCTGAACTTGGCTAGAGAACAAAACAGCCTTGGAAATGCAGCCTGTCCTTGGGCCCCACTGCCAGAGAGGACATACCTGGAACACCTGGCCAGCCCCTTGGCAGATGCATGTATCCTTGCCCTCTTCTGGCTGGGTGGCCTCTGAGCCACAGGGAAAACAGGCGTCCTGGCCAGGCCAGGGGTTGAAGAATCCCCGAGGGCAGAGGTGGCAGAAGGAGGTGTTGTAGGGACTTCCTCTGGAGAAGAACGTTCCAGGGGGACAGGGAGCAGGTAGTGGGCCAGGACAGAGTCCACCTGTGAAGTGATAGTGCACAGTAATAGGACTAATGCTAAGTTCCCGGGAGCTGTGGGTCCCCAGGTCCTTTCCCCAGAGGCCCTAAGTGGATCTCCTCCCCGACAAGGGGTCTTCCGACCAGCCCGGGTGTCTCCTTTCTCCTCCACTTTACCCCCAACTCCTTTAGAGCAGATTCAGCCCCACCCCCTACCCTCTGGACATGCTGGTTGGTCCGGCCCCTTTTCGGTACAGGGTGTCTCATCTCCACAGTTCCGAGGGTTCTCCCTGTTCAAGCACGTGGAGCTCCGGAGGGCAAAGCAGAAGAGAGCTGCACAGGCCAGTGTCCTAAAGGGGAAAGTCTTCTCCTTCTGGGCAGAGGCAACAGTGGAAGGGAGAGAGGCAGACATGAAGGTGTGGGGAGGACAGACACAGAGAAAGACCTCTGGTTACCTCTGGGGTCCCGATGGAGAGATAGGAGAGCAGAAGGCAAAGACACACAGTGGCAGAGCAACAGCAGGAGATCAGGCACAGAGAGTTCTGGGCCCGGGGATCTGCGTGTAGAGAGAAGGGCCCAAGAAGGCCAGCCTCCTCACTCACAGGAGCTCCAGGAAGCACTCAATGAATATTTCATGAAAGCGAAATCTGAGACATGGATCCTCTGGGTGGCTTTGGCTCAGGCAACTTACACCTTCCTTTCTCCAAACACCTTTTCCGTCTAAGAGCAGCTGGTGTGTGTTGTGTGTGTGCAGAACTGGACTCTGTGGTGACAAGGGACATTCCAGCTTTCTCCTTTTGCCCAGCAAAGTTAATCAACCTCATTTGGAAATGCAGATGCAAAATGCTGCAAGAGAGGTGCAAAGGAAATAAAACAAGGCCTCTGGCTTTGCTGCACATTCAGCCAAGTTTCCATATGATTTTAATATTGGAAAGGACCTTTTAGAGATCATTTAGTTCTATCTTCCCAACTTACAGATGAGAAGACTGAGACCAGTATGATGGAAAGTTTTACAAATACACACAACCAGTCAGATGCTCTTACAGAATAGGCACACATGAAATCCTGGACTCTGTAAAACAGCCACTGAGCCCTGGGATAACCATGTGCCGCAATGGATAAAGCATGCAGCAAGTGGAGGGAAAAAGGTGTGTTCCTGGCCTTGTTGTTATTTAATTATTTTTGGAATCTGGTTAATGAGTTGACTTGTCACTTGTAAAAAAGTGATAATAAATAATACTACTTGGCTTTCTTCACAGCAGTTGTGAAAATCAATCAAGAGGTGAGATACTACAATACAATACTTGGAAAGCCATAAAGTGCTAACAGAAGTAAGTGCTAATGGTGAGGTGTGGCTGCAGAGGTAAAGATCTGAGGCTCTGGGACTTACAAGGCCACCCAGTTTGCAAGGGCAACTACGAACTCGTTAATGAAATCTCTGACTCCAAGTACTTAGTTGGGAGAGCCTTCAGAGAACTTGTATGACTGTACTCAGGCCTCTGTTTTAAAAATAATAAGGGTGAATCTGAGTTGATTTGTCCCATGTAATTCTCAAATTTTCCTCCTGTGAATGACTTGTGACTTGGTTAATTCTAATAAGAGATCCACCCATTCAGGACAAGGTGTCCCTCTACTTGAGGGCATTTCATTTTATTTCATTCATGCATTCATTCTACAGTTACTTATTGTGCACTAACTATGTACCAAGCTCTTTACTGGGGCTGGTGAGACCTACAAGAATATGCCACAAGCCCTGCAGGATTGTTGGGAGCTGTTTGTAGAGCTGAAGCTGGAAGGAGAATTGTTGGCATACAGAAGTAAAGGCTCCCTGTAGAGGCATTTTTCAGGGGGAAGAAATTAAGATCCTTGGGAACCTATACTCTGAAAAAAGAAAAAGTTTGGATCAGTGCTGTCCAATAGAAATACAATGTGAATCACATAGGTAATTTAAAACTTTCTTGTAGCTCCATTAATTAAAAAAGGGGGACAAATAATATGTGTTTATTTTTTTTTCATACAGGTCTTTGAAATGCATTTTATACTTACAACTCATTTTTGTTCGCATATCTACATTTCAAGTGCTCAGTAGCCTATGTGGCTAGTGATTGCCATATTGTACAGCACAGGGTGTCAGCTTCCAGCAAAGTCACTTCTCTGCAGGCTCATCTAGGCTTGTGAGTGCCCCCTGCTCTGCACATCGCTGCTGTTTTGTTCTGAGTAGTTCAGTCATCCTGCCCTGTCTTTCCAGACGGTGACGCTGTGGGCTTGCAGAAGACCATGGTGGTTTGTGGTGGTGGTGGTGGTGGTTCTGATGAAGGGAGAAAACGAAATGGAGTTGCAACAGAGTGTGTGTGTGTGTGTGTGTGTGTGTGTGTGTGGTGTAAATTAGTATCATTACCTTCATTATTTTGTTGAAAAGTTAAGATAAACATCTGTGCAATGTTTTATAACAATTCTCCTAAAACTGTACTATCCCTACCAAGCTCCTGGGGACCTTTTATTATTTTATTTTAATTTTGTTTTCTTTTTTATTTATATATATTTAAAGATAAAAATTGTATATATTTAAGGTATACATCATGATGATTTGATATACATACTCAGTGAAATGATTACTATAGCCAAGCTAATTAACATATTTCTGCACAGAGTTACCTTTTTGTGTGTGATGAGTGCCTGCAATGTGCTCTCTTAGCATAATTCCAGCAATCTCTAGACTTACTCATCTTACACAACTGAAACTTTGTACCCTTTAATAAACATCTCCCTATTTTTCCCAGTGCCCCCAGGCCCTGGTAAACAACATTCTACTCTCAACTTCTATGAGTTCGACTTCTTTTTTTTAAGATTCCACATATAAGTGACATTATACAGTATTCACTTCATCTGTCTGGTTTTTTCCACTTAGCTTAATGTCCCCCAGTTTCCTTCATGTTGTCACAAATGGTAGGGTTTCCTTCTTTCTTGTGGCTGGATAATAGTCCATCATACATATAATATCTTCATTATCCATTCACCTGTTGATGGACATTTGGGTTGTTTCTATAACCTGGCTATTGTGAATCATGCTGCAATGAACACAGGAGTGTAGATGTGTTTTTTAAATTGTTGACACTATTACAGATGTTCCCCATTTTTCTACCTTTACCCCCCTCCACCAAGCCCCCATTCCCCTGATTCCATTTCTTTTTGATCAATACCCAGAAGTGGGATTACTGGATCATATGATAGCTCTATTTTTAATTTTTTGAGAAACTTCCATATTGTTTTTCATAATGCCTGTAGCAATTTACATTCCCACCAACAGTGCTCAAGTGTTCTTTTTTCTCCATATCCTTGCCAACACTTGTTATCTTTTGTCTTTTTGATGATACCCATTATAACAGGTGTGAGATGATAGCTCATCGTGGTTTTGATTTGCATTTCTCTGATGATTAGTGATATTGAACATCTTTTCATATATCTGTTGGCAATTTGTATGTTTTCTTTTGAGTACTGTCTATTCAAGTCCTTTGCCTATTTTTAAATTGTGCTATTTGTTTTCTTGCTATTGTTTGAGTTCTTAAAAGGGAGATTCTGATTCAATACTAAAGGTGATCTAGGGTGGGGCCCGATATTCTACATTTCTAACAAGCTCTCAGATAAAGTCGTAGTCACTGTGTTTTATGTAGCAAAGTTTTGTGACGAACTTTGACATGTACCATCATTTCTGATATAATGATCTTCTGTGATAGGCATTGCAGTTAACCCCATCTTATTAGGTAAAAAATGAAATCTCTATGAGTTAAATTTCTTGCTTAAGGACATACTGTTAATAGGAAGTGAGGTCAAGGGTAGAACCCATGTATTCTGGCTCTCAAATATATCCTTTCTGCATCAATTACATAAATATCCCAGGTGGCAGAACACGGGTTTAGCTTTTCAACCTTGCTTCCTCTGTGAGAAGGTAGGTGAACTTCTTGCTCTGACATCTTAAGGAAAATCCTGTAGCTTTTTGAATTCTCTTCATCTTGTGCTTATTGCAATCCTTTCCAGTAACTCTCCTCATTCCTCTTCCTGCTGTGAAATCAATTTCAACCATTATTTGTACCTAGTGAACGGGACTGTGAGGTTGTACTTGGCTGCTAAGTGAATCCTGCAGGCCTAAATAGAATCAGATTACTCCAGTGGGTAGAGAGTATTTCAGTTGAAAGGGACCCTAGGGCTCATGTCCTTCAACCTCCTTATTTTGCAGTTGAGGAAACTGAGGCTCTGGAGAAAGGAAGTGCCTTATCTTGGGTCAACACATAAAGAGATAGAAAATTCCCATAAGGTCAGGTCACTAGATCATATTTCTAGAAATAAGAACCTGAAGAAGAGAAAAGTTCAGATTGCTCTGTGGATCAAAGTTTGAATAACAAAATCTAATCCTAATTGGTTTTTATTGGGATGTCTGGCCTTAACGTCTTTAGCAATTGGGGATATTTTGGGGCTAGAAGCTAGAATGTGGCAGAGCATTGAATCAACTCCTTTCCTTAGGCCAGTCTTTTAGGAATATAGACAAGGCACAGGACATGAATGGATGTTTCCCTCATAGGCCGTGTGTATGACAAATGAGGGCACAGTGAAAGATGTAGAAGGATGCTAAGGTGTGTGAATAACTTTACATGCTGAAAGGACACACAGAGAGGTTGTTCCCTGGACTTTGTTGGCATAATAAGCAATGGAAGTGGGAGAATAAATGATAAAGATCATGGTGTGATGCCAGCCACTGTCTGTTAATGCTACTAGTTTTCCTTCCTGCGTTAACTCACAAATTACATTAACTGGTGGAATCAAAGAAGGGAACATAGACATTGGTTCCAATTCCTCATTTTAAAGATGAGGAAACTGACCCTCAGAGAGGCTGAGGGATTTCACAACTTCATGCATAACTGGGTGATGGCAAATGCAGCACCAAAACTCCCATTGGTTATTTTTTTCACAATGCCATGATTGGAACCTCAGGTTTTCCTTTGAGATCCCAGTCTCTCCTCTTTTCCCCAGCACCAATATTATTTGTTTATTTTGTTCCTTAAAGCTTATATCAGAATGTCCAACTTAACAGGGAAGGTTGTGGCTTTCAAAAGCATTCTTCCTTGGTTAACAGTTTACTTTGATACACCTGTCCCCACCCCCATTCCCTCCCACAGAGAAGTCGCCCACTTAGTTTTTGATGCTCTACTCTCTTGCCTTCATTTCACCAACCTCTCCCTTTCCACTATTTTCTTCTCCCCTGCCCTCTAGCTTTGAATAAAATCTGATTCTATTACTTCTTAGAAGTATGGCTCTCCTGTCTCCTTCCCCTCTCTCCCCTCCCCTGCCCTTTCTCTCTCTTCACTTTTCCCTCTGTCTCTCTCTCTCTCCTCTCTCTCTGTCTGTCTGTCTTTCTGTCTCTCTCTCTCTCTCTTTCACACATACACACACACATACACACATAGAGGTTTGATTTACTCATACTCAGTTCATAGCACATTTTCAACTCTGTTCGAGGCAGAACCTCTCTGACTGTATTCATTTATTTTTTCCAGTTTTTCTAATTTCCATATTCCCATAGACAATCATTCTAATACATTTAACACCTATTTGAGTGTTGTTGCAAAATGAGCATTGTTTATGCACATGCACTTTTAAAATGTATGTAAAAGTTGTTGTGCAATCTCATCTTGTGTTTTACTTTTCCCTCTCAGCACTTTGTTAAAGATTCACCTGTGTTGCTCAGAGTGTATCTAGTTTGAGGTTTCTATCTGAGCTTAATGCTTCATGCCATCTTTTTTTTCTATTCTTAAAGACCACACTTGCTCAGAATCTGTCAACATTTGTTGCTTCCAGGTCTCTGTACTGTATCCCCTAACTTGCTGCCTTCCATGTTCCCCTTCTCCCAACACTGCCCTCTCCAAGGCCCCTGGCAATTCCTGCTGGCTCATTTAGATCTTTCAGTTCTGATTTTAACTGGTTCTGGCAGGTTGGGGACTTCTTAATTTCCATGATTCTGAAGTCTCCTCAGTATCATATGTTTTCTCTCTGTTTTTACAATTCTGTTTAAGTTTTCCCTAGAACCTGCTGAGTTTTATTTTTGACATACGTTTTCAAAGAATAGTTTTAGATTTACAAAAAGTTGCAAAGATAGTACAGAGTTCCCATATACCTCACATCTAGCTTCCCCTATAATTAACATCTTATATTAATGTGGTACATTTGTTATAAGCAATGAATCAATACATTATTATTAACTAAAGTACATACTCAGATTTTCTTAGTTGTTACCTAATGTTCTTTTCTGTGCCAGGATCCTATTTTACAAATACTTGTCATGTCTCCTTAGGTTCCTCTTTGTTGTGCCATTTTTTTCAGGCATCCCTTGGTTTTGATGATCCTGACAGGTTTGAGGAGTATTGTTGAGGTACATTGTAGGATATCCCACCATTGGGATTTGTCTGATGTTTTTTCTGATGCTTAGACTAACATTATGGGTTTTCAGGAAGAAGACCATAGAGAAAGCTGTTTTTGTCATTTCCCATCAAGGGTACATGCTATCACCGTGAGGTATGACTGTTGATAACCTGGCTGAGGTAGTGTTTGTTAGGTCTTCTCCACTGAGACATTATTCTTTTATTTTTCTCCTTTTTGTACTGTACTACTTGGAAGAAAGTCACTATATACAGCTCACACTAAAAAGGGGAGAGTCATGCTCCACCTCCCTGAGGATGCAGCACCTACATAAAGTATATGGAATTCTTCTGCATGAAAAATTTGTCTCTTTTCCCTAATTTATTTATTGAGTTATTTATCTATACAGTATGGATTCATAGATACTGATCTTCATACTTTGGTTTTTCTTCTTTCTTTTTTCTTGAATAATACACCAACAGGAAGTTCACAGTAAACTGTGGGAAACAGATAGACTTAAAAATTTACAAGGCAATCTCCAAGGAATCCATAAGGAACTAGTGATTAATTCAGACTGTGGGATCTGGGAAGTCTCTTAGCTGGGAGTTAAAGGAAGGAATGGTCTACATTTGCTAGAGTCTGTTCCCAGATCCATAATATCTTCCTTGACTGGGACCCCAACAAGCGGTCCCTCTCCAGATGGAGCAGCAATTGGGCTGAGGTTAGCTTCCCTTTTTCCCATTGATGCTTCTCCCCTTCCTGGGGGAAAATGAGTAGACTCCCTTTTCTCCCCATCTCTCTAGAGCCCTGTAAAGACTTGTGGCACAGGGAACTTCAACAGTGCTGATAACACTTTATTTCTTAAGTTATGGGGTCGGTGCGTGAATGTTTATTTCTGTGTTCGTCATTCTTTTTTTGTATGGCTTAAATATTTCATAATAAAAATTGAAACATATTAATGAAGAAAACAAAAAGACCTGTGTGTTGCCCTGACTTACGTGATGTTGCACCCTTGCTCCTGGAGCAAAGATGTCCCTGCCAGATGCCTGCCACTCCCAGCCTGGAGCCAGGAAAAATGCAGCTGATTTGGGCGGGATGGGTCTGCCAGAGCCTGTCTGACTAGCATTGCTTGGTGGGGATGTTACTCAATACGTTAGTGGTGTGATAGATAGAAACCTATACCTCACCCCCAATTTTCCTTGCCCCCCTCAATCTCAAGGAACACCTCTGACTCCCAGAGAGCCTTAGAGCATGGTATAGTGGCAACCATTTCCCTCAGCAGGGACATGTTGCTGGAGCAATTCTAGAGGGCTGGGATGGGATTTAAAGTCTGGAACATTAACTCCCCTATTTTACGGTCAGCATCTTTGCCTTTGCAAAACTGGACTCAAACTTTCTTATCACTCATCTAAACTATCTGTGAACAGAAAGTTGAAAAGGGTAGCTCTTTCTCTGGCAACAGACAAGAAAGAGCAAAGATCCTGCCCGTAGGCCAATCAGTAGGTCTACTGGGAACACTGCACTAGGGCAAGGGTGGAAGGTTTGACTGAGTCTGGGGCATGGAAGGAGAGTGGTGCTGGCACCTGGAGAACACAGGCTGGAAACTGTGATGTCCTATTTGCAAGGCTAGGCTATTCAGCCTTTGGACCCAGGACATGGCTCCTATACTGGTTATAAAGGCTGGTGGCTCCTGACAAGACCTTTTCAGCTGGTATGATAGATAAAGAATGTCTGCACATTCATTTCTCTTGAACCTGCTTGACCAAAAGTGTGTGTCAGAAGTGTGATTCTGGGATTTCTGAGCCTACATCTTAGGAAGCCTTGCAGCCCAGTTCTTTTGGAACCTTCTTCTATCTGGCAGCCTTTATCTGTTAAGTAAAAAATCTCATTATCCTGACACTGGCAAGCTGAGGAGACCATGTGGAGTCCCTTTGTCAACAGTACCAGCTGAGCCAAGCCTTCCAGCCATACTTACCACCAAGACATAAGACTTGAAAGTGAAAACGTCTTAGATCCCTGGATCAGCCCATTGGCCAGCTGACTACCACAGAGTAATGCCCATTGATTCCATATAGAGAAGAATGGTCCTGAACAAATCTCTGAATGATTACATTGTGAGATATAATAAAGTAATTGCCATTTTATCCTTCTAGGTCTGGGGGTTGTTAGTTACATAAGATGTGTTCCCAGATAACTAAGATAGATGAGAAAACTGAGACAGCCAGGGCCCCACTGCCCAAGCCGCCTGTCTGATTATCAACTTCCATATTCTCTATCACTATAAGAGACAGGGATCATGGTCCATTCTCAGAATGACCTTTGAAATAGTGTCCTAGAAGCTCCCTGCTTGGGCAAACCCTATGGATCCTATGGGTGAAGTGCTGAAGTAAACAGAAAACTGACCTGCTCAGTGCATTAGTGGAAGGGCTGAGTGGGTCTGGGAGGGGAAGCATGAGGGGGCTGAACACTTTCTAGAGGAGGAAGAGGATCAACTTGGGAGACCAGTAAAGAAGGAGCTGGATTCTGGGAGGAGGGTGTGGGGGTGAGTGACGTGGGATGGTGGGTGGAGGGGGAGGAGAGCAGGAGGGTGTGGGAGTGCAGGAAGCCTAGAGCCGGTGTCCAGCCAGGGTTCAAGCAGCCCCTGGGCTGGTGCCTACTCCTCGCTGCTGTGCTTGGCTCCCTTTAAAAAGCTCTGTGGGTGCCGGGTGATCTCACACAAACAGTGCAGGTGCAGGCCTGGCCCGTAAACCACAACAACCCTGCCTGTTGGGCCACAATGAGAGGGGCAAAGATCCTGGAGGGGAATAAAGGGCGATTATTTGTTTAGCATCATTAGCAAGAGTCCAAGAACCCGTCCAAAGCAAAGCAGAAACTTTTGTATTAAGGAGATTAAACCTTAAACTCAGCTGAGAAGGCTCTGCTGTGTGGCGTGGCTTTGTTGTGCCCGGCATTGTGTGTGATTATATGCAAATCACGGAGAGGCCTCATTGGGGTCCTGACCACAGAGGCTTAGCTGCCAGCTGGGTTGGGTGTGCAGGAGAGGGGATGGCCGCATGCGCTGGCCAGGCAGCACCCAGCACCCCAGGCAAGGGAAGCCTGTTTTTTTTCTGAAGTTCAAGAAATTAAGTTTCTAAAAAAGTGTTTAATATGTTAACCCTAGGTTTCTGATGGATGAATATGAGAGTAGGGACAGAAACCCAAAATTCAGGAAAATGTCCTGTAAGGAGGGGAAAGGTTCTTAGATCCAGGGAGTTTCTGACCATATCACACAAAACATTCTCTAGCAGTCTCTCTTTGAAACTTTGAGTAAAATACACGGTTGCCAAGGAAATTGGGGCTTGTTTTGGTTTTCTTTTCCCCCCTCAACTATTAGACAGGATCCCTAGTGGCCAATCAGAAGGACTAGTGGGGATTATCCTGGATTTATTGATCCAGAAAATGTTTAATGTGTGCTCTGTGGAACGTACAGTGCTAGGTGCTGGAGGGGGGAGCAGTGAGAGGTCAGTGAGAGCAGAGATGAATAAGTGAGCTCTGTTGTTCAGGAATTTACAGATAAGATATGTTCCCAGATAACTAAAATAGCCAGTGGAATTTGGTAAGCACTGGAAAAAATGCCCTAAGAGAGTGCTTGGCTTCAGTTAGGAAGGGGCCAGGCCTTGAGGTCTAGAGGCCAGAGCGGGTGAAGGGGTGGGGGCTGTGTAAGCCAAGGGGTTCATGTTGGAAAACATAGGGTGCAGGCTGGCAATGTGCACTGGGCTACACTGTCTCCAGGGACTGGGAAAAGTAGCGTCTGCATACCAGGGCCCAAGGTCTCTTTTTGTGCTAGAATTTGGCCTGCACAAATTGGAGTCAACAGTTTAACCCAGGAACTAATGAGTCCCACCTAGGGAGTCTGGGACCCTGTGTCAGCATCTGCAGAATTGCCATGGGGTGGCCCGTGGGACTTCGTGTGTCCTGCCTGATGATGGCTCTGTGGGTGCCTGGCAAGCTCCTTTGCCTTTTCTCCTGAGCAGGATCTTCAGCTGCTTCTAGGTCCTTGATGACAGGGTCAGCTTGGACCTATCCAAGGCCCTACTTCCAGGTAGGCGTAAAATATTGTTAGCCGGGGTCAGGAGTGATAGCTATCAGTTCCCCCTCCTGGGAGACTATGGGCTTGTTTGGGGTCCTGCAGATCTGAGCTGAGCATGAGGGTGGGATGAGATGGGCTTTTGGCCTATAAAAGGTATTGCTGATGGAGATCATCCAAGACATGACCAGGGCTGAAAAGAAAACCCCGGAGGGCTGGGTAGCTGAGCCCTCAGTGTGAGAAACTGGGCAGAGTGGTGGATGCAGGTAAGAGAACACAAGATGAAAACTGAGTTGTCGAGCCTGTTTTGATCACTGGACAGTGGTGGGGTGCAGGGCGGTAGGTCGCTTGCTGGCCCTTGTACTCCAATGGCGACCTGGTCTCTAGGGTTGGCTCCATGTATTTCCAGAGGGAGAGACACCACTGCTCGTGGTGAGCAGAGCTCTTGGGGCCAGATGGGAACATTGAGATGTGGGAGTGAGGAACATGTGCTTTAACAGCAGAGAAACTCCATCTTCTTCCATCACTCTTCCACGCTAGTCCCTGGAGGAGCACCTGGCCCCATTGAGGGCCCTTTTGGGGGCAGTAAAAAGTGGAGGGTCATTGTGGGCCTTGCTGCTGAGGGGAGTTCTGAACATGGAGAATGAGAATTGTCTTTTACTTTCCACAGATCAATACACCCCTCTCCTTTTGCCAGAAGTTTATGTGAACATGGGGTCTCTGAGTTCCGAGGGGGCTGTAATGGATGAAAGCCAAAAAACAGAACAAAACACACTCCTCCCCCCAAACAAACCAAATTGCTCTTTGGAACTGTGTGTCCTTCGCCCCATGAGAGGAGCAGATGTTTCTGTGAGGGTTGGGGAATGTTGGGGGCTCCAGTCGGATGGGAGCCAGGCAGGAAGAGCCCCAGATGATGGGGGAGTTGAAAGGAATTTTGTAAAGATATTGTTTGGGCTTGGGTTGGATAAAAGACACCGGCAGACGGGGCTGTTCACCTGCTAGGCTTTTGTTCTGCCCCGCGGCGGCTGCTTCCCACACGGCCCTCGGGGTGGGGTGATGGCGGGGAGGGGCCTCTGTTTGCCATCTGCAGGAGAAATACAACAAACACCCACACGCGAGCCAACGGAAACTCTCAGCTAAGCAAACAGCGCAGAGGGCGCAGGCCTGGAGCGTGTGGCTGGGCGGGCGGAGTCGGAGAGCGAGGGCGCCTGCGGAGGGCGGGTGGGGACTCCGCGTTGCTCAGTGGGCTGGGCTGGCTGCCGGGGATGTGTGTGTGTGTGTGTGTGTGTGTGTGTGTGTGTGCGCGCGCGCGCTCCGCTGGCTGCTGGGGATGTGTGTGTGTGTGTGTGTGTGTGTGTGTGCGCGCGCGCTCCGCTGGCTGCTGGGGATGTGTGTGTGTGTGTGTGTGTGTGTGTGCGCGCGCGCGCTCCGCTGGCTGCTGGGGATGTGTGTGTGTGTGTGTGTGCGCGCGCGCGCGCTCCGCTGGCTGCTGGGGATGTGTGTGTGTGTGTGTGTGTGTGTGCGCGCGCGCGCGCTCTGCTGGCTGCTGGGGATGTGTGTGTGTGTGTGTGTGTGTGTGCGTGTGTGTTTACTCCGCGTTGCTCAGGTGTGTGTGTGTGTGTGTGTAGTGGTCAGGGCGGTCTGTACCCAAGTCTGCTAGCTTCCCTCAACCTGCCAGGGGTAGCAAAGCCAGAGTTATAACCCTCTCTGCTCATCACCATCCCGTGCTGAGGCTGCTGGGTTTGTAGCCTGGATCCAGCGTGAGGTGTACAGTTAGGAATCTTGGGGTAAAGACCTGACTTGGCCTCTCCAGTGAATGCCTCTTTAAGCCTTTTGCTATGGTCCATAAAATGGGGAATGTTAGTGCCTTAGAAGGTTAGTTTGTAAGTAGCAGAATACTGCATAAATTCTGGTTGTTATTAGTATTTTACTTCTGTGGGTGACCATTTGGGTCACATGTGCTTGCTCCTGGCTTGTGACATACAGAACACACAGGTATACATTGGTGCGGGAGGCCCACCACCTGGGGCCTCCACCTGAGACTTTATGGGGTTTATGGGGAAGAAATCCTGGACTTATAGCTGGGTTCTGGGGCCTGGGTGAGTGAGGAAAGTGGGAACTAAGATGGAGCTAAGATGGCATGGGGTGCAAGTGGGGTACAGAGTTACATCTGATGGCAGTAAAGGTTGGGCCCTGGCCTTGCTATGGGGGTTGAGGCTGGACTAGAGATCCTCCCCAGCATCCTGCTTCCTGGGGACTGGCTTCCCTCCCCTTCCCCCACATCCACACCTCAGAGCAGTGAGTGACAGCTGGCAGCAGCCAGTGTCCACAAACCTGTTAGGACAGGGCAGCTTGTTTGCTCTTCCCAGAGCCAAGCCTGGTGGGCCGGACCCAGAAGTATTGTATTACTCAGCCAAAAAATTCTTTTTGGGGGAAATCAAACCCTGAGATATGTGTTCTCATGGCTCCAAGCCAGATCCTCAATAGTCATTTCTGGGGAACTGCTCTCCCCAGGGCAGGGCAGCCTCCAGGGAAACCAGAGCTTTTCTTCTGCTTCCGACCTGTGGTGGTGGTGGTGGCGGTGGTGGTGGGCTTCCTGCAGTCCCTGCCACCCCCCAGGAGGCCCTGTGTTCTCCAACACTACTTGAGAGTATTTTCCTCATCTCAGGTCTCAGCCCTTGAGAACAGAGTGGGGCTTGGAGCTTCCCTTGGCCCAGTAGAGACTGGAGCTGGGTGGCTGGGTGTCTGTCCCAGCCCCAAGTGGTGCTGGTGCTGGTGCATTCCAGCCCAGAGAACCACCAAAGAGGTCTTTTGTTATTGCCTTTGGTCTGGTGCCTTCACCTCTCTTTGCCTTGAGAAACTGAGATGGGTTTTGGATCCTCCAGGGCATGCACTGCAACACTTCTGAGTTCTGGTCAGAACCAAGTAGCCCTGGGGAAACCTACACCAGCCTTTCTCAGTTGCATCTCACTGGAGACTCCCAGGACCCCGTGAGGTCTGAGGTTGAGAGACCTGCTGGGTCAGATCTCTTATTCTGCATCCAGAATTAGAAAAGCTGATGGAATAAGAGTGAGGTAGGGAGAGCAATGGGTGAAGGGGTCAATAAAGATATTGCCCAGGACTTGGGCTGGGAGCACCTCAAATATTCCTTGCCTCCCTAACCCCTCCTGGATGGATGGTTGTTCTTCTATCTGGATGAAGAGGGATTGCTAGGAAACTTGACTCTGGTGATGCTACCAATTAACAATGGCAAAACCATTTTATATCTCACGCCTATGTGTATTTATTTGTAAAAATAAAGAAATCAGATTGAATCGTCTTTAAGGTCCCTTCTATCTTTGGTGTACATTTTGTGACTGGTTTATATGCCTACCCCAGTGCAAACACTAAATGCTGGTTTATGAATGAATTCTGGGCACCACTCCCTCCTGCTTCACCTCCCGGCAAGTGTATCTGGCTTGGCCCAGCTGAGATGACAAGGCTTTTAAAACCACTCCTAGGAAGGACAGATCGATTACTTGAGAAGCAGCAATAATATTGTAAGATTAGGTTTCTGAGGAATATGAAAGTTTAATTTTTTAAACAACATAAGGCAGTATATAATTAAATTTAGCCAGCACTCTTCCCTGCATTAAAAAATATTTCTATCTCTTCCATCTAGCAGGACAAAGCTTTATTTTCTCTTGTCATTTTCTTTACATTGTACTTAAACATTAGATTGCAATTTAGCTTGCTATTATTTTTAGTATCTATAGCCCAGCTTTGAGTGATTTGGGCATTAGGATCATGATCTACATTTTTTAATGTCACCCCACAATGAAATGTCTTGCTCACTAGCATTCCCCAAGAATGTCAGCTAACCGAGAGCCAGGCTTTACCTGTGTGTTTACCCTTCTCTCTCTAGCTTCAGGAACAGAGCCTGGCACAGAGTAATACTCAATGAATATTTGTTGAATGACTAAAATGTCAAAGGCATGAAGAATAAGTATTCCTAAGTGCTTGCTGATTTGCTGCCACCCTCTGACTGACTTGTTATATTCTCCTTACCTCTGATAGAGTCTCTTTGGTTCCACTCTCAATGTTTCTTGATATTCGGTTCCCTGGCTTCTGCTCCGACTCATCTGTGTCCTCCATTGGGAACTCCAGACACTCTAGTGACAGCGTCTACTACTTTAGTGCTGATGGCTATAAGTATGTGTCCTCAGCTCTGGACTTTGCTAGGTTTTACATCTCCGGCAGAGTGTCGGGCAATCACTAGAATCACAAGAATATTAGTGTTGGAAGGAAACTTAGCAGTCCCTTAGTTAGATCCCTTTCCTACACTGCTCCCATCACCACACTCCCACAGCAGCCCGTTGTTGTCCAGCCCCGGGGGCTGTCCTACACGCTGCTGCTTCTTTTTCACCTGTCCTCTTGCCTCAATTTTAAGCCTCTTGACAGCAGTGGCCATATCTTATATGAATCAATTAACATCTGTTTACAAGTAGTGACTATTTGATAATACGAAGACACTTAATATTTAAATTTAGCTGTTCCCTCAATAGGTATTAGGGTCTTTCTCTCATCTTTGATTTGGAATCAGAAAGCCCTGGGTTCAAATTCTAATACTATTATTTAGTAACTAGGAATTTTAGGAAACTTACTTTTCTGAGTCTTGATTTCCTCATTCATAAAGCAATACCTACCTTGTAGGTTTGGTATGTGTACTCATGAGATGTGTAAATTCAGTGCTTAGTACAGGGCGTGACACATATCAGGGGCTCAGAAAATGGGAGTATTGTCATTAATCCTAAACCAGGGGGTCTGGGCCAGCCGCGAGGCCATGTGTAGCTCTCGCCCTGCACGTTCCCACCCCCAGTGCACCTCTCAGTACGTTACTGAAATAACAGTCCTCCTTTATTCTCTGGGTCAGGGTACACATATCAGTTCTCCCTTGAGATAATTTCTGTTTCTGGATATGAAACCATTCCATCACTGACATAGACACTATGGGGGCGCAGAGAGAAGAAGGAAACAAATCTGTATATGTGAGGCACTATGCTGCTTTTATATCATGGCACCTGTCCTTGAAGTGCTTGTAATGTGGTAGGAAGGAAAGGCCCGTATGTGTGCAATAATTAGGAAACAATATTAGCTCCATATGATGAAGAGCTGCATTATAATGGCCAGACTCAGCTGAGAGGTCCTTTATTTAATACAGTGGTTAAGAGATTAGGTTCTAGAATCACAAAGACCAGATTCTAATTTTGGTTCTGCTACTAGTGCCTATGTGGCTTTGAGTAAGTTTTCCAACCTTGCTAGGTCTCAGTTTCCTCATCTGGGCTCTTCTGTGAGGATTAGATGAGGCCATGCACTGAAAAGTGCTTAGCACAGTGCACAAAACATAGTGAGGGTTCCCTGAGTGTTAACTACTACTATTATGTGTTGTCTGCATTCAGAAAAAAAGAGCTCACTGCAGCTGTGCTAATCAGAAGGGGTAGGATTCAGATAAATTAAGAAGAGGGGAGAATGCACTATAGATGGAAAACAAAACAAAACAATAGCAGCACAGAGCCAGGGAAGACTAAGGAATGTTTAATGACAGTAGGCTCTATATCGGACTTGAATAGAGAACATGATCTGCGAAGATATGAGGAATAAAGTAGGAACAGCTGAAGAAGTAATGTTGGGACTTGCTTCTTTGTATTCCTCATGTGCCTCACATGATACTTTGCTGAGCAAATGCTTATTATTTGCTACAGAAATTTTTGGCCTTATTATGTGGGCCTATGTCTCTTTAGATAATGAATTTCACAGATTTGCTAATCTTCTGGATTGCTTCCTTGCAGTTTTCTAAAACTATCTGGTTCAAAGCTCCACAAACTGGCCTTTTCTCCTAATATCTTCAGAATCGGTCAGCAAAATCAAGGGAACCTCATCTGTACTGTTTCTTATTGAGAAGATAAAAAGCATTTTTTCCCCTAGCCTTTATCTTCCAGACAAAAGCATCTGCCCCATTCTGACGTCAGAGAGCCTGACTTCACTTTGTGACCTGGAGCAAGTTATTTAACCTCCCATACTTTATTTCCTTGTGTGCAAAGTGAGAGGAATGTGCCAGATACCCATTTATTGCCTCTAGTTCTAAATTCACCTTCCAGTACCTGCTCTGAAACACTGGCTGGTCTCTAAGCATTTCTGCCTCCAGGGAGCATGATCTTAAGCTTTGTCACTAGGGGGCACAACCTCAAATCAGGTTCTTGTGACCGCTTAAACGCATGGGCTGATAAAAATGTTATGGAATTAAATAGGGTAATGATTGTCCAATATTATGAATGCACTGAAGTTTCAAAATTGTACACTTATGTTTAAAATGATAATTTTTAATTGTTAAAATGACCATACTACCCAAAGCAATCTATAGACTCAGTGAAAATCCTATTAAAGTGCCAATGACTTTCTTCTCACAACTACAACAAATGATCCTAAAATTTACATGGAACCACAAAAAACTTCACATAACCAAAACCATCTTGAAAAAGAAAAACAAAGTTGGAAGTATCATGCTCCCTGATTTCAAACTACACTATAAGGGCTATAGTAATAAAAAAAGCATGGTACCAGCATGAAAACAGATGTATAGAGAACCCAGAACTAAACCCATGCATATATGGTCAACTAATTTGTGAGAAAGGAGGCAAGAACATACAATGTCTTTTTAATACATGGTGTTGAGAAAACTGGATGGATACACACAAAGAAAATAAAACTAGGCCACTCTCTTACACCATATACAAAAATAAACTCAAAATGGATTATAGACTTACATATAAGGCCTTAAATCATAAAACTCCTAGAAGAAAACATAAGTAGTAAACTATTGACATCAATCTGAGTAATATGTTTTTGGAGCTGTTCCCTGGATCGAGGGAAATAAAACAAACAAATGGGCTTCATTAAACTAAAAAGCTTCTGCACAGTGAAGGAAACCTTTGACAAAACAAAAAATATATTGATTGGAGAATATATTCACAAAGGAGAGATACGATAAGGAATTGATATTCAAAATATATAAGGAACCCACACAACTGAATAACAAAAAAAAATCCAATCAAAAATGGGCGGAAGACATACAGATGGCCAATAGAGATAGGAAAAGATGCTTGATATCACTGATCATCAGGGAGATAAAAATCAAAACTACAATCAGATACCATCTCACAGTTGTTAAAATGGCTATTATCAAAATGTTAATAAATAACATGTGTTGGTGAGGATGTAGAGAAAAGGAAAAACTTGTGCACTGTTGGTAGGACTATACATTAGTGCAGCCACTGTGGAAAGTAGTATGGAGATTCTTCAAAAAATGATAGATAAGTCTACCATACAAACCAGCAGTTCCATTTTTGGACACTTATCTGAAAAAAATGAAAACACTAATTTGAAAAAATTTATGCACCCCTATGTTCATCGCAACATTATTTACAATAGCCAAGATATAGAAGCATCCTAAGTGTCCACTGATGAATAAATGAGTAAGGAAGATGTGACACACACACACACACACACACACACACACACAATATGGAATATTATGCAACAATAAAAAAGAATGAGATCTTGCCATTTGTGGCAACATGGATGGACCGAGAGGGTATTGTGCTAAGTGAAATAAGTCAAACAGAGGACGACAAATGTCCTATGGTTTCACTTATATGTGGAGTATAAAAAAACAGAACAAATGAGCAAACTAAACAAATAAACAAAAAATGGATTAGTAGAAACAGAGACCAAAGGGGTGGTTGCCTGAGGGAAGGGGGCTGAGGCGAGGGAAGGATGAGTGAAAAAGGTGAAGGGGAGTATCATCAATAATATTGTGATAAGTTCCCACAGTGACAGACAATTACCAAACTTAGTGAGGTGAGTACATTTTAAGGTATACAGTTGTTGAATCACTAATAAAGCTAATATAATGTATACCAGCTATACTTAAATATTAAAAAATAAAATGATAAATTTTATGTTATGTGATTTTTACCTTAAAAAAAAAAAGTAGAGTGTTGTGAAGATGGGACAGAGTTATAAATGGAAAAAGTTTAGAACAGTGCTTGGAAAATAGTGAGTGGTCTAATATATTGATTAATTTTGCTTTATTATTTAGTGGTCCATCCCTGGACTTTGAGCTGCCAAGACTCTCGCACTGTCTTCCTGGTTATCAGAGTCTGGCTGCACTGAAGCTCCATGCTGGTGTGTCTCACTCTGACTCCTCAGGGAGCTAAGCGAATGCCTGTACTCCCATTTCTCCTGAATTGCTCTGGACAGTTGATGACCAGGTAGGTGTTAGGAGTAACTTTGTATAGGAGAGAATGGCTGGAAAGCAGATGGGAGGGAAAGAAACCAATTTAATATTGGGCTCTGTGTCCCAGAGCTCTGGGCTTCTGGCTAAAGTTTAACTACATAATGAACAGCACTTTTGATGCCTGACTATTCTCCCCTGGAGAATAGAACAGCCTCCACTGCTGTTCCCCATGTGATTATTGTGGAGCCCAAGGGGGCAGCTTCCAGTTCCTTCTGGGGAGAGGAGGAGGGTCTCTAGTTGAAGGCTCTGAGAGCTCGGTAGGTAGGTCAGCAGGGCCTGCATGGGCTCATAGGACAGGGATGCAAAGAAAAGTAGCAGGAACCATGTGGTAGAATTTTAAGAAATCCTAGGGGCTGGTCTGGGGAAATCTTTTTTTTAAATTCTCACCCTTCACCCATGGATATGTTCATTGATTTTTAGAGAGGAGGGAGTGGGGGAGAGAGAGAGAGAGGGAGAGAGAGAAATATTGATTGGTTGCCTCCTGTATGCACTCCAGCTGGGGAATTGAACCCATAACCTAGGCATGTGCCCCAACAAGGAATTGAATTGGTAGCCTTTTGGTATACAGGATGACATCCAATCAACTGAGCCACCTGCCCAGGGCGAGGAGGTCTTTCTTTAGGATATAATCATAGATGATTGTGGAGGGAGGGAAACTGGAGAAAGGTGTAGAGATATGAACCAGAGACTTAATTCCTTCATCTTCTTTTTCTTCTTCTTTCTTGGATGTAATACTCCTTGTCCTAACATTGATTTAGAAGTCCAGTATTTCCGTTCTGCACTCTGTCACTGGTACAGAACCCAGCGTTTTCAGATCAGCCCTGACTCAGAAGTTCTCTGTCCTGGGATCTCTCTCTCACCCATTTCCTTGTCAGGTCACTTATCCTAAATCTTGGTTAGGAAAATACGGTCATGAGTCATATCCTCTCCTTACAGCTTCATGTTCAGATGGGGCTGCTTGTGGGGGGATTGTCAGAGAGCGGAAGGGGAGCACGCTACCTGCCTCCCTGCAGAGCTCTGTGTCCTCAGCCTAATGCTGGGGGTGGGGGAACACCAAGAGCATGTACCTTTTGTGATGTGATGACTCTGTCATTTTGTTGCCATTTTCCACTGAGCCCACTCAGGAAGGCTCAAGGAGCAAATGCTTGTGTAAAAAGTAAGAGAAACCAGCTACCTGCTTTTAGAGCCCCCACCTGACCCCACCCTGTGGGGCAGGCACAGCTTGTGAGTGACACTGGTTTGGGGTCCCTGAGCTGCTAGGGTATCCCTCGGAGGATTCCCTTCAGTCCTCCCCTCAGACACTGTTACCAAACATGTTTTTCATCTTTATTAATCTGCTCCTCTTCTCACATTTCTCAGGTCACAGCTGCATTGTTATCTGATGGGCTTGCTGCCAGCTCCGTGAAGCCTGACAGTTACAAAGGGTGCATTAACTGCAGAAGAATATTTATTAGGAAAAATCCCTTTTTATTCTTCTGCCCTTTTATGTGGAGTTAGCCATATCATGCCTGGGTGAGACAGGAGAACTTTCTGAGCTGTGAGCCGAGGTCCTGTATCTGTGTTACTGGCAATGCGGGGGGTGTGGCAACGAGTCTCCCTGATCACCTGGGACCATCTCTCTTCTGGCCTGTCTTGGAGGATCCTGCTCAGTTTCACAGCTCAGAGAGTCTGTAATGTGGCTGCCTTTCTCCAGAAAGAGAAGAATCTGTGTAGAGAATTCATCATTTATAATTATTTTTCAATTTAGTACCACTTTGCTGGGGTTTGTCTAATGGCATTATGGGAGAAAACACATGTTCCAATAGAAAAACGGAGGTAGCAGTGACTTTTCTTATCCACCTATGAAGAAATTCTGCCAATGAGGGAATTCTAAGTCTCCAAGGAAATCAACTAACTTGTGAGAAATTGATTTTCAGTCTGTTATTTGAGACTGTGGTGGTGGGATTGCAAGTCAAAAGTGTTTGTATTTGGCTACTGCAAGCCTGAGAAATGTCCTGATTGTGCCACCCAGAGTCCCTGTGAGGTCCCAGAGGCCATGCTCTGTTAGGGCACATGCACTCTGAGTAAGCTTGGAGGAAGTGTCACTCCCATCCCAGCCTGGAAGCTGCCATGCCAGACCTGTCTGGGCCTGCCAGCTCTGATGTAGCATGGCCCGTGGCAGAGGGGCTAGGTAAGAGGCTCTGGGTGGTGGCCAAGAGAGTGACTTTTGGCTTGTTTTTCTGACGGCAGTCATGACCATCATCTGGAATTGGGCCAGCCTGGGCTCAGGGGGTAATGGGAAAGCTGACAAGTCAGGGTTTCTGGCCTAAGAGTCGGGGTCCCTGGAGTGTGGAGGGAAAAATCACTGTCAGAACAGAAACCAAAGTATTAGAGCTACAAGAGACATTGAAGGTGAAGACCCCTGGTTCACTCACCACCTCTAGAAATCCAAATCCTCTCCTACATCCCCACCAAAGTTGTCACACATGTTTCTACTGTATTCTCTGGTGCGTGGGCTCCTGGGGTCTGCTATGGCTTTTAGAAGGGAAAGTGTCTTTTTAAATAGCTTTGGAGCCATCAAGAGAGAACAGCAGGTGCTAGGATCTTGAGGAGATGTAACTGCTCATTATTTAGCCCTCCATTACCATTTTTCTCATTTACCTTCCCTTCGCACTGGCCCTCTGTGCATAGTTTCTTGGCTATTCTCATTTTTGAATGGAACATCCCTTGCCTCTTTGGTGGACAAGACATGGGGAAAACCCTACTTTAACTTGTTTCTTTCCCATCCCAATGTGTCCCTCTTGACTCCCTGGTTTTGGATAATGGCACCAAGTATTCTGTAAGTCACACAGGCTCCAGAGCCCAGATCAGTTTGACACTTTTCTTGCCCTGCCTTCTGCATCCAGCTAGTTCCCAAATTGAGTGTAGTTTACCTAGGTAATACCTCTTCCATTCATACTTTTATTTTCCTTCTGATTCTGTTCCCGGGTTTTGGTCATCATCTCTCATCTAGGTTACTACAATAGCTTCCTAACTGGACTTTCAACTTTTTCTCCTTCTTAAATTTGTCTGATAATCTGGGGCCAAATTAATCTTCCAAAAGGCTGCAATCATAACCTTTCAGTGTTAAAAACTAACTCTTGTGCCAACCTGAAAATCCTCAAACTACTTAGAAGGGCAGAATTGGAGGTTCTCCTGTCTTTCTCTTCAGCCTTATTCTTGGAGGGACTGTCAGCTTCATGAGGTCAGGGACTTTGTGTGTTTTGTTCACTGGTTTATCCTGTGATCAGCATAGAATCTGAATACAGTGCTTAGAGCCTGGCAGGCAGTGATGCTCCTACTCCCTAAACACAAATGCTGCTACTTTCTATTAGGAATCCTCATGGCTTCCAAAAATTACCCTTCATTCTCCCCACCTCCACCACTGTACATGTTCCCCTTGCCATGCATATCCCATCATCTATGTCTATTGTACTTCTACCGATTTTTCAAGGTTCCACTCAAATTTCACCTTCATGAAGCCCTCTGTCCGTCCTCTCTCTGAGCTGCCATGGTAGTTCGTTTGTATGCTCCCATGGCACTTATAATAGTTCGCCTTTATTTGAGGCCTTCTGATATCTGGGTCTACTAAAGGGACCTTTTTTTATTTTTTTATTTTTTTTTTAATTTTTTTATTTTGGTTTTTCAATTACAGTTGTCCCCTTAAAGGGACCTTTTTTAAATTCAGCTTTTCAAATGCCTAATACGAAGTCTTCCTCTGGAAGATACTAGGTAAAAACTATGGAATTAATAAATGAATATCTACAGGACTGGTAAATCTTTTACTCTTATCTGCAAGCCAGGTTGATTAGTAACCACACATTATTATAGCTTTAATGATGACGAATAACTCTTGAGGCCGATTAACATTCATTTATGCTGCTGCTGCTACTGGGCTGATTAATCAACTCTAATAAATGTGAACAAATTAGCATTTGTTGTCTTAAAGCAAAAATTACCTGAAGGTGAATCCTGTGCCAAGTGGTGAGGGCACTGAGTTGTACAAACTTGGGCTCTGACGGGAGTTGCTATGAATTTGAACCCACGGAGACCTCCAACATTCCCCCAGGTGACTGCTCTCCTGGATCCTCAGAGGATGCATTTCATAGTGATGGTCAGGACAGGAGAAGCCAACCAATTCCACGAATGAGTGCTAATTCCCTTCACCTATTCTGCTTCTCCACTGAGCCTTTGGCCCAGTAAGATTGGTGGCTGTAAGGCTGTGAAGATCTGTGAAAGGCCCCATGGGGAACTCAGTGCGTAGGGAAGGAGAGAAGGTTCTGTTTTTCTGGCAGGAGCTCAGGCCTCAGAGGCTTCTGGATTCCCAATGTCTGTCCTTCTTGGGGTTTTCAGCTCACAGCTCCATCATGTTACCTCATCCCTCTGTGCCTCAGTTTCCTCACCTGCTTTATGGGAGGTTGTAGTTGAGGGTTAAATGAGATAACAAATGTCATGCACTTTGAGAACCAACTATATTATACTATAACTCATTTCATAAGAAGGACATTGACAGTTCCCTCAGAAATTGTAGGCTGGTCCTCAGTTGCCTGCAGTGTGAGAGGCGGGCAAGGTGTCCAAGAATTCTTTTGGGGAGGGGTAGGCCAGCTCCCTGGGTGGCAGCCAGCTTGGGCATTTATTTGAGTTGCCCAGGACACATGATTCTTTGAGCTCAGTGCAGCGGGAACTCTGGAACACCTCCCATCAGTCTGGCCCAGCGCTGGGTAAGGGCCTGGCCTGGTGTCATTTCAAGTTCTGTCTGTGTTTTCTGGGGAGCCGTGGCACTGATATAAAAAAATTTTATTTTCAAGATTTTCATGATAAAGCTGTCCTTATTTGGCAGTGGTGGATTGAGGGGAGCTGGAAGGTATTCTGGGAACCTAATTTCACAGATGGGTGACTAGGAGAGAGGCTCACCCCAGAGCCTCCCTGGGCCTGCCACCATAGCGAAGTGTCAGCAGGGGGCGCTCTGTCACTGCCGTGCCTTCTCTTGCTGCGCAGAGGGTCAGGGTCTGGGGGCCTGAGGAGGGGTTCGAGGAGCGGCCAAAGGGGGCTCTCTTTCATAGGCATATGCTCAAGAGTGGCCAGGTCAAGGGTCAAGGGCTGCAGGAGCCTCGGTTGGAAAAACTAGTGGAAATCCACTGCGCCTGGTGCTCAGGGTTTGGAAGGGTGCTCAGGTTAAGCACACAAAGACAATACACAAATGTCCTGACTTAGGGTGTCTCGGTTAGGAAGAAAGGGATGAAGGGGTATGGTCTCACTAGGACTGGAGCTGCCACAGCTCCTACCTACCTGCTAGAATTGCCCTCCCTTCCTCCCTCACACGGGGCTCCCCTTGGAGGCTGGTTGCAATGTGGGCCAACATGGAACCTGGAGTTCCAAGTGTGCCTTGTGCAAGTGTCTCGTGTCCATGCCCACCGAGCAGCTCTCAGCAGGTGTTTGCCCTGGCCCCGGCCCATCTGCTGCAGCCAAAGACAGAAAGGTTCTAAATGAGAGTGTTTCCAAGTGGGAATAGGTTCTTCTGGACTCAGTTTGACTGTCTTCCTGTAACAGAACCCCTGGGCTGCTTCGATTGAAACAGAACCCATGGGCTCTTTAGTTAGGGGCCCGATTGCCCGCCGCCAGAATTATAACTCCCAATACCAGAGTTTGGTGAAAAGAAAAAGAATTGTTTATTTACACATAGTTCTGCCTCCCCCTCCCAGACGTGGCCAGTCTTAGGAAAGTCAGAAACACCGTTTCCCTACTTCCTAGGCACAGTTCAGCTTTACCAGTAGCTGCCTATCACTCAGTTCTGATTGGGGAGGTCCTTTCTGTGCTGTGGTGCCCTCCAGCTCTCAATGCAGAACCGCCTTGATTCTCAGCCTCCTTGCAAACTGCCTTCTTCCTGCAAACCGCATGGATCTCCTCTCCTTCTCAAAGCAGTCTGGCAAGAGCCTCTTCTTAAAGCAGCCTGGAGATCCTTTCACCAAGCCAGATGGAGGGAGCCCACAAGAGCCAGAGAGTGAGGGTGTGAGGGCCAGAGAGAGCCTGAGAGAGAGCCTCCTAGAGCCAGAGCCAGCCCAAAATATGTCTGCAGCTGCTTCTCTTCCTCCCTGCCTCCTCTCTCCCCCTCCGTCCTCTCACACAGTGGGTGTTGCAAACAGTTCTGACCATTCACAGAACCCTACGTAGGCTCTGTCTGCTTCTTCCGTACCATCCCACAGTCCAAGACCCCTCCCAGACCTGAGCCTTGGAAGTAAAGCAGATCTTTGCAACAATGTTTCCAGCCACTAGCTCCAGGCATGCAAGGGCACCCTGAAAGCTGCTTCCTGCTCCCTATCTCCCAGCGGCAAACTCTGGGGTTTGTTTTTGGACTCCCCTGTTTCTGTAACATTCCCACACACCAGACACCTAGCCTCAGACAGGGAAGAGATGAAGATAAGATAAAGGGCGACAGCTCTCCCTCCCAGAATTTGTGGTGGCCATTGGGCATTTAGGGAGACAGATGTGTGTGCGCGCGTGTGTGACCCCAGGACTCTCTGGGTAGGGGCATGGGGTGAGTGACATGAATGTTCACCTTTTGTGGGTCTTAGGCTCAGGTGGGACTAGTGTTTTCCCTTTCTCAGGAGGCCACAGGGCCACTTCTCCTCTACCTGTTTCATGCTGGATGAAGCCCTGGGCAGCCCAAGGACAGGACGTTAAGATTTTAGTGAGTCCTGCATGTGTGAGAGATGAGACCGCCTGGGGTGAGTCCAGGCTTTAGAGCAGGAGGAGGCAGGAGGTGTGAGAGGCCGAGGTCATTGCTCATGGGCAGGTGGGGAAGAAGCCAGGTAAAAGTGGGGCCATGTGGTCTTATCCAGAGCCACTCTATCTTTACTGGTGACTTCCGAGACAAATCTCTGTGCCTCGGACATTAGCACTGAGATTGAGATTAGGCTGTAGGGAGGGTGGTTGGCTCAGAAGTGGGGGAAGGATTTGCTGAATCTCTTTTTGAAGATCTCTGGGACCAGGAGGACTCTCTCTGCCTCCTTCCTCTTTGGGGTCAGAGAAGAGACCACTGGCTTGGAGCAGTTTAAGAGAATCCTGCTAGATAGAGGTGGCAGTGGAAGGTAATTAGAGATTCCCTTTTGGTGAATAGAGACGGGACCGCCTTCCTGTTTGTGATGAAATTTGCAGTGAACCACAGAGTTTCAGAGATGGAGAGAGGCTGACCTTCCTTCAGTAGCTTTTGTGCTCTGTAATCCCATGAGCTTGATGTCATAGGTAACAAGAAAAATCAGCTCCTCACCTTTTGTAGGGCTCAGAGTGTAGCATTGCTGGTGAAGCCAACCTCACCTTCTCTCTCCTGCAGCCTGGGCAGTGTGGACACTTTGCCGTGTGGACACTATTTAATGTGTGGCTCAGTGGGAGCCCACAGGGTCATCCTGCCCTTCTGCACACACAAGTGCAAATCTAAACTTTATCTTTGCAAATCTCTTGGCTACCTCTGCTCACTGGAGACAAAATAACCCTTGACTTGTCCAGTTTGGAGTTTTCAGACCAGCATGGAGCCAGGTACAAGGTCGAGTCTCCCCATCTGCATCCAGGGAACATTAGGTAAGAGGGGTGGCCCAAGTGCTCAGGTCAACATACCTAGTTATGTCATTTCTTCCTTCTCTGAGCCTTCTTATGACTTCCCACTGCTCATAGATAGAGATCAAAACCTTTTAGAAAGTCTGCAAAGCCCCACATAATATGGCCTCCTAAAGAAAGATGCTCTCAGACCCACCTTAGATCATTCTCTGGATTCTAGCTACTAGGGATCTTTTAGTTTCTTGATTCTGTCATGCTCTTTCCAACCTCAAGGCTTTTGCATGTGTTGCTCCTCTTTCCTGGCATGCTCTCCCCTCTCCATCCCATTCTTTATGTAATCCCCTCTCATCCTTCAGAACCCAGCCTAGGTGTCACTTCTAAGGTAGTCTTCCCAGACCTCTCAGACTAGGTCCTAGCATATGCTCTCAAAACCCATGATAGCATTTACCACAATAATAAATACTTGGAATTGTGTAAACTGATTATTTTCTCTTTCCTCGCTAGAATGTAGGCTTCATGAGGCTAGTGTCTTTGAGTTTATCTTGTTCACCTCCCAGCACAGTGCCTATTATGAATTAGATACTCGATAAATATGTGCTCAATGAGTGAATGAATGGGGTCACCAGGTTGCCAATGGCATCCCTCCCAACTTCCAGTGGACAGACTCCAGTCCCAGATGGTATGGATGCTGTTTTATGTTCTTACCCATCAAAGAGGAGAACCAGAGGTGGGCTAAGGAGTTCTATATGCAGCACCTGTGATTTTTGAAGCTCAGCTTTTGTAAGATGCTTTCATCTCCTGTTTTATCTCCCGCTGCTAAAGTAGGGTCCATTCTTCACAATTCGTAGCCTTCTGGTACATGTGTGAAAAATGTGACTTTCTCCAGGCAAAGTCCAGTATGCTACCTGGTCCAGGGAAGGTTGTTGGCTACTATCTCCTGAGTGACAGTGCCAGAGCTAGGCTTCTGAGCTCGGTCTACACTGCTCAGAATGAGGTTGAGGAGCAGCTCATTTGGACTGCTTGGATGGTTTGGGACAAAGCTTTAACATCTCCCGGAGAAGTCAGCATCTGGTTTCTGCAAGTCCTCCAGGACATTGCATCTTGAGACCTAGCTCAGGGGCAGCAGAGACACCTGCCTGTGAACTTGCCTTACTCTAGAGAACTGGATGGCAGGTTGCTGGCTGAGCTCTGTGCACCTCCAGACCACTCCAGTTGTCTGTAGTGGGCATGCTCTACTCCCAGCTACTCCCTCACCTCCCTTGCGGACACTTCCCTGTCCTTGGGCTCCCCTCTTGCTGAGTCAGCAACACCCCCCCTGCTGTCTTGGCCTTGTGCAGCCAAGCTAAGCCAAGTCTGTTACAATGAGTCGGTTGATTTGGAAGCTCACATCCTGTACTCTTTTCCAATGTGACATTAGCCAACTGGCACCCAGTTATGAAGAACAACCCTGGGAACTGAGGCTGGTGAGGACTCACGGCCCTGCACAAGTCAACAGTAGGGGCCGTGCTGAAGGGAAGTCTGTCCTGCTGCCAAACCTCTCTCTCTGCTCCATCTTGGTTCCTGTCTAGCAGCACATGGCTCTGGCTGGCAGTCAGCAATCCACTGCTGGTGCTTGTTGGTGGTTTGGCTCTCCTCCATCTAGCCAGGGCATTTGGATCTTTTTCTTATGTTCTGTTTATGAGCTTGGGAAGCAAGCCAGTAGTTCCCTTGGAAATTGCCTTCATCGATGTTATTTACCATACTAGTCCCAAGGGAGGCATGTTTCTTTATTTTTTCCACATTGACACCTTCTCTTGTTCCTGGCTCAATTACAGAAACCTCAGCTAGTACCAGTGCTGTGGGGAGGGGAAGGGATGAGGGGGCACATACAGGAAATAGGGTTAGTTTGGTCACCAGTGCTGGATGAAGCTTTAAGTCAGCCAAGAAGGGAGTTGTCACAGGCCTATTTCTTGGATCTTGGATTGATTGGCTGTGGCTTATATCAGGAACCCTCTGGTGATTCTGTGAGCACCTATACTGACGACCGCTATTATGGGTAGAATTGTGTTTCTTTGCCCTCCCCCTACTTCAATTCGTATGTTGAAGTCCTAACCCTGAGTAGCTCAGAATATGACTGTATTTGGAGATAGAGTCTTAAAAAAGATAAGTAAGGTAAAATGAAGACATATAGGTGGGCCCTAATCCAATATGACTAGTGTTCTTATGATAAGGGGAACTTAGAGCCCTAGTTGGTGTGGCTCAGTGGATTGAGTGCTGGCTTGCGAACCCAGAGGTCGCTGATTCGATTCCCAGTCAGGGCACATGCCTGTGATGCAGGACAGGTCCCCAGCTGGGGACGTGCAAGAGGCAACCAGTTGATGTATCTCTCACACATTAATGTTTCTCTTTCTCTCTGTCTCCCTTCCTTCCTTTCTCTCTAAAAAGAAATAAATAACACTTTAAAAATAAATAAAAGATATAGCTTTAAAAAAAAAGAAGAGGTGGAGATTAGAGAAAAGACCACATGAATATCTGTTATTTAGGAAACCCAGTCTTCGTTTAGGCCATTCTAGCAAATGAACACAATCTTCTCCAGATATAGCAAAGGTTTGCAAAAGGGCCAAGAGAGCAGTAGCTGAGAAGGTTTTATTTTGACTGGTTCCATGGGGTCTCAAGATTGGTAGATCCCTCTGGCTTCTCCAGTACTCTCCTCTTCCGGCAGCCACCAACCTCATCTTGTTTTGGGTGTTTATCCAAAAATCTACCATTATTGATGGCTAATCAATAATGCATTTCTTCTCTTATTTCCTCTTTATGAAAACCTTACGATAAGAGCGCAGAATTTCACTGTTGCCCAGGATGGTGCAGAAGAAAGACACAAAGCTCATTTCACTGCAGCATGTAGGTGCCACGACAGCAGTCAGCAGAGGGATACAGGAACACAACAAAAGGCAACCTGAGCCTGCCTGAGGAGGTCATGGAAAGCTTCATGGAGGTGATGGCACAGCGGGAAGGAAGTCTGCTGCTTCTACAAAGGTGGAGAGTTGATCTTGTTCACCTTCCCTCACCCCTGGAATCTGGCATAGTACTTTGCACATAGTAAATGTTCATCTAGTTTGTTGGGTAAATGACTATCTTGAAGTATCTTCCAGCTTTATGATTCCATGATTCTGTGACCTCAGAGGCCCACAGCAATCAGATTCTGGAAGGTGCTACTGGCACACAGTGTGAAGATGAACAGATACGAGGGGTTGTAGTATGCAAAGTCATGTATAAGCAATTGAATTGGAAGTGAGAGAGGAGAGCATAATGTGCTTCCCTTCTTAGCATTTCTGAGAGAATCCTCAGGCATAACAACAGGAACCCAGCCAGTGCACCTGCCCCACTTGCATGATCAGAGGCGACATCTCACTCTCCACAGAGCAAAGGTTGGTCAATCTCCTCACAGCTGTTTCCCGTAGAGAGGAAAGCCCCTAAGTTCCCAGGCAGTGTAAACTGACCGTGTGTTTATAAAATACACCCTTTGGCCCAAGAACATGAACAAGCCTCAGATGCACAAACTGACAGCTGCTTCAGCAGGGATTCAAGATGCTTGGAAGCAGGGAGGAGTGTGGGAGAGAGAATGGTTGAATGCCAAATCAGCGTGGCTCTTTTCTGGAGAACACCCAAACGGATCTAAAACTGAAGTTCAAAAAAAATAAACATACAAACCTTTTGAAAACAAATAGTGCCAGACATCTTTTAAAACTGAGTGGTTGACCCCCAGACAGTGCTAGGAAGGAGTGGGTGCCAACCACCCAGCCCCCAAAGAACTAGGGGTGGCTCATTCCTCCTGTCAGAAGGCTCCAAGAGTTTAGATGAAAACCCTTTCTGCCTAGCTGTTGAAAGATGGAACCGAAAGAGTCACTTGTGAGAGGATGGCAGAGAGAGGAGGGCTGTCCCCTCCCTCTACAGATGGTGTGGGGCCTTCAGATGAGCTGTTTGTTTCATGCTGAGCTGAGCTCACCTGGGCAATGACTATGTGACAAGAATACCAAGCTTGGTCCAGATCAGCAAAGAGAGCACAGGAAGAGGAAGAGGAAGAGAAGCCAAGGCAGCCATGCAAGGCAGTGACTGGCAGAAACCTGGTCAGAACTGCTGGTTAATATTATGCTTAGTCCTTCGATCAGACCTGATAAAATCTTGACAAGGGCAAGCTCTTCTAGTCAATCTCTCAGTATATATAAAAAAAGCTGGCATAAGGCAGAGTTTTAGGAATCACCAAACTCTGTCCAAAATGTAGGCCCACCCTCCAACTGCATGGGGGCCTGAACCCTCAGGTTAAATGAACATACGGCAAATCATGTGCATGCTGAAGTCCTCAAGATCTTCCTGGGACTCAGGAAAGGCTGGAGGACTGGTTTCCTTGAAAATGTACGCAAAAGAATTCACTGCAGGCCCAGTGAGGTTACTGATCTTGGGAAAAACATTGATAATTGGAATAAAAATAATAACGACTAGTTATTGAGCACTTGATCAATCTGCTCAGACACTGTGCTAGGCATATACAGTATCTCATTTAATTCAATCAAAGAACATTATTATCCCTTTCTCCATGTGAGAAAATGAGGTACAAAGAAGTCAAATGGCTTTGTCAAGTTCACAAAGTAAATGGTGGAGCCAGAATACAAATCCAAGAACTCTGACCCCGAAACCTACATTCTTAACAGTCATAGTGTCCTGTCCTGGCAGATACCTTCTGTGCCTCGTGCGGGTTCAAGGTGTGCTGGGATATTGAAGTAGAACCAAAGTGTACTCTGGATCTCCCTGAAGTACCCCAAATTATTCCAGTCCATCGATGTGACTCATGGCTTCTCAAATTTGTTCTTCTGACATGACCTCAGGGAGTCAGAGTCCCCTGAAATCTGGGGACCTCAAGTGAGGCATACCTTACCTAGGATTAAATGTAATAATATAACCAGGTGAGAGAGGGGTGGGGGTGGGGAGGGACATATGTGTATATATATATATATATATATATATATATATATATATATAGAGAGAGAGAGAGAGAGAGAGAGAGAGAGAGAGAGAGAGAGAGAGAGGGAGAGAGAGAGAGAGAGAGAGGGAGAGACAGAGACAGAGAGAGACAGGGAGAGGAAATGAATGAGACTCAGTTCTTTCTATCTAGGGGCCCAGAAAGGGACCAGCAGAGTTCCTATAGACCAAATCTATACAACCTCATTTTTATACCATCATTAATACTCAAACCTTCCCTTTCTCACATCCTCTGAGCCCTGTGTCTTAATTGCTAGACATCTTAGGTTGCTCAATTGGAAAATATCCTGAAATTTAACAACAAAAGAGCTTCCGTGTTTCACTGTACTTCTAACTTCTGGGCCTTTGGCTCCTCTACATCCTCTCCCCCAACCTCAGAACTGCATGTGGATCCCTTCCAGCTCTGGGACCAGGTGCACTTTCATTCTGGAGGCCAGGTTGGCTGTGTCTTGGGAAGTTGTTGGGCTGGCCATTTGGAGAGGCCGTCCCTAGGTCACATGAGGCCACAAGCCACACCTGCCTCCTTGTCTCACCATTTTTCACAGCAGGAGATGCATAGAGAATCCCAATCTCTCTCTCTTTCTCTCTGCTCACATCTACTCAGCCTGACCTCTGGAACCTAACCTCAAGTCAGGAGGACATGATTCTTTTTAAATGAAAAGAAAAATCCCTAATTGTTTTAATCCTCTGTCCTTTCAAACCCCCTACACAGTGCTATCTTTTATACTTACCGTCTCTGACTTCTCAGTAAACATTAGCATCAAGGTGACTGGTATTACCAGTGTATAAAATGAGGGAGCCTAAAGAGGAATGAAAGAGAAAAAGAATGCTTGGAGGAGTAAGGAGTGATCAAAATTAGGTTCCTTCCTCTTGGGCTGGCAGAACACACAGTGAACTGGCAGACCAATCACAGGGTTTTACTGAACAGGGCTGATTCTGCACTCTGCACTGGGGGTGAGGCAGGTGGTCACCCCCTCCACCTCAAGCTGAGTTCCAGAAGAGTTAGTCCATGTTAAGGGTACCTTGAAAGTGAAATCTGATTTCAGAGCCAGGTAGGAAGTGGGTTTGTGTGCATAGCCATTTATGCTTTTCAGCTATTTCTTCCTCTCAAAGGATATACGACTTTGTATTCTTTTGTCTTTTCCAGAACAGTCTGACCATCTCTCCCCAGGCCCCCCAATGACCCCCACAGTTAGTTCTCTTTGAAGTGCTTATGTCCCCCCACCCCCTAGGGCTGGGGAAGGTGGAAGCATCTCCTGAAACCCCAGGCTTGAGTTTCCCTTGGTGAGTACTGAATTGGCAGCCCATGCAAATCAGTTTTGCCTGGAGATCTTCTGAGAAGAAGGGAAGCTCAGAGGCATTGATCATCCCTGAATTCTGGGAAGCTGCGTTTTTTCTTTACCCGCTGCTTTTAAGTGACCTGGATCTCATTATAGATACTGACATGGGGTGTGATTCTGAGGGGGCACCTGAGAAATGGGAACTTGGTTGCTTGTTGTCTTTGAGGGTTGGTAGGAGAGAACCACAAGCCTGTCCAGATCTTATTTCCTCAGGAAGGGGGCAGGAAAACAACATAGGGAAGCGGCTGCCCAGGCGAGAGCCCCACCTTGTATCTTCACACCACACACCCACGTGTGGTGATGTTGCCGTTTTCTATGAAGATGAAAGTGGAGGGTGAGGCACACCAGGGATTCCCTGAGCCTCCCTTCCCCCCCCGGATGGGGAGGTTAACTGGGACTGTCTGGCCAGCCCGTGGGGGTAGCTAGCTTAGCAGTTAGGACTGTTCATCTCCACCCTGACTGCTTTCTCTGGGTGGGGCTTGAGGAACGCGGGAAAAGCTGGGCTGCCTTCACACTCTGGAAGAGGCAATCCATGACCAAAACCTCGTTAAATACACACTGTGTTTCTGCCTGGTGCTCTGGGGAGTCCAATTAAATACAAGACACCCTGGCCCACATGAAACATCATAAAAATTGCGTGGAGAGACCAACCACCAAAAAAGAAAAAAGAAAAAGAAAAGTTAAATAACATACAATACACACACATAAATCACACTCAAGAGCTGTTACAAGTGGTACATGACTAATTGGCACATGAAAGACGAGTTCACTTTCGGTTTGCTCCCACACTGACATTTTGCTGAACAAATGGAACAGAAGGATAGCACACTGCAGCTAGCTGAGCTGGAGGAGGACAGGGGACGGGGTGCTCAGAGGTGGCAGCACGTCATGGTGGGAGCTGCCTCCACTTGTCCCCTGTACTAAATCAAAAGGACTTCTTCAGGGCCAACTTTGCCATGCTCTCAGACGGCCCTGGTTATATCTTCCTACAAGACATCAATTATACCTGTTCACATCTGCTCTTTTTTTTTCCATCCCTACTGCAGGAGCTTCCTCCATTATTCACCACGACACACTTTGATGCATGCCAGCAGCAGCTTCTCTGTTAATATCTGGGCCAGGCCACTCCTTTCTCAGGCCCTTTGGGTGGATTTGCACTGAATTATCAATGAACATTAAATTTAAAGCATATTGGTTTGGGAACAAATCCCAGGTCTGTTGTGTGACTGGGACCATAGGCCTCAATTTTCTCATCTGTAATGTGGCTACAAAAAGGATATTTTTAAGAAGTTTTTAAACATCCTTACCTGAGGATATGCTAAGGGGGGTGGGGATAGAAATTGATTGTCTGTCTCCTGTACATGCCCACACCAGGGATCGAACCTGCAAACTAGGTATGTGCCCTTACCAGGATTAAACCCATAATCTTTTGGTATACGGGACCCATCAACTTGGCTACCTGGCCAGGGAAAGGATATTTTTATTGTATGACTATTGTGAGGAACGACAGGGATTGTGAATGTGGCATGCCTGGTGTGTGTCTTCTGGAGTCTATCGCTGTGTGAAAATTTACTGAAGTCTACATAAAAGCGGTACTGTACTTCTCAAACCTCCATATGCATTCAAATCACCTGAGGATCTTGTTTAAAAATGTAGATTTGGATTCAGTAGAACTAAGTGGACCTGAAATTCTCTATTTCTGGCAAGTTCCCAAGTGATACAGATGTTACTGGTCTAAGGACCACATTTTGAGGAGCCAGGTACTGAAAGACTTGATGATCAGAATCTTGCATTTCCCGGATTTTCTCTGGTGCCAGCCCTACTGTGTTTCTCCTACTTACTCTGACTCTTGCTTTCTCTGTGTTTGGAACCTCCCGCCTAGCCTTTCTAGTCTTTTTTGTCACCCCGTTCACCTTTTTGGCACTTCAGTCTACTTTCCCCTCTTGCCTCTGACTCTACTATTTACTCTGTTTGACTCTGCCCTCTAGAGCAGCATCATTGCTCACACTGACTACTCTCCACCCTCTTTAATGTTTCTGGGTTAGTCTCACAAGCTTTCTTACAATTTTCCCAAGATCACCTGTGGCTAAAACCCATCACATTATCCTTTCCCTCTGGGCTGCTAGGAAACTCATAGTTAAGTTTTATAGTGAATTTTAGCAGTAGTCTCTTCCCAAGTTTTCTGATCAAATTAGTTTCCATGTGCCATCCTTTCCTCCTTTTATGACTTGGTTCTTAAATAATTTATTTTTTGTCTTATTGTATATATTGCAGTTTGCTAGTTGAGTGATATTGGACTTAACCTCCCTGGGATTCAGTTTTATCCCCTATGAAGTGAGGGTAATAATGGCAGTTACCTCATAATTAATATCTGTAAAGTCCTTACAACAGTGGTTTGCACATGGTAAGGACCACATGAGTGTCATTTATTGTTGTTGTTGTTACTTTACAAAATGCCTCAAATCTTTCTGAAAATTGAGATGGGTATAATTATCATCATCATCATCATCAGAAAAGCCATGTTGATATTAATGTGGTAGACAATATATCATGAAATTATCATATTATACTGGAATACTTGAATTATGGGATATCTTTCAAGTTAGAAATAAATTTAGAACAAATTAAACCAAATGCAGTGAATAGTAAACATTACAGTATATACTTTCTATATTCTAAAATTAGATATTTCCAAGATGGGTTGAAATGAAATGGAATTTGTCCTTCCAAACTCCACTGATGTATTATGTACCTTCCACACCATAAATGTGCTTACGCAGTCATGACTAAAGCAATTTTATTGAAACTTCTCACTTCTCTTTTGCCCTTGCTGTAGATTTCCAGTCCATTATAGCTCCTGATTCTTGGACCTCACCTCTTATTAGCTGACCCAACTCATTTCTTAAATCTAAAGATTAAATTCAGCTGACCTGATTTAACTCTGCTGCCTTCTCTGGCTTGTTGCATTTCTGTTTCAGGAAATCATCCCATTGGATTCCACTTCAACTCCTACAACTTTATTAGATGGCTTTCTGGAGTTCTTGCCATTCCTACTCAATACACGTGATTGATTCCCTGATTCATTCACTCAATGAAATTTATTTTATATTTATTCTGTGCCAATCAGTAATATAAGTACCAGGGAATATAGAAGTAAACAAAACAAAGTTATGGCCCTCATGCAGCTTACATTTTAGTTGAAAGAGACAGACAATAAAGAAACTAATGCATGCTATGCACTCTACATTCTTGCTACTCCACGTGCTGTCCATGGGCCAGTAGCATGTTGAGTTGGAAATGCTTACTAGAAAATCAAGTAGCTATATCGAGGAGGCAGTTGCTTATATGAGGTAAAGTTTATTGAAGACATTGAATGGACTTTAATGATCACTTGTTACAAACACCTCAGTTTGCAGATGAACAGGCTGAGTTTGTGTGATGCAAAGAGGCCTTGACCAAGGGCACACAATTGATTGGGTGTAGAGCATATTTTTTGTTTTTGTTTTATGCTTCATTACACATTATCATTTCTTGCATGGTTTCTAGGTCAATAAATTATTAAGGCAAGTTTACTTATTTAGGAGAATTTCCAAACCTTATGTGGTTATGGAAATGTAGGAAAAGTCATCAATAATATTTCCCATTAAAGCCTCATTTTTGGGTTAGTGGGCTCATGGGTTTGCTTCCAAGTGGCAATTCTTGAATCTCTGATCACAGGACTCTTAAGGGTGAGGGATAGTAATGGTGCAAGTTTCCTTCTAAGACACTACAAACTGAGAGTAAGAAAGGGTTTCAGAAAGACTCATCTATTCATTTACAAATAAGGAAACTGAGGCCTAGACAAATTAAGTTACTAATTCAAGATCCCACTACAGATTAGTAGCAGACTGAGACCAGAGCTGTCTCCTGACTCGTGGTGCAAAACTTAAGATTTAGAGTTGGAAAATCAATGAACTCCCATCATTTCCACTCGCCATACCCCTGACCTTCTTTAGGTCTCCACTTCTGCAGGTATGTGACGCTGTGCACTACCATCCCTGTATAACTCCACTCTTCATTTGTAAAATGAAGTTGATCACATGGAATAATTTACATAAAGTTGTTTTATAAAACTGCTTTTCCTCCTACCCTCACACACAGTGTGTCTTCTGTACATCAATCCAAAAGAGAGGGAGTCATCAGAATCCAAACTGAGTCCCCCACCAGGAAGGGGACTCTGATCTGTGAGGCTCATGAAAATATCATCAGCTCCTTTTTCAGCTCCCTTCACCTGCTAAAGGGGTGATTTAAAAACCTTTCTCACTTCCACTTCTATCACTCTTAGAGAAAATATTACCTGTTGAATGCTTTTATTTCCTGTAACTCCAACTGACAAACATTTATGTAAACGCTCCTCTTTCTGAAATGGCATTAGCCTGCCTCTTCACTTGATCAACTCCAATTCCCACTTACTTTCACAGCTGAATGCTCAGAGGTCACTGCACCTGCCCCTATCCACCTCCGCTGGCTATTGGGTGCCCATTTTCTCTTCTTCCATAGCTCCTATGTGTCTTCTATCAAGCATGAGTCCCATTGTCTTCCATATTTGTTTACTGGAAAGCTTCCCTCTCTAGAATGTAAGGATTCTTTTTATCTCTATAGTTACCCATAAGTGCCTATGGCACACAGTGTGTTCTCAACAAATATTTTTTGATAGATGAATGCATGCATGATGCTTACTTTGGTTTCCCTGAAGATGATGTCATTAGCTTCTGTTTTATCATTTCTGGTACAGAAGAGTCTCCAGGTAGTCTAGGCTGCCTTTGCACCTCCCAGCCTCAGGCAGAAATGAACGAAGGCAGAGCTGCTCTGTTTTGACTAGGCCCCAGCTGTGCACTTACTCTCTCAGGTGGGGCAGGTGAGGATGTTGAGGAAGACTTCTGGAGGATGCAGGCCTGGCCTGGCCAGTCACTAGAAGCTCCTGGTTCTTGCAGCAGCGAGCCTGCTCAACCACTTAGTTCTGCTGGGAACCTTCCCTGAGGGGCTCAGCAGCCTCTGCCCTCAAATCATCTTCTCCCAGGACATGGGACTCTGAGTATGTCATGTGTGATAGTTTGTATCAGCAATGAAGACACAAAGAAAGTGGAGAATCTAAGAGAGATGGGAGAAGAAGAGGAATGATTTCTTGCCTTCTATCACTGCATTCATTGGGTGTGGTCCAAGCTCCAGTGACGCTGCAAACAATTTCCACTTGTCATCTGGGATACCCACCTGGTCTACAACATGACCTTGGAGGCTTAGGATAGGAAGGCTAGATATTATATGAGCCTGTCACCAATATTGGTGGAGAGGGCTTTAGCCTTCTTTCACTTGCTCTGACAGAGCTCCTTGACCCCAGCCAGCACTGCTGTCCTGGCTGTAGAGGCCTCCACGCCCTTTCCCATCCTAATTCCCACACACTTCACTTTCCCTGCATTTCTGATCTGCCTCAAAAGCCATGTGTCCCGAGAATAAGGCCCTGTGGTTAAGAATTGGTACTCTACTGGCCATCTGATCTGGGTGCAAATTCTGGCCCTACCATGCACTGCTGTGAAAATTACTTATCCTCTCTGAGAATTAGTTTTCTCATCCAAAATGTGGCAAGTATTATCCATTCATAGGGTTTTTGTGAGGATTATATTAGGTCAGCAATTTCCAACTGGTGTGCCACAAGAATTTTTAAAGCATGCAATATCTGACTATTTAGACAGGGACACTGACTTCTTTTCCCTTAGATTGTCAAATTAAAAAAAAAAAAAAGACAACAGCCAACACATCCGGTGTGAATGAATCAAAATTATACCTTTTCTTTTTTTTTGTCAGATTAGCAAAAACTATATTTTTTGGTGTGTTGCAGAATTTTAGCAATTAGTTTATATGTGCTGTGAGATGAAAAAGGTTGAAAATTGCTGTATTAGATAATGTTTATAAAGGGGTTAGCATATTTTGAGCTTTCAACAAATAGTGACTCTTATATTGTTTTGTAACTATATCTTTCTTTGACCCACCTTTCAGAAATAATCACTCTTTCTTGGTGTTGCCGCAGAACATTTTAATAATAATATATATAATAATATGCTATGTATAAGCTATATGCTATGTATGTATAGTATATACTCATATAATATATGTGGTATACTATATGTAGTATATATGCTATATAGTGTATGTACAGTATATACTTATATAGTATATATATGGTATACTAGATGTAGTATATACTAATACTATATATTTAATAATATATAAAATATATAATATAATAATTATAATAGTAGTATTAATAACTCTTATTAAAAGCTTATGTACAGTGTTTTATGAGTTTTATATGTATTAATTCACTGAATCCTCACTAGATAGGTATCTGCATTTTTAGATGAGAAACTGAAGCACAGAGAAGTTAAGCATCTTGCCTAAAGATATGAAGTTAGTAAGAGGAAGAGCACCATTTGAAGCGAGGTGAACTGGCGCCAGTGTTTGAGCTAGCTATATGTGGGATTTTCACTCATCCCTGGGCTATGAGTCTCATGGTGCATTGCCTGTGTCTGAATCAACCTTGCAACCTCACCAGAGCCTTGCTCCGGGTTTGCAGTGGTCTTGAAATGGCTGTACAAAGCAGATGCCATCAGAAAACATATCAGCTCTCGAGCAGCTAATAGCCCGGGAGGGAGGATGCCAGTTTCCTGGTTCCCAGACCAGTGGCCCAGTTCCCAAAGTCCTGGCCTCCTGCTCATTTCTGATCCAACTCAATAGGCTATATCTGAGCCTGGCAGCAGATGGCAGATTTTTTTCCCCCAGGAAAAAACACTTAGAGTATACAAGGTGAGCTATGCTGGGACAAAATGATCACCAAGCTAATTAGAATAAGAAAAATAAAGGTTCGTTTTGCAGCTAGGGACTGTATTTGAGGCATGAACAGAGGTAAGACATGGGCACACACATGGAATTAATGATGTGGTGGTTGGCCAATAAAGAGAGATGATACCCATGATATTATCTAAGAAAACAACCTTTTTGGGCCGGCAGGGCCCTGGTGAGCCATCTGCCCTTGCTCCATGCTAAGCATGGCAAGACCTGACTGTCATTGGAAAATCACTATCTGCACCAACACCAAAAGACAAGGATGGTGTAGTGAAGTGAGCATAGGATTGTTAACAAGCACTTAAATCTTCTGATCTGAATTTTTCCCTGATCTAAAGTGAGGATAATAATAGAATTCATCTCATGAGTTTGTTGGGAGAAAGTGAAATATCATCCATTGTGGACAGTGGTAAAGATACCTTATATCTGAAGAACATTTTAATAATAATAAATAAATAACAATAATAGCAAAAATAACATCTAACCTACATATAGCATTTGCTATATGCCAGAAACTCTTATAATTCCTTTATGTATATTTAATCCTCACAAGATTATGAGATAGGTAGTCCTATATTTTATAGATGGAAAACTGAGACACAGAATGGTTAAGTAAATTGTTCAAAATCACACAGCTAGTTACTAGCACAGCAGGCATTCAAATGTAGACAGTCTGGTTCCAAGTCTGTGCTCTTAACCACCAAGTTGTTAAGGTGAAAGTGAGCATGTGTATTTATAAACCACATCGACATCCATCATCTTAAGTAATCTTCCCTGCTCTCTGAACAGATGAACTCCTTGGCATGGGGGAAATTGGACCATTCTTCACTTCAGCTGCATCTACCTTGTAAGGAAATGCCTTGAATCTATTATAGATCCCAAACATTAAGAAAGCTTTCCTGAAGCTTGCAGAAAACTATCAAGTGGGTCATCTTTTGTTTTACATGTCAGCTGGATAATCTCTTCAAATTCTCTGTGTTCTCACTGTTCTGATATCTCAGTGTTCATGAGAATCCCAAGTAGCTGACCCTGACTGAAGTGGAGGTGACTCGATAAATCAGATCACAGCCCTGGCCAGTGTGGATCAGTTGGTTGGGCATTGTCCGGCAAACCAAATGGTCATGGGTTCGATTTCCAGTTGGGAAACATGCCTGAATTACGGGTTTGGTTCCCATTTGGGGTGTGTGCAAGAGGCAACTGATTGATGTTTCTCTCTCCATCAATGTTTCTCTCCTTCTCTTTCTTCCTCCCTTCCCCTCTATCTAGAATCAATAAAAGAAAAAAAGAAAAAATAATAAATTGAATTACAAATATTTTTTAGGCATTTACAACATGCCCAGCACTGTGCAGGGGCGTGGATACATGATGAATAAAAGAAGCAGGATTATGGTCTCTGTCCACAAAGAGATAGAAGTCTAGTTGGAAAGATCAAATGGATCAAACAATAGGTTAAGATAACAAGGTAATACCATGAGGTAATAATGTGATAACACCTGAAATTGTTCAGTGTTGACAATGAGGCTGTATGAGATGAGAAGAACATATTGGATTGGCCAAAAAGTCTGTTTAGTTTTTTCTATAAAATAAAAGACACATTTTTCATTTTCACCAATAACTTTATTGATTTGGATCTTTTGAGTATGTTGGCTATCTCCTCATAACATTGACTTTTCTCAATTAATGTCTCGATTTGATTGCTATCAACTTCAAGTGGCCTACCTGGCTGTGGACTATTGTCTAACGAGAAATCTCCAGCATGAAACTTCATAAACCACTTTTGACACGTTCAATCAGTCCCAGCACCTTCTCCATACACTGCACAAATCTTTTTTTGCATTTCAGTTTTTTTTTTACCTTTCTTGAAATAAAGCATAACATACTGAAATGTTGCTTCTTTTCTTCCATTTTTAATATTAAAATGGCTACACAAAAATTCACCAATTTGGATAAGTTTTTTTTTTTAACTTTACATATATTTTAATCTCTGAGTACAACCATCAATGTCATACAGTTCATTCATTTAATGTGTACAGCTACTTTTATATATATATTTTTTCTGTTTTTTTTTTTTATTATTATGCTGTTACAGTTGTCCCAATTTCCTTCCCCCCCTGCTCCCCCCTCCCTCCAGTTGTCTCCTCCCTTAGTCCATGCCCATTGGTCCTGCATATAGTTCTTTTCAACATCTTCCTGTCCACTCCACTCCCTCCCACTATGCTTCCCAATTCCTGCACCATCTCCCCCCTCCCTTCCCCCTCCCCGCTGACCTCCCCCCAGTATGCTCCCCTTACCTATAATTCTTTTTCCCTTCTCGTTGCCTACTTAGTTTGCCCTTGCCTCAATTCCCTAGCTTCTGCTGTTGGTTGTTGTAATACAGTTTTCATTTTAATGTTCAGTGTCCAGATCCTCCTTCTCCTAAACAAGTCCCTTTAACACCTCATATAACAGTGGTTTGGACCTAACAAACTCCTTCAGTCTTACTTTGTCCTGGAAACACTTTCTCTGCCCTTCTTTTCTGAATGACAGCTTCGCTGGATAGAGTAATCGTGGTTGTAGGTTTTTGATTTTCATTACTTTGAATATTTCTTGCCAGTCCCTTCTTGCCTGTAAAGTCTCCTTTGAGAAATCTGCTGATAGTCTAATTGGGACCCCTTTGTACATGATTCTTCTCTTCTCTCTTGCTGCTTTTAAGATTCTCTCTTTATCTTTAATTTTTCACATTTTGATGATAATGTGTCTTAGTGTGGTCCTCCCTGGGTCCAGCCTATCCGGAACTCTCTGTGCTTCTTGGACCTGTAAGTTCACCTCCTTCCCCAAGTTAGGGAAGTTCTGCTTCATTATTTTTTCACATAATTTTTCAATTTCTAATTCTTCTTCTTCACCCTCTGATAGTCCTATAATTCGAATGTATGTTCGCTTATAGCTGTCCCATAGGTTTCTGAGCCTCTCATCATATTCCTCACTCTTTGTTTCCTCTTTCTGCACTGGTTGACTGTTCCCTCCCTATGTTCCGATTTGTTGATTTGATCCATGGCTTTTTTTCCTCACCACTTGTCTTGTATGTATTTTTGTTCATTTCAGCAGGGCTAGCCTTCATTCCTTCTCTGTCTTGATTTAGCCCTGCTGTTAGGTCTGTAAGCTGTCTTATGACTATGGCTCTAAACTGAGCTTCCAAAAGATTTGCTATTTGTTCCTCGGTCAAGGCTTTTATTTGTTTTTTTATTAGCTGTGTGATTGCTATTTCAATCATTAATTCTGCCATTCTGACCATTTTGTTTATCTTTCCCTCTTGGGCGGGGTGCTGTCACACCTCCTACGCTGTATTGGGCGGAGCCCCGTGTGCTTGTCACAACCTGGTGACCTTTCTCACCACACTGTCGCGCTTTGCGTGGGGGTGGGGGTCCAAGATGGATTCCCGCTGTTACTCTCCGCTGGCGAACAGGGCTGCCTCCCAACGGGGTCACCCTCTCTGGTGTTGGAATCGTGAGCCGAAGGTGCCTCTCTCCTTCCCCCAAACACAGGCGTCTGCTCACCAGGTCCCACTGTTCGCATCTACGGCTGCCGCCTCCAGCACAGTTCGATCTCTCTCAGCTGCAGGCTTGCATTTCCTACCCATCTGGACGAGCACCACTTGTTTATGACTTCTTATGTTGGACTTCCATGTAGCTTTATTTTTCAGGAACTTATTATTTTTAGTTTTGCATTAGCTGTATTCCTTCTTAGTTGTAGAGGGAGACAGAGCGCGTCCGTTTCTGCCTCCATCTTGGCCAGAAGTCCTAGGACACTTGGATAAGTTTTTTTTTTTAACGCACGCTGCTACAATAGCTGTCAAAATACAACCTAACACAATTGTTTCGATGAAGTTAAGATAACTAAGCACTACTAATCCATCTTATGAAAAAAACAAACTTTTCGGCCAACCCAGTATCACTAATTGTCTCATTCCTCTCCTGGTTTTTTCTTAAAGTTTTAAGGTTTCGTAGTGACACTGTACCCAGCATCAATAACCTCTTTTGCCTTCCCAGAGAAGAAAAGAAAATTCCGGGTAAAAGCATATTCTTCGCCCAGCATCTTTAGCCATGTTCACCAAGATGTGTCCTTATCTTTTTCTGTTTATTTCTTCATCAGTGGTGGTAGAGAAGTCAATTTGGGGCCTGTTACCTCTGAGTAGTAAGTGTCATAGTAACGTGAGTGGAAGGGACTTGAGGCTAAGGGATTAGGTCAGAAGATGCTTTGCTTTCTACTCTTTCCATGGTGAGCTCTCACCTTCCCAGAGACCTTGAAACTGCTTCTTAACCCTGAGAACTGAGGGTTCTCAACTAGGGCACCAACCTAAACCTTTGGTGGGCTTCAGCCCTTTCTCTATTAGCTGGATGACTTTGAGCAAGTTGCTTACTCTCAGCTCTAGTTTTTCTCAACTATTGAAAAGAATATATAAAAATGAAGGTGAGAATGAACTGAAATAATTAACACAGAGTGTTTATCATAGTGACTGGTACATAATACATTTTTCTAAAATGGTATATTTCTGTCATTATTAGCTCTACTACCAATATTCTCCCATCACTACCATCATCACCAACATCATTAGATGTCATCACCATTACTACCACCAGTATCAACACCATCATCATTATCATAATAATCTTAGTACATCATACCATATCACATCCCCTTAGGACCTTTTAAAATGACTGGTTAAATTTGTCACCCCACTTATATAATATCTTTATTCAAGTTTTCAGAGACAAGGAAAAGACTTGCTAAAAATTAATGCTGGCAATTTTATTACCTGTGGTGGAAGAGAAGGAAAGTCAGTTTTGGTTGGATAGACTGTTGGATGCTTCTCAGATCGCCTCCTCTGCAACTGTTGGGTCTGTCCCAGAGATAAATTCTCCCACTGAGCTCTCTGTTTTTCCCGTGAATAACAATGGTAGCAATGCAGGTAAAGGAGACCTTAGCCCACTAAAATAATTTCCCTTTTTCCCTTTAATTATAGGATCATGATGAAGAGAAGATGCTTCATTTCAGTTTTAGTCCATAATAATAGGAGCGCCTGGAAGAGAACAACAGAAAAGTTTTGAGGTTGAGATTCTAAAGCATAAAACGAGCAGAGTTAATTATCTTTGGCTTCCCAGATGGATTTCTGTGTACACAATTGTGTTTCATTTTTGTAACTCGAGGCTACATTTTGAGGGTTTCTGAAGTAAGGAAATTATCCACGCTGTGTCCAAAGTCATGCTCCAATTAAAAGCTCATAGGAAGGGTACAGGATCTGATGCCACCAGGGGAAGATCCAGGAAGTGCAGATCATTCTAAGAAGCAACAACAAACAATAGGAGTCACAAAAATGGGGAGACAGAGAAACAACCTCCCATCAAAAGGAAAGGTAGAATCCCCAGAAAGAGTGCTAAATGAAATAGAGGGGAGCGAACTATCAGATATGGAATTCAAAACATGGATTATGGAGAAGCTGAATGAGCTCAGCGGAAACTACAAAGAACTCCAGGGAAACTACAAGGAACTCACAGAGAATTACACAAGCATGAAAAAGGACATAGAAGCTATCAATAAGAGCCAGGAGGAAATGAAGAATACGATCTCTGAATTGAAGAACACAGTAGAAGGAATTAAAAGCAGGCTAGAGGAAGCAGAAGATCGGATCAGCAAGCTGGAGGACAACGTACACAAAAACTCCCAGACAATGCAACAAAATGAAAAAAGACTGAACAAGACTGAAGAGGTTCTAAGACAGCTGCAGGAAAACATGAAACGTAATAATATCCGTATCATAGGAATTCCAGAAGGAGAAGAAGAGCAAGGAATAGAAAACCTCTTTGAAAAACTAATGACAGAAAACTTCCCTCATATGAGGAGAGAAAGAGTCACGCAAGTCCAGGAAGCACACAGGGTCCCAATGAGGATGAACCCCAACAGGCCCACCTCAAGACACATCATAATTAAAATGGCAACATTCAAAGACAAAGAGAGGATCCTAAAAGCAGCAAGAGAGAAACAACTAATAACATACAAGGGAGCTCCAATAAGGCTATCATCAGATTTCTCAGCAGAAACACTACAGGCCAGAAGGGAATGGCAAAAAATATTCCAAGCAATGAAAAACAAAGGCCTACAACCTAGAATACTATACCCAGCAAAGCTCTCATTCAAAATGGAGGGTGAAATAAGGAGCTTCCAAGACAAAAGAAGGTTAAAAGAATACATCTCCACCAAACCAGCATTGCAAGAGATGCTAAAGGGTCTGCTTTAAGAAGATAAAGAAACAGAGAGAGACAGAGAAGAACACGAGTACAAAGGGGAAAAATGACAATGAATAAGTACTTATCAGTAATAACCTTAAATGTAAATGGATTAAACGCTCCAATTAAAAGACATAGGGTAGCTGAATGGATTAGAAAGAATGACCCACATATATGCTGTCTACAAGAGACCCACCTTAGAACAAAAGATCTACACAGACTGAAAGTAAAGGGATGGAAAAAAGTATTTCAAGCAAATGGACATGAGAAAAAAGCCGGGGTAGCAATACTTATATCAGACAAAACAGATTTCACAACAAAGTCCATAAAAAGAGACAAAGAAGGGCACTTCATAATACTTAAGGGAAAAACCCATCAAGAAGATATAACCCTTATAAATATATATGCACCCAACTTAGGAGCACCCAAAAAAAAAAAAAAAAGCTCATAGGAAGATGGACAGCAATACCACTTGGGGACCCCACAGAGAAGCCCTTCTCTGGAGAGATGTTTATTTGGTAATTCAGAAGGGTAAAGGGACTCATTCTAAAATTTTTGCTTTAGGGCTCTCAGGTAAAGTTCCACTCTGCAAAGGGGTGTTCAGTTCCGTTGAATTTCTTCACCAAGTCAACACAAATTTCAATGTGGAAATGAGTGTGTGGAGACATTTCCGATGTGGTATTTCTTTTTTTTTGCCTTTGGATAAAAACACAGTCAGACCTTTGTGCACAGTGCAGATCCTGGAAGGCCATGGAAGGCAGAGTGGGAGGATCTCTAAAGCATCTCAGGGGAACATTTAGCACAAACACAGCACATGCCAACTTGCCTTAAGGCTGGGAGACTGAGAGCGCCTCTGCAGCAACCCCACTCTTCCCACACACTCACCTGAGAGGAACTGGAAGTCATCCCCATGGCTTGTGTATGAGGCTGATTCATTTATCCATTGAACAAATATTTGTTGAATGTCAGCTAATGTCAGACCTATTGTAGGCACTGAGGATATAGCAGTGAACAAAAACAGGCAAAAATCCCTATTGACATAAATTCACTTTTCCTCAGATTGGCTTAATATTGTTATTGTGCTCTACCTGGTTATATGTATGTACATATATATATTCTTAGATTTTATGTATTAATCTTAGATTTCTTAGATTTATGTATAAACAATACATAATAAAACATTAATTTTTATATATAAAAATATTTAAATATATATTATTAGATTATAAAATCCAAGAATCAGGGAATGAGTTTATCTAATTATCTGTGTACAAAGCCCAGAATAGCACCATTCGTTCATTCACTCATTCGCTCACTCACTCAACACATACTCTGAGTTAGGTGTTAAGGATATAGTTATGAACAAGACAGAAAACCTCTCATAGAGATTATAGTGTAATTTAATGAATATGAAGACAAAGATAGTGATGCCATAATTTTCTGACATTTAATCCAGGTTTAATGATGTACAGATTTTAAAACTTACATTTGAAAAGATATAGTCAAAGAGTAATGCCATATTCGTTACTAGTTGACACATTTTCAGCATTAATGACTTTGTCCACTCCAGGTACAGTTTTTTATCTTTTGTCTTTTTATTTTGAAGTAATTTTAGGTTTACAGTAGTGTTGCAAAACTAAAGTACACAGAATTCCTGGTTACCCTTCACTCACCTTCCCCTTTTGTTAAGATCTTATATAACTATAGTACATTTATCAAAACTAAGAAATTCACATTGGTATGATACTATTTACCATATTATAGACTTCATTTTGATTACACCAGTTTTTCCATTAATGTATCTTTTTCTGTTCCAAGATCCTACACAGGACATCCTGTTGCATTTAGCTATCGTGTCTCAGCTTCTTCCTATTAGTGACAAGTTCTCAGTCTTTCCTTGCTTTTAGAACTTTTACAGTTTGGGAGAGTACTGTTTAGATATTTTGTAGAGTGTCCCTGAATTTGGGTTTAATGGCTTTTTCTCATTAACATACACTGGGGCTGTGACTTTTGGGGAAAGAATGTCACAGAGGCGAAGTGCCCTTCTCACAGTGTTATATCAGGAATCCATGACATTACCATGACTTCTCACTGGTCCTGTTGACCTTGGTCTCTTGATTAAGGGGTCTGCCAAGTTTCTCTACCATAGTCATTTTCCCCATTTAAATTCTCTGTATAATTGAAGTCAGTCACTAACACACTCAGAGGAGGGGGAATTCACCTCTACCTCCTGGAAGAAGGCTTCCTTTCTTCTTTATTTTTTTTCTCACTTACATGTAACGTATGAGTATTTGGGATTAAGGGTTTTAAGGATCATATATAATTTCTCCTTTAAGTGATGTTAAAGTTATGTTATGTGAAAGTTTAATCTGCTTGTACAACACCTTGTTTAGAAAACCATCATTTAACATGAGTTCTTATCAGAGAGAGAGGGAGTGTTTTCTTTGGAGGGTTCTAAAGTTCTTGTAACTTGTAAATTAAATCCAGTACTACAGATGAAATAATCTTTTAAGTTTAACACAGTTGTAACAACTGCTTATTGTATGTATTTTAAAGTAAATGACTCAATAACAGTTCACTTCACATAACTGTGGAATCATAGGTCGTGGTCGGCAGTTGTCCGTCTCGAGAGACGATGGTGTAGCTTCTTAAGAGTCTATCTGCACCGCCGAGAATGGCTGTGCAGTCCGACTCGGGAGTGACATCGTATCTGTCTCCTCCCGTGTTGAATCGACATCTTGCGATGATGCTGAAGCTACAGAGCCTGGGCAGGGTGATATGGAGGGTCTGCTGTTGCCCATGCAGCAGACCCCCCCTCTCTTCGCAGCTGAAGGATCCAAGGGAAAGACGGAGTCAATACAGCTTGGCTTCAGGTGCGCCGCAGGAGTTGCCGGTGTTGACTACAACGTCAAACCGCCTTAGGGACTCCGGCTCCGGATTTTCTGTCAGGGTTTACTCCCTTAGCCTTTCCCCTGAAGAGGTATGCCGCAAGGCAGCGGAGGTTTTTTGGAGTCAGAGTTTTCCTTCTCTGATGTACCCTGACTGGAAGATCGAACCAGCGACACTTAGCTCGCAGGCCGACGCTCAATCCACTGAGCTAAACCAGCCAGGGGAATCATAGGTAAGATACAAGAATTATTTGGTCCAGCCTCCTCAGTCTACACATGAAGAAATTGAGGCCCAGAGATGAGGTGCCATTTTTCTGAGGTTGCTCAGCCAGTTAGAGGGAGGCCAGAACTCCTGCTTCTCAAGGCTCTTTTCCTGTAAATACCTCTGTCTGATCTCCCCAGCATCCAAGGGAGTCTGTACCATCTCTTCCCTGACCCTTTCCCAGCTCTTTCCACAGTGCATGGCCTTCCATTCATTTCTGCAGGTCAGGAAAAGGCCCGTGTTCAGGCCATCCTTAGGATGCCACAGGATTATGGAAAACATATTTTGCAGACACCCTCATGCTCCACTGCCGCCCAGCTCTCATCTGCAACTGGGAGAAGAAGATCCGGCATCCTCCAGCCTCTTCCTCAGCTGATGGCTAGAGGCCACACTCCCAGTTTACCCAGGGTCTGCTTCTGGCTGCAGTTGCTACAGTTTCAAAGTGGAAACTCTCTATAAAATGTAGAGTTTACTCCTAGAGACTGCTGTTCCAGGGACAACAAGAGCAATTTCTTAGAAGACTGGGCTGGCTTTAAGCTATGAAAGAGCTAAGCTAAGCTAACAGGTCTCACCTTCTGAAGAGGCAATGAGAACTATATAAAAGCTGGTATTGGGAGAAGAAACTATAAAAACATTGTCCTCTCCCCCCACCACTCACTTCAACTGGGGTTAAAAGGCAGTGAGATAAATGTGTGACTGAATATGCTCAGCTAAAGAGATATGTAATTTCTCCCAGTAAAGTCAGTGGAGCTTAAAGTCCGCTCACATCCTACGCACAAGGGGAGTGCCAAGGACCAAGTCCATGGGGAAGTGTTCTCTCTCCAGTATCTCTGTGGACGATGAGGTGTGTGCAAGGTCAGGGATCCAGGTCTCAGTCAGAAAACCCGAGTAGCTGAGTTTTCATGTTGCCCATTTTGACAGTCTTGGCCACAGTCAATGAGACTTAGAAGTGGAAGCAAAGGGAGTGAGAGTCTGAGGAAGTGGCTGCAATCATAGCATCAGAGGCTTCTCCTGCAAAGGGCTTTCACACCCCTCTTGGAAAGGCAAGTAAAGATGGTTTTTGACTGCTTCAGTTTCCCTCCCCTTGGTGTGCCTCCTCCATATATGTCCCTCTGTCTAGGGTCTTCAGTACTCAGTCCCCTTCCCTCCACAAGAATCTCTCAGAAGAGCTTGGGAACTCATTCATAGCATGTCAATCACTGATTTCACTTCAAAGTGTCAGCCCTTTAGAAGGACTGTTGCCTGTAAAAAGCCATAAACACCCACATGTGGTTCTCAGCCTTCCTCAAGTATCAACATCATGGGTAGTACACTGATGAATACAGGAGCCCAGCCCACACTCAAACTCTGGACTATTAAAAAACTCCACAGGTGATTCTCAGGCACAACCAGGCCTGAAAACCATTTCGAGTTTAAGTGAGAGGTTCTTGGTGTGTGCTCCCTGGGGCCAGCAGCATCAGCATTGCCTGGGAACTCAGGAATGCAAATTTGCAGGCCTGAATCAGACCTCCAGAATCAGAATCTCTGGGTGGGGCCCAGAAATCTGTGTTTTATTATATCTTCCAGGGAACTCTGATGAAGAGTGGTTTGAGAACCACTGCTTTTAGCAAAAGGAGCAATGTCTAATGGGAACATTTTGGTCAGGAGGTGTGTTAGTGTGGATGGAGGGCAAGGATGCCCTCTGAAACCACACTTGATGAATGGTTGGCTAGTCTGTACCCAATAAAGTCATCTCTGGTCACTGTTTTGAACAGTGGAAGAGTTGCTAGTAGAACTGTGTGAGGTCCCAAGGTGCTTCCTGTGAAGGGAACTGATGTACAATGTTTCTTGTATCTTACATCATCTTCAATGTCTCTATTTCACAGTGCAGTATTCCCTCACTTTACCCTGGCTGGTTTGGCTCAGTGGATTGAGCATCGGCCTGCGAGCTAAGTGTCGCTGGTTCGATCTTCCAGTCAGGGCACATCAGAGAAGGAAAACTCTGACTTCAAAAAACCTCCACTGCCTTGCGGCATACCTCTTCAGGGGAAAGGCTAAGGGAGTAAACCCCGACAGAAAATCCGGAGCCGGAGTCCCTAAGGCGGTTTGACGTTGTAGTCAACACCGGCAACTCCTGCGGCGCACCTGAAGCCAAGCTGTATTGACTCCGTCTTTCCCTTGGACCCTTCAGCTGCGAAGAGAGGGGGGGTCTGCTGCATGGGCAACAGCAGACCCTCCATATCACCCCGCCCAGGCTCTGTAGCTTCAGCTTCACTGGAGAGGACACTCCAGCGTCATCGCAAGATGTCGATTTAACACGGGAGGAGACAAATACCGTGTCACTCTCGAGTCGGACTGCACAGCCATTCTCGGCGGTGTAGATAGACTCTTAAGAAGCTACACCATCGTCTCTCGAGACGGACGGCTGCCAACGACGGTCACTGGTGGATCTACCAAAGCTGTCTCAGATCCACAGACCATCAGCAGTGTTAGATCCTTTTCTTCCAGTAGGAAGGATAGATTTTCTTGAAGCGGTCACAACATACTAGGTAGTAGTATTGATTGGCGGTGGTTATGTTAACTCCCCTCTTCCTTCCTCTTCTGCCCCACAAGCCACAGACCACAAGCAAGGCTGGTGGACAGGGCAGAGATGCAGAATAAGTTTGCGGTAGAGGAAGTGATTTGATTTGTTGAGCTAAATTGGACTGAATTAAAGGCCATAGAACTCTTCTGCACAGTATTTCATTCTTTTTTAAAAAATTAAATTTATTGGGATGACATTTGTTAATAATAACAATATATAAGTTTCAGGTGCACATCTCTATAATACAACATCTGTATATGCTATTATGTTCTTTAATTGTATATTTTATCTGAAAACAGTAGTCTCAAAGCACTCACTTGAAGGGCAATGTCTTCAGGGTGTGGAGCGTTACATGTGGGAAAGATATCCTGAACATTGACTGAAATGAGGGGAAATTTCAGTTCTATTCAGCTAGCACTGTTCTTGGTACTGGGAATGCAGCAATGAACAAGAGGGACTCTGTACCCAACCTCAGGATCTCAGAGAGAACACAAACAGGCGAGAATGCCGCTAATGAAGAGGAGGCACAGAAAGGATGCTGTGGGAGTTGCTTTGCTCTTCCTTCTGGGTATCAAGTAGGTCCTCTCTGGGTGAGTGATACTTAATCTGAAGACTAAAGGTTGAACTGGAATCGGCCAGGTGAAGAAAAGAGTGGGAAGAAGGACATTTGAGACAGAGAAAAAGCTTGTGTGGATCCTGGAGTTAAGAGAGAGCCTGGTATAGACGTTTTAAGGACTGTAAATTGAATATGTGGGACCTTAGAGAGCGCAGGGGATGACAATACAAAATGAGGTTAGAGAGGTGGTAAGTCTGGATCCCCCAGGGGCAAGGAAGTCAGATGGAGAATTTGGACCAGGGCCTAAGGGTAACTGGAAGCCTCTGAAGGGTTTAAAGCAGTAGAAGAAAATGACAGATTTGCATTTTGGAAAGTGGATTGGAAGAGGGAAGAATGGGTATTGAGAGATAGAAGATGTCTGTTTATACAGACTAAACTTAGGAATGTTTGCTTAGGAAAAACATTAAATGAACTAAAAAAATGATGAGACTACAATGTGTGTTCTTATGTTATTTTTTAGGCCTAGTTTTGTTTCTTTGGATGAAACAGATTTATGGCAGCGATCTTCAAAGAGTGCATGTGTATTTGACAGACATGTGGCTTATATCAAGTGATACTAATTGAACACTAGCCCTTTGCAAATCAGAGAATAAAAACATGGTGCTGTACACCACGGGGGAATTCTAGGAAGGCTTGGTCCTTACCCAAGGAAACTAACAATGGAGTTATGGAAATAAACAAAACACTGAAATGTTCATTGAAAATTCAAGCAGTATCAAAAAGTGAGGATGGAATCATCAACATTCTAAAAGGAGTATTTGAAGAAGTTGCTTCATGGAAGATGTGGGTCCTGGGCAAAGCTTTGAAGGATCTTGGTAAGTGGGTAGACAGACAAGCGTGGGGAGGACAGTAGGGGAGGGCAAGGCAGAGTATGAGCAGGGACCGTTGTGGTGGGATCCACATTCATGGTTTCCATTTGTCTTGATTTTCAGGGAAAGTCTGAACTGAACCTCAGATATAATAAAAGATCACAGTAGCTTTTAGCAGAGAATAAGGGAGGAGAAGTAAGTGTTCCCATATTAATTAGAGGTCACTTTTCTGCCACACCTGCTGAGACTGCAGCAGAATAGGAGCACGTGGGTGGACTTGGCTGGAAAAGTTGATTTGGAAGACACCTGCAAGGGCAGAGGGGGCCCTGGCACTGCCTCAGGGAGTGCAATGGGTCTTCTGTAACTACTGGTCGCCCCAGAATTCAGCATGCTCTGGTTTTTAGAACATTACCTAGGGCCAAGGCAGTTTTGAGAAGTTACATAGAACAGAAGGGGCCATTTCTAAAGTCACATTCACCAGAAGACCCAACTCTGCCCCTTGGCACTGAGACAAACTGTGAAGGAGTTCAACTGTTTTGAAGGGTAGACTTGGCTCTGAATTGCTCTCAAGTCCCAGGTACAAGTTGCCACTTGACGGCCACCTGCCACCACCTTGGGCATCAAGTGGAGAGAAGGGTGAAAGGCAGGGTGACTGAAACTGGACCTTGTTACAGCAGCACCAGGTCTGGAAAAGACTGAGAGAAGACAGACGTAGTCTGGCTGGAAAACAGTAGTCTGCAAGATGAATTGAACAGAGAATGTCATGGGCAGAGCATTTCTAGCTGTGGGTATTCTCTGGAGATGCTTGTGGGGCTGTGTGGTTGGAGGGCCAGAGACTTTGAAGATAGCCTATGTGCCCCTCCCTGTTTTCCCTGGAGTTGGCCCTCTTCTATCTATTCTGTATTTGGGGGGATCTACTTAATAATTTATTTTAAAAAAGATTCTGATGGCAGAAATGAATTAAAAATCTTTGTCAATAGAACGGCCTTTTCACAACATGCTGTGTTGGTCCCTGCTTGAAGGAAAGTCCCCCAAATAAGGAAGGGACTTGTTGAGTACTCTGACTCTGTGGCACCCACTGGGGCAGCAGCACTGAGCTCTAGGACCTCAGCTTGTGCAAATCAGGTGAGGCTCTGTGGGGGTCGCTGGGGGCAGGGATGGGGAGCAAGAGCTCCAGTATTGCCAACACAGAAGAACAATGGACTAGTGTGAGTGCTGCCTGAGGGTCCATTGGAGGTGACAGTCCACCAGGGCTGTGGGGCATGTTTGTCCAGGCAAGCAGCCACAGGGGATCCCAAGCCATCCTCCCCTGGCACATATCCTGACTACACCTGCAGCAGAGCCCCTGGGCACCTGGAAGATAGCAGGAGCGGTTGCTGGGAACCCTGTCCCAAACCACCTGGCCAGGCCAATTTCTTCATTATTTCCTGGTTGTGTTTGAGGACTGTCCCCCTCCTGCTGCCCCACACACAGCTTCTGGAAGGATTCTCCATTGTGTTCAGGTTGCTGAGCCTTATCCCTTAGCCACTCATGGCCTCACTATCCAGACATTCCTGAGCTGGGGGATTAAGATCTAATGAAACAGCTTCTAGGGGGAAGGGTCCAATGGGGACAGGACCCCTCAAAGGCTCTCACTGATGTTTTTGTGAAATGAATAATTTTATGAGTGTGCTTCTTTCTCCAACCCTGCCAAGCTGTCCCCCAAAGATGAGAGTGACTAATGAGGAGATTCTTCTAGGAGCCTGATGGTGCATCCAAGATTTAGGGCTAAAGTAGAAGATCTCCTCTAGGTGGCCAGCGTCCAGGGACACACACTCAGGTACTTCTTGGTTTCAGCATGTACTTCTCAGGCATCCATAGAGACTGAGATTCACAGTTAGCTGCTGATGTTGCCTGACGGCATTTGGAAAGTTGGATAGGAGCAGGTGTGCAAAAGTTTGATGTCTGTCATTTGCTTTGGTCAATCTAATCAGTCCAAGCTGGCATCACAGCCTCTGACAGGTGGGAGAATATAGTTGCCTAGATTAGATTATGTGATTCACTATCATTTATAAACTATGATTTTGTAACCTGGTTCCTGAGAAATAACAGTAGAGGGCCATGATAACCTGGACTTGGAGGAATCCTGGAGAGAGCAAGGTATCACCAGCCCACAGTGATTGCTCTGTTCTAGCAATCTACTCATTTATGAGTCTAGGTGACTATATCATGTAATATATCACCACTCTGTTACCTGTTCTCATATCTCTCTCATCCAGTCAGTACCACAGGACTTCCCTGAGGCCCAGGCACAAGACCATCCATGACATGGTAATAGTAAAAGCTGTCCCTTTTAGATGCTTTCTGTTTTCCAAATTAACAAATATAATCCTTACAAAAATGTTATAATGTATGAACACAGATTAAATAAGTAACTTGTCCTCCAAAGCTGATGGAGGCAGACTCAAACCCAGGCATTGTTGATCAGTCACCCAGCTATATAACGTTGCACAAGCTGGAATAGGTTGAGTACTTATTCTCCCCAAATTTCAGAGCCAAGCAATGGGGGGTGGGGGAGCAGGTAGAAGAGACAGACCAGGCTCTGATTCCTGAAAATGAAAGCTAGGTGTGGTAGAGGGAGAACTGGCTAAGGCAAGGGTTCTCAAACGTGATCCCCAGACCAGCGGTATCTGCATCACCTCAGAACTTGTTAAACATGCAAATTCTCCATCCCCATCCCAGACCTACCAAATCATAAACTCTGGGAGTCCTGATTCTGAGGCACACTAAAGCTTGAAAATCGCTGGGACAGGGAGTCACGGGCCTAGGCTATAGGCCTGTCTCTGCCCTGGCCTAGCTAGATGACCATGTGCAGGTAATTTTATCTCTCTGATTCTGGTTTTCTATCTAAAATGAAGGGCTCACTCCAGATTCATTCACTTTTCCTTACTCCAACAAACGTTTCTTGAGTACCTACCATGTGACAGATTCTGAGAGCAAAAGGTCACTATGCCTTCTAAATGGAACACAATGGTATCTAGGGGGCTTGATCATCTGTGGTCACCACTTGAGGTTCAACTCTAGTTAATTCTTGCTGGGGCAAGTGTTAGAAAGACTTTCTCTCTACCTCCTCTTTCTCCTAATTCCAGTGTAGCCCCACACTGTTGCCAAAGCCACATTTAAGAGGAGCATGACTCTGGTCTTGTTGCTCTGCAATTAAAACCTTCCAATGGCTCCCTGTTATCTATGCTTTCCAAATGGAACACAAGGAAGGCTCAGCCTGCTTCTGATCCTTGGAAATAGCAGAGGCCTTGGACACAACTCTGCACACAGGCCTGTAGGATGGTTGGAAGAGAGGAGTTCTGGCTAGCAGAGGTCCTAGGTTCTGCAGAACATGAATCCAGTGGCTGAAAAAAAAGAAAGTAAGATTCTCGTCCAACATTTGGCAAAGCTCTGCTCTTCCTTGAGGCTCATGTGACATTTCCCAGGAAAATCCTAGTTAAATTTCCTGCCTGTATTTCAAAACCTACAAAAATTTTGAACCAACAAAGAATGAAGGTGTTAACAAAGCATGAGTTTGAGTCTATTGTGGTAACTGGAGCCATTATACTCATCAATCAGTATCCTGAATAATGTCCCTGGGGCTTAGTGACTGCGGTTGGTTAATCTAGATGGGCTAGGGAACTCCTCCCAACTTCAGACACAGTCACTGATGTCTCCATGGCTGCCTCACCCTGAAGAAAAAGGGGCTAGCGATTGATGGATCCATGAGACATTATGGAGCGCATACGCTGCAATTGGCATTGTGTCAAATTTTCTGGATGTAAAAGAAACACGAGTTGCTTCCCTAAGGAACTCACACCTCCTGCACTAGAAAAGAACATCTGCCAATGTTTCTGCATTCTACAGCTGGGCAGCATCTGTACATTGGACAATCCATACTCAAGCAGAGGTGGGTTTGGGACTGCTTAGCAATTGTCTGGAACGTCACTCGAATCTGTGCTTCTGCCTGTGAAGGCCACCTCACTGGTGCAAGAACAGTTGCCTTGTCTCAGAGAGGTAAGTAGTCTGAGCTGAATCCTAGGTTGTGCATATGGGATTGGAATTCTTTGGGAAAAGAGGGAAAGGCAAGGATTTTCAGACTCCTATTTAAACTCTCAGCTTCTGTGCTCAGCATCCTCTGGTTAAAAACCTCTTAGGCATCTGTGGCAGAGTGAAAAGTCCACCAGAGCCCTGTCCACACTTCCCACTATCTGAGTACGCCTGGGCCCCCCTGAGCTCAGTGTTCACTTTGCCATTATGAGGACAGTGGTTGGTGCTCAGCTGATGCTCATTGAATTTGTTAAATGTGAATATCTAGGTTTAATTTCATTGATAGTTTTTATGTTTCCCTTAGCTGGTATTTTAGTAATGTCCTTCTTTCCTTCCTTCCTTCCTTCCTTCCTTCCTTCCTTCCTTCCTTCCTTCTTTCTTTCTTTCTTTCTTTCTTTCTTTCTTTCTTTCTTTCTAGCGCTCTCTCTCTCTTCCTTCCTTCCTTCTCCCTCTATTCCTTGGTATTTGCATTTTTCCAACTTTATTGAGATGTAATTGATAGATAACATCGTATAAGTTTAAGGTGTACAAGGTGTTGATTTGATATTTATATATTGCAAAATGTTTATTTACCATCATAGTTTTAGTTAATACCTTCATCACATCACATAATTACCATTTCCTTTTTTTTGTAGTGAAATCATTTAAGATCCACTCTCTTCACAACTTCCAAGTATATATAATATAGTATTGTTAACTATAACCACCACAGAAATGCTTTTCTGAATGTGCCCTGTGAAAATACAATATAAAGCTGAAAGTCTCAAGATGTTTGTTTAGAAAGATATTTTTTGATCCACTGCTTTCTTTCTTCTGGTGGGAAGGTGTTTGTGCTAGCTATCTTTCCTCCATTCCTCCACCCCCACTCCCACTAGAACATGAGCTCTTTGAAATCAGGGACCTTACTTTCCTTGTTCATTGCTATATTTTCAGTGCCAGATATATATAGTAGGATAATTGTCAACAGTTATTTGCCGAATGAATAGGATAGATGAATGAATGAATGAATGAATGAGTAAATGGGTGAATGAATGAATGGATGGTTGGATGGATGAAGAAATGAATGAGGGGATGGATGGATGAATGATTGATTGTGTGAAACTTAACTCTCTTGTGGTGAGGCAGTGTTATATAGTGATAAGAGCTCTTCTTATTACAAGAAAAAAATTGTAAATGTGTGGTGATCATTTGATATACATATCAGTATGTTGCACACCTGAAAATAATAAAATATGTCATTTATATTTCAATTAAAATTAAACAAAAAGAAAGAAAAACAAGAGCTGTGCAATCAGATTGCTCACGTTGGATCTCTGGCTGTTCTTATGACCTATGTGTTTCAGACAAGTTTCTTAACCCGATCCTGTCTGTTTCCTCATCTGTGAAATGAGGCTACTACTTCAAAGCATTGATATAAGGATTAAATGAAATAATATGTACAAGTATTTAGAAGGGTTCTGGGCATATAGTAATTGGCTAGACATCTTGGTTATCATTGGCTTTGCAAACTGGAAGTTACCTGTGAAGCTCCTGAAGTTGTTTGCTCTTCATCCCCCTCCCCCTACTTCTTTTTTCCCCTGAGTTGACTGTGTCTATTTGTGGAACATGTTAACTAATGGAGATTTTTTTTTTAAGAAACAAGTACTCATGCCAATTAATTTATACTTATTGTGTGCTGGTCACATCTGTGATCTTGTTTTTGCTTTTTTTGTATTTTTTTGTATTTTTTTATAGAGAACAATAGTGACCCTGGGTTTAAATCTAAAGCTTTCATATTCATTATTAATAACAATAATGATAACAATAATAATGGCTACAATTTATAGAGTCTTTACTATGTGCTGTGCATTGTATATTCTGGTGGCTAAGTCATTGTCTGGACCAGGAGATCATGGATACTAAGGTATTGATTGACTGTCAGTATCTGACTTTGTCTCTGGACTCACTGAGGCCAGGCTTAGCTCACTAGTTTTTCTCTGGTGTTACTGTGGTCACACATACGTCACATAGAGTTACTGTCTGATTGAATTAACTGCTTTGTCTTTGGAGACAGACCTTTTTTTTCTTTGAAGCTTCAAAATGTCTAAAATTCTGAGTGGTCTTTCTCCCTTTCTTGTCTTTTTCTTCATCCTCCACTTATATTTCTATCTCCTTTTCATCTTCTCCTTCTCTTCACCCATTCATTCAAGTTGCTCTCCCACCAAATAAGAGAAGTGGCAGTTCAAAAAAAGCAGTACAGCTGCCTACCCAGCACCTCCACCCATGACTGAAAGCTGCCCAGGAGCATGGCACATATGCAAATAGACTTGTCTTGACATGCTAGAGGCTTTGCCATTTTGTAGTAAACTAAACCTTTGATTCACAAGGAAATGGACTTTGACTTGATTGAATTCCTATTTCCATAGTGTTTGGAAAATCATGAATTACACCTCATGAAAATCCTGTCACTGGAGGTCTTTGTGTTTCAGGAAGAGCAAGAGGAGGAGGTTCTTTGTTGTATTTTCAGAAGGGAGGATGATTGACATGCATCATCTCAATAATCGACAAACTCCCTTCAGTTTTCTCCTTAGAGCCTATAGCTCAAGTGGAATAGGGGCCAACAGCATCCCTGATGTCTATTGTTTTGGTGGCTCTGCTCACTTGGGGGTCTTTTAATGCTGCACATGGAAGCAGAGAGGCCGAGTGGTCTGAGTTATGGGCATGCAGAGTGGGTGCCACAGGTTGCAGAGTCCCCAGATCACTATTCCTCAGCTGTGGGGTGGAGAAGGGAGACTACAGGAAAGGGATTGTCTCTGGGTGTGGAGTATTAACAGTACCAAGCTCCCTCCTGCGTGTGGGAAGAAATGGTTATGTGCTTAGCTAGACAAAAGATTTTCCACGCTACACTTAAGCTGGAGATTATTTTTCTTCTTAATCAAGGCTTTCTAGGGGCATTCCAATGGATAAGAGTTGAAAGAGGGTAAATAGAAAAGGAAATACTGAGAGAAAAGGGATGACTAGTTTTTGATTGCCTAGGTTAGTGCTTCCTAAATTTTAAAGTGATGTCTTCTAAATTTTTTCTTTTTCTATTTTTTTTTACTAAAAATAACTAACTAACCCATTAAGTCATGGGTTGCTCCAGACCTACTGATTCAGGTTTCCTGAGACTAAGGTTCAAGAATATTTCTTTATAATAATTATCTTGTGTAATTTGGATGGGAACTACTCTCTAGAAACTCCTGTGGGAATTTCCATTAATTAAAAAAATCAGGTTTTCATACCAGGATTGTGTCTTCCTTTCCTCAGGATCTCTAACATCTAAGTTAATTCCCAGCACAGAGCATTTGTAGATGTACCATGGAATATATTCCTCAAAGGTGGCCATCAACTGGCAGGCTGTGGGGGAAGGTACTCGTGGTGACATGAAGGTAAAACTATCAAATTAAGACTATTATTGAGAGTGTGGTGTCAAATAATGGTAAAGCAAAAACAAACAAACAAACAAGCACTAAAACAACCAAAAATCCTCTTTGCTTCTTTGCCTTAGAAGGACCACATGATGAGTAAAATAGCCTAGAAACATTTTCTTTTGCAAAGCTGTTTTCCAAACTCCACGGTGACAGTGACAAGGGCATCAAGGTAATAACCACTAAGTTTTTTTTTTTTTAAACTATTTTCCAGGATTATTTATGGCACTTTTAGGCCATAGATAATTAAGGACACCTGGTCCTTGGTTTTCTCATAGGTCAAATGGGGGCATGGATGCTTTCCAGCTGCCTGTGTTAAAGAGAGGTGGTCAGTGTGACTAGAATGTATCTGTCTAGTATCAGACAGCATTCAAAGATTGCCATAAAGAGAGCCGAGCATCCCCCAGCCGGCCACAGAGGCCAGGCTGCTGCATAAAATACAGCCCTAGCTCCTGAGCCCTGGCAACCATCCAGGCCACTTTGGCTTGGGTCTATGCAATTGCAATCTATTTCATCAGAATAAATGTGACTTCCTTTTACATGGTTCCAAGCCACGACCTCTATTGAAGTACAATAAAGCTAGAAATCCCAACCATTACGTCTGTTCCTAGGTTAGGACCTGCCATGCAGCTGTTATCCATACTCACAGATTGTGGATGGGAACTGGGGATGATGAGTTGTGGTCAGGATCCTACCATGTCTTTGACAGCAGCAGTGGGACCTGCTCTTCTCTTGGGAAAGTACAAATTGACAAAGCTTGAACAGGTAGAGACCCTTGTGCATGAATTTTGAGAACAAAAACATGAAAGGAAATTTAGTTATGTAGTTTCTTGATTGGAATGAAACAAAGAAAATTAGTATGTAGAGAACTCTACACTAGACTATTGCATTTAATCATTGTAACAACAACGATTATTATTATTGTTATTATTATTATTTTAACTTGGAAATGGAGGAAACTAAAACTAGAAGAGTTTAAACAACTTACCCAAGACCACAGTGTTAGCAGTGCAGCCAGATTCCTAACCAGGTTCTCTGACTCTAAACTAAGTAACCTCTTCACTATGCCCTGCTGCCTTGTCCAGAAGCAAATTCTATGGAAGGAATGAAATTATATTCATTTGCAGAGAGATGAGAAATGGGCTTAACTGACATAGTATGTAAAGTAAATATGGGAGATTGCCTGTAGGCAGCAATAGAGTTTGATATTCTACCCATGACACTGGAGGTCTATTATTGTTCTAGCTGTAAGCATTTGTAAACATTTTATGTAATTTATGTAAAAATTTGATATAGTATTTCTCTAGAATAAACAGTGGTTCTTAACCTTGAAATTTTCATGAACTCTGTGGACTGTCTGCCAAGAAAAATGTATATATGCACACAGGACCCCCTTTAAAATTATCCAGGTTCTCCCCTCCCTCCTACCCCACCTCTCTGGCCATGAAATCTTTCTCTAAATACTTGACTTTACAAATTGTTCTGAATTTCTGAGCCAGAGACAATCTTTAAAGTTTAGTGATTGTTCAACCTGTAGGCCATCAATTTTTCTATGCTCTAGTCTGTCCATGCCTGCATTTATGATAAATCATTCATTGAAAGGTCATAGAGATTTTGTATCTACCCAACACCAAATATTTGGCTATCCTAACAATTTTTGGTTTTGATTACTGCTGTATCGCTAAAGCCTAGAACAGAACTTGGCACAACTACATGATATAATCTATATGTTTTTTGTGCTTAATATATGTTTCTGAAAATTATTGTGTGAAAAATGTTTAAAAATTAATCACATAAATGCAATAGAACAACTTGTTCTTAAAGGGAACTTATCTATAACTGCTCCATTATTTATATCACTGGAGATTTTTGGTATATAAACTTTACCAAGCTAGAAAATTTCCTTCTAGTCCTCTAATTTTCTAAGATATATATTTTTCAAAATTACAAATAGATGTTGGACTTTATTGTGTTTAGATATTGATTGAGGTAACTTCATAATTTCCTACAGTTTAATGTGGTGAGTTAATACAATTTCTAAGAACAAACCATCCTTTAATCCTGGGTTAAATCTGATTTTATTGTAAGATATTGTTGTTATTATCATTATTATTATTATATCATCAGACATTATTTCTTAATACACCACTGAATTCAGCAAACTAGTATTTTCTTCAGGATTTTTGAATCTATGTTCACAAATTAAATGGGCCTGAATTTTTCTTTTCTTGTATTGACTTTATCTAGTTTTGAAATCAAGAATTGCATTAGTCTTTTATTTGAAAACTACCTGAGGGTTTTTCTTGTTTGTTTGTTTGTTTGAACTATATCTTAAAGTCAACATGTTGTTGGATCTTCTAAAAAATTTAAATTCAATCCAGGAATCCGTATCTCTTAATTTGTAAGTTTAATCTTTTTGTATTTATTATTTTTACAGTACTATTAAAACTTATCTGGTTACCTCATTCAGAGAAGGAAAACTCTGACTCCAAAAAAAAAACCTCCGCTGCCTTGCGGCATACCTCTTCAGGGGAAAGGCTAAGGGAGTAAACCCCGACAGAAAATCTGGAGCCGGAGTCCCTAAGGCGGTTTGACGTTGTAGTCAACACCGGCAACTCCTGCGGCACACCTGAAGCCAAGCTGTATTGACTCCGTCTTTCCCTTGGACCCTTCAGCTGCGAAGAGAGGGGGGGTCTGCTGCATGGGCAACAGTAGACCCTCCATATCACCCTGCCCAGGCTCTGTAGCTTCAGCTTCACTGGAGAGGACACTCCAGCGTCATCGCAAGATGTCGATTCAACACGGGAGGAGACAGATACCGTGTCACTCCCGAGTCGGACTGCACAGCCATTCTCGGCGGTGCAGATAGACTCTTAAGAAGCTACACCATCGTCTCTCGAGACGGACGGCTGCCGACGACGACGACGGTTACCTCATTTCTATTTTCCACTCACTAGATATTTTTATTACACTTTTTCTGTTTCTCCATTGAAAGATCCAGTTTTCTTCAGCTGGCTTAAAAATTAAACATTCTGTTTCTGTTTTTATATTAAGAACAAAAGTGGTAGTTGCCCCTTACCTTATTCTTACATTTATTTTTCCCTTTTGAGTTTTTAAATTTATCAACAGCTATTTTTCCCCTTCATAAAACAATGCTATGTTTTAATTTTCTTTTTATCTATTTTAGGGCCACACATTATGTGCCTGCAAAAATAAAATAAAATAAATAAAATAAAATAAAATGTGAATGATGTCCCCTGGACTTGTGCAATTAATATTGACATTTTCTATACATTTTGTTATGCGTTCTTTTGTGATGTATTTTCTCTCTTTTTTTTTCCAGCTTTAAGAAAATAATAAACTTTATCCAGGTATTTGACTGCCTTTTGCTCTCACATTTTTTGTAACATTTTCCCATGTTGCCTTTTTTATCTGAGTGCTTCTTCTCCCAAGAGCAATTTTACTGTGAGACCATATATGCTTGAGAATACTTTTGTTACATTGCAATATTTAAGTGACAGTTTGGCTGTATTTAAAATTATAGGTTCAATGTTCTTCAATACTTTAAAAAGATTTCTTCAATGTATGTTTGTATCTAGTTTTGCTGATGAGAAGTATACTATCAATATAATTCTGTTCCTCAGTTATTAATATACTTTTTTCTCAGTAAACTTTTAGAATTTTCTCTTTGTATTAGTTATTAAATTGCATTATAAGGTGTCCAGGTGCTAGTTTTTCTTTACCTCTATTATTTGACTGTTCATGAGCAGTTTTGATCTTACATATTTCATATTTTAAAAAAAATTTATGTATTTATCTTTATCGTATCTTCAAGTCAAGGACAAGACAAAATAACCACTATCACCATTGCAGGTTATCATAGACTAGACAAAAATGTAAGGAAAATAAAGAAATAGAGACATAAGATTGGAAGGGAAAAGATAAAACTGCCATTGTTTTCAGAAGAGATGATCATCTACCTAAAAAGACCATCATAACCAACAGACAACTAATAAGAGAATTCAACAAATTTGCCAAAAATAAGATAAGCTCACAAATATTAGAATTTTTTTATGCCAACAATAACCAACTAGAAAATACAAAAAAATGAGATGCTGCCCTGGCTGGTGTGGCTCAGTGGATTGAGGGCTGGCCGGTGAACTAAAGGGTCACAGGTTCAATTCCCAGACAGGGCATATGCCTGGGTTGTAGGCCAGGTCCTCAGTTGGGGGCATATGAGAGGCAACTGCACATTGATGTTTCTCTCCCTCTCTTTCTCTTTCTCTTCCCCTCTCTCTAAAAATAAATAAATAAAATCTTAAAAATAAAATTGAGGTGCTATTCACAATGTCAAAAGAAACTATAAAGTAATTAAGAATGGACTTATCTAAAAATACACTAGACTTCTGTGGAAGAAATTTTAATAATAAAGAAATAAAATGTGATCTCAATAGATGGAGAGCTATCCCATACTTAGATGAACCAAATTACTCTTATAATGATACCAACCTCCCTTAGAGGAATCAGTAAGTTAAATAAAAACCAATCAAAATTCCAGTTGGATTTTTTTGAGGGACTTGATAAATTTATTCTAAAATATTAAGATGCACTGTAATAAATAAAATGAAACCTATAAAGTGTTAGTACAAGACCAGACAATGAGATCAATGAAGTAAAATAGAGTTCAAAGGTAGGCCCATATATATAATGTATATCTATTTAAAAAGTACACCATGAATTAAGTTAACAGTTACAAATTAGGAGAAGAAAGTTGCATTGAGTAAAACTGATAATATCTAGAATTTTACACATAGAATATACAAAATTCCTGCTAACCAATAAGAAAAACACAACAGCCCCAGTAGAGAAATTGGCAAAGGAATAAACAGGAATTTTAGAAAAGAGGGAACCCAGAAGGTTAGCAAGCATATGAAGAGATGTTCAAATTTATTAGTAGTAGTAATATAAAATAAAACCACAGTGAACTATCACTACATCTATAGGTTGGCAAAAATTAGGAAGCTGAATGATGCCAAGTCTGGTGGTGAGGGAAGCCTCATGAACTGCTGCAGGGAGCCTGGAGAGCAATCTGCTTGTAAATAGCCAACTCAAATATATACTTCTAGGCATATAACCCCAAGAAATTTTCACATGCGTCTGTACAAGGATACATATCAGAATGTTTGGATGCTTTGTTTTGTAAAGGGAGAGTTGGAAACAGTCTGGATAAGTAAAATGCAGTGCTCATGTTCCATGAAATACTTTCAAGCCTTCCACATCTTGGTGATTGTAAATAATGCTGCAATGAACATAGGGGTGCTTATGCAGCCTAAGTGCCCATCGATAGATCAGTGGATAAAACAACTATGGGACATTTACGCAATGGACTACTACTTGGTTGTAAAAAAGAAGAAAATTTTATCCTTTGCAACAGTATGGATGGACTTGGAGAACATTATGCAAAGTGAAATAAGCCAATCAGAGAAAGACAAATACCATATGATTTCATTCATATGTGAATTCTAATGAACAAGCTTAACTAACAAGGAAGATGGAAAGCAGGATGACACTAGTGGCAGGAGGGGGTTAGGGAGTAGAGGGATTGAGCATAAAGAAAAAAGGACTCATGGACACGGACAACAGTGTGGTGATTGCTGGAGATGAGGAAAGGGGGGTATGAGGAGACTAAAAGGTAATGTGGAAAAAAAGAAAAGAAACACTTTCGAGCCTTTGGAAGTGACAGGTGAAATGTATACATGGCAATGTGGATGGATCTTACAACATAGTGAGAAGATAAACAGTATGAACTCTCTAATACTATACCACTTACATCAATTAAAAATCCACGAGTACACACAGGAGACTTCCAGCCAAGATGGAGGCCTAGACTGACATGCTCAGTCTCCCTCCACAACTAAGAAGGAATACAACTGCTGCAAAACAAGAAATAACCAGAAGTTCCAGAAAATAAATGGAAGTCCAACATATGAAGTTACAAAGAAGTGGTGCTTGTTTGGACAAGTAGGAGGGGCGAAGGCGGGGCAGAGAGGTCAAGCTGTGCTGCTGGCGGCAGCAGTGGTAATGGTGGTGGAATGGCAGTAAGCACAGATGCTCGTATTTAAGGGGAGGTGAGAAGCACCTGGGGAGCACCCCCAGCTGCAGACCAGACCCGTCAACTTGTGATTTCAATGCCGGGTAAGGAAAACCCCCATTGCCTTGGACTGTGAGGCCCAGAGAGGGTGGGGATGGAGGAGGAGGCTCCCAGTCTCTCAGCAGAGAGTGAACAGCAGGAATCCATCTTGGAAGCCCACCCCCACACAAAATGCCAAGCATGGTGAGAAGGGTCACCCAGTTGTGACGAGTGCACGGGGCTCCATCCCCTATAGTGTAGGAGGTGTGAGAGCCCTGCCCAGGAAGCAAAGGTAAACACAAAATTGTCAGGATGGCAGTAATAATGATAGAGATCCTGGTGATGCAGCTGACCAGATAGCAAATATCTAATCTAATGAAACAGCAGATAGGAAATCTTTCTGAGGCACAGTTCAGAGCTTTGGTTATACGAATGCTTACAGACCTAACAGCAGATCTTAAATAAGACAGGGAAGGAATGAAGGCTAGTCCTGCTGAAATGAAAAAAAACACATATGAAACTAGTGGTGAGGGCAAGAAAACCAAGGATCAAATCAACAAATCGGAACATAGGGAAGGAACAAACAGTCAACCAGTGCAGAGAGAGGAAGAGAAAAGTGAGGAAAATGAGGAGAGGCTCAGAAACCTATGGAACAGCTATAAGTGGGCCAACATCTGAATCATAGGGTTGCCAGAAGGTGAAGAAGAAGAACTAGAAATTGAAAAATTATGTGAAAAAGTAATGAATCAGAACTTCCCTAACTTGGGGAAAGAAATAGACTTACAGGTTCAGAAAGCACAGAGAGTTCCAAAAAAACTGGACCCAGGGAGAGAACCACACCAAAACACATTATAATCAAAATGCCAAAAATTAAGGATAAAAAAAGAATCTTAAAAGCAGCAAGAGAGAAGAAGAGAATTACATACAAAGGAGTCCCAATAAGACTATCAGTTATTTTCTCAAAAGAAACTCTGCAGGCAAGAAGGGACTTGCAAGAAATATTCAAAGTAATGCAAAGCAAAAACCTACAACCATGATTACTCTATCCAGCAAAGCTGTCATTCAGAATAGAAGGGCAGAGGAAGTGCTTCCAAGACAAAGTAAAACTAAAGGAGTTCATCAGATCCAAACCACTGTTATAGGAAATGTTAAAGGGACTTGTTTATGAGAAAGAGGATCAAAACTATGAACACTAAAATGAAAACTGTATCACAAAAACCAACAACAGAAGCTAGGAACTGAAACAAAGGCAAACTAGGCAATGAGAGTGGAAAAAGAATCATAGGTATGGGGAACATATTGAGGGGAGGTCAGCTGGGAGGGGGAAGGGGGGAAAGGAGGGAGATGGTACAGGAATTAAGAAGCATAGTAGGAGGGAGTGGAATAGACAGGAAGATGTTGAGAAGAACTATGTGCACACCAATGGGCATCGACTAAGTTGGGGGTGTACAACAGGAGGCGGGGGGTCACTGGGTGGAGAGGAACAAAGGGAAAAGAAATTGGGACAATTGTAATAGCATAATCAATAAAGCATATTTTAAAACGATGAAATATATAAGTGAAACCAAAAGAAAAATTCATGCGTGCAAAACAATACACATTTTATTAAGGACAGGCTACAAATGTGTTTTAGTTACAAATAAAAGAATCACCATCAACCAGATGGTTGCTTTAATTGGAATTAGGTGACTGTTGGAGGTGAGTGGAGACAGGAAAAAGAATATGCATGTAAGGTGGGGAGGAGAGTGAACGAACGAATAAATGATAAATGGATTAAAGAATGAATGAATAAATAGATAAGAGAGGTAATTTTTGTGGACCAATGATGATAAAGTGCTGTGGATAAAGAGGATGATTAATAACCAAATGAAAAGGGAAAAATAAGACCTAATATAGATGATAACACATAATTAGTACTTAGTAAATATTTGTTGAGTAAAGGAAGAAATGAAGTCTGTGGCAAATCTTTTTTGCAAAGCTAAGAGTTCTTTTTGCAATATGGATTGGTACTCTTTACTGAATTATTTTAGGGGCTTTAATTCTGCTATATCAGATTTTTTAAAAATGTAAGCATGACTGTATTTGGAGACATCTAGATGACATTAACAGAATCCTTTTTTTCCCCCTCTGCTTCTTGAGGTATTGCATAAACATGGACACCTTGTCCTCTTTTGAGCTATGCTATGCAGTTTGACTTAGGATTTTGAGACAAAGAAAATGTCTTTTCAGCAAATATTTGCCATTTTGATCAAGTCTTGGTTCCCAAATACCTGCCCATATGTGGTCATTGATATCCAGGGTCTTTGTTGGAAGCACTGATATGAAATCTGCTTCCTGAGCTCTGAGGTTGTCAGAAGTGGCAGGGTTTATAGCGGGCCAGGATGGTGGACTTGCCAACTGACATTTTTTTTCTCTGCCACCCTAGAAGATTGGATTTGTTAGAGCACTGCTGAATTTGTCCTCCTACCATTTTTCCAGAGGACAAGGATTTATCCCAGGGGCTCTAAACTTCTATTGGTCTGCTCCATGTTTTAATATCAGTGATCCTATATTACTACTAATAAACATGGCTGACATTTAATGTCCATTGAGTTCAACTTAATGAATATCTATTAGTAAAGTCATTTAAAGCTCTGGTTCTAACCATATGAACTTGGGTCTGACACTCAGCCAGCCTGTGTTGCTGGGTAAATCAAATTCCCTAAACATGCGTTTGTTTCTTTGAGCTTTATGGATAGAAGTTTCCTCAGAGTTGTGGTGCCTAGGTAATATAGTTAAAGCTTAACATGGAGTTTGGTGCATAGTAAGTAGTTATTATTATTATTACTTTATGGAAATCATTATGTTAGCTAGGCATGTAAAGAGAAAAAAAGATGAGTTTTTAAAAGTTCTTAATTTTATGGAACTTGGGGAGAGTAAGACAGATGCCCAAAATACGGAGCAACATGAGGGGACCTGTGAGGTCACATATCCTCCTAAGAACCTGGTGAAACATTCTGAGAACTGCTTCTTCATTTCATAAACAAGGGAACTGAGACTTTGAGAGTTACCTGGCTTCATTAAGGAGACACAACCAGTGAGTGGCAGAGCCTTGATGGGTACCAACATCTTTTATGACTAAACCAGGTCTGATGGATGTGCCTGTTTTCAGTGAACCCTTTTCAGTGTGGCCCCAGGCCTTGTGACACTGCTACCTTCCAGGCTGCTGTCAGCATGGGGCCTCCGATGTCCTCAAGCCCAGAGGCTTTGGGGAGAGGGCTCAGAATTCAGCCAAGATATAGACTTCTCTGTTTTTGAGTCATATATGTGGTCAACATTTCTCAAGACCTGCCTTCAGATCAAACCATTCGCATCAGTAATTTATTTTATTTTTAAAACTATATATATATTTTTTCTCTTTTTAAAAGATTTTACTTATTTATTTTTAGAGAGAGACAGAGAGAGAGCGGAGGGGAGAAAGAAAGGGAGAAAAACATCAATGTGTGAGAGAAACAGATTGGTTGCCTCTCGCATACCCCCAACAGGGGACCTGGCCTACAACACAGGCATGTGCATTGGCTGGGAATCGAACTAGTGAACAAGTGACCCTTTGGTTCGCAGGCTGGCACTTAATCCACTGAGCCACACAAGCCAGAGTGCAACAGTAATTTATTAAATCCATTACTTCATTTAATGAACTTTTATTGAGGGACGCATATGCTCCATGTCCTATGTGAGGCACTGGGGAGACAAAGGTGAAACCTCCTTGAGGAACCTATAGAGTCATGCAACAATTAGCTGTCAAATAATGAACAAAGTACTCCAAGAGCTAAGAAAAAAGGGATTAATATTTTCTGGGCCAGGTGGTTTAGGGGGCCAGAACATTTTTCACCAAAAAAGTGCTATTTCAGCTGGATCTTGAAAATCGAAGAGGTGATTTTTAGGTGAGGAACTGGGGGAAGAAGGGCCTGGCAAGAGAGGATAGCAAGGTCAAAGGCAGAGAATTGCATGGGTGTGCAGAGTGGAGCTTAGAAGTCATTGGGGACCAGTGGCAGGGGCCGGGGGTAATGGTAAGGGAGATGGGGTTGGAAAGCTAAACAAGGGCTAGATTGTGAGAGGCTTTATGTGCCTCTAGCTCTGTGGCTGAAGGGAGTAGGAGAAAGCTTTTTAAACTGGAAAATGGCATGATTCAATCTAGGTTGTGCAAGATGGCTCTGAGGCAGCTCTGGGACAGAACAGCAAGGCCTGCCCTAGGGGGTCCTTGCCAGGTGGTCTTGACCCAAACTGTGGGTCACTGGGGCCTGGGCATGTGGATTTCACATACACAGCAGAAGGCTTCCGAACTGGGAAGGAGTTCATAGCTTAACACCCCAAACACTATCTGAGGATGAACCCCCTTACTTTCCCTTGAGAAGCTTCATGCTAACAGGTGGGCAGGCACTGGGAGAGAGGTCCTGTTCGTATGTGCCTGCAAGTTCCTTCTGCATAATCAGCTCCAGTTAAAGAGTATAGGTGTCTTGTCCTTCCTTTTCGAGTGAGTTGGCCTCTTTCTCCATGGGCATAGGGACCATCAGAACCAGTGTTCCCCCATATTTAAGTATGACTAAACCTTGCCATTTTGGTGGCAGCTGGGGGGCAAGGGGAGGGGCTATTGTGTTTTAAAATGGAATAAACAGAAAAGCAATATTTAAAAAAAAATGAGGAGGTTGTTTAGTGAGGCTTGAAGAAACTACAGGTGTTTCCTCCTGCAAGCGAGAACCAGTGACCCCTGGGAATAGCATTTCCCGTTGAGCAAGGCCCATGGTGGACTGACTCCTGCTGACATCCTGGGGGTGTAGAAGCCTGAACTAAGACTATAGAAAACCCCGTTTTCCACGGGGTCTTTTGGGCTCATTGTTTGTGTGGGGAGGTACAAGACTTGGCACATGCTTGCACGGTTCCTCTTGGACACACTTCCACGCTCAGCCTACATCACCTCATGCTCTGTGGCCACGTCTGAAGGACCACGGCCTTATGTGCTGTGTTGTTGTTCAGATTTAGCTGGCTGGCTCTGGGAGTGAAGCGGTCTGTAGCCGGTGGGCCTCTGAGGGTGCACGCCCTCAGATGACAGGCAGTCTGCTGCAGACAAAGTGCACGGGTGCCTGAGGTGGGAGGATGTGACGAGGCTGTGCCCTTGCGCAGCGGGAACTTGGGCCTTTAAAAAGCTGAGGAAACCGCCTCTGAGCGAGCAGTGGCTACACTGGAGGCAAGCACACCCAGGTCTCACATTAAAGAAGCCAAACTGTCTGCTTCAAAGAAAAAAGGCAACATCCTGTCACAGGCCATGCTCTGGCAAAAATGTGAGTGGTTTGGCTGTGGCCATCAGAGCCGTATCAGCATGGGTAGGGGCTGGGGGCTCACCAGTGAGCCTGTCATTGGAGAGGGGATGGGAGCCACAGGAGTCTGTGCTCCCAGGCAGGAGGGCAGGGAGGAGTGAGGTGGGTGAGACAGAGCCTGGTGGAGAAACCAGCCTGTCAGTGGTGATGCTGATTTTCCAGGTTGGAGGGGAACGAACTACTGTTCCAAGTGGGGACAGCTCATTGTACCTTCACTGCTGTGCATGAATCACTGTGGTGGAGAAAGGGCAATTTATGATTCACAAACAGAAGTCAAATGTGATAATGGTTTGGGGCTGGGAGGGGAAAGCTGTGGAGTTCTTTACATGACTTTATTTTATAAACAGTTACTTTTCAGCCTGTGGTTCAATTCCAAGGGCCTGTTTCTCTGAGCTTTCTCTTTTTTTCTTCCTTTTTTTTAATCCTCATCTGAGGACATGCTAATTGACTTTAAAGAGAGGAGCAGGGAGGGAGAGAGGGAGAGAAACATTAATGTGAGAGGGAAACACCGATCTGTTGCCTCTTGTACACACCCTGAGCAGGGACTGAACCGGCAGCCTTAGCATGTGCCCTGACTAGAGATGGAACTGCAACCTTTTCATTTACAGGATGGTGCTCCAAATAACTGAGCCACACCAGCCAGGACTGAGTTACTGAGCTTTCTGCCTGCCAGAGTTGTGATTTGTTTCAGGGAATGCATTAGGACAAGTTGGAAAGTTGACTTTGTCAAGCATGTTTTTACCCGCTTCACTGTCTTGCCTATTGTCATTCTTCCCATGCTGTGGCAAGGCTTGTGTGTCTCAGTGCAAAAGGGCAACAGGTTTATCTTGAATCTTAATGTTTATCCCTGGAGTTGGATGGAACAACTGTGAACTTTATTTTCCATTATGTGGGACTGAACAGAGACTCACATTATTAATAACTGAATTCATAAAGAGATTACCTACAACATTCCTCTCTCAAAACAACAAAGTCAACTCAATGGCTTCATGAGAATTAAACCTTATTGGAGCTCAGTTCTGTGCTTCTTCAAGAAAGAAATAATACCAAAAAATTGCTCTATTTGTCCTTTTGAAGGTGCTTAGGTCTAATAATGCCTTTTAATGGATGCAGGTGCCTCACTGCAAACAAACCTAATATAAGAGAATCTAGATTTACTGAAAAAGATAAAGTAGGGAGTGTATTTATTTTACAAAAAGATATTTTACTGGAACCCTTAAAGTTCTGAAAATATACCTTCATTGATTAAAGCATAACTTACAGTCACTGTATCACCAATTCATTGTTTCTTTATTTCTTGTGTAAACTCTCTGGAATTGAGCTGATTAATGTGTAATATGAGGAGTGATTTCAAAATTTCTCGGATTATGAAGTCTCATCATTATTTGATACTGGCAAAATGCAATTTTTAAAAAAATAAAAAGAAATAAATTCTAATTTGGGTTTGAGAGAAAGAAAATCAGGGATATTCTAGTGTGGGTCATGTGCAACTGCTGCCTGAAGGAGCATAGAGCAAGACCCTAATTTTGAGGGACAATGGCACCAGCCCCTTGGGAGCGCCATGTGGCTGAGGGCAGGTGGGCATAAATATCTGTACTGGGAGCTGCTGTGTGTCCTGATGCCATTACACTTACACTGAATCAGTAGGTTTTATGTGAGCCCCTGGAGGGACTTCTGCTTTGGTTCCTATCTATCTACTCAGAGCAAGTCACTCTCCTTTTATTTTTACCCTTTAGATTTCTCCCATGTAAAATGGGGTAAAGATAATACCCATTCTGCAGAGCTGTACTCAGTAAGCTGAGATACCCCTGAAATGATGTTGATTGCTCTGGTTTTGCTTCAGTGTCTGAGATGGGTTGCTTCCCTGCATTCATATTCTCCCCTCTTGGTTACACACTATATTTTTTCTTCTTTAATTCCTCCTGAGGGACTAGAGATTTTATAAAAGGGGATGCTGGAGGAATGCTTCCTGTTCATACCTTAGAGGTCAAATCAGGGGCCACAAAACTCCATTCTTGGGAAGATTGTATTGAAGGCTTGTCAGTGGAATAACTGGATGAACATTCTCAGTATTAGATGCACAGAATTAAAATTCTTTAACTGTCCTTTGGTGCCTTAAAGGAGCTTAGGAAGGGCCCTGGGCGTTGGACCCACCCTCTTACCCTGGATCCAGGTAAGGCCCTTGTTTAGGGCACTGAGGGCGCCTGGGTGACTAAACCCTGTGGGAAAACCAGTAAAAACAGGGCAGCATTTGTCAGCCCACTAGAATCACCTGATAGAAGGGCAGGGTTTGAAATCAGACACCAAAGTGCTGAAAAGGCACTTTCTTTTTTTCAGAAAACACCCTCGTGGCATGAGCTGAAATGACTGTACTATGAGGTTCTGGAAAGGGTTAAGAAAACATTCACTTTGAAATTGTTGCCTCCTCCCTACCTGGCCCTTGATCCTCATTTGTGGACTAAATGTGAACATTGGTTAGATCAGCTCAGAACTGCTGGAGCACAGAAGTAGAAATCCTCGAGCTCCATCCCTGGACTTGAGATTTACTTGGCTGATCAATTAGAGAAAGAAGTCATTCCACTTGCAAATTCTCCCCCTGGCTTCTGCACTTGGTCCCGCAGATCTCTCGTGGATGTAAAGCAGTAACATCCACCCCAGCAAGAAGCCCTTGTTAAGGCCATCTTCCTGACAGTGCAGCAGAGAGACAGCAGGAGCAATGGAGTGAGATGAGTCTGGGTTTGAAAGTTGGCTCTGCAACTGAGTTATTTAATCTTATCTTCTTAAAAACTTAGAAAATGGGGTGGGGGGATCTAATCCCTACCTTACAAGGTTTTTGTCAGAGCTAAATTATAGAATGTGTCTTCAAGTATCCTGATAATAATAGTAACGAGAAAGTACCTATCCTCCTGTGATACCTCCTGTGGACCCATTTTGAATGACCAGGGTTATGACAAATTCCTTCATGTCTATCCTTTTCCACACTTTGATTAGAATAGTTAAAAAAGGCACAGTCAACATATTCTTGAATGATAGGATCTTACAAACAGTTTTCCAAGGGTCTACCTAAATCAGGGGTCAGCACACAATGGCTGGAGTGCCAAATCAGTTACAGGAGCACAGATGCATCTATTCATTTACGTATTGTCTGCAGCTGTTTTGCTGCAACAGGAGAATAGTTGCCAAAGAGACCCTATGGCCTGCAAAGCCTAAAATATTTACTATCTGGCCCTTTACAGAATAAGTTTGCTGACCTGCGGCCTACACTGATTTGGGTAGTCACTTTGGTATTCAGTCCCTTAGATCACTCATTATCCTGGGATTGCACAATGCCAACACCAATGGAGGTAAAGCTTGCCGTCAGTTGATTAAATGCTTTGCATAATGCTTAAATCTGATTTGGTTGACTTCCTCTTTAAAAGTAATAAAACTGTGTATAATGAACTCAGTACCACCAGTTAGAAAATGAATGAATTGAACAACTGTTTTTTCTTGTTGTTACTTGTATTAGGGAAAGGTCTACGTGATGACAAAAGCAAGGCCTGATTTTCTCTGAATTGGCTGGTTGTCTTGATGTCATACTCTTGGCCTTGACATTTCTTTGCTGTAGTGCCCAAGGAGGCACCTTAGGAGCAGGGAATAGTTACTATCAAATTATTATGGTATGGATGTGCCTTTGCCTTCAGACAGCTTGAACAGGGCAGGGGTTCATCAGGCAGATAAATTAGGGACTCAAAATTCTCATGAATACAGACCTCTGGATTTACTCTAGGGGTCCACTAAATGGCCAAGTACTTAGAGGCAGTTAAAAATGCAGTTAAAGATAATAAAAACCTGTAATATAAATACAACTTTTTGGAAGTCTATCTCTTGCATAAATTTAGGCAAACTTTCAAAATGAAGTAATTTAGGTCTGTGTGATGCCTCTTAATATTGGTATTCTGTTACCACCTTTGCTTACTTAAGAGCCTAGTAAGCACCTTTATTTCTTACCAAGTGTATTGATACAGTGGTTCTTATTGATAAGGAAAAGTAGGATCCAAAGGACGCACAGGGATTCCCACGCACAGAAGGAGGTGAAATAAGCGCCACACATCTACTAAGCACACAGATTAATTGGTAAAAGGGCAGATGATTTTCAAGGTGGGTACTTTACTTCCTTCTCCCTATATTTACTAAAGAAAAATGCCAGCTTTGTCTCCCTCTATACCCAGAAGGTTCCTGAGTCAGAGATTTTGAAAGCTCTCTTTAAGTTCAGAGCTGCAAATCTGCTCTATTGTGAGGAACAAAAAGAACCAAGGTTGCCTACAATTATTAGCTAAACATCTGAACACTTAATTCACTTCATTAGAAGTCCTGTAAATTTTTGCTTTTAAACTTTTTCAAAGTAAAGTTATCAGGTTTTATTTGTTTCTTCTGGCTTATTTCTAAAGTTGATTTTCCCATAAAATAAGGATGTCCATCAACTTCTCACTTTGAGCCAACCAACCAAAGTTGGTCAATTAATTACGATTATTAACATAATTTTCACCTTTATAAAATATTTAGCAACACTCCAGTTTTCTCATTTTTGTTGAACAATTGCTCAAGAAGAGTGGACCTGCCTGGGACAGAGAGACCTTCTCTGAAACTCTGTGGTTCTGCTGTGTGAGGCTATGAATAAAGCATTGTTCTTGCAGGCAGACCACGTGGATTGTACTTTCCAGTTGTGTGGGCCTTAGGCAAGCCATGTCATTGCTCTGGATCTCAAGTGTTCCAGCAGTAAAATGGGCCTTGCCTTTTCCTGGCTCAGGGCAAGGAGGCTGAACTTCGCTGAACTCCTTTTCCAGCTCAAATTACTGAGCTTTCATGAGTGCTTATAAAAAATAAACACATGTTTTCATACATGAGTCACCACTTTAACAGAAGTGATTCTTGCATCTGCTTAGAGCTCTGATTTTCAACCTTGGCTACACATTGGAATGCTCTGGGACATTTAAGAAATGCTGATGCCTAAGTCCCACCCCAGAGGTTCTTTTTAAGTTTCCCTGGGAATTAGATTTGCAAATACTTTCCAGGTGATTCTTCTGTGTAGTCAGTGTGACAACTACTAACCTGGGGGTTGAACTAGATGGCTTCTAATACACTTGTGAACATTGTGCTACTGTGAGCAGAAAATGTTCAATTCTCTTCATAGGGATAAATATCAGTTATGGGGCACTGAGCATTTATCTGATGCTGTGCAGTGTACCAGATGTCCTTTTGGTTCAGTCTAGATTATATTTGGTTGCTAGTGAAGAGACCAGAAACTACATGGATTTAAATAAAACAGTGATATACATTCTCTCACAGAAAGAAGTTTGTAGTAGGCTGTGCAGGACTGTATGGAGTCTCTATAGTGCCCACAATATCCCAGCCTACTTCTGTGTTTCTGGTCTGCTGTCCTTGGCATGTGGCATTTGTCCTCAAGGTTGCTTCATAGTTGCCACGGTAGCTCCAACCATCACATCTGTATTCTGGACAACTAAGAAGAAGAGGGAAAGGCAAAAAGATCATGCCGCTCTATCGTTGCCCTTTCCCGCAACATGTTGCTTATGCTGACATCTAATGGCTAGTTCTATCTGCAAGGGAGAATAATGTAATGTTCTAGCTGGGCCAGTTGCCTCACTCTGCCATGTAGGGTTTGTTAGTAAGGAAAGAGAGGGCTGATGTTTGGTGTAGCAATGTCAGTTTTTGCCAGACTTTGAATGTATTATCTCATTTAAACCTAATAAGAACTCTAAGAAGTAGGTTCTGCTTTAAGCTCCAATTCATAGATGAGAAAGCTGAAGCCTAAAGATTGGGTTAGTAATTCACTCATACAGGTAAAACCATCTGAACCAGACCTGGAAAATTGTGTTGCTGTCTCCCTGTCATGGCCTCACATGCAGGGCTTAGGTAGGTGGTCTTGGTAAAAGCACAGGCCATCCATGTTAGATAAAGAACTAAAGGCAAAAGAAAATGCACTAGCTGACCAAAGTCTGTTCATACCTTAAAAACATTATTTTTGGGTAGGGAAATATGTTTTCATTATACATAAACTAAATAAGGGCTCTTATCAAGATATCTAAAGAACATCTTCAAATCAATGAGAAATTTAGGTTGCAATCAATTACAAATCAGTAAGATGCTTAACAAAAAAAATTGCGAGAAATTTGAAAAGGTACTTCATAAAATGGACAATAATTATATAGCTATATTAGTATCAGGAAAATAGAAAATAAAACAATAATGAGATGCCACTTCACATTCACCAAATTGTTTAAAAATAAAAATTTTGATAATTTAAATTTAGTAAGAATGTGGATCGAACATTGTTTCAAACATTTTAGAAAATATGTTGGTGTTATTAACTAAATTTCAACATAACATGTCTGCAATATTTAGAATTGCATTAGTGTACATAAGAATATTTATAGCATTATTAATCATAATAGCCACAAACCAGTAACCACACAAATAGCTATCTACTCCAAATAATAAATCAATGACATACTATGCAACAATAAAAACGTTAAACTACAACTATGTGTAAAAAGATAAGTGAATTCAGCAATTTGAGTCAAATAATGCAAACATAAGAATTACTTACTGGATTATTCTATGTAAAGCTTAAAAATAAAAAAAAACTAATAGACAATGTCAGAAGCCAGAAGCCATGATACTTTCAAACTTCAGAGAGGAGAGAGAAGAATATTTGAGAGGGAATGTGAGGGAAACTTCTGGAGTTTTCAATATTCTGTTTTGTGAACTATTTAGCTAATTAATAATAATTTATTGAACTCCATATATATTTTAATATACTTTTCTGTGTATATATTTATATTAACATGATAAAGATGGAAAAGGATATTTGATGTAGCTTAGAATAAAGAAAAATGGAAACAGATGTAAATACCCTTCAATATGTTGAAAACTTATTTTGACGCATGTATTTCAGTTTACTTATTGAAGGAAATAAGGTCATTGCCCTGCTGCTATACCTGCTCTATGGGGGTCTTTGCAGACATTTTAGCTGCAATGCGGGACTCAAATGGGAGAGAGGGACCTAGAATCTCCCCCAAATAACCTAGTTCACCTGTTTCCTGGGCAGCACTGATGGAGAGTCCTGTGTGGCGGCTTGTGCTGGAAGCCAAGACCTCTGTCTCCTTCACATTTCCTTCTTCCTAACTGTCTGGACTTCAGAAAAGTCTGGCTATCCCTCTGTGTGTGTATCTGCACACTCGAGTGCGTGTGTGTGTGTGTGTGTGGAGGTGGGGGGTATGGAAAGCAAGGTATAGAGAGCAGGGTTTAATTCTGAATTAGGGTGACATCCTGTTCTTTCTTTGCCATTAGCAGTTTAAGGCAGACCTGAGTTTGAATCTTAGATTTCTGCCTCACTGGTTGTATGATGCCGGCAAGTCCATTTGCCTGTCTCTGCTGCCATTTCCTTATGCATACCGAATGTGCTTCTTCATAGGGTTGTGGTAAGTGTTTACTGCATTAAGTCAATGCTCAGTAAATATTACTTACTGTGTTATTTTCTCATTCTCTCTCTCTTTGCCTGAGGACAAAGGTTATGCAGCTAATTCTAGATCATAATTTGTGTGGCCCCTGAGTTCTGTATTTCTTGGGAAATAGCAGAACACTATTTCCAGTCTTGTAATTTACGGTGAGACTAGTTAGTGATCAGGGCTAATGCTGATGGTTAAGCTGGCCATTTTGTGACCAAACTTGGAACTTGGACTGGTTTTCTACCAGCCTCTATATAAGGTGTGGTGGCAGAAGGCTCATACTGACTGGCAAACTTGTATTTGTTTTTTTATTTTATAAGATTGAACTGAGGTGTTTATAATCTATTTGCAAGGAGCATGACACTTGAGTATGCAAAAAACAGCACAGATGATACCGAAAACTGAAACAGCAATGTGCTGGCTCTTTTCTTAGTAATAGTTTCATTAGTATCACTTTCTGGGAAGAACAAGTAGCCAAAACATTATAAACCAAAGTCATTCTCAGACCAGGTGTTGGGACCTGAAAGAATTTGAATTACCTTCTAATCCTCTGGAAAGAATCATACATTTAATTGGAAGAGGGGAAGAGTCTAAAGATTGTTACACATTTCCAGAACTGAGAAATGCTTGGGAGAGGGAAAAGAAAGGGAAAAGAGAGGCTAGAGGGTTGAAAGGAGGAGCAAGTTTGAATGCTGAATGAAAGCAACACCAATTCAAGAAAGAAAAATGTACAAGGGAAAATCAACCATCCATTTATCATCCCGTGCATGCATCCATCCAATAACAGAATTATTTCTGAATAGAGAATTCAACTGATAAAATAAATTATCTTCAAAAGGAGCAAAGTGGAGATGGAATTAAGGAAAGTGTCCTGAGCATATGGCATTGGATATGAAGCCTCAAGAATTAATGACAATCAGGCTTTTTACATAGATACTGGGAGTGAAGAGGCGTCTTAGAACATATAATACAAGCATTGGGAAGAAAATACAAGGTTATCTAGGTTAACATACACAACATTTTTGTCATACATTGCTTTATTCAAATAAAATCTACTGCAGAGCTCCAACACAAAAATAAAAATGAAACAGTTTTAGGGAGATATCAGATCTTGGCTTGCTCATTTACTCCTCTACTTCCTTCTCTTTATTGGCAACTACAGCTACCCTTGCTATATTCCCAGGTCTTTAGGTTACACGGAGTGACAGCCCTGACCTGGATCAATCCTGCATTCCTTCAAGATCCCCTAACAGCTAGTCAGAGGTCCTTGGTAAGGGTAAGGACCTCATTTCTAGAGGAAAGTTTGTGGTCTCCATGGAGCTTTGAGGCTGTGGAGATCGTGTTTTCAGTCTACGTGGATGTCTTGTGAATTAGGAAGAGGGTATATTTCTTAAAGACTGAGCCAATAGCTTCTTTCCCAGGCTTCATATTCTAACAACTTCTCCAGTGTCTTTCACAAGGGAATTCATCCCTCCCCCCATCATGGAGCCATTGGTTAGTAAACCTGAGACCTAGCAAAAAATTTCATCTTGACTGGCAGTTATATCTCACATCATGAATCAATGATCAGGGCTACTTTCACTTACATAGGCTATACCCCAGGCTACCATGAACCCTGGGACTTGGATAGCTGGGTTGGACCCAAAATGCATAGTCAATGTTGGGTTTAAAGAGTCCTTCCTCCAAGGAAGTGATCCATATCTGAAGGTCTAGGGAAAAGTTTATTTCTTTTGTAAGAATTTCTTTGGTCTTGAAAATTCCAAACTAGGAATAAGCAATTGAATTTCCTCTCCTCCAGCTGCCTAACCATAAGGCTTTCCTGTTCTATAGCAGATTGGCAATGCTAGATTCAAGACACAGATCTTGATCTAATAAAAAAAGAAGTATCAGTCTCCTCTGTTTCACCTCCTCACTTAGGTGTTACCCTGCGATACAATTTGGGTGGGCACCTTGGGTTGGTCTTATGCTCTCAGTGTGGGTCCATTTTTCCCTTTTTTCATCCCTGCTATGGTTAATAAAGCTGAGACAATGCCATATATGACAGCCAGAAGTCTGCCTTGCCCTAATAAGTGATACAAGTCCCCTCTCTGACCACCGAAGAGCCCTTTGAAGAAGTATCATGACTATGGCCTTAATCGTGGCTACATCACTATCCCTTTGGAGATATAGTTTCCTTGAGGGGCCACACCTAACGTCAGGACAAGGCCATGCCACCTTACTTTGTTTGTCACTCAAACATCTCTAATGTGCTTCTTGTTGGTGTCAGTCTTTAAAAACTCAAATCTACCAAAAACCTAAACCTCTGGTGCCTTCTGAAGAAAGAAGCCCTTTTACTTGGCTTGTGGTATCTTTACAAGAGGCCAATGTCAGGATTTCAGTGCCTCCTGTGCAGACTTGTTCTGTTTGCAAGTGAGGTATTTGACCAGTCTCTCTGCAGCATCATTGGCTTTCTTGTGTCATAAACAGGGCTGTCCTGCTACTTGGGGAAACAAGGCCCAGATATTGTAGAGATGACTTCCAGGAGAACAATGAAGGCAGGTTGAGACAGGCCTGACTGGAAGCAGAGGGCCCTGAGTGTATCGAGGAGAGAGATATTCAGTATCAGGATGTAGCAGGACAGGGGAAAGTTAGGGCCACTGTACCAGGGCTACTTCTCTGATGAGTGAAGTGCCAAGGATTATTGGTTGAGATCAAAGGAGAATCAGCCACTTGTTGAGCACCTATTATGTACTGGGTGTTTAACTGGGTTAATTTTATACTTTCCTCATGATAATCCAATGAGATGGATATTGTCTCATTTTGCAAATGGGAAAACTGAGGCACATACAGGTTAAGTGATTTGCCAAGAAATCACACAGTGATAAGCTTTGTTGTAGCTGTTGCTAACCAGGTCTGCTTGAGTCCTAAACTATACCATACCACTTCTCAATGCCAATGATTTTAGTTAGGTTTGCATTATATGCTTCTTTCCCTCCTAACTGAAATATGTTCACCCTTAGATGGAGGTGGGCTCTGATTTTATTGAGGGTAGTCTGAATCAAAAGCCTCTGGAAATTTGAATTTCAGGATATTGTATTCAAGACTCAGTACAGAACCTCTGAAGCCAGCTGATTTCCATCTTACAATCTGAGTTCCTAGGACTGGTCTTCCCCAGTGGGCTAATGAGCCAGGAGAAGATAGAGCCAGCTGGTGGAAACATCTTTGGGGTCATCCACGATCCCTAGGCTAGGGAAGGACTCTGGACATCTGGGGCTATTTTGTGTATCTTGATGTGGGCTGAGCCTGTCTCCAGAGCAGTGTCACTGCATTGGAGACAGAATGATCATGGCTCTTTCTTTTTTGCATAACCCCTATAGACTGGGGTCCCCAGTTGCTGATCATTCAAACCCAACTGAAGCAAGTGTAGATGGAAACCAGCCAGACAAGCCAAACAAGCCAGAACTGAGGCAGATGCAGCTCTGTCACAGTTTGTAATTCTAGGCTTGCTTGTGCAATTATTTATTACGTCTATATACCCCATTAGACTAGACAATAAGTTCAATGGTGGCAAGGTCGTGGTTTACTCTGCTCAGCAGGTACTCATTCAATGAATGCTCTGCCAGGGGTCTCCTGGTCTTGCCCCTACCCTAAGGCATGATGCATCTGAGATGGGAGCTCTTTCTGCTCTGGTGACCCCAGTTTCTGTAAAAGGCGGGCAGATGCAGCTGGTTTCTCAGGTGGACCTCTCCACTGTCATTTCAGCCGAAAATACCAAAAATAAAACTTTGCGGGAAATTGTTTGGGTCTCTCAGTTCTCGTCACTCCTCATGTGAGCAGACTGCTGGTAAGCTTCTCATGGACTTTTCTCTTTCAGTTTGTAAACATCATTTCTTGGGGGAACTGGCGATCAAGGGAGACTGAGTCAGGGTGGTCCAAGCCCAGACTCCAATTGGAGGAAGGAGGGTTAAAATAGGACTGGGTACCATTCGATGGCTGACCTCCATTGTTACCTAGAGAAATAAACATGACTTGCCTGGGTAGGGAGGAAACAGGCAGTGAAGCAGAAATAGACTGTGCTTTGAATCAGAGATCCTGGGTTTAGTTAATCACTGTTGTTTACAAGTGCAGTCCTTGGGCAAGTCACTTAACATCTCTGAGCATCACTTTCCCCCTCAGTGGAAAAGAGGGTGAGAGAAAGACCTCCCAGCCTATTTCAGAAGTTGAGGTGAGGCCTCACATAAAATCATTTATGTCAAAGGCTCTGTGAGGTACAGAACAACAGAAAAGCGAGTGTGGTTATTTCTGAATTCCTGGGAGTTAAGGTTGTAAGCGAGGAAACACATGGACCCTTGGCATGCATTCATTCAATGTACTTGAGTGTCTACATAGAAGAGACATTATGCTGACACTGTCTCTGGGGGTAGAAAGCAGAACGCAACAGCCTTCCCTGTCTTCCTGGCCTGCAGGAGGTTTAGAAGGAGGAAGGATGCCTGGTATGAAAGGTGCTGAGAGCTACTGGAGGAAGGATGACTCAGCAGCCGTCCATGTGAGGAGGCTGAAGGCTCTGGTACTACAGGTCTTTTGGCTGACCCTGCCCAAAGTCATATATGGAGTGGGACATTCAGAACATTTGGGACAATCCATGTAACCCTGAGGCTGCAGCTTGGTGAATGAGAATGGGCTGTGGGTGAACAGGCTCTCTACTTAAGCCTAACATAATTTGAGAGGAGTGCAATCACCCTGGGTATCCATTCTAGGTTGGCTGTGTCTTCCTTTATGTAGGGATCACTTGGCTCCTAGACCCTTTTGGTCTGGGGCTCTCTGGTTCTAAGACTAAACAATCCTCTGCAGTCACCCTAAATGTATTTAAGGAGCTTCCTTTGGCTCCTCTTTATCAGAGTGTTCCCTGTAGGTCCTTTTGGCTTGCTTAAAGTTCTGGGGAACTTCTAAGTGCCCATAGCCTTCCTTAGTCTTTCCCAGGGGCCTGTCTATGGTTGATGAGTGAGCTCTGTGAGGGCTGATGGGAATAAGTCTCTTAAAACGGGGACACATCAGACCAAAGAAATGGAGTCAGTTTCCATCTTTGAGATCTTCTGACAGAGACATTAAGACGTCAAGACTTATTCCTCTTGGGTTGTCCCAGCAGTCTTACAAGCAAGATCAAATTGTAATTCAGTGGAAGTTTCACCTGTTCATCTCTTTGGAACACCTTCTTTAAAACCACCCTTTCCCCTTCTGCCCTGGGTGTTACCCACATTGCTAGGGTATATAGTGTTGATATTTCCTGGCTACAGGGGCCTTTCAGTTCAAACACTGGTGAATAGAAAGCCCACATTGATCTGCATATGGGCTTTCTTTGTTGGCCTACATTAAAAAAAATTTAACTATAATCTAGTGTAAATTGTTCGGGAAAACCTTTTTTGTAGCGTGTCAAGTCCAATTTTGGCCAAAGCTCAAGTTCTTTCTTCCTGTTTGGAAAAATATCAGCCATTGTCCATGAATGGAAAGAACAAATTTGAAAACTTTGACACTCAGACCTTCACTGTAGGAAGAACACCCACACTGGTGTTTAAATTAAGGATCTCAATAATCCTTTAGCCAACCTGAGCTAAACTTTCCCAGGAGGCCTCAGATATCATAGGCCTAGAACACAAACAAGCTTCTTTACATTAAAGTGAAAAGTGTCAGCGACTTTTTTTTTTTTTTTTTTTTTTTTTTTTCATTTAGAAGCTAGGGCAAGGTTGTGAGCTCTAGGCTTGAATTCCTATGGTTCAATTATTTGTTTTTGGTTTTGTTACAAGTAAAGAGAAAATTATTTGTATTTCTTCTTAATGGTTCTTTTTATAAACATAATACTGAAGATTCAGCAGGAAAAGAGAAAAATATTTACTGTGGTTACTTGGAATGATTAATAGTGTATCACGTGTCATTCTGGGTAAGGAAGGTTTTGTTTTTCAAAATGGCCACATGTGGCTGCAGCCTTGAGGTTCAACCAGTCAGTTGTAAATGAGTTAGAGAGATTCCTCTTCCTGGTTTCCTGGTGAGGAAAATGTGGGCTTATTCTAAATCCTACCTAGCCCTTAGAGCAGAAGTCCCAACTGGTATCCAAATTACTGCCTGGGTCTGGTGGCACTTTGGAAATCTGTAGCAGAACAATGGTTGGGAGGAGAGTCTTCTTTCAAGAGCAGCTTGAAGACTGTTCTAGGGAACACCTGTCTGAAGAGGGCTCTCTTAAAGTCTCCCAGAACAGAAGTTCCAACAACCAATGCCTGGGTGTCAGCTCTACTAGGAAAGCAGCTTCCTCACTTTGGTATAAATGTGGTTTGCATGGGGTCACTAAGTAAACAAGTGCTGACAATTTTGCATATTTCCTCAGTGACATTTATCATGCCTTCATCAAGGCACTGGAGGGCCATGCTTATTTAAATCAGTAGGATCCACATATTCCTTAAGCTTGGTGCAAAGCAAATAATGCCTACATGGAGCCAGAGCACTGTCTGAGGTGACCAGTCGACCGGCTTGAAGCCGTCATGGTCTGTGCTCTCCAGCAGAACAGCAGCTGCAGGACTCTTATTTTTGTGATGTGGAGCATGTCTGGGTGTGTGACAGAGGGAACTGAAATGTCTTCTGCTGACTTTTTATACCTTCATATTTTTTCGTTGCTCTTTTTGGAAAAGGGAAGCCCTTATTGGGGCCAAATTCACAGGTTTTTCTGTAAATGAATTCCCCCCACCCCCAAACTCCACTGGTGATTGATTTCCAATAGTGGAAAGGCAATATGGCAGAACTTGTCAGCCTGAGGAAGGAGAGTCCTACCTAATAAGAGCCAAGAAGCTTGTGTTCAAGTGAAAAGATTTTTCTCAGTGATGGATACTTGGATGCCTGCAGGAGACTTACAGGGCCTTCAGTACACAGGATATACGGTGAGAAAGCTTCAGACTTTGAGGGGGATACTACCTTGAGCTGCAATTTGATCTGGGGCTATTATAATCTCTGCTCAACTCTACTTAGGGAAATTGGATTTTCGTCTTCTAATATTATTTAAATCTCCTGTTTGGCTCTTCTCTTATTTATTATTATTATTTTAAGAAATTATTTACTAATCTTAATTTTTTTCTTTTAAATATTCTAGTTCATTGGTTTTGAAGCTAGCTCAATATAAGGATCCAGGAGTTCCATGGCAAAGCAATCATGGTTTCAGACAAACTTCTTTTCCTTTTCCAAATTTGTATTTATGGGCTCATTTCTCATGCTGGTAGTAGTAGGGAGGACAGCCGTTATGGTGGAATTAGAAATGTTGATTGTTGCTTCACAAAGGCTGGTGTGAAATGCACCAACTTCAAGTTTTCACCTTGTAAATACACTTGGCTGTTGGACTCCTGTGGGAATTGTCTTGAAGCTTCAGATTCTGCTATTTCCTGGTCACTTTGCAAAGCTATTATCAGAAGCACCCTCACTGTTGCTCACTCACTGGAGTCAGTTTATAGGACTCTGTGGCAGCTGGTAATGGACTCACAGGTGGGCAGTCAGGAGATCCTGGGGAGCTGTGAGAGTCCTGTGCCTGAAACAGGTATTGTTCTCCATATGGTGGTTGTGCTAGGGCACACCTGTTGATGCTGTGAGTTCCAAGGACATCAGAGGGTGATGCCCTCTGCTGCAGCACCTCCCCAAGCCCTCTTTGTTCACTGATTCAAAAACAACAGGAGGCAGGAAGCCTTTGCTTAACAACATTCTGGAAATGTCCAACTCGCCACTTTGCAACCAAGTATTAGAAATATCTGTTCCTGGGAGGGAATGGGAGGAGGGAGCAGGAGTAGAGAGTGGAAAAAGGGAGTGGGATCCAGCATGCTCTCAGTCCTTCCCCAGAAATGTACGTGTAAATCGGCCAGGGGTAGGGGGTTAGCTATATACCTTTCTTTGATCTTGTCTGAGATGTGTGCCTGTGGGAGTGAGCCTTTCTTGTCCCCAACTGAATTAAAAGTGTGACTACAGTGCTCAGACACCCAAATAACTCTGTGCCCTGAGTTTCCTGAATGCAGCTGCCTCAGGCTGCACTTTGTGCCTAAGAACAGCTGGAAACCCAATTGGAGACAAGTTTGGGCTGAGTGAGATGGGTATGAACAAAGCTGATGTGGCTGTGGGTGGCTGCGAGAATGAGTAAGTAGTGTGGGAGGGCAGGTGCCCCTGTTCTCTGCCACGTCAGGCCACACTTGGTGTATGTGGTCAGCACTGGGCATCACTCATCATAAGGGGAAATGGTAAGTGGAACTTGTGCAGGAGTGATGCATGTAGAAGGAAGGTTGGAGGGATTCAAAATGTGTCATTAAGCAATAGCTGAAGGAAAGGGATATTCATTCAGGCTCTCCAGGGGACCTGGTCTCTGCCTACAGATGCTGGAAAGGGCTGCTACTATTACTACTACAAATGAATATACAGGGTGGGGGTGGTAGGTTTACAGTTGTACTTTACTGTACAGTTAATTTAGAGTGACTGTAAACCTACTCCCCCACCCTGTATTAGTTCACATTGATTACTTGGTACAAGCTCTATCCTAAGTATTTACGTGTAATTCTCAAATTACCTTCCAAGGCACATCTTTTTATAGATGAGGAAACTATTAATGGATTATGAATTATGAGTTTCACTGGAAGGTAATGCAAGGGAAAGTGGTGCTTTGTTACAATGAGGGAGGTGTGATAGAGAAAGAGATATTGCAGCTCTCCAGAACAGCGTGGCATGGGTGAAAGGAGGGGAAGAAAAACAACATGTATTGAACATCTACCATATGCTGGACTTGGCTTGAGAGCTCCCCTGTATTGTTTCAGTTAATTCTCACAACTATTGTGTGAGACAGGAATTATTACCTCCATTTCACAGATGAGAAAACTGAGGCCCAGAGATGTTAAATAAATAATCTAAATACAGGTATTTTTACTATCAAGTCCATTGTCACTGCTACTTAAACAAAGGTGATAGTGCACAGGTGGTCCTGGGGCACAGGTAACAACAGGCTGGCTCTCTCTGCTCTGCACTCTCGTTTCAGCCTGAATTCACAAGTTGCAAATGTTTTATTTATGTTTGTCTCTCCCACTGGACTTCAAGGTGCTTGTGGACAGGGGTTGGGGGCGGGGACCTATTTTGTTCAGTGTTGTATTCCTAATGTCAAGAATAAATGGATACCAGTAGAAGTCCGTTGTTATGACAAGGGAATTTAAAAAGAGGAAATTAATCTCCTATTAGATGTTGGAGAAAATTTCTTGTATTAGATCAGGCATGAATTATTAGTGGTTCTCATCTCAGCACAGCTTCCAAATCACCTGAGGGATTCCTATGCCCACATTGGGTCCCCAGAATCACACTTCCCAGGTGCAGGGCCTGGATACTTGTATTGCTACTTGGCCAGGTTAAGAAGCCCTCATGAATGCATCTGAGTTTGGGGTTCTCTGACTTCACATCATGTGTTCCTGGGGCGCTTGGACACCCCTCCTCACATCCTGCCACCTTCGCTGCCTGCTGAGCTTCAAGGCCAGGCCACATGTGTGTGCCTGCAGCACAGATGGAGGCCTGGTGCTATGTGAGGCATGGGATCTTATCAGCTGGGTATTTACCATGCAAAGTTCAGTCAGGGCAATGCTGCAGATCCGGGTTTTATAGATACCCAGGCTTCCGGGCCCTTATCGATGGATGATAATGAACTCCCACACGTGAGTCCTAAGGGCCAGTGCTACGTGCCACTGTAGGCTGTGGACTGTCTGGGTAGGCAGACTGTCACTGCCCGACGATGGCTGCTTTTGTCTTGCTCTGTCAAGACAGAAAAACCTTATGCTCCAGCCCCATGCTTTGGTTTCCTGGCTTTGATGAAAAAAGGCAAAAGGAACTTTCTCTCAGTAGCAAGTTTGGATGCCCCAAGGCACATGCATCACCATTGGTACTTGTCATGTGTCCTGAGAGCCATGCAGAATGTGAGAACCATTTGCTCCAGCCCATTCCAAAGGTCCAGGAGACATGAAGGGAAGAGGAATGGCAGACAGCACATTTTAAATAATCACCCAATCAATAAATCAACAAGTAACTGACTAAGCTTATTATGAACATACTACTTGGGAAGGTATAGAGAAATACTGTATAATATCTGACCTTCAGAAGTTTATAATCTAGTTAGGGGAATCAGGAATTTATACCAAAAAAGATAACTAATTATTAAATAGCAGACTAGAATTTAATTGAATGTTTTCTCTGTATCTGATTGTATACTAAACATATATTATGCTACCCATTTACTATGTAAATGACTCCCTGTAACATTCCTTTCATAAGACATTGCAGATTAAGAGGCGCAGAGAGGAATAGTAACTTGCCCAGGATCTCACAGCTAGAATGTCGCAGAGGAAGGTTCAGAGTCCTGTGCCATCTGACTCAGAGTCCCTGCTCTGACTGCTGTCCTCTACTGCCCCTTTTGATGAATACTACCAGGTCTGGAAGTGTTTGACAGAGAGTAAGATGTAGTAACTTCTGTGGGCTTGCACTAGCCTTGGGTTAGGAAGAATTTAGGGGTTAAGAAAAGTGACAGGAAATCCTGACCATGGGTAATTCCAAGTAAAGATGGAGGTGAGACAGGCAAAGAACGTGCAGAGAAGTCTAGATAGAACTTCTGGCTGGAGTCAGGGCTCATGTCATGGTTAGTGAGCAAAGTGGTTTGGAAACTGGGTTGAGATCACCCTGTGAGGCACTTGAAATTCTAGACGAAGGAACTCAGCCTTCATCACCTGGGCTGGGGGCAGGAGTGACAATACTGGGAGAAATATTCTAGGAAGTTTCCTGCGCTCCTCTGCACTCAGACACAACTGAGGTGAGCAGGCAGCCCCTTGAGGAGAGCGGGCACTCTGAAGTGGGGACTTGCCTGTGAAGGGAGATGAGCCCCAGTGACACTGCTTTCCACAGCCACAGCTCCAGAACAAGCCCCCGCCCCACCCCGGCCATACCAGGGTGTCCGTGTGAAGGAGCCAGTGAAGGAACTGCTGAGGAGGAAACGTAGCCATGCCAGCAGCGGGGCGGCAGTCACACCTACTGCGGTGAGGGGTCCACTGTGGCCAGAGAGAGAGAGAGTGTGTGTGTGTGGGGTGGGGGTTAGGGGCGGGGGTTGGGCAGGAGTGCACTTCCTCGCCCCATGGGATGCTCCCTTGGGCACAAAGGCCACATGTTCCCATGTTTATGGCTGCTGCAGAATGGCCTTGGGGTAGAGCAAGTTGGTGGTTCTTTAAAGTGGAACAAGGGATGTGGGCTGGTGTGGCCCACTGAGCAAAGCTATTGCCAGGGCCTGAGTGAGTAAATGACTTACACATCCTGGTGTGAGCTAGGGCCCCCTGGGAAGAGGACAATACTAGTCCCCTAAGTGCACAGCCTTTTGCTAAGTGGAAACAGGAATCCCTCAACAGTGGAGGTGGTGGTGGTTGGGATGGGGGTGTGTGTTTTGTTCTAACAAGGCAGATTCCCCCCATACTCTCCTGCTCTGGGGCCCTCTGGGCAAATTTCTTGCAGGGGGCTAGTTGGAGATGGCTGAACACTGACCCTGGTCTTCTTCTTCCCCTCAGGTGGTGCTGCCCCATCAGCCCCTGGCCACATACACCACAGTGGGTAAGAGCTCCCCACAGCCCTGGCCTCCTCTGGGTCCCTCACCGGGGTGGCCTCTGCAGCTCTGTAATTTGCTTCTTTCCACAGGTCCTTCCTGCCTTGACATGGAGGTCGCTGCCTCCACAGTGACGGAGGAGGGGGCCCTGTGTGCTGGCTGGCTCTCTCAGCCTGCCTCTGCCACCCTCCAGCCCCTGGCCCCCTGGACACCCTACACTGAGTATGTGTCTCACGAAGCTGTCAGCTGCCCTTACTCAGCTGACATGTATGTGCAGCCAGTATGCCCCAGCTACACGGTTGTGGGGCCCTCCTCCGTGCTGACCTATGCCTCCCAGCCACTGATCACTAATGTCACGGTATGTCACACAAAGGCAGAGCTGCACCAACTCATGCCTAGGGTACCCTGGTAGAACATGGGCTGGCTTCCTGACTTCCAATCTGCCTTGCTATTGATTCCCAGGATAATTAGGTCATCTAAGCTCATCTTATCCTCCTGGAAGCCCTGCTGTTATTCCCATTGACCTAAAATATCTTCCACAGAGAAGGCTTATGGCCTCCCTAGCCATGCCTAATGCTCCCTGGGGTTGGGACATTCTGCTTCTCTGTCCTAAAGCATCCCTGCTGCCCTATGAGCAGTGGATCTTAGTTACAAGACTAAGTTTTTAGTAAATGGGCTACCACAAGAGATTGCATGGGGTCTCCTGCCAGAGCTAGACTTTTCTTTCTATTCATATAAGTTAATGGGTGATCATTCAATTAACAACAAGATTTACCAGAGACTTCAAGGCTGAACAACAGGTGATACACAATTTTAGAAAACTACTTTTGATGGCGTCTGACCCATATGCAGGGTAATTTTTCAAGTGATGCTTCTAGTGTCAGATTGCTTGGGTTTAAATCCCTGCCTCTTCCCTTACTAGCTGTGTGACCTAGGCTAAATGACTTAATTTCTCGGAGGCTTGTTGTCCTCATTTGTAAAATGGTAATAGTAACAAGAGAATTGATGTCAGGATCAATGGAATGATGCATGTAGAGATCTCAGCATAGTTTCTGGCATAGAGAAAGCACTCAATAAATGCTAGTTATTATAATGGTCTAAAAGTCAACTAACTATGTTAACTAAGGTCTGCCTCCAAGTGCCAGATAAGAAAGGAATGGCCTGTTCCCCCAAGAATGAGGAAAGAAAATAGTTTAATGTGAATTGTACCTGTTTGATTAAAGAAATAGGAAGTCCCTGAATGTTCAGAGGACAAAAGGCTATAGTGAAGCTGTGTCCAGTTTTAGTCCAAGGAAAACTGGGAGGTGAACCTGGGGCCTCATGAGTAGTCACAGAGCCCAGCCTTGATGGTGGAGCTTGCTTTGGTTCTCTAAGACCCCTTCCTTTCCCCCAAGGATCAGTGTTATCCTGATGTTCCTCCACCTTTTGAGCATCATCCAGGCATGGTCTGCAGGAACCCTCCCCACCCTATGCCCACCTGGCCACCCAGCAGACTCTGGGGCCTATATGATGCTGGATAGAAATGAGTTAATTCAACACCTTTCCCAGGCAACTAACTCATTTTCATAACAGGGAGCTGGGGTGGCCGTGGGGGTGGTGGACTTAATGGCTCCCAACCATTTCATGACCAAGGATTCCTTTCATTATTTATCCTTTCATCATCCCCACCTCCTGCTTTGTAAGTTTCTGTGTATCAAACAAACTATATTTATCAAGAAATAATTTATTTGTTTTGCCATTTTGTAAATTGAGACTCATCAAAGCTGGTTAGAACTACCCAGTGGGCACTCCTGTTAGCAGGAGATAAGATGAATTATGGTCCTAGGTTGATGTAATTCTATCCCTGAGCAAAGAAATCTGTAGTTGCAGTTGACCTGCACAGGTGTAAAACTAAAATGAAGGGTTTCTATTTGGATTTTTGAAATATTGGAAATAATAAGGCATTGTTGGGAAGCTGAAAGGCCTCTGAGACCCTTTCCAGCTCCGTCATTCTACAGCAAAAAACCCTTAAGCTTTGCTACTTAATCTGTGGTCCCTGGACCAGCCACATTAGCATCATCTGAGACCTGATTAGTCATGTAGAATCCAGGCCCTACCAGTGACCTCCTATACTGGAAGCTTTGTTGTAACAAGGCCCCCATGTCATTAAATTAAGTTCTTCCTAAATGACTGTAATAGTTTAGTCTCAAGACATGGTGGCAACTGGAGAGAACTATGACAGGGAAGGCAGGGGTGGTAGGAGCAGACCTGGGCCCCTCATGCATCATTCCATGCAGAGACTTTCCTCTACCTGCTTCCTCTGTAGTGAGGGGTAGTAAATATGCAGGCCCTATTTCTCTCAAAGTCTTGACTTGGGGTTTGCAGGGTGGTCACTATGCAGATGAGAGATATTGTTCTAGAGTATCTGAGAGCATGACCCTGATCTTTGGAGGTCCCTGCAATGGCCATAGGGGCCCAGCTCAGAGACAGAGGAGGATGAAGTCATGGCAGGTGAGTGGAGCTGGGTTGACCCAAGGGAACCTCAGAGTGCTGAAGCTGCTGTGTGGAACCAGGGTTGTTTTTATCTCTGTGCTGCCTTTGTGACACAGCTACTGTGCTCTGTGAGTCTCATTGTTAGAATTTTCATTGGTTTTAAGATGCACATCTCTGTTCTTTCATATTCAATGAAATCAGCTTCAGATGTGGAAGTAGCATGAGCAAAGACAGAGCTAGTAAGTCAGAGTCAGGGACACAGAAGTGTGTCTGACTTCTCCTTTCAGGGAGACCTTGAGTAGGTGTTGGTGGAGCCCCCTGGAGTGAGACAGCAAGAAAGAGCCTTGTTAGGAGAAACAGAGGTCCCCTAGAGGACAAGGGTGGTCAGTGAATATTCCAGGGCTGCTAAACCTCAGTCCTGTGTCTTCCCCATCACAGACGAGAAGTGCTGCCACACCCACCATGGGGCCTCAGCTGGAGGGCCCAGAGCACCAGGCACCTCTCACCTACTTCCCATGGCCTCAACCCCTGTCCACGCTACCCACCTCTACCCTGCAGTACCAGCCTCCGGCCCCAGCTCTGTCTGCACCCCAGTTTGTCCAGCTCCCCATCCCTCTCCCTGAGCCAGTCCTTCAGGACATGGAAGACTCCAGGAGAGCCATCAATTCCCTGACCATCGACAAGCTGCTTTTGGAGGAAGAGGATGGTGATGGATACACGCTCAACCACACGCTCTCTGTGGAAGGCTTTTAGGGCTGGTTTCACCTGAAAATCCTGGTCCCTGAAACTGGGAATGAACCTTAGATTTATGTCTGTATGGAGTGGTCATTTCATAACCACACTTTTTGCCCTGAACTAGAATTATAGACTGACATCCTTCCTTCTCCCTCCCTTGCTCCCTTCTCTTTTGTTTCTCTCCCTTCCTCTTTTGTTTCCCTTCCTTCCTTCCTCTCTCTCTTCCTCTCCCTTTCTCTTCGCCCCTCCCCCATTTATGTTCTTTTTGGGAAAGGAATTACAGAGATAATATTTGATGGCAAGTGTTACATATATATGGTCCAGGTGCTTTAATTTCTGCTATGTTTCACTCCTGGGGAAGGCCCCTTCTCTGGAGTGCCCACTGTGTCACTGCAACAGCAGCCCTGCTGAGCTGTCTTCATCTGGGCCAGCAATGCCCTGCCCTCTGTCCTTCTGAGAGGTATGGGGTATCCTGTGGGAAAACTGGCCCTGCCAACACCTTCAAGGACAGACTCAATGCCACCGTTCCTGAGCTGTCAGTTTTCACAGTTGCTCCTTTGTTTGCCATTCTCAGTGTTGGCCAGATTTACAGCCTAAGCAGCAGTCTCAAATCCTTGGGGCTCAGTGGGGTGGGGCAGAAAATGAAACACCAGAGTGAATTGGGGGTGTGGTCAGAGGGACAGAGGAGGGATGGGTAGACTGTGTGTGTATATGGAGTGTGTTTATATGGTGGAAGGAAAGCTGAGGAATGATTTATAGCTCCAGATTAGTTGATTATTAAGGAGAGGAAAAGAAAAATTGCCTTAGTTCGTGGTTTTGCTACCTACTCTCTTTGATGATACTTGCAAGGAAAGCTGAACTCTTATCAAGAGGATGAGGGATGTGTCTGCTCTTTCTTCCCATTTCCAGACCCTGTGTAGTGCTGTGTGTAGGCCAAGACGCACTGAAGCTCATTGTGCCTGGGTCCCTGCTCAGTGCTGTCACATGTGCTTCTGTCATGTCTTAAAAGCCTTCCTAAGCCACCATTATGTGGAGCCAAGTCCTCTTCCCCAAGAGCTATACTTTCTGGGAGTCTGGGGAGCCTCAGCCAGAAGAATAATTAGATTTCTTTTTCCTTCCTTCCTCCCTCCTCCTTTCCTTCCTTTCTTTTCCTTTCCTTCCTTCCTTCCTTCCTTCCTTCCTTCCTTCCTTCCTTCCCTCCTTCCTTCCCTCCTTTCTCTCTCTCTTTCTCTCTCTCTTTCTCTCTCTTTTTCTGGAGAAACATCAAATTGGCAGGGGCCTAGGAACACTTGTCACTGGGTGTGCTTAGCTCCTGACGGTGGCTGTGTGCTTGGGAACTGGCACATCCGTCTGCTAATGACATCATTGTCACTGTTAGGCAGACACATTAGTTGGTGGAATAACATGTAGAAGTAATGGACTTTTCTTGGAAATGATGGCTCCTCTGACACTTTTTTTTTTTTTCCATTTAAAATAAAAACTCTGGAGAAAGTTGCCTTAAATTTTTTTTTTCTAGAGTGGGTTTATTTTGACCCATATTTCTCAGTATCAGACTAAAATCCTAATATAGATATCTTTTTTATAGTTTCAATTTATAATTTTATTTATTCTTTTATTTTATTGTTGTTCAGTTACAGTTTTCCCAATATTTCTCCTATTGCTCTCCCTTGCACTGCCTACCTCCTGAATTCCTATAGTCAATTCCCACCCTATTGTCTATGTCCATGGGTCATTTATACTAGTTCCTTGACTAGACCGTTCCCCTTCTTTCTCCGCTTATCCCCCCTCCTCCCTCCCCTTTGGTCACTGTCAGTCTGTTCCTTGTTTCCATGCCTCTGCTTCTATTTTGCTCATTTCTTTGTTTTGTTCATTAGGTTCCTGTATTAGGTGAGATCATATGGCTTATTTCACAAAGCATAATACTCTCCAGTTCCATCCATGCTGTCGTGAAAGGTTGGCATTCCTGCCTACTCTGTGTTGTGTAGTATTCCATTGTGTAAGTGTACCAGTTTTTTTCATCCACTCACTTACTGATGGGCACTTAGGCTGTTTCTAGCACTTGGCTATTGTAAATAATGCTGCTATGGACATAGGGGTGCATAGGTTCTTTTGAATTGGTGTTTTAGGATTCTTTAAGTATAATCCCAGCAGTGGAATCACTGGATAAAAAGGCAGTTCCAGTTTTAGTTTTTTGAGGAAATTCCATACTGTTTTCCACAGTGGCTGCACCAGTCTGCATTCCCACAGACAGTGCACTAGGGTCCCTCTTCTCCACATCCTCACCAGCACTTGTTGTTTGTTGATTTGTTGATAATGGCCATTCTGACTCGTGTGAGGTGGCATCTCATTGTGGTTTCTATTTGCATCTCTCCGATGGTTAATGATGTTGAGCATCCTTTCATATGCCTATGGGTCCTCTGTATATCCTCCTTGGAGAAGTGTTTGTTCAGGTCCTTTGTCCATTTTTTAATTGGATTGTTTGTCTTTCTGGTGTTGATTCATGTAAGTCCTTCATATATTTTGGAGCTCAAACCCTTGTCTGAGGTATCATTGACAAATCTATTTTCTCATACAGTTGGTTCCCTTTTCATTTTGCTAATGTTTTCTTTAGCTGAGCAGAAATTTTTAGTTTGATGTAATTTCATTTGTTTATTTTTTCCTTTATTTCCCTTGACCCAGGAGATATATCAGAGAAAGTATTGCCATGTGGGCCAATACAACTATCTTGATTATTTTTATTCAGACTTAACTTTTAGATGTAAAAGCTTAAGAGAGCATTTTAGATAAATGATTTCCACCTTTGTTGCTAGTGATGGTGAGTAGGCCCTTGGTAATGATTAAAAGCCCAGGTTGCTCAGTTGTTTGGAGCATTGTCCTGTATACCAATAGGTTTTGGGTTTTATTCCCAGTCAAAGAACATACCTAGGTTGCAGATTTGATCCCTCGTCAGGTGTGTACAGGAGGCAACCAAACTATCAATGTTTGTCACATCATTGTTTCTCTCTCTCTCTCTCTTCCTCCCTCCCTCCAATCAATAAACATATCCTCATGCGAAGATTTAAAAAAACAAACAAACAAACTTGGTTTCTTATAAAAAAACACTATGCAAAATTTCTCACCTTATTCTTTGAGGATTTGATAGGATGCAGAAACAATCTTCATAAGGGCATGTAAATTGGCAAAAACTGGCAATGAAATAAAGTATTTTACATATTTGCTAATATTTAAAGGTGTCTTTTCTCTTATTATCTTGAGGTAAAATGTTTTGGTTGCAGTAGTCGCCTAAGTTTCTTCCAGGGCTTTTGTTTCTTTGTTTGTTTTAAATTTGCTAAGATGGGTATATATTCAGTGGAGACTTGGTCATATTTTTCTGTGCTGAAGTGTTTTATTTCTTATCGAATTAATCCCCCTTAGCCTGTAGTCCCATGTCTGGCAGTGTCATTATAAGAATGAACTTACACTAGTCCTGTTGATTTTACAACTAGATCTTCTGCAAAGGAAAATAAAATCAGCCTCATTGTGCCTGTAGCCCCTTTCTCCCAAGCAGAACAGATGAGGCAAGTCAGTGGGTCTCCAGGAGAATAGAGATCTGAGGAGAGGATGGAAATTTCATAACCATATTGCTCTTCCTGTTAGTCACATACATGAGTGACTTCTCATGATCCTGGTGTTCAGGGGTAAGTTCAACCATTGGCATTTCCACAGCAGACTCTTAAAGTTCATCAGCCAGAACCCAAGGCATTGTGACAGGATGCAGAACACTATGCCCAAAGGAAGCCATCTCTTAGGGCCAGACATCACAATGAAACGGAAATTCAAGAAGCCAGCCAGTTCCCTCTAACACAAATCTTTGAACCGAATAATGATTTGGCAAGGCCTCTTTTTTCTGGTGATTTTATGAGTTTACTAAGAGCTTCTGAGTTTACTGCCTTCATTGTCAATCTTGACTGGTTGTTATTATTTTTTAATAATCCATCTTATTCTTATTTAGCTCTTATTTTCAGATTTTTGGGGACAATATCACATCTAGGTATTTAGCTCACTTCAGATGATCAGATTCATCATCTTCTTATCCTCCTCCTCCTCCTCCTCCTCCTCACCCTCCTCCTCCTCATCCTCCTCCTCCTCCTCCTCCTCCTCCTCCTCTTTCTTCTTCTTCTTCTTCTTCTTCTTCTTCTTCTTCTTCTTCTTCTTCTTCTTCTTCTCCTTCCTTCTTCTTCTTCTTCTCCTTCTTCTTCTTCTTCTTCTTCTTCTTCTTCTTCTTCTTCTTCTTCTTCTTCTTCTTCTTCTTCTTCTTCTTCTTCTTCTTCTTCTCTTCTTCTTCTTCTTCTTCTTCTTCTTCTTCTTCTTCTTCTTCTTCTTCTTCTTCTTCTTCTTCTTCTTCTTCTTCTTCTTCTTCTTCTTCTTCTTCTTCTTCTTCTTCTTCTTCTTCTTCTTCTTCTTCTTCTTCTTCTTCTTCTTCTTCTTTCTTCTTCTTCTCCATGTTGATCATATCCAGAAAAAAGGCAAGGAATTTGAGATTCCCTTCCCCCCAACTTTACTGAGGTTCAACTGTAGGGAAGGAAAGACCTTTTAAAAATATGTGAATCACTTGATTGGGCAACATGAGGAAGGTGGCCAGTTTCTTAGATTGGTGCTTTGTCAGATGCTGATCTCTGAGTCTGTCCATTTCCAGCCTGAAATAGGGGAACAGGAAGGAGTTGAGCATGTGATGAGATGAAGAAGCTGGATATCTACTAAAGACTGAAGTCACACCAAGTGACTCAAATTCTCTGAACATTAGTCTGTATCTATCTCCAAGTGAAGTTTGAAGACATGTGCTAAAGCCTAAACATGATTTTACTGGAATCATAAATCATAGATAACTTATGTCATATTAACATACTTCATTTATGAGTCATAGATGAGGCACTCAATAATTGAGTTGAATTGACTTAAGAGGTTCTCTATTACATTTCATTTAGGAAATACTGATATGGATGATTGCAATTGATTATAGTTATGTCTCCTTTACTAGACTTATAGATGCATGATGCTGCTCATATTTTTTTCTGAATGTTTGGGTAGAAAACTTTCATAAATGGATGTTTCTTCATCTACTTGTCAGTTCTTTCAATTACAGCTATGGCTGCTATGGAAAAACTTTAAATATTTTTTAATCATAATTTTTTAAATTAAAAAATTAAAAAATTTTAAATGTTAAGAACACAAGAGATTTATCTTCTTAACACATTCTTAAGTGTATGATATAGTATTGTTATCTATAGGCACAATGTTACACATCAGATTTATGGAACTTACTCATCTTGCATAACTGAAAGTTTATACCTGTTGCCTATCACCCCTTACCCCCAGCCTCTGGTAGCCACATTCTATTCTTTGCTTCTATGAGTTTGACTACTTCAGATACCTCATATAAGTAGAACCATGTTGTTTTTGTCCTTCTGTGAATAGCTTATTTCACAGAATAATGTCCTCGATGCTTACAGAGAAATGTGCTATATATATACAATGACATACTATTCGGCCTTAAAAAGGGAAATTCTTCAATATGGGATAACACCTATGAACCTTGAAAAGAAGTTCATTTATTCATTGAACATATATTACTGAGCACCAACTCTGGGCTAGACATGCATCATGAATTAATACAGATTTCTGCCTTAAAATAGTTTTTCTATCTCGGTGATCTTTTTTTAGTATGTGTTCATTCTTATATATGCATATTTATTTACTTACAAATTGTGTCCCTGGCCCTGACTGGTGTGGCTCAGTGGATTGAGCACCAGCCTGCAAACCAAAAGGTCACCAGTCCAATTCCCAGTCAGGGCACATGCCTGGATTATGGCTTAGGTCCAGGACAGGGGACAGGGCAGGTACAAGAGGCAACCAATTGATATTTCTCTCTCATATCAATGTTTCTCTCCCTCTCTTTCCTTTTCCCTTCCCTTCGCTCTAAAAATAAATAAATAAAATGTAAAAAAACCATATCTGGAGTCCTGGCCAAGTGGCTCACTTGTTTGCATCATCATTCCGTACACCAAGAAGGTAGTGGGTTCAATTCTCAGCCATGGCATGCACAAGAGGCTGCTGATATACGTTTCTCTCTCTCTCTTCCTCTCTCTATCTCATCCCCTTCCTCTCTCTCTAAAATCAATAAACAAATAACATATCCTCTGGGAAGGATTTAAAAATATATATATCTAGAAGTAACATTTTTGGACAGTCAACTTGTCAACCAAAAAGGATTGGCAAATGTAATATAATTATATTTGTATTTTTAATATATATATATATATATATATATATATATAATTTATATTTAAATTTGCTAGTGCTTTGAGTTCTCTTACCATGAGAAAGTTAGTGATTCTCTTACCATGATAAAGATGGTATCATTTAAAGGTATTGTGCTTATAAAATGATTATCCTGTAAACCTCAGTATGTTGAGAGAATGTATCACCATCAACAACCCTCCGCCTGTGAATAACTTTTCTCTTGTCCCTGGGGAGACTCTCAGAACCATGGATCATATATAACCAAGTTAGTCCACATTAGTGTGACCAATTAGTCCTGGTTTGCCTAGGACTTTGCTGAATTTGGCATTAAAAGTCCTTCAGGCTAGGAAATCCTTCAGTCAGGGGCCAACTAGGACATTTGGTCACCTCAGTCCACATATGAAATACAAGTAGATTTTAATTTTTTTTTCTTATAAATTAGTAGCTTCTGTCTGCACCCCATTGGATTGTGTCCTGTGATCTTTAAGACGCATGCATCCCATTTTAAGCTTGTATTAGAGACTCTCGCTTGCCAGAGCTTTACTAAAAGCAAGAGGGAAGCCAGCTCTAGTCTGAGGGACCCTACTATGAAGATGTGTCCTGAGGCAGTACTAGGTCTGGGTCCCATAATTGTGTGATCTTGGTATTTCTCATTTGAGATGAGGTGTGGTGGTAGCATGGGATACACAGTCATTACTTGCCTCCCTAGAACTAAAATCAAGTTCTCACACATGGTTTTCTTTCTCCAACCTGGTCCTAAAGTGACACCTATATTAATATGATAATATCAGCTCATCTGGGAAAATCTTAAGAGAAAGCCAATACAGTTTTTTGTGTATATTTTTTGTTTTACTGAGATATAATTGACATACATCCTTGTTTAAATTTAAGGGGTACAATGTGTTGATTTGATATATTTATATATTACAAAATGATTACTGTCATTGCTAGCTAATGCCTCCATCATATCATATAATTAGCATGTTTGTGTGTGTTGAAAACATTTAAGATCTACTCTTATAGCAACTGTGAAGTAGGTAATACAGCATTATTAACTATAATCACCATGGGATTCCCCAGAACTCATTTGTCTCATCACTGCAAGTTTGTATGATTTGTCTACCCTGCTAACTACCGTTCTGATCTTTGTTTCTATGAGTTTGGCTTTTTTAAGATTTCATACATAAGTGACAGCATACAGTACTCAAACTCTTTTCATAAGGTCAAGGCGCTGTCTTCTCCTGCCCAATTCAATTAGGTAAGAAATTGTAACAGCAGTTCTGAACCTTGACTGCACATTACAATCACTTGGGGAGCTTTAAATATCCCTGTGTCCAGGTTATGCCTTAGACCAGTTAAAACAGAATTGCTGGGAGTGGGAACCAGGCATCAGGAGTCTTTAAAGCTCTCCAGGTGACTTCAAAGTACAACCAAAGCTGAGAACCATGGCTCATTCACCCTTTCCCTCCAGTGGTATTGGGATTATTGTTGGGTCTGAACGCAGATGCAACTTGTGTGTGGCACAGAGATTTGATGCTATTTTATTTAATTGTAGTTGTTTTCCTATCAAACCAGGCAGGGTTATAGTATTGCATAATCTCATCATTAGAAAATGAAAGCCCAATGACCTTAGCAGTGAGTAGAGGCAGCCTATAGAGTGGATACACTCAGTTGAGAGAGAGCAGGTAAAGTTAATTTAAATGCTCATTATCTGACAGCACAAGGATTTTCTTTTAATGTGTGTGGACTCATAAGCAAATACGAGAATGAAACATAGGAAATAGCAGAATGTTGGAGCTTTTTTCCTCTTGTTTCACCTGAGTACTTTCAAACTTTAATAATGAATCGATGTAGTCAAATATGGAGCAGGATGGGCCAGCTGAAAAGAGAATGGAGACAGAAGCTATGGTAGAATCCTTTGTTTAAGTCTTTGCTGTGGTCAACTCAGGGGCCACCCTGGGCAGAGAGCTTTGTGACATTTGAACCAAATTAAACTGTGAGGAATGAAGAGTGTAGGACTGAGAAATCTGCTTATTTCAATAATAGGGATTAACTAAGCTTGACTGATGTCCTTATTTACTGTCCATATTTCAGTGGAGAAAGAGTTTGATGTCTGGAAGGCCTGAGAGCTGAAGGGCTTGGCTCCCAAGAGCGTAAGCAAAGTTGTCAGCAACTTCTGGTAAATAAGACCGCAGACCCTTGCTTCATTTACCACATGCAATAGCATTTATCTGTTGGATACTGTCAGGGACTTCAAAGAAAAGTCCAGCAAAGCCCTGACCACAAGAAATTAAGAGTTCGTAGGGAACATGGAGGGTTACAATACAGTGAACTAAGTAGAGTGGTAGATATAAACACAGGGGCTTCACCTAGCTCATATTTGTTAATGAAGATGTTACACTACCTCAGCTAATCCTCACCAAAAGCAAATAAGGAATGCACCATTTTAATTTCCATTTATAAGGGGAAGAAATAGTTAATGGCCATGCTTGTGTTCAAATTTTTTTTTTCAGTTACAGTTGACATTCAATATTATATTGGTTTCAGGTGTACAGCATAGAGTTAGACATTTATATAACTTATGGTAAGTCTAGTGCCCACCTGACACCATACACAGTTATTACGACAATACAGACTATGTGTCCTATGCTGTACTTCACATCCCCATGACTGTTTTGTAACTGCCAATGTACTCAACCCCTGCACATTTTTCACCCTCCTATCTGGCAACCATCAGTTTGTTCTCTGTTATCTATGAATTTGTTACTGTTTTTGTTTGTTTGTTTATTTTGCTCTTTAGATTCCTCATATAAGTGAAATTATATGGTATTCATCTTTCTCTGACTTATTTCACTCAGCATAATAATATCCTTTACCCATATTTAAGATTTTATTCTTTTTTATGGCTGAAAAATATTTCATTATACATATGTACCACATCTTCTTTATCCATTTGTCTTTTGATTGGAACATTGAATCAATTCTCATTTAATTATTGAACACCACTCTGGCCACCTGAGAATAATTGAGATTTTTCTTTTAATAAACAAGGCTTTCTGTCTCTGGAGTGACTCACTTTCTGAGCTGGCAGAAGTGTGAGACACTGAGAGCAGTCTTTCATCTTGAAGGTGGAAGATGTTCTGCTGGCATTCTCAATGTCTTTCCCTTATATTTATGACTGACATTGAAGTTATATTTATAGTTTTAAACATGTACAAAGGGTTACATTTTAATTTTAAAATAGCTTCTTGTTCCTTCCTTTATATTGAGTTATCTTCTTTTTTATCCTGTTCAAGAGGAAGAACTTAGATCAAGTACACACGAAATCTTTGCTGACTTTCTTCCTTTAACAGTGTGCATGGAGGGTTAGTTCGGAAAAACTTCATTCTCTAGAAGACTTGAATGATCATGTGACCTTATCATGTTTCAGTGTTGTGACAGCTGTGTAATTAGGGGAGGGACAATATTGTGTCATACAATGAGATGCCTGGTTTGTTTTCTGTTGTAGGAAGTAGAGACTAAAATATATACATTTCTCTAATGGAGTTGTTTAGGGGAATAACTAATATCTCATATGATGTATTTACTTATTTAAAAAAGAGAATAGGAATGAGATGTCCCTGAACTATACTTTTCTATCATTACAGGGCATTTAGGCATCACTGCATCTGAGTTATCAACATTGTCTCAGATGTTTTTAGTATAATTTATGTTCTTATATGTATATTTCTTAAAACTAAAAAAATTTACAAAATTTTTCTCAATATTTGTGCATGATATATGTGTAGCTCAAAACTATTTGTGACCTGCTGTTGGCATGTACAAGACCAGGATATATACCTCATATTTTAAGTGCTCACATACTGTATATATAATATATAAACATCAAAAACAGGTTATTGCAAAAAAATTAAATCGAGTAGTTTTTGATAGGTATGTAGTGGTGCCATTTTATTCATTGTTCTATGATTGTTTTTGTAATTCTTTGTTCCTTTCTTATTCTCTTGCTCTCTTTTCTTGTATGTTGATGACATCCTGAAGTGTTGTGTTTGTATTCTTTTCTCTTTATCTCTTGTATATCTCTTGTAGATTTTTGATTTGTGATTACCGTGTGCCTTCATATATATCACACTATGTTGATAGCAGCCAGGTATTGGGCCACTTAGCAAGGTATAGGGCACACTGAGGCCAGCTACTGCTTGTTTAGGGTTTGTGGGCCTTTGAGAGATTTTAGGAAAGTCTGCAGCTTGCTTCTTGTGTGGATTAGCCTATGAAAGAAGCTAAGCACATGAATTGGGTAGCAAGAGGTTTCAGGGAATCACCTGGGTGGGGAGAGAGCGGAGTTAGCTAGATTAATGAAGACTCAGATTTGAGGCCCACTGGTGCCTGCAGGCTGGGTAGGAACAATGGTGCCTACTAGCGCTTTAGTGCTGGAGAGGGTTGCCCCTACAGCCTCCACCCTGAGGCAGACAATTCAGTTCTTCTCTCTATGTACCTGGCACTTTTTGTGTTGCTGTCCCTTCTCTGGAGCTTAGGCCCAGTGTTTATGAGTAAGTGAGCCTGTGCTGGGGCCGTTTAAGAGGACACTTGAGTTTATGGCAGTCTCACCCAGATTGAGGCCCTGCTCATTTTCATCACCAGCTGTTATGGGGAATCCTCTTCCTAGCATTAGTGCTTCGGACTGGGAAGCCCAATGGAGCTGAGACCCTTGCTCCTTGGTGGGGCTGTCTGCTGCCAAGATATTACTCCCAATTCTTAACCATCACATGAGGGTTTGAGACCAGTTTCTCCAACCCCTCCTACCAGTCTCTACATAGCTTCTTCTTTATATCCTTAGCTATAGAGGTTCTGTTCAGCTAGTCTTTTTAAGTTTTGGGGGGTCACTTTTCAACCATTTAGTTGTAATTTTAATGTGGTCATAGGAGGAAGAGAGCACCAGCTTCACCTACTCAACTCTCTTAATCAGAAGTGGAAGTTCATTCTTTTCATCATTTTGTCACATAACCAATAATGTTATTGGCAACATCTGGATGACAGCTACTTTTATTTTTAAAAGTCTTTACCCCAGTTTACCCCAACTGATCAAGCAAGTATTTATTGTCTACCCTGTGCCAGACATGATGGGTGAAGATAATGTCCCCACCTGGAGTGCCTCAGATTGCAGTAATACAGGGGGTCTGCATATGGCAGAATATGTTCCAAGGGAGCATGGAGGGAGAGGTGGATGTGAAAGGTTCATGCATGTGCTCCAGGACACTCAGTCAACACTGGATCCAGAGTGGATGTGCGGAGTGAAGGGCAACATTTTAGGCCTGCCTCCTGGTTGCTCAGTGAGCATGAGGTCTAGAATCCAGGTAGTTACTGGTGTTTCTTCTCAAAATCATAATATATTCTCTCTTAGCCTCATGATATCCCAGATTTTCATCTCATGGCATTGATTATTTATGTACTAATTTCCAAACCCTGTGGTTTTCTTTTTCTTTTAAAAAATATTTATTATTTGCATTGAGTAATTTTTTTAAATATGCTTTATTGATTATGCTGTTACAGTTGTCCTAATTTCTTTTCCCTTTATTCCCCTCCACCCAGTGACATCCCTCCCTCCAGTTGTCCCCCCCTCCCTTAGTCCATGCCCATTGGTTGTACATATAGTTCTCAACATCTTCCTGTCTACTCCACTCCCTCCTACTATGCTTCTTAATTCCTGTACCATCTCCCTCCCTTTCCCACTTCTCCCTCCCCACTGACCTCCCCCCAAAATGTTCCTCATACCTATAATTCTTTTCACACTCTCGTTGCCTACTTAGTTTGCCTTTGTTTCGATTCCCTAGCTTCTGTTGTTGGTTGTTGTGATACAGTTTTCATTTTAGTGTTCATAGTTTTGATCCCCTTTTTTCTAAACCAGTCCCTTTAACATCTCATATAATAGTGGTTTGGATCTGATGAACTCCTTCAGTTTTACTTTGTCCTGGAAGCACTCTCTCTGCCCTTCTCTTCTGAATGACAGCTTCACTGGATAGAGTAATCGTGGTTGTAGGTTTTGGCTTTTCATTACTTTGAATATTTCTTGTCAATCCCTTCTTACCTGCAGAGTTTCTTTTGAGAAATCAGCTGATAGTCTTATTGGGACTCCTTTGTATGTAATTCTCTTCTCTCTTGCTGTTTTTAAGATTTCCTTTTTATTCTTAATTTTTGGCATTTTGATTATAATGTGTCTTGGTGTGGTTCTCCCTGGGTCCAGTTTTATTGAAACTCTCTGTGCTCCCTGGACCTGTAAGTCTATTTCCTTCCCCAAGTTAGAGAAGTTCTGCTTCACTATTTTTTCACATAATTTTTCCATTTCTAGTTCTTCTTCTTCACCTTCTGGCAACTCTATGATTCAGATGTTGGCCCGCTTATAGCTGTTCCATAGGCTTCTGAGCCTCTCCTCATTTTCCTCACTTTTCACTTCCTCTTTCTGCACTGGTTGACTGTTTGTTCCCTCCCTATGTTCTGATTTGTTAATTTGATCCCTGGTTTTTGCCCTCACCACTAGTTTCACATGTATTTTTGTTCATTTCAGCAGGACTAGCCTTCATTCCTTCCCTGTCTTGTATAAGATCTGCTTTTAGGTCTGTAAGCATTTTTATAACCCAAACTCTGAACTGTGCCTCAGAAAGATTTCCTATCTGCTGCTTCATTAGATTAGATATTTGCTGTCTGGTCAGCTGAGTCACTGGGATCTCTATCAGTATCTGTGCCATCCTGACTGTTTTGTGTTTACCTTTTCTTCTTGGGCAGGACTGTCACATCTCCTAGACTATAGGGTGCGGAGCCCCGTGCACTCTTCACAACTGGGTGACCCATTTCACCACCCTGTGGCGTTTTCTGTGGGGGTGGGGGTCCAAGATGGGTTCCTGCCGTCCAGTCTCCGCTGAGAGACTGGGAGCCTCCTCCTCCCTTTCACCCCCTCTGGGCCTCACAGTCCTAGGCAATGGAGGTCTGCCTTCCCCGGCTTTGGAATCGCAAGTTGACAGGTTTGGTCTGCAGCTGGGGTGTTCCCCAGGCGTTTCTCGCCTCCCCTTAAATACTGGTGTCTGTGCTTACCGCTGTCCTGCCGCCATTGCTTCTGCTGCCTCGGATAGCACAGCTTGACCTCTCCTCCTTGACTTCACCCCTCCTACCTGTCCGGATGAGCACACTTCTTTATAGCTTTATATGTTGAACTTCCATGTATTTTTGGAACTTCTGGTTATTTCTGGTTTTTCAGTATTTGTATTCCTTCTTAGTTGTGGAGGGAAATGGAGTATATCAGTCTAGGCCTCCATCTTGGCCAGAAGTCCCAATCCCTGTGGTTTTTACTACTAGATGAGGTAATAACGTTTTGGACCTACAGCATACACATAATATAGATAAGGTAGATGAATGGATGTAGATATACACAATTAGATATATTAAATGGATTACACAGATTGTAGCTGGAATTCTCACCATTTTGTACTTTTGTGGTATCTGTGAAGCTTTGCCCTCAGGTACCTACAGCTGATGGGTGGGTTGGCAGAGGCAGTAGCACATGTGCTCAGCCTGTTCTTCAACTGTTCGGGTCCTAAAAGTTGCCACTAAAATTCTGAACCTGCCTTGTCATCTGTGGGCTCAGATTCTTATTTTTCTTTATCAGTCAAAGGGACTATCATTTTGAGGATTAGTAGATTGTTGCTGCAAAGCATTCAATGCAAGCTGATGCCTGGGTGCTTTTCAAAATCAAGGGACATGATGGTGGTAGCTTTATTTCCATCATGTTTCTTTTTTGTATTCCTTCTGATATTTTATTCACCCGCTTGACAAATGCTTTAGTGTGTTAAATTCTGCAACACTATCCTGACACTGTCTACTTGGCCATAGATTAAGGGCTCAGCCCCAGGAGATAACCACTACCCCCCCTTCAGATGCCAATTGCAAGTTCAGGTTGTCACCTGTGCTTCTGACTGACTGGCTGTAGATTGGGGTTTCCAACGACCTCCTCCTTGGGTTTAATTTGTTAGCACAGCTCAAAGAGCTCAGAGGAACATTTTACTTCACAGCCAGATGAAAGAGAAGGACAGGGCAAGGTATGGGGAAAGGCCCTAGAGCTTTCATGCTTTCTCCTAGCTAGTGCGCCCTTGCTTCCCAAGTCTCCGTGTTCACCAACCAGAAAGCTCTCTGAAACCCCCACACATTCCTTTTGCTTTTTTATAGTCACTTCATTATAGCTACATGACTGACTAAATCATGTCCAGTGGTGATAGATTCAACTGCCAGCCCCTCTGACACTCCCCAGAGGTTGGAGGGCAGGGTGAATGAAAGGTGGGACTGGGAGCTCCAGCCCTCTAAATACAAGGTTGCTCCCCTGACAACCAGCCTCCACCTTCTAGTTATATTGGGGCTTTCCAAATGTCACCTCATTAACATAACAAAAGATACCTTTCCACTCTGAGCTTTCATCACTTGGGAAATTCCAAGGCTTTTAAGGAGCTCCTTGCCAGTAATTGGAGGAAGACCAAATATATATTTTTTGTATTATTAATCACAGTATCAGAGTGAGCAGCTATTAGGCCAGCCCTGGTGCTGGGACACTTTCCAAATAAAAAATTTATTGCCTTACTTCTCTGGATCCTGACATATTTAGCACAAATCGGAATATTCAAGGAGTTAAAATAAAATGTATTAAACATTTTGGTCAATTTCAGCCCAAGATTTTGTTCTGGTAAATTACCTATTAAAGTCTCCAAATCTGTATTTTTGTTTAGAAATGCCTTTATGAAGAAGGACCAATGTGATCAATCTGAAGTATTTACAGAGATAATTTGAAATAGGTATTTCTCTCTATTCTGTAGAGGATTCTTTCTTGTTTTTCAAATGACTTAGACTTCCATGTCCATGTTTGTTCCCCCTTTAAACAGAGATCTGCAAGCCATTTCACTAAATAGGATTCCTTCTGCATAAGCCCATAGAGTCTGAGGGGGAAAGAAATGCAAAAATATATATATATATATATATATAAATATATATATATATTTATATATATATATGAAAAGAAAAGACAAAGCCTAAATACTATGGCCAACCTATGTTCCTAGAGGTGTGCCTTCTTTCTGCCTCGGGAAGTAAATCAGGATTTTTCAGAGTTGCACCATTTGGCTTATTCACCACTGGGGAATACGGACTCTGGTCTATGTTCTTGAAGACAAGGAAGCCTACAGGAGGACTTAGCGATGCTGAAGGGGCTTTTGAGCAGACCTGCCAGCTCACTTCCAAGTCCCAGAGACAAGTTCAGATTGCTGTGCATTTGCTGCTGTGTTCCATGTCCAAGTCTTGATTAGATGTATGTTTGCAATGGTATGTTGTGAGCAAGGGAGCGTTCCTGAAAGGAGTCACTCACACACGTTTGTTTCTTTCCACAGTGCCAGGTTTATTAAGGGAGACCTCCTCAGTTAGCCAATAGAGTCACATGCAGGTTACACACAGACAGGGGGGCTTACACCATAGAAGTGAGCAGAGAGAGCATCCTCCTGGAAGCTGGGTCACTGGTGGCATCCACAGAGAGAGAGGCAGGCATCAGTCTCAGGCAGGCAGCTGCATCGACAGCACGTGTCTGGTGCAGGACTCGGAGCATGACCCATGGTACAGCCAAGCTCGAAGCTCGAGCATGGAATGTCGGAGCTCTGAGTTCTTACAGCCCACAATGGATGGAGGTCCCACTCATATCGGGTCCAGATGGAGTCCTTATCCCAATGTCAGACTTCTGGTTTTAGGCATTTCAGGTCCCTCCCAAAGGCTTTCCCATTACACCCCATTACCTCAGTCTTGACATAGCACTTGAGATAATTGTCATGGCTGACAGCGACTATATTTGATTCCTAAAAGTGTTCAGAAAGTCTGCTCTGCTCTTGCTCTCTACCTTGAGTAACAGGCTCTTCCACATATCAAAATCCTTGGTACCTCATCTAAGGCACTGGAGCATAGTGGAAAGAAGAACAGTTCGGTGCAGACAAAATTAGGTTTGAATGGGAATAATATATGTGAGAATATAATTAAAGTGCCTGCTGTAATATTTTACATATCATGTCTTCCACAATGTTAGTTCCTCTTAAGTAGATAGTTAGGAGCTCTTCTTGCATCTTAAGGTTTTAAAATTTAAAAACAGCTCACAGGTATGCTACAAACATTTTATAAACCAGATTTAAAGACAAATTAGTTTTCTTACAGCTGATATTGAAATAGAATATCCTGTCTAGAATATAATTTACCTTCTTGTTTATAGCAGCCATTTTTCACCAGTTTTAAGTCTGAATAAGAGTAACTTTTATATACTGAAATAATGTAGTTGTCATAAACTTAATCATATCAGTAACCAGGTATTAAAATTAGAGTGTACACACAGACTTATAAAAAATGCTGCATATTCTTCTGGGAAAATTCAGTGCAATGATGTGGGTTTATCAGAAGCCTGTCCATGGTGCAGGTGAACTGTTGGGCTGATATGCAGTAGGGAGAGGAGCAATCCATCTACCAGAGGCTGAATTCCCCAGGGTGATACCCTCAGCTTACCAAGGAGAGTTTTGATATTTTATATCAGTATTACTTTTTTTGTACCCACAGATTTATTATAAAATTTTTTGAATAGGCATAAAAATTAAGGAATTGTATAATTAACACTCATATACTCACCACCTAGAATCTACAATTAACATTTATCTCTAGTCTATTACAAATCTGTCCAATCCAACTATCTACCCTCTATTAGTTTGTCAATGTTTCTTATGTTTAGATATATTTCAAAGTGAGTTGCAGACATCAGTACACTTACTACTAAATATATTAAACTGATATTAGCCTAGGGTTCTTGTTTTGTATTGTGGGGCCCAATTTACATGTAATGAAACATACAAATTCAATGAGTACACTTGTGTAATTTATATCTCTAGTGAGATACAAAATATGACCATCAACTCCAAAATTGCCTCATGCCCCTTATCAATCAATCTCCACCTCTATCTCCTTAGACACAATCATCAATTTCTTTTTGCAACACAGATTATTGTTACCTGTTGTAGAATTAACGTGAATGGAATCACACACTCTGCACTCAGTTGTGTAACTCTTCTTTCACGCAGCATAATGTTTTGTATTTATCCATGTTGTTGCATATGTAAGTAACTTGTTCTTTTTTATTGCTCAGTAGTATTCCTTTGCATGCATATACCAGTTTGTTTATCCATTTTCTTATTGATTGTTTTCAATTTTGGACTATTATAAATATAGTTACTAAGACCATTCTTGTACAAGTTGGTTTGCTTTGCGTGTATGTATGTGTATGTGCATATGTTTTTATTTTTCTTAGGTAAATACCTAAGAATGAAATTACTGGATCATATAGTAGGTATATGTTTAGTTGCATAAGAAAACTGCCAGATCATTTTCCAAAGTGGTTGTGCCATTTTACACTCCTACCAGTAACATATGAAAGTTCCTGTTAGTACACATTCTTGCCAACGTTTGATTTATTTCACTCTGGTTTTAATTTGCATTTTTTTTGATGATTAACAATATTGGACACTTTGTTCTGAATGTATTTATTGCTTGCTTATGGTTCTTTGTGACATGTCTGTTAAAATCTTTTGCTCATTTCCCCCCCTTTTTAGTACATTTTATTGATTATGCTATTACAATTGTCTCCTATATCTTCTACCTCACTGCATTTCCTCATCCCTCTGGCAATGACCATATTGGTTTGTGCATTTTATTTATTTTTTTAATATACTTTATTGATTACGTTGTTACAGTTGTCCTAATTTTTCTCTCTTGCTCCCCTTTTCCAAGTAACCCCCTCCCCTCCAGCAGTCCCGCCCCACTTAGTTCATGTCCACGGGTCATGCATATAAGTTCTTTGGCTTCACCCTTTCCTATATTATTCTTAACTCCCCCCTGTCTATTTTGTATCAACCAATTATGCTTCTTAATCCCTGTACCTTTTCCCCCTTTCTCCCCTTTCACCCTCTCAGCTGATATACCTCTAAATTATCCTCATACCTATGTTTTTGTTCCTCTTCTGGTTGTTTGCTTAGTTTGTTTTTGTTTTTATTTTTTAGATTCAGTTGTTGATAGTTGTGACTTTGTTGTCATTTCAGTGTTCATAGTTTTGATCTTCTTTTTCTTAAATAAGATTCTTTAACATTTCATATAATAATGGCTTGATGATAATGAACTCTTTTAGCTTTACCTTGTCTGGGAAGTACTTTATCTGTTCCTCCATTCTAAATGATAGCTTTGCTGGATAGAGTAATCTTGGTTGTAGGTCCTTGCTTTTCATCACACTGAATACTTCTTGCCAGTTCCTTCTTGCCTGCAAAGTTTCTTTTGAGAAATCAGCTGATAGTCTTATAGGCACCCCTTTGTAGGTAATTCTCTGCCTTTCTCTTGCTGCTTTTAAGATTCTCTCTTTATCTTTCACCTTTGGCATTTTAATTATGATGTGTCTTGGTGTGGTCTCTTTGGGTCTAGCTTGTTTGGGACTCTTTGTGCTTCCTGGACTTGTATGTCTACTTCCTTTGCCAAATTAAGGAAGTTTATCTTCATTATTTTTTTACATAAGTTTTCAATTTCTTGCTCCTCCTCTTTTTTTCCTGACACCCCTATGATTCAGATGTTGGCATGCTAAAGTTGTCCCAGAGGGTCCTCAGCCTCTCCTAATTTTTTTCAATTCTTGTTTCCTCCTTTGTACTGGTTGACTGTTTATTTTTTCCAATTATGTTCCAAATCATTGACTTGAACCCTGGTTTCCTTCCCTTTACCGCTGGTTTCATGTGGATTTTCCTTCGTTTCATTTAGCATAGCCTTCATTTCTTCCCTGTTGTACTTAATCTTGTCTGTCAAGTCTGTGAGCATCATTATCACCAGCATTTTGAATTGTTCATCTATTAGGTTGGCTATTTCCTCATTGCTCAGTTTTCCCACTGGAACATTTATCTGTTCCCTCTTTTGGGCCATACTTCTCTGTCTCCTCAACTTGACAGCCTCCTGTGTTTGCCTCTGTGTCTTAGGTAGAGATGTTGCACTTGTTACATTGTAAGAGCTGGAGCCTTAGGTATTCATCAGTGTGGGGCAACCTGTTTCTCCACGTTGTGGAGCTGTATGTGGGGGAAGGGTCTGAGAGGGGACAATGCCACCTGCCCAGCACTCGCCCCTTTTCCACTATATAAACGGGCTCTGCTGAGAGACCGGCAGCTCCCTCTGCTGCCCCAACCACTGCTGGTTTTCAGTCAGAAGCACTGTGGCTTTATTTCCCCCTGGTGGCAGAACCGTGAGCTACCTGGTCTAGTCTGCAGCTGGGAGAGTTCCTCAGGTTTCCATCCAAACTTTTTAAATGTATAACTGCTTTCAATGGGCCAGCTCCAGTCACTGCACTGCCATTGCAGTCAGCTCCAGCGCCCATGAGAATGCTGCTGCCACCGGTGCCACTGCCGGTGTCACCACCCTGGTGCTGCTGAAGCCTCCACTGGAGCCACTGATGGTGTTGTTCCATCCTGGCTTTGCCCCTCCTACCTCTCTGGATGATTTCTTCTTTATTTCTTTGTTGGACTTCCCTTCAGTTCTATTTTCTGGAACTTCTGATTGTTTTTTATAGTTTTTGAGGTATATGTATTCCTTCTTAGTTGTGAAGGGAGGTGCAGTGTGCCTACTTATGCCTCCATCTTGACTGGACTCATTTTTTAAAAATAGGGTAATTTGTCTTTTTTCATTGAGTTATGGAAGTTCTTTATATATTCTGATGACATTTCCTTTGTCAGGTGTATGTTTTGTAAATATTTTTCTTCAGGCTGGAGCTTGTCTATTCATTTTTCTAATAGCATTTTAAAATGAGGATACTGCTTTTCCTTATATGGCTGTTCATTTCTGTATCTTACCTAAGAAATCTTATCCTTTTTTCTTCTAGAAGTTTGGTTGTTTTTTGTTATTTTGAAACCTAAGGTCCAAATTTTGTGTTGAAATAAAATGACTATATAAGTATAATTCTGTTTCTGGACTTTCTTTTTGTATTTATTAATAGATATATTTTTTCTTATGCTGGTATCATACTGTCTTAATTAATGTAGCTAACTTTGTTTTCTATTTTTCAAGATTGCTTTGAATATTTTAGGTCCTTTTCATTTCCATGCGAATTTTAGAATCAGCTTGTTAATTCCTACCAAAAAAACACTGGTGAGATTATGATTGGGAATGCACTAAACTTTTAGATCAATTTTTAGATACTTGATATCTTGAAACATTGCATCTTCTAATCCATGAGTTTGGTATCTCTCCATACATTTGGATCTTTAAAATTTTTTCTCAGTGAGGTTTTTTAGTTTTCAGTGTACAAGTCCTACACATTTTTCAAAACTTATTTATAAGAATTTTCATGTTATTATAAAATAAATTATATTTTTAAATTTTGTTTTCTAATTGCTGCTAATATATGCAAATACAATTAATGTTTGTGGATTGACTTCATATTCTGCAATCTTGCTAAACATATTTATTGTTTTTGGTAGCTATTTTCTTATAGATTTTTTAGGACTTCATATGCAATCATTCATGTTTGAGCAGAGGTTTTACTTCTTTTTTTCCAGTTCGTTTAGATTACCTTTTTCTTGTTTAATTGCATGGTTCAGAACCTTCAGCAAAAATGTTGAATAGAAGCAGAGTGAGGCAACTTGCTTTATTCTCAATCTTAGCGAGAAACCATTCAACATATCAACATTGTGTGTGATATTAGCTGTAGATTTTTTTATGGATTCCCTTTATCAGATTGAGGAAATACCCTTTTATTTCTAATTTGCTGACTTCAAAAAAATCAATGTTGCTTAACTTGTAATATGATTTCTTTCCTGATCCATTGAGATAATCATGCAGTTTTTTTCCTCCATTCTGTTAATATGGTGAATTACATTGGCAGGTTTTATTTGAAAGTTAAATTAACCACGTATTATTAGGATGAATCTCACTTGGATACAATGTTACATTTTGGACAAATTTTTGTTTATATTCATGAGGGCTATTGGGCTGTAATTTTCTTTTCATATAATGTCTTTATTAGGTTTTGTTATCAGGTTATTAGAAAGTGGTCTTTCTCCATTTTCTGTAATAGTTTGTTTAAGATAGGTGTTAATTTTTCCCTAAAATGTTTGATATTATTTACCATTGAAATGATCTGGGCTTATAGTTTTCCTGTGGAAATGTTTTCAATGACATTTAATTTAGGTCCAGAATCTTCACTACTGACATTTTTGACTGGATGATTCTTTGTTGTGGGAAGCCGTCCTCTGCACTGTAGAACACTTAGGACCAAACTTGGCTTCTGCCCATCAGATGTTAGTTGCTCTCCCTCACCTAACTGTGACATCAAAAATGTCTCTAGACATTGGCAAATGGCGTTTGAGGAGTAAAATCACTCCTGGTTGAGAATTATATTTGATTTATATTTAAAGATCTATCTTAAGGTCATTGTTTTTTCTTTTAATACCTTTTCTATATATATATACTCTGTCCAGAAAAAGTCCAACCATTGTTGATACAATGAGAATGGTTTGTATGACATTGATGTGACCTGGCAACCAAGGACTGTGGACTGGAATGCACATGCTTGAACAATGATGACTTCATTGTTCTAGTCAGCAGGGATGGTAGACATTGTTGAGTGAGCATGTATACTGTGTGGCCTTCACATTAAAAATGACTGAGTGAGTAGAGGGTAACGAATCTGCATCAAATTTTGTGTTAAGTTTGAACATTCCTCTGTGAAAACTACTCAGATGATTCAGAAGGCTGAGGCTATGGGCATCTGGTGATTAGCAGCTTCATCACAACAATGTGCCTGCTCATACATCACATCTGGTGCAGAGATGTTTGATCAAACATCAAATCACCCAGGTGACTCAGCCCCTCTAGAGCCTAGATTTGGTGCCCTGCAACTTCTGGCTTTTCCCAGTACTAAAATCACCTTTGAAAGGGAAGAGATTCTAGACCATCAATGAGATTCAGGAAAATGTGATGGTGTAGCTTATGGTGATTAGGAAAACTGTGTGAGGTCCCAAGGTGCCTACTTATGAAAGGGACTGAGGAGTCATTGCCCTATGTACAATGTTTCTTATATCTTGTATCATCTTCAATAAATGTCTCTATTTTTTATAATACATGGCTGGATACTTTCTGGATACAATACACACACACATTCATATATATAGTAAATATTCAATTAGAAATATTTTTTGATTTCCCTTGTAATCTCTTCTTTGGTTTATGGGTTATTTAGATGTGTTTTGTTTGATTTCCAAATATTTTGGTATTTTCTAGATGTCATAATATCGCAGGTTTGCAATTTAATTTCATTGTGAGAAAATATACTGTATAAAATAGCAATCTCATTTGATTATTTCTTTGTGAACCTGTTCTCTTTTAAAAAAAGCAAATTCTTTAATTATTGCGTGAAGTGCTCTATAAACGTTAATTCAGTTAAGATGGTTGATAGTGTTGTATTCATTGATTGTTTTTTTTTGTCTACCTGTTCTGTTAATGACTAATAAAGGGGTGTTCAAATTTCTAATTATGATTATGTTTATTTCTTCATTTAATTCTCTTGACTTTGACATGTGTATGTTTAATCTCTGTTATTAGGTAAATACACATTTATGGCTGTTATGTCCTCCTTATAAATTGGTCCTTTTATCATTATGCAGTGTGCCTCTTTATCTCTGGTCATATTGTTTGTTTTGAAGTCTACTTTATTTGATATTAATGTAGCCATTTTAGCCTTGTTATGCTTAATGGTATTGGTGTTCCTTTGTAAGTAAAATAATACCATAATATTTTATATTTATAGTTCATTATTTATGAAGAGATTTAATGTCTGTGTTCTTTGATCTTCACATTAATCTTACAGAAAAATGATGCTGTTGTCTCCATTTTACAGAAATAAAACTGAGTTTGCGGGAAATGACTTTCCCAAGAACTCAGTGGTTTCTGTCTTACGTCAATGCCTGGCTGTTGGCCATTATGATATGATTTTCTTCATAGATTATGTGGAAGGAGAATTTGAGAAATCCAGTTTGATATGTTACATGGGAAGTGAGGGTGAATGTAGGAAGTGTCTATGGAGAAAGTGGTTCATTTTCTATCATCTAAAGACATGAATGCTCACAGTTCTACTCCAGGGCTCAAGGCTGACTTTAAAGAAAAAGTTTCTTTTTTAAAAAAGGTGGTGAGACATTCACCAGAGGGTGAATGAAATCATTAAGAGCTCTGACTATCAAAGGAGGGGCTGGCCTATGAACCTCAGTGACAGAAAACACATTGATGAGCATCAGCTATTTATCTTCATTAGGCAGTATGTACTGTAGTTTGGCCTAGAGGCAGAGAGAATGATGAGATGATCTCTGGTTGGCTGCCTGCCCTAAGATTCCATAATTCCTTCTTATGGAGGCCACAAGAAAAGCTGATGTCTCAAGCTGCCACTCCCTGGAGAAACTGACCTTACTTACTTGCTTTTCACCTGGTAGCCTAAGCCCCAGGTGGCCAAGCTGTTGGTCCTCCTGGGGCATGGCTGCTACAGCTGGACCCAGGAGCTCAATTATGCAAATATCAATTGCAAGTTTGTATTTGTGCAGACCTTACCTTCTGGTTTTAAATCTCCAGCGCCCACCAGAAGGGAATCTGTCTAGGGAATCTTGTTTGTTTGTTTGTTTTCTTCTTTGTTGTTCAAGGGGTGAATTTTATCACTTGTAGACATAAACTTAGGATTTTATTAAATATTCTTAGCTTTGTTAGAGTGATTTTTCTAACAAAAAAATGAACTTTGCCTTTGTTTGCCACCTAGTCTACTTCATTTCAATCACTTGTTCCTCAGATAAGCTGTGGACTTTCCTGCCTCTGTGTCCTTGACCTAACCTTTCTTTCCTTGTTGACTCAACTCCAATGCCCAAGTCAAATACTGCCTTCTCTGAGAAACCCTCACAACCTGGTCAGTCAGAATAAATGAGTCTGAGCTCCCAAAGTCCATTGAAGGAATTCTCTCACCTCCAGTGAGCCTGTAGGATCCCCTGGAAGGAATTTATTCCCCTTCAAGAGGTATGAGTAGGTAGGGCTGGGGCTTCAAACCCACTATAAGGACAAGCCGGCTGGATGAGTTGTGTGCCTTTCACACCAGCCCCAAACAGTCTCAACCTCTGTCAGGCTGTTGTGTCCCAGAAAACTCTTTGCATTCATCAGCAGTGTCTGATTTTGCTCTATAGCCGTGTAGAAAGGGTTAAGCACTTAGGCAATTCCCCTGTGGCTTGGCAATTTTTGGAGAAGCCTGGCATAAGTGACTTGCATAATGCACACTTAACTCCCGCAACCCCAATGCCAACAAATACCAGCTGTATTACCTCTTAGGCTTAGGGGACTGGTTGGCCTATTCCTAGGAGTCCTTGCTGAATATCAGCCTTCCTCTCTCTGATGCCAAGGACAGCAAAAGTACAGGCAGGACTTCTTATGTCTGGGGTGAGAATTATGCTGGAGGTGGCTCTCACTGCCTTCTCATTGCATGGGGTTAATAGTAAGGTCAGGAGTTTGAAAGGGGCAGGGAGGGCTGAGAGGCTCTTCAGCCTAGCCCCACTCCACTCCTTCATTTGTAGGCTTCATTGTGGCCAAGATGTTCAAGGTCATCTTTTCCTGTGGTCCTACAATGCTTTTTATTATTTAATAAACACTCATATAGTGCTTACTATGTGCTAGGCACTGCTCTAAGTACCTCACAGTATTAACTCATTTCATCCTGTAGGAATCTCAGCAGTTGGGCTCTGGAGTCTGTGACTGCCTGAGAGCATGACCTGAGGGTCAAACAGATCTAGTTTCAAATCCTGATTCTATCACTCAGTAGTCAAGTGACTAGGGATAAGTGGCTTGGTGCCCCTTTGCTCTAGTTTCTTCATTTACTCAATATAAAATAGGTCTTCAAAGGGCTAGCTACCATGAAGACTCAATGAGATAATGTAAATAAAGCACTTGGCCTAGGGCTTGGCATTTTTAATGACTATGGCTGGGATGACAAGGAGGAAGAAAGACTGTTCTCTCAGAGACTCCTCTCTGGAGCCCATGAGATCCAATAGCTAAACATTCTCGCCTAAATGGATAGTGTGCTACAGACTTGTGGCCACTTCTCCCTGAACTCTGGAACTCCATCAGGGGATGATCAAGGCTCCCACCTGCATGGGGATCACCATCTACTTAGACAATCTTCTGACTGTTGAGGGGCAGAAGGAAACAAGGGATGACATTGAATCAGAGATCCTACCAGAGAAGTCTAGGACACTGCAAATAGACACACATGCATTTGTGTTTTGACCAGATTTACTTCTCAGCCAGGGGAACAGAAATCTCTGTGTCACACCTGCACAGCAGACCTCCCCTACACCATCCTTGAGGGAGTTACAAGAGCCTAAGATCCCCACTTTCCTTATCTGTAGGGATCCCTGACATCAGAAGCCCTCTTTGAGAGGAAGACCCCGATGGTCTCTGTCCACAAGGAGACCTAGAATGTGGGAACACCCCCACTCATCTCCAGGGAGATAATTGTATGCAAATCCTGCACCTTTTAGCAGGGTGTAAGGGCTAGGACAGGGGTCTTGGTCAAGGACCTGGGATGTTCCCAGAGAAGACGCAATAAGCAGCTGGGTTCCTGGATGGCATAGACAGTCTGAAGGCCCGGTGTGATGATAATTGGGCAAGCTGGGCTGAGGATAGCCTTTGTCCCTTTGAAATTTCACTTCAGACTGATCTTTTCTTTAGGCCTGGTACTCTTAGATTCCTGCAGGCCACCAGGTCTCACTAATCCCTGGGTTGGAAGGACCTAAATTTGGAGAGTAGCCTCAAGCACAGAGATTAGTTCTCAGCCCTTCACTCCTTTCCAATCCCCACTCCCTGCCTCTGCAAGGTAGAAAGTTAATGAGTGATTTATTAAGTCCCATAGGTGATATTCCTGCTCTTTGCCCCCAAAATGCAGGTGGTTGAAGGAGACTCTTATTTCAGGGTTTAAGAATTCAGAAAACTTATTTTGCCAAGAAGTATGGATTGGATTTTATGTATCTTAGAACAGTTTCTTTGCAGTGATGGCTCATGAGGGGACTCTGGCACATGCAATGTGGGAGGTAAATTCTGCCCTGTACGGCTCCTCAGGGAAGGGGTTCCCAGCAAATCAAGATAAGGCGGGTAGAGCTCTCATCAGTATTTAATCAGGATACTGGGATTTGGCTCTGTAGAGGCAGCACTCAGGAGCTATGTTTACAGGCTCTGGCTAAGGGCCAAGGGAAGTACTTGTTCCTCCCACGTTTTAAGGTCAAGATTACAGTTATTTTCCTCAAAATTCAGCCACAGGAATTCAGATGAATATTCCATGCCATAGAGCTCCTGAGACCCCCACAGCTTGAATAGCCAAGCTGGGTTTTGTGTCTGGGCTGGGCTGGGAGGGGCAAGGCCTGGGGCTTCAGCTCTTGTTCTTTGTGAAAAGGTCCCCCTGTCCTAACTGGACCTTCCCTTATTGCCCTCATTTGCTCTGTCCACTTTGTCTGCTCAGCCAGCACTAAGCAGGGTCAACTGAGTGGTGGCCTTCCTGGAAGGAAGAATGTTCTATTTAAGTTCTTATATTTGTTTCTTTCTATTTTGAAATGACTCTTTCTAGGGATTCGAAAATGGGTTCTGTCTAAATGGGGAGAGGGCATTAGATAGATGCTCTGATGTCCTGGATCCCGGCCTTGCTTCCATAAACATTCTCTGAGCTGAGCAGACAAGTGCTAAAACCTTTGCTCTCCACTCAGCTCCCTTTTGGGTCTCATGGCCCTTTCATTTCTTCTTCTCTGTGTGTGTGTGTGTGTGTGTGTGTGTGTGTGTGTTTGTAGGGGTGGCAGGGCACAGCTCTTGGTATTTTCCTGATGGAAATCCTGGAGTTATGATGGATATTTAGTATGTCTGCCAGCTCCATAAATCACAGTTCCTCAGAGGTTTTCAGGAGCAAAGAAGTTGCCGACAATTCTTGATTACTATTTATGCACTAGGCACGGGATTAAGAGCTTTATCTGTTACCTTGTTTAATTACTCACTACACTCTCTGAGCTAACTGCTATTATCAAGTTCTTTTTCTAGCTGGGGCTAAAAAGACACAGAAGTTAAGCAACTTTTTTAAGGTCACATGGCTAGTGAGTGGTCAAGCCAAGAGGAAGGCCAAGATCTGAGTTTATACTACATCCTTGATTACTACATGCTACCATTTCTCTAATGTAAATAATGAAAACAATTTTATTTTAAATTTATTATAATTGTACAAGTAGCACATAGATACATTATTCTTGTGAAAAAAATGGAAACTGTTCAGATAAGGCTTGAATTCCCTTTGATGAACATCCCCTATTTCCTGTCATTTTCCCCCACTCAAAGGGTAAGAGTTTAGCTAATATAATTTCAGAACTTTTCTTATATATTTACAGACATGTAAATATGCACACAGAAAACGTCAACATCACGTGCTGTTCATTAATACATGGAATCACAGTGTCAGCAAAATTCTGAGCTGTTTCTTTCACTTCACAACATGTCTTGACCCCTTTCCATGTAAGCCTAAGCAGGTTCATTCATTCCTTTCTACCACTGTCTAGAATTTCATATTATGCACATATACTATAGTTTTCTTTTTTCTATTTTTTTTTGTCATTCCCCAATTGCTGAACATTTCAGTTGTTACCAAATTTTTATTATCATGATGTTTCAAGCAAGATCTTTGAACATGGCTGCTGTGCACTTTTGCGACTATTTTTCTAGGGCTGAGGAAGTGGAATTGCTGTGTGGTAGAGTATGCAAATTAAAAATTTTAATAGATACTGGCAAATGACCCTCCAAAGTGGCTGCACCAATAAGTATGTAACTTTTCAACAATTGTTACATACATGTTGTGGAAAAGTATGCTCTCTGCAGGGAGGACAGCACAAGAGAAAATGGGCTTATGTAGCAATAAGACACACACTCAGGCCACAGGCAGCGACTGATGTGAGCTGAGGCTTCACAGACTTCTGCTTGGGCAGAGGACAACCTCTTTGAGCCTCAGTGTTGATATGCGCAAAAGGAGACAGAAATCTCACTAACTCAGGCAATTGTGAGGATTAATTAAGATGCTACATGAAAGCTTGCAGCATATAACCATGTATTTATATACACAGCACTTGCCGACAGTTATCATTGGCTACACAGGAAGGCAATGAGGACTGGGGAGGTTCAGGAATGTCTTTCCTGGAAAATGTTTAGGGACAGCAAGCCTGCACCTGGACTGAACCCAGCTGCCATGTCCCGGAGGCAGAAGACTGGATACTACTGTTGTCCAGCCAATTTAAAAGCAGAGCGATAAGCCAGAGATATCATCACTTGGAGCTGGACAGGCCAGCCTAGGAGAGGTAGACAACCATACAGCATTGGGCATTCACCACCTTTTTATGAAAATTACAAATTCACAAAAAATCCTCTCGATGTTTTCACTTTTAAAATAACTTAACTTTTAAACCCTAACTTCTTTAACATTCTGCATGGCAAATGTGTAGGATTCTAGGCCAGCAAGACAATGCAGGGAAGTAGTAGTGCTTTCATTTTGTGGGTTTTGTTTTCCTATCAGCATGGCATAGTTATCTTGGCTCTGACCCTTACATGGTGTGAGTAGCCTTGAGAAAAATGTGGAACCCCTAAAAGTCCCCATCCTTTGTAAAAACTAGATAGTCATACCTGAAAGAAATGCTAATGCTTATAGGACACTTTAAATGTACCAGACATTGTACTAATTCATCACTTCATGTGTATTATTGGGTTATTATTTAATTTAGTGCTCACAATAAGTAGAAGTAGGTGGTGGTCCTAAGGGTCAAATGTGGGTTTAAATCTACTAGCAGTATGATCTCGGGCAAGTGGCCTAGTGTCTCTGTGGCTCAGGAATTTTTGCTGGGAAGGGTAAAGGATTAATATATAAGACTCCAGAAACATCCCGTGGGGTTTTAGTGAGGGAACCCCTTCCTGACATGATGGGAGGAAGGAGGGGAATAGGTACAGGGCTCACCAGTGTAGGATGCTGTCCCCTGGGTCCACTCTGGTTGTGGGACTGAAGTGGGCTTGGAAGCCAGGGAGCAAAGGCTCTTGTGACAAGTTAGGTAAATATAACCATGAAAGTGATAAATGACCCCAAGTGCCAGGCTGGGCCCAGCTCTCCTGAGAACTGGCATTCTCATGAACCTGGTGGGTAAGACCAGTGTTGGCAATCCTTGGCTCAAGACAAACAAAGGGGTCATGCATTGTAGACCTGCTTTTTGGAAGGCTTCATGGTGATCTGATACTTGGCATGGCAGGTTGGGACTGAAACCAGAGCTCCTGAATCTTTATGAGCTTCTTAAGCTATCATCTCCCCCTTCTATCCATCCCTATACCAAATTCCATTGTGCCAAAGGATGACCCAGGGTTTAGTCTCTATTTTCCCAGCTTCTAAACTTTTCTGAAACCCAAGGTGGAAATTCCACAGGAGGAGCAGCACTTCAACATCTTGGTACCTTGGAAATCACTGGAGCTGGCTTTCTGTCATATGGGGTGTGAGAACAGGGCAGCAAGGGAATGGGACACCACAGAAGTAAGCTTTGACAGTAGAGAGGTTTGGATGTCTGCCCTTGGAGGGCAGGTCTAATATGGAGAGAGAGACGAGAGAGAAAGAGAGAGACAGAGAGAGATAGAGAAAGAGAGAAAGAAGAAAGAAGGAACTTTGGAAGAAAATCTTTATGCCTGTGACCATCCTTGCCTTGGTGCGCAGTTGTCTGGGGCTATAAAGTTAGTTCTCTCTTCTTCTGAAGTGACAACAGTCACACTGGGCAGCCCAGGATGTCAGATGGGAACACTGCCTTCTCAGGTGCTTCTTGGAAACTTTTGCTTCCTGAGAGGGAAGAACATGGGGGTAATTGAGCACAGGAGGAAGGGTCTGTCTGAATACCAAGGGTTTTTTATCTGTAGGAAACTGCATACCCCAGGACCTTTTGACAGTCATGTTCAGCAGCAGCTGACCCATCACCATCCTTCAGATCTCTGTTTTCCAGGAACAACTTTCCTAGGGTGGCCAACTGGCCCAGTCTGCCCAACTCTAAAGGAAGTTCTAGGGATGTAAGAATTTGAGAGCTAACATTGGGAGAGTCTAGAGCAAACCAGGACAAGTCAGTTTGTACCCCCAAACTCTATTCTCCAAGGCTTAGGGTAAGACCGAGGGCAGTCAGCAATCCCATTCCCCTCACCCACTTTGAGAGTCAGACAGTCTTGGATTTCAACCCTTTGGTATGTTATTTCACCAATTCTCATCTGGATAGCGTAAAATGACACACATTGTCATTTTATCAGGTGCCAGGCAATGTGCTGAGAACTGTACACATCTTAATTTGTTATTTCTCACAGTAACCCCATGAGGTGTTATTATGATCTGTATTAGAGTTCTCCAAGAAACAGAACCAATAAGATCTATCTATCTATCTATCTATCTATCTATCTATCTATCTATCTATCTATCTATCATCTATCTGAGATAAATTTATCTTAAGGAGTTGGCTTACATGATTAAAGAGGCTGGCAAATGCAATGTCTGCAGTGCAGGGCAGCTGGCTGGAGACCAGGAAAGAGCTGATGAGTATAATAGGTGCACAGTGACTGGCAGAGAAGAGACACTCCACACTCGCTAATTCCCTTCTCCCAGCTCTCTTCTGTTATTGAAAATGAGACACATTTACTATTACTATTAGACTCCGGTCCTTTAGCACCCCTGAGAAATGGATTTTTAGCCAGGGGAGCATATGCTCTATGTGTGTCTGTGATGCTGCATGGCTGGAGGCAGTGGCGGTGCTGGGCTGGCCACCTGCATTCCTCTGCATGTTTCTAAGTCAGATTGGGGCCAAGCCCTCATCTAGTCTGGAGCCTGGAGAGAGATAACAGGACCTGGCCAGGGGCTGGCCTGTAAAGTGCAGGGCCCTGAAGCCAGTAAGGAGACAGAAGCTCCGTGGCTTCAGGGGTTTTATGAGCCTACCCTTTGTCCCGAACTGTGGCCTTGGCAGGCACCCAACCCCCATCTCTGCTGCCAGATGCCAAGCACTGTTGCAAGTACACAAAACCAGTTAAATGGTGATCCCCGAGGCCACTCAGCTGAACCTCTGCCCCAGTTGTCAGGCCATCTGGCCTGAGACCCAGGATGAAGCAATTGAGCTGCCTGGCTGTGGTATGTGCAGGTAATGCTCTGGCTCCTGCCCGCAGGGTCCTTGTGCTGGCCCCTGCACAAGGGGAAAGTGACCTAGTGCAAAGATGTGAGCTCTGGGTCTTGCAGGCCTGGGCTCAAATCCTGACTCCATTACTAACTTTGCCTCTCAGAGATTTGGTTTCTTCATCTATAAAATGGGGGTAATTTTATTGATCTCTGAGCTGTGGTTAGTTCAGTTAAAGATGCTCAGATATTTGAAAGGGCTTGGTGTAAAACAGGAGTTCCTTTCTTCTTGTTTCTCCTTGGAATCACTCCTCATCGGATTAAGGTGTTGGTCCTGACAATCTGCTCTGTCTTCTGTGAGTATAGAAGCATCAGTGAGGGTCCGCAGCAACTTGGAGTAGGCCTCACACTTGCAGCCAGGGCTTGGAGTAACTGACAAAGCCAGGGCAGGCTCCCTGTGCAGCAGCAGCCTGGAGCTGGGAGACCAGACTTGGCTGAGACCCAGATGGCCCTGACAGTATCCAGGCAAAGAGAGGACCCCCAAACCACTGGGGTGGATTCTTGTACATTTCAGTTATATCTCCTGGGAACGAGCCCTGGCTGGACCTGACTGATTTTATTTTCCTTTGGCTTTCAAGTTATAGCACATGAATTTCTAAATTTCAAAGCCCTTCAGCTAATATGCAAATAGTTTTAATTTAAGTTATAACTGACAGTGGAATTAACACTGGAAAGCCAGCACTTCTTGGTAGATCTTGACATAAAGCTAATAGCTAAAAAGCAAGATTATTATTTTCCGTAGAAATTGTCTGGATCTCTTCCACCCTGGGGTCCTTTTAGGCTATGGTGTTGAAGAGGAAAACACCTAAGGAGAGAATTATAAACAGAAGAAAATTTTTTCCATGCTTTGGCTATGACACACTGTTTTCTGTGTGTGGGTTTAGCAGGAGTGGGTTGCAGGTTATTGTTTAGATGATGACAGTTGAGTCAATCTTGGATCAGAGACGAAGGCACTAAGCCCGCTCTGGGCCCCTCCTCCCCCACGTCTTGTTTTGGTGTTTCCTTATCTATTTTTCCTTTTTTCTTTAAGTTTTGGTGGGCTTTTGTGTGTGTGTGGAAGTCGGGGTGGGGGGGTGGTGGCATGGTACTGGGGTTCAAAAGAAAATGGCCCCCAAATAACTGGGATTAAGATAATGGTTAAATGCATAAACTGTGAAGTTGGACAGATGTGGATATAAATCCTGACTTTCCCCACTTTCTGTCCTTGTGATTATGTGCTTCATTTAACCACCCTAAGACTCAGTTACTTAAATGGAAATAAAAACAGCACCTGCTTTATTTTGCCAGGGTGAAATACATAATTATGTAAATCACACAGTATAGCACATGATACCTAAAATCTCTCACAGAATCTTTTATTCTCTGTTTAATGTATTATCAACAAACTTGGGCACTCCAGCCCTGAAGGGCCATACTGTGGTCTCAAACTCTGCCCACTGCTCCACGGGGAGACAAGAGAAAGATGGGCATTATTTCTTGGCTATAAGGGACTCTGGGAGAGACAAGGCTTACACATGACTAGAAAAAGATGAGCTAAACAGATCTCAGCCAGTGTTTAATAAAATGGTAGGTTGAATGAGGCAGGTGATAAGAAGAATTGAAATGCAAGGATAAAGAGGCCACTATGAGGAGGTGCTTAGCATTTACTGAGCACTTACCATGTGCCAGGCTTCACAGGGTTGGACCCCTTAATTCTTTTTTTTTATTTTATTGTTTTTCAATTACAGTTGCCCCATTTTTCCCCCCTTTGCCCCCTGTTGTCTATGTCCATGAGTCATTTATACATATTCTTTGACTAAACCCTTCCCTTACTTATCCCCCTTGAATCCACCAAGGAGGTAGACATTTTACACCCATTTTATTTACAAAAGGGCACTGTGACTCAGAGACATGATATAACCTGTCCAAGGTCATATAGCTAGAGTTGACATTGGAGTCTGTATAATGGAGGGCAGCTTGAATTGACCTTGAAAGAAGGATAGGGCCGGGAAAAGCAGAGGTCAAAGGGAAGTTCTGTTCCTTGATTTCTTGCCTCATGGGGTTGTGGAACTGTGCTCCATCCAGAAGACATTAGGAGTGATGCTTGGGGCAAGAGGAGGCCCCCTTGGGGCACAGTGCTGGGCTTGTCATGTCTGGCGGGCTGTAGGCATCAGAACCAGCCAGTCCTGGCAGGTGGAGACCACATATAGTTTCTACCTGGCAACAGCCCAACAGTGAAACTCAACCACATGGTGGCTGCACAAAGTGGCAGGCATTTGCCTTCTTATCGGCCAAGCACATTCCATGGCCAAATGGTCACCTAGGTTGCTTCTGTCAGGGTAGATCCACTTCTGGCTGTGTGCACATTTGCATGGCTGCCTGTTTTGTGTGTTTTGCATTTTTAAGTGTCTGGCCTAGCTGCAGGGGGGCAGGTGTGTTGGGTGTGCTGCCCTTGTTGCCACAGAATCTTCAGCAGCGAGAGAGAGGCAGGACGTCCTGGGACAAGCACAGTGCTGGTGGAAGAGGACCTGGATCAATCCTGCCCACCTTTCTTAGTTGTATGACCCAGGGCAGGTCAGCTCAGCTCACTACGCTTCAGTGTCCTTTATTACAAAATGGGAATAGTAAAAGATGCTTACCTTCAGTTTCATTTTGAATATCAACTATTACCAAGAGCTGGACCTACCTTGATAGGTGTTCTTTAAAATTAATAATCATGATTTTAATGGTGTTAGATACTTCTGAAATACTGAGAATTCTGAGTTCTAGAATAGTACTCTGAGGGGAGTGGGCTGAGATGAGTCAAGAATGTGTTGTGAGGCTGCCTGACATCCTGCTTATTCAGCCTCAAAGGAGCCCCAGATCCTCAACTGCTAGAGGAAATTTGTGCTGAGTCTGAGTGGGTAGAAATCCTGTTTCACCAGTTTGCTCAGAAATGGCTGTGTGATTGTGATAGAACTTTGCCCCTAAGAAGTCTCTGCTGGGCTGAAACTGGACTTGGGGAGATTTTAACTCAACTGTATTTCCCAGCTACAGCAATCACGATGTGCAAATACACGGAGATTTTTCTCGTCTATTGAATCTGGGCTTTGTGGAAAGAACACAGTACACAGTATGTGTCAGATGCCTGGGTTTAAACCATAGTTTGCCACTGTGTGAACCTCGACAAGTGTCTCCACTTTCCTCTGCCCTTTTCTCATGTCAGGACAGCCATGTTCTTTTAACCCTTTCTCCCCATTGGCATTTACAAGAGCCCCAAGAGGCTGACATTATTACAATTATTATTACGGTGAGCAAATCAAGTTTTGATCACTTAATTGATTTGCCTAAGATCACTTGCCTAAGAAACCCAGAGTGAGAACAAGGTGTCGCACCAGGATGTAATGTCCCGTGTTGAAAACCTCAGCCAGGTCCTTCTGGGGCTTTCTTGAAGGAGTTCTGGGCCAGTGGTCCAGTTTTGAGACTGCAGTCTGGCCTCCCAGTCACTATGCTTTTCCAAACTAAATTCCTGTTCTCTGGTGATACCAACTGGATATTTGCATAGTGTATCTCTGAGAACAATCTCAGGGCAAAACTCTAATGCTTTATGAGAAATTGGCTAGTTTTATGAGGCACAATTGGTCTGCTGCCATGGAGCAGATAGAGTACATTGACTATTTCTGGGGCTTGCAAAAATCCTCTCCACAGCCTTTGTCAAAAACACTCTAAAATGGACTGCAAGGTATTTCTATAGAGATATTATTTGGGAGGATGGGTCTAGCATTATGGAGAGTCATGAAAGAATTGTCTAGATTAACCTGCAGTTTTGATTTTGATGAACTCTGTCTGAAATCAACTTTATTCTCAAAAACCTGGTGGATCGGCCTACAACTCTGAAGCCCCAGTCAGGTGAACACAATGCAGATTTGGGTGAGGTGGTGGAGGGCAGTTCTGGTTGACTCAGGATTCTCCAAGTTTCAGAAAAGTGAAATGACCCCTTAGAGGTGGCAGACCCATGGATCAAACAAGAAAATTTTATTTTCCTCCAGCAAATGAAGGAGAAATTCACAGTGGCCAGATGGGAAAGTTGACTTCCTGGGGTGACCCCTGGTATGAGCTCCTTGTGATCAATAATTTAAAAAAAATAGCATTCTACAAGTTGTTCTGAGGACAAAACCCATTTTGAATGAGTAGGTTTTACTCCATTCATTTGTGCACTTTTGTTACAAAACTGTAGTCTAAAGAGGTTAAGGCACTTGTTCAATATCATAGAGCAAATAAATGGTAGAACCAGGAATCAAACCCAGACCTGTCTGGCTGCAGAGCACTTAAGTATGGGCTGTACCACTTTGTGTGGAAATGATGGAGTCAATATCAGGGAGGTTGGATTCTCCTCTTCCTGCTGCAGGAAGTAGTATCTTGTTCCCAAAGGACTGGAAGGGAACACCAAGGCTCAGGTTCCACATGACTAACCAGGTCGTAAGGCTCAGTTATGTCCTCCACACATGGCCTCACTCAGTTAATGACCGAGCTCCTGCTCCCAAGCCAGGGAGAGGCAATGCGCCAGCACAGGGCGAGGGTCACCAAGCAGGGGGTCTTCCTCTGGCCATTCTCACCGTAAAGGAGACTAAGACTTAGGAAAGGCCACCGAGGCCACTGTAGCTTTGATCACTCCTTTACCTGCTGCAAAATGTTGGGGACTGATTGAAAACCTCAGCTTTTTCTTTTCTTATTCAGTGGCTATGAGTGAGTGCTTAAAACCCAAAAGAGAAATTTGAAAAAGGAGCAGGGAGATTCTCCAGCATCTACGTCCAGTTCTGCTTACCAAGCCTGGGGCAGAGAGATAAACTACTCAGTCACAGTCTGGCTCCTCCAAGCGCATTCAAGCTGGCTGAGGCAGGTCCCAGGGTTGCGGCCAGAGGAAGGGGCTCAGGCTCAGGAGCTCCAGGGTTCCATTCGCAGCAGCCACCTCCAGAGCCTCTCAGTCCACTGCAGCTTTCTTGGGTCCAGACTCCAGGGACAGTGTAGATGGATGTCCTGGCTGTATTTTTCTGTCTCAGGTAAAGGGTAGTGTGTAAAAAGATTTACTAAGACAGGTGAGATGCTCAGGCTAACAAAGGCTTATGCTGGAGCTGTATCACCCACACAGAGTCCAATTTCCACACATTCCCCTGGGTGTGCCATGTTTGACAGAGAAAGTGGTTTGGGGCTCATGGTGAAGAAGCAGGCTACTGCAGAAGGAAGAAACATTTATGTGGCTTACTCAGGGTAAAATCACGTAAAATGAACACATTGAACCCCATAGAGAGGATGTGAGCTCTCCCACCAGCCTGGCTCAATGCCTCAAGTGGAGATGGGAGGGGTGTTCCTGGGACACTCCATGGCAGGAGGTCATATTACCAAGTCTGACTGTGTGTTCCCAGCCAATGAAGGGCAGCAAGCAAAAGGAGCTACACAGAGAGAAAGTCCAAGAATGTAAGGATGTCCATGTCATGCCAGACCTGTGATCCCTGAAGTCTCTGATAATAATACTGAACTCAGGGGAGATGTATTACTGGCCAAAGCCCATGCTTTTTGGACTTTTTAAAACATTTTTTATGTTTTGTGTTTGTCCCCTAAGACAACCTTGAAAATTAGGCCTATGCCCCTCTGCCTCTTGTTCCAGAACTCAGTCTTTTTCAATAGCCAATTGTTGGCCTGTCACAACTTCATGATCAGTAAAGAACACTGGACTAAGAAAGCCCCCCTCCTTCCCCACTGAAGCATGGTGGTATCCTTGGACGAGTCACTTTGCCACTCCAAACTCAAGTTCCTCATCTGTGGAATGCAGGTTGGTTGACTAGAATCCATAGTTCTAATCTCTGAGATGAGAACATCCGGATCTTCAGGGGATTAAAAAAAATACTAATGCTTATTTCATAGAAACCCACACACACCAATAACACATAAATGCAAACATGTAAAATGGTGAAACCTGAATAAAATCTGTAGTCTAGTTAACAGCATTGTGCCAATGTCAACTTCTGATTCTGATGTTGTACTATAGTTATTTAAGATGTCAGTCACCATAAAGGGAAGCTGAATGAAGGGTGCATATGACTCTATGTGTTAATTCTGAAACTTCCTGTATTTTCAAAATAGTTAACAAAAATTCTAATGCCCAAATCCCACCCCAGAAATTGTGATTCATTGGTCTGGGGCTTGAACGTCAGTATTTTAAAAAATCTCCTCAGGTGATTGTAACATGCAGCCAGGGTTGAGAACCAGTGTACTAGATGGTCTGTGAGTCTCTAAAATATTATCAGTCATATTAATCTCAACTTCTATAAAACTATTTAAATGTTAACTTTGTAGGAGGAATCTGTTTTTTAAAAAAATTTTATTACCCTCTGTGTAAAAACATTTTTTTATTTGTCCTAAAGTATTGGAGTGACAGGAGTTCCAGACTTTTTCATTTTCAAGCATTGTGATTCTTTACTGATATCTTGGAGCTGCTGCTTCTCAATCCATGTTCTTCTCCATGAGTCTTTCTCCACTGGGCCACCACTCACTGGCTGCAGACCACGTCCTGTTTGCCCTGGACCACAGGTCCCTACAGCAAATGGCTACCAGCTTCACACAGGTCTCAGCACTGAGGCTTGAATTGGGCAGGACGCATATCCCTGTCGAGTCCCTTCACTTTATTTTCTGTACTTATACCCAAAGCTCTAACTGGAGCCAAACTTCCTGAACAGTTGCAATTAACCAATAGAAATTATAGTGTGAGAGGGCAGAAATTCAAACATAGTGCTGAATGGCGCTGTGATCACAGTTCGAAAGAAAAGCACTCCAAAACTGAACCTCTCACAGGGAGCCCACTTGAGGATGTACCCCAATTACTAGTCTAGATCAGTGGTTCTCAACCTTTCTAATGCCACGACCCTTTAATACAGTTCCTCATGTCGTGGTGACCCCCAACAACCCCCAACCATAACTAAAGCATAGTGATTAATCACAAAAACAATATGTAATTATATACGTGCTTTCCAATGGTTTTAGGTGACCCCTGTGAAAGGGTCGTTCGACTCCCAAAGGGGTCGTGACCCACAGGTTGAGAACCGCTGGTCTAGATCCTCTGTCTCCGTATGAGACCTCCTTTCGGAGAATGCCTTCTTCTTTGCACAATGGTGATTCTTATCCTATCCCCCTTTAGGGAAATTGTCATCTACCCCCAAATTAGTCTTCCCCTTTACTTATACCCCTATACTTCCTCCCATTAAGGCAACCCACAGCAGAGTTTTCTCAAAATCTGGCTTATTCAATGAAGAATTTCACAATGGAGCTGAAAGGTGATGACTTTGGAGCTTTGCCACTCAGGTCCAATTCTGACAAATTAAAGGGCAGATATCTCCTCTTTCCCTCAGATTATCCAGGTGGCAAAGGATGGATTACACACACACACACACACACACACACGTGCACACTTCCACATTTGCCAAGGAGCAACCACATGTTCTCTATCCATATTAAGGAAGACAAACTGTTTTCTAAGAGGACACATATTCCTGCCCTCAATGAATTTGGTGCTTTAGAGCTGAGTCTTCTCAGATTTGTCCATCCTCCAGCCCCTATATTTTGCCCAGAGGCCTATTGGAGCATATGCAATGGGGCAAATTACCCTGCCTATGAAAGCACAGAGTCCCCTATCCCCAAATGGCCCTAGTCTGCCACACTCACATCTAGCCCCCCAGACAAAATCTGGTTTCTAGACAGGACATCCTCATCCCCTCATCTGTAAGAGGAAGGGAGGCAGTGTGAGGGTTCATTCTTTTCCTGGGCAGCCTGCCAGGGCTTGTACTGGGGGTTACAGAGGGTTTGAAGATTTAAAAATGATGGTAAGTCGTGCTTAAGTTGTATTATTCACAATTTTATTAGCTTTGCTTCTAACTCTTTTTAGCTTTCATTTCTCTTGACTATTATTTTAAAAAGTATTCTTTTATCAAAAGGTAGCACCCCATTGTCACCTCCTCCTCACCCTCCCTCCTGCTGGGCTCAATCATTTCAGCTATGCTTATCTATACCTCGCTTTCTGATGTCCACCTGCAGGCTTAGGCCTGCTGCCAGAATGTCACCCTCTGGGCCACTGCTTGATATAATAGTTTCCAAATGTTTACTCCCTTCAACTTTGTCTTATCTTATCTATCTTAGGCTTGAAGGGTTGACCCCTAATTTAAATTTCCTAAGAATTTGAAAATCAGTCCGTAACTGTCCTAACCTGTATAATCTTGTTTACCAGTTTTACTCCAATAAATTCAATTAAAAAAGAAAAAAAATAAATTAAAAAATTACACACCCCCTCACCTGAAACCTATATGATTTTATTAACCAATGTCACCACAATAAATTCAATAAAACAGAAAAAAAAACAAATAAAATTTACATTCCCTTTAAACCTTTGACTGACTACATTTTGAAAGCATATAATCAATCTTGCATATAGAAAACATTTAATTAGAATTAAGGCAAAAGTTCAAATTCCTCCCAGTGTAATTAATGTTTGGAAAGTTTATTGAGGCTATTGGAAGTTCAGATCATGGCATCAGACAACCTAAGTTGTCTTACCTTGGTTTATAGGTTGTGTGACCTTGGGCAAGTTATTTTATCTCTCCAAACTTCAGTTTCATCATCAATAAATATTAGGACAATAGTTTCTATCTTGTGTGGTTATTTGAGCATTAACTAAGACAAGGCCCACAGCACTGGCCCATAGAAAGAGTTTAGTCCATGTAACTTATTATTATTGTGCTGCTAGGCCCTATAAGTGAATAATATGACACTGAATATGTCAGTGTTTTTCAGGTGTACACAGAGGACTATTTGTATCAGAATCAACTTAGGTACATTAAAAATTCAGATGCCTGGGCCTTACCACAGACTTATTGGGTCATGCTTTCTCACATCAAGGCACAGACATCTGTATTTTATGCAGCTTCTAAGGTCTATGTTGAGGAGAGGCATTCTGGATTGCCTCAATGCAGGTGGAGATGTTTGACCTCCTGCTATAGGGGTCTTGAGCAGTTCTGTGTGCACTGGGGTGGGGTGATTAAGAGTCTGAGTGAGCAGCATCCATCCACTTCATTGTGTGCCAGGTGAGCTGTTAGTCCAGATGTAAGGAATATCTTAAAGATTAAGGTAGATTTACTCATTGTGATGCACAGTAGCTATATTAGCCTTGTCTCACATTCCTTTAAGAATCTTTTCTCACACTAGATTTAGGCAAAAAGTCGGAGACATGTGCAGAAAGAACGAGAGAAAGGGAGGTAGAAATGTTATCTGTTAGAGCTGCAAGATAATTGACTCAGAAGTCGGAGGGTACAAGTGGGGAATAAAAAAAAAAAAAGAATGACATCCAAGAAAGGGCTATTTTGGTGCGAGCCACTGGGCATCTTTCAGTTCTCTGCTTTTTGTCTCTCGAGGGTGTGCAGAGGCTTTGGTCTGGGTGAATGGATATTTGTTGACAACAGGCCAGTTTCAATTTAGTTTGAAGCTATTAAATATTTAGTTTTGTTGGCATCCCAGAAAGGCAGTAATTGTTCTTTTTCCCTGGCACATTTATTCCAGGAGGCAGGTTGCAACTTGCTCTATTTGCCCAAGCCTTAGTGGAGTCTCGAGGGAGGGGGCAATCAGATAATGTCGTTTTTAAAAGCATGCCTGCCTCCTAATAGAAACAGGCCCACTGAGGTGGCAGTTGGTCAGCTCCTTCCTCTGGCCCCCAAACTGAAACTCTTGTACTTCCCACTTCGTATCCCGTGGACAGTCTGGCCCTTCTGGGGAGCTTTAACTAGTTACAATGGGGTCACATCTCTGTGTATATGAGGAAGTTGAGGTTTCATGGGGGATGATTCCACAGGTTCCTGAACAGTCTTTCACAAATGGTGGAGCAAACCTGACACCATCACTGGAGAGGGAGTAAGAAGCATGCATTTGGTGTCCTTCAGACCCAAGTTCCGGTGCTTATTGGCTGGGTGACTGTGGGCAGGAGACTGAACTTCTCCGAGTCTCAAACTCCTCATTTTGCTACCAATGTCGTTGTAAAGATTAAATGAGATGATGTGTGAGAAAACCCTTTGACAATTCTGGCACACAGGAAGTGCTCAGAAAATAGCAGCTGTGGCCCGGGCCAATGGTACCACTATTGCTGGCATTGTGCTAAACCTGGGGACATGGAGGGTGCCTCCCAGAATTCAGTGCAGGGATTATGTTCTGTGCCTTAGTGCCCTCAACAAACAGGATTAACAATATGGTCTAGCATAGGGAGCTTAAGTAACTCTCTTCACTTTAAAACATGATTGGGCTTGTTCAAATGATTAATCAGAAAAAGTAAATTCTGAAATTCAGTTGTAAACAACATGGCCAATCCTATAAATCAATCTATAAATATAAGTGATGCATATTTAAGGACTTGAAGCAGAAATTCAGAAATATAAAGTAGCAAAAAATTCTAAACTTTGTGACGCATCAACTGCAAGACCTCAGGAGAAAGAAGATCAAATATTTGCCCAGGAAGTTTACGAAACAGAACTTTGGAAATAAAAGAAGAATTATCTACAAGTTAACATTGCTGTAGGTAAGATGCACTTTTTTGGTCATATTAATATTTCATTGACTAATGTTACAAGAAACTGATGATTCTTAAATGTCTTTCTCTGATGTTGCTCCAAGATGTATGTACACCCTCACTTAAAGTGAGGCCAACTTTCACTTTTCTGCCATCACAGCTGTGTCTGCGCTCCATCCCCGTGGGAGCCCAGGCACCTCACCACTTTAATTTTAAATTCACAAACAAGTGAGATTAATCTACTGAAGAGTAATTAGTGATTTCCAGAAATAATTTATATTATTCAAACCAATTGGAAACAGTTTTCAAAAACTTAAAAAGTAAGCCAACATTTAATAATACAAAATTATTTATTAGTAAAAAAGTTAGAGTTTGTTCATTACATGGAAAAGTAAAACAATTGAATGTTCCCTACAAAACTTTTAACTGTAAGCATACAAAGTAGGATTGGCACAAAGACCCAGTCTGAGGACCTCATCTTAATGCCTAAGTTAGTGGCAGAAAACTGAAAATGGTGACATGTAAACTGCACATGTGGTATTTTGTTAACAAGTTGCTTAATTCAAGTTGTCATTTGGTGCGGCCAAAGAACAGGTATATACACACAATCTTCCAAATTAATGAAATTCTATGAACTATAGCAGATGTCACAGTTTGTTTCCCTCACATAGAAATCACTGGTTGCTACTGCCGAGGTGTCACAGTACACATAGTCTGTGCCGGGATGGGAAAAGTACTCAGATGCTCTGACGGTGGCCAAGTGCTCTGCCTCACAGGACGCACAGTAGCAACCTGAAGTGGGGGCTGGGAAGAAACGGTCGTGCTGGGCGTGCGAGGACAAGTGAGAGTATGAGTGGTCTTCTGAGGTATAGACACAGTTTCCGGTGTCCAGAGAAGGGGGGGAATTGTTATTCTCTGGGGCATACGAAGGTAGACGTGCTGGCGAGTAACTGTAGTCTAAGGAGCCAGAGAGAGTAGAGGAATCTGAAAGTGATCCTGGGGTCTAGAGAAATGAAAACCAGGGAACAAAGAGCTTAATAACTTAGGATTAAAAGGCCTGAATAGAGTGGATTTAATAACTCAGAATAAGAACATTAGGGGTAAAGAAACAAAACACCCAATCCAACCCAAGTCTGCAGAAGTAATTTTGTTTGCTGATTGCATGATTTCATGACACCACATTCTATATTTACCTATTTTTTTCCCAACAATAAATTGCCTTGCTTCACTGGCTTCTTTTGTGATGATCATAGTTTAGAGGATGCTTTGTCCTTAAGCCACAAAATCCCATTGTGCTTCAAGTCACCTGTTCATCAAATCCTGCTGTGTGCCACAATATAAGCTTCAGGCACAATGTAAGCTGCAGGTGGCACCTTGGGCATTTCTCCACAGCCTTGGCTGTGAGAACAAGGTGAACATACTCAGGTAGAACTGGGACCATCAATGATCCAGTGTCTGCGAGGCTCCAGGACATGAAACTACTCTTATAGTCACTAAAGTTTTGTCCCCTGGGGAAAAAGTTACTTTCTGCTTTCCCTTAGGCAGGTTTAGTTATTACTGAGACAGCCAAACTTGAAACTGAATGGGACTGGAAGATTGGGGGCCCTGTATGCATATTCTGTAGTCTGATACCTACACAGACTTTTGACAAACCGAAATAAAAACTAATTTACATTAAAAAAAAAACCTTACTTGTTAAGGTTTAAAATATTTATGAGTATCTAAAAGACATCTTATACAACTTGTATCCTCCTACCAATGCAAAGCTTACTGCATTTTTTTCAAACATCTGAGGTCCATCAAGAATTGTACTAGGGTCTCATTTTTATTAACCATCTCAGACCCACATGAGTTCTTGTGCCTAAACCAGACCAAAACAAGCAGTTAGTAGAGCAAATTCAATGTCAGAATAAAACAAAACCCATTTATCAAAATGATAAGTCTGGTATTGTGTAGATACAGCCTTAATCCCATTTTCAAGAACCCCCAAATCCAAGGGCCATTGTTCAAATAAGTGATTTCCAATTAGTAGATGTTTTAACTTTATAGTTTAAAAGTATTAAATGTATATTGCCAGGAAACCTTTTTACTGGGACACACCAACTCTGCATAGCAACTTGGGAAATGTGTGGCTATTTCTACTTCCACTGAGTTGCAAATGGTTTTGTTTGCTTCCTTGGATTACTTTCTTGTTGATGGTGATTGTATGCTTTCTCATGAGATGAGATGATGCATTCTTACAAAGCACTATTACCGTATAGTAAACAATAAACAGATTTTGTTAAGAACAAAGATACATTACCAGGCTCTGGTTAAAGCAGAAAGGGGCAACCTGGAAGCTGTCCTGGAAATAGTTTGGAATACTTCTCATGGAATCGAGCAAAGGGTCCGGGTGTGTCTCTGTCTGAAGGCAGGAATCCAAGATCTGGTCAAGGCAGCTTGGGCTTTCTTCACAAGAAACACAATTGGAAAATTCTTGTGGTTGAAAATAATTGGGTGTGGGAGAAATCGATTCAGGTTCAAAATAGACTAGAAGAGAAAGGAAAAAGACTTTTTTGTTTAAAAATTGCAGTTATTGATTTGAATAAAGTTCTAGTCTATATTCTGAATATTTTCTGTGTATAAGGGAAAAGAAGGCAAATAGGCACTTGGGATCTTTTAGTTGCTTTAGCTAACTGAAGTTTCAGTGAAATGCATCTGGTTAATAACGTGAAAATTGGCTGTGAATGTAGCTAGGCCTAAAATAAAAGGATGGTGATCCAACCTGTGTCTACCTATTTCAGTCAAATAATGGCTCAAGCCTCCACTTTCTTGGACCATGAAAAGCAACCACATTCAGCCCCTATGGCAGTTCAAGTAAATCTCTCAGAAAGAGCTTACTGAATCGTTTGAGGCATTAGGAAAACTTCTGATATCATGGGAAATAATTCTCTTGATTTAGGGTTGCTACTTTCCTAAACTTTTCACAATTGCTCAGTTTTTCACCCTTCAATTTTGAAGAGTGATATAAATGGCAAGGCAAATTATAAATAGAAGCCAGGAACATAAAGGACAAGTTAGTACTCCTTGTTCTAAATTACAAAATGCAAAAATGCTTTCTTAGTGAACATGTTAATGTAATAATGGAATTAAAATAAGTTGTTAAATACCAAACAAGAATATGTCTGAAACCATGACTCCTTTTCCATTTTGGTATTAATGGGTCCAATTTGTGGTTATTATTCTTAAACATTTAAAGAAGATAGATTTACAGTGTGTCCATCAGAGGGATTTTTTTGAAGTCTTAAGGCTCCTTTGAAGTTAAATGTACATGGCAAATTCAGTGGCGAGCTACCATAAGCAGGTTTGCTTATATTTGAACTCTTTAAAGTCTTTGCTGCTGCGCAGCAAAGGTAGGAGTGTTTATGTAATAGTTATTGGTATTGGGCTGAGAAAACTTACAGTTGTTTGAACTGCTTTCTGAGAAGAGAGAAAAAGAGGGGGAGGGAAGTCCCTGTCGACTAAACGCTGATTGAACAAGAGCAAAGGCATGATTCTGGGACCTCAGGATGTTCTGTATTCCATCTAAAGGTACACTAAAAAAAAAAAAACAAAAAACAAAAAAAACAAGTTTCTAAAAATAATTCTGATCTTTTAGTATCGTTTAATTACTTGGAGATGAGGAACTAGAATAAATGAGAAAAAACTAACAAACCCTAAACCTGGGGACAGAGTAGATAGCAAAGAATAGACAGTTCAGAAAGAAGGAAACATTTGCACTTGTTCCCTTGTGGGGCTTCCATCTGAAGTCACTATGCTTTTTCACTTTCTGATTGGTTGGACTGCAATTAAATGGTGGTGCCTATCTTAACCCCTGAATCAAGCATTGAAAGACTTTCGAGATGCACTTTTGAAAGAGTTTTTGAGGAAATTGTAATGCTGGCTGTACTGACCTGAAGAAGGAGGTGTGACTGGATCTGAAAGGTGAACACTGTTCCCACCGGACAGCTGCCAAAGCAAGAATATGACCATAAAGCAAAGTGAAATGAAAGTTCTCTACAGGGAAAGCTAAGACATTTTGTTGTGGACTATGTTGCCTTCTGCTCTAAGGTAAGCCAGATTCTTTCTTCTAAAAAAAGTTAAATACAACCAGTATTATATTTTATTTAGATTCAATGTTTAGGTTTGCTGGGGGATTTTTTTCTAATATCAGATTCTCCCATTTAAATTTTAAAGCTCTTAATTTTCATAAAAATGTAATTTAAATGATTTTTATATTACAGAATGTAACAGTTCAAGAAAACTCAGTAAATAGCCTTTTTATAAAACTATTCAATTTAAAATTAACAAGAATTTACATTTATTTAATCCCAACTTTTATGATTTAAGCAATTATTTTCCTCAAAATTTTCATATACTGTCTGGCTACTTAGCCTTAGGCATTTGTTTTCCCCAAAGGACACAATTCCTAACTTTTTAAATCCTTAAAATATTCACATGTTCTTGCCAGCTATGAAATACTAAAAAAATAAAATAAAAAATAAAAAAATTTAAAGCTTTAGTCATTGAGTTGGAGCCTAGCTATAGTCTAGTTAATGATCAGGGACTATTTCAATTCCTTGTACGTTTTTTACTAATTTTTATGCAAGGTGTCTTTTCACTACTATAAATACTTGAAATTTATGAGAGTGTTCTTTTTAATGATTTAAAGTAAAGCAGCCTGTATCTCCTAGTTGAATTGATAATTATACTAACTAATTTAGGATTTATTATTATTATTATTATTTAGGTTTCAGGTGGTGGCTTTAAAGTTTAAAGGGACCAGCATTGCTCTGTGATTCTGTGCCGGGAAGCTGAGCTCACTACACCTCTCTCTTGGGTTATGAGGTATACTTACTGCCATACCCGGAGCCACTGGGAGATTGCACAGTCAGCCACTGCTGAAACAGGAGGTGGTGTTAATTTTGAAAATGATCCATGCTGTAATGTCATGAACCAGGAAGCTGGAATCCTTCACCAGCTCTTCATGCAAATATTTGGCTGCAGCTTGAGCTAAAGGACTTGGAAGGAGTGGGCTTTAAAAACTCATTGCAGAGCTCTCATTAACCCCATTCCTCCCCAGCAATGGTCTGTCTGTCTGCCTCCGCACCTTATCTCCCTAAGGTATATTTACAATATCTTACTTGATATTATCTTTCTAGTTATGGGTTCACTTTCTACTTTACTCCAAGAATACAATGAAAGTCACCTCTCTCTTAGATTTCAAACAGCACAAAAGTCCATAATCTACAATTTAAAAAACACATCAAGGCTGTTAAAGAAATTAATGGTTAAAAAAAGGATAAATTGTATATTTTGATAAGTACTAACTCAGCTCCAGTTTATCCTAAAGGTAAGAGAATTGTGTGTGTGTGTGTGTGTGTGTGTGTAGGGCTGTTTGCAAATTGATCTGGCCTGGCAGAAATAAGTTTTTGTAAATCAGATTTACAAATCCTGCATGCACTCATTCCTCCAGGCACTGTGTGAAACCCTGATATTTGTCTCAGTCTATAAGTTCCATTCACAATTGCCTTCTTAAAAATTCAAATTGTGGATACTGCCCTGAGTTTAGAACAAATTAAGGTAAATTTCTTCCTGCTATGTATATTTTATAAAATTAACTCTCTCCTTGGCTTAAAGCTTCTTAGAGGGGTCCTTCACCAACTGAACAACTTGGAGATCACCTCTGTTAAACCAGAAGCATCTACACCAAGAAGCGGGCATACATTATCCCCTGGTATCTGCCATCCTTGCCCACTGACCATACCTTCACAGCTTTCCAGGAATCCCAGATCCTTCTGATAGTTCCCACAGAAGGATTGTACTCGCAATTAAATCATCTGTGTGCTACTCCTCCCGCCGTGTGGGCGCTGGTGAATATACTATACAAGGAACCTCTCTGCAAGGCACTGCTTCAGAAGTATGCTTTATTCTCTCTCAAGGGGGAATTGAGAAAAACTTAGATAAGTCAAACCTCTCCAGGGAACAGATACTGATCAGATAAAGAGGTAAAATATTTAACCCTTGCTTTCCTTCCTGCAGTTAGCTAACAGGGGAATAGTGGCCAAACCAACCTGTAAGAGGACAACAGCAATAAAATTGCCATGTGTGGAACTTCTTCAGGTACAGCTGAAGCAGAATTCTACCCTGTACCAAAGCTCCGTAGTGAAGGATTACATTTTGTTATGAACATCTTGATGATTTTTTTGTTTGTTTGTTTGCTCCAGAAGCATTTCCCAGTTCTCTTGTTCCTAGTTTTATTAATTTTATAATTATTTTTAAATTGAAGGGGCTGATGGTTGAGGTTACTATACTCCTACTTAGCATAGCTGGATCTGCAGAAAGATGAATTTAGGGAGCCAATAGGTGGGAAGGTTTTTGTTTTTTGTTTTTGTTTTTTGTATTAAGAATAAGAAGACCTTGGTTCTACGATTAGCTCTACCATCAGTAACTGCAAGACTGAACTTCAGCTGTAATAGAGGCATACAGATTCCTGATCTACTTACCTCCCATGGTTATTATAAGAACTAAATGAAATAATGAGTGTGCAAAAAAATGCTTTAAAAGAACCACTGTAAAACTCTACAAGTGGAAGGAAGTTTTATTGTATTAGCTGAAGTTCTGCATATAAAGGTACTAATTTCACCACCAAATTTAAAATTTGCACGGTATCAGTCATATCATAGCAAGTTCACATCTGAACCTCTAAACTCTAAGCAAAGGGTGCAGATGAACGTTACTGAAAAGCTGGCTTTCAAGTCTTGGCTTCAATTTTATTGTAGCTGCTTTTCACAAATAATGATAGCTAGCATTCATCGAACACTTACTATGCAAGAACTTATTTAGCCCTCACAAAATCTTCTCTCCAGTTTAAAGATGAGAAAACTGAGGCAAGAGAGGCAGAATAACTTGTTCAGAGAATACACACCTCATTGAGGCACTGAGATCTGAACCCAGTCCACCTTTACATCATTTGCCTCTTCCCACAAAGGCCCATTTCATAAGTGCACTGCACACAAACAGCACCAGGCACAAAACTCATTGCATGTTTGAGACAGCACCAATGCTGATATTGGCAACATGCACCCCAGCTATGAGATCCTACATGCACCCCTAAACCAACTCACAACCAATTGTACAATCAAGGGCTTTCAGTGATGAATTTCCCTCTCTTGGAGGATAATCTGACCGAGTTTATTTGGTTTTGCTGCTGCCCTGAGAACTCTTGGCAGTACTGTCTGTTTAGAATGTATATAAGTGGCAGGGTACTCTTAGGACTATCCAGACCAATCTTGAGATAATCAGGAACAACATAAGGTTTCATTACATCTTAAGGGGGTGGTTCTATATTCCAAGCTGTCTCCTCTGCAGAGACATGGACCCTTTTGGTTGAGAACTTTCAGTGTGGTGATTTCCAGATCAATGACCTCAGAGGCTGTGTTCCAGCAGAATGAGGAGGGAGGGGGTCTGTTCCACAGAGATTCTATCCTTGATAGGCTTCCTAAAATGAAGTAAGTTTCTGGGAGAGATTTTCTTTGTATACATGAGGGCACATACACTGTCTTCCTAACAGAATAACAACCTACTTACCTGCTGGCTGCTCCTCTTCCTACACAGGATCAACAAGCCTTTCTTACTCAACTAGGATCAATGAGGGATGGGCACCCTCCAGTCCTGAGCCCCCAACATGCCACTACTGTTCTTCATAGCATCCTGTGTGAACTGGGGTGATGCTGGGCACCAAATTTATAAGAATAGCTGAGAAAGGCCATGTCCGGCCTCTACACCTTCCCAGATGCCTAACATGAGTTGGGAGTAAGTGAAGGGTTTATGCTTACTGTTCCCCCTGAGGCTGCCTGGTGAGCCCTTCTCTGCTGCAGCAGCTCCTTCACGGTGATCTTCACGCGGACACCTTGATACACCTTTGGTTTTTCTGGGGAAGACAATTGGGTCAGTGGTCAAGTGTGAGGTTCGGGTGTCAGTCTGGGGTGTGGGGGTCCTTTTATAGACCATGGCACCTGAGGCCAGGTGTCTAGGTTTGGACAACACAAAGAGAATTCTAAAAGGCAAGTGAGAAAGAAACTCAAAGTTCTCGCATTGGAAGGGGTGAAGAGAGGCTGGGCAAATTGCAGGGCCTCAGTGGGGATCAGAACATGTGGAAATCTGTGGGCCACCCATCTCAGGTTAGGTCCTATCCCTAGACCAATAGCATACAGGATTTTCTGCTCAGGAATGTGGAGACCAGTCCAGGGGAGTTCAGCGTCTTGGCTAACTAAGTTGGGGGTACCTGGGCTCAGCCTGCTGGCCTGGCAGAGGGCGATATGGACCAGGGGCGGGGCCGGGCGATGGTGCAAGGGCACTCTCTGATCTGTAGTTGCTGACCTAACCCAGCCCACCGAGATGTTCCCACTGGTGAACAGTCACTGAGTCTCTTCCTTCTCTACCAGGCCAGATGTGGCTTCTGGGGAGGCTTCGACCTCTATGTGCTCTTGGTCTGGAGGCCAGCGGGGCAGGCTGTGAGGTTGGGCGAGCCTTGTCCTGAGGTTGGTGGGGTATCTGCCAGACTGACCCCCAGTAAAGGGCCCAGGCTCTGGGAACTCCGTCCCCGTCTTCCGTCGATCGTTTTCTTCTGTCTTCCCTCCCTCACCCCTTTTCTCCGCCTTTCCTGCTCTCCATCTTTCCCTCCTCCCTCTTTAGGCCTCACTCCCTGCTCTCCCCTTTCTCCCGTCTCTCCCCACCCCCTCCCTTTCTAGTGCAGGCATTTCTCTGCGGCGCACGGAGGCTACGAGTCCAGTTTGCGCAGCGCGAGTTCCGGGAAAGCCGTGCGGGGACCCCGGGGATCGCTTACTCGGCTGGGAGGCAGCTCTCCGGAAGGAGCTGTCCTTGAGGCCAGAGCTGCCGGAGGGCCCGGACCAAGCCGGACAGCCCCGGCCAGCTGGGCCAGCCGAGCGCGCGCCCGACGGTCGGCGGGGAGGGATCGCCAGCGCGCCGGGAGCAGGGTAGTCGGGGTCCCGGGGCCCAGCTGAGCCGCAGTGAGTACCTCAGGCCGAGCTGTTAGGTCACGCCGGGCCACGCCGAGCTTTCCCGGTCGGGAGTGGCCGCAGGAGCCCAGTGCGACTCCGACTCTGACCTCGACATTGGAGTGAGCGTCGGGGGAATCGCACGGGGAGGGTTTGGGCCCCGCGCCCTGGGGCGGCCGCGCGACCCGCCTGGGCGCCTGGCGACAGTGTCAGGCCGCCAGCGCCTCGCCTGGTCATTGCAGAGACCGCAACTGGACTGCAGGAAGCCCCCAGGCCTGGTCCCGGGAGCCAGGGGGTCTCCTCAGGAAAGGAGGTTGCGCGATTTGTCGCCCAGACCCAGAGAATCCCGTGCCCATCACGCAGAGACTGGGGGCCGTGTCCTCTCCGCGGTTCAGCCCCTCCCCACGATTTTCTCGCCGGGCTCCCGGCTCCGCGGGCTTCGGGCTGCGGGCGCGACTCGGGGTCCGCAGAGGCACCGCCACAGTGCAGCTCCGTGCGCCCCGCGCGTCCTGCTCGCGTCGCTGGCTCACCGTGAGCCTCTAGCTCCCCCGCTGCCGCTTTTGGGCGCGCAGAATCCGCGCCGTGCAGTCTCCGCAGCGCAACTGCGGCAAAGTGGGAGGGTGGGTGGGGGGCCGGGGTACGCGTACGACCTTGGCAGCCTACTCTGCACCTGGGCCTCTGCTCTCGGGAGCAGGCGCCGAGTGGGAGCGGCCACAGTGTGGCCCGTGCCCTGTCGGGATCCCCGGCACACCCTTGTATGCTCTGACTTTATGCCTCTCTGTTCTATGCAGGAAATCTGTGGAAATACACCCATATCAAAATGCCCCTGGCCCGCGTGACCCTACCCCAGGAAAAGCAGCGGAGTTACCCGACATGGTGGTCAGCAGAAGCTGGGTCCGTGGCTGGATGCTGCAGCTACAGGGACTCAGCGCCTAGGACGGCTCCTGTGCAAGGAGAGAAGCAAAGATGCAACATTTTAAAGTTTCACAAAGCATCCAGCTGCATCCAGGTTCCTGGAGCAGGAGATGGACACAATTAATGTTTTATACCTTCGGGTATAGGTTTGAGTTTTTCCCCCCTCATGCCAAGTATTTAAAACCTCTAGAAACCCATGATTTGACAATCAATGATTGCGCGGTACTTTCAATTTGAATATTCAAAGGCTTAACAAAATGGACTATCTTCTGCAGAAATCCTGCACACAGGCACCCCACAGAGGGTCCAGAGAAACAGGAAGTGAGACCCCTTCAGGTCCTGACCCTTGCTTTTATTCTATTTTGAGCATTTTGCCCACCTTCCCACAGACAGAGCAGGAGTGCTCAAAGATGCTCTGTATTTCTGCTTCAAAGGCAGCTCCATGAACCCTGAATGACTCAGGCTGCCCTTCATGACCACCTGAGCCAGGCTGGCTAGCCAGACTGACCCCCACACCCCTTATTTCTATTTTAAGGAGAAAATCTTACTTTTTGGACGGTGAACATGGCAGCCAGTATGTATAGCATAGCAAGGGGTCACTCTGGGCCCAGGTTGCAGGCCAGAGGCCCAGCAGTGGCCTTAATTCTGTACCTCATCTCCTTCTGGTCCCACCTGGCCACCTGCAGGCTTCCCTCCCCTTCTGTCTACTCTGTCTGGTCCCCAGGCACTGGGGTTTCAGCAGAATGCCTGCTCATTAAGACCCTTTGCTCTTCCCCAAGGTTCTGGGGGCTGCCCATGAAACATCACAGTCTGGAGATTTTATGAGACCAATGGTTTTTTCACTGTGAAGTTCCCTCGTCTCCCCGTTTTCTTCCTCTAGAGCATCCCTGCTATCGCTTCTCAGCCTTTTGGTTAAGATCAAGTATAGAGCATCCCTGCTGGTTTACTGCAGGAGCTTGTGTTGAGAAATGAGAGTACACTTGGCTCCTGCTCATTTGAGCTGAAGGGACATGGATGTACTCAAACCATCACACTTTGGGATGAGAGGTGGGAGGGAGGTGGTCCAGGCCTGAGCCCCTCACCAATGACCTGGGACTTTGTTGGGTCATCTTTTCCAAGCATGCGGTGTGTCTCTTCCGTGTGACTTGGAAGCTTGAGGAGACAGGAGTTGTTCAGAAAGGGAGAGAGTGCCAGGTCAAACCCTCTCCTAGTCCCTGAGGGAAGGGGAAAGCACTGGAAGACAGAGGCATGGTGGAATTCCCTTTGCAAATAAGCCAGACATTCCCATAGGGCCAGGCCAGGTGGTGGTAATAGGTCTCTGCTGGTGTTACCTGAGTTCTCTGAAATGCAAAAGTGGAGTTGAGCCCCATAGGGCACCAGAAAAATATCTGAATGCCCTCACCTGTGTCTGATGCAGAATGGACCACAAGGCAGTGGGAGAACAGGGCTCTCTGGGAGTGACAAGACACCAGAGTCTGTGACGGGTAGGAATTGCTTGGCAGCTGAAGCCTTGTCTCTGGGGGAGGGGTTCAGGGCTGGGAAAACCTGAGGTGGCACCTGACAGTGGAGGGCAGGACAGGGTGCGCTTGTCTCCAGCCCAGCTGGAATCTTAACAGCTTCTGGAGCCCCTTTCTCCAAAGGCCCCTGAGCCTGTGTCCTGAGTTTCCCTCCTGAAGTCAGGCTGAAGATCAGACTCAGGAAGAGGGGAAGAACACAAGGTCAGAGGGCTCCTATTTCCTTTCTCCCTGCCCTGCCGTACCTGAACACTGCTTCTGCAGCGTGGAATTAGATGGTGTCTTGTCCTAATAGCTTTTTCCACTGTTTTTTTCTTTTGTCATCTGCCTTTCTTTTACAATTATTTTTTGGTTTGATTTTAAAAATCTTCCTCTTTTTTGCTTGGCCTCTTTGTTTCTTTATGTATTTATGTATGTGTGTATGTATGTATTTGTTTCTTTTTGCCTGACTCTCACTGCTTTCCTCCATTTCTTGCCTGCATTGCATATTTTTCTTCTCCCCGACTCCCTGTGTGTGTTAGTTTTCTGCTGTCCTGAGGTACTGTCTCCCTTTTTAGGCTCAGTCTCCTTCTTGCCTTTCCTTTCACATGGAGATGGACAGGGGTGGCAGGAAGCCATACCGTTCCCTTGGCAACATCACTGAAGTTGATGCTGCTGGTTGGCTGCCCTGTGGAGACAGCAGGCAGTGCTGGGTGAGAGCTGAGCTCCTTGGAAATCATGGGGTCTGTAGAGACGGTGAAGAGCTCTCTGTCCTTCCACCAGAAAACCTCTGCCTTAACCATGGCAGCAGTTCTGGGGCCTGTGTATTGGCACCTGCTGCTGGCCAGCAACTTCAAACAACTGGGTTTCCTCAGACCTGAGCCCTAGTTTGAGAAAGAAGTCCCCATTTTTTTAGCCCAACATTAAGCATTTTTAGTTTCTGGTGTTTGTATAATTGCAAGACCCCAGCTCAGGTACTTAAGAGCCAAATACATACCATGCTTGTGGGCATAAGGGAGAATCCTTTCAAAATATATCCTGTGAATCCTCTTATAGATCCGCATGTGCCATGAGGCCTGTAGCAACCAGGTCTGCCCCAAGATACCATAGACTTGGATGTTTCTCACAAGAGATTTTAAAAGTTGTCATTTATTGAGTGTTGATTGGATGCTGGGAACTATATGGTATAGTTTCCTTATTTCACAAATGGGGAACAGGCACAGAGGAGTAAGCAACATGCCCAAGATTATTGAGCACATAAATGGCAGGATTGGGAATCAGACTTTGATATGTCTGATGCTAAAGCCTTTCCTCTTATCTATCATTGTTGTCTTCCTGATCTTTTATAGCACAGACTTTCAAACTTTTTCTACTTTAACCCACAGTAAGAAATCCATTTTGCATGTTCACATACTACATAACAATATCTCCATACTTATAAAACAAACTTCATGAGACAGTGTACACCTATGCATATGAGGCACTCTGAAATTTTTAATTCTATTCCATCTTTTCCATTTCATTCTGTTTATGTTGGTTGGGAGTCAGTTAATCTAATGACCCACTAATGCCTCGTGACTAACAGTGGAAAAATACTGCCTATTGGACATGCAAACACACATGTCTGTGTTGTGTGTGTGGAAGTGTTTTGGTTTGCTGTCTGTTCTACTATCAGGGTGTATGAGGTGACAAGTTAGTGTAGCTTACTGACTTGAGAGTATTCTGTGAGACATTAGGACCCAAAGGATAGGCTGGCTAGAAGGGAGGGTGAGCTGTTAATTATGCTAATTACAGCTTGTGCTTCTCAGACTGGGAACTTCTTCCTTCTTGCTGGGGGCATTGTCACCTCTAGGGCATCTTGATAATTGTTTTGGGGTCTTAATACAAGGCTGAAAAATATTGTGGGGTTTCAACAGCTTTAACAGACTCACTTGCTTAAAAATATAGGGTCCTGATGTTTGCATGTTGAAAGGGATCTTTGAAGTTCTGGGAAATTGTCTTTTTTCAACATCCCTGTTGGTAGTTGTCCAGCCTCAGGCTTCTTCCATTGTTTGTTTACTGGGCTGCTGGCCCACAGTAGTTGAAGAAATGGGAGCTTGCTATTTATGAAACAGCCTGTTCTATTATTACACTGCTTTAAATATAATGATCGTTGATGGAGCCAAAAGCCAATTAGGTATTAAATAAGCACCAGCTATGTACCAGTCATGGTATCAAGTACCAGGAATACGAAGATAAGTAAGTCCTGCTTTCTGTCATCAACTGCTCTTTGAGTAACATGGAATAACTGCTTCCCACTTCCATACTACTACTTCTCTACTAGGGGTTTGTTGGGTTATTCATTCATTTATTCTTTCATTCATTCATCAAGCATATACCAATTATCTAGTCTGACCAGGCCCAGTGTAAAACTTAAGAAGTTATCATCCCCTCTTGCCCAAGGCTTTTCTTTTTGAGGCTCCACATCTAGTTTCTACAGTTCTTCATGTATTATGGTTTTTCAGATCTCTGGTCCACTGGGCTCAGAAACCTTTTAGTTTGTCATTGACCTTCATAAAGTCACTCAGCATGCAGAACAATGGGGAATAGAATACACTTCTTTTTATGATTTCAAATTAACTATTTTAACTCATTTTTGGCAGTCTTTTGTATGCAAATGACATGGCAGAGCACTATATTTTCCCTTCAAAGTAGGAGATTTTATTGAGCTGAGACACAAATACAAAAAGGCTTTCACTATAAGGAAAAGGAGGAGTTTATTCTCTTCAAATTTGACTACAACTCTAACCTCTATTAATGCAAAGTTCTTTTGTCATTTTGACTTTGGGAAACTGTTGCCAAACTTTGTGGGAAATATCAAGTTCCAAAAACATGGAGGAAATAAGTAGTTACTGGGCCCAGAGTGAATGTTTGGTCCGTATGAAAATGACCAGGAAGACTATTAGGTAGAGGTTATTTAGTGATTTGTGGTAAGTTAGTCTCTTCCCATAAAACATATTCACCATAAAACATATTCAAAGTTTAAACTTGCCCTGTGGAATGAGCATTCAATAATTTAGCATTTAAATAAAGGAAATACCATCAGAGCTTGCTTGAAAAATTTATCTTCTACTCAAAACATTTTTTTATGCAATATACGTCATGTAAAACATATCTAAAGATTACCATGATAAAAGCCTATGAATACTAAGATATAACCAAGTTAATATAATATTGAGTGATCTTTCATTTATGACCAAGTTAATTTATTAAGCATTACATTTTTGGATTATTCCACTCAAGATATTTGGTTAGGGAGAAGGTTAGTAGGGGTATCTATCAATTTCCCTAATGCAAGAGAGCTAATTCTTAGGTATTATTTGTTTTGTTCACATTTTTTTCTTTTGGAACTTCTAAAATTTTTCGCAGTTCTCTCCTTTTGGCTTGTAATGTACTGACAATGATATTGCATATTGCAAACCCACATGTCTTATTTATTAGAGGTTATGATCAGAAGACACTTCTATATCAAATATCAAAGATAATATGGTATCATCATTTACAGATAATTATAGAAGATTTTTTTTCACTATTTAGTCTGGTCTTTGGGGATTCTAGTTCCTGATATATTTTTCATATTTGTTTTAGTCACATTACAGATAATACCAAACATTGAATAACTTTTATTTATAAGATTTCTTAACATTATAGTACATACGGATACAGAATGAATATATAAAAATTTTCCTGTTCTTCAAATTTTCAGTAATTTTTCTTCTTAGAGACATTTAAAAATATTAAATTAATTTCTTAAACCATATTACCACCAAAGTCCAGTATCCAATACTATCAGCTAATGTTAAATCCTAAACATGGTGGAGAAGAGCTGTCTCAGAGAGTTGTCACCCACAAAATCAGAGTCTAAGTAGTTATTCATCTTTGTAGTATAACTTTAGTTCAATTTAACAAAGATTTTCCTGAGTATCTACAATATACTGTGCACTAAGCCAGGTACTGGAGATACATTGCTAAGACATTGATGACTCCTCCCCTTGACGAGTCTAGTTAAAGAATCACTTGATCTGGAGTGTTGGATTTTGTATGTGAGCTCTCGCGAGTCAGTAGTTATTGGGTTTGGTGTATAAGAGGAACAGTGTCATGTTGCTTTGAATAGAGAGGATACTTGATACAGAGCCCAATAATAAAACCTAAAGAAAATATAATTTTGGTGTGTGATTGGTAGAATCACTGTAACATAAAGTGACTTAAACCTTGGACATCAATTGTTTTTTCAGTTTATTTTTTATTAAAGTATAGTTGACATACAATATTATATTTGTGTCAAGTGTACAACAAAGTGATTCAACATTTATATGCCTTACAATGTGATCACCACAATAAGTCTGGTAACCATCTGTCACCGTGCAAAGTTATTATAATATTATTGACTATTCCCTAGGCTGTACATTATATCTCTGTGGCTTATTTATTTTATAACTGGAAGTTTGTCCCTCCTATTCTCCTTCACCTTTTATTTTCCATCTGCTCCCCTCCCCCCATGTCTCTGGTAACCATCAGTTTATTCCCTGTATCTATGAATCTTTTTCTGTTTTATTTTAGTTCTTTAAATATAACTGAAGCTTCACTTCTTATGAATGTATTATTTAGATTTACATATTGAATAGTGGGTCACAAAACTACTAGTAATACTTTCATGTATATTATATATGTATATATGTACATAAATATATATTTTACTATTGGATTAGTAATCTTCCCTTTGTGGAATTTCTTGTAGTGTAATCTAGTACTGAAGTAATAGTGTACTTCTCCAATTCTTCCCCTACCTCAGTAGTACCACATTGTGTTATTAACTGAGCTGTAGCAAGTTAATGCTCATTTAGGAGCATTTATTAAATAAAGTAAAGATGTGGTTTTCTTCTCTCATTTTTAGGGTTTGTATAACATATAAAAAGACAAACACTTTCAACTACTACTGTAATGTCTGTTTCCAGTGATTTATAGGAGTATTGTTCATATTGCAGCTTTTGCATACAGGCAAATTTTGCTTCCAACTTCTCTTTGACATTATCATCTAATAGGCCTTCTTAAGCAGCTTGAACTTGAGATCACTACCTCTGCTTAATCTTCAAGGACCTGAAAGAGATGGTGTTTTGAACCCGAGCTCTCTAATTTTTTCTGGCTTCCCCAGGAAAGCTATGAGTGGGTGCACAGCAGGTTTAGGAAAGAGCAGGGGCAGGGGGAATGTGCATTTTTTTTCTTATACTGGCATGGTGCATTATTATGAAAAGATGCACCGAGTCCCTGGCATGCAGCAGGAAATGGAGAGCACTCTGATGGGAAATGCGATAGGGAAGTAGGATTAATTTCCCTGTCATTATTTTATAGCTTGGTTTCACTTTTAAACAAAGTATTGTAAATTCTGAGAACAATAAAACAACTAAATTAGTATTTGTAATATAAAAACACACTGTCAAACTAAATAAAGTTATTTAAAATCATTTACCATGTGGAATTATTAGAACCACTCCCCAACTTAAATGAATCCTAGATAGAATATAAGCCTGTGTATGTCTCCTTTTTTATAGATTAAGTTTGTCAAACATGCTTTAAGAAGAATGTAGACACCATTGGTTGCTGAGTGGCACTTATCTGAAAGCCAATGCATGCTCCTGTTGTGAAGGGATGAACATGACATGTGAGAAGATGACAGTGAACTAAGAGAAGTGAGCATGCCTACCTACCACTTGGCATTGTAATCAAACAAAAATTGAAGTGATGTGGAGATATACTGATGATATACACAGTCATTCTTGTATATGCTTAATAACAGCTGGTAAACAGATGACTGTAATTATAAATTTTATATAACCAATCTAGAAAAATGACTCTGAGTGCCTGATGAAGACCCCTAATCTATAGAGAGGGCCAGAGCTCCTTTTTCTGATATAGGGACCTGCTGTCCAAGTATGAGTGACACCGATGACAGGTGGCTGGCTCTGCCAAGCATACTGAGAACCAGGACTGAGGTCTCAAGTCTCTGTGGACTTAAAGGGCAGCTATCTCTCCCACAGTAGAAGTTACCCCCAATCCATTGAAGAGCAAATATTGAGCAAAGGAAAGATCAGGAGGTGGAAAGGAGGGCAAGAGGGAAGGAGCAGGGCAGGGGCCCTGGGAAAGTGCCCCCAGCAGCGGAGGACTGCTGCTGGTCCTGGTCTGCCCCTGCAGGGACGCTCCCCCCACCCCCAGACGGTGCTGAGAGGTGTGTGGGAAAGAAAGTCGCTCTAGCTGCGCATTTCAGTGGTGCTCCATACATTGTGAGTGTGTTTGCTTCTCCAGAAAACACTCTGGAAGGCCCGGAGAAGGAGTAAGATCAATTATTCACTTCTAAGGGTTAATTAATGTCTTTATTTGATTTTCTGGGCTCCTACCTAGCTGGGATGTAATGCAGACTCTCAAGGGACTTTAGGCAACCAGGTAGAAAGTGGAAGCATTGGACACCTACGAGATGGAGGGAAAACGCATTGGGTCAGGAGGAACCAGAGGGATCAGAAAAATGTGTTAAGAGATTAAAGGAAGATGGTAAGAAGATTAGGGGGAAGTGTGGGTAAAACCTATGGGCTGTGCTTTATGTGAGGCATTGAGATGGCCTACAGACAGGCTTGCTGCTTGGAGGAAATTACTCTGGGAACTTAATTGGTAAAGGAATCCACACCAGTCAGACTTGCATGAGAGAGATGACTTCCTCAGATGTCAGTTTCTTCATTCATTCATAGAAAGAGCTATGCAGTTCTGACCAACAAGCCATCAGCAAGGTCTTCCTTTAAATGGGAGATGTCATGTCCTCCCAAAGTCCCTTTGCTTTTTGGTGTTTTGTGTTCTGGTGTTTCTTGCTGACAGCTCAGTTCAGCTCTCTGTATTTTCTTTACAATGCATTTGTTCTTTTTATTTTTTTAATATATATATATTTTATTTATTTATAGAGAGAGGGGAAGGGAGGGAGAAAGAGGGAGAGAAACACCAGTGGTGAGAGATACATTGATCAGTTGCCTCCTTCATGCCCCCAACTGGGGACCTGGCCCACAACCCATGCCTGTGCCCTGACTGGGAATTGAACCTGCAACCCTTCAGTTTGGTTTGCAGACCGGTGCTCAATGCACTGAGCCACACCAGGCAGGGCACATTTGTTCTTATTTGATCACAGAATGCCCATTTTACTAATCCACTCTGATAACTGTAGGTTTATTCCACCAGAGAGATAACATCTAGCTAAATTGTGACAACCATTGATCCACCTAAGTTCTGGCCTTTATTGTTTTTCTCATTGCCCCACTTTTTGGACATTCTGGGCTTTACAGAAGAGTCAAAACTATATATTTATGAAGCCATGGTCTCCTGACCTCATCGTATTTTAATGACAATAAAGCATTCATATATGGTGATATATTTGTTACTGGGCCTTTACAAGCCACTGTAAGGAGGGAAATGCATGTAACACACGCTTAATGTATTAAAATCCCATGGTATAAATTGCCCTAATCTACATTGTATCCTAGGCATTCTCTTTACGAAAGAGCACACACAGGACGGCTGGGGGGATTTAGGAGGAGGTCAGCCTCGGGGGTCTCCAGGGCCAGGGGAGGAATTGAGCAAAAAGGAAAAAGGACTCACGGACACGGACAACATGTGGTGACTGCTGGGGAAAGTAGGGTATAAGGGGATTAAATGGTAAGGGAAAAATACAACAAAGATTAAATTTAAAAAATTAAACAGAAAAATCAGTATCTTTTATGGATCTGCATAAACTTTTTAATGTAATTTAAGGAAAAAAATCAGTGCTAAAATTGAGACTTCAAAGATAATAGGACATTCAGCATGCATAGGGTTACTAACGTTCCAAAAAGACCGCATTGTCAGCTTTTGTCATTAGTATAAGGTCCCTGATAAGTTGGGGAATATTACGAATAAATTCCATTGTCCATTAACAAAGGGTGGCATGATGGCTTATCTTGAAAATCCAGTTTTGAGTGAGCTGCCACACCAAAAACGATCTGTGGAATATCGAACCTAAGTTAAAAAAAATAAAAGCATAGAAGTTCTTTGGTGAACCCCTCAGTAAGCTCTGCGGCATTCATATGACCCCCACACCATGTTCCCATCTTCTTTGGTCCATGGAGAAGGGTCCTGAAGGGCAGACACATCTGCCCCCTCATCTGGGGAGAGGTTCACTGCCTTGGGTGGTAGGTCATTGGACACTGCTGTGAAAGGGGTAAAGGAGTATGGGGGTGGGGTGGGGTACCCTGGTGTGTGATACAGATCCTCCAGTGCATGCAATGAGTAGGACTGAGCCCCAGCCAGGGCCCCCCCCCAGCTCGAGCTTCTGTGCTGAGTGGTGCTCCCCGAATCCAGCTGGGAGAGGCAACTCGTGCTGGGTGGCAGGGTCTGCAGGGCATCAGTGGGCACAGGGTCCAGCTGGGTGAGGCCATCCGGCACTGTCTGCTCCCATGAATCTCTCTGAGGAGAACGGAAAGGTCACTGGGGTTAGTCATGAGATGATGCTCGGATGTGGACAGATCTCTTCCCCAACTCAGGGTGCTTGCCAGGCCATGGCCTCTGCTGTCTGAACTCTCCTTCCTAGGCAGCTTTCCCTCTGGTGACTGACACCAGCAGGGAAGGTTTTAGCTCCTTTCTTATTTCAGAATTAGGTTCCCTGTATGTATGAAGATCCCTTTCCCCAGAAAACAACATTAAATGAATGAAATGTGAGAATAGTAAAATAAACATTGATACAGCATTTGACCTTTACAGTGCACCACATCTTGCATTCTTCTAGAACATCACAATACCAGGTGTCCTAGGATGCCCTTCCACAGCAGGGAACAGGCAGTGGCTCCTGGAAGGGGCGGGCCTTGGAGTGGACTTCGAAGGTCACCTGCTCTGGTGAGCAAAGATGGTAGGAATCTCACTGGCTTGGAGCTGGAAAGATGTGGGGTTCAGCTCACGGCTGTGACCCTTATACTAGCTTCCTGACTGAGCATTTCCTTTTGTTTATGGTAAAATGGGGCTTCAGTAAAGGTATTCTGGGATGCTGCAAGTAGTAAGTGATCAAGGCACATAAAAGTTCCGAGCTGGAGTAAGGTCCTCAGTAATGTTAATCCCACCCCACCCCTCCTCCACCCTCCTTTAGTATAAAATTCCAACTTCAGAGAGGTTCATTCCTTTGTGGTTGAAGGCTTTGCAGTTTTCTAGAAGGAGGGTGTTAGTGTTCTTCAGATCTTTATGAACTCCTCTTTGGAAGGACTGAGAGGGAACGCGGTTCTATAGGGTAGAAATGCTGTGGGGTGGCGGAGGGGATTACAGCCTAACTTTGTCTGAGACATAACTTCAGGGCTCTCTCCTCGCGCTGGAAGAACGATGGGAGACCGTCTGGCCAAACCAGCAGGGCATTAACAAAATGGATAGAAATCCTGCCTTGTTAGTCATCCCTGCCCGAGCCCCAGGAGAGGCCCTCCTGCTGTCGCGGGGAGCACGGATCTCAGAGGAAGGCTGTCTGTCCTGGCGTCTCGGGGGTGGGGTGGGGTGGGGGGTTCTCCAGGGCCAGCCAGGCCTGGCTTCAGCCTGATAGCCAAGCGCTTGCGCTGGCGTAACCTTAGTGACTCCCTAACCGGGGAATATCTACTCACTCACCAGCACGAAGTGTGTGGGGTCGCTGGGGAAGGGGGGCGGCAGGAGTGGCGGCAGAGGCGAGGCGCCCAACAAAGGGCCCGTGCTGGGGGTCAGGCCGGGCGGGCGGTGGTCCCCATAGGGCTCCGGGAAGTAGGAATCCAGGAGGGCGGGGTGGCTCTGCCCCGCGGAAGACTCGCAGGGGAAGGGCTTCGCCACGCTGGAGGTGCAGAGGTCGTTTGCAAATTGTTTGGTGTTGTGGAAGTCGGAGTCAGATAGGAAAGACCTTCTGACACCGTAGTAACCTGACATGACCGGTGAACCTGTTGCCAAATGAAAAGCAAACAAGCAAACTTTTCTTCGCGGGAAAGTCGAGGCATCTCCGTTGGAACAGAGTCCCTCCTGTGAAATGATACGTCGCTAACATGCGTCACATCGCGGTTAACATTTAAGTAGATAAACGTCTTGAAAGTGGTAAATAAGGCTGCATTACCCCTTTTATCTGGTCCAGCTCAAATAACAATGTTTCAAAAGTTTACTCTGCCTTTGGGGATGAGTTCACTTTAGGCGGTGCAATAAACTATTCAATTGTTCGCTCACTCAACATACATTCATTGTGCTCCTTCTCTGTGTCAGGCACCCGTGCTAGGGACGGGTTGGGCTTAAAGAGATAAGTAAATTGACATTTACATTAATCTGATGAGGCATCTTTCCCACAGCTTCTGAGCTGTCCTCATATACACAGGACCATTAACAAGAAGCTGCTTCTAGGAGTATTATCTGAGATTCGATATCTCTAGATGCGGTTATACTATAACCTCACTTCAATTCCGAGACATGTTGTATCCTTCTAATCCTTTGTATACTTACTGACTTTTAACACCGCGTCTAGCACCTAGCAGGCATGGCTTGCTTGCTTTGGAAGGATATGGCTTCTGTGCAGCCAAGTTAGGGCAAGGACTACAAAAAATATTTCTTGTATTTGAGTGGTCTCGCGTTATTTGCTGCCCTCTTGTGGCCATAATGTGGACACTGCAAGTTTGGAAAGAGAAATGCCTGGCACAGAATGTTTCCCTTGGGGAAAACAGGGGAAGAAGCTGAAAATGAGAAAAACTGTATTTAAGGCAAGGTGAGTGAAATGGATCCAGAATGGAAAAGATGTGTTTGCTAAAAACTTCCTGAAGCTCAGCTGTAGCAGGTAACACATTATCACTTAGAACATGTTCAGGGGCATGGAGTCAAAGCCAGTAAAATTGTTTCCAGCTGTTGGTGAGTGTGGTCTCATTAGTGAAGACCCACACCTCCAGGCCACAAAAGGGCTGAACTGGGAGGGAGATGCAGATGACTGACTTTCTTACCTTTCTTACCTTCCCCAAACCACAGTGGACCACCTCTGAGCTTTGTTCCTGCCCACTGTGCCCACTCTTCTGCAGGGGCCAAGTCAGATACATCATGTCCTTTGTGTCATGACTCAGTCATATGTTACTCTACACACACAGCACTTTGGCCCTTGTCATATGATGTGGCCCTTCATTTATGCTCTCTACTCTTTCAGCTGAGTTACAACCCTCTTCCCTACACACTCCATGGGGGCAGAGTTTATGTCTGATATATTTTCTGTAAATCCAGTATGTTGTTACTGTGTTCAAGAATTATGTATAAATTTATTCATTCACCCAAAAGAAATCAAAAGTCCTTGTCGAAACTTACAGTACAATTCTACTTAGTCCACTTTCCTCTTAAAATTTATAGCCTCAACTTCTAATCTGCTCATGAATTTGAAAGCTGCTGTTAGGGTTTTTATCATAAGCATATTTCCCTAGAAAAAATTGGAGCAAATGAAAATTAATATCAATACAGAAGGTTCTATTTCACACCACAGGTTTATATCCAGAGGAGTAGTTAAGGCTAAGAACAGAATTAAGACTATGTAAACGAGGATTCCAGATCTTATGTCTATATTTCCAATTTCCAAATAAGAATAATCCCAGAGAAAAACTTTCTCCTGAAAAAGAGAAAGAATGATTGTAGATGGTAAGAGAAGCTACAGAAATGTTTCTCCTATAAAAGAGAGGATCCAGTGACAGTAAATGTGATTGGGAAACAGTGTGGAGACATTCAGACATGTAGATCTTCTACTGCTCCTGTTCCTTTCCCTTATCCATTTCTGATGGTTACTAATTTGGAGAAAGACTATGTTACTTCTGAGTTTGGGATCTGGAAGGAATGCGTGTTTGCACAGATGAGAGTGCCAACCACTATTATCAAGAATGCCCCCTTTTTGTCCCTGTAGGACTGTTTAATGAGACATATGTATTGAAATGAATACAAGATGCTTAACTCAGTGCCTGGCATATAGAGGTCACTCAATAAATGGTAGTTTCCTCATCTGCCCACAGGTCTCTCTGTTTGTATGCCAAAGCAGGTGCATAATCCGTCAGATCGTGGCCCTGGAATTTTAGACATTTTAAAATTGTATCAAGGGCCTAAGTGACATTGCTCTTGCCAATAAACTTTGGCTAGGCAAATGATCAAAAGGCTGCATTCAAGACAGGATGAATTCTAAATTTGAGAATGACTGAATTAGAGGAGCAACATTTTGAATGTGTTGTAAGACAGTTAGAGAAGAATGGAAGCCCAAATGCACTATTTATACTCAACAAGGAATGAAGGAACTGCTCATTGACCTGCAGTACTCACCTGGCATCTGGACGAATGGTGATGGACAGGAGCTGACACTGCCCTGGAAGGCAAAGACAGGGAGTATTTCCTTCTTTAGTTGCATGTTTGGATGGAAAAAAAAAAAGATCAGGAATATATTTTACAAGCTTTATCTCCTGATACTAAAAAAAAAGGTTATTTGAGCTAGAGGAACACAAGACCTTGGTCCATTGTCCTTTATAAGATTATAAAGGGTCTTAAGCTGAGAGGGGGGAATTGTTATAGAGTGCCCCCTCCACAAACAAATAAATAAATTAATTTTAAAAAAGGTTATTTGGGTGGTTAGAGTGGTGGTAGTCAATTGAGAGTAAGAATGCAAGTATTGTAGAACAAAGTTTTATAAGGGACAAAGAGAAATTAAAGTTTCAGATTCTGGTAAACATGCCAAAAAGCACTGGCCAGAAGAAATGGAATAATTAATCCTTTGCTTTTTACTATCTGCATTCGTATCTTTTATCAAATGAATAGTAAGTATCTATCTATCTATCTATCTATCTACTGACCTATCTCTACATTGCTTGGCATTTGGCTTCAACATTGAATGGCCACTTTTTTACCACCTGCCTCTATGTAGAATCGAAATGCCACTGAGGGTCAGGACCTTATCTGTGACTTGCGTTCAGCTCCCAGATCAGAGTGTGGTTCACAGTGAACATGATAAAAATATGTGGAATAAACATACGATCCTCAAAGCCACAGCCTAGTGAGCATGGGAGGTTGGGACGTTGTCCATTGAATTAAGTGTCCCAAAAGATATAGTGAAGTCCTTCTTAATACTCAATACCAGTAAACATGACCTGATTTGGAAATACAACCTTTGAAGATGTACTATTACATTAAGATGAAGTCACACGGGATTAGAGTGGGTCCTAAATCCAACGTCACTGGTGTCCATAGAAGAAGAGAAGAGAGGCACAGGCCCAGAGAGGAGAAGGCCATATGAAGAAAGAGACAGAAATCGGAGTGATACAACCTCAGTCTAAGGAACACCAAGGCTTGCCAGCAACCACCAGAAGCAAGGAAGTGTCAAGGAAGGAGCCTCCCCTAGAGCCTTCACAGGGAACCTGGTCCTGCTGCCACCTTGATTTTGGATTTCTGGTCTCCAGAACTGTGAGACAATACATTTCTGTTGTTTTAAGCCATCCCATTTGTAGATTTGTTACTTCAGCCCTAAGGAACTAATACAGGGAGTATTATGATAAAATAGACAGTTGACTACAGTGCAATAAGTGACATCGTCTGGTGCAGATACGGGGAGGAGGGCACTTAAGCTGGTATTAAGGGTGGGGTGAGGAATACATCCTGGAGGAAGTGATACCCAAGCTAACCTCTGAAGGGAAGCATATCCAGGTGTGTAGAGCCTTAAAATACACAAATGCAAATCTGGCTTCAAGATGCTCAGGAACAAAGTTAAGTGGAAAATGTAGCTGTTTCAAAAGTTAAGAGTCCTCAATATCCAGTTCCAGTTTTGTGGATCTAAGTCTTAGCTCTGACCCTCACAGTCCTATAGACTCTCAAGAGTGGAAGAGATTTTTATAGTCTCATCCAACCACCCACTCAATGCTGAAATCCTCTCCATAATACCACTGGGTGCGTTTAGTCTCTGGTCATAAAGAAATCAGCACCCACTGAGAAAACCCATTTCTTCTTTGGAGACCTCTGACTGTCACAAAGTAGGCCGAGAAGAGTCATATTATTAATTCTAATCTCTTTGTTTATACAGAATAACTTGAATCCTTCTTCCATTATGGCCCTTCAAATATTTGAGGACAATCTGCCATTTTCCAACTGCCTTAATCAGTTTTGGCTGTTACAGAAAGTACTGTGGACTGGGTGGCTTAACATTTCTCAACAACAACAAACATTCCTCCCAGTTCTGGGGGCTGGAAGTTTGAGATCTGTCAGTGAGAGGCTTGAGAAATTGTTTGTAGTCTTTGCTAAATATGCAAGGTAAAATTTTATGGGTAACTATAAAAAACAGAAATAGAGGCTGGAAGTCTGAGGTCAGGGTACCAGAATGGCTGGATTCTTGGTGAGCCTCTCTTCCTGATTTGCAGATGGTTGGCTTCTCACTGCGTCTTCATGTGTCTGAAGGGAGATCATCTTTCCCACGTGTCTCTTCTAATAAGCACACTAATCCCATTCACGAGGGCTCTACCTTCACAATCTAATTACCTCCCAAAGGCCCCATCTCCAAATACCATCACATCGATGATTAGATCTTTAACACATGAATCCTGGAGGGACACAGCACTAACCTGGAATTTTATCTTCTTCAGGCAAGATAGCCTTCAACCATTCAGAAGTAGCATAATATTTAAGAGTGAAGACATTGGAACCGGAGTGTCTGTGTTGGAATCCCAGCTCTGCCTCTTATTAGCTGTGTGATCTTGGGCACATGAAGATTAAATGAGATCATATATGTCAAACACTTAGAATAGTGGCTGGCATATGTGTTAGCTATTATCATTCAAGTACATTCTTATGTTCCTTCAAATCTATGGTATATTTCTCTATATGAGTTCTGATTTATGTGTTTTCCTGTTTAATAAGTTAACACCTTTCAGTGGCAGAAGGGAGAACTCTGTGGGCAGAGGTGGGTGTAGATCAGATGCTTTGTGCGGGAAGGAAAGAGGAAGTGATTAATTCTAGAAAGACATTTCCCCATCTTATCCAGCATTTCCTTCCAATTTCTAGCTCTGTCTGGCTGGGTCTTTTGTTGAAGGCCTGTGCCAAGGAAGGCCTATATGCTCTGGCTTCTTCTTCCTCAGCCTCCTTCTGCATGTAAGTAATGGGTGGCAGGGTGGGAGCTGTCCTGGTGCTGCCTTGGAAGACATGCCATTGCTCTTCTCCCACCTTCTCTCCCTGCCTGCTCCCTCTAAGTTGCTCTGGCCAAGGCTGGGACCAGGAGAAAGGCCTCTCTGAGATGCACTGCACATGCCCAATTTGATGGACGAAGGTACCTATTGTCCCCTCAGCATCTTCAGCCATTCTTTCATCAGGGGGCATGTATGGTTGTTCCTCTGGCCTCCACCAAAGCAAGGATGAATCTCAGTCTATGCTGCCATGGCCCCTTAAGCTTTGGATGTCTCTGCTGTGAAAGCTTTCCTAGCTTTCTCTCCCACCACAAGCAAACCCCAGAATCTTCTTACACTCCTTCCTCTTCTTCTGCCCAGATTTAATTCCTAATGTGGAATCCCCAGCACTGTATCCTCCCCAACCCAAATTTAACACACGTTTCACAATCACTAGTGTAGTTGATTTTATTCACTACACAATCAAAAGAAACCTCTTGTGTTCACTTCTTCTACCTAATTTTGCCCTCTGCCTGCCATGAAAATTAAACTATTTCCATTCTTTATGGTTATCCATAAAATTTTATCTTGTATTTTTAACAAAGACTACAAAGACTATCTTAAACCTCTCACTGACAGACAAGTTCCTTAGAATATTAACTCTTACTACTGCTTTCCTAATCTATATGTGTACATTTTCTTCTATTTTAGCTAGTTTCTTTTTATTAAACTTACATAAATTAGATATCATAATTATCACCATTTTGTTAAGTAAACCTGTATTAAATTTACTTACATATTCATCATTTTCTTTGCTTACTCTTCCTCTAGGCTTTTCCCCTAGATTCACTTTTCCTTCTTCTAAAGAAGGAGAAGCAGTTTTCAACCTTTTTCATCTCATGGCACACATAAACTAATTACTAAAATTTTGTGGCACATCAAAAAATATATATATTTTTTGCTGATCTGACAAAAATAGGTACAATTTTGATTTGCTCACATTGAACAATTATTGTTGTGTTGTCTGTTGTGATTTTTTAAAATTTGATGTTCTAAGGGCAAAGAGGTCAGTGCCCCTGACTAAATAAGCAGGCATTGCATGTTTTAAAAATTCTTGCAGCACACCGGTTGAAAATAGCTGTTCTAATGTAAAACTTTAGAATATTCCTTTTATGAAGGTGGTATTGGTGGTAAGTTGTTTCAGTTCTATTCATCTGAAAATATCATTTATTTTACCCTCATATTTGAAACATAATATTACTGGGTTCACAATTATAACTTTGTAGTTATTCTACTATTGGCACTTTCAAGATATCACTTCATGATTGGCCTCCATGATCGCTATTGAGAAGTTTGCTACCAACCTCACATTTATTCTTTATGACCATCTTTCTTTTTTTTCTGAGTGTATTTTAATATACTTCATTTGTCTTTGAGATTTTTCACGTTGACCTCATTTTATCTAGAGGTAGATTTTAAAAATTGTATCCTGCTTGGTACAGGATGTGCTTCATGTGTCTGAGGATTTGTGTTGCCTAAGTTCTGGAAAAGTTTCATCCATCTGCTCTTTAAAGATTACCTTGTCAGCACTATCCCTATTCTCTCCTTCTGGGACTCTGTGTAGATGAATGTTAACACTTTACTTTTATCCTCTATATCCCTTAACTTCTTCTTTGTTTTTCTATATTCATGAGTCTCTGTTTTATATTTTGATATAGATTAGTACAGATTTCTTCAAATCTACATGCAGTTCACTTATTCTTTCTTCAACTGTAGTTAACTTGCTGCTTAACTCATATATTGAGTTTTTTAAATTATTAATAATTACATTTTTCCATATCACTTGATTTTTTAAAAATATGCTTGGTGATTTTTGAGTCTTTTGTTGAGTGTTTATTATTTATTAAGTTATTGGTAATTCTAATATCTGAAAGTTCTTGAAATTTAAATTTATTGTTTATTGTTCATTCTGACTCTCATTCTGAGTGGTATGTTTCCTTAAACATTTGGTGATATTGGATTGAAATTCATATCTGGTTAACCTTAATCTGTGAAAATCTAGGGTCCTAAATTGAGGTTACTTTTCTCCAAAAGATATATGTTTACATTTCTTGGGAGCCAGCTCCCTTCCAGGCTTCCCAAATTCATCCTGGAGTCCCAGGTTCAACTCTTCAAACCTGGCAACCGCTCAAAGACCAGTCTTCACATGTAAAGCTAACTTAAATACCTGTCTGCAGGGGCACCTGTCTTTTGGAGTGATCACCTTCTCATCATTCAATGTCTTAATTTCTGCTCAAATCTTTCCCCAACCTCCCACGTCAACCCTACCCACCCCCAGACACAGCTTTGGAGACTTCCCTTACTTCCTGCCAGCTCAACACTCAGTAAATGTGTTTCACGCAGGATCTGGCTTTGTCATGGTTGAGGTCTCCCCACCCCCAGGCCATCTAGTCTGCCTGAATCAGAATTGCATCCCTAAGTATTGTAACCAGATATAGAACTGTTTCTGATTTTTGCATAGCACAAAAGCTTTTATTTTTCATGATTTCCAACATTTTCCACCAGAGATTTAAGTTATAACAGAAGTAATCATAAGCACATATTTGTATTAATTTTATAAACACACTGTTAAACACATGGCCAAATGTGTTACATGCATTATTTTATTTAATTATCACAACGACCTCAGGAGAGAATAACCCAAGCTCCCCTGTAGGTCGTGGTAGTAGTGGGTGAGATCAAATAAGGACTTTGTGCCTTCTAAGCATTTTAATAACTCAAAAATAAAAATAGAAAAGCATCATAATTAAATTTTTTTTAGTATAAAGGGGACTTAGGGACATCCAAGAGGGATCATATAATTATCTAAAAGCTCACAAAACTAAGACTTATACTTCTTTACCTTGTATCTATCAATCAGTTCCTTAGTCTTTCAATGGATGAATATTCTATTTTTGGAGGGTCATCTTTAACGAGGTGTAATTTACATACAATCAAATGTTCAACTTTTAAGTATACATTTTGATGAGTAACAAATCTGACAAATTACTGTGGCACACCACCACAATCATAATATAAAATATTTCCATAAAATTAGTTATTTATAGCTATAATTAGTGCTGCCCTCTCTGTGGTGGCCTGGAAAATACCTAGAGGGATAAATATAAAAAGCAATGGTAATGCATCACTTTAGTTTATCTCACAGAACATAGAAGAGTTCTAAATGGCCTACGTTGGAACTGGGAAGGATTTCACTGGACAGATTTCAGAGCTGGCACTTACTCCCATCCCATCCCCTGGTTTTATAGGCTGAGAGAGAACAGCCTCCCACATGAGCCTTCAGCATGAGCACTAGCTGTCATTGCTCATGTGAAGGGAAAGCTCACACTCCTTTTTTCCTTGTTCAAGATAGAACACTCCCACAGTTGCCTCTCACCATATGAATCAATCCTCCAGAAATAATACTAATATTGAAGAGCCCATAACTTTTGAGATGGTATATAATTTTTATTTTGCATACTCCAAACAACAGGATCCTGCCATGCCAGGTACTCAAATTAAGAGGTTTATATTTGAATGAAATTTGCTAGTCTGCAACTTCCTGTAGCTAACACAGGAGCCTCACAGCTGCCCCCAAAGCCCTGACATGAAAATGAGTTAATTTGAACTAATAGGTCACAAGGTAGTAAAGTGATAAGAGGTTCCTTTGAGTACATTTATAGTCATTTTTATGACCCTATAATAATTCTAGGTGCCAACCTAGATGAAGGAACATATTGAAATGCACCAAGGAAGAGACCTCTGACTAGCAGAAGACTTTTCATACTGCTAAATAATACATTTTAAAAATTCTGATAATATAGTTTAGAAATTATATCTTTAAACTTAAAGATATTGCTATTAATGCTTAAATAGTGATAACCATAGCCACTTGTGAATATCTGGGATTTCTTTTCAAGAAATTTACAGTATTTTATATATTTAATTTCTTACTGGCATTATACCTGTGGTTGGAAGAGAGGTGGAATTGATGATATTATACTGAACATTCTAAAACCACATTTTAACAGCTGGATTTAGACCCACTACAGGTCATATGATTTTTCTCCAACTTTGAAATGAGTAGAAGGTTAATGCTAGGCTTAAGACAATTAGCCTTTATATAGGTACTCATGTTAGGTTGAAATACCTTCTTCCTGCAGAAGAAAGTGGGCAGAGAAACTAGATGCTTTAGTTATTGTGACTAGTGTGGGTAGAACCAGGGTCATTCTAATTGGTGTGAATTCTTATACAGTGACTAAACCATACTGAATATGTTATAATAAATATTACTGTTTTGTAAAGTCTGAAACAGGTTTTGATTTTTAGATCACTTATCTGAGTTAGATGGTAATTTAATCATAAATTAGAAAAATACTCTATAATGCATAAGAACTATAGTTATAAGGATCTATCAATTGCCAAATTTTTAATATAATCTTATTTCATTATAAAGTAGTTGCTATCATGTCAGTTTCACAAAGGAGGAAAGCATAGAGCAATAATGTGTCTCAAGTCATCCATGTAGTAAATTATAAAACTAGGATTTAAACCCAACTTCTCTGACTGCTCCCTCAACCTCTTAATGATCTGACAAGCAGGTTCTCTGCCCTAGCCTTTCCATCAAACCACAGATATTTACCGGGCACCTCTGATGAACAAGGCATGGTGCTGAATGTTGTAGATGCTAAGAAAACAAAAAACAAAAAAACAGCCAAACAGCTTAGATTAGGATCTACTCAGGGACACAGGCCATTTGTGGTAGATTATAGCCACAATTCCTTTGTAGCTCCTCCCATCAAGCCGTGGAGTCTATTCCTCTACCCCTTTGAATCTGGGTTGGTTGTGTAACTTGCTTTGACTAACAGAATGACAGAGGTGAGTTTTAGAGTCTAGCCTTCAAGAGGATTTGCAGCTTTTACCTTTCCTTGTGTTGAATGCTGTCTTGTAACTTCCTCTTAAGAAAGTCCTGGGTGATGAGTGACAGCATGGAAGTGAATGCAGGCACTCCTGCTAACTAGCACGGACTGCCAGACATGTGAAGGAGCTATTGGACTTTAGCTAAATGCAGGTGCATGAGTGAGCCTTGGGGAAACCTTGAGAGAAACTTCTATCCAACCCACAGAATTGTGAGAAGTCATAATCATTATTATCAATTACTAAAGCTTGAGTGAATTCTTAAGTAACTGATATAGACATATCCAGGAAAAAGTAGATCATCGTATAGAACAGCATGTACCTAGTTTCCAGGTGCATGATCCATGCTCTACATACTCCAAAAGTAAGAAAACGGAGAAATCAATTTGCTAAGGATTTGGGCACTGAAGGATGAGAGGATGCAGAAAAGAGAAAGAAAGCTCCCAGGTGCAAGGGATGGTGTGAACCAAGCACAGAAGTGGAAAATCATAACCACCTCTTTTTCTTTAAGTAATCATCAGCAGTTGGAGCAGAAGCTTTACTTAACTGATTAAATAAAAATATATTATGTGCCTACTAGGTATCAGAATTGTGGTAATTTCCAGAAATACAAAGAGGAGTAAGGCATGAATTCTGTTCTTAGGGAGCACACAGACACAGCATAGTGCTATGTAACATATATACAGTGCAATGAAAATAAGGGTTGATAGGATTAGCATTTCATTAATACTTCATGCCAGACTCTGTGTTAAGCACATTACGTATATTAGTGTGTTTCATCATTTTTAGTAACAATTAACATTTGTATGCTTTATGACCTTTGCACTGAGCTAGATGATTTACATGCATTCTCATTAAATTTTACCATTAATGAATGAAATAGGTTGTTGGTAAGTTATTATCTCTAGATGGTACATTGGAAAACTAATAAGCATTATAAAGGACTTGTCCAAGGTCACAAAGCTAGTAAGTGATGTAGGCTGGATTTCACTCTAGATCTATCATAACTATGATTTAGTGTAGGTAGGGTGTGAGGGGTTGGAGTGGAGGTAAGAATTAGGGGAGGGAGGGAGGTGGGTTGCTGTCTTGGGGGAAAGTGACTGAACACATCATACTGTAGATGATATTTGAGTCTAGTTTGAAGGATGAAAGTAAATGAGTAAGCAGATAAGGGGCATGATAGCTGGGGGACCAAAGCAAGGCTGGAATGTATGGATAGTATGTCACAGACATGGAACATGTGCAGGAAGGGTGCAGAGAAAGAAGCTAAAGAGAAGCTGGAGGAGAAGCCATGCTAAGGAACTTGGTCTTTGTCTGGCAGTAGGCAATGGCCCTTTAGAAGTTTTCAGTGGTGCAGACATGGTGAAAGTGGCATTCTAAGTAATTTAATCTGGTGCTGGAAATGATAGGTCAGAAATGGTTGGTGGGATGAGTGTTAAGAGATTTGTTAAGGCCTTCAAATGTGTAGAGGTAAAATGAAGACTAAAAGACATATTTAAATTCTATTTTGGGGAAGGGAATTTACTGTGAAAACATTAATTTATGCATTTTGTAATAGTGCATGTGAATATCTAACATTGATTTTGATCTTCATTAACTTGTTGGTGCAGCAGCTTAATTTCTTTATAATATAATAACAGCAAAATTCATGAAGTTCAGTGTAGTGAGCCCTGGGAAGTGGGCAGAGCTGGGTTGGGGGTATGTGGGTCAGGAGACTTCTACTTTTTACTTCATACTCTTTTGTTTTGTTTGAAATTTTACCATGCATTACTTTTGTAATTAAAACAACTAGCTAATAAAAGCTAAACAAATAACTTTTAGGTCTTATATATTCATTGTAAATCTAAAATTCTCTCTCTTCTTTTCCTTTTTATTGAATTTATTAGGGTCACACTGGTGAGCAAAATTCTACAGGTGTCAGGCGCACAGCCCTACAACACATCTCCCGCACACTGTATTGTGTGCTCACCACCCGTCAAGTCTCTGTCCATCACCATTTATTTCTCTATACCCTTCTCCAATTCTTAATAAAACTATGATTCTAAGTGTCTTAAATTTCTGGTAAATGAACTATTTTATTTATTTATTTATGGTAAATATGACTTTTTGTTTATTTTTTTTATTGTTGACACTACTACAGATGTCCCCATTCTCCCCCCTCATTCCCCCTTTTGCTTACCTCCACCCAGTCCCCACTCTCACTCTCCCCTCTGGCCATCACCACACTGCTGTCTGTGTCTATGGGTTATACGTACGTGTCTTTTGGCCAATCCCTTCACCTTCTTTCAACAATCCTCCCTCCCTTCTGAGAGCTGTCGGCCCATTCTCTGTCCATGCCCATGTTTCTATTTTGTTTGTCAGTTCATTTTTGGTATATGGACTATTTTACATCCTTCAGAAGGCTAACAGAGTTACAGAATTCCAGCTCTGACAGTTTCTTGAAATTTTACTGTTAAGACTCTCCTGCTTGGCACGAAATTATGCCCCAGCTGTCTCTGTGAGGAAGTGATTTCTGTTGCCTAAGTTACAAAGTGAAACACATTTTTTTTTTTTACCCCTACGTGTTCCTGTGCCTTTGGAATGCTTTTTGTATTTATGTAGCTAAGTTAGAACACAGGAACCATGGGATGCACTCTCATAAATGGTCTGGCATACTTGGGCCAGAACAGAATCTGCAGGAGTGCAGCCCTGCCAGACGAACTTGCCATGGCTCTTGTGCTGTAAACCTGATTATTTCTGCAAGCTGTGCAAAAGAATTCACCACCAGGAAATATTTTAAATTTCATGACATTTAAAAAATGGCAGGACCAATTGAACAGCTAAAAAAATAGATGTTTGCAAAAGGTTCACCTTTATTATTATTATTTTAAAAATTTTCTGCAGTTGTGAAGGAGCAGGTGGTTGGGTGGGGAACACAGAAAAAGCCCTGGAAATGTGATTCAGCTATCTAAACAGGGCAGGGCAGTGCACTAATTAAAATCAGACAATAGGCCATTTTGAAAGCCTTAGATAAAACATTCATTCAAACAAATACCAAGGATAGAATGTGTATGTTTGTATTCAAACATTGGCATTTCAAATTTACAAGGCATTGCCTACCCAGAAAGAATGATTTTTGGTTTTTTTTTTCAAAGATTCTTGCTAGGCTCATGAAGAGGGTTAATTAGCAATGTTAACAAACAATATGCAAAGCACTGTGCTATGAGAGGGAGCAGAAAAGTGTACCAGGGTACATGATGATTCTTTTATCAATAACCTTGCAAACCTGACAAATAAATGGATCTTTCTGATGGCAATTCAGGAAAAGGCAGGAAGGGCAAATGAGATTTACTTGTTAAAGAAAAAAACAGTTTTCATAAGACAACACAAAGAGAAAAGGTACTGCTGAAAAATAAGAAAAAGAGAAAACGGTATAAGAGAAATAATGCACTAGCAAATAATATACTGGCCGCCTGGTGACCATTTGCCTTGCCCAGGCAAACGTGAAAATCTTACTAAAGCTGGAACACACTATAGGATGGGTTCAATTTATGAGACTTGCAGAGATGAAAAATAATTTTTATAGTATATTTTAAGAAATCAGAGGAGAGCATGGATATTTCTTGTGATAGCAGTGGTACAGACTTCGTTGCACTCACAGGCCTTCAGAGCCTGGGATGCCTGCTACCCACAAATTCAGTATAACATATATGTGCTCTGTTCTTTGATTTGATAATGTGGTGATGGCTGCAATGGCTGTGATTTCTTCCTTGAATTTATGCGTGGCCAACTTCCTGAATATAAGGCATAGATAATCAGCTTTTTAATTTACATCAGTTTCTTTCCATTTTGCTTTTTTCTTCTTTTGATCTTTTTATTGTTGTTTAGCACCACCATTAGAATACCACAATGAATCAATCGTCCAAGTTTTAGCAAGGTTTGGAGGGTATATCTTGATTGAAATTAAATTTTATATTAATCAAGGCTTTCATATATCTTTTGTATGGATTACTAAAAATCAGCTTCATACTTCAGAACTGAGCTGATTTGTGGTCCCCACCTTCCTATCTTTTCTCATGCTTTCATAAGGGAGGAGCATAATGAAATTGCTCTGCCCTTTCCTTAGTGGCTATTGTATTTATTAAGAATATAAGTATGATTCTTTAGAGTGAAAGATTATGAGAGAATCCTGGATACCATGGAGGTTGGGAGAGCAGCTAAGAGGTGGGTCACCAGAGAGAGCAGGTAAAAGCTGGTAGCCCTATGCTTGACTGAACTCAGGGATCCCTTCCAGCCCACAAAAGGGAGCTGATATTGTTTCTGCCTCCTAAGTGGGAGAAGTGGCATTCTACATCTAGTCCCAGGTGTGAGCCATGGGATACCTACCTCTCGGGTCAGCTTGGCAATATTCAGAAAAAAAATCACACCTCATAAAAAGGCATAGCAGGAGAGTAAACTTCAGGCAAGAAGAAAAGGTCAACACCAAATGGGTTGGGTGAGACAGGCCCCAGAGATCTCTAGGAGAGCAGCAAAGAGGCCACAAGGTCTTCTTTCTTACAGAGAAGGTCGTGTGCCATGGAGAACCTAAGAGACCGGGGGTCCAGGAGTGATGGGGAATGACAGAGAGGAACGATATTCTGGAAGCAGGCTCTGGGATGGCACTACAGACAGGTTCTAGAAAGAAATTAAGGACTTCTTGTACCTAAATGTCCGAACATCATAGGGAAGGTGCTGGTTCCAATGTGATCTGAGCAGTCTACAGAGTCACTGCAGGGGTGGGCAGGGAGACGGACACAGGTGGAGAAGGAGCAAGAGTCATGGCTGGAGCCAGCTTCATGTGGGGAACGTGAAGGGTGAGGTGATCACTGACCAAAGGAGCCAGGCAAAGTGGTTATTACAAGGCTAGTCCTTCCTTGGGCCAGAAATGGCCATTGAAGAAGGCAGTACATTAGGCAAAATAAAGACCTTGGAGTCCAAAAAACCTGAGTCCAAATGTAAGCTTCACTGCTTTCTATGAGTTTTAGTTTCTGCATCTGAAAAATACACGAGTGCCACCCTCTTAAGATTGTAGTGCTTCTTGTTGATACATAATATATATTTAGAAGTGGATAAATGAAAATATTTGTAAAGCTTCTATTTAGGAGCCCAGCAGTAAATAATAGCTACTATTATTAAGAATCTTTATTTGCTCCAGAGAGAACTGAGGTGATAGCGGGGGACCCAGGCTTGGAAGTCACCTCAGCTGTGACACCCATGCCAATCTTTGACCAGATATTAAAGTTAGTGTACAACGTTTGCACTCCACATAATTGTTCCTGTGCTTTATGTGATTTTTCTGTTCTTTATTTTTCTGGCAAACTCAATCTGCAAAACTCTAGTTGAACTACAAGAATGGGGACTTATCTTTCTCAGAAGACTGAGGTGGTTCAGCTTGGCTTAGGAGGTTGGGGGCTGGGGTGCCAGTGGAATGAACATGTTCTCAGGTTGGAAAAAGCTATCAAGTCAGGACAGGGAGAAGGGGAAACATTAAAAACATTGTGAGTAGCGGTGCCCTTCATCTGCACTGTTCATAATATATAATTCTTTATAATTGAGGAAATGTAGGTTTAAAAAAGTAACATTACTTCTTAAGTCAGCAAGCTGACCAAAATGTTAAGATTTGTATTTCCTTCTTCCTGCCATTTCAAGTTGGAGTTTTCATAAAACTGTAGCCCTTGATTGGGAAGTATAATACTTGGGTTTTTTGTCCGAGACTGGTTAAGTCTTTGGATATTTATGACTGCAGAATGAGAGCAGTTGAGTTTATATTAATGAAATGCACCAATCTGGAGCTTCCACTCTAGCCATCTTGTCTTTCAGAATGGAGGATGGTGGCATTGCTGAGTCAAAATAAAAAATAAGGTTGCTGACTGTGGCTTCTGCTGTTTTATTGTTTCATTCATCACAGCGAATCAATTCCAACCTACAAAAGTCACCCAGTGGTCTTTCTAATAGCTTGATTTCTTTACATTTTGTTAGAATCTATAACAATGAAAACAGGAGTATCTAACTGCCAAGGCTTCTATTCAGAGCTGGTCATAGTCTTGTGATATCTACTTTTTCATACAGCATACTTTCACTGTATGTTATCAAGTGATACCATGTTCCAGGTACTACAAACACCATAAAAACTGCCATTTCTTGAGCACTTACAACATACTATGTACCAGCTGTACCAGGGGCTTTATATACTTACCTAATTTCATTTTCATAACAACTTTATGATGGTATCACCATCCCCATTTACATGGGAGGAAACTGAGGCCCAGACAAGTTAGATCACTTTCATCTATTAGAGCCAGACTGTCAGTCTGTCTGACTCCTAAATGCAAGCTCTTAACCGTTCTATCACACTGCCATTCCTCCAGTGCTCGAGACTCCAAAAGGAACAAATGGGAATAGAAAGGCATTAGCCAGTGGGGAAGAGATTTAAGAAAATAGTCATAATGCAATGTCATAAATATTTTAGGAGGCAAATATGCTGGAGTCTCTGGGAGTAGAGGGGAATGTCTGGAAGAACTTAGCAGGCAAGACTAGCACTGAATTTTGAAGGGTCATGTACCAGGTCAGGACCCTCAACCTTCTTTTTCACTGCACCCTGTAGACCAGATTGTCCCCTCCACTGCTTATACAGACCAAGTGCCACCTCTTCTCTAGACCTCTCTGTGTTCTGCTGGGATTTTGTCCCTATTCACAGCTCATTTGAGTTGTCTTGTTCCTTCAAAATTTATCACAAAGCTCGTCTTCCTTGAAGAAGTCTTTTCCCACTTGCCCTGTCAATGCTTTGCACACCCTCTTTGAAACCTCCATATGTTCACTGATGGCCACTATCACATGTTTGACACTTGGAGCAAAGCCATCATTTTATTTTTAGTCACTTATTTCATGTATAATAAATACCTTCTCCCACAGCTGGACTGTACATTTCTGCAGGTCATTTTCTTACATCACTTTGAATTCTAAAGTTCCTTGCATTCATTCAGTGTTTAATAGTAGTAACACTGATTGAGCATATACTGTGTGCCTAGCCCTTAATAAATATTAAATCTTACCCTTATAATATCTTGCAAGGCAGATATTATCTTCCTCTGACAGCAAGATTAAGTCATCACACAGTTGCCAAATGGAAGAACTGGGATTTGAATTCAGGTCACCTGGATTCAGAGCCCAAACTCTTCACCACGCCATGCTGTCCGTGTCATGTATGATGAACTCCAGGCAACCCAAGTGCTGTAGGTTCTCAGATGACAGAGTGATCTCAAACATCAGCTCAAAGGTGCTTCCACTTGGCTATGAGCTAGTTTTCAGAGACTCAGATCTGTTCTAAATCCTAACCAGTGAAATGGGAACATGTGAAACATGAATAATAATAATAAAGAAGATAAATAAATGGTATAAACTATTTAAAGTTTGACTACTAAAATTGAGTACTGAAACGGGAGAGATCTAACTCTCTACATTTAGAGAGAAGCTCAAAGAGAAGAAAGAAATTGCCTGAGACCAATGATAGCCAGACGGAGGGGTTCAAACAGATCTAGGAAGGAGCAATAGCTCCTTTGGTGTGAAGAGATGTTTTGGCTGCATTTACCAAACTTCAGGGAAATTAAAGAAACTTTGAGATGCTATAATATACAGTTTCCAGCTGTGCATTATTTTTAACTATTTCACAAGAAATCCAAATGCAAATTATAGATATGGATATCACAATGTTTACACTTAGTGGTAACTGAAGTGTGCCTGTGTCTGGTGCCACAAAATAGCAGCTGGATATTAAACTAAATAAACTGCTAACTAGCAGTTCTGATAGAAGAACAGGCAGTTATTAGGCATGGAGCTAGGCAATGCACATCTGTTCCACAGTTAGAGTTTACTCACTTCCCAACCAAGATCAAACACTTCCAATTACTCTGCCATAAATGCAGTATATGGCACCCATTGACCATCTGTTCCTCCCAATTTCCCCATCAGTATGTCTTGTTGTCATACTTCTTTCTGTGCATACAATAGTTTTCTTCCAAAAATATTTAGGAAAGATTTTAATCAAAATGCCCAGCTGACAATATGGCCTTATCTTAAGTGTCCTTGATGTGGAGATTTTTGCAGCTAATTTAAATGTAGAGATTTTGGAAAATACAGAAAAAGAAAATAATTGATAGTAATTGTGATATGAAAAGCAAACATTTCAGGTTGGTATAAAAGAATCATGCCAAGTGAAAATAATTAAATTTTGGTCTGTGTCTGTGTAATATGTATAATTCAAGGCTGATATAATCCAACTTGGGATGTAGCTCTTCAATATTTTCCTCAGTTCACACCTTGCAAAAGTACCAGACATCTTCACTTATTTTTCCTCATACTTACATAAAATATTACTTAAAGTGACTTTCATAGCTATTTCCTTATTGTTCATCACTATAGCATTTTGATGACTGAGCATAGCAGGATAGCTATTAGTATGTCCATGAACTAAAAACAAAACAAAAACAAAAAACAACCAACCAAAGCCCCCCAAACCCCCCAAAATAGATTAAACATCAGATCCTGATTCGCAGTCCCATTTAAAATTTTTTAAAGTATATTTTATTGATTATGTTGCTATAGTAGTTCCACTTTTCCCCTCTTTGCTCCCTTCTGCCCAGTACCCCCCTTCCCTCCAACATCCCACCCCCCTTAGTTCATGTCCATGGGTCATGCATATAAGTTCTTTGACTTCACCCTTTCCTATATTATTCTTAACTTCCCCCTGTCTATTTTGTACCAACCGATTATGCTTCTTTATCCCTGCACCATATCCCTATCTCTCCCCCTTCACCCTCCCAGCTGATAACCCTCCAAATGATCCCCATACCTATGATTCTGTTTCTATTCTGGTTTGCTTAGTTGGATTTTGTTTTTATTCTTTAGAATCAGTTGATGATAGTTGTGAGTTTGTTGTCATTTTAGAGTTCATAGTTTTGATCTTCTTATTCTTAAGTAAGTCCCTTTGACATTTCATATAATAATGGCTTGGTGATAATGAACTTCTTTAGCTTCACCTTGTCTGGGAAGCACTTCATCTGCCCTTCCATTCCAAATGAGAGCTTCACTGGATAGAGTAATCTTGGTTGTAGGTTGCTTTTCATCACACTGAATACTGCTTGCTAGTCCCTTCCGACCTGCAGTGTCCTCTAATAAATCAGCTGATAGTCCTATAGGCACCCCCCCGTAGGCAACTCTCCACCTTTCTCTTGCTACCCCCAGGACTCTGTCTTCATCTTCCACCTTTGGCATCTCAATCATGATGTGTCCTGGTGTGGTCCCCTCTGGGTCCAGCTCACCTGGGACCCTCCGTGCTTCCCGGACCTGTATGTCCATCTCCTTTGCAAAATTTGGGAAGTTTTCCTCATTTTTTTTCAATTCTTGCTTCCTCATTCTGCACTGGTTGACTTTTTTTTCTTTCTTATGTTCCAAATCATTGACTTGACCCCGGTTTCCTTCCCTTCACCATTGGCTTTGTGTGGACTTTCCTTCATTTCACTTAGCATAGCCTTCACTTCTCTTAGGCGTTAAGCATATCTGTCAAGCCTATGAGCATCTTTATCACCAGTGTTTTGAATTCTTCATCTGTTAGGTTGTCTCTCTCCTCATCTGTTAGGTTGGCTATCTCCTCATCGCTTAGTTCTCCCACTGGAAACTTGATCTTACTTCTCTGTATCCTCATTCTGACAGGCTCCTGTGTTTGTTTGCCTCTGTGTCCCAGGTAGAGCTGTTGCTCCTGTTATGTTGTACGGGGTGGAGCCTTAGGGATTCATCAGTACAGGGCAACCTGTTTCACCAGGTTCCAGGTTGTGGCGCTGTATGTGTGGGAGGGGTCCGAGAGGGAACAATGCCGCCTGCTCTGCACTCTCTGCTTTTCCAGGCACCTTTCCCACTTCCGCACCTGACTGGCACCCCTCTGGCTGCTGCCCTGGCTGTCGTTCCAAGAGTGGGTGGGTCTGTGGACGTTCTAGGACCATGGGGGCGCTTTAAACAAGTGGACTCTGCTGAGACCGGCAATTCTTGTCTCCACCCTGACCCCCATTGGTCTGCACAGTCAGAAGCAATGAGGCTTGATTTTCCCTGGTGCTGGAGCCGTGAGCTGTGAGGTCTGGTGAGGACCTCAGAACGCTCCCCAGGTGTCCCTCCTGACTTTTTAAAATGTGTGACTGCACTTTCAGGCAGCCTGCCACTGCCGCCACCACACCGCATCCTCTCCACCCTGGCTTCGCCCTTCCTGCCTGCCTAGATGAGTATTTCTTCTTTATATCTTTGTTTGATGGACTTCCATGCAGTTTGATTTTCTGAAACTTATGGTTGTTCCTAGTTTTGAGGTAGTTGTATTCCTTCTTTGTTGTGGAGGGAAACCCAGCGTGTCTGTCTACATCTCCATCTTGGCCAGAAGTCTCCCCAGTCCCATTTTAATCTCCTCAAAACTGCATTGTATTCCCCTTTCCACAACAAAATTTTAATTCCAAACTGACTTTCATTTTCTGCTCAACAGGTTTGAAAATATTTTTTCCTCATGCCAACTCTTGAATATTCAATGATTTTAACTAAATCTTTATGATAGCTTAAAATTTTAATTAGAAAGTTCAATAACGTGCAAACTGTTCATTGAATTTCAAACAAAAATTAAAAATTATGGTTATTAGGCTTAGTCTTTCTTTTCCCTCTATGCTATAGATAACTGAGAAATCACTGATTATGACATTATTAAAATGTTCAATGATTAGCCTTTATGGAACTCAATTAAAATAGTGTAATTGAAAAAAAAACCTGCAAGCTACACTCACAACAAAAGTTTATATATATATTTCTGGTACTAGATGTGGTGAATGGCTCATATTTTAAATATTCTGGTAGAAGATCTAGTAGCATAGTAAGGAATAACAGAAAAATTTAGAAAGAAAGAAAACAGCCATTATTGAAAAGCAAGTATCCACAATAACAGTGTGAATCCACAGGATTATGGCTACAATGTACAGAAGTGGTTCTAAATGTAGTCTTTGGTAAAAATCTTTTTTGATGGGAGGGATTTTTCTCCCCTTTGAGTCCTACTCCAAAGATGTGAAAAACATTTCATGGCATCACAAACAGATGCTCTTAGAGGAATTATGGTAAAGATGGATCAACACAACCCGTGTAAACTTATCATAGTGTTGCTGCAGAGAGAAGAGCAGCAATTTGGACATGAGATAGGAACTTCCTAAAGGATACTTATTCAAGGTGACATAGTTTCATTAATATATGTATATTAGCTTCCTAGGGCTCAGCAGTTACCACAAACTGAATGGTTTAAAAAAACAGAAATTTATTCGTTCACAGGTCTGGAGGCCAGAAATCAAAATCTAGGTGTTGGCAGGGTTGTGCTCCCTATAGGACTCTAGGGGAGAACTCATTCTTTGCCTGTTGCAGAGTTTGAGGGCTGCCCTCATTCCTTGACTCATGGCGGCATGACTCCGACCTTGGCCTTCGTCGTCATGTTGCCTCTTCTTCTTTGTGTGTCTCCTCCTCTGTATACATGTCTCTTTCAAATTTATTCTTACAAGGATACATGTGATTGTATTTAGGGCCCACCTGATAATCCAGGGAGTCTCCTTTTAAGATCCTTAATCTAATCACTTATTTTTCCACATACGGCAACAGGCACAGGTTCCAGGGATTTGACATGGGATATTTTGGGGTCCGTTTTTGGCCTAGCACAATATGTGTGGTGAAACTGTATGGTAGGATCTCTCATCTCCTCAAGTTAGCCTTTGACTGGTTATAATCTATCTTGTCAGTAGCAAATTTTTAACTTGTGTAAGGGTGGCTCCCCTGTCTGAAATTATCCAAGATATCTCATTCATTGTCTCCTAGAGTATTGGTATGAGAAATAGGAGGTGGTTTTAGTATTAGCCATGCAATTAGAGCCTCAAAATGCCTACCAGTGATGTGATTCTTCATTATTCCTGCTCTTGAGTTATCGAGAGTGGATGATTACTGAATACAATGTTTTTCTTGGGATATACAGATATTCTAGAATAGTGGTTGAGAAGATGAAACATGAGCAGGTAGACAGTAAAGTCAATTAATCAAGATACCTGAAAGTCCAAATAATCACATTTTGAGTTTATGTGCATTTAATTACCCACATTTAAAAGGTCATTGCAGTGACATAAGAGTAACATACTAGCATTGAGACATTGGGTAATGTATGTAAATGAGGTTAAGGTCAAGTTCATATGACCTATGCACTCGATGTGTAAGACTAAGTGTCACACTTAGAGCTGGTTTGCACTTTCCTAGTTCTAGAAGTTCTTTCTACATAATATATTTTCTTATTTCCTTTGTTTGAATGTGCTATGGTCTGAATATTTATTTCCTCCCCAAATTTATATGTTGAAATCTTAATGCCCTATGAGGTGGTATTAGGAGGCTGGACCTTTGGGGATGATTAGGTCATAAAGGCAGAGCCTTCATGAATGGGGAAGTACCTTTATAAAAGAGACCCTAGAGAGCTCCCTAAGCCCCATGTGAGAATACAGCAAGAAATCTATAACCCGGAAGAGGGCTTCACCAGAACAAGGCCATGCTGGTACATTGGTCTTAGACTTCCAGCCTCTAGAACTATGAGAAATGTTTGCTGTTTATAAGCTACCCAGTCTGTGGTATTTTGTTATAGCAGCTCAAATAGACAAAGACAGTATGAATGAGAGATATTTCTAAACTGTCCTTATGTAAATAGTATTACAGTTTTCATATCAGATTGCCATGATGCCTGGTCTTTCATCTTTAGCATTCAATCTAGTTCTTGGTCTTGTATTTTTTAAATGTATAAGTATTTTTCTTTTCCACCAGGTTATTTGGTCTTTAATGGCACAGGCTATGTATTATGCACTTCTTGTAGCCACTTTCACTATAATACTTTCAATATCACTGGGCCAATAGCAATAGCTCAACAAGTTTTTATCTGGGTAAAGGTAATTACTGTGGCTGTGTTGTGTGAATCTTGGCTGCTTGCTCTTTGCTTGTTCTTTGCTTGATGGTAAAGTTCTCAAAGTATGATGTGTAAAGAATCACCCACAGAGCTTGATAAAAATAACCATTCCTTGGCTCTGGCCCAATAAGTCTGTTAATACACATGAGACAGGAACCAGGAATCTGTATTTTAAATAGAGTAATGTGGCTTATTATTAATTATGTTTATATTGTTATAGCTCTTAAAAAGTAAAAACATCACCCTGTCTGCTGTGGCTTAGTGGATTGAGCATTGGCCTGTGAATCAAGTGTTGCTGGTTCGATTCCCAGTCAGGGCACATGACTAGGTTGCACGTCAGGTCCCCAGTTGGGGGCATGAGTGAGAGGCAACCACATAGTGATGTTTCTCTCCCTCTCTTTCTCTTTTCCCCTTTCTCTAAAAATAAATAAACAAACAAATTATTTAAAAAAGTAAAAACATCAAAAAATAAAGAAAACACACTATTTAATAGTCACAGATCTTGAACAAGAAGTTAGGTAATTTTTTAAAGAAAAATATATTTATATCCACCATTTTGATATATGCCTTCTGGTCTTTTTATATAACTTTGTCAGGAATAGGTATTGCTGACAATGCCAAGGACTGAGTTACATCCTCACACACATTGGAAAGATACACTATTTGCTCCTTGATTATGGTGTTATCCTCATCGTGATTTTTGTCATCCCAATTAACAGTTTGCCTGGAACTTTCATTAAGTTGCATAATTGTAGCTATGTTGTAGCCAAGCAATTCACATGACTTCCATTGTGCTTCATTTAGAGTAGACTCTGAATGCTCTCTTTATATCTCATAGACTGGTATGTATGTATATATATATATATATATATATATATATATATATAATGCTCACCAAAAGACAATTTTTCATTGCTTTTGGAAACAGAGAAAGGGAAAGGGAGGGAGGGAGAGAGAGAGAGAGAAAGAGAGAGAGAGGTGTGAGAGAGAAATGTCATTTGATTGTCTTCTACACACCCCAACTGGGAATCAAACCCACAACCTGTGTATGCACCCTGACTAGGAATTGAACCCATGACCTTTCAGTATATGGGATGGCACTCCAACCAACTGAGCCACACCAGTCAGGGCTGGTACAGATATTTTTAACATGCACCCCAGATGATTCTGAGTAGGTACTATGAAAAACACTGCATTAGGAACAGACAAGTAGCCAATTACTTAGATTTCTCTTTATCAGTTAAGCTCATTTGTTGAAATAGAAGAGAGGAAGTGGTTTAAAAGAAAGGGAGATAGAAAATATGTAGCCAAAGGTGTTCTTGGATTGGAGGAAATTGAATCTGGGTTGTTGATTTAAAACATGTCCTAGAAGTTCGATTTTGGAGCAGTGTTGGATGTGGTGCTGACATTCAGAGTAGACACACTGGAAGAACCAGTGCCCACCATGTACCAGCCCTTGTGTTGGCTGCTGTACATGTTGCCCTAGTTATTTCTGGTCACCTTCCCTCATGTCCTGCCCCCAGCAATGCTTGACAGATGCCTGACATTCATGTTGTTGTATTTTACCTAATAGAATAATGATTATATACCCATCTTGATAGTCAAATGTAATTTCTGTTCTAGGATCTTTTTTGTGTGTGTAGAGAATTTCCACTACTTAAACATTTTAGGCACAAAGGTAGCTATTTATGAAGACACATATGGCAGATAAGGGTTTTGGACTTCAAGCATCTCCTACTAGGATTTATTTTTTTATTCTGAATTTTTAATAAGTTTATTGGGGTGCCATTGGTTAATAAAATTACACAGGTTTCAAGTGTACAGTTCTATAATATATCATTTGTATATTGTATTGTATTTACAATCTAACATCAAATATTCCATCACCATATACTTGACTTTCTTTACCCTTTATAACTCCTTTCCCTTCCTCTCTAGTAACCACCATACTGTTGTCTTTGTCTATGAGTTTAAGTTCTGTATCTCACAGATGAGTGAAATTGTACAGTTCTTGACTTTTTCTGTCTTACTTACTTTGCTTAACATGATATTCTCAAGATCCATCCATGTTGTCGCAAATGGCAGTATTTCATCTTTTCTTATGACTGAGCCCTGCTTGAATTTTAAAATCTGACTTTGCATGTTACAGAGAGGATTCTTCTAAGTTGTCTCTATCAGGTTTAGAATAAGATGTGATAAAGGTAAGCTTTATTTTCACCACCTGAGTCTTTGTTAATTCATAACCAGGGAGAAGTGAAAAATCAAGACATATTCTTCTTGCATTGCCACTAGCTGTAGTAGTTAGCCAATAAGTTCGCAGAGCTCTTGGAATGCTTACTTGTTACCTGACTGATATGCCATAGTGTTAATAATGCTAATTATAGTAAGTGTGAGTTGAAGGGAGGCTTTGGGATCCAGATATCAGACTCAAGAGGTGAGAGGCTGGTGCATAAATAAAGGGATAGGGGAAATGACTAACCTTAATAGAAGATGTACTCCCCCCACCAAGACCTCAGAATGTATTAAATTAAGACTTACATTAAATCTTGAGTTACTTGTCTGCCTGGATCGTTTTTCTGCCAGTAGATCTTTGACTGTGTGCTTCACTCTTACACCTTGATACACTCGTTTGCTGTAGTCTCCTGGGACTTAAGAAAGTAGAATAGTAACAATCAAATGTGGATGGAGTAATTAGGTTAACCTCTGGAGGAATGTATTCAGAGTTGATAATTGTGATGCTATTTTCTCTTTAGAATGACAGATTTTTTTTTATCCTCATCTGAGGATATATTTTCTTTTGGAGAGAGAGAGAGAGAGAGAGAGAGAGAGAGAGAGAGAGAGAGAGAGAGAGAGAGAGAGAGAGATTAGAAACATTGATTGTTGCCTCCCATATGCACCCCAACCAGGGATCAAACCTGCAATCTAGGTATGTAACTTGACTAGGAATTGAAACCGCAACATTTTGGTGTATAGGACAATGCTCCAACCAACTGAGTCATCAGGGCAATAAACTTGAATTTGAAGTGACTTCATTAAAGGTCATTTAGTCTTATCTTCTGGTCCTTAATGGAAACTCATACAAGCTCTGATTAAGTGAAAGAAACACTATTCCGTCTTTCACACAACAGCTGTTCAAAGTGTCCTCTTTTTTGTCCTCTGGTTTGTCAAAATTTACTCACGGAAGACTTAAAATTTATGCTTTCATTGCATGATCAGGGATTGGGTGCCACTAGAAATGATGCTTCTTAATACATGAAGCAAAAGTTAGATTTGCATGATTCAAGTTACAGTGTGACAGTATTTCTGCTGCATCATATTTCTGCCTGATGTGGGTGAGCGGGTCAACTGGACTGTTTCAGGAAGATTATATTCTTTAGGAGTTGGTCATTTGTATGTATTTTTTATTTTTGAAAATGTAGTGATTTAATGAGGAGTTGCTGCTTTGAAACTAGGCCAAGGATAAGGGAAGAGTCATTCATTTATTTAACAAATAATTATTGAGCACTTACCACATGCAGTTATTGACCACGTTATAGTGCTTGACAATTTACATGCATTATTTCATTTGATCCATTTTACAGATGAAGAAGCTGAGGTCTGGGGCTAAGTTATTTGCCAACGTCTCATAGCTACTAATAACCAGACTTAGTAGCTAGGTTCCAGATTTAGGTCAAATTATAGTTCTAACAACCAGAAAGTTTGCTATTTTTACCCTGATGAAATTACAGAGAGATAACAGACTGTAGAGAAAATATTCCCCCAACATTCTAAAATTGGCAACAATGGTTTTTGGGAATAGTGAATTCCTCGTCACTAAGGATGATCAAACAAAGATAGGATATGCCTTTTGTTTGGATTATTATAGGAAGTATTTAAGCACTAAATTGAAGTTAATTAGAGGGATCATAAGACATTTTTGAACTGAAATTGTTCTGTAGAAGGTTGGATGGTTTGATTCATTGAGGTGTTGTTGCTGGCTTACCAACAATTTCAGCAGCAGAGACTTTAGCATCATGTGTCGTCGGCAGCCGTCCGTCTCGAGAGACGATGGTGTAGCTTCTTAGGAGTCTATCTGCACCGCCGAGAATGGCTGTGCAGTCTGACTCGGGAGTGATACGGTATCTGTCTCCTCCCGTGTTGAATCGACATCTTGCGATGACGCTGGAGTGTCCTCTCCAGTGAAGCTGAAGCTACAGAGCCTGGGCAGGGTGATATGGAAGGTCTACTGTTGCCCATGCAGCAGACCCCCCCCTCTCTTCGCAGCTGCAGAACATAAGAGCATAGCTGACTTCAGAGTTTTATAATATATGTATATGAAAATGCTTTGAAAAATACCAAATTTTACACAAAGTGCATGTACAAAATGAAGGAGAAAAAAAATCTAGGTTCCAAGACAATGTATTATTTAATACAAATAATACTACAAAAAACATGATTTTAGCAAAACAGAGTTATTTGAATGGTCTCTTGGGTCTAATTTTGACAGGATTTTGGACTATATATCTGCTAACTTGAAGTATGTCTTATCTTTTAGAAAAGCTTAAAGCTATATTTATTCATCAATTATTTATTGAATGTGTTCTGTCTCAGGCATTGTGTCAGAACTGGGGATATGAAAGGACATGCTATCAAGTGTGAGGAGAGAAATACTTAAAAAATAATGATAATGCAATGTGCTAAGTACAACAAGAGAAATATGCCTGGGATATTCTGAAAAACACAGGCTGTGTCGATTCCTGTGAGTGTGGGCGGGAGTTAGGGAAGGCAAGGTGACACCTGAGCTGAGGCCAGGGATGTGTGGAGATGGCAAAATGGGCAAGGACATTCAGGTATAGAAGACAGCATGGGCAATGGCTGGAGGCAAGAACAGACAGGTGTGTGAGGGAGGCGGTGGCAGGCACTCCGCCTGGGGAAATAAAATGAGTAGAGCTCAGTCGTGAAGTTTCTTGCGTGAAGGAGTTTGGACTTCATCCTGTTGACACAAAGGTCATAGAGCCATTGCAGGCTGTTACGCATAGGAATATACTGTCGTTAGATTTGCATTTTAGATAGATTTATCTGGCAGCTCCATGAAGGGTGGATTTAAGAATACCAAAACCACAGGGAGAGCAGGCAGGAGGATTCTAGAATAATTCAGGCCAGAGGTAGTGGGGTGTAAGTAGTGATAGATAGGAAAACAAGGAGCAGATGGACTTGGGAATTATTTATATGTGGGAGGGAAAGGAGAAGGAAAATTTAAGGGTTATTCTCAAGCTTCCACCATGGGGTTGGTCTGAGTACATAAGGTCAGAGCCATCATACTGTTGGTGATGAAGCCAGGAAAGAGGATGGAATCTCTCTTGGGGCGTGTTTGAGAGGTAGAGTCACAGGATGGCACACATAGAAACAACACATGTTGGGCACATTGGGACAAACAGGCCAAGCTATCCCCAAGGGCTGAGAGGATCAATATCCTGGAAACTCCTATAACATCAATTCCTGAAACGCTGGTTGGGAAGCTCTGGACTAAATGATTAAAGGTAGGAACCTGGGGAACATCCTTATTTGAAAGATTATTTCATCTTCATCTATGAAGATGAAATGGTTGAAGAAGAACAAGGGAAAACAAGGGGAATAAGATACCACAGAATTCAGGGGAGGAGATTTGAAGAAAGAAGGAAAAAGTATAAGATACAGCAGAATGATTCAGGAAGATAAAGAGAGCGAAGTACCCATTGATTTCAATTTAGTGGTTGGTGTTAGACCTTATCAATGGCAACTTTGGATGTGTAGAGTAGCTAGAATTTTGTTCCATGACACCTCTGACCTCATCTCCTAATCCTCTTCACTTTACAGATAAGAATGCCAAGGGTAGAGGTGGAGACAGGGAGGAAAATGACTTCTTGAATTTTGAATGAGAAAGGGAAGCAAGAGATTGGATCATAACTAGAGAGAACTAGTGTCAAGGAGAGGTTTGCTTATGTTTTTATATCCATTTATATACTTATGGGTGGCAAAGATTTGAGGATATTTAAATAGGTTAGACAAAGGGACTAAAGATTTAGGGGAGAGGGAGAAAATGATGGAATGTTTTGAAAGAGAAGAAAGAAATTGGGGTCAAGGGCACAAGGTTGGCTCTTGTGACTGAACTAAAGAAGGGGGGAGGGGTGGTGGTTGGGTGGTACCCATAGGCTAAGTGGCCAAGACCCCTCTAGTGCCCCTAGAAGCAGCCTGGTGTAGGAGAATGACTCAAGTACTAAATGTCAGAAGAAGGTGAAGGTCAAAGCCAAACAGATGAGTCAAAGTGAGAATACACACCAGTGATCCTCGAAGTGTGATCTCCTGGCCGGTGGCAGCAGCATCAGCTAGAAACTGAGACATGCAGATTCTCAGGCCCTTCTCCAGATGTACTGAATCAGAGACTTTAGGGGTAGGGGTCCAGGTCATGTTTTAATAAGCCCTCCTGGTAATTCTGGTGGAACCACAGGTAAGAATAATGACTTTAGATAAGGTTCCTGTGGAGGTGGGGCCAACTCTAATACAGGCATTCCTGGCTAAGCAAAAAGGGAAACATCTGACTGGTTGCTGGCAGGTGTGGACTTGGGTCCGAGAAGTAGGAGAAGGTGGAAGTTTAAGCGGTCCAGGCTGGATTCTTTGTGTGTTTGCAGAGAGTCTTGGCTTCACTTTTTTTCCGAAGGGCTTTTTAATTGATGATTTCTATCTGAATGATCTATTTATACTTTATGTGTATGCCAAAAAGCCTAGAGGAAATACACCTATTTTAAATAAGTTTAACAAATAACCACATAGTCATGAATAGAGTGGTAAAGTTCATGAGATGACAAATAACCAGATCAACACTTCTGAAGTTTTGTCATAAAATAATCAGTCTTAAGTATCAGTTGGCACTGACTTGGTGAAAAGTATGGGGCTATATGCCACAGGGGATGCAAAATAAGTTTAGAATACATAACAGATGTCCTCAAAGAGATCCTATTTTAGTGAGAGAAATAAGATATTCACATGTGAAAGAGTAGGGGAGGGGAAGAATACACTTTTGACTGTTGATGAATGTTTCGTGGGAAGGGATGGGATTTCAGTTGGATTTAGAAATCACCAGTGGCATCAAGTATCTGGAACCTAGTAAGTGCTCAATAAATACTTGTGGAGTAAATAAAATGCCTTGGAGAAGTTGAGGAAAATGAAAGCCCAGAAAAACCACAGGGCTTGGAAAGGTGCAGATCTTTTTTCAGAAGGTAGGAGAGCAGTTTCATAAGAGGTGGCAATGAAAGCCCTTCTCTGGTGATGAGAAAACAGGGGCAGTGGGGATAAACTATGTTCTGAAGCAGTGGTACCAAAAAGCAAACACCGATGTTTTATGCAGCACCTCAGGTGAATTAAAATAAATTTTAACTAAACAATGGAACCTAGCACAAATTCTTTAAACTATTGTCTGGGATATTCTTTGTGCTTTTGAGAATTCTGAAAGAGCCTTAACCCACCCTGCCCTCCTTTTTTGGAGTGCAGTGAAATTTAGAATTTAAAAATGTTACCAGTATCCCTACTCTCAAACCTTATTTTCTCTGTGCGTTGTGTCTATTTAAAGACTCCACACCTGCATAAACCAGGGGAGGCTGGAGCTTTTATTCAAATACTCTAGATACAAACTTGCATTCGGATCAGTTGTTGAGAAAACAAAGATATGAGTTTCCGGAAGGACAGCACAAGCAAATTCATTAATAAGCACCAATTTATTCTTTAGAATTTGGAAAAAAGTTTGTACTGTAGTATTGTGATTATGTGTATGCGGCGGATTGTCTCAATCCCATCCTCTCCTTTTGCTCCTGTTTACTTTGCTGAAGAATTTAGCCCCTAGTAAGTTTAATGGTGCTGTTACTTAAATACTGTTTTGAAAATTAAATATCTTCTGCATCAAGTCAAATTCATATATTTTGAAATTGAATATTTAAGAATTTAGGTAATTCCTAAACTTTTTTTAGTTATTAAATATCAAATACATTTATAGTATTTGAAGCACATTCTTATTTTATTATTTTTGATGATGTTCTCTGGAATATATTTTCTTTCTTTAAAAATTTTAGTCTCCAAGCAGGCTCTTGTTACATGGGTAAGGGGATAAAGAGATGGTTAGAAACAAAGTAGAAAAAGAATAAAATAAAAAAAAAAACCCACCTCATAACTTTAGAAAAGAACAATTTACACTTTGAGTTATATCATTAGACAATGCCAGGATTAAGATAATAGACGGGTGTCTCCCTGCACTGTAGACCATCGAGGTATGGAATATAGGCATGTTCTCACTCAAGACAGTGCAGAATAAAAATCCTAAATGGTGAGCTCTTGGTGGACAGCATCCATGTTGGTTCTATTTCGCTGCCTGTTAGGGAAGTGCTGAGAATGAGGTCTGGACAGGCCAGTGACAATACAGTGTGCTGTAGCACCATCTGGCTCAGGTGCCAGCCCCTGCACTGCCGGTGTTTGTCTCCTTGTGCTGCTAACCCAGCTCGGCCTGCCTTGCTGAGGAACAGAGCGCTCTCACAGGGGGAAGCAGGTATCCGCCCAGGAGTAATAGTGCTAGGTCTACACCCCTGACAGGCTCAGAAGTTTTGGTTTCACTTCTGATCTGGGAAATTACACCATATTCGTCTTTTATGGGAAACCTCCAGCAGAATAGAAGGAAAGGCACATTCAGCAAGTTATCTTGAAATGTTCAAAATAATAATTATTAAGCAGAAAATAATATATATTGCTTACGAAATCTTAAACTGGAAATAAAGTCCAAAACTTTTAAAGAAGTGAAGCCAAATTAGATAATCTGTGAGGATTTTGTCGAAGTTTGGTTTGCCCACGTAGCGGGCATCTATCCACAGGCCTTCCCAGGAGTCACCTCTCCTTCCCACCTTTTAAGCCTCAGAGCTGGATCCGAAAACTTAACATTTCTGTCAATAACCACTTTCATGCTGCAGAACATAGATGCTTTTATGGCTCTTGCTGTCTTCTTATCTTTTCAGACCAAACTTTGAAGGGCTATGGCATTTCTAAAACATTAGTTTTTCTTTTAAGGTACTTTATAAAGCATTTTTGAAATACTTCTTGTCATTATTTATTGACATTTAAAATGCTAACTTTTTAACCTCAAATTTGAGTCTTAGTCTGTGCTGACACTAATATTTGGATCTTCAGAGTGAACAGAGAAAGATCTATAGATAGTTTGACTTCATGAAATAATGGCTCAAGTTCTTCCTTATCTTGTGTATGTGGAAAGTCCTTCAACCTTAGCTTAAGATCCCAAAGCAAGATGCATGAATAAAAGATAGTTCAAGTTCTATATATATGTGGATTCTCCTCTAGCACTTTCCTTATAACAAAGGACTTACTGGAAGTCATTAAATTTACCATAAAATTTTAGTAGACTGAAAAAGAATACCTTAATATCCAGTTCCTCATTTTATAAAAATAATGTTCAATAGACTTAGTCTTTCAGAATAAATACCAATCTAAATTCTATGCAGCGAAAGTAAATCAATAATTGGTAATTAAATGTGACTAGGATTATAAAAATGTTACCAAGAGTTCTAAATAGGTCTCTGGTATATGTTTTTTATATTTTTATTTTTTCTTTATAGAGTTAAGGAGATTTTGTCTCATTCTTTGCCTCATTTATGACTTTGTGATATCAAAAATAAACATTAGGATTATTGAAAGTTTTTTTAAAAGTTTAATAATTGACACTGACTCACCACTTTCCATTCTTGGCGGTTATGGTGAATTTCCTCTTAACAGCAACGTAGGGGTTCTGGCGAATGGCGTGTTTTCCTTGATCAAGGGTCCTGGGCTTGTGGGCAGGTCAGCCTGCCCCTGATGTGAAAGGCTTCTGTACACGGTAGTGATGCTTCTGAATGACTTGCTTTAGATTTTATTAAATGCAAATCCTCTGGTGTCTGTTTCTTTACAATTTGCATCCCCAATGTAGATTATATACGAAGATACTGTTTTCCTCCCCAAGAAGTTTTTTATTCAGTAACAATGAGTTTCCATTAGGAACACACTGTTTTAAAAGTTTATTATGGAAATAAGGAATCGATTATTTGTCTATGAATAGCAGTGGCATTTTCTAGCCCTTTAATTTAGAGTTAGGTTTTAAAAAACAGTATGTGTGAAAAAGAAAGGTAAGAAATATAGGTAGTATGCTTGTAATACTCAGATTATAAGTATATGATTTTAAAGAGCGAAGTATCTTTTCAGATATAGACAGAATCCTAGGAAGATATTTTGTTTAGGAATAAAAATAAAAATAAATGTCATTTTAATACAATTGAATAGCCTTTTCATTATATACAAAACAGAAGTATATGATTGATAGCAGAGTTCCTAAACTGGGCAGTACATCAGAATCACCAGTGTAGCTAGTTAAAAATACCTTTGCCCAGTCCCTGCCCCCATTGTAATTCAGAATCCTTTGAAGGGAGGCCCAAGATAGTTGTATTATTAAACCAAACTTTCTGTTGTTTTTGAAAAAGGGTCTTTTTTGATCAAAGTCATGAACAATAAAATGGCAATAAATATATATGTATTAACAAGTGAATCTACAAAACAAAATAGATAAAGAAGCACAACAGAAACAGACTCATAGACACAGAGAACATTTTGATGGTTGCCAGATGGGAGAGGGGTGGAGGGGATGGGTGGAAAAGGTGAAGGGATTGAGAAATACAGGTGGGTAGTTTCAGAATCGTTTTGGGTGTTAAGTACAGCATTGGGAAAATAGTCAATAATATTCTAAAAACTATGTGTGGTGTCACATGGGTGTTAGATTTATTGTGACGATCTGTAAGTTATTAATGTCTAATCGCTAGGGTGTACACCTGAAACTAATACAATAATATATGTCAACTGTAATTAAAAAATAAAAATAAGTATAAAATAGGAAAAGGGTCTTTTTTGATGTACAGTCAGCATCGTGAACTCTAGAGCAAAATTTAAAGAAATTAAATTTTAGGTGTTTTTCTGACATTTCTCTCATTTATTTTACCCACAACTGCTGCTTAAACCTAATTTTTGATTCTGTCTCATGACCCTAAACAGAGTTAGTTCCTGGACACCTTTCTTGTCTCTCTGGATTTGTAGAACACTTGATATTTAGGGCTTCAAATGGGTATCATGTAGTGGTCCTCCAACCTGGCTCTAAATCACATGCCCTAACCACCGTTTGATACAGACAGATCTGACCCAGATTACTGGGAGAAGTAGGGGGGGCCATAGGAGGAGTTTGCCAAGACAATGGAAAGCAGTCGAGGACATGATTGGCTGAGAGGCTGAATGCCTCCAGAGCCAATGGAAATAAAAAGAGGGCTGGCTCTTTGACTCATGAGCTTTACTGGTTCCTGAGCTGGCTCTCTCTCAGGCTCTGGCTCCCTGGCTCTCTCTTCTTCCTCAGGGATGCCTGGATGATTGTTCTGTCACTGCCTGCATTTTCCAACAGATGATATTTTGTATGGGAAGGAACTCCAGGCACAGCCCAGGATTGGGCTGGTCTGGCGGGGGGGGGGGGCAGGTTTATTCTTTGGGTGCTCTAGAGGGAACAGGCTCTGAGGCAGAAGCCTGCCATTCTTCTGAAATTGTGTAGATTTTCTGTATCATGTTGTTTTAGTTTGTAAACTAACCCCATAGAAACTAACAGGGGAAAAGCTAGCAGAACCCAGGAGTTTAACCTTGATTGATAGGCTGAAGTGATTAAAGCTGTGACTTGATAGGCTTAAGTGACTGTTCTTGAATAAAGACTCCTTTCCCTTATCACCAAACCTTTGCCTCTGGAATTTTGCCTGGAGGGTGGCAGCAGGCAGTGGGCAGTGGGAACCCAAATTGCTATTCAGTAACACTTTTAGACCTATGGAATCTAGAGAACAGAGGTTCTCAAAGTACGTTCGATCCCCAGAGGTCCCAGATTACTAGTTCAGGAGATCTGCAAAGTCCAAACTAATTTTATAACAAATTAGTTTTTTTTTACCCTCTCATCTTCTCATGAATGTACAGAGGAATTTTCTAGAGACTATCTGACTTGTAATGTGCTAATAAATTAAATGGAGAACCAGATATGAGAATCCAGCTATTTTATATGAAGCCAGACAAGACATACAGGACATTTTCAAAATTGTAAAACAACATTCAATAATTTTTTTTTAGTTTGGAAAGCTTTGTTATTTTTTACTATAAGGTTATCTCTGTCAGTATGTAATGGTTCATTACTTTTGTTTTAAATGAATAATATTTTAAAAAATTCTTAGTTTCAATTTTTAATATAACAAATATATTTTAATCAATTAATTTTAAATTTATTTATATTTTACTAAGTCATATTAAATCAAAGCTCTTTGGGGCCCTAAATAATTTATGAGAGATAAAGGGGTTCTGAGACCAAAGTGTTTAAAACCCGTTCTTCTGGAAAAACACCTTTAATTTAAAGAAGTTTCTAGGGTGTTCTAATGCACAGATAAATTTGAGAACTTTTTGTCTGTGCTTCTCTTACTGATAGAGTACATCTCTCATGGTTGCTGCATTTCTAAAGGAAATCCCTGCCTTTCCCACCCATGTGATTCTTTTTTAAAAATTGAATTTATTAGGATGACATCAGGTAATAAAATTATATAGGTTTCAAGGGTACAATTCTTAATACACCATCTGTGTACTGTATTGTGTGTTCATCCCAAGTCAAGTTTCCCTCCATTACCACCCCCCCCTTGGCTCTTTTTTACTTCCCTCACCCCCTTCTCCCTCTGGCAATCACCATACTGTTGTCTGTGTTTGTGAGTTTTTCTTTTTTTTTCTCTTAATTTCTTCACCTTTTCCACCTAGCCCCCTATCCTCTGACATGAGTCTGTTTCTATTTTGTTGGTTGATTTTGTTCTTTAGATTTCACATATGGTGACTAGCTTATTTTAATGTTCTCCAGGTCTATCCATGCTGTTGCAAAGGGTAAGATTTCCTTTCTTATGGCCAAGTAGTATTCCATTGTGTAAATATACCACAATCTTTTTATCTACTCACTTACTGATGGACACTTGGGCTGCTCCCAAATCTTGGCTACTGTAAATCACTCTGCAATGAACATAGGGGTTCATGTATTCTTTTGAATTAGTGTTTCAGGTTTTCTCAGATATATTCCCAGAAGTGGAATTTCTGTCACCCATGTGATTCTTAATAAATAGTGAAGGTTGAGGGTCCCTGCTCTAGTTATAACTGATAACTCAGTGGTTTTCAAAATCAGTACCAATGCTACCTTCTTCACATAGTTTGTTTGTACACTCACTAAGATGGATTCAGTGGCCCTTTTCATGGTGTGTCTTACTTGAATCTCTGTAATGACACTGATTTCATGCTGCTTTCCATTCTAGTTGGTCGTTTGTATGTCCATCCTCCCAACCAGAGATTCTCTTTCTTCATCTCTGAATTCCCATAGCACTTAACTGTGTTTAGGGGCCCATGCACATAGTAGGTCCTCATGAGTGCTGGCCATGCTGGACTCTACCATAGGATCTATCAGAGACCATGGTCTCTGGATATGAGCAGCAGTACCTAAAAGATAAAGCAGAGCAGAAGTGATTCCGTCATTTTTCATGGTAAAGAAATGTTATGAGTGTAACCCCTTTCTCTTTCTATAAACTGAATACAACACTGAAGGGTTTGTAACCATTGCCCTGTAGCTGGTCCTGTACCCCAAGCTCAAGGACATGATGATTTTCTAGGTGAAGTTTGATGAAGAAATGTCCAGTACCCTGCAGAAACATTGCAGATGTTAAATGTCATGGGAAGAGCTGAAATACATGGAAGCTGAGAAATGGACTTGCAAAAGATGCATTCCTGTGTTTTAAATGACACCCTCGTATACTTGCTTCACTTGCATACAACTCCAGAATTGTTTATATAGAATTAAACACATTTAAAAAAATTCTTGAAAAGGTTGTTTTTATATACTAAGGAAATAAGTCTTCTGCAGATTTGAGTGGATGGTTGTTCCTGGAAAGATGTGGGTTGGTGATAGGTGTTGTCTGCTTTGTTTCAGTTGCTGGTGGGTTCAGAAACACGGCACACATGCAGTCAGGCTGGTTGTTGGGTCATTGTAAAGTAGGCTGCTGGTCTGCGCCTGTTGACGGGAAAACAAGGGTGGCATAAACACAAATCCACAGAGCACAGGCATGATTAGTATTGGTCTCCTTTCTCTTGCATGGGGAACCCCGCCTGAGATATTCCCAACCCCAAATTTCTGTATCAGATTCCCTATTCATTCCATAGTGGGTCACCTGCTATGTGCGTGGGGCAGCTCCTGATAACTTGGCAGATACAGTGGAGGTGAGGGTGTGGAGGGCAGGTGTGAGGAACCCTGGAGGAGGTGCCCTCTGTTTCCCCCTCCCTGCCTTTGTTCCAAGGCTTTCTATTTCTGAGTCCTGTTTTCTGGAGGAGAGTCAAAGGGAGCAGTCAGGCTGCTCAGTGGTCTGAGCGATGTCATGCTGCATTCGTACAGTGCACAGGGGCCCAGAGGCACCCTTACTATAGGGCACGGCAGAGGAGGGGAGAGGTTTCTACTGGGAGGTAGAGGAGAAATGTGCTATTGCTAGTAAACCATGAGATACCTCCTAACTGGAGAAAAGAATGAAATTGTGGCAAAATTAGAAATATACATTTGGTGTCTGCCCTCAGTTTTTGCCACAGAGCTCTTCAAACCCTTGTAATTTCCTGAGCTATAGGAGTGTGAGGAGCATCTTTTCCCCCTTAATATTTTGTCTTTGATTTCAGTTACTTCCATAGAGCTCCCAAATCCCTTGGAATTTCTTGGGTGATAAGAGTGTCTTTGTTTTAATAACGCCGCACTTGATGGCTTCTGGATGTGGTTGGTCACCAGAAAGACAAAGCCATGATTAGAATCTTGAAACTCTCAGCTCTGTCTCCCATCCTCCAGGAAGGGGAGAGGGGCTGGAGATTGAGTTCATAAAAGCCTCTAAACTGCAGTCTCCAGAGAGCTTAAAGGTTGGTGAGGACATTGAGGTGCTGGGGAGGTGATGTTCCCACAGAGGTTGTGACAGCTCTGTACCTCTGCCTTACTCATCTTGTCCATTTGGCTATTCCTCAGTAGTATCCTTTATAATAAATCAGTTAATAGTAAGTAAACTCTTCCTCTGGGTTTTGTGAACAGTTCTAGCAAATTATTGAACCTGAGGAGGGTGTTATGGAAACTCCTAAATTAGAGCCAAGTGCTCAGAAATACGTATATGTGACAGCTTGGAACTTGTGATTGGTGTTTGAAGTGGGGTCTGTACTAACTCTGGGAAGTTAAGTGTCCCAATTGAATTTAATTGTAGGATGACTAGTCAGGTTCTGCCAATAACTGGAGAATCGCTTGGCATGTGAAGACCCACACGTTCACCATCAAAAGTGTTGTGATTGGAGAACCTTTTCACTTTTTTTTTTTCTTTCAGGCACAAACAAGCACATGCCCAGTGGGCCCAGTGGAATTCCCACTTGCGGGCAGAAGTTTCTTCCCTCCCTACACTTAGGTGTGAAGACTGGTGTGGCTCATGCACCCACGAGGGGGCGGCAAGTTTCTGGGTCTGCTCCAACAGCTTCATGCTTTGTTGGGGTGGGGCATAGCCATCCTGATGAAGACTGAGCAGGGAGGAGGGGCTTGACCACCTGAGTTTGCCACATAAATGTGAAGATGGCTTGAGAATAGAGCCAACGGCTGGTCTGAGATACAGTGAAGGGCAGGGAAGATGCTGGATGTGGTAATCCTGAACCAGCCAGACTGTTACTTACAGGGACCTGCCAGACAAGTAGGTTGTCCTGGACACTTATTGTGACCCTTCTGCATGCACCCAACTTCATGGCCACAAACTTTCCCTCGAGTGTGAAAACAGCTGTTTTGCAAATACTGTGGGATTGAGCATGTGAACACTCAGTTGAAGAATAAAATGTGGATAATAGAGTGTTTCCACTGGAAAGAACATTGGTAAGGCAGCCAGTATTTCTTAATTTGCATGAGAAAGATTGCTATCCTAGACCTATATCCTAGATCACCACCCCTGGGAAATTGATTAAATTCATCCTGGCATTTTGTTTGGTATCAGAGGCACATTGGAGTTATAGATGAGAGGGGTCTGGGGCTGCTTTGGCAGGGCATGCTTTGGAGGTAGGCTGACCCCTGGCCCTGGAAGAGGATGAATGAGATGACCTAAGGAAGCCTTTGGGGATTTTATTTTATTTTTCACACCATTCTGTGACACCCACTTGCCCCTTCAGGAAGCAGTGAGATTGCTCAAAATTTCTCTTTGGGGGCAGGGGAGGTAGATGGGTTTATTTGCTGAGTAGTGCTTAGCACCTGAAGAAGGCCTTGGATCCTGAACCTTACACTTAAAGATACCAATCACTTTCTTGAACCTATTCCCATTAGGGAATTTTAGGGACAGGGGAAAGCAGCAGAGTAAGATGGTGTGGTGGTGCAGAAGGTGGATGCCTGCCCACCTCCACCCCTGACTCTCCTACCTTTTTCTTCAGTGGAAGAGCCTGTCTCTGAGCCCTTAACTATGGTGTAGTGAGTGGAAGAAGCACTGACAGGGGAGTTGAAAAGAAACTTTCTCCCTAATCATAATTCTTGACTAACAAAAATGCCAGAATTTTAGGATCATATGTTCCCATATCTTAAGAATACTGAATGTGACTTGAAGTGGGAAGCTTGACTATAGACATCAAGAAGTAGGCAGTAGATTTTACTTGAATAGAGATTTTACTTCATGTTTCTTATGTACAAGAGGTAGGTAAGCCCACTCAGAGATTCTTACTTTGAGGCAGAAGCTGGGCCTGAAGTTGGCCTAAGCACACCCCTGGCAGACACTGAGGGCACTTGGTAAACCACCCTGACAGATAGCTTCTAGTGAGATATAGCATGGTCTGCAGCGATGAGGATAGTCTTTGCATTTATGTGGACAAAATGTTGTATCTATTGAAGTTACGGTTCCATGGATTGTAAAGCACACCATGATTTTGTGTATCACTGAGAAAGAAAGCAAAAGTTGCCATTTAAGCTGTCAGTGACAATATTTCTGATATATGAATTGGTCACAGAGCCTGTTCTTGCTTTGAAATATGTCTTCAATTTTGAAGGATGTGATGATTTTTCATGCCTTTAATCATTGTTTGGTATTTAAATATATTTATTAAAAATATGCTCTCCCTGGCCAGGTGACTCAGTTGGTTGGTGTGTCATCCTGTACATCAAAAAGTTATGGGTTAGATCCCCAGTTGGGGCACATATGGGCAGCAACCGATCAATGTTTTTCACATCAATGTTCCTCTCTCTCTCTCCCTCCTTCCCTTCCTTTTGCTCTAAAATAAATAAACATATCCTCAGGTGAAAATGAAAAATATTAATAAAAATATGCTTTTGCAGTGTATTTCCCACTCAAAAATGTAACACACTTTGTAGACTTGAAGCATCTACTTTACTTAATTATTGCTTTGTAAGAAAATATGGAGTTGTGGTCATTTCTCCAAAAATGATTATTTATTTTACTAATATCAAATTTTGTCCCACTGCTGTTTCTGTGTTTTTTGTGGACACGGCATTTTTAAACTCAATGCTTATCACAGTGTTCTCTATTTGAAGACATTTTTGAATGACATTTAAATCCAGTGTATGTGGTACCAACAAGGTGCATCACTAGGGTGACCCTCTGTCCATGTTTGCATGGGACAGTCCTGTACTTTTTTTAAAATTTATTTTTTTATTGTTGTTTTATTATAGTTGTCTCAATTTTTCACCTGCTGCTCTCCACGGCCCTGCCTCTCCTGCTCCCACAGTCAATCCCCACCCTGTTGTTCACGTCCATGGGTCATTTATACATGTTCCTTATGAGACTCTTCCTCTTCTTCTCCTCCTTCTCCCCATCTCCTCCCCTCTTGTCCCTGTCAGTAATTTCCTTATTTCACGCCTCTTCTTGTATTTTGTTCATTAGGTTCCTGTTATAGGTGAGATCATATGGTATTTGTTTTTTTGCTACCTGGCTTATTTCACTAAGCATCACACTCTCCAGTTTCATCCATGCTGTTGGAAAAGGTAGGAGTTCCTTCTTTCTTTCTACAGTGTAGTATTCCACTGTGTAAATGTACCATAGTGTTTTGATTCACTCATTTACAAAAATATGGAATACTTACTGAATTTGTGTCATCTTTGTGCAGGGATCATGCTAATCTTCTCTGTATTGTTCCAATTTTAGTATATGTGCTGCCGAAACGAGCATGTCCCTGTTTACTCTTGTCATGGCATCCTATCTGGTTACTGTCCCCTTTCACTCTCAAAAAAATCTTCTTGGTTTGAGGATCAAAGTCTGTGGTCACCTTATACTTACCTCAATTAAGGTGGCAGCATGAATGGCTATGACCAAGTTGCAGTGACACAGGCAGTGACAACTGGCCATACCTGCTGCTTGGATGGCAGGCACTGGGAGGCAACACTCAATTTCAGAGATTCTAAAATGTGGAAACATATGTATCTTAGAATCCATAACATAAGAAAGAACTAATAAGATTTGTGTGTGTCTGAGTATTCATTTTCCAGGCTGCCAACTTTTTCCTCTAGTAAAAAATATAAATTTATTCTCATTCAGTTCTTCAAATGGATCCCTTCCTGAGTGTGAGGAAACTACAAAAAATGTTCATTCCCTTAAGGGGCTCATGGTTTAGTGGGGAAGACAGGAATAAGTGAATGATGAGCATGCCGTGTTACAAGTGCTGTTTGGAGGTGATTATCCCTGCCCTCAAAATGTTTATGGTACAGTGAAGTGTTTCTCAGCCATTTAAAAATTCATATATATATATATATTTTTTTGTTAAACATGAAAAATCTCCTCCTCCTAAAGATTTAGAAGTGACTTTTTCTCCTTGTTTTTCTTTTCTTCTTCCTCCTTCTTCTTCTCAGTGGACAAAATAATTTAGCTCAAATTAAGGTAATTTAAAGGAGAGCATAGATTCCCTAACATTGTCAAAATGTCCAATATTGGCACAAAATGTCTATGAATGGCCCAGAGGGAGTGTTCAGAATGAAGGGAGGACTCCTGGAGAAGGGGGCATTTGAGCTGAGACTTAAAAATATGTGTGTGTTGGTATATAAGTAAGCTTCCTATCAACCTATCCTTTTGACCCTGTAGATTGTCATTATTATTTATTTCTCATGTATTTTCCTAGGCTTTCTTTATGTATTTACTAGTAAATATAAATATAAATTCTTATCTGGCTCCCAGTTCCTACAAAAATATTAGCACACTGTACACACTATTCTTCCATATTCCATTTTTTGCTTCCTAACTTTATTGTCTTAGACATTATTGTTTTTAAGTTTTGGCAGAGTATTGTTTTGTATGAATGTACCATCATTAATTCAATCAGTTTTCTACTAATAAACATTTGAGTTATTTCCAATATTCTATTATAAACTTTGCTACAATAGAAAATCGTGGACATCCATTGTTTCATCTATATGCAATTGTATCTGTAGAATCAATTCACCATGTTGAATTGTTAGATTGAAGGTCATGTGCATTTATTTATTTAAAATTTTTAATTTTTATTAATTTTTTCAGTTTTATTGTGATAGAATTGACATCAGACATTGTATGATTTTAAGATGTTCATCATAATAATCTGATATATGTATGTAGTGTGAAGGTTATGTACACTTTAAATCTTGAGAAGTATTGCCACGTTATTTTGCGTATTCCTTGTGACAACTTCCCTCCCGCCAGTTGTCATGGGGTCCTTGTTTCCAGCAACCTTGCTGGCAGTGTGTGTGGTCAGGAGAATAATGCCTCCCCACAAAGATGTCTAAGTCCTGATCCCTGGAACCTGTGAATATGTTAAATAACATAGCAAAGAGGAATTCAGGTTGCTAGCCAGCAGACCTTAAAATAGGGAGATTTTTTTTGGATTATCTAGATGGGTACAAGGTAATCATAAACGTCCTTAAAAGTAGAAGAGGGAGGTATGAGTTCTGATGATATTTTGGATAATAACCCTTTGTTGGAGCTGTTGTTTGCAAATGTTCTCCCATTCAGTTTGTTGCCTTTTTGTTTTGTTGGTGATTTCTTTTGCTGTGCAGAAGATTTCTACCTTGATATAGTCCCATTCATTTATTTTTGCTTTTATTTATTTTCCTTGCCTTTGGGGTTAAATTCATGAAATCCTCTCTAAGACCAAGGTTTGTAATTATATACTTGAAACCTGTATAATTGTATAAACTAATGTCACTCAAATAGATTTAATAAAAAATTTTTTAAGTAGGAAAGGGAAGCAGAAAAAAAGTCAGTCAGAGGAAGATGTGACTACAGAAGAAAAACACAGAGAGATGCAATGGTGCTGCTTTAGGACAGAGAAATGCGGTCATCAGCAAAGGAATGCGGGCAGCTCCCAAAGCTGGAAAGAGCAAGGACACAGATTCTCTCCCAGAACTTCTACAAAGGAACGCAGCCCCGCTGACACCTTGGTTTCAGCCCAGTGCGACCCATATTGGACTCTAACCTATACAACTCTAAGATAATTAATTTGTGTTTTTAAAATCATTGAGATTGTGGCAATTTGACACAGTAATGATAGAAACTAACACATTGTTACCAAATTTATAGATAATTGTCAATATAAGGTGATGAATGTTATCTCATTGTAGTTTTAATTTCCATTCTCCTTATCACGAGTGAGAGTGAGCATATTTTAAATAGATTTATTTCCTTTTCTGTGACCTATCTGCTTTTATATTGAGTTGATTTGTTTTTCATTTTGTGAAATTCTAGGGATATTTTATAAATTGAGATCAGCTCTTTCTGTGATAAGAGTTGCAAATAATTTCCTCCAATTTGTCATTTATCTCTTGATTTTGTTATGGCTTTAACTTTTGTAAATATTTTCCACAGTTTTTGTTTAGCAGGATTTATAAATTGTTTCTCTAAGTCTTTTAGTTTTTGAGTTTGAGTGAGAAAGGTCTTTTCATGCCAGGTTTACAAAAGAATTCTCCCATGTTTTCCTTTAGTATTTTCATCATTCGCTTATTTTTAAATATTCAACTCTTGGATCCAATTGGAGTTCTGAGGGCAAAGCTATTTTTTGAATAGTTAATCTTTCCTGCGCTGATTTGAGATGACTCTTTTATCATAATCTAATTTCCTGTATATATTTTAGTGTATTTCTTGACTTTGTATTGTGTTCCACTAGTCTATTTATGTACAAAAACAGCATTTGAATTATTGAAAGTGTGTTTTAATACCTGAGAGGCATTGTCACTCTTTTTGGTTCCTTTTCCCCAGGATTTTCCTAGTTATTCTATTTTTTTTTTCTTCTTTTTTGCTGGTGAGAGAGAGAGAGAGAGAGAGAGAGAGAGAGGAAGACAGAGGGAGAGAGAAAAGAAAGGAAAAAAGATAAAATTGTTCTAGTTTTTTAAATTGGGTTCATGTTACATTTATAAATGAATGCTTTTTTATTTTTTTCAGTAAAAAATATCTTCTTGGTATTTTTCTCTAGTGTTTAAATTTTATTTGTTTATTTTCCCATTTCCTATTAATATTCCAGTAATCTATTTTGCTGGTATTGAAAATGAAGTCTGTTCTTTCACTATACTCCAACTTATAACTGTGTATATATATATGAAAACTATTGATTTCTATGTATTAATTTAGCACTTCTCTATATTACCTTATATGTTTTTCAAATATGCGATCATATCATCTAGGGATGATATGGTAAATTACATATCCCTAAAAAAATCATCCTTCTAATCTACATTTTCAAATTTATTTGTTAGAGTTGAGCAAAATAGACTATTATGATTCTTCTTTACTGTCAGAACTTGGAGGCAGCTAGAATGCACACCTGGACTTTTGGTATATGCTAATCAACCTGGCCCTGGACTTAGCCATTCCCAAAGATATGCTGATGGATTTAACAGTTCCCAAAAGATGTGCTGATGGACTGAAACCATTCCCAGGGAAAATGGTAATAGACATAGCCTGATATGTTAACTTACCTGGTGTGTGTTTGGGGGGGGGGGCAGGGGGCGAGCAATCAATTGTAAATGACCTACTGACTATGTTGATAAGCAAACTCACCCTCACCAAAATGTGTGGTTGACAAGTATAAAAAAGGTGCCTGCAGAAGTGCAGGTGGGACTCCTAGGGACCCACGAGGAGGCCCGGGAGTCCCCATTCCCTGTTCCCCATTCCCCGTTCCCCAACCCCGTTGCTCCTAAGGGCCCTTGAGTTGGTCCAGGCGCTGCCTCTCCCCATCCCCACCTTCCCCCGCTTTTTCCTCAATAAACCCATTGCCTAATCCCACAGTGGTCTCCGGGTGATTTCTCAGAGCAAGGCTGCCCTGACATTTACATGTGGTGGTTTCTCAATTACTTATTCTTACGTATATTGGTGCTTTATCTTTTGTTGATTAGGTTAGCTAGTAATTAATCTTTTTAAAGATCTATCTTTTCATCCATTTATTGTTCTATTTTCTAACTCCTTAATCTTTGCTCTATTAATTCTTCTACTTGCCTTTGGTTTATTTTGTTTTTCTTTTTCTGACTTTCTATGTTCTTTTCCTAACTTTCCTAACTGACCGATTAATACATTTGTTTTTATGCTTTCCAGTTTAATCAAATACTCTCAAAAGTCATGACTTACACACTAAGTATCAGAATGAATGTCTTCTCTTCCATCTGCATCATCCTGGAGTTCCCTTTGTTTTTGATGTAGTTGGCTTTTTCTTCTTTCCCAGGACATGGCACACTTATGACTTTTTAACTTAGCTTTTCAGATGTTTCCCTTTTCTTTTTTATTCCCCTGAAGATTCTTCCTTGTAGTATTAATGTATGTGGGCTTTCTAACCCTGTTTCTCTGCAACCTCTGTTCTCTTATCCTTTTGAATATCTTTCCCTACAGCCTACTTTTAGATCCATATCTTACACTTAGAAATAACTTTATCTTCTCAGCTGCAGACTTACACGTTGAATTGCATTTAGACACCACTACCCAAGTCGGCCAGAAATTTAAGCTTAACATTCGAAACTGCAATCGTCACCCTTTCACCCTCGCCCAATCTCGTTTACAGTCTGGCTTTTGGAGCTCAGCAGGGGCACCGTTTTTTGAGTAGCTAACCTTGACCACCCTGAGTTGCTTTATTTCTCCTGTTCACGTCCAACATTCAACCCGTTGTCAAATCTCATCTGTCCTACCTGCACTGTGGGTTTCTCTCTGGCTCCTTTCTCTGACCTGTAACCTGATTCCAGCCGCTGTTGTCCCCTCACTGACTATTGTGGTGGATTTCTGTTAGTTTCTTTATCTCCAGGCTCCCATTTTAGTCCAGCTCTCTTGGCCAGCTGCAGAGCTCTGACCACTCATTCTTCAAATTGAAATCCCAAATGATACCCCATGGCCCCCACCTGAAGGACTGGTTCCTCATGCACCCTTCACAGTGAGGGTCTCTCCTCCCCTCTGAGCCTAGTTCTGTTGATACACCATGTGCTTAGGCTCCTTGCTTCCTAGATTTTCACATTTTATTGCCTTCAAGCTTTGGTTCACACTGTTTTCTCCACTGGTAACATTTTATTCTTTTCTTCTTTATCTACTGAAATGTGATTCATCCTTCAAATTCCATCTCATACCCAACCTCGACTGTGAAGGCTGTCTTGCTGCCTATTGTTTCATCCCTACAGACCTTCTATTGCGCTTATTTTTCTTCCCTTAGCATACTTACTCATTCACTTCCCAAGAGGCTGAGACTGTACATCTTGTGGGACGTAACCCAGCACCTTTTAAATAGTAAATGCTCGCATAGAATTCTTGAAAACATGGTGAAAAAATAAAATAGATGAGACCTTGAATAACTGTGCCCAGAAAACAGCTTGTAACTTTTCTGAATTGAATGTAACATGAGAGAGAAAAAGACTTTATTCTTAAGCCACTGTAATTCAAGGTCTCTGTGACAGCAGTTTAGCCTTCCAAACAAATACAATGGGGAAAACACATAAGCAGGGGATGCCATTCACATCTACAGAGGAAGGTTCATCCATTTATTGACCTTGGGATGCTAATAGCTCTGTATGACAAGTAGATGAAGACCCAGAACTGACCCCTCCCCTGTGAATGACTATAGGGAGCTCAGTGGTCTGATCCTTTACAATAGTGAGAGACAGTAGTCTGGCAGCCGTGGCAGGGATCTGGCGTGGGGTGGATGGGCTCCTGAGGTCTTAAGGCCATATGACCACTGGTGAGACAGCCTTGAGCTCAGCTTAGAACAATAGGTGAAGAAGCCATACTTCACCAAGGGCAGAACCAACCTTGAAAAAGGAAAATGAAGGTGAGCCAAAATAGACAGGAGAGAACTGGAGCTTTAGGGACTTGACATAGACTAATTACAAAGGTGAAGGAGTGGACTGCAAAGCTAGTCCAGGTATATCTGAAGGCAAGAATTCTTGAGGCAAAAGTAGGAACAATACCATTCCCTGCCTTGCTCTGAATGCTGGGGTTTTGCCGGGGCTGGGGTGCCTGCAGTGTAGTTGTAATGAAGCCTAGGGACAGAAAGAAACTTCTGGAGACTCATTCTTAGAAAATGTACTAGAATTCTGGTTCCTTTAGGGTCAAGGGTCTGTCACGACATCTGGCCACTTCCTGAATCTACTTCTGTCTCTTTAGACCTCTCCTGTCTGATCCTTTAAATGCCTGGAATTTCTTCATCTCCCCAGGTTCCTAGAGGGGAGGTAGGGGGAGCCCCAGCAGTTGCCTGGTTTCCTGGGGCTCAGTCCTACCACAGAGCCTCTTGCCAACCACCCTGAATTCACTTTACTAGTTAACTGCCTCATGTACACCTGACACCGGAGCATGGAACATTGCTCAGAATTCCGGATGCTGTGCTTACATCCTTTTCCTCCAGATTGCACCTCTTAGCTGCCCCCCATTTCTTATAACTTTCCATTGTCACACACCGGACCTAGACCAGAGTTCTGTTAGGGGAGTGGACCTGACCTGCCTGTCTCTCTTCCACAGATTGTGTGGCACTTCAGTCTCAGGTGAACTGCCTTGCTCCTGCTTGATCAGGTCTCCTCTGGCTGCTCCTTAACATGTGTCAAGTAAGGGACCAGGGATCACCATCCATTAATAACCCCCGAAACCACAAAGAAGAAGGGGTACACGCTGTCACAGTGCACTTGATAGCCCTTTATTACTCTGGGGTTTTTGCATACGCTCCTTGGAAACTGTCTTTTGAGAAGGAAACACATTCTTTATTTCTCCTTTGTTTTCCTGCTCCTTCATTGCCACTAACATCTTCATTGAGCGTCCCCCAGGTGTTGAGTAAGGTGCACGGATATCCAGGACGGTTTTTAGTTCTGGGAAGATATTTAGGAGACACAATTTTTCAAGCTATTGGAGGGTGAGTGACTGGGGTCTGGAATTAAGGTCACCTGGATTCTAGCTCTTGCTTTGCTCCCGATACATTGGGTAAACCCTTGAACAGATGCCATAAATAAACACATCTTTTAATGCTGTGTGCCTAGAGGCTACAGGAGACTACAGCAAGGCTTGGAACGTGGGTAGCTTTAGCTTGCGATTTTTTTTTTTTTTTTTTTTTTGCCAAGCCTTGGACAGATCTGTTCTCCTTACCTGATTCTCTATGGAAGTTCTTTGGGCGTATTTTCAGTTTTAGCCACCAGGTGGCGCCTCAAGCCCATCAGTCGCTTACAAAAGCTCTCGCTCCGACGGCTGGATTGAGAGCAAGGATTTCTGGGGGAACTGCAGTGAAATGGAAGGAATGTACGCTCTTCTTCCTGAAAACCTTGAAAGTCGATGAGCCTGATGTTCTTTTCATGGCTGCCTACACAGAAGAAGGTCATTTCCCCAACTTCTCTGCTCATTCCTCTGATTCCCGCCCTCCCCCTGCCCTTTGGCTGCTAATTGGAGTAGGTAATAAATAGCACTTAGAGAAGGAACCTCTTTCTTCGGTGGGCCCTGGAGTGGGAACTCCTCTCTCGTTCATGTGAGGCAACAAAGCCAAGCTGTTCAAAGCACAGGCTCTGGATCTATTGGGTTCGGTCTGAACCTGGCTCCACTTATAAACTGTAAACATGGGCAAGACACAAGACTCAGTTTTCTCATCTATAAAACGGGGATGAGGAAAGTGACCTGCCTCAGGATTGGTTACACTGTGGTAGCAAAACTGTTCTTTATTAGGCTTGTCCAGGTTAGATACTAAATCAAACCGAGCAAAACTTAGTCCTTGGTAGGATTAATCTGCTCTCTCACTGGCCCTTGTGAGAGAATCAGTTTATGTCTTAGCTAGTCTTTTCTCTGGATAATGCCTCCTGCTCCCAGGACTGGGAGAGCTCTACCTCTGATCACAAACCTGGGAGACGACTGTTAGCCTGCTCTCTTCGTTTTGAACTTCTTCCAGTTGACCCTATCCTTGCCTGTGGAGCCTCCAGACCCCACACCACTGTTTCAACTAAAGGCTGGCTGCCTCCCTTTGTTCCCTGCCTGCCCCGCTTACCCCGCTCCCATCAGCCTGCTCTTGGCATTTCTTCCCTTGGTAAGCATCGTGTATCTAACCTGTCGTTTTTCTCCTTTACATTTTTGGAGACTCTGCTAGATACAACACTTGTAAAATCAGTTTGGTGTAAAGGATTTAATCAGCAGCTCTCATGTTTAGTATCTGCTGGGGTGGTGTTGCTGGAGTGTGCCTCTTCACTTGCAGCAGCCTGGGGGTAGGAACCAGCTCTCCTCTCATAGCAACAGGAGGGACTGCAAAGTTCTCAGTTCACTGAGTAACTACGGGGGATGCAGAATGGTGACAGCAGTGAGCAGGGTCTCCTGGATGCACTAGTTCTCTGTTCCCTGGATCAAGTTGTAAAATAAAATTCATATCCCCTCAGGGGTCCACCCTGAAAATCAGAGGGAATAACCTATATATATGTACACTATTGCTAACAACTCTCTTTACTTCTTAAATTTCTTTCAGTTGTCCGTGTTTTATGTATTTCAGTTTTGTCCTCCAGTTAGTAGCTTTTTGACTGACTTTTGGGATTAAGTGAGCCTGAGAACAAGGGAAAATTGAATTACCCCTGGGCTCATGTCTCTGAGGAGTCACTGGAGGGTACTGAAGCTTTGAGGGTCTATTCCCCTTAAGGGTTTCAAAACAGCGATTTGGTTTCCTCAGCTGGAAAATACTCCTTCCTGACTGGCTCACAAGAGATGAAATTTTTGGATGGGAGAGGATTTCTGTGCCTACACACAAAAAGACACAGTCTCACTCTCCTTGACCAACAGATTTGTACTTTGGATTCTCTGGTGAAAATATTCTTTTTTTTTTTTTTTTAAGCTTGTGCATTTTTCTGTTGAAGCCTGCTAAAGAATGTTGAATGATCTTTCTCCTGACATCTCAAAACAGGGACGAGGGCCCACAGCAGAAAACAGCAGACAGGAACAACCTGCTGGGGTGTCAAGAGCCACCAACTCACTCATGGAGGCCCCCACAAGTCATCTCCTTCAGGCTTATTACAAAGCCATCAGGACCTTGTCACCCCACCTGTCTGAAGACTACAAAGAAAACTAAAGAGGAAGTGAAGGAGGAGCAGGGAACAAAAAGCCATGGATGCACAGTATTTGTGTTGAGAAGTTATTTCTTCTCCATCCCCTGGGAGAGAAGTGAATTACATGTGATTCTTTCCTCACCCCAAAGCCAAGATGGAGGAGGCTTCAAGAAGATTACTCATAGAAATGGGGGAAGGGGAGATGAGAATCGTGGTCTCTAATTGGATGACTTGCTGATCTGCCCTGGACAAATCCAATCTGATGCCACCTGAGCGGGGGAAGGAGGTCTGCGGGTGGCCATGGCGAGGATACATGTGTCTCCCGTGGGCCCAGAGGACACAGTGTGGCTGGGCTTCACTTAGGAGAACTTCCCATGGAGAGGCCACCTGGGAATTAAGGTGGAAGTTGTGGCAGAGGTCACATCTGTCTTGACTGATTGAATTCAAATACCCTCCAGGGACTCCAATTTATTCTCTTAGGACTAATGGAAAACTAATGAGAAAATGCACCTACCTGGTGTGGGTCACCACTTTTGCCTGGACACCAGGCATGGCTTCTCTCAGCCTTTGGTTACATTCCTTGCCTGGCTGCTGGCCATCAGCCGTGACATTAACTTTGCCTAACAGTCCCTTCTCATTGCCCCTGACCATGACCTCAACTTAGCCTAACTGATTAAATTCTCTTGTTGGGTCACGACCATTTCTCTGTCTATTAAGCTCTACTATCTTGGTTAAACATTTTAAAATTCTGTCACTTTTTGTTTTTAAACCATTTTGCTTTTAAAGAGCACCACATAGGAGGTGAATAAGGTTAGCAGTTTTCACAAAGGAGGAGGGTACTGACTGGAAAACAGTTATAGCAGATCTATATCTCACAGTATTAAATCTGTGTGTTTTCTGACATATGTTCAGTATACCTTCCCCCCTGCTCTCTCACTGGTGCTCTAGGGGCAGTTTCCCCTCCCCAGACTACACAGAAGCAGAAGCAAGGACTTAAAGGAGCCTAGGCCTAATCCAGAAGAGAAGACTGTGATGCATGCTTAGATTTAGCTAGAGTTTTCCATCCCTAAGAGCAAAGTGAGCTGGATGTATGGGAAAGGAGGAGGGAATGGAGGGACAAAGCAGACTGGAAATGGGGAAGTGGGGAAGAAACTCAGGCTTGGCGAGGATTATGGATACAGCTAGTGGTGGTCCTAGGACCCACCACTTTATCCGTTGCTGTGCACAACCTGTTGTCTTTAAGCCCTGGATCCCTGCAAGCCCATGAGCAGAAGGGGAGGGATTTGGAACATCTTGTGTGAGGAATAAGTTACAAAAGGAAAACTTCACTAGAGGAACTATTGAGAATGAGTTGGACTTCCCCTCTGACCCAAGGAAATAATAAGCATGTTCCCACCGCCACATGGTTTAGTATGAACTGAGCTGGTTTGCTAGCTTGTCAATAAAAAGCATTTTACCTGAATTTTAAGTTCTTTGTCTGTGAATTCTAGAGGGGCTAAGCTTCCAATTGAAGGTGTTCTTAATTTTACAGATTTGAACAAACTACCAGGTAGAAAGTGATATTTTACCTGAGCGATGTATTTTGATAGTGATTTGGATGTTCAGTTTGCTCTGGGTGCAACACTGGTCATTCCATTGATCTTTGGGGTTGATGGTGTCATCTGGATCTTTCTTTAGCTGGTGACAATTGTACTAACCAGTGTACTAACCAGCACTAGCTTTACAAGTGGCCAACCAGTGATTTAGCTGGAAACTCAGCAGTTCAAGCTCTGGCTCCAAATTATGTGTTTTGACCTCAGATTCATGCTTAATTGCTTTTGTAGAATTAAGTATACACTGGTAAATCAACAACAAGTCAGCTACCAGTATTTATTGAGTCAGTTTTGGAATAGAAGTTATATTTTTTTTGTGTGTGTGCATGTGTTGCACAGAAGTAGAAGATACGATTATAGCACTTGAGGAACTTGTAATCTAGAGAAATAACATATAAAATTAGTAGGTTTACTTTTAGGATTGCCTTTTATGGCTAAACATTTCTTAGTCCCTGAATATGTGCTTATATACATTTGAAACAGGACATTTAAATTAAAGTCTCCAATGAGGCATTAAGAGACAAAAGGCGCTGTGTACCAAAATGAAATGAGAGGAAAAAAAGTCATTGGAATCATACAGTATATATAATCTTCTCAGGCTGGCTTCTTTCACTTAGCAATGTTCATTTAAGATTCACCTATGTCTTTTTGTGTCTTTATAACTCACTTTCTTTTAATTATTGAATAATATTCTATTGTATGGATGTTTCAGAGGTTGTTTATCCATTCAAATCTTGGTTACTTGCAGTTTTTGGCAAATATAAATATAACTGTGGTAAACATTTGTGGGCAGATTTTTGTGCAGACATAGTATTCAAATCAGTTGGGTAAACACTGAAGAGTATATGATAAAACTATATTTAGCTTTCTACGAAACTACCAAACTGTCTTCCAATGTGGCTGTATGGTTTTGCATTCTCATCAACAATGGATGAGAGTATTTATTGCTTTGCATACTTGTCAGCAATTGGTATGGCCAGTTTTTTGGATTTTAGCTATTCTAATAGGTGTATGGTAGTATCTTATTGTTTTAATTTGAAATTTTCTAATGAAAACTGATGTTGCGCAGTTTTCATATGCTTATTTGTTACCCATATATCTTCCTTGGTGAGATATTTGTTCAGGTACTTTACTCATTTAAAAAAAAAATAGGTTGCTTATTTTCTTATTGTTGACTTTTATAAGGGTTCCCCCACCTCCAGTTTGGATAAAACTTCTTTATTAGATAAGTATCTTGTAAAGATTTTTGCCAAGTATGTGGCTTGTGTTTTTATTCTCTTCACAGTGCTTTTCACAAAGCAGACATCTTTAATTTTAGTAGATTCCAACTTATCAATGTTTTCCTTCATGAATTTTGCTTTGTTTGTTGTATTTAAAAATTTATTGCTAAACTCAAATTTACCTAGATTTTCAACTGTATGTTTTTCTAGAAATTCTATGTTCTGTATTTTACATTTAGGTCTATCCTTGAGTTAATTTTTTAAAGGTGTAATTGCCTGTGTCTAGATTGATTTTTTTCCCCTTCTTTTGCATATGGTCATCTACTTGTTCCAGGGTGATTTTTAAAAAGGCTATTCTTTGTTCATTGAATTGCTTCTCCTCCTTTCAAAGGTCATTTGACTATATATGTTTGGTTCTATTTCTGGGCTCTCTATTCTGTTCTGATGTATGTTTCTCTTCTTTAACCAATACCATTCTGTCTTGATTATTGCAGCTTTTCATTATACTCATGTATAAAGTTGAGTGGAGACTGAAGTGCTGATTGAAGTCTCAAATTGGACTCTTATTTTTGAAATGAGACTGTAGTTTTTTTCCTTGACAGTTGCAGTGTCTATTACTCTAAAATGAATAAAAAACTCATTAGACCTGGTGGGGCAAGGGTAAAGCTTCATTCAGTGACTAGTTTCAAAGGGCATTGGGGAGACAAAATAAAATTTAAGTTTTAATGAAATCCCACTCGATGAGCCTATTCAACATATATGTCCAACATATAATTGTGGTAGAACTCATATAGCATTTAAGTATTATAGTTATTTCATGGATTTGGGTTAGCATGGGGCAAGTGGGTCCAAATAACATTCATGTTTTGTCTTCTTAAAATATAAAATTTTGATTGCCTTAATAACATTACAGTCTATTGATTACCAGCTATTTTTCAGTGTTCGTAATTTTTACAAACTGTGGGTCTAATGCTGCATCAATTATGCCTTAAATTGTATAGCACAATTATTATTTAAGGAATTCCATATCTTTTGTCTAACATTATGTCTGAAACAAAATTATAATGTGCATTCTCCTATGCACTTTGCTGCAGCGAGAGGATGTCATCATTGGTGGTCTTGTGAGGTGCTTGTACAACTGCCCTTGTAAGTTATTATGAATTGACCAATAATGTTAAAGTAGCTCAGAAACTATTAGGCCCAGTAATCTCTTTGATTATTTTACATTTTTCCATGTTTGATTTTTGAAAGAGAAAGATATTGTTGGAATTCACCTCTTTGTGGAAATAATTTTTTTTTAAGTGAGAATAACTAGTTAGCTTAGATCAGGGGTAAGTTAACTTTTTAAGATAATATTTTAGGTTTTCTGGGGCAAAGAGTTCATGTCTCAGCCATTCAACTCGGCCACCGTAGCATGAAAGCAATCTCAGATTATATGTAAACTAATGAGCTGAGTTCTAATAAAATTTTATTTATAAAAATTGCCAGCATTTGACCTGCAGGCTGTAGTTTGCTGACCATTGGCTCAGAGAATAGAATGCCTACTTCAAACGTTTTCTTTATTTGAAAGTAAGTAGAATTAAATAAATGCCAGAAGGCAACTTATTATAATGTGGGATGGAGTAGTAATGACGATGGATGCTTTTGGCATCTATTTGTCAGGAGTTCTTTAAGAAAATTTCCCAAGTACCAGAATTTTATCTGAACTTTTTAAGAATAAGAAAAAACCTCTATCAAATGCCACCTTGTCTGTCCAGAGGAGAAATCAAAAGAAGGGCCAATTCTACAATGGTGCAAATAAGCCACTGGAATTGATCCACCTCTGATTTGCAGACAGTGGCTCTTTGCTTAGGAATGGCTCTCCAGCTCAGAGGGAGCTTCTAGAGACTCAGTTATCTGGGACAGGAAATAGACACACATGCAGAGCTTAAAAAATGGTTCATGTGCCCACGTTTACACATTTCCTTCATAGGAAAGATTCTAGCCTGTCAGTAACAGCATATTTATTTTTACTTCAAAATAAATTACTTAATTTCCTAGGTGGATCATGATCAACAAATTAGCCAGGAGGAATAAAATGCTGCCAGAGGCTGACAACTGGAAAGTAAAGGGAGACACAGGCTTAAGACAGACACAACCATTAAATCCCTCAGCCTTGGAGTCATTTACTGCCAGGATAAACAGTCTTTATGTACAGATTACTGCTATGGATTTTGGTGAAGATAATTATGAAACATGGACCAGATAAGTCAGAAGCATTTCAGAAATAGAGGGGTATTGGCACACGTGTGCTTATGAATAGAGGTTACTCAAGCTCAGTGAAATTGACTGAAGTAATGGCTTAAATGGATATGGAAGGAGTAATTTTCTGGAGAAACATTCATAAATTGTTTAGTAACCCAAAGTATACAGGAAACTACTACTACTATATATATTTCCAGAAGACAAAAGTGAACAAGGGTCCTTTGAAATTATAAGAGAAAATGAGATTAGGAGCCTAACTGATCTTGACCCCGGGTCAATACGGAACGTTAATCATATTCTGTCTGGTGGGTTAAGAAAGTGGAGAAAAACATGTAAATGTGTAATAGCTTTCCAAAAGTGATTCTAATTCAAGTGGTTAAAATTATTAATAAAAAAGTCTTGGCACTTAAAGGCGTAAAATTATTTGAAACACTTCATTTCACAATGATGTTAAATAAATAAAGCATTACTCTCCTTAAGTAAGACCAGGTGTAGAAACAAATTACTTTTTTGTTGTTGAACATTTTAGAGATTTGTAGTTGGATAAGATTGTTTCCATATAGCACAAAGTGAAGTGTGGACTTGACTATTATTTGGTAATTATGATTAATTTTAAATGCCCAAGAATAATTTATTCTGCACAAGAATTAATTTTATGCAGACTTTAAGTTTAGATATCTAATACGATACAATTAACCAAATAACTGCCAAACATCTTTCTCTTTTCCTAAAACAATACTTATATTGTGAAGAGATTATTTGCAATCTTTAAGTTATGTGTGGTTTCTAACCTCATTGCCAAGAACTGACTAAACATATTTTTTCTGTTTTAAAAATTTACCTGTTGCTCAGGTTTAATTCTTTGCTTTATTTCATGTTTCTCTCTCTCATTTTTCAAGTAATAAATAAAATATAGCAGATACAGATGAAGACCCATCTGTACCCATCCTCAGCCCCACTACCCTCTCTTGTCCTATAAACAACCTTAATCCAAATTCATGCTTGTTTTTTTTGTAGATGTATTTAATTTCTGTGACTTTTTTCATGGGCTTTATGTTACCATCACCTTTTGTATGAAAAGGTAAGAACATACACAATATTACTTTTTTTAGGGCTGGGGGTGGATGAATTGAAATAAACTATTAAATTTCAGAACCAGAAATGGCCTTAGAAATCCTTCAATCAAATCTTTTTTTTTTTTTTTTAATCTAGGAAGGCTTTTAGTGGCCCAAAGGCATTTAGTAGAAGTCAGAATAATAAAAACAACTTTGTTAGAGCCCAAATCTCCTACACTCAGTCTCTGTCATTTTCTATATTCTAGCATTCTTGGGTCAGCCTCCCTTTTTTCTTTCATCATCTCTCTTCATAAAAATACACATTGGAGTACAACATTGGAGTGCTGCTCTCAAACAATAATACCCTTAAGTCCATCTAATATCCTTAGATCCCCAGATCCCTACCCTGGGCCTTACACTGCCCTGCATGGCTCTTTTGTTTGGGTCCAGTGTTACACATGTGCAACACTGAAGCTGAACTTTTGACTGATTGGAAGTGGGAAAGAGTGAATATATTCTTTTTTTAATTGGTTTTAGAGAAAGAAGAAGGGATGGAAAAAGGTGAGACATGTTTGTTGTTCCATTTATTTATGCATTCATTGGTTGGTTTTTGTATGTGCCCTGACTGGAGACAAACCCACAACCTTGGTGCATGGAGGTGACCCTCTAACCAACTGAGCTATCTGGCCAGGCCTCTAATGGTGAATATATTCTTAATCGTTCCCCTACTGGACAGACTCTCTTCAAATGCAGTGGTAAATATGCCTTCTCAGAAGCCAGACATACTAAGCAAGCAAGCAAGTTGTGCTGGATTTCAAGCAGTGACCAGCTCTTAAATATTGACACTTTCTGTTCTACTTACTCTCCTTTCTTCAGTATCTCACTCTCCATTTCCCTCCTTCCTGTTTTCTTGGGATTTCTTTCACCAGTAAAGAACTAACATATAAATTTTTGCCTTAAGGTATATTTCTAGAAAAAATAAGCTAATATACCACTACATTTCTCAGACATACAGGGTAGGGCAAAGGTAGCTGTACAGTTGTGAGTACATGAAACACAGTTTATTCTTATATTATTATTTATTAATTATTATATTATTTTCCATATGAATAACTGTAAACCTACTTTTCCCCTGCCCCTGGCTGGTTTGGCTCAGTGGATTGAGCGTCGGCCTGCGAGCTAAGTGTCGCTGGTTCGATCTTCCAGTCAGGGCACATCAGAGAAGGAAAACTCTGACTCCAAAAAACCTCCGCTGCCTTGCGGCATACCTCTTCAGGGGAAAGGCTAAGGGAGTAAACCCCGACAGAAAATCCGGAGCCGGAGTCCCTAAGGCGGTTTGACGTTGTAGTCAACACCGGCAACTCCTGCGGCGCACCTGAAGCCAAGCTGTATTGACTCCGTCTTTCCCTTGGACCCTTCAGCTGCGAAGAGAGGGGGGGTCTGCTGCATGGGCAACAGCAGACCCTCCATATCACCCTGCCCAGGCTCTGTAGCTTCAGCTTCACTGGAGAGGACACTCCAGCGTCATCGCAAGATGTCGATTCAACACGGGAGGAGACAGATACCGTGTCACTCCCGAGTCGGACTGCACAGCCATTCTCGGCGGTGCAGATAGACTCTTAAGAAGCTACACCATCGTCTCTCGAGACGGACGGCTGCCGACGACGATTTAATTTCTGTATACCATTTCAGTGTGTTAATAAGCCAAAATCAATTTTCCACTTATCTGCTGATAGACATTGGGTTGTTATACTGGTGTAAACAATGATGAAATCAACTTTGCAAAGTTTGTTTCTTTAATGCATATCTAGAAGTAGTACTGTATTTCTGGATATCTTCAACCTCGCTTTTTTTTTTCCCCCCAAAATTGTTCTTTACTGTGGCTGTACCAATGTACAGTCCATCACAGTGTGAGAGAATGCTCATGTATCCACATCTTTAACAAACTCAATATTATTAGGCTTACAATTAAAAATTTTTTGCCAATATGATAGTATTGAAAACGATGGATTTTGTTTTAATTTGCATCGATTATTGCTAATCTCATTGAATGTCTTAGCATATATATTTGCTTCTTTCATATGTTTTTAAATTATATTTTATTGTTTATGCTATTACAGTTGCCCCCGATTTTTCCCCCTTTGTCTCCCTCCATCCAGTGCTCCCTTCTCCCTCAGGCAATCCCCACACTATTGTCCATGTCCATGGGTCCTGCATATAAGTTCCTGGGCTATTCTATTTCCTCTGCTGTACTTTATATCCCCATGCCTATTCTGTAACTACTAATTTGTACTTCTTAATCTCTTCACCTTTTTCATTCATCCCCCTGACTCCCCTCCTGACAACCATAAAAACGTTCTCTGTATCTATGATTCTGTTTCTACTCTATTTTTTTGTTTATTTTGTGGTTTTTTTTAGATTCAATTATTGATAGATATGTATTTATTGCCATTTTATTGCTCATGTTTTTGATCTTCTTCTTCTTAAAGAAGACTCTTTAACATTTCATATAATACTGGTTTGGTGATGATGAACTTTTTTAGTTTTTTCTTGTCTGGGAAGCCCTTTATCTGTCCTTTGATTCTAAATGATTGTTAGGTAGAGTGACCTTGGTTGTGAGTCCTTGCTTTTCATCACTTTGACTATTTCTTGACAATTCCTCTAGCCTGCAAAGTTTCATTTGAGAAATCAGCTGACAGTCTTACGGGAATTCCTCTATGGGTAAATGACGGCTTTTCTCTTGGTGCTTTTAAGATTCTCTCTTTGTATTTATGCTTTGGCATTTTAATTATGATATGTCTTGGAGTGGGCCTCTTTGCATCCTCCTTGTTTGGGACTCTCTGTGCTTCCTAGACTTGTATATCTGTTTCCTTCACCAAGTTAAGGAAGTTTGTTTTCATTACTTTTTCAAACAGGTTTCCAATTTGCTGCTCTTTCTCTTCCCCTTCTGTACGCCTATGATGAGAATGCTGGTACACTTGAAGTCCCAGAGGCCCTTTTACACTATCTTCATTCTTTTGGATTCTTTCTTCTTCTTTTTGTTTTGGTTGTTGTTTTTTGCTTCTTTATGTTCCAAATTGCTGATTTGATTCTCAGCTTTATAGCTTCACCCACTGTACTGTTGATTCCTTGTAAATTGTTCTTTATTTTAATTAGTGTATACTTAATTTCTGACTAGATCTTTTTTATGGTGTTAACGTTCTTATAAAGTCCTTGAACATCCTTATAACCAGTGTTTTGAACTCTGCATCTGATAGATTGCTCATCTTCATTTTGTTTAGTTCTTTTTCTTGAGTTTGGTTTTGCTCTTTCATTTGAGCCCTGTTTCTTTGTCTCCTCATTTTGGCAGCCTCCCTGTGTATGTTTTTATGTATTAGGTAGAGCTACTACATCTCCCAGGCTTGATAGAAAGCCTCAATGTAGTAGGTGTCCTGTAGGGTCCAGTGGCACAACCTCTCCTATTACCCAATCTGAGTATTCAAGGTGTGACCCCTGTGTGAGTTGTATACACTCTCTTGTAGTTGAACCTTGATCGCTGTTGGCATGTCCAAGTTCAGCTACCACCTGTGTTCTGTCTAGGGTCACAGAGCATTAGTTGCAAAGCAATCTCCAGATGGTTGCTACTTGTGCTGGGCTCGGAGATGCCCAGGAGAAGCCAAGCTGTGAACTATGGCCCACTGCTGCTAGTATTAGGCTGGGGGCAACTTAGCAAGAGGTATAGGGTTTGCTGAAGCCAGATGTTGTTTATCTGAGAGAATTTAGGAAAATCTGAAGCATGGGTCAAGATAAGCCATTCATATGGAAAAGCCACTGAAAAAAGCTTGGGTGGGCCTGAAAGTTAGGTGGGGCAGGGCCTCAGGGAATCACCAGATTTGGGCAAACAGTGTTAGCTAGGTTGATGGAGTCTCAGATGACACTTGCCTGCTGTCTCTATGGCAAGGGTGGGGAGGTTTTGAGAAGGAACATTGGCCTCTGCTGGCACTTCTGTCTGGGAGAGAGATGCCAGCTCTTTCCTTGATGGCAGACAATCCCTGTTTGTCTCTTATGCCTTTCAATCTTCTGCCTTAACACGGGAGCTCACGGGAGTGAGTCTGAGAGAGTCTGTACACGGACTTTAAGAGGAATTGCCTGGGATTCCAGCAGTTTCTGTCTTCCACAGCCTCAATCCTTGCTGGTTTTTATAGCCAGAAGTTATGGAGACTTTCTGGCACTGGAACCCTGGGTTGGGGGGCCTGGTGTGGGATCAGGACACTTTACTCCTTAGATATCCCTCCTGATTTTTTTTTCACCACATGTAGTTGTGAGATGAACCATTAGGCATCTCTGACCCTTTTTCCCACCTCAATGTGGTTTCTTCTTTAGTTACATAGTTGTAGAACTTCCATTAAGTTCAATTTCTGATGGTTCTGAATAATGGTTGTTCTATAGTTCAGTTGTAATTTTGATGTGGTTGTGCAAGGAGGCAAGCTGTGTTTACCTATGCCACCAACTTGACCAGAAGTTCTTCATATGTTTTTTAAAGACCATATCAGATGACAGAGAATGATAATATGTTGGGGTGCCAAAATATTCCATGGCTAGGAGTTGAATTCCTCAAAAAATGAGGGAATTAATTACCAGTTGAGGACATACAACTGTGAGGAGAGGGAGAAGGTGTCAAGAACTTTTAGGATCAAAAACATGTGAATGACAGTTTGAAAGTGACACTTGGGACCCAGAAGACCCCTACCAGAAAAATGTGAGGTGACTTTCAGAGGGTTAAGAGGGCAGGGGGCCAAGAATTTCCCCAGGAGAGTGGCAGGCTTTAATTTAAGGCATAAGAAGATGTAGAAGATACAGGAGTGTTTGCTAATTATAGACTGAGAAGTCTAAGAATCCAGTTGAAGGATTTGGTCATAAGGGAGCAGTGTGGAGATGAGAATTTGGGTACAATGGGTGTGAAGCATGTTGGCATTGACCCTGATATTCTTTCAGAGGAGGTGAGAAACCTGTGTAGTGGGCTGGTCTTCTCGATGCTCTGACAGCTCCCAGGGAGAGAGACTTGGCTTGTTGTTCTTATTCATTTTTGGGTCTCAAGAACCCTGAAGTGGTGCCTTTGCCTGAGTCAATAGTTTCCTATGCTTCCTGTTTTTTAAGAAGCAGTTATCTACAATCAGATCCCAGAGTCAGAAGCACTTGATAATATCTGCTTCTAGAGTAAGGCTAACTAAAAGAATTCAGAAATTAGATATCAAATTTACTAAGGAGCTAACCTAAAAAGCATTTTTCAAAATATTTCTGTTTTAGCTATATGAATATGAAATTGTTCTTCGTTTAGCTTATCAGAAACTTCACAGGAAAGTACTTTTATTACTTAAACATGGCTTTCACTGAGATCACATTCTATGCAGATATCAATTTTGAAAGAGTCTCAGATGTCTTGGTTTCGTATACTGCTTAGAGTGTATTTACTTTAGGCAAATTTAGCTACAGTTAAAGGGATATATTTTGGGAACATTTGTTATTAGGAGTGTTATTGATGCTTACAAAAATCAGATTTTATACATTTTACTAAAACCTGGTGCTAGTAAGGAAAATTAGTTTTCTTTTTTGTGTTCCATCCCATTTATAGCAGTAAAGTAACTAACTGTAGCATGGAAAAATAAAAAAAACCACAAATCACTTAATCAATATACTACTCATAATTTCTTGGAAATTAAGGAGGATTTTTCAAATTTACCAAGTGTCAGTGATAAGCTTAGGCTAAGGAATTAAGGCTGGAACCTGTTTGGTCTAGTGCCTCATGTTAGGTCAAATGCTGAGAAGGCATGTCCTGCTCCTGGATTTTGCCTGTCACATTGTGGGCTCTTGCTTTGAGTGGCTGTTCCCTTTGTGCAGATTGAGATAATACATTTTTTATAACCACATCTATTTAAATACTTAAATCTGTGTTTAAATATTTATTTCACTGTTCAAATTTAGGGTTCAATGAAAAACTATTGTAAGAAATTAGAGAACCATCTGTCAAGGACAGTAGGTCTTATTCTAGTTTATCTTCAACTCTGCCCTTTAATTTTCCTATATTTACACCATGCAACTGGTTTTTCATTCACAATATTTCAAATAAATAAAATTTTTCATTGAGTAAACATGCATTTAGCTCACACCTTTAGGTCAAGTCAGTTAGTCATTACTGAAGGCTTGAACAGTTAGTCAGAGACAGAGGAGCATGCTTCTAGAAGGCTCCAACTTGCTAACATTTATTCATTCAACAAACATTCATTGAGTGGCTGCAATGTGCCAGCACTGTAGAAATGCTGGAGATATAGCAGGGAATAAAACTCTCATGAGTGCCTACCTTCAAGCTTAAATTCTGCACCAAAAAGTACCTCAGCATAGAACTTGCTTCCTGGTCTTCTCAGTGTCCTAGTGCTTCCTATTGTCTTCTTCAGACACAAGCCTGGAACCAAAGGGTGACTATAACTACATAGGCAGTTTTTTCCCTATTCTCTGGGATTTAGGAGATGTGAGAACTGGTTTCTATTTATGGTTGGAAATGTTAAGGACTAGAGGCTGGCCAGGTGTCCTGAGGCAGAACATAAATGGTTACAATGGGAAGAAGAAACATTTCTACTGGGTGGGGATAATAATGAATGTTTTTATGGGCCAGATATGGCCTTTTTTTTTTTTTAAGATTTTATTTATTTTTTAGAGAGCGGGAAGGGAGGGAGAAAGAGAGGGGGAGAAACATTAATGTACAAGACATCAATTAGTTGCCTCTCACACACCCCCAACTGGAGATGTGGCCCACAACCCAGGCATGTGCTCTGACCTGGAATCAAACCAATAACTTTTCAGTTTGCAGGCCAGTGCTCCGCACCACTGAGCCACAGCAGCCAGGGCAAGATGTGAACTCTTTGGAAGAGAGGTTCTGAGTAAAGGTTTTGCCTAGACAAGTGGTGATTATCACAGGAAGAGTTTTGGGTGTAGAACCCAAAAGCCAAGATTTGGGGTTCTCCTGGGTGGCCCCTTGAGGAGGGATACTCATATATGGAAAATGCAGATGTAGGTTCTCAGGAAAGGAGAGTAACCCAGAACGCATTCCAAGAGAGGAAGAAATGAGTATCCAGTCATCTGCCACAACCTGAAGGCACCAATGCCTTATTATCATTGTACTGGTCAAGACTCCCCACCAGACCTTTGGGCCCCAGGTTCACAGAACTGGACTAACTATACTCCTTGGATGATGGCACACCCATCATATTCATGAAGTCTAACCATGGCCTGCTTATATATGTATTTCTTAACAATGTAATAAGAGCCAATAAAACTACTACCCCCAATCAAAAGCCAGGACCTTGGTGTAGTTTAAATCTAATAGTGTGGTTCTCCCATCTGATTCTGCTGCCTTCCACAACTCAAAGTAGTCATCACTCTGAATTCTGTTTTTTACATTCTCTTGCTTGATTTTTCCCTAAAATAATGTTTGAGCTATAATCAACATACAGAGAAGTGCACAAATCTCAAGTACATAGCTCAATAAAATAAAAATTGCTCTTTAAAAAACATTAATAAAATAGGAAAAATTCTGGCAAAGGTTATTAAGAAAAAGAAGAGATAGAACAAAAACAATAATAGAAATAAAATGGAACAGAACTATAGATCCAGTGAATATTTTAAAAGAAAGAACATCTGTGAAGAACTTTGTTCTAGTAGATTTAAAATATAAATTATTTATAAAAATAAAATTTAATACAACTGCTTTAAGAAGAAAGAGAAAACCTGAATAGATCTAAAATTACTAAAGCAATTGACTCAGTAGTTAAAAATATAACAGCCAGTTGCCCCAAAAGACAAACAAACAAAAAAATGCATGAGACCCAGAGGATTTTACAGATCATTGGTAGCAAACAGGGAACATGTAATACCATTGTTACGTGAATTTTTTCTGTGATTCTGCTTTTTCGTTTTGGAAGTCACCTTTCTTAGTAGATGAAGCTGAGCCATGGCCATATAAACTTGGATATTAGAACCTTTTATAAATTCTCACTTCTTCAAAAAAAAAATCACAGGATCTTAAGGAGATGTAAATCATATTCTTGGTTCCTAAAATTTTCATAAACAAGTAATTAAGCCATAGTTTTTGTGAAAATCAGTCCAAGTTATCTAGGAGGAAAACATTTTTTGATTTGAAAACAGCAAGTGTTCCAGATAAATGTATCCTTTGTTAGCCAACTTTACTAATCAATTCTGGCTTCAGAGCAAAATATTGACAAACTACATAGCAATTATAGGGAATCAACCCTATGGCCTAATCATGTCATAGTAGCCCTCCTTTGGCAGTAATAGTATTTTGAGAGTCACAATTAAGTCCCAGTTGTATCTAAATCCACATTTTAATAAGCCCTGCTGTGGTTGGATTCTACTGTGTCTTCTTCAAAATTTAGATTTTGCCTAGTTATTTTAATTCAAACTTCATCATTTCTTCACTAGCTAACTCCGTAGCTCATGTAAAATTGCCCTAATTGATTGTGCTTGTGGATTGTGAACTTGGTTTATTGGTCATTGCTTTCACAGAGATATTTTTTAATCTTTTGTCCAAGCTAATACACAGAGATATTTGTAATAATTTCCTTCTCAGGTTAAGATGGTTTTGGTACTATAATTCTTTACTCAGTCAGTTATCCAGGTGTCTATATATCTGTTCATTCATTGACCATTTATTTCCCATCTTCTGTGTATCACAAAAATGAATAAAGTTTAAGCCTTGGCCTTGACTAACTCAGAGTTCAGAGGGAAATGTGAATATGCTCATACATTTCTTCTAATGGAATAAATAAACGCTCTCATAGCGATAGGCACAGAGGGACAGGGCTGTACAGAGGAGGAACTAATTCTACCTCACTGGGAAGGTGAATTTTGAGCTATATTATGAAGGACTATAAAGAAGAAAGATTAAGTAACAGAACTTTAAAAAAAGATTTATATATTTATTTTTAGAGAGAGGGGAAGGAAGGGAGAAAGAGGGAGAGAAACAGTGATGTGTGAAAGAAATGTCAATTGGTTGCCTTCTACAATCCCCCAACCTGAGACCTGGCCTGCAACCCAGTTGTGTGCCCTGACCAGGATTTTAACCTGTGACCTTTCAGTTTGCAAGTCAGTACCCAATCACCGAGCCACAGCAGCCAGGGCATAAGTAGCAGAATTAAAAAAATGCAAAGAAATAAATTCCCAAAAGTACCAAGCAATTGCTTAGAGGTTCAGTATGGTAGAACCCACTAAGCCACACGGGCCAGGGCATCTACAATATCTTAATGGTTCTACAGGTCATTCCTGTTCCATACAAGAGGGGACTGCACAAGGGTATAAATACAGAAGGCAAGAATCATGGAGGTCCTCTTGGAAGCTACTAGAGGTCCAGACTGTGAACTGCTTTGTATATATACTTCAGGGGTTAGGTTTTAAAAAATAATCATGAGAAATTTAGTGGAGTTTATTATTTCAAGTAACATTTGTAAAAGTAAGATATGCACACCTTAGAATATTTGGAAAGTGTACAAAGATACAAAGAAGAAATACTTACCTTACCACCAGAGAGGATCACTGTTAACATTTTAGTTTGTTTCTTTTCAGTTTTATACTGTTTATAAGGCTTTTGTACCCTTTTGTAAGCAGCTTTTCATATAATTAAAAAGTCAACAGTAACTTTAAAACAGAGTGGTTAGGGAAGATAATCTGGGATCTTGAGAAACTTGTGAGAGACCAACAAAAAGTCTGTAAGAGATAATGAGATATTAGACAAAGCTATAGTCATAAAAGATTTAGGAGAAATTTATGAGCTGGAATCCATGAAATTAGGTGACCAATTGGATGTTTGGCATATAAAAGGGAGTTATTAAGGGCAACACTAAAATTTTTGGAGCATCAGTATAGTTGATGATATGAGTACATGTTGGGGAGTTAAGGGTGTGTGTTTGCAATACAGGTAACTCCCATATAACACGGTTGTTAGGTTCTTAACAAATGCCGTGTTATGCAAAACCATGTTATATGAAAAAAAGAACTAGTACGAAAAGGGGGGTTAGGTTCCAAAAATACAAAAAACACCATACTATTATATTTTTATAATTAAGAGAACTATCTTTATTAAAGAAATGTTTATCAAAAGTATTACATTTTAATACAAACTAAGTAATGTTTTCTTCGTCATCACTACTAAGCTCCATTAACCGAATGTGTTTTCTTTTTGACAAGATATCCTCATCCTCTGAACTTCCTTCAGCATTATCTTGATTTCTATGCTCTACTCTTTGCAAAAAATCAGTTATTTTACATTGCTTGCTTTTAGCTGAGAGATCTTTATACATTTCATTATACAATGCAAAGCACTTTTGAAGTTCTCTCTTAAACTTTGTGCTCCTTTCAGTGAAAGGATCTTCATTTAAGAAATATGACTAACTGTTTGGCTAAGTCTAGGTCTTTCTTCATGCTTTTTAGAGTAAGCTGTTTAACTTCTTTGTTTTCATCAGTGCTATCATCCCCTAAGTTATCTTGGCACATTCCAGATGTCATTTCCACCAAAATTGCTTCATCAGTTTCTTCTTCTACTAGCAATTCTTAGGTATCTTCTACAGTCATATCGTGTTAGACCAAACCATGTTATTGAAGTACCGTGTTATATGGGGGATACATGTATATTGGTGGAGGTGCCTGCTGGATACGTGTGCACTCTGAAAGCATCCAATACTTAGATCAAAAGTCAATGGAGAAAAAGAAACTGAAGATCCAGAAGACAGAGATGATAAGTGATAGAGTATGGCTTTAGAGGAGGCATGGGGGGAGGGGATCTAGGCACACGATGAAGGGCTAGCCTTGGAGAAGAAAAGGTCCTGACGTTACTAAGCATTCTCCATTTAGCAGGCACTGAGTATATGTTATCTCATTTAATACCCACAACAACACAGTGGGAAAGTTCTATCAGCCTCCTGTAATTGGTGTGAGGATTAGGTTCAGCATGATTTAATGATATTTTTAGGGTCACCCTAATAGACTTAGGATTAAAATCTAGTTCTTCTTGAAGAGTGTAGTCCTCTGAATTCATTTTTTTTATGTTTGACTACTGGCAGTTTTTATGTCTTGCTACTCCCTATTCACTTCTGCTCTCATCTGGGCAAGCTAATAAAGTCTGGGTGCTCCCTTCCTCAGGGCTGGCCAGAAGTCCAACCACACAAGCCCCAGCTCATGCTGAAAAGTCCTCACATCAGCCCCCGCCCCTAGCCACAATAATAGCTAAGCCAGTCTCCTTCCCCTCCTCTCTCAAGGCATTTTTGAATCTTCTTGGAAGCTTGCCCTACTCTTCACAGAAAGTCCTATTATGTAAGTAATAAACCTTTTTGTATTCATTTGGTGCATGTGTGGCAGCTTCAGTCTCGACATTTGAACCAGTGTTTGGGTAGGACAGTCCATCCCCCTCTGTGAACCACAACAACTGGTACTACAGACAGGATGTCTGGGAGATGACCGTCACCCCAGGGCTCTTTCTTCTCTTCCTACAACAGAGAGGTGTAATGTTTCTTTCTCTGAGATGGAAGTTAACGAAGTTTGAACACATTAATACACAAGTGTAAGGAGGTAGTGAAGAAACAGACAAGATTGTTGGGTGGAGAGTGGTGATTTGGTGAGCTTTAACAAGGTGGTGAGGCTTGTACATTTATTGGGGAGGGGGGTTGGAGGCACAGGTAATTGACTGAGAAAACCATGAGAGAACTGCTATGCAGCACTGTGGGTCACTCATGCCTTGTGGTGGCTCTAATTTTCATGAGTGTGTAATTTTTATCTAACAGTGAACTTCAGCTAGATAATCTGAATATAATTTTAAGATATTCATATACACCCTGAAATCCATCAAGGGGATCAAGGACTCCATGTTAAGAGACCCTCTGACTGAGAGGACTCCCAGGTTTAGTTGGAAGAGTACAATGGGGGAAATTGGTTATTATAATTAAAGAATATGTTTATACGTTTTGTAGACAGAGCAGCCATCTCCAGATATGGCCATGGGAGCAGCTGGCTGAAGTGAAGAGGATAAGAAAGTCAATGAAAGGAAAGAACACAGGTGCCCAAGACCCTGAGGTGAGGATGTTAGTTGACTCAATTATACAATCATTGAAGATATCTGAGAAAATGGCAAGAACTGGGATGAAAAGAAAAGGGACCTATATCCTCTGTGATAGCCAGGTGGTGATGATGGAGCAAGGGTGGGCACCACTGACTGTCACAGGTCTCAAAGAAGATGGGCTTTGAAAGAGGGCAAGTGAATGTATACAGGCAGTCTGCCACCAAGAGAGTGCCAATGCCTGAGCAGCCTTCTCTTGGGATTTTTTTCAGAGAAAATCAGTTAAAGGAAGGTGTATCAGTTTCCTAAGACTGCCATAGCACAAAATAGCAACTCAGTAACTTAAAACAACAGAAATTTATTCTGTCCAAGTTCTGGAGGCAAAAGTCTGAAGTCATGGCATGGGGAAGGTCATGTGCCTTCTGAATGCGCTGGGGAAGAATCTGTTTTGCCTCTTTTAGCTTCTGGTAATTGTTGGCAATCCTTGGCACTCTTTGGTTTGTGACAACATAACTCCAATCTCTGCCTCCATCATCATATGGCCTTCTTCTCAGTCTTTTCTTTGTGTCTTCAAATCTCTCTGTCCTTATAAGGTCACCAGCCACTGGATTAACAGCCACCATAATCCAGTATGACCTCATCTTATTTTAAGTGCATTTACAAAGATGCTATTTCTAAAAAGGTCACATTCAGGTATATAGATCAGGTGTTAGTACTTTTAACATATCTTTTGAGGGGTACAATTCAATCCCCAATAGAAGGGAATAGACGAGACATTGTGAAATGAGGGTTAGGGAAGAGGTGAGCTTATTTACAATATAATTGAGTATAGACTGCAAACCTCTATGTAGGCTGGATTTATACCACGGATGGTCAAGGATCATGTGACTAGGGGGGGCAGGGTATAGGGGACAGGCGGGCAGGGCAAACATGTAATGTGTAGGTCAGGGTTTCCATTGGTATGCTATCTCTCTCTTTGATTACATGGTAAACCTATTACACTGAGCCCTGGGCCATGAGAATCATGTGATGGTTTCTGCTGAGCAGGCTGCTGGAAGTAGATTGTATTCTCTTTGCTCGAGACAGTTGTGTCCCTGCTTTCACAAAACTGGCTGTTCATTTGGGTGGACAACACTATTGTACACAGGATGGAAGGTTTATTGTGCAGACCCCTTGTGTAGCCAGCCAGAGCCTTCAAAGTTGAGAGGATTTAGACATACAAAATAAGTGGCATCAGGGTATTCCAGGAAGGGGGTCAGGGATGGGGACAAGAGGGGGATGTTGAGTGCAGGAAGAGTGAGGAGCCTGCTGCGACTGCAGGGTATTGAGACAATAGGAAGATCTCCCTGTGCTCCAGGTTCACTCTCCCTCCTGCTCTGTGTCCAGGGAGCCTGACCTCCAAAGACTTAATGAACTAAGCTCCCTTGCCCTTCAGCATCTGGTTAGGTTCAGCCAGTGGGAGCACCAAGGAGCAGTAGGAGGAAAGTGAAGTTGGAGAAAATGGGGGCCAGGGTAATTATTTCCCAGGGGCAGTTGCTCACTCAGAAGCCACACTCCTCTTGGCCCTGGGCAGCCTTCTGCTTCAGCTGTGTGTCTCACTGGATTTTTGTTAATTTTTGTTCTTCTTGCCCTGTCAGGCCTAGGGATAGGGGTAGCTCCCTGCTATTGCTACCTCCAGGATGCTCCACCATTCCTGGTTTACCTTAACCATGCCATCTTCTTTGTAAATAGTCCCTTCAACAAATTCTCATCCACTGTCCTGTTTGAGTGTGCCATCTATTTCTTGCTAGGACCCTACATAAATAAGTGCACAAACATACACATGACTCTCTCTCTCTCTCCACATACACACACTCATATATGTGTGCGTCTATGTATAATGAATATATGTATTATATATACATATATGTTATATATGAATAAGATATATCTATCTATATCTATATCTACTGTCTATCTATCTATCTATCTATATCATGTTTTTTGACCTTTAAAAGTATTTTATTAGGTTTAATGTCTAGCATTGTTGAAATCAACCAGAACCTGTAAGGAGCTTCCAGTGGAAGAACCCCTGACTGATTCTTTCTGCCATCACCATAACAAAGCAATAGGGGTTCCCCCCTAGAATTCTACTCCCTAGATATATGCCTTTGCAGTTCACCTCCTTGCTATGGGGGCCTTCTTGCTATAGCTCGCTCATGCTCAGCCGCTAGAATACAAAAACTAACTCTAGGACAATCCCAGGATAAAAGAGCATAAAGGTACAAATTGTAATCATGGCAAAATCAGCACGAGTGAATACAGCAATCAGATTTTTAACAGCATCTGCTGACACTGACACTTTATACCTGATTCACCTTTATTACACTCACAAGATGAAAACCAAAGCATTTCCCTCCTTGTTTTAAACCCAAGGAATCAAAGCCTTGCTCCCAAGTTTGTCCCAGTTCCAAATCAAAGCTGTGGTCTCTGCAGTCCTCTGAGCCACCTGTCTGCCCCTCTCCAGCCTCTCCCTCTCTTTTGTTTTTTGCTTTCTGATCTCTTCCTCTGGAGCTTAAGATTTGCTCCACAAATCACAATTTCTTTTCTCCTCTGTTTCTTGGAGCTTCTAAAAATGGTTTTCTTTTACTTTCGGCAAATTCTCTATCAAGACCAACTTCCAAACTAGTATGACCATACCCAGTACTTATGCTCAGGAATTCCATCGGCATTTCTAAGTTTCATTGCTTTTTAAATTCAAACAGTAGCATATAAATGAGCAGATCTGCAACCCAAATTTTATTTCCTCTTCTTTGACCTCAGTTTGGTTGATTCCTCTTGAGTTATGCAAGGAAACTGGGTGTCGTGAAAGGCAATTGTTCTTGCCAGTAAGTAAGTATGATGTGATTTTCGTAAAGTCAATTATCTTCTCTGAGTCTCAGTTTCCTCATCTGTAAAATGGAAGGAAAAAAGAAGTGTTTTTAGCAGTGCACACTCTTGTCAAGCAAAAGGTCATATTTATCAGTTCACATTTTTAGCATTTACATGTTTACACATTATAAAGTCAATGAAAATAATGAATTCTATTTTAATAAATAGATACATTTAAATTGGGAGAGGTGGTGGTGGAGGAGTTTGGGTGATGAATGCAGGCTCAGTTTAGCCTCATTTTTAAGAAATGTAAATCTAGGATTGCAGAACCCATCTAGTGCTCCCCAGAGAATGCTAGAGTTCTGAGAACACAGTGTGATAGCCACCGGGCTAGGAGATCTTGGATAACATCAGCTTCACCTGGGATCTTATTAGAAATGCAGAATCTCAGGCCCACCCCAGACCTGCCCTTCAACAAAATCCTCAAATGATTTGTTTTCCCATTAAGATTTGAAAAGTGTTGATTTGGAATGCTGTTTCTCAATGCTGGTTACACACAGGAATCACAAATAACTCCTCAAGCCTTAAGTCTCTTTAAACTAGAAGGATCTTGTTTTTCTAAAGTCCTACCCAGCCCTGAAATTCCACAATTTCCATACCTAGCTTAGTGACCTGGAGGTAGAATAAGATATTTTTGACAAATACACAACTAGTTTGATCATTTAGTTTGATTTTTAAAACATCTAGTGGTTGACAGATGAACTAGGTCATAAAGGAAGTCAGTATTTTAGATATGAGTGAGCCACATTTCTTATCTTTATTATATATCTAGATAATCCCTAGGACATTACAAATGACATCTTGATAAATGTATAGACTTTATCAGAGAGAAACATCTTCAATATGAAAGTTTTTTCCATGGTGAGAGGAATAGTTCTTGAGTGATCCCATTTTAGATTTTTTACTTTTATTTTTATTCTCATCTGAAAGTGGCTATCATAATTCAACATACTTCATTTCAACAGATCTACTTCCCTTGAAAATAATGCCTCTTTGCCTTTGGTCTAGCACACAATGTGGTGATGAACAGGGTTTACATGTTTCACTGTGGCTGTGGGAGTTGGTCTTTTTCCAATGAGGGCTGTCTTGCCAATCAGAGGAAGCAGTTGTAATTATCAGTCTTTTTGATATGGAAAAAGTTCTTACTCCTTTTCACTTATAAGTTCTGCTGTAAACTATACTTCAATACAGAGGCAGCCTATGAATTTGATAACATTTAAAGCCCCATGCCCCCACATTCTTTCCTTTTATAAAAATTGTATGTATTTAAAAATTGAACAGGAAGTGTGCTGACTAATGAAAACAGCTATTTTTACCTAAGCCAGAAAGCTATTTCCAGTAGAATTACTGTTGGCAAGATAAATGAACTTTTCTCTGGGGATGTCACTAACATGGTTAATACATGCTGTTGAATGTCTTCTGAAGCAGCATACAAGGTTTTGCTTGGATAAAAGGAACTGGGGTCTATCTATCAGGTTCAAGGGCAGGTGACAGTGGATTTTTCAGACTTGTCTTTTAATCTTAACTCTCAAATGGGTGAATAAAATATAATCTAACTACAAAATGAAAACTACCATATTTGATCGAATGGAAAATGTGAAAATTGGACCCCTCATTTGAAGAAAACCATGCCTTGGTGTTTGTGACACCAGATCTGTCTTTATTATGATGTTCCAAACATACTGTCTTTCACCAAGAAGGGAGTCAGTTACCATCTGGTTGTTGGATTACAAACTGGCCATGATCTTAAATAAATGAATGTCAGAAGGTTAAAAAAAAAGTAAAACTGTATCTTAAAAAACCAAAACCAGTATATATGAAAGCAATTCAAATGAAATTGACAGTATTATTCTGGTGATATCATGGAATGTTTCTGGCTGGTTTGGCTCAGTGGATTGAGCGTCGGCCTGCGAGCTAAGTGTCGCTGGTTCGATCTTCCAGTCAGGGCACATCAGAGAAGGAAAACTCTGACTCCAAAAACCTCCGCTGCCTTGCGGCATACCTCTTCAGGGGAAAGGCTAAGGGAGTAAACCCCGACAGAAAATCCGGAGCCAGAGTCCCTAAGGCGGTTTGACTTTGTAGTCAACACCGGCAACTCCTGCGGCGCACCTGAAGCCAAGCTGTATTGACTCGGTCTTTCCCTTGGACCCTTCAGCTGCTAAGAGAGGGGGGGTCTGCTGCATGGGCAACAGCAGACCCTCCATATCACCCTGCCCAGGCTCTGTAGCTTCAGCTTCACTGGAGAGGACACTCCAGCGTTGATTCAACACGGGAGGAGACAGATACCGTGTCACTCCCGAGTCGGACTGCACAGCCATTCTCGGCGGTGCAGATAGACTCTTAAGAAGCTACACCATCGTCTCTCGAGACGGACGGCTGCCGACGACGATCATGGAATGTTTGTTAGTGTGATTTTGGGAAGCGACCAAGCTCTGTCCAACAGCATTTATATATCCAATGACTTGTGTGTTAACATTTCTGGGTTTTTATTTGTTTATTTGTTTTTAAAATTATATTCAGTACCAAATACTGGGCATTCCTTTTTGTTGGGTGAATGAGATTTCAGTTGTGACAAAACCAAAGCTGCAGTCTAAGAGGCTGTATTCATATTTACTAAAAAGAATTAGTGTAAGGTCAGAGGGAAAACATGGGCTCTCTCTGCTCCTTGGGGGCTGAATGTAGATTCCCTTTTCTCTGTAGGAAGAGTGGGAGATAAAGCCTGCCTGGGAAGGCCTGAGGCACTTCAAGGGCTGGAACAGCTGGAGCTGTTTGTCCATCAAAGGAAATTGTAACCAAAACATTAAGGAAGAGGTATTTTTCAAGATGGGGATGAATCTGGCTGAGAATGACCACTCGTGTTCAGTTTAAACTTCTATGGATTCCTGTTGAGGGGCAGACTTTTGAATAATAAAATAACTGATCTAAACCATCTGTCTTGAAAACACTTTGCTTATCTAAAGGGGTTACATTATGTGGCATTAGGATAGTTGAATCTGCAACTCTGGTGTCTGTGTGAAGCAGGGGTCAGGTTATAAAATCTTAAAGTGAGAGCAGGCCTAAAGGCAATAACCCCCTAGGAGCTAATGAATCCTTATAGCAGAGATTAATATTAGACAGCCTTATGTTAGATTTACCAATAAGTAGAACAGTTTACCTGAGCTTGAGGGATGGCTCTGGGTTTCAGACAAAGAAAGAATTTTTTTGATAACTAAGGGGTATGATTAATAATAATAACACTTAGTGTTTCTACATATTTATTTGGTGGCTAAATATGGTTCTAGGAATTTTATATATACTCATATAATCCTTACAAAATTATGAAACAGGTGCCATTATTAGCCTTTTTTACAGATAAAAAAATTGAGGCACAGAAAAGTTAAAACAAATAATTGTCTAAAGTCACAGCCCCGTGTGATGAAGCCAGGATTAGAACCCAGCATACTGGCCTGAACCTGTTCTCTTAAGCATCTTTTATAGTGATGCAGGCATAAATACAACTGGAAGTTTGGGTCAGGAAAGAACCCATGAAGCAGAGAATTAGTGACTGCTCACTTGTAATATGCTGCATACACATACACATGCTCATACATACACACATGTAAACATATCCCCCACAGTATACATGTACCTACATGCATATAGTGATTGTAAAGGGGACACCTGGGTTTTGCCTTTGAAGAAATCCTGACTTTATTTTAGCATCTGAATGTTACTCCAGCAAGCCCAAATAGAAACAATGTGTCAGCACCATTGCTTTTATATTTTGTCTCATTTATGAATAATTTTTTAGCTTCACGCTAAAAAGAGGTTTAGAGCAAGAGTTCTGAAATGTGGTAATTTTTGCCTTAGCTATTTATAATTCACTTTTAAACAGATAATTAAAGGTACCTTTAAAAGACAGAACTAACATGAGAATTTGGTAGATGATTTGATCTGATGGTATAGAGTCAGATCAAAGAAAATACAGAGGCTTTTCAGTCTGAATTAGGTAATATTGTCATTTTTACCTGCTGCCCTCTGAGGCAGTCCCGAACTCAATACCTTGCACTGTTTCAATAGCAACAGCTGTGGAAAAGTTGGGACGATCTGGCCCTTGGTCTTGTTTGTGGCCACACCTTGTTTAAGGATGATGCCTGGAGAGGTACTAACCTGTCTAAACTGCTGTGGGGAGCAGTTGCCTTACTTGGACTTGTTTGGTGCTCTTATGGATGGAATGTTTGTATCCTTCCCAAACTCATATGTTGAAATCCTAACCACCAATGTGATGGTATTAGGAGGTGGGGCCTTTGGAAGGTAATTAGGTTATGAGAGTAGAGCCCTCATTAATGGGATTCATGTCCTTATAAAGGAGACCCCAGGGAACTCTCAGGCCCTCTCTCTGCAAACGAGGACACAGTGCGAAAAGGGCCCTCTGTGAACCAGGGAGCAGGTTTTACCAGACACTGAATCTGCCAGTGCCCTGATTTTGGATTTCCCAGCCTTCAGAACCATAAGAAATAAATGTTCATTGTTTAAGCCACTCACTCTATAAGATTTTTGTTATAGCAGCCAGAACAGACTAAGACAGGTGCCAAGGATCAGAATGCTACCCAGACAAGTGGAGCAAACATGGGGACCTCTTTGGAAGAACATAGGAGCACCTCACTGAACCAAGAGTAAGAAGTCAGCCACTGTCCCCTTCCCTGTCCCTCTCACAGGCCGTGTGTTGTCACATCTCTGCTTCTCTCTCTGCCTATATAATTGTTCCCTATTTTTGCAAAATGGCTCTTTCTTCTTTGTACATACTTGACCTGACTCTAGCTTTATATCATCTTAGGTGCATGTCAGAGTCTGACCTGACGCTAAATTTCAATTCAGAATCATGAAAGAGAATCTGATGTGTGGGTTAAGTGTCTACTCTTGGTTCAATTAGCTGTGACTATAAGTATGTGAGCATGACCACCTGCTGCCTGCCTAGTAAGCTTGTTGGTGCAGACTCTGAGAAATGGGATGTGGGCAGAGAAGGAGATGGGAGAGATTAACTAAGAGAAAATTATTTAGACACCTATAATACAGCAGTGTTTTTCCTTACATATATTGCTTGAATGTTCCAAGTCTTAAGAGCAGGTTTGTATCAATGGAATCATTCTAAATTAGTACCTGAATTTTGAGGCACAGAAAAATTGAAACAATTGTCTAACGTCACAGCCCCATGTGGTAGAGCTGCAACTAGCACCCAGTAGTCTGCCCCTGAGCCTGTTCTCTTAAGCATCTTGGGCCATGGTGGCAGGCAAGAAGAAACCAGGAGGAGCAGTTTGGACCAGAGAAAGAAACTTGAAGCTAGGAGGATTTGTGACTGTTCACTTGTAAATTTCCACATATACATGCACATACACACAGATGTACACACTATTGTACCTATACACATTCTCAATCTGAGCCTTGCTGATGTTGAAACCCTTCCCTCAAATATTTCTGGGCATCCCTAAGAGGTGTCCTACCTGTGTCCAGGGGTCCAGGTTGCTCTGACTTTGAACTCTGCCATACCAATTAGTGCTACTTGTGGCTCCAGCTGGTTTTGCTCATTCTGCAAGGGCCGTTGTCTTATGACCCTTGTTGATTCATCCTGGCCACTAATGCCATCAACTCCCTCCATGGCATAGAGGGGAAAATGCTTTCTCCTTTTTGTGTCTCATACAATTGGTTAAGTCACAGAAAATAGATCTCCATAGTTCATTAATCCACTTGAAATCAATTTTGAACAATTTTTTACTTGCATCATACAGAGAATACTTTATAAATACAGAGAATACTTTATATTTTTGTTTTAGAATTAGCAGTTGGAGTACATATTTAACTATTTATAGATTTATATAAGTTGGATTTAAAAACAAATTAATAATAAGTTTATTCTTAGAGTTTAGAAAGGACAAAATTTATTTCAAATCACTATAGTCAGTTTTCTCTGCTTTTTAATGAAATTTCTATCTGAGGTTGATATATTCATGAAACCACTTGTACTTCCTCACCACTAAGCTCAGGGTGGTAGCTGTGGTAGTGTTAGTGGGCTTGCTTCTTTAGGAACTAGAGAGACTTGCTTGACAGAACAAGCTAACAGTAGTAAAGCCTGGAGTGAAGCAGACAGTCCCTGGCCCAAGTACATTCTGTGAATATGTGGTCTAGGGTGGGAGGGGATTATGCTCTGACCATAGCTCAGTTACCGAAAGCAGAGCAGCTGTCTCAGTTTCTACAGCTCAGAGACCATGTTTCCCAAACTGTCCTGATGGAAGAATAATCAAAGGTGCTTGGAAGACAGATGGCTCCCCAGGCCTCTCTCCTGGAGCTTTGGATTCCATAGGGTATGGGGTGATGCAGGGGAATTTGTATTACTAAGAACTTTGAGTAATTATTTTCATCAAGAACTTTGGGTAAACACTTTATTTTGAAACACCCACCTTTTCTTCCTTTTGTTCCCATTAAATTCTTCTAAAATCACATTACCACATGATTGTTACAGTTATTGATGCTCTTACGTTTGGAAGGGTTTTCTGAGTTGCTAACCTCATTCCCACCATTCATTTTACACACCATCATCAATTCTTTTGGAAGTTTTCTGCTCTGATAATTATTTTCCTATGTAAAGAATACCAAGGCTGCTCTGTTGCCTATAGAATTAAGTCAGATTCCTCAGCCTGGGACTTATGGAACTCTATAAATTGGTCCCAATCTGTCTTTCCAAATTCTTTCTTATATCCTAGGATTCAGCCAGGTGTGGGCATTTGGTTTCCCCTGTAAATATTCTTTAACATCCTGACTGTTTGCCTTGGCTTATATTGTTCTTTCTGCCTAGGCTATTCTTTTTTTTTTTTTTTTTTTTTTATCTACGTATGCCCATATCTTATCTATCTTTCAGGGGCAAGCTCAAATGATACCTCATCTCTGAAGTGTAACATCACTTGATCAGAGAATAAGAATTTATTGACTACTAACTGTATGTAGGACAGTGTCCTGAATACTTGGTATGTTTGTCTCATTTAATTCTCAAAATAATCTCATGAGAGAATTTTTCCTCCTCTGGATCTTATCCCCGTAGTACAGTAACTGCTGATTTACTCAGATTTTATATTTGTGAATGCACTTACTTGCAAAAATTTATTTGTAACCTCATAACCAATACCTGTGGCACTTTTGGGGTCATTCTTGGACATGTGTGGAGTGCTGAAAAATTCTAGTCGCTCAATGCACATGTTCCCAGCTGAGGTGGAATGAGGTGGCACTCTGCCTTGTTGTTTCAGCTCTCAGACTGTAAACATGTGTCCTTTTCTCAGTCTATTTAGTGCTCTATATTTTGCATTTTTGTGGGAGTTTTCTTGTAGTAATTTTGCTGTTTAAAATGGCCCCAAGCACAGTGCTGAAATTTTTCTAGGCATGAGAACGCTGTGATGTGCCTTCTAGAGAAGACACATGTGTTAGGTAAGCTTTGTTCAGGCATGAGTTATAGTCTGTTGGCTATGAATTTAGTGTTAATGAATCAGCAATATAGTCCATCCAAAAAAGGGGAATTTCACTGACCTGTATGTGAGTCTGCTTTGGAAAGTGCTAAAGTAACATCTCCAGTGTGTGATGAAGTTTTGGAAAAGTCAGAAAAGCAGCTGAAGTTGTGGGTTCATGAGATGATTACCCGTAAGAAAAGCATAGAGGACGGCATTGTTGTGAGGATGAAAGCCAAAGAGATTTACCGTCTTGTTACCCAAGGTCAGAAAAATGTTAAACCCTTCTTGGCTAGTGTTATCTTGGCTGGTTCACACATTCCAAAAAGCAATGTGGTCTGTAAAATGTGAAATTTACAGGAAAGGCAGGTTCTGCAGATCAAGAGGCTGCAAAAGAGTTTTAAAAATACATGCTAAGTATTATACAGGAAAATGGTAACCTCGTAGACAGACTTGTTTTACCAAGAAGGTGGCAAGTGTATCTACATAATGTACGTGGCATTCCAGCTGATGAAAAAGTTGTGACCAAAGGCTCACAGGAAACTAACACTGTATTTCCCCTAAGAGCAATAGTTTAGTATTTGCTAAGTCATTGTTTGCAGCAACTTTATAACTGCTACAGATAATAACATTATATAACACAACTGCTAATTTGTTTATAAAATTGATTACTTTCTACCTTGTAGTATGAATATTTTATTGTGTACCAAACTCCCTGTAGTACTATTTTATAAACTCTTTGAGGGAATGATCCAGTCATCATTCATTCAAGCAACAGTTTTTAGTGTTTATTATGAGACTCTCAGAGGCAGTAAATAAAATTTTGTCTCTGTTCTCAGGTAGTCTAGTGGTAGAGACAAACAAGTAAAGAGATGGGTGTCAAAATAAGTCTGAAAGGCACAAAAGGCTGGATGTGATTCATAAAGATTCATAAAGGATTACACGTAACTCACAGTCTAGGCATAGAATGAATGGTCCTGCCACTTAAATATGCTCTTTTTATTTTAAAGTATATTTTATTGATTATGTTGTTAGAGTAGTCCCAATTTCTTTCCTTTTTGCTCCTCTCCACCCAGTTCCCCCTTCCCTCCAGCAATCCTACCCCACTTAGTTCATGTCCTTGGGGCATGCATATAAGTTCTTTGGCTTCACCCTTTCCTATATTATTCTTAACTTCCTCTGTCTTTTTTGTATTTACCAATTATGCTTCTTAACCCCTGCACCATATCCTCATTTCTTCCCCTCCACCCTCCCAGCTGATAACCCTCCAAATGATCCCCATACCTATGATTCTGTTCCTATTCTGGATTGCTTAGTTAGATTTATTTTTTTTATATTAAGTTGTTGATAGTTGTGAGTTTGTTGTCATTTTAGTGTTCATAGTTTTGATCTTCTTTTTCTTAAGTAAGTCCCTTTGACATTTCATATAATAATGGCTTGGTGATGATGAACTCCTTTAGCTTTACCTTGTCTGGGAAGCACTTCATCTGCCCTTCCATTCCAAATGATAGCTTCGCTGGATAGAGTAATCCTGGTTGCAGGTTGCCTTTCATCGCATTGAATACTGCTTGCCAGTCCCTTTCTGCCTGCAAAGTGTCCTCTGAGAAATCAGCTGATAGTTGTATAGGCACCTGCCCTGTAGGCAACGCTCCACCTCTCTCTTGCTCTTTCACCTTTGGCATCTCAATCACAATGTGTCCTGGTGTGGTCCCCTCTGGGTCCAGCTTGCTCGGGACCCTCTGTGCTTCCCAGACCTGTATGTCCATCTCCTTTGCAAAATTTGGGAAGTTGTCCTAATTTTTTTCAATTCTTGCTTCCTCATTCTGCACTGGTTGACTGTTTTTTTCTTTCTTATGTTCCAAATCATTGATTTGAACCACAGTTTCCTTCCCTTCACAATTGGTTTTGTGTGGATTTTCCTTCATTTCACTTAGCATAGCCTTCACTTCTTCTCTTATGTGTTTGCCATACTCAAGCATATCTGTCAAGCTTGTGAGCATCTTTATCACCAGTGTTTTGAATTCTGCACTTGTTACATTACCTATCTCCTCATCTGTTAGGTTGGCTATCTCGTTGCTTAATTCTCCCACTGGAACCTTGATCCATTCCCCCTTCTCTGTCTCCTCATTATGACAGGCTCCTGTGTTGGTTTCCCTCTGTGTCCCAGGTAGAGCTGTCACTCCTCTTACATTGTAAGGGGCAGAGGCTTAGGGATTCACCAGTACAGGGCGACCTGTTTTACCACGTTGTGGCACTGTATGTGGGGGAGGGATCCGAGAAGGAACAATGTCACCTGCCTACCACTCGCCGCTTTTCCAGGCATCTCTCCCACTTCCGCAGCAGACTGGCGCCCCTCTAGCTGTTGCCCTGGACGTCATTCCCAGAGTGGGTGGATCTGCGGACATTCTAGGACTGTGGAGGCCCTTTAAAAAAGTGGACTCTGCTTAAAGTCTGGCAGTTTCTGCCTCCACCTAAGCCCCATTGGTCTGCATAGTCAGAAGCAATGAGGCTTCATTTTCCCGGGTGCCGGGACAGTGAGCTGCGTGGTCCGGTGTGGAGCTGGGAACATTCCCCAGGTGTTTCTCTGGACTTTTTAAAATGTGTGACTGAGCTTTCCACCAGCCTGCCGCTGCTGCCACTGCTGCCGTCACCACACTGCATCCTCTCCACCCCGGCTCTGCTCCTCCTACCTGTCTGGATGATTATTTCTTCTTGATATCTTTGTTTGCTGGACTTACATGCAGTTTGACTTTCTGGAACTTCTGGTTGTTTCTAGTTTAGAGGTAGTTGTATTCCTTCTTAGTTGTGGAGGGAGACGCAGCATGTCTGCCTACATCTCCATCTTGGCTGGAAGTGTAAATACACTCTTAATGCAGGCTCTGCCATTTATTTGATTAAGTCTTTGCCTCTTATTAACTCTGATTCGCTATCTATATCTGTGCTTCTGTCTTCATCTCCATCTCTACCTCTCTCTATCTCTTTAATTTTCTGAACCCCTATAATAATTAAAGTGTGGTTTTAGTAAATATCAAGACTGGTTTACATTTTTACTATAACTAACATGCATTGTTAAGCTTCAAGAGGTACATTGTTCTTCTTAGGTCTTGTAATATGAGAATTGTACAGGCTCTGCCTCGCAAAGTTGCCAGCACATGATATAAGAAGGCAGCACAGACAAGGGCAGAGCCCATAAGACTGGCTGCACTGCCAGAAAATTGGCTGTCCAGTGCATCACAGATAGCAACGGTTGGATGCTAAATCCACACACACATGCTGTTCCGCACAAGGCAAGGATGGTACCAGCATGAGTGGTGAGCAACCTCAGTGTGTCATTGTTTAACCACACCAACCCTAACTAATAAATGTGGCTTGGACCAAGACTTTATGGTCAGATAACAAACGAGTTATGTTTTCTTTTCTATTTTGGCAAGAATTAGAAACAATTAGTGATATTCACTAATTCCAGATACTTCTGCTAGTCTTTTTGGATAAAGACTTTAATGTATTTGTTAGAAGAATTCTGGCTGGTGTCCAATGAAGGCTGCATTATTAAGCCATTTCTTTTATCTTTTAAAGGAGGAAATTGGACAGAAACATCAATTTTAGGGGACACAAATGGGAATAAAAATGAAATGGAGTCTGGGTTAGCCTTCAGGATTATTCTTCTCAGACTTTTCTTCTATGGATTTTAGACTCATCTATGATCTGATTCCTAGATGCTGCCAGACTCCTCTTTTCAGTGACTCTTCCATTTTCCTCTGCTCCTCAGGCTGCTGAGCAGCCCCTCTGTGGCTGCCCTTGTCCTTGTGGTCAGTGAAAAGACTACAGTAGGTTAGGCTCTTACTGTTACGCTGTATGCTTCAAAGCTAATATGACCTGGACCCTGATCTGAAGGGGTTTATTGTCTGTAATGGGAAGACACATGAATAAAGTGATTATATGCTTTGTTATGAGTAGAGAAATCTATAAAACATTGTAAGAACAGCAGAGTGGGTGAATGAAGGACAACAGACATGAGTGCTCCATCCTACCTGGAGAAACATCTCAAGCTGCCCAGAAATGCCTCCCTCCCCTTGGCTTTGAGTTGTCTCTCAATATCTCTTTCTTGCTCTGCCTGGTTCCCTAGAGCTTTGGTTCTTTGGAAAGGCTCCCTCACTTCTGCTCTATCTCTGCCCTGGTTGGCCTCTCTGAGGCACATTCCAGAGCCACATGTGGAAGCTGATTCTTTCCTTGTGTGAAGATGGCCTTTTCTTCATTGCTCCAGGCTTGGATTTGGGACTCCTCTCACTTCGTGGCTCACGCAGTACAAGTCTGTTTGTTTCCCACGTATAATAGTACCTCCTCAAAAGGATTATCAACTCCTGAGGGCAGGGCTATGCCATTTACTTCCTTAATTTATCTCTCATAAAATCCAAAATAATTTTGAGGTCGTATAAGTTTCTCCACAATAATTTTTAAAATTATGGCCTCAGTAGTTGCATGCCAATCAATCATACATACAGAATCTGTTGAAAGCCAATAATGCAGAGAGGGGTGGTCTGTGGAGATTTGTCAACCAGAAATTATTGTATTTCAAGGCTGATTATTTTTCTTTTGGCTCTGTAAAGATACCTCTTGAGTTTCAGAAAACAAACCATCTAATTTCACATGCCCAGTGGTTTGCACACAGTGTCCATTTTGAACAGACTGTCAAAAATAATGTGGTATTTCATCATCTACTGACACAGTAGAAGTGAAAGGAAAAACTTTCATGACATTTGATATTTCAAATCAGGATTCTGGAGAGATGGAAGACAGCTCAGAGTCAAATGCTGTTCCCTCCATCTGACTTTGGCTTCTGGGGAAAGGAGATAGAATTCACGTCTTTCAAAAATATTTTCCTGTATTGTGCCTTCTGTGCTAAAGACTTTGTATTATTCCCTTCAAGTATTTCTGTGACCTGTCAATTATCTAAGCCCTTTTTTCTCCACCCTGTAGAGATTATGAATTTCCCTGTGTTTCATCTTTTCATATGCATGTGCATGTGCATGCGGTACTCTTAGTTTTTCACCTACCATCAGTACCCCATAAGGGTACAGGTCAGGTTAAAATTAGAGCTATTTAAAATATTTTTTCATGGTTGTAATAAAATTTATGCTGAAGAAAGGATTAAAATTATTGCTTGCAATGTGGCATTCCCTATTGGTAATTTGAAAAGCATATGAATTACACATTTTTTCTTCCTAGTAAGAGAGAAACAGTTTATTTTGTATATAATCCTTAATTAATTTTTTTTTCTGTGAATAGGGCCCCTTAATAAAATATAAGATGGTTTATTACCCATATTTTATATATTTCTCTATTGTTGGGCTCCCTCCTCAACTCAACCACGATGTTCTTTTTTCTGTCTCTCTCTCTCCTTAACCTAATTCTCTCATGTGAAAACTACCCAGGGTCTCCTAAAATATGGTATTTCATATGCATTGCTTCATCCTTGCACTGCTTTCACCCGGAGAGCAAGGAGTATTCTTCCTGGAACTTAATTCAAAGCTTCACTGCTGTTCTATGGGACACACCCTTCATTTTCTCCAGCAGTTATTTTAAGAGAGTAAAATCAAGTTTGTTACAGAGCAAGGAAGCATTTTCCAGAGTGTCCCTGGGTATTCAACTTCAGCAAGTTACAACATAAAAGAGACTCTGTGGTCATGTAAGTTTGTACACATGGAGTACTCTATTCCCTTTTGGGGATTTCCAATGCCAATATTGGAATATAATAAAGCCTCTGATAAATCCTGCCTTTGACAATTGCCCATTTCCTTGTCATTTCTGCAATGTATTTGATCATTGAGCCCCTTTTATTCCTGTAGCACATTTTATCACCTGGCAAAACATACTTTGGGAGATACTGGGAAAAGAATTAGGAAATATAGTTCGACAACCTGAATAAATTGCAGGCATGCAATAGCTTACTCTTATATCTGGCTTTTCAGGTCCTATTTGTTTCACCAGTGAATTTTAAGCTCTATGGTGGCAAGGACTTTTACCAGTTTATGTCATATCACTGCCAAATCTCCAGTGTTACATAACAGGGCCTGCTATGTATTTGCACTCAACAATCATCTGCTAACTGGGAGAAGGCATGCATCTGTGGAACACAGACACCATGACCTAGTTAGCTCGGTCCCAGATGTGGCCCTAGTTTTAGAGTGAAACTGAACTTTATCAGTTGCCTGAATTCTTTAACCAGTTGTTTCTTCTCCTAATTTTAACAAAACTTTCAAAATTCTTCATTTTTAGTAGCTGTGTGGCACATATTTATTCTATTCATAACTTCCTATCATATTTGGACAAGTCTTTCTGTGTATTTGGGAAAATTCCTTTGTTATGAGGCTTGTTTCCCAACGTAGAAGTCAACACTCAAATATCCAGGCTCTCTTGTAGAGATGCATGACAAACATAAGGATAAAGTGTTGTGGGGAAATAGGCATAGTTGTGGAGAAAGTGGTCCAGCTGAGGTCAGTTTCTGGTGTTGAAAAGAGCATTGCTAAGGCCTTCATGTCAAGTGGTATGGATTGCTCTGGGGTGGCTGTAGCACAGCAGCAATAGACTCATCAGGCCAGATCTACAGGGTGGTATGAGTCTTGGACCTGGAACCTTAACCAAGAGTCTGGTTCTCCAGGCCCAGAACCTAATTCAAGTATGTTTAAATGTTGTTGCTAAGGGCACCTTCTGCCATAGAATATGGCATCTATGCTATAATACTACAGGTCTCAAATTCTCATTTCAGAAGTCTTTCTCTCTTTTTGCCAAAGATTTCTATACTTTATAGCTGCCCACACTGTTTTCACTCACCTCCATTGGTTAATTATATACACACATACACATACATTCTTCCTTTGCTTCTTTCATTGCCTGTTTTTCTAGGTTTGGTCACTTGTATAGGACTTTCCTCTTCTGAAAGACAATGTTCATTATTTGATTTTTATAGTGGGTCTTTTAATTTTCTTTTGATTACTGAGACACACTAAAAGATTCCTAATCCTTCCTAAATTATTTCTTACTGTGCCTCTCTTGCACTCCAGAGATTCTTTTTCATTGAAATGGTCATGCTCAGTAATTGAAAGATTGTTTCCCCATAGTTGGAATCATCTGAGTTAAACTTCAATAATTTAGTTTAACATCTGAGTCATCATATCTGTCAAACACAACAGGGAATGGAATAAAAAGACACTGTTAGGTCTGGCTATTAGTAAGAAAGACCCAAAGTAACCATTATTTAAATAAGAAAGACATGTATTTTTCCTTGAAAGACAAGTCTAGAAGTAGGCTATTGAGGATAGTATGGTGACTCCATGGTTATCAAGGACCACTGTCCTTTCTGCTCTACTACCCTTAGTAAGGCTTCCACCTCCAAGGTAACTTCCTGCTCACAAGATGCTTGCAATAGCTATTGCCTTCTCATCCTCCCTCTTATTTGGGTCAATCCACTTTTTAAGAAATCACACTCAGTGACTTTCACTCATATGTCTTTGGCCATTTCTATCTATAAGAGATGCTTAGAAATGTAGTTTTATATTTGGGCAAATTATCACACTCAATGATGCTCTGTTCTCATACAAAGGAAAAAGGAGGGAACGTATATTAGAAAAACAATTAATAGACTTCGAAGATTAAAAAAAAAGTATTGTTTTCCAGAAGATGCTATTGACTATAAATCCAGTGTAACAGTGTTGTGAAGATTTATCATAAAACACATCTTTTGTAGTAAACAATTATGGCTCAATTCTTTTTATTTGGAGGAATTTCCAGGAATTTGTGCGGTCTCATGGGCCAGAAGGTGGACACAAAATACCTGCATTTCCAGCCACTATAAGCAATTTTGCCCTCTGGAATCAAAGCCACTCTGAGATGATGGTATAACTTGTGATATGCTTTTAAAAGAAAGCATGAAATTCAAAGTATTCTCCAAATGTAGCTTTTTAAGAATTCTCTAAAACAAGTAACTTCTGAGAACAGATTCACAATTCAAGGAATTTTAAGCTTTTATAAAATATTTTCATCTTTTGAACCTAAAACAGAGCATATTTCTCTGGACTCATTATGAAAACCAAATCATGATCACAATTACAGAAAATAGTTTTATTATTTCTTCATGTTCTTTGGTAATTAATGGGAGGTCAGGGTAATTAAATTTAGAGAAGGATCTGCTCAAGATAAAGACAAGTGATGTAGAGAAGAAATAGTCTAACTGATGTTGTCTTGTATAAAGTATGTTGGCATAAGCTTTCTTTTGGCAGTTTTCAAGTGACAAGTTCAAAGCTTAAAACCATGAACAGGCTCTTGGGTTTAAAGCCTATGGAATATTATCTCTAATGACTTAATAAGGAAGTACCAGATTTCAATCCAGTGATTCTCTTGAACACTTCTGTGATATAATTACACATTTTCTTATTGTTTATTTATATAATTCATCAAAAGTCAGCTTAAAGGCACTCATAGCACCCAGGTATTCAAGAGTCAGAACATTGAGCCTTTTTTCCAAGGTTATTTATTTGAACTAATAACAAAGAATTCAGACTTAGCAAAATACTGTACACTTCTTGCCTTCTCTCCTCCTTCCTCCCACATAATAAACAACTGGTTCTACTCAGCCAGTCTTATCTGACCATGACCACCTTCCTTTCCCCTCCTTTTGTATAAAAAGAAGACACAGTGATGACTGTTTTATAGATAACTGAGAACACTGGGTTTTACTGAAATGGAGAAAGAATGATATCAGTCAGGGGACTGTGCTTCTATGCTCCATTTTAATAAATGGAAACATAGTAGCATCATGCTGTGAGAGAAGGTAAGCTTCCAAACAGGCTAGTGATTGTGCGATGGTCAGTATTTGGTGGATCAAGGTGTGCCTGGAGTTGAGTTAGCATGGAGGAGGTTGGGTACAGCAGTGACTGGCTGTATTCACATAACAATCATGCTACAGGGCTATAAACAAGAACTGTTTTTTTTTTTCTCAGGCAGATGTTTAATTAGCCCAGTTTTTCTTGCTACTCTTGGAGGTATACAAAGAATACCTCAGGTGCTGGAGAAGCAAAATATTCTTTCATCATCACTGGTGAATTTTCCATTCAAATACAGCCAAAGCTTAGCTGAAGTGGAGGACTTATTCATTTACCCAAGCATTCAGATTTAGGGCTATCTGTGAAACTGTTCCTTTGTGTGGTTTAGATACATCTGTGTAATAATAGAGCTCCAATAGCAGTGTGGTGAGACAGTAGAAAGAAGAGAGGGCTTGATGCTGGAGGGAATGTGGCTATATGTACATACAGGGTGGTAGGTGAATTAGTGGTTTTCTCTGTGCTTCTGGCCAAAAGGAAGAGAGAGTAGAAGATGCAGCTTTAACTCTGTCATGGTAAAACAGGCTTGTGACAACTGACGCCACCCCTCACAGGTCTGAAAAATCAGACTCTATATGCTTTAGGAATGTGCCTTGGTAAATTCCATTTATTTTATTCCTTTATTGTTTTTCTAATTTGCAAAGAAAAAGATATAAACAATAGGTGCTCTAAAGCACTTTCAAAGGAAAGAAACCATTCTCAAGACATTTTAAAGAGGTACATAAAAGAGCAACAAAATTTTTATAGTATGCATTTTATTCAAAAATTTTACTTGAAGTCATCTAATAAATATGTCAAGATAAGCAGTAATTTTTTTGTTTAAAATTAAAATTAATTTGCCTGTTTACTCAAACTCTAAATTATGTAGGAGGAAAAACCTGGAGCTTAAATTATCCAGTTTTGGAGGGAATTTCTTCATTCATGAAGCAATTTCAACAAGGCACCCACAATTTTTTAAACTATTGAAATGAATTAAAGCCAAAGATGAAGCCAGAGTAGTCACTCTGAGTATAATTCTGGTTCTGGCCTCCAGTTTTTTTTTCTTCTTGAGCTTAGATACTGGCTTAGTACCACAGACAATCTAGTGATGGAGAAAATTGACATTAGTAGCATGATAAGGCATTTGGAGGACCAAGATCATTAAACTATAAAGTACTTCAGAATGTGGGAGAGCAGTAAGAAACTTAAAGTGTGAGATGATGTATTACATTGGCTTGGAAGCTATAATAAAATGATTGATGATGATGAAGGTTGAGCTAGGCACAACTATCTGCAATTTCTTTTTTCTAAAATACTTTAGGATAGTGTATTTTGGGGTAAGCCATTCTTATTCTTATAAAATTAAAATTTTTATTTTGGTTTGATTGGCATGCTTCTTGATAACATTAACATGACCTGTTTTTCTGTGTGTGTGTGTAATGTATACATATTTCTTTTTCATGCACAGAAAGTTTATGCACAGAAGTCATATAGAAGATGTCAAAGCCACAAAATCCTCATTTCCAAATAGAAAATCATGCCGGGATCTGGAAGATAAAAACAAAAACAAAAATATTACAAAGTAGAAGTAGGAATGTCTGGCATATAGTAGACACTTAATAAATAATTGTTGAATTAATAAATTAGAAAAACTTCTTCATTAGAAGATCTTTATTATTCTACAGAGTGTTGTATTAGTGAAAAAACGTGACAGCATACAGTAACAACTTTTTCTATAAAATGTCATTCTTACACTACCCTTGGGAAATGAGTAGGTCAGGTGTCATGAGGGAATTACAATTTGGAGTTTGAAAAGAGTTGCTTAGAACTGGTAACTGGCAAGGTCAAGACATGGCCTCATGGCCTCAGTTGGATGATTTTAAATTCTATGCATTTTGCCACCTTTGTTTCTGGTGTGTGTGTGTGTGTGTGTGTACATTAAGGTGCCCTAGTTTTCAGTGACTGTTACTACTATGGTCTGACTATGTTCACGCAAAATTCATATGTTGAAAATTAACACTCAAGGTGATGGTAGTTACACAACAGAATACTACTCGACCTTATAAAAGAAGAACATTTTACCCTTTGTGACAGTATGGGTGGACCTAAAGAACATTGTGCTAAGTGAAATAAGCCAGTCAGAGAAAGAAAAATACCATATGATTTTACTCATATGTGGCATCTAATAAACAAACTGAACCAGCGAGGACAATGGGGACAGACTCACAGATGGAGTGTTGATGACAGCTATGAGGTGTGGGGAGAAGTTAGGGGTTGGAGGAATTGAACAAAAAGGGAAAAGAACTCATGGACATGGCAACAGTGTAATGACTGATGAGGGTAGGGAACATAAGGGGACTAGGTGGTTATGAAAAAATATAATAAAGATATAAAAATAAGAACAAAAAAGAAAAAAATTTTAACACTCACAGTGATGGTATTAGGAGGGGGGGCCTTTGAGAGGTGATTAGGCCTTGAGGGCAGAGCCCTCATAGATAGGATTAGTGGCCTTATAAAAAGAGTTCTGAGAGAGTTCCCTTACCCTTCTCCTTGTGAAGACACAAGGATAAGTCTGTGACCCAGAAGAGAGCCCTCAGCTAATTATGCTGAAACCCTGATCTCAGACTTCAGCCTCCATTACCATGAGAAATAAATTTCCATTGTTTATAAGCTACGCAGTCTATACTCTTTTGTTATAGAAGCCTGAACAGCCTATGGTAACTCCCTAACTACAGTGCAAACCAATCAAGTCATTGTTGTCAGGCCACATGCTTATCGGATTTATATTTTTTCACGTTTCCCAACTCTCCCTTTTTTCTCTCACTTTGTAATATCCACCCTATGTCACATTACTCATTCTGGAATAGTCACTAAAAAAGAAACTCTTTGAAATGAGAAAGGTGATGATAAAAGAGAGACAAGCTTTAGTGAAAAACTGCAGCTCCATTGTCTTTGTGTTGGAGAACTTTTTTAGGGTAGATGTCCATCTTCTGTATCTGTACTTTTACACATGCGCATCACATTTCAGAAGGACAAGAGTGAGCTTAAAAAAATAAACATTTGAGCTTTCACTCCTCCCTTCTGTGATGGGCTCTTAACATTTTATGTAGAAGTGGCCAGTAGAACAAGCAGGACAAAGAGGTAGCAAGGAGTTTCTCGATAGAAGCAGCAGCTAAAGAACTAAAACAAACTCACACACCAGGGTTATGTTGTTCCGGGACATTGGAGAAAATAGCTGAGGTGGAGAGGTCCCTATTTAACCAAGAAGAGGCTCTGCCTGGTCTCTTCTTTTTGCATGCTGTCAGTAGAGCATACTCTGTTTTCAAATGATGATTCTCCTTCTCCCTTCATTGTCATGCATTTGTTTAAGAGGTAAGCTCTGTAGATACATTGTACTCTTAACCTTTTCTTCAATCCAGGAGTTGACCACAGGGCGAATGCAGTAACATTTTCTGTTTATGTAATAATTGTACCTGAGAACCATTTCTGCTTTGGAGATAACTCAGCAAAATGTCAGTCTCCATCTGCTGTTCTTCAACAGAAAGAGCTGAAGTGCTCACTGTCTTGGGTGCTCCTGCCTCTAAAAGGAAGGACTGGGAGGAGCTTCTGATTCCATTTTGGGGACCTGGCACATGGGAGGGTTGCCTGAACTCCCGAAGGCCCATGTGAACAGGAACATGTGGCCTCCTTACTTGTACTATTGAGGAGCAAAAGAGTCCAAGAACACCCCTCAGTCACAGTCTTCTCAGGGAAGTAGTGAAAGACATTTCCTGTCACATGGGCTTCTTTACTTTTTGTCATGGCACCTTGATCCCCTGGCCATAAGAGACTGAAGAAGGCACTGGATGCACTAATCTAACAAGGGCACTCATATATACACTGGATAAAAGAGATCTCATGACCTCTGAGTGAGCCAGGCTCCTTCATGAATATCAACTACAATCTTCTCTGGGGGAGTTTTAATGGCACACACACTCACACACTCATGGCAGTGAAAAAAAGAGAGTAGGAGAGGAGCAAGTAGACATAGCAACTGAGTTAAAAGACTTCAGAGCTGGAGAGCCCATTATGGGGCTGGGACCCCTTGCTCCACAAGGGGACCTCTGCAGCTGAGATACCTCTTCAACTTCTAAACTACAGCTCCTACCAGTGTCAATGTGGCTTCTTCTCTATTCCTTAGTTGCAGAACTTCTATTCAGCTAGTCTTCAGGAGGTTCTCAGTGATGGTCGTTCTGCATTTTGTTGTCATTCTGATGTGGTTGTGGGAACAAGTGAGCACAGCATTTACTTTTGCCATCATCTTGACTGGAAGTGCTGCCACAGTAGTCTGAGCAGTGATGAGCCAATGTTTCCATTCTAGATTTGCATTTTTTAATTCAAGGGCTGTGTTTAGGTATGATGCACATGCAATAAACTACACACACTTAATGTATAAAATATGATAGGTTTTGACACATGTATATACCTGTAAGATTATCATCATGGTCAAGATAACAAGGTCCATTTCTCTCAGAAGCTTCCCCTTTGAAATCCCTCTCTCTCACTTTAATATGCTTTGTGCCACTACAGAGTAATTTGCATTTTTCAGAATTTTATATTAGTGGAATCATACAGCATGTATCCTTCTTGCCTGCCATTTTCATGCAGCATAATTATTTTGAGATTCATTCATGTTGTTGCATGTGGTCATTCCTTTTTATTGTTGGGTATTATGCCTTATATGGCTAAACTACAGCTTTTGTTCTTTTTGAAATCCATTTGCTCATTGATGCAGGTTTAGTTCTTTTTCTTGCTCTTTGCTATTACAAATAAAACTGCTATGAACATTTGAATACAAATCTTTGTATGGGTATGTGCAACTTCACATGTTTATTTGCCTCAATATATCTTAATATTTCATGAATTAAAGAATAAATAAAAAAGAAAATTAGGGAGTATTTTAAACTGAATAAAAGTAAAACTAAATATTACAATTTGTGGGATGGTGTTTAATCATTATTAGTGGGGCATTTATAGCACTAAACAGCTGTAAGAGAAAATAAGAATATTCTTAAATTAGTGACCTCAGTTTATACATTAAGAAACTGTGGGGGAAAAAGAGCAAATAAAATCCAAGGTATGGAAAAGAAATAAAGTAATAAAATTCAGAGCAGAAATCAATGAGATTGAAAACAGAAAAACAATAGAGAAAAATCAATGAAACCAAAAGTTAGTTATTTGAAAGCACACATTACCAATATCAGAAATGAAAGAAGTAACATTAGTAAAGACTCTACAGTTATTAAAAAGATAATGAAGAATAATATAAACAACTTTATGCCAAGAAATTTGACAACTTAGATGAAAAGAATCAATTTCATGACAGATACATACTATTAAATTTTATTCAAGGGGAAATAGTCTAAACTCACTGTATCTATTAAAGAAATGAAATTTGAGATTGAGAACCTTCCCACCCACACATATAAAATCTAGATCCAAATTGGTTCTCTGGTGAATAATTTAAGAAAAAAATTATAGCAATTCTACATAAAATTTTTAAGAAAATTGAAAAAAAGGAAATACTTCCCAATTCATTCAATGAGCCTAGATTTATTCTGGTGCCAAAACAAAACAAACATTATTTAAAAAACTACATAGTTAAGGAATTTTTTAACAAAATTGTATAAAATTTAATCCAACTATACACATAAAATAGAATACATCATGGCCAAGTGAGGTTTATCACAAGGATGCAAGGCTGATGAAACCTTTGAAAATCAATCAGTGCAATTCACAACAGGCTGAAACAGAAAAGAGAAACTGTATAATAACCTCAGTAATGCAGAAAAAGTATTTGAAAAAATTTAAAATTAATCCTCATAAAGACTCTCAGTCAACTAAGTGGGACTAGAAGACAACTTCCTCAGTTTGATCAAGTGCGTCTGGAGCTAACAACATATATAACAGGGAAATGTTGAATACTTGTCTTCTAAAATAAGGAACAAGGCAAGGATGTCTACTCTCATTCTTTCTATTCAACATTGTACTGGAGATTCTAGACATACAATGTGGTAAATAAAAAAAAAAAAAAGACACACAAATTATAAAGGGAGAAATAAAACTGCCTTTATTCACAGTTACATGATTATCTATGTGAAAAAATCTTATGGAATCAACAAAAATGCCACTAGAAGCAAAATTTAAAAAATCAATTGTATTTCTTTATACTAACAATAAGCAATCAGAAATAAAAAAATACCATTTATAATTTCATAAATAAGAAAATATTTAGAGATTAATCTAATAAAGTGCAAGGCCTGTACACTGAAAACTATACAACATATGGAGAAAAATGTAAAACCTAAATAAATGGAGAGATATAACACATTCACAAACTGGAAAACTCAGTGTTGTTAAGATGTCAATTATCCCCAAATTGAGTTATAGATTCAAACCTATCCAAATAAAAATTCCAGCAGGTTTTTTGAAGAAATTAATTCTAAAATTTATTTGGCAACGCAAAATACCCAGAATAGCCAAATAACATTAAAAAGAAAAAAGCAAAGTTAGAAGCCTTATAGTATCAGACTTCAAATTTTATTATAAAGCTACAGTAGCCAATATACTGTGGTACTAGTATAAAGCCAAACAAATAAATCAATGAAATAGAAAAAGAGTCCAAAAATAGACACATACATATGTAGTCAACTGATTTTGGCAAAATGCAAATGTAGTTCACTGGAGTAAGAACAGTCTTTTCAACAAATACTTTTGAAACACTTATGATGTTCATATGCCAAAAATAAAAAAATCTCATATCTCACAGTATTAAAAAGAAAAACACACATCCAAATGAGTCATAAACCTAAATGCCAAACCTGAAACTATATATCTTTTAGAAGAACATAAGAAAATAAGTCCCTGTGACTTTATTAGACAAAGGTTTCTAAATATAAATACCTGTTATATCCCAATAATGTTGTTAAATGATTAATCCCCATTTAAAGCAAAATAATGATTTATTGTGGAATTTATAACATGTATATAAATAAAATGTAAAACAACTATAGCATAGAGAATGGGGGGTGCAGTTGGAAATATTAATTATAATGTTCTTGCTTTATTGACAAAGTGGCATAATATTTGAACATTTTTTGTAATAAGTTAAAGGGTTTTTGTTTTTGTTTTTAAGTATATTTTATTGATTATGTTGTTACAGTAGTCCCAATTATTTTCCCTTTTGCTATCCTCTGCCCAGTATCCACCTTCCCTCGAGCAATCCCACAAGCCTTAGTTCATGTCCATGGATTGTGCATATGCGTTCTTTGACTTCACCCTTTCCTATATTATTCTTAACTTCCCCCTGTCTATTTTGTACCAACCAGTTATGCTTCTTAATTCCTGCACCATTTCCCCATTTCTCTCCTTTCCCCCTCCCAGCTGATAACCCTCCAAATGATCCCCATACCTATGATTCTGTTCCTATTCTGGTTTGCTTGGTGGGATTTTGTTTTTCTTTTTTATATTAAGTTGTTGATAGTTGTGAGTTTGTTGCCATTTCAGTGTTCATAGTTGTGATCCTTTTTTTCTTAAATAAGTCCCTTTAAAATTTCATATAAGAATGGCTTGGTGATGATAAACTCCTTCAGCTTTACCTTGTCTGGGAAGCACTTTATCTGCCCTTCCATTCTAAATGATAGCTTTGCTGGATAGAGTAGTCTTGGTTGTAGGTCCTTGCTTTTCATCACATTGAATACTTCTTGCCAGTCCCTTCTTGCCTGCAAAGTTTCTTTTGAGAAATCAGCTGAGAGTTTTATAGGCACTCTTTTGTAGGTAACTCTCTGCTTTTCTCTTGCTGCTTTTAAGATTCTCTCTTTATCTTTCACCTTTGACATTTTAATGATGTTGTGTCTTGGTGTGGTCCTCTTTGTGTCTAGCTTGTTTGGGACTCTCTGTGCTTCCTGGACTTGTATGTCTATTTCCTTCACCCATTTGGGAAGTTTTCCTTCATTATTTTTCCACATAAGCTCTTCCTCTTCTCCTTCTGGTACCTCTATGATTCAGATGTTGGCACGTTTAAAGTTGTCCCAGAGGTTCCTAAGCCTCTCCTCATTTTTTTCAATTCTTGTTTCCTCATTCTGTACTGGTTGACTGATTTTTTCTTCCTTATGTTCCAAATCATTGATTTTAACCCTGTTTTCCTTCCCTTCACCATTGGTTTTGTGTGAATTTTCCTTCATTTCACTTAGCATAGCCTTCACTTCTTCCTTTATGTGTTTGCCATACTCAAGCATATCTGTCAAGCCTGTGAGCCCCTTTATCAACAGTGTTTTGAATTCTGCATCTGTTTGGTTGGCTATCTCCTTGTAACTTAGTTCTCCCTCTGGAACCTTGATCTATTCCCTCTTTTGGGCCATGCTTCTCTATCTCCTCATCATGACAGGCTCCTGTGTTTGTTTGCCTCTGTGTCTTAGGTAGAGCTGTCACTCCTGTTACATTGTAAGGGGCAGAGCCTTAGGTTTTCTTGTCAGTAGAGAGTGACCTGTTTCACCACATTGTGGCGCTGTATGTGGAGGAGGGGTCTGAGAAGGAACAATGTTGCTTGCTCAGCACTTGCCCATTATCCAGGTACTTATCCCACTTTGTATGGGACTGGTGCCTCTCTAGTTGTTGCCCTGGCCATTGTTCCCAGAGTGGGTGGTTCTGCAGATGTTCTAGGACCGTGGGGGCCCTTTAAACAAGCAGACTGCTGAGAGACTGGCAGTTTCTTCCTCTGCCCCAACCCCCACTGGTTTGCAGAGTCAGAAGTAATGAGATTTAATTTTCCCTGGTGCTGGGACTGTGAGCTGCGCAGTCTGGTCAGGAGCTGGGAATTCTCCTGATGTGTTCCTCCCCACTTTTTAAAACATGTGGCTGAGCTTTCTGCTGGCTTGCTGCTGCCACCACCTCCACACTGCGTCCTCTCCACCCTAGATCTGCCCCTCCTACCTGTCTAAATGAGTATTTCTTCTTTATATCTTTGTTTGTTGGACTTCCATGCAGCTCGATTTTCTGGAACTTCTGGTTGTCTCTAGTTTTGAGGTAGTTGTATTCCTTCTTAGTTGTGGAGGGAGATGCAGCTTGTCTGTCTAGGCCTCCATCTTGGCCGGAAGTCCTGTAGGTAGTTTTAATTTATGGTGATGACTACAGTTGTCCTCTCCAACACAAAAACCTGGCTGGAGTAAAGCCACAGCTGCTAACTAATGAGAACATGTCATTATGGCTCAAAGTTAACATTTCAGGGAACAAAGTGAGTGATGAGCTTACAATAAAATTCCACTTATTCTTTTTAGCCATTTCAGCAGCATTTCAAAAGCAAATCATTTCATTGGCAGGTGGTGTGATTTGTGGATTACTTAATTTCTCTATGTTAGATTTGAAAGACTAGCAATTCCTTATTGTTGCTCTGTCTTTAGAATTTCATTATATTCCTAACCCAGCACTTGATACAATATTATCCATAATATATACTTTTTTTACTCAAATGGCATTTCAACCTGCTTTTAGAGATTAAGCTCATAACAACAACATATATCTGTTAAACTGTTCTTACAACGAGGTGACATATGTTCAGCTGAAAGCAAACTCTCCCTCCTCTAGAGTCCTAGAGCATATTGCACCATTCACATGCCTGAAATTTGAGCTGCTAAGCTTTCAAAAGTGGAAGGCATATCACTCAAACCTGTTTGTAGTTATTCAGTTAACTCCCCTTCTCATCACTCACAGTGGCTATTTCCTAACATCTAACTCTACCTTCTTTCCTTGGAGGGTATGACATTCATTGTGGTGGAGTCTCAGGAGGGAGAGGAAATATATTCCTCTGGTCAGTGTATCTTGTGGTTCATTTGTGGTCCTGGGGCACCTTTCACTGACCTCTACTGTGGGCCTATTGCATCTTCTGTTTATGTAACTTCTCTTTCCCCATTTCTTAACAGAATTCCACTCAATGTAGGTACTCAGTTTGTGTTTGATGAGTAAATGGAATGAATGCCTGCTTATTTTGTATGGTTTACCTTCGTCAGAAGAAATACAGAACTCTTGCAATCCCAGGAGGCATTGACTTCAGTTCTTTTTGCTGGACTTTTGCCTGTCACTCAAACACAGCTAATATTCCAGTCTTTTCTATGGAGTCTACAAATTTGTTCCTTGTTCACTGTTGGCTGAAATATCCTGGCTGCTATAAGTGTAAATATTATTGTTACAAATACACCCTCTGGCATGTGCTATGGTAATCTTCTAAAACCTTTTTTCCTGGAAACCAGTGTTTAGTGGTGTACTCTACAAACATCATATATGTGCTTAATACTCATTATGTAACTCAATCCACAACTAAATTATCCCCATTTCATAGGTTAGGAAACTGAGGATCAAAGAGGTTAAGGAACTGATCAAAGTGTTCAAGATAGACAGTGTCACCAATGCTCTTTTCCATTTCTTGTTATGCCACAGGGCTCTCTGACAAGGGTTATCTGAGTTTGATACAGAGTTTGTTAAATATAAGCACACAGTGCTGATGTAACTAAGTGATCCCACTGTGTTCTCTAGGCTTTCTATGGAAGATGTATTAGACTAGTCAGGTCTGGGTGTCCTGACACCTTGTGAGGACAGTGTGACCCATCACTCCCCAGGCCTTTTCATTACCCTCAAAGTTGTACTCTGTTCATCATTTTTCTTTAAAAGTCCTCTTAAGTATGTCTCTCTTTGAGTTAAGTGTTTGCACTATGTGTTTGGTTTCTAAATTAAGATTCAGGCTGTATCCCTGGCCGGTGTGGATCAGTGGGTTGGGTATCATCTTGCAAAGTGAAAGGCCACCCATTCAATTCCTGGTCTGGGAATATGCCTGGGTTGCAGATTCGGTTCCTGGTTGGGGTGTGTACAAGAGGCAACCAATCAATGTTTCTCTCTCACATTGATGTTTCTCTCCTTCTCTTTCTCCTTCCCTTCCTCTTTCTCTAAAAATAAATAGATAAAATCTTTAAAAAAATAACGAGGCTGCACGTTTTCTATGGACTAGTTAGAGTCTACTGTGTTATGCCTTTACCAGTCTGCTTATACTTGTAATTATTTCCAGACTTTGTGAACTGAGTTGTTTTGGTCTTAGGTTTAGGACAGAGATGCATTACCATCCCAACAATGTCACCTGGTGAGATACATTTTTTTTTATAACAGCCAGTATCAATTCTGTGGAAGCCATAAGGACCCTAGTATTTACTCAGGAAGTTCTTTGAGGATAAGAACTAAGTCATATTTATCTATGACTTGCTGTTACCTGGCACAGTTCCAGGAAAATAATAATTAAGAAGTGGTGGCTTTATAAGGAAATTAGATGTCATTGTTTAGTACATGAGAAAGCAGTTGTCAAATATGAGTACCCAAATGAGAATTTCTAGAAGCCAAATTTACTGCCTACCTTCTATTTCTACTTATTTAAGATAGATCTGAGATAAGAAATTTGTCATTAAAAAGGTCATTTCCTCCCACTGCTATTACACTTTCTTACATGTTTTAAAGATGTGACTTATTATTTTTCTCAGTGCTTCTAAGTTTCATTTTTTTTTAACAATTAGATTTGGGGAGTTGCGAAAATTTAAAACTGAAAATTTATGTGAATTTTGGAAACCCAAGCCTGGACAGAGCTAGAGACCTAGAATATATAACTTTACAAGAAAATTACATAAACAACTTTGCTTAGAAAGGTAGGACTGTTACAACATATTTGTTGAAAAGACCTGTCTTTCTGCCTGGACTCACCAGGGAGTTGGCTAATGAGCTGTGCTTTTCCAGCTTAGGGCCAGGGGTTCATTGTTGTTTTGTTTCCCCAGCTATTCACTGGTAATCTGAATATAGTAAGTGCCTAACAAGTGTTGACTCATTGGATTTATGAAGGAATTAAGAAAGGAATAAAAATGATGTTTCTTTTAATTTAAAAAACACTCAGGATCAAGAAGCTTGGGAATATAAATCTACTTCTTTCTTTTTTTATAATTAAAAGAATTTTAATATAGTTATACAGTATTATATTAATTTTGGGTATATAGATCTATTTCTTGAATATTTATTCTTTCTGGGTGTTAGAGGATGAAGAGAACAGCTTCCGTATTTGGGTCAAGGTTTCTGCCCTTGAAGGCAAGACCAGAAGAGTCCTTCAGAGGGGGAGTGGTCTATGCTTTCCCACTCATATTCTATTTTGCTGTCTGCTTATCGAAATGCATCCTCACCCCGAGTGCTTAAGAAATTGGAGTGTCTTAAGGGACAATGCCCTCCACTTGGCTGCATATATAATACTCAGTTTCACTTATTTAGATCAACAGCCAGAACTTAGATTGAACTCATGGAAAAGATTAAATGTATAATATTAAAAGCAGAATAAACAAACAAACAGAAAACAAGTAGCAGCTTTGGCATCCATGACTATTTACATTGTTGTCACATCCTAGCTTTGGCAGAGGACTTCCTACAGTACTGATTACAATTGCATTTAATAAGAAATAACATATAGGCAGAAACATAAACAAGGCTTTCAGGAGAGGCTTAGTGATAGCAAAGGAAATCCTGAACTGAGATTTTCAAGCCCTCAGTCAAGGCAGTAACAATTTCTGTTAATACTATGAAAGCAAGTTTGGGACATGCCAGAAAAAATGTGGTCCAAAGTTAATGTTACTTTTTTTCCCCTCCAAGTTACGGGTGGTTGCCTTATCTTCTTTCTCCAACTCCCCCTATTATCTCTCATTTATGTATCTATCTATAATCTATCATCTATCTAATCTATTATCTATTGATCATCTACTAAATAAAGTGGGATGGAAACATTTGTAAAGTTATGTGAATGTGATAAAATTATATGTGGAACCAGGACAGCCTTGACCTCTTTAGTCTTGTTTCAGTCACTTATTTAGTTTCTATCATGAAAAAACTAGTTTTTATAGTGTGTAATGCCTTTCTGAACCAACCTTCTTCAATTATTGTTTTCCCAAATACACAAATTTTTTTACATTGTAATATATCTTCTGCATTAGAAATTAAACATTAATATGTTCACAAGGGCAGTGACCTTGTCTTTTCCCAGCTGTATTTTAGACCTAGCACAATGCCTTTGTGGTTGGATACTCATAAAGATTTATTAAATTTAAGACGACAGTAACAAAAGAATAAAATGAATAAATTAATTTATTAAGCATATTTTAATATAGTAAACTAGTATGGTATAATAGAAATTGTGTGGGTCTTGGAACCAGACATATGAGAGTATAGTGGACTGTACTTTTTATTAGGTATGGAATTATGGACAAATGACAGACCTTCTCAAAGCTGATTTCTCCATCAGTGAAACACTTGAAATAAGAATGCATTTGATCATCAGAGCTGGTTCTTTGGCCTCTGCTAATTATCTTTATTGCCTGCTAATTCTATCCCCTTTTAGCCTCATGAATATTTAAAGCTATAGGTTCAAATTACATGTTTATAAAAGTATTCTGATTGGGCAGCTACCCCTTAGGAATCATTCCACTTTTAGTTTTGTGGGAATTATTTGACTCTAGACAAATAATTTAATATTTTAAGAAAGCAATGAGATCTTAATCTGACTGAGATATGTTCCCAGTAAGATTAATTCCCAAGACAAATGCAGTAGGCTTATTGGATTTAAATCAAAGTGGAGTGTACACATGTCCTGAGGCTCCCTGAGGGGCTTGATTCCAAGGTGGGGAGTATGAGTGAAGGAGTGGAGAGGGAGCCATTCAGCTTGGACCTCACACTTGCCAAGATCTACCGATTTACAGTTTTAGGTATTGTTTTACATACTTACAATCATTGTAATCATGTGTTATATGTGCTCATTTGTTAAATATAACACTTAAAGTAGTATTCCACAAATTTTATAGTTCATTTTTTAAAAACTATGCTTTATTGATTATACTGTTACAGTTGTCCCAATTTCTTTTCCCTCTGCTCCCCTCCACCCAGTGCCTCCCTCCCTCCAGTTGCCCCCCCTCTTAGTCCATGCCCATTGGTTGTGCACATAGTTCTCAACATCTTTCTATCTAGTCCACTCCATTTTACTATGCTTCTTAATTCCTGTATCATCTCCCTCCCTCTTCCCCTTCCCCCATAATGTTCCCCATTCCTATAATTCTTTTCCCACTCTCGTTGCCTACTTAGTTTGCCTTTGTTTTGGTTCCCTAACTTCTGTTGTTGGTTGTTGCTATACAGTTTTCATTTTAATGTTCATAGTTTTGATCCTCTTTCTCTTAAACAAGTCCCTTTAACACTTCATATAACAATGGTTTGGATCTGATGAACTCCTTCAGTTTTACTTTGTCTTGGAAGCACTTTCTCTGCCCTTCTATTGTGAATGACAGATATGGTTCATTTTTGACATTTATGTTTAAAAAACAATTATTAGATCTTCAATAACTATAAATAGTTTGGTTTTCCTTAGTGTTGGAATGCCCTTTATGCTCTGTAAGGCCACCTTTATGCTTATGTGACCAACTTTTCCCCAAAAAGGTATGCTCTTGCACATGCATTACACAGAATTGCTTGGATTCCTTTGATCTCTCAGAAAACTACAGCAAAGATCTCTTTGCCACATTGCTCTTTAACCATCTAGTTGCTTAGGTACCCAGTAGTAGGTTTACAGATGGTTAAACCCAGTGCAAAATTAATTGTTCTTGACATGTTGTACAACTATACCCAGTTCCTCTATGCCAGGGACAGGATTTCTCTGGCTTTATCTACTAACTGGGTCTTGACATGCAGCAGCCTAACTTCCTAAGAAATCTTGTGTGAAATGTTTGCTTCTGACAGTGGTGGTCTGGGTGATTTGGACCAAACTGACATATTTTAGGAAGATAATTTTAAATGTGGGGACTTGTTTATTTTTTCTTGTGTCAATTTTGCTTTATATACTTGGATGTAAAATTAGTATTATATGTATATAGAATAGGAATTTTTATATCTTCCTGGTGAAGAAAACTTTTTGCCGTTGTGAAGTGACCCTCAATCTGCAACGATGTTTTTTTTCTGCAAGTAATTTGTTACCTTTTTCTTTAGGTTCTGTATGTCTTTTGGGGTTTTCTTGAGTTGAACTAAAAATAATTTGTGATATTCCAGAAAGAGAAACAACAAAATTCAGAGGAGGCAGGATTAACCTTAGTTTATTCCAATACATTAACTACTGATGCTTTGTGAACAACCATATTTTCTGCTGTGCCCCTAATGTGTATGGCTATTGTAAGAGCTGCCTTGTTCCCTCATGACTTTTCCTCTGTGAGTGAGCATATTACCCAAAATGAGCCAGCACCATTTTTTTCTAGGTTTTGACTAGAGAGTGAGTCCTTATTCTGTGTTAGAAGTTGTAAGAAGTAATAGCTAAGAGATTTTAGTACCATTTTTTCCATGAGATCTGTGATGTAAAAGAAGCTGTCATTAATGAGAGAATAAAACTTAACTGTAGAGGAAAAAAAAAAAAAGGGATGAGGGATAGATAGAAGGAGTAAATAAAAATTCTAGTTGGGATTGCTAGTTCCAATAATCCCTGAAGCCAGCTGTATATCTGATGTTTCAAAGATATACCTCTGTCTTTTTTTCTGGATTCTAAGACAATAATCTCTCTTGCACAAACTAGTTTGGGTTATATTTCTATTATTTACAATGAGTTAGCCATTTTGGCTATAGGAATGTATTGGGTCATGGTTTTCAGAAAAATTAATTTCAGCTAGAGGGTTAGTGGTGCCAGTTCCAGCTCTGCTCTGGGATTTTAAGAAAGAAGAGGGCAGGCAGTGCCATCAGGAATTAGCAAAGTCTGTGTAACTTCTTTTAAGCAATGGTGTCTGGAAGTGTTTTAGCCCACAGGGGACACACACAAGGCCTTAACCTTGACATGTGATTAAAGCCACTGTGTGTAGAACTTGAAATCAGTGAGCATCAGCTGTGAAAAGTCACCCTACAGTCATGAGCGTAAGCTCTGTGGGCAAACAGAACAGTAGAGAGGACGAAAACCAAAAAGATGTGCATGCTGAAAGGGTGACAAAGTTTGAATTAGTCTCTCTTTAAGGCTTTATATAACTGTAGCAACATTTGAGTGTATTATCAAATCCTATTTCTTCCTCTTTGGAAAAATGAAAATTAGCTTCAGTGGTAGCAGGAAAATATCACAAGCAATAAATCTGATGAGGATTGACTGTGGGAGAAGGGGTGGGTGGGGTATGGAGAACAGTGGGGAAAAAGTGGGACAACTGTAATAGAAAAACAATTTAAAAAAGATGAAAAATAAACAAATCTGAAATATTCCAAACTAACTCCCAGTCTAATATTTGTGTTTATTTAATTGTAAGAATATTATGTTTTCATATCAAGAAAAAAAAAACTTGTTTTAGGAGATGGTGAAATAATAGGGAATGAGGCCAACACATAAGTCAGTCATGAATTTCTCTTCTCACTTCTGCTTTTTAGTCTGGCCTGTCAAATTAGCAGAATTTAGGAATTCAGATTTATAATATAATTGAACTTTAGAGAAATATTTATTTCAATAATTTCTTATGAACTGTATTTACAAGTTTTATTAAACTCATTTTGAATATGAATGTAAATCCCATGACTCAAGCTAACACTGAAAACTGACCTAAGTACCACAAAAAATAGTGAGTGCAAGTAATAATGAAATAGTGCCTAATTTAGCTTCCATAATTAGAAAATGAGGTACTCTGATTAAGTACATTTTCTAAATAACTGCATTGTGATTACTGAAGCTTATAAATTTGAAGATATTTTTATAGAAATATTTCTAAGATATATTACATAATTCCTTGTCTTACTATGTAGAAGAGGAAATACGATAAAACTTATTTATTCAGTAAATATCTATTAAGCACATACTATGTGAGAAGTCTTCAAGCTATGATGAGAGCAAGACACATGTGATTCTACACCCCATGGAGTTACATCTTAGCCATTTCTTAACAACTCTTGTTATTATAAATATGCATTATAAAACTGATGCTCTCAAGTGTTGTTGACTTATGTAGGACACGACATTTTAACAGTTAATATTGTTGTAGTCAAATCTAACAATCTTCTGATTTCTAATTTTGGAGACTTGTGTAATAAGACTTTCATTCTTAGGTCACAAAAGGGTTCTGTATTTTCTTCCTCTGCTTATAGCTTTATCCTCCTATATACAATTGGAGTCTAGCTCTGTATACTGTGCAAGAAAGGAATACAGTTTTATTTTTCTTCATATTATTAGCACGTTTTTCTGTGAGCATTTAACAAATTATCTTTTCCGCACAGATTTGTGGAACCATTATCACTTAACATGCATCTCTTTCTGTATTCCATTCTTGTCCCACTAATCTGCCCATTCTTGTTCTCTCATTCCATTTTTTATTACTCTGGCTTTGCAGTATGACCTAACATCTGACAAGTTGAATTTCCCTCCTTTGATCCTCTTTTTAAAGTTGACCCAGCTATTTGTGCAAGTGAGTTCTTCCCTTTCAGTTTTAGAAATCCAAGTTGCTAAAAAATTCCTATTGTAATTTAGATTGGAATTACATTAAATTTAGAAATTAATTTCAGGATAATTGACATATGACTACAAGACATTATTTGCCCTTGACCATAGTATTTTTGTTTTATTTATTTACATCTTCTTAATAATTATTTTTAAAACCTTTTTTTTTCTATAAATATCCTATATATTCCCTACTGGTGAAATCCTAAATATTGTATAGGTTATACTGCATTTGTAAATGGTTTAATATTTTCTTTTTTTAACTTCATTTGTTTCTTTTATTTTTTTAAAGTATATTTTATTAATTATGCTATTACAGTTGTCCCATATTTTCCCCCTTTACTCCCCTCTGCCCAGTATCCTCCTTCCCTCCAGCAATCCACCCCCCTGCTTAGTTCATGTCCATGGGTCATGTATATAAGTTTTTTGGCTTCACCCTTTCCTATATTATTCTTAACATCCCCCTGTCTATTTTGTACCAACCAATTATTCTTCTTAGTCTCTGCACCATTTCCCCACTCTCCCCTCACCCTTTCCCCATTGATAACCCTCCAAATGATCTCCATACCTATGATTCTGTTCTGTTCTAGTTGTTTGCTTAGTTTTTTTTTTTTTAGATTTAGTTGTTGATAGTTGTGAATTTGTTGCCTTTTTAATACTCATGGTTTTGATCTTCTTTTTCTTAAATAATTTTCTTTAAAATTTCCTGTAATAATGGCTTGGTGGTGATGAACACCTTTAGTTTTACCTTGTCTGGGAAACACTTTATATGCCCTTCTATTCTAAATGATATCTTTGCTGGATAGAGTAGTCTTGGTTGTAGCTCCTTGCTTTTCATCACTTTGAATACTTCTTGCCTGCAAAGTTTTTTTTTGAGAAATCTGCTGATTGTCTTATGGAAATGCCTTTGTAGGTAATTCTCTTCTCCTATTGCTTTTAAGATGCTCTCGTTATCTTTAACCTTTGGCATTTTAATGATGATGTATCTTGATATGGTCCTCTTTGGGTCCAGCTTGTTTGGGACTCTGTGCTTCCTGGACTTGTATGTCTATTTCCTTCACCACAGTAGGAAATTTTTCTTTCATTATTTTTTCAAGTAACTTTTCAATTTCTTGCTCTTTCTCTTCTCCTTCTGACACCCCTATGATTCAGATGTTGGCATGTTTGGAGATGTCTCAGAGGTTCCTAATCCTCTCCTCATTTTTTAAAATTCTTGTTTCTTCTTTTTGTTCTGGATGAATGTTTATTTCTTTCTTTTGTTCCAAATCATTGATTTGAATTCCAGCTTCCTTTCCTTCTCTCTTGGTTTCCTGTGGATTATTCTTTGTTTCACTTACTGTAACCTTCATTTCTTCCTTTATTATTTTGCTGTACTCAAGGAGTTCTCTGAGCATCCTTATCACCAATGTTTGGAACTCTGCATCTGATAGGTTGGCTATCTCCATTTCACTTAGTTCTTTTTCAGGGGTTTTGTTCTGTTCTTTCATTTGGGCCATATTCTTTGCCTCATCAATTTGGCAGCCTCCCTGTGTTTGTTTTCATGTATTAGGTAGAGTAACTTTTACTCCCCTTTTCGTAGCATTGTCTATGTAGAAAAGGCACTTGTAAATTATTTGGAGGCAAAGCCTTAGGTAATTGCCAGGGTGGGGCAACCTGCTTTACCACTTTGTGGCTGTGTGGCAAGGGCTCAGAGAGGGGACAATGCCACTGCCTGGTGTCTGATAGTTTTCCCATAGCTTGTGCTGTTTCCAGTTACTTCATCCCCTTCCCTTATGTGACTGACACCTTTCCAGCTGCTGTCCTGTGGTGAATACCAGAGCGGGTGGGTTTGGGTATGTTCTAAGACTATGCTGACCCTTTAAGTGGTGAAAATCCAGCAGTTTCTTTCACCACCCCAACCCCCACTGGTTTTTATAGCCAGAGGTAATGGGGGTCTCTCTTCCCGGTGATGGATCCTGGGCAGTGTGGTCTGGCCTAGGGCCTGGATTGCTCATTCTCTTCTGCCACACTGCTGCTGCTGCTGCTGCCAACTTTCTGTGCTACGCTGACCCTCCACCTGTCTCTGTGACTCTGCCCCCCCCCCCAAATAGATGAATGTGGCTTCTTTAAATCCTTGTTTGTTGGACTTCCATACACTACAGTTTTCTGACAGTTCTGGGTGTTAATAGTTTTGAGATGTAGTTGTAATTCTTTCTATGGCTGTGCGAGGAGGTGAAGTATGTCTACCTATGCCTTCATCTTGACTGGAAGTCCTAATATTTTCTAATTGAATATTATTAGTGTAGAGGAATTCTATTGAATGTTGTAAGTTGATCTACTGGGTAATAAAGCCAACCTCAGGTTACTTATATTAGTTTATTTGTTGATTCTGTCTGCTCTTCTGAATAGATGATTATATTATCTGCATATAATGAAAGTTTTAGATTTATTATTATTTTTTTTTTTACAATTTTTATATCTCTTAGCTTTAAAATTTCTCTGCTAAGAGTGCTGTTTCCTTTAGGTTTTTGGTACTTGGTCTTTATAAGTTAAGGAAATTCCATTTTATTCATAATTTCCTGAGAAGTGTTTTAAAAATTATAAATAGGAGGTAGAAGAGTGTAAAGGGGGGGATAAATGGTGATAGAAGACTTGACTTTGAGTGGTGGACACATAATACAATATACAGATGAAGTATTATAGAACTGTACACCTTAAACCTATATAATTTTATTAACCAATGTCACCCCAATAAATTCAATAGAAATTAAAAAATAAAAATTATAAGAAGTTATTACATTCTATCAAATTAATTTTTTGTATCAATTGAGATGATCATAAGATTTATCTCCTTTAGCTTATTAATGTAGTGCATTACATCAACATGATTCTGGAATAAATCCTACTTAATCATAATGTAGTGTTTTTAATATGTTCTTGGATTTGCTTAACAATGTTTTCTCTTTTTCTATGTTTTATGGTGACAATATAAAATAAGTTCTTTGACTATATGGTAAAACTTATTTATAAAATTATCTGGGCTTGGGGCATTTGTTGTGTGAAGTATTTTACTACCATTTCACTATGAAAATTGCTGTTAGATTAAATTTTGAATTTTTTTGAACCAGTTTTGGCATTTATTTTTTTTTATCTATGTACTGTATACTTGTAATTATTATTTCCTTAATTATGTCGAAGAAATTGTTTTTCATAATGTAATTTGTCATATGTGCAGTTATATAATATATACTATATAGTTATGAATTAGAGAATTGTATATGACATATATAGATAATATAAAAAATACATATACTATATGTATAATATGTGATGCCTTGTAAACAAATATAAAAATACATTGTATCATATACTGTATATTTCAATATACATCTTCAATTATAATACATAAGTATAATGTATAATAGAAATATGTGTAATATATATACTACTTGTAGTATAAATGTAAGTTAAACTTATTATATATACTATTCAGTTGTATTGTTCAGAGTTATTTTCATTCCATGTTTATTTGTTTATGTTAAACATTTTTTCATAAAACCAGTTTCAGTCACAGTTAATCAGTTCTACTTTCATTTTGTTCCATCTTTCACTGATTTCTCCCTCTTAGCTTTACTGTGTCCTTTTCTTGTTCCATAAGGTGTAAGCTTCTTGCTCCTTTTTCCAGATTCTTGAGTGGAATGCTTACCATTTGTTTTTAGTCTTTTTTGTTTGCTGGCAAATGTACTCCAAACTGGGCATTTCCCTCTAAGTACTTGTTTTTGTGGTCCAAAAAATTTGGCATGTAGTCTTTACTTTTCTCTCAGTTTTCAGTATTTTGTAACTTTCCTTATGATACTCGTTTTAACAGGGTCACTTAATAGTTTACTTAGTATTCAAGCATTTGAGATTAAAAAAATGTTTTGTTGTTGGCTACTAATTATTTTTGCATGATGACTAGAGAATATAGTCTGTATGATGTTAATTATTTAGAATTTAACATATAAAAAATATTATGAATATTTTATGTTTGCTCAGAAACAATGTCTTTTCTCTGCTGGGTGTAAATAATTTCTATACATCTATTGGTTTGAGCTTATCGATCATGTTGTTCAAATTTTCTATAATCTTTTCTTAAAATTTATTTTTATTGTTTTTCTAGTACAGTTGTTCCACTTTTTCCCCCATTGCTCCCCCCTCCAGCCCACCCCTTCTCCCACAGTCAATCCCCACCCCATTGTCCATGTGCATGGGTTATTTATACTAGTTCCTTTACTAGATCCTTCCCCTACTTACCTCTCTTCTCTCCCTCCCTCCCTCCCCCCAATAACTGTTATTTTGTTCCTTGTTCTATTTAGTTCATTTGTTTGCATTGTTCCTTAGTCTCCTGTATTAGGTGATATCATATGGTATTTTTCTTTCATTGCCTGGCTTGTTTCACTAAGCATAATTCCACCCATGTTGTCGCAAATGGCAGGAGTTCTTTCTTTCTGCTGCATAGTATTCCATTGTGTAAATGTACCAAATTTTTTTAATCCAGTCATCTACAGATGGGCACTTACACTGTTTCTAGCACTTGGATATTGTAAACAGTGCTGCTGTAAACATCAGGGTGCATAAGTTCTTTTGAATTGGAGTTTCAGGATTCTTTGGGTATAATCCTAGCTGTGGAATCACTGGTTCAAAAGGCAGTTCCATTTTTAGTTTTTTGAAGAAATTCCATACTGTTTTCCACAGTGACTGCACCCATCTGCATTCCCACCAACAGTGCAGTAGGGTTCCTGTTTCTCCACATCCTCGCCAGCACTTGTTGTTTGTTGATTCGTTGATGATGGCCATTCTGACAGATGTAAAGTGGTATCTCATTGTGGTTTTTATTTGCATCTCTTTGATGGCTAGTGATGTTGAGCATTCTTTCACATTCCTCTGGATCCTCTGTATATGCTCCTTGGAGAAGTGTTTGTTCAGGTCCTTTGACCATTTTTTAATTGGGCTGTCTGTCTTCTTGGTGTTGAGACATGTAAGTAAGTTCTTTATATATTTGGAGATCAATCCATTGTCTGAGGTATGATTGGCAAATATGTTTTTCCATATGGTTAATTCTCTTTTCATCTTGCTGAGGTTCCTATAATTTTTTATGTCACTTGATTTAAAATTTCTGAAAGGGTTGTCTTTAAATCTCCAATTGTTGATTTTCACTCTGTAAAACATTTATATATTTATAGAATATATTCTTAGGTACATGCATGCTCATTATCCTTATATCTTTTGATATATTATTTCTTTTACTAACATACAACATCTTACATAACCCAACCTTGAAGATACCAGAGAAGTGAGAAAATTCTAGATGGTACAAACATGAGGGGATTTAGTGACCAATCACAAGTGAATGAAAAGATGGCTTCCTGAATAACTATCCAGATTTTGGCTTGGAAATCTGGGTAGATTATAATATTAATTACTGTGATAAGATACACAGAAGATGTTTAGGGCAAACAACAGTGGAAAAGATGAGATGAGCAAAAACATTTTTTTTATTCATTTATTTCTTTAGTAAGTATTTACTGAGTACTTACCATATACCAGGTACTATACTGTGTATAATTTACAGGAAGTTTTCAGGGTAATTTAAGATAAATTAATTTAATAACCCCATCACAAGTTTGCTCACAAAGCATGAAAGTATAAGGACAATCATGATGTATATATTTATATGCAAAAAATTAAGTGTGGTGGGCTTTATACAATGCACCTTGGAAGTTCAGTGCAGTAAAATCTCCAGTCATCTCTAGGAAATTCTCTGGCTATATGTAGACTTACCACAATAGATTAACATAATTTACAAACTACAGTTTGATTCCAAAATATTCAATTTACTCTCGTATCCACAACAACTTTATTATCTGTTAGTACCACATTGGATTTACAATACATCTTATTTAAAGGTTTAAAATAGTGATTTTTCCCTGGCCAGTGTGGCTCAGTTGATTGGAGTGTCCTCTGAGAATCAAAAGGTTGCGGGTTTGATTTCTGATCAGAGTATGTGCCTAGGTTGTGGGCTCATTCCTGGTCCAGGCACATCCAGGAGGCAGCTGATTGATGTTTCTCACATGGTGTTTCTCTCACTCTCACTGACTCACTCACTCTCTCCTTTTCCCTTCATCTCTCTTTAAATAAATGAAAAAAAGTCCTTGGGTGAGGATAAAAATAAAATAGTGATTTTCAAACTTCAGTTAGCACATGAATTACCTGGATGCTTGATAAAAATGCAGATTCCTGGATTCCAACCTCAGAGATTTAGGAGTGAGCCCAAGAATCTACATTTAACAAGCTCCTCTGCTTATTATGATACTAAAGCTGTTATTTTGAGAAATGCTACTGTAAACTATACTAATTGATTATAGAGTGTTAATAAACAATGCCTTCCCCAATCTCCAGGAATGGACAACTGGCACACCTGTAGACTTGTTTGTATATGATCTTGCTTTCAGGTGTAGCAATTTATCTTCTTAAATACATTTATAACATTTTTTCCTGTAACGTATAATAACCTAAGGGAAATAATCTTCATAGAAAATGTGAAAATTTCTTGCATTCCTAGGTATACAGATAGTCTCCAAGCTGTCTTATTTCTATACCTGCATAAGGGCTTTATTTACTCCAGAAGGTTCCTCCTTTAATAATCTCAGGTTCTGTAACCTCACAGAGTCTTCACTAGCTCTTTCCTTTGTGAGAGGGGCTATCCTATTGGTAGTATCCTGATTTTCGAAAGAGAGTAGTGAACAATCTTTCTCATTTTCCTTCTTAGATAAAAAGATAAAAGTTTACTCATTTTGACACTGCTAAAATCTTTTCTCCTCTGGAAACCATTAGGTACACACAGCAAGGCTGAGTGCCTGTGATTTCTGGAAGCAACTTGGGAGCGTTCTGGGCAAAACCTCATGACACACCTTAACCATAAAAAGATTATATTTTCTTACTCCCACTTAGGAAAACTCCCTTTAAATTGCTTCCTGCTGACAACTGAATCAGGTTTGGGAACCTATTCAACTTTAATAATAAGAGATTCTATGTAGATTAAAATCTGCTTAAATTAAAAACTGTTTTAGGATTAAGAGGCAGAAGTAAAACTTAAAATTAAACTAAAATTGAATCACATTTAATATCCATGGTATTAAAGGAATAAAGATAATCATTATATATAGCAGATACGGACCTTTTGACTAGGATAACAAGATTGTCCCACACTGAACATTCAATAGATAATGTAATGAACAAGCATATATAAGAGGTCATTATGTTTAAGCCAACCAGTTAGAAAATTATAAAAATTTATGGGCAAAATATGTACAAGAGATTTTTCGTAAAGAATCCTGAACTGACAACTAGAATAAATGAAAAAATATGGAGAATATTGGAAGAGAGCCATCGTAAATGGAAAAGTACACACTGCCATCAAACATGAGGCTGTTGGAGAATTTGGATTTAACCCAACAGCAAATGAAGAGAGCCCTCTGGAACAGAATGGGAGTGGAGAAACACAAGGCTGGAAAAGAGGAGGACACAAAAGTGCTCAAGATGAAAATCTAGGAGCATGTAAGTATAATATTTCCCATAATGGCAGGCAACTGTCACATTTTGATGACTACGTAGCGATTATAGCCTACATCATCTTTCTTATCTACTGATATAATAATGCCTTACCAAAATATTAATAATCTTTGCTCAGTATGAATTGTTGATACTAAGCCTAGGTTGGCAACTAGTGATACCGCCAACCTTTTCTAAATACTTATTAACTGCTTGGTTGATTAATTTTTCCAGAATTTTGACAGGGACTGGTATTGACTTTACCCTCTTCTCATTTTTACATTCCACTTTTTTCCTTCTCTTTGATAACCAGAATAACATTTGGCAGTCTTAAAGTTCTGGTTATTAGGAAATGCATATTAAAATCACAATGAAATAACATTAACACCTCAGAATGCTGTTAAAATTAGAAAGCTTGACTATTTTAATTATTGTTAAGGATGTGGAGTAACTGAAACTCAGACACCACTGGTGAAAATGTAAAATGATTAAAATTACTTTGAAAAACAGTTTGGCAGTTTCTAAAAAAGTTAAATATACACTCAGCATATGATCCAACCAACCTATCCTAGGTATTTACCCAAGATAATTGAAAAGATGTATACATGAGACTTGTGAGCAAATGTTCATAGCAGTTTTATTTATAACAGCCAGAAACTGAAGACAATCCTAATGTCCATGAATAACTGAATGGGATAAACAAGTTATGATGCATCTATGCAGTGGGATGCAGTATTTCTTCACTATCCACATGGAATACATCCCCAGTGGGTGCCTGAAATGGGGACAGTACAGAACCGTATATATATATATATATATATATATATATATATATATACACTGTTTTTTTCCTATGCATACACACCTTTTCACTTAAAGGAAGCACTTGACTGCTTCTCTTAGGCATATCCAAAATGACAGCATCACTACTCTTGCACTTTGGGGCCATTATTGAGTAAAATAACAGTTACTTGAACACAAGCACTGCAATACCATAACAGTTGATCTGACACCACCCAACTAATGGATGGGTAGAATATACAAGGGGGCACCCAATAAAACTGCAATTATCTTCTGGAGGGTGGGCTCCTTGTAGTACAGGCTTCTCCAACAAGGTGAGTGTTCTAGTAACCCATCTGTATCAGTGTGCCGGCTAGCGTTGTTGTGAGAGACTGTATTTGCTTCATTGAATTTATTTTGAAGACTCTTTCAGCATGTTTGCCCATTTCGTGATGGAGGATTTATGAGCACACCTGCCCACACTGTGCTGAATATTCAGTAGTTTTTGACCAAAAATGACATGACTCTCATACCCTTCCTCTTCATCCAGTCTCACCCCAGTGACTTTTTTGTTCGTTTGTTTGTTTCCCTGGATGAAAAAATCCTCAAAGGGAAATGTTTTGCTGAGGTTGAAGAGGTGAAACAAACAAACAAAAAAAAGGCAGAAGTGCTAAAGGGCATCAAAGTCGACGAGTTCAAAACTTTTTGAGCAATGGAAAAACGTCTTGATAGATGTATTGCATCAAATGGAGAGTACTTGGAAAGTGACTGAAGTTTAAACATGTAAGAATAAATACACAACTTTTAATAAATTAATTCTGTTTTTTTTTTTGGTAACCCCGCATATAGTGTGAATATACTGAACAAAGGGATGATTCATATCCAAGGTGGGATAGAGCAAGATGGCTCAAGATTTCATCACACTATTTAGAATAGTGTGCAACTTAAAACTTATGAATTGCTTATATCTGGAATTTTTCATTTAATAATTTTGGACCACAGTGGACCACAGGTAACTGAAACTATAGAAAGCAAAGCTACAGATAAGTGGGTACTACTGTATTACTTAGCAATAAAAACAAAAGAACTATAATATATGCAACTACAGGAATAAAAGGACCAGAAAAAAAGAACATGTACTTTATTACTTTATTATTACTCTAGAAAAATTGAACAAATCTACTATGACAAAAAACAGTTCAATGGTTTCTGGTGACAGGGGAGGGTAGGAGGGAAGGGAGGAATTACAAAGTGACGCAAGGAGACTTTTGGGGTGATAGATATGTTCTTGATTTTAACAATGGTTTCTTGGGTGTATACAAATGTCACTGGTCATCAAATTGCATACTTTAAATATGTGCGGTTTATTGTAAGCCAACTATGCCTTTATAAAGGTGAACAAAAAGTTTTAAAATTACCATAGGCTTTCACCACTACCATTGGGAAAAAACAGAATACAGCTCAGTAAAATGTGTAGAGGTGGCCCAGTGGTACATGTGGAGGAACATAAGGGTTTCATGATCTCTGTTCAAATTGGTTTCACTTGTATTTTTAGCTAACAAATGTATAATTTTATGGGAAGAAAAGTAAATTGTATGTTGATCATAAAAGCTTTGGAATGGTAATATCCAGAAAAACGAATTAGTAAGTTAAAATAAATAATTAATTAATTAAATAAATAAGATAGTTGCTAAAAATAACACTGACTTAAGAGAAAGAAGACCTGAGTTTTAGTTGGAACTTCTTCTGACATGTTTATTGAAAAGCTGCTGTTGAGCCTGTTTTCTGCTCTGAAATTTGATGATTTTCTATAGTAATTGCATATAGAAATAGAATTGTGTGAAAACCTTCATTCTTGTCAAGTTTCTTTGTTCTAACTTCTAGCATAGCTTGCCCATTGTTTTCATCAAAAGTATATTATCTCTGAGTGTCTCTTAAACCTGTGGTCCTTATTTTATATGCAGATTCTGAGGCCATAGCCAAGGTACTTAGGAAATCTGAGGCCAGGCCTAGGAATATGCATTTTATGAACAGGTGGTGTGATGCAGAGGATCTGAACATTATGCTTTATTCACTAGCCAGATAATAAAAAGAATATCTCACCTCTATCACTCCTTCAAATTGTAAACTATTAAATCTATTAAACAGATCCTCAACACTAGACCATTTTTTAAATTACAGGCATGGGTCTTTCAACATTACATGCCTTTAAGAGGAACAAATTTTAAACCATTTGTATTGTTTCATCTATGAAAAAAGCCAATCAGAAATAACACATTCACAGCATTTATTGCTCTATGAACAGCCTTTGAGTTTATAGATTACTGAAATAATTGCAATATCAGAGATGGATCCCCTGGTCTGCATCTGCTGTAAATTATTCTGCAGACATAATAACCTTGATAAGCTTGTATGCTAGCAATTCAATTTCAAATGTGGGTTGGTTAAAGAACTGAGTACCCTAAGTACAGATTCCAGCACATGTTAGAAATAACCATTACAAGATGTTCTGGAATTGAGCTATAATATTAGATATTGGTAGGGATTCTTTTATTTGATAAAACAAATAAGGCAGTGGACTTCATTATATTATTTAGTAGGGATAAAAAAGCAAAAACATGTACAGAAGAAACAAAGGACCTCTATTGCTTTTAACTGCATAACTAAAATAAATGCCTCATAAAAGGGGCTGCTCTTCATCTTGGGCCATTTTCCCATATCTTGACCTCAAGCATTATCAAGGACTTCTTCCCTTTCTGGGCCCTCTCCCAACACTCTCTTCAACCAATCAATTGCAACATTCTTATTAAATTTACATGGATAGCATCACTCAGCTTGTTCCCTTCTCTCACTTTCTCTCACCTGGGAGACCTTCCTCACCTCTCACCCGATCATTTGCCATAGCCAAAGCTAATTCAGGGTAAGTCAAAGTGAGGTCTTCAGACCAGCATCATCATCACCCTGGGAACTTGTTAACTGGAGCATTTAGGCCATTTACATTTAAAGTGGTTATTAATAGGTATTTATTTATTACAATTTTATTTTTTAACCATTTTCCTCTGCACCCCCCCCCTTTTCTTCTTCTTAAAGCAAGCTCTTTAATATTTGTTGCAGTAGTGGTTTGATATTACAAACTCCTTTATCTTTTTCTTGTCTGAGAAGCTCTTCATTTCTCCTTCAATTTTAAATGATAGCCTTGCTGGGTAAAGTATCCTTGCTTTTTATCATCTTTAATATTTTCATGCCAATTCCTTCTGATATGAAATGTTTCTATTGAGAAATCAGATGACAGTCTAATTGGAGCTCCTTTGTAGGTAACCACCTCCTTTTCTTTTGCAGTTTTAAAGATTCTCTCTTGTCTTTAAGCTTTGCCATTTTAATTATTTGTGTCTTGGTGTGGCCTCTTTGGATCCATCTCATTTGGAACTCTCTCTGCTTCCTGAACTTGTGTGTCTTTTTTCTTCTCCAGATTAGGGAAGTTTTCAGTCATTATTTCTTCAAATAGGTTCTAAATCCCTTGCTCGCTCTCTTCTCCTTCAGGAATTCCCATGATGTGGATGTTATGCTTCATATTGTCCCAAAGGTTTCTTAAGCTCTCCTCATTTTTTAAAATTCTTTTTTCTTTTTTGCTGCTCTGCTTAGGTGTTTTTTTCTACCTTGTCTTCCAAGTTGCTGATTTGACCTCTGCTTCATCTAACCTACTGTTTATTCCTTCCAGTGTATTATTTATTTCAGATATTGAATTCTTTATTTCTGACTGGTCCTTTTTATGGTTTCAATGTCTTTTTTCATGCTGTTGAGTATTCTTATAATCATTACTTTAAACTTTATATCTCATAAAGTGCTTGCACCCATTTTATTAAGTTCTTCTTCTGGAGAATGCTCTTGTTCTTTCATTTGGGGCCTGATTCTTTGTCTTCCCATTTTGGCTGCTTCTTTGTGTTTGTTTTTATCAGGTAGAGCTGCAAAGACTCTGGTCCAGTCTTATCTTAGACTATGTATGACTGGTCCTGGACAACCTGTATGGAGCTATCAGTCATCTACAGCTTGTGGCTCACTCTACTGGGCATGTTTGTGTGCAGAAAGAACCAGGCTACACACCAAAACTGGCTTCTACCAGTACTGGGTTTGGGGGCAGGTCAGTTAAAGTCTCAGAGCCTCCAACTATACTCCTCTGCAGTCCAGCTTAAGCTCTACAGCATGGAATAAGAGTGATTCTTGCAGGTGGAGCTATTGCTTCCCCTCAGGCTGATGCCACTTGGAGGGGAGTGCTCTGCCTGAGAAAGAAGGGTTCTATAGTATGGGGAATGACTCATCACAGGGATCCAGGCAGCTGACCCTTCAGTTCTCTCCTCTGAGCCACCAACCCCAGACTCTCCCCTTGTGGTTATAGTCCACTCTGCTCTCCCTCTGCTGGAGTTTAGGGAAAGTGGCTGCAAATGAAATTTTGTGCGTAGGCCCTTTAAGAAGCTCTCTGCATCTCTGCTGCCTCTTTCTGGTGGACAGAAACCCCACTTCTTTTCACAGCTGGATGTTATTTGGGTCCCTTTCTTGGTTCTGGTGCTCTAGGCTAGGGAGCCCACCTTGGGCTTTAGACCTCACTCTTCTCAGGGAGAATTACTTGGCCACTGAAATATCCCTCTGGAACTTCAGCTGCCACCAGTGGGAGCTCAGCCAGACCTCTTGTGCCTCTGTACTTTCTACCAGTCTCATTGTGGTGATGTAGTTTCTTCTGTATGTCCTTGCTTATGAGGCTTCTCTCCAGCTAACATTCAGTTGGTTGTTTAGGATGAATTTTCTATAATTTTGTTATAATTCCAGTTTGGTCCTGGGAGGAGGTTAGTGTAGCTTCCACCTACTCTGCTGCCATCTTGGATCTCCTGCTGGGAACTTGTTAGAAATGCAAATTCTCAGACCTTTCTCCAGACCCTCTGATCAGAAATTCTGGGGGAAGAGCCCAGAGATCTTTAGTTTGACAAGTCCTCCAGGTAATTGTTACATGCTGATGATAGAGAAACAGCCCATCCTCCCTTTCACCAGCTTCTCTTCCAATACACAATTATTTGTACCTACCACTGTCAGATAAAATTTCTAAAGCATAGTTATGATCAGAGCAGTCCCTATGGTAAAGAACTTCAACCACCCTGATGTTAATTAACAGTAAAATATCATCTCCTAAGCACTTTCTATGTACTAGGCAGTGTGGCTCCAAGCTAGGCATAATATATTTAAGAAATGTGTGATGAATGTATGTGTGACCGCCTGCTCTTTGTGGTATCCATTTATAGTGGCCCCATTAGTGGGTCTTAGCTCTGGTTGTGTATTAGAATCATCTGGGGGCTTAATAAAAGTACTCCACCAAAGAACAGTTAAATGGGTCTTGCATCATGTTTCAAAGCCCCCTGAGGTGATATGTGTGGAACTGGGGCTGAGAGCCACCTACCTTCCTGGCCTATTTCTCCCATAGCTAGGGTCACTTTGTCCCCACTTGCAGTGGCTACTGCCCTGCTCCTGGTTCTGTCATCAATCTTATATTTAGACAAAGGAATAGAAGAAACCAGGGGGCAGTGGCTAAGCTGTCTCAGCCTCATGCCATCTACTACCTAATTAATATCTTGAGTTTAGAATTTTCCTGGGCCTCTCTACCTCCCCAGTCTACTTTCTACACAGCAGCTGAAATAATATGGTTTAAATCTAAGTCAGTCCATGACAGTCCTTGCTCAGAAACCTCCAAAGGGCTTCTTTCCATGTCATTAACATTAAAAGCAAACGTTCTCTCAATTGCTTATGTATCTTCTTCCTTCCATCTGTCCCACACACCTGTTCACGCATTGCCTCTCTGGCCTCAGCCACTACTACTCTCCCTCTAGCTTACTCTGCTGCAGCCATAGTTATCTTCTCACTGTTCCTTGGGTATTCTCTTGCCTCAGGGCCTTTGTGCATGCTGGTTCCTCTGCTTGTAATTATCCTCCACCACTTAGCCATATACCTTCCTCTTTACCTCTTTCAGGTCATCTTCTTGGTAAGGCTTATCCTGTCCTCTCTATTTAAAATTGCTTACATCTTCCCAGTGTTCCCTAACTCTTTCCTTTGCTTTAGTTATGGTGTTTATTATCCACCTCTACATTCAAACTCCATTAAAAAAAGGAGTTTTGTCTGTCTTACTGCTGTACTTAGAACAGTGCATGACCCATAGTGGGTGCTTAATAAATATAGAATGTATAAATGCCTGGTCTCATTGTCATGGTGCTGATCTTGCATTTCACTGTAGAGCCTGGGCTTCTGTCTTGACCCTTAGGTAACTTCTCCTACATGCTAGGTCATCTAAGATAGGATCCCATTTCTCCTCTGGCATGGCTTGCAGGGGCTGTAGAGCTGCTCTGACTACCACCCAGGATCGAGATGTTCATTTTACTGCCGCACCTCCTAGCCCTACCCTACCCTGTCTGTATTCCTCTATAAGCCCATATTGGTTTGCCCAATTTTGCTGCCTATTTCTATAGCTGCCTATTTCTAGGTGCCATGTGTAGCCTATACCATTCTGATGGAGAACACCTGTGGGTGGGCCTAGTGTCCATGTTCATAACCTGTCCCATTAAACTCTTGAACTCTCGGTTCTTTTTTTCTGACAGAGGATTTGTATATATTGGAAACATTAAATCAAGATCAGTCATTAAATCTATTTATTCATCTATCTGTTGTCCAACTCCCTAGAATGTAACCTCCAAGAGAGCAAAGATTTTTTATTTTTTGTGTATTGCTGTTTCTCCAGAGACTAGAACACTGACTTATTATTTGTAGTACACAACCTATAAATATTGTTAAATGAATCAATTAATGAATTATACTGTTATTGCCTAAGAACTTTGCTGCCACTGCTGAGTTCTCAAGTTATGAAAATTATATAAAAAATAAACACAAAGCAATGGTTCCATTTGAGAGAAGTTACAGAGTGAGCTGCCATGACTCTTGATCAGTTTTTCATCATTCAAAACCTTTTTTGCTTGGTTCCAAAAAGAGAGTAAGCAGGAAATAAAACAAATGTATGGAAAGTCATTTTAAGAATGCTAATAAAGGTAAAAAATAACATAAATGGAATTTCGCAGCCATATATTACAAAATCAATAAGCATCCACTTTAAAATTTGAAAAATTGGTATTTAGAAGTTTCAAACATTCAGATGTTAGATGAGATTTTCAAGCAGACATGTAATTGACATTTTTACTCTTAAGGATGTTGAGACTCAGCCTTAAGGAAATTGGAATAGCTGTAAAAGCAAGCTATTTTCTCCTAGGTTAAAAAATGCAATTTTTGATGCCTCTGTATGATGATGTTTCCTGGGCCACAATAGGCTTGGGAACAAAATAAAAACAAAACAAAACATCTCAAGCTTCTGATGGTCACAGAGTGCTGGTTCTCCCTCTTGCCTAAGACAGGAATAAAAATAGTAATGACAATGATTTTTATTTTGGGGCACTGTGCAGGAGACTTACACACTGTATTTCACTTGGTCATTCTAGTTGCCTACTGAGGGAGAAGTAATTATCCCCAAGTAAAAGAAAATCTTCCCTCCTCTTTCCCTTGTCCCTAGCTTCCCTGCCTCACCCTCTTCCCAGTCCCTTCCATCCTCCACTTTTTGCCTGTCTTTGCTCATGACAGTGAACATACTCACACTAACTTATAAGCATAAAGTATTTAGTATAAACATGAGATATACTCATATTAAGTCATTTTTTGTTTATCTGAAATTCAAATTTAACTGGCCATCTTATTTGCTGAATCTGACAATCCCATTCTTGGTATCTCCTCTCAAACAACTTTTATTTTTTTGTGTAGTGATATAAGAGGCTTTAATTAAGGATGAAGAATAAAAAAACTGTAGGAAATACTTTTACACCTTCTTAATCTACCAATATTTCATCTCATTAGCCTATAAAGCCACTTACCAAAGTGGGTCTTAAAACATCATTATTTGTGAGCTTGTCTCTCCTGCAGTAGATTGATTATAAGCAGGTGGGGGGAGAGGAGGTATTTGCATGTCCTTATCTCACATCTCCTTGGCACCTTGTCCAGTGCCTTCATAAAGGGGCTCCAACTGTGGGAGCCAGCCAAGCCATGCTGGGCCAACCCAGAAGGGGTGGGAAGGACAAGGGGGCAGATGTCTTGGGGAAAGGTCTGATTTGGCTTGAGTGAGAAACGCATTTGGTCCTCCTCATTCACAGATTCCATAGTTGCAAATTTGCCTACTCACTAACATTTATCTATAACCCCAAATCAATACTTGTGCTCTTTCTTCATTAATCACAGACATACACAGTGCAGCATGCTCCCAGCTGAGGGGGAACCAGGCAATGCTCTGCCTTCTTTGCTTTAGTTCTAAGACTGTAAATAACTGTTCTTTTCACAGTGAATTAGGTGCCATGTGTTTTTTATTTTTGTGCGTTTTTTGTGTGTGTGATTTAATTCTTTAAAATGGCCCAAAAGTGCAGTGCTGAAGTGTTATTGAGTGTCACTAAGTCTTATGGAGGCAGCGTGTTAGATAAGTTTTGTTCAGTCATGAATTAGTCATGCTGTTGGCCATGAGTTCAATGTTAATGAATCAATTATATATATATATATGTGTGTGTGTGTGTGTGTGTACACACACACACACACACATATACACACACACACATAAAATAAGGTATCTTTAACAGAAACACACAAAAAACAAAATTATATATCAGTCTGTTGATGAAAATGTTGTGATCACAGGCTCACAGGAACCTCAACTAGGAGCAAGGAATCAATATTCTGTAATTTAATATTCATGGTTACTATAGAACACAACTACTGAAAATAATGAGAACAACTTGTATCTCCTAGATTTTCTTGTTTCTAGGATTTTGATAGGCAATTCATCATGCTGACTTGGACAACTCGGATATCATAGAAACAGATTCACTAAAATACTTTCTCAGAAGAGAGAGAAACTGGCAGACTCTGATGTTAGAAATAAAAATGGGAATGCCAATGGACTTGCTGGTTTTACCACACGTTGAAGATGGTCTTTTAAAGAAAATACCAGCAGCAATCTTTCCTGCTTTCAGCATTTGTTTTCCTTTGCAACTTACTTTTTAGTCTTATTTTTTCAAGAAAGTTTCTTGGCAGCAGGTGATGGTACTTATGGGATTTTATCTTGGAACAGAATGTCTTTTGTTCCACTCTTAGAATATACAAGCAGAAAAATATCAATAAATTGCTTTAGAACTTGACAAGCATAGGGTTAAGGAGTTCTATGAGGTTTTTATTAATAGCTAAGGAAGGATAGAAAAAGCCCATTTATTGATGTCAGCCCCCTTAACCCCTTTTTGCCTGAATGACTCGATTGCACTGGCTCCTGTTTCTTCTGGGAATTCTGAGGGGTGTTATAATTAAATTATCACCACTCAAACATTTTTCTACTTGTTGCTTTTAAAAGAAATCCTTGTGCAAAAGGCCTTTCATCTTCTAGAGTGAGGTAAAGATATCCTTGATCAAAACCAGACAGTTAGATTAGAAGATGTTCTCTCATCAAGCCTTTCATTTTGAAGTATCTGTTCCAGAGAAACTGGCTTCCCAAGTGCCAGCATGCTAGGAGGTGCTCACTCAGTGGCTCCTTCTTTCCATTCCTCCTACTATGCAGCACGCTAAGGAGACCCAGGGAGGTGAGAGGGTGAGGTGACTGGCCCTCATTATGCTGCTTCTTTACTCCCCTAGTCAAGATCCTTCGTGTTCATTTTCCATCTTTTCCACATTCTTTTCCTGGAAAATTACCAGTTAAAAGAGTTTCTAAGAGTACAACCATTTTGTAGGGGCAATTGGCAATATCAATCAAAATTTGAAATATAACTACCTATTAATCCAGCCATTTCACTTCTAGAAATTTATGTTATAAATAAATGCACAAATACATACATACAAAATGGTCACAAAGTACTATTTGTAATAGCAAAACCAAAAATCCTTCTACCACAAACCCCCCCCCCAAAACTAGAATCAACCTATTATGACACATGTAAAGTCCATTAAAGAGAATACAAAAGAACTAAATAGAACAAAGAGCAGAATAGCATTCAATAGGGGGGAGGGGGAAGGAAGAGAAGGGGGATAAGGGAAGGGTTTAGTCAAAGAATGTGTATAAATGACTCATGGACATGGACAATGGGGGGGGGAGGATATGATTGTGGGAGAAGGGGTGGGCTGGGTGGGGGAGAGAAATGGGGGAAAAATGGGACAACTGTAATTGAAAAACCAAAAAATAAAAATTAAAAAAAAAGAAAAGAATAAAACACAACTCTCTGTACTGACTTGGAATGATGTCTGTTAAACATGAAAATTTGCAGGAAGTGTGTCATCTAGTTATGTAAAAAGAAAATGTTTGTGCAAAAATATATAAAAGGATATCTATCTGCTGATAATAGTAATCTTATTGGCAATTTGAATTGGGTATGGGGGTTTGGAGAGGAGAGGAGCTAGGGGTGGCTTTTAATTTATATTTTATATATGTTTTATTGTTTATTTTAATGCAATGTATTTGTTTTACTTTTATAAAGCTAGAAGGTTCATCAAAGGTTTTCTTTTGTTTGTTTGTTTTTGTTTTTTAATTCCAGGAAGTTCTGTGGAGAGGCAATGAATACTTAGCTCTTGAGTGATCACACATGACAGTGTTGGACTGCCATGTCCAAGGTGTGCTGCCTCAACCATTCATTTCATTGGTTCTGCATGGATTTGTATGCTGTACACCTCATTTCTGTGCTACTTGTTCTATTGGTATCTGTGACACAGTAACAAACAGGTATGGAGAATATTTAGCTATAAAAAGAGTAGCTGTTGGCTCGCATTCACCACGGCTCTGCCAAACAAAAACACAGACCAGTGCTGTAGTTTGGAAGCCACACAGAGACTTTTTTGGAAGGGGAGTGGAAAGAAGACCTGAGACTGGGCAAGGACTATGGGTGTGCACATTAGTTTGCCAACAAAGTAGCATTGCTAAACAAAAACAAAGAGCAATAGAGGGTGTACCACAGGACTAGTGCAGGGGACCTAACTCAGTGCAGCTCACAGAGGAGAACTTCAGTAGACCCCCCGAGTGAGAAAATAGCAGCTCCAGAGTCCAGATAGATCTTCTCACAGACAGCCAGCCAGAAAGGAAGATATGAAATCCATGGAACTCTGAGCAGTGGTAGATCCAGAAAGAGAAAAAAGCGTAAAAATCAGATATTACTGGGATAAATTCCACCATGGTATTTTTCATGAGTTATTTTCTCATTCTCTCAGTTTATGCATTTTAAGTCACTAGTTGTTATATTATACTTTATTCCAAATATCATATGTTGCTCCTCCCTTTTGTTACCCAACCTTAACATCCAATCTCCTCTTCTTACTTTGGTCTTAAATTCATTCTTCTTTCTTACTATGACTAGTATCCATTCTTTTAGCTTAAATTTGAGAAACTTTCCCTCTCTTAGCCTGGTTTTCACTTCTCATTCTTAGTATACCTACCACCTCTATCATCTCAAATTCACTTCTCTTTCCTTTGGAAATCTCATAAACTTTCTTTCTTTTCCACTCTCATTCTCATCCCACCTATATCAATCATATCCCAAAGGTTGTCCTGGGGTAAAGCACTTTCTTTAATTTGTTTCCTACCTTCTCTCCCTCTTCTTCTTTATTATTATTATTTTTGTTTTGTTTATGTTCCCTCTCACACTAAATATATGACATATAACTTCTGTATAAACCTAATACTATATGCTTCCACTCTCTCACTTCATTCTGCCTTCTTCACTCCCTTTTTCAACATACAATGTAAATATTACTTACTGTCTCACACTGCCTTGTCCCTACTCACTACTATTATTACTCTCCCAACTTCCCTCTAAAACATCATCTTGTTTCAGTTAGCCAACTCGTATCAGTTTTTCCTTTAGTATAATAATCCTGATCTCTTTACATTTATATTAATACTGGATCATTTGCTGCTGATAGTGTGATTGTGGGTGGGGAATATTTTGAGGGGTTGGGTTTCTTGCATGGGTTGTGTATTTATGTTTTAACAGCATCTCCACAAAAGAATTCAAGATATTCTGGGCACTCTCAATCAACTAGCCAGAGGGAAGTTTCCACCAAAGAGCAATACCACAACAACCAAAACTGAAATACAGCCAGACAGCCTAAACAAATGGCATGAAGGGCACCCCAAGAGCATCAAGCTCAGGAGTTCAAAGAGACTGCACCATTGAATCCTCCAGGTCTCCTACTACAGAAGGCACACCACGAAGGCGGGAAATCAAAGCAGACAAATCTAAGAAACAAAAATAAACAAGAATGGTCACATAAAATGGGGAGACAAAGAAACAACCCCACAATGAAAGGAAAAGAGGAACCCTCAGAAAGAGTGCTATATGAAACAGAGGCAAACAATCAGACATGGAATTCAAAAGAATGGTTATAAGGAAGCTCAATGAACTCAACAACTCAGAAAAAACTACAATGAACTCCAGGGAAATTACAGAGGACTCCAGGGAAACTGCAATGAACTCCAGGAAAGCTAGAAGGAACTTACTGAGAACTACACTAGCATTAAAAGGAACATAGAAACTATCAGTAGGAGCCAGGAGGAAATGAAGAATACAATTTTTGAACTGAAAAACACAGTAGAAGGAATAAAAATGCAGGTTAGAGGAAGCAGAGGATTGGATCAGCGAGCTGGAGAACAACGTAGAAAAAAATTCCCAGGCAGTGCAACAAAATAGAGAAAGACTGAAAAAGAATGAAGAGGGCTTAAGAGAACTGCAGGACAACACGAAATGTAACAATATCCATACCACAGGGAGAAGGGGAACAAGGAATAGAAAACTTGTGTGAAAAAGTAATGACAGAAAACTTCCCTGACATGAAGAGAGAAAAAGTCACACAAGTCCAAGAAGCACAGAGGGTCCCAATGAAGATAAACCCAAAGAGGCCCACTCCAAGGCATATCATAATTAAAATGGCGACATTGAAAGACAAAGAGAAAATCCTAAAAGCAGCAAGAGAGAAACAGCAAATAACATACAAGGAAGCTCCAATAAGACTCAGTGGATTTCTCAACAGAAACACTACAAGCCAGAAGGGAGTGGCAAATTATATTTCAAGCAATGAAAGAAAAGTCCTACAACAAAGACTACTCCACCCAGGAAGACTCTCATTCAAGATGGAAGTGAAATAAGGAGTTTCCCAGACAAAAGCAAGCTAAAAGAATAGATTTCCACCAAACCAGCATTGCAAGAGATGCTAAGGGACTACTTTGAGAAAATGAAGAAAGAGAGAGAGAGAAAGAGAACACATGTACAAAGGGGAAAAAAATCACAACGAATAAGTACATATCAATAATAACCTAAAATATAAATGGATTAAATGCTCCAATAAAAAAGGCATAGGGTAGCTGAATGGGTAAGAAAACATGACCCACATATACGCTGTCTACAAGAGACCCATCTCAGAAAAAAAGATCTACGTAGACTGAAAGTTAAGGGATGGAAAAAAGCATTTCAAACAAATGAACATGAAAAAAAAGCTGGGGTAGCAATACTTATATCAGAAAAAATAGATTTCACAACAAAGGCCATAAAAAGAAACAAAAAAGGACGTTACATAATACTAAGGGCACAATCCATCAAGAAGATATAAACCTGGTAAACATATATGGAGCCAACATAGGAGCACCCAAATATATAAGAAAAGCATTGAAAGACTACAAAAAGGATATCAACATTGACACACTCATAGTAGAGGATTTTAACATCCCATTATCAACAATGGACAGATCTTCAAAGCAAAGAAACAACAAGGATATTGAGACACTAAACAACATTCTAGATAGAATGGACTTAACTGATGTATATAGAACCTTTCAACCAAGAGAAGTAAAATATAGTCTTTTCAAGTACACATGGAACATTTTCAGAGATAGACCACATGGTAGGACACAAAACAAGCCTCAACAAATTCAAGGAAAATTAAATTATATCAAGCATCTTCTCAGATCACGATGGCCTGGAACTGGAAACCAACCTCAAGGAAAAAACTCAAAAACATTCAAATTCATGGAGACAGAATAACACGCTTTTAAATAATGAATGGGTTAACAATGACATCAAGGATTAAATCAAGAAGTTTCTGGAAACAAATGATAATGAACACACAACAGCCCAAAACCTATGGACACAGTGAAGGCAGTTCTGAGAGGGAAGTTCATAGCAATACAGGCCTACCTAAGAAAGGGTAGAAGAGTCTCAAATAAAAAATCAAACCCGACAGTTACAAGATCTAGAGGAACAACAACAAACAGAGCCCAGAGTGAGAAGAAGGAAGGGAATCATCACAATCAGAGCAGAATTAAATGATATAGAGACTAAACAAATAATTCAAAAGATCAATAAAACCAGGAGCTGGTTCTTTAAAAAGATAAATAAAATTGAAAAGCCTTGAAGCAGGCTCATCAAGAAAAAGAGGGAGGACCCATTGAACAAAATCAGAAAAGAAAGAGGAAAAATCACAACCAATACCAAAGAAATACAAAGGACTGTAAGAAATTACTACAAACAACTATATGATAAGAAATTTGACAACCTGGATGAAATGGACAAATTTACGGAATAACACAATCTTCCAAAACTGAATCAAGAAGAAGCAGAAAGCCTGAATAGACCAGTAACAACCAGTGAAATTGAAGCAACAGTCAAAAAACTTCTGGAACACAAAAACACTAGACCGAATGGCTTCACAGGCAAATTTTACAAAACATTTAGGGGAGAACTAATTTCTGTCCTTCACAAACTATTCCAAAAAATCCAAAAAGAGGAGATCTCCCAAACTTTTTCCATGAAGCCAATAGTACCCAAATTCCAAAACCAGGTCAAGACACAACAAAGAAAACTACAGGCCAATATCACTGAGGAACATATATACTAAAATCCTCAACAAGATATTGGCAAACCAGATCCAGCAAGACATTGAAAAGATCATATAACACGATCAAGTGGGATTCATCTCAGGGATGCAAGGGTGGTTTAATATTCACAAATCAATAAACAGAAGAGACCACATAAACAAAATGAATGACAAAAATCACATGATCATATCAGTAGATGCTAAAAAAGCATTTGATAAAGTACAGCACACATTTATGATGAAAACATTCAGCAAAATGGGAAGAGAGGGAGCATACCTCAACAAAATAAAGGCCATATATGAGGAACCTGAAGTCAACATCATACTCAATGGGCAAAAACTGAAAGCATTTCCCCTAAGATCAGGAACAAGACAAGGATGTCCACTCCTTTACTCATATTCAACATAGTCTTGGAAGTTCTAGCAATGGCAATGAGACAAGAAAAAGAAATTAAAAGCATCCAAATTGGAAAAGAGGAAGTAAAACTATCATTATTTGCAGATGACATGAGAGTGTACATAGAAAACCCTATAGACTCCACCAAAAAAATGACTCGATTTAATATTGTTTGGCAACATAGCAGGGTACAAGGTCAATATTCAGAAATCAAAGACATTTCTGTAGACCAACAATAAAATATCAGAGATAGAAATTAGAAAAAAATGTCATTTACTATAGCAAAAAGAAAAATAAAGTACTTAGGAATAAACTTAACTAAGGAGGTAAAAGACCTGTACTTGGAAAACTACATAACACTGAAGAAAGAAATTAAGGAAGATACAAATAAATGGAAGCATATACTATGTTCATGGATGGGAAGAACCAACATTATTAAAACGTCCATACTATTGAAAGCAGTTTATAGATTTAATGCAATCCCTACTAAAATACCAGTGACATTTTTCACAGACCTAGAATAAATACTTCAAAAATTTATATGGAATCAAAAAAGACCCCGAATAGCTACAGCAATCTTTAGGAAGAAAAACACAGTAGGAGGAATCATCATACCTGATTTCAAACTATATGACAATGCTACTATAATTAAAATAGTCTGGTACTGGCATAAGAACAGACATATACATCAATGGAACAGAATAGAGAGCTCAGAAATAAACCCAGGTCTATATGGACAACTAATAATTGTCAAAGGGGGAAGAAACATAGCCTATTCAACAAATGGTGCTGGGAAAACTGGACAGGGATGTGCAAATACATGAAACTAGACCACCAGCTTACACCCTACACTGAAATAAATTCAAGATAGATCAAAGACTTAAATGCAAGCTGTGACACCATAAAGGTCTTAGAGGAAAACATAGGCAGGAAAATCTCAGATATCCCATGTAGCAATATTTTTGCCAATATATCTCCTAGAGCAAGGGAAATAAAGGAAAGAATAAACAAATGGGATTACATTAAACTAAAGAGTTTCTGCTCAGCAAAAGAAAACATCAGCAAGATGAAAAGGGAACCAACCATACGGAAAACATATTTGCCAATGATACCTCAAACAAGCGATTGATTTCCAAAATATATAAAGAACTTATAAGACTCAACACCAAGAAGACAGACAATCCAATTAAAAAATGGGCAAAGGACCTGAACCTCTCCAAAGAAGACATACAGAGGATCGAAAGGCATATGAAAGGATGCTCAACATCATTAGCTATCAGAGAGGTGCAAATTAAAGCCACAATGAGATACCACCTTACACCAGCAGAATGGCCATCATCAACAAATCACCAAGCAACAAGTGCTGGCTAGGATGTGAAGTAAAGGGAATCCTAGTGCACTGTTGGTGGGAATGCAGAGTGGTGCAGCCACTATGGAAAACATTATGAAGTTTCTCAAAAAACAAAAATGGAGCTGCCTTTTGATCTAGCAATTTCATTGCTAGGATTATACCTAAAAAATCATGAAACGCCAATTCAAAAGAACCTATGCACCCCTTTGTTCATAGCAGTGCTATTCACAATAGCCAAGTGCTGGAAACAGCCTAAGTCCCCATCTGTAGATGAGTGGATTAAAAAATTGTTGTACATTTACACAATGGAATACTATGCAGCAGAAGGAAAGAAGGAACTCGTTACCATTTGCAACAACATGGATGGAACTGGAGAGTATTATGCTTAGCAAAATAAGCCAGGCAACGAAAGAAAAATACCATATGATGTCATCTAACACAGGACACTAATGAACAACACAAACAAAGAAGCAAAATAGAACCAGAGGCAAGTAAACAAGAAGCAGACTGAAAGTGACCAGGGGAGAGGGGAAAGGGGTGAAGGGGGGAAAGGAGGGGAAGGGTGTAGTCAAGGAACTAGTATAAATGACCCATGGACATAGTCAATGTGATTACAGATTGGGTATGGGCTGTGGGAGAAGGGGTAGGCAGTGTTGGGGGGCAATGGGGAAAAGGTGGGACAACTGTAATAGAAAAAAACAATTAAAAAAAAGAGTAGCTGTCAAAAAGTGAGGTCCATTTAGATGAAGCCTAATTGATGTGCAGGAGTGGGAATTCACAAAGTGACCATATATTCACTAAAACATAATGACCTTGACCAATGTGATTGGTTCTTAAGTAACATTACTGAGAACTTGTCCTTGACAGATAGCAGAACCAGAAAGAGAGCAATAAAAGTCCTACACTGGCCTGAATCCAGAGTGAGGATTCCAGGAACTCGGATTTCAGCAGTTTTATCCAAAATCAGTTCAAATTATTTCTGCAGCCTACTCAATATATTTGTTGGATTGGCATAATTATGTGCTGTATAAAAAATGTATTCAACCTGTATTCGACCTTTGATTAATTGATTAATTCATTCTGTTATTCAACAAGCATTTACAGAACTCCAACAAGCATTTAAGCACTGGGCATGGTTTAAATATTATAAGGATTATTCACTTGTCCTTAGTTGAAGCCCACACAAACATATTAAAACATTTTAGTGCTGAGGAATTGACTTGTTGAGGTATGAAGCACCACTGCCTTCCATAACTATAAAACAACATCACCATCTGATGTAATAAGAGAAAATATTAATGAAAAACTTCCCTGGGAGGTAAGATGGCGGAGGAGTGAGGAGAGGTTGCGGTTTTAGGCTCCGGAGACCCGTCTGCAGTTTGGTCTAATTGCAGACAGAACATCTCAGTGAGCAGCTGGACATTGGCGGGAGTTGAGCCAAGGCACTGCTGGATTAGAGAAAATCCATCTGGGAACAACCTGTTTAGTGAGGATAGTGGAGAAAAAGGGGACTAAACGGGATTCCTGACTGGGGCGGCTGCCGGAGCTGTGGCGGGAAGCACACAAAGGATTTTTGGCGACCACAGGCTACCCCAGAGAGGAGTCAGGCGGAGAGCGGATCTCTTCCCGCTGGCAGAGACGGGACTCGACCAAGTGGCATTGGCGCTGAAGGACAGGAGACAGCGTGCTGCCGGGCAAGTGAGAACGTAATTCTCCTTTATATTTTTCTCTAGTGGACGGTGGAGACGGGAGGAAAGTTTGGGGGTGGTAGGCCGTTCTGGAGGAGCCCATGCGCAGAGGCCCGCTCATCCACTCCTCAACCCTACCATTGGGTCGCGGTGGCGCACATATGGAAGTGCTCTCATTCACTGGCCCAGGTGCGCGGGGCCGTGAGTCCAGCCGTCCCTCGGACACTCCCCAACGGACATAAGATCAGTACCCCAACGGGCACAGGGAGGGCCCACTGAACACGCAGAGGACTGTGCACAGACACCCCTAGACAGCTCCCGTGGGCTCAGGGCCCCAGGCCGGAAAGCAGACCACTAGCACAGGCTCTGTTTGTGTCCGCCCAGATGGGTGGGGGAAGGTGGGCAGCTGCAGCACGGGAACAGCGGGAGGCGGCAACCCACGGACTCTCGATTCCACTGAGCACAAGTGTCCCTGGCCCTGCCCTAAGAGGCGAGAGACCAACTCCCGGAGCTCGGCTCAGCGGGACTGAGGGCACGGGGCGGCGCGCGAGGGCAAAAGCACCTCAGCCCGGGGTCAGTTGGCGCCAATCCCCGGGAAAGCTCTCGGGCCACCCGCGCGGGCAGGGACACCTCGGCACAAACGCGGAACCGCCGCGGCCCAGCGAAGGCAGGAGCCAATCCCGGGGAAAGCGCTCGGGCCGCCCGCGCGGGCAGGGACACCTCGGCGCGAACGGGGAACCGCCGCGGCCCAGAGAAGGCAGGAGCGAATCCCGGGGAAAGCGCTCAGGCCGCCCGCGCAAGGGAACCGCCGCGGCCCAGCGAAAGCAGGAGCCAATCCCGGGGAAAGAGCTCGGGCCGCCCGCGCGGGCAGGGACACCTCGGCGCGAACGGGGAACCGCCGCGGCCCAGAGAAGGCAGGAGCGAATCCCGGGGAAAGCGCTCAGGCCGCCCGCGCAAGGGAACCGCCGCGGCCCAGCGAAAGCAGGAGCCAATCCCGGGGAAAGAGCTCGGGCTGCCTGCGCGGACAGGGACACCTCGGCGCGAATGGGGAACCGCCGCGGCCCGGCAGCAGTGGGCTCCAACCGCGGGGCAAACTCTCGGGCCGCCCGAGAGCACAGAGGCTTGCGCGCAAGGGCACCTCAACTGGCTCCAGCAAGCAGCAAGGGAGCGCGCCGTGCCGGCAACCGCGGGCGGGCACCATAGCAGCAACCTGGGGTGCACACCAGTCCTGCAAAAAACAAGAACCTCTGACCTGCCACACTAGACCAGCTGCGGACCCAGAAAAAGAAGGCAACACACCAAGGCTAAAATGGAGTAAAAACATCGATTTTTTTTTCCAAATTTTTTCTCCCAAATTTTTTCTCCCTTGTTCTTTCTTTCTTCTTAATTATTTCTTTTCTTTCCTTCTTTCTTCATTCTTTTCCTGGGGTTTTTTTGGGGGGTTTTTGGGGGGGATATATATATATATTTTTTTAATTTTTTTTCTCTCTTTTTTCTTTCTTTCTTTCTTCTTTATTCTTTCTTTTCTATCTTTCTTTGTTCCTTTCTTTCTTCCCTTTTGGGGTTTTTTTTAGGGGGGTTTGTGGTAAATTTTTTATTTTCTTCTCTTTCCCTCTTCTTTTCTTTCTTCTATTTTCTTGGGGATTTTTTGGGGGAGTGTTTTTCCTTCACCTCTTCCAATAATAACAAACTTTATCTCTAACGTGTTGCATATAACCTCTCCTTCTCATCCTTTCTCTTTAATCGTGGTTTATTCGTTTGTGTGTCTAGCTTAGCCCCCCTATCACTCTAAATAATATAATATAATTACTATATAAACCCCAATACAATACAATCCCACTTTCTTACTATACTATGTATTTTTCTATCCTTTTCTTCTATTTTTATTAACATACAATGTAAATATTACTAACTGGCTTGCACAGTCTCAACTATTATTAATCTATCAACCCCTCTATCAAAAATTATATTTTTCCTCCCCCAAAACAACTCTTATCTATTCTTCTTATAGTATAAAAGCTCAAATCTCTTTACATTTATATTAATACGGGCTAGTTGGCTAACGATAGCAGGATAGAGTGGGGGATACTTTCTGAGGGTGTGGGTCTCCTGCCTGGGCTGTGTGTTTATGTCTTTAACAGCATATCCACAAAAGAACTCAAGACAAAGCAGATAGAGTGACTCTCAACCAAGTAGCCAGAAGGAAGATCCTATCAAAGAACATCTGAAATATAACCGAACAGCATAAACAAACGACATAAAGGGTAACTCAAGACCATCAGGCTCAGGATATCAAAGAGACTGCACCACTGAAACTCCCAGACCTTCGATAAAGAATATTACACCACAAAGGAGGGAAGTCAAAGCAGACTACCCCCCCAAAAATAAATAAATAAATAAATAAATAAATAAATAAATAAATAAATAAATAAATAAAAACAAAAAGAATCCAACATGGTAAGACGCAAAAATAACCCCTCAATGAAAAGAAAAGAGGAATCCTCAGAAAGAGAGATAGACGAAATAGACATAGCCCAAATGTCAGACATGGAATTCAAAACAATGGTGGTAAAGAAGCTCAATATACTCGACATCCTTAAAATCAACTATGACAACCTTCAAGGAAGTTACCAGCAGCTCCAAGAAAATTACAGGGAACTGGCAGAGAACTACACCAGCATTAAAAAAGACATAGAAATTGTTAACAGGAACCAGGAAGAACTTAAGAATACAATCTCTGAACTGAAAAACACAGTAGAATCAGTCAAAAGCAGACTTAACGAAGCAGAGGATCGGATTAGTGAGTTAGAAGATAATGTAGAGAAAAACTCCCAGACAATACAGCAAAATGAAAAACGATTGAAAAAATATGAACAAGATGTAAGGGAATTACAGGATAGCATTAGGAAAAATAATTTAAGGATCATCGGAATACGAGAGGGAGAAGAAAAGGAAGATGGAATTGAAAATCTGATAGGAGAAATAGTGACAGAAAATTTTCCGAACCTGATGAGAGGAAAAGCTATGCAAGTCCAAGAAGCACTGAGAGTTCCAATCAAGAGGAACCCCCCAAAACCCACTCAAAGGCACATCATAGTTAAAATGGCAACATTCCAAGACAAAGAGAGAATCCTAAAAGCAGCAAGAGAAAAGCAGCAAATAACATACAAGGGAACTCCGATAAGGCTATCAACTGATTTCTCAACAGAAACATTACAAGCCAGAAGGGAATGGTCAAAAATATTTCAAGCAATGAAAAACAAAGGCCTACAACCAAGAATACTCTACCCAGCAAGGCTCTCATTCAAAATAGAAGGTGAAATAAGGAGTTTCTCAGACAAAGGAAGACTGAAAGAATACATCTCCACCAAACCAGCATTGCAAGAGATGCTAAAGGGACTGTTCTAAGAAAAAAAGAAGAAAAAAACAAGAGAGGAGAGGAACAGAGGTACAAAGGGAAATGAATAAATACACGTCAATAATAACCTTAAATGTAAATGGATTAAATGCTCCAATTAAAAGACATAGGGTAACGGAATGGATAAGAAAACAGGACCCACATATTTGCTGTCTACAAGAAACACACCTGAAAACAAAAGATTTACACAGACTGAAAGTAAAGGGATATAAAAAAATATTCCAAGCAAACGGACCGGAAAAAAAAGCCGGGGTAGCAGTTCTCATATCAGACAAAATGGATTTCAAAGCAAGGACAATAAAAAGAGACAAAGAAGGACACTTCATAATACTTAAAGGAACAATCCATCAAGAAGATATGACTTTGATAAACATATATGCACCCAACATAGGAGCACCCAAATACATAAAGCAAATACTAGAAGACCACAAGAAGGATATCAACAATAACACACTCATAGTAGGGGACTTCAACACTCCATTATCAACAATAGACAGATCATCAAAGCAAAGAAACACCAAGGATATATAGGCATTGAACAACACACTAAACCACATGGATCTAACTGATATATATAGAACTTTTCACCCCAAAGAAGCAAAATATACATTCTTTTCAAGTGCACATGGGACATTTTCAAAGATAGACCACATGATAGGTCACAAAACAAGCCTCAACAAATTCAAGAAAATTGAAATCATATCAAGCATCTTTTCAGATCACAATGCCCTGAAACTAGAAATCAACCTCAGAGAAAAAAATCAAAGACACCCAAACTCATGGAGATTGAATAACATGCTATTAAATAATGAATGGGTTAACAATGACATCAAAGAAGAAATCAAGAAATTTCTAGAAACTAATGATAATGAGCACACAACAACCCAAAACCTGTGGGACACAGCAAAAGCAGTCCTGAGAGGGAAGTTTATAGCAATACAGGCATATCTGAAAAGGCTAGAAGAATCTCAAATAAAAAACCTAACCACAATGCTACAAGAACTAGAACAACAACAACAAACAAAGCCTAGGGCAAGAAGAAGGAATGAAATCATCAAGATCAGAGCAGAACTAAATGACATAGAGACTAAACAAACAATCCAAAAGATCAACAAAACTAGGAGCTGGTTCTTCGAAAAAATCAACAAAATCGACAAGCCTCTAGCCAGTCTAATCAAGAAAAAAAGAGAGAAGACACAAATAAACAAAATCAGAAATGAAAGAGGAGAAATCACGACTGATACCTCAGAAATACAAATGATAGTTAGAAATTACTTCAGACAACTGTATGACAAGAAATTTGACAATCTAGAAGAAATGGACAAATTTCTAGAAACATACAACCTTCCAAAACTAAATCAAGAAGAAGTGGAAAGTCTCAACAAACCAATAACAAAAAAGGAAATTGAAACAGTAATCCAAAATCTCCCGGCACACAAAAGCCCTGGACCGGATGGCTTCACAGGCGAATTCTACAAAACATTCAGGGAAGAACTAACTCCTATCCTCCTCAAACTGTTCCAAAAAATCCAAGAAGAGGGGAAAATCCCAAACTCTTTCTATGAAGCCAGTATTATCCTAATCCCCAAACCAGGTCAAGACACAACAAAGAAAGAAAACTACAGGCCAATATCACTGATGAACATCGATGCTAAAATCCTCAATAAAATATTGGCAAACGGGATCCAGCAATACATCAAAAAGATCATACATCATGATCAAGTGGGCTTCATTCCAGGGATGCAAGGATGGTTTAATATTCGCAAATCAATAAATATAATACATCACCTAAACAGAATGAAAGACAAAAATCACATGATCATATCAATAGATGCAGAAAAAGCATTTGATAAAGTACAACACCCATTTATGATGAAAACACTCAGCAAAATGGGAATAAAGGGAGCATATCTTAACATAATTAAGGCTATATATGAGAAGCCTGAGGCCAACATCATACTCAATGGACAAAAACTGAAAGCTTTCCCCCTGAACTCAGGAACTAGACAAGGTTGTCCACTCTCTCCACTCCTTTTCAACACAGTGTTGGAAGTCCTAGCCACAGCAATCAGACAAGAAAAAGAAATAAAAGGCATCCAAATTGGGAAAGAGGAAGTGAAACTTTCATTATATGCAGATGACATGATAGTATACCTAGAAAATCCTATAAACTCCACTAAAAGACTACTCAATATAATAAGTGAATTTGGCAAAATCGCAGGGTACAAAATAAATATACAGAAATCTAAGGCATTTCTGTACACCAACAATAAAATAGCAGAGACAGAGACAAAAAAGAAAATACCATTTACTATAGCAACAAGAAAAATAAAGTACCTAGGAGGAAACTTAACCAAAGAGATAAAAGACCTGTACTCTGAAAATTACATAACATTGAAGAAAGAAATTAAGGAAGAAACAAATAAATGGAAGCAAATACCATGTTCTTGGATGGGAAGAATCAACATCATCAAAATGGACATACTACCCAAAGCAATTTACAAATTCAATGCAATCCCTATTAAAATACCAATGACATATTTCACAGACCTAGAACAAATACTCCATAAATTCATATGGAACCAAAAAAGACCCCGAATAGCAAAAGCAATCTTGAGACAGAAGAACACAGCAGGAGGAATCACAACACCAGATATCAAACAATACTACAAAGCCACTGTAATCAAAACAGTATGGTACTGGCATAAGAACAGACATATAGATCAGTGGAACAGAATAGAGAGTCCAGAAATAAACCCAGGCCTCTATGGTCAACTAATCTTTGATAAAGGAGGAAGGAACATAAAATGGAGTGAGAAGAGCCTCTTTAACAAATGGTGCTGGGAGAACTGGATAGGGACCTGCAAAAAAATGAAACTAGACCACCAACTTACAGCACACACGAGAATAAACTCAAGATGGATCAAAGACTTAAATGTAAGCCGTGACACCATAAAAGTCCTAGAGGAAAACATAGGCAAGAAAATATCAGATATCTCACGTAACAATCTCTTCACGGATACATCTCCTAAAGCAAGAGAAATAAAGGAAAAAATAAATAAATGGGATTACATCAAACTGAAGAGTTTCTGCTCAGCAAAAGAAAACATCAGCAAGATGAAAAGGAAACCAACCATATGGGAAAACATATTTGCCAATGACATCACAGACAGGGGACTGATTTCCAAAATATATAAAGAGCTGATACGACTCAACATCAAGAAAACAAACAACCCAATTAAAAAATGGGCAAGGGACCTGAACAAACACTTCTCCGAAGAGGACATACAGAAGGTCCATAGACACATGAAAAAATGCTCAACATCATTAGCCATCAGGGAGATGCAAATAAAAACCACAATGAGATACCATTTTACACCAGTCAGAATGGCCATCATCAACAAATCAACAAGCAACAAGTGCTGGCGAGGATGTGGAGAAACGGGAACCCTACTGCACTGTTGGTGGGAATGCAGACTGGTGCAGCCACTATGGAGAACAGTATGGAATTACCTCAAAAGATTAAAAATGGAACTGCCTTTTGAACCAATGACTCCACTACTAGGATTATACCCGAAGAATCTTGAAACCCCAATTCAAAAGAACTTATGCACCCCTATGTTCATTGCAGCACTGTTTACAATAGCTAAGTGCTGTAAACAACCTAAGTGCCCATCTGTAGATGAGTGGATCAAAAAACTGTGGTACATTTACACAATGGAATACTATGTAACAGAAAGAAAGAAGGAACTCCTGCCATTTGCAACAACATGGATGGAACTAGAGAGAATTATGCTTAGTGAAATAAGCCAGGCAAAGAAAGAAAAATACCATATGATATCACCTAATACAGGAAACTAAAGAACAACACAAACAAAGGAACTAAATAGAACAAAGAGCAGAATAGCAGTCAATAGGGGGGAGGGGAGAGGGAGAGAAGGGGGATAAGTAAGGGAAGGGTTTAATTAAAGAGCCTGTATGAAAGACTCATGGACATGGACAACGGGGAGGGATATGATTGTGGGAGAGGGGGTGGGTTGGGTGGGGGAGAGAAATTGGGGGAAAAGGGGACAACTGTAATTGAAAAACCAAAATAAAAAAAATTAAAAAAAGAAAACAAAAAAAAAACACAGGATTCACTTTAATTAGAATAAAAAAAAAAAAAAAAGAAAAAAAAAAGAAAAACTTCCCTGAAGGTGATATGTAAAATCATTTGATTTTAAGCTGTTGGGTTTTAAAACATGCAGGAATTAGATAAATCAATATAGCAAAAAAATTTTTTTGACCAAAATTTGAAAATAAAAACAAGGAACTGTTTTCATTTCAGATTTCAGGGAAAATGTCAAAGGAGAATAATTGTATGACATGTGCATCATATCAAATCATATGTTATATCATATATTATAGATTTATATATATATATGATATATAGATATATCATATGTAAGGATTCCTTGAAGGGAAGATAGGAGACAAGCATGGGGAAACAACCTAAAGACTCACCTCTGAGCCATTAAAAAACATGAAATAGGTCAACAAAGAAATCCTGTGCATGGACAGGCATAGAGCGATGTCTGGTACTTCTGAATGAGCACAGTGCTTATCCCAGCTCCCCTGTGGTTCCCTCTGGACTAAAATAAGAAAAGAAAGTTCATTCTTTCTTATGTCTACATGAGAAACACATTCCACCTCCCCTCTGCCTAAGATCAGATCTCAGGAATTATGTCTTTATAAGCTGGCCTGCTAAGCATTGTGTGTCCTTTCCTTTCTTTGTTCAGAAACAGAAAGATCAAGTTTCATTTGTTCTTACATTCACATATCCATTTAACACCCAACAAATATTTATTAATTGGAACCATATACCAAGCCCTGTTCTAGTTAGCATAGATAAAGAGATGAAAAGGTATGGTATTCTTTCTGCCCTCCAGGACCTCTCAAACTCATAGGGCAGACAGCCATGCATGCAGTAAATTGCAACATCACCCTGAGTCCTCTTTCCTTCACTCCCAACACCAAGTCCTGTTGTCTGTGCCTCCAGAACCCACCCCCACGGGTCCACTTTGCTCCACTTTTGCTGCCTACACCTGGATGCACTGTCTTCCTGTTGCTACTCTCTTTGTGAGATTCCTTTTCCTACTGATGACCAGGAGAATCTTCAGAAGAATTCAAGTCAAATGTCACTATCCTGCTAAAAACATTTCAATTGCTTCCTTGAATTGGAAATAAAAGTCGCATTTTGTACATGACCTACTACACATCCACTGGCCTCTCCCTCTTCCACCCTATTTGATACCTTTCCCCTTAGTGCTCCCAGTACTCTGGTCACATTAGCTTTCTTTCTGCAGCTCATTCCTGCCTCAGGGTCATTGCATTCACTCCACTTCTGCCTGAATGATCTTTGCATCACTCATGGGTCCTCAGCACAAATGCTCCCAACTTAGAAAGGCCTTTGTTAACCACCCTGTGTGAAATATGCCTCTTCTAATTTCTGTGTAGCACATTACCTCTCTTATTTTTCATAGCATTTTTTGGTGTCTGAAAATATCTTTTTATCTCCTTGATGTTTGTTGATAAGCAGGGACTGAACTGTCTTTATTCCCTAATCCCCTGGACATGGGTCAGTGTCAATCTGTATTTGTGAAATAGATGAATAAACATGCATCATGAAAGTATTAGTGTGTATTTGTAACCTGCTCTGTTTGGGCCACATAGTGTTAGGTAGATTAATCCTAACACTAATAACAGAGGTGTAAGAGTGAGAGGGGCATTAAAAGTTTGTAACCCTTTGTCCTTCCAGAGTGTTCTTAATCAGTAGTTTATTTTCTTTTTATGAGCCCTTGGAAGATCTGAATTAAGCCCTGGACTCTATATAGGCGAATGTGCACTTACACCAAAATTTTCACACAATTTCATGAGGTTATGTAGGGTGACCGACTTACCAGTGTACCCAGGACTGGGGATTTCCTGGGATGCAGGACTGTGAGTAAGTACTATTACCAGAATGTCCTGGGAAAACCAGAACAATTGGCTGCCCTGGGTTTATATCTCCCCCATGCCCCTACCCAGAAGCCCTTTGTGGATCCCTTAAGTGCCCAGGAATTCTTCCTGAAGGTGTTAACTTACCAGAAAAAATTTAAGTAATTACTGACCATCTACTAAGAGTGGTTAGAGAAGTGGAGCTGATGAAGGAAGTTTGGATGTGGACAACTCTCTCTGGTAGGACTACATACATAAAGGAATTTAGAGAAAGCAGGTGCTAGACATAGAGCATCACCAATTGAAGTGTCTTGATGAGCAGGTATTTACCACTTTTGATGATTGTATTAGTATAGTTATCCTCCCTTCCCTTCCATTTCCACTCATCAAAAAATAACGCACAGTCCAAGTTTTAAAGCTACAACCACCAAATGCCAGGTGGAGGTGCAGATGCTCTCATGATGCTGGAAGATGAAAAGGATAAAGAAGAATTAGACTATCTCTTCTAGAAAGCTTTCTTCAACACATGGGAAGTTGTGGGAGCCCAATAATTATCAGATAGATACCAGTAATCAGCAGTTGTGAGTGATTTGTAGAGTTGAGTCATTTGGTCAACACAATCCCTAAGCAGGCTAATTAAGTAATTCCTTGCTTTTGGAGAAAGTTGTATATTCACTTGGTGTGATTTTTGACAAGCTACAGTTATGTGGTTTTTGTGATAATTTTTATGGCCTCTTTCTTTAAGAAAGAACACTAGTCTCAGTTGGTTTGAAGAAAACTTCAGGAAGCTTACAGATACATTTCATTTGGGCCATGAACTGGGAAGTTACCCAGGGAACTTTAACAAACACCTTACAGTGGAAATAGTTCTAAGTCTTTTTTTTTTTTTTCTGCATAAAACTTGCTAGGCTGGTGCTATGTACTGGGAGAGTCGAGACATTTCTACTGCCTTGGTCCAGTTGCCTGCAGTAGGGGTGAGTGATTCTGGTGCACATTACAAGTGCTTCCTGACCTCTGGCTCTTTTTCCTACCTGGTAGAGAACTAGTCACATAACTTCATCTGTAGAAAGTGAAGCCATTCTCTAGATCCAGCCAATGAACCTATGAGCATCAGCAATACTCATCGTTTCCAGGCTTTATCACAGGAGAGTGGGATGAAAGCTCCGTGCATTCTCTTCCCCTGCCATCGAGGAGGAAATTTTGTGTTGAGTTGGTGGAGCCACAGGATTTACATAGCCTAGATCATTGAGTCACCTTGTTGGGATAGCTGTCCTAGAGGATCATCAGGGCACATAGTGAATGGAGCATGAATAAGAAATAAACTTTTGGGATTTCAATTAATTTTCTGCCACAGTGTCATGTGGCCTAAGCTGACCTATACCGCTCCAGATCAGAAATTCAACTAAGTGTAACCATAAGGGAAGCTAATGCTTCTGAAATGATTTATTTCAAAGCTTTTCCCAACAGAGGAGTCCATACTGGATGTTAGCAATTCAAGTCAACTAACACTTCTTAAGTACACGTAAGAAAGCTGAACAATATGAGCTTAGAGTTTGTATTCCCCAAGGTGACTTTGATTGCTCCATGAGAGCTACTCCTCATCTCAGCCTTGGAAGGCTGGGACTGAAAGCAGCTGAACAGAGAACCATATTGTGCCCTATGTTGCTCAACATTCTCCTGTACCCTTGCAATACATGCCCCTTCCCTGATATCTTCTAGGCAGTGATTGTCAAACTTTTCCAGCTACATGCCTCTGGCATCCGTGGAGAGAAAACAATTGAGTGCAGAACTTGTCAGAAACTTAAAATTTTCTTTGACCAATAATAATGGCTAACATTTATTATGACACAGTTTGTGAAGCATTCCATGTGTTTTCAACTGTTTGGCAGAGCCTTCTCTGATCACCCTATTTAAAATTGCAAGCATGCCTCAAGCTACAAGTCCTTATTCTCCTTCTCTACTTTTTCTCTCCTATGGCCCTTGTCATCTTCTAACATATTACATGTTTTGCTTAGCTCTTATGTGTACTCTTTGCTCCTCTCACTAGAATGTAAGCTCCACAAGGGCAGAAACTGTGGCCTCGCCTGATTTTTCACTGCTGTGTCTCCAGTGCCTAGAAAAGTTTCTAGCACATAATAGGTGTTTGTTGATTCTGTTGAGCATTCTATAACCAGAGATCTGCAGGGGTGTGGCAGGTGGCCTGGCAGGATTGCTTCCCCCAAAGCACCTGCTAGTGACAGAATAGCCTGCAGTCCTCAGGGGCTGTCACAAACCTCAGAATGGGCCCAGAACAAGGGATCAGGCTCTGGGCAAAGGGGGTGCAGAAAGAAGGAAGGCAGCAACATGGCCGAGCCTGTGTTGCATGCTATGCAAGCCTCATCTGCACTCAGGACTTCAGAAAAATTACTAAATGTAAGAGACGCTGAGTCTTATTGGCCTTCTTGTGGAAAACATTGAAAGGATAAAACTTTGAGTTGGGTTTTAACATGGGGTCTGAGTGCTCTGGAGAGAAAAGAATCTAAAGACCCATGAACACAAACCTTTTTTATCCTGTTCCCACCCAATTGGAAGGGCAGTGTACTAAGCACTTCAGTTTAAACAGCCAATATTTGTTGAGCTCTTATGAAGTGTTGGGTAACTTTATAACTGCTGTACATAGATTAAGTCACTTGGATATCATAGCACGCATGTAAGGTAGGTGTTCCTATTTTTATGCTGTTTCACAGACGAGAAACATAAGCATGGAGAGGTTAACTAACTTGTTTAAGGTAGTTTCACCAGGAGGCTGCAGAGCCAAGATTTGAGCCAGTATAACTCTCAAGTCTACTCCTGTGACTAATGTGACAGAACCCCTCCACTTTCTACCCTTCATCTCACTTACTCTGACACTAGACATGTTCTCTAGGGACAATTATTCTTCTAGTTTCACAGATGAGGAAGCTAAGGCTTGAAAAGATTGAGTAAACTTGCCCCACGTGACAATATGTTTCAGCAGCAGTCCCTGGATTCAAATGCAGGTTTATGTAGGTCCTATTGCTCTCTTTTATAGCATTCTGTAATTCCCCTTCTCTGACTTATTTACTTAAGACACCTGTACTAATATCTTCTAGGTGGTAGAGACTGCTTGGTGTTGGACACACAAGGTGAGTGAGGTCTTAGGCTCCCATTGAAAAGCTGAGTGACCATTAATTATTCTCCATTTATACCCCTTCACCTGACATCCATTCTTTGAACTCCTCTGCTCTTCACTGTGTCCAGGGAGGCTGACCACCATGGATGCCCTCACCCTGGCTCACTCATCCTCTGACATCCTATTGGGTTCAGCCAATGGGAGGCACCAGCAAGACAAAGGATGAGAGGAGGGGAGGGTGTATGGGGTATTTAAGCCGATGTACCTGTTATCCCTGTCATTTCTTTCCTTGCTCCCTGCTATGGCTGCAGGTCTTATGGGGTAACTCTTCTCTATGGCTCTGGCTCTTCTTTGAGTATAATAACATCAATCCTCCCTGCTGCTCCCCTTCCATCCCCTTTAAGCCTAGAGGTGGTAAGAGCTTTCCACTTGTGTTAGTTTCTGGGTGTGCTCTTTCCTGTCAGAGCTCACTGATACAAGACCCTTAAACAAGTCATGCACATTTTCAGTCTCAGTTTCCTTTTATGTAAAATAGAGAGCATAATACCTACCAAAATGGTAGTTATATTTTAATTGCTCCACAGCACTGCCTGGCCTAAGGTAATTGGACAATAGATAGTAGTTGTTTAGGTGATTGTTGTTGTTGTTGTTGTTATTATTATTATTATTCTCTGCCCTGAGGACCTGAAGCATTGATCATGAATGGTATGTAATTGTGCAGTATCATCCCAAACAGCATGAATTCACTCCTCAATGACCTCAGTGAGAATACAAAAGTGGGTCTCCATGGGCTGCCAGTAAACTCTTCACTTTTCACTGACGTTGACCATTGGTAATAACAATTATAATTCAGTTTTTTGAGATCATACCTTTTAAAATTTGCCACAAACTGTGTCAAGTACTTGAGTAAATTAATTCTTGCCAATGACCACTTATAACTCAGAGGGACCTGCCCAATGTCCGCCTCAGCCAGGCAGTTGTCTAACCAGGTCTAGCACACATATCCATCCCCGAGGCCTAGGCTCTGCCGTCCTAGGAGATCTGGGGGAGGGATGACCCTCTCCACTTCTTTCCAAGAGGAAGCTGGCTTCTTAGTGGTGCGTGTCTAAGAATACAACATTCATCTCCCTACTTTCCCTCTAAATCTACTTATTATTGTGTCACACAGGAGGCAAACCGGGTCCCCTGGAGTGGCTAATGAGTGTAGTAATCCAGTTAAAGGGGCAGTGCTGAGTCTGAAGGTGGGTGTGTTTGATTAAGCTGGGGAAACTTCAAAGTAAGGTCAGGGGTCTATGGAATCCATCAAAAGAAGCTTCTTGCCAGGAACCACACAGAAGAATGACAGAGCAGGGGGAGCCATGCAGAGAGGAAGGCTGGCTGGAGTGAGGGGTAGGGGATGGGAAGGGTGGCAAGGCTAGCACAATAAAGGCGTCAGCAGGAGCAAGGCCTCTGCATCTCACATGAGTGATGGGGTTTCTACTAATGAGAAATCTGGAGAGTGAGTGGGCCCCATGGAACCTCAGAGGCAGAAGGAACACATCAGAGAGTGTCCGCGCCAAGAGCCCTGCCAGAGAGCTTGGCTGCAAAGCTCCTGAGGATAGGGAGTTAAAATTTGCTTTCTCTTTAGCTGAAATATTTGGAATAAATAAATGGATATCTCTGGAGCTCACTTTATTACATTTGGAGTCATCTTTCATCAGGGTTGGAAGGGGAAAGACACTCACTGGTGTCTCAGAAGAGTAACCATTCTGAGAATACTTGAGTAGCCTATTTGATCACTTACGGGAAAGAAAAGACAAGGTACTTAAAAGTTTCCCCACTTTCCCCAACCCTCAAACTAAGAAAACATTCCATGTATATGTTAACCTTAAAAAAAAGAAAAGAAACTTCCAGTCTTTCTTGCTAAGAGAGAAAGACGAGCAGCTGATACATCAGATTCAAAGGCGGACTCACCAGGAAGTGCTTAGCAGGGAGCTGGGAGCCTTCACATAACCTTCAAACACTTAGGTAGGGGGTTCTTTCTCCGTATAACAGCTTCTAAAGATGGGCTTTGATAATCTCTCAATAAATCCCACAGTGAGTAAATACCTGTAATTGTTTTTACCTATTTAGCCCATGTTAGCTGGGGATCTCCTTGCTTCTTAAGAGGCACATAAAATTGGCGTCATTCTTCTGTGGATCAATGAGGTTTCATTCTCCCGGTCATCTCTGGATTGTCCTCAGTGTTTAAATAATTTCACCAGCCTGCACATCCATCCCTGGTGTAAAGAAGGCTAAGATATAAAGCTAGGCTCCTTCCTTGATGCCCACAAAAAGAGCCACTTTATAGGACATATTGTGTGTGCAGTGAAATCAACCAGAAACTTTGAGGGTTAGAGGAGGAGTTACCATGAAAGCAAACAGAATCAGACTTAAAGTTGAGTGCTGGGCATCCCATGCTTAAGTACTCTGGGAATCCCACTCTGGGGATGCTCCCCTCATCACCTGTAGTCAGCTTGGTGTCCCCACTTGCTGGCTGCTCACATTTCTCTGATGTTTTGTTCTTACGCCCTTCACACACACACCACCATCACCAAAAATCAAGTTACTATTCTTTCTTATGGAAACAGTTCTTTTAAAGCAGTTTAATGATCATTTTTGATGCCTTAGGCCACAGTGCCCTTATCGTCTCATCTTCCTCCCAACTGCCTTATTAAGGTGTTGCTATCGACTGAAAGGTTCGTGTCCTTCCCTCCAACTCATATGTTGACATCTTAACCCACAATGGGATGGTATTTGAAGGTGGGTCCTTTGGAGGTGATTAGGTTTAAGTGAGTTCATATGGTGAGAAGGGACACCGAGAGCTTGCTGCTCTCTCTGCCACATGAGCACAGAGCAAAAAGGTCACCATCTGCAAGCCAGGAAGGGAGCTCTCACCAGAATCCCAGCATGCTGGCACCCTGATCTCAGACTTCCAGCCTCTAGAACTGTGAGAAAGTAAATTTATGCTGTTTAAGCCACTCAGTCTTTGGTATTTTGTTATGGTGGCCTGTGCTAAGATAGATATTTTCCTAAATAAAGGCAGCTTCTCTCGCACCAGCCACCCAAAATAATTAGTACAGTGTTTGTATACAGGGGCCTTTGATTTTCTCACTCATCTCCTCCCCAACCTACAAGTGTCAAAAAAGAAAAAATCTTCTAATTCCACCCTTAGATATCATGTGTAGGTAGAAATAGGTCCTGATTTTGCCCCTAATTGACTGTTTGGCTCTGGGTGAGTGATTAAACCTCTGTAGATTTAATATTGTTTATCTGCTGGTTAAGTGCAGTAGTTGAAACAGATGCTGTATAAAGTCTGTTCTTGTGTTGAAATGCATGATTTTTTATTTACAGAGGCAGAAACCTATAGATAATCCCTGAACAAGGGCAAAACCTTAACTAATAAAGGTGTATCATAAAGGCTGAGAATACGACATTAGCATCTTCTCCTGGGAGTGTATCTACAAATCTAGAAAGATAATTTTGAGAAGACACTTTATAGTTTATCTCACTTGAATTCCATTTCACATTTAAGATCAGGATTGAAGTATGAAAGAGTTTGATAATTTACTCTTTTCATAGCCCCATCTCAACTTCTACCTGTGTATTTTTGTGCAAGGTTTGGAATGAAATAGTTGAGATGTCATTCAAGTTATTTCACTAATTTGAACTTTTATTTTTTAGAGGAAGGAAAATGTTCTGTCCTGCATCATTTAAATTCTTTGTCATTCTCCAAGTATTTATGGAACCCTTAATAATATCTCCTATTACTCTAGGTAATATGATCATTTATCTAAAAAAAAAAAAAGTGTTCTTTGACTCATCTGAGGATCTTGATAAAAATAAACTCTCTAAATCCCTTTTTAATTAAGGAAGATTCAGAAATCCATTGTACCCTGTGCTAAAGCACACTTCCTCCTCAGCATTTGCTGCTGCTCTGTGAATCCAGAGGAATGTAGGGATCCAGATAAAGACCATTTGGCTTTATGTGGGTCAAGCCTAAGCAACTCCTTATGGGAAGCATGAATTTCCTGCACTAAGACAAAATGATAACCAAGTCCTCTGAATATGTAAAACAGAAAAAGTTTTGGGACAGCAGCAGGTGGGATTAAAAAACCAACTGGCCTATCCTTTTTAGGAAAAAAATATATGAAAACCTGTTAGGAAACAAGAGTTCTGGCCTTGGCTTTGTTATTTGGGCATAATTTCCTGCTGTTTATAGGGATGTTGATAATACTTTCCTCATTAAGTGTCCTATAGAATAACTGTGGTAATATAGGTGGTTGGAGCCCTTGAGGGAGCCCAATACATAGTTCCATCTTCCCTTGTTAAACTCTAAACCAAGTGAGAAATAAGATAAAAAGACTCAGCAAGCTTTTACTGGCAAATGCTAGGTTAGTGGATGGAGCTTAGTGTAGGAACCAAAATTAGTGTACTAACTCCTGATACCCCAATCTCCACCATGGAACAATATGGAGTTCTGAAGACATTTCTTTCTAACATTACTGGCTCATATTGTGATACTTTATGTGTTAGATATCTTTGCCTTGAGCTACAGATACCATTCTGTTGAACTTAAAATAAATCTATCAGAAGAATAATAGGGATTCAGAGGATAGACAGGAAGAAGAATAAGAGCCTAGCCCACATGGGGGCTGCATTAGGTTGAGGAGGCCACAAAACAGTCTCATGGCGGCAATATTATGATGAGGACTTTGACCTGCTCCTGATTAGACTGAAAGCAACTTGTGGTCTCTTTATTTTTCTGCTCAAGATTTGGGGTCCAAGGCAGGAGAATTCACTTGGGTAGCTTAGCTTGGATTTCATGACTCCCCACAGACAAGGGTGAGTGGAATCTTGGGTGAGTCCTCAGTCTATATGAATTGCCAGGATCAATTTGTATGAAAGAAATCAGGCTTCTATTAGGAAGGGGAAATAGATAACTCTCCAAAATTAATACAAATCCAATACAGTAACTATCATATTATGAACTTTTCGTCCCTATGGATCTATTCCAGTGTTTGTATACAGGGACCTTTAAAGTCTGTCTTGAGCCTGAATTTCTAAGTTTTTAGGCTCTTTTTCAATTTTTCATCCTTTTTGCTTTGATCATTCTTTGCCACATAACATCCTTATATGCTTTTGTATGCTGGTTTTATCTACCTAGAAGAACTCTCTCACTTCCTACCTTCTACCCTTATTCCTGGAAAGCTCTTACTTATCCTTCAAGGCCCAGCTTCAATGTTGCTTCTTACCTTCCTGATAATGCAAAGCAGGATTAAACTGCCCCTTTCCTTCATTTTTCTGTGTTGCCATGTTGTATCATAATTATGTTCTTATGCATTTGTCATCATGACAAGGACAGAAGCTATGTATATCTTTTACACAGCAGTGACTAATTATATTTGATCTCTGTTTTTCCTGAAATCTTCATGTTACTGTTGCTGTGTGATGAGCACTAGACTGAAAGTAAGAGAACTAAGTGTCCTGGCCTTCCACTTTTATAACCTCCCATCTTTATGTCCATGTAATCATATAGGCTCAGTTTCCATATCTGCATATTATAAAGGTTGAACTAAATCAGTGGTTTATGAAAATTAATAGTGTCTTAAACAAGATAGAAGTTAATTTTTCTCTTTCATTTAAAGAATCCTGAGAGAAGAGTCTAGGTCTGCTATGGTGACACCACAAAGTTACCAGGGACATAAGTGTATTTCAACTAATGCTCTATCCTGACAAAGTGCTGTCTTGAAGTCCAAGGTGGCTGCTTAAATCAATCTAAGCTTCATCAATACAGGAAGTAGAGGAGATGAAGGAATAAAGGGAGATTCACTCTATCCTTTTAGGAAAACCTCCCAGAAGTTTTACATAATGCTTCTTACATCTCATTGGCCAAAACTCAGTCATATGTCCAACCATGGTACAGAGAAAGATGGGGAATGTTGTATTTTAGCTGTCTCACAATATAAGCAGCTAAGCAGAAGAGTTGTCTCTGCCAAAGGTGAAGGGGATAAAAGATAATGAGAGGTAACCGGCAGCTTTTGCCACAGTAAACTAATGTGGTTAAGATGATTAGAGAAGCTTATCAGAGGAGATTAAACTAAAACTTGAAAGATGAGATGAATTCAGTTATGCAAAAAACTATGAAAAGGAAATTTCATTAAAAGATAACAGAAAATGCTATTGCTCTGAGTGGGTATGGAAGACCATGGTATGTATTCATTAATTGTTCACAAACTCCTATGTCATTTTTATTTTTGGGGCGTTCTGAGAGATGATGTCTCTCAGCATTTCTTATAATTATGTTGAGGTCTTGTGACTGAGTTCTGACCAATTCCCTTTGTTTCATTTCCAGGGCCAGGCAACCCTCCCCACTTCCTTTTCATGGCAATCATGAATACCATGTGTTGAAGATTAGAAGATGCCCCTAAATGGAAGGAGCCTGGAGACCTGAGTTACTTCTCAGAGGAGAGTATAACATACTCTGATATGAGTGAAAATAATTATTTTATTAAATGACTGATATTTACAGGTTGTTAGCTCAGCATATCTTATCATATTTTGGGTAGTGTAGATCTGTTTGAAGAATAAATAAAAAGCAAGTCATATATATAAAGAATATAAAATAGGAGTTATTTTTATTGAATAAGAAGTGATGGATCTAGATTTATATTCATTTAGTCTCCTTCTTGTCCTCTTCTGCAGCTCCAAGACTTATCTACAAAATCCTATGACTCATGGTAGCACAGTTTGAAAATCACTAGACTAGATGATGCTGAAGATCTTTCCAGCTCTAACACTCTGTAATTTTACTGACTCATTTACAAAAGATATATTTTGTTAGCCTATTTTCAATTTGGATATTTTGTAAATTAAATCTTAATTTGAGGATCTAGATTAAAAACTAATTGCTGAACTGAATCTTCAAAAACTACCTATTGAGCAGAATGCCAGAAAATAAGTGCCTGATAAGAACACATTTAAAGAAATACATGTTTGCTTTGATTAAACAGCTAAGACATGTTCCTTATATGAATAAAAAATATGAAGAGAGAGAGAGAGATTATAAAAGTCACTTATAGTCCCATGACTCAGAAATAGCCAGGATTCATTTACATTTTGGTTTTATCAAGAAGAATATTTAAGTCTTGGAGGATGGCTGTATAGTGAGTTTTCTGGGGCATGGGGGTAGGATGGAGTGGGTGTAATAGAGCAGGTTGTGAATCAGAAAGAAAAATATACAAGGTGTAGACAACTTTTTGTATCTCAAGGGACTCTAAACTACGTTTTAAGATTAGCCACACTCCAGGACTGTGTGTACTCCTCTCAGGATCCAAATACTCCTAGTGGATAAGGAACAGGACACAGAATCTTGGTTTTCCAGACAAAACTGTAATATTAGAACCAGAATGACTTGAGATAAGTGTGGATTCAGGTCAACATCCTTGTTTTATAGATATGGCTCAGTGAGTCACCATGGCTTTGTCTGGCAGGGGAAGCAGTGTGTGGCTTCCCTGGACATGCAGTTGGTCCTGCAAAGCCATGTGATATGGAGGTTTAGAGGGCAGACTCTGAAACCAGGCTGCCTAGATGATATCTAAGCTCTGTATCTTAACTAAGTGATTTGAGGCAAGATAGATACCTTTCTATGCCTCAGTTTCTTTTTCCTTACAATGGGAATAGTGATGATTCCCACCTCAGAGTTTTTGGGAGAGTTAAATATGTTAAGATAGGTAGAACACTAAGAACAGTGCTTGGCACACGGTAACCTTTTAGTACATGATAACCGTTATTAGTATTTACTAGGTGAGTTGGGACTTGATAATAAGCCTCCTGATTCCCTAAATTTGATGTTCACACAAGACTTCTCTTCTTTTACTGAGCACACCTACATTTCAGTCTTTACATAGTCAGGTGTTAAAAACATAAACCTGACCACGTTACCGTTCTAGTTAAAGGCTTCAGTGGCTTCACATCCTCCTAGAATTATGTTATAATTGTGACCCTGGCTAACCTTGCCCTCCTCCGCCTGGCAGTTTGCTATCTCCTCATACATACGTCTCTTCCTGGGTCTCCCTGGGCTCCAGCCATTCTGTTCTACTCAATTTCCCTTTAAGGCTTGATGTTCCCTCTGTCTTGGGACTTCCATTTATGCTATTCTCTCCATGTAGAACATTCCTCCCCCACCTCATCCCTTTTTATCTTGCCAGTTTCTACTCATCTTGCTTAAGCATTACCCCCAAGTGAGCAGCCTTGACAGGGGCTTTCTTTGATTCCCCATTATGTTAGCTACCCCTCCCCATATTAAATGCTCCTGTAACTCTACACCTTGTATGAAAAAATAATTTGCATGCCTTGTAGTGTATATACATGCATATATCCATCAAAAAACATTGGAATGAAAATGATAAAACCAAGGTAAAAATATAAATTGTGCTTATCTCTGTGTTATGGAAACATAAGTAGCTTTGATAATCCTCTCTCCTTTCTCTTCTCTCTCTCCTTCTTTGTAAAGAGTTCGGTAAAACCATAAAACCCTTTTCTTTTCCTAACACTTTTAATAGTTTCTTTCTTAATACTTTGTAAAATTCATAAAGATACAATTCTTTTTATTATTATAATTATTTCATCATTGCATTCTTCTGTACCTAGCATAATGTATATAGTAGTGCTTAATAGGTATTTGTGGAATAACTGAATAAAAGAAAGAATAACTAATGTTATATTTAATGATATAGTATTTGTATATATAGGGTGAGGGTGATATTTAAGCAGAGTACCTCTCTTGATCACCCATCATTTTTGAACATAAAGATGTTTTTAAAAGTATTATTTGAATTCATTGCAGTAGAACATACAGTTGTTAAAACTACAGTTAGTATGAAATGTCACCTGATATTTTTTCTCTCTGCCCCATGTCAGTTTACGTAGCAACATCACATTCCTGCCACCTTCCAAAAAGCATCAATTGCTTTTCTTGAGCCTTGCATTTTTTATAGGCAAGCCTATTTTTCCATAGCTTCTCATCTTATTCTTATAATGAAACAGGCAAAAGTATTTTCCTCCCCTTTCCTGATTACCTCATATATTAGTTTCTTATTGATGCTGTACAAAATTACTACAAATTTAGTGATTTTAAATGAAATAAATCTATCATCTACATTTTTGGAGGGGAGAAGTCAAAAATGGGTCTCATTTGGGACTAAAATCAAGATGTCAATAGAGCTGCATTCCTTTTGGAGGCTCTAGGGGAAAATTGTTCCCTGCCTTTTCCGGTTTCTAGAAGTTGCCAACATTCTTTGGCTCATGCTCATTTCACTTCAATCCCTGATCTTGTTGATTCCTCTCCTCTGTCTCTGACTCTCCTTTAGGGATCCTTGTGATTACATTGGCCCATCCAGATAATCTAGGGTGACCTCTTCATTTCAAGATCCTTACTCACTTTCATAAAGTCCCTTTTGCCATATTAGATAATATATTTCTGGATTTTGGTATTAGGAAATGGACATCTTTTGGGAGGGCACAATATTCTACCTACTACACTGTACTCTTCAGAAAGGAAGCAGATGTAAAACAATTCTATCACCAAATAGACTTAGAAATCATCCTATTCAGTTCTCTCCTCTTATAAATGAGAAGACAGACTTGTTCAGGGAACTTGCAACTTGCCTGAGTCCACAGAGAAAATGGGTACCATTGAGTTCTCCGACTCCAAGCCAGAGCTTTCTCACTTCATGCCATTGTCCTAAGGGTGAAGGAGCAGAGAGGTAAGATTACGGGCAAGTACTGGAGGCATCTCAATGAGTTAGCATTTCATATGGTAATATGAACAGCCAACTCCTCCAATTAGAAGTATTAGTTGCTGGAACCAGAAAGAAGAGTTAGGAGTCTTCCATATCCTGGCTATTGACATAAAATAGCTTTTATCCCAAGAGCCTGTTTTATATTTTTGCCTTGCTCTGAGGTAGTTTTATGGCAACCTGATTAGAATCTTACTCATATTTGAATTTGCTCCTTCTGATACATGGCCTTTTATTATATTTTAAAGCATATATTGCTCTGATTTGGGGGTTGGTTGGTTGCCATCTGTAACAGAGCATCCCTAATGGGCCCAATCAGATAAGACTAGAAAAGTAGGATTATTTTGGTTATAAGCACATTGTTGTGCAAAGCCCAAAGAAGTTTGCAGGCTTTAGGGAAGCATGGTCACAGTTGAGCACCCTGAGACCTATAACCCATTCAGAAAAGTACATCTCCATGGACAGAGGTGGAGACTAGCAAGTCACCTCTCCTTATTTGCATGTGTGTTTAACATGTGACTTAGTCGATTTTTTTGGACTATTTTCTGAAAAGTTGCCATGATTGATGAGGGTTTATGCTCACTACTATACTAAGGAGAGTTAGGTTACTTTCACCTTAGAGTCTTAATAGAAGTTCTTTTCACAAGAGGCACAAAAAGAATGAGTGGCCATTAAAATTTTGTAAATGACCTTTTAGCACTTTCTTTTTGAAATACTTTTTTAACTTTAGTGAGGAATAATTGACAAATATAGTTGTATACATTTAAAGTGTGCAATGTGATGATTTGATATACATATACATTGTGGAGTGATTACCAAAATCAAGATGCTTAACATATGAATCACCTCAATATTAACTTTTTGTGTATGTGCTTGGTAAGAATGCTTAAGATCTGTTCTTAGCAACTTCTCAAGTACATAATACCATATTATTAACTATAGTCATCATGTTGTACATTAGATTCTCAGAACTTATTCCTCTTATAATTGAAAAATTTGCACCTTTGACCTACTTCACTACAATTTCTCTCTCCCAGCCCTTGGCAATCACCATTCTATTCTTTGTTTCCATAAAATCTGCTTTAAAATAATTTTCTTTTTAGATTACACATATAAATTATACGGTACACTATTTTTCTTTCTTTGTCTGGTTTATTTCACTTAATATAATACCTTCCAGGTTTACTCATGATTTTCTTTTTCATGGCTAAGTAATATTCAAATATTAATATATATACATACATACACATATACATATACATGAAGGGGAGTTCCCCAAAACCCATAATTTATTTATTAAAAATTGGTATTTATTCTTACATTTTTAAACTTCAGTCACCTTCAAAGTACTCTCCATTTGATGAAATACACTTATTGAGACTTTTTTGCCGCTGCTTAAAACAGCTTTTGAATTTGTTGATTTTGATGCCTTTTAGTGCTTCTGTTGTTTTTTGTTTCACCTCTTCCACATAGGCAAAAAAGTTTCTCTTTGAGAAATTTTTTCATCTGGGAAAGAATAAAAAGTCACTTGGGGAAAGATCAGGTGACCAGGGAGAGTGTGGCATGAGGATCATGTCGTTTTTGGTCAAAAACTTGTGAACACTCAGGAAGATGTGCTTTTAAACTATCTACCATCATGAAATGGGCAAGTGCATTCAAAGAATCTTCAAAAAAATTCACTGAAGCCAAACCCAGCCTCTCACAACCATGCTATCTGGTACACTAATACAGATGGGTTCCTAGAACATTGACCTAGCAAGGGAAGCCTGTATTACAAGGAGCCTGCCCTCTGGAAGATAATTCTGTTTTTTTTTGGTCCCCCCCCACAATAGATATACTTTTCTTTATTTATTCATTCCTCAAAGAATACTTAGAGACTTCCAGCCAAGATGGAGGCTCAGACAGTCATGCTGTGTCCAGAAAATAAAACTGCATGGAAGTCCAGCAAACAAAGATATAAAGAAGAAATACTCACTCAAACAGGTAGGAGGGGCGGAGCTGCGACGGAGAGGATGCGGTGTGGTGGCAGTAGCAGTGGTGGTGGCAGCAGCAGCAGCGGCAGACTGACAGAAAGCTCAGTCACACATTTTAAAAAGTCAGAGTGACACCAGGGGAGTCTCCCCAGCTCCTCACCGGACCTTGCAGCCCGCCGTTCCAGCACTGGGGAAAAGCAAGCCTCATTGCTTCTGACTGGGCAGACCAATGGGGGTTGGGGCGGAGGCAGCAACTGCCAGTCTCAGCAGAATCTGCTTGTTTAAAGGGCCTCCATTGTCCTAGAACGTCCACAGATCCACCTATTCTGGGAATGACAGCCAGGGCAGCAGCTAGAGGGGCACCAGTCCAGTGCGGAAGTGGGAGAGGTGCCTGGAAAAGGGGTGAGTGCTGAGCAGGTGGCATTGTCCCCTTTCAGACCCATCCCTCACATACAGTGCCACAACGTGGTAAAACAGGTTACCCTGTACTGACGAATCCCTAAGGCCCTGTCCCTTACAATGTAACAGGAGCGACAGCTCTACCTGGGACATGGAGGGAAACAAACACAGGAGCTTGTCAGAATGAGGAAACAGAGAATTATGGCCCAAAAGGGGGAATGGATCAAGGTTGCAATAAGAGAACTAAGTGATGAAGAGATAGCCAACCTAACAGATGAGGGGATAGACAACCTAACAGATGCAGAATTCAAAACACTGATGATAAAGATGTTCACAGGCTTGAGTATGCCAAACGCATAAGGGAAGAAGTGAAGGCTATGCTAAGTGAAATGAAAGAAAACCCACACAAAACCAATGGTGAAGGGAAGGAAATTGAGGTTCAAATCAATGATTTGGAGCATAAGGAAGAAAAAAACAGTCAACCAGTGCAGAATGAGGAAGCAAGAATCAAAAAAAAATGAGGAAAACCTCCCAAATTTTTTGAAGGAGATGAACATACAGGTCCTGGAAGCATGGAGGGTCTCGGGCAAGCTGGACCCAGAGGGGACCACACCAGGGCACATCATGACTGAGATGCCAAAGCTGAAAGATAAAGACAGAATCCTGGGGGCAGCAAGAGAGAGGCAGAGAGCTCCCTACAGGGCGGGTGCCTAGAGAACTATCAGCTGATTTCTCAGAGGACACTTTGCAGGCAGGAAGGGACTGGCAAGCAGTATTCAATGTGATAAAGAGCAACCTACAACCAATGTTACTCTATCCAGCAAAGCTATCATTTGTAATGGAAGGGCAGATGAAGTGCTTCCCAGACAAGGTGAAGCTAAAGGAGTTCACCATCACCAAGCCATTATTATAAGAAATGTCAAAGGGACTTATTTAAGAATAAGAAGATCAAAACTATGAACACTAAAATGACAACAAACTCACAACTATCAACAACTAAATCTAAAAAATAAGAACAAAATCCAACTAAGCAATCCAGAATAGGAAGAATCATAGGTATGGGGATTATTTGGAGGGTTATCACCTGGGAGTGGGGAGGGGAAGAAATGGGGAAATGGTGCAGGGAGTAAGAAGCATAATTGATTGGTACAAAATAGAGAGGGGGCTGTTAAGAATAGTATAGGAAAGGGTGAAGCCAAAGAACTTCTATGTATGACCCATGGACATGAACTAAGGGGGAGGGTGAGATTGCTGGAGGGAGGGGCGGTACTGGGCAGGGGGGAGCAAACGGGGAAAAAAATGAGAACTACTGTAACAACATAACCAAGAAAGTATGCTTTAAAAAAAAAGAATACTTAGGTTGTTTTCATGTTTTGGCTATTGTGAATTACGCTGCAATGAACATGGTTATACAGTAGATATCTCTTTGACATTCTGATTTCAATTTCTTTGGACATATACCTAAGACTGGGATTTCTGGACCAAAATGGCAGTTCAATTTTTAATATTTTGAGGAATTGTCATACTGTTTTTCATAATGGCTGCAGCAATATACCCATCCCACCACCACTCTACAGAGATTTGCTTTTTTCCATTTTCTTGTCAACAGTTGTTATCTCTTGTATTTTTCATAACAGCCATCCTAACACATGTAAAATGATATCTCATTGTTGTTTTGACTTGCATTCTCCTGATGATAAGTAATATTTACCATCTTTTCATGCATCTGTTGCCCATTTATATATCTTTTTAGGAAAAATTTCTATTCAGGTTCTGTCCCCATTTTTAAACCTGAAAACCAGAATTCAGATGTGGTCAAGATGGCCGTGGCAGACATGGCTCACCTCTTCACACAACCACATTAAAATTGCAACTAAAATATAGAACAGCCATCAGCCAGAACCATCAGAAATTGAGTTGAATGAAAGTCTGACAACTATGGAATTAAAGAAACCACATCCATTGAGACAGGGGGAGGGGAACAGATGCAGAATGGACTGGTCTCTCATCTACCTGTGGTGAATAAAAATTCAGAAGAGATATCTCAGGCACAAGGAGTACCAGTCCCAAACCAGGCCCCTAGCCTAGGGTTCCAGTGGCAGGAAGATAAGTCCCCACAACTTCTAGCTGCAAAAATTAGTGGGATTAAGTCAATGGAAGAAACCTCTGGAGCCTCAAGCACGTTCTCTTAAAGGACCCATACACAGACTCACCTACTCAGACTTAACCCTCTGAGCTCCAACACCAGGGTAGCAGCTTGAAAGGCACCAGTGGTGTACAGGGAGAAACTGAAGTGTTTTGCATCAGGTGAGTGGAGGCTATTGTCTCTTTTTAAACCCTCCCTCCACAGAACTGGTAAGCTGGAGACTTCACCCCATCCAATTTACAGGTCCACCCAAGCTGCTTTTTCATATGAATGGCTGGTCTTGGCTCATGCTTCGCATCTTCTTAAATCCTATCAAAGTAGCAACAGCTGGCCTCAGGGAGCTCTAGGCCCAGCACCACCAGCAGCCAGCTTAGATTCACAGCTTGGCTTCACCTGGGAATCAAGCTCAGCACAAGCAGCAGCCTTCTCAGATTGCTTTATAACTCAGGCAGGGTACACTGGGAAAAACACAGGTGGAGGCTGACCCAGGGCTGGAGCACTCAGTGGACAGTTACAGACTATCTTAGAGCACCACCGTCCTGCCCCTATCCAGCTGACCCTTCCTCCACAGAGGGCAAGAATTGGTGGTTAGTTGTCATCGCCAGTCCCGGCAGCTGCCTGGCCTGGGTAAATCCCTCCAATCAATCTGCCAACAGCAACTAAGGTTCAACTACAAGAGGAAGGTGTACTCAGCCCACATGATTGGTGCACCTCAAGTACCCAGCATGGGTGTTAGGGGAGGCTGTGCCACTGGACCCTACATAACACCTACTACATTAGGCCATTCTACCAAGACATGAAGTCAAAGCAGCTCTACCCAATACCACACAGAAACAAACTCAGGGAGGCTCCCAAATTGAGGAGGCAAAGAAATATGACTAAAATGAAAAAAGAGAACAAAATCCCAGAAGAACTAAATGAAACGGAGATAGTCGACACATCAGATGCAGAGTTTAGAACTGGTGATCAGGATGCTCAGAGACATGATTGAGCATGGCCACAAAATAAAGGAAGAAGTGAAGATTATACAAAGTGAAATAAAGAAAAATACATAGGAAGCCAACAGTGATGGGAATGAAGCCAAGATTCAAATAAATTATTTGGAGCAAAAGGTAGAAAATAGACAGAGATGTTAAGAATAGTATAGGAAATGGAGAAACCAAAGAACTCACACACATGACCTATGGACATGAACTAAAAGGCAGAGGGATATTGTTAGAAGCAAGGGTGGTACTGGGTAGAGTGGGGCAAATGGGAAAATATTGGGACAACTGTACCAGTGTAATCAATAAAATATACTTAAAAAAACAAAATTCAAAGGAGGTTTTAGTTGGAATTTTAGAATTACTCAATATAGATCATAGAGATAAACCCAGTGAAAAAAACTTTTTTAAGTGTTCAGAAGGTAAAATGTTATCTTTAGCCATTTAAAAACAGGGGCAGACACTTTTAACATATGTTTATCTTTAAAAGAAGCTTTTTTATTGAAGGCAAATTTGTCTATAATATATTCCAATACTTTTAGTATAATGGTCTTATATGAGTTCATACAGTGGTTGTTAAAAATCAAACAATGTTAAATTCTTCCCAGATTTCATGAGAAAAATAAAGCTAATAAGTAGAATAATACATTTTTCTCTCATGTACATGTGCATCTTTTTGTCTGATACTACTTGTTTAATATCATATAAGTATATATCTATTTAATTTTAAAGAACTCTTTATTATTATTATTATTATTATTATTATTATTGCTATTTCATCGTTGGCAGCCGTCCGTCTCGAGAGACGATGGTGTAGCTTCTTAAGAGTCTATCTGCACCGCCGAGAATGGCTGTGCAGTCCGACTCGGGAGTGACACGGTATCTGTCTCCTCCCGTGTTGAATCGAAATCTTGCGATGACGCTGGAGTGTCCTCTCCAGTGAAGCTGAAGCTACAGAGCCTGGGCGGGGTGATATGGAGGGTCTGCTGTTGCCCATGCAGCAGACCCCCCCTCTCTTCGCAGCTGAAGGGTCCAAGGGAAAGACGGAGTCAATACAGCTTGGCTTCAGGTGCGCCGCAGGAGTTGCCGGTGTTGACTACAACGTCAAACCGCCTTAGGGACTCTGGCTCCGGATTTTCTGTCGGGGTTTACTCCCCTAGCCTTCCCCTGAAGAGGTATGCCACAAGGCAGCGGAGGTTTTTTGGAGTCAGAGTTTTCCTTCTCTGATGTACCCTGACTGGAAGATCGAACCAGCGACACTTAGCTCGCAGGCTGACGCTCAATCCACTGAGCCAAACCAGCCAGGGACATTGCTGTTTCATGGTATTCCACAAAGAGTATTTTGACTTCCAGTCCCTCTATTACTTGAATAGCTTTTAGAATATAATTTGATGGCCCCATCTTAGATCTTTCTTTTGATCTAAAGGCCTCAATATATAACTTCCTAGTGGATATGTTCACTTAAAAGTCTCTGAGGCCTTTCAAACATGATGAATCCTTCCTCAACCTACCTGTCAGCTTGCTTCCCCACTATCCACCCAGTTTCCTAAGCTTAAAACTGAAAGGCATCTTTGATTTCTTCTTCCCACAATATGTAATGGGTCACCAAGTTCTGTCAAATTTACCCTTTCAACATTTCTGTAATTCATTTCCTTATATTGTTGGTGTTATTTCTTTGGTTCCAGTTTATTTCTTGAGAATGAAGTACTAAAGCAACTTTCTAATCTCTTCTTGGAGTCCTGCCCTTTACATCTTTCCTTTGTGCTACAACTCAGAACGATCTTACAAAAACACAAATGTGATTGTCATACCACTGGAAAATAATTTGTTGACCTCAGGACAAAACCCAAACTCCTAGCATGGTCTATAATACCATCCACAAATATTGAACACTCTCTACACTCTTTGAAATTAATACCACATATTAATTATCTCACTTAATCCTTACTATGGAATAGCTACCATTATTACTACCATTCAATAGAAAATGAAGGGAAAACATAGAGAAGTCAAACAACTTGCTTAAGATGTCACAAATAGTAAGTGACTGAGCCATGATTTTATTCCAGATCTGTTAATTTCTATTTTCTATGCTTTTAACTACTACATATTAAAAATTAACAAGACAGGTGCTTAAGAAAATCTTTGCTTGCAATTACAATATAGTTCTCTTAGAAACTTTTATACTTACAAAATCTCAAAATCATAAAAATTGAAAAGAATATCAAGTTATTTTATAAAATGACAGAGTTGTTCAAGATAAACATGGCAGAATAAACACATGTTTACTTCTGCTTTTCCCCAAGTCTCACTAGAATGACAATAAAGGGAGTTTTTAAAAGACACAACTTTACAAGAACATTTAAGGCATGAATTTACATCAGCTAACTCATCTCAAAAATTATGAAAGCAGCAATTTGTAGGAACTAGAAATAACTGACTTGAAAATTTGAAATACAAGCTCGTAATGGGGAAAGCTAATAAAAAGCAAACTGATTCATCCTACAGAATTTGAGAGAGCCTCAGAAATTTTGGACCACAAGTATCTGGAAAATTAGGAGGTGAAAGTTGAAATTAAAAACAGATTATTAGAAACCTTAATTTTTATTAGCAGTTAGGCTTCCATATCTGTCCCTCAAACCAACTACTCCTCCTTCTCTCTGGCCAATGGTTTAAAGTTTACAGTCTAGAGAGGGTAAATCACACAGGTTTTTTAATTAGAGAGATTATGTACTACTGAGGATAAGATAGAGACAATTTACTGGAAATAGAGGCTATTAGGTAGAAATCTACACCCAGCTTCTATTCAGCTTCCTGAACAGCAAGAATAAAACTTGTAAACATCTCCCTAATCCTAAACCATGAGACTGGAAGATTGTTATTTGGGAAACATAACTTGTCTGAGAGTAAAGTACTACCGAGACTACTTTTGTGTATCTTCAAAAAGACAATTGTGTTCCTAAATCATCTTGCCGTGAAGCCCACCAATCAACAAGTCCGCACAAAAACATTAATTTCTAATAAGGTACCCCCAAGTCACCGGATATTTGAGGAAAGATTCAAAATGAACTAAACAAACAGGAAAAAAGTGACTAAGCCTTTTAATATTCTCAGAAATATGAGAAAAGAAAATGTGTCTAAAAAAGAATAAATTGCTTTAAAAAGAAACTTCTTGGATAGTAAAATGTAATAACAGAAGTTAAAAATTTAGTGAAATGTTTGAAAAATATAGTTAAGAAAATATTTCAAAAATATACCTCTCAAAGTGGTGATAAAAGACAAGAAAATTAAAGGGTCAGTTGAGAAGTTCCAAAACATCTGAGTAATAGAAAGAGAAAGAAACCAAAAGAGAAAGAAACCAGAGGAAGTAAAGAAAAAATTATTAAAGACCTATTCTAAAAATATTTCCCAGACTATAATAATTAAGTTTCAAAGTGAAGGTTAAATAATTGGCCAGAAAAAGAGTTGATAGAAAACCAAAACAAGGCTATCACCATAAAAGTATTAGAACACTAGACATTAAAAAAAATTTTTAAAGCCCCCAGACAGGGAGAAATGGGTTACCTAAAAGTGGTTGGGAATAAGAGTAAGATTAGATTCCTGAAAATGTGGGAGGCTATAGACAATGGAGTTATAGAACAGAAGTCTATATCCAGCCAAACTAATAACTAATGATACAGGTAAAAAAAGACATTTTTGAACCTGAAAGTTCTTTAAAAATTTAGGTTTTAAGTATTCTTTTCAGGAAGCTTCTGAAGATGTGCATCTCCAAATATAGAACATCATCCAAGAGAGAGAAAGCAAGATGTCTTGAAAACAGGGTTTTCAACACAGGATAGAAATGTAGGCAATTTGCAGGATAATCCAAAAGAAAATCTTAGAACAATTTATGTGTAGCAGATCTTTGAGGCAACCATTACATTTCAGAGCAGGAGGGCAGAAAGTTCCAGCAAGGATAACTGCAAGGAAAAAGAGGCAAAACTAATGGGTTTCCTGTTGTGCTAGAGTCCAGTTCTGTTAAAGAGTTGGGGAATAAATTATGACAGCTACATAGTGAACCAAGCAATTGGATTAAATGAGGAAATTATTAATTCCAGGGGGCAAAATATTATAGGAGAAAGGAAATGAAATCATAAGATACTATATGCATCTATCCTGTATTATGTTTACATAATCATTAAATGTAAACAAAAACCTTGATTAAACCTAAAAGACTGATACAGCTATTTTAAAAGCAATGCTGGGAAGATCCAAGATGGCAGAGGAGTAGGTGGAAGCTACACTAACCTTCTCACAAGACCAATCTGGAATTACAACTTAATTGTACAGAAAGCATCTGGAATAACCAACTGAACAAGAGTTAAAGAGAACCCTTATAACCATGGACAGACAGAACAAACCGCTCGAGATGTGGCTGGTACATAGTGCAGAGGAGACACGAGATGGGTAGCTAAGCTCTCACAGATGGCAGCTGAAGGGCTGGAGGGAAATTCCAGTGGCTATAGGATGCCCCCTGAGAAGTGTGGGGGCTAACCTCCAAGCTCAGTTCCCCAGCCTACAGTACCTGAAAAAAATGCAGGTAACATCCAGCTGTGAAAAGCAGCTGGGTTTTTGTTCAGCTAGGGAGAGATTGCTGGAGACACAGAGAGCCTCTTAAAGGGCTGATGCATAAAATTTCATTTGCAGCCACTTACCTGGGTTCTGGCAGAGGGAGAGCAGACTGAACTAGAAACACTTAGGGGGAGCCTAGTGCTGTTGGCCCCAGGGAGAGAACTGAAGGAACACCTCCAGGATCTCTATGCTAAATCATTCCCCATACTGCAGGAGCCATCTTGCTCAGGCAGAGCATTCCCCTCCAAGTGGCATCAGCCTGAGGAAAAGCAATAGCCCTGCCCTCAAGAATTACTCTGTCCCACCCTGTGGTCCTGGAGCCTGACTGCTGATTATAGACTGACTAGATTAATAACTGAAGGAGACAACCACAGATTGTGGATTCCTGGTAGTCTCAAACAGGCTGTCTAGAGTCAAAGTAGGACACCATCTGATATCATCAGGGCAATCTAGGAAGATCAAACAAACAGTGATAAACACTAGATTCTGCTGAGATGAATTTCACCGCAGTCTTCTTCATGATTTGCCTTATTTCTCTCTCCTACATAGCTTTTTAACATTCATTTATATTCCTTCAAGTCTGTGCCTATTGGGTCATAAGATTTTATATTATAGTTTATTTAAAATCTCGTATTTGGCTCCTTCCTTCTCTTACTCTATTTTACCTTCTTTCTTCTTATTATTTTTATTTTAAATTTTATTTTCTCTCTTGCCATGGCTTGTTTCCATTCTGCACTCTAACTATTTCTACCTGCTCCAACCTTTCCAAACCATTTTTCTCAGTATTAGTCATCTCACATTCTTTTACTGATTTTTAAAATACTATTATTCTCTCTCCAACTTTATCAATCTTTGTTTGTTGGTTGTGAATATGGTGGTTGTTGTTGCATTTCTTCGATTTTATTTCTAGATATTCACTATTTTTTGCATTTCAAAGCTCAACTTTTACTGTTCCTCTCTCCTATTCCATTTTGTCTTCCTCCTGCCATTTTTTTTTTTCATTTAAAATTTTACATTTTCCAGTGAATGCCAGATCTGGGACTAGTAGTAGTCAGCCTAGATTCACAGTTTGGCTTTGCCTGGGAATCTCCAGGCCCAGCAGAGGTAGCAGCCATCTCAGATTGCTTTGTAGCTCAGGCAGGGTGCCCCAGGCAAAACAGAGGTGGGGGATGACCCTGGCCTGTACCACCAGGGAAACCCCAGAGCCAAGGCATCTAATGGACAGCTACAAAAAAAAATTTTTTTTTTTTACATTTTCCTACCTTATCCTGGTTTTCATTCCTCACTCTTAGTATTCCTTCTACCTCTGTCCTCTCAAAATCACTTGTTTCCTCTAGAAATCTCTTAAACTTTTCTTTCTTTCTTTCTTTCTTTCTTTCTCTCTTTCTTTTTTCCCTCTTAGTCCCTTCCCACCTATACAAATCTTTGCTCATTTGTTGTTGATAGTGCTGTGGTGGGCCTTTTTCTCCAATTTGGTTCCTATTTTTTCTCTCTCTCACTATATATTTCATAATTTCTCTTTAAATGTAGTACTATACACTACCTTTTCTTATTCTATTATGCTTTTCTCTTTCTTTTTTATTTACAATGTAAATTTTACTTTATTTCTCTATTCACTTTGTCTTTGTTTCTTACTCTTATTATTGTTCCTCCCTCTACCTTAACAAAATTACTTTTCTTTTAGTTCATCATGTCATATTCATTTTTCCTCTCTTATAATAGTCAATCTCTTTAGCCACTATTAGTATTGCCACATTTCTTGTTGATAGTGTGATTATGGGTGGGGGATATTTTTGCAGGTGTAGGTTTGTTTCCTGGGCTGTTTGTTTTTGTTCTGGAAGCATCTATACAACAGCTTCCAAGACATGGTGGATGGAGTAACCATCAGTCAGACAGCTGGAGGGAAGGACCCATGAAAGAATGACCCAACAACACCCACAATCCAATTAAAACCAAAGAGCCCAGCGGAGGGGAAGATGGCGGCGGAGTAGGGGCAGTGTTCTCAGCTCGCTCCTGTTAAGGAGAGACTCCAGGAACGAATGTGGAGAGGAGTGACTGACACCTCCACAAAAGACCTCAAGACAAGGTGGGCAGACTGACTTTCAATCAACTAACCAGAGGAAAAGATCCACCAAAGAGTAGCTGAAATACAACCAGACAGATTAAAGAAATAACATCAAGGACAACACAGACGGAGATCCAAGATGGCGTAGGAGTAAGTGGAAGCTACACTAACCTCCTCCCAGGACCAGCCAGTGCTGACTCAGCCCCAGTACAGGAGGCAGACTATTCCACTCCAAGTGGCCTCAGACTAAGGGGAAATAAAAGCCCTGCCTACAGGAATTAAGTTGCCACACCCACAGTCCTTAAGCCTGATGGCTAATCACAGATTGAGTAGATTAACAACTAAAGAAGACACAGAAAAGCAGTAGATCCCTGGAAGTCTCTAATAGGCTGCCTAGGGCCAGTCTGGTACATGATATGACGCTACCAGAGGCAGATCCAGGAAGCGCAGATCATTCTAAGAAGCACCAACAAACAATAGCAATCACAAAAATGGGGAGACAGAGAAAAAACCCCCATCAAAAGGAAAGGTAGAATCCCCAGAGAGTGCTAAATGAAATAGAGGGGAGAAAAATATCAGATACGGAATTCAAAACATGGATTATGGAGAAGCTGAATGAGCTCAGTAGAAACTACAAAAAACTCCAGGGAAACTACAAGGAACTCCAGAAAAACTATAAGGAACTTACAGAGAATTACACGAGCATGAAAAAGACATAGAAGCTATCAATAAGAGCCAGGAGGAAATGAAGAATACAATCTCTGAATTGAAGAACACAGTAGAAGGAATTAAAAGCAGGCTAGATGAAGCAGAAGATCGGATCAGCGAGCAGGAGGACAACGTAGACAAAAACTCCCAGACAGTGCAACAAAATGAAAAAAGACTAAACAAGACTGAAGAGGTTCTAAGACAGCTGCAGGACAACATGAAAAATAATAATATCCATAGCATAGGAATTCCAGAAGGAGAAGAAGAAGAGCAAGGGATAGACAACCTCTTTGAAAAACTGACAGAAAACTTCCCTCACATGAGGAGAGAAAGAGTCACACAAGTCCAGGAAGCACAGAGGGTCCCAATGAAGATGAACCCCAACAGGTCTACTTCAAGACACATCATAATTACAATGGTAACATTCAAAGACAAAGAGAATCCTAAAAGCAGCAAGAGAGAAACAACTCATAATATACAAGGGAGCTCCAATAAGGCTATCATCAGTTTTCTCAGCAGAAACACTACAAGCCAGAAGGGAATGGCAAAAAATATTCCAAGCAATGAAAAACAAAGGCCTACAACCTAGAATACTCTACCCAGCAAGGCTCTCATTCGAAATGGAAGGTGAAATAAGGAGCTTCCAAGATAAAAGAAGGCTAAAAGCATACATCTCCATCAAACCAGCAATGCAAGAGATGCTAAAGGGTCTGCTTTAAGAAGATAAAGAAACAGAGAGAGATAGAGAAGAACACGAGTACAAAGGGGAAAAATGACAATGAATAAGTACCTATCAGTAATAACCTTAAATGTAAATGGATTAAATGCTCCAATTAAAAGACATAGGGTAGCTGAATGGATTAGAAAGAATGACCCACATATATGCTGTCTACAAGAGACCCACCTTAGAACAAAAGATCTACACAGACTGAAAGTAAAGGGATGGAAAAAAGTATTTCAAGCAAATGGAAATGGAAAAAAAGCTGGGATAGCAATACTTATATCAGACAAAACAGATTTCACAGCAAAGTCCATAAAAAGAGACAAAGAAGGGCATTTTATAGTACTTAAGGGAAAAATCCATCAAGAACATATAACACTGATAAACATATATGCACCCAACTTAGGAGCACCCAAATATATAAGGAAAATTTTGAAAGACTCCAAGAAAGATATAGACAGCAACACAATTATAATAGGGGACTTTAACACCCCACTGTCAACAATGGACAGATCTTCAAAGCAAGGAAACACCAAAGATATTGAGGCACTGAACAACACTCTAGATCAAATGGACTTAGTCAATATATATCGAACTTTTCACCTCAAAGAAGCTAAATATACATACTTCTCAAATGCACATGGGACATTTTCAAAGATAGACCACATGGTAGGACACAAAACAAGCTTTAACAAATTCAAGAAAATTGGAAATCAACCTCAAGGAAAAAACTAAAAAACATTCAAACTCATGGAGAATGAATAACATGCTATTAAATAATGAATGGGTTAACAATGACATCAAGGAAGAAATCAAAAAGTTTCTGGAAACTAATGATAATGAACACACAACCCAAAACCTATGGGATAGAGTGAAAGCAGTCTTGAGAGGAAAGATCATAGCAATACAGGCCTACCTAAAAAAGCTAGAAGAATCTCTAATAAAAAATTTAACCCTACAGCTACAAGAACTAGAGGAAGAACAACAAGCAAAGCCCAGATCAAGTAGAAGGAAGGAAATCATCAAGATCAGAGCACAATTAAATGACATAGAGTCTAAACTAACAATTCAAAAGATCAACAAAAGTAGGAGCTGGTTCTTTGAAAAAATAAACAAAATTGACAAGCCTTTAACCAGGCTCATCAAGAAAAAAAGAGGGGAACCCAAATAAATAAAATCAGAAATGAAAGAGGAGAAATCACAACTGATACAACAGAAATACAAAGGATAATAAAAAATTATTATGAACAACTGTATGGCAAGAAATTTGACAACCTAGAGGAAATGGACAAATTTCTGAAAACCTATCTGAACTGATAGATTTCCAAACTGAATCAAGAAGAAGCAGAAAGTCTGAATAGACCAATAACAGCTAGTGAAATTGAAGCAGTAATCAAAAAATTCCCAGCACACAAAAACCCTGGACCGAATGGCTTCACAAGTGAGTTCTACAAAACATTTAGGAAAGAACTAGCTCCTATCTTCCTCAGACTATTCCTAAAGATACAAGAAGAGGGAAAAATCCCAAACTCTTTCTATGAAGTCAGTATTACCATAATTCCAAAACCAGGTCAAGACACAACAAATAAAGAAAACTACAGGCCAATATCACTGATGAACATACATGCTAAAATCCTCAATAAAATATTGGCAAACCGGATCCAGCAACACATTAGAAAGATCATACACCACGATCAAGTGGGATTCATCCCAGGGATGCAAGGATGGTTTAATATTCGCAAATCAATAAACATAATACAACACATAAACAAAATGAAAGACAAAAAACACATGATCATATCATTAGATGCAGAAAAAGCATTTGATAAAGTACAACACCCGTTTATGATAAAAACTCTCAGCAAAATGGGAATAGTGGGAGCATACATCAACATAATAAAGGCCAAATACGAGAAACCTGAAGCCAACATCATACTCAATGGACAAAAACTGAGAGCATTCCCCCTGAGATCAGGAACAAGACAAGGATGTCCACTCTCTGCACTCCTGTTCAACATAGTCTTGGAAGTTCTAGCCACAGCAATCAGACAAGAAAGAGAAATAGAAGATATCCAAATTGGAAAAGAGGAAGTAAAACTGTCATTATTTGCAGATGACATGATAGTGTACATAGAAAATCCTTTAGACTCCACAAAAAAACTACTTAACCTAATAAGTGAATTCGGCAAAATAGCAGGATACAAAGTCAATATTAAGAAATCGAAGGCATTTTTATACACCAACAATAAAAACTCAGAGATAGAAACTGAAAGAAAAATCCCATTTACCACAGCAAAAAGAAAAATAAAATACCTAGGAATAAACTTAACCAAGGAGGTAAAAGACCTGTACTCAGAAAACTACATAACACTGAAGAAAGAAATTAAAAAAGATACAAATAAATGGAAGCATATACCATGCTCATGGATGGGAAGAATCAACATCATTAAAATGTCCATACTACCCAAAGCAATTTATAGGTTCAATGCAATCCCTATTAAAATACCAGCAACATATTTCACAGACCTAGAACAAATACTTCAAAAATTTATATGGAACCGAAAAAGAGCCCGAATAGCCACAGCAATTTTGAGGAAGAACACAGTAGGAGGAATCACAATACCTGATATCAAACTATACTACAAGGCCACGGTAATCAAAACAGTGTGGTACTGGCATAAAATCAGACATATAGATCAGTGGAACAGAATAGAGAGCCCAGAAATAAAGCCAGGTTCATATGGTCAACTAATATTTGACAAAGGGGGAAAGAACATCAAATGGTGTGAAAAGAGTCTCTTCAACAAATGGTGTTGGGAGAACTGGACAGAAACATGCAAAAAAATGAAACTAGACCACCAACTTACACCATATACCAGAATAAACTCAAAATGGATCAAAGACTTAAATGTAAGCCATGATACCATAAAGGTCCTAGAAAAAAAAATAGGCAGGAAAATTTCAGATATCCCACGTAGCCACATTTTCACTGATATATCCCCTAAGGCAAGGGAAATAAAGGAAAGAATAAATAAATGGGACTACATCAAACTAAAATGTTTCTGCTCAGCTAAAGAAAATATCAGCAAGATGAAAAGGAAACCAACCATATGGGAAAATATATTCGCCAATGACATCTCAGACAAGGGATTGATCTCCAAAATATATAAAGAACTCATATGACTCAACACCAAGGAGACAGACAACCCAATTAAAATATGGACAAAAGACCTGAACAAACACTTCTCCAAAGAGGACATACAGAGGGCCCATAGACATATGAAAGTATGCTCAACATCACTAGCCATCAGAGAGATGCAAATAAAAACCATAATGAGATACCACCTCACACCAGTCAGAATGGCCATAATCAACAAATCAACAAACAACTTGTGCTGGCGAGAATGCAGAGAAATGGGAACCCTGGTGCATTGCTGGTGGGAATGCAGACTGGTGCAGCCACTATGGAAAACAGTTTGGAATTTCCTCAAAAATCTAAAAATGGAACTGCCTTTTGAACCAGCAATTCCATTGCTAGAATTACATCCAAAAAATCCTGAAACACCAATTCAAAAGAACCTATGCACCCCTATGTTCATAGCAGCACTATTTATAATAGCCAAGTGCTGGAAACAACCTAAATGCCCATCTGTAGATGAGTGGATCAAAAAACTGTGGTACATTTCCACAATGGAGTTCTATGTAGCAGAAAGAAAGAAGGAACTTCTACCATTTGCAACAACATGGATGGAAATAGAGAGAATTATGCTTAGCGAAATAAGCCAGGCAATGAAAGAAAAATACCTTATGCTGTCACCTATTACAGGAAACTAATGAGCAACACAAACAAATGAGCAAAATTGAACCAGAGCTATGTAAACAAGAAATAGACTAACTGTAACAAGGGGGGCGGGGGGTGGGAGAGAAGGGGGTAAGAAGGGGAAGGGTCTAGTAAAAAAACATGTATAAATGACCCACGGACATGGGCAACTGAGTGGGGAATGAATTTGGGGGAAGGGTGGGGCAGGGTGCAGGGAAGCAAGAGGGGGGAAAAAGTGAGACAACTCTAATGGAAAAACAAACAAAAAATATTTTTTAGTGGGGGGAAAAATGAAAATATGAAGAATGGAAATGCCAGTTCAGTGAATACTAGGACAAAGATTTTCCATCACGTTGTATATTTTTCTCCCTATCTGATCCCTCCAGAGTTTGGCATTCTAAACAAGTAAGTAATGACTTAAGTTTCTTTGCATAGAACTAATAAGACCAGTTGCTAATAGAGGTTCCTTTTTATTTGTTTTTTTTTTGACCAAGTCTTTGACTGGAATGTCAAGCCTAAAGGAGACATGCTTGGGCTCAGGTTGTTACCAAAAAGCCCTGAGGAACTGGGAATGACTTTCAAAGGAAATAAAAGCCCGCGAGATAAAAGGCCTGGTACCATGGTTGGTTGTGCGGTCCACAGCATTCTTTCCAGGGAAGGAACGAAGGTTGTTTTCCTGAAAGATGGCTAGAAGGGACCTTAAGGCACAATGAAAAACCAGAAAGACTTGGAAAGGACAAGTGTGTACAGGCAAGGATGAATGCCAGGTATGTGGCCCAGCTTCTGTGCCCTGAAGAGCAGACTGGGGGTCACCCTAAATGTTCCTTGGGTAAGTTTCAGCAAAGCAGAAATAAAGATCATAAGTGATCATTTGCTGCTCTTGTTGTGTTTATGCAAATGAACAGGATAAATTAAAAATGGACTTAATGTAGTCCCTTTAAAGACAAGGAGGATAATCTTAGGGAGAAAAATCATTATTCAAGGAAAATTACAATGATCAGTGGTAGACTATAAAGTAGTGCAGCTAACCGTCTTAAAAGTTTCTTTTCATTAAAAATATGGTTTCACTTGAAAATTAAACCATGTCTGTGATATCATCAAAGAGATTCAAGTTGCAGGCAAGTAGAATGTCAAGTGCCTTGCAACTGGATGTCTTCCCAATAAGACAGTCTTACAGATTTAGAGATTTGTTCGTGGGTTATGTTACATAAATTAACGTGTGTTTTCTGTTTTCAAAGGGCATAAGCTTATGACCGCATTAGCTGAGTGATTGTCCATACGTATAAGCCTCACTTAATCCTCTCTGCAGCGCTGCCTCCTGAGACTCAACGGTTTGGCTGAACTAAATGGCTGGGTTGGTGAAGAATGGGGTGGTCTGTGGGCTTCACCTTAAAACTGGTTTCTCTTTTCTTTCCTAATGGCTTGGACAGAAAGGACCCAGAGGTCTGAGAGGGGGGAGACCTAAACTATTTCCCTCAGCCCAAACTAAATATAATGGGCAAAGGGGTTTTGGACAGGTGAGATGTGCCTAGCACACCTTCCTCCAAAGAAGCCCTTTTTTTCTTTTTTTTCCCCCTAATATGGAACATTGAAAAATTAATCCCTGCCTTTTGTCATCTAGTAGTTATGGACTGAATGATGTCTTTTAACCCTTTTCGCCAAATCTGTTGCCCCCAGAACACAACAAGGATGCCAGCCTGTTAAACCAAGCACACCGTTGTCCGGGGACAGCCAACTGACCTGGAGTCTGCACGATCCTTCCCCATGTGGGAAGGCCACCCTCCCCTCCACACCCCCACTATTATTAGGGATTTCTGGACCCAAGGGTAGGTAGGGCGACGGCTATGTCCAGCCTGAAGCAGGTAGAGGAGCTTGAGACCTTCGCCCATTGTCCTCTACAAGATTACAAAGGGTCTTAATATCTGAGGGAGGGATAGCTATTTTTTACGAACCATGGGTATGGAGTAGGGGGGGATTGCTGGGGGAGGGAGATGCTGGGTGGAGGGGAGTAAAGGGGAGAAAATTGGAACTATTATAACAATATAATCAATAAAATACATTAAAAAATAAAAAAAAACCAAAGAGCCCACATAAATGTCATCAGTGGCATCCCAAGAGCATCAAGCTCAGGAGACCAAGGAGACCGCATCACTGAGTCCCACAGATCTCCTATCAGAGAAGAGCACACCAAAAAGGCAGTGAGTCAAAGCAGATCAACTTAAGAAGAAGAAACAAGCAGGAAGAGTCACCAAAATGGGGAGACAGAGAAACAACCACCATTCAAAAGGAAAGGAGGAATCCACAGAAAGAGTGCAAAATGAAACAGAGGCAACCGAACTATCAGACACTGAGTTCAAAAATAGTTATAAGAATGCTCAATGCGCTCAGTGAGAACTACAAAGAACTCTAGGGAAGCTACAAGAAATTTACTGTGAACTACACCAGCATGATAAAGGACATTGAAACTATCAATAAGAGCCAGGAGGAAATGAAGAATACAATATCTGAAATAAAGAACACAGAAAAAAGAATTAAAATCAGGCTAGGTGAAGTGGAGGATCAAACCAGTGAACAGGAGGACAGAACATCAAAACAAAAAAAGACTCAAAAAGAATGAAGAGGGTTTAAAGGAGCTGCAGGACAATATGAAATATAATAATATCCATATCACAGGGTTACCAGAGGAGAAGAGGAGCAAGTGATAGAAAGCCTGTGGAAAAATAATGTCAGAAAACATACCTACCTTGAGGAGAAAAAAAGTCATGCAAGTCCAGGAAACACATAGGGTCCCAATGAAGACAAACCCAAAGAGGCCCACATCAAGACATATTATAATTAAACTGGCAACATTTAAAGACAAAGAGAGAATCTTAATGGCAGCAAGGGAGAAACAGCTAGTAACATACAAGGGAGCTCCACTAAGGCTATCAGCTGATTACTCAACAGGAACAGTACAAGCCAGAATGGAATGACATGAAATATTCCAAGTAATGAAAAACAAAGACCTACAACCAAGACCACTCTACCCAGCAAGGCTCTCATTTAAAGTGAAAGGCAAAATAAAGAGTTTCCCAGACAAAAAGAGACTAAAACAAAACATCTCCACCAAACCAGCATCGCAAGAGTGTGGGGGATCCTGGACCCGCAGTTCCCCAATCACGGATGAAAAAATTGACCCAGAGATGAATGACCTGGGGAGGAAGGGAGAGCACCCCTCAGAAGAGAATGTTGCTGAACCCTTTCTCAGTAGAGCTTTTATTGAGTTAGCTATGCTCAGAAGTGCTTGGGACTTCCGGCCAAGATGGAGGCTTAGACGGACACGCTAAGTCTCCCTCTACAACTAGAGAGGAATACAACTACTTCAAAACAAAGGATAACTAGAAATTCCAGAAAATAAAACTACACGGAAGCCCAACATATGAAGTTATAAACCAGCGGTGCCATTCGGGCAGGTAAGAGTTAAAGAGGGCAAAGCTGTTTGCGGAGCGGCGGGGGGCGAAAAATCCCGGCGGCAGTCAAGCCCCTGGCAGTGCGCGACCCCAGCGCTGGGGAGAGCGGCCACCGCATCGCCTTGAACAGTGAGGCCCAGGGGGGCGGGAGGATGGATCCCGGTCTCCTAGCTGAATAACTGTGTGAATCCATTTTGGACTCCCGCCCCCAAAGAAAGAAAGCACCACAGGGCTGCGAAATAGGTCGCAGACAGGCACCGGTCGCTGACTTGTGACGCCAAATGGCGCTGGTCGCTGGGTCATTACGAGTACACAGGCACTGCCCCCGACAGCCGGCCCAAGAAAACAAAACGCATCTGTCAAAATGTGGCAGACAACTATAGAAATCCCGGTGACACAGCTCACCAGGCAACAGATAGAGAACCTGACAGATGAACAGATAAGAAACCTGTCAGAGGCTCAGTTCTGGGCCATTGTTATCAGGTGGCTTACAGAATTCACAAAAGAGCAGGAAAAAGATAAGAAAGAAGCGAAAAACTTTCATAACGAAAGGAACAAAACCGCATACGAGACAGATGGTGAGGTTCATTTCAACAAACTGGAATATGGAGAAGGAACAAGCAGTCAACCAATGCAGCGAGAGGAAATGGGAAGCAACAATGAGAGGATCAGAAACCTCTGGGACAGCTATAAAAGGCCCAACATAAGAATCATTGGTTTGCCAGAGAATGAGGAAGATGAACTAGAACTTGAAAAATTGAGTGAAAATATAATAAAGGAGAACTTCCCAGACTTGGGGAAGGGAATAGACTTGCAGGTCCAGGAAGCAAGGAGAGTTCCCAAGAGACTGGACCCAGGGAGACCCACTCCAAGACACATTATAATCAAAATGTCAAAAATTAAAGATAAAGAGAGAATCTTAAAAGCAGCAAGAGAGAAGAAAAGAATTATGTACAAAGGGGTCCCAATTAGACTATCAGCAGACTTCTCAAGGGAAACCCTACAGGCAAGAAGGGACTGGCAAGAAATATTCAAAGTAATGAAAATCCAAAACCTACAACCACGAATACTCTATCCAGCGAAATTGTCATTCAGAATAGAAGGACAGAGAAAGTGTTTCCAGGACAAAATAAAACTGAAAGAGTTCATTAGATCCAAACCACTGTTATATGAGATGTTAAAGGGACTGGTTTAAAAAACAGAAGCTAAGGAGATGAAACAAAGGCAAACTAAACAGGCAACGAGGAGTGGAAAAGGAACTGTGGGTACGGGAAGCATATTGGGGGGAGGTCAACAGGGAGGGGGAATGGGGAAAGGGAGGGAGATGATATAGGAATTGGGGATCAAGGTAGGAGGGAATGGAATAGACGGAGAGAGGTTGGGAGGAACTGTATGCACAACTAATGGACATAATCTAAAAGGGAGGGACAACTGGAGGGAGGGGGACCACCGGGTGGAGGGGAGCAGAGGGAAGGGAAATTGGCACAAATGTAATATTTTAATCAATAAAACACATTAAATCTGAAAAAAAAAAAAAAAGAAGTGCTTGGCTTGTGAAAGCAGCCCTCCACTCAGCCATAAAGAGGATTATCAAAGAGGAACATAGATTAATGCATTGTAACAATCGGTTAGACTTTCTGACATCAGAGGACATTGCAAAAGATTAGATTGTACTACTTGAGTTAAGCATTATGTTGATTGTTAAATATCCTGCTGATACAGATCTAAAGCTGATTAAAGCAGGACAAGCCTCAAAAGATTTATCATATTCTTATTCCTTCCCCCTAGCACATGTCCAGTGGTGTGGTATTTGGAGCATGCCACCAGCTGCTTCCCATTTTCAGTCAAGACTTACAGTCCCATTTTAGGGCCTGACTTGCGCAGTGCTTACAATTTTCTATACCACACAAAAGGGTCTCCTACAAAAGAGATGCTAAAAAGATAGCTTTAAGAAGATGAAGAAGAGGTGGGGGTGGGGACACAGGTATAAAAGAAAAAAAGTCAATGAACAAGTACCTATCAATAATAGCTTTAAATGTAAGTGGATTAAATTCTAAAAAAGAAAAAAAAAAAGGCATAGGGTAGCTGAATGGATAAGAAGACATGACCTGGGACTTCAGGCCAAGATGGAGGCCTAGACAAAGATGCTGTATCTCCCTCCACAAATAAGAAGAAATACAACTACTTTAAAATTAGAGACAACCAGAAGTTTCAGAAAATTGAGCTGCATGGAAGTTCAACAAATATATAAAGAAAAAATACTCATCAGGACAGGTAGGAGGAGTGGACCCAGGGCAGAGAGGACGCGGTGTGGTGGCAGCAGCAGTGGTGGCAGTGGCATACTGTCAGGAAGTGCAGTCACACATTTTAAAAAGTCAGGAGGGACACCTGTGGATCACTCCCAGCACCAGACCAGACTGGACAGCACATGGTCCCAGTGCTGGGGGATATAAAGCCTCATTGCTTCTGACTGTGCAAACCAGTGGGGTGGAGGAAGAAACTTCTGGGCTCTCCACTTGTTTAAAGGGTCCCATGGTCCTAGAATGCCCACAGACGCACCCACTCTGGGAACGACAGCCAGGGCAAAAACTAGAGAGGCGCCAGTGCCATACAAAGTGGGAGAAGTGCCTGGATAATGGACAAGTGCTGAGCAAGCAACATTGTTCCCTCTCAGACCCCATCCCCATATACAGTGCCACAGCGTGGTGAAATGGGTTGTCCTCTACTGATAAGAAACCTAAGGCTCCACCCCTTAGAATGTAACAGGAGTGACAGCTCTACCTAAGACACAGAGGCAAACAAACACAGGAGCCTGTCAAGATGAGGAGAAAGAAAAGTATGGCCCAAAAGAGGGAACAAATCAAGGTTCCAGTGGTAGAACTAAGCGATGAGGAGATAACCAACCTAACATATGCAGGGTTCAAAACACTGGTGATAAATATGCTCACTGGCTTGAAAGATATGCTTAAGTATGGCAAATGCATAAGGGAAGAAGTGAAGGCTGTGCTAAATAAAATGAAGGAAAATCCACACAAAACCATAGTGAAGGAAAGGAAACCGAGGTTCAAATCAATGATTTGGAACATAAGGAGGAAAACAACAGTCAACCAGTACAGAATGAAGAAACAAGAATTGAAAAAAATGAGGAAAGGATTAGAAACATCTGGGACAACTTTAAATGTGCCAACATCCAAACCATAGGAGTACCACCAGGAGAAGAGGAAGAGCAAGAAATTGAAAACTTATGTGAGAAAATAATAAAGAAAAATTCCCCATATTTGGTGAAGGAAATAGACATACAAGTCCAGGAAGCAGAGAGCCCCGAACAAGCAAGAGCCAAAAAGGACCACACCAAGATACAGTATAATTAAAATGCCAAAGGTGATAGATAAAGAGAAAATCTTAAAAGCAGCAAGAGAAAAGCAGAGAGTTAGCTACAAATGGGTGCCTATAAGACTCTCAGCTGATTTCTCAAAAGAAACTTTGCAGGCAAGAAGGAACTGGCAAGAAGTATTCAAGGTGATGAAAAGCAAGGACCTACAACCAAGACTCGGGAGTGACATGGTAGTATCTGTCTCCTCCCGTGTTGAATCGACATCTTGCGATGACGCTGAAGCTTCAGAGTCGGACTGCACAGCCATTCTCGGCGGTGCAGATGGACTCTTAAGAAGCTACACCATCGTCTCTCGAGACGGACGGCTGCCGACGATTCCTAGGTACTTTATTTTTCTTGTTGCTGTAGTAAATGGTATTTTCTTTTTTGTCTCTGTCTCTGATATTTTATTGTTGGTATACAGAAATGGCTTAGATTTCTGTATATTTATTTTGTACCCTGCTATTTTGCCAAATTCACTTATTATATCGAGTAGTCTTTTAGTGGGGTTTATAGGGTGTTCTATGTATACTATCACGTCCCCTGCATATAATGATAGTTTTACTTCTTCTTTCAGCCCTGGCTGGTTTGGCTCAGTGGATTGAGTGTCGGCCTGCGAGCTAAGTGTCGCTGGTTCGATCTTCCAGTCAGGGTACATCAGAGAAGGAAAACTCTGACTCCAAAAAACCTCCGCTGCCTTGCGGCATACCTCTTCAGGGGAAAGGCTAAGGGAGTAAACCTCGACAGAAAATCCGGAGCCGGAGTCCCTAAGGCGGTTTGACGTTGTAGTCAACACCAGCAACTCCTGCGGCGCACCTGAAACCAAGCTGTATTGACTCCGTCTTTCCCTTGGACCCTTCAGCTGCGAAGAGAGGGGGGGTCTGCTGCATGGGCAACAGCAGACCCTCCATATCACCCTGCCCAGGCTCTGTAGCTTCAGCTTCACTGGAGAGGACACTCCAGCGTCATCGCAAGATTTCGATTCAACACGGGAGGAGACAGATACCGTGTCACTCCCGAGTCGGACTGCACAACCATTCTCGGCGGTGCAGATAGACTCTTAAGAAGCTACACCATCGTCTCTCGAGACGGACGGCTGCCGATGACGACGACAACCAAGACTACTCTATCCAGCAAAGCCATCACTTAGAATAGACGGGCAGATGAAGTGCTTCCCAGACTAGGTAAAACTAAAGGAGCTCATCATCACCAAGCTATTATTATGTGAAATGTCAAAAGAATTTACTTAAGAAAAAGAAGATCAAAATTATGAACATTAAAATGACAACAAACTCACAAATATCAACAATTGAATCTAAAAAATGCAAACAAAATCTAAATAAGCAAACCAGAATAGGAGAAGAATAATAGGTATGGGGATCATTTGGAGGGTTTTCAGTTGAGAGGGGGAAGGGAGAGAAATGGGGAAATGGTGCAGGGATTAAAAAGCATAATTGGTAAATACAAAATAGGTGGGGGAGGAGTTAAGAATACTATAGGAAAGGGTGAAGCCAAAGAACATATATGCACAGCACATGGACATGAACTAAGGAGGGTAAGATTGCTGGAGGGAAGGCGGGTACTGGGCAGAGGGGAGCAAAAGGGAAAAAAATTGAAACTACTTTAACAACATAATCAATAAAATATACTTTAAAAAAAAGAAAAGAAAACATGACCCACATATATGCTGTCTACAAGAAACCCATCTCAGAACAAAAGACCTACACAGACTGAAAGTGAAGTGATCAAAAAATATATTTTAAGCCTAGGACATAAAGAAAAAAGATGGGGTAGCAATACTTATGTCAGACAAAATACATTTCAAAACTGAGGCCATAAAAAAGAGACAAAGAAGGGCCCTACATAATATTAAGGGAATAAAACATCAAGAAGATATAACCCTTGTAAACATATATGCACACAACATAGGAGCACCCAAACATATAAGGAAAATCTAGGAGGACTTCAAAAAAAATATCAACAGAAACACACTCATAGTAGGGGATTTTTACACCTCATTGTCAACAATGGAAAGATCTTCCAAGCAAAGAATTAACAAGGATATTGTGGCATTAAACAACACTCTAGATCAAGTGGGCTTAATTGATATATACAAAACTTCACCTCAAAGAAGAAAAATATTCATTCTTTTCAACTGCACATGGAACATTTTCAAATATAGACCACAAGGTAAAACACAAAGCAAGCCTCAGAATTTCAAGAATATTGAAATCCCACCAAACATCTTCTTGTACCACAATGGCTTAAAAATAGAAACCAACTATAAGGAAAAAACTCAAAAATATTCAAATTCATGGAGACTGAATAACATGCTATTAAATAGTGAATGGGTTAACAATGATATGAAAGAAGAAATCAAAAAAACGTTTTTGGAAACAAATGATTATGAACACAAAACAGACTGAAACCTATAAGACACAGTGAAGGCAGTCCTGAGAGGGAAGTTCATTGCAATACAGGTCTACCTAAAAAGGGTAGAAAAATCTCAAATAAACAACCTAACCTTACACCTACAAGAACTAGAGGAACAACAACAAAAAAAAGCCCAGTGAGTAGAAGAAAAGAAATAATCAAGATCAGAGAAAAATTAAATCACATGCAGACTAAAAGAACAATTCAAAGGATCAATAAATCCAGGAGCAGGCTCTTCAAAAAGATGAACAAATTTGACAAGCCTTTAACCAGACTCATAAAAAGAAAGGGGGAGGGGAATAAAATCAGTAATGAAAAAGGAGAAATTGCAACCGATACCAGAGAAATATAAAGTCGTCGGCAGCCGTCCGTCTCGAGAGACGATGGTGTAGCTTCTTCAGAGTCTATCTGCACCGCCAAGAATGGCTGTGCAGTCCGACTCGGGAGTGACATGGTATCTGTCTCCTCCCGTGTTGAATCGACATCTTGCGATGACACTGAAGCTACAGAGCCTGGGCAGGGTGATATGGAGGGTCTGCTGTTGCCCATGCAGCAGACCCCCCCTCTCTTCGCAGCTGAAGGATCCAAGGGAAAGACGGAGTCAATACAGCTTGGCTTCAGGTGCGCCGCAGGAGTTGCCGGTGTTGACTACAACGTCAAACCGCCTTAGGGACTCCGGCTCCGGATTTTCTGTCGAGGTTTACTCCCTTAGCCTTTCCCCTGAAGAGGTATGCCGCAAGGCAGCAGAGGTTTTTTAGAATCAGAGTTTTCCTTCTCTGATGTGCCCTGACTGGAAGATCGAACCAGCGACACTTAGCTCGCAGGCCGACGCTCAATCCACTGAGCTAAACCAGCCAGGGCACATTTGATAAAGTACAACACCCATTTATGATAAAAGTACTCAGCAAAGTGGGAATAGAGGGAGAACACCTCAATATAATAAAGGCCATGTATGAGAAACCTATAGCCAACATCATATTCAATGGGCAAAATCTAAAACATTCTCCTCTAAGATCAGAAAAAAGACAAGGGTGTCTGCTTTCACCACTTCTATTCAACACAGTATTGGAAGTTCTAGCCACAGTGATCAGACAAGAAAAAGGAATAAAAGGCATCCAAGTTGGAAAGGAGGAACTAAAACTATCATTGTTTATAGATGACATGAGAGTGTATATAGAAAACCCTATAGGATCCACCAAAAAACTACTGTATTTAATAAATGAATTTGGAAAGGTAGCAGGATACAAAGTCAATATTCAGAAATCAAAGGTATTTTTGTACACCAACAATAAAATATGAGAAACAGAAACACATTTACTATAGCAATAAGAAAAATAAAGTACCTAGGAATAAACTTAACCAAGGAGGTAAAAGACCTGTACTCAGAAAACTACAGAACACTGAAGAAAGAAATTAAGGAAGATACAAATAACTGGAAGCATATACTGTGTTCATGGATTGGAAGAATTAACATTATTAAAATTTCCATACTACCTAGAGCAATCTATAGTTTCAATAAATCCCTATTAAAATACCAATGGCATATTTCACAGATTTAGAACAAATATTCCAAAATTTATACGGTACCAAAAATAACCCTGAATAGCCTCAGCAATCTTGAGAAAGAAGAATAAAGTAAAAGGCATCACAGTACCTAATATCAGCCTATATTACAAGGTCGGTGTAATCAAGACAGTCTGGTACTGGAATAAGAACAGACACATAGATCATTGGAACAGAATAGAGACCAGAAATAAATCGAAGCCTCTACGGTCAATTAGTATTTGACAAAGAAAGCAGAAGTGTAAAATGGAGTAAAAATAACCTCTTCAAGAAATGATGTTGGGAGAACTGGAATGGTACATGCAAAAAAAGGAAACTAGACCACCAACTTATACCATACACCAGAATAAACTCAAAATGGATAAGATACTTAAACATAAGCCTTGACACCATAAAAGTCCTAGAGGGAAATATAAGCAGGAAAGGTTCAGATATCCAACATAGCAATATTTTCTCTGATATATCTCCTAGGGCAAGGGATATAAAGGAAAGAATAAATAAATGGAACTACATCAGACTAAAAAGTTTCTGCATGGCTAAAGAAAGCATCAGCAAAATGAGGAGGGAACCAACTGTATAGGAAAACATTATTACCAATGATATCTTGAATAAGAATTTGGTCTCCAAAATATATAAAGAACACATCTGACTCAACACTAGGAAGACAAACAATCCAATTAAAAAATGGTCAAAGGACCTGAATACTCACTCCTCCAGGAAGGACATACAGAGGGCTTATAGGCATATGAAATGATGCTCAACATTGCTAGCTATTAGGGAGATGCAAATTAAAACAACAATGAGATACCACCTCACACTGGTCAGAATGGCTATCACTAACAAATCAACAAACATCAAGTGCTGGTGAGGATGCAAAGAATAGAAAACCCTAGTGCACTGCTGGTGGGAATGCAGACTGGTGCAGCCACTGTGGAAAACATATGGAATTTCCTCAGAAAAACTAAAAATGGACCTGTTTTTTGATCCAGCGATTCTACTGCTGGAATTATACTCAAAGAATCCTGAAACAGTAATTCAAAAGAACCTATGCACCCCTATGTTCATAGCAGCATTATTTACAACAGCCAAGTGCTGGAAACAACCTAAGTGTCCATCTGTAGATGAGTTGATGAAAAAAAATGGTACATTTACATGATGAAATACTATGCAGCAGAAAGAAAGAACTCCTATCTTTTGCAACAGCATGGATGGAAATAGAGAGTGTTATGCTAAGTGAAATAAGGCAGGCAGTGAAAGACAAATACAATATTATCTCACCTATAAGAGGAACCTAATGAAAAAAACAACAAATGAGCAAAATAGAACCAGAGGCATGGAAACAAGGAGCAGACTGACAGCAATCAGAGTGGATGGAGAGGAGGATAAGAGGGAAAAGAAGGGAAAAAGTCTATTCAAGGAACCGGTGTAAATGACCCAGGGACATGGACAACAGGGTGGGAATTGACTGTGGGAGTGGCGGGTGAACAGGGTAGTGGAGAGCAATGAGTGAAAATTGTAACAATTATAATAGAACAACAATAAAATATATAGAAAAATAAAAGAAGTGGTAAAGATGAGTTAATATGTTTGCATGTGAGAGGGTGAGTGGATTGGCTATGAGTTAAATTCTCATTGACATAGTAAAAATCAATAGATATAATTTAAATTTTAAAAATCATAAAAGAATAACATAAAGCTATTGTGAATATGAAATAAACTATATTAACAGCCAAATAAAAAATAAAAAATATTAAAAGTGGTTGTTTCCTGGGGGTTGTAATAGGGAAAGAAGAATGATGATGCAGGTATCTGCTTTTGTGTGCATTATTTTAATTAACAGGAATAAAATTAAATTAAAAAAGAAAAAGTATTGTCTTAAAAATCTGAAACTTTGATAAACACCTTGTTATGCAATTTTTATGAAATTATTAAATTCTGACTGTTTTGTTAAACATCTAAATGATGAGGTATCTGAAATTAGTTTCAAAACACTAACAGAGAAAAGCTACAAAACGTCCTGTTCCATTCCCACAAATTATTTGAGAAACCTTATGTAGTCTACTTGAAAGCATTTTATAATATTGTATATAAATATATTCAGAAAAACATTTAAAAAACATTTTTTGAATAAAAAATTGAGCATGAGCTTTAAATGTTCCAACTTTTAAAAATAATGAGGCTGTGTTTTTCCAACTATAAAAGTTACAGATATGTGCTCTCTGTATTTAAGTTCAATGCTACTTAACACAGGATCTAGCCATACATGTGGGAGATGCTTGCTAAGTGTTTGGATGGAATTGAAATTTTTGAGTGCCCTGGAGATTTGATTCAGCCAAGAATTAAGGGCAGGGAGTTGCTCTCAGTTGACTTACTACAATTTGATTTCTCACTTTTCTGTTGGAATAAAAAATAAAATTCACAAATTCCTAGAGACCTTTGCTAAGAGTGAAATTTTAAGCTTTTATGACCCTTGTCTGTAAAGGAATTTACTGGACTCCATGCCTTAGATTACTAACCTGCATCTGGATTCTAGATAGATTCACAGTTTTTCTCATAGTCTATAAATCATACAGACAGATCATATCCAAAATAAAACCTCTTTTAATCTACTTAAGCCCAAGCCACTTGTCAATATTTTGTTAGCAAGTGCAGAACATGTCAAAAAGTCTTTTTAACTTAGGAAAATTTTTCTTCCTGTTTTCTTATTCTTACTTTATATTTGAATTAATTTTGTTCTCCTGAATTAAAATTTTTCATTTTCATCCATTACTTAGTAATGACAATAATACTACTTCCTCATTTTAAGAAGTCTTTTCCCACTTATTTCTAAGATGGATATTTAAACAATACAGTAGTCCCCTTATCCAGGAGGGGTATGTTTCAATACTCCCTAGTGGCTTATAGAATGCTCACCATGTGCCAAGCATTGCTCTAAATATTTATTTATAAAAACTCACTTTTTCTTCTTGTATTAGTGTTCTATTGCTGCTGTAACAAATTACTACAATTTTAGTGTATTTAAACTACACAACTTTATTATTATTTTATAGTTCTGTAGTTTAAAATTCCAACATAGCCTCACTGGGCTGAAGACAAGTTGTCAGCAGGGGTGTGCTTCTTTTCTGGAGGGTCTAGGAAAGAACACTTCTTTTCCTTTCCCATCTTCTGGAAGCCACCCACAGTTCTTGGATCATCGCCCCTTCCTCCATTTTAAAAGCCAGCACCATAGCATGTCACTGACACTGCATTTATTGTCACATCTTTTTCTCTGGCCCCTTTCTTCTACCTCCCTCTTCCACTGGTAAGGACCCCTGTGATTACCTTGGGTCCAGCTAGAAAACCCACATGCTCTTCCTATTTTAAGGTCAGCTGATTGACAACCTTAATTCCATCTGCAAATTTATTTCCCTTTGCTTTGTTAGGTTACATACAGTTTGTAGGAATTAGACCATGAATATTAGGGACATATTTTCTGTCTACCATAGCTCTCAACAACACTACAGTACCTATGGTATTATTATTATTATTATTATTATTATTATTATTATTACCCATCTTTATAGATACAGCACAGAGAAGATATGTAAATTCCCTGAGGTTAAAAAACTGAGATTTGAACCCAGACAGTCTGGTTTGAGGGCCTTTCTTTTAAAACCTGCATTTATATCAAGATAAGTCACCATCGAAGATACAAATAAATGGAAGCATATACCATGCTCATGAACAGGAAAAATCAACATCATCAAAATGTCCATACTACCCAAAGCAATTTATATTAAAATACCAATGACATTTTTCACGGACCTAGAACAAATACTTCAAAAATTTATATGGAACCAAAAAAGAGCCCGAATAGCCACAGCAATTTTGAGGAAGAACACAGTAGGAGGAATCACAATACCTGATATCAAAGTATACTACAAGGCCACTGTAATCAAAACAGCCTGGTACTGGCATAAGAAGAGACATATAGATCAATGGAACATAATAGAGAGCCCAGAAAAAAAAACCCAGGTCTATATGGTCAACTAATATTTGACAAAGGAGGAAGGAACATAAAATGGAGTGAGAAGAGCCTCTTCAACAAATGGTGTTGGGAGAACTGGACAGAAACATGCAAAAAAATGAAACTAGACCACCAACTTACACCATACACCAGAATAAACTCAAAATGGATCAAAGACTTAAATGTAAGCCGTGACAACATAAAAGTCCTAGAGGAAAAAATAGGCAGGTAAATTTCAGATATCCCATGTAGCAACATTTTCACTGATATATCTCCTAAGGCAAGGGAAATAAAGAAAAGAATAAACAAATGGAACTACATCAAACTAAAAAGTTTCTGCTCAGCTAAAGAAAACATTAGCAAGATGAAAATGAAACTAACCATATGGGAAAATATATTCGCCAATGACATCTCAGACAAGGGATTGATCTCCAAAATATATAAAGAACTCATACGACTCAACATCAAGAAGACAGACAACCCAATTAAAAAATGGGCAAAGGACCCAAACAAACACTTCACTAAAGAGAACATACAGAGGGTCCATAGACATATGAAAGAATGCTCAACATCACTAGCCATCAGAGGGTTGCAAATAAAAACGACAATGAGATACCACCTCAAAAAAAAAAAAGATAAGTCACCATCTACATATTAGTGTCCTTTTTATTGTAATATCCTTTTAAGTAAAATTGTTAGGTTTTATGTATAATTTTGTAACCTTTTTTCTTATACTATTTCTACTTAACATTACTACGCAAACTTTCTTTTGCATCTTTAAGATGTCTGTTTGACATCTTATTTTAGCCTCAGGGCCTGTGCAGATGCTACATCCTCTCCCTGTCTGTAGTGCTCTTCCATATCTCCCTCTTCACTGTGCAAATGTCATCTCATACAGGAGGACTTCCTTATCCTGATTGATATGGCTAAGTTGGTTGGGCATTAGCCTGCAAAGTGAAAGATCGCCAGTTTGATTGCAGTCAGGGCACATGCCTGGGCTGCAGATTTGGTTGTCAGTGCATTCCAGCGGCAACTGATCAATGTTTCTCTCACACATTGACATCTTTCTCCTTCTCTTTCTCCCTCCCTTCCTCTCTCTCTAAAAAAATAAATAACTAAAAATAAAGGAGTTTCTTCACCACTACTTTGAAAGGAGCACACTATCAGTTTAGATCCTTGCAGCCTGCTTCATTTTCTTCATAGAATTTATCACTAATTGATTTCATGTTATGCATCTATTATTTGTCTCCCTTTCTAGTATGTAGTCTCCATGAGAACAGGGACTACATTTTGCTCATCATGTAGGTATTCAGTGTTTCTTGAATGAATGAATGAAAAGTAAACATTTTAAAATTAAGTAAAGTCATTCACAATACTACTACCCTAACAAATACCTGCTATCCTCATGTTCTTTTTTTTTTTTCTTTTCTTTTTTGGTTTTTCAGTTACAGTTGTCCCATTTTTCCCCCATTGCTTCTCCCCATCCAGCCCACCCCTTCTCCCGCAATCATATCCCTCCCCATTGTCCATGTCCATGAGTCATTCATACACGTTCCTTGACTAGACCCTTCCCTTACTTATCCCCCTTCTCTCCCTCTCTCCTATCCTCATGTTCTATTCATTGACTATTTGTAAATATAATTTTATGCATTTAATTATTGCATAGGAGAAATTATGTGTGTGTGTATATTTAGTTAAATATTAAATATCATACATCTACTGTGCCATGGTTTTCAGAGCTCTTAGTTTTAGTGGCTATATGAAAAATATTAAATTGACATACATAATTAACTATTCTTCTATTCACTGTCATTTAGATTATACTTTGCTCTTTCATTAACCAGATGTTAATTTTTCAAAGTAACTTAACACCTACGAGCTCATTAGCTCATTAGAAAAATAATATATAGATTATTACTATTAAATATAACATAGGTAAAGTACCAAAACGGTGCCTGGCAAAGAATTGTTACTCAGTGAATTGTTAGTTTCTTTTGTTTTGGTTCTATTTCCAATATGTCGCTATCACAAAATAATCTTCATTGATTATTTATTGTCATTGACATTTTTGTATTATTTACTTTAAGATAAATATCCAGGAGTGATATTATTGTGTTGGAGTGGTTAAAAATATTTGCTAAATTATTGAAATTGAATTATTTTTGGATAAATATTGACATCTTAGTTTTAAGTATACATTTCCCAAAAGACAGATGTGATATTATTCTTTATATTATGTTTTACTTAGAGTATGAAGTTTTAATTATTTTAGAAATATTTTCTTCTATTCTCAGTAGTATTTTAAGTCTTTCAAGATACGAACCTTTCTTTTTGCTTTACAACATTTAGATTTTTGTTTTAAACTGGAAAATAATGATCTCTACTCTTTCTGGGTTAATTGGATTGGCTCATTTACTCTAGCTCTGAATCTTTTTTAAATTTCTTAGAATTGGTGCCCAACATATTTCCTCCTAAATTTCTGCTTTTTATTTGACAAATTTTTCTAATTTAACAGTTGCTCATAAAAATAAATTCATCATTAGTTTGTTGCTATAGTTGTCTATATCTTTTCTGGTCTGAATTTAGTCATAGCAGCTGTGCAAAATGATATGAAAGTTATTTATTAGTCCATAATCCAGAGGGAATGTTTGATTCCTGACATCTTCCCTTGAACATAAACACCAGTTAAAAAGAAAACCAAACTTTGTGCTTTGGGGACTGAGCAGGTTGCTTACCATGGTTAGTAGAGAATGCCCCACCCCACCCCCACCTCCTCTTCCTGAATTATAAATACGTTTTCACAAATTGTGGCCCTGAATGACTAGGTATTTTTCTTTTAAATCACATTTGTTGAGATGATTTGAAATGGGGAAACCTATTGGGCTGACGTAATAGCTGAATGGTTAAGGAAATAGACTTTGGAGGCCTACACACCTGGGTGGGTCATCAGCACCTCTGTGACCTGAGCCAGTGATTTTACCTCTATCTGTTAGATTCCTGAGCTGTCAGTGGGGATAATAAACACTAGCTCCTAGTTTGTGCAAGGACTACATTAATTAATGTATGCAAAGTGTATGCAAATGCCGTACATTTCACAAATACGAAAAATGTTCCCTATTGTAACAGTGAAGGTAGAAATAAAATGAACTGTGCACGTAAAACTGTGTACGTCTTCATTGCTGCTCCAAGCTGTAACAGGTTTGCCTAGGCCTCCTATTCCAGTAGGGGTTGGAATGTTTATTGAACTCAGAGGCATCACTCAGTGATAGTTTTAACTAGTGCATTGAATTATGCCTTTTTAGAAAGCTTGTTCTTCCTATTTTGGCATAATAAAAAGGATCCTAGTGTAATTATGTTGACAATTATATAGAAATAAAGGCAGATTTCACAAGAGCAAGAGATTTAATCATGGCAGCATTAGAATTCAAACCAAGAAGAGATTTGTTACCCAGGCATTACAAGAGGGAGCTAGTTGAAGCATAAGGAAATACTGCTCCTTGGATTTCCCTAAAAACTGTAACAGGTAATACTAAATGTGTGGAGAAGAAATCAGGGGGATAAGGCAGTCTGAAATGTCAGAAATTCAATATTACTGTGGACTATGTCATTTGGGAGGTACTTTGATTCGAATATTTGTGTCCTTTTAAAATTCTTATGTTGAAATCCAGGGCCCATGTGAGATGGTATTAGGAGGCCATCAGTTCATGAGGGCAAACCCCCCATGAAGGGGATCAGTGACTTATGAATAACAGGTACAATGGAATGATTGTGGAGTGAGAATCGGAAGACTTGAAGTTTATTTCTGCTCTACCACTAATTGGTTGTGCGCCCTCTGTAAAGTGATTCACTTCATTTCTTCACATCTGTGAATGAGGTGGTTGGATCAGAGCGATTTTATCATTCTGTGACACTCACACTTAAATATTTAATCAGCAGCAATGATATGGATGTTTTTATCTGCATATGTATTTTTAATTTATTGTCATTATCATAAAAATAGTGGTAGGCAGTGTGTCCAATCCTTTTGGCATATTAAGGCTAAAACACCTGAGAGCTTTTGCAAAAATATTATCTCAAGGTATATGACATTTATCTCTTAATTGGGTAATAAAGGACAGGAATAGAATTTATATTCTACTGCTTTATGCCCATATTTTACTGACTTCATTAAACTTTGTATTTAGACACTGTGTATGTCTGAAATTTATTAGAAAATTAGATCACAGTGACATTTGATACAGTCAGATGAGATGGAAAGGTTACATTTGCATGAATAAATGCTTTGGTTTTTAGTTTTAAATTCTGAATTATGACAGAGTCCTTTCTCTAGTCATTAACTCATTTTGCATATGTATTGATTAGACCATAATCTGCTTGCAATTAGGTACTATTTTTCACAGTCTTCAATAAGCATTCCATAAATCATTGAGTGGAGTCATTGAGTGTTGCTGGTTCGATCTTCCAGTCAGGGCACAACAGAGAAGGAAAACTCTGACTCCAAAAAACCTCCGCTGCCTTGCGGCATACCTCTTCAGGGGAAAGGCTAAGGGAGTAAACCCCGACAGAAAATCTGGAGCCGGAGTCCCTAAGGCGGTTTGACGTTGTAGTCAACACCGGCAACTCCTGCGGCGCACCTGAAGCCAAGCTGTATTGACTCCGTCTTTCCCTTGGACCCTTCAGCTGCGAAGAGAGGGGGGGTCTGCTGCATGGGCAACAGCAGACCCTCCATATCACCCTGCCCAGGCTCTGTAGCTTCAGCTTCACTGGAGAGGACACTCCAGCGTCATCGCAAGATGTCGATTCAACACGGGAGGAGACAGATACCGTGTCACTCCCGAGTCGGACTGCACAGCCATTCTCGGCGGTGCAGATAGACTCTTAAGAAGCTACACCATCGTCTCGAGACGGACAGCTGCCGACGACGGAGTCATGCCAATTATTTACTGGGTAATTAATATATACAGGCATTTACAGTCTTCAGGGATATCATGGTGAATAAAATAAAAAAAACAAAAACAAATGGTCAAGGTACGAATGAAACAGGATAGGGTGATGTGCAAAACAGTGGTGGAGGCTGTGGAAGAGTGAACCTTTAGTGTGGGTGGTCACGTAAAACCCCTGAGAAAAAACCATTTGAATGAGATATACATGACAAGAAGGAGGCAGCCAGAAGGCGATACAGCCATAGTGCATTCCTGCAGAAGAACAGCGAGGTCCTACAGTGGAAATGAGCTTGGCCTAGGAACAGACTTTCACATAACCAAGTGTTTTTCACATAACCAAAAGCTGTAAGGTTAATGTCAAAAACAATTCCAAGGGCTAAAAGCTGGGCCGATATCCAGAAACAAAACCAGTAGCTGAGCCAGACTAGAACACAATGATGGCTACAAAGATAAGCAGGTCCTGGGCTGGCTTTATTGGTCACTTGTCATAGTCCTTAGGAATGGGTTAGGCTGGCTTAAATGTGCAGCTTGTCCCATAGCTGTTATTCCACTGAACTGAATAGTCGCTCTTCTTTTTCTGTATCCTGTTTTGTATTTCTTGGGCCAAAGTTTTTCTATATCAGCTAGAGATGCATATATTGTTTTCTCATATGCAAATAATTTAATAATTTTCTATGGAAAAAATTCTATTTGCTTCTCTTTTGTTGTATTTTACCCATTATTTTAATCAAGTCTTATGCATACATAATTTAAAGGGTCAAAAAGTCTATAAGATTTGTTATACCCATGCCCATGAGTAGTCCTTCATTTCCCCATCCCAGAAGCAATTTAAACTTTTACCTAATTATTTGACACTTCACCTTCATGTCTCTAAATTACATACATATTGCTACTTCTTGAGTCTCCATTTTTAGATATTTTATATTGATTCCCCACAACTGGCTATGAGAAGTTAGCTTTCTTTCTTCCCTCTTCTCCCACCAAACACATATATCTATTCTATCATCTTTTCCTCTCAGTGTAATGTTATGATAATTTTACTTAGATCAATGTTAGGTGTTTACATTATTATGATTATAGAAATGTTTTAAACAGGTGAGCCATACAATAAAATATAATTAGTTTTCCCTTCTGTGGTAAGCAACCTCTAAGATGGTCCCCAGTGATCTCTGACTACTAGCATTCAAGGCCCATGTATTTCTTTCCCCTTGAATGTGAGCAGAGCTTATTGACTTTATTCTAACAAATGGAATATGACAAGGAGATGTTACTTCTGAGATGAGATTACATAAAAACTGCCTTCAATTTTGGGCACCCTATTTTGTTTGCTCACTCTGAGTGTGGTAGAGTTTTGAAGATGTTCTCCCAATTTCCCATTCCCTACTTAATCAGTTAAACACTAATCTTGGTGCTGCTGTTAAGGGATTTTGTAGGTGGAAATAAGGTTCCTAATCAGCTGACCTTAAAACAGAAAATGTTATTGTTACAGAAACAGGGGAGTCCAAAAATCCCCAGAGTTTGCTGCTGGGGGATGGGGAGAGGTAAGCAGCTTTTCAAATGCTTCCACATACCTGAGGCTGGTGGCTACTGTCTTTCTTATGCAAAATGGCTTTAATGCATCCAAAGCCTCAGGCAGATGGGAGGAGTCTTGAACCAGGGGACAGTATGGAGAAAGCACACAGAGCCTATGTATGGGTCTGTGAATGGTCAGAACTGTTTGCAACGCCCACTGCGTCAGATGACGCAGTCAGGGATATATAAGCAGCTGCAGACATTTTAGCTTGGACTCTCTCTGGCTCTCGCTCGTGCTCTCACTCTGAGACTCTGGCACACTCGGGCTCTCACTCCCGCTCTGGCTCTGGCGCTCTGACTCTCTCTCACTTGCACACTCGCGCGCTCACTCTCGCTCTCTCGCTCTCTCGTGTGCTCCCTCCACGTGGCTTGGTGAAGGGGCCTTCTCCATGTGGCTTGGAGAAGGGGGTCTCCAGGCTGCTTTAAGAGGCTCTCGCCATGCAGTTTTGAGAAGGAGAGAAGATCCACGCGGTTTGCAGGAAGAAGGCAGTTTGCAAGGAGGCTGAGAATCCAGGTGGTTCTGCATTGAGAGCTGGAGGGCACCACAGCACAGAAAGGACCTCCCCAATCAGGATTGAATGATTGGAAGCTGCTGGTAAAGCTGAACTGTGTTTGGAAAGTAGGGAAACGGTTTCTCTGAGTTTCCTAAAACTAGCCTGGTTTGGAAGGGGAGGGAGGCAAGGATATGTGTTTGTGGGTGTTTTAAAGAGCATAAGACTTAATAACAGAAATCTGCAAATAACTAAATCTATATAACTGTTAAATAAACAATTCTTTTTCTTTTCACCAAACTCTGGTATTGAGTTATAATTTTGGCGGCAGGCAATCGGGCCCCTAACTAAAGAGCCCATGGGTTTGTTTTCAATTGGAGCAGCCCAGGGGTTCTGTAACATTATGAACTGAATGTCTGTGTCCCCCAAAATCCATGTGTTGAAATCCTAATATGTGATAATATTAGAAGGTGGGGTCTTGGGAGGTAATTAGATCATGAGGGTGAAGCCCTCATGAATGAAATTAGCATCATTTTGAAAGATACCTCTGAGTGTTCTCTTGCTTATTCTGCCATATGAGAACACAGTGAGAAGACCACTGTGTATGATCCAGAAAGCAGGTTCTTCCCAGACATGGATTTCCCAGCACCTTGATCTTGCACTTCCCAGTCTCTAGAGCCATGAAAAGTAAATGTTTATAGTTTGAGCCATCCAGTCCACAGTAGTTTGTTATAGCAGCCCAAATAGACTAAGACAGGGAGATTATCCTGCGTCATCCAGATAGGCCACTGTAATCACATAAACCCCTAAAAGCAGATGAATAAAGCAGAGATGTGGCAAAAGAAGGCAGGGGGCATGAGCCAGAATGGGAGACCAAAGAAATTTGAAGTCAGAGAAGTACTCAGCCCAACATTGCTGGCTTTGAAGATAAAGGGTATCATGAGGCAGGGAATGTGGGTGGCTTTAGAATCTGAGAGTGGCCAACAAGAAAACAAGAATCTGGTCCTGCCACAACATGAAACTGAATTCTGCCAATAACTTAATTGAGTCTGGAAGTTGATTCTCCCTCAGAGCTTCAGACAAGACCCAGCATGGCTGGCAGCGATTTCAGCAGAGGCTGTAAGCCTATCTGACTTATGACCCACAGAGCTGTGAGATAATAAGCAAGTGTTCTTTTAAGCTGCTGAGTTTGCCATGATTTTTGCAGTATCAACAGAAAATGAATGTGGGGAGCCAGTGGTCAAGTGGTAAGCAGATGAAGGGAATTGGGGAAGTGATAATATCAAGGATTCATCATGATAAGGCTATGTTCGTCGTCGTCGGCAGCCGTCCGTCTCGAGAGACGATGGTGTAGCTTCTTAAGAGTCTATCTGCACCGCTGAGAATGGTTGTGCAGTCCGACTCGGGAGTGACACGGTATCTGTCTCCTCCCGTGTTGAATCGACATCTTGCGATGACGCTGGAGTGTCCTCTCCAGTGAAGCTGAAGCTACAGAGCCTCGAGAGACGATGGTGTAGCTTCTTAAGAGTCTATCTGCACCGCCGAGAATGGCTGTGCAGTCCGACTCGGAAGTGACACGGTATCTGTCTCCTCCCGTGTTGCTGAAGCTACAGAACCTGGGCAGGGTGATATGGAGGGTCTGCTGTTGCCCATGCAGCAGACCCCCCCTCTCTTCGCAGCTGAAGGATCCAAGGGAAAGACGGAGTCAATACAGCTTGGCTTCAGGTGCGCCGCAGGAGTTGCCGGTGTTGACTACAACGTCAAACCGCCTTAGGGACTCCGGCTCCGGATTTTCTGTCGGGGTTTACTCCCTTAGCCTTTCCCCTGAAGAGGTATGCCGCAAGGCAGCAGAGGTTTTTTGGAATCAGAGTTTTCCTTCTCTGATGTGCCCTGACTGGAAGATCGAACCAGCGACACTTAGCTCACAGGCCGACGCTCAATCCACTGAGCCAAACCAGCCAGGGTGAAGGCTATGTTATTGAATGGAATTTTCTCAAAGGATTACATGAGAGAAGTCATGCATCTACTCAATAAGTGCTTATTGAGTGTGTGTATGCTGACGATACTTCCACGAAGAAGACAACAATCTGGTTTTTATGAAACTTACATCGTAGTTTGAAAAGATGGTGTGTGGCTAGTGACTATTTTTGTGCTTTGTTTTTCTAAGTCTATTCATGACCAGGAAAGAATTAATCACATTTGACTTGATGATTTTTGGAATATTCAAGATTATTTGACAGTGCTTGGTAAACATTTACTAAAGCCTCAGATTGGGCCAGGTGCCTGGGGCCAAATGTGTGGTTAACGGTGATTCCCATCCTCACAAATCTTATGTAAGGAGGCAAGGCAGACATGGAAGTGCATAACTACTGCACAATGTGATACTGGCAAGAGGAGAAGGGCAGGATGCCCAAGGAGGTTCAGGGCTAGGTTTCTAGAGCACTGATTGAGGTGCACTGTAATTAGATATTTTTTATTTATTAAGCACTGGCTTTTTCTCTTTGTCTCTCAAAATAATAAAGAAGACCATATTTTCTCCCCATTCTCTTATTTCTGATTCCAGTGTAGATCCTAGAGAAAGGTAAGAATGCATTGCCCTTGAGCATTGCCTAAATTTTCACCTCTGTTCATAAAAAGTAGGGATCTAATACATATTTGGCCTTGAGCTGGACAGATGTGTTTGTGCAATAGCAGAGTAAGATTCCCTGACTGGCTTGGTTGCTTGTTTTGTGTTAGCCCAAGATTTTCTGACATGTGCTATTCTCACAGTAATCTCATTACCTTTACTCATTTACTAATTTAGTGAGAGACCATTTGCTTGGGGGAGCCTAGCATGTATGTTAAAAATAGCTACTCATTCAGGGTTTTTTTGATCTTGTAAAGAGAACAAACAAACAAACAAAAAAGAAGCTGTTGGTTTTATACACAGAAATAACTACAATAATTTGAAATCAACCTGTTTTCCTCTGTATACAAACATATACCAGATGTTTCACTGAAATAATTTCATATGCTTGCATATTTAGCTCTCTGTGCCCTTTCTGGTAAATATTTCTCCGGCTTTCTCATTAAGAACAAAAGAGATCAGAGGCATCACTTCACAATTGTAACTCTCCTCTATTGTTTGTTTATTGATTCAATCAATAGTTACCTACTATATGCCTAGCACTGTGATAGGTCTTGAGGATATAAACATGATCATGAAAGAGTCCCAGGCTTCAAGTAACTCAGCTTGGTTGAGGAGCAGATATCTAAATTAACTTCTGGAAGACAAGAATAAGTAAGAAATGCCTTTACCTTGGGAGAAGTTGAATCAGTGATAAGATGATATAACAACCTCTGTGACAAAGATAATTCAAGGTAGGGACAAAGCTTTTCTCCTGGAGCAAGAGTGTCTCCCTGGGGGCCATAGAACTGTGGTAAATAGACTTCTATTAGAATGAATCAAGGAAGCCAGAGTGAAAATTGGATAGGGAACCCCATTTAAAGAAATTGTATTAGTTATGCTAGCTATTATTAAAAAAATAAAAGCAAAGTGTGTAACTTCTCAAATAGGATAACAGTGTATTTTTCAACCATGTAAAGTCCAAAAAACATGGCAAAATGGTGGAAGCTTTCCTCCATGTAATGGCTTGGGAATCAAATCTCCTTCTATCTTATGGCTTTACTACCTTGAGCACTGGTTTTCAGGTCATTGCGTTCTGCACCAAGTCCGCAGAGAGTGGAAGAGTAAGATGCAAGTGTGAGGCTCTTTATGATCCAGGCTTAGAAGTGGCCCACAGCACTTCTTATCCCATGCTATTGGCTAGAGTCAGCCATATGACCTCACCTAGCTAGAGTAAAGCTTGGAAACACAGTTTAGCTGTGAAACTAGAAGAAAGAAAAAAGCAAACAGTTAATTTCTGCCATGGAAGCCTTAAACTGAGTCATAATAATTTAATATTGGAAATTTAGGGTTAGAGGGCTTTGTACCTATTTATCTCTTTCCTGTCTAGAAAACCCTTAAACAATATCTTAAGTGATATATGTTCTAGGTTATTCTACATTTTTGCTTCCCAAGTTTGGACTTTCTGTAATTTGTCAACATCCAACTTTAAATTGTGGTGTCCAGAAGGAACCATATTATTCCAGATATGGTTACCCAGTAAAGAGCATAGTGGGGCAATTTTTTTCTCATTAGCTTAAAATAGCCCAAGACTACATTATCAGATAGCTCTCCTTACTCTTTATTATTTATTTATTTTACTTAACTTTGTAGGTGTCATTAATTAGAAAAGTGTGAACCGTGTTTTGGGGAAGCTAACATAAATCTCCCAAGTAAATGTTACTCTTTTATGTCTCTTATTGTGTTCCTATGTCCAGCACAATACCTGAGCTACTAGACAGTCAACACATATTTAATGAATAAAGAATTTTTCAGTATCTTACAACATACCTTAAACATGTTAGACACATCCATATTTTACATTCTTTATTTTTCTGAGCTGCATTCCAGGAGATTTCTGCATATCAATTTACCAATTTAGTCCTATTTCTCTTTAACGTATTGAGTTGGTCATCTGCTGAACTTTTTAAAAATTTCAATGTACTTTTAACTTCTAGAATTTCTGTTCATTTACCCCAATAGATTTGCCTTATGTATTTTGGGCCTTCCTTTGTTTATCTTGCAATCTCTTTCAGAATGTTCTAAGTTTGTAGATTCTGGCATATGAAAGTTCTCACCTGTATCATCCTCTGTGCATTTGACCTCACCCGTGGCTGGCTCTGTTCTCTGCAGAAGCCTTAGGTGCACTGAGGATAAGAGCATCAATGGGGTGTTTCTGAATTTGCCTCCATTGAGACTCTATGCATAGAACTATTTTATACTAATTTTTAAGTTAAAATCTCATTTTTTAGTGTTTTTTCACCTCAAGAATATTACAAATTCGGACCATACATTGAAGGCATGTGTCTGCAGTTCTCTTTTCTGGTGGATGACTGTAAAAAGAGCTAAAGCTTTAATTTTCTCCTCAATGAGCCTTAAACCATACTACCCTAAGGCATATATCTGGTCTTTATGCTTTGCCTGTCAGTACCTTCTTCACTTTTGGCACTCTTCCTTGCTTTTTTATGCTTAACCATGTATTAAAAACATTTTAAAAAATTCTCCCCAGCATTTCTATGGGCTTGGAATAGGCACTGGGGTTTCCCACTGTGGTGAACACTGTGATACGTAGCCCAGAAACTCCTTCAGTAAAGGATTTGTTGATGCAGCTGCTGGCATTTCTGTCTTTAGATAGTCTTCAGCTATCAGCCCTTCAGGGATTGCCTCAGCTTCAAAGAGCCACCTCATTCAAGGTCATGCCCCTTTTCCTGCGGCCCACAACCAGTGACTGATTAATGTGGGAGTATAAAGGCTGGGCCATATTGGCCCAGCTCAGGACACTTTTGAAGAGCTATTCTAGTTCTAAAACATTTGGTCGAGGCAGTTATGGGACTGTATCAGTTTGACTTTTCCCTTTGCCTACTCCTGCTTCCTTCCCCGCCCTTTCACAGCTGTTGATTACAAGGGTACTCCTGATAAGCATCTGGTCTTCTGAACTCCACCTCTACTTCTGGGAGCCAATGTGTGACACCATATCAGGCTACTCTATATTGACCGGAAGTTTCATATTTGAAGACATTTAGAAATTGTTTGTTGTTGATGGTGTTGATATGAACAACTACCATACCAATTATCTCATTCTATATTTGCATGATAGATTTACATAAGACTTTACTCATTTCCCTGAGAGTTTTTGTTGCTGTTATTTTTAGATTTCTACTTATGTTTCAAGCTATTAGCATCACTTAGAAATTTAGAATTTAGGTTTTTTGTTGTTGTTTTCTGCCATTTGATCTCTTCTCTTCTGTAGCTTTGTGGTATTTTGGAGTTTGGCATGCATGCCTCCTACACCTTTATCTCAATAACTGATAAACTAATTTAGTAGAAATGATTAAAAGCCTCTCCTGGTAATTCCTCTGAGAGTCACAGAATTACTATTTAGATACTAATTTCAAATCACTGTAAATGTACATTATAATTTATATTCACCACCATACCTAGAAAGACATCATGAGAAGCCTTACTAAATAAATAAAGTCATGAAATCCAGGTTCACTCTGCCTACCAAATTCCCCTATTTATACTAATTCCTCTGTTATAAGTTTAATAACCTTATTAAAAATTAGGTTGGTTAATATGACATGGGTGTTCTCAATGAGCATATATTGGCTCCTTCTGATACCTTATTCTTTCCTAAATGCTCACAAGTGCTAAAAATGTTGGCTGCCATTACTATAATTATAAAAATTTTAAATTCTATTATTTCTCCTATTTTAAAAAATTGAACATACATGCATCTTTAGTGATGAGGAGTCCTATTGGTCAGTTTATTAGTTCTACATGTACTTTAATATCTATAAGAGCTGACAATGCTTTGTGTCTTTATTTCAGAGAAAACATAAGCATGCTGACTGGATTTATAACATAAACTTTGTATTATGCTTAACCAGAGTGTTAAAACACTGGAAAGAGTTGCTGTTTGGGGTATTAAAATATCTTTCACTGGAGGCTTTCAAATATCCTTAAAGGAGGCCTTACCAAAAACATTTAGAGACTCATTTTTGACCTAATTTTTGTAAAAGTAGGAATAACATTTTATTTTCTTAACACAGAAATGATATCTTTTTTCTTTTTAAAGATTATTGCCAATATCATTCTCAAGGTCAAAACACTAGAAATAAATTCTAAAGAAAAGGACCTACCTGATCTACATCACCATTGCTAATATTTTTCTATTTTTTTACAATGCAATAAAATACAAAGCAGAAACAAAAGCTATAACATGAGGAGACATACATACCATAATTTACAGATAGTTTAACTAAAAACCTATTAATTGCAAGATAGTCAACTAAAGTATTCTTAAAATTAATAAAATTTGGAAAGATAATTTGTTAAAATGTAAGTATATGAATTACTATATTTAATTTAAAACTCAATTGCCAGTCTTAAGACATGAAGAAAAAATATTTCATTCACAGTAGCAACAACAGAAACATCAATAAAAACAATCCATAAAATTCACAAGATTAAAGCCAACAATAATTGTGTAAGATATAATAAGAATGACTATTATTAAAGATTACTGGGATTAAAAAATAATTGAATAAAAAGAGGGGTACCATATTTCAGATGGTAACATGAATATTGTAAAGAAGCAAATGCTCTTTAAATTAAAAGTCCAGGCCTACTTCAATAAAAATCCTAATTAGAAATTTTCTAAGAAATTTAAAGTTAGTCTAGAAAACAAAAAAACAAAACCAGATTAGAATAGCTAAGAATTTTTTTTTTTAAGGGGAGAGAAATAGGATCCTTCTGTCAGGTATTTTTGACTGAGTTCAATATGATAGAGTGTAGCAGAAAATAACTTTATTCTTTCTTGCTGTTGACCCTTGACCACTGGCTTGTTGGGCTAGTTTTTTCTCATTGTTTGAATGCAAACATGGGAAGATTTTATAAGTTTCCAGGTACAATGAATTTTTAAAAATGTGTTTTGGTTACTTTAATGATAAGAACACTCTCATTTTTGTGATTATTATGTCCAGTGTAGTGTGAAATTAAAACTCTAAGTTTCATTTAAAATTGTATCTTCTCCCACAGAAAAAAAGCTACAGTAACGAGGCAACAAAGAACATCAGTATCTTGGCTGTTAGAAATCTTGTTCCTCTGTTCTTCTATTTACTACACACTCTGGTCCTTTCATCATTAATGAGAGTCATGGAGGAGAGAGAAATGACCTTGCCATTAAGGGTGTTGATTCTCTGTCTCTAATGTTGAGTTTTCAGACACCAGGTTCTTAACATGTACTGTGATTTTCTTCTGCAAGACACTTCTAGTTCTTCCCTCCACCCTGGTCACCTGGTCACCTGCCCTTCCATTGTCTGCCTGCCCACCACCTCTCCAAGCAATCATCCTGGGGAGGAGTCAGGACACTTTCCAGGGACCCCACTCTGGTCAGTGAGATACACTGTCCCTCCTAAGAAGGAGGTGGCATTGTCCAGACGGGAATGATCTCCTCTCTTTTGTTTCCTCAGGCAGCTTGTAGACTCAGCTTCTCATAACGTGTGTTTCTCAAACTCTAGGGGACACACATCAAACTCCCTGAGTCATGTTTATTGAACCCTCACTCCTCACTTGGCTGAATGGTGAGAAAACCCTTTCCATTCCTCCCCCCTCCATTGAGGTAGTGGAATGGGGAGTGTAAACTGCTTTGACAACTCTCTAAAAAGAAAGACTTTTTGGCTTTTTAAATTTCAGTATATTTATACCCTCGAGCTAGGTGAGACTAAAGTCTCAATGAGTCTCAGATTCATTTGAGCTGGTTGTGGTGAACTTGAAAGCAGCTCCTGACTCTGCCTCCTAGTTTCCATGACTTTGTGTAGTCCTTTCCCTGGCTGGAAAAAATAATCCAAAATCCAAAGGCCAGTAATTCACAATTCACAAAGAAATAAATGTAAATGGTCACTACATGTAAAAAATAATTTAATATAAAATCAAAATAAGATGTCAATTCCAATAACAAATTATATCTTTGCAAAGAAAAATGTCAACAAAATTGACAGTTAAAAAATGACAATATACTATGATAATTAAGGTGCAGTGAGATGGGAATTATGACCTATGATGGAAATGTAAATAATTATTAATATTTTTAAAAGCACTTTTAAACTTAACAGGATTCATATCTTTTGGTAAAATAACTACTTTTAGGAGACTATTCTAAAGAAATCTGAAAATTGGGCATAGAATTATGTAATGGTTATCCATGACTGCATTATTTAAACTATTAGGAAAAATTAAATATCTAATAGTAGTAGCTTAGATAAAAATTGACAAATGATTTATAATACATGTGATGAAATACTAACTATTAAAACTACTCATATATGCAATATTCATTAAAAAAATTGACAAAATGGAATATGCTCATTTACTCATTAATATTGTCTTTTGGGTATAAGTGCCTACTATCTGTTAGGTGTTGTTTAAATCTTGAGTATGGGTATGTAGTGACTCCAATTTTGTTACATATCTTTATAGAAAGAAATAGCATAATTACCATTGATTGTTCTGAGTAGTGGGATTACTATATATTTTTAATTAATTGCCTTATACTTCTCTGTATTTTCCAAAGTTTCTCCATGTACATGTAAAGCAATAAATGAAAAGCTTTAAAATTTCATTTCTTGCAGTATATTCACTGGAGCTCTGCCCAAAGATTAGACTGCCTCAAGGCCCTCAGCAAGGCAGGAGATTTGGTAACACAAATCATCTCCTGGTTTATCATTGGTTAATGGGATGTGGGAATGTGGGGTAGTTAAAAACAAATGAGAAGCTTTCATTTTTGGATGCTATACAAGGCTGTAAGGGTTGCATAAGGAGAGCTTTTTAAAGAGGACTGTGTGGCTTCCTGCTGAGATTCTGCAAAGCTGCATGTATGTTGGAGCTCCCTGAGAGCCTGGCTGCCTAGCAACTACCACATAAAGTCATCCTTCTCGCCTTAAAAAAAAAATCCCAAGCTAGCTATGCATGATTTAAATGAAGATGTTCTAGTTCACTGGAGCTCGGAGAGCAATTACTTGTAGCTGTCTTTGGCATTTGTGCCAGGCACACCAGAAAATAAAATGAAGATGCTGTGCACACCCTGTGTCTTCATCTCCAATATGTGGAAGGGAACAGCTGGTCTCCCAAGGTCTTGTTTCTTCTCTCCTGCAGACTGAAACTCTCTTAATGAGGGAGTCTGAAATAGCAGGTTTTGGACTTGGCGGACCTGGTGAATTTTTCATGGTGAAGGCAAAGAAGGTAAAAGAGGATGAGAGCACATTGGAGGGCCTTTGGGTTTACTTAAGGACCTTCCCAACCCAGGATCATTATTCAGCCTGCCACAAGGGCAACACCCTAGAAAAAGTTTCTAAATTAATTAATTGAGGCCTTCCTTTTTCTGCAATCAGGCCATCCTTATTGTCCATGTCCTATAGAAATTTAACACGACCCTAGAACTTTCCCTGTTATTAAAATCTTGTCCTGCTGTCTGCATTCCCAAGAATGTTGTGTTTTCAAGTTTCTCACCGAGGCCTCCTAGATGGTTAATGCCTTCCTCCAATGACAATGCACTTCTTGCTGTGTCACTCAGAACTCCAAGGCCCTTTTGTTTGGTGACTTTATGCCTGCCGGAGTCATCTTCAGAATAGCACCAAGGTCATGAAGTCATCTTTTGTAGCTCTTACCAAAGTAGCATTTGCAATAGGGTATTTAAAAACAGCAACAGTGATGGCAAGGAGGGGCAAGAAAGAGGAAATGGCCTATGTGACAAAATGGCTCTCCTCTTTATCTTTTGAGGATAAAGGTATTAATGATATTATATGGCTGCACTCTTATAAGTAAAATCAGAATTCATTTAATTAGTTACTGTCTGTTATTTGTAAATGCACTAGACTACAAGTGGTATGTGAAAAGGAATATGATATTCTGCTCTCCAAATAGTTTACAGGCTGATGGGAAGGACTTACTAGTAAACAAATGACAATAAGGCAAAAGTAAAAAGGGATGGAAGGGACAGAATTTAATGCAAGCTATAGCCTGGGGAGAGTAGCTTCTGTGTCTCAGGCAGGAATGCTGATAACATGGCACAGAGGGCTCTGTTGGTATAGCTACATGAATTGTTCCTCCTGGACTTGAGGACAGAAAAACAAGCCTCTTGTGGGATAGAGAATCTGAAAACTGGAAGAAAGATTCTTTAGGGACCAGATATGGATGGCACTATTGATAATCATAAAAATTCTCAAGGTAAAGCCTGAGAAACCTACAGGAGGGTAAGCAGTCCTACAGAGTGGAGGAAATTTGAGGGCTAAAAAAGCAGATGTCTTCCTTAACTGGAAAAACTAAAAGGAGCAGCCTGCAGAGCAGAAAGAGGAAAGGAGCACATTGGGAGGTTGACTAGGAAGTGAACCCTAGAAAAAGCAGACAATACCAGTGCTTGCTGGAGGGCACCCTAAGAGAGAGCACCAACACACCAACACTTATTCAGCAACTTCTGGGTACCAGCCACTGTTGCCAAGAAATATGAAAGGTCTGAGATTTTACTCTAACAGGTTAGCCTGCAAGTCTCATGGATGCTGGTAGAAGACATGAAACTTCTGCGTTAGAGATGACACAGCCAGTTGCATTAGCATCTGCATATTTGCCTCAGTTTCCTTGACTCCAGTCTCATGGTGCGCAAGGCAAATGGGACCAAACAGATGCCTGTGTGTGCAGTAGGTTTCATTATAGGGAAGGAACCTGGACCAAAGGGAACCTGTATCTTTTTTTTTTTAAATAGTATAAGTGATTTAAAGATAAAGCATGTGACTAAACGACACTTACAAAATTAAGGCTCATAAAAAAACCTCCTCACAGTTACCACTCTCCCCCACCTGCCCTTCACCAGGTCATGTGCAAGGCTCTTCTGAAGTTTTCCTCAACTAATCTAGAAGATTTTTTTCTCAGATTAAAAACAACAGAGGTTAGGAGATCCAAGATGGCGGAGGAGTAAGTGGAAGCTATACTAACCTCCTCCCAGGACCAGTCTGGATTTACAACTTAATTGTGGAGAATCATCTGGAATAAGCAACTGAACACTAGCTGGAGAGAAGTCTTATAACCACGGAGAGACAGAAAAGGCCGCTACATCACAACGTGATTGGTAGGGAGTGCAGAGAAGCGGAAGGGCTGGCTGGATTCACATGGGTGGCAGCTGAAGGGACTGAGAAACAGCTCAGCAGCCAGTGCTTTCCCCTGAGAAGGACAGGGTCTACACCCCCAGCTGGGCTTCCCAGCCTATAGCACAGAGTGGAAAGTAAAATAGTACCCAGATCTGAAAAGCGAAAAGCCACAGGGTTTCTTGTTAGCCACAGAGAAACAGCTGGAGAAAAAGAGCTCTTAAGTGGATCACATATGAAAATATTTTGGCCCCACTTACCCTGGCCTCAAGCAGAGGGAAGGAAGAGAGGTCTAGAGATGCTTGGGGAGAGTTTGGCATGGTGGCTTTGAGGGGAGAACTGGGGGAACAGCTGACTGGGTCCCAGTGCTGACTCATCCTCAGCACAGCAGGCAGACCATACCCCCCAAGTGGCGTCAGCCTGAGGGGAAGAAAAAGCCCTGCCTACAGGAATTAAGCTGCTCCCCCCTCGGTCCTTAAGCCTGTCAGCTAATCACAGATTGAATATATTAAAAACAAAAGAAGTCAGACAAAGGCAATAGATCCCTGGAAGTCTCCAACAGGCTGCCTAGGCCCAGACTGGTACAGGATCTGACGCCACCAGGGGCAGATCCAGGAAGTGCAGATCAATCTAAGAAGCAGCAACAAACAATAAGAGTCACAAAAATGGGGAGACAGAGAAACAACCCCCCATCAAAAGGAAAGGTAGAATCCCCAGAAAGAGTGCTAAATGAAATAGAGGGGAGCCAACTATCAGATATGGAATTCAAAACATGGATTATGGAGAAGCTCAATGAGCTCAGCAGAAACCACAAAGAACTCCAGGGAAACTACAAGGAACTTACTGAGAATTACACCAGCATGAAAAAGGACATAGAAACTATCAATAAGAGCCAGGAGGAAATGAAGAATACGATCTCTGAAATGAAGAACACAGTAGAAGGAATTAAAAGCAGGCTAGATGAAGCAGAAGATCGGATCAGCGAGCTGGAGAACAACGTAGACAAAAACTCCCAGACAGTGCAACAAAATGAAAAAAGACTGAACAAGAATGAAGAGGTTCTAAGACAGCTGCAGGACAACATGAAACGTAATAATATTCGTATCGTAGGAATTCCAGAAGGAGAAGAAGAAGAGCAAGGGACAGAAAACCTATTTGAAAAACTAATGACAGGAAACTTCCCTAACATGACGAGAGAAAGAGTCACACAGGTCCAGGAAGCACAGAGGGTTTCAACGAAGAGGAACCCCAACAGGCCCACTTCAAGACACATCATAATTAAAATGGCAACATTCAAAGACAAAGAGAGAATCCTAAAAGCAGCAAGAGAGAAACAACTAATAACGTAGAAGGGAGCTCCAATAAGGCTATCATCAGATTTCTCAGCAGAAACACTACAAGCCAGAAGGGAATGGCAAAAAATATTCCAAGCAATGAAAAGCAAAGGCCTATAACCAAGAATACTCTACCCAGCGAGACTCTCATTCAAAATGGAAGGTGAAATAAGGAGTTTCCAAGACAAAAGAAGGCTAAAAGAATACGTGTCCACCAAACCAGCATTGCAAGAGATGCTAAAGGGTCTGCTTTAAGAAGATGAAGAAACAGAGAGAGACAGAGAGGAACACGAGTACAAAGGGGAAAAATGACAATGAAAAAGTACCTATCGGTAATAACCTTAAATGTAAATGGATTAAATGCTCCAATCAAAAGACATAAGGTAGCTGAATGAATTAGAAAGCATGACCCACATATATGCTGTCTACAAGAGATCCATCTTAGAACAAAAACTCTACAGACTGAAAGTGAAGGGATGGAAAAAAGTATTTAAAGCAAATGGACATGAATAAAAAGCTGGAGTAGCAATACTTAGACAAAACAGATTTTACAGCAAAGGCCATAAAAAGAGATAAAGAAGGGAATTTCATAATACTTAAGGGAAATATCCACCAAGAAGATATAACCCTTGTAAAGATATATGCACCCAACTTAGGAGCACCCAAATATGTAAGGAAAATTTTGAAAGATTCCAGGAAAGATATATACAGCAACATACTCAAGATGAATGGAACTAGAGAGAATTATGCTTAGCAAAATAAGCCAGGCGACGAAAGAAAAATACCTTATGCTATAACTATTACAGGAAACTAATAAACAATGCAAACAAATGAACAAAATTGAACCAGAGGTATGTAGATAAGGAATAAATTAACGGTAACAATGGGGGAGGTGGGAGGGAGAGAAGAGGGTAAGAAGGGGAAGGGTCTTGTCAAAGAACATGTATAAGTGACCCACAGACATGGACAACTGGGTGGGGACTGATCGTGGGAGAAGGGAGGGTAGGGTGTGGGGAAACAAGAGAGGGAAAAAAGTGGGACAACTGTAATGGAAAAAAATTTTTAGTGGGGGAAAAAATGAAAATATAAAGAATGGAAATGCAAGTTCAGTGAATATTAGAAGGACAAAGATTTTCCTTCACACTGTATATTTTTCTCCCTATCTGATCCCTCCAGAGTTTGGCATCCTAAAGAAGTAAGTTGTGACATAAGGTTCTTTGCATAAAACTAATAAGACCAGACGGTAATAGAGGGTTTTTTTTTTACCAAGACTTTGACTGGAATGTCATGTCTAAAGGAAACACGCTTGGGCTCTGGTTGTTACCAAAAAGCACTGAGGAACCGGGATTGACTTTCAAAGGTAATAAAAGCCCATGAGATAAAAGGCCTGGTACCTTGGTTGGTTGTGTGGTCCATAGCAATCTTTCCAGGGATGGAATGAAGGTTGTTTTCCTGAAAGATGGCTAGAAGGGACCTTAAGGCACAATGGAAAACCAGAAGGACTTGGAAAAGACAGGTGTGTACAGGCAAGGCTGAATGGCAGGTATGTGGCTCAGCTTCTGTGCCCTGAAGGGAAGACTGAAGATCACCCTAAAGGTTCCTTGCATAAGTTCCAACAAAGCAGAACTAAAGATCATAAGTGATCATTTGCTGCTCTTGTTGTGTTTATGCAAATGAACAGGATAAATTAAAAATGGACTTAATGTAATCCCTTTAAAGTCAAGGAGGAGGGTAATCTTAGGGAGAAAAATTGTGATTCAAGGAAAATCACAATGCTCAATGGTAGACTATAAAGTAGTGCAGCTAACCATCTCTAAAGTTTCTTTTCACTTAAAATGTTTTCATTTGAAAGTTAAACTATGTCTGTGGTATCATCAAAGATGTTTAATTTACAGGCAAGAAGAATGTGAAATGCCTTGCAACTGGATATCTTTCCAGTAAGACAGTCTTACTGATTTAGAGACTTGTTTGTGGATTATGTTACATAAATTAACATGTGTTTTCTGTTTTCAAAGGGCATAAGCCTATGGTCTCATTACCTGAGTGACTGTCTGTAACTGTAGGCTCACTTAATCCTGTCTGCATTGCTGCCTCCTGAGACTCAATGGTTTGGCCGAACTATGTGGCTGGGTTGGTGAAGTATGGGGTGGTCTGTGGGCTTCACTTTAAAACCGGTTTCTCTTTTCTATCCTAATGGCTTAGACAGAAAGAGCCCAGAGGACTGAGAGGGGGGGAAACCTAAAATATTTCCCTCAGCGCAAGCTAAGTATAGAGGGCAAAAGAGTTTTGGACAGGTGAGATGTGCCTGGCACACCTCCTCCAAAGAAGCCCTTTTTCTCCATAATGTGGGACATTGAAAAACTAATCCCTGCCTTTTGTCATCTAGTGGTTATGGATTGAATGATGTCTTTTAACCCTGTTGCCAAATCTGTTGCCCCCAGAATACAACAAGGACGCCAGCCTGTTAAATCAAGCATGCTGTTGTCCGGGAACAGTCAACTGACCTGGAATCTGCACGATCCTTCCCCATGTGGGAATGCCACCCTCCCCTCCATGCCCCCACTCTTATTAGGAATTTCTGGACCCCAAGGGTAGGTAGGACGATGACCATGTTCAGCTTGAAGCAGCTAGAGGAGCTCGAGACCTTCGCCCATTGTTCTGCGTAAGATTATAAAGGGTCTTAAGTCTGAGTGGGAGGGATTGTTATTTTTTACTGTTAAAATAATCAGTTAATTAATTGTTTATTTTTTTTTAAAAAGAAGAAGAATATATAAAAGGGTGAAGCAAGAGAGCTTGTATGTACGAACCATGGGCATGGACTTGGGCAGGTGATTTCTGGGGCAGGAGGTGCTGGGCGGAGGGGAGCAAAGGGGAAAAAATTGTAACTATTGTAACAATATAATCAATAAAATATACTAAAAAAAACCGAGGTTAAAATTGGCATGCAATATTTTATTAGTTTCAATTGTACAATATGATTTGATATTTGTGTATATTTCAAAATGATCACCACAATGTCTTGTTAACATCATGACCATTGATAGTTACAATTTTCTTTAATAATGAGCAGTAAACATTCTTGCCCTTTATAAAGGGAGACATTTTTCAAAGGTTATTTGCTATACATATACCCTTTAAAAACAGTCTAGAAGTAAAGATAGTCAATGCCTCTGCTTACAAGCTATGCAGATAGACATGCAAGAGCTCCCCGGAGAATTATCTCCCAAAAGCTATGTGCTTAATATCTATAGTTGGGCTTAAAATCTATAGGCTAGCATTTAACACAGCTTGAAAGAGGTTACTGAGTGTCCTCTTGAAATGGAAGTTGAGAATTTTAAAATCGGGAACTTTATAAAATTTCTAAGATGTTTGTAATTTTCCCTATATTTCTTAATTTTGTGCATCTTGTCCTTTTCTCCCCTAGGCGATGAACAGTAACAGTCAGATAAAAAAGAGAAATAGAAAGATGGCCAGGGTCTTCTACCAGTTTCCATGAAACAGTCTGGGGTCATCAGCCTTCTGGCAGGGTGTCAGCTTCTGTATCTCTCCTGTGCCTTCATGCTGGATTCATCACCCAGGCTCTGCATGGCTGGGCAGCCTCTATTTCACAGTTCAGGTCCTGCCTTCCTCCAGCATTGGGAAAGAGAGCAAGTAATTGTACCCAGAGATTCCCCCACAGGCTATAGCTGCATGTGGATACTGACTGCACAGGCAGTTTCCTGGATTTTATACAACAATGTATTTAAGAAAGAATTAATCTAGGTAGAAATGACAGTGCTAATTTTATACTACTTTAACATGAATCATTGCTCTCTTACACTCAAAAGATTTCTAGAAAGACTTATTTGATTTGTAAGGTTCAATCTTAGCTCATTCAGAAAAGCTAAGCTGTGGATTTCTTTCTTTCTTTTTACAATTTTTATTGTTGACACTGTTACAGATGTCCCCTATTTCTTCCCACACCTTGCCTACCTCCATCCAGCCCCCACCCCCCTTCCCTCTAGCCATCACCACACTGTTGTCTGTGTCTATGAGTCATGCATATGTGTCCTTTAGCTAATCCCTTCACCTTCTTTCATCTAGTCCCCCCTCCCCTCTGACAGTTGTCAGTTTGTTCCATGTATCTGTGCCTCTGGTTCTATTTTGTTCGTCAGTTTATTTTGCTCATTAGACTCCATATATAAGTGAGATCACGTGGTATTTGTCTTTCTCTGGCTGGCTTATTTCACTAAGCTGTGAATTTCTAAAACACTGCAACTCAATAAGAACATTTTATTATCCATCAGATTTTAGAGCAGGAATTAATTTTATTTGGGAAAGTGACAAGATATGAAGCTGCAGACGCCTTGATTGCTAGTAGTTAGCATAGAGAAATTGGTTAGAGAAAACTGAAAAGAACTGACATCACTTATGATTTGTTGTTTGTCTCTTTAAAATTAACCAATTCTCTATTGGAATTCTAGAACTTAATACTTCCAGAAAAATTAGCAGCAATCATGAAAGCAATTCTACAGTAACAATTCAGTTTACTCAACCTTGTTTACTATGTGCAAAAACACATAATGCTGAGGGAAAAAACAAAACAAAATAAAACACTTCAGCAAGTTTTCTGAAGGCTTTCCTTAGATGACACCTAGAAACTCATCTGGAACTTCTTATTTGATATGGAATGGAGTAAGAATTCAATATTGAAACATACCACGTTAAAATTTATGAAGCCCTTAAGAGGCACAGCATCGAGTCATTGTTCTTTTTTATTTTTTTTCTTCCCAGCTTTTCTTTATTGATTATATTGTTACAATAGTTCCAATTTTCTCCCCTTTACTCCCCTCCACCCAGCATCTCCCTCCCCCAGCAATCCCCCCCCAAGTCCATACCCATGGTTCGTAAAAAATAACTATCCCTCCCTCTCAGATATTAAGACCCTTTGTAATCTTGTAAAGGACAATGGGCGAAGGTCTCAAGCTCCTCTAGCTGCTTCAAGCTGGACATGGTCGTCATCCTACCTACCCTTGGGTCCAGAAATCCCTAATAATAGTGGGGGTGTGGAGGGGAGGGTGGCCTTCCCACATGGGGAAGGATCGTGCAGACTCCAGGTCAGTTGGCTGTCTCCGGACAACGGCGTGCTTGGTTTAGCAGGCTGGCATCCTTGTTGTGTTCTGGGGCAACAGATTTGGCAAAAAGGGTTAAAAGACATCATTCAATCCATAACTACTAGATGACAAAAGGCAGGGATTAATTTTTCAATGTTCCACATTAGGAAAAAAAAAAGGGCTTCTTTGTAGGAAGGTGTGCTAGGCACATCTCGCCTGTCCAAAACCCTTTTTCCCATTATATTTAGTTTGGGCTGAGGGAAATAGTTTAGGTTTCCCCCCTCTCAGACCTCTGGGCCCTTTCTGTCCAAGCCATTAAGATAGAAAAGAGAAATCAGTTTTAAAGTGAAGCCCACAGACCACCCCATTCTTCCCCAACCCAGCCATTTAGTTCAGCCAAACCGTTGAGTCTCAGGAGGCAGCGCTGCAGAGAGGATTAAGTGAGGTTTATGCGTACAGACAATCACTCAGGTAATGCGGTCATAGGCTTATGTCCTTTGAAAACAAAAAACACATGTTAATTTATGTAACATAACCAACAAACAAGTCTCTAAATCTGTAAGACTTGTCTTATTGGGAAGACATCCAGTTGCAAGGCACTTGACATTCTGCTTGCCTGCAACTTGAATCTCTTTGGTGATATCACAGATATGGTTTAATTTTCAAGTGAAACCATTTTTTAAATGAGAAGAAATTTTTAAGATGGTTAGCTGCCCTACTTTACAGTCTGTCACTGATCATTGTGATTTTCCTTGAATAATGATTTTTCTCCCTAAGATTACTCTCCTTGTCTTTAAAGGGACTACATTAAGTCTATTTTTAATTTATCCTGTTCATTTGCATAAACATAACAAGAGCAGCAAATGATCACTTATGGTCTTTATTTCTGCTTTGCTGGAACTTACCCAAGGAACATTTAGGGTGACCCTCAGTCTGCTCTTCAGGGCACAGAAGCTGGGCCACATACCTGGCATTCATCCTTGCCTGTACACACCTGTCCTTTCCAAGTCTTTCTGGTTTTCCATTGTGCCTTAAGGTCCCTTCTAGCCATCTTTCAGGAAAACAACCTTCGTTCCTTCCCTGGAGAGATTGCTGTGGACCGCACAACCAACCATGGCAGCAGGCCTTTTGTTTCGCGGGCTTTTATTACCTTTGAAAGTCATTCCCAGTTCCTCAGGGCTTTTTGGTAACAACCTGAGCCCAAGCGTGTCTCCTTTAGGCTTGACATTCCAGTCAAAGACTTGGTCAAAAAAAGGAACCTCTATTAACAACTGGTCTTATTAGTTCTATGCAAAGAAACAAGTCATTACTTACTTGTTTAGAATGACAAACTCTGGAGAGATCAAATAGGGAGAAAAATATACAACGTGAAGGAAAATCTTTGTCCTAATATTCACTGAACTGGCATTTCCATTCTTCATATTTTCATTTTCCCCCACTAAAAAAAAATTTTTTTGTTTGTTTTTCCATTACAGTTGTCTCACTTATTTTTTCTCCTCTTGCTTCCCTGTACCCTGCCCCTCCCTTCCCCCACATTCAGTCCCCACTCAGCTGCCCATGTCTGTGGGTCATTTATACATGTTCTTTGATTTGATACTTCCCCTTTTTACCCCCTTTTCTCCCTCCCACCTCCCCCCTTGTTACTGTTAGTCTACTCCTTGTTTACATACCTCTGGTTCAATTTTGCTCATTTGTTTGTGTTTTTCATTAGTTTCCTGTCATAGGCAACAACATAACGTATTTTTCTTTCGTTGCCTGGCTTATTTTGCTAAGCATAATTCTCTCTAGTTCCATCCATGTTGTTGCAAATGGTAGAAGTTCCTTCTTTCTTTCTGCTACATAGAACTCCATTGTGTAAATGTACCACAGTTTTTTGATCCACTCATCTACAGATGGGTGTTTAGGCTGTTTCCAGCACTTGGCTATTGTAAATAGTGCTGCTATGAACATTGGAGTGCATAGGTTCTTTTGAATTGGTGTTTCAGGATTTTTCGGATATAATCCTAGCAATGGAATTGCTGGTTCAAAAGGCAGTTCCATTTTTAGTTTTTGAGGAAATTCCAAACTGTTTTCCATAGTGGCTGCACCAGTCTGCATTCCCACCAGCAATGCACCAGGGTTCCAATTTCTCCGCATCCTCTCCAGCACAAGTTGTTTGTTGATTTGTTGATTATGGCCATTCTGACTGGTGTGAGGTGGTATCTCATTGTGGTTTTTATTTGCATCTCTCTGATGGCTAGTGATGTTGAGCATACTTTCATATGTCTATGGGCCCTCTGTATGTCTTCTTTGGAGAAGTGTTTGTTCAGGTCCTTTGCCCATTTTTTAATTGGGTTGTCTGTCTTCTTGGTGTTGAGTCATATGAGTTCTTTATATATTTTGGAGATCAATCCCTTGTCTGAGATGTCATTGGCGAATATATTTTCCCATATGGTTGGTTTCCTTTTCATCTTGCTGATGTTTTCTTTAGCTGAGCAGAAACTCTTTAGTTTGATATAGTCCCATTTGTTTATTCTTTCCTTTATTTCCCTTGCCTTAGGAGATATATCCGTGAAAATGTTGCTATGTGGGATATCTGAAATTTTCCTGCCTATTTTTTCCTCTAGGGCTTTTATGGTATCATGGCTTACATTTAAGTCTTTGATCCATTTTGAGTTTATTCTGGTGTATGGTGTAAGTTGGTGGTCTAGTTTCATTTTTTTGCATGTCCCTGTCCAGTTCTCCCAACACCATTTGTTGAAGAGGCTCTTTTCACTCCATTTGATGTTCTTTCCCCCTTTGTCAAATATTAGTTGACCATATGAACCTGGGTTTATTTCTGGGCTCTCTATTCTGTTCCATTGATCTATATGTCAGTTTTTATGCCAGTACCACACTGTTTTGATTACCGTGGCCTTGTAGTATAGTTTGATATCAGGTATTGTGATTCCTCCTACTGTGTTCTTCCTCAAAATTGCTGTGGCTATTCGGGCTCTTTTTCGGTTCCATATAAATTTTTGAAGTATTTGTTCTAGGTCTGTGAAATATGTTGCTGGTATTTTAATAGGGATTGCATTGAACCTATAAATTGCTTTGGGTAGTATGGACATTTTAATGATGTTGATTCTTCCCATCCATGAACATGGTATATGCTTCCATTTATTTGTATCTTCTTTAATTTCTTTCTTCAGTGTTATGTAGTTTTCTGAGTACAGGTCTTTTACCTCCTTGGTTAAGTTTATTCCTAGGTATTTTATTTTTCTTGTTGCTATGGTAAATGGGATTTTTCTTTCAGTTTCTATCTCTGAGTTTTTATTGTTGGTGTATAAAAATGCTTTCGATTTCTTAATATTGACTTTGTATCCTGCTATTTTGCCGAATTCACTTATTAGTTCAAGTATTTTTTTTGTGGAGTCTATAGGGTTTTCTATGTACACTATCATGTCATCTGCAAATAATGACAATTTTATTTCCTCTTTTCCAATTTGGATGTCTTTTATTTCTCTTTCTTGTCTGATTGCGGTGGCTAGAACTTCCAAGACTATGTTGAATAGGAGTGGAGAGAGCGGACATCCTTGTCTTGTTCCTGATCTCAGGGGGAATGCTCTCAGTTTTTGCCCATTGAGTATGATGTTGGCTTCAGGTTTCTCATATATGGCCTTTATTATGTTGAGGTATCCTCCCTCTATTCCCATTTTGCTGAGAGTTTTTATCATAAATGGGTGTTGTACTTTATCAAATGCTTTTTCTGCATCTATTGATATGATCATGTGGTTTTTGTCTTTCATTTTGTTTATGTGGTGTATTACGTTTATTGATTTGCGAATATTAAACCATCCTTGCATCCCTGGGATGAATCTTACTTGATCGTGGTGTATGATCTTTCTAATGTGTTGCTGGATCCGGTTTGCCAATATTTTGTTGAGGATTTTAGCATCTATGTTCATCAGCGATATTGGCCTGTAGTTTTCTTTCTTTGTTTTGTCTTGACCTGGTTTTGGAATTAGGGTTATACTGGCTTCATAGAATGAGTTTGGCAGTCTTCCCTCTTCTTGTATCTTTTGGAATAGTCTGAGAAGGATAGGAGTTAGTTCTTTCCTAAATGTTTTGTAGAATTCACTTGTGAAGCCATCCGGTCCAGGGCTTTTGTGTGCTGGGAGTTTTTTGATTACTGCTTCAATTTCACTAGCTGTTATTTGTCTATTCAGACTTTCTGCTTCTTCTTGATTCAGTTTGGGAAGACTATAAGTTTCCAGGAATTTGTCCATTTCCTCTAGGTTGTCAAATTTCTTGCCATACGTTGTTCATAATAATTTCTTATAATCCTTTGTATTTCTGTGGTATCAGTTGTGATTTCTCCTCTTTCGTTTCTAATTTTATTTATTTGGGTCCTCTCTCTTTTTTTCTTGATGAGCCTGGTTAAAGGCTTGTCAATTTTGTTTATTTTTTCAAAGAACCAGCTCCTACTTTTGTTGATCTTTTGAATTGTTAGTTTAGACTCTATGTCATTTAATTGTGCTCTGATCTTGATGATTTCCTTCCTTCTACTTGATCTGGGCTTTGCTTGTTGTTCTTCTTCTAGTTCTTGTAGCTGTAGGGTTAAATTTTTTATTAGAGATTCTTCTAGCTTTTTTAGCTAGGCCTGTATTGCTATGAACTTTCCTCTTAGGACTGCTTTCGCTGTATCCCATAGGTTTTGGATTGTTGTGTGTTCATTATCATTAGTTTCCAGAAACTTTTTGATTTCTTCCTTGATGTCATTGTTAACCCATTCATTATTTAATAGCATGTTATTCATTCTCCATGAGTTTGAATGTTTTTTAGTTTTTTCCTTGAGGTTGATTTCCAATTTTAAGCCATTGTGATCTGAGAAGATGCTTGATATAATTTCAATTTTCTTGAATTTGTTAAGGCCTGTTTTGTGTCCTACCATGTGGTCTATCTTTGAAAATGTTCCATGTACACTTGAGAAGTATGTATATTTTGCTTCTTTGGGGTGAAAACTTCTATATATATCGACTAAGTCCATTTGATCTTGAGTGTTGTTCAGTGCCTCAATATCTTTGGTGTTTCTTTGCTTCGAAGATCTGTCCATTGTTGACAATGAGGTGTTAAAGTCCCCTACTATGAGTGTGTTGTTGTCTATATCTTTCTTGGAGTCTTTCAAAATTTTCCTTATATATTTGGGTGCTCCTAAGTTGGGTGCATATGTATTTATAAGGGTTATATCTTCTTGATGGATTTTTCCCTTAAGTACTATAAAATGCCCTTCTTTGTCTCTTTTTATGGACTTTGCTGTGAAATCTGTTTTGTCTGATATAAGTATTGCTACCCCGGCTTTTTTTTCATGCCCATTTGCTTGAAATACTTTTTTCCATCCCTTTACTTTCAGTCTGTGTAGATCTTTTGTTCTAAGGTGGGTCTCTTGTAGACAGCATATATGTGGGTCATTCTTTCTAATCCATTCAGCTACCCTATGTCTTTTAATTGGATTGTTTAATCCATTTACATTTAAGGTTATTACCGATAAGTACTTATTCATTGTCATTTTTCCCCTTTGTACTCGTGTTCTTCTCTGTCTCTCTCTGTTTCTTTATCTTCTTAGTGCAGACCCTTTAGCATCTCTTGCATTGCTGGTTCGGTGGAGATGTATTCTTTTAGCCTTCTTTTGTCTTGGAAATTCCTTATTTCACCCTCCATTTTGAATGAGAGCTTTGCTGGGTATAGTATTCTAGGTTGTAGGCCTTTGTTTTTCATTGCTTGGAATATTTTTTGCCATTCCCTTCTGGCTTGTAGTGTTTCTGCTGAGAAATCTGATGATAGCCTTATTGGAGCTCCCTTCTACATTATTAGTTGTTTCTCTCTTGCTGCTGTTAGGATCCTCTCTTTGTCTTTGAATGTTGCCATTTTAATTATGATGTGTCTTGAGGTTGGCCTGTTGGGGTTCATCTTCATTGGGACCCTCTGCTTCCTGGACTTGCGTGACTCTTTCTCTCGTCATGTTAGGGAAGTTTTCTGTCATTAGTTTTTCAAAGAGGTTTTCTATCCCTTGCTCTTCTTCTTCTCCTTCTGGAATTCCTATGATACGGATATTATTACGTTTCATGTTGTCTGGCCCTGGCTGGTTTGGCTCAGTGGATTGAGCGTCGGCCTGCGAGCTAAGTGTCGCTGGTTCGATCTTCCAGTCAGGGCACATCAGAGAAGGAAAACTCTGACTCCAAAAAACCTCCGCTGCCTTGCGGCATACCTCTTCAGGGGAAAGGCTAAGGGAGTAAATCCCGACAGAAAATCCGGAGCCGGAGTCCCTAAGGCGTTTTGACGTTGTAGCCAACACTGGCAACTCCTGCGGCGCACCTGAAGCCAAGCTGTATTGACTCCGTCTTTCCCTTGGACCCTTCAGCTGCGATGATAGGGGGTTCTGCTGCATGGGCAACAGCAGACCCTCCATATCACCCTGCCCAGGCTCTGTAGCTTCAGCTTCACTGGAGAGGACACTCCAGCGTCATCGCAAGATGTCGATTCAACACGGGAGGAGACAGATACCGTGTCACTCCCGAGTCGGACTGCACAGCCATTCTCGGCGGTGCAGATAGACTCTTAAGAAGCTACACCATCGTCTCTCGAGACGGACGGTCATGGGCAACAGCAGACCCTCCATATCACCCTGCCCAGGCTCTGTAGCTTCAGCTTCACTGGAGAGGACACTCCAGAGTCATCGCAAGATGTCGATTTAACACGGGAGGAGACAGATACCTTGTCACTCCCGAGTCGGACTGCATAGCCATTCTCGGCGGTGCAGATAGACTCTTAAGAAGCTACACCATCGTCTCTCGAGACGGACGGCTGCTGATGCGATGCATGTTGTCCTGCAGCTGTCTTAGAACCTCTTCATTCTTGTTCAGTCTTTTTTCATTTTGTTGCACTGTCTGGGAGTTTTTGTGTAGGTTGTCCTCCAGCTCGCTGATCCGATCTTCTGTTTCCTCTAGCCTGCTTTTATTTCCTTCTACTGTGTTCTTTAATTCAGAGATCGTATTCTTCATTTCCTCCTGGCTCTTATTGATAGCTTCTATGTCCTTTTTCATGCTCACGTAATTTTCTGTGAGTTCCTTGTAGTTTTTCTGGAGTTCTTTGTAGTTTCCACTGAGCTCATTCAGCTTCTCCATAATCCATGTTTTGAATTCCATATCTGATAGTTCGCACCCCTCTATTTCATTTAGCACTCTTTCTGGGGATTCTACCTTTCTTTTTGATGGGAGGTTGTTTCTCTGTCTCCCCATTTTTTTGACTCCTATTGTTTGTTGGTGCTTCTTAGAATGATCTGCACTTCCTGGATCTGCCCCTGGTGGCATCAGATCCTGTACCAGTCTGGGCCTAGGCAGCCTGTTGGAGACTTACAGGGATCTACTGCTGTTGTCTGTCTTCTTTGATTGTTAATCTATTCAATCTGTGATTAGCTGTCAGGCTTAAGGACTGTGGGTGTGGCAACTTAATTCCTGTAGGCAGGGCTTTTGCTTCCCCTCAGGCTGATGCCACTTGGAGGAGAATGGTCTACCTGCAGTACTGGGGATGAGTCAGCACTGGGACCCAGTCGGCTGCTCCTCCAGTTCTCCCCTCAAAGCCACCGTGCCAAACTCTCCCCAAGTGTCTCCAGTCCTCTCTGCCTTCCTCTGCTTGAGCCCAGGGTAAGTGGTGGCCAAAATATTTTTGTATGTGATCCACTTAAGAGCTCTTTTTCTCCTGCTGTTTTTCTCCGGCTAGCAAGAAACCCTGTGGCTTTTCGCTTTTCACAGCTGATACTATTTTACTTTCCACTCTGTTGCTGTAGGCTGGGAAGCCCAGCTGGGGGTTTAGACCCTGCCCTTCTCAGGGGGAATCCCCGGCTGCTGAGCTGTTTCTCAGTCCCTTCAGCTGCCACCCATGTGAGCCCAGCCAGCCCTTCCGCGTCTCCGCACTCCCTACCGGTCAAGTTGTGATGTAGCGGCCTTTTCTGTCTCTCCGTGGTTATAAGACTTCTTTCCAGCTAGTGTTCCATTGGTTATTCCTGATGATTTCTCCAAAATTAAGTTGTAAATCCAGACTGGTCCTGGGAGGAGGTTAGTGTAGCTTCTTCCACTTACTCCTCCACCATCTTGGATCCTCCGAGTCATTGTTCTTATACAGAATCTTGCTTTAAATTTCTTGAATATTTTCCAAAATAATCAATAATGGCTTTAGACTACAAGATATCCTTGGTAATGGGGTTTGGCAATTCTTTTGGAAGATACAGTTTTTAAGGTTTAAGGTTAGACAAACTGGTGATCCATATTGAAGAACTCAGAGTTTTGAGCTAATGTGTTATTGAGGTTTATAGGGCGGAATTACATTCATCCTAATAAATTGTTATGGATCATGAATCAGAATGGAGATTACGACAAATGAGAATAAATAGCTTGGCCAAAGGCCCTAAGTGCTATTGAATAATTATACTGAGCATGTAGGTTTTTTGGTTGTGAGTATATACAGCATATACTTGTTACAGAAACAGGGGAGTCCAAAAACAAACCCCAGAGTCTGCGGCTGGGAGATAGGGAAAAGGAAGCAGCTTTTGGGATGCCCTTGCATGCCTGGAGCTAGTGGCTGGAAACATTGTTGCACAAAGATCTGCTTTACTTCCAAGGCTCAGGAAGATGGGAGGGGTCTTGGACTGTGGGATGGTACAGAAGGAGCAGACAGAGCCTATGTGGGGTTCTGTGTATGGTGAGAACTGCTTGGAACACCCACTACATCAGAGGAGGCAGTCAGGGATAGATAAGCAGCTACAGACATTTTTAGCTGGCTCTCTCTGGCACTCTGGGGTTAGCTCTCTCTCTCTGGCCCTGGCTCTTGTGGGCTCCCTCCATGTGGCTTGGAGAAGGGGTCTCCAGGCTGCTTTAAGAAGAGGCTCTCACCATGCAGTTTTGAGAAGGAGAGGAGATCCATGCAGTTTACAGGAAGAAGGCAGTTTACAATGAGGCTGAGAATCCAGGCGGTTCTGCATTAAGAGGTGGAGGGCACCACAGCACAGAAAAAACCTCCCCAATCAGATTTGAGTGATTGGCAGCTAGTGGTAAAGCTGAATTGTGCCTAGGAAGTAGAGAAACAGTGTTTCTGACTTTCCTAAGACTGGCCAGGTCTGGGAGGGGGAGGCAGGACTATCTGTAAATAAACAATTTTTTTTTCACTAAACTCTGGTATTGAGAGTTATAATTCTGGCAGCGGGCAATCGGGCCCCTAACTAAACAGCCCATGGGTTCTGTTTCAATCAGAGAGAGAGAGAGAGAGAGAGAGAGAAAATGCTATGTTATCTCTGAGTTCAAAGCAGGGCTTGTCACTTACTGCCCAGTAATTGAACATCTTTATCTCTTAAGATTAAGAAGGAAAAAATAAGAGCACTTATCTTCTAGAGCCTATAAAAAGTTAAGTAAAATCATACATGTAAAATGGTTAGCATAGTGTCTGGCACATAGTGTCTAGTACTAGCATTTATTAAATGCTAGCTCTTATAATTATTACTATGCAGTCTTAAAATAGATTATTAGTGCCAACCGTCATGCACTCTCAGCAGCAAAGATTAAGACTGAGAAATTCAGAATGAAGTAAATGATCATGTTCACAAAACTACCATGAAAATGCTAAGTGCTGTATCTCAGAATGGTTGACTTGGTAACTTAGAAAATTGTTTTATGATAAATATAAAATTAGATAGAGATAACGATGATAAAAATAAGAACAACTTAACACAATTCATTGATCAGTTCATTCTTTTTTAAAATCACTGAATAGTTTTTAAGGTCCTAGTACCTACTATGAAATGTATGTATGCTGAAGATATGAAAAGAACAACAGTCACCATCCCTGCCCTTTATTAAAGCTATCATTAAGGGTGTAAATATTAAATTAATATTTGTCTATTTAAAATCAATGAAACTTTATCTATGTAAACTGTAAGCTACTTTTCCATAACAACATTAAACACAATTCTTTACAAGGCCATAATTTATGAGTAATCTCCACTCATAGAAATACTACCCTATGATTTATAATCCTATTGTTTCAATTTAAACAAATGTGCAATCACTTAAAAACAGTAAAATTGAAAAAAAGAAGAGTTAAAGTAATCCTAAAAAAGAGACAAAAACTTTATTTCCCTGGTTCTAGATTTTTATAAGAAATCTCACTTGAAAATGGAATCAGTAAAACAGGTTCTCATGCTTCTTTCGAAATAGTGGACAGAGATGACAAGAACACCTCCACAACAGGTGTTCCTCAGTGCTACTGGAGGATGGAGTGATTCAGAATGTCCCCTAGCTGGGTGTACTGCAGGAATGGGAAAAACCTGTTTCCTTTATGAACTGCCCCCATGAATCACTTCCCAACATGGGACACCTGCCTAGATACTGGCATGAAGGAAAGGAGCCTGGTTAGCTGCTCCACTTTCAAATGGGAGAGATGGACCTGAAGGACATAAATTGCCAAGAGCATTTTAGTATTTTTTTCCACTGAATTCTGCTTTTGAGAATATTGGACTCCATCAATAAGGAGGCACATTAAAATTTGCCTCAGGCTGGTGCAGAGATGACCAGAGTCATGAGCAGTAGGGTAAGCTCTATTGTACTCATACCCTGGAGGAAGAACTAGTTCAGGTTGACAACATGGAGAGATCATCTTTCTGGCACCTGGATCCTATGGTGGGAGTATCTGATCTGCACTGGGCACTTGGAATGCTGGGTCCTTGAGCCACCCCAGCTGAGCACTGCTTCTGCCTTGGTGATCTGTTAATCCAAAGGATTTCTTGGTCTTCCTAGGCTGGCCAAATGCTGGAATTGGATGATCATATCCTTGAATATTCTTTCTGAAAGCTTATATGGAACATCTGCTCCAGTTAATGTTAGTCTACTGTGTGCACTTACTTCACCTAAATTACTGATGTTGTAAGTATTAACCAGATATGATGAGCTTTGTTAGTAATAGCAATAACCTGGTCTTTCAAAGGACACTTGAATTTTTGCATGTCTTCTGCTAACATTGTCTTATTTTCCATATTCAAGAGCAAGGTTCATGTTTTCATCTCCTGGGCTATTTCTCCTCTATCCCTAAACTGTTTTTTCCCCCTACCTATGATTTACTGTTACATTGACTTGTTAGAGGTCAGTCGTTATTTAAAATTTAAGCTTTTAAAATTTGTTTTATTTTTTTTATTTACTGTGTTTCTATTACAGTTATCCCATTTTTCCCCCCATTGCTCCCCACCACCCAGCTCACTCCTTCTCTGACATCCAGTCCCCACCTCATTGTACATGTCCATAGGTTATTTATATATGCTCCTTTACAAAACCCTTGCCCTTCTTACCCCCTTCTCTCCCCCCTCCCCCCCCTCTGATAACTATTACTCTGTTCCTTGTTTACATGCCTTTGGTTCAATTTTGGTCGTTTGTTTGTGTTGTTCATTAGTCTCCTGTATCAGGTGATATCGTATGGTATTTTTCTTTCATTGCCTGGCTTATTTCACTAAGCATAATTCTCTCTAGCTCCATCCATGTTATTGTAAATGGTAGGAGTTCCTTCTTTCTCTCTGCTGATAGTATTCCATTGTGTAAATGTACCACAGTTTTTTAATCCACCCATCTACAGATGGGCACTTAGGCTGTTTCCAGCACTTAGCTATTGTAAACAGTGCTGCTATGAATAAAGGGGTGTATAAGTTCTTTTGAATTTGGGTTTCAGGATTCTTTGGGCATAATCCTAGCAGTGGAATTGCTGGTTCAAAAGGCAGTTCCGTTTTTAGTTTTTTGAGGAAATTTCATACTGTTTTCCATAGTGGCTGTATCAGCCTGCATTCCCACTTTTGAAGCTCCTTTTCAGTCTTTGCATCTTCTGATTCTCAAGACTCATTCTTCCTCCAGAGAATTTTGATATGATCTTTCAATATTTCTTTTTTTCTTCTTTATCAGATTTAATATATATTTGCTTACTTTGTTCTTCAAGACTTTGTAAGAAAAAAATCTCAGAGACACAGTTTCTTCAAAGCCCCTTTTGAATGATCATTTAAGTATCTCCAAATTCTGACTTTCTCTCTAGTTCCCAGTAACAATTACCTTGCTGTATCTGCCATCTTCAATAAGCATTCAGTTAGACTTGCTCTGTGGCTTTTTCTTATGTAGCATATTTTCTACACATGCTTAAACTATGCAACTATTTTTGTTTTTCCATTTCACTCATTCTTTCACTCACTCATGCTTCAGCTTCTTGTGAAAATAGTTTTATATTTTTCTACACTTGAGGATTTTTATCCACATCTTTCTTGAATGCTATCTTCAGTTGTTCTTCACTCTTCTCATATAAATTTAAAGTTGTTTTTGCTTCAGTCACATGGGATTGGATACATTCTGATCTATCTTCTAGTCAATGCTCTTCTTGTGATATCAACTCTCACCTTGTATTGTTTTAGACATTTAGATTTCTATTTCCTCAGTTTTTTTTTTTTCCCCTAGAATGTCTATTTTAATCTCCAAGAATAAGGTCTGTTCAGTTTTCCATTTGCTTCTAGCTCATCATTCTGATAGCTTGGTCTTAAGGATCAGCTCCATCAAAGACAACTTCAGTTTTTCAGTCTTTCTTGCCAGAATGATATAAACTTATCAGAAAAATTTAACTTTTCTTTATCTAGGGCAGAAAACCAAATGGCAAGATGTTTTCCCCCATAAAGTTTGCTTTTAACTTTATTTGCTCATGCCTTTAGCTCACATTCTGAGGTGCTGGGAATTAGGACTTCAACATATGAATCTGAGGGAACACAAGTCAACCTGTACCAGGGAAAGTCAGTGCACTTACATTGACAAGAACTTGAATCTTTGTGACTATTATACACAGTCTGGAAGCTTATTCATTAATTCGTCTGGTGAAAGGGGTGTGCCTTTTACCTTCTTTTGTAGATTCTTTCACCCATCTTCTATTGAAAAACCTTCCATAATTAAGTGAAAGCCAAGTTACTACTTTCCTCAAAACTAATTTCTGGACCCAAGCCACAAACATAGCAGGAATAGGATTTAAAGAATTGTACAAATGTTCTCATCTTTCAAGGCCCAACTTAAACACTGTTTCCATTGTGAGCCTACTCAGATCTCACCCAAGTACAAGACCATTTCCTCTTCTCTGAACTCTAATGACACTTTATCTGTGCCTCTCATGGAGTTTTTCTCATGTAGGTTTCTGTGTTTCCACAGCTCAGGAATAAGCTCAAAACACCTCCATCTTGTGTCTCTCATCACTTTGAGGCCAATATTTTAACTTTTGGCTCACATTACCTGACACATGGTGCACATCAGTACATATAAAATAACGAATGCAGTTTATTGCTAAGTTCTTTTGGAAACTTTGAAATCTTGTTGACCTGAGATGCCCTTTCTAATGTTGCTACTATGTTTTTTCTTTTTAAGTCTATATAATTCCTTTTCTGAAATATTAACTCCAGGAGGAGAAACTGCAGTACTGCTGCAGACCCTGAAAAAAAAAAAGATTGTTTGATGATGAAGTAAATGACAGAGGAGAGCTTCAAAGGGCCTACCATTTGAGGAGACTGGATAATTCAAAAAAGAAGGAAGCAAACAGCACAGTGGTATACAACTTTCACCAAATTACAATAGTTTTCTACAGATATCACAGTGAATTCTATTCTTTGACAGAACAAAGAACAAACCTAAAAGAAATGCAAAACACTGCACCCTTGGTGTTTCTTCTGAGTCATAGTGATTTTCAATCTGAGGGTGGAGGACTCCTGTCGAGGATGGAGAGTGGGAAAGAAAATTCTCGTAAAGACCTCTATGATCAATATGCCTTCCAAGCAGTTGCTGAGAACCATTCAGAGTGAACGAAAGAGATACACCTCACATGTATGTGTGTTGCCATTTTTCAGTGGGCAGTTAAATGTACTGTTATGATTAATAGAATTAAAATTCCTTTAAAAACTCTTCCTGAATTATTAGTGGGTTTTTGTCATATTTTGCTCAACTGGTACTGATGGTCAGTATTCTGGAGTTCTTGGAAGTAAAGTTGAAAAGTGGACCCTTTAAAGGAAAAGTTTGGAGGCCAACTACTCTTGATATAAAGGCTTGCCCTTCATGAAAAAATTGAAATTTCTGTTTCAAGACTTGAAAGTAGCAGTAGTAGGTTTTGTTTCCATGTTTCGGTTCAGTTCTGATGACACTTTGTTTTCAGTGTAATTCTTCAGGATGGCTCTAGGGTAGGGCTGGGAGCCAGTGTTTTGTTTATCTGGGGAGGAGAAACCCCAGGATTCCTCTACAGGACACATGAGGACTAGCGCAGAGTGCAGACAAAACAGGATATTACTTTCTGATTTAGTTACGTGTGAGAATTTCCCAAAGGGCTCTCATGTTGCTTCTCCTAAATAATCTGCATGGCAAAGTGGCCCCAGACAAATCCCATGACCCTTTTGCATATTAGTATAAACTAGTATTGTCCAAAAAAGAAAGTGATCACAAAGAAAAAAGATTTAATAAAAAATAGAGAAGTTACTGGAAGGAGCAATGATGAAGGCACATATTTATGAAAGATATTTTGGGCATGGCTTTGAGGGGAAAGATGTACATTCATGGACATTTGCAAAGAAATGAACCTCTGTTTTAAAAAGGGAGGAGTATGATCAACTCAAGAAAGAGGAAAACAAATCGCCCTTGGGCTTCAAATTTATTGTTAGTATGTTTGGGACCAGCTTTACCTTCCTCATTGTGTTGGACTTAGACTGATCTATATGCAACTTTGAGTTATCTGAACATATCAGATAGGAGGGTTAGGTGACAGGTGGTAGGTACCAGTCTTGACAAATTCATAATGACATCTCTTCACAAATGCCCAGACAGAGCAGTGGCTCCATCCCTTTGTCCTTCCTCCTTTTCAGGACTCTTGACTCTTAGCCTCTATCTAAGCCAGGAATGGCTGTGAAGGAGCCAGTTAAAATTCACATGCCTTCCCACTCACTGCAGGATTGAGTTCAGGTTACCTTTAGCTTCAAACTAAGTTGAAATCCCCTTCTAACATCCCAACCTTCTGCAACTCAGGCTGCAGCCATCATTTTTATGTAATTCACTGAACTCTCTTGAGTTGTTCATAAGCCTTTGAATATGTGGTTCTGTCTGAAATGTCTCCTCTTGTTGAAAATTATCTTATTCTTAAAGAGAAACCTTTCTGAGAAGCCAATCTTGATGCCTGCAAAATGCTTAGCACACAGTAAGAACTCAATAAGTTATAGGTGTCATTACTGTTAGGCAATTAGTAAGGTTTTCCCACTTCTGGGTTCCCATAGTCCTTAGTCCATGTGTGTTAGAGCTCCTAGGTATTATCACCATGTTTGCATTTCTTTCTCCCTCAGTAATCTGTTTTGTACCTCTAGTACCCAGCACAGTGGCTGACACAAAATTTGTTAAATGAATCCGGCTCAAGGCCAGGAATCTGGAAAAGCCATTGAGTAACACATTAAGAAGATGAGGTATAACAAAAGGAAAGGGTGGAGACTGGGGAACAGAGTTCCTAGCCCTTCCTAAAGGTGCTACATCCATTCTACCCTGGGCAATTACTGCCATGCAAGGATATTTAGATTTTAAAAAGAAAAGAAGCTGTAAATCTGAACTTTTATGTGTAACTCTCTGAATTTTTAAATTTTGGCAACTAATATGAATTTTCAAAACCATTACGCAGGCCAAGAGAAACATGTCTGAAGGCTGCCAGTTTCCATCTCATTTAGAGACTGGAGGGGGTAAATGAGTCTTGACTGGTCTCAGATGACATCCAACTTCTCCCAGAGCCAGGATGGCCTACATCAAGAGTAGGAGTGCTTTCCTTTCCACTCTCCAGTGCACACCACAATCTTCCATTTTCAGTGTCTCCATTGACAAGCTTCCCAGCCATAGAATTTTCTGCCTGTGTTAAGGATTGACTATTAATGTTATGCAGAGTCAGGCTTGGCATCTCTCAAGTGGGCATGTCTGTCTTGGAGTCTGGATAACACCACTTTTGAGGAGGAAGTGAGGACAGAGGGACTCTGATTAGAAGGGAGGGGTCAACCCCACTTTTAAATTGGGAGAAGTAACCTGGTTATTAATCAGGAGATTTTGATTTTAGTACTGATAGTAAAGTAGTTACCATTATCCATGGTGGATACATTTTAAGATCCCTGGTGGATGCCTGAAGCTATGAATAGTACTGAGCCCTATGTATATTATGTTTTTCCTAGATGTACACATACCTATGATAAAGTTTAACTTGTAAATTAGGCACAGTGAGAGATTAACAGCTAATCATAAAATACAACAATTATAACAGTGTAATAAAAGTTATGTGAATGGCTTTGAGGCCATTATTAAGTAAAATAAGGGTCCCTTGAACACAAGCACTGTGATACTGTGGCAGTTGAGGCAGCTAAGTGACTAACAGGGAGCATTTACAGCTTGAATACTCTGGGCAAAGGGATGACTTGCGTCCTGAGTGGGAGGGAGTGAGATGGCTTGAGTTTTCATCACACTACTCGGCGTAGTGCACAACTAAAAATTTATGAATTGTTTATTTCTGGAAGTTTCCATTTAATATTTTTGGATCAAGGTTATCCACGGGTAGCTGAAACTTTGGAATGTGAAACCACGGATAAGAGAGACTACTGTGTTTGGAATTGTCAGAGTGATCATAGGGTCCTTGTCTTTTTCTCAGTAATTCTTCACAACAAACCTAAAAAGAAGACATTTTTATCCTTATTCCATTGATAAGAATACAGAGCTTGGAGAGAGAATTCAGCTAATATCACATAAGTAGAAAGTACAGGGCTAGGAATTGAACCTTTGTGGTCTATATACCTCCAAAGCCTTTGCTCTTGTTCACTCCTCCATGATGCCCCCTACGTGAGGTGGGGTGTAAATGGGAGTGAGGAGGGAGAAAGGTATCTCCCTCATTTTTCTCTCCTGCCTGTAAGGTTAAGTAACTGTGCAGGGATGGGGTAATTCAACTGTCCTTGGTTTCCTGATTCCACAGTTACAGCAGCTCTAATAGGTGAGGAAGAGAAATCACAACTTAGAACAAAGATGCTTCTTCACTCTATTCAACCCAGCATTTCCAATATATATTTGGTCATGGAGCTCTTTCTTGGAACACTTACATCATATCCCTGGTAACCAGTGTTCCATGGACCACTCTGCAAAATTTTCCATTTAACTCAGCCCAAGGCAGTATCATAAAAAAACAAGACCTAAGAATCTTCTGGACCAAAGAGAACACTTTAATAATGAAGCTGACAACAGGCTAGGAGAAGACTAAAGTCAGGAGAATTAGACTACGAGAAAACCCAAAGAGACAGGTTTATGATAATAAATACACTTGGACTTTATGAAAACCACAGATAATGGAAAGGTGCTAAGAAGAGAATGTTCAAGAAAACACCTTGACTATGAGAAAACTTGTCAACTCCAGGAATGTCTTACCATGAGAGGCTGGGAAGGGCAAAGCTGGGAAACATTTTTCTCTGCAGGATTTTAAACAGAATAACTTTCCCTTGGCAAGGCTCAAGTGTGGATATTTCTTGAGTAAGAGGATAGATTAGATTATCTCAAAATCCTTAGAAATCACCTATGTTAGCTACAATTTAAAAATCACCTTTGAAACACGAAGGCCAGCAAAGTAAAGAAAGGCACCACACACTTTCATAAGCAGGTTGATTGCAGAGTTCAGCCCTGTACCCTCAGTTTATCTGAGTAAACTTGCTTTCTGAGATAACACCCTTTCTTTTGGAATCTTCCAAACAGATTCAAATGACCAGTGACTGCACCCAGCTGCTCTTACTGCAGCCAAGCAAACACGAGATGTGTGATGACCACAAATGGTCAGCCCGCTGGGGAGCATGTCTAATGAGGAGACTTTCCCAAAATAAGCAACATACAATGCGATTTGGGATTCCTAAATGTCATAGCAAAGCAAATTCCAACTTCTTGTAGCTTTATGACATGTTACAATTAAAAATAAATATGCAATCCTGGGCACCCACCCCTAGGTAAAGATTTCATGGTCCCTTTTGTTGTGACAGGCCATTAGTTAGGGTAATTAGGCCCTGTCTGCCTCTCTCCTGGGCATCGCCTCCTCAGGCAGGACAGGGTGGTGGTTAGAATTCATGGTTGGGACTCTAAGCCCTGAGATGCGTTCATGCAGGGAGGGAAGGGTGGGTGTCTCCCTGGCACTAATGAGAGAGCCTCTGGACTGTCTCCAGGTGCTTTAGGCTGCAGTAAGCAAGCCTCACTGGTTAGCACTGACAGGCAATGAGTCATCCTTCCAGCTAGAAAGGGGTTCATTATTCAAAATAAGGTGCCAGAGTGCCAGTTAGCGTGGTTGGAAATAAATATACCCAAGTCTTGTCAGCAATGTCATCTCAATTTCTATTCCCAAAAGTTTCAGATGCTTCCCACTGCACTTTTGCCAGAAAGCACTCTGTGATGGGAAGTAGAGGGAGACTTGGCTCAGCACCCTAAGAAAAGAAGTGGAGGTGATAATGATAATGCCCTTCTGCTGGGCAGTGAGGGTGAGAGACACTGGAGGAAGGAGAGCATCCAGCAGAGGCAGAGTGCCTGGCCCAATGCAGACTGCAGAGGAGAGCAGCTCATTTAAATAATACCCTCAGGTCTTTGAAGCTTAGATGTGTTTGGGGTTTTGTTGCCACATGGATTTGGACAACTTATTCTAACTTCACGTCTTCATCTGCAAAACGAGCAGAGTAATAATACTTTATGATGTGCCTTGAAGGATGGTTGAGAATGTCAATGGTAATACATATAAGTTTCGCAGCACAGTATCTGTATATCATGGGGTGTTCAATAAGAATTATTATTACTCTGAATACTTAGATATAAGCTGAATTCACTTTTATAGTCCAGATAATACTACAGTATTCCCTCACTTATCGTGGGTATTATGTTCTAGACCTTCCTGCGATAGGTGAAAATCCGTGAAGTAGGAACCATATGTTTATTTTAGTATTTATATATATTTTAAGGCTTTATAAACCCTTCCCACACACTTATAAACCATTCTCAGTCCCTTATTAACCTTTCCTACTCCCTTATTAACCTTTTCCACACTTATAAACACTATTTATGTTCTTAAACATATTCTACACTCTTTTGTTTTTAAAGTATATTTTATTGATTATGTTGTTAGAGTAGTTCCAATTTTTTCCCCTTTGCTCCCCTCTTCCCTCCAGCAATCCCACCCCCCTTAGTTTATGTCCGTGGGTCATGCATGTAAGTTCTTTATATTCTACACTCTTAAACCTACGTAACTTTAACAACATACGTATACAGTACTGCAAAATCCCGCGATACAGTGAGGCCACAATAAGTGAACCGCGATATAGAGAGGAACTACTGTATTCTGCATGGTCCTTTTCCTCTGCCCCACCTTGAATATGTTCCCTTAGATTTGGTCCAGCATGTATACCTGTGTATATGAAAAAGGAGAATACTAATAACTAATACAAGCTCAATACTTTTCATGTGCCACAGTCTGTCCTGACACCTAATATGTGCAACTCATTTGATCTTTACAACAACCATATGAGGTTCTGCAGATGATAAAGCTGAGGAAGAGGAGGGTACATGGTCTCCCTGCCTACCTCACAAGACCAGCAAGTGGCTGCACCAAGATACATACTTAGGCAACATTCCCCAAAAGCTACTCCCCACTATGCCGCTGACTCAGATACGTTCCCCTTTCTTTCCCTCAATTCATCACCAAGAATTTCATGGACAGAATATTATGTGATCATAAACATAAACTTCTAAATAGATCTTACAAAATAGTCATTAATTTCTGTGCTTTAGATTTGCATGCTACCCTTATTTTGAAGGTGAAACAACTGAGACTCAAAGAGAAAGGCTCCTGGGCCTTGGGGTAGCCCCAGTTGACTCTGCTTAAACTCAGTTTGTTGCTGTGATGTTCAATGCTCAGAACTCGCTTTCCTGTGTAGTTTAGTCAATTGTTTCCACCTTATATGTTTTGGGCCTGAATCAGCTCCCTGAATACCTGTGGGATCAAACTCTTCCTTAAGTTATTTTCATTTGAAGATGTTTTTAAAGTGATTTCATTTAATAATAGCTAAAACTTTTAGAAATGCACAGTGGGGCAAAAGTAGGTTTACAGTTGTAGTTCATGAAATACAGAGTTTATTCTTGTATTATTATTTATTAGTTATTATATTATTTTCCATATAAACAACTGTAAACCTACTCTTGCCCCACTCTATAGTTTCTCACATATATTCATAGAGTTCCCTTCCTCTAATTGGAATTAAATTAGATATGCAAAATTGAATTCTTTTCTGATAAAATACAAGTAGTGCCATTAGGATAAAATAGCTAAAAGCTCTGTTGTTTTAGCTAAGGATTCCTGGCTGCCACTCACCTGAGTTGGGCTGGTGACACTAGGAGATCCTGGCTGAATGGACTACTAGCAGCAGCCCCGAAGCCAGCCATACACCTTGTGTCTGCAGGTCCTCTGACAAAATCCATTTATTAGACACACATCTGGGAGCCAAATGGTCTCATCCTACAATGTTAATACCATTCTGCCTTCCCTCCCTCACTTACGAGAGGGCACTTACTTCTTCCAAACTGCTCTTATCAGCAAAGAGACTGCCATAAGTAGCTACAAGCTTTGGGGCCACAAAATTTAGGAAAAATATTTTAATTTGTTTTGAAAATTAAACATGTCATAAATTACAAACTAAACAAAACTGTTGTTTAACACAACTTGGAGCCCTCTCTATCTGGAGCCTTTTGCTTAGTGCTTCTTCCTTATTAGACCAATATTTTCTGAGACTTATCTCCAGTCTCAGAAACAAGCTAGAACACTAAACATGACAAATGCATTCCCAGAAAACTATATATCTAAGAGACTCTGCTATATGCAGTTCCAAATAGATATGTGATTACCTACTGGAACTTCTTAATTTGAATGGTAGGGTTAACTAGCAGAAGTAGTCAGCCTACTTTTTTGAAATGTTGCCTTTTGAAAATCAAGTCCATCTTAACTTGTTGGTAAGAAAAAGCTAAATGTCTGTGAACCTCATTTGCAGATAGTCTAGAGTGTGGTGTCCTGGAGAGAGGTCAGGAGTTCAAGTTCTTCCATGCTGTAAACCAGCTGCATAATCTTAAACAAGAACCAAGCTTTGTGTTCCAATATATTACCCTGTAGAAAGAAACTGGGATAATAATATAGACTCATAGGGGTCACCATTAGTATGAGATGAAAAAAAGAAGAAAGCAGTTTGTAAATTCACAATGCTAACAAGTTGTTCAAAATTATGAGCTTCGGTATGAGGAAAGCTGAAAAGATTAATTCTTCTCTTGCTTCCATATGACCTCCCTTCCCTGCTGCCATGGCTTTCTGGCATTACCATGACACTAGTGCCTTGGGGTTAGGGTGAGTAAACCTGAGAATACCATATGGATGGGTAATATATGTTTCTACAAGTGGAAAGTCATTAAGGCAAAGATCTCCTTCTGGATTTATTTTCCCCATTTCTTTTTTTTAAAATATGTTTTATTAATTTTGCTGTTACAGTTGTCCCAATTTTCTTTCCCTCTGCTCCCCTCCACCCGGTGAACCCCCTCCCTCCAGTTGTCCCCCTCCTTTTAGTCCATGTCCATTTGTTGTGCATATAGTTCTTCTCAACCTCTTCCTGTCTATTCCATTCCCTCCTACTATGCTTCTTAATTCCTGTACCATCTCCCTCCCTCTCCCTCTTCCCCCTCCCTGCTGACCTCCCCCCAGTGTGTTCCCCATACCTATAGTTCTTTTTCCACTCTCGTTGCCTATTTAGTTTGCCTTTGTTTTGATTCCCTACCTTCTGTTGTTGGTTCTTGTGATACAGTTTTCATTTTAATGTTCATAGTTTTGATCCTCCTTCTTCTAAACCAGTCCCTTTAACATCTTATATAATAGTGGTTTGGACCTAATAAACTCCTTCAGTTTTATTTTGTCCTGGAAGCACTTTCTCTGCCCTTCTATTCTGAATGACAGAATAGAAGGATAGAGTAATCGTGATTGTAGGTTTTTGCTTTTCATTACTTTGAATATTTCTTGCCAGTCCCTTCTTGCCTGCAGGGTCTCCCTTGAGAAATCAGCTGATAGTCTAATTGGGACACCTTTGTACATGATTCTTTTCTTCTATCTTGCTGCTTTTAAGATTCTCTCTTTATCTTTAATTTTTGACAATTTGATTATAATGTGTCTTGGAGTGGTTCTCCCTGGGTCCAGTTTTTCTGGAACTTTCTGTGCTTCCTGGACCTGTAAGTCTATTTCTTTCCCCAAGTTCGGGAAGCTCTGCTTCATTATTTTTTCACATAATTTTTCAATTTCTAGTTCTTCTTCTTCGCCCTCTGGCAATCCTATAATCTGAATGTTTGGTCTCTTATAGCTGTCCCAGAGGTTTCTGATCTTCTCCTCATGTTCCTCCCTTTTTGTTTCCTCTTTCTGCACTGGTTGACTGTTTGTTCCTTCCCTATGTTCCGGATTGTTGATTTGCTCTCTGGATTTTATTTTCTCACCACTTGTCTTGTATATGTTTCATTCATTTCAGTATCAGTGGTTTTCATTCCTTCCCTGTCTTGTTCCAAATCTTTTGTTAATTCTGTAAGCCACCTTATAACTGTAGCTCTGAACTGAGCCTCTGAAAGGTTTCCTATTTGTTTGTCTGCTGCCTGGTGAGCTGCATCACTGGGATTTCAATCGTTGTCTGCTTCATTTTGACAGATTTGTGTTTTGCTTTGCTTCCTGGGCAGGCTGTTGGAGGTGGAGCCCCATGTGCTCATCACTACCCGGCAACCGGCAGTGGTCTGCAACCTTTTTCGCTGTGCTGTGGCGCTTTGTGTGGGGGCAGGGGCCCAAGATGGATTCCTGCCATTATTCTCCTCTGGGAGACCAGGATTCGTACCCCCGCCCTCTGGGCCTCTCTGTCTGAGGCAATGGGAGGGATGCCTTTCCAAGCATTGGGGTTGCGAGCTGCCGGGACTCGACTGCAGCCTGGATTGCTCTCCCTGCCACTATCTGCACTGCTACTACAAACAGCGCTGACCAACCTTTCCATTCCGGTTCCGATTTCGCCCCTCCTACCCGTCCGGACAAGCACCACTGGTTTATAACTTCATACATTGGGCTTCCATGCAGTTTTATTTTCTGGAATTTCTGGTTATTTTTTGTTTTGAGGTAGTTGTATTCCTTTCTAGTTGTAGAGGGAGACCAAGCGTGTCTGTCTAAGCCTTCGTCTTGGCCAGAAGTCTCTTTGCTTGCTATTTTCCCCATTCCTTAATAACAATAATGGTCATGTAACAAACAGGTTATTAGAATGACCCTCTTTCTGGCTTCAAAGACCCTAAACAAAAAGCCATTTAACTACCTCCAGGTTTAAAAGCAGAGTGTTTAAACCACCTATGAAAGACTTTCAAAGAGAGTGGCACAAAACTCATTTGCATAGGCTTAGTCCATCATCCATTTACAGGGATCAAATTAGAATCCAAAGCAATAGAAGACAATTGTGAAGAGATGTCAGAGTGCTATGTATTCTACCTCCCCGTCCCCACTCCACCTCTGGGAATGGAGAAGGAGAGTGATTCCTCTCCCTCTCCATCTCTTCTTAAGCCAGAGAGAAAGTACTTCAAGAGAAGAACCCAAACACCTTAACATATACCTGCTAGAACTGGGGACCAGGGGTGAAATGAAAGCTTTGGTTAGGTCAGACTGAGACCAGCCAATTGATAGGAAGTGCTGCACTGGGATTCCTTCTGAGTGCTTCTTAGAATAGGTTTAGCTCATATAGGAGTTGATAAACCTTGAGCCCTTTTGAGTCTCATCCAAGATGTCAGCCTGAGGAGCCATGTAACCTCAATAGGACAAGCCAATGCCCAGGAAACAGAAATTATAATGTTTGGCTGAGAAGAGTAGTCATTTACTTGCTGTGATCCTCAATTTCCTTGTCAAGGCAGTTACAATCCAGGAACCCCATTGTAAGAGTCTGAGGAAGCCATAAGCGCACTAAGGGAGAAGTAGTTAGCAGGGCATCTGCCATCTCCCGGTTAGGTCTATGCAGGCAAGAGGAGGTTTCCTGTCCCTGATCTCTCCTCCTCCTGCATCCCTTCCATCCAACTCCCAATTCTGTAGGCCCAGGGCAACCTAGGAGGGAGGCAGAGAAAGAGGAGACCCAGGTGCAGAGGAGAGAAAAGTCAGTTCTCCTCCGCTCCTCTAGCAATTTCTTGGCTGAAGCAGCTGGAGCTAAAGAAGGGAAAAAGTTTTAAACTGGGTGAAAATATAAAATCATGACTCAGGAATGGATCTTTAAGTTGTTAAAATGACTGTTCTTATGAATGAAAGTGACTTGAAGATTTAGTTCCTGAGAATGATGAGAAAAGCTGTATGATTTGCAGGTTTTTTTTTAAATGGAATGTTTTTACTTAAAAATATTTTAAATGTTTCTTGTTTAATTGTACTATCAGAGAAAATGTTCCAAACAATACTGATTCTTCAGAAAATGTGTTTGATTTGGATGTTTGATTTTGGTTTACCTCTCCCCACTTGTGCTCCTAGAATAATACTACCTGTTCAAGATTATATATTGTGCATAGAACCAATATTCTATAGTCTAATACTTCTTTACAGAAAAAACAATTACCAATATTAGCCATTTTTTGGAACAGATTTAGGTATTCTTGAAGAAATATTAATAATACTATTAATACTATTAATTAGGTCAATTTTTGCTTTATGTAGTTTAAGGTTAATAGTTGAAGAAACACATTTTATAATATGTTAATTATGTTATAGCATCCCTCCTTATTTAGATTAAGTTATATTTTGTTAATTAAAGGTATTAATTGTGTAAATTCTACTGAATTCTACTTTAAATTCTGTTTTGTCTGATATTTGATATGACTACACTAGATATATTTGATTTGTTTGTCTTTTTATCATTCTTTTGTTTTCAGCCTTTCTGTGTAAACTTTAGTTTATCCTTTTGTAAAGAGTAAAGAACTTTGATTTTGTATCTAATATAAGAACCTGTGTCTAAAGCCAACTTCAAAACAAGGAAAATCATTAGGAATAAAGAGGGGCATTATATAATGACAAAGGGATAATTTTTCCAAAAAGATATACAGTCCTTCCATGTTTTAAATTGAGTAAATTTATCTAACAACAGAACATCAACATACTTTAAGTAAAAACTGATACAACTGCAAAAAAGACATCAATACCCCTTTGTCAGTAATACATAGAGAGGTGGTCAAAAGAACAAGAGATTCACAGTTTTGAGTACATGAAATAGTGTCTTCTTGTATTATTTATTTATTTATTTATTTATTCTTATATTATTTATTTCGATTACAATTGTAATACAGAAGTCAGAAAATCAGTAAGGATATAATTGAAAAGAACAGTACCATCAATCAACCGGAATTAATTGACATTTATAGATTACTTCGTTTAACAACAGTAGAATACACATTCTTCTCCCATTTAAATGGAGCATTTACCAACTTAGACTAAAATTTGAGCTATAAACACATACTTTAACAAGTTTAAAACAATAGAAGTCATATAAAGTATGCTCTCAGGCCACGAATTAAACTAGAAATCAACAACAGAAATATAGCTGGCAAATCCCTAAATACTGGAGACTACACAACATACATCTAAATAACACATGGGTAAAAAAAAAGACTCAGAGAAATTAGAAAATGTTTTTGATTTAATAAAAATATTTTTCAAAATTTGTGGGATGCAGCCAAAGCAGTACTTAGAGGGAAATTTATAGCATGGAATTCATGAGTTAGAAAAGAAGAAACATCTAGAAATCAATAATCTAAGCAGTTTCCATTTTAGGGAACCAGAAAAAAAGAAAAAATTAAGTCCAAAGTAGGCAGACAAAAAGAAATAATAAAAAGCAGAGCAGAAGCCAATAAAGTGAAAAACAGAAAAATAAAATCAATGAAATCAAAAGCTACCTTTTTGAAAAAACAAAAACAATAAAACTGATTAACTTCTGACCAGACCAACTGAAAAAACAAAACAAAACAGAAGAGAACAAACATAAATTACTCATATCATTTCCCATGGAAATTAAAATTACAATAAAAGCTATTATGCACAACTCTTTGCTGAGAAATTTGATAACTTAGATAAAATGCACCAATGGTTACTTGAAGAATTTTTGTGCTTTAATGGTAGTGTTTATTCAATTTATTCATAGTTATTGTAGTTATTTATATGTTTGAATCACTTTTGCTCTCCTGTGTTTTGTCTGTATAATTCTGTCTTTATTTTTTTCCTTTTCTATTTTTTATTGAATTAATTAAAATTTTCTTTAAGTAATTTAATTTTTTTCATTTAAATATCCTTTTCCATCCCCACCCTCCAACTTGGAGGCTATACATTTTGTTTCTAGTGTTTAAATGTTTTACTCATAAAGAGATTAGCAGAGACTGCTAGTAATCCCTTATTATTCATTTCCCTCTTCTTTTTAAGTAATAGAAGGCTGATTTTGGTTGTGATATAGTTGCCTGGAATTAAGTCCACACTTTCCAGCTTCCATTAGCATCGCAGAGGTCACAGTGATCTTCACAAGAGTAGTGTAGATGAAGTGGTTGAAGTAAAAGCCTGATTTCCATGAGGTCCAGAGAGTGAGACATGAAAAATTAGAGCAGAAGTAGACAACTCTGTTCAGGAAGTTTTAAAAAAGAATAATTTACTTAGGTAAAATTTATATAACGTAAAATTAACCATTTTAGAGGGAACAATTCAGTGGTATTTAGTACATCTATAATACTGTGCAAACATCATCTCTAGCTACTTTTAAAATATTTTCATCACCTCAGAATAAACCTAGGCCCATTAAGCAGTTTTCCTCTATTGCCCACACTCCCCAACCCCCAAACAAACATCAATCTATATCTGTCTCTATGGATTTATCCCTTCTGGATATTTCATGTAAGTGTAACTGAAGAGTTTGTTTGTTTGTTTGTTTGTTTGTTGTAAGGGTGAGCAGAAATGGAGAAATAGCAGAGAAGGATACAGGGTGACATAATGGAAAGTCAAGCCTCTGTGCTTTTTCTGTTTGAAGTTGAAATCTCTGTACATCTCTCCTGTGGCCACTTTAAATGTCATCTCTGCTGCACCCTATTTAAGCAGATCCAGCCCTTTTCTAGTGGGTACTTCCAAGGCACTGAGAGAGAAGGGAAGGGGAACAGGTATCTGTTCTTTCCCGTTCCCAGCAGTCCTCATCCAGGCTCTTGTTGAGATGACATTTGCAAATGCCTTTAAAGACTTCTTAAACTGCCCTTTATAGTCCAGAAGTGGATGGGGACCAGATCAATGGAGAAGTGAAAACTGATAAGCCTAGCCCATTCTTCTTGTCTCAATGATACTATAAGAAAGCCATCGGGATGGGTCTATGAAGGATATTGGGCATCCTCAGCTGGAAGAACTGAGATCTTCCGAGGCCATGGTTCTTCACTGAAAAGCAATGCTCACATGAATTATTTACTAGGTACATTGTTTAGCTAGTACTATGCTGAGTGTTGTCTATGCTTCTCATAGGTCTTCACAATCACTTTGTGTGGTAGGTGCTGTTATTACCAGTATTTCCATTTCACAGCAGGAAAGTAATTAGCTCAAGATAATACAGCTGGAATTGATGGGACACACATAAATTTGTCTTTAAAGGCAACTATACTAAGTTGCCTGAGTTTTAGCTAAACTTTAAAGGCATCTACAAGATGCTGGCTGGGCAGGGGCCCCAGTAGAGCTTGGCAAGGGAACCCTGAAAATTCCCTTTGAGGAAGCCACACACATTTTGTGTTCTTCTATTCAAATCAATTTGTGACTCAAAGTTTCCTTGCATTTTATGCATTTTGCTTTACAGTTAGAATTACTTGGATATTCCCCTTGACATTGAGCTGTTACTTTTTAATTTTTTTCATGTTTGCCTTCAGCCATTTGAGGGTTGCATTCTGTCCCTGTTTGCTCCCTAGTTTGGTTTGGCTGCTAAGGCCCATCCATTGTTACTGATTTACTGTTTCTTCGCTTGACATTTTATCAGCCTCATTTCTCACTTCCCGCCCTGGGGATGAATATTTTAGTGCAGTTTTTCACACTGTCACTCACACTTGCTCTCTCTCTCCCCTTGCCTCTAAAGGCTGGTGAGCACAGCTCAGATCTCAGGTGTGGTCTCTGGAGACTTCCTCTTCTTGGGTCTCTCAGCAGAGGCTGTGCATCTGACCACAGAACTATGATTTCCTGAGGTCTATTTCCAGAGGTTGGGCAAGGGTTGACAAAACTTACCCTTTATGAGCATCTGAGACAAACTCAGAAATTTCAAGCAGGGTTTTGTTTGTGGTATTGGTGGTGAAGGAGGTGTTAGTCTGTTTTGGCAAACTTGTAGGCAGAGACAAAACAGATAGAAAATAGTCAACCACAAAGAAATGTGTCTCAAAGAACAGGGGAAGAACACTAGAGGGTGACTTAAACACTTGTATCTATAACATACGATGCTTATATATGATATTGTCTTCAGAGGAAGCTAGGAGAAGGGTATGTGGAAATTTCCTGTACTATTTCTGCAACTTTTTGTGAGTCAAACTATTTTGAAATAGAAGGTAACAACAACAACAGCAATAATAATTTAAAATATTATAAAAACCTGTGTTTACTTTTGTATTTATATTCATATCTACAGTCATATCAAGTTTATTGCATTTCTTACTACTGATTTACAATTGGGAATCAGTAAGAGTCAATCTGATTATGCCACTAAGTTCTCTGTGGCTTCGAATTGTTCACATGTCACATTCTCTGTTTTTTAAATATATATATTTTAAACAGCTTTTTTGGGACATAATTCACATGTCATACAATTCACTCATTTAAAGTCAGTGTATAATTCAGTGGCTTTTGGAATATCTACAGAGTTGTATAACCATCACCCTCACCCCCCAAAAAATCCTGTACCCATTAGCAGTCGCACCCTTTTCTGCCCTACATATTTCCCCCAAGTCCTAGACAACTACAACTCTTTCTGTCTCTATGAATTTTCTTATTCTAGATATTTTATAAATGGTATCATATATGTTCTTTTGTGAGTGGTTTCTTTCACTTCACATATTGTTTTCAGGGCTTATCCATGCCATAGTATGCATCAGTACTTCATTCCTATTTATTGCTGAATAACATTTCATTGCATAAATATACCTCATTTTATTCATTTATTTGTTGATAGGCATTTGAATCATTTTCACTTTTTCACTATTATAAAAATGCTTCTATAAAAATGTATGCACAAGTTTTTGCATGGCCTATGGTTTCATTTCTCTTGGGTAAATACCTAGGAGTAGAATTGTTGGGTCATATGGTAACTTTATGTTTAAAATTTTAAGAAACTGCCAAAATTTTTGAAAGAGGCTACACCATCTGACATTTCTACCAGCTGTGTGTGAGAGTATCAATTTCTCAATGTCCTCACTGCTACTTGTTATTATTTGTCTTTTTTATTTTAGATATCCTAGTGAATATGAAGTGGTATCCTGCTATGTATTCTGTTTGACTTTTTCCTGATTGCTAATTACATTAGCATCATTTCATGTGCTTATTGATGATTTGACTATCTTCATTGAAATAATATCTATTGAGATCCTTTGTCCATTTTAAAATTGGGTTAGCTATCTTTTTATCACTGAGTTACAAGACTTCTTTATATATTCTGGATATAAGTCCTTCATTGAATATGTAACTTACAAATATTTTTTCCCATTCTACAGGTTGCCCTTGATGGTATCATTTGCAGACATATCTTTTTTTCAAGTCTCAAAATCTTCATGGATATATATCCAAATATGCTGACTGAAATTCATCCTCAAGATTTTTTGAGAACACTATACATAGAAGGTAAAACATTTTAGTTGAAAACTGCCGGAAGTTGTCTGTCTTGCTGAAGGTTAGACTCAATACTTCTTGGGGAATCCTATTTCTTTGCTCTGGGAGAAGCAACTAAATAGGCCCTTTAGCTGCACAATTATAAACTAAGTGCTGCCTTACTACTCTGACTTGATAGTTTTTTAATGCCAAGTCTCTAAACAGAAGCAGGGGTTCATTACTAATGTAAACTCCTTTGTATGTTTTAGTCAAAGCAATCTCTTTGCAGATTTGCTTTTGTTTATTTGGTGGAGGGCTGGTTGCAGAAAAATGTTTCTTGGCGCTACGCTATGCCTGTACTATGGCTCCTTCTGACAGAGAGAGATGGTATTTGTGTATTTGTCTCGGAGTTGTGTATGAGAGATGAGCACAGAGAGAAGAAGCCATCGAGGCTGTTTTCACAAGAGGCTTTCTGCTATTCTGGACTTACCCAGCATGGCATTGGAATTCAGGTGCTGAAGTATAGCACTGAATTGGACAGAGAGTGATTCTAGCCTTTTCATAGCCTGGAGAATGGTGGTGTCACAGGCACTGAAGTAGCACCATTGGAATAGACATTGGTGTTTCCACAAACGCATCTTTAGTAGTAGCTACAGTGAGGTTCCTTCAATAGCTTCAAGATCGGCAGTCCAAGAAGAGACTGAACATGAAAGAAAGGAAATGAGCAGAGCAGACTGCATGTGGTGACTGAAGAAGACACAAAGTTGTTATCCATCTGAGAAATAGCTGGGTTCACTGAAAGAAAGAGAAGTTTGAAGTTTAAAGTCAATCTGAGCCATTGCAACTTGTGCCTTTGTTCTCATGTGACTGCAGTTGTACCCACAGGTCAGTCACCTTTTAAGGAGGGGGTTGGGTCAGAAGTCACTGACTGACAGCCTGGGGGACAAATATGGTCACTCTGTGGATATAGTTGATTTAATTAACACAACTTTTAATTAAATTTGAATTTAAATGCCTATAAGGTACTTAAACTATCTCTTTGTTTTGCCACAGAATCTGCGACTCCTTATTGTTTCATACCACCTATTCGTACCCATCTAACCTCTGTGGATATTTGAGTTACTGAGCCTGTGATTAAAGTCTTTCAAGTAATCTATTATTAACATTCTGTGATTCACAGTGATCTTGGTAAGAGGGCTTTGGATATCCCAGTTCAGCTTGTTTATCTATAGACTCAGCCAGCAGTCCCCTTCATGGGGTAGGGTCACTCACTGTGGAGTCAGTTGTGATCCTGGAAGGAAACTGATGTTTTACTACCTTCATCTGTCATTTTTATAATGAAATGATGGACAAAGAGATGAGAAGCTGCTTGGAGAAAGCCGGGATATTTATACTTTAGAAGATGGATACACCAAGCAAGGATCATCCCACTCTCTAACATCTAAACCTGCACTTAGGATAGGGTGCAGAGCCAGTTTTTAATTTACACCAAAGCTTTGATTCCATGTCAACTTTTCTCCTTTAGAAGTTTCTCTTTACTAGTCTTATCCGTAACAAATGTGTCCTTGGTGATTTATTGGATTTCAAATATCAGCGAGCAGGTGGCAAAAGCATCTTTTAGGTCAAAGATGCTTTCTGAGTCTCTTGTAATTTCACCACACAAAAACTGTCTATTCTGTTTATCAAAAACTAAATAATAAGATTTAAGGGGAAATAATTTAATGAGACTGTTACTTTTTCTATAGATGTTATTTTACCCTTCTAATGGCAACATTATAGAATTATAGGAGTAGTGTTCTAAACATTTAAAATCATCTCATGTAACCATCTCATATAGTTCTAGCTCTTATGAAATCAAAGCGCAGACAGTATCATTCTGATTTTACACAGAAAAAAGCTGAAGCACGGAAAAGACACATGACTAGTTAAATGGTTGAAATGTGAAACTTCATGAGTTCTCACAGCTAATAGATTCAAATAAAAATTTTAGGAAAATTGAATTTACCCTGAACTCTTCCTCAAAACCAATATTTATATAAGAATCTTAATTCCTATCTTTGTGTTTTTTTCCCTTCCTGTTTGTCCTCTTGATTCAGATGTCTGCAGACTGGGGCAGCATTTGTGATAAAGTGAAAGCTGAACTGAAGATCACCAAGTTCAGTGTACAATTTTATAATAAATTACTGAAAGGATGTTCTCAGAGGAAAGGTTAAGTGTGGTGGTGTTGAGAACCACTGGCACATAAAAAACACAATAAAATCAGTGTAGCATAGAAAGAGAAGACATTCTACTGTGAACTCGACTTAATAGAATCAAATCAAATAATGTACATAGTCATACAAGCAGGATGTAAGAACTACAGTCTCTGATCAAGACATTCTTGTGTGGATAAAACCTGGCCCAAAGGGCTGGTCATGGTTTGCATTAGTAATGCTACATTTTCAGGGCAAGAAGAGATTTAAGGAGTGCATCAGCTGAAAGTGTGTGAAGTTCAAAGCCAAGAATAAGAAAACAATTAGAAACAGACATCTCCTGCTTTACCACAACTTGACCAAAGAAAAGTGAGGATGGTTTATATAAGCAACAGGGCGCCACAAGAGAAAGAAATATAGCTTTTGATAAAATATTTAGCAGAATTCAATTTTCCTAGGAAGGAGAAAATGCAGTATTTGAATGAACATGGTAGCTAAGCACCTTGAAAGTATAACAGAAGTCTTAAAGATTTGTACATAACACAGGGGTTTGTCCCTCCTGCAAATGTCTACCTGAGAGAATGGGCATGTGGAGGTAGATTGTATAGTGGAGCTTGTGGTGTGTTATGAAACTCCATTAATAACTTAAGCCCTAAGCAACAGTGAAAACTTTGATTCTGTGGAAATATTGACTGTTTAACATTATGAGAGAGTGAATTCTAAGAAATTACACAATAATAAATTGTCAGTCACTGACAGTTACTAAGAGTTATAAGTAAGGGATAAAATTCCCATTCAGAAAAAACAAATGGTTGCAAGAATAAACAGGATTCTCATTAGTGACTTTTCTAATTTATTTTCTTCTGCAGCAGCTGATCAGTTGAGAACCATTTTGTTAGGCCCTATGTCCATAGAAGGTGTTTTCAGGGCATTTCTTTTCCTGAGCTGATGTTCTGATTTTTGGTCACTGATTCATATCTAGGTTTTCTCCTGCACATTTTATCTGACTTTCCGTATTTCATTTAGAAGTGCTAGGAGGAACGGCAGGACAGGCCTGCCAGAGATCTGTTTACATGAGAGACAGAACTCCCCTTAAGGAAAGGGAGAACTGAGCAGCACGGGTTTAGCTAAGGGCCATGCTGGGTAAGTGTGGAGGGGGAGAGTGGCTCTAAATTCAAGTGTTTATTGCTCATCTGCCCAGTGACTCAACAAATGTGGATTCATATTTGAGTTCTAGGTTTAGGGAGGTGCAATCAATAAAAATGCAAACAATTGGTTTGCTAATTTCTGTGGGCTACTGAGAGCCAAAAGGGTCTACAGAGAAGCTCCAGGAGAAACAGGAGACAGCATCCTCATTGCTGACATTAGTGTCCCTGAAATGGTGTGAGTGTGTTGTGAGGGGGGATGGTTATCAGATGCAGTGGGACATGGATGAGAATAAGCTCTCTCTGCTGGCATCAGCAGCACCTTCCATGGTCAAAGACAGAGCACAAGGCTTTTGGCACAAAGACCAGCCTTGCATGATTGACAGCTATAGCAGTGGCCTTGGCAGGGTTGGCAGAAGCCCTCAGCACAGCTGCTTCTTTATCTCTGGCAGCAACAGGAATTATCATTACCATGGTTCAGAGCAGAGGGAAAAGTGAGGAAGGGGAGGGGCAGGCATGTGCCAGCTGAAACACCAGCTTTTGCCTTCCCAGAGCTATGTGGACAGAATTTCAAGGTCCTTGGCTATCTTGAAGATAAGATGTGAGCATATCCTAAGAAATTGTTTTGTTGCAACAATCTCACTGTAGTCACAGGTAGACATGGTCTAGGGGAACACAGATGATAGAACAGAGAAGAGGACAGCCTGTGTCCCCTGAGTTACATGTCTCATGTTAGGAGCAGGATTAATGAATGGGTGCTCTTCCTTGTCTGAGTACTGTCTCCCAAAGATCTGGTTTTGTTCAGAGACATTTAGTCAGTTAGCTCTCTCAGATTCAAGTGGTGAGCATTCCTTCATTTGCCTGACTACAGAGAAAAAGAAGCAAGAGAAAATAAGTTGGGAGGATGTAGAATGTGCAGTAATTCTAAACTTTGGTAGTTCAAATGAGAAGGGCTGGAGTTGCAAATAAAGATAGAAAACCAAGTCATTTAGAAGCATTGGTTTTAGGTTCATGAAGATAGCAGACAGGAGAACGGGGAGGGGAAGGTAAAGACTGGCATCAGAGAGCAGTGTATTTAGGAGAAAGTGGTCATAAGTAGAGGAAGTCAGGTAGAGAGCCAGAGAAAGGTTTGGGGAGTAAATAGAATGACACAGGTAATAATACACCAGGCAAATGGACATACAGTCTTGTATGTTCTTGTAAATTTGAATAAAGAGGAAAGAGCTCCCTAGCCTGGTAAGAAAAGCTGGTTCAAGCTGTCCACATAAGAAATATTTGAGGCTTACATGGAAATATGACAGGATACAAGAGGGAACAGGAGAAGTAGTGGCTATTGATTTAAGGAGAAATAAGCATAGGAAGGAAAGAGTGGAGTCATTGTAGGAGGTTCCAACTTAGCATGTAATAGACACTTAATGAATATTATTAGACAGAGTGTTGTTTCTAAGATATGCTTGGAAATAGCATCACCAAATGGTGTTTGCATATTACTTGTTCTTCCTTTCTCTGAGTGAGTTTTTTAAAATCTTGTTTTCAGTTTCAAAGAACTTTTTTTTTCATCACATTATGAACAGGTAAACATTTTGATTCCCCATGCTTCTCCATTTTTTATTAAGTATTGGCTGAAACAGTTCAGCTTCCTAGTTAAACAGGTATTCCAAATTAAACTTTTCTTTTTGACTTGCTACCTAGAGTTGGGAGTCCGTGGTGGCATGAAAACAGGGTGATGGAATGAGCAGGAGAGATGAACTTCATGAATTAACTGAGTTCTTCATCACTGGCCGGTCTGATTGCTCTCCTGGTTTCAACTTTTAATAGTCTAATGACTGTAGCACAATAAAGGACTTTTATAGACAGGATCACAGCAAACATAATTTTCCTGAGGACCCCATGTCCCGACTGAAAAGGGGTCTGAGTGGGCAAATGACTTAGGGGAGAGGTTAGCAAATTGTCTATGCCCATAAGAACCATACTGGATATTAATTCATAATGAAGGAAGTAGTAATATAATTGGAAAATTCATGGAGTAGAATATGCTCTAGTCCCAGCTATGCCAGGAGACCTCAAAAATGTCACCTAAATTCCCTAAGTATTGGTTTGCTCACCAGTCAGTGGAGCTGGGGTACATGAATCCTATGATTCTTGACAGCTCTAAGCAGCTAGAAGTTAGAAGGGTTAGTGGGTCTTTCATTACTGGTTATTTACTGTGACATTTAGCTTTCTTCTGAAATGTGGGTAGCCTCTAGCATGTGCTCTCAGCCAGAGATTAGGAGACATTAGGAGAGGGCAAAAGGTGGAGAGGGAGGCACTCTATTAAAAACCCTCTCTGTGGTCAGTATTCCACTGTGTACAATGGAGAGGGGGAGAAAAATGATAAATGTTTTCATATGTATTTCTTTACTTATCTGTGTGAAAGTACTTGAGAAAATTTAATAAAAACTTGTGCATATATATATATATAGTTACTGAATAGCAATTGGGGTCCTACTGCCTGCCACCGCCCTCTAGGCAAAATTCCAGAGGCAAAGGTTGGTGATACAGGAAAGGAGTCTTTATTCAAAAGCGTCACAATTTTGGAACAACAGCTTTCCACATGCATTAGTCACTTAAGCCTATCAATTAAGGCTAAACTCTCAACACCTGAGTTCTCCTAGCATTCCCTCTGTTAGTTTTTAATTATCATATTTCTATAGGGTTAGTTTACAAACTAAAACAACATATGATACAAAAGCTACACAATTTTTGAAGAATGGCAGGCTTCTGCCTCAGAGCTCATGCCCTATAGAACATCCAAAGAAGAATAATCTTGCCACCCTCTGCCAGGCCTACTTGATCCTAATCTACACCCAGAGTTTCTTCTCATCCAAAATACTATCTGTTGGGAAATGCAGGCAGCCACAGCACAATCATCCAGGCATCCTTGAGAAAGAGAGCCCAAGAGCCAGAGAGAGCCAACACCTCTCCAGGAGCCCAAGAGTGCTTCTTTTATTTAAAATCTCAAGTGACAGAAAACTCAACCCAATCTGTCTTAAAGAGAAGATGGATTATCTTAAGCAGCTGACCACAACATTTTTGGCACCAGGGACTGGTTTTGGGAAAGACAATTTTTCCATGGATATGGGTGGTGGGGAGAGGTGAGGGGTGGGGGATGGGGGAAAGACAAAAGGCAGTACAGTAGTCCCTCTCTATATCGCGGTTCACTTATCACAGCCTCACTGTATCGCGGGATTTTAAAAAATATTATATTTAATTATTTATCACGGATTTTTCACTATATCGTGGGATTTTGCGGTACTGTATAAGTATGTTGTTAAAGTTACATAGGTTTAAGAATGTAGAATATGTAGAATATGTTTAAGAACATAAGTAGTGTTTACAAAAGTGTGGAAAAGGTTAATAAGGGAGTGGGAAAGGTTAATAAGGAACTGGGAATGGTTTATAAGTGTGTGGGAAGGGTTTATAAAGCCTTAAAATATATATAAATACTAAAATAAATGTAAGGTTCCTACTTTGTGGATTTTCACCTATCATGGGGGTGGGGGCATCTAGAATGTAATACCCACGATAAGTGAGGGAATACTGTAATACAAATGAAGCTTCCCTCATTTGCTCGTCACTCACCTTCTGTAGTGTGACCCAGTTCCAAATGGACCATGGACTGGTACTAGCCCACCGCCAGCCTCAGGGGCTGGGGATAAGGGCTCAAATTATGTTACTAAGACCTGATGTGTCTCAGCCCTGCTTCTTCTGGTTTGGCTCCATTCTAAAATACACAATAGTTAGTCCAGGAGAAACTTTGAACTCTTCCTGGTCACTCAACGAAAGTCCTGGCATCCACTCAGATTGGGCTTGATTGGCTTAAGTCATGTTTCTATTCCTGAACTTATCACTGGCCAGAGGGGATAAAATACATTGATTGGCTTGAATCTTAGTCACATGTTCTAACTATGACATCATGGACCAAGCAGTGGAAAGAGTGACTTCTCAGAGGAAAGTTGGGAAACTATCATTTGAAGAAAGGTATATAGACAGATACTAGGCAGCAAAAACAACATGTCTTTCTTTGAGATTTTTCAATGTGAGGATACTTTAAGGAACAATATAGGGGTTAGAGTTTCAAAGAAAAAGATAAAGAAATGATGAACTATGAATCTGTGCTGGACAGGGAACAAAGTGAGAGAAAGAAGTGATGTTAAGGCAGAAGGTCCCAGGGAAGCTGTAGAGCAGTGGTTCTCAATCTTCCTGATACCATGACCCTTTAATACAGTTCCTCATGTGGTGACCCCCAACCATAAAATTATTTTTGTTTCTACTTCATAACTGTAATTTTGCTACTGTTATGAATCATAATGTAAATATCTGATATGCAGGATGTATTTTCATTGTTACAAATTGAACATAATTAAAGCATAGTGATTAATCACAAAAACAATATGTAATTATGTATGTGTTTTCCGGTGGTCTTAGGTGACCCCTGTGAAAGGGTCGTTTGACACCCAAAGGGGTCGCAACCCACAGGTTGAGAACTGCTGCTGTAGAGTATTGTATTAAAATTAAGAGAGCAAGCAATGTGTACCACTGGAAGTAAAACTATAAAGGAGAGGCATTCCAGTAAAAAATGTAACTGTGGAGTGTTTTAGCCTTTGCTTGTCCTGGAAATTAGTGTCTGATACCAGAGCTTCTGTTTAGATATTTTATTTTTGGCTTGTTTTGTGCAACCCTAAGGAATAGAAGTGAGAAGCTGAGGAGAGTGAACAGGGAAGGGGGGAAATAAAGCAAGAGTATGTTAGCAAATTAGTTATTACTTGGGTGCTTGATTCTGTTGGGATCTTCTAAGGAGTGTATACAGTGTGTCTCAAAATAGTCTACCTGGAGGACAAAAGGGAAAAGAATTTATCTAGTAGCTACTGTTCCCTATCTGTAAGAGTTGCCTCTTGGAATATCAACTGGTGTCTACTGAGAGATGTCACAGTGTTTCCTCAAGCATTTATCAATGAAGCCCATGGTATGTACCTGAGGGGAGGCATTGGGTCAAAGCCTGCATGGAACTGTCATACCTATGTCTAAAATCAAAGGTAAGGCCAAGTACATGTTAAGATAGTGAACCAAAGGCAACTGGTAAAAGTCAACAACTTACACTATCAATCATTCACATCTCTTATAGCTCTCATTAAGCCTACTTCATTGGTGGCTACCCACAATCTCTAGAAAACTTAATAGATGGGCTCTGGCCAGGTGGCTCAGTTGATTAAAGTGTTATCCAGTATACCAAAAGGTTGCAGGTTTGATCCCATGTCAGGGTACATACCTAAGTTGTGGGTTCTATCCTCAATCGGGGTGCTTACAGGAAGTAACCAGTCAATGTTTCTCTCTCTCTTTTCCTCTCTCTCCCTTCCTTTCTCCCTAAAATCAATGAAGATATATTCAGGTAGGAATTTTTAAAAAGCTTAATAAAGGTGGGTTGGTGGAGCAAGATGTAGTCCATGACATTACAACAAGCTCCAGTGCTGTATTACAGTATTTCCTCCAATGTCCATCTTCCTCCTGAGCCCTCCAGAGGCTGGAGTTTCATTGCTGGGGCGGGGGGTGGGGAATGGGTGGGCAGCTCACACCTTATCCCCAAAATGTTTCTGTCCTTAAGTTGCCTTAGTATTCTTGGGTTTGGTGTGCTGCAAGTAACCATTTACCATTAAAAATTGGCACGGACCATTGGACATGGATTCACCATAAAGAACCTCTTATGTTCCCTGTTCCCATTGTGCAACAGAACTCAGCTTCTCAAGGTAACCAGGGCTGATGATCTTTACCCATTCTTTGCCTATTGTTCCAGCAGTATGAGGAACCTAAATAAAGTAGATGGGAATCCTAACTTGGGATCCTTAAACGTCTTTTAGTGAAAGTGTCCCTTTCCACCCACTCCCCATCCCAATAACCAGGACATCTAATATGGCAGAATCATGTGGGGATTGGAAGCAAAAATTCCATTAGTGGATCTCTGGGAGTGATGTTGAAAGGGGAAGATTTTGTATTCATCTCTTGACTCTATGACATGTACATTGTGCATCCCTGCTATTGGGTACCCAGCACCATATGTCAACTAGTGGTTCAATACATATACTGCATCCTAGAAGATAGCACTCGAATATTGTGGGTAGTTTTTCCAGAGCCAGTGCCTTAGCTAAGCTGTTAATAGGTCTATAATAGATATATAATGAAATCATCATTATAGATCACTGAATTCAGGTGATGAGTTTCTTGGTAAAACCAGAGCATTCTGTGATCATGTGTCCATTGATTTGCCTTCTTGGCAAAAAAAAAAAAAAAAAAAAAAAAAAAGTCTTATCTGAGATAATGTGTAAGATCCCATGCTGGTAAATGTGGTGTCCTGTAAATCTTTGGGTGTGGTGCTGACAGAGGTTCTGAGGGTTGGCAGTGTGAACCCACATCCAAAATAGTGTTATTAATTTCATAAAAGTGTCTGGTTTCCTCGGGGGGTGATGCTAGTTGATGGTTTAGTGTAGTCTGCTGCTGCTGCTGGCAGTCTGGGCACTCAACCTTGGTAAGATGGAGTCAGTGCTGTCAGGCATAGCCCCTCTCCATATATGTCCATACTGCAAGCCGTGAGGCAGCTGACATCCATGGGATAAGCCACTCTATATCCTGCTTGTTGAGTGTCTCCTCCCTGGTAAGAATTAACATCAGACAATAAAGATCTACATGCCTAGTACACATTTCCTTTGGTCCATTCATATGCCTCGTCCCTAGAATTTCTTGTCTCCCATATTTCAATCCTGTTTCTTTCAGACTCTAATCAACAAAGAAGTCATTTACTGTAGTCATAATCTCAGGCCACTTCTTCCTCCATACAAAGTAAATAACCAGCTTCACTGCTTGCAGCTTCCACCCATTGATAGGACTTCCCTTTGCTACTGTCTATTAGAGTCACCCCTGAGTGTAGGTGAAATGCAGCAGCAGTCCACTTTGCACTGACAACAATGTAATGAGCTTGCTCAGGTGTAAACCAGACTGATTATTCTTCCTCCTCAGTCAATTGGTCATAGGGAACCCCTGTGAGGATGTAGGTGTGAATTCCACAAAGGTAGGTGACATGAAAATGTGGGCCTACTCACTCAAGATGCTTACTTGTGCTGCATGTACCTGGCCAGGCCCAGTCCTGAGCTTACCATTTCCATTGTGTGATATATCACTCCTGTGTTTACACATTGAATGCGGGTGTTTTGTGCTGATGCATTATGGTGGGAGCAGGAGATTTTTTGAAATATGTATACAAATTTTGTCATTACGTTAAATCACTATAAATTGAAAACCACTTTGAATTTTCTTTATGAAACTTTCATTTTCTTAACTTAGAATGTATTCTTTATCATTATTATGAAAGATAAATGCACTCTACGCAGTTTGCAAAAAATGTAATTTTATGTATCCTGCAATGTGTTTACTCAACCTTATGACGTGGAGGGTCTCATAATACCCAGATCAGGATGAGTAGCTCCAAGTGCATGAGGACCCTATAGCCTGGCAGACTCTGCTAGCCCTTTGAAGGATGGGCTTGCTCCAAAACCCTAGGGTTCTATGATTCTCCTCCTGGAGTATGCCGGAGGCTCTATCAGCATTCTTACATACCACAGCATCTTGCATTGCAGGACACCTTGGCTCATAGGCCCAAATCATGTGTTAAACTCAACAAATGTTCACAAGCAAATACATCTCTGAAACAAGCACAGATCAAGAAATAAAACATCATCATCAACTGGCACTGAATTTTAAGAGGATTTGTCAGGTAGCTTCTTATATTAAGGAAACTCAATGAGGATGCTTTCAGCAGCCCTGCTGGAGAAATCACAGAAGCTCTATAAAGCTATTTTCTACACTAATTGAATACACCAAGAGTGTAGTACTGCATTCTGAAGTTATTCCATAGTGAGAAAATGAATATAGCACAGTCCCTGTCTTAATGAAGCTTCTATTGTAATAGGCATTACAATAGGCATTAGTTTAATTATTATGCAAATAAATATAAAATTGCTTCTGCCCATGCAGATTTTCTCAGGTTCTTAGCCTTCTATCAGTTTGATTTTATCTTCCAAGCCTAATCACTTAAGGCTTTGACTGTTAACTTGTTCCATACCTCTGATTCCTTTGATCTTGGCATTCAGCTTTGATCAGCACAGTGTTTGTGCTCCTGATTTCTGATACAGTCTCTGGCTGCCCCTCCCAACTCTGGCCCCAGGACTTTCTAAAGGAAGAAACTACCAGCTCCAACCTAGGTGTCCTTGGAGCTCAATCCCCACTTCAAGCTGCTGGGCTCCTAGTGGTAGGGTGGAAGCAGCAAAAGCAGTGACATCCCAGTGACTGTCTTCACACAGGAGGGACTTCACTGCCAGAGGCTACAGACAAGTGGATTCTAGCATTTAGAGCTCAGTGGAGCAGCTGCTATGTCCCTGTGAAGTTGGTCCTGCCTCATGGTTTTGGGCAGTCCTCCTGGAAGCTTGGTCTCAAGGTGGTTTTCCCACTTCCTAAATTCTGAGACTTATCTGAAGTCCCAAATTAATCCCTTTTCTGCTCAAAATGGAACCTGCCATTTGCAATTAGAAACACAGGACCATGTGCATGGTGGGAAATCTTGGTGAGGCAGAATTATGGAATGTCAAAATTGGAAGTTGTCCTTAGACATTAGATAGACTCTCAAACTGCCCCATTCCCAGCTAGTGTTCCTAATCCATTCTAGCTCCTACAATTCATTGTCTGCAGTGCACATACGGGATTTCTTTAAAAGTTAAAACAGATCACATAACTTGTTTAAATTTTGTTTAAAATCCAAACTTCTTAACATTGCTACAAAATCTCACATGCTCTAGGCCCTGCCTACTTCTTTGACTTCCTGGCATCTGCACATGCCAAACAGAGTCCTGCCTCTTAGCTTATGTCCTTGTTCCCTCGAACTACAATTTTCATCCCAGAATCCTTGCATGGCCGACTTCTCATCATTCAAACATTAGCTCTTCAGTGTGATCTTCCCTAACCATCCTATTTTAAGAAGTCCCCCTATTGCTTGCTAGCCCATTACTCTTCTCTGGATGTTAAGAGTAAAGTGTCTTGTTTTAACAAAATTAGCATGCTCTGAACAACCTTCTGTCAAATAGAAGGAGAGACTCTTGTTTCTAATTTGTACAAAGGCACCATATGAGCTAGAAGTGACTGTGATGAGAAAGAAAGCAGGGGTAGCAGGGAATACTTGTGCAACCAGAGACAGGCTGGCCTGGTGGACCTGAATGAGGCAATTCTTGAAAGCCAGGCAAAGGAGTCTAAACCTTGTGCGTTAGTAAATGAGGAATGATGGCAGGTTATGGTCCCAGTGGGTTCAAGAGTTCTACTGCCCTCCACAGGTGCCAGGAAAAGTCCAGGAGGTTCTAAATGAGCACAAGGCTTGTGAAGCATCACCATTAAACACAAACTTCCTCTTTCTTCCATGGTACTGCTGGGCAGGGAGGGATGGGAGATAATGCACAGTGCCTGACACCTGGTAGACAATCAAGAAATACTTGTAGAGTGAATGCACGAGGCCAAACCCACATAAGCCATAACACAGGAAGTCCCTGCAGGGAGCTAGCTGACTGGGTCAGCATAGCTGTGGGGCAGACTGGCAGAAATTTCAGAGAAGGTGTGCCTGTCCCTGGGGAGATTGTTACCTCCACCATCTCCTTAGTAAACATATGGCCCCAGAAGGTAGAGTTCAACTAATAATCAGACTCCACAAGTCCTAGTAGAACTCTTTTGTTTAAAATCTCCATTTTATCCAGATGAAATCTCCTGAGGTGGGCATAGCTCATACAGAGAAAGCAAGCCAAAAATTACTGGTAAAAATGCCTCTGGGTAGAATCAACACTCCATCTTCATTTTTTTCTGTTTCTTGGCAGTTTTTATGAACATAAACCACATATTTTTATAACTGTTCTTCATTAAAATCATTGAGGGCTGAAAATGAGAAAGCAGGCTGAAGCTGACATTACTGCTGAGAGCTCTAACTTCTTGGCTTTGCCAGAAAGTCCAGGGACAGGGACTGCAGACCTGACTCCCTCTTACTTCCTTCTCTTTTTTCTCCCTCCTTCCTCCCCGCCCTTTCCTCCCCTTCTTTTCCCTCCTGCTTCCTTTCTTTTTCTTTCTTTCTCTCCTTCACCCTCTCTCCCTTCCATCTTTTGCCTTTTCTTTCCTTCACCCCCTTCAAGTTCTTTCTAAATACCACCTGTGTTACAGATATAATGTTACAAATATAACACCAACGCTGAAGACAAAGAAATCAATGAGAGTTTCCATTCTTGAATTGTATACACTTTAGCCTCTGCTTGCATTCCTTAGGGATTTGCATCAAACTCAGATTTAGGAGCAAATGATTTGGTTTGGTTTCAAGGCAGCCAGAGCTCAAATATTGCTGGGCTCCCAGTGGACTCCTAAGAGGTGATGAGTAAGGTGAGTCAGAGAGCTTGAAAGTGACCTGCTGCTCTGCATCTGTCTTGCAGGTAATTTGCAAGGTTGGGCTGACAAACATGACTGATGGAGTCTCTGCCATCATGGATGTTTTAGGAAGAATAGCTAGATATTCTGTGAAGATTGTATTTGTCAAGAGGAGACACAGCTTAAAGTCACCAGGAACATTATTTGTGCAACTGAATTGCTTGAAAGGCTGAGAAAATCATGGAAGCCTAGAACTTAGTCCTCCTCTTATTAAAAAAGGAATATTTCAGGTCTTTCAGAGAAGTAAGACAAGGCAGCTGACATTTGTTCAGCACCCACGCAATAACCGCCAAGAGCTTTCTCATACATCTTTGCCACCCACTAGCTGGGAGACAGCAGGCAATTAACCCAATATCTCAGGCAGACAACCCCTTATCTGTGACCTCGGGGGAAGAGCATGCCTGACTCAGAAGTTTGCTGTGAGAATTCAGTGAGGTGCTCGTAAAGCTCTAGCAAAGTGCCTTGCACATTGTAAACACCCAATAAGTAGCACTTGTAATTCCTATAACACCCCTCCAAGAAGGTGTCATTATCTCCATTTAAGAAATGAGGTTACATCATTAGTCAGAGTGTCACTAACATATGAAAGAGCCAGGATTCCAATTCAGGTGTCTTTAATCAAAAAGTCTATAGCCTTTCTACTGTACCTGTCAATTCTTTTTTTTTTTTTAATTTTGGTTTTTCAATTACAGTTGTCCCCTTTTCCCCTAATTTCTCTCCCCCACCCAACCCACCCAACTGTACCTGTCAATTCTTAAAAGGAATTTGCCAAATGGAATTTTCTTTCTTTCTTTTTTTTAAAGAGAATATTGAATGACATAATGAACAGTGTAGGAAACCAACTTTCTGGGGTTATTTCTTAGACTCTCAATAAGAGCAATGAGGTTAACATTAGACCATAATTCATAATTTTTGTGGGGAGCCAGGCTGCAAAGTGCAGCTTTCCAGGGAGCTAACAATGTAAATAGATGATGGGCCCCTGCACTTATTCCCACACACCTAATCCTGGTTGGTCACATAGGTGTTTTATAATATCAGTGATGGCTTAATTGTCCTGATAGTTTGGTAGGCCTCATGGCAGCAGGAGAGGTGCTTTCCTCATAATTTTTAATCCTTAGTAACTTTCTTTTCTTGAACTGGTCCTGGATGAGGTTAAAAGAAATGATTTCTCCACTCCACAGCAACCCGTCCCCAGGCTGATTCTTTGTTTTGCTTCTAGTTTTCACATCCATGGCAACAGGCTTCTCCTAGGCATTCTGAGCCCTCAGCCTTCCAAGAATCTAAGACATATTTCTGAGAGGCCCCAGTGGAGGAACAGCATTCTCTGGCCTGTCTCCTTGACCAGTTTACTCTGAATCAGAGGCTCGACCCTTTACTGGTCCCGCCCATCTTGGCCCGCCCCTCCTGGCTCCGCCTCCACCCTGGCTCCTAGTCCTTACCTTCTGGGGCTAATAGAAAAGCAGAATGAACATAGGTGCTTGGCCAACTCCTGCTCCTTTCTCACCACCAGCTTCTGCTTTAAGCTGTTTCTGACCAAAAAGAATGTCTCTTTTCCTACTGAATTATGATGAGTTTGATTAAAGTAAAAGTAACTGACTGAGCACAATATAAGTTCAAGCCACTATTGAATACATAAGGTATTTTGTTTGATCCTTGCTATACAACCTAAGAAGTGTGTAGATCAAAACTCAGGGAGGAGAAATAACTTGAGGTAGGGCTTAAACCTGATCTGACTGATTCAAAGACAATGCTCTCTTTTAAAGTAATTTACTACCTTCTCTGATTATATTTGTGGTAGTAATCATATCTATCTTCCCAATACATTTAGAAAACTATATATCTCAGGAAACTAGAGACAGAGTCTCCCTGTCCCTGGATCCTTCCAAGCAATTAGTATTCTCCGCTGTCCACACATGAGCACAAATCTATTTCTTCTTTAATAATCATGAATACTGAAAACAGGCCCCAATACCTGATAGCTATACAGTCTCCTCTCTTATTTGCCAAGGCATGCCAGTTCAATTGGTTATTTTCAGCATGGATGCATAGGGACTTCTGACTCATTGTATATTTAATCATGATGCTGGAATTTTTTTTTTTTTTCAAGTGAAGGCAACTGTTCAAGTCGAATTTTGAACTTAAGGGGATAGAAGGATAAAATGCAATTTCCAGCTTGAAATTATTTTTTAAAATTCTTACTGAGGTGGATTTTCACTCTTGGTAGATTTTGTCTTATCAGACATATAGGGCTGACAGCTCTACTCAGAGACTGTCCTAAGGCAACATTATGGAGAAGCTGCCTTCCCACTTTTGTTTCTGATTTCCTTGTTTGCTTCTACCACTTCCTCTTCTCCTTCAGGGGTCCTCAGCGCCCAGGCCTGCAGCACAGTGTGGGGTAAAGAGCCATGATGCCAGAGTGGCTAGACCTGGGTAGGATCCCAGTCCCGTCAAATACTAGCTGACTGACTAGAGAGATCTCTTATCCCACTAGGCCTTCATTTTCTCATTTATAGGATGAACATGATAAGCACATAGCTTATAGCAATGTCCAGAGACACAAAGGAGATAATGCACATAAGTGCTTTGTTAACTTAAAGAAGTTAGCAAATGTTGGTTACATATTTTCAACTTTTTATTATGTCAAGCTAACCTCCTGCCCACTTACCAAGGCTTGCTCTGCTTTCATATAAAACACAAATGTTCTCACCTCTACTTCATCCCTAGTGAAGTTTACAACTCCTCAGGTCACTTGAACTCTATAGAGACTAGAGAAAGGAACAAGAACTTTAGCCACCTTCTCTCCACCACTTGCACACCAGACCAGAGAAAGGGGGTCAGTACTACTGATGACTCCTTCCAGGAAGGGACATTGGTGCTGAGCCACCTTGTGAAAGGCTGATCATTCATTTCACTTGCAGGGAGTACCACACTTCACCAGTTGGAGGAGCGCTGCTGGCTTTTGACTTTACTTATGCAATGTTGACCTTATCTTTGTGAGGTGTGGGCCTTCCAGCTATAGTTGTCTGTATTTAGCATGTGGATCACCAAGAACCAAAGGCAAGCCAGGGTGCCAGACATGGCCAAGTCCCAGTGAAACTGACTTTGCAGATGTCCTTCACCTTTCAAAGGCCACGTCCTCTATCTCCAAACAGCCTTAATAGCCAGAGAGGCAAAGATAGTGAGGAAGGAAAGGTCCAGAGCCAATATTTGGGTGGGAAACCCTCTGAAGAGATTTATAGTTAACATGAGTATATTAAATATTCTGGAAAGTATTGCAGAGAAGAGAGTTATACTACTTTATCTGTTGCAGTACTTCCCAAAGTTATGACAATATGATCCATCCTACTTTACTTTTTCCCACATAAAGTCTAATGACATTCCACAATGTTACTAGGAAACCAGAGTAATTCAAAGAGAACTATAATTGAGAACTCAAATCTTTTGATTCAGAGTAAGAATTAACAATTTAGTAGTATCTCTTAAGTACCAAGTGCTTCACATACATTAACTCATTGACTCCTCACAATAATCCCATGAAGAAAATATTATCATTTCATTTTAATGGGTGCAGAATGTCAGGCATAGAGAGGTTAAACACTTTGCCAAGGTCACCCAGTCACTAAGTGGCAAAACTGGAAATTGAATCTAGGTAATTTGGTTCAGGTTTGTCCTTAACCAACACTATTGACAAATATTCTTATCAATAAAAGAAAATAATTAATAATACCACTTTGTAGAGTTTTCTGAGGTTCAAATGAAATAATGTAGGTTTTTCAACCCTTCGCTATGATATGGAGAACATTAGCAACACTCCGCTTATAGGGTTTGTTCAGATCAAATAACATGTCATATAGGAGAGCCTTCTGCAAACTTAAACTCTCATTATTTAGGGGAATGACATTCTATTGGTCTGTCAATCAATGATAGATTTAAAAATATATATATTGGCCCCTAAATCATTCAGTTAGGTAAGTAGCCTTGATTCCTATATATTGGGTACAGTGTGTTGTGATTTGACAACTCTAGTGCTGGCAGAATCTTATTCTAAAATTTGTCATGAATGATATAGAGGAAATTCTCCTCCTGAAAAATATTACTAATTAAGGGTTATTATTATTATTATTTTCATGGAATGTACTGTGCTTGGAAAGATATTCCATGGAGAGAGATCATGGTTATTGGGTAAAATAGTGTGTGGGCCTCACTCTCCCCTTCTTTTAGCTTCTGAAGAGAAGCATTTGTGTGTGAGGGAGGATGCCTTGCCCAGGCCCACACAGCGATCTAAGGAATTCTTATTCTACCTCGCACCCTATTTCACTCTTTGAACAGAGCTCAGCTATTGTTCCACTTACTGAATCATTTTTAAATTATCTGTTCACTTGTCTGCCTCTCCTACCAGACTTAGTACTGCATGTAGAGAATAACCGGGTTTTATTCTTCTCCCAGACCAGAGCCTAGCACAGTTTGTCTCAAGATGGAAGCACATTCAAATTGGTCTCTTGCTTTTGGGCAACCTCAATTATTTAATCTTAGTTCTATAAATTAATTTGCTTTCCCTAATCATTTTTATGAAGAAAAATGCAAGGTGCTAATTTTCACAACCTGGTAAAGTGTAAAACACCTTTCTCATGTCTTCCCTTTATCTGTGTGGCCTCTTCCAACCTCCTCTCATCAGTGTTCTCAGTGACTGCTACTGGCAGGTGAGTCTGCTGAGATGAACATTCGTGGTGTAGCATTCCTCTGAGGACCAAATGGGCTGCTAGTGTGATGTACCAGAAGCAATGTATGTAAAAACATTGTTTTCTTCCATAAAAATCAATTTCCTCTCTATTTCTTTTTATTTTAGTAGTGATTTAAATTATAAAATTGATACTTAAACATGGTTATTCTTTTAAGTGCAAAGACCTAACCATTAAAAAGTGAGTCTTCCTCCCATCCCAGTTCCCAGCCCAGTCACAGAAGATGAACACTAGCTACAGTTTCTTGTGTGATTCTCCAGAAACTTCTATGTATGTACAAGCATTTAAAATAAAAGTGGGCATATATTTTTTCATCTTACACAAGTGAATTTGTTTTATACATGTTGTTCTGCTACTCTTTTTTAAACCTAACAATCATTCTAGAAAATATTTGCATACAGCACCTTATTCTTTTAATAACCTTATAAAATTCTCTGTCAGCATTAGTCAAAATTGAACAGATATTTTAATGCACATTTAGGGTGTTTACAAATTTTTGCTATTAAATAGAATGCAGCAAAGAACATTTTTGTGCCTGCAATTTTCTACTGTTAATATTGCTGAATTGCCCTCTCACATTTCCACCTAACACATGGCCTGTGCTGGCCATTTATAACCTTTCAAACAGGAGGTACTATCTGATACTTTTCTCTTTCCCAATCTGGGAGGTAAAAATAATTATCTCATTGTAATTAACATTTCATTTCTTCAACTGTAACAATTATCCTCTCATGTTTTAAGATGGGTGTTTTTTCACTTTTTATATGTTGAATTGCTTGTTCACATTCTTTATTTTCCTATTGAGTTGTTGGTTTTCTTTCTTGTTAATATGTAAAGCTCTGCGTATTAAGAATATTCATCCTTTGTTAGGAAATGTGTTGTAAATAGTTCTTCTAATTTGTCTTTTCTCTTCTGACTCTGTGTAGGGTTTTGCTCATATAGAAGTTATACGTTTTCTATCAAGTTAAATTCATGGATACTGGTTTTTATGTCATATGTAGAATGTCACTGTTCAGGACTATATTTTTTATATTCTACATTTCCCCCACTTATTTTCCTAAACTTAAATCTTTGACCAATCAGAGGCTTATTTTTGGCAGATGAAGTGAAGTAGGAATTTAGCTTTAATTTCCAAATAGCTAGTGGTCAGCTCAACACCATTAATGTGCTTTCCTCACAAATGTGTTTGTGCTTGATTCTAGACTCTTTATTCAGTCCATTGATCTGCTTATCTAAATTACTTGAGATATTTCAGTAATATAGGGTCATTCTCCCAAGTTTATTGTACTTTTTAATGAGTTTTCTGGCTATTTCTACCTTTTGTTTTCTTTATGAATGTTAAGAATCAGTTTGCGGTTTTCATAAAAATTCCTATTAGCATTTTTATTGTGATTAAATTGCAATTACACATTAATTTAGGATGCGTTTCTATAGAAAATGTGGCTTTCCATGTATTTAAAGCTTCTTTTTGTTTTGAGCAAAGATTTCTTTCCATAGGTTTTCTTCTTATGTCTTGCATGTTTAAGTTTATTTCTACATATTTTAACTTCCAAAAAGAGATTATTTTCTTATATATTTTATCATCATTTTATATATTGACTCATCTATATTATATATATGTATATATTTTGAGTCACCACATGGTTATACCTAGTTTAAAAAGAAGGATGTGTGGGTGCCTTATTCTATGATCTCTTGCGTATTTGAACTATTCCATCTGCTGCCTTTACACTTGAGAATAAAACTGAGTTACTCATTATTTTTCAACAGTGAATATTGAAGCACCTTTGTTTTTCAACTATGTGGGTGATATTTTGGGGATGTGAGCATTAGGGATGCAGGACTTCAATGAATTCTTTTCTTATCCTTGGAGTCTGATAACTTTATTGGGTTATATCTTAAAGTTTGTTATTTTGTATTTTTTTTTTTCTAAGATGCTGTATATCACTTTAGTTCATATAGATTCTCAACTTCTTTTACTTAAATTTTTTTTTCTTTTTAGGTATTTTTGAATATTTTTTTATTCTTATTGTTTGGCTCATGTTTTTTTCTAACACCATGACTTCAAGAACTTGATGTCTTTATTAGTCTTTCTTCTACTAGCATACCAGCATTCATTGCTTTTAACTCATGATTTGTTAATATTTTTTGATTTGTATATTTTTGTTTCAGATCTGTCTTCCATGTCTTTATGTGTTTCAATTGGTATATATTTTAATACTTTGCTATCTTGAACATGAATTTTATTTTTTTATGGCTTTATTTCCTCCTTAAACTTCTCATCTTAACTTTTACTGCTCAGTATCAACTAATTATTTTGTCCCATAATCTCTTATTCTCTTCTTTTACCTCTTCCTTATGCTATTTCAAGAGCTTATATTTATTTAGTTGATATCAATGAAATATCTGAATTTTTCTCATTTTGTTAAATAATTAATTTAGGATTTTTCATCTGTATTGGAATTTGATATTTCATCTATATTGGCATTGAATGTTCTCTCTCTTCCTCTCTACCTCTGTCTCTGAAATCAATGAACATGTCCTCGGGTGCAGATCACAAAAATCCTTTCTTAGGACTTCCAGTCCAGATTGAGGCCTAGACCGACACTCTCTGTCTCCCTCCACAACTAAGAAGGACTACAGCTACTGAAAAATCAGAAATAACCAGAAGTTTCAGAAAATAAAGCTACATGGAAGTCCAACATATGAAGTTATAAACAAGGGGTACTTGTCCAGACGGGTAGAATGGGGAAAGCCGGGGTGGAGAGATCAACCAGTGCTGGAGGCGACGGGTGGCAGGACTGTGGTAAGCACAGTCGCCCATATTTAGGGGAGGCAAAAAGCACCTGGGGAGCATTCTCAGCTGCAGACCAGACCCATCAACTCGCAATTCCAATGCCAGGGAAGGCAAACCCACATTGCCTCGGACTGTGAGGCCCAGAGGATGTGGGGACAGAGGAGGAGGCTCCTGGTCTCTCAGTGGAGAGTGAACTACAGGAATCCATCTTAGACCCCTGCCCCGACATAAAGCGCCACAGTGTGGTGAGAAGGGGCACCTGGCAGTGAAGAGTGCATAGGGCTCCCCCCACTATAGATAGCATAGGAGGTGTGACAGCCCCACCCAAGAAGGAGAGGTAAAACGAAAACTGTCAGGACGGCAGGGATAATGATAGAGATCCCAATCACACAGCTCACCAGAAAGCAAATACATGAATTAATGGATGAACAGATAGATAATCTTTCTGAGGTTCAGTTCAGAGCTATAGTTATAAGACAGCTTACAGAAATAACAGCAGAACTTAATCAAGACAGGAAAGGAGTGAAGGCTAGTCCTGCTGAAATGAACAAAAACACATACAAAACTATTGGTGAGGAAAAGAAAACCAGGGATCAAATGAACAAATCGGAACATAGGGAAGGAACAAACAGTCAACCAGTGCAGAAAGAGGAAACGAAAAGTGAGGAAAATGAGGGGAAGCTCAGAAACAAACCTCTGGGACAACTATAAGAGAGCAAACATCTGAATTATAGGGTTGCCAGAAGGTGAAGAAGAAGAACTAGAAATTGAAAAATTATGTGAAAAAATAATGAATCAGAACTTCCCTAACTTGCAGAAGGAAATAGACTTACAGGTCTAGGAAACACAGAGAGTGCCAAAAAAGACTGGACCCAGGGAGAACCACACCAAGACACATTATAATCAAAATGTCAAAAATTAAAGATAAAGAGAGAATCTTAAACACAGCAAGAGAGAAGAGAATTATGTACAAAGGGGTCCCAATAAGACGATCAGCTGATTTCACAAAAGAGGCTGCAGGCAAGAAGGTACTGGCAAGAAATATTCAAAGTAATGAAAAGCAAAAACCTACAGTCATGATTACTCTATCCAGTGAAGCTGTCATTCAGAAGAGAAGGGCAGAGAAAGTGCTTCAGGACAAAGTAAAACTGAAGGAGTTCATCAGATCCAAACCACTGTTATATGAGATGTTAAAGGGACTTGTTTAGGAGAAGGAGGATCAAAACTATGAACATTAAAATGAAAACTGTATCACAGCAACCAACAACAGAAGCCAGGGAATTGAAACAAAGGCAGACTAAGTAGGCAATGAGAGTGGAAAAAGAATTAAGGGTATGGGGAACATTTTGGGGGAGGTCAGTGGGGAGGGAGAAGAGGGGAAAGGGAGGGAGATGGTACAGGAATTAAGAAGCATAGTAGGAGGGAGTGGAGTAGATAGAAAGATGTTAAGAACTATATGCACAAGCAGTGGGCATGGACTAAGGGTGGGGGGACAACTGGAGGGAGGGTTGTCACTGGGTGGAGGGTAACAAAGGGAAAAGAAATTGGGACAGCTGTAATAGCATAAACAATAAAGCATATTAAAAAAATGAGGAGACAGAGAGATATGGCCCAGAAGAAGGAAAGAATCAAGATTCCAATGTGAGAACTAAGCAATGAGGAGATAGCCAACCTAACAGATGAGGAGATAGTGAACCTAACAGGTGTAGAGTTCAAGACACTGGTGATAAAGATGCTGACAAGCTTGACAGATATACTTAAGTACAGCAAATGCATAAGGGAAGAAGTGAAGGCTATGCTAAGTGAAACAAAGGAAAATTCACACAAAACCAGTGGTGAAGGGAAGGAAACCGGGGTTCAAATCAATGATTTGGAACATAAGGAAGAATAAAATAATCAACTGGAGCAGAATGAAGAAGCAAGAATTGGAAAAAAATGAAGAAAACTTCCCAAATTTTGTGAAGGAGATGGACATACAGGTCTGGGAAGCACAGAGGGTCCTGGGTGACCTAGACTCAGAGGGGACTACACCAGGATGCATCATGATTGAGATGCCAAGGTGAAAGATAAAGACAGAGTCTTGGGAGCAGCAAGGGAGAGGTGGAGAGTTACCTACAGGGGGGTGCCTATAGGACTATCAGCTGATTTCTCAGAGGACACTTTGCAGGCAGAAAGGGACTGGCAAGCAGTATTCAATGTGATGAAAGGCAACCTACAACCAGAATTACTCTATCCAGCAAGGCTATCATTTAGAAAGAAAGGGCAGATGAAGTGCTTCCAAGACAAGGTAAAGCTAAAGGGGTTCATCATCATCAAACCATTATTATATGAAATGTCAAAGGGACCCACTTAAGAAAAACAAGATAAAAACTATGAACACTAAAATGACAACAAACTTACAACTATCAACAAATGAATCTAAAAAAGAAAAACAAAATCCAAATAAACAAACCAGAAGAGGAACAGAATCATTGGTATAGGGCTCATTTGGAGGGCTATCAGCTAGGAGGGGAAAGGGGGAGAAGTGGGAAAATGGTGCAGGGATTAAGAAGCATAATCAGTTGGTACAAAATAGACAGGGGGAAGTTAAAAGAACTTATATGCATGACCCATGGGCATGAACTAAAGGGGGTGAGATTGCTGAGGGAAGGGTTGTACTGGGCAGAGGGGAGCAAAGGGGAAAAAATTGGAACTACTTTAACAACATAATCAATAAAACATACTTATAAAACAAAACTATTTTGATTCTGACATTCAGAACCAAAGCATATCTAGACAAGTCTAACCTATCTCTTCCAGACCTATACCTGAAACAGTACCAGGGAGAGCCTGATAAGAAGAAATGGTTCTACATCCAGTGATTGATAATGATTTGACCTATGTCACAAGGTATATGAAAAATATTTCACTCTAGGTGGAATGTCTCACATGTCTTTTCTAGGAGTATAAAGAATTACATAGCATTCTTCCCACCACTCTCCGGTTCACTCTGGGCACAATTCCTTTACCCCAACCCTGTCTCTCAGCTCTACAGCAGGGATTTTGAGGGTCTTATAGACAAACTTTGAATACCCTAGAATCCTTCTCCTGGCTCACCTATTTGCCTGTGAGATTGGCTTGGGCAGCCCATCCTTTCAATATCTCCAGCCAGGCACACTGCTCAGTTCTCGGCTACCTCTCTTTGCATTTCTGTCTCTGTCTCTGTCTCTTTCTCTGTGTCTGAATCCAATTATTTTCAAATGTTTCATAGATATTTTGAAATGTATTTTATTAAAAAACTTAATGTGCTGATGTCTCTTCTACCCAGATGCCTACCCCTTGCCCTTTCTGGAAAAGAAGCCCTGCAGTCACATTAACAAACAATATAAATTCCCATCTTTCAGTCTATCAATGAAGAGAAATATTCAATCCCCAGTTTAGAAACTTGAAATTCTTCCTTTTTGCAGAAATTGGAATAAACCCTCCCATAACAATAGTTACAGGAGTAACTACAGGAGTAGTTACCTTAAATGATCAATACCTTCCTTTTTAGGTTCAGCATTGAGGGAAGCTTCATAGGCTTTGCAGTTAAATGTTTTCTTTCAAAATGTAGCAAATTCCTTTGCTCAATATATAATTTAGTACTTATTCTGCTAAATCCTTTGCCTATAGCATATTGATTAATCTTCATGATAAACCTCAGAACTAGGTTATTGTTATTCTATTTTCTATATGAAGAAAATGGAATTTAGAATGTTTCAGTCAATAAATAAATATGTACTGAGTACCATTGCATTTAGAAACATGGAAGTTATTGTTGGTTTTGATAAGAATGCTTTCATTGGAGCAAAACCTTCATTGGAGTGGGTGCAAGGAAGAAATTATTTGTAGGTAGTGACTATCGTGCTTTTGTAAAGAATTTTGCTATGAAAGGAAAGAGAGAAATGAGCTATAGTTATAGAGGAAAGTGGGATGTCAAAAGACGGTTTTTAGTAAAATAGGATAACAGCTTCTAGGATGGGAATAGTTCAAATAGACACAGAAAATAAATAAGTGGCAAGATCTGCTTAGCTGAGAGTAGAGAAGGTTTATCCTTAGTAAGAGAAAGGAGATGCAGGAAGAAGGATAGGTGTGGGAGTAGGCGGCAGTCCTTTCTTCTGACTCATTTTTTCTTAGGAAAGTAGGAAGCAAGGCCAGTAACCGAGATGAATGGGGGGGGGGAGGAGAAGGCTTGAAAAGAGTGGGAAAAGCATGAGATAGTTGGGAAAGTGAAAGGAGGCAAAGAGTGGGTCTAACTGGGTTTGTGGTTTAGCCAAACAAGTATATGAAAATGAGAGAGAGGAGAGGGGAAATTAGGAATATATGGAATGGAATAATTACTGAATGACCCAGGAATTTTTAAATGACTAATGAGTGAAAAGAGGCCATGAAAGTGGTGAGGGATCTACACTTGTAGCTGAATGGACTGAAGGTCTTGATGTCCTGATGGGGCTGAAATATTGATGGAGTTCAAGTGTTGATGGGGGCAGAGAATTGGAAAGGTAGAAAATGGGGGTCAGAGTGGGGTGGTTGAAATTGAAAAATAGAACCAGATTATGTTTCTCAAGGTCATACAGTATTATATTGCAGAACTGGGGTTCAAACCAGGTCTCCCTGTTCCTAGTGTCCAGCCCAGCACCTCTGCAAGTGCACTGAGGGCAGAGTGAGAGAGGTGTCAGCTCAGATGGGCTCTGGTGGCCTTTGTGGTATCATTCGTGCAGATGAGAACCCATGGCTTTTGAATATTTATAGCTCCACACAGGACTGCACTGTGAAATTTCTCCTCCCCTTTCCCTCCTCCTCCCACTTCCTACATAAATAGTAACTGGTTTAGATGGGCTCAGCTGCCGTCATGGAGAATATATGTTTGCTGTTGAGGGGAAACAGATCAGGCTTGCTAATGTGAAAATGTGGGATCCCTTATGGGTTTGGGGTTTAAATATCAGTTTTCTGGTGTTTTTGTCTGTGTGGTTTTTTCCATGAAACTGATTGTTATCTTCCTAGCTCCACACCTCCCTGGAGGTGGTTGGTGGGGCACCCACCCTCTTCAGATATTAACCATCCTCTACAGCAAAACCGCCACAGGTCTCATGTGGTATCATATGCAGGGCAGAGTTAAATACAAAACAGACACTGAGGCACATGAAATCCCGAGGCAGACTGATGACAGTCCAGGAATGCTGAAACTGAGGCTCCACTCTCCTACTTGACTGCTGACAGTACAAATGTTAGCTCTAGACTTCCTGACAGCTGTCCAATCACAGCATGAAGTGTTGTTTCTCTCTCTCTCCCCCTCCATCCCTCCCTCCCTACACCCACACACACACACACACACACACACACACACACACACACACGCATGCATCAGAAAGCCTGGGGGAGTGTGTGTTCAGGCTTTTTGAAAGCTGTGTGCCTAGAGACTACTACATACTGTAAATTTTAAAAGTTGTAAGAAAAATATAATTTCTAGTCCTCAGAGCATTACAATAATCCTTTAGATGAGAAATCAAAGGAATTGGATTTGCTCCTATTGTGAATTTGGGCTTTTTTGGAGTTGTGGGCTTTTGAATGGTCAGTAATTTTGTCACAGCCTGTCTTTCCCTGGGTCCGTTGGCACCCTGCCTCAGGGCCCATGTCTGTGCTGCTCTCTCTCTAATACACTCTCAGTGAGTCACAGCTTCTCCATGAAGGAGATGGAGAAGCTTGGCTTCTGTCCAAGAGGAATTTTATACCTCATATATTTCAGAGAAAAGGAGGATTCAATCAAAGATGTTAGATTTATCTAGGAAGAGAGTGGCAAAAAATAGTGTTGGTATGTGTATGAATGTGTGTGTGTGTGTGAGAGAGAGAGAGAGAGAAAGAGAAAGAGAGAGGAACAAGTGCAAACTATGAAGCAGGGAGCAGGAAGCGTATGAGAATGATTAGTAAAAGCATGAGGTGTGATTAACAGTGATCATGAAAATACCCACTCTGCAATCACTGTGCTGGTTGTTTTGTGTCATCCTTTTCTGAATGTTCATATTCTTCTTGAGTGATTATCTAAATTAATGATCAAGGATGTCATCGATATGGATTGATTTTTTTTAGGGTTGCCATTGAGTTATTGAGCCTGAATGTAATTATTATATATTTAATAACTTTCTGTACCATTTAGTTTCATTCCACTTAAAATTGCATTAGAAAGAATTCCTCATAGAGAAAAACCAATTTGGCAAAATCATTCATGAGCTGACAGTCAATACTCAACATTATGGTTACACAAGGCTTGAACTGAAAATATGTCCAACCTGCCTTGTCACCATTAACAATCTGCTCCTGGCTCAGGAAAACATACCTGACCTAAAAATAAAATGCAGAAAAGAAAATATTCTGCTTCAAGACTGAAGCATCAAATCCTGCTCAAGTTTCCAAACTGCCCTACCAAATTCAGATTTCCCAGGTCCCACAATCCAAACCCTGAATTTTATAGCTGGGCACTTGGCTAGTTGGAATAAAGACCACATTAAATTTCTGGCCAAGATGGAGGCCTAGACAGATACGCTGCATCTCCCTCCACAACTAAGAAGAAATACAAGTATCTCAAACCTAGAGACAACCAGAAGTTTGACAAAATCAAGCTGTATGGAAGTCCAACAGAGATATAAAGAAGATATACTCATCCAGACAGATAAGAAGGGCAGAGCTAGGGCAGAGAGGAAGCATTGTGGTGGTGGCAGCAGCAGGCTGGAAGAAAGCACAGTCATAAATTTTTAAAAGTAGGGAAGGACACCTGGGGAGCCCTCCCAGAACCAGACCAGACTGTGCAGCTCATCGTCCCCGCACCAGGGAAAATAAAGCCTCGTTGCTTCTGACTATGCAAACCAGTGGGGGTTGTGGCAGAGGAAGAAACTGCCAGTCTTACAGCAGAGTCCTCTTATTTAAAGGACTCCCACAGTCCTAGAAAATCCACAGACCCACCCACTCTGGGAACAACAGCCAGGGCAACAACTAGAGGAGCGCCAGTTTCATATCGGAAGCGTGAGAAGTACCTGGAAAAGGGGCGAGTGCTGAGTAAGTGGCATTGTTCCCTCTCAGACCCTTCCCCCATACACAGTGCCACAATGTAGTGAAATGGGTTGCCCTGTACTGATGAATACCTAGGCTCTACCCCATAAAATGTAACACACTTGACAGCTCTATCTAAGATGCAGAGGCAAACAAACACAGGAGCCTGTCAACATGAGGAGACAGAGAAGTATGGCCCAAAAGGGGGAATGAATCAAGGTTCCAGTAGGAGAACTAAGCAATGAGGAGATAGCCAACCTAACAGATGAAAAGTTCAAAACACTGGTGATAAAGATGCTCACAGACTTGACAGATTTGCTTAAGTATGGCAAATCATAAGGGAAGAAGTGAAGGCTATGCTAAATGAAATGAAGGAAAATCCTCACAAAACCAATGATGAAGGGAAGAAAACTTGGGTTCAGATCAATGACTTGGAACATAAGGAAGAAAAAAAAAAACAGTACAAAAGGAGGAAACAAGAACTGAAAAAAATAACAAAGCTTAGGAACCTCTGCGACAACTTTAAATGTGCAAACATCTGAACCATAAGAGTGCCAGAAGGAGAAGAGGAAGAGCAAGAAATCAAAAGCTTATGTGAAAAAATAAAGAAAAAAAAAAACAAACCCCAAATTTGGTGAAGGATATAGACATACAAGTTCAGGAAGCACAGAGAGTCCGAAAGAAACTAGACTTAGAGAGGACCACACCAAGACACATCATAATTAAAATGCCAAGGGTGAAGGATAAAGAGAGAATCTTAAAAGTGGCAAGAGAAAAGCAGAGAGTTACCTACAAAGTGGTGCCTAAAATACTCTCAGCTGATTTCTCAAAAGAAACTTTGTAGGTAAGAAGAGACTGGCAAGAAGTATTCAATGTGATGAAAAGCAAGGACCTACAACCAAGACTACTCAATCCAGCAAAGCTATCACTTAAAATGAAGGGGCAGACGAAGTGCTTCTCATACAAGGTAAAGCTAAAGAAGTTCATCATTACCAAGCCATGGATTATCAGCTAGGAGGGGGAAAGGGTGGATGGGTAAATGGTGTAGGGACTAAGAAGTATAATTGGTTGGTACAAAATAGACAAGGGGAAGTTAAGAATAATATAGGAATGGGTAAAGCCAAAGAATTTATATGCATGACCCATGGACATGAACTAAGCAGGGGGATTGCTGGAGGGGAGGAGGTTACTGGGAAGAGGGGAGCAAGGGGAAAAACAATTAGGACAACAATAACAACATAATCAATAAAATATACTTCAAAAAATAAATAAAATGCACGGACTAGTATGATGATTGCCAGAGGAAGGGGAAATGAGGTGAGGTAGAAGAGGATATACGGGATAAGGGGTTACCTGGTAACGGAAGGAGACTTGGCTTGGGGTGGTAACCACACAATAAAATATACAGATGATGTATTAGAGAACTGCATACCTGAAACCTATATAATTTTATTAACCAGTGTCACCCAAATAAATTAAATTTAAAATGCCTTCTTAGATACCTAATGTTTAATGAATTGGCTCTTTCCCAACCATTTTACCTGTTTATACATCTTATTATGTCTAGAATGTCCCACTTCTAACTGACGAACTGAGGCAAAGAGAGCGGGAAGGAAAGGGAGGGAGGAAGGAAGGAAGGCAGGCAGGAAGGAAAGGACAAAGGGAGGAAGGAAGGAAGAAAGAAAGGAAGAAAGGGAGGGAGGGAGGGAGGAAAATGTGGTGAGAACATGCAGTTGTTGAGCATTTAGTGTGTGCCAAGTAATAAAGAATGAGTCATAGGACTCAGCAAACACCTACTATGTGCAGGTAGATTCTGCCCAAGTGCTGACTGATGTTGCCCCTGCCTTTTAGGTTACAGGTCAGTTTCCATTGGGTAACTGAGTGTCACCAGCCATTACATCAGCAGGAGTGAATCAATTAAAAATTGAAACTCCATGTAAATAGTTACATAATTTATAATTTTGTGTTCTCTAATTCCAAGTCACTGTAAACATATCATGCTGTTTAGACATTCTGAGGATTCTTTTTTTTTTTTTTACAAGGTTACTTTATTTTATTTTATTTTATTTTTATTTTATTAATCTGGTTTTAGAGAGAGTGGAAAGGAGAAAGAGAGGGAGAGAAACATCAATGTGCAGTTGCCTCCCACGCACCCCCACTGGGACCTTGCGTGCAACCTAGTCATGCTCTCTGACTGGGAATTGAACCAGCGACACTTGGTTTGCAGGCCGACACTCAATCCATTGAGCCACAGCAGCCAGGGTGATTCCTGAGGATTCTTACCAAAGGAAACATCAATATGACTAAAGCCTTCACATGCACCAGGCTCATGTATGAGTTACATCCAATTCTCATATTGCTCACTATTGTTGACAATAAAAATATGAAATGGCCTACTCACATCTGGATTCTGATCATGGGCTAACTATGGAAAGTGCTTAACTGTACTTGCTTTGGAGTAGATAACTATAAACTGAGCATTAGGACAGCAAAGCCCATGAGAACTTCAAAAGACATCCTATCCTAATATTCTCACAACTCCCTTGTTTTGGTGGTTTGACTGATGCAATCTTTTACTCCAGGGCTAAGAATAAGCTAAAGAAAGTAAAAGCCAATTTGAAGAAATTTTAGAATTGGTTTAAAGGATGAGCAGTGCTTATGATAAAAGGAAGCCTTTTGTTCTTGGTCAGCCCCCTCTATTTTGTGAGACAAAATCATCATTTAGGGTTTGCCTCAGGATCACAGTGCTGGTGGCATGATGCTGATGGTGCCCTGCAAATGACCTCCTGGGATTCACATGGCTCTCATTTCCAGTGTTTGGCATCTGCCTATCTTCACCTGAGGGTTTTCTCTGATCTCCAGGCATGTTCTGTTCATAGGAATGGCAGATAGGAAATGCTGATGATTAGCTGCTTTTGAGAGCAGCCATCAACCAATAATTGAGGGAATAACTGCTCATTTGCCTCTTGTTGGGGTAACTCCAAGGCTCATATGCAAGTATTATACTGTCTTCCAGAACTCCCCAGGAGTATTAAGCTCCAGTTGACCACAGCAGTTAATTAATAATGCATTTTTTACTAGTTGCCTTCTCTTCTCCAACTCACTTTCCCACTCTCCTGCTAATGTTTCCTTGGATCACCTCCTCAATAAATTATTCACACTTATTCTTATCTCAAGGTCCAGCCCACTAACACATACATGGTCATCTTTTCTCATCACAATTTTTCTCACTTTGGTAAAACCAGGAGCCTAAATAATTGTAGGACTCTTCTCCTTGGTTATAAACCAGTATTGAAAATCTAAACACCCACAGAAATGAAGCAAGTTACATAAATAGGAGAAATGAGCTGGACAGAGATTATGCTAACCAGATGGTGCATACCCAGTCTCAGAGAGCCAGCTGCTCTTCAGCCCCAGCCAATTGTTGCCTTGTGGAGAAGTAGGCTCAATGCGGCCACCTCAAATTTTTTATGAGAATCCAGAGATCCAGATTTTGCATAGACTATCTTAATATATAAATGTTGGCCACAAATTCAGTTGCTTTTATTACATTGAACTGGCCAAATAAAACACATCTGTGAACCATATTTGGCTCAAGGGCCACCAGTTGCAATTGCTATTACAGAAATATAGCCCTTAGCTGGAAAATCGTAGCTAACATTTAAAGTAACAAGAATTGCTGCTCTTAAAATGGATTTTCACAGCCACTGTCACATTCGTTTTAAAAGGTCTTATTCTTACCCCATCCCTACATGGTTGTATCCGGCACTGCATATCTGCTCAAAAAATAAAAAATAAAATAAAAATTAAAAAGAGCCCCAAGTGGAAAGGGAAAGCTAATTATGGACTTGGCATGTGATTGTGGTCTGGATTCATATAATATTTTTGAAGCCAACTGGAAAGGAAACCACCGCCCAAATCTGTCACAACATATGCCCTCACAGTGAGTTTAAATTGGGTTGAAATGTTGTGAGTTTAATAAAATAGAACTGCCGAGATGTACATATATATCTGGGTTTAGCTGATAGCTCTTTCAGGGGCATCGTGATGTCAAATACGTTTGGCAGGTTCAATTCTCTTAGCACCCACATTTGCACTCTTCTTAGACAGGAGGTGATTGGAAGCACATGTGCTAACAGTAACTGCATAACGTGTGAAATTAAGGAGAATGTGGAGATTTCACTCTGACTTTCATGGTTCTAAGATAGGCTAACCCTTTCCAGTTGGGTGACAGGGCAGAGGGTTACATTATTTTCTTTCTTCTCTTTTTCTTTTTAATTTTAGGAAACAAGTTGAGGCTTTTAACCTGCCTTTCACTTTGGCATTTAGGAAGCAAAGTGCACAAATAAAAAGAATTGGGACCCTGAAATTCCATCTCCTCCAGTAAGAGGAGTGTTTTTTAATTCTATCTGTTGACCAGTCGCCCATTGAGAAAATGAAAAACAATGCTGTCCTACTGGCTTAAAAGAAAATAACTTTATTTTAAGAGAAAAAGACATCAAAATGAGCAGAACTCTTCAAAAGTGTCAAGGTAGTGAAAGACTAGGAAAGACTGAGGTACTGTCATAGGTTGGAGAAGACTAAGGAGACGTGACAACTAAATGAAATATGAAATCCTGTATTGGATCATGGAACTGGAACTAGACCTAAATGGAAAGAAAAACTGGTAAGATCATAATAAAGTCTGTAGTTTATTTATTAGTATTGTGCCATGGTTAATTACTTAGTTTTAATCCCTTTAACTATGGTTGAATAAAATATTAATGCAAAAAGGAGCTGAGTCAAAGATATATGGGAACTCCATGTATTATTTTTCCAAATCTTCTATAAATCTAATACTATGTATCTCAAGACTTTAAAAAGTTTTGTAAAAAGCCATAAACAAGATTCCAGTGCACAAAAAGGCTATACCAAGTAAGCAGAACTCCTTACAAAATTCTGCATCAAGAGGCTTTTGAAGGGGGAGGATCTTGGCATGCTAAGATAATACAGAATAATATTTTAGTTCCATTTCACAGACAAAGAAACTGAAGTTCAGAGAATTTTACTTGCCAAAGGTTACCCAGATAATGAGTGCATGGATAGGAAAGGTAAGTAATTCCCACTGTTAATGTTTTCTGGTCCTTAAATCTTTTATGATGGTGATTCTGAGGCACAGGAAAAATAAAAAGATAAAACTGACAGCTATAAAAGGTCAGCTATAGGTAGTACAAGTAAAAGTAGGAATTTTTTGAATGATGAAGGTGGTAATCTCAAAAATCAGTGGGTAAAGGATAGCTTATTCGGTGCTGTTAAGACAGCTGAGTCTACATTTAATTTGCATTTTCCCGATGGCTAATGATGTTGAACATCTTTTCATGTGCTTATTTGCCTTTCTTATATAATCTTCAGTGAAATGTCTTTTGCCTATTACGTAATTGGATTGTTTCTTTTTTCACTGTTTAGTTTTGAGAATTCTTTACTCTAGATATTAGTTCTTTGTTAGTTACGTGTTTTGCAAGTGTTTTCCTCCCACTCTAGCTTGTCTTTTCATCCTAACAGGATCTTTTGCAGAACAAATGTTTTAATTTTGATGAAATTAGATTTTTCAGAATTTTCTTGTGGGTCATACTTTTGGTGTCAAGTCAGAGAAACCATTGCCTAGCCCTAGAACCTAAAGATTTTACTAAACTCTCGGACTTCCGGCCAAGATGGAGGCTTAGACGGACACGCTAGGTCTCCCTCTACAACTAGAGAGGAATACAACTACTTCAAAACAAAGGATAACTAGAAATTCCAGAAAATAAAACTACACGGAAGCCCAACATATGAAGTTATAAACCAGCGGTGCTATTTGGGCAGGTAAGAGTTAAAGAGGGCACAGCTGTTTGCGGAGCGGCGGGGCGGCGAAAAATCCCGGAGGCAGTCAAGCCCCTGGCGGTGCGCGACCCCAGCGCTGGGGAGAGCGGCCACCGCATCGCCTTGAACAGTGAGGCCCAGGGGGGCGGGAGGACGGATCCCGGTCTCCTAGCTGAATAACTGTGTGAATCCATCTTGGACCCCCGCCCCCAAAGAAAGAAAGCACCACAGGGCTGCGAAATAGGTCACAGACAGGCGCCGGTCGCTGACTTGTGACGCGTACACAGGCACTGCCCCCGACAGCCGGCCCAAGAAAACAAAACGCATCTGTCAAAATGTGGCAGACAACTATAGAAATCCCGGTGACACAGCTCACCAGGCAACAGATAGAGAACCTGACAGATGAACAGATAAGAAACCTGTCAGAGGCTCAGTTCTGGGCCATTGTTATCAGGTGGCTTACAGAATTCACAAAAGAGCAGGAAAAAGATAAGAAAGAAGCGAAAAACTTTCATAACGAAAGGAACAAAACCGCATACGAGACAGATGGTGAGGTTCATTTCAACAAACTGGAATATGGAGAAGGAACAAGCAGTCAACCAATGCAGCGAGAGGAAATGGGAAGCAACAATGAGAGGATCAGAAACCTCTGGGACAGCTATAAAAGGCCCAACATAAGAATCATTGGTTTGCCAGAGAATGAGGAAGATGAACTAGAACTTGAAAAATTGAGTGAAAATATAATAAAGGAGAACTTCCCAGACTTGGGGAAGGGAATAGACTTGCAGGTCCAGGAAGCAAGGAGAGTTCCCAAGAGACTGGACCCAGGGAGAACCACTCCAAGACACATTATAATCAAAATGTCAAAAATTAAAGATAAAGAGAGAATCTTAAAAGCAGCAAGAGAGAAGAAAAGAATTATGTACAAAGGGGTCCCAATTAGACTATCAGTTGACTTCTCAAGGGAAACCCTACAGGCAAGAAGGGACTGGCAAGAAATATTCAAAGTAATGAAAATCCAAAACCTACAACCACGAGTACTCTATCCAGCGAAATTGTCATTCAGAATAGAAGGACAGAGAAAGTGTTTCCAGGACAAAATAAAACTGAAAGAGTTCATTAGATCCAAACCACTGTTATATGAGATGTTAAAGGGACTGGTTTAAAAAACAGAAGCTAGGGAGATGAAACAAAGGCAAACTAAATAGGCAACGAGAGTGGAAAAGGAACTGTGGGTACGGGAAGCATATTGGGGGGAGGTCAACAGGGAGGGGGAATGGGGAAAGGGAGGGAGATGATATAGGAATTGGGGATCAAGGTAGGAGGGAATGGAATAGACGGAGAGAGGTTGGGAGGAACTGTATGCACAACTAATGGACATAATCTAAAAGGGGGGGACAACTGGAGGGAGGGGGGCCACCGGGTGGAGGGGAGCAGAGGGAAGGGAAATTGGCACAAATGTAATATTTTAATCAATAAAACACATTAAATCTGAAAAAAAAAGTAAAATAAAATTCAAACCTTTAAACCATTAAAAAAAAAAAAAGATTTTACTAAACTCTCAAATATCCAACAGGAAGTTAGGTGGTATGTGTGTGTGTGTGTGTGTGCAAAGTAAAGTCCCATCAGGTGGTAAGATGAGGAACAGTGGGGGAAAAAAGAGGCAGAGCTGCCAGGAGAACCAATATCCCCCAAGAACTCACACAGGCCTTGAAATTGGAAGCAGGTGGGGCATGTTCAAGGCGTTTTTATTCATTTATCACTTACGGACCATTGACTTTACTCAGGTGAAACTCTAATCCTTTGGACTACATGAGGATGAAACTGTTAAGCTGTACCTGTAAACTAGGGGAGCTCAACAATATGGTGACCTCTTCACACTCTAAAAGAACAGAGCAACTTGACCCAGGTTGCACCCAGAAATGTTTAAGTCAAGAAACTCACCCACCCTGTCTCTTGATTCAGATATTTTCACTATAAAAGAATAGACTCTGGGACTTCTTTTGTTGCTCATGGGTAAAATATATGGCAAATATTATTTGGCCTGCATGTATAGAAGAAAATGTACTCTTCCCTATTAATCATCAAGATGTCTATTTTTTAAAAATAATTTATTTTTTTATTTGTTTGTTTACTTATTTTTTATTTTTAGAGAGAGGGGAAAGGAGAAAGAGAGGGAGAGAAACATCTCTGTGTGGTTGCCTTTCATTCACGCCCCCAGCTGGGGACCCGACATGCAACCTAGTCATGTGCCCTGACTGGGAATCAAACCAGCAACACTGGGCTCGCAGGCCGATACTCAATCCACTGAGCCACAGCAGCCAGGGCCAAGATGACTATTTTTAACTTAGAACAAAATGATTAGATCTGATGAAAAATTTGTATGGTCAGGATAAATTTACTTAGATTATCCATTTACTATTTTATTTGTATATTGTTTCTTCAAGAGTCATTCCAATGTTTCAAGTAAGCATGACTTGGGTATCTGTCCAACCCTAGCCCACTGGGAGCAAGTTGCCTTTCTTCATTACTTTAGATGATCTGGCTCAACCTACTTTTCCAGTGTGCTGATGAGTCCTATGAACCTGAGTCCCATTGATGGTGAGCTGACACAGGCCAAAGGTTAAAAAGTTGCCCAAGAAAGCCACCTTCTGGATCTTTGCTCTTTTTGAACAGAAAGTGACCTTTGATTTCCTGCTGTTTGCAGCCCTTTCTTAAGTTCATCAGATTTATCACTTTCTCTAACAAGCCCAACATTACTTGATAAATCACATATTTCAAACAACAAATTAATAAAGAATAAAGAGATTTTACTAATTGAATTAGTAAATTAAACATTATAATATAGTTGTTTTCAATATTTTGATTGAACAGGAGTGTTAGGGTGGACAGACTCAATCTTCTGGAATTTATTTAAAAGTTTTAATTATCTTGCTTCAGGGTTAAGTATGCATTGTAATTCCCAGCCCTTGTTCCTTGTGGAGTGACCAAATTTAAAGGGAAATATCAGCTGGCACAGGCCCTGTAGAAGTACTCTGTGGTAAAACCTGAAACTGCCACTTTTGTCTGAATCCTGCCATAAAGGAAAAGAACATCTTCTCTTAGGAAGAAACTCAAGAAAGAGGGCTAATAAAGGCCCGTGTGATGACCAGTGTAACAGGAAGAGGTTTCTTTTTCTTATTAATATATCTTTAAAATATATTTTCTTTTTCTTATAAGTATATTTTATTTATTATATTGTTACAGTAGTTCCAATTTTTTCCGTTTGCTCCACTCTGCCCAGCACCCCCCTCCCCCAACAATCCCCCCTCCCCAAGTCCATCCTCATGGGTCATACATACAAGCTCTCCTGCCTCACCCTTTTATATATTCTTCTTCTTCTTCTTTTTAAATTAATTAATTAGTTAATTAATTAATTATTTTAACAATAAAAAATAACAATCCCTCCCTCTCAGACTTAAGACCATTTATAATCTTATAAAGGACAATGGGCAAAGGTCTCGAGCTCCTCTAGCTGCTTCAAGCTGGACATGGTCGTCGTCCTACGTACCCTTGGGTCCAGAAATCCCTAATAAGAGTGGGGGTGTGGAGACGGGGGTGGCCTTCCCACATGGGGAAGGATCATGCACACTCCAGGTCAGTTGGCTGTCCATGGACAACAGCATGCTTGATTTAACAGGCTGGCATCCTTGTTGTATTCTGGAGGCAACAGATTTGACAACAGGGTTAAAAGACATCATTCAATCCATAACCACTAGATGACAAAAGGCAGGGATTAATTTTTCAATGTCCCACATTAGGGAAAAGAAGGGCTTCTTTGGAGGAAGGTGTGCCAGGTACATCTCACCTGTTCAGAACCCTTTTGCCCATTATACTTAGTTTGGGCTGAGGGAAATATTTTAGGATTCCTCCCCTCTCAGACCTCTGGGCTCTTTCTGTCCAAGCCATTAGGATAGAAAAGAGAAACCAGTTTTAAAGTGAAGCCCACAGACCACCCCATTCTTCACCAACCCAGCCACTTACTTCAGCCAAACCATTGAGTCTCAGGAGGCAGCAATGCAGACAGGATTAAGTGAGGCCTACAGGTACAGACAATCACTCAGGCAATGAGATAGTAGGCTTATGCCCTTTGAAAACAGAAAACATATGTTAATTTATGTAACATAACCCACATACATGTCTCTAAATCTTTAGGACTGTCTTATCGGAAAGACATCCAGTTGCAAGGCATTTGACATTCTTCTTGCCTGTAAATTAAACATCTTTGATAATACCACAGACATAGTTTAATTTTCAAATCAAAACAAACTTTAAATGAAGGTAAACTTTAAAGATGGTTAGCTGCACTAGTTTATAGTCTACCACTGAGCATTGTGATTTTCCTTGAATCATGATTTATCTCCCTAATGTTACAGAAACAGAGGAGTCCAAAAATCCCTGGAGTTTGAGGCTGGGGGATGGGGAGAAGGAAGAAGCTTTCAGAATGCATCCACATGCCTGAGGCTGATGGCTGGTGTCTTTCATTACGTAAAATTGCTTGGATGCTTCCAAGGCCTCAGGTGGATAGGAGGAGTCTTGAACCAGGTGATGGTATGGAAAGCACACAGAGCCTATGTGGGGTTCTGTGAATGGTCAGAACTATTGGCAACACCCACTGCGTCAGAGGACGCAGTCAGGAATATATAGGCAGCTGCGAACACTTCAGGGGGGACATGTTCTGGGGCTGTCTCCCTCGCTGGTGGGTGTTCGCAGAGGTGCTCTGGAGAAGGAGAGGAGATCCACACGGTTTCCAGAAAGAAGACAGTTTGCAAGGAGGCTGAGAATCCAGGTGGTCCTGCATTGAGAGCTGGAGGGCACCACAGCACAGAAAGGACCTCCCCAATCAGATTGAGTGATTGGCAGCTGCTGGTAAAGCTGAACTGTGCCTAGGAAGTAGGAAAACGGTGTTTCTGACCTCCCTAAAACTGGCTAGGTTTGGTAGAGGGGAGGCAAGGATATGTGTAACTGTTAAATAAACAATTTTCTTTACAATCAACTATAATATTCAGAGTTCTAATTCTGGCGGCGGGCAATCGGACCCCTAACTAAAGAGCCCATGGGTTTGTTTTCAAGTGGAACAGCGCAGGGGTTCTGTAACACTAAGATTACCCTCCTTGTCATTAAAGGGACTGCATTAAGTCCATTTTTAATTTATCCTGTTCATTTGCATAAACACAACAAGAGCAGCAAATGATCACTTATGATCTTTAGTTCTGCTTTGCTGGAACTTACCCAAAGAACATTTAGGGTGACCTTCAGTCTGCCCTTCAGCACACAGAAGCAGAACCACATACCTGGCATTCAGCCTTGCCTGTAAACACCTGTCTTTTCCAGGTCCTTCTGGTTTTCCATTGTGCCTTAAGGTCCCTTCTAGCTATTTTTCAGGAAAACAACCTTCATTCTTCCCTGGAAAGATTGTCATGGACCGCACATCCAACCAAGGTACAAGGCCTTTTTTCTCGTGGGCTTTTATTACTTTCAAAAGTCAATTCCAGTTCCTCATTGCTTTTTGGTAACAACCAGAGCCCAAGCATATCTCCTTTAGGCATGACATTCCAAAGTCTTAGTCAAAAAAACCCTCTATTAACAACTGGTCTTATTAGTTTTATGCAAAGAAACTTATGTCATTACTTACTTCTTTAGAATGCCAAACTCTGGAGGGATCATAGGGAGAAAAATATACAATGTGAAGGAAAATCCTTGTCCTTCTAATATTCACTGAACTTGCATTTCCATTCTTTATATTTTCATTTTTTCCCCCACTAAAAGTTTTTTGTTTGTTTGTTTTTCCATTACAGTTGTCCCACTTTTTTCCCCCTCTTTCTTCCCTGCACCCTGCCCCTCCTTCTCCCACGGTCTGTCCCCACCCAGTTGTCCATGTCCATAGGTCATTTATACATGTTCTTTGACTAGACCCTTCCTCTTCTTACCCCTTTCTCTCCCTCCCATCTCCCCCTTTGTTACTGTTAGTTTATTCCTTGTTTACATACCTCTGGTTCAATTTTGCTCATTTGTTTGTGTTGTTCATTAGTTTCCCATAATAGGTGATAGCATAAGGTATTTTTCTTTCGTTGCGTGGCTTATTTCGCTAAGTATAATTTTCTCTAGTTCCATCCATGTTGTTGCAAATGGTAGAAGTTCCTTCTTTTCTTCAGTACTTATTCATTGTCATTTTTCCCCTTTGTACTCATGTTCCTCTCTGTCTCTCAGTATTTTTTCATCTTCTTAAAGCAGACCCTTTAGCATCTTTTGCAATGCTGGTTTCGTGGAGATGTATTCTTTTAGCCTTCTTTTGTCTTGGAAACTCCTTATTTCACCTTCCATTTTGAATGAGAGTCTTGCTGGGTAGAGTATTCTTGGTTGTAGGCCTTTGCTTTTCATTGCTTGGAATATTTTTTGCCATTCCCTTCTGGCTTGTAGTGTTTCTGCTGAGAAATCTGATGATAGCCTTATTGGAGCTCCCTTCTACATTATTAGTTGTTTCTCTCTTGCTGCTTTTAGGATTCTCTCTTTGTCTTTGAATGTTGCCATTTTAATTATGATGTGTCTTGAAGTGGGCCTGTTGGGGTTCATCTTCATTTGGACCCTCTGTGCTTCCTGGACTTATGTGACTCTTTCTGTCCTCATGTTAGGGAAGTTTTCTGTCATTAGTTTTTCAAAGAAGTTTTCTATCCCTTGCTCTTCTTCTTCTCCTTCTGGAATTTCTATGACACAGATATTATTACGTTTCATGTTGTCCTGCAGCTGTCTTAGAACCTCTTCATTCTTGTTCAGTCTTTTTTCATTTTGTTGCACTGTCTGGGAGTTTTTGTCTATATTGTCTTCCAGCTCGCTGATCCGATCTTCTGCTTCATCTAGCCTGCTTTTAATTCCTTCTACTGTGTTCTTCATTTCAGAGATCGTATTCTTCATTTCCTCCTGGCTCTTATTGATAGTTTCTATGTCCTTTTTCATGCTGGTGTAATTCTCAGTAAGTTCCTTGTAGTTTTTCTGGAGTTTCTTGTAGTTTCCCTGGAGTTCTTTGTAGTTTCTGCTGAGCTCATTGAGCTTCTTCACAATCCATACTTTCAATTCCATATCTGATAGTTGGCTCCCCGCTATTTCATTTATCACTTTTTCTGAGGATTCTACCTTTCCTTTCGATGGGGGGTTGTTTCTCTGTCGCCCCATTTTTGTGACTCCTATTGTTTGTTGCTGCTTCTTAGAATGATCTGCATTTCCTGGATCTGCCCCTGGTGGCATCAAATCCTGTACGAGTCTGGGTCTAGGCAGCCTGTTGGAGACTTCCAGGGATCTACTGCCTTTGTCTGACTTTTTTAGTTGTTAATCTATTCAGTCTGTGATTAGCTGTCAGGCTTACGGACTGAGTGTGGGGCAGCTTATTTCCTGTAGGCTGGGCTTTTGCTTTCCTTAAGGCTGGCGCCACTTCTGGGGGGGGGATAGTATGCCTGCAGTACTGGGGATGAGTCAGCACTGGGATCCGGTAGGCTGCTTCCCCTGTTCTCTCTTCAAAGCCACCACACCAAATTCTCCCCAAGCATCTCTAGTCCTCTCTGCCTTCCCTCCGCTCGAGCCCAGGGTAAGTGGGGCCAAAATATTTTCATATGTGATCTGCTTAAGAGCTCTTTTTCTCCAGCTGTTTCTCTCCAGCTAGCAAGAAACTCTGTGGCTTTTCGCTTTTCACAGATGGATACTATTTTACTCTCCACTCTGTTGCTGTAGGCTGGGAAGCTCAGCTCGGGGTTTAGACCCTGCCCTTCTCAGGGGGAATCCCTTGGCCACTGAGCTGCCTCTCAGTCCCTTCAGCTGTCACCCATGTGAGCCCAGCCAGCCCTTCTGCGTCTCCGCACTCCCTACTGGTCACGTTGTGATGTAGCGGCATTTTCTGTCTCTCCGTGGTTATAAGACTTCTCTCCAGCTAGTGTTCGGTTGGTTATTCCAGATGATTTCTCCAAAATTAAGTTATAAATCCAGACTAGTTCTGGGAGGAGGTTAGTGTAGCTTCCACTTACTCTTCCGCCATCTTGTTTCTCTAAAATATATTTTCAATTAGGGCTGCCTTCCCTAGCTTCTGGTCCTCACATCCATTGAACACCATCAGCAGCAGTGTACTAGAGTCATTGTGCTCTTCATTGCTGTACATGCACAGTAAAAAGAAAATGCCAGTTTATCTTAAGAATGGCATTGATGAACCGGTAAAAATGATTAAAATAATTTAATCTTTGATTACCCATCTTTTTATTATTTTGTGTTATAAAATGAGAAATAAACATAAAAGAATTCTGTTGTACACCAGAATATAATAGTTGTCTCAAGATAAAGCACTTGTGTAATTATTTGAAGAGTGGACAAAACTGGCATTTTTTCCTGAAATACCATTTTCACTGGAAGAATGACTGGTAGACAAACTATACTTATTCAGACTTGGGTATTTTCTCAAAATAAACTAAATGAGTTTGTCATTTTAAGGAAAATAATTGATAGCACACATTGCCAGTGATAAAATTTTGAACTTTCAAGCAAAAATTAGAAACTCCTATCTTTTACCATGAGCTTGACAGCTTCCCAAAGTTTAAAGACTTTTCTGATGAGATTGGTGGTGATATTGACAAATGAAAGTTTTATATCTTGTATAGTGAAATATATTAACACTTTGAATGTCTACAAACTCAGTGAATTAATATTTTCCAAATGATCCATGCATGATGTTAAAAAACCATATGTGATAGAAGATCAATTGATTTTTTATTATTGTTTATGTTGTTACAGTTGTCCCAAGTTTTCACTTTTCACATCCCTCCTCTCAGCCCACCCCCGCTTCCATAGTCAGTCCCTGCAATGTTGTCTCTGTCCATATATGTTCTTTGAATAATCCCTTCACCTTCTTTCAAAGTCCCCACCTTCCTCTTACCACTGTCAGTCTATTCCATGATTCTATGCCTCTGAATCTATTTTGCTCATTAGTTTATTTTGTTCCTTAGATTCCTCTCATACGTGAGATCATATGATATTTGTCTTTCACCGCTGGCTTATTTCACTTAGTATAATACTCTCCAGTTCCATCCATGCAGTCGCAAAAGGTGGGAATTTCTCCTTTTTTCTATTGCATAATATTCCATTGTGTAAATGTACACAGTTTTTTAATCCACTCATCTACTGATGGGCACTTAGGCTGTTTCCAACTCTTGACTATTGTAAATAGTGCTGCTATGAGCATAGGGGTGCATAAGTTCTTTTAATTGGTGTTTTGGGATTCTTAGGGTGTATACCCAGCAGTGGAATCTCTGTGTCAAAAGTGGTTCTAATTTTAATTTTTTGAGGAAATTTCATACTGTTTCCCACAGTGGCTGCACCAGCCTGCATTCCCATCAGCAATGCACTTGGGTTCCCTTTTATCCACGTTCTTGCCAGCACTTGCTGTTTGTTGATTTATTAATGAAAGCCATTTTGGCTGATGTGAAGCAATATCTCATTGTGGTTTTAATTTGTATCTCTCTGATGGCTAGTGATGTTGAGCATTTTTTCATACGTCTATGGACCATCTGTCTGTCTTTGGAGAAGTGTCTGTTCAGGTCCTTTTTTCACTGTGTGGTTGCCTCTCACTTGCGCCCCCAACTGGGAACCTGACGTGCAACCTAGTAATGTGCTCTGACTGGGAATCGAACCAGCGACACTTGGCTCACAGGCCGACGCTCAATCCACTGAGCCACAGCAGCCAGGGCTTCCTTTGCCCATTTTTTAATTGGATTGTTTGTCTATCTGGTATTGAGTCATATGAGTTCTTTATATATTACAGAGATCAAATCCTTGTCCAATGTATTATTGGCAAATATGTTCTCCTGTAGAGGTGGTTCCATTTTCATTTTGATGATGGTTTCTTTAGATGTGCAGGAGCTTTTTAATTTCAGGTAGTTCCATTTGTTTCTTTTTCCTTTAAGTACCTTGCCCTGGGAGATGTATTGGCCAAAATATTGCTACATGAGATATCTGAAATTTTACTGCCTATATTTTCTGCTAAGATTTTTATGGTATTATGACTTATGTTTAAGTGATAAAAGATCCATTTTAAAATGGAAGGTTTACCAGTAAATTTTAATATAGCAGGGTAGGAAAATTTCATTGATATGGTTAAGATTCCACACTACAACTAAGCTTTAAGAAGCTACCCCTTATTGAGTACTCCCTTTTACAATTTGAGGCCAATTTTCTTCATGTACTTTAACCAAAATAACATTTCACAATCAATTGAATGCAGAACCAGATACAGGAATTTAGTTTCCTCTATGAAACAAGACATTCAAGGGATTTCCAAAATTAAAAAAAAATAACGACAATTTTTCACTAACGATCTGTTTTACAAAATGGAATTATTTTGTAGTGTTTATTAATATTTTTAAATAAATTAATAAACATTTTTAAATTTCTTGCTCTAATTTATTTTTATTTTTAAGTATATTTTATTGATTATGTTGTTACAGTCATCCCAATTTTTTCCCTTTTGCTCCCATCTGCCCATACCCCCTTTCCCCCATCAATCTCACCCCCCTTAGTTCATGTCCATGGGTTGTGCATGTATGTTCTTTGGCTCCACTATTTCCTATATTATTCTTAACTTCCCCCTGTCTATTTTGTACCAAACAATTATACTTATTCGCTGCACCATTTCCCCATTTCTTTCCCTTCCCCCTCCCAGCTGGTAACCCTCCAAATGATCCCTATATCTATGATTCAGTTCCTATTCTGGCTTTCTTATTTGGATTTTGTTTTTCTTTTTTAGATTCAGTTGTTGATAGTTGTCAGCTTGTTGTCATTTTAGTATTCATAATTTTGATCTTGTTTTTCTTAAGTGTCCCTTTGACATTTCATGTAATAATAGTTTGGTGATGAGTTCCTTAAGCTTTACCTTGTCTGGGAAGTACTTCTGCCCTTCCATTCTAAATGATAGCTTTGTTGGATAGAGTAATCTTGGTGGTAGGTCCTTGCTTTTCATCACATTGAATACTTCTTGCCAGCCCCTTCTTGCCTGCAAAGTTTCTTTTGAGAAATCAGCTGAGAGTCTTATTGGAACCCCTTTGTAGGTAAATCTCTTCTTTCTCTTGCTCCTTTTAAGATTCTGTCTTTATCTTGAACATTTGGCATTTTAATTATGATGTGTCTTGGTGTGGTCCTCTTTGGGTCTAGCTTATTTGGGACTCTCTGTGCTTCCTGGACTTGTATGTCTATTTCCTTCACCAAATTTGGGAAGTTTTCCTTCATTGTTTTTTCACATAAACTTTCAATTTCTTGCTCTTCTTCTTCTCCTTCTGACACCCCTATGATTTGGACATTGGCACCTTTAAAGTTGTCCTAGAGGTTCCTAAGCCTCTCCTCATTTTTTTCAGTTCTTGTTTTCTCATTCTGTACTGGTTGACTAATTTTTTTCCTTTCTTATATTCCAAATTGTTGTGAGCCAAGTGTGAGTACCAAACGGTCAGAGACAACCAAATTAGAATTTAAAGAGCCTTTATTAGCTGGGCAGCGACTACCCACTCTCACACTATGCAGGGATTCAAGTGAGTAGCCCCGAGCCTCAGTAGAAAACTGCTTATATAGTATAAACCTATATCATAGGTTGCTAGCTGGGGTAGTAGCACAACACAACTGTTGTGAAGAAGGGGTGGGGCTAAGGGTATCTATGCTTGGCTAATGCATGCAACCGCAAAGCTAACATTCTGCACTTGTTTGGGGACAACTGTTACTATGGGAGTTTGCGCAATACATTCAACTAACATTCTGTACCTGCTTGGGGGCAACTGTCACCTTGGGGGTTTTTGCAAAAATTTTCTACTCTTGTTCAAGCTCCAGCACACAAATCATTGATTTGAACCCTGGTTTCCTTCCCTTCACCATTGGATTTGTGTGGGTTTTCCTTGGTTTCACTAGCATAACCTTCAATTCTTCCCTTACACATTTGCCGTACTCAAGCATATCTGTCAAGGTTGTGAGCATCTTATCACTGGTATTTTGAATTCTGCGTCTGTGAGGCTGGCTATCTTCTCGTCACTTAGTTCTCCCACTGGAACCTTGATTTGTTCCCCCTTTTAGGCCATATTTCTCTGTCTTCTCATCTTGACAGGCTTCCTTGTTGTTTGCCTCTGTGTCTTAGGTAGAACTGTCACTAAAATTTCCTGCTTTATTTTTTAGTACAATAAAATATAGCTATATATAACCTACATAAAAGATTTTGGAGGTCCTCGATAATTTTAAGGACGTAAAAAGAGATCTCAAGACTAAAAGTTTGGGAACTATTGCTCTAAATTCTCTCTATAACTTTTAGGAAAAAATAATATATTTTCTCTATGGATTGATTTGCAATTTGTTAATTCTTTTTTTCCCCCCTTGGTTGTGACAATAAGCAAGCTGGTGTTTGCCTACTTTTCAGACAAAGGAAGAAGGAGCAAGGGCTGCTGGCCTTTGGTGCTCTGCCTGAGGACCTGGAACAGTGGCCTTAGACCAAACCCAATTTAGGAGGAGTCTCCCCACAGAGACCTCACACATTTGCTTGGTTTGATGTGTGTGTTCTAATAGCATAATATGTATCTTCTCAATAAATATATTAATTCAATAAAAAGTTATTCAGCACCTACAAAGTGGAAAACACAGTGCTTTTAAGAATACATGTCAAGTAATATATGGCCATAATAGTACAGTCAATTGAAAGAAACAAAAACTAATAGCAAACTTGTATGTGGCGTCAGGATTTTTCTGATTAAATCTTCATAAGTAAGCTATTTTAGAATAAGTTCCATTTATCAGAGAAGAAAATTGAGATTTAGGGATGATTAGCATTAGAGTAAGCTACAGAGCTGGGAGAAGAACCCAAATGCATTTGATATAAAAGTCTGGACTTTCAACTGTCACTGAAAATGATATTGAAAATACTATAATAGAGTTCAAACAGAGTGAAGGGAAAAGACTAATTATAAGAGGGAAAACTTGGCATTGAGCTGGACCTTAAGAAAAAGTAGATCTTCCTCTAGAGGTTTTCTGGAAGTGAATTCCAGGAGAGGTTACTGCTTGAGCAAAGGCCCATAGCCACTAGATGTCTGGCACATTGGGGATATTGTGACTTGAGATTGGAAAAATAGATAGAACAAAACTAGAGGAAGATTTAAAGGACAGGTTGTAGATTTAAGACTTTGTTCTAGGAGCGTGGCAGCCTTAAAGGATTTTGCAAAGGGAAGTGCCATGCTCCAAGCAGTGCCATAGGGAGAAAACAACATGCACACTTAGACATCTTCATTTGCTTAGCCACAGAAAGCTCAAGGGCTGTAACTCTCCAAAGGCTTCCTAATGATTTAATTTGCAACAGGTCAGAACTTCTGCCCATTTGGCATTAGGGTGTTGTGTATGACTTTGTTTTGACAAACTTTGGCCATGATTCCCTAACGTGAAGCAGAGCCCAGGTCATGACTCCCTCAGCAGCAGGAAGTGCCCTGCCAACTGTCAAACCAGGTTCTCAAAGATAATCCTCCTTTCTTCCCCAACCTCCTTCTCTCTTGTCTTCTCCCTTCAAGTGGTGGGTGTTAACCTATTGAAACCTTCTTTGAATACTTGCAGAAAGATGATTTTTAACCATTGGGGGTCTCAAGTAAGCCTTAGCAGGTCCAGTAATCAAGAAGCAGGGACTCATGTCATTCACCTGAAATCACTCAAGCTGTCACCTACAACCCCCAGAGAGAGCCAAGAATCTCTATTTGGAAATCTTCTAGGAGGTTGCTAAGTGAGAGACTACTATTTTTCAACATTCCAAAGTGTGCATATATCCTGATAATATTGGGATGGCTTGTGATAATAAAAAGCACATGAAATAATAATATTTAAAAATAAAAACAAATTGCAAATGCAATTCTTCAAAAATAAAAAAATAAATGTGCCAGCACACCTGTTAATCTTTGTAGAGACTAGAGAGGAGAGGTGGTGAAGTACAATTTAAATTATAAACCATTTTTAAAAATCACAGTTTCAGAAAGCCTTCTCATGCATGGTCCACATGCACAAACCAGTTTCTAAAAACCCCAACTGGAGTAAACTGAAGCACCCAGTATTTGGGGAAGATTGTAGTGTGGGGAAGTCCATAACTGTGTAACAGTTGGACTAATTTAAGCATTGTTTTTTTTATTCTTAACCCTTTTTTAAAAAAAGTTGTGTTTAACATCCCAAGGAAGCTAACAAAAAAGTTAAAAAATCTTTTTCCCAGGTGGAAGTAATTGAAGCAAAAAGACAATAAAGTTCTTAGCTCTTGTATGAGAAGACAAGCATCTTTTCCCTTATGACAGATAGCTCTGATATGTGCAAAGAGAAGACAGGCCAGGAAGAATGATGGGAAATTCTGAAGTGATTACAAACCACATTGCATGAGCAAAATGCATCCATTTAGGAAGAATTTATTTTTGCAGACATTTACTTGAACTCTAAAACAATTTGGATCTCTTGAAAGCAGTTCTCTTAATTAAAATGTTTTTATTTTTCTAAGGAAAAAGCACTCATAGACATGGACGACAGTGTGGTGATTGCAGGGGGGAGGGGGTATAAGGCTACTAAACGGTAATGGAAAAAATACAATAAAGATTAAATAAAGTACACACAAAGATTTTTTTCTTTTAATTTTTAAAAATTTAAATAGATTTTGTATCATCACCAAATCATTTAATGCACATGTACTCATATCATGTTTTTCTCATTGAATAGTTTTTAATTATGTTATCAACTGGAAATTACTGGATTCCATCTCTCACAGTATAATGTCTGTGACTGCAAGCACAAGTGATTTTCAAGTTTAAGCTGAATTTTTAAAGTGATTTTACTTTATCTTTCAAGATTTTTGTTTTGTTGTTTATAGACCTCTGAGTAAAGATAATATAACTGAACTAGAAAGATTGCTTGATTTTAAAAAATTGCTGTGGCATTGAGTAAACATGCTTCCGTTCTGATTTTGTCTTTAGCATGAAGGTGGTTTGCAGATGGCTAACTGAGAAATCTTGTCAGATGTCATGAATGTGGCGACCTGAGAAATCAAAGCTCACACAAGAAGGTCCTGATGATACAAAGGACACTCCTTCCTATTTGTTTGTCTGTATTGGTGTGTCCAGTAGAAGTTTACATATGGTCAGCAGTGTGGAAAGCATAACACCATGTTGAGACTAGTGAATACCAGACCAGGAGGAAAGAATGGGAGTACCTGGAATCCATCTTCAGGAAACTTGGAACATCTCCCAGAAACATGTCCAGGAAACTTGAAAGTGATGGCTTTTCTTTATAATGGATTATGTGAACATCACATTTTGTGGTCCCTGGGACTGTTGGTTTGTTATAACTTGTTCAGTGACCACAACTTTGCGTGTATCATCCATCCTCTCAGAATCCCTCTGTCTTGTTATTTTGGGATAAGGTTCAACAGCCTTGGTCAAATATTTAAACCCTTTCATAATTAAGTCCCCATTAGCAACTCCAGCAGTATGAATGCTGGAATGCTGAGCACTGAAGGATGAATACAATTGTATAAGGCAAAAATGGTGAAAGAAAAAAAAATGCAGATACAAGGCAGAAGAAGGCAAAAATATGAAAACTTTAAAAGGCAAAGTGTGTTTGGAGAATGGCACATTAAACATTGTGACTGAAAAAATATATATGGAAGGACTTGGGAAAGATGAATTCTCAAAGAGAGGTAGGATGTGTAACATAGGGTCTTGTGAGCCATGTTGATGAGGTTGAATTTTATTTCTGTAGCCATTGGAGTAAGCAGCAAAGATTTTTACAAGGAAAAACATTATCATTAATGCTAAATTTTAGAAAGGTGACTGGCAATAGATGGATGTCCTGATCAAAATTGTTAGAAAGGGCTAGATAATCTCCCAAGGTCCTCTTAAATACTGTAATACCACAAAAACATTTTACATTTGTTAGGAATTACAGAGATTACCAAGTGGTCCAAGACATCATGGTGAAAATATTTAGAAATCTGGCAAACTCCTCTTTCTCTATATGTTGTTTCCAAAGAAGATAATCTTTAATTCTCTCTTCCAACCAATTTATTCTTCTTGGGGGAAAAAAAAAAGTCCAAAATGTTTATAAAAATGCACTCCACTCATTTTTTTTTTCTTTTAGAAGAGATGGTTTCTTAGTACCTAAGTGAGCCAAATTTTAATCCACAGGAATTTTCTTAGAAAAGAGGTTCTGCCAAAATGTTCTTCCAATATAATTCTTCTGGGAATCTGTGGTAGGTGAATGTAAGTTGTTATAGTCATAGAATGTAAGAGAGAAAGGAGAACATTAAACACACTAAGTACTCAATAGTAAATATCTATTATAAAGTATATGGGACTTTTTTAGTGCACGTGGAAAATTAACAGCTAGTCAAAAAAGCATCAGGACCTCAGAGCTTACGTAATCCATATTTCAGTATTTTATCAGGTCCTTATTCATTGATGGGGATTCTTAAAAACATTCCATATGTATTTTTGAGGACTGTGTGGGACAGTATAGCTATACTGGTGAACACAGACACAGTACCTGCCCTCATGGAGCTTACATCTAAAATCAGGATACAAAAAAATAAGAAATTACAATATGACATAATAATTGTAGTGTGAAAGTGCTTTGATTGAAGAAGCACAAGGTATCAAGAGATAATACAGAGTAAGTTTGGAGGACAGGAAACAACTTTGAATAAATTGTAACTAAGCAGACATCTAAAGCATAAGCAGAACCTGGCCCAGCAAAATAAGTGGTCAGGGAGGAAGAGTGCATGCTAGTGTGAGCTGAATTTAGGTAAAGACCCAGAATCAAAAGATAATTACATTCTGGAAACCAAGTAGTCCACTCCAGCTGGAAATTATGTATTCACTGTGTGTGTGCTGAGGGTTAGGGTGGGAAGCAGGTGGGACGAGGGAGTATCTATCGATGAACCTGGAGAGGTGAGTAAGTAGGGGTCAGATTCTACCAAGTCTTATAATACATACTTTTAACAGAATTGGGGAGTTATCCTGAGTGCACTGGAGAGCAATTGACTGCTTTTAAGCAAAGGAATGATCATGATCACATTTGAATCTCAGAAAGACCACTCTGACCATGAAGTGGAGAATGAATTGATAGATATGAGAAAGTTGCCTAGCACAGAAGGATGTGATAATCCTCAGGAGAGGGGATGAAAGCCTAGACAAGAAGAGGGGAAATGGAAGCAGACATGGATTTAAGAGGTATTTACAAGAGAATGCAGATAAAACTTGGAAATTGTTGTTCAGAGTGAGGGGGAAAGGGAGATAAGCTTAATTTCCAGGTTTCTGGCAGGGCTAGTGGTTAATGACTGCACTGAGAGAGGGCACTTAGATAAAGGGGAGCAGGAGAAGACAAGGAGTTCAGTTTTGTTTCTGTGTGTCTGATGACATTCAGACAGAGAGGTATATGTACCAGTGTTAGAAACAAGGACATAGTGACTCTCAAACCAGTGAAAAGTCATTAGTAACAAAGGGCAAATGTAATTAAAGGGTCTTAAGGGCGAATGTAATTAGAGGGTCTCTGAGAAGGGAGCTGACATCACTGGCATATCTACAAACCACAGAAGGGGCATTTAGATAACCGTGTTAGATTGTAACTCCGGAGTAACCAGTAATGGAGAAACGGGGAAGAAGGAGCGGGGAGGGGGAGCTAATTGCGTTAGGGCGGGGAAGCTAATCGCTCTCACTTTAGGGCAAGAAAGATAATCACTTTAGGGTGGCAATTTTAGGGTGGAGAAGATAATCACTTTAGGGTGGCAATTTCAGGGTGGAAAAGATAATCACTTTAGGGTGGCAATTTCAGGGTAGGGAAGCTAAGACTATAAAACCAGTTTCCTTTGTCTACTTGGCGCGCACATTCTCCTGGCTGTGAGGGTGCGCCCGGCTCTGCAGACTCGTGAATAAAGGCCTCGTTTTACTGCTCAAGTCCTGTGTCCCAGTTTTTATTGTGAGCGTTTCTCACACCAGGAATTCTGGTTGAAATTTGAGTATTATTAGCATATAGATTGGTCATGGGAGACAATGCATGTAAAGCATGTAAGGAATGCTTGAATCTTCTAGGTAGTGGAACTCTGAAGCATTCATGAGTACTACTTAAAATTGGAAGAATTGCCCCATTTCTCAGTCCCTTTTACCACATCCCTGCAATGCACAAGTCTATTCCATCCTATATCAAGGATCCTAAGAGTATTCACGTCTTTCATTTTACATAGTATCCTCTGTCCCCTCTCAAAAAAAAAAATTACTGATTTTTAAGCAATTACATATTTTTTCTTTTTATCGATTCCAGAGAGAAGGGAAGGGAGGGAAAAAGAGTGGGACAGAAATATCAATGTGAGAGAGGAACATCGGTTACCTCTTGCACATACCCCAACTAGGGACTGAACCTGAAACCCAGCCATGTGCCTTGACCAGAATCAAATCCACAACCTTTTGGTTTGTGGGACAACAACCAACCAACTGAGGCCCAGTATGAAGCAATTGCCATATATTTCACACTATAAGATGCACCTGACCATAAGATGCACCTAGGTTTAGAGGAAGAAAACAAGAAAAAAAATTCTGAACCAAATGGTGTTCTAAAATATTTAATGAAATATAAGAGAATGATATTTCAACCATGTAAAGTGAACAGCAGTCAACAGCGGTATTAAGAACCATCATCACTGTCATTAACAAATGAGAGACTTTAAGGTTCAAGTACCCTTTTAGTTTTCTGGGGACCCCAAGAACTCATCATCACTAGTGTCAGAATTTATGAAGTTAAGTTGCTCACAATCACTGATATCACTTTCTTTGCTATCTTCATACTGACCAGATGCCCTGAGATTCAGCAGTAAAGTGGGACATATAAGCATCCTCAGGGTTTTTGCGTGGGCCCACGGCTTCCTCTTCTAATAGCTGTCGCCACCACTGACAGGTCAGGTAATACACATCACAGTCTGTGATGCAATATTCACTCCATTAAGACAAACAGGCATTTTCCCTTTACTTTTGGGGGAAAAAAAGTGTGTTTTATGAAGCAAAAAATACAGTACTTTAATACACTTGTAGCTTACTTTGATTTGTGGTCTGAAGAAAGCTATACACATTTTGGGGAAATTATCTACTTCATAAAAACATAGGATCCAAAAGAGCAAACTCCAGCAGAGTATAATCAGGGCATTTGCATTCAGGCAAAATAACTGAGCTATATTTTAAGAGGAATTATTTGGGTCATCTGATATTTAATTTAAACTGTGTCCTTCCTACTCTCTTTTTAATTAATTCATCTTTTAGTCTGCCCTGAAATGGTCAGAACTTATTTAGAATCCCTTGTTCCCAAAGATCAAATTGCTTTTCTAAAGTACATTTGGTTTCTAAAACTTGGCATCTCTCGGCTTCTGGTGTCAGTACAAAGAGCACATACATATTCCAACAATCCACAGATTGTTGTTAGTGAAAGGCATCAGTGCTTGGCCTTTGAGAGGAAGGGCACAGCACATTTCTTCATAGGAGGAAGTGTTGGAGCTATTATTACTTTCAAGACATCCTTGGTCTGAGCATTCAGAAAGGCACAACTCAGGCTCTGTGGCCATTCAAAGGAGGAGGTTGTGAAAATGGGTCCCCTGGTGACACTTTGATTGCCAGCATTTCCCTCTCATCTACCCTGCAGCAGAGGGTTCCTAGACCCGGGTTTGTTAACCTTGACCTCTCCTATTACCATGGAAATGCAACACTGCCAAGGGAACTTCCTCTGTGATTATCATTCAGAGTATAAAAAATAGAATAGAAAATAGAATAGGAAAACATTGCCCATTTCATCTTGCCATTTGGCCTTTTTCTTTAGACCAAAGAACACCCCCAGGATTTTTTTTTGAAAGTATGATGTGGCAGTTATCAGACTTCTACTCTGTGTAGTGATCATGTTTGAGGAGGTACAGTTCACTTGCAGGACAGTATTAAGCTACTTGAAATAATTATGATATCCTTAATACCGTAAACTTCCTGGAACTGTGGACAAAGTATACAGCATGTGTGTGCATGACACTTAAAAAGGGTCTATTGCTTTCCTCATAAATTCTAATATCTAAATATCTAATATCTAAAAATAAAAATTTGTCTTGGTCCAATTCCTTAATTTAATTTATCAGCAAAATGAAGCCAAAAGAGATTATGTCTTTTTCTCACTTCAGCTCTTCTTTCTGCTCATTTTTCTTTTCCTCTTAGTCCTTTCTAACCCTCTTCATCCTTTTTCTTTTTGTCCTCCTAAAGTGACAAAACTGTATACTTCGAATTTTCTGTTGGTTTGAGTTAATGTTAAACAAGAGTGGAAGAGTTCCACACGAGAGGCACAGTGGATGAAGAATGAGAATGCAGTTGGAAGAGTGCCTAGGCTCACAGCAAAGATTAGCAGGAAGTAGGCAAATTATCTCAGAAACACTGGGGTTTCGGTCATCAATTAATGCAGGGGCCTGGCAACCCAGCAGTCAAGACCTGGTATGTTCCTACTATGTGTTTCCCAGTCTACATGTTGCCTTGGCAATTGCATCTTCCCCTCTATCTGCAGGAATGGAGCAGATCAGCAGTGGCTGAGTTCCAGTGCTTCCAAACTTATAGGGACAAGAGAATTGACAATTCTAGGAGTTCCTTCCTGAATTAGACTCTGTCTTCAGGAAAGTAGAAAAGACTTAGTGTACTTTACTCATTTTAGTAAGGTGACCACAGTGTGTTTTTATTTGTAATGTTTTATCATGTTCTGCTCTTTGTTCTATACCTTGAAGCCCCAAGGGCACACTAATACAGAAAATGCACCCCACGGGTGTTGAGGTGAGAACCAGTAAGTCTAAGTGGTGGCTCCAATACTGCTGGTCTTGGACAAGTCCCAGAGCATCTTTAGCTCTTGTTTTCCTCATGTGCAGAATGGCAACCACATTAATGCTTACTTCAAGGGACGACTAAAAGAGTTTAATAAATGAAGGTGAATAATGTGTCTGATATGGGGTCTAGGACACAGTATTGGTTTCCTATGGCCTCTCAACCAGCTCCTGGCTCTGTACCAACAACACAGGCTGGCCCAGAAAATAGAAAATGCTGGAGGAAATTTTTTTTGTACTATTTGTTCCATACTAAAGAATTAAAAAATATGTATTCAAGCCTCATTTGCTCTTTGTTTTTGTTGTTGTTGAGTTTCTTAGGTGAATATGATTGAGTGGGTCTGGCAAGAGATATGGTGTCATACCATTCACAGTTGAAAAGCACTTTAGGACTTTAGGGAATGTTGTAAGGAAGAATTTTGCAACATTTTCTGACTTGTCAACTCCTTTTATAGTACAATATTGCACCCCCGCTTTGAAATTTTAACAATTATTTTATCATTTTTACAATACATATTAAGAAGTTATTTAAAATTAAACAGCCATATTTTAGATCTATGTTAGAAATTTTAAGCTAGGTGCTGAGAATATGGGTATTTATTATACTACTACATATATTTTGTATTTCTGATATTTTTCATAAGAAAATACCTAAACTATGAACAATAAAATGGCAATAAATATGTATCTATTGACAGTTGAATCTAAAAAAAACAAAATAAAAAAACCTAAGCAAACAAGAAGAACAGAGACAGAATTATGGATATGGAGAGGGTTTTGATGGTTGCCAGATAGGAGGAGGATATAGGGGAATGGGGGAATAGGCAAGAGAAGAAGCTGGGAGGAGGATATAGGGAAATGGGGGAATAGGCAAGAGAATTAAGAAGCACAAATACGTAGTTACAGAATAGCCATGGGGGTGTACAGTACAGTATAGGAAATGGAGTAGCCAAAGAACTTATAGGTATGACCCATGGACATGAACAATGGTGTAGGGATTGTCTGAGGGAATGGGGGGTGCTGGGTGGAAGGGACACAGGGAGACAATTGGGACAACTGTAATAGCATAATCAATAAAAGATAATTAAAAAAAGAAGAAAATATTATGCCAATATTTTATTTTTACATTCTAATTCTTATTTTAATAAAATAAAAATTCAATATTTTAATTTATCAAGAGATAAACATTCTAATTTATTTTAACATAATTCTATAAAAAATATTACAGACAAATAATTATTTTTGTGTGTGTGTGTTTATATCCATGAGGGAAATTGGTGTAGTTTTCATTTCTTGTGATGTAGTGTCTGATTTTGCAAATAAAATTTAACATGACTTTATAGCATATTTGACTTTGGGACTAGAAATATTTTATTTTATTTTATATTATTTTCATGTTTTTATTTTTTAATTTTATTTTTTTTTTCAATTACAGTTGTCCCTTTTTTCCCCCATTGTTCCCCCCCAGCCCACCCCTTCTCCTACAATCATAACTCTCCCCGTTGTCTATGTTCATGAGTCATTTATAAACGTTCCTTCACTAAACCCTTAACTTACTTCTCCCTTTTCTCCCCCTCCCCCCTCCCCCTATTGACTGTTATTCTGCTCCTTGTCCTATTTAGTTCATTTGTTTATGTTGTATTTTAGTTTCCTGTATTAGGTGATATCATGTGATATTTTTCTTTCTTTGCGTGGCTTATTTCACTAAGCATAATTCTCTCTAGTTCCATCCATGTTGTCGCAAATGGCAGGAGTTCCTTCTTTCTCTCTGCTGCACAGTATTCCATTATGTAAATGTACCACAGTTTTTAGATCCACTCATCTACAGATGGGCACTTAGGTTGTTTCCAGCACTTAGCTATTGTAAACAGTATTGCTATGAACGTAGGGGTGCATGAGTTTTTTTGAACTAGGGTTTTAGGATTTTGGGGGTATAATCTTAGCAGTGGAATCACTGGTTCAAAAGGCAGTTCCATTTTTAATTTTTTGAGGTAATTCCATACTATTTTCCATAGTGGCTGCATCAGTCTCCATTCCCACCAACAGTGCAGTAGGGTTCCCATTTCTCCACATCCTCACCAGCACTTGTTTATTGATTTGTTGATGATGGACGTTCTGACTGGTGTAAAGTGGTATCTTGTTGTGGTTTTTATTTGCATCTCTCTGATGGCTAGTGATGATGAGCATTTTTTCACGTGTCTATGGACCTTTTGTATGTCCTCTTCAGAAAAGTGTTTGTTCAGGTCCTTTGCCCACTTTTTAATTGGGTTGTCTGTTTTCTTGATGCTGAGTCATATAAGCTCTTTATATATTTTAGAGAGCAGTTCCCTGTCTGAGATATCATTGGCAAATATGTTTTTCCATATGGTTGGTTTCCTTTTCATCTTGCTAATGTTTTCTTTTGCTGAGCAGAAACTCTTTAGTTTGATGTAGTCCCATTTGTTTATTCTTTCCTTTATTTCTCTTGCCTTAGGAGATATATCCATGAAAATGTTGCCACGTGGCATATCTGAAATATTCCTGCCTATGTTTTCCTCTTGGACTTTTATGGTGTCATAGCTTACATTTAAGTCTTTGATCCATCTTGAGTTTATTCTCTTGTGTGGTGTAAGTTGGTGGTCTAGTTTCCATTTTTTGCATGTCCCTGTCCAGTTCTTTCAGCACCATTTGTTGAAGAGGCTCTTCTCACTCCATTTTATGTTTCTTCCTCCTTTATCAAATATTAGTTGACTACATATTCCTGGATTTATTTCTAGACTCTGTATTCTGTTCCATTGATCTATATGTTTGTTCTTTTGCCAGTACCAGACTGTTTTGATCACAGTGGCTTTGTAGTATTGTTTGATGTCTGGTATTGTGATTCCTCCTGCTGTTCTTCTGTCTCAAGATTGTTTTTGCTATTCGGGGTCTTTTTTGGTTCCATATGAATTTTTGGAGTATTTGTTCTAGGTCAGTGAAATATGTCATTGGTATTTTAATAAGGATTGCATTAAATCTATAAATTGCTTTGGGTAGTATGGCCATTTTGATAATGTTGATTCTTTCCATCTAAGAACATGACATTTGCTTCCATTTATTTGTATCTTCCTTAATTTCTTTCTTCAGTGTTATGTAATTTTCAGAGTACAGGTCTTTTATCTCTTTGGTTAAGTTTACTCCTAGGTACTTTATTTTTCTTGTTGCTATAGTAAATGGTATTTTCTTTTTTGTTTTTGTCTCTGATATTTTATTGTTGGTGTACAGAAATGCCTTAGATTTTTGTATATTATTTTGTACCCTGTTATTTTGCCAAATTCACTTATATAGAGTAGGCTTTTAGTGGAGTTTATAGGGTTTTCTATGTATGTTATCATGTTATGTACATATAATGATAGTTTTACTTGCTCTTTTAGCCCTGGCTGGTTTGGCTCAGTGGATTGAGCGTCGGCCTGCGAGCTAAGTGTCGCTGGTTCGATCTTCCAGTCAGGGCACATCAGAGAAGGAAAACTCTGACTCCAAAAAACCTCCGCTGCCTTGTGGCATACCTCTTCAGGGGAAAGGCTAAGGGAGTAAACTCCGACAGAAAATCCGGAGCCAGAGTCCCTAAGGCGGTTTGACGTTGTAGTCAACACCGGCAACTCCTGCGGCGCACCTGAAGCCAAGCTGTATTGACTCCGTCTTTCCCTTGGACCCTTCAGCTGCGAAGAGAGGGGGGGTCTGCTGCATGGGCAACAGCAGACCCTCCATATCACCCTGCCCAGGCTCTGTAGCTTCAGCTTCACTGGAGAGGACACTCCAGCGTCATTGCAAGATGTCGATTCAACACGGGAGGAGACAGATACCGTGTCACTCCCGAGTTGGACTGCACAGCCATTCTCGGCAGTGCAGATAGACTCTTAAGAAGCTACACCATCGTCTCTCGAGACGGACGGCTGCCGACGACTTCCTCTTTCCCAATTTGGATGCCTTTCATTTTTTTTTTTCTTGTCTGATTGCTATGGCTAGGACTTCCAACACTATGGTGAATAGGAATGGAGAGAGTGACAGCCTTGTCTTGTTCCTTATTTCATGGGGAATTCTTTCAGTTTTTGTCCATTGAGTATGATGTTAGCTTCAGGTTTCTCATATATAGCTTTGATTATGTTAAAGTATGCTCCCTCTATTCCCATTTTGCTGAGTTTTTTAATCATAAATGGGTGTTGTACTTTATCAAATGCTTTTCCTGCATCTATCGATATGATCATGTGATTTTTGTCTTTCATTTTGTTTAGGTGATGTATTATATTTATTGATTTGCGAATATTAAACTATCCTTGCATCCCTGAGATGAATCTCACTTGATCGTGGTGTATGATCTTTTTGATGTATTGCTGGATCCTGTTTTCCAGTATTTTGTTGAGGATTTTAGCATCTATGTTCATCAGTGATATTGGCCTGTAGTTTTCTTTCTTTGTTGTTTCTTGACCTGGTTTTGGAATTAGGGTAATACTGGCTTCATAGAAAGAGTTTGGGATTTTTTCCTCTTCTTGGATTTTTTGGAATAGTTTGAGGAGGATAGGAGTTAGTTCTTCCCTGAATGTTTTGTAGAATTCGCCCGTGAAGCCATCCGGTCCAAGGCTTTTGTGTGCCAGGAGATTTTTGATTACTGTTTCAACTTCCTTCTTTGTTATTGGTCTGTTGAGACTTTCCACTTCTTCTTGATTCAGTTTTGGAAGATTATATGTTTCTAGAAATTTGTCCATTTCTTCTAGGTTGTCGAATTTCTTGCCATACAGTTTTTTTATTTTTTTGTAGTAATTTCTTACAATCCTTTGTATTTCTGTGGTATCAGTTGTGATTTCTCCTTTTTTATTTCTGATTTTGTTTATTTGGGTCTTCTCTCTATTTTTCTTGATGAGCCTGGATAAAGATTTTTCGATTTTGTTTATTTTTTGAAAGAACCAGCTCCTAGTTTTGTTGATTTTTTGAATTGTTTGTTTAGTCTCTATGTCATTTAATTCTGCTCTGATCTTGATGATTTTTTTTCTTCTTCTTGCCCTAGGCTTTTTTTTTGTTGTTGTTGTTCTAGTTCTTGTAACTTTAGGGTTAGATTTTTTATTTGAGATTCTTCTATCCTTTTCAGATATGCCTGTATTGCTATGAACTTCCCTCTTAGGACTGCTTTTGCTGTGTCCCCTAGGTTTTGGGCTGTTGTGTGTTCATTGTCATTAGTTTCCAGAAATTTCTTAATTTCTTCTTTGATGTCATTGTTAACCCATTCATTATTTAATTGCATGATATTCATTCTCCATGAGTTTGGATGTCTTTGATTTTTTTCTCTGAGGTTGATTTTTAGTTTCAAGGCATTATGGTCTGAAAAGATGCTTGATATGATTTCAATTTTCTTGAATTTGTTGAGGCTTGTTTTGTGTCCTATCATGTAATCTATCTTTGAAAATGTTCCATGTGCATTTGAAAAGAATGTATATTTTGCTTCTTTGGGGTGAAAAGTTCTATATATATATCAGTTAAGTCCATGTGGCTTATTGTGTTGTTCAGTGCCTGTATATCCTTGGTGTTTCTTTGCTTTGAAGATCTGTCTGTTGTTGATAATGAAGTGTTAAAATCCCCTACTATGAGTGTGTTGCTGTTAATATCCTTCTTGTGATCTTCTAGTATTTTCTTTATGTATTTGGGTGCTCCTGTGTTGGGTGCATATATGTTTATTAGTGTTATATATTCTTCATGGACTGTTCCTTTAAGTATTATGAAATGTCCTTCTTTGTCTCTTTTTATTGCCCTTGCTTTGAAATCTGTTTTGTCGGATATGAGTACTGCTACCCCCCATTTTTTTCATGTCTATTTGCTTGGAATGCATTTTTATATCCCTTTATTTTCAATCTGTGTAAATCTTTTGTTTTGAGGTGTGTTTCTTGTAGACAGCAAATATGTGGGTCCTGTTTTCTTATCCATTCGACTATCATATGTCTTTTGATTGGAGCATTTAATCCATTTGCATTTAAGGTTTTTATTGACATGTATTTATTCATTTCTCTTTGTACCTGTGTTCCTCTCCTCTTTTTTTTCTTCTATTTCTTAAATCATTTCCTTTAGCATCTCTTGCAATGCTGGTTTGGTGGAGATGTATTCTTTTAGTCTTCCTTTGTCTGAGAAACTCCTTATTTCACCTTCCATTTTGAATGAGAGCCTTACTGGGTAGAGTATTCTTGGTTGTAGGCCATTGTTTTTCATTGCTTGAAATATTTTTGGCCATTTTCTTCTGGCTTGTAATGTTTCTGTTGAGAAATCGGTTGATATCCTTATCAGAACTCCCTTGTATGCTATTTGCTGTTTTTCTCTTGCTGCTTTTAGGATTCTCTTTGTCTTTGAATGTTGCCATTTTAATTATGATGTGCCCTGGAGTGGGTTTTTTTGGGTTCATCTTCATTGGGACTGTCTGTGTTTCTTGAACTTGCATAACTTCTTCTCTTATCAGGTTGGGAAAATTTTCTGTCATTACTTCCTTTATTAGCTTTTCTATTCCTCATTCCTCTTCTTCTCCCTCTTTTATTCCAATGATCCAGTTATTATTTTTCCTCATACTATCTTGTAATTCCCTTACATCTTCTTTGTACTTTTTCAATCTTTTTTCATTTTGTTGTATTGTCTGGGAATTTTTTTCTATATTGTCCTCTAACTCACTGATCCAATCATCTGCTTCGTTTAGCCTGTTTTTGATTGGTTCTACTGTGGTTTTCAGTTCAGAGATTGTATTCTTCATTTCTTCCTGGTTCTTGTTAATAGTGTCTATGTCCTTTTTTATGCTGGTGTAGTTTTCCATAAGTTCCTTGTAATTTTCTTGGAGCTGTTGATAACTTCCTTGGAGGTTATCATAGTTGTTTTTGAGGTTGTCGAATATATTGAGCTTCTTCACCACCATTGTTTTGAATTTCATATCTGACATTTGGGCTATATCTATTCCATCTACCTCTCTGGGGATTCCTCTTTTTTTTTTCATTTGGAGGTTGTTTCTGCGTCTTATCATGTTGGATTCTTCTTGTTTGTTTTTGTTTTTTGGATTTGTCTGCTTTGACTTCCCACCTTTGTGGTATGAGATTCTTTATAGGAGATCTGTAGGTTTCAGTGGTGCAGTCTTTTTGATCTCCTCAGCCTGATGTTCTTGGGTTACCCTTTATGTTGTCTGTTCAAGCTGTCTGTTTATATTTCACATGCTCTTTGGTAGTATCTTCCTTCTGGCTAGTTGATTGAGAGTCACTCTGTCCACTTTGTCTTGAGTTCTTTTGTGGAGATACTGTTAAAAACATAGACACACAGCCCAGGCAGGAGACCCACACCCTCAAAAATATCTCCCACCCTCTATGACGCTATCGTCAGCCAACAAGCCAGTATTAATATAAACATAGAGATGTTAGAGCTTTTATACCTAGGAAGAATATATAAGAGTTGTTTTTAGGGAGGAGAAATATGATTTTTGAGAGAGGGGATGATAGATTAATAATAGTAGTGTTGAGACTATGCAAGACAGTTGGTAATATTTACTTTGTGTGTTAATAATAATAAAAGAAAAAGAGGGCAGAATGCAGTATATAGTAAGAAAGTGGAATTGTATAGTATTAGGTTTATATAGTAATTATAGTCTATTCATTTAGTGTTAAAGGGAGGCTAAACAAAACAGACAAAAATAAACAAAAATTAAAGAGTAAGGATGAGAAGGAGAGATGGTATGAAACAAATTAAAGAGGTAGTTTAAAAACATTTTTTTAAATAAAAGTAAAAATTAAAATTAAAATAAAAAATAAATTTAAAAAAGTAAAATGAAATAAAATACAAATAACTAAAATAGAAATAAAAATTTAAAAAATACAAAAAGAAAGTGTTAACTGAGTTCAGCTTTTGTGTCGTCTTTTTTTTCTGTATCCACAGCTGGTCTAATGAGGTGGGCCAGAGGTTTCTGATCTTTGCAGCAGCATTGTGCGCCTGTGTGCGGTGTTGGTCACGCACCCTGGTTATTCCCGCACACCCGGGTTATTCCCGTGTACCCGCGGTGGCCAGTGCATTCACTTGGTGCCTGTTGGAGCCAGCCAGCGTGCTCATGCACGCACAAGGTGGCCTGCGCGCTAGCCTCAGGCCTGCAGAGCCGTGACCCGGGAGTCGGTCTCTTGCCCTTTTGGGCAGGGCCCCGGACACTTGTGCACAGTGGAAATGAGTGTCTGTGAGTCCCCATTGCCCGCTGTTCCCACACCCGCCTGGGCGGGCACGAGCAGAGCCTTCGCAAGTGGGCTGTGCTCTGACCTGGCGCCCACTGGGGCTGGCCAGGGGTATCTGTGCACGGTCCTCTGCGTGTCCAGCAGGGCCCTCCCTGCGCCCGTTGGGGCACTGTTTTTATGTCTGTTGGGGTGTGTCCGAGGGGCACCCAGGCGCATGGCCAGTGACCTGGTTGCGCTCCTGGGCTAGTGGATGAGGGCACCACCTGTGCGGGCCTGCGCTACCCAAGGGGAGGGTTGGGGAGTGGGCGAGTGCACTTCTGCACCTGTGTTCCTCAAGAATGTCCTATTACCCCCGACCTTTCTTCCCCTCTTTGCAGTACACAAAAGAAAAATATAAAGGAAGATCACATTCTCACATGCACAGCAGTACACTGTTTCTTGCTTTTCAGCGCCAGATGCCACCTGGCCCACTCCTGGCTCTGCCAGTGGGCAGAGATCTGCTCTCCTCCCGATTCCTCTCTGGGGAAGCCTGTGGTCACTAAAAAGTCTTTGTGTACTTCCAGCTGCAGCTCAGGGAGACAACCCAGTCAGAAATCCTGCCTTGTCCCTTTTTCCTCCACTATCCTCACCAAACAGGTCGTTCCCAGATGGTTTTCTCTAATCCAGCAGTGCCATGGCTCGACTCCTGCCAGTGTCCAGCTGCTCACTGAGATGTTCTGTCTGCAATTAGTCCAAACTACAGACAGGTCTTGGGAGCCAGAAAGCGCAGCCTCCCTTCACTCGTCTGCCATCTTCTCCTACCTTATTGAGACTAAAAATATTTTAAATAGGGTTGTCGTCTAACTATAAGTTCTAAAATCAATAACTACTTTCATAACTTAATGTTTGAAATTTCTCTTTTGAACTTAAATCAACTGATATTCTTTTGAGATAGATATGATTTTTAGCTTTGTTTCTAAATTATAAGATGAGGAAGATATTTTCAGGCTTTGATTTGTAAGCACTTCTCCATAAATAACACACTAGTCATGGATGAGCTTTATTCTCTATAGATAGAAAGTTGTCAGGTTTAACCTTGTCCTGATGTTTTGCCACATCCCCTTCCATTTTTAAAGCCTGGTGATTCAACCTCTGAAATACTCTTTTCATTGCTTCCTCTGCCATTCAAACACTCTGCTGCCCACTGCTGTCACTGGAGATCAAGACCATATTACCTTTTCCCTGACTGAGGAAATTCATTCCTCAACTTTGCTCCTTTATAGTCCTGCTCCAACCTAACTTTCTGGCATTATCTATATATTACTCCCATAAAATACCTACACTAAATTTTTTAAAAAATCTGGTTTTAATTTTCCTAAAACCCTTCCATGTTTTTCATCTTTACATGTTTGCCAATGCTGTTCCCCTTACCTGGAGTCTCCTTTTCTCCTCCTTAAGTCTTACCGATATGCAATGCTAATTTCTCTTTTAAGATTGTCCTAATTTCCACCATTGAATTGCCAGCACTTCCTTCATTAAATATCCCTTACTCTGTTCTTACCTCACTTACTTGTACTCTGCCTCACAATGAAATCAAAGGGATCACTTGCACAGATATTTCAGAATAATTCTGCTTTTAGTTATTCTGTCCTGGGGATCCTTTGGCCTAGATATAATATGTCACCATCCAATCAACATTCTCCAGGTTGTGTTTCGTGCCTGGTATCTCTTGAGGATCCTCCACAAATACTCTTTTCCCACTGGCAATAACACCTCTCTCTTTAGGAACTATCTCTGCCCTACTTTATGGATTCTTTTGTGAGATTGTTAAAGTGTCTCTCCCAGCCAAATAAGCACATTAGAATGTCTGTGTTAGTATAACTTGAATCTTATTTAAAGTAACATGAGAAAAACAAAAGGTTATATATTATTTAGCCCATTCATGTCTCCTAAAGAGACTTAACTTAGTTCCTTCTGCAAAAGCTCTTGGGACTACTTAAGTCCCTATTCTTTCCAAAGTTCTTTCTTTGATTCTGAGCTGGCTAATCTTTGCCAATACCTTCTTTCTTTACTTATTTTTCTTAAATTATCCAGAGCTTTGCCTATTACTTAAAGTAATAGGCAAACTTGAAGAAGTGTGACTAATACACTATTGTAGCTCAAATGTCAAAAATTCTATTATAGCATGTGTCAAAATTTGGGGTCACTCTAAATTCTTTCTGTTACTAGACTTAAGTCCCTCCTTTTCTAAAGTTTTGACATTGGGACAGCTTTTACTCTCTTGTTATTTCCAGTGGCATCTAGGTGAATCTTGGTGTGGGGTAGACATTCTATGTGTTACGAATTTAATGGACTTGAATAACTTTCCACTGAGTGGCAGTTCAGATAATAGCTGTCAGGGAGGAAAGAGTCATAAATCAGAGTCAGTGATAATCTGAAACTGGGATAGAGGCCTTGTGCTGCATGCCAGGCATAAGAATCAGCAGGTATACTTGGCATTTTCCTGACACTAGACCCACTCCCACTCGAATAGGACACAAACCACGGAATCTGATGCAGTTGCAATGCTAACAGAGACAGCTCTGTCTGTCCCGCAGGTACTGTTTCTGAGGTACATGGTTGTTAACTCTTCACTGATCAGGCAGTAGTAAAGTTGAAGGAATGGCCCATCTCACCTGGCAGGTAAAGCACACTGACCAGAGGTCAGGGATTGCTGAGAAGTCCAATAGTTGATGAGTAAAAGTATAATGCATGAACTAATATTTAGGCCTTGGGAAGAAGGATGGTAAAAGCAAGGCATAGGTTTGAATTAAAGAGGGATAGAAAAGTCAAATTTACTAGTAGCAATATTAATAATGCTCAGCAACTAGGCGATGGTCAACCGGAGAGGTTCACCAAAAAAACACAATTTCTGCCTTAAGTCTGGAAGTGTGGGTGAGGATAGATCTTCAGGTAGCCTCACACTTTGTGAACTTATTCTGTATTTTAAGACATTTAGTGAGGATGTTATAAACTAATATCAACTGCTGTTGCAATAACAGTTTCTACAGAGAATAAAATATTTCTAAGACCTGGGTAAGTGACACATATACAGGCTTCATAAACTATTTTTTTGTTTTATATATTTTGAGGCTATGTTGTTAGGTGCATACCAGTTTATAATTACTGTATCTTCCTGGTAAATTGTTTCATTTATTATTAGGTCATGACCTTTTTCATCTCATCATTATTTTTGCCTTAGAATCTTTTTATTCCTGATGCTAATGTAGTTGTGGACTTTTCTTTTGACTCATGGCTCTTTAGAGTAATTTATTCTGTTATACTTTCAGATGATCTGTATCCTTATATTTTGTGTCTTTCTTGTAAAGATTATATAGTTGCTTTTTTAAAACTGACATGATTTTACAACAAGGGTTTATTTCATTTATATTGCGTGTGACTTTATTTTGTGCTTATATTCATTTTACCAACCTTGCTGTTGAGTTATTGATGATAGCCATTCTGATAGGTATGAGGTGATACCTCAATGTGGTTTTAATTTTCAATTCTCTGACAATTAGTATGTTGAACATCTTTTCATATATCTATTGGTCATCTGTATCAATTGGCCTCTTTGGAGAAGTACCTGTTCAGGTCCTGTACTAATTTTCTAATTGTATTGTTTTTGTTGTTTTTGTTGTTGTTGCTGAATTGTGTGACTTTATTAATTTTGGATATTAACTCCTTATCAGTTGTATTACTGGCAAATATCTTCTCCCAATCAATAAGTTGTCTTTTAATTTTGTTGATGGTTTCCTTTACTGTGCAAAGACTTAATATGATGTATCCCTGTTTGTATATATTTTCTTTTGTCTCTCTTACACAAGGAGATATATCAGAAAAAATATTGTTAAGAGAAATGTCAGATATTTTATTGCTTATGTTTTCTTCTAGGAGTTTCAGATTTTTGAGTTTTAAATTTAAGTCTATAATCCATTTTGAGTTTATTCTTGTTATGGTGTAAGAAGGTTGTCCACTTTTATTTTTTCTGTGTATCTTCCAATTTTCCCAACATCAATCGGTGAATAGACTGTCTTTACTTTATTGAATGTTCTTGCTTCCTTTGTCAAATATTAATTGACCATATAGGTGTGAGTTTATTTCTAGGCTCTCTATTCTGTTCCATTGACCAATATATCCATTTATATGCCAGTACCATGCTGTTTTGATTACTATTGCCTTGTAGTATAGTTTGATATCAGTTGGCCTTGTTCGTCCAACTTTATTCTTTCTCAAGATTGCTGTGGCTATTTTGTGTGTGTGTGTGTGTGTGTGTGTGTATTTCCATATAAATTTTTGGATTGTTTGTTCTATTTCTGTGAAATATACCATTGGTGTTTTGATAGGAATTGTGCTGAATCTATAAATTGCTTTGGGTGGTATAAATATGTTAATAATGTTAAGTTTTCATATCCATGAGCAGGGTATATGTTTCCATTTATTTGTGTCTTCTTTGATTTTTTTTTTTTTTTTGTGTGTGTGTGTGTGTGTCTTACAATTTTCTGAGTACTGGGCTTTCACAACCTTAAATTTATTTAAATGAGATTGTTTAATTAGTTTCCCTTTCTGATAGTTACTATTGGTGTACAAAAATGCAACTGATTTCTGAATATTTATTTTGTACCCTGCTACTTTACTAAATTCATTTATCAGTTCAAGTAGTTTTTTGGTGGAATATTTATGATTCTCTCTATATAGTATTATGTCATCTGCAAATAATGACAGTTTCACTTCTCCTTTTCTAATTTCAATGCCTTTTGTGTCTGATTGCTGTGACTATGACTTCCAGTACTATGTTGAATAAAGAGTGGTGAAAATGCGCATCCTTGTCTTTTCCCGATCTTAAGAAAAACACTTTATTTTTCTGATTAAGTATAAAGTTAACTGTGGGTTTTTCATATATGGGTGTTAATATGTTAAGTATGTTTCCTCTATATCCACTTTGCTGAGAGTTTTAATAATAAATAAATGATTCATTGTGTCATATGTTTTTTCTGCATTTATTGGTATGATATGATTTTTACTCTTCATTTTGTTTATTTGATGTATCACATTTATTGAGTTATAGATATTGTATCAACCTTGCATTCCAAGGATAAATTCCAATTGATCATGAAACATAATATTTTTAATATATTACTGGATCGAGTTTGCTAATATTTTATTGAGGATGTTAGAGTCTATGTTCATCAAAGATATTGGCCTATAATTTTCTTTCTGTAGTGTCTGTATCTGGTTTTGAAATTAAGATAAGGCTAGCCTTGTAAAATGAGCTTGGGCATTTTCCCTTCTCTTAAATTTTTAGAAGTAGTTTAAGAAGGCTAGGTGTTAGTTTTTCTTCAAAAATTTAGTAAAATTCACTTGTGAAGCCATGTAGTCCAGGACTTTTGTTTGTTGATTACTGCTTCAATATCATTAGTTGTAATCAGTCAGTTCATATTTTCTGGTTCTTCTTGATTCAGTTTTGAAAATTGTATGTTTCTAGAAATTTACCCATTTCATCCAAGACAGTCTGCACTGCGGGCCCAAGCTGGCCATAGCCAGTTTACTCCTCTGCAGAGTACAAGCTCGACAGGGCTGGTCCACTGGGAATTGAAAGGGTGAGACTAATGCATTCCTCCAGACTGATAAAGTATGGAGGGAAGTGCTCCATTCAGGAAAGATGGTGTCAGGGGGCAATGTAGGACAGGAACTTAGCTCAGGGACTCTGGTGGCTGTCCCTTCAGCAATCTCCTTGGAGCCACACAACCCAGTTTCTGCTTACACAACTCTAGTTTTCTTTCAGCCATCTTCCATCTGCCAGAACCCAGTGTGAATGGCAGCAAGGTTTTGTGCATGAGCCCTTTAAGAGGAAATTTAGGATTCTGGCAAACTCCTTTCTCTACCTGAAGAACAGAATTCCCTTTGATTTTCACAGCCAGATGTTATGTGGGCTTCTCTTCCTGGCTCTGGTGCCTCAGGCTGTGGAGTGCAGGGTGGGGTTGAGATCTTCATGCTCCTCAGGAGGCCCCTTTGTATTATAGTTGAGGTATCCCTCCAGGTTCTCAACTGCCACACCAACCCTTTCTTTATCTCTGCTCTCCCTACCAGTCTTGATGTTGCTTCTTCTATAAATTCTTGGTTATAAAACTTATGTTCATCTAGTCTTTAGTTGTTCATTCAGGTAAATTATTCTACAATTTAGTTGTAATTCCAGTTTGGACCTGGGAGGGAGTGAGGATAAATAACTTTCACCTTCTCTGCTGCCATCTTTGATCCCCAAGTATGCTGCCTTCTAACCCATTCTCCACATTGGCATAGGGTGACCTAAAACATACTGGACTAACTTACATTGCTACTTAAAATCCTTGGTTATTTTATTCCTTTTTCTAGTCCTGGATTGTCAGGAGCACAGTGATTCCTAAGTAAATGTGAGGGGTATTTTTAATGAGACAAAGAAGAAAAAATGAGAAATAATGAACACTATGTGTTTAGCACTGTGCTTGGTATTCACAATGGTGAACAAAATAGATAGAGTTTCTTTCTACAAGGAGTTTTTAGTCTCATTCGTTCAATCTAAACAATGAAATGCCCCAGGGCATTGACTGTATATCAGCTGTTACACTATATATTTTACCAAAATGATCTCATTAGGTATTCAGGGCCACCCCAATGAGTTAGGCTCTATTATTATGCCCACTTTATTCAGTAGACAACTGGGGCATGGCAAAGTTAAGTAATAAGAGATGGAGCTAAAATTAGAAACTAGATAAACAGACTTCAGAGCTCTTTCCTAATTGAAATTGATAATGTGCTGTCATAACCCATTTGTTAAAAAATCAATTTTTTCCTGAAACAAGTAGGGGAACAATATAAATCCGAGTATTACCAAATATTTAACTCTATCAAACTAACTTCCAGAGTAAGGCACAGCCACTGTCTGCACTGAATTTTCCAGAAGCCCGTAATTCCTGTTCCATAGTAAGAAGAGCATTACTTTGTATGCCCGTCAGTTCTCTGCCTGAGCATGTTGGACTGATTCCAGGATTTTCATATCAGGAATTATGTACCTTTTTATTTTCCATATTTAAAGGTTTTCTGGTTTTAATAGCCTGTTGTGTTTGTTCTCAGTTTGTATGTTTCAAAAATAATTTCATGTTCTTCAAACTTCATAATATTTTTAATGTTTTAACAGTCATTCCCTTAATATATTTTACTTATTATTTTCATTTAAAATTTTTACTTTTAATTGAACTTCTAAAGATATTTTTAGTTTCCACATCTCCATTTCTCTGAATTTGCTTCATTTTTACTCTTTTCAACCATGTCCCAACTGCATTTGATTTTATCCTTTGAATAAAGGAAATTAATTTAATGCGATTAAATTTCATGCCTTTTTAGAATATCAACTCTAGCACAAATAAAGGAAAAAGGACCTGTGGAGCATGAGTCCCAAAACATGCTTCAGGACATGGGTCCCTTATGGTGAGCCAGTTCAGAAGGCAGTGTGGCCCAAGTCGGCCAGGGTTTTGTGTGTGAAGAAGAGATATGTTGAGTCCTGAGGTGTATGTCAAAAATCCTGGCTTTATTCTCAGTTCTTTCACTAACTGCCCTTGTGACCTTTGGTAGACTCCTTCCTTGTTCTTCTCAGCAGTAGCAGGAAAGAGCTGAAGTAAATTATTTCCATGCCTCCTTCCAACTTCAGTAAAGTCTATGCCCCATGATTTGGATGGTAGTAGGTTAATAGAACAAAACAGAGCATTTTGATAGAGCCATATTAAAATAGCATATGAAATTATCAAAATATTGCTTTGTATGACTTAGTAATGTTCTCAAACAAAATCCTTGATATATTCCTTACCCTATGCCTAAGCTTATCCCTGTTCATTAGCCTGTGAGTCCCATCAAAATGTCTCTGGCATCAAAACAACAATATCAAAATAGTATAATATGAGTCCTTTGAAGAATGCCAATATGTTTAGTTCTATAGAACTGGGTTTGAATTCCAGGCTCAGTTTCTTACTTACCAGTTAGCTATAGGCCTTGAAAATGAGACACGTCAGCCTTAGCTTCCTTGTCTGTAAACCATAGTACTGACACCAAAGATGTGAAGTTTAGAAAGAAAATGTGTCAAAAGCCAGTGCAGCCCTGGCTGCTATGGCTCAGTGAATTGAGTGTCGGCCTGCAAGCCAAGTGTCACTGATTCGATTCCCAATCAGGGCACATGACTAGGTTGCACGTCAGGTTCCCAGTTGGGGGCATGAGTGAGAGGCAACCACACAGTGATATCTCTCTCTCTCTCTTTCTCCTCTCTCTAAAACAAACAAACAAATAAATTATTAAAAAGAAAAGCCAATGCATGCTTTATCACATAAAGAAAGGAAGTAAAACTTGAGGTAGCTTAAGGCTTCCAAAAGAACTTCCTAAAATAAAATCATTTGTGTTTTAAAACTAAAAAGTTTTAAAATGATGATTTTTAAGTCGGACGAGTCTTGGATTTTAGAAGGACCAATAGCCCCATGGACTGAGAAGAAATAAAGGGTTCAAGTGAGAAGAAAAAGCAGAGATCAGACATTCAGACAGTCTGAACACATACTGAACAACTTATCAGCTGTACAAAAAGTAGAAATTGTTTATGAAAAACAAGCCCCCATGTCTCACTCACTACTATCCCCCAGTTCAGAGTCATAGTTTCTGAGTCAGACTGAATATCAGCATTTAGAAGTGTTGTTGCTCTCCAGGAGCATGTATTACTGTGATGCAGCAACATTATTCTTGAGCCGTGGCACCTTGACCTTGTGCGGCTCAGAGAAATCTCAGCAGACTCATTTGTGGCATTAAGTAGTACCAAATCAGCTAAAAGGCCCAAAGTAAAAGCATATGTTGCTCCAGCAGAAAATTTTGAAACACTTGGTGAACTTCTTGAGAAGTGAGGTGATATTATAAAATTGGGTTGTCTGGTTGCTGAATTCCCCAGGCAAAGAAAACAAAGAGAGTACTGGGTTATGGGGGTAAGATGGGTTAAAACTGTCTGGATGATGATGATGATGATGATAATGATGATGATAATGACTGTGGTGGTGGTGATGATGATTTCTTGATAATCACAAGTAGAAAGAATGCATACAGATTCTATAAAATTGTGTCCATGTTTGTGCTCCTGATCTTCATATGGTTCCATACTCCCCCCCCCCAAAAGCTTTACCTGAACAGTTACATCAGTTTGAATTTTTATTCTTTTGAAAAACTAAGTGGGCACCCACTACATATTATAAGCTATTCTAGGTGTTCAACATATGAAATCAAGTAAGACACAACAATTTTTGGACTGAGTTGACAGTCCTTTGGGGGGTAAAAAGCTATAGGCAGGTCATGATATAATCTAATGTGGTAGATGTTACAGAAAACTGGGCAAAGTGCTATGGCTCACAGAGGATGGATCAGCCAACTCTGCCTGTGATAATTATAAAAAAGTCCTAATAGAAGAAGTAAACTATTTTAGCGGGCTTATTAAAATGAAGATAATGCTGGAAGTGAGGTGGGGAGACATTTTAATTAGGAGCAAAGCATATCTAAAGAAGGCATAGAGTCAGAAGTTTGTATGGTGTAGAGTCTTGGGCCTGATACAGACCTGGAAATTGACAAGAAGGCCATACTGACAGAAACTTATGCTACAGGATAGATAGTAGGGATTAATTCTAGAAAGGCATTTAGATGATAGCCTGATGTCAAGCTAAAGAGTTTGAATTTTATCTATAAATTTCAGGAAGGTTAAGATGTTTAGTTGTGTGGGATTTCGTTTGTTTGTTTTGTTTTGTTAACCTGGGATAGGCCCTAGTGACTTTTTTTAAAGTATATTTTATTGATTATGTTGTTAGAGTAATCCTAATTTTTTTCCATTGCTCCCCTCTGCTCAGTACCCCCCTTCCCTCCAGCAATACCACTCCCCTTAGTTCATGTCCATGGGTCATGCATATAAGTTCTTTGGCTTCACCATTTTCTACATTATTCTTAATTTCCCTCTGTCTGTTTTGTACCAAACAATTATGCTTCTTAATCCATGCACCATTTTCCTATTTCTTCCCCTTCTCCTTCCCAGCTCATAACCCTCCAAGTGATCCGCATACCCATGAATCTGTTTCTATTCTGGTTTGCTTATTTGGATTTTGTTTTTATTTTTTAGATTTGGTTGTTGATAGTTGTGAGTTTGTTGTCATTTTAGTGTTCATAGTTTTGATCTTCCTTTTCTTAAGAAGGTCCCTTTAACATTTCATATAATAATGGCTTGGTGATGATGAACTCCTTTAGCTCTACCTTGCCTGGGAAGCATTTCATCTGCTCTTCCATTCTAAATGATAGCTTTGCTAGATAGAGTAATCTTGGTTGTAAGTCCTTGCTTTTCATCTCCTTGAATACTTCTTGCCACTCCCTTCTTGCCTGCAAAGTTTCTTTTGAGAAATCAGCTGACAGTCTTTTAGGCACCCTTTTGTAGGTAACTCTTTGCTTTTTTTTTTTTTGCTGCTTTTAAGATTCTCTCTTTATCTTTAACCCTTGGCATTTTAATTATGATGTGTCTTGGTATGGTCCTCTTTGGGTCTAGCTTGTTTGGGACTCTCTGGGCTTCCTGGACTTGTATGTCTATTTCTTTTGCCAAATTTGGGAAGTTTTTCTTCATTATATTCTCACATAAACTTTTGATTTCTTGCTCTTCCTCTTCTCCTTCTGGCACCCTTATGAGTCGAATGTTGGCACATTTAAAGTTGTCCCAGAGGTTCCTAAGCCTTTCTTCATTTTTTTCAATTCTTGTTTCCTCATTATGTACTGGTTAACTCTTTTTTTTTTCTTCCTTATGTTCCAAATCATTGATTTGAACCCCGGTTTTCTTCCCTTCACCATTGGTTTTGTGTGGCTTTTCCTTTGTTTCATTTAGCATAGGCCTCACTTTTGCCCTTATCATTTGCTGTACTTAAGCATATCTGTCAAGCATGTGAACATCTTTATCACCAGTGTTTTAAACTCTGTTATCTGTTAGGTTGGCAATCTCCTTGTCTATTAGTTTGGCTATCTCCTCGTTGCCTAGTTCTCCCACTGGAACCTTGATCCGTTCCCACTTTTGAGCCATATTTCTCTGTCTCCTCATCTTGACAGGCTCCTGTGTTTGTTTGCCTTTGTGTCTTAGGTAGAGCTGTCGTTCCTGTTATGTTGTAAGGGGTGAAGCCTTAGGTACTTATCAGTATAGGGTGACCCATTTCACCACATTATGGTACTCTATGTGAGGGAGGGGTCTGAGAGGGAACAGTGCTGTTTGCTCAGCACTTGCACCTTTTCCAGACACTTCTCCCACTTCCATATGGGACTGGCACTGCTCTAGCTGTTGCCCTAGCTGTTGTTCCCAGAGTGGGTGGATCTGCAGATGTTCTAGGATCATGTGGGCACTTAAAACAAGTGTACTCTGCTGAGAGACCAGCAGTTTCTTTCTCTGCCCCAACTGCCACTGGTTTGCACAGTCAGAAGCAATGAGGCTTCATTTTCCCCAGCGCTGGGACCCTGAGCTGTATGGTCTGGTCTGGTGCTAGGAGTGCTTCCCAGGTGTCCCTCTTGACTTTCTAAAATGTGTGACTGTGCTTTCCACTCGCCTGCCACTGCTGCCACTGCTGCTGCCACCACACTGCATCCTCTCCACCCTGCCTCTGCCCCTTCTACCTGTCTGGATTAGTATTTCTTCTTTATATCTTTGTTTGTTGGACTTCCATGCAGCTCAGTTTTATGGAACTTCTGGTTGTCTCTAGTTTTGAGGTAGTTGTATTCCTTCTTAGTTGTAAAGGGAGATGCAGTGTGTCTTTCTAGTCAGAAGTCCTGCTTTGTTTTAAGTGGTATAAATTTAATAGGAGAAAGATGTTTAATCCATTTCACTAAGGAGACTCTGGTGGCATGGAGACCATTTTTCAAGCCATTGTATCTCAAAATTAATGGTTTGGTCCTAGAAGAAGGGATAAGTAATGCAGTTAGAGAGAAGAGGCTGTATTAAGTCTTGTTGCTGAAGTGAAATAAGATACACAGGGTGACAGATCAGATGTAAGGATGTTGGAATAAAATAGAGTTCTTTATGATGGCACCAAGCTTTTAGTTTTCAAGGCAGGGTTTACTCATGAGCAGTCAACTGGTGGGTCAGCCATGGCTGGCTGATTTATGATAGCTTTGTCTGGGACAGCTCAGATGACTGAGGCTTCTCTCCACACATGTAACAAACTACCACAAAACTTCATTAATATACACTTATACACGAAATCATTAGTATATGGTAATAAACATATTATTTCTTACGAGTCTATGCATTAGCAGGGCAATTCTTCATTAGTATGCTGGTCTAGACTGATCTCAACTGAACTTTTATAAACTTGTGGTCAGATGATGGTTAGCTGGAGATTGACTGGTATAGGTTGGCCTCATTTGTTCCTATACCATAGCAGGAGAGAGAGAGAGGAGAGAGAAACATATTCAAGAAGAGGAAAGTGGACTCAATTTCTTAATGGGAGCTGCTGCAAATTTATATTATGCAGGATGAGGATATGAGAAGTGAATAGAGAATAGGGGTCATCTGTATAATCCATCTATCATAGCACCCAAAATATGTAAACCATATCACTTGTATTTCTTTTACACATAACCTTAGCTGAATGCCTAAACCAGATAGAAATGTATTCTTTTTGTATATTAATGACAATGATGACTCTGGTGCTATTTAATCAATTTCCTATGTAATAGCTCATTGACCTGGGTTAATATGCAAGTGACATTTTACCTCACAATTTCTCAATAGCTGAGCAAAATCCAGTGACAAACTTACTTTGTTTTTCCAAAGGTATGAGACATAGGGAAGATGAAAAATCCAGGTCAAAGAGTGATTCATTTGCTATTCTTTCTTAGCAGCCTGCAGGCAGAAAAGTTTACAAATCACATTACACTGGACACAGGAGTAAAGCTACTTAGTGATAGTCCCACAAAGCTGTCAATCTGAGGATGGAAGGGAAGTGGAGTTTATCCAGTTAAGAAGTGGCTTTCCTTATACATTGGTGTGTGAACATTACCCTAGATATAGAGCTTCAAATATCCCTCCCTCTAGCTTTCTCTTTGCCTGAGTCTCCACTAGCTTCCCCACTAGCCCTGGTGAAACTTAGTAATATAAATTAAGCAACAATCTCACATAAAGGTAAATATCCATAAAATAAAAGGTCATTCTTAGACATTAGACATGGCTTAGCTTTATCAACAGATGAGGGGTATGCCTGTTAAGGAAGATTTTTATCTGTGTGAACTGGTAGAAGCATTAAACTGACAAAAACCAACACTGTGGATTAAGTAAATATAGAAACTTTTCTCCTATCCCTAAAAGTTTATGATCCATGGAATAAATATCTCTAGAAGAAAGGCTTCCTTGACTAGACAACCTGCTCTGTGTTTTAATAGATAACATACTCCATATCGTACTACCCACTAATCCAGTCAGCTGATGAAATGTTCACAAAACAATGGAGGCTATTGAGTATTACAAGGCATTTCCATTGGAAACCACCTACTCCTACTAGGTGCCTCTTTCTCCTTTCATTGGCCCACGTTAGCAGAGTACTGAATAACTATGAACTGGAGAAGGCATTCACTATGGCATTTCTGTTGGGACTTTTAGTTTTTTCCTTAACTTTAAAAAATTTCAAGAAAAATAAAATCATGTCAATGACACTTCAGAAATTGGACTCACACAAAAATGCAATGTTCCCTAAGATGATGACAATTAATTTATTTGCTCCCTATATTTTTATATACATGTACACCCTCAATTACTTCATTCTTTAAGGTGCCAGTCCAGCTGTGGGATGACTGTATGACCTGATGGACCTCAGGGCCTACAATCTCCTGGGTGGTCTGAGTCAAAGCCCTTTCAAGTGGTGATGTTCCAGAGTTAGAAGTCTCTTGCTTGGGAACAGCCATGAAATGGCTCATATGAGAGAAATGTTGAAGATGCAAAGCCTCATGCTGTCCAAGTTGCCAGACTTTTCATCAGTAAGTTGAATATATGGTATGTGACACCTCTCGAGACAGCAGTTAAATGAACATATGAGTCAATGCATAAACTAATGGATCAATGAATGAACAAAGAAAAGAAATAAAAAGAAGTCAAAGCTGTTTTCTATCAGTTTATTAAGAATTTGGTATAAAAGAATTTTTGAGGATAAAAAGAATTATCTATAATAATTATATGGAAAAATTTTATAATAATATTAGTACTGGATTTTAACTTCTAATGCTCTAGATTATCCTGAGATAAATGAGAATTTGATGTAATTTCTGATAATTTTAGGGAACACTGAATTATACTCCCTTTCCCTATGAAGAGAGTATATTTTATTCACCAGAAAATAGCATCCATATGTTATTTTGTTTGATAGTCATATTTTTCAACAAATATGTATCAAATACCCTTGTGCTGGGTACTGTGTGGTGAGCTAGGACTATAGACATAGCCCCTGGTCTCATAGAATTGAGAGTCTCATAGAAGATGCATTGAAGAAGCAATTAAAATTATCATGGTTGTTATGAAAAACTATAAGCTGCCATAACAATATAAAACAAAGCTATCTTATTTATTCTCAGAGAGTAATTTCTCTGAGAAAAAGTTGTTTCATCTGAGACCTGAAGCATAAAAGTTTGTCAGGTGAAAGGGCTAGAGACAATGGGAACCTATGTTCCCTCCAGAAAAGCAACATGTGCAAACACCCAGAGTCAAGGCATATTCCAGTACCTAAAAGAAATTTGGGTGGAGAAAGGAGAAGGCTCGGAGGGCAGTGTATAGAAATGGGTGGACACTCATAAGTTATATTAAAGGTTTTATTTACAAATAGTTGATATTGTTATTAAATCCTACATCATTGCTAGTAAGTCATTTTCAAGGGAAAATGCTATTCCTAATGCCTTCAGGTATGTTTCTCTATCCTCAGATACACCTATTTCTCTCATCCCAGTCTTTGTCACCTCTCAGTGTGGCACCACATATGAGGTTCTTGACTGCATTGCCTCCTCCTCCTTTGTGAGTATCTTGAGAGCTGAATTCTTGGAAACCTTGCCCTATACTCAGTTTGTCATTTCTTTTGGCAGGTTTCAATCCACATGACTACCTTTAACCTAGGCTATGGGCAAGTAAAATTTCATGAGACTCTATACGAATGTTTCACTCATATACAAATATGTAGAATTTATAGCATTCTATTAAAATAAAAGCAAAGAACTGCAAAGAAAAACTGAACTAATCTAAACAGACTTCTCTGGTTGGCTTGCACTATTCATTCTTATGAAATGTAAAATGTGTGTTTTTCCAGATGGCTGTAGCTCTCTCCTCCCTGGATAAACAAAACAAATCAGATGACTGGCTTCCATGACATTCTTCATTACACAAGGCATTTATCTGGCTTCTTGTTATTCTTTCTGATGCTGTGAGTGTCAAGTAATAGTCCTTGATATTTACTAAAGACCATCAAGGGTAGAAAGAGCCTGGACTTAGAAGCCTTAGGTTCAAGTTCTGGCACTACTCTATGGCTGCTGGTCTGTGACCTTTCTATGCTGCAGTGTCCCCATCCACTAGATGATCACAATTATCCTTCATCGTCGTCGTCGTCGGCAGCCGTCCGTCTCGAGAGACGATGGCGTAGCTTCTTTTTTTTTTTTTTTTTCTTCTTTCTTTTTTTTTTTCTTTCAGATTTAATGTGTTTTATTGATTAAAATATTACATTTGTGCCAATTTCCCTTCCCTCTGCTCCCCTCCACGCGGTGGCCCCCCTTCCCTCCAGTTGTCCCCCCCTTTTAGATTATGTCCATTAGTTGTGCATACAGTTCCTCCCAACCTCTCTCCGTCTATTTCATTCCCTCCTACCATGATCCCGAATTCCTATATCATCTCCCTCCCTCTCCCCACTCCCCCTCCCTGTTGACCTCCCCCCAATATGCTTCCCGTACCCATGGTTCCTTTTCCACTCTCGTTGCCTATTTAGTTTGCCTTTGTTTCATCTCCCTAGCTTCTGTTTTTTAAACCAGTCCCTTTAACATCTCATATAACAGTGGTTTGGATCTAATGAACTCTTTCAGTTTTATTTTGTCCTGGAAACACTTTCTCTGTCCTTCTATTCTGAATGACAATTTCGCTGGATAGAGTATTCGTGGTTGTAGGTTTTGGATTTTCATTACTTTGAATATTTCTTGCCAGTCCCTTCTTGCTTGTAGGGTTTCCCTTGAGAAGTCAGCTGATAGTCTAATTGGGACCCCTTTGTACATAATTCTTTTCTTCTCTCTTGCTGCTTTTAAGATTCTCTCTTTATCTTTAATTTTTGACATTTTGATTATAATGTGTCTTGGAGTGGTTCTCCCTGGGTCCAGTCTCTTGGGAACTCTCCTTGCTTCCTGGACCTGCATGTCTATTCCCTTCCCCAAGTCTGGGAAGTTCTCCTTTATTATATTTTCACTCAATTTTTCAAGTTCTAGTTCATCTTCCTCACTCTCTGGCAAACCAATGATTCTTATGTTGGGCCTTTTATAGCTGTCCCAGAGGTTTCTGATCCTCTCATTGTTGCTTCCCATTTCCTCTCTCTGCATTGGTTGACTTCTTGTTCCTTCTCCATATTCCAGTTTGTTGAAATGAACTCTGGATTTTTTTCCCTCACCATCTGTCTCGTATGTGGTTTTGTTCCTTTCGTTATGAATGTTTTTCACTTCTTTCATATCTTTTTCCTGCTCTTTTGTGAATTCTGTAAGCCACCTGATAACAATGGCCCAGAACTGAGCCTCTGACAGGTTTCTTATCTGTTCATCTGTCAGGTTCTCTATCTGCTGCCTGGTGAGCTGTGTCACCGGGATTTCTATAGTTGTCTGCCTCATTTTGACAGATGCTTTTTGTTTTCTTGGGCCGGCTGTCGGGGGCAGTGCCTGTGTATGCGTCATAAGTCAGCGACCGGCGCCTGTCTGCGACCTATTTCGCAGCCCTGTGGTGCTTTCTTTGGGGGCGGGGGTCCAAGATGGTTTCACACAGTTATTCAGCCAGGAGACCGGGATCCGTCCTCCCGCCCCCCTGGGCCTCACTGTTCAAGGCGATGCGGTGGCTGCTTTCCCCAGCGCTGGGGTCGCGCACTGCCAGGGGCTTGACTGCCTCCGGGCTTTTTCGCCGCCCCGCCGCTGACCGCAAACAGCGCTGCCCTCTTTAACTCATACCTGCCCAAATGGCACCGCTGGTTTATAACTTCATATGTTGGGCTTCCGTGTAGTTTTATTTTCTGGAATTTCTAGTTATCCTTTGTTTTGAAGTAGTTGTATTCCTCTCTAGTTGTAGAGGGAGACCTAGCGTGTCCGTCTAAGCCTCCATCTTGGCCGGAAGTCAGCGTAGCTTCTTGAGAGTCTATCTGCACCGCCGAGAATGGCTGTGCAGTCCGACTCGGGAGTGACAATCCCTGCCGCACTTGTTACAGGTGAAGGCAGATGGCCGTTGTTGCTGCTGTTGACGCTGCTTCCGCCTCGATCTTTTCTGGACCGCCTCCTCGTTGCGCGCAGCCTCTGCACGTGACGTACCTTGCCTGACCGCGAGCCTCCAGGCTAGGCGGTCGTCTGCCTGAACTTTCCATGTGTTGAGATTGATGGAGCATTGTGTCATGTCCTTTTTGCAGATGTCTTTGAACCGCAGTTTTGGGCGCCCTGTCATCCTCTTGCCTTCTGCTAGCTCACCGTAGAGGAGGTCTTTGGGAATACGGCCTGCATCCATTCTTTTGACATGGCCGAGCCACCTGAGGCGTCTCTCGCTAAGAACTGCATGCAAACTGCTCATATTGGCTCGCTTCAGCACCTCGGTGTTGGGGACCTTATCCTGCCAGGCGACATGCAGGACGCGTCGCAGGCACCTCATGTGGAAGCTGTTGAGTTTCCTTTCGTGCCTTGCGTAGGTGGTCCACGTCTCGCTGCCATAGAGGAGAGTGCTGAGTACGCAGGCTTGGTAGATGCGCAGTCTGGTTTTCTCAGTGAGGCTGGAATTGTTCCACGCTCGCCGGTTCAGTCTGGCCATAACTGTGGCTGCCCTGGCGATTCTCCGGTTGACCTCCAAGTCGACTGAAAGAGAGCTCGAGATGGTGGACCCGAGGTAAGTGAAGTCGTTGACAACCTCCAGGGTGTACCCGTCGATGGTGATGCATGGGGGAGTCCCCGTGCCTTGAGCCATAACATTCGTCTTCGTCAGGCTGATGGCTAGTCCGAACTCCTTGCATGCGTGGGAAAGGCAAGTGACTAGCTGCTGGAGTCCCTCTTCGGAGTGTGATGTCAAAGCTGCGTCGTCGGCGAAGAGCATCTCACGGATGAGCACCTCTTTGACTTTGTTCTTGGCTCGTAGACGGGCCAGGTTGTAGAGCTTGCCATCGGATCTGGTGTGAATGAAGACACCCTCGCTGCAGTCCTTAAAGGCGTATTGGAGGAGCATGGAGAAGAAGATTCCGAACAGCGTAGGCGCGAGGACGCAGCCCTGCTTTACTCCGCTGCTGACTGGGAAGGCCTCAGAGGTTGCGCCGTTGTAGGACACCGTGCTGTGCATGTTGTCGTGAAAGGACATGACCACAGCAAGCAGATGTGGTGGACAGCCAATCTTCCGTAGCAAGCTGAAGAGACCGCTTCGACTGACCAGATCAAACGCCTTTGTAAGGTCGATAAAGGCGAGGTAGAGTGGTTTATGCTGCTCGTGACACTTCTCCTGCAGCTGGCGTAGGGAGAAGATCATGTCCACTGTTGAACGGCCAGCTCTGAAGCCACACTGGGACTCTGGGTAGACACGGGAAACAAGGGTCTGCAGGCGGGCAAGAGCGACCCGGGCGAATACTTTGCCGACGACGATGAGGAGAGAGATGCCCCGGTAGTTGTTGCAGTCGCTGCAGTCTCCTTTGTTCTTGTACATGGTGATAATGTTGGCATCTCTCATATCCTGGGGGATGTAACCCTCCTTCCAGCAGCGACAGAGTAGATGGTGGAGCGGCTGTAGCAGGACTGGTTTCCCGCTCTTTAGGATTTCTGGAGGGATTCCGTCGCTTCCTGGTGCTTTCCCGCAAGCGAGGCGGTCGATGGCTTTGCTGAGCTCTGCCGCAGTAGGTGGGGTGTCTAGCTCCTCCATGACTGGTAGGTCTGGGATGGCGTTAAGAGCAGTGTCTGTTACGGTGTTCTTCGTTGCGTACAGCTCGAGGTAGTGTTCGGTCCACCGCCGCATTTGCTGTTCCTGGTCAGTGATGACCTCACCTGTCTTGGACTTAAGGGGGGCGATCTTGGAGGGGATTGGGCCTGTTGCCTTCTTGATACCCTCATACATTCCTCGTGCGTTGCCTATATCGGCGGCTTCCTGAATGCTTCTGCACAGGTTTAGCCAATAGGTGTTGGCACAGTGGCGGGCGGTCTTCTGGACTTTGTTCCTGGCAGCCCGTAGAGCTTGAAGTGTACTGGGAGTGGGCGTGACCTTGTAAGCCAGTAGGGCCTTCCTCTTAGCCTCGATCACGGGTTCCATTTCTTCCCAGTGAGCCTCGTACCAGTCAGCGTTCTTCCGCTCTTTCTTCCCGTAAGCAATAATGGCGGAGTTGTATATGGCGTCGCGGAGACGTGGCCAATTGGATTCGATAATGTCATCTGCCGCCACTCCCTCGCCGAGTGCATCTTCCATCTTGTTGATGAATTGCTGGGTCTTAACTGGGTTGCTGGCACAACTGGTGTTGATGCGTGGGCGACCCTTCATCTTGGAGTGGTGCAACCTCTTCAGCATTATGCGCACCTTGCTTACCACAAGGGCATGGTCCGTGTCGCAGTCTGCACTTTGGTAGCTGCGGGTGAGGAGGGTGCTGCCAATATCCGTTCTTCTGGTGATGACGAGGTCAAGCTGGTGCCAATGGCGGGAGCGGGGGTGCCTCCATGACACCTGGTGGATCTCTTTGCACTTGAAGAATGTGTTTGTCACGCACAGGCCGTGGTGACACGAAAGCTCAAGCAGTCGCTGACCATTCTCATTGATCTTTCCTCTCCCAAAGTTTCCAAGGCAGGTGGGCCAGGCCATGTGGTCGGCTCCTACTCTTGCGTTGAAGTCTCCAAGGAGATAGAGAGCGTTACTTCTGGGGATCTTGGATAACGCTTCGTCCAGTGCATGGTAGAACTGTTCTTTCTCTTCGGTGGTGGCACAGAGGGTTGGGGCATACGCGCTAAGAATGCTGACTGGGCCGAAAGTTGTTGACAATCGGAGGGTAAATAATCTCTCTGTGCCTCCTGTGGGTGGCTCTATGGAGTTAACAAGCGTGTTCTTCACAACAAACCCAACACCGTGCTGTCTTGGTTGGTCCGGAGACTTCCCTTGCCAGTAGAAGGTGTAGTTGGTTTCTCTGATAGTTCCGTTGTCGGCCAACCGGGTCTCCTGTAGAGCCGCAATGTCGATGTTTAGTCGTGCCAGTTCCCTATCGATGAGAGCGGTTTTCCTGGCACCCTTGATCCACGGAAGGTCTGCAGTAAGTCCGGGGCACATGGTCCTGATGTTCCAGCTAGCGAGGCGAAGAGCCGGAGGCTTCTTTCTTGTTGTTTGCTTGGAATTAACTGGTGTGGGTGTTTTGTGGCCCACTTTTTGAGAGGCGCCTCTCTGATCCCCACGCACCCAGTGGGGCAGGCGAGCCATGGCGAGACGGCACCTAATTGGCTGGGGCTGCCCAGCTTGAGGCGGGCGGTAGCTGTCCAGTGAGGTGCGATGACCTCTCCCACCGTCAGAGGAGACCCCTGGCGCTCGTTTCCTTTGCCAATCGGATGAGCTTATAACCGGTATCTGTCTCCTCCCGTGTTGAGTCGACATCTTGCGATGACGCTGGAGTGTCCTCTCCAGTGAAACTGAAGCTACAGAGCCTGGGCAGGGTGATATGGAGGGTCTGCTGTTGCCCATGCAGCAGACCCCCCCCTCTCTTCGCAGCTGAAGGGTCCAAGGGAAAGACAAAGTCAATACAGCTTGGCTTCAGGTGCGCCGCAGGAGTTGCCGGTGTTGACTACAATGTCAAACCGCCTTAGGGACTCCGGCTCCGGATTTTCTGTCGGGGTTTACTCCCTTAGCCTTTCCCCTGAAGAGGTATGCCGCAAGGCAGCGGAGGTTTTTTGGAGTCAGAGTTTTCCTTCTCTGATTTTAGAGATGTCCTTCCTCTTTCCTCCTTTACAGGAGTAGAGATGGCCCACTTGGTGTCTGAGCCACCTGCCCCCTCCAGGACCTGATTCCCTGATTCCTTACAGTTCTAAGATAATAGCTATTCTTCAGATTAATCACTTTCTGTACTGAATGTTCTGTTGTGGGTGTTGAGTATTCTGATCTGCTTTGTTGACAAATATTGATGACCAGTTTAACATCCACACTTTAAGTTGCCTAAGAGCTGTCAGCATGAAATGTTCATCTCTGTCATGACTGAATAAAAGTTCTACATCTAAAGAGTGTATATTTTAGCTCTATGGGATAAGAGAGAGTAGAAACTTTGCTTTTCTCTCTGACTTGAATCAAATTGTTTGACGTGTATTTTATGAAGATGTGAAAGATAGATGCCAGTCACAACTTACTTCAGACAGTACAGACCAGTGTGCACCATTTGGAAGATACAGAATATTTTAGAAAATAATTTAGCAACTGGAATAAAAAAGAGAAGAAATTGTGAAGGAAAGCAAGAAATTTTTTTTTTATAGTATCACATAGAGTGAACTACTAACATGTTTACTACAGAAATGTTTTGCTCCAAAATGTTACTTTACTTTCATGACTATTCCAAAAGGCTAGGTCCATCCTGTGGTTATAAACAAGCCAACTTTGTTTAAAAGAATGCATACAATAAGCCATTTTTAAAGCTGAATTTTCTGTGAAATACCAAATTCTCTGAAACTGGCATTTAACTATTGCCCAAATAATGTAGCAATATACTAAATTTTTGTCACTGTTAGCTAGATATTTGAATATTTTATAAATGTTGGAAACATTAAGACATGAGTACATTCTCTAATGTGTAGATTGTGGGTGGGATAAGAGGAGGGGTTAATTATTGAAATATGTACGATCAATTGCTATCAATTCTTTTGAATAACTAGTAAAAGCAGACCTGCTTTCTGTAATCCTTGCAACATCTTGGCCCTGATTGACATGAAAAACCTGATATTCCTTAATTTCTATATTTAGCCAACATTTATGGGAACCCTCTAATGTAGAGGAACAACAACTCAGTTCTGGAGACACAAATATGACTAAGAGCTCAATTAATTACACAGTGAGCCCAGCAGATAAAGAAGGTTCTTACAACACAGTGGGATAAGGAATATGATGCTAATACACTCAACCTGGAGGTCAAGGAAAAAGTTTTTCTCTCAGAGTACCAGAAGTAGAGGTAATACAAGTTGTCATAGCTGACTAGAAGCTTCTGTTTAAGGACACAATGCAGAAGTTGTAGGAATACCTTACTCTCATATTCCACTGGCCTGAGCTTACTCTGATCATCACACCTAATTTCAAAGGAGGCTAGGAAATGTAGTTTCTAAGTGAACAGCCATTGCCTCCTAAAACTCTGGAGTTTCTATTACTAAAAAGAACAAAGGGAATGACTACTGGGCAACAGTTTGCAGTTTCTGCACCTGTCAGTTCCCCTCCAGCTTTCTGGAGATATATTTGACATACAACACTGTGTTAGTTTAAGATGTACAACATAATGATTTGATATACAGCAGTGGGCAAAAGTAGGTTAATAATAATAATAATAATAATAATAATAATAATAATAATCCCTGGCTGGTTTGGCTCAGTGGATTGAGCGTCGGCCTGCGAGCTAAGTGTCGCTGGTTCGATCTTCCAGTCAGGGCACATCAGAGAAGGAAAACTTTGATTCCAAAAAACCTCCGCTGCCTTGCGGCATACCTCTTCAGGGGAAAGGCTAAGGGAGTAAACCCCGACAGAAAATCTGGAGCCGGAGTCCCTAAGGCGGTTTGACGTTGTAGTTAACACCGGCAACTCCTGCGGCGCACCTGAAGCCAAGCTGTATTGACTCCGTCTTTCCCTTGGATCCTTCAGCTGCGAAGAGAGGGGGGGTCTGCTGCATGGGCAACAGCAGACCCTCCATATCACCCTGCCCAGGCTCTGTAGCTTCAGCTTCACTGGAGAGGACACTCCAGCGTCATCTCAAGATGTCGATTCAACACGGGAGGAGACAGATACCGTGTCACTCCCGAGTTGGACTGCACAGCCATTCTCGGCGGTGCAGATAGACTCTTAAGAAGCTACACCATCATCTCTCGAGACAGACGGCTGCCGACGAAATACAATAATAAATAAATAGATAATAATACAAGAATAAACTCTGTTTTGCATACTCATAACTATAAACCTACTTTTTCTCACCCTTGTATATATTTGATATATATTTATATATAAATAATCACCTTAATAAGGTTAGTTAATATCCATTATCTCATATAGCTATAGTTTTTTTCTTGTCATTAGGAATTTTAAGATCTACTCTCTTAGCAACTTTCAAATGTATAATGCAGTATTGTTAACTTTTCTTCACCATGCTGTATATTATATCTCAAGAACTTATTTATCTTATAACTGGAAGTTTGTACCTGGTTATTATCTCCACCCATTGCCCTTAACCCCCAACCACTGTCTCTGGCAACAACAAATTTATTCTCTAGTTCTGTTAATTGGGCTTTTTTAGATCCCACATTTAGATTTTGTCTCACTTATTTCACTTAACATAATGCCCTCAAGGTCTATACATTTTGTCACAAATGACAAGATTTCTTTAATTTAATTTAATTTAATTTAATTTAAATTTTTCCAACACCATTTATCCCTCCACAGCCTCTTTCATCTCCATCCACATCCCTTTCCTCTGCAATCACCACAATGTTGCTGTTGTCCATGTATATGAGTTCTTTCTCTCTGTTTTCTTTTTATTCAATCCCTTTACCTCCCTTCTGCCCCTCCGCCCCCCAGCTATCTGCCTGCTCTTTATCTATGAGTCTGTCTCTATTTTGCTTGTTAGTTCAGTTTGTTCATTAGATTCCACACATGAATGAAACCATATGATACTTCAGCATGACTGTAGGCTGAGTTCTCCCATGGAACACGGGCTTCCACTAGGGTTCCTTTCAAACATGGCTCCAACATTATAAACTTCAACTGATATATCTATGCACTTCCTTTCCAATAAGGAATTTTCTGTATATTTACCCCTGACCTTCATCTCAGTCACCCTTTTCAATCTACTCTCCAGGAATTGCCTACAATCCCATTATAAACCTTTAGCAGCCAGGTCACTGCACAACTCAGCTGCTGGCAGCAATATTGTCATGGCAACCAACATCTGTCTAAATTAGCTCCATACTTTCTTTAAAAATTAAGATCTGAAGAAACATCACAGTTAATGAATTTTTGGTTAATTTGGCCTTTAAATTCATGGCAGTATAGCTAATAACAAAACATTAAAATATTAAAGTTTTTTAAAATTGTTTTTCATTTCTCTGACTGGCTTACTTCACTTAGTATAATGTTCTCCAGGTCAATCCATGCTGTTCCAAAGGGTAAAATCTTCTTCTTCTTTACATCTGAGTAGTATTCCATTGTGCAAATGTCCCATAGTTGTTTCAGCCACTTCACCTACTGATTGACACTTTGGCTGATTCCAAATCTTGGTGATTGTAAATAAAGCTACAATGAGCATAAGGGTTCATATATTCTTTCAAATTAGTGTCATGGGTTTCTTCAGATAAATTCCCAGAAGTGGAATCACTGGATCATAAGGCAGTTCTATTTTTAATTTTTTGAGGAAACTGCATACTGCTTTCCACTGTGGTTGCACCAATCTGCAATCACACCAATAGTGCATGAGAATTTTCTTTTCTCCACAACCTCACCAACATTGATTATTTGTTGGTTTATTGATGATAGCCATTCTGACAGGTGTGAGTTATATCACATTCTGGTTTTAATTTGCATTTATCTGATAATTAGTGACTTTGAGCCTCTTTTCCTATGCCTATTGGCCATATGTATGTCTTCTTTGGAGAAGTGTCTGTTCAGGCCCTTTGCAGATTTTTAATTCAATTGTTTATTTTTTGGTGTTAACTTTCATAAGTTCTTTATCAATTTTGGATACTAACCCCTTATCAAATGTGTTAGCAAATACATTCGTCCATTCAGTGGGTTGTCCTTTCATTTTTTTGATGGTTTCCTTTGCTGTGAAAACCCTTTTTAGCTTGACATAGTCCCATTTGTTTACATTGTTTGCAGATGACATTGGGACTATATATAGAGAACCCTAAAGATTCCACCAAAAAACTACTACAATTGATAAATGAATTCAGTAAAGTAGCAGGATACAAAATAAATATCCAGAAATCAGTTGCATTTTTGTGCACTGATAGTGAACTACCAGAAAGAGAAAGTAAGAAAACAATCCCATTCACAATTGCTTCAAAAAGAATAAAATGCTTAGGAATAAACCAAGAATGTAAAAGACTTGGGCTTGGAAAATTATAAGACACTGAAGAAATAAATTGAAGAAGATACAAATAAATGGAAGCATATACTATGTTTATGGATAAAGAAGAATTAACATCATTAAAATGTCCATACAATCCAAAGCAATCTACAGATTCAATACAATTTCTATCAAGATGCTAATGGCATATTTCACATAACTAGAACAAGTAATCCAAAAATTTATATGGAACCACAAAAGACCCTGAATAGCCAAAGCAATCTTGAGAAAGAAGAATGAAGTTGGAGGAATCAATGCTATGTATTATCAAACTATACTACAAGGCCATAGTAATCAGAACAGCATAGCTCTGGCATAAAAACAGACGTATAGATCAATGGAACAAAGTAGAAAGCCCAGAAATAAACCCATACCTTAGTAGTAAATTAATATTTGACAAGGGAGGCAGAAACATACAGTGGGCTAAAAATAATCTATTCAATAAGTGGTGTTGGAAAAAGTAGGCAGATACATGCAGAAATAAACTCAAAATGGATTAAGGACTTAATATTATACTCAAAATCATAAAAATCCTAGAAGAAAACATAAGCAGTAAAATTTGGGATATTTCTCATAGTGATATTTTTTTCTAATATATCCCCTTGGGTAAGGAAAACAAAAGAATTTCCTTCCTTTTTATGGCTGATGGCTTCATTCACTGATAGACCCTGAGGTTGTTTCCATGTCATGGCTATTATAAACAATGCAGCTATGAACATGGAATTGAAGATATAATGAGAGAGTGATTCTATACCCAGAAGTCAAATGCTAGATCATGTGATAGTTCAATTTTTAATTTTTTGAGGAACTTCCATACTGTTTTAGTGGCTGCACCAATTTACATTCCTATCAACAGTTGCAAAATGGTTCACTTTTCTTCATATTCTCACCAACACTTGTTATCTCTTATCTTTATGATGATAACCATTCTAACAGATGTGCAGTAATATAATGATATTGGGCACCTTTTCAGGTACCTATTGGTAATTTGTATGTCTTCTTTGGAAAAAATGTCTATTTAGCTCCTCTGCCCCACCCCCTTTTGGCTATCAAGTTGTATGAGTTCTTTATATATTTTGGATATTAACTCATTTTAAGATGTATGATTCACAAATACTTTCTTCTATTCCATAGGTTGCCTTTTTATTTTGTTGGTGGTTTCCTTTGCTGTACAGAGGTTTTTAATTTGACGTGGCCCACTTGTCTATTTTTTGCACTTGTTGCTTGTGCTTTTAGTGTCAAATTCAAAAATATCTTTGCCAAGACCAATGTCAAGGAGCTTACCATTTATGTTTTCTCCTAGGAGTTTTATAGTTTTAGGTCATATGTTCAAGTCTTTAATCCATATTGAGTTGGTTTTTGTGTATGGTTTAAGATAGGAGTACCATAGAACTAACTATTAATAACCATTTGCCTTATTTAGATACTGGCTCTTTTGAGATGGAGAGTTTGTCCTGAGAAAGAATGAGAGCTATATTGTCACAACTGAAGCTGAAAAATACATCTTTGCATCTTGGAAAACTGTTACACAATTGTCCTTATTGAGAGTTTACTGTTAAGTATATTCTGAATTATTTTTTACTTAACTATGAATAAATAAAATTACTACTAAAAATAGAAATAATGGAAACAACAAAAAATCTTTATATTTGAGAATGTCCTTATTTTTAGGGGTGATCAGGTGAACTATCTTGATGTCAGCAACTTACATTCAAATATTTTGATTAAAAGACATATATGTAGCCCTGGCTTGTGTGGCTCAGTTGGTTGGAGCATCGTGTACACTGAAAGGTTGCAGGTTCAGTTCCTGGTCAGGGCACATACCTGGTCATGGCATGTACAGGAGGCAACCAACTGACATTCTTCTCTCACACTGATGTCTCTGTCTGCCTTTCTCTCTCCCTTCCCCCTCCTCTCTCTCCAAAAGCAATTAAAAAATGTCCTTAATGAGAATTTAAAAAAAGAAATAAATATACATGTGTATATTTATATATTATAAATATATAAATGTCACAAATGACAAGATTTTCTCCTTTTATGGCTGAATAATATTCCATTGTATATAATACAACTGTGTGTGTAAATTGACAAAATATTAATCACTCATTGAATCTTGGTGGTGCTCATGGTACTCTTATTTCAACTTTCCTATATGTTTGAAAATATTTCAGAAAATTTCAAAGCAATGTGCTAAAATGTCCTGGGCAGAGAGCAGAGCTTAGAGAAATTGGACTCACTCCAGTCTGGTGGGGGGATAAATTCAATGAAAGTTTACCAGCAGAGGTAATGTTTGAGCTGAAACACTTCATATGTGTTAACTCACTTAATCTTCATGGGAACCCCTGTGAGGGAGTCACAAATATTACTCAATTTTATAGATGAGGAAACTGAGGCACATGAAAGTTAAGTTTCTTATGATCACACAGGGGCAGCTATGTTGTACAATTCCAGGTGAGGCCATTTACAGACTTGTGCCACCACCCAGTTAGAAGTGGATCTGGGAGTCAGACTCAGAAGGTTTGGCTACAGAATCCCTTTCTTTAATCTTTGCAGGAAGGTCCACATAGCTATGACACAGGATATGAAACAGTAAGGGAGAGAAATAAAATGAGTCATTAGTGGCTAGATCACAAAAGACCTTTGTACCAAGCTAGTTGTTTGGCTTTGTGTTGAAGGCTATGGAAAATCATTGAAGGATTTTAAGCAGAGGTGGAACAGACTTCATAGATAAAGAGACTGCTCCTGTGCACAGAATCGGTTACAGGGGAGAGAGAGTAGAAGCTAGTAGATCATTTGAGAGGCAGTTGCGGAAATTCAGGCAGGAGACAATGAAAGCCTAAACCATGGTAATGGGAGTGTGTGTGAAAAAAGACAGGAGGGATATTAAGAATGAAGATTTGATAGGACATGAGAACCCACTGGCTAAGCAGGATGAAGAAAAAGCATCACTGATGCTTTCCATGTGTTTGGTGGGGCTAACTGAGTGAGATGATTGAGAAAGACGGTATGAAGATAGGACAATTTGGAGGGAAAGCTGGTGAATTTATTTTGAACATTTTTATTGCACATATGATTCTTCCTAGGAGTAGCCTAGGAAGTAGAAATTGTGTCTTATTCCATTAAATACCCACAACGCTTAGCACTACCATTAGAATTAGATGAGCCCTATCATTAGAAGCTATCATCATCTTTCTTATATCATCAATTCTCAGAACCTGGATCTTAAAAATGAGAAATGACACAGTAATGTGATTAATGGATCAGCTGACTTAATGGACTTTTTTAGTCACAGGCTTTGAATAGAACTAAATGTATGTTAAAACTCATTCAGTGGAGGCATGTGAAAGCTATCCCTATAGTACAGAAAATGTTTCTTCTGAATACTGCAAAACTGGGATTAGAAGGGAACCACTGAGCTTTGGTATACACCTCTTAGAGGTTTATTTCCAGGATGAAAGGAAGTGAAACTCTGGAACGAGTTTTGCAATGGGCCCTGGTTTACTGAACCAGGAAGATGAGTACCGCAGACAGAAAGTAAAGCAAATGCTGGGCTCTAACCCCTGACCTTGATCATCCTCAAAGGAGATGAACTGAGCAGAGGGTATTAGGTAGCAAATTTCCTTACATCCTTTGGAGATTTTCGCTCTGCAGAAGAAAAAAAATAGGGACAAGAAGCTTGAATGCAAGATATGCTACTAAAAAAAAATTTTTTTTGCTGTTTTGCATATATGCTGATTTATCTATTATTTAATTAAAGTAACTTTACATTCTAAGGTTATTTTTTATGGGCATATACACACTTCAGTTTCTGATTGGCTGGAAAGTAGGGTATAATCAAAAGATCTGGCACAACTGGGTGGATCGTGTGCATACTCTTAATTGAATTCTCAATTTATTTTTAACTTTTGGAGCAGATGGAGCCTGAGTACCAAAATAATCCCACTCTTCACTAAGTATTTGAAAATGAGGACTTGTGATTCTATTAATCATTTGATCAGCATTTACAGATCACTTATTCTATGCCACATGGCTGAGCTGGGAATGAGAGTTCTTTTTGTTAAAATATAATTGTTATGAGATTAGCATTTTAAAGATTACAATGGTTATCAATGAATGTGATGATCAGGTAGGGAGGTAAGCAAAAGTACTAAAAAGAACAGTATCATGAATAACCAGTTGGCTAGGACTGAATAAGATTACTGAGGCTACTTAAAGAACTCAGTAAAACTCATCAAGTAGTGGGAGAGGTAGAAGAGGGAGCTGCCAAAAAACACCTCATGTTGGCCATCCCTGCAGCAAAGCAAAGGTTATAGAGGGAGTAAGTGCAGCACAGGTGAAAAGAGAAACTAAGATGATAGATTCCAAATGATCTCATCTAAGCAACAGCTTCTATAAGAAAAAGATCTATCAAAAAGATTGCAAGTAACCAGGATTCTTAGAATAGAACCAGTTATTTAATAAGTATTTATTGACACCTGTCTGGTCGGCAAAAAAGTAGTGTCAAATCCAAAAGTATTTTTGCAAAAGCAGAGGAATATTTATAGGACTGAAACAATATAGAACCTCCCTTCTCTGAAGGGAAACATTGTGGCTCAAGCTTACTCTGGGCGTCCTGCTGGGACCAGAAGATGATTTGAGAACTGGAGGGATATATCAACCTGGGGCTGTTTAAAATCTTCAAATTTCAGTCTTGCAAACTGAGTACAAAGTTGGGCAGCCCTCTAGCCCCTTACCTACATTACGAGCACACAAACCTTTTATTCTGAGGTTCACCACGCTCCTCATCACACATTGCCTGATGACCCCCTCCACCAGATAGTCCTGGCCACAGTCAGTTCTGGGATCCTGAACATCAAGCTCAGCTGCCCTTGACACAGGCATGTGGCTTTTATGGGAGTGTGTCCAGCCCATTTTTGAACACTCTTTCAGCACTGTGTGTACCAGGCATTGTTTGTTCTAAGCTCTTAGGGGATGCTTGTAGACAACCAAAAGAGGTTTATATGACACTGTTTCTTTTTTGCCTGAAAGTATTTAGTTAAGCTTATCTTGTAAAAGAGACTCTGTCCTTTTCCTTACCCATTGGGCAATCCACAAGACAATAATTGTCAGCAATATGTATCTCTTGGTCTGAGTTATTTGTTTGGTATAACCCACGGAAATTGGGGGTGGGCATGGAGTTGTAGAATGTGTGCTTCAACAGAGCAGTCCTCCATGGAAAGGCCACTTTGAAGTCTCTCCATCACCTCAAAAGAAAGGAATGCCTCTTAATTCTCCCTGCAATATTCTGGACTTCTGTGGATATCCCTAGAGAGAATACGTGCACACTGATACCAGCCATACACACCTACACAGACATATTCAGTAATTTTGATAGCATAGTCTAGGAACAAACTGCAATATCACCTGGAACACACTCCTTTCTCCTCCCAGCCCACTGTGGAGAGAGCATTCTGAGGAGTAGTCAGAGGTCTGCTTCCTTCTGTAAACCACCCACCCTTCAAGGGCCTACTAGCCCATTGCAAAGTCCCACCTGGCAGTGCTCCCCTACCCCAGTCACTGAGGAGATACAGGAACTGTGAAACTGAAGTACTTTTTCTCTTGAGTCAGATAAAATTCTTAGGCACGGTACCCTTTTGATTGAATCTACAAACAAGGAAGGCTTTTGGCATGAGATTTACCATACTCTATCCTGAGCAAGCCCCAAGAGAGCAGAGGAAGGGCAGGATTTATCCTTCTAGGTAGGTGTGTTTATTGCGTTTGTTGCTCATTAACAGAAGGTGGAGATAGGCTTGTTTCACCCACTGTGACTTTCCAGTTCCTGGTGTATAATAGGCACTCAATCAATGTCCATTGAAAAGACAATGGAATGATTTTCATATGAATAATCAAAGGAGTCCACCAGAACTAGCCAGGCAACCCCCTTGAGATTGGTGCCTCCCAATCTGTGTAGGTGGGATTTCCACTGAGGCCTAAACAAAACCATAAATCAAAGAAGGCATGTTTGCAACAAATCACCAACTCAGGGCAAAGACATTCTAGTAAACTGAAGCTGTCAAGTTAATGCCCTACAATAAAGTAAGATCCAGAATTGAGAGACTAGCCCTGAGTCACAACCAGGAGACTTAAAGTAGTTATTTGGTCCAGGGCACAAAATACAAAGATGTGATGTGGAGCCTGAGCAGAGTTCAAAGGTGCACAAGGTAAACTGAAGGTGTCCACAATTAACTTTATTATGTCAAACATGTTCAAAACATAATTCATCTATCTCCTGCTCAAAACTTGCCCCTCATCTTCAGCAATTCCTCTTTTCTGTGGCATCTTATGCATTCTAGAACTTGTAGGAGAAGATCGGGATCCTTCTCGACTCTTCATTAAATTGCATTGATTTTACCTATTAAATGTTTCTGAAAACTTCATTTTCTTCTATGCTTGCTAAGTGTTTCTGGATTCTGTCTCTTCCCCTGCACTGTACTTATGCCCTAGTTAAAGACAATTTTCTCTCATCTGGGTTAATAATTGGTCTTCTGTCTTTCAGGCCTGTGCCCTCCGAGTGAGTCCTTACTCTGTAGACAGAACTGTTATTGGAGAAACCCTGGTCCTTCTTGCCAACACAGTAAAGAACTACAGATCAGTGCGCCTATTAGTGTGCACACAAAGTTTATTAGTGAATGAAAGAGCAAAAACAAGGGGAGCCAAAGGCCAGGTGACCAACACCCATGTGGCCAAAGGGCCAAGAGAAGAGAACAAGTCCTTTGTTCTGAGGACTTACATATCTGGCGGGGTGAGGGTGAAGAAGTTACATTTTGATTGGTGGGTAGAGGTGGTGCCAGCTTTCCCGTGGAGACGTGACTACCCAAACGTAGATATAGTGTGGGGGTCTGTAAGCTCGACTCCTTATCTTGCTCTAGACTCTATTTGTTCATTTTGCATATGTGATGGGAGGCAGGTAATTAATCAAAGCTATTTTAGGGGTTTTTCTGTGGGCACTGTAGTCCCCCTCCCCTTCCAGGCCTTGGGGTGGATACACAGTCTCAAGGTTTTCCTTTTCCCAGCTAGTGGAGATGATACACACAGACTTTCAAGGACCCCCCCCCCCCCCACACACACACATACACACACACATTATCTTATTTACTTGTGTTGTTCAGAATGCTTGGCAGCCTTATAGGACCAGGTTCAGGATTACTGGGTCAGCAGGTGAGACATGTCTCCCTCTGCTTCTAGCCTCCTTTATCAAGTTCTTTGTTAGATTACAATAGTGAGGGCCCTGCCTTTGTTTCCCCTCTGGCCACTCCTTCGACTGTAATGGAATAATCACCTGAAACATGCATCCTCTGAAGTCCCTTAAATAGAATCCAGTCACAAAGAGAATCAGATTCAATCAGTGTGACCTAGTGACCTACAGGGACTTGCACTGTGCTGACCTCTGCAGCTCCCTCTCACTTCCTCCTGCATTAGGCTCTAACAAGGCTGAATGATTTGTGGTTACCATGTGTGCTTTGCTGTTTCTTCTTCCGTGACTACTCTTGCTCTCTGTCTCCTTCTTCTTTTAGATATTTTTTGTAAATTTCATTTTTAAACTTAGACAACTATTACATGTATAGAATTTAAAATAATGACAGAGAAAACTTATATTTCTGGTAAAGTGTCACATTTTGTATCCCAAAACACCATAGGTATAATGCTAAACAACTAGAAATACTGAGTGAAAATGAAAAAGGTTTTTTTATTGTTTGTTTCCTTAAAGGGAAAATTTTTATTTGACAGCATAAAATTTAGAATATTTAAATAACAAAGTATCTTTAAAAAATAACAAAGGTAGAGAAGAGATTACAAAACAATAAATATATGGTTGCAAAATGTCACCTCCCCTGCAGTTATTGATGAAGTTAGCATTAACCTCATAAAATTTTACTGAATTTAGTTTGAGATATTGTTATTGTTGTTTAGGCAGTTTTGTGTGCATCTGTGCAATTTTAAAAACCAAGAAAATGTATTCAGGGAAATATAACATTATTTTTATAGATTCCTAATAGCTCCTGATATGTAGAAGTGGTTTTTATTATTTTAAAAGTCTCTACCTGATCATGTCAGACTTCAATGATTGTTTAATCAATAACAGACCTCTTTTTTCCAATCAAAATACAATAATTATACTTTCTAATTCTGCAGAGTCCAATGAGGTGGAATTATATCAATATTCTTATGACTATATTATGAATACTACATATATTCTTATGAATATATAAAATATTCAAAAAAACTATCTCAATCAAATTCCAATAACAGCAAACATAGTAGTAATTAAGTAACAACAGTCAAACTAAAAAGAAACAAATCAAAGTCACTGATAAAGAGAGAAAGAACAGGAAAATGTCCTATTGAATCCAACCTGTATGTGAGTCTGGAACCCTAAGCTCTCACAGCTTAACTCACTCCTTCCTGAGGACCAGCTGGCCCAGGTGATACCCTGACCCTCTTAGCCTCTGCCCAGGGCTACTTGTTAAACAGCAGGGGCAAAAGGGCTACTTGGGAAAAGCTGGCCTCAGGTAGAGCAGAGGTCCAATGAGAAGCCCAGGAGGAAACGGCTGGCCATGAACTTCATCCAGATGACCACACAGGCAACTCCACTCTAATCAGACCCCCTACCAAGATAGTTCCTATATGGAGGGCTCTCCTGGAGCAGAGAATTGACTGTAGGCTTCAGGAGAGTACATTGGATTTAGGTGGGTATGCTTTTCCCCATCTATTTCAGTTGTAAACTTTCAGGATGACTTTCCTGTCAGCACTCATATCTTTCCAACTAAAATGTTTTCTGGGTCCTGCTCATGCCTCAGAATCTGTTCTAACCACCACCCCCACAAGGGTGCTAGCTCTGGGCCCACAACCCAGAACATTTCATCTGTAAATTAAGCCCCCACTTTCTCACTGGGCCTGTGCAAATGTTACAGTGTTAAACAGTTCATTTTGTTCAGTGGCCCTGGACTGCAGAGTGTTCTCCAAACTTTTTCAAATCCCAGAGATTTATCTAAATTATTGGGTTTATGAGAACAAAATTGCTCATGAGAGAAAAGTGCTTTCTCTTTCAAAAGGACTTACTTTCTAAGGTCAGTTTTGTGATTTAGCTTTTGGCTACTGACTCCACCAAAGAATGAAGAGAAATATAAAAATGTTTCGATGTTGGAAGCATTTCCAGTTGGGCTTAATTCAATGGTTAGATGAGTCCGTACAGATCACCTATCTCAGTTGCTGTAGAAATGAGTTTCTTTCTTCAACCTGCACATGAGCTTTTGGTGCATTAGCACTGCTTTTTCAAGGCCTTTTATACACTGTGGAAAGCTGGGTTGGGGTTGGGGGCTTTGGATTTGGGGGTAGCTATGGGTAAACATCTATATGGGATCTGATGCTTGACAATCATTTTCATTACACTTCTTTTCTCTCCCACAACACTGGTGATATGAACTCCAAAGTTTAGATCAGCGACGGAAACTCTGTAGAAACCTGCAGTCACTCAGCCTCTCCTGATAACACATGGAGTGCAAATTTGGCAGAAGTTCCCCAAACATTGATCTCAGAATCTAATTGGACAATTACAACCTGTCAGCCTCTGGTCTTTCTTATTTTCTGAGATCTTCAGGCAATTAAAATACCTGTGATCTAAGTGAGGACATGTGCAATTGAAACCACCCTATTGAAAGGCTAATGGGTGCTGCAGCCTCTCTCTAGCCCAGAGTGTTTCAATAGCCTTCCTGTCCTCCTCCTTCCATCTATTCATTGACTTCTTCATTCAATGAATATTTACAGAGAGCATGTTAAATACAAGACTCAGTGGTAGGTGCTGTGAGAGACCCCTCTCTCTGGGCCTTCCTATTATTCCTAGAATCTTCTTTACTACCACTTCCCCGCTTTGGTTAATATCAAAGCTTCTGCTGAGAGTTGTGTCTTTATACAAAGATTGAGAACCCCTGGAGGATGGCGAAATGTTCCAAGCTATTCTCAGTAGAAACATCCCATTAAATGTCTCAGTCTTTATCACAAGAACATTACAAGCTGTTCTCAGATGCAATCCAGCCTGAGTGAATGGTGGCAGCAGCGTGGACCTTGGGGAATGAACAGTCTCACTTTTTTTCTCATGGTTGTTTTGCCATGGCAGTGGGACAGTGGTATTCCTGCTTTCTGGCAAAGTAAAAGCTGCCTCAGAGTTCTGTTCATTTATTGGATCCCAGGGAAGAGAATAGTTTTGACAAGTGCTACGGAATGCAAAATGTAAAAACTGTTGTTCTTAATGTTACTTGAATTAGGTTTATAATGCTCTGTCTGAGTGTCATTTAGATGTACATGGCCTCTGTTTCTCATGTGAACCAAGGTGAAAATATTAACTTGCTTTAGGAATTCTCTAAGCTTCATGCCTAATATAATATCTGGCATTTTATGGGAACTCAAAGAATATATTTATTGAATGAATAAGTTGATTAGGACATGAAACAGGGTACATAAGAACAGCCAGCTTAGGTGCATCAGTGGATATTTAGAAATGTGAGTCCACAGGTCAGAGAAAGATCAGGACATCCCCTTCTCCAGGAGGTCCACCTGTGGTTTATCCTCCGAAAGCTTAATGTGACATCCTTGTACATATCTCTCAATTATTACCTCTGATGATTTTAATTTATCTCCATGTTTAGAATATGGGTTCCTTGAGGCCAGGAACTGTGTCTTGTGGATCAATTTTATCCCCAGGACCTAGAATGGTCCATAGTAAAAGATATTCAATAATGTTTGTTGACCAAATTATCAAATAAATAGTTTTTAAAAAGTGAATTATTCTTCAAATCCTGAGCATTGCCCTTAACTACCCTCTCTCCCACATCTAAATTGCAAAAAGAACTGCCCATTCTTCTTTCTCCAGGACCTCATGAAGCTGTCCTCAACTGTGACCATGGCCTGAACAGGTCCATCCATTTCCAGTCTCACTCCTGCTCCCACATTCATTCTCAACTCCTCTCTAATAGTGACCTTGCTAAATGAAGATCTGCCTCAGGTAACTTTTCTGCTTAGAAGCTAGAACAGCTCCTCATTTCTTTCTAGATGAAACCATAACACTTCCCTAAGGTATATAAGGCCTTTAGAATCTTGTTCTGCTTACCAGCTCTCCCGCACCTCTACAATTCTCAGTCTCTAGAGTCGGAGAAGCTGGGCTTTTGTGCAACTACTTATTCACAAGAGTTAAAGGATAATTTAGTTCAGTGAAACCTCAATTTCATACAAAATGGGTAAGCTTATACTACCTATTTCTGAGATACTTATGAGGATTAAAAAAACATCTAAGGTGCTTAGTAAGGTAACTAGTATACAGTAAGGGTTAAATAAGTTAAATGTTAGCTGTTACTTTTACTATTATGAAGACCACTTTTCACGTTTTTCTTGCTCAATCTCTCCTTTGTGTCCTAACATATGCTGTTTCTCCTGTCTTCTCTTCTTTGTCTAATTAATCTCTCAAGATTTAAGACTCAGCTCCAATTTAATCTAGTCAACGAGGTCTTTCTTGAGGCTGGGTGAAAATTTTATGGATTTTTCAAGGACTGTTTCTCTACGTCTATATATCTCCCTGTTTTATAAATTGTTTTTAAACCACTTATTGCACTCAAATACCCGTTTTACTATACTATAAGATCTTCAAAGGTGAAAGAACATTTTGCATGGTGTCTTACGCATCTCAAATATTCAATTAATGCTTTATATTTAAGGGAGCGAGGGAGAACAGAAGGGAGGGAGGTGGAAAGGCAGAAACCTTTAAGAAAGGTAGAGAATAAGAGAAAATAAAATAGTTTAATTTAAGAGATATTGAGATGAATAGCAAACAGGTGGGATTAGGATATGGAGTACAAAAAAAAAAAAAGAAAAGAACAAGGGCAAAGACACAGACTTGGGAGATGCAGCATATGGGTGCTGGGTGAAGGTATGGGAGTGGATGCAATTGCCTTGGAAGATTTTCAGAAAGAGGAGAAGTCAAGGAAGGGTTGATTCCTGGGAGACACCAATATTTAAGGGGCCAGTAAAAGAATGTACAGTAAAGGAGAATGTGCTTTCTTCCTTGAACCTAAGTGTGGTTTCAAAATCCCTCCCTTGTGACCTAAATAACTAAGATTTCAGGATGCAGAACATTCCAGCTCTCCTTCAAGGGGCAACAAACTAGGTTAAGTAAATGTTATTGAGTCATGTGCCAAACAGCTGTGTCTTTCTCCAGCTCTGTTTCTCACCACTATTCAGAGGAAACTTTGGCTTTGGCCAAGTCTCTTTTCCCTTCCCAATTACATGCTCTGTTTTCTACCCTATCCTTCACCCCCACCCTTCAATCTTGAAGCTTTTGTTTACATTGATCTTTCCATCTGAACTGTCCTCAGTCTTCTTTATTTACCTAAAGTCCGTTCTAAGATCCATCCCCGACATGAAACGCTCCCCAGTCATCCCAGTTCACATGGACATCCTTGTCTTCTCATGCCTGTGGATTGGGGTTCCTACACTTAACATTATATTGTTTGCTGACTTGACTGATCCACCAGCTAGACTGGTGGTGCTCCTCCAGAAAAGGAGCTATGTCCTAAGACATGTTCTCATGTCTTAACTGCCCAACTCATAAACTAGACAGTACTCCTTCCCAGGAGTACTTCTTCCTCACTCTTTTTGTAGAGACTATTGGGTTGGCCCAAGAGTAGGGCTCTGGATTTGGCACCAGCTGGAAGGGTAATATAGCTTCTGGACAGTAAAAGACCTCCTGTGGCCTCAAAGAGTTCAAACATCTCCTGGAGAGTCCTAGTTCCAGAGAGCTAGCTCTTTGAAAGCCAAAGTTAGTAGAGTTAATTCACCCCTAAATCAGAAAACTCCGTTAAAAGTCAGCTGAGTGCAAGACAATGAAGGAATGTTGGCCAACAGAATGCATTTTCTTTTCAATGGGTTGAGTTGGTGACTTAGGGACACAAACTGAACTCGATCCTGATAATGCTGGAATCAGGCATACAGAGCCTGGGTGTTGAGAATGAACGTGCCTGTGGTCAGGGAAAAGCAGGCTATGGGAGCTCCATCCAGGTAAGGCCACTCCATCTGGTCATGGAGAAGACTGGTGGGTGATAAATTAGTCTTCTTGGCTAAAACTCTCCCCTGGGCCCCATTTGCACATTCACGCTGTGTGCTGACTGAGAATAAGCAGGTCCTTAACACCAAGACCCAGGCCCAGGCCTCACACTTGGCCTGAATTTTAATAGGTTCATGGAATTCTGGGTGTTCCCAGAACTTGATAGAAACCCCATGTTTTTATTTCTTATGAAAATTTCTTTAATAATGGCCTATTTAAGATAAACTCAGTCAGTGCTGGTCTTTCTCTGCATCAAGTCTGCATTTCCAAACAGAGCACATGTCCAAAGAAGAGGGACAAGAACAATAGCCACCATTTAGTGGGTAATGTCACTGTGCCAGGCATGGCATTTGGGCATTTATGAACACTATCACTGTTATGGAAGGTGGGTGTCACTATCTCCTTTTTGCATAGTAGAAAACAGTGGTTAAGAAGCTTACAGCAACAAGAGCTGTTTTCAAATTCTAACTCCACCATTTTTTTTTCATTTAACTCTTCCCTGAAGACTTACTGTGTGCAGCATTGATCTAAGGATGCCACATCAGTGAACAAGGCAGGCAAGACCATTGCCATTACTGAGTTTATATTTTGTAGTGGGGTGGAAAACGGAGGAAGGGGAGAAACTTATGAAACAGATGATAGACCAGATAATTTTAAATAGGGCAGTTACAAGTAAGAACAAAGTGATGCAATTGGGAGAGCGGCCTGTAGCCAGATGAAACTTTAGATAGTGATGTGTCCTGGGGCACAAACCACTTATTTACTGGAAAAAGCTATACTTTTCTGGGCCAATGTTCTCATCCACACAGTGGGTATACTAATAGTACCCACCTCATCATCACTGTGAGGATTAAGTAAGCTCCGAGGTTCTTAGCACACTGTAGGTACTTGGTAAGTTCTGGCTTGTTTCTATTCTTAGGTTAAGGGACTTACCCCAAAGGAGTTTTTAAAAACCTTTATGCATAGCATCATCTACGGAACCTAACATCACTCAGCCAGGAATCAATTCATAAATACTGGTGGTGCTGCTGTGGGGAGAGAGGGCTGAGGAGAGTCTGTTTGAGCCAGGGAGTTCTCCTAACTTCAGCAACCCCCAAAGTCAGTGAACAATTTTGGGACACACTGTGGGGTTGGTGCCAACATACTGCATAGCCCTCAAGTGACATTCCATGAAATCCTGCCTCTTTCCATGAAAGGGCCTGCATCTCCATTGGCAGCTAAGAGATTGGAATGCAAATCTGCAGTGAAACAGAGATGCCACAAAGCTCAGGACAGCAGGTAAAGTTCATGCTCTGGAGTTTATCTCTTCTCAGTATAAATCCACATACCACCACTTAACAGCTGTTTAACTTTGGACAAGTTACCTACAATCTCTGAACCCCAGCTACCACATGATGAATTTTCCTATATCCCAGCCTGTCTAGGGATAGTCCAAAAGTATTCCTCTTGTCACATGATGTAAGCACTGACATGATGTAAGCAAAAGTGTCCCAGTATAGATGAGAAACTAATTATATGACCACTCTATTCATCTGCCTCTGCCTTTCTTCTAAGCTTGCTACGTAGGTGAAATTCATTAATACTATCTTAGGACAGTTTATATGGTAAGTAAGGAAAAAACTCAACTAATATAAAAAGAAGAAACTTATAGCTCACATGACTAAAAATAATTATTTCCAATTTCAGGCCTATGGAGTTTATGTTTCATATTGATATTAGTGGTAGCAATAGGCATAGCATTCTCAGTATTGTTATATTACTCCTCCCCATCTTCTTTAAAGCTAGCCTAAAAATCTGATTACTTGTGAATGTGGTGAGGTAAAGAGAACATGGGATTTGGAGCCAGAAGACTTCCTGGCTGACACTGAACTTCCTTGGTAATGAGTTCTCTTGTCACACATACATCACTGGGCTCTGCGTGGGTCCACTGAGCTATTTTATGCAAAAATGCTCTGTAAACACAATGGTGAGCAATATGAAGGACTGCACAGCAACTGATAACAAAAGCTGCCTTGTTTCCAAATGTGCTTGATACTTACCTTTGATCTTAATCTTCTATGGGGAGCAAAAGAATAAACAGAACTGGAGTTCAGAAATGGTAACAACTGTGGAGTATAATAGGATGTGCCCAGAGGTTGAAGTTGAAGGGGGAAGATCAAAATATGTTTTAGGGTTACTAAAACAATATAGTTGATAAATGTGATGATAAAGACTTCCTAATTGTTGAGTGACTGAAGTAAGCGGTACTGTGGTTAAGGAACACAGACTTCAAATTGAGAAAGCTTGGGTTTGAGGATTAAATGGGATAATGAAGTAAAATGCTTAGCACAACACCAAAAGTGATCAATTAAAGAAGCTATTACCGTGATTACTGTTAGCTTACTGTGTGCCAGGCACCAAGGTGGATAACATCTCCCTCAGCTCCTTAATCCCTGAATGCTAAGTGCCGAGGGGTCTGGCCCTCATCTTCTCCAGTCTTTGTTGCTGAGCCGAACAAGTGAGGATGTCAACAATGGGTGGCAACCAATGATTCAGTAGGATCCAGGGTGGGATTATTTCCTGGGCACAGTGAATTTCCCTCACAAATTGCTCACAGACAAAAACATTTTACAAAGATGGGACATTTTTCTTTAAATCCCACGATATTAGAGACATGAGGATCCCTAGGTGAAAGGGTAAGAGGCAGGAAGTCTAGCTACTTTCTGCACTGCCAGAGGTGCTAGCCTACGTTTTTGACATTTCCCCCTTTTGTTCACACTGTAATGTCAGGGTAGTTCTGGACTTGTTGGGTAGACACACTTCAGGAGGCATTGTTAACCCTTGGCACTAACTAGATCCTGGCTGCACAATAATTCAGGTCACACCAGGCAATATGATGAGCATCAGTGGTTAACCCGAAGGATTCCTGCAGCGTCCAACTGCCCTTTCCAAAGTGGGTCAGTCTCATAAAAGAGTGGCCCAAGGGAGTTCCTCTGTGGTCCTGTATGCTTGTGGTGGTGGTTTCATAAATTTCTACATGTGAAGAAGTTGCATAGATCACTCACACTCATACATACACACACATACATGAATGCATGTAAAAGCTAGTAAAATCTGAATAAGGTCTACAGATTGCACCCAACTTACTGGTTTTGATATAGTACTAAAGTTATGTAAAATTCTACCATTGGGGAAGCTGGGTAAAGGGTACGTGGGACCTCTCTACCATTTTACAGTTTTCTATGAGTTTTAATTATTTAAAAATTAACATTTTTATCAGGTCAGGCTCAAAATGGGGTAATTTCCCTGTTTTTTCATTATTTACATTTGGGTAAGTGATAGGAGAATTTACTTAATACATAGAAAAGCACCTAGGGGTTCGAAGATGGCGGAGGAGTGAGGAGAGGCTGCACTTTCTTGCTCCCGAGACCTGTCTGTAGTTTGGGCTAATTGCAGACAGAACATCTCAGTTAACATTGGGATACTGGCAGGAGTTGAGCCTTGGCACTGCTGGATCAGAGAAGACCATCTGGGAGTGGCTTGTTTAGTGAGGATAGTGTAGGAGAAAGGAACAAGATGGGATTTCTGACTGGGTTGGCTTCCTGAGCTGCAGCTGGAAGTACACAAAGACTTTTTAGTGACCACAGGCTTCCCGAGAGAGGAATTGGGAGGAGAGTGGGGCTCTGCCCACTGGCAGAGCCAGGAGCGGGCAAGGTGGCATCTGGCACAGAGAGGCAAGAAACAGCATACTGCTGTGTGTGTATGAATGTGTTTTTCCATTTTATTTTTCTCTTTTGTTTTTCCGGGGGGGAGGGAGAGGATGGGGGTGGGACTAGATTCTTGAGGAGTGCAAGTGCAAAAGTGCACTCGCCCACTCCCCAACCATCCCCCTGGGTCATGCGAGCACGCACAGGGAGGTGCCCCCATCCACCTGCCCAGGAGCGCAACCAACTCGCTGGCCACTGCATCCAGTTGCCCCTTGGGTCCTCCCCAACAGGCACAAAATCAATGTGCCAGCCACCAGGCACAGACGCCCACCTCCACTGTGCTTAGGTGCCTACAGCCCCGCCCCAACGGGTGCAAAATCAACTCACAGGGCAAGCTGACCACCGTGCGCAGGCACCCTTGGCCTGCCCCAATAGGAGCCAAACCAATGTGCTGGCCACTTGCCCTGGTGCTACTCGGGCACACCTCAGTGGGCACAAGAACAGCGGGCTGGCCGCAGCTCACAGAGGCCCACCTCCACTGCACATAGGTGCCCAGGGCCCCACCCCAACAGGCAAAAACCAACTCCCCTGGGGTGGCTCAGCAGGCGTGAGGCTAGCGCATTGGCCACCGCAGGCAAACACCCCTGGCCTGCCCCAATAGGCTCCAAATGAATGCGCCGGCCACCACGCACAGGTGCCACCTGGGAGCAACCCAGCGGGTGCGAGGCTAGCGCGTCCAATGTCTCACACAGATGCACACTGCCGCCGCACCCTGCCACCTCTGGCCCACCCCAGTAGGCACCAAACCAACACACCGGCCGCCGCGCCCAGGTGCCCACCACCGCTGCACATAGGTGCCCGTGGCCTCACCCCAACAGACACAAAACCAACTCGCCAGCCACACACAGCCACAGGCGCCACCCAGACCCGCCCCAATGGGTGCGAAACCAATGTGCCACCCACCCCAATAGGCCCACAACAAACCCACCCACTGGTGAGTAGAGGCCTCCCCCTCCGCTGGAACAGGAGAGCAACCAGTCTGCCTTGGACCCACCTACCCTGGTGCACAACAGGTCAACCCACCCCTGGCCTTCATGAGGGAATGTACTCGCCTCAAGCTGAGGACAAAAGATAGTGAAATGAACTAGAGGCACTTTGTAATAAGTTTTGGGTGCTGGCTCTTGAAAAAGAGCTGGGAGAGCCGTGGACTAGGTCCCAGTACAGAAGCATCCCAAGTGTTAAGGGAGAAATCACTTAAGCAGACTGCTCCCCACCAAGTGGTGTCAACTGAGACAGCAGCTCAACAACTGTATACAAAAAGTTCACACCATAAAGGCAGAAAATAAAAGCAGATGAATCTAAGAAGCAGAAACAAGACCAGTGACTAAAATGGGGAGATGGAATAACACCTGACCAAATAGAAAAAACACTCCACCAAAAAGAAAGGAGGAATTACCAGAAGAAGAGATAGATGGCATAGAAACAAACAAGCTATCAGACATGGAATTCAAAACAATAGTAATGAGGAAGCTTAATGAACTTGACAGACTCAAAGAAAACTATAACAAACTCTAGGAGTACTATAAAGAGCTCCAGGGAAGCTATAAGGAACTTACTGAGAACTACATCAGCATAGAAAAGGACATAGAAACTATCAACAAGAACCAGGAAGAGAAGAGGAATACAATTTCTGAATTGAAGAATGCAGTAGAATCAATCAAAAGCAGGCTAAATGAAGCAGAGGACCAGATCAGTGAGTTAGAGGACAACGTACAAAAAAATTTCCAAACAATGCAACAAAATGAAAAAAGACTTAGAAAAAGTGAAGAGGGTTTAAGAGAACTGCAAGACAACATGAGACGAAACAACATTAGAATCACAGGGATCCAAGAAGGAGAAGAGGAGGAGCAAGAGATAGAAAACCTGATTTAAAAAGTAATGACAGAAAATTTTCCAAACTTGATGAGAGAAAAAGTCATGCAAGTTCAGGAAGCACAGAGTATCCTGATGAAAATGAACCCAAAAAGGCCTACTCCAAGGCACATCATAATTAAAATGGCAACATTCAAAGACAAAGAGAGAATCCTAAAAGCAGCAAGAGAAAAACAGCAAATAACACACAAGGGAGCTCCAATAAGGCTATCAATTGATTTCTCAACAGAAACACTACAAGCCAAAAGGGAATGGCAAAAAATATTCCAAGCAATGAAAAACAAAGGCCTACAACCAAGAATACTCTATGTAGCAAGGCTCTTCTTCAAAATGGAAGGTGAAATAAAGAGTTTTCCAGACAAAGGAAGACTAAAAGAATACATCTCCACCAAACCAGCATTGCAAAAGATGCTAAAGGGAATGCTGTAAGAAAAAGAAGAAAAAGAGAGAGAGAGGAACACAGGAACAAAGAGAAATGAATAAATACTTGTCAATAATAACCTTAAAGGTAAATGGATTAAATGCTCCAATCAAAAGTCTTAGGGTAGTGGAATGGATATGAAAACATGACCCACATATATGCTGTCTACAAGAGACCCACCTTAGAACAAAAGATCTACATAAACTGAAATTTAAGGGATGGAAAAAATGTATTCCAAGCAAATAGACATGAAAAAAAAAAAAGCTGGGATAGCAATACTTATACCAGACAAAACAGATTTCAAAGCAAAGGCCATAAAAAGAGACAAAGAAGGACATTTCATAATACTTAAGTGAACAATCCATGAAGAAGATGTAACCCTGGTAAACATACATGCATCCTGCATAGGTGCACCGAATATATAAGGAAACTATTTAAAGACTACAAAAAATATATCAGCAGCAACACACTCATAGTAGGGGAGTTTAATAGCCCATTGTCAACAAAGGACAGATCTTCAATGCAAAGAAACACCAAGGATATTGATGCATTAAACAACACTCTAGACAAAATGGACTTAATTGATATATATAGAACTTTTCACCCCAAAGAAGCAAAATATACAGTCTTTTCAAACACACATGAGACATTTTCAAAAACAGACCACATGGTAGGACACAAAACAAGCCTCAACAAATTCAAGAAAATTGAAATTATATCAAGCGTCTTCTCAGATCACAATGCCTTGATACTAGAAATCAACCTCAAGGAAAAAACTCAAAAATATTCAAACTCATGGAGACAGAATAACATGTTATTAAATAATGAATGGGTTAACAATGACATCAAGGAAGAAATAAAAAAGTTTCTGGAAACGAATGATAATGAACACCAACAGCCCAAAACCTATGGGAAACAGCAAAAGCAGTCCTGAGAGGAAAGTTCACAGTGATACAGACCTACCTAAAAAGGATAGAAGAATCCCAAATAAAAAATCTAACCCTACAGCTACAAGAACTAGAATAACAACAACAAACAAAGCCCAAAGTGACTAGAAGGAAGGAAATCCTCAAGATTAGAGCAGAGTTAAATGACATATAGACTAAACAAACAATTCAAAAGATCAATAAAAGTAGGAGCTGGTTCTTTGAAAAGATAAACAAAATCGACAAGCCTTTAGCTAGGCTCATCAAGAAAAAAAGAGAGAGAACCCAAATAAACAAAATTAGAAATGAAAGAGGAGATATCATGACCGATATCACAGAAACACAAAAGATTGTAAGAAATTACTACAAACAACTATATGGCAATAAATTTGACAACCTAGATGAAATGGACAAATTTCTAGAAACATATAATCTTCCAAAACTGAATCAAGAAGCAAAAAGCCTGAACAGACCAGTAACAAAGAGTGAAATTGAAACAGTAATCAAAAAACTCCCAGAACACAGAAGCCGCAGACCAATGGCTTCATAGGCGATTTTTACAAAACATTTAGGGAAGAACTAACACCTACTCTTCTCAAACTATTCCAAAAAATCCAAAAAGAGGGAAAACTCCCAAACTCTTTTTATGAAACTAGTATTACCCTAATTCCAAAACCAGGTCAAGACACAACAAAGAAAGAAAACTACAGGCCAATATCACTGATGAACATAGATGCTAAAATCCTCAACAAAATATTGGCAAACCGGATCCAGCAACACATTACAAAGATCATACATCATGATCAAGTGGGATTCATCCCAGGAATACAAGGATGGTTTAACATTTATGAATCAATAAATGTAATACACCACATAAACAAAATGAAAGACAAAAACCAAATGATGATATCAATAGATGCTGAAAAGGCATTTGATAAAGTACAACACCCATTTATGATGAAAACACTCAGCAAAATGGGAATAGTGGGAGTATGCCTCAACATAATAAAAGCCACATACAAGAAACCTGAAGCCAACATTATACTTAATGGACAATAACTAAAAGCATTTCCCATGAAATCAGGAACAAGACAAGGCTGTCCACTCTCTCCTCACTCCTATTCAACATAGTCTTGGAAGTTCTAGCCACAGCAATCAGACAAGAAAGAGAAATAAAAGGCATCCAAATTGGAAAAGAAGAAGTAAAACTGTCACTATTTGCAGATGACATGATAGTATACATAGAAAACCCTATAGACTCCATGAAAAACAAAAACTACTCGACCTAATAAGTAAATTTGGCAAAATAGCAGGGTACAAAATCAATATTCAGAAATCAAAGACATTTCTATACACTAACAATAAAATTTCAGAGATAGAAACAAGAAAAAAAATTTCATTTACTATAGCAACAAGAAAAATAAAGTACCTAGGGATAAATTCAACCAAAGAGGTAAAAGACCTGTACTCAGAAAACTACATAACCCTGAAGAAAGAAATTAAGGAAGATACAAATAAATGGAAGCATATACCATGTTCATGGATGGGAAGAATCAACATCATTAAAGTGTCCATACTAAAGCAATTTATAGATTCAATGCAATCCCTATTAAAATACTTCAGAAATTTATATGAAACCAAAAAAGAGCCCAAATAGCCACAGCAATCTTGAGACAGAAGAATGCAATAGGAGGAATCACAATACCTGACATCAAACTATACTACAAGGCCACTGTAATCAAAACAGCCTGGTACTGGCATAAGAACAATGGAACAGAATAGAGAACCCAGAAATAAACCCAGGTCTCTGTGGTCAACTGATATTTGATAAAGGGGGTAGAAACATAAAATGGAGTGAGAAGAGCCTCTTCAACAAATGGTGTTGGGAGAATTGGACAGGGACATGCAAAAAAATAAAACTAGACCACCAACTTACACCACACACCAGGATAAACTCAAGATGGACTAAAGACTGAAATGTAAGATGTGACATCATAAAAATCCTAGAGGAAAACATAGGCAGGAAAATTTCATATATCCCATGTAACAATATTTTCACTGATACATCTCCTAAGGCAAGGAAAATAAAGGAAAGAATAAACAAAAGGGACTACATCAAACTAAAGAGTTTCTGCTCAGCAAAAGAAAACATCAGCAAGATAAAAAGGGAACCAACCATATGGGAAACATATTTGCCAATGATATATCAGATAAGGGATTGATCTCCAAAATATATAAAGAATTTATATATCTCAACACAAAGAAGACAGACAGCCCAATTAAAAAATGGGCAAAGGACCTGAACAAACACTTCTCCAAGGAGGATACACAGAGCGTCCATAGAGATATGAAAAAATGCTCAACATCACTAGCCATCAGAGAGATGCAAATAAAAACCACAATGAAATACCACTTTACACCAGTCAGAACAGCCATCATCAACAAATCAATAAACAACAAGTGCTGGCAAGGATGTGGAGAAATGGGAACCCTACTGCACTATTTGTGTGAATGCAGACTGGTGCAGCCACTAAGGAAAAAAGTATGGAATTTCCTCAAAAAACTAAAACTGGAACTGCCTTTTGAACCAACAATTCCACTGCTAGGATTATGCCCGAAGAATCCTGAAACCCCAATTCAAAAGAACTCATGCACCCCCTACATTCATAGAAGCGCTGTTTACAAAAGCCAAGTGCTGGAAACAACCCAAGTGCTCATCTGTAGATGCATGGATTAAAAACCTGTGGTATATTTACACAATGGAATACTATGCAGCAGAAAGAAAGAAGGAACTCCTGCCATTTTCGACAACATGGATGGAACTAGAGAGAATTATTCTTAGCAAAATAAGCCAGGTGATGAAAGAAAAATACCATATGCTATCACCCAATACAGGAGACTAATGAACAACACAAACAAATGAACAAAATTGAACAAGGAACAGAGTAACAGTTAGCAGGGGAGAGGGGGGAGGGAGTGGGAGGAAAGAGGGTAAGTAGGGGAAGGGTTTAGCAAAGGAATTAATATTAATAACCCATGAACATGGACAATGGTGTTGGGATAGACTGTGGGAGAAGGGGTGGGCTGGGTGGGGGGTAGCAATGAGAGAAAAAGTGGGACAATTGTAATAGAAAAACAACAGTAATAAAATAAAAAGTAAAAATAGAAAAAAGAGAGAAAAAGAGGATTTCAATCAGATCAGGGATCAAGGAAGACTTTAGGTGGTCCTCACACTGAATCTTGAAGAAACAGGCAGTGTAAGAGGAGAGGTAGGGAAGCAATGTTGCAGACATTTGGGAGATGAGAATTGCTTCTGGGAACAACCCAGAGGTAGGTGTGGTCATAGCTGGCCTGCATGCTGCAGAGTGGCAGGAGATGGTTAATAAGAGTTAATGGCTAAATTTGTTTTGAAAAATTCTGGGTTAAATAAATTTAGACCCACTTTTTTTGCTGCAGAGCATCTCAGAGCCTGTGATGTGTTCTCCCAAAAGTCTTCCTGAAGGGTTGTCAATACAGCATTTCCCACCTTCATGTGACCAGAAGTTTTCATCTAAAGATACCCTGTGGGGCATGAATTCCCTTGAGTACACTTGGGAAACATTGGGCTACTCAGGTATTCTGACCAAGGTTGGTGTTTACCAGACAACATAATTTTTTTTTTTTCAGGGAATTCAGAGTGATAAATAACCACTCCTGTTTCTAGAGCTTCATGGTTAACTATTGAATCATGCCATATTAGGCTAAACTAGTTTCCTTAAAGTAAGGGTCTGTAAGTAGAATGCAGGGGGCAGCATTTCAGCATTATGTTAGCACTGGGGAATCTGCCTGGTTTACTGGACAGCATCAATGCTCAGTCTCTTCCTTGTCTACCAACTCACCTTCCCAGATTTTTGCAAAATTAGAGACAGATACGGCATCTTGCACTGTGAAGGAAAATGTTGAAGTGGATAGTCTTTGCAGTGATTACTCAAAGGAGAACAATCAAAAATGAAAAATTATTCAAACTTTGAAATATAACTAGGACTGGGGAATTTGTGAAATTGTATTTTGTTTTCATAATAACAGCAGGACTGATGATTTTATTATATATAGTTTTTAAAATGCTGGAGTGGGCAGAAAACACTCTGGAGTCCATTCAAGTCCTGAAAATAAATATCATAACAAATCATGAGCTTAATCCTTCACTCCTCATCACCTCTGCCTTCACTGCCCCACCCTTACAGTACTCATAAATTCTTTCAACCAAGAAAAATATTTCTCATATGCCTTAGCATAGAATTTACTGCCTTGTTCTCTACTAGCCCTTCATTGACTATTAGCTCACTAAATATTTATGGTGGTTTTTCAAGGTACAAGCTCTCTGAGTTCAGCCCCCAGGGCCACTGCACTGATGAAATGTATGACATTCAGGCTCACTCTTGTTTCACTGGTACCATCTATGGGTCACCTTTGCCACATGGACTTTAGGCTTTATACCTTGGGGTTTTCATTCTTTCAAACAAATGATAAATACTAGTGGATTCTAGCTATAGAAAAGATAGAATCTATAATACTTAGAATATTGAAAAAGGAGAGTCATAAAAATACAGAATACTTTCCATGTTTTCAGATATAACCCTACAGGACAGATTCAAAGGAATATTAGGTTAGAATTACAAAAGCATGGGCACGGACAAAATGGGTAAATTAAGGAAGAGCCACCTCATAACTCACCAGGCCGGGAGTAAATTGTACCCTCATATTGCCAGACAATCAAAATAATTTCTACCCTCTACTCTCATAAATTCAGCACCTGGCTATCTTTGATGAGCTTGGGGTGTGGGAGAATAATGGGACACCAGGATGTACTCCTAAAGTTCAGGTCTAAAAGCCTTTTCCATGATGGGGTCAGTGGAAGTGGTTAGAAGCTTAACACCAGGCGTCATCTCTTTGATACTGTCCAGAAGCAACTCCACGCCTCATTCTCTTCACTTGGTAGCTCTAAATATACACAATCTGAGTTCTCTTCAGGGCCACTAGACAGAACCAGGCAGGGTTGTCTTTTTGTACTTTGAAAGCCCCAGCCTTCCCTTTCACAATTACACAGCAAACGTTATGGCAGTGGCAAGAGATTAGAACACACATATATACTGTCTCTAAGCCTGTTCTTTTTATAGAGTGTAGCATATCTGCTAATTGTAAGTCTGCAGAAACCTAAAACCTGAAATGTTGATGGAAACAGATATGTTTTATTCCATGTACTAAATGAAAAATTAATGAGGCAAATATTGTTTCTATAGTCAACTTGAGATGGAAAAAGTGACAACCTCCATCTATATCATTATAATCATGAGGCAAGAAATAAGACTAAAGAACAAAGATAATCTAATTTTAAATTCCTTTGAGAGAAAAATTGTAGTTCTTTTTAGGAAGCAGTTCTTCCGTGGGCTGTGGAAAAGGATTCCAGAAATAAATATGATTGCCCCTTGAATTAAAGTGAGCGTAAGTGCTCACCTGAGTTCCAGCCCCTTCCCAGGGCCAGTGCCCAAGTGCTGGATCAGTCAGAGGTGGCACAAGACACCAGGGAGAGGATCGGACCAGGAGACCTGCAGCAAAGTTGTCAGGTTTGTTAGTCTCCAGCCAGGGTGAAAAGAAGTTGGGCAGATGCCCAAACAGGAGCTTTGTAGGATTAACATTCCTTTTGTTGCCTGGGAAGGCAGTGAACCACAGCCTGGAAGTCAGATGTGAGGGTGTGGTGTTTCTTCACACCAGGGAAACTTAGCCTTTTTTACATCTAGCATAGAGACTAAACCTGTGGATTCATGAGAGGAGAGAGGAACAAACTGAACAGACTTCCAACCATGATGTCATGACAGAAAAGGGAAGACAGCCCAAGTTTTGATGAATGAAGCACTCAGGGGTCTGACTTCAGGTCAGCAGAGCATGACTGAAATGCAACTGAGTTCTCAGGGCATGGTTTCTGTTCCTGTCTTTCTAAGCCCACTGTGGTGTTTGAGTGACTCTGCAGAGAGTGACTGGTGGGGAGAAATGGGAAGATGGGTGCAGCAATGCTGTGGCTGTGGATGAGTAAGTTAGAGCAGGCAGAGTGGGAGGGCTGGGTGTGGGTGATCCCATAGTGGGAATATGTCACTGGGAGGATGCTAAAGGGTGATTTGGGGATGCCAGGGACTAATTTAGCAGGCTTAAACCTTTTGTATGAGAACACCATGGGCTGGAAGGGGCATTTCTTGAGTGGACTTCTCCACTCATTTATTAACCATATGTTATCATGGGCATTGCAAGCACCACAGACTCTGGACTGTGCTGGCCTGCCTCCACCAGCAAGGACTATTGGGGGATGCCCCATGGGGGGAAAACCCTCCCCAAACACTTTCAAACAACAGGAGGGCTGTGATCCTTTGTCTGAGAGCTGGAATATTCCCCTTCCTGAGTCCCTAAGCCCATGAAGCCAGAGGTTCTCTGCCTGCAGCAAGGCAACATCTGTGCCCTCAGACAAAGACCAGAACTGAAATGATTAATTTACTAATCCTTTAAAATTCGGCTCCAGCTTTCAGAGTGAAAAACCAAAAACTAACAAAAACTTTTTTAATGGAAGCATGAAGAGAAAAGGAAGTTCCCTGAGAATACTAAATTTGTTCTTCTCTTACTTTTTTGTACCAAATTTCCCTAAATGCTTTGACACACTTTAGTATTCCACCTGTTATAAGCCTAGCAATGTCATTCCTTCAAACACTCACTGGGAAACCACCCAAGAAGTTTAAAAGTCCTCCACAGGCCCAAGTCAGAGCCTGCATCTGGTTAGAGCCTTGGTGATGACAATGTGAGCCACGTGACATCCACCATGCTGATGGCAGCAGTGCCAGGATCTGCAGGATGTTCTGAATTATTGGGCATTTTCCCCAAGAAGAGTCCAATTAAATAAGAAATAACAAAATCTATAAAATGTAAAGTAGTCCAAAGCAAAATTGCTTCCACACTGGGAATGGTAGAGAGTTGCAGCTCCAGAGACAATTTATTTGGTCTCTTGACATTATGGAGCTTATTAAAATCATAGATCATAGATCTGTAAGGCTGAAGGAAATTTCAGCCATATTTCCATTATTTCCCTACCCCCTAAGTAAGATAGTCACTTTAATCTCTGGCTGAAGAGATCGCACAGTCGTGACACTGAACTGACCTCTACCATCCCTAAGCTCTTCCTCACCATTTCTACCCATATGGCCCCAGGATTCAGAGTGAGTTTGTTTGTCCTCAGTGAGGGTTCCCATGCTTTATCAAAATGCTCCATGTGTCAGAAAAGCTGCATTAAGTCTTATGTCTTTTTCTTCCCATTTCCACCATCTTTATCCTTTTCTAGAGAAAAAGCAATTCTATTCTCTATATAATTTCCCACACCTCTCATTCTGCTAGCCTTTTATTACATCTACACTAGCCTTAGATTGATACTATTGAAAATGAAACCCGGCTCAGCATTTTACTAGTTATTTCACCTTGAGCAAATATCTACTTATCCCTCATCAGTGTGCCCCAGGGTCTGAGAAAAAAAGTCTCACTCTCATAGTGGAGGGAGAGCTGCCCTGGGAATCATAAAGTCTGGGTTCTTTCTAGTCTCAATTCTAGACTAACAAGCTGTAAAGGCTTGGGAAAATCTCAAAATTCCTCTGAACCTCACGTTGCTCCCTCTTAGGGGGGAAATAATACCCATTTCACAGAGTGCTTAGAAGGACTGAAAATGATGATAGCCCTAAAGGCACACAGGTATTAGTTTCATGATTATTCTAGTCTATTGTTGAAGTTCCTAACATGGAGCTTGGGTAAATTCCCCTGCGTTAGGCAATGCCCAGAATTTTTCTTTAAGGATTGCTCTCCTTTACAGAGTGGGCCCAGGGAATTATATTTCTCTTGAACAACTCTTCCTTCCTAGTCAAAGTTGTTAGACAGGGATAGTCACCTGACCTAAACAGTGAATCATATTCTCTTTCCAGGGAATCTGGAGTTAAGATTCAGAGAGCTTAGTTAGTTTCTGGTGCTCACTTAAACTGAGGACACAAATTTGAGAGAAGAGGAGTGGTTATAGTTGGCCCATACACAAAGAAGCAGTAAGAGAGAAATGGATGAAGGAGCCACTGGCATTCACATCCTTTCCTGTCCAAGATACAGTTTGTAGAACTATGAGTGCTGCAGCAGCAGAAGGACCAGTGGGCCCTCCCAGGTGAGGAAGAGCATGCAACTCTTGACATCCAGACTTACCTGACACTCACAACTAGGTCTCGGTATTCTCCTGTTGAACATAAATAATTTCTCGTAATGTCAACATCAGACAGGCCACTCTTTGACAAGGATGGATCAAGACAAAACCAAGACCACTCCAAAAACGTGTCTGAACACAGAAAAAACTTGAACATTGCCAACTATAAAAATGATGAAGCCCCCCATCCTGGCTCATATGAGTCTTAGCTTCACCTAGTTTTCCCCTCCTTCTAGATAAGATAAGCCCCTATATTTCAAGCAGCGTTGAATATAGTAAAAAGCTCTCCAAACAGATTACTCTGGGCACTTCATTGCGAAGGATTTGAATGGTGCAAAAAGGAGCCATTTTTACTCTTTCTGTACTCTCCTCCTTTCTTTTTCTCCAAAATAGCCTCACAGCATATAGTTTCTACTAAAAAGTCTATTCATATGCCTCAATGTTTCTAAGTGAAACAGTAATGGGAGTCCTGGTACCCTGCTTCTTGTCACAAGAGAAGAGGGTATAATTTCTCATGTTTAAGGAGACCCAATTATCAGGAAATGAACAACATTCTTCTCACCGTTACAATGTATTCCCTTTTGTACCTTGATTAAAAAATAATTTAAGTATAAAAATCAATAGTGAGAGATCCAAGATGATGGAGGAGTAAGTGGAAGCTACACTAACCTCCTCCCAGGACCAGTCTAGATTTACAACTTAATTGTGGAGAAATCATCTGGAATAACCAACTGAACACTAGCTGGAGAGAAGTCTTATAACCACAGAGAGACAGAAAAGGCCACTACATCACAATGTGACTGGTAGGGACTGCGGAGACATGAAAGGGTTGGCTGGGCTCCCAAAGGTGGCACCTGAAGGGACTGAAAAACAGCTCAGCAGCCAGGGGTTCCCCCCTGAGATGGGCAGGGTTTCCCAGACTCTAGCTTGGCTTCCCAGCCTACAGCAACAGAGTGGAATGTAAAATAGTATCCAGCTGTGAAAAGTGAAAAGCCACAGGGTTTCTTGCTAGCCTGAGAGAAACAGCAGGAAAAAAAGAGCTCTTAAGTGGATCATGTATGAAAATATTTTGGACCCCACTTACCCTGGGCTCAAGCAGAGAGAAGGCAGAGAGGACCAGAGATGCTTGGGGAGAATTTGGTGCGGTGGCTTTGAGGGGAGAACTGGGGAAGCAGCTGACCGGGTTGCAGCGCTGACTCATTCCCAATACAGCAGGCAGACCATTCCCCTCAGAGTGGCATCAGCCTGAGGGGAAGCAAAAGGCCCACCTACAGGAATTAAGCTGCCCCACCCTCGGTCCTTAAGCCTGATGGCTTATCACAGATTGAATAGATTAACAACTAAAGGAGACAGATAAAAGCAGTAGATTCCTGGTAGTCTTCAACAGGCTGCCTAACCCAGACTGGTACACAATCTGATGCCACCAGGGGCAGATGCAGGAAGTGCAGATCAATCTAAGAAGCAGCAACAAATAAGAAGAGTCACAAAAATGGGGAGACAGAGAAACAACCCCTCATCGAAAGGAAAGGAAGAATCCCCAGAAAGAGTGCTACAGTAAATAAAGGAAATCAAACTATCAGATATGGAAATCAAAACACCGATTATGGGTAAGCTCAATGAGCTCAGTGAGCTCCAGGAAAACTACAAAGAACTCTAAGGAAACTACAAGGAATTTACTGAGAATTACACCACCATGAAAAAGGACATAGAAGCTATCAATAAGAACCAGGAGGAAATGAAGAATACAATCTCTGAACTGAAGAATACAGTAGAGGAAATTAAAATCAGCCTAGAGGAAACAGAAAATAGAATCAGCGAGCTGGAGGACAACATAGAAAAAAACTCCCAGACAGTGTAACAAAATGAAAAAAGACTAAACAAGAATGAAGAGGCTCTAGGACAGCTGCAGGTCAACATGAAACACAATAATACCCATATCATAGGAATTCCAGAAGGAGAAGGAGAGAAACAAGGGATAGAAAACCTATCTGAAAAACTAATGACAGAAAACTTCCCTAACATGAGGAGAGAAAGAGTCATGTAGGTCTAGGAAGCACAGAGGATCCCAGTGAAGATGAACCCCAACAGGCCCACTTCAAGACACTTCATAATTAAAATGGCAACACTCAAAGACAAACAGAGAATCCTAAAAGCAGTAAAGAGGAACAACTAATAACATACAAGGGAGCTCCAATAAGGCTATCATCAGATTTCTCAGCAGAAACACTACCAGCCAGAAGGGAATGGCAAAAAATATTCTAAGCAATGAAAAAAGAAAAAGGCCTATAACCAAGAATACTCTACCCAGCAAGGCTCTCATTCAAAATGGAAGGTGAAATAAGGAGTTTCCAAGACAAAAGAAGGTTAAAAAAATACATCTCCATCAAACCAGCACTGCAAGAGATGCTAAAGGGTCTGCTTTAAGAAGATGAAGAAACAGAGAGAGACAGAGAGAAACACAAGTACAAAGGGGAAAAATGACAATGAAAAAGTAAGTACCTATTAGTAATAACCTTAAATGTAAATGGATTAAATGCTTCAATCAAAAGACAGAAGGTAGCTGAATGGATTAGAAAGCATGACCCACAGTATGCTGTCTACAGGAGACACACCTTAGAACAAAAGATCAATACAGACTGAAAGTGAAGGAATGGAAAAAAGTATTCCAAGCAAATGGACATAAAAAAAAAAGCTGGGGTAGCAATACTTATATCAGACAAAACAGATTTCACAGCAAAGGCCATAAAAAGAGACAAAGAAGGACATTTTATAATACTTACGTGAACAATCCATCAAGAAGATATAACCCTTATAAACATATATGAATCCAACTTAGGAGCAACCAAATATGTAAGAAAAATTTTGAAAGACTTCAGGAAGGATATAGAAAGGAACACACTCATTGTAGGGGACTTTAACACACCATTGTCAACAATGGACAGATCTTTGAAGCAAAGAAACACCAAAGATATTGAGCATTAAACAACACTCTGGATCAAATGGACTTAAATAATATATATAGAACTTTCCACCCCAAAGAAGCAAAATATACATTCTTTTCAAATGCACATGGAATATTTTCAAAGATAGACCACATGGTAGGACACAAAACAAGCCTCAACAAATTCAAGAAAATTGAAATTTTGTCAAGCATCTTCTCAGATCACAATGGATTAAAATTGGAAATCAACCTCAAGAAAAAACTCAAAAACACCCAAAGTCATAGAGAATGAATAACATGCTATTACATAATGAATGGGTTAACAATGACATCAGAGAAGAAATCAAAAATTTCTGGAAATGAATGGTAATGAACACACAACAACCCAAAACCTATGGGATACAGTGAAAGCAGTCCTGAGAGAAAAGTTCATAGCAATACAGGTCTACATAAATAGGATAGAAGAATCTCTAATAAAGAATTTAACCCTACAGTTATAAGAACTAGAACAACAAAAACAAAGTCTAGAGCAAGTAGAAGGAAGGAAATCCTCAAGATAAGAGCAGAATTAATTGACATAGAGACTAAACAAACAATTCAAAAGATCAACAAAAGTAGGAGCTGGTTCTTTGAAAAGATAAACAAAATTCACAAGCCTATAACTAGGCTCTTCAACAAAAAAAGAGAGAGGACCCAAATAAATAAAATCAGAAGTGGAAGAGGAGAAATCATAACTGATATCACAGAAATACAAAGGATTGTAAGAAATTATTACGAACAACTGTATGGCAAGAAATGTGACAACCTAGATGAAATGGACAAATTTCTGAAAACATATAATCTTCCAAAACTGAGTCAAGAAGAAGCAGAAAGCCTGAACAGACCAATAACAAATAGTGAAATAGAAGCAATAATCAAAAAACTTCCAGCACACAAAAGCCCTGGACTGGATGGCTTCACAGGTGAATTTTATAAAACATTTAAAAAAGAACTAACTCCTATTCTCCTCAGACTAGTCCAAAAAATCCAAGAAGAGGGAAGACTCCGAAACTTGTTCTATAAAGCCAGTATCACCCTAATTCCAAAACTAGGTCAAGACACAACAAAGAAAGAAAACTACAGGCCAATGTTGCTGTTGAATATAGATGCTAAAATCTCAACAGAATATTAGCAAATGGGATCCAGCAACACATTAGAAAGATTATATACCACGATCAAGTGGGATTCATCCCAGGGATGCTAGGATGGTTTAATATTTGCACATCTATAAACGTAATACACCACATAAACAAGATGAAAGACAAAAACCACATATCAATAGAAGCAGAAAAAGCATTTGATAAAGTACAACACCCATTTATGATGAAAACACTCAGCAAAATGGAAATAGAGGAAGCATACCTCAACATAATAAAGGCCATATATGAGAAACCTGAAGCCAACATCACACTCAATAGGCAAAAACTGAGAGCATTCCCCCTGAGGTCAGAAACAGGACAAGGATGTCCACTCTCTCCTCACTCCTATTTAACATAGTCTTGGAAGTTCTAGCCACAGCAGTCAGACAAGAAAGAGAAATAAAAGGCATCCAAATTGGAAAAGAGGAAGTAAAACTGTCATTATTTGCAGATGATGTGATAGTATACATAGAAAATCCTATAGACTCCACAAAAAAACTACTTGAACTAATAAGTGAATTTGGTAAAATAGCAGGGTAGAAAGTCAATATTCAGAAATCAAAGACATTTTTCTACACCAACAATAAAATTTCAAAGATAGGAAGTAGAAGAAAAATCCCATTTACCATAGCAACAAGAAAAATAAAGTACCTGGGAATAAACTTAACCAAGGAGGTAAAAGACCTGTACTCAGAAAACTACATAACACTGAAGAAAGAAATTTAAAAAGATACAAACAAATGGAAGCATATACCATGTTCATTGATGGGAAGAATCAACATCATTAAAATGTCTATACTACCTAAAGCAATTTATAGATTCAACGCAATCTTTATTAAAACACCAATGACATATTCCACAGAGCTAGAACAAACACTTCAAAAATTTATATGGAACCAAAACAGAGCCCAAATAGCCATAGCAATCTTGAGGAAGAAGAACACAGTAGGAGGAATCACAATACCTGATATCAAAGTATACTACAAGGCCATGGTAACCAGAACAGCCTGGTACTGGCATAAGAACAGACATATAGATCAATGGAACAGAATAGAGAGCCCCAAAATAACCCCAGGTCTCTATGGTCAACTAATATTTGACAAAGGGGGAAGGAACATAAAATGGAGTGAGAAGAGCCTCTTCAACAAATGGTGTTGGGAGAACTGGACAGGGACATGCAAAAAAAAATGAAACTAGATCACCAACTAACACCGTACACCAGAATAAACTCCAGTTGGATCACAGACTTAAATGTAAGCCGTGGCACTGTAAAAGTCCTAGAGGAAAACATAGTCGGGAATATTTCAGATATCCCACAGATCAACATTTTCACTGATATATCTCCTAAGGCAAGGGAAATAAAGGAAAGAATAAACAAATGGGACTACATCAAACTAAATAGTTTCTGTCCAGCAAAAGAAAACTTCAGCAAGATGAAAAGGGAACCAACCATATGGGAAAATATATTGCCAATGATACCACAGACAAGGGATTGATCTCTAAAATATATAAAGAACTTATATGACTCAACACCAAGAAGACAGACAGCCCACTTAAAAAATGGGCAAAGGACCTGAACAAACACTTCTCCAAGGAGGATATACGGAGAGCCCATAGACATATGAAAGAATGCTCAACATCACTAGCCATCAGATAGATGCAAATAAAAACCACAATAAGATACCTCCTCACATCAGTTAAAATGGCCATCATCAGCAAATCAACAAACAACTTGTGCTGACGAGGATGCAGAGAAAAGGGAACCCTGGTGCACTGCTGGTGGGAATGCAGACTGGTGAGCCACTATGGAAAACAGTTTGGAATTTCCTCAAAAAACTAAAAATGAAACTTCCTTTTGAACCAACAATTTCATTGCTAGGATTATATCTGAAAAATGCTGAAACACCAATTCAGGAGAAGCTATGCACCCCTATGTTCATAGCAGCACTATTTCCAGTAGCCACGTGCTGGAAACAACCTAAGCACCCATTTATAGATGAGTGGATCAAAAAATTGTGGTACATTTACACAATGGAGTACTATGTAGCAAAAGAAAGAAGGAACTTCTACCATTTGCAACAAAATGGATGGAACTAGAGAGTATTATGCTTAGCAAAATAAGCCAGGCAATGAAAGAAAAATACCTTATGCTATCACCTATTACAGGAGACTAATGAAGAATACAAACAAATGAGCAAAACTGAACCAGAGCTATGTAAACAAGAAGTAGACTAACATTGACAAGGGGGTAGGGAGAATCGAGGGAAAGGGATAAGAGGGGAAGAATCTAATCAAAGAACATGTATAAATGACCCATGGACATGGAAAACTGGGTGGGGACTGACTGTGGTAGAAGGGGGGGCAGGGTGCAGGGAAACAATAGGGAAGAAAAGTGGGACAACTGTAATGGAAAAACAAACAAAAAATTTTTATTGGGGGAAAAAATATAATGAATGGAAATGCAATTTTAGTGAATATTAGAAAGACAAGGATTTTCCTTCACACTCTATATTTTTCTCCCTATCTGATTCCTCCAGAATTTCGTATTCTGAAGAAGTAAGTAATGACATAATGTTCTTTGCATAAAATTAATAAGACCAGTGTTAATAGAGGTTTATTTGACCAAGACTGCCTGGAATGTCATGCCTAAAGGAGACATATTTGGGCTCTGGTTGTTACCAAAAAGCCCTGAGAATCTAGGATTTACTTTCAAAGGTAATAAAAGCTCACAAGAAAAAAGGCCTGGTACCTTGGTTGGTTATGTGGTCCATGGCAATCTTTCCAGGGAAGAAATGAAGGTTGTTTTTCTGAAAAATGGCTAGAAGGGATCTTGAGGCACAATGGAAAACCTGAAGTACTTGGAAAAGACAGGTGTGTACAGGCAAGGCTAAATGCCAGGTATGTGGCTCAGCTTCTGTGCCCTGAAGGGCAGTGTGAAGGTCACCCTAAATGTACCTTGGGTAAGTTCCAGCAAAGCAGAACTAAAGTTCATAAGTGATAATTTGCTGCTCTTATTGTGTTTATGCAAATGAACAGAATAAATTAAAAATGGACTTAATGCAGTCCCTTTAATGACAAGGAGGGTAATCTTAAGGAGAAAAATTGTTATTCAAGGAAAATCACAATGCTCAGTGGTAGATTATAAAGTGGTGTAGCTAACCGTCTTTAAAGTTTCTTTTCATTTAAAGTTTGTTTTCATTTGAAAGTTAAACTATGTCTGTGGTATCATCAAAGATGTTTAATTTACGGGCAAGAAGAATGTGAAATGCCTTGCAACTGGATATCTTTCCAATAAGACAGTCTCACAGATTTAGAGACTGGTTTGTGGGTTATGTTGCATAAATTAACATGTGTTTTCTGTTTTCAAAGGGCATAAGCCTATGATCTCATTACCTGAGTGATTGTACGTATAGGCCTCACTTAATCCTGTTTGCATCGTTGCCTCCTGAGACTCAATGGTTTGGCTGAACTAATGGCTGGGTTGGTGAAGAATGGTGTGGTCTGTGGGCTTCACTTTAAAACTGGTTTCTCTTTTCTATCCTAATGGGTTGGACAGAAAGGGTCCAGAGGTCTGAGGGGAGGGGAAACCTAAAATATTTTTCTCAGCCCAAACTAAGTATGATGGGCAAAAGAGTTTTGGACAGGTGAGACATGCCTGGCACACCTTCCTCCAAAGAATCCCATTTTTTTCCCTAATGTGGGACATTGAAAATTAATCCCTGCCTTTTGTCATCTAGTGGTTATGGATTGAATGATGTCCTTTAATCCTGTTGCCAAATCTGTTGCCCCCAGAACACAACAAGGATGCCAGCCTGTTAAACCAAGCACGCCATTGTCCAGGGACAGCCAACTGACCTGGAGTCTGCAAGATCCTTCCCCATGTGGGAAGACCACTTTCCCCTCCACACCCCCACTCTTATTAAGGATTTCTGGACCCAAGGGTAGGTAGGACGACAACCATGTCCAGCTTGAAGCAGCTAGAGGAGCTCGAGACCTTTGCCTGTTGTCCTTATAAGATTATAAATGGTTTTAAGTCTGAGGGGGGGGGGATTGTTATTTTTTATTGTTAAAAAATTTAGTTAATTAATTATTTATTTAAAAAAAATGAATAATATAGGAAAGGGTGAATCCAGGAAACTTGTATGTATGACCCATGGGCATGGACTTGCGGGGGAGTGGGGTGTTGCTTGGGGAAGGGTGGTGCTGGGCAGAGGAGAGCAAAGGGAAAAAAACTGGAATTATTGCAACAATATAATCAATAAAATATACTATAGAAAATCAATAGTGAGCTCCTTTTATGCATATCTAAACAACAATACCTCTCTTGGGAAATGTAATGAAAATCAATATTAAAATAAAGAAAAAATTCAGTGATTGATGTCTTCGAATTTTTCAAAATCAGAATTTTCCAGATTCAGAAACCCCTTAATTGAAGTCTCTCTTCTGTTCAAGTTTCCCTTCATCAATTTTAATGACAATAAATGCTTTCTATTATATTGAAAGCAAACTTTCTCTGATCCCTGGAGTGCAATAATCAAACCCTTATTTTTAGATTATGGGACGTTGATATTTTATCTAAAAAGAAAGGTTACATTTTCAGAAGCATATATTTATCCTTGCTGATCCTCTCTTCTCTCCTGGACCCCCAAGGATGGAGCTTCCAACTCCAATTCAAAAGCTGCACTTTTTATTTCGCTTTTGGAAGCTTTTGAATAAGATTTTACTTTTAAAAAGGTGTCTTCTTTATATCCTCCTTGGAGAAGTGTCTATTCAAGTTCTTTACCCATTTTTAATTGGATTGTTTGTCTTCCTGGTTTTGAGGTCTTTATATATTTTTGAGATTAAACCATTGTCTAGTGTATCATTGGAAAATGTGTTCTCTCATATGATTGGTTCCCTTTTCATTTTGATGCTGGTTTCTTTAACTGTGCAGAAGCTTTTTAATTTGATGTAGTCCCAGTTGTTTATTTTTTCCCTTTATTTCCCCTGCCGTAGGAGATACATCAGCAAAAATATTGCTATTTGGGACATCTGAAATTTTACTGCCCATTTTTTCCACTAAGATCACAACTTATATTTAAGTCTTTTATCCATTTTGAGTTTATTCTGGTGTATGGTATAAGTTGGTGGTTTAACTTCTTTTTTTTTGCATATACCAGTCCAGTTTTCCCAGCATCATTTATTGAAGAGATTGTTTTTACTCCATTGTATGTTTGTGCCCCCGTTGTCAAATATTAATTGGCCATAGAGACATGGGTTCACTTCTGAGTTCTCTATTCTGTCTATTTTTATACTGAGAATATACCCTAAGGACCCTGAAACACCAATTCAAAAGAATTTATGCACCCCTATATTTATAGCAGTACTATTTACATAGCCAAGATTTGGAAATAGCCAAAGTGCCCATCAGTAGATGAGTGGATTAAAAACTGTAATTTATTTACACAATGAAATACTACATAGCAGAAAAAAGGAATTCCTACCTTTTGTGACAGCATGGATGGAATTGGAGAGTACTATGCTAAGTGAAATAAGTCAGTTGGTGAAAGACAAATGCCACATGATCTCACTTATAAGTGGACTCTAATAAACAAAATAAACTAGTAAGCAAAATAGAACCAGAGGCATAGAATCATGGAAGAGACTGACAGCTATAAGAAGGGAGGACAGACGTGGGGACTGATTGAAAGTAGATGAAGGTATTAGTCAAAGAACATATAAGGACCCATGGACACGGACAATGGTATGGGGATAGACTGTGGGAGTAGGGAATGGCTTGGGGCGGGGGCAAAGGTGGGAAATTAGGACAACTGTAATAGCATAAACAATAAAAAGAAATAAAAATGATCGCCCCTCCCAAAAGAAAATAATGCTCGACTAAATAGTTTTGAACTCTTACTTTTGGGTTTTCTGATTATTCCTGTAAGACTGATTCTTAAGTGATAAACCAGTGCAAAATGCATAAACATTTGCTTTATTAAAATGTTTAAAAATATGAGAAAAAGTTAAAAATAAAATAAAATCTACCTTCTTGTTGATAGAAATGAGCCCACTTAGTCCTTGCATCTTGGATTCTAAATATCATTTTCCACTAAAAGGATCAGAGCTCATTAAAAAAAGAAAGACTGATTCTAGGGCTGAAGGAGTGAAAGCCCAAGGTGACCTGTGATCCTGTGCACTCTCGTAGTACCAGAAAATAAGGAGTGCTCAAATACTAATAGGTTCATGTCCAAAATATATACTAATCAACTTGAAGGGGCCCACATTGGCCCAATTAAAATTTTAAAAATATCTATGGGTCCATGGTGGTATTTAACACGAAGAAAGGGAGAGAAAAATGTGTGTTAGGTGGGGTGGAAAGCCATCCTTTACAGACGCATGCCAGCTAATAAAAGTGGAATGGTATATAGTATTAGTAAAATGGTATTTTACAATCCTCAATAAGATTCAAGGTGAAGACCATGGACGCTAAAATCATGTTGAGGAAGAGCAGATTGACCAGTACCAAAATATCAATCCACCTTTTAATCACTAATTCCAAAAAGAAAAATAGACCTTTATGACAAAATGATCTGGTAGCTGCTACCTTAACCAAGGGATCAAACTGGGCATTATTTACAGCAGGGCAGCCTGATGGCATGTGCCTACAGCAGCATGCAACATTGATTATAAAACACCACCTAGGAAGTGTTCTTGTCAGAAATGTTTTTCTGAATCTAACCAAGCCTCCAGAAAGTTCTCTGTAGGAAAAAGAGGAGAAATAAGAAAAGGTTAAATGATGCACAGAAAACAATCAGAAAAACCCAGCGTGGGGGACATTCTATAAAAAAACTGGCCTGACTTTTCAAAATCTCAATGTCACTTAAAAAATTTCTAAATTAAAAAAGACTAAAATCCCATAACAACCAAACACAATGTATGGACCTTAATCGAATTCTGTTTTAAAAATCAACATCTATAGCCCTGGCTGGGTGGCTCATTTGGTTGGAGCAACATCCTGTACAACAAAAGGTTGCAGGTTTGATTCCCTGTCAGGGCATGTACCTAGGCTGTTGTTCCATCCTCAGTCAGGGCACTTGTAAGAGGCAACTTATTGATGTTTTTCTCTCAAATCGATAAACAAATATATTCTCAGCTAAGAATTTAAAAAAAATTTAAATAAAAATAAAATTGCTATAAAACATATTGTAGGATAATTGGGACCTATGAATATGACTAAATATCAGAGGATTATTGTCAATTTCCTTAGGTATAATAATGGCATTCCCTGGCTGGTTTGGCTCAGTGGATTGAGCGTCGGCCTGCGAGCTAAGTGTCGCTGGTTCGATCTTCCAGTCAGGGCACATCAGAGAAGGAAAACTCTGACTCCAAAAAACCTCCGCTGCCTTGCGGCATACCTCTTCAGGGGAAAGGCTAAGGGAGTAAACCCCGACAGAAAATCCGGAGCCGGAGTCCCTAAGGCGGTTTGACGTTGTAGTCAACACCGGCAACTCCTGCGGCGCACCTGAAGCCAAGCTGTATTGACTCCGTCTTTCCCTTGGATCCTTCAGCTGCGAAGAGAGGGGGGGTCTGCTGCATGGGCAACAGCAGACCCTCCATATCACCGTGCCCAGGCTCTGTAGCTTCAGCTCCACTGGAGAGGACACTCCAGCTTCATCGCAAGATGTCGATTCAACACGGGAGGAGACAGATACCGTGTCACTCCCGAGTCGGACTGCACAGCCATTCTCGGCGGTGCAGATAGACTCTTAAGAAGCTACACCATCGTCTCTCGAGACGGACGGCTGCCGACGACGAATAATGGCATTGAGATTTGGGGGGAAATGTCCTGAGTCTTAGGAAATACATATGTCCAAGTATTTAGGAGTTAAGTATCATACTCTTTGCAACTTATTTTTAAAATGGTTCATTAAGATAGAAGAAAGAGCTCTGGCCAGTTGGCTTGGTTGGATGAAGTGTCATCCCATACACCAAAAGGATGTGGGTTCAATCCCTAGTCAGGGCACAAACCTAGGTTGAGGGTTCGATCCCCAGTTGGGGCACATGTGGAAGGCAACGAATCAATGTTCCTCTCTCACATCAATGTTTTTCTCTCTCTTTCTTTTCCTTTCTGTCCCTTCCTCTCCCTCTAAAATCAATATCCTTGGGTGAGGATTAAAAAAAAAATAGAAAAGAAGAAGGAGGGATACTGGGAGAGAGGAAGTAACAGCTTTGGCTAAATGTTAAGAACTATTGAATCTGAGTGGAGGGCATATAAGGCGCTATTATAGCATCCTTTCAATGTTTTTATTGTTACCAGTGGAGTTCTCCAGGAAGCCAACTCTGAGATGGAGATTAGCATGGAGGAGGCTTATTAGGGAATGTTCCCAGGATCGGTTCTGTGAGGGGGAGGAAAGGAAGTGGGATGAAGCAGAGAATGATGCTAGACTGTGATCCTATGGGAGGTTTGGAGCAAGGGTGGCCCTTCCTAGTTGTTCCCTGTTAGGGTGAGCAGGCAGGGCCCTTATTCCCTCTGCTCCATACCCTGGGCATCAAACAGTCATTGCATATAGGCTGCCTGGGAAGTGAGCATTACCTTGGCCAAGGCAGTGGTGACAACACCCAGCAGCTGGGAGAATAAGCCCTTCAGTCTAATGGGGGGGGGGGGGGTCTGTGCATGTACTAATATAAAAGGGGGTTGCTTTGCTCTGAAAACATGTGATAACTACTGACCAACACTCATTTCATTGTTATTAAGAACTTCAAGTAGAACAACTGACATCTCCACTTTAGAGATGAGGAAATTGAAGTAAGTGTGGTAGGGCAAGAATTCAGATGTAGGCTTTTAACCACTGCTCTGTATCAGCCCTCTCCACCCCTTTCTTCAGAGTTTCTGCTATTCCTGCCTATTCCATCTGTCTTATTGCCCCATTTACTTAAGAAGAAGGGTTCTCATCCAGTGGCCAGTTCCATTGACAATAATTTTATATTTTTGTCCACAGAAATCATTTTCCTCCCCATTCCAAGCCTGCCCTCATCTCACTTAATAGAGAAGGAATACAAGGGTATTATTTTAGCCTCCATATATCCTTCATTTCAGAAAGGCCCTTTCCTTAGATTGAGGAGGGAAGGAGTGAGTAGCCAACAGAGGTGTTTTTAAACACTGAGTGTCATTGGCACATAATAGAAACTTGAGATATGCTTCTCAGATAGTTGAATAAATGAAGCTTTAGTTGGATGCAGTAGGGAATCCTGTATTTTAAAGGAGCTCTACAGCAAAACTTTTTGCTTGTCTTTCTTGAACAACATTGTTCTCACCTCATGATTCCATAATGGTTCAGTTATATGTGTGTGGGGGGGGGGCAGTGTGTAAAGTGAGAAGTAGAAAGCTCTCTCTCGTTCTATGTTACAAAGAGTTAGGAGGGACCCCAAACATGGTCACTTGAGCCTCAAAACATTAAGAATCCAATAGTATAGCTTGTTCCATCCACACAGGTGCTATTTTTGTCCCCATTGTGTTCACACGTCTCCAGAATGAATAATGAGACTAGGACATGTTTCTATGTAGCCACCTGGAACATCACTCCCCTCTGACCCTGTGGTTATCCCTGAGTCTGACTGATCAAGCCTCATTCCTTTCTCCAAGTTCCTAGTATTGCTCTTAAATTTAGCTTCTGGGGAAAGTCCAGCCACACATGGATGTGTACTCCCAGACAATTGCATCTGAACCCCAATTATAGATATAGTTGATATTTTTATTTTATTTTCCCCCAAATGATTCCATTTCTCAAATGTATTAGTAAATCCCAAATGACTCTATTTCTCATATGTATTAGTAAATGCACTAGAGGGCATGGAAAAGAGCATCATCATTGTATAGATTGTGTGTATATGCAATTACATATGCAATTCCAGACATGGAAAAAGATTCAATTACCTCTTGTGTCACCTTTATGAAGTCTTCCAATTCCCCTAAGTAGGTGGAACAGCTCTGCCTTATAGGTTCCCTCAGAGTATAGTTACATTTCTGTTATAACTCAAAATTTTAGTACAATTTACCTATACATATGTTTGTCTTCCCTGAGATGGCCTATGAGCAAAAACTCTTATGGTTTCTTATTCTTTGTATTCTAAGTTCCCAGTACACAGTAGGTGTACAAAACTGCTGTATGTGTTAATGAAAGAATGGATGCCAACCAACTGTATTATTTGGGGATGACTCAATCCAGCAGGACATTTGAGTGTGGAAAATGGCTCATATATGTTCTTATTTCCTGCCTAGACAAACATACCCAGTACAAGTCCTTCCAGGAAGTTTTGTTCTTTTCAGAATAGAAATTCTTTAATTTTTTTAAAAAAGTCTCCCATCTATTTTATACAGAGACCACTAAGAACTTCATAACTGTTTAATGTTAATCATCAATTTTATTCATGGCCCAGTTTTTAAAAATTGCTGTCCTACCATGCTCTCACAAAATGTAAGATTCCCTTAAGCCTGTCAGAGAAAGACAAATATCATATGCTTTCACTTATATGTGGAATCTAATTAACAAGATAAACAAATAAACATAATAGAAACATAGATACAGAGAACAGACTGAGAGCTGTCAGAGGGGAGGCGAGTGCAGGGATGGGTGAAAAAGGTGAAAGGATTAAGAAAAAAAAACTGTCATAGACACAGACAACAATATAGTGATTACCAGAGGGAAAAGGGATGGGGAGAGGTTGTAGAGGGGAAAGGGGGGTAAATTGGAATGGAAGAAGACTTAACTTTGGAATTATACAAAGAATCAAAGAAGCAAGGAATGTAACTTGGTGTTAAAGCAGTCATGATCCCAGTAATTTCTCTCCACAGTCATTGATTGCACTGTCAGCAGCTATATAATTTTATTAACCAATGTCACTCCAATAAATTCAATAAAAATTAAAAACAAAATAAAACAAAAAATTGCTTTCCTTTACTATCCTTTGAGTCTGTGTGATTTTAAATGCACTCATTTTAGTTTGTCAGCTCTTTAGAGAGAGGACTAGTCAATCTTTGTGATATACTCTTATAATTCCAACATGCAGCCATATTTAATCAACATTAAATTCTAAGTAGCTATAGCTGTCAGCTTAGAAAACTGCATAGGGAACAGCTTTTAGCTAATGAACAGACAGCTCAGGGATCAGTATTATCTATGTGACATTATCTACAGCTGTGTGTCCAAACACCTGGCATAGTAAGTATTTGGTGGAGTTGGTCTTTGTAGTAAAGGAGATCAATTGTTGGTTCACAAATGGTTTTGTCTGATAGCTTTCAATTTCAGCAATGTGCACCAGATTTTTGCTGCACATGCAGCCCTTTCCCTCTCTCCCCACCCCCCAGGACTCTTGCTTTCCCCTGCTATCTTTCTCTCTGGCTGTGGCACCAAGTTCTCTTGTGGGCTTCTCTCAATACCTTGCTCCATGGTACCAGGAGGAGGAAAGAGCAGCTTCAACTTGAGAGAAGATGTGAATCAAAGGAAGTTGATTCCTAAGTAGTGATGGGAAGAAAGGATTAGGGGCATGGAGAAGAAAAATAGATAGATAGAATTAATACTATATTGAGTGCTTACCATGTACCAGGTATGATGTCACATTACATGTATTATTTCATTTAATATTCTAAATAACCCTATATATTGTGTTCAGTTTAAAGATAAGATAATGAGGTTCCAGGTTCCATGGTTATGTAACTAGAATGTGACTGAACTCAAGCCAGCCATCTCCAATACTAAGTCCACATGCTTTCCAAGATACCAGGCTGTGACCCTGGAATATTCTGATGGTTTGATTTCCACCAGCCTCAAATAAATTCACTGAATGAAACATTTTGAGTTTTATTCAAGTATTTAATTTATTGAAAACAGACAATCACTAATCTTCATATAACATTCTATATTAATAAATTACACAATCTATACTGGAAGAAAGTAGGCAATCATATCTCTAAGTAAGATATCTATGTTCTCTTTTAGCTTAAATTTGGTGGGGAAGAATATCTTTCCTTTAACCCCATACCTGGCCAAAGTCTTAGTTAGGAATAACTTGGTTACAAGTTTTAAAAAATCCCCTCACTCAAACTTGTTCAGACTAAAGGGACTTGTTAGAAAGAGACAGAGGTGTCTTATAGAACCCACAGTCAGAAAGTACCATCAGTCCTCATAAGCAACTGGAGATGAGAATTGAAGAATCAATAGGAAGTAAAGAAATACTCTCTCTTGTTCTCTTTTTCTTACTCTCTCTACATATTTGCTTTATTCTTTGCCCTCTCCATGACTCTGACCTTTTCTGTTTGGGCAAGTACATGAGCCCCCACCTCAGCTGTACATCACTTCTCAGTTCAAACACCTCACTCAGTCTCTAAGTCCCAATTCAAAATTTTCAGAAGATAGAATCTGATTGGCCACTTTGAATCACGTTTAGTGCAGATCAATCATTGGTGACCACAGGGATAGATGACTTGCTTCAATGATCTCTGCTTTTTGAGAAAGAGATTTGGACAGGTTCTGAACAGGGTGTGGGAATATGGAAGGCATGATTAAAAGAGGAAATAAATGTATCTCTGGTATAGTATGAAATATAGCAAAGCCTATGTGTACCATCAGTGAAAATTGAAGAGCCCCAGACCCACAATGGACTGAAAAGAAGATCCTTACTAGGACAGACGCTGACATTGCAATCAATAACTGTGGACAGAAATTACTGGAATCGTGACTGTTTTAACACCAACTTGTGTTTCTTGCCTCTTTGATTCTTTGATTCCATCTCTTTCTTTCAAAATTTAATCTATTGTATAATAACAAAATTCTGAAAAGAACCTAAATGTATATCAATGGTGGATCAAATTCTGGGACAGGCATTTTATAGAACATTATGCATCTATTAATAGGAATAAATTGGTTCAATATGGATTAAACTGAGAAATACTTAGGATTTTATTAAATTAGAAAATATTGTAGTCTGTTCTCTGTCTCTATGAGACTGTTTCTTCTTTGTTAGTTTATTTTGTTCATTAGATTCTACATATAAGTGAAATCATATGGTACTTGTCTATCTCTGACTGGCTTACTTCACTTAGAGACTGACAGCTCTCAGAGAGGAGGGGTTTGGGGGGGCTAGATGAAAAAGGTAAAGGTATTAAACAAAAGAAAAACAAAACAAAACAAAAAACTCATAGACAGACAACAGTAGGATGATTACCAGGAGAAAGGGGGTGGGGTGAAAGGAGGTAGAAGAGAGTAAAGAGGACATAAATAAAAATTTTAAAAATATATTATAAACTAATGTATATCATATCCTGTTCTGTAAAATAGCTAACTAAATAAATAGTAACAACAACAACAAAGTAAAGTTTTAGACAGCTATCTATGTGTAGATACATGTATATGAGTATGGATATATAAACCTGTTGACATTGATTACTTTAGCGGTGGGAGAAGTGGGATTAGAGAGGGGAAAGAGTAAACCATGTTTCTTTATATACCTCTGAGTGACTTAACTTATTAGAAAACCCACATGTTATATTAGTAAGAGACTCAATGAAAAGGAAAAAATACATTATTAAATTAGAAAGGTTTTTAAAATCTTATATTTAAAAGCCCAACTCAAATACTACCATTTCTGACCTTTCCTGTTCCCATATACAGATGGTCTCCCTGTGTAAATTCCCACAGAACATGGACCTTTCTCATAATTCTGATATTCTGTCTAGAATGACAAATGTTGATTACTTCTCTTATCCTTATAGTTACACTACATTTCCAACATAGACCCATTTTTGGGCCCTCCCTACCTTAACATCTAAAATGGTGTTTTATACAGAAGAGGTACCTATTAAATCTTCATTGAATAGGATTAGCTCAATACTCTGAAATTCTTCCAACATGTCTTGCATGTTGTTTTAAAAAAGGTAGACTTTCTCTAAGAATTTGCCTTAGCCTGTAATTTCAGCAATCCCTATTGACATTTTTCTAGTACAATGGCATATTATTTTCTAACCATTTCTAGCCAATTTATATTTTGGTTCATAATTTGAGGGCAACTCAAATGAGTAATTTTTTTTTAATATTGTGAGCTGATAACTCAGGGAACTCCAAGCAGTCATATGTCTTTAAAATTAATTTGGGGCACCCTAGCTGACCTTGGCGTACACAGTCCAGCAAGCCCAGAGCTTGAAAAACCAAAGTAGTGATTAACCCTGTCAGAGATGAAATGGCTAATGTCATACTCCTCCAAATTATACCCAGGCTTGACCTGCTATTCTCCTTCTGAATGCACCTCATTACTGAAAAACCATCATTTAAGGGACAGATACTTAAACATTTAATAAATCTGTGATCAAAATCCAGGAACATAATTAAACCTTTGATGAAAGTGGAAGAGAATAGGAGCAGAAACAGGTAGAAGATAGAGAACAAAGGGAAGATGTTTGTGTTAACTCTGTGGTCAGGATTTCTGACCCTTTAAGTTGTCCTTTAGATCATGATACCACTTGGATCTGGTGACAGCACATTTATAAGGGACTAAAGTCCAATCTCAATGGACATTTAAGAAACTTCCAGGGAGTTAGACAAAGGCACTTTCAATAATGCTGGCAATTGAAGCTGACCTTGAGCTCACTCGTTGCCATACAGCAAGAATAATTGTCTCAATGCAATATAGACCCAATAAATGAAACACTATACCTCTAAAAATTACCAGAATAGAAAAGAGTTTGGGGTTAGAAATCAGAAAATGTATACCAAATGGGGTGAATAGCTAGATAATGTAGAGAAGGGCTGCAAGACATGATGAGAAAATAAAAGAACAGGGGTCAAGAGACCTGTTTCTGGTTCTTTCTCTGCCACTAATATCCTCATGTGACCTTGAACAGATCATTTCACCTCTTAAAAGTCTCAGATTCCTCATTTTAAAAATAATGGGAATTTAATTTTTTTCCCAAGAATATTATGCTAAGTGAAATAAGTCAGTTGATAAGAGAGAAATTCCATATGATCTCACCTATAAAAGGAATCTAAAGAACAAAAACAAACTAACGAGCACAATAGAACCAGAGGCATGGAAACAAGAAACAGACAGTGACCAGAGTGGATGGGGGAGGGGCATACTAGTGGAAAGAAGGGGAAGGGACTAGTCAAAGAGCATGTATGGATAACACATGGACAGGGACAATGGTGTGGGGATTGACTTGGGTGGCAGGTGGGTGGAGGAGAGCAACAGGGGAAAAATTTGGACAGCTATAATAGAACAATAAAGTACTTCAAAAAAAAAAAAAGAATCACCTGGGAATCTTGTTAAAATGCAGATTCTGATTTAGCAGATCTAGTGTAAGAGTTTATAAGCTAAGTCACATATAAAGACACATTGTCTACTCTTTCCCCACCCTAATTCCACTTCTCCCACCCCCAAAGTCATCAAACAAACTCCTGAGTGGTCCACAGACTACACCTTGAGAAGCAAGGAATTAAATGATCTCCAGATTCCACTTCAGCTCTAAATTTCTGATTCCTAAATCAGGATCTCTACCTTCTGGGATTCTGCCCTCCTCCAGTACCCCACGCTTCCCACCCTAGGTTGTTCTCTCTCTTCAGAGATTCAGTCTGCCTTCCTTCATGATTTAGCAGTGCCACAATTCCTGCGATCACCTAGGATTCTCCTACTCAACAAAATGAAGAAGAATGGAAATTAAGCAGCCAGTCTTTTCCCATCTTCTAAGTTTAGAGGCAAGCACATAGGCCCTTTTTGATTAAAGAGATTTTATTGCTAAGCATTTGAAAACCAGGCAAGGGGAAGTTCTAGACATTTTCTTCCAGTTTTATCAAAATGGGAATTACTGTGAATATATATGTCTGTTCTCCCTACAAAATTATATTTTCTCATTTCAAGAAAAACTCTTTGAAATTATAATTTTAATGACATTATAATATTCCATTGTAAGAATTCCATTATTTGCATAGCAATTGTTGTACAGTTAAGCAGTTGATTGTAATTTTAAATAATATTAGGATAAACATTGCCTTTACAGCTGTCATTTGTTATTTATGCCATACACTAGGCCATCTGCTTTATGTATATCATTTCAGTTAGTCCTCACAATTACCTTTCAAGTTGAGAATTATTATGAGCTCCATTTTACTGAGAAGGAAACAGACACAAAGAAGTCAAATGACTTACTCAGGATTATAGGGCTAGTCAATGGCAGAGGTGGAACTACACTCAGGCCTTTGTGATCCCAAAGCCAAACTCAAAACTATTGCATAACAGCATCTCTTTGTACATAACCCCCCAGGTGCTTCTCTGTTTATTTAATGAGGATAATTTTTTTTTCTCAAAGTGACATAGGTTCATAGAAACAATTTGAGCAATGCATGGATATAAAAGAAAAATCCATATTCTCTTTTCCTTCCTTCTATGATTCCCTCCCTTCTATGATTGAAGTATATTTCCATTCTATGCATTTTCTATGCAAAAATAGCATACGGGGAGGCAGGAATCATTTGTTTTTCACCACTATATTTCCAGTGACAAGCCCTGGCACAGAGCTAGGTAGGTCTTAAAAATATTTGTTAAAAGAATAAATAAGTAATTGAATACATTTATTTTAATAAAAACAGAGTCTAATCACACATATATCTCTGAAATTGTTCTTTTCACTTAGTAAATATCAAGCAACTTTCCAGGGCAAAAATATATATCTAACTCTTTTTTAAATATCTGTATAATATTCTATAATATAAGTATATAACAATTTATTAAGTCATTTCCCATAAATTGATATCCATGTCTATAGATTTTGGAAGTTACACTGATGCTGCATTATTTATCCACATGTACCTTTATATGTTGATGGTTTAATTTCTTTATGGCGGTTCCTATAATTAGGGTTATTGGCTCAAAAAGGATGTATATTTTAAATTTTAATATATAATGCCAGAAATTTTTCTAAAATGCTGAGCCAATTCACATTCAACAAAGCAGTATGTAAAAATGGCCATATATTACCACTTGATCAAACTTTTACATTGTTATCAATCTAGTGGGTAACAAACATCTTGGTGTTTTGATCTCCATTTTCTTTATTACTGGTAAAACTGAATGACCTTTAAGATTTTTCTTTCTTTCTTCTTTTTTTTCTGTGAATTGCAGGAAAATGCTCTAATTAAATTTGCCAAATTAAAGAATGTGAATATGTGAAAGGTGCTTGACACTTAGTCAAGCTGACCTTCAAAAGTGATGGAACAACTTACCCTTACTGTTTTGCCAAACTAGGTATTGTAGTGCTATAAAGAAAATATAATCAAGTGGAGTACATATAGAGGTTGTTCATAGAAATCCTGAAGCAGAGTATTTGTACTTGCAAAACCAGCTCAGAATAGCCCTATCCTGTTTAAGGAGATAGTGAGTTACTTTTTGGAGACAGCAGACCAAAACCACAAGTCATGCAGCTGAAGCATGTGCAGAGGAGAGAACTTTCATCTCTGGCTGCACATGGAACCAAAGGACCAGGGCACAACTAGAACTTGAACACCATAACACTTTCAGAAGCTAAGGGTCCATTGTCCGGCCAAGCTTCAAGGTCCTCCAGTTAAAAAACTGCTCCACCACCAGAGCTTTGCCTTCTGTTCCTGCAACCCCTTAAAAACTCACCTGAATCCTGGATCAGCAAGTTCAGGCTTTTAAGTATTAGCTTTCCATTCTCCTGGGTGGCACCGTTGATAATAAAATAGCCAGTCTTTCTCCACTGCAGTTCTCAATGTTTAGTGTTTGCCTCTGCTGGTGTTGGGTGGACCCACTCTTTCTATTCTGTAACAGAAGGTGTGATTTATGCTGAGATGAATCAGAGAGAGGTAACACCCAGACATTAGTATCAGGGGAGACTTTCTGGACAGAGATCAGGAAGTTAGAGATCAGTCCAAAAGAAGAAGGTGTTATGTTGCCCCACAACCTCCCCCAGAGAATTCTGGCAGCAGTTTGGAAGCCATCAACAATCCATGCATGACCCTCATAAATCTCACAGATCCACCTGCCACTCTCACAGATCCATGCACTGTGGATCTGATCAAAGTCAAGCACGCAGATTAAAATCCACTGTGCTTCTACATGCTGAAGTTCAGAGATCCTGTCCGAATTATAAGCACCTGGTATATCCCCAGCTAGATCAAGCTGGGAATCAGTGTGGTTGTTTAAGAAAACACTAGTTGGTGACCCCTCTGGATCTGTAATAAATAGATTTTTCTGAAGAAAGGACAGGGAGGTTGTCTGCAGGAGGATGAGTCAAAAAAGGAAAAATAAGAGAGGAATGGGTATTTGGTTCTGACATGGATCCTGTTCCCTTTGGACCTCTGGGGTCCTGAAGGATTGTTCTTGAGGAGTGAGGCATTCTAGACTAAAGCCAGAGGATCTGCTTGTTTGAAAGGCTGTGGGTGCCTGGACTAAAGCAGGAAGGTTTCAAGTTGGGGCAAGCACTTCAGGTGAGAAGTCCAGCTCTCCTCCCTGACCCCCATGATCACTGAATCATTCACCTGAGGGCAGATTGCTGCTCTGAGAGCCAAGAACAGTGAGCACCCAAGGAGGCTATTTCTGAGAGAGTGTGTTCTCATGAAGGGTATTGGCAACAGAGCTGACTATACCCCTGAGAATTTGGGAATAATGGGAAGACTGCAGGAGGAGCTAGAGGCAATCAGGGTTTGGGCATTATTGTCAATGTAAACTCATTTGTACCTACACTTTTCTGAGGCTCAGAAATGATTTAATTACACAAGGAATGGTATATGATATCCTGCCTAAAGTTGAATAGTCAACAAGTGCTCATTGCCTTTAGAGTACATAGAACCCAAACCTCATTATAAACTAGGACACCCAGTCACTTTAGGTGAAGCCTTCCAGCCCAGGCTCAGAGAGCATCTTAGAATCCCACACCCTGTCCTGACCTGCTGTTCATGGTTCTGTGAAAAGCTCAGACTCAGAATCCAGATACATTGGTAAGAACTTCCAAGGAAGCCAGAGTCACTTGAATTGAATCAAATTTCCATCACACAGTGTTTGATATCAATTATCTATTGGACCATGAATGTGATAGATGTTTAATACTTATTAATTTGGTTTTGTTACAGAATGGGGGTGTTCAAAAACCCGCAGAGCTTGCAGCTGGGGGATGGGGAAAAGGAAGCAGCTTTTAAAATACCTTTGCATGCCTGGGGCTAGTGGCTAGTGTCTTTGTTATGCAAATAGCTTTGATATTTCCAAGGCCCAAGAAGATGGGAGGGGTCTTGGACCATGGGATGGTACTGAAAGAGCTTACAGAGCCTGCCTAAGGTTCTGTGAATGGTCAGAATTGCTTACCACACCCACTGCATCAGAGGAAGCAGTCATGGATTTAAAAAGCAGCTGCCCATTTTTAAGGGATGCATGGAGCAGGTAAACATGTTCTCTACAGTCTTCCCTGCTTGTCATTTGCAGCCTAGGTCTTAGAATGCTGCCTCTTGCCTTCTATGCATGTGTAGTTGTGTTGCTCAGTTCCCTCAGGGAAAGCTCCACCCCCACTCACAAGGGTGTGGTCTTACCCTCTGGCTTCCATCGAGCCTTTAAATCATATAAGAACATAGGTATCAGCCTTAGTACATTTGAGGCTAATCAGTCATAAGAAAGACCAAGTGTTTGTCATTGGCCAGGATACTATATTATAGGACCTATAATGTGTAAGGATCTCGATATACTTTATTTTGAAACTGCTGACAGCACTGCAAGGTAGGTGCTTTTAACCTCATTTTATAGATGCGGAAACTGCAGTCCAAAGAGGTTAAGTAATAAGCCCAAATTCACTCAAGCTGGAAAACAGTGAAGCTAAAATTTGATTTCAACTAATTCTGCTTATAAAACCTCTGTTCTTTTCACATGGCTAAGGGCAATGCCAGATGGGATTTAAAATAGCCATTGTCTCTCCCTACTGGTTACCAAATATTCTACTCTCTAAGTCCTTCTGCTGTGGATTCTACATTAACACTTCTACCATTAAACAATACAGTAGTTCCTTTTTATTCATGTTTTTTGCTTTATATGGTCAAAGTAAAAAAAATTAAATAAAAAATTATAGAAATAAACAATTTGTAAGTTTTAAATCATGCATCATTCTGAATTCTGTGATGAAATCTCCTGCTATCTTGCTCTGTCCTATCCTGGATGTGAAGCACCCCTTTGTCCAGCATCTCTACATTGTATATGCTACCCTCCTGTCAATCCTTAGTAGTTGTGTTGGTTTTCAGACTGGTTATGAGAGAGAGAGAGAGAGAGAGAGAGAGAAGGGAGATCACATACACATAACTTTCATTACAGTCGAATCGGCAGTGGTCCGTCTCGAGAGACGATGGTGTAGCTTCTTAAGAGTCTATCTGCACCACCGAGAATGGCTGTGCAGTCCGACTCGGGAGTGACACGGTATCTGTCTCCTCCCGTGTTGAATCGACATCTTGCGATGACGCTGGAGTGTCCTCTCCAGTGAAGCTGAAGCTACAGAGCCTGGGCAGGGTGATATGGAGGGTCTGCTGTTGCCCATGCAGCAGACCCCCCCTCTCTTCGCAGCTGAAGGGTCCAAGGGAAAGACGGAGTCAATACAGCTTGGCTTCAGGTGCGCCGCAGGAGTTGCCGGTGTTGACTACAACGTCAAACCGCCTTAGGGACTCCGGCTCCGGATTTTCTGTCGGGGTTTACTCTCTTAGCCTTTCCCCTGAAGAGGTATGCCGCAAGGCAGCGGAGGTTTTTTGGAATCAGAGTTTTCCTTCTCTGATGTGCCCTGACTGGAAGATCGAACCAGCGACACTTAGCTCGCAGGCCGACGCTCAATCCACTGAGCCAAACCAGCCAAGCTACACTACAGTATACATTACAGTATATTGTTATAATTGCTCTATTTTATTAGTTGTTAATCTCTTACTGTGCATAATTTATAAATTGAACTTTACCATAGATATGTATGTATAGGATACACATAGTCTATATAGGGTTTTGTACTATCCATGGTTTCAGGCTTCCACTGGGGGGTTTTGGAATGTATCCCCAGTGGATAAGGGGGCGGGGAGCACTGTATCTATCTCCCTGTCCCTGGTATAAATATTTACAGTCATAAACCTCCTTCTTCTCTTTTCTCCACTCCCTCTTTCATGCCCTCCTAATCCTTCTTTCTTCTCCTTTCCCTTGTTCTCCTTCATCTCCTAAATCTAAAACAATGGTTATGTTTTCCTAGCCATCTGTAAACCTTACTTATGAAAAGTGACTGGCAGTATGGTTAAGGGGTAAGTCCCTTGTCTTTTTATGAGAGGACTTGTGCTTTCCAAGGAGACCAATGTGGCTGCCACTGATCCCAGATTTCTGGTACAGGTTAATTTCTTTTAAAAATGTTAGAGTTCAAGGGCTGTGTCCTTATAAATACTGAAACTGTGAGCATAAGTTACAGGTCCTTGGAGAAGAAAAGTTGCCTAATTGGGTGGCCAGCTTCCAAAATTCTCCTTGGTAATCCTTCCTCATGACTGTTTCTCTTTTACAAAATAGTTTCCAGAAGAGTTTGGAATTTGCCTTCTGAGGTGTCAGAGTACCTATCACAAAGCATACTCCACTAACAAAATTATCTGAAACAAATTATTACTGGAAGCAGTGAGTTCAGGGCTTGTATCCAAATGCTGGGAATATGTTTATTAATGGTGGCCCTTTAAAGCACTGTAGGAGAACAACAGCTTTATACATCTATCAGAGTTTTGTATTGTTTTGTTTTCTTTTTAAATCAACTCCAGGACTATTTCTATAAGCAAAATAAAGCAAAGAACTGAAAAGAATTATCTGGATAATGCAGGTTAAAACATCTGCTATAGAAGTAGAAAAGAAGTGTTATAGCCTGCACAGGACTGGCTCTCAGTACAGATCAAATTCCAAGGTGATGGCTCAGATTTCCCCTACCCTGTTAAACTGGGATGGTCACTGCAAATCACTTAGCTCCTCTGTTAAACTGGAGCTCCTCCATAACTCTTCCTTTAACTCTGCCTACATAGACACCAATTCAGCTCCAAGGTCCAGAGAGTGCTTGGTAAATTTCATGGAAGAAAAGCGCCCTCCTCCTCTCAGGGTTTACAAGCCCTGCTCCAGAGCTTCTTTCTTTCACATCCTGGGAAGAGGAGGTTTCTGTCTTGATTTCTAGAGCATTTGCCACTAATTTGGGCCCATTGTGGTGGACCTAGCTCCTTTTGTTTCCAGTTGTGGCCCTGAAAGTTTTAGAAATGAGGAAGCAAGGAAGATATAAATGAAAATGTAAGGAAATTAGGTGGTTTGTAGGGATTATTATTATTAGTGATTCTCTGAGTATTAGCTCTAAACCAGAGGGTAACTTTCGGTTTTCTACTCAAGTATTTGTATACTCCTTGGCCATAAAGAAACTGTTATCCATTTGCCCAGCTATCCTCCAGTCTTCCTTGTCAAGTTACAAAAATATATGCTTTAGGAGAAAAAACAATGCAAAAATGTTTGGATTGTAAGATAGTCCCACTGTAAAGGAAAATAGAACCAAACACAATTGAAGCCAGTAGAAATGAAATTTTATGTCTAATAACTAATCCCTAACTAATTAGATATATCAACAAGGTTGTCAGATATAATGTTAACACCCCAAAAATAAATTGCATTTCTCAATGGCAGCAAAATCCAACTACAAAATACAATCAGAAATTGGATAGCATTCACCACAGTAACAAAAATTATGAGGTATATAGTACTTAACAAAGAACAGCTAATGCTTCTATATTCTGTTAAGGGCTAGAAAAGAATTCTCATAAACTGAAGAGAGAGTTTAGTCTCTTGGAAGGGACAACTTAGTTTTGTAAAAAAAACATTTGATCCTTGCCAAAATTAATCTATAAATTAAATATAAATGTAATGTAATACCAATCAAAATTCCAGCTAGATTTTTTTGAGAGAGGGGATAAATTTATTTTAAAATGCATATGGAATAACATCAGAAGACAGCTTATGAGATCCCAACCTTTATCTCCCCTTCCCAACCCTAACAAAAAATATTTAACGACTACTCACAACTGAAAGTCACTCTGGGAGAGTTCCAGACTACAATTAAAAACTGCAGCAACCCAAATAGAGCACACAAATTGAGGCTGGCCACACGGAAAATCACGGAAAGCATTTCTATCAGGATTACTCCATTACCCAGCCCTGGCTGGTTTAGCTCAGTGGATTGAGCATCGGCCTGCGAGCTAAGTGTCGCTGGTTCGATCTTCCAGTCAGGGCACATCAGAGAAGGAAAACTCTGACTCCAAAAAACCTCCGCTGCCTTGCGGCATACCTCTTCAGGGGAAAGGCTAAGGGAGTAAACCCCGACAGAAAATCCGGAGCCGGAGTCCCTAAGGCGGTTTGACGTTGTAGTCAACACCGGCAACTCCTGCGGCGCACCTGAAGCCAAGCTGTATTGACTCCGTCTTTCCCTTGGACCCTTCAGCTGCGAAGAGAGGGGGGGTCTGCTGCATGGGCAACAGCAGACCCTCCATATCACCGTGCCCAGGCTCTGTAGCTTCAGCTTCACTGGAGAGGACACTCCAGCGTCATCACAAGATGTCGATTCAACACGGGAGGAGACAGATACCGTGTCACTCCCGAGTCGGACTGCACAACCATTCTCGGCGGTGCAGATAGACTCTTAAGAAGCTACACCATCGTCTCTCGAGACGGACGGCTGCCGCCGCCGACGACGACGACTCCATTACCCAACCTGATAGCTCAGCACAAAGAGAAATCCCCTCAGCTATGACCTATCACCTCAAGGGAAAAGGAGATCAGGAGGACCTCATCACCCTTGTCACCACCAGGGACACCTGTAACTTTTGCCAGTGAATATGTCTGAGTCTTTGCTGATTTTCAGTCTATGCTGCTGTACCCCCTGAAATAGGAGCATGCTCTCCCCCCACCATCACCATGGACACATGTGGCAAGGATGTCCACCGTTACACTACTTCTACTCAACATAGCACTGCAAGTCCTAGTCAGAGTAATTAGATAGGAAAAAGAAATAAAGGGTACCCAAATAGGGGTGGGGAAGAGGTGAAATTATCTGTTTGCAGATATCATAATATTATCTTTGGAATACCTAAAGAGTCCTCCAAAAAACTATTAGAATTTATAAAATTCAGTAAAGTTGCAGGGTATAAAATCAACATACAAAATGTCCTTTGCATTTCTATACATAAACAATGAGCTATACAAAAATGAAATTAAAAGAATTATTTCATTCAAAATAGCAACAAAAAGAATTAAAGTACTTAGAAATAAATTAAACCAAAGAGGTGAAAGACTTGTACACTGAAATTGTAAAATATTGATAAAGGAAATTAAAGAAGACATAAATAAATGAAAAATCATTTTGTATCCATAGACTGGAAAAATTAATATTGTGAAAATATCCACACTACCCAATGTGATCTACAGATACAATGCAATCCCTATCAAATTTTCAAAGGCATATTTACAGTAATAAAAAATAACTATCCTTACCATGAGAGAAGATAAAAGGTCAACGGATTTAGATGTTAGACCATCAAATGAATATCAGTTGGGGGAAATGAGGAAATAATGCAAGATGAGCGAGTTCTAGAGCTCTGCTGTAAAACATGATGTCTGTAGTTAACATTGTATTGTGTACTGTACTAGAAAATCTGTTTAGAGGGTAGATCTCATGTTAAATTTTACTACAATTAAAAATTTTTAAAGCTATCTTAAAATTAATAAGGGACCACAAAGATCCCAAACAGCCAAAGCAATTTGATCAAGAAGAGCAAAGCTGGAGGCATCACACTTCCTGATTTCCAAATATATTAGCAAGCTACAGTAACCAAAGCAGTATGGTACTGGCATAAAAACAGATATATAGACCAATAGAGGACCCAGATATAAATTCATACATCTACAGTCAACTAATTTTTGACAAGGGTGCCAAGAACATACAATAGGAAAAGAATAGTATCTTCAATAAATGGTGCTGGACAAAATGGATATCTACATGAAGAACGAAATTGGAACCTTATCTCACAGCATACACAAAAATTTCCTCAAAATTGACTAAAGATTTAAATGTAATACCTGAAACCATAAAGCTAGAAGAAAACAGTTTCTTGATGTTGGTCTGTGAAATGATTTTTTAAATGACACTAAAAGAACAAGCAACAGAAGCAAAACTAGATAAGTGGGATTGTTTCAAAAAAAAGCATAGTACAGCATAGAGAAGGAAACAATCAACAAAATAAAGGCAATCTATGGAATGAGGGAAAATTGAAAACCATATACCTGATTAGGAATTAATATCCAAAAAATATAAGGAACACCTACAATTCAATAGCAAAAAACACATGCAGTACATGCATTGCTTAATGAATGAGAAATGTGTCATAGGCAATTTCATTGCTGTAAGACCATAATAGAGTGCACTTAACACAAACCCAGATGTTATAGACTACTACAAAGCAAGGCTACATGGAACAGCCTGTTGCTCCGAGACTACAAATCTGTACAGGATGTTGCAACACTGAATACTGAAAGCAATTATAACACAGTAGGAAGTATTTGTGTATCAGTACCGTAAAAATGTGACATAAAAGATTGTAAAAATGGTGCTCCTATAGAGTACTTACCATAAATAAGGCTTGCAGGACTGACAGTTGCTCTGGGTAAGTCTGTGAATGAGTGGTAAGTAAGTGTGGAGACCTAGAACATTACTGTACAGTACTGTAGGCTTTATAAACACTGCCACACAAGTCACCCCCCGCCATCACATCCTCTGACTGGGTCAAAAATAGAAGGTCAAGGCTGTCAGTGCTTCTCTATAAACAGGGATGTTGACTGGACTGAACAAAAATATCCAGGAGAAACTGGCTGGGTTAGGCATAGATCACCATAATAGTGACTGTCAGGAGACAGTGAAAGGTGGCCCGAGAATCAGTAAGAACAAGAATTAAGATGGAGAGATACGGGCCATAGGGTATTGTTATGGCAACATGGTTTGGTTATTGCATATTGGAGCAGCTGTCAGATGAGAAAACTTTGTCATTTGAAAAAGGGGCAGGTATTTAACACGGAGAGGGTGTAGAACTGAAGACTCAATATTGTGACCTTGGAAATGTTTTCCATTCTACTGACTCTCTAGCACAAAGAGCTCTCTCTGGCATTGAACTGATGGAAGAAATGAAACTTATACATGCTTTTACATCATTGCAGCCTGAAAATATACCCAATGTACAGGGCTATGCTGGCTCCACACTATCACAAAAAGTTTTTACTAAAGTGGCGGTGGCACCTAATACCTGTTAAGGTAGATCCTGGGGACCTGTGTCTTGCACAAAACCTTAGGTCTTCAATAAAGACTTTACACTATGTACTCTGAAGACCATCAGGCTAGATCTGGGAGGGCTGTAGTGCCCTCTGGATATGTAGCTCTGAGCGGACCAGCTCCCCTGTGCTGAATCCAGTCAGTGTCTGAATGACTGGGATATCATCTGTGCACCCAAAATTGAGATAATGTGAGTGAGAGGAAATCATTTGCCAAGCCCCATGTAGATTGCTCCCATCAGGAAAAATATCCTCCTAAACCACATAGCCTTCCATCTCTTACAGGAAATTCAGTTCCCTTATAAACTTATGGGACCACTATTGCATATGCAGGTCATTGTTGAAGGAAAGGTCGATTTGTAGTACATGACTGTTATCCCAATTTATAAATGGGCAAAAGCCCTGAATAGATATTTCTCAAAATAAGACATACAAATGACCAACAAGTATAAAAAGGTACTCAACATCACTAATCATCAGGGAAATGTAAATCAAAACTTCAGTGAGTTATATCACCTCACACTTATTAAAACAGCTATTATTATAAAGACCAAAAATGCTGTCAAGGTTGTGGAGAAAAGAGAATATTTCTACACTGTTGGTGGGAATGTAAATTGGTACAGCCTTTATGGGGAAGTGTATAAAAGTTCCTCAAAAAATTTAAAATAGAACTATCATAGGATCCAGCTATTCCAATTCTGGATATATATCTAAAGGAAATAAAATCAGTATCCCAAAGAGATATCTGGACTTTTTTTTTATTTGTCAATTATACCTCAATAAAGATGGGTGAAAATATGTGGAGTAATATATTTTTCCATAAATATCTAAGTTTACTTAGATTTTTTTTAAGGGTCAAGAGATGGAAGAGAGTTCCCTTGTCAGCTATGATCGTGCTACAAGCTTAGTACAATAAAAGGTATGGTGCTGGTACAAAAACAAATATACTGATAAAAAAGTGTTCAGAATGAACTCATATGTATGGTAACCTAATAAAATGATAACAATGGAACTAACAAACACTAGTTAGTAGATGGTGATAGAAAAAAACTATTTTGGAGGTGGAAGTGAGAGGGAATGGCCAGCAGATAAAAACCAAAGGGAAAAGGAAAATCTGTGAATACTACCGCACTTGTGGTTTAGGCCCCATGCATGTAAATGGAGACAGTTATTATTTTTCAAAAGTATGTGACAATTCTTTGAGGAGGATAAAATTTTGAGCTGACTTTTGTTAGGTTTTTTAAATGTAAAGGAACCATGTATAGATACCTCCAGCTGCTCAGGAGTGTGGATATAGAAGAAAAACACAAGTGTGATCACAGCTCACTGCTGTCCCAGGCATCTAGAAAGGATACAAGTTAACTAAGCCTGTGTGGTGTGCTGATGTCTAAGCTGGGGACTGCCCAAAACAGAAAGAGTAAATTCAGAGGGTAGGAGGAGACTGAAAATTGGAAAGAAAAGCAGGACTAGGTTTACTGGCATATGTTGGGTGACCCCCAAATCTCCTTTGCCCCTTCTGGAAGCAGTGTGATATAATAAAAGACATATGAGCTTTGGAGTCAGACGGGCTCTGGGTCCTGCCTACCTGTGGGTCCCTCCAGCTATGATCTAGGGGAAATCATTTGACCTCTATTCCTCAGCTTCCTCTTCTATAAAATGGGGAAATAATATCTACTCCACGGTGTATTATGAGAAATACATGACATAATGAAGATAAAAATGCTTATTGCCTGGCATAGACTAAGTATTTGAAGGTAGTTCTTAAAGTTAGTTGTTCGTATGTCTATTCTGTGTTATGTGGCACTGGGCAATATGTCAAAATTAGATGAAGTTCCACTAAGAGCCAGTTATGAAAAATTGGGCCAACTGACCAATTTGGAAAATTCCCTTTTATATAAAAGAGCAAATATTTGCAATTCAAGTATTTTTGGTGTATCTTGTAGGTTTGTTTGGTTTGGTTTTTGTTTTTAAAGTGCCAGGTGGAACTTGAGAGGACACACTGAGACGTACAGGCCATTCTTTGCCCCAGTTATAAGTGCTGGAAGATAAGTAACTGTGCAGCTCTAATTCTGTAAGCCAGTTTACCAGACAGTGGCAGGAGAAGGCTTCTCCCAGTTAGGAGCTGCTGCAAAGTTGCCATTGGAACTCAGAACTTTACTCTGCAGCCCATACTTAGGAAGATGTGGTCTCACTATCCTTCCTCAAAACATTTTCTGAAAACAATGTTTCTTCTCTGAGCTTCAAATCCGTTCTCAACAGAATATTAAGACAGTTGTTCCTCTTCTATTTCTTCAGATATAGGAGGTTCAGACTATCTCTACTAGGTCTAAAAATATACTTTGAGTTCATTTTGACCATGTAAGACACTTTCAAGTGCCTTTAACAGCTATGGTCTAGTAAAATAGTCCACAGCCAATTAGCAAGCCTCAGAATAATCATAATTAGTTGCAGTTGACACTGGTCAGGACTACGATAGCTTTATTGGGCTGCAGAGATCTGACATGTCCAGAGAGTCTTTGGGCCTCATCACCAGTCTTCTGACTGGGTTTTCAAGACCCCTTGAGTAACTTTTGGCCAGCCAGACAAGCCTGTGGTGGTTGTTTCTATAAGCTGAGCTCTTGATTTTGTGCCCTAGATGGTGGGTCTTTATGCTCTGTATTAAATATCTTTGCCTTAGTTCCAGAACTCATTTTGCTCTCTCTCATTTCTGGGTCTTTACACATGTCCTACCCTCTTCCTAAAATAGTTTCCCCAAAATCTCTCCTCCATGTCTCTTTTTCACCAAATAAAATTGTATTTCTCCTTTAAGTCTTAGATGAGCTATCATATTCTCTAGGAAGTGTTTCCTCTCCATTCCCCCAAAGCAGGTCAGGGTTAAGTAATCTTCCTATGGGTCCCAAAACACCCTGAATTTCCCATCAGGGCACTCACCAGGGTGTGTAGTAACTGCATGCTCACATGACATGTAGCCCACTAGCCCATGAGTCTGGGTAACCAGGACTGCATCTTGTTCCCCTGGAATTCTCAGCATTTGCTCAGTGCCTAGCTTACCCAAGTGCTCATTGGCATGGGCCAAGTGTTGTTCACTATGAGAACAGATATTCCTACAACTTATTTTTCATCTCTTCCCATCCAAAAGCTGGGTCCTTGAAAATGGACTAACATCATTACATAAGGAAAACAAAGAAAAACAATAACAAAAGATACTACAGTAAGAGTTCTAGTCCATTCCACTTCTTAGTAGCTTTAGGCATGTAATTTAATATCCCAAGGCTCCAGGAGCCTTGTTTGTCAAATGGAAATAATAATATCTTAAAATTTTGAAGATACAAAGCTCTTTTATATTTCTTTCAAGATATAGGATTTGATTCCATGAACAGGTATATTATCAATAGGGGAAAAAAAGAATAGCTGGGGAGAAGGGTAAGGAGAGGGAACAATCTGGTTATTTTGTGTCCTAGTGCACATGTGAAGAATAACAACTAACCTACAAATTTTATAACCTCTTTTTCTTTAAGTAGGTAATGGTCTTAAATCAAGTTTATATCTTTTGGGCTTGGATATCACTATTGGCAAGTTGTTTAGGACTAGTGGAAAACTTTCAGCTGGGATTAAAAAGGCAAAACATACCTCAGACCTCAAACTGTTTCTAGCCTATGATATTTTGATGGTTTTAAGGTACACAGATTAGAGAACTGTGGATAGAAGACCTCATGAATTATGTAGATTTTGAAATTAAATAGAAAAGTTTTGGGGGCTGTGGAGAGCAAGACCAATAAAATGGCACTGAGCTGATCAAGACAGCATAAAGTATATTTAAAAAATGGAGCCACTCATGTCAACTAAAATGGCTTTCAGTCAGCCATGACACTTTGGTTTAAGAGGAAAACTACTTATGTTACTTCAGACACATCTGGCAAGGGGACACTTTTAAGATATCTACCCACATGGTCAGAACAGACACATCTGGCAAGGAGACCCAGCTGAAATATCTGCCCATGTAATCAGAATAGCCAAGTCTGCAGAGAGGGACCACCTATAGAGAGGATCCTAGGGAAATTCCATTATTGCCAGCAGAGTTGTCAAGCAGAACAGCCATGTACCACCCATAGGTTCCTGGACAAATTCCAAACTTGGCATCAGGGGTGCCGAGACATTTATCAAAAAGACACAAAAGGGTGGAATACACCACTTTTCAGGTATAACTGAGGCAGGTTCCAGGCCACTGCTGAAGACAGTCGAGCTCCACACACCAGAACGTTGCTGCATGCCACGCTGACCTCCCGTGGCATTGGCCACCAGAGGCTCTGCCCTGCTGCACTGAGGACTTCATCTGCCCTGCTGCCCACTTAACTCCAGAGATCCTTCCTTGCAAGACGCTGACAACTCCTCTGCCCGCCATGCTGTCTCCCAGACCTGCAGACTAAGACTCTGGGACTTGGGTTCATTATACCCCATTGATTGCTGTGTATGTGTGTGTTAAAATTCTCTCAGATTGTTAAAGCGTGAGTAAGATATTAATGAACATTGATGTTCTACTTTGAGTGAATCTGCATTCAATAAAAGCTGAGTGAGTAGCATAGTCACTGTGTGTGACTCTTGTCTATTCATTTGTGTTGGGCTGCTCAGCAGGCAGGTAGCTGAACAGCTGCTTGGCTGATTTATAGGAAAGACCGTCATGAACATATGCTTGTGACAGGGGCAAAATGTGTCTTGCACTTGGTCAGACCAAACGTCAAAGAGAACTAAAAAATAGTTATTCTGATAGCAGTTATCTTTTCCTCCTGTCTTCATTTTAACTCTTCTGACTTTTCAAAATTTTGTGGAAAGACTATGAAATTTGAAACAACAAAATCTTAGATTCAAGTGATCTGCAAAAGATAAGCTATTGATCATGTTACTTAACTACTGTAAATGTGGGTGTGCCTCTTTTGAAAAATTTTGACAGTGGTGGGCCAAAGACATTAACAAATAACTCACCAAAAATATATATACAGATGGTAAATAAGCCTATGAAAAGATGCTCAATATCATATGTCACTAGAAAAATGCAAATTAAGAGGAGTTGTAATTACACATCTTTTTGAATGGCCAAAATCCAAAACACCGTTAACATTAAATGTTGACAAAGATGAAGAGAACAGGAACTCTCACTCACTGCTAGAGGGGGTGTAAAGTGGTGCAGCCACATTGGAAGACAGTTTGGCAGTTTCTTACAAAACTAAATGTACTCTTATTATATGATCCAACAATTGTTCTCTTTGGTATTTACCCAAAGGAGTTGAAAACTTATGTTCACACAAGTGTTTATAGCCACTTTATTCATAATTGTTAAAACTTGTAAGCAACCAATCATTCCTCAACAGGTGACTAGGTAAACTGTGGTACATCCAGACAATAAAATATAACTGCACTAAGAAGAAATGAGATATTAAGCCACAAAAAAGACATGGAGGAATTTTAAATGCGTATTACTAAGTGAAAGAAATCAATCTGAAAAGACTACACATCGTAAGATTTCAAATATGTACAATTCTTAAAAAGGCAAAACTATGGGGACAGTAAAAATCAGTGGTTTCCAGGGGTTGAGGGGTGATAAGGGGAAGGAATGAATAGGTGGAGCACAGAGGAACATAATGATGGATACATGTCATTATACGTTTGTTGAAACCCATACAATGTACAACACTGAGAGTGAATAGTAATGTAAATTATAGAGTTTGTCAGTGTAGTTCATGATATAACAAATGTACCACTTTAGGGGAAGATATTGATAATGGAGGAGGCTATGAATGGGTGAGGGCAGGGAGTATATGGAAAATCTCTGTACATTTCTCTTAATTTTGTTGTGAACTTTAAATTGCTCTAAGGTAATAAAGTCTTTAAGAAAAAGATAATGAGAAGCTTAATCTGTCAGAGTTACTGTGAAAATTAAAGTAGTTAATTTTAGCCCAGCACTTTGTGTAAATAGCCATTTAGTGTTATAGCATTTTTGCTAAGAAGCATTTTTGTTGTTATTGAACAAGAAATAAAATAATAGCATGTTTCAAACATATACTAAAATTTAAATCCAACAATGTTCTGGGAGCACAGGAGTTTTCTCAATAAGCTTCTTATCCCTGCTTACCTTCTACCCATAGAATTCTCAATATTTTATTGGGGTTTGCTTTAGGAAATATCAGTGACCAGTAAACATAGACTTGTATGTTCATAGGAAGCAAACAATATAACTCAAATGGCTAAAGACAAAATGTCCTGGCAAACCGAGGTGGTGGTGGTAGTTGGTAGTGGTGGTGGTTGGTGGTGGTGAGTATAGCTCAGCAAAGCAAAGGAAAAGCTGGAGAGACAGATCTCAACAAGGACAACAAGCACATCAGCTCTAACACTGTGGGGAGCAGAAACTACTTGCCATTGAGGGAAAGCATGTGGCTCCTGGTCTGAAAAGCTTATAAAAACACTGCTGTAGATTAGTGTTTTTACCATGTAGTATCATCTTTTAGTATTCTGATTGAGTTGTTTCAAGGAAGTGATCTCTTACTGGCATAAAATGGCTTTGAGTAAAATAATGGTCTTCACTTTTTTGCTTCAAAGTATAGTTGTCCTAAATTTTGGGGATGGAAGCTGATAGAGGAAATGCCTGTTCATAAAATTTTAGTATTCTGCACTTGGGGCTCACTTAGCTACTAGTGGGTGATTAAGAATAATGAACTCTGGATGCTATTTGGCAATGATTATTTTTCCTAGTTACTGGCCAGGAAGATGGATTTATTTTACTTTAAATATTATTGATTATAAACGTGTCATGAGATTGCTTAGGGTCAAAGGACTAGATGGATTTTTAGTCAAAGGACTAAATTATTTTTGACTACGTGAAGAACATAATCAGATCAGCAACTGGATGAATTTTGGGGAGGGGTGAGAATCAATAAATACTGAAATTATTAGTGGGCTGAATATGTAAAAAGTCACTTGAAGGGCATTCTTTGATTTCTGTCCTTCATTAGTCTTGTTAGCACCTCTCTCTGAGATATGTGGGGTGCCTAGGTGTTCTGATACTGACAGTGATATGGATTCCAAGATGTGGTAAATTTTATCAAAGTTGAATGGGAGTCAGGCTTCTTAGTAAGTAATGCTGAATTACTTCCTCTATAAGCTGGGCTGATGCCTCACTTTGTAGGAAAAAGGCTTGTTATAACAAGCTGAATTTACAAAAAATTGAACAGGCTCTATGTCTGAGCCATATCTGATTGAGGACTTCCATAACATAGGACAGTCAGTATGTCAGAGGTCAGGCCCCTCTGTACCATCAGGGACCTTTCCACCAACCATCCCACTCACCAGCAGTGTTAGTACCAAGGGCATGTTCCCTGGGCACAGCCATCCTTGTGTATAGCAGCTGAGCAGAGCTTCTCAGCTCCTCTTCCTCCTCCAGCCCTGTTGTGGCAATTGCTTCCTGGAAGGCTTCAACAAGCTTTGTGCAGGCTCCACCTGACAGCACCTACCTTGGGCCCTCCCATCCTTTCTATTTGCCCTAGAATATCTCTGAAAGTATGAAGACACAGGGGCAGAAGTTAATGGACAATTGCCATTCTTCATTCCCTTTCCTGGGTGATTTTAGGCTCCTTGGTATGTCCCAGGGGATGAGCATAAGGGTGACTGATTCAGTATCTGTCCTATTGATTTCCCTCCTTCCCTGTTTTGCTCCCTTGTCCCTCCCTCCAGCTCTGTGGTGTCACTTTCTAAGTCAACTATCTGTTCATAAGCCTCTCTCACACTCTGCTTTGGGGAGTACCCAAGCTAAGGCAACCTTCCAAAATTGTCATCTGAAATAAGCCTATCCATCAGGTACCTAAAAAGGATCTGATTTCTTTCATAATACTTAAATTTTATGGAAAGATTAGAATCATTCCGTTTTCTCACAGATATGCATTTGCATTCACACATAAATTAATATCACTTTCCTATAAGTGGCACTTCATGTTTTCAGAGCTTGACTATTTTATTAAGCACTTTAAATTGTGTTCTTATTGTTCTATAACTTTAGCACAAACTTTCACTAGAATCTATAGCTCACCTGGCAGACATCCAGGACATGACTTGGCTCACCAACCTTGTGAATAAGGTGATAGAGCTTTATTGCTCTATCTCATTGCTAACACAGTAGTACCTGATGACTTAGAAGACTGAGCAGGGTGGAAGTAGTGGTTTGTGGGCTAGATGACGGAGAAGTTCTTGTTAAAAATATTATAACTCCATTTATTACAAGATTTCACTGATGTTGCATTTTGTGTGAAAACTTGCTGTCTTTAACACTTTAAGTTACTGTTTCTGATATGCCTAAGTGTGTGGCATCATGCTAGGCCCTGCAGGGGGAAAAGACAATAAATGTTTTCAGTCTTCAGAGAACTTGCAATTGATTGGAGGAAGAGTTATTAGAAAACAATGTTTGAGTGTAAATAGAATCAAGGCCTAAACTACTTGGAGAGAGTGACTTTCCTATGAATTAATAATGAGAATACAATGAGTGGGGATATAATTTTTCCTAAAAAGAATTTCAGAAGACATATGCATTAAGTTAGGGAATGGTTAATTTTGGCTGGTAGGAAGATAAAAAATGTTATTTGAGACAGTGGGAAGAACATGAACAAAAATAAGGAAAACCATTTATTTGGCCATTTGCCCCACTTTGTGCTAATCATCCTACCTGGTGCTGGGGATATAATGGTGAATAAGACACACTTGGTTCCTACTCCTGGAGCTGGAGGCCTTGGAGGATTTATGAATGAGCTTGGTCTGCACTGAGCCAACCTCCATGGGGCAAGTGTTGTTCTGAGGAGCCCTTTGAAAGAAAATAAAAGCGACGTTCATAATGTGATACAAAAATTCTTATAGATATTTTAATTTTGAGGTATAAAACATCTGTGTCACCTAAGGATAAAAGTCCTCTTTTATCATTATCTTACATTTCCAACTCTATATATGTTTCTTTCTCTGAAGAACTAATTTAGTAAAGAGACATCTGTCTTTTTGATCAATAAATTCTTACATTTTTCCCAGAAAAATAAATAAGGACAACACTATATATTGATATTCAGGACTTCTTATTTATTCTTTTCTGATCAAAGTCTCCCCAGACATCTGGCAAGGGGACACTTTTAAGATATCTACCCACATGGTCAGAACAGACACATCTGGCAAGGAGACCCAGCTGAAATATCTGCCCATGTAATCAGAATAGCCAAGTCTGCAGAGAGGGACCACCTATAGAGAGGATCCTGGGGAAATTCCACTATTGCCAGCAGAGTTGTCAATTTTTATCTATTAATAAAAGCCTTTTCAATAAGTCTGGCTTTAGGCTTTAGATAAATATTAGTTTAGGAATCTCTCAAGCAAATTTATGATCAAATTCTCTCTGATTACTGTAATTTTTCAACTTGTCCTTTCAAACTGGAGATAAAATGAAGAAATCCAATATAAAATGATGAAGACTACTTAGAGATATCATAGGGCTTACACTTCTTCTTATCATATATTGAGCCAGATTTTGAACAACTACCTGAGGTAAAATGGGGTGTCATTGGAACTAGCATTCACATACTTCATCACAGTTGAGGATTTAGTGGGAAATCCACCTGCTTCCTTGAACTACCTGCATGGATATTGCTCCATTATATATGTTTCAAAGACAAAGAGGCACAGAACTGACCTGGTAGTCATTGTTTTACAGTGATGAATATTGTCTCTTTTTGCAAAGCAGAGAGAAATAAATTGTGTGGATTGTGGTTTCCTGACTCCTGATTACATTACAAAGAAGTTGTCTGTGTGGAAAAGAAAATTGATTCCAAAGCAGTCAGTGGCTATATCTAACATAAATTTGATAAGTAACATGAAAAGAGACTCTGTCTATGTCAAAATACATTTTTAAAAAAATTGCAAGCATGAAGGCCTGGGAGAAACTTCATTCTGATCTGCTCAGCATAGCAACTGGTGCCGTAGCCATTGTCCTTTTGTAAATTAGCCTCATTCTCTGGTTCACAAACTGGAGAGAGGTCATGCTAAAGAGTGAGAATTACCTCCAAGTTCAAGTTCAGTTTAACTTTTATTGAGAGTCTACTATCATATATTCCAGGCACTCCGCTATATCAGAGGACATAAATGCATCAATTTACTCATTTAAAAATATTTATTGAGCGTAGCTATCAACTCAGACCTGGAGATACAGTCATGAAAAGACAAAATCCCTTTGGAGCTGAGATTCATTCTAGTGAGAGAGTCTAACTACAAAAGTTTAAAGACATGTTAATGATACAATTTTGGGCATGGTCCTTATCCTCTAGAATCTAGTAGCCTAATGGGGGAAGTGAATACATATGGGAATGGGGAAAACCAGCTGGAAATGGAAGGAGTTAGAAAGTCAGGAGTCTGTGGTCAGGTGCTGTTCTGAATTCACTTTGGCTTACAATTCTCCCTTCTTTGGTTTCTGGACCATCTACTTGCCATGCAGTGACATTAGTTTTAGAGGCATTTACAGTCTCTTTCTGTGATTTATGTATAGTCCAAGTCAAGATTCTTACTATTTCTACACTTTGTTGTTGAATATTGCATAGAAAATAGGGAACCAAACAAAGTCTTGATATAAAGATGTACAGAGATCTTTAATTTCTCTAGAGACTTTTCCAGGGCTAATGGGATGATGCTATTATTCTAAGATGCTAGAAATATACAAAAGTAAAGGTAAAATGACTTGATAAGACATTTGAGTCCAAACACCTCAGGATCAGGGCCACACTTGCAGACCTGCTCTTTCCATCTCTCCAAAGAAAGCTATCCTTGCCCCAAGCCAACCAACTCTGTCTATAACTCTTTCCCTTCTTTTCTGGGAAAGAATAGGAAAATATATATCGTGAAACAGGTAAGAGAATTTATGTGCTTGTTTAAACATTAGTCAAAGCTATGCCCTTCAAGCTAAGCCAGAGACCTTTCATTGCCTCCCCTACAAGTCCATTTGTATCTTCAGGTCAATAAAGATTCTTCATAGTCTGCAGATCAGCCTGGTCACCATCCTCTCTGATTTTCCCTGGAAGGTCAATGGGGCAGGAGATCCCAGCACACTAGTCCCTAACACCACCTCTTACTTCACCAAAAAAAAAAAAAAAAAAAAAAAAAAAAGTTTGGGGGAGAGAAGTTTAAAAGGAAGTCTATAAAAAACCTACTTACTAACAAAATCCTAAAAGCATGTTTTATCTAATAAGTAAGAGATAGTTTGGTTTCTGTGTCTTATTCTTTCTCTTGTACTCTCTATAATTTTCTAAATTAATGCTCAGTCAGCTTATTAATTGTGGCACCAACCATGTTTGTAAAATAATTTTAAATTAAATTTCATAAGAGAACTACCCACTTTTTATTCACTAAGTGTCACGTGGTAGAGAGAAGACTGAGTCTAACAGCCTCAGTGAGCAGAAGGCTGGTCCAGGTTGTGACCCAACATTAGGCCCTCACACAGGCCCTCCTTCCCAGGTAGGGTGGTCAGGTGGAATGTGGTGTTGTGGATCCAGTGGTGGGATTTGTTTTTTTTTTTAGTTATTGTGAAAATTATTCATTAGGAGGAAAATAGCAAAATATTTTGCAAGATGCAAAATAGAAAAAGAAAAAGAAAACAGATAATTTTAAGTGAGCAACTATGAACTGGTAACAAAATTAAATGCGTTTCAATATAGATCACAAGGTTCTATTACAGAGATGTACCTGGAGTAGCAGGTCCTATCTCCTCTGAAGGTTTGTGGACAAAGCCAAAGTTTATATTTGGGATATTGAGGATGAAGTTACAAGAAAAGTAGCCTAATTAAGGAAAAAACTATGAAGCTGGAGTGGTGTAGTGATTAATAACAATTTGATATACTGTAAACTTTTGGGACTTCTTTTATTTTATTAGCTTATACTTATTTTATTTATTCATTTGGCATATATTTTTGATATCTATTCTTCATTAGGGACTATGCTGGCAAATAGAGTGATGAACAAAGCAAGCTCTGTCCCCCTTAGCTTTCAATATACAAACTAAATTTAATGAAGCATCTTCTGCCTAGTTACAGCATAAAAAAACATGTTACCAGCTATCTGCAAAGATCAGTACTGAGGACAGCAGGCAGTGCAGAACCCTGTCTCCCTCTAAAACTACACCCCTCCTCCCCCATGCCTTCTGTGTTCTGAGTCCTCCTGTGATTGCACTCATCTTAAGGGTAGGTAGGTCCAGGAAAATGCCTTGATGGTCAAGGAGAGGGACTGGCTACCAGATTGAGCCTTGTCTTAAATAATTATGCATGAACTGTAGAGGGTGGAAAATCCTGGGATATATGCAATCACTGAGAAATTCATAAAGCAATTAGCCAGCAATATTGTTGAGGAATCATGTACTGTCACCCATACAATAAAATTAACAAAGCTTTGTAATTTATAATGCTACCTGTGATAGTGAAAAGTCACAAATGCTGGAAAGTTGATATTGAAATCCATTTTATAAATGAGGACAATAAAGCTTGTTCCAATTGGCCACTTGTTAATGCAAACACCAGGCGGCCAAGACCTTTGGGTTCTGCCCACCATGGAATGCTACCTCCTTGAGTATTAGTAAATTACTTTGAAGTACAACTATTTGCTTTAACTAAGTATCTTTGTAGTGTCTGATTAGTGAGAACTTCTTACTGGTAGACTGAATATCTACTGAGAAATGTTGTGAATGAAGGTGTGAGAACAATTCTGCTAAGGTAGAAATTAGATTTCAGTGGTGGTGTTCAAGATTACCACTTCATTCTCTCCTGAGAAGTGAGAAAGCATGAAACAAAGTGACAGGGTAATTATTTTCAAACACTGCCATTTGTCTGGGCTACAGAAATATTTGCCAAGTGTAAATTTAACATAGTGGGAGTTACCTTTCTTTTAAAATGAAAGCTTCTCTTTGAGAACAAAATGCTGAGGTTTTTGACTGAGAGTAAGTTGATTTCCCCCATAGGTTTAGCTATTTGGTTAAATCAGTTAGGAAGTGGGAAGGTCACAAAGTGAATAAAATGTAATTTTCAAAAGTGCCAACCATGACATTTCCATAATTCCCAAAGCGATGTTGTCATCCACCTTATCTAGTCAGCACCCCTGTGTGTAGGTTGTGCACAGCCCTCTGCTTGTCTTTTAATACATTCATTCTTTCGTATAAGCCTCACAGTTATCCTGCCAGAGGGGTAAGGTGACATGCTTGTGGCCCTAATCAGTCAGGCAGTTAGGATGACACTAGGGGCTGTGTGGCTACAAACCTCCAATACCTGTGGTTGTAAACCTTGCCCTTCAGAGGTGCCATGGGACACTGGAGGGTCAAATATGAAGGCTATTCAGATGCTTTTTGCAGAACGTCTGCTGTCTTTATCTTTTTTATACATGGCGGGATTCCTCAGGTTTAGAGCTCATAAACCATTCAGCATAACTCAGATGCACAAGGAAAATACAATTTCTTTATTTGGTCTGTATCTAACTGAGTCACCATTAATAGTCCTCATCTGATGGCAAGCAGAGAAGAGAAAGTTAAGTAAATATCTAGAAGTGTTTAAGTTTAGTTCAATCTAAACAAGTGTGCTTTTTTAACAGGTGAGGTGTTTCCGAAAGCTGCTGTGGCCCCTGTTTCCATCCTCAGAGGACCTCTGGGTATGTTGGGCAAGGAATGTATGGTTTTTCTGTTCACATCCAGTGCCATGCTCCATGGTGACTGGAGTACCAAACACCCAGGCATTCTTCAGTGCTGAAGGAACTGGGGTTTATTCTTTTAGCTCCAGCATGCTCCTGGCAAAGCTCCCTGGCCAAAATGGCCTCCTTCTCTTGTTACAACTCTTATGAGGTCTGGCTGTGATTCTCATTTGTTACTCATCCAAGCAGCCAGCTCTTCATTCTTTATTGAGTAAGAGACACCTCATCTCCAGGAAGTGGAACCCCTCTGGCTGAACTGGTTGCTTATACCAAGTCAGACAATAAGACTTTCCCTGCTGGTCTTAACAAATCAATTCTCAGAAAAGCTGTGAGCAGATCTCTTCACACATAAAACTGAAAAGATGCTTTTCTTCACTCAGTAGATCAATGATTTGACTATGCTGAGTAGATGTGAATCAAAAATTGCAGAATGTTAGTACTGCAGAGTGACCTGAAGGCCATGCATGCCCTTCCTCCCTGCCTTACAGAATAAGGAGCCTGAGGGCCGGAGATAAGTGGTCAGCCATGGTAATACCCTATTACAGTGAAACCAGAGCCTGACTAAGACCCCTTCAGGTGTGATGTTTAATTCCCTCACACCATCCTGCCTATCAGTTATAAACCCCTGTCAAATGGCTGAGTCCTGTCCTCAGTGCCTGGGTGTGGAAATAATACACACATTACACTTTTACAAAGTTAAACTGTCAGAGAGAAGAACTGTAATTGTTTGGGCACTTACCAGTTTCCTATGAAATCCTTTGAGCCCAAAGGGATCAGCCACGTTTCTCTTTAACTGATTTGTCCTTAAGTCTCTTATGTATTCAGAAGGCATCTGAGAGGAAGAAATGAAAGTGCACAAGGCAACTAAAAAATACTTTTTCAGTTCTTTATTTCTACTAATTGTAGCTTCAAAATAATGCCACCATAGGGGAGCACAATAGAAGTATTTCATTAGAAAATATACAATAGAACATAAAAAACCTCTTTCATGAGTATTAATGTGTTGCCTAAATATTTTGTCTTTGATTTTCCACCCAGGGAATTATCCAAAATCAAATGTAGAAGTGATTATTCTGGGAATGTGATGCCATGCCTAAGAGGGGTGGAAGGTAGAGTGGGACTTTATAAAAACCCCAAATGACTCCGAGAAACAGAAAAATGTTCTAAATTAAAAGTGCCTTTTCTATTGCTGCAGAGACTACTGATCCTGAATTCCAGTAGAAAACAAAGCCTGAAGCAAAAGTTTATGAACTGTGGCTTTAAACAGGAGGATAACAAAGGAGGGGAAGCAGAGGAGAGAGGCAAAGTTCAGTGGGTAGGATGGGGGAGTTTGAGAAAGGTTGTATAATTCTGTTTTATTCTCCAGATGCACACACTTGCCTGGACTATGTGATTCTTTAATGATTTGTGTTGCTTCCAAGGCCGTGGAGTCAGAAATCTCTAATTCCATGTCTATCACGGGTCAGAGTTCACCCCACCATGTAAAAGGGTGCAGAACAAGGTTCCCCAAGAATATTCCCCACAGCCCTTGTTTGGGGAAAGGGAGAGCAGAGGATATACCTTAAGATACTTTGCATAACTATGGAAAGTTGGTAGCTAGTTGATAGCTGTGCTACCACCCCAGGCAAAAGGCCTAGTGATTCTGATAGCATCCAGTGATTCATCTGTAGCCAGGTAGAATTTATACAGCACTTGCCTGAGAGGCAGGGAGACAGAGGCCTGTGCATCACTGAGAATGCTTGCCTTGACTAAAGATGGCAGCCAAAAGAAGGTTAAAAAATACAGAGCTGGCAAAAGTAGCTCATTGTAGGAGAAGCCAGATATGAGGTCACGTAGGAAGCTCTGGGTCAATGTTTAAAATAAAGGCAGGCAGAGAGAGAGAGAAGAGAGCCATGAGGAAGGAGCCATGAAGTAGGGGTTTTGAGCCATGAAGCCTGAGAAAGGAAGTAGCAAGCAGCTATGCAGTTTGTAGTCAGGATTCTGCCATGCAGCCTGCTGTAGCGAGTTAGAAGGGAATTCCACCATGTGGTCTATAGTGAGGAAGGCAGCCATGCAGGCTGAGAAAAAGATGTAAGGAGTGAGCTGCTAGAGCTGTGCAGGAACCTGCCAAACCAAGCATGGATGTGTGGGAGATACCTGTAATGCTGAACTATGACCAGGAACATAGACTTTTCTTCTCTGAAGGACTAATGTGGAAGCCACTCTCTTGGGATGTATGCCTCCCAGGATTCTACCATGATCCAGTGTAACATGCACATGTTTTCCTGGACCACTACATGGAGGAGGGGGATGATGTACCCCATATCCTGAAGGAGAGAACTGCTGCGAGAGGATGGTGACTCTGAAACCCACAAGTGTACATTCCAGAGGGGATAGAGAGCTCTTTGTGCAGCTGGCTTAAGAACTGATAAGGACATGTGGAACTTCTGGGCACATTTTTGACTTATAGCCTGATGGGGGAGCAAAGGAAGTGCTGGGTTTCGTGGAAGAACAGGGCTGCCAGCAGGAGTGCTCCCAAACACCCTGAGTTTGGAATCCTGTAAATAAAAACCTTTTTCCTTCAACACTAATTGTTGGGTCATGCATCAACATTTGTTGGGTCAGGCGACACGTGGACAGGCCCCAGTTTCCTTGGTTACAACCAGGCATCAGCAACATCTCATCTCTTCTTTCTGAGAAGCTCTAGGAGCAGTAACCTGCTCCAGTTGATAAAGAGGTATGAGAACCCTTCACTGGCGACTGTTATGGGTTGAACTGTGCTCCTCTCAAATGTCAAAGTCCTAACTCACAGTACCTCAGACCTGGCCTTATTTGAAAATAAGGTTGTGTGGATGTGATTAGTTTAGATGAGGACATACTGGACTAGGGTAGGTCCCTAATCCAATATGATCAGTGTCTTTATAAAAAGAAGAAATTGGTACTCAAGCATGCATAGATAGAGACAATATGAAAAGACACAGTGAGAAAAACATCTAGAAGCCAAGGAATGGTCACCTGAGCCTGGAAGAAGCTAGGAGAAAGGCACAGAACAAACTACCTCACAGCCCTCAAAATGAACCGACCCTGCTGACACTTTGATCTTGGGCTCCTAGCCTCCAGAGCTGTAAGATAATACATATCTCTGTGTAAGCCACGTAGTTTGTGGTAATTACCTACTTTGTTAGGAAACTAATATAGGGTATTTCCCATTTCCTGCTTCTATCCCACAGCATCTCTGCCCTTGCCTTTCTCCAATTTTGCCCAAACTTCCCCTTTTAAAACTGGGCTGTCCTCATAGAGCTTCATTTGTACTCTACCAAGGTTTTGCCCCTCTCCCAGAAATTTTATATGTTATTGTGAAATGGAAATTTTGTCCCCTTTTTTGAGAAGCAATAAAGCATGGGAGTCGAAGCATAGATCTGGTAGTCAGAACAGCATTTAATTCCTCACTCATTGTACAACTTTGGTAAAGAACCGTAACTTCTTATCTGTTAGATGAAATACTAATGTTCCTCATTTTGTAGGATTGAGTTTGTAAAAGTAAACCACTTAGCACAATTCCTGATACATAAACACCTTAATAATGAGAGATATTAATAACAATAGCTATTAAAAGACCCTCAGGCATGCAGGAGCAGGATTGGGAGAATGTTCATGGAGTTTTTTGACACTGAAATTATACAAGACAGCTGTTTGCTCAGTTATGTAACTCTAGAGTCGCATGTGTAGTCACCATTAAACTAAATAACTACATGACACCTATGTGCCTTGGAGAGTCTAAGAAAATATAAAATTCTAACATTAAAATTAAAAAGATTTTATAAGCCACAAGATGTAACTGATACTCAAGAACAAGGTAATGTCCATTGCACCTTCCAGAAGGGAGGAGGAAGCAGCAGCAAATATAGGTCAGGTATTTGGAGTTGGTAATACCAAACAGAGAGGTTAAAAGACATAGCTTTCCTTCAAATTACCCTGGTGACCCTGTGTCAGTGTCTTGGTCCCTGAGTTTCAGGTTCCTTAACTGTATAATCATAGAGCATGGATGATATGATTCTTCACAAATATACTCTTCTCCTCTTTGGGAGATGTTTATAATTCTCCACCCCAATAACATCAAACTTATCCCTATGACTTGCTTTGACCAATAAAAAGTAAACAGACATGATGGCCTTGTTCTCAGGCCTTTTCCCACCTCTGTTATCATGAAAGCATGTGTCGGGGTGGAGTCACTGCTAGCCTGGCCCTGAGTGTTGATGATAAGCAGTTCATCTCCATGTGCTAAGGTGAGTATGGACTGTAAGCAATGAACTCACTTTGCCACTTTAAGGTACAGAGAATTAGGGTTCCTAGCTTCAACAGTACAAACTAGCTCAACAGGACTGATGCAGGTGGGGGTTCAAATGCCTGCATCATGGAACTTTGATGAAGAGCTTGGCAAATACACAGTGCCCTACAATTATAGGACAATACTTTAGAAAAAAAAGAAACTAATTTCCATGATTTATTTTCTACTCCCATTGCCCAAATTAAGTGTGATTAATAACTAAATGTTAGTGGAGGGAAAAAAACAATGAGCCAAACTTCCTTCTCTCAAAGTAGGCAGGGAAGAAGTAGATACAAGCAAAATTACTCACAATTCATGTAAAATGAAGCATCTTGGAAGCTGTTTAAATCAGGCTTCCCTCCTACCTTCTGTGGTGAGTCTCTAACTTTCGTTTTTGCCTCTTATGCATGTTTCAAATACCTAAAAGTTCCCAAAATCATGCTTTTCTTTATACTTGAAAGGAAATTCATCAAATATGCACATGAAGTCACAGTGTTCTAGCCAAGAGGAAAAAATGAAGGAAGGAAAGAAATGGAAGGAAGCAAGGAAGAAGGAGGAAGGAAAGGAGGGAGGAGAAAAAAGGAAGAAAATACAAAATAAATTATTTAAAGTCATTCATTGTTACCCACAAAGCTCATAATAGGCATTTGTTTATTGTGTAAAGAAAGTGACACAGGCATTTTTTATCCATGTGATAAATTCACCAGCGGTTTTAGAGAAAGATGGAGAGATTTCCATTTTGTAGGAAGTGTTAGCATGGGTCATTAAAATAAAAATAAAAATATATATAAGCCCCCAAACACAATTGACCTAATATTTCACATTCATATTTATATTTGAATAGTGAATGCCCTAAATTCTGGAATTCACTTCAACAAAACTAATGAAATCACATTTAATGGCTTCTCCCAGAAGTATTTAATTTCCCATTATATACCCTGCTTAGTTCCTCCCTGCTCCACTCCAGATGAACAATATTAACTCACAGATTGTTTTTCCTTCAAATCCCTTAGGGGGAAGAATAACTTTTTCTCTTGTGAAACAAAAACCTTATATTCGGCTTGCACCTTGCTGGAAATGAGATATCAATTGTTTTAAAACAGAGGCAACATCAAGTCTCCTTTCCTTCCAATCCTTTCTGAATTATAGATTGAAGTTAAAAGAAAATAAATGGTAATAACATTAAGCAGGAAGACTGCTATTAGGAACATTGAGCTGGAAGGGCCAGGGGTGAAAAAGCTGAAGAAATTATAGCTTGGAGAGGGTCTGTTTCAGAACATCAGTCAGTCCTGGCTAGTCAATTTGAAAATTTGCCACTTTCAAAGAGAAAAAACAAGGGCTTTTGGGAGGTGTGGAACTTTATTGATTTGAGGTCCTGAACCACTGTAAAGTCACTAAGTTACTATGGAGACAGTAAATAGATCAGTGGTTGCCAGGGATTAGGGAGGAGAGAGAATTAAATAGGCAGAGCACAGGAGATTTTCAGGATAGTGAAACTATTCTGTGTGATACTACTATGATGTACATATGTCATTGTATTTCACCCTCAGTGAACTATAATGGAAAATATGGACTTGAGGTGATTCTGATGTGTCAACTGTATCCCTCTAGTAGAAGATGGTTATAGGGAAGGTTATGCATGTGTGGTGGAAGGGTGCATAGGGAACCCTGTACTTTCTGCTCAATTTTGCTATGAATATAAAAGTGCTCTAAAAAGTAAAGTTCTTTTTTTAAAAGTGCCATCTTTATGAGCTCCATCTGAGCAATCTTTGCATCCAAGAACAAGGTTCCCCAAGTTTCAAATATTCTCCCCCATTATCTCCATAAGCCTTTTAAATATATTAGAAGTTCTACTCCCAAGATTTCTTCTTTTACTTTTAAAATACATAAGTGCCAAAAATAAAAATAAATAAAATAAGTAAAATAAAATACTTAAGTGCTTATTATAAATTAATCATTTTTGTGATGCTCTAATAATATCTCTGGCAGCCATCTGTCTCGAGAGACGATGGTGTAGCTTCTTAAGAGTCTATCTGCACCGCCGAGAATGGTTGTGCAATCCGACTCGGGAGTGACACGGTATCTGTCTCCTCTCGTGTTGAATCGACATCTTGCGATGACGCTGGAGTGTCCTCTCCAGTGAAGCTGAAGCTACAGAGCCTCGAGAGACGATGGTGTAGCTTCTTAAGAGTCTATCTGCACCGCCGAGAATGGCTGTGCAGTCCGACTCGGGAGTGACACGGTATCTGTCTCCTCCCGTGTTGAATCGACATCTTGCGATGACGCTGGAGTGTCCTCTCCAGTGAAGCTGAAGCTACAGAGCCTGGGCAGGGTGATAATAATAATATAGTGCTTCATTAATATATATTTATTTTACTTTGTAAAATCTAAAATCCAAATTTATCTTAAAATAAATGGCCATATTATACTTGTCAGTGCCTTTTCTTTCTTGGTCATATATAAAATGATGCATAGTCAACATCTTAGATTTCACAAAATAGGTGAAGTGGTCAACAAAAATATGTGTGGCTTCAGCCCAATAAAGAAGACAAATTTAAATGAATAATCATGAAAATAAAGCTAAAAATATAACCGTGATTAGTGCTTTGAAAGGATGGTATATGGAACTTTGAGAGGATGGTTCCTGGAGGAAGTGGCGATGGCCTGGGAACTAAGAACTACAAAAATAGTAAGAATTAACTGAACAAAAGAGAAGAGGATGAATAGTTCAGGTGGAGGTAACTGCAGATACAAAGGGCCTAGAACAAAAGAGAATTTAAGGTGTGGAAAGCAGTGTGAGGGAAGTAAAGAGGCAAAGGAGAGTGTGAGGTGAGTCTGGGAAGGTGAGAAGATTCCATGGAAGCACCCAAGTGAAAATGCTAAATAAATGGTGAATTCTTTACAGGCCAGTAACTCAAAGAGGATTTCTGGGATGGAGATAGAAACTGTTCAGTCATCTGCATCAAGGTAGTCATAAAAGTCATGTGTAGGGATGACATAATCAAGAGATGTGATTCTAAATTGGGCTGCAATTTCGTATCCTCTGGGAGGCTTTTAAAAAGCCCAAATGGCTGGGTTGCTTTCAAAGCCAATTAAATAAAAATCTTTTGGAGGGGGAAGTACCCAGAATCAATATGATTCTTAAGACTCTACAGACTTCCAGCCAAGATGGAGGCGTAGACAGACATGTTGCATTTCCCTCCACAACTAGAAGGAATACAACTACCTCAAAACTAGGAACAACCACAAGTTCCAGAAAATCAAACTGCATGGAAGTCCAGCAAACAAAGATACAAAGGAGAAATATTCACCCAACAGGTAGGAGGGGCAGAGCTGGGGTGGAGAGGACGCAGTGTGGTGGTGGCAGCAGCAGTGGCAGAGGCAAGACAGCAGAAAGCACAGTTACATGTTTTAAAAAGTCAGGAGGGACACCTGGGGAGTGTTCCCAACTCCTCACTGGACCTCGCAGACCACGGTCCCAGCACCAGGGAAAACCAAGCCTCGTTGCCTCTGACTGTGCAGACCAGTGGGGGTTGGGGTGGAGGAAGAAACTGCCAGTCTCAGCAGAGTCCACTTGTTTAAAGGTCCCCCACGGTCCTGGAACATCCGCAGACCCACCCACTCTGGGAACAAAAGCCAGTGCAGCAGCTAGAGGGCTGCCAGTCTGATGAGGAAGTGGGAGAGGTGCCTGGAAAAGGGTCAAGTGCTGTGCAGACAGCATTGTTCCCTCTCAGACCCCTCCCCCACATACAGAGTCGCAATGTGATGAAACAGGTCACCCTGCACTGATGAATCCCTAAGGCTATGTCCCTAACAATGTAACAGGAGTTACAGCTCTACCTGGGATGTGGAGGCAAACAAGGACAGGAGCCTGTCAGAATAAGAGACAGAGAAGTATGGCCCAAAAGGGGAAATAGATCAAGGTTCCAGTGGGAGAACTAAGCATGAGGAGATAGACAACCTAACAGATGCAGAATTCAAAACACTGGTGATAAAGATGCTCACAGGCTTGACAGATATGTTTGAGTATGGCAAACGCATAAGAGAAGAAGTGAAGGTTATGCTAAGTGAAACAAAGGAAAATGCACACAAAACCAATGGTAAAAGGAAGGAAACCGAGGTTCAAGTCAATGATTTCGAACATAAAGAAGAAAAACAACAGTCAACCAGTACAGAATGAGAAAGCAAGACTTGAAAAAAATGAGAAAAACTTCCCAAATTTTGTGAAGGAGATGGACATACAGGTCCAGGAAGCACGAAGGGTCCCAGGAGAGCTGGACTCAGAGGGGACCACACCAGGATGCATCATGACTGAGATGCCAAATGTGAAAGATAAAGACAGAGTTCTGGGGGCAGCAAGAGAGAGGTGGAGAGTTGCCAACAGGGGGGTGTCTATAGGATTATCAGCTGATTTCTCAGAGGACACTTTGCAGGCAGGAAGGGACTGGCAAGCAGTATTCAATGTGATGAAAGGCAACCTGCAACCAAGATTACTCTATCCAGCAAAGCTATCATTTGGAATGGAAGGGCAGATGAAGTGCTTCCCAGACAAGGTGAAGCTAAAGGAGTTCATCATCACCAAGCCAGTATTATATGAAATGTCAAAGGGACTTACTTAAGAAAAAGAAGATCAAAACTATGAACACTAAAATGACAACAAACTCACAACTATCAACAACTGAATCTAAAAAATAAAAACAAAATCCAATAGAAACAAAAACAGAATAGGGTTGTCAGCTGGGAAGGGGGAAGGGGAGAAATGGGGAAATGGTGCCGGGACTAAAATGCATAATCAGTTGGTACAAAATAGACAGGGGGATGTTAAGAATAGTATAGGAAACAGTGAAGCTGAAGAACTTATATGCAGGACCCATAGACATGAACCAAGGAGGGTGGGATTGTTGGAGGGTAAGGGGGTACTGGGCAGAGGAGAACAAAAGGGAAAAAATTGGAACTACTGTAACAACATAATCAATAAAATATACTAAAGAAAAAGACTCTGGAAATTATTTTTCCAGGTGCAGCCATGTTTGAGTACCACCAGCGTAGATTGTATGTACAGAGCAGGAAAGGAAGAATGGGCTAGAATGAGGAGTTGAGAATTCTGAGACTGGTGGTAGAGGAGGAAGTTACAAAGGAGACAAAGAAGGAATGGCCAGGTGACCTGGGGAAAATCAAGAGAAAGTCAATTCACAAAAGTCAAGAAGAAAAGGAAGGAGTTGTCAGCAATGCTGAATGATGCTAAGAGTTAGAGAAGTAAGGACTGAAAACATTCTTTGGGGCTAATTACAGAGGGGTCATTGGCGACATTTATAGAAGCTGCTTGTTGTGTGATGGAGTTGGACACCAGATAATGTTGAGGTTAGAGGTGGCAGTGAGAACACCAAATCCTGGGGACTTTATTTGGCAAGTGGAAGTAAACTGAGATCATGGAGGTAGAAACAGTTTTATTTTGCTTTTGTTATTAGAACCATCTAACACTGTTTGAAAGTTAAAAGAGAACAATAGCTTTAATACACAAGTTATAATAATATACATTCTCTGAGAAGCTGGGGGAAATAAAAACCCAAATATAGGTAAAGGGGTTAGATTTGATAGGAAGAAGGGATGGCTTGTCTATTGTAATGGGAAGGAATGGAAATAAAGGTGGTTTAGGTAGACACATAAACAGGTTTTCAAGTGCAATTGTGGGAAGAGAAGGGAGTTCTTATACAAGTTTCACCTTGCATATATGAAAGCAGCCCAAAAATTTCTTATTAACCCATCTTGTGACTCCACTATCTTCAACATGCAGCTTCCAAGGTTGACAAGGGAAAGGGCAGAGAGGATTGCACATGGGAATTTTTATGGATCATGCCTAGAGTTCCAACCATAGCCTTCTGGCCAGAACTCAGACATAAGTTCACAAGAAAAACAGTGAAATAATCTATCTCTGATCTAGAAGGAAGATGAAACAGGTTTGGTAAATACCTAGTCAGCCTCTGCCCTTCTACTAACCCATCTCATCTTCAATTTTCAGACTCATCAAGATAGCTAATACATCAGTCATTCTACTTCCTTCTGACAGCCCTCTCCTGGCTTCACCCCTCCTAGTCCAGCCTATTTCTCATGACTTGATACTTGAACTCTTTCAAGGCCATGAACTCCCTTACGCACTTGTTGTTTTCTTATGCATATTTAGAAAAGTTTAACCAGAGATCAATCTAACCACTTTAATTTTCAGCTCCTATAACTAGATTTCTGGGTGCTACTAGGAAAGCATACACACACACAGACACAAACATGCAAAACCAAATGCACTGGTAACACCCACATTTCATATATTCCAACAATCAGGCCCCCAGTGTTGCTGGGCAACACTCCTATTTATTTTTAATCAGCTCTCTATCTCTTAACCCACAGTGACTATATCAAGTCTCTAATCTTAACTTCTTTTTATATATCTTCTTTCTTAAGTCTCAGTATATAACTTCACTTTAAACATCACAGGGAAAATAAGAGCCAACACCCCTGACCTAGAGGGAACAGTCACTACACTGCTTTTAAAAGATCCAAGTGCTCCACTAAGCAATCGATTTCTTAATGCCTTGTTGAAGGAAGTGTCTTCTGGGTCCTCTCTGGGGGTACATATTTATGGTGTGGCTTTGTGAACTTTACTGGATAAATCCATTCTAACATTGCTGTCTCCCTGTGTCTGAATTCTTTCTTCTCCATTATTGAAAGAAACTTATAGGAACTTTTTTCTCATTTAGCATGGCCCACTCTTGTGTCTAGATTTTATGGAGCCAAGCAAATAGGTAGAATATATGGCGCCAACATATTGAATTTAGGATATCTTGTTGGTTCATGCATATTAACAAATTCAGTTTTATTTAGAATTCTGTTCCTCTACATTTATCTTCTGTGCTCAGAATTCCTTCCCAATTGATTTTTACTAGATTTTGCTGAAATAATTAGCAAAATCTTATCATTGTATTTGGTGTGAAAATAATCTACTCCTGGGTTTAATTTTGTAATTGGCCCACTGATACATTCTGGAATATGACTCTAGATACCTAGCAGGATTTGGGAATGTTGGTGCAATTGGGAAAGAGGAGAATAAGCTCCTTCTTAGGTCATTACGAACCTTTTAGTAGGAGAAAAACAGCCTCATTAGACAGGGAGAGAGTGCTGCTTTTCAGAGCAAGAAAGGCTCAGGGGAGATTGATGGCTTAGAGGTCTCTAAAGAAACCATCTGTAATGGTAGATTTTATGTGTCAATTTGGCTTGGCCATGAGGTGCCCAGATATATCTAAACATTACTCTGTGTCAGAGTATTTCTGGATATCATTACATTTAAGTCAGTATACTGAGTAAAGGAGCTTCCCCTCCCTAATGTGGGTGGGCCTCACCCAATATGTTGAAGGACTAAATAAGACATAAGTGCTGAGAAAAATGCAGAATTCATATTCTTTGCCAGTCTCCAAGCTGGATATTTGTCTTTTCCTGCCTCTAACTTGGACTGGAACTTACACCACTGATTCTACTGGGACTCAGTCCTTTAGACATGCACTGGAACTGTGCCATTTGCTTTCCTGGGTATCCATCTTGCCAACTGCAGATTTTATCACTTCTCAGCCTCTATAATAGCTTGAGCTAATTTTTTAAAATAAATCTCTCTCTAAAGAATCCAGATTAATACACCATCCAAGTCTTCTCATAGGTCTCCATTTCTGAGAGCACACCTCTTTCTGATTCATGCATTTGCTTTTACATAAGAAACCTAGTAAAGCAGTGATATTGATGATTTTATTATTCAGGAATCTGTAGGATTAAACTTAATGTTTGTTTTTAGTCTTTCAACCTTAGATAGATTATACTTTGGTAATTCCTGATTTTCAGCCTGAACCTGAATTAGAAATATGAGCTTGACATTTGCCCACTTAAAGTTGTCCAGTTTGAGCAGAAGTAATCATCCTGGCCTGTAGAACATAATTTTATCAGGTTTTTTTTGTTGTTTGTTTGTTGTTGTTTTTTTTTTTTTGCCAGATTGTATGATAGCTGCCACTTGGTCCCCCCAAGCATTGTTTTCAATTAGCACTCCATTTCAGATGACCACAGTTGATAATTTAATGAACTCTTTTGCCATGCTCTGTCATTATTTACTCAAGTCCCATCATCTAATATATCTAGTATTCTGTCTTCGGCCCTAAACAGAACATGTAACTGACCCCATGTTCCCGCATGTTATTCTGTAGAAACTCTCTTGGAGCCAATTTGTATATAGGTCCAGTTCCCTTTGTTTCAAATGAAAGAGAACCCTCACTTGCCTAACTTAAAAAAAAAAAAATGTGGCTTCAGGATTGTTTATTTCAGTGGCTTGATTACCTTTCTAAGGTCCCAAATTCTTTTCAGCTTTCTACTCTCTGCCATCCTTAGTATATCAGCTTTGTCCCTGGGCCAGTTCTCTTGATGGTAAAAAGATGGCTGCTAAAACTCCAGAGAGCATGTGCAAACATTACAAAGTCCAGCAGAAGAAAAGAATCATGACTTCCTGTGTCTCTCTTAGAACAAGGAAGTCTTTCCCAGGAGAAACCTGCCCCCCAATATATCTCATTAACCTAGACCAAGTCACATGCTATGTGTAAACTAATCACTAACAAGAAGAATGAAAAAACATGATCAGCTTTCATGAGTCAGAAGATAGGACCACCTTCTCTGGGCATGTGGCTATACAGAGTATGGTTGATAGCAGTACAAAATCTGGGCTCTGCGTGCAAAAAAAGAAACAAGTAATATAACCAATAGTATCTGCTCCAATGATGATCATTCTGGACAGAGAATAGAGAGTCGACACCTGATTTTTTATTCTTGTCACCCAGCCTCCACCCTGATATCAGATGGGACTGTGATTAGGGAAGCTGGTCAATAGAAGGGTAGAGAGATGGCTCAGAGGGAACAAGAGACTCATCACCTCTCACAGTAAACAATACCCTGATCTCTAAAGTTAACAGAGAAGGGGGATTTTCTTGTGAGGAAGGACAGTTGGATCTCAGTTCTGCCCTGGGGAATCCTTTCAAGCTAGCTTAGAATCCTAGTGGCCAAGACCCAAGAGAATAACACTGATCACCATTCCAGGGGACACCCTACTCCTGCTTATAAAAATATGCCTAACCTTATGACTCACCTAAAGGAAAAACAGTATCCTCATATTAAACCACAAAGGACTAACACATAACAGAGAACTTCTCTTAAGGAGAGGAAGAAGACATGGGAAATGGCTGGAGAAAGTGAGGACCTATGCCTCTTTGAAAGCATCTTTCACAGTATTCCTTGATCTGTTGAAATTTTTACCCCACTATACCTTTGTTGTTCAATAACCTGCTCTCACCTAGATATATCTGGAGACAAGGGGGAAGGTTATGAAGTAGAGGTAGAAGTCTAACGAATAGTATGACTACCCCCTGAGTACAGGCTGCAGGGGTCCCACGAGTTGTAGAGTATGTGGACAACTCACATCCCCATGTGGAGACCACTTTGAATCTTTCATTCTGTGTGGCTGTCAAGGTGACAAGGGCAATTTGGCCATATAGCCTCCAGCAGAGAGAGCAGCATTTGCCATTTTGCCTTACATCCTTGTGAACTCACCGGTTACCATCTCCATCTCCACCTGAGCCCCAACTTCACACTCCTGTCCAGAGACTCTCAACATCCCAGCCTCTTCGGAGTGTTCCTTAGCTTAGCTATTTTGTATCCATTGCCTTACTTTGATTTTTGATCCTCACAATAGTTCTGAGAGGTGGCCAGGGGGATATATAATGATTTCTTCTAGACAGGTGGGAAAACACAGCTCAGAGATATTTATTCTGTTCCCCAAAGTCACCAAGTGGTAGACACATCAAATTGCCTTCCCCTCCAGTACCCCAGAACTCGGCAAGAGTGACAATCTCTAAATATTGTTGCCACAATTGTATAACATAATCTTTTATTGCTAGAAATGCTTTGAAATTATCTGTCCTATATTTAATAATGGAAAGACAGAGGTATTGAGAAAGAGTTTAGCAGATTGGTAGTCACAGGACAAGACCTAGACTTGGGGCTCCAGGCGCCCAGCGCAGAGTCCTTCACTCCCTCTCCTCACATTGCCTGCACATTGAGGCCTTTTTTTCTGAACTCACTCTCCTTTACCAGGGAAAAGCAATTAAGTTTATGAGAAGCAATTCCTGATTTTGAAGCCCTTCAATTTAAAGCCACAGGAAGAAAATAATTAGATCAAGCTAAAGTCACAGCATTCGAAATACTGATATACACCAGGGCTTCTTTTTTTTTTTTTCTTTTATGCAGTGTATTTATGAAGAGATTAAACATGAACACTTTTACCTTAGCAACCCATTTAGCTGGAGCCAGAATGAAACATTTTGTGCAGCAAGAATCACTAAAATATCCAAAAAGAGGCTAACAGGCTAAAACTATTTTATATAAATGCATAGAAAATTTCCTCCATGAAGACTACAGATTCTATCATTCTGTAAGTTCTTGGGACATTCATCCTGGCTACCCAGACAGCAGAAACCATATCTGAAGCAGAATTTATGAGCCAATGAGTCAATTCTACACTTGGGCTTTAAAAATATTTGTGAGAGGTCATATTCACTGGTTAAACTGAGTTTCTTGACCTAATATTCTATTTTAAAATGTCTGACCCTCTCCCTTCTGTTGATATAAGCATCTGCTCTTAACTTGGAGAATAAGCATGTTACTTTGAATATCTGTCCTGGTTCAATCCAGAGGAAACCTGTTCCTCTGTGGCATTGTCTTTTTGATGGACACAGAATATTCAAAAAGCTTCAGAATCTACTTATAGACAGTAAATGGTTACAGAAGGATGGAGCACAGGGAATGGAAATACAGCTTTTTATACATTACATCACTGGATTCTTCCAACAATCCTGGAGAGTAGGTAATGTTGTCTCCATTTTACAATGGAGAAACTGTGACTTTGAGGAATTCAGTGGTTTGCAAAAGGTCAAAAAACTAAATAAAGGGGCAAAACTAGGTTCAAATTTCAAGGCTCTTTTCACCATGTGACACTAGCTAAAATCTTAATTTACTGTTTTAAAGTATAATGATTTGTCCTTTTCTAAATGGTGACTGGCATGATATGGGGATCAATTGAGGGTGTGAAAGAATTCAAGACCCAGTGTGCTCATAATTGGACTCTGTCCCAGAGCCTAAGATCTCAACCAAACTTGGTGCCACTACACCCACTGACACATGTAACTGGAAGATGGTATGAGGACCTGGCTCTCACACCCAGCCCTGCAAATCTGCTCCTTGTATCTGAGAACCAACTCTAAGCACCTACCCTCAGCGCTAATAACCAGATCATTTTATTCTATTCTGCAAAAACTTTCTGTGCATTCTCTCCTCTGTGTCCAATGGCTCTCTTCCCCTCTTGCTGAGATGCTTTGCCTCCAGCTTTCTGCATATGCCATTTCCCTTTTATCAAGGTTCAGCTCCAGTGTCCTCATCTTGGGAAGCATTTTCCCTATTATCTCAGCCCTCAGTGATGGCTCTTTTCTCAGAATAGTACTAGGTGACTTCTCTGTACCACTTTAATCCTCACACAAACCTTGACACAGTCTAAGCAAGATTAAGAAACAAATTCAGATCATGACATACCTTTACTCAGTGACTCACAGTTGCAACTCCTGCTGAACTCTCCAGCCTCATCTCTTACCAGGCTTCAAACACTGAAGTTTTCTCCCAGTCCCTTGAATATCCCAAGCTTACCCTCTGTTAGAGACTTTGTCTTCTGTTCCCTCAACTTAGATCCTTCCACTAACCCCTATCCCCAATCTTCTAATGCCAGAATCTTTCTTATCATTCTGTCTCAACTCAAATTTCTCCTCCAGGAAGACCTTCCTGACTGCACTAAAGTAATTCTCTTACCCAAATGCTCACTATTACTCTTTAACCCAGTTGCCTGTTCTATTTTCTGTGTGGCACCTGCCACCTTGACATGACCTTGTCCACTGATTTGATTGTTTGCTTCTCGTCCTCAGGCTCCATTGAATGTGAACTCTAGAATCACAAGGACCTTATTTATTTGATCCCAGTAATTCCTCAATAAGGCAGAATAGTAAGAAGCTAGGAAAATTTCTTGCCAAGTAGAAGAGGGAAACTGAGACAGCTGAACAAACTAGCTCAGCAGTTTACAGCCAGACACATAAGGTCACCTCCCTAGAGATAACATGTAGGCCTCAGTTGTGTTTCAGCTCCAGGTCCCAAAAAGCAGCAAAATCAGGCGAATGATGCTAGAACCAGCTGCAATGACTAATGACCTCCTGCCCTGTCACTGACCAATAAGTGGAGACCATGACCCTGAAAAAGCACACTTGGAAAACTGATTACTATTCTGCTGAAATCCTCCCTCGAGACTACTCCTAAAATTCCCACATGCTACTTCCAGCCAAGATGGAGGCCTAGACTGACACGCTCCATCTCCCTCCACAACTAAGAAGGAATACAACTACCGCAAAACCAGAAATAACCAGAAGTTCCAGAATATAAAGCTACATGGAAGTCCAATGTATGAAGTTATAAAGAAGTGGTGCTTGTCTGAACGGGTAAGAGGGGTGAAGCCAGGGTGGAGAGGTCAGGCTGTGCTGGTGGAGGCAGCAGCAGCAGCGATGGCGGTGGGACGGTGGTGGGATGGTGGTAAGCACAGACACTCGTATTTAAGGGGAGGCGAGAAGCTCCTGGGGAGCGCCCCTGGCTGCAGACCAAACCTGTCAGCTTGCGGTTCCAATGTCAGAAACGCAGACCCCCATTGCCTTGGACTGTGAGGGCCAGAGAGGGTGGGGAGGGGAGAGGAGGCTCCTGGTCTCTCAGTGGAGAGTGAATGGCAGGAATCCATCTTGGATCCCTGCCCCCACACAAAACGCCACAGCGTAGTGAGAAGGGTCGCTCAGTAGTGATGAGTGCATGGGGCTCCGCCCCCTATAGCATAGGAGGTATGGCAGCCCCGACCAGGATGCAAAGGTAAACACAAAACTATCAGGATGGCACAGATCATGATAGAGATCCTGGTGACACAGCTGACCAGACAGCAAATATCTAATCTAAGGAAGCAGGAGATAGGAAATCTTTCTGAGGCACAGTTCAGAGCTTTGGTTATAAGAATGCTTACAGACCTAACAGCAGATCTTAAACAAGACGGGGAAGGAATAAAGGCTAGTCCTGCTGAAATGAACAAAACCACATACGAAACTAGTGGTGAGGGAAAGAAAACCAGGGATCAAATCAACAAATCAGAACATAGGGAAGAAACAAATAGTCAACCAGTGCAGAAAGAGGAAATGAAAAGTGAGGAAAATGAGGAGAGGCTCAGAAACCTATGGAACAGCTATAAGTGGGCCAACATCTGAATCATAGGGTTGCCAGAAGGTGAAGAAGAAGAACTAGAAATTGAAAAATTATGTGAAAAAGTAATGAATCAGAACTTCCATAAGTTGGGGAAGGAAATAGACTTACAGGTCCAGGAAGCACAGAGAGTTCCAGAAAAACTGGATCCAGGGAGAACCACACCAAGACACATTATAGTCAAAATGTCAAAAATTAAGGATAAAGAGAGAATCTTAAAAGCGGCAAGAGAAAAGAAGAGAATTACATACAAAGAGATCCCAATAAGATTATCAGCTGATTTCTCAAAAGAAACTCTGCAGGCAAGAAGGGACTGGCAAGAAATATTCAAAGGAATGAAAAGCAAAAATCTACAACCATGATTACTCTATCCAACAAAGCTATCATTCAGAATAGAAGGGCAGAGAAAGTGCTTCCAGGACAAAGTAAAACTGAAGGAGTTCATCAGACCCAAACCACTATTATAGGAAATGTTAAAGGGACTTGTTAGGAGAAAGAGGATCAAAACTATGAACATTAAAATGAAGACTGTATCACAACAACCAACAACAGAAACTAGGGAGTTGAAACAAAGGCAAACTAAGTAGGCAACGAGAGTGGAAAAAGAATTAAGGGTATGGGGAACTTTTCGGGGGAGGTCAGCAGGGAGGGGAATGGGGGGAATGGAGGGAAATGATACAGGAATTAAGAAGCATAGTAGGAGGGAGTGGTGTAGTTAGGAAGATGTTGAGAACTATATGGACAACCAATGGGCATGGATTAAGGGGGGAGGACAACTGAAGGGAGGGGGTTCACTGGGTGGAGGAGAACAAAGGTAGAAGAAATTGGGACAACTGTAATAGGATAATAAATAAAGCATATTAAAAAAAAACCCCACTGGCAAGACAAAGATAAAAGCCTCAAGACAAAGGGCCCAGTTAGTGTGTTCTTCCTCTGGGAAGCAGCACACACCATTTCCTTTTCTCTTCTTTCCCCACAGGCACACATCTCCTAAACTCTAAAGGTCCCTACGAGACTTGAAACCAGAGGAGAAATGGGCAGCCAGAGCTTATCCCAAGCTAATCCTTTGAACCTGTCCCTAAGGTCCCCTTTTCTCTGACTTTCCTGTGAGCTAAGGCAGCCCAGTCTAGACTCTTTCTTCTTTTATTGTGCCCAGCTTTAACCCAGTTCCCATTTAGAAACAAAAAAACCAGAATGTTATGAATAGAATGATGTCATGTGTTTCCAAACACTATCAATATTATAGAGTGATGCAAAAAATAATAATAAAAGTGAGATATATTGTGGCAAACTTTTTGGGTAAGGTTAGTTATCTTGGGTAAACACTGCAGTTACAGGCACTGCTGGCAAGTATTCTCAGGGCAAACAGGAAATGAGTTAATAAGCATACTCTCATAGCCACCTGGACTCCTGTAGTGAAATCTTTCCTACATAAAGTCAGGAACCCACACAATACCAGCTGGCCCTAGGCAGACCCACTCAGGACCAGGTCCCCTGTCCATTAACACTCAGTGCCCAGGACATTGCCTGGCCCAATAATTATTTGAACAATGGATATAAAAGGAGAAGGAGGGATAGAAAAAGGGGAAGTGGAAGCCTGGCATTGACATTATATGTTGTTCTATAATCTTTGAAGTCTTTTCATATATTTTATCCTGTTTAATTCTCATAACAGCACAAAGAAATAAGAACAATAATTTCCATTTACAGGCAGAAATTGGTTAATACTTACTGAGTATTCTTCAAGCACTTTGTTCTTAAATGGAATTAAATGATAAGTGAAGAAAAAAAAAGGACGAGGCATGGAATCACATAGTAAATTTTAGAGGCAAGATTTGAACTCAAAGAGTCTGTCTTCAGAGCCTATGCTCTTTACTAGCACACAAAGGCCACAGATTAAGAGAAGATGAGTTTCTTACATCTTTGAGTATGGGGCCCCAGCCAATACTCACCTACACCAAGTACCTATTAGTTTAGGAAGAGGGGCAGAGGAGGGAGGGAGGGGAGTATGTGAAAAAGGGAGAGGCCAGCATGAATCTCCTCCTACTTCCTCCATGCCCTGGATGTCTTTGCTCTTCCAAATCTACTCTCCACCCTTTTCCCTCTGCTCTCTCTGTGCTAGTGGAAGACTAAACTGTAAGGATCACATGAGAGCATTCTTGCCCCTCTTACTTTCTGCTGAGTAGAGTACAAACTGGCAGGGGTGTGAAGGGAAGTTATTTAATCCCCCAAAACTCTACTGGGGAGGGCCAAGGCCACATCTCCCATAGGGCAGTCCTCTCCCCAAGGTTCCTGTCCCTTCAGCCTGGAGGTGATAAGAGCACCTCTCTGTGACTAGCTCCAGGCCACAGCACTATCCAATATCTCTGGTGATTTCCCTGCACTTTGCCCACCTTTTAAAATTTTCCCTAAATTCAAGGCTTCTCATATGACCATCTATTTGTGTCCCATTAGAATTTCCATTTACACATTGCGCTAGGTTTTCCAGTGAGGCCAGTGAGAGACTTTAGCTGGCAAGTCTTTTGTTCTGTAGCCCTAGTGTGAATGAAAAGGCTCTACTCAAGAAACAGGCATGTTCCGTGAACAGAAAGTCTCTCCCATTCCTGTTTCATTGTTTACAAGAGGGGATATAGTCCTTGAAGTTTCCTTTCAGAGCCAGATCACTTCTCCATTAGGAAGCTACCACTCACAAACCATTTTTGAGGATCACGTAATTGGCCTTTTGTCTCCTACAACTTCATTTTCAACAGATGTTTTTGTTACTCTTGCAAGTTTTATGGTGACTAGATATAGAAACAGATAGATAATAAATATAGATTACATATATAGATATAGAATATAACTTGATCTTTATAGAAACTACAATTTATTAATTTTTGTTATAGTAAAAACAATTTGTATCCAGTGTCTTAATTTCACTTTAGGTACAAACTTAATTTAAATTTAGAAACCAGAAAAAGAAACACCCCCTTAAGCAAAACTGTGGATATTTCCAACAGCTTTCATTCCTACTAAGCAAGCCAATGTGGTTCTAAATACTTACTGACTATGCTTCTGAATGAAGCAACACAATCTAAGAATGAGAGAAACAACCAGAAGATGGTTTCAGTCCCTGATCATAGTCCATCACTCCAGCATGTCCAGACTCCTGAGTGAGCTGCTGCTCAAGTCCATTAAAGAATGAGGAGTGAACATGTTCTAGACTAACATGGTGGTGACTGTTGCAAAGCTCTGTGAATATGCCCCAAACCACTGAATAGTACACTGTATGTGGATGAATTTTATGGCATATGGACTATAGTTTAATGAAGACGTTTTATAAAAGGGAAGAAAATCAACCTGTATATTAAGCTACTTTTCAGGGTGACACATGTATTATTAACAAAGGGAAGTAATTTACTCAAGGATTATACATTAAAATCAGAGGAATATAAATAGTTTATTATCAAAAATAGTTTATTAAAGAAACTGAGCACAAAGCATTCTTAGTGGTTACAGTCCAAACCCTTAATTTTTACAAATGAGTCACGAAACTTGCTCAGGGTTACACAGCAAGCTAAGAGAAAATCTGGTCTAAAACTATAGTTTCCAAATTACCAGAGCATTGCCATTCCTCCTACACCAATGGCAAGTGACAGTAATGAAACTTAAAAAAAAAAATTCTGAATTAAACAAGATAGGAAAAACAAATTCCAGAAGTTATAGACCATTCAATAAGATATCATTTTGAATCTAATCCTTGAGTGCATTTAAAAATATGTGGTATGTGATCCTTTAGAAAAGCAAGAATTTTTATGTGAAGTCAGCATGGATCATCAAGAGGGAGTCTCACAAAACTGTTAATTTTGCTTTATCAAAAAGATTCCAATAGAATAGGGGATGACATAGATGTACTGCTTTTAGATTTAACTAAAGCACTTGATAAATTCTTTTATATTTTTTCAAACAAGATACAAATACCTGGATAATAGTGAGGTTTGGAATATGCATTGCTTATTGAGCAACTATATCCAAAGAATGTTTAGATGTGTCTAGCAGTGGGTGAAATGATCTGTCCTTGGTTGTGACTTCTTCACTGTTAATAGAATGGCAGAAACCAGGCATGGTAATAGTCCATGTGAAAATTGTATGCTGACGTTAATTAAAACATTAATAAAATCATGGGCTGCATTAATAGCAATAGGAGGGTCACTGTATTTTGTGCTGATAGAATCATGTCTGGAGGTTTAAGATGGACATTGACACAATGGAATATCTTTGCAAAAAGGTAGACAGTGTAGTGGGTCTGGGAGTGGCTCTGAAAAACATGTCATGGCTAGTATGAAAAACGGTTGAAAAAACTACTGTCATTTTATACAGGAGAAGAGACTTGGGGGAATTATGGTAACTGTCTTCAATTATAACTTCTATGTGAAGATAGATGATCCTCAGTCCACAATGCTCCACAGAGAAAATGAAGTGGGGTATGGAGTGATGGTGAAGAAGGAATGGGAAGAATACAAGGCAATATTAATTGGCATAACTGAAATCATCGTATACATCCTGAACTAAAGCCTAAATAGTTTCAAATATAACCCTAGGTCGAAAGAGGTACTCAGTGGCTAATTACTTAAGTGACATGGTTCTGGACCCCTGTAGAATTTCTTTCACAGATAGTTATTTCTTTTTCATTTTTTGATTGTTATTCTATTACAGTTGTTCCATTTTTTCCCCCCATTGCTCTACCCTGCCCCACCCACCTCCTCCATCTCCCACAGTCAATCCCCACCCTGTTGTCCATGTCCATGGGTCCTTTATATTAGTTTCTCGACTAGATACTTTCCCTTCTTTTCCCCCTTCTCCCCCTCTCTCCTCCTCTCTGGTCACTGTCAGTCTGTTCCTTGTTTACATGCATTTGGTCCTATTTTGCTCATTTGTTTGTTTTTTTCATTAAGTTCCTATATTAGGTGAGATATTATGGTATTTTTCTTTCGATACCTGGCTTATTTCACTAAGCATAAAACTCTCCAATTCCAACCATGTTGCCACAAAACATAAGTGTTCCTTCTCTCTTTCTGCTACAGAATATTGCATTGTGTAAATGTACCACAGTTTTTTGATCCACTCATACACCGATGGGCACTTAAGCTGTTTCCAGCACTTGACTATTGTAAATAGCCATGCTATGAACATAGGGGTGCATAGGTTCTTCTGAAGTGGTGTTTCAGAATTCTTTTTTTAAGTATATTTTATTGATTATGTTGTTACAGTAGTTCCAATGTTTTTCCCCTTTTCTCCCCTCTGTCCAGTACCCCCCTCCCTCCAGCAATTCCACCCTACTTAGTTCATATCCATGGGTCATGCATGTAAGTTCCTTGGCTTCACCCTTTCCTATATTGTTCTTAACTTCCCCCTGTCTATTTTGTACCAGACAATTATGCTCTTAGTCCCTGCATCATTTCCCCATTTCTCCCCCTCCCTCCTCCAAGCTGATAACCCTCTGAATGATCTCCATACCTATCCTTCTGTTCCTATTCTGGTTTGCTTAGTTGGATTTTGTTTCTATTTTTTAGATTCAGTTGTTGATAGTTGTGAGTTTGTTGTCATTTTAGTGTTTATAGTTTTGATCTTCTTTTTCTTAAATAAATACCTTTAACATTTCATATAATAATAGCTTGGTGATAATGAACTCTTTTAGCTTTACTTTGTCTGGGAAGCACTTCATTTGCCCTTCCATTCCAAATGATAGCTTTGCTGGATAGAGTATCTTAATTGTAGGTCCTTGCTTTTCATCACATTGAATACTTCTTGCCAGTCCCTTCTTGCCTACAAAATTCTTTTGAGAAATCAGCTGACAGTCTTATAGGCAATCCTTTGTAGGAAACTCTCTTCTTTTCTCCTGCTGCTTTTAAGATTCTCTTTTTATCTTGAACCTTTGGCATTTTAATTATGATGTGTCTTGTTGTGGTTCTCTTTGGGTCTAGGTTGTTTGGGACTCTCTGGGCTTCCTGGCCTTGTGTGTCTATTTCTTTTGCCAAATTTGGGAAGTTTTCCTTCATTATTTTTTCACATAAGCTTTCAATTTCTTGCTCTTCCTCTTCTGCTTCTGGCACCCCTGTGATTCGGATGTTGGTACATTTAAAGTTGTCCTAGAGGTTCCTAAGACTCTTCTCATTTTTTTCAATTCTTGTTTCCTCATCCTGTACTGGTTGACTGTATTTTTCTTCCTCATATTCCAATTTATTGATTTGAACCCCATTTCCTTCCGTTCACCATTGGTTTTGTGTGAATTTTCCTTTGTTTTACTAAGCGTAGCCTTCATGTCTTCCCTTCACATGCTCAAGCATATCTGTCAAGCCTGTGAGCATCTTTATCACCAATATTTTGAATTCTGTGTCTGTTAGGTTGGCTATCTCCTCATCTGTGGGGTTGGCTATTTCCTCATTACTTAGTTCTCCCACTGGAACCTTGATATGTTCCCCCTTTTGGGCCATGCTTCTCTGTCTCCTCATCTTGACAGACTCTTGTGTTTGTTTGCCTCTGTGTCTTAGGCAGAGATGTTGCTCCTGTTACATTGTAAGGGGTGGAGCCTTAGGTAGTCATCAGTACAGAGTGACCTGTTTCACCACTTATGGCTCTGTGTGTGGAGGAGGGGTCAGAGAGGGAACAATGCTGCTTGCTCAGCACTTGCCCCTTTTCCAGGCACTTCTCCCACTTTCATATGGAATGGGACTGGCACCTCTCTAGCTGATGCCCTGGCCATCGTTCCCAGAGTGGATGGGTCTGTGGATGTTCTAGGACCATGGAGGCCCTTTAAACAAGCAGACTCTGCTGAGAGACCAGCAGTTTCTTCCTCCGCCCCAACCACCACAGGTTTGCACAGTCAGAAGCCATGAGGCTTTATTTTCCCTGGCACTGGGACCGTGAGCTGCATGATCTGGTGAGGATCTGGGAATGCTCCCCAAATGTCCCTCCCCACTTTTTAAAATGTGTGACTGTGCTTTCCACCGACCTACCACTGTCACCACTGCCACCACTTCCACTGCCACCACTGCTGCCACTGCTGCCACTACTGCCGCTGCTGCCACTATCACACTGCATCTTCTTGGCCCGGGCTCCACCCCTCCTCCTTGTCTGGATGAGTATTTCTTCTTTATATCTTTGTTGGACTTCCATGCAGCTTGATTTTTTGGAACTTCTGGTTGTCTCTAGTTTTGAGGTAGTTGTATTCCTTCTTAGTTGTGGAGGGAGACCCAGTGTGTCTGTCTAGGCCTCCATCTTGGCTAGAAGTTTTGTTTCAGGAATCTTTGGGTATAATCCTAACAATGGAATTGCTGGATCAAAAGGCAGTACCGTTTTTAATTTTTTAAGGAAATTCCATACTGTTTTCCATAGTGGCTATACCAGTCTGCATTCCCGCTAATGGTGCACTAGGGCTCCCTTTCTGCCGCATCCTCACCAGCACTTGTTGTTTGTTGATTTGTTGATGATGGCCATTCCGACTGGTGTAAAGCGGTATCTCATTGTGGTTTTAATTTGCATCTCTCTGGTGGCTGGTGATGTTGAGCACCTTTTCATGTGTCTATGGACCCTCTGTATGTATCTCTTGGAGAAGTATCTGTTCAGGTCCTTTGCCCATTTTTCAATTGGATTATCTGTCTTCTTGGTGTTAAGTTATATAAGTTCTTTTTACATTTTAGAGATCAAACCCTTGTCTGAGGAGCAATTGGAAAATATGTTTTCACATATGATTAGTTTCTTTTTCACCTTGCTGATATTTTCTTTCACTGAGCAGAAACGTTTGGGTTTGATGTAGTCTCATTTGCTTATTCTTTCCTTTATTTCCCTTGCCCTAGCATGTATATTGGCAAAAATATTGCTACATGGGATATGTGAAGTTTTCCTGCCTATGTTTTTATCTATGGCTTTATGGTGTCACGGCTTACATTTAAGTCTTTTATCCATCTTGAGTTTATTCTGGTGTATGTTGGTGGTCTAGTTTCATTTTTTTGCATGTCCCTGTCCAGTTCTCCCAACACCATTTTTTGAAGAGCCTATTTTCACTCATTTTATGCTCTTTTCTCCTTCGTTAAATATTAATTGGCCATAGAGACCTAGGGTTTTTTTTTTGTGTGTGTGTGTGCTCTCTGTTCTGTTCCATTGATCTATATGTCTGTTCTTATGCCAGTACCAGACTGTTTCGTTTACAGTAGCCCTATAATATAGTTTGATATCAGGTATTGTGAGTCCTTTTAATTTATTCTTCTTTCTCAAGATTGCTGAGGCTATTCAGAGTTGTTTTTGGTTCCATATAAATTTTTGAAGTATTCTAGGTCTGTGAAATATAGCATTGGTATTTTAATAGGGATTGTGCTGAATCTATAAATTGCTTTGGGTAGTATGGACATTTTAATAATGTTAATTCTTCCCACCCATGAATACAGTATATGCTTCCATTTATTTGTATCTTCCTTAATGTCTTTAGTGTTGTGAGGTTTTCTAAGTACAGGTCTTTTACCTCCTTAGTTAAGTTTATTCCTAAGTACTTAATTTTTATTGTTGCTATGGTAAATGGGATTTGTTTTCTAGTATCTGTCTCTGGCATTTCGTTGCTGGTGTACAGAAATGCCTTGGATTTCTGAATATTGACTTTGTACCTTGCTATTTTGCAAAATTTACTTCTTAGGTTAAACAGGTTCTTGGTGGGCTCTATATGGTTTTTTATGTACACAATCATGTTGTCTGCAAATAATGATAATTTTACTTCTTACTTTCCAATTTGGATGCCTTTTATTTTTTTTTTCTTCTTTGATCACTGTGACTAGTACTTCCAGAATTATGTTGAATAGAAGTGGAGACTGTGGAAATCCTTGTCATGTTCCTGATCTTAAGGGGAAAGATTTCAGTTTTTGTCCATTCAATATGGTGTTAGCTGGAGGTTTCTCATATGTGGCCTTATTATGTTGAGTTATGCTCCCTCTATTCCAAGTTTGCTGAGTGTTTTTATCATAAATGGGTGCTGTACTTTATCAAATGCTTTTCCAGTGTCTATTGATATGATCATGTGATTTTTATCTTTCATTTGGTTTATGTGGTGTATTATGTTTATTGATTTGTGAAAATTATACCATCCTTGCATTCTGGGATGACTCTCACTTGATCATGGTGTATGATCTTTTTAATGTATTCTGGATGCAGTATGAGAATATTTTGTTGAGGATTTTAACATCTATGTTCATCAGTGATATTGGCCTGTAGTTTTCTTTTTTTTGTTGTGTCTTGACCTGGTTTTGGAATTAGGATAATACTGGCCTCAGAGAAAGAGTTTGGGAGTCTTCCCTCTTCTTGGATTTTTTGGAATAGCTAAAGAAGAATAGAAGTTAGTTCTTCCCTAAATGTTTGGTAAATGGTGAAACCATTAATCTGGGGCTTTTGTGTGCTAGTACTCTTTTGATTATTGTTTCAAGTTCACTAGTTGTTATAAGTTTATTCTGGCTTTCTGCTTCTTCTTGATTCAGTTTTGGAAGATTATAGGTTTCCAGAAATTTGTCAATTTCACCCAGGTTTTCAAATTTCTTGTCATATAGTTGTTTGTGGTAATTTCTTACAACCCTTTGTATTTCTGTTATTGGTTGTGATTTCTCCTCTTTCTTTTCTGATTTTATTTAGGTCTTCTCTCTTTTTTTCTTGGTGAGTCCGGTTAATGGCTTGTTGATTTTGTTTATCTTTTCAAAGAACCAGCTCCTGAATTTATTGATCATTTAATTGTTCTTTAGTCTCTATGTCATTTAATTCTCCTCTGATCTTGATGATTTCCACCCTTCTTCTCGCTCTCAGCTTTGTTTGTTATTGTTCTTCAAGTTCTTGTACATGTAGGGTTAGGCTGTTTATTTGAAATTCTTCTACCCTTTTTAGGTAGGCCTGTATTGCTATGAACTTTCCTCTCAGGACAGCCTTTGCTGTGTCTGATAAGTTTGGGGCTGTTGTGTGTTCATTTTCATTTGTTTCCAGAAACTTTTTGATTTCTTCCTTGATGTTACTGTCAATCCATTGATTATTTAATAGCATGTTTTTGAATCTCCATGAATTTGAATGTTTTTGAGTTTTTTTTACTTGAGGTTGGTTTCCAGTTTCAAGCTATTGTTATCTGAGTAGATGCTTGATATAATTTAAAGTTTCTTAAATTTGTTGAGGCTTGTTTTGTGTCCTACCATGTGGTCTATCTTTGAAAATGTTCTATATGCTTTTGAAAAGAATTTATATTTTGCTTCTTTGGGATGAAAGGTTCTGTATATATCAATTAAGTCCATTTGATCTAGAGTGTTGTTCAGTGACACAATATCCTCGGTGTTTCTTTTTGGAATATGTGTTCATTGTTGACAATGGGGTGTTAAAGTCCCCTACTATGAGTGTGTTGCTGTAGATATACTTCTTGAAGTCCTCCAAGATTTTTCTTATATATTTGGGTGCTCCTATGTTGGGTGCATATATGTTTACAAAGTTTATATTTTCTTGATAGATTGTTCTCTTCAACATTATGAAACATCCTTCTTTGTTTTTTGTTATGACATTTGTTGTGAAATCTGCTTTGTCTGATATAAGTATTGCTTCCCCAGCTTTTTAAAAAATGTCAATCTGCTTGAAATATGTTTTCCATCCCATCATACCATCACTTTCAATCTGTATATATCTTTCATTCTGAAGTGGGTCTCTTGTAGACAGCATATAGGTGGGTTATGCTTTCTAATTCATTCAGCTACCCTATGTCTTTTGATTGGTGTATTTAAGCCATTTACATTTAAGGTTATTACCAATAGGAACTTATTCATTGTCATTTTCCCCCTTTGTACCTATGTTCCTCTCTGTCTCTCTCTGTTTCTTCAACTTCTTAAAGCAGATCCTTTAGCATCCCTTGCAATGCTGGTTTGGTGAAGATGTATTCTTTTAGCCTTATTTTGTCTGGGAAACTCCTTATTTCACCTTTCATTTTAAATGAAAGCTTTGATGGATAGAGTAGTCTTGGTTGTTGGCCTTTGTTTTTCATTGCTTGGAATATTTTTTGCCCTTCATTTCTGGCTTGGAATGTTTCTGTTGAGAAATCTGCTGATAACTTTATTGGCGCTCCCTTCTATGCTATTAGCTGTTTCTCTCTTGCTGCTTTCAGGATCCTCTCTTTTTCTTTGAATTTTGCCATTTAATTATGATGTGTCTTGGAAGGGGCCTGTTTAGGTTCATCTTCATTGCAACTCTCTGTGCTTCCTGGACTTGTATGACTCCTTCTCTCATCAAGTTAGGGAAGTTTTCTGTCATTACTTTTCAAACAGGTATTCTATCCCTTGCTCTTCTTCTCCTTCTGGTACCCCTATGATAGAAATATTATTGCATTTCATGTTGTACTGCAGCTTTCTTATAACCTCTTCATTCTTTTCCAGTCTTTTCCATTTTGTTGCAGTCTGGGAATTTTTTTCTACCTTGTCATCCAGTTCACTGATTCAATCCTCCACTTCATCTAGCCTGCTTTTGATTCCTTCTACCATGTTCTTCAATTCAGAAATTGTATTCTGCATTTTCTCCTGGCTTTTATTGATAGTTTTTATGTCATTTTTAATGCTGGTGTAGTTCTCAGTAAGTTCCTTGTAGCCTCCATGGAGTTCTTCATACTTTCCCTGGAGTTCTTTGTAATTTTCTCTGAGCTCACTGAATTCATTGAACTTCCCTATAATCATTATTTTGAATTCTATGTCTGATAGTTTGCCTACCTCTATTTCATTTAGCCCTCTTTCTGGGGATTCCTCCTTTCCTTTTGATGGGGGTGTTGTTTCTTTGTCTCCCCATTTTAGGTCATTCTTCTTGTTTGTTTCTGCTTCCTGGATTGATCTGCTTTGACCCCCTGTCTTTGTGGTGTGACCTTCTGTGGTAGGAGACCTGTGGGGTTCAGTGGTGCAGTCTCCTTGCTGTCCTGAACTTGATGCTCTCAGGATGCCCTCTATGCCATTTGTTTGGGATGTCTGGTTGTACTTGGCTTTTGGTTGTTGTTGTGTTGCTCTTGGTGGGTTTTTCCCTCCAGCTAGCTGACTGAAAGTCATTCCTCCTACCACGTTTTTTATATTGTGTATATGTGCACTTTCTTTACTTCTGGATCTGCCCCTCATGGTGTTAGATTGTGTCCAGTCTGGGTCCAGGTAGCCTGTTTGAGACTACCAGAGATCTACTGTCTTTGTCTGTCTCTATTAGTTGTTAATCTATTCAATTTGTGATCATTCATCAGGCTTAAGCACCAAAGACAGGGCAGATTAATTCATGTGGGAAGGGCTATTGCTTCCCTTCAGGCTGACACCACTTGGATGGGAGTGGTCTGCCTGCAGTATTGGGGATGAGTCAGCATTGGGACCTGGTCAGCTGCTCCCTCAGGTCTCTCCTCTAAGTCACCACCCCAAACTCTCCTTAAGCATCTCTAGTCCACTCTGCCCTCCCTGTGCTGGAGCCCAGGGTGAGTGGGTGCCAATGTATTTCGTATGTGATCCATTTAAGAGCTCTTTGCCTCTCTCAGGCCAGCAAAAAACAAAACAAATCAAAACAAAACAAAAAACCATGGCTCTTTGCTTTTCACAGATGGATGTTATTTTACTTTCTTCTCTGTTGCTGTAGGCACATAAGCCCATATGGGGCCTTAGACCCCACCATTCTCAGGGGGAGCTCCAGGCTGCTGAGATGTTTCTCCATCCCTTCAGTTGCCAACCGTGAAAGCCCAGCCATCCCTCTTGCATCTCTGCACTTCCTACTAGTCAGGTTGTTATGAAGTGGTCTTTTCTGTCTGTCTTGATTATAAGGCTTCTCTCAAGCTTGTGTTCAGTTGGTTATTTTGGATGATTTCTCCGTACTTAAGTTGTAATTCCAAATTGGTCCTGGATAAAGTTAGTGCAGCTTCCACTACTCCTCTGCCACCTTGGATCTCCTCATTTTAAAATTATATTCACAGGTTATATGATGGATAATTCATTTTAAAAAAATCTATGCATTGATAGGAAAACCATGATTAAATATATCTCTAGTATATAACTTCTTGTTCCCTACATGAAGAACACCTACAGCAATGTCCTTTTAACCCAAGTTTCAGGATAAACTTTGCTTCCTCTAAAGAACTGAAGACTTCATTATCTTTCCCTTAGAAACTGATCATCATTCCACAGCTTCTGTCTCACTGAAAGGCAGCAATATCTGCCATTTACCTGCCTTGCACCCTGCTCTGTCTCCACTTTTTTGTAACTAAATTCTGCAGTTCTGCTGCCATAAGTCACTCAGATTCTCCTAGGGCTGCTACTTTGATTCCAGCAGAGTGAGTGATATCTAAGACAGGCAGAAGATCATCTCCTTCAAGTCTTCACTATAATATTCTCACAGTTACCTCAAAAATACCTTCTCAAGGGACACTACCCTGACTACCCTATTTAATACCTCAACTGTCCTCCAACCTCAACCTTCCTGATACACTTACTGTGCCCTATATTTTCATTTTTTTTCCATATAACTTACCAACTTTCAATGTATTATGTTATATTTTATTTCTTCTTAAATCTTATTTTTAAAGCATTTAGTATTTTCATTTTATTATGAATTATTTTGATCATACAGAATATGCAGAGTTTATTATAATAACTATATGTGTAGCCACAACATAGTTTTGTTAAATCTAATATTTTGCCATTTTTGCATCTCACACACACACACACACACACACATTTAAATCCAAAACATTAGGGAATCTGATAATGGTTCCTGCATAGTCTTTACTGGGCTGTCTTCTCCCATCTTTCCTTCCAGAGGTAACTACTTTCTGATGATGGTGGTTCTCCTTTTTCTGCCTATTTTTAATTTACTGGCTATGATGTATCCATAATTAATACTGGGTTACATATATTTAACATTAGAAACTGGACATTGTATTGTAAATACTATTTTGAAACTTACTCTTTTCATAATTGTATGTTTTTGAGGTTAATTCATATTACTCCCTATAGCTCTTGTTCATCATATCTGTTTCCTTTTGTCTCAATGTAAACATCAGCAGCTCAGAAATCTTTTTCTAATTTTCTTCATTGCTGTATCCCAAGCACCTAAAACAATGTTTGGCACAAAGTACGCAAAAAAAATACTTACAGAATGAATGAATGGACAGTGCAGATGGCACAGTAGAAAAAATGGTGAGCAATATGACCTGGCTAAAAATGTAGAGTATGGTAAAAAAAAAAAAATGTTTACATGAGAGAACTATACTCCAGCTACAAATAAATTGAAATATACAAACTCCAGAAAACAGAATTCAAATAAATAGTCACACATACACAAAAATAGAAGGTAATCTCATGTGCCAGAAACAAAGTAGTTCAGAGCTGGGGAATTAAGAAGTTTTGACATTGCTGTAGCTCTGGGGTATCAGACAAGTATTCCTAGAGCTAGACCCTGAGGTTTAGGCCTTTAATGACTATGAAGGAACAGGAAACATGATCTGGGCCCAACCATGGGAGGAGGACACTTGAATAGAAATCCCTGCATGAAACCGGAGCCACAAAAGGCTGCCCTGACTGTGAAAAGAAAGCTAATGAAACACCACCCACCAGCCTAGTGAAGCAAAAAAGAACATTTCTACCCATGCAAGTCAGTACATATGCAGAAAAGAATAATCCCCGAGAATGAAAAATGCAATTCTGTGCTTCATGAATACATAGAATCCAAACTTACAATTATCCTCAATGTGAAAGAACTCTTAGCAAAGATGTTAACGTAAAATCTGGTGCTAGGCTGATGAATCCCGCAAGACCATGGAAGAAGCTAACATAGAACCATTCTGAAGGAAACATCTATAGTCTAACATACATGGGACTCCCACAAAGAAAAACAGTCCTGCTGAAGATAAGCTCACAATACACAATTACAAACTGGAAGTTAATACAAACTACTAAAATGAAAATTATAAGAGTATGATAAAACAATGACTTTGGAAAAGAACCAAACATAACTTTTTAAAATGAGAAGGCTTAGTCATTTAAATTAGAATTTAAGAGAAGTGAAAATGGCAAGAAATGAGCTGTCTGAGACCAGATAATAACAAATTTTATGTGATGCTTAAAGAAGTCTGGGCTTTGTTCAGTAACTACTGAGAAGCCAGGAGAGGGGTTTAAGTAAGGCAGGCTCCTTCCAGGAAGTGATCCATGGAGGCTTATGTCTAGCAGAAAGCAAGTGCTCCTTACAGATCATGACAGCAAACATCCCAAGATCGGTGGTAGCTGGCCCAGTCCAAATCCAGGAAGAGAGGCCAGGATGTGTAAACAGTGTGGGTTGAGATGGAGTAAGAGGTAATTGCCTAAGGGAGCTTGGCCAGCCAGTGAATGCTTTGTTGGTAAGAGTTAAACCCAACCAAATTGTCACCTCAACTTATTTCTTTGTCTTCTAAGAAGTAAAAATTTTAGGTCCTAATTTTCCATAAATTAAAACTAGGAGAAAAGGTCCACAGAATTAAAATCATTTTCCCTGCCCACTGCAGTTTTTTCTGTGTGCAAGATTTGTGGCTTGCCTTAGAAAATCATCATTTTTTTTGTTACTTCTAACCAGGCCTTCTACAGAACACTCCTGCAGTAGTCCTACCTCTTTGTTATGGCATGTTTTCACTCTGTATAAATACTCTCTATGAACCTTCCACCTTGGGATTGAGGTAGATAGATAGACACACAGATAGATAGATAGATAAATATAGGGTAAATAAGCTTGCTATGTGGTCATCTCTGTTGTCTTGTCTGTGAACTTTGGCTCTTTTGAACAAAGCATTCTTCACTGTTGCATCCCAGGCATGTGGACTGTCACACCAAGCCTTATTGACATGTCTTTGAGTTTGTGTCACTTTGTTTCCTTCTGCATGGTTACACTTCAGGTTTACTCTGTGACCTATATTGGGTTTATGTAGAGACATTTAATGTCACAAGTGTTTCAGACTTTCTTTCTCTTTTCTTTTATGTGAATATTTTAGTACCCTCATTGTTCTTCCACTTAATTCACAACACAATGTCCACTTTTACAGTTGCTCTGGACATTCTGAAAGTCTCCTCTCCTTTGTCTTCAGTGACCTGGTACAACCCTGGCCAATCCCCAATCTCTCCAATTTTTCTTTTACTGCACCATGGGATGCTATGCGAAGGTTTACTTACTCTCTTCTCTCTTAAGTGATCTCTTTTAAAAAGACCTTCAAATCCAAGGACATCTACCATAACCTTTATGCAGATGAACCCCAAATATGTTTTTATTGTATTTTTCTAAACCTGAGACCTGCAGTGTTATCAGAATGACTGAACCATACTTCAAAGTCACCATGTCCCAGACTTAACACATCATAGGTTTCCATTTCATAAACCAACTCTTCTACCTCTTAGACATGTCTGCTATATCTGCCCTTTGTATTAATGGAAACATCATTCCCCAAGCCATCTGGGATCCAAATCTAGGTGGCACATTTAAAATGTCACCAAGCCCTAACCAGCACTTGGATGTGACCTGTCTTTGCCTGCCTTTACTGCAGCTATGAATTGACTTCAACTAAGCCCATAACTTGGGCAGGGAGGTGGAGGTGGAAGAGTGTGCAATAGTTCAGACAAAAAGAGCTTTTACCTGAACTGTGATGGCAAAAAAAAAAAAAAAAAAAAAAAGACTAAATTGTCTTGGGAACCTAAACAGTGGTTGAGGGAATAGTAGCCTAATTAGACCAGATAAATGCATTTGACTTGACTGAATATACACAAATATCAGAAAATAAAATCTTGCTCTAAAAGACCTGAGACTCAGAGTTAGAGTCAAGGAAAGTACTTGTAGTTATAAAACAAAACTCTTGTTTTTGCATATTCCTGAATTATGACTGACATATTCTGTGCATGATCTCTGGAATTCATGAGCAGAGGGTATGACAAGTGGTTATGACAGACAGCCAACTCTGAGTGGCTTGTGGGTTTCCAGAGAGAGGGCTGAATCATAAAGGCCCCCAGACAGGCATACCTCAGTAGGACTTTCCAGATATGCCAGCATCCTGAGCAAGCTGATAAATACTCACAGAACTGGGAAGTCACATGTAACAGCTGTCAGATTGTTGTTGTTTTGTGTTTATCAAACTTGCTAATGGAAGTCTATAAAAAGAAACTTTATCCTATTCCACATTTCCCCAGAAGTGGTAAGAGAGCAAGTGAGTAGGGGACATGTTTGCCAAGCCCTTGTACTGTTTCTGCATGACATGATGTGTTCATAGCTTTTCCACTTTACAGGACTGTCAATTCCACAACAGAGCTGTTTCCTTGTCCATGAGGCCTTGGATCTCAGTAAATACAGAGTAGAAGCACCCTAACTTTCTTCATCTCACATGTCCTTGTTTCACAATTTTCCCACCATGCTGGTTGACTCTCTCCATATACTAGTCCTCTTGAGCTTAAAAATTTGGTAAGAGCTGAAATACAGCTGACACTGTTCAGGCTGGGCACTCTGCTGCCTGTGCTCAGCAGCAACAGGACCAGCTGAAGAAACACGCTAACTTGGAGATCCTAGCCTGGAATGCCAGGCCCTGCCCTCTTGAATGAAACCTCTCTGATAATAGAAAAGAAAAGCAACCCAAATTTTGCTGATTTGTGCACGATCTAAAACATACAAGAGAGAGAAAAAATGAGAAGTAACATTTGACGATTCAGAAATAGTTGCTGTTGTAGAAAACAGAATCATCCTTTCTAAATATCCTAGAACATTTTCAAACTTACTCAATACATATTGACCATATCACTAAATAGTGAAAAGCTTTTTATCTTTTGCTTACTCAGCCCTTGATAACCAAAATCAAAGTATCTAAAGAAACTTTTAACCTGCATTATGAACGTAGTGCTTAGCACTGTCTGTGATAACTGGAAGTTGCTCAATGCATATTTGTTGGAAAGAAAAAAAAAAGGAAGAAAAGGAGAAAGGGAGGGAGGGAAGAAGGGAGCGAGAAATAAATGAATAAATAAAGACATTATTATAATGCTATTCAGGTTTGAAACATATTACTATAGAATAAATCTTCTTTAAGTTGTGTGTTGCTCTTTGTTAACTTTAGAGAAGAGCTCTACTGATAGGGTAGGAAATAATTCTAACTCAGTCTGATTCAGTTTCAGTGACTCAACATTTCTACTACTGCCAGTAGTCTGATGAAAGAGCATGAGCTTTAAATTCAGACAGCCCCAGGTTCAAACCCCACTTTGGCCAATCACTGGCCATGTGAGCTCCATCCTCTTTGTTTGGATCATGTTTGTAGCACAGAGACAGTACAGGATAAGGTTAAGAGCATGAGCTCTGACACCAAACCCCTGGGGTTAGGTTAGAATACCAGTTCTGCCATCAACTAGCTATGATTGGGGCAAATTATTTCTCCTGTCTGTGCTTTAGTTTCCTCAGATGCAAACTAGGGACTGATAATATTCTCTCCCGCATAAGGTTTTGAAATAGTTAATGAATAATATATACAGGACACATAAAATAGAATACTGTACATGTTTATTCAATAAAAATTACCATTATTATTGTATTCCAAGAAGGTAAAGTTTTGGAGAGCAGGGACTTCGTAGGTTTTGTTCACAACTATGCCCTCAGTGGAAGCCTAACACATAGTTGGTGCTCATTAACATTTGATGAGTAAAGAATAACGCACCCTCACAAGGTTGTTGCAGGAAGGGTTGGATTATGTTGTCTAAATGTAAAAGATGCCTGACACTGAATAACCACTCAGTAAAATTGGTTACATTCTCCTTTCCCTGATTTCTTCCACAGAACAATCCATGTATTCCCTACTTTCCAAATGTTTACTTTTGTGGAGGAAAATGCATCTTACTCCTTAAGTGCATGACTGAGTGGCATTTTCAATGTTATACACTGGCCAATGTTCTGTCTAGAGTGAGGGAAACTAATTCTCTGGTTTTCTCTGGCTATAGGATTATCCACTGTGGTACTGATGAGTGAAGCACTTTCCCCCAGAGCTGCCCTGGGAACAGCACTGCTCACATGGGGCTCTGGCCAGCAGGGAAAAGAAAGGAAAGCCATGCTGATTTCATCACTGAGTTGTCAATCGTGCCTGAATGTTAGACAATCATTTTAGATTGCTGCTTCATCAGAAATCCAAATATGATGTCTTCTTGGCTTTGTGAAGATTATGAACATTACATTCTCCTCCACAAATGCCAGAAATAAACAAACAAACAAAACAAAAACAATCTTCTCCTTAAATAATTCCTTTTCATAAATACAAACAAAACAAAACAAAAACTACTTACTGTCTGTCTTAGTTCAGGTTGCTATCATAAAGTAACATAGATTGGATGGATTAAAGAACAAATATTTATTTCTTACAATTCTGAAAACTAGCGAGTCCAAGATCAAGGTGTTGGCAGATTTGGTATCTGGTAAGAGTCCACTTCCTGCTTTCTATGTTCCACAGGGTGGAAGGACAAAGAGAGAGAAGGCTATTTTTCTTCTTATAAGGATGCTAATTCCATCATGGAGAATCCATCCTCATAATCTCATTTAAATTACCTTCCAAAGGCCATCACATTGGGGGCTAGGGCTTCAATGTATGAATTTGAGGGGATAAAACAAACATTCAGTTCGTAATTGTCACTCCCAATGTCTTGTAGAAGCAAGAATTAGAAAGGACTAAAGGAAGCTAAGTAGACAGAGAAATGACAGGAGCTTCTCTCTGGAAGAGCTGTCCCAGAACACTCTTCATTCCACTTCATAGACAGAAGAAATGGAAATGTCTTTTCCCACTGCATCTAGCCTTGAACATCCACCAATAATGGCCAGTAAATGTCCCTGCTTTGAGCACCACTTCTCGTTGGTGATGGAGTGGGATGAAATACTGTGACCTAGTCCTGAGGAGGACTAATAAAGAAACCATAGTTTAGGAATCTCCTGGACATTCCTGACCCCAATATGGTGAAAGACAAAGAATTTGGAGTCAGAGATCTGGATCCATTCCTTCCTCTTCCACTTACTAATTGTATGCCCTTGTAAAAAAATCACTTAACTTCTCTAAGGCTGAGATATTTCACCTAAAAATGATTATTCCTACTGCATAGAGTTGCTATGAAAATTAAATGAGATGACCTTTGTAAAATTCTTGGCAGCATGTCTGGCACAGGGTAAGTACTAAATTAATGGTAGCTATTGTTATCATAATATAAATTCCAGGAGTGACTGGAGAAATTATTATCTAATTTCTTTTTTAATGTCTCTGGAGACAATGTGCTCATTATCTCACAAGGGAACCTATTCTATTACTAGGTAGCTGCAGAAAATTATTTTTATTTATTTGAGATGGACATCTCATGCTCCTGCTCTTTCTCTGGAGCAATATAAACACACTCTCTCTTCCATATGACAGTCCCTTACATATTTTAAGACAATTGTCATGTTCCCATGAGTCTTCTTTACTGCAGCATCAACATCCCTAGTATTCTTAATCAGTTTATATGAATCAGTTTCTAGGCACTCCACCATTCTGATTCTTTTCCATCATCCCAAAGAGGTGATACAAAACTTTCTAATCATTGGTCTTAATTTTGTTGTCACACAAATGTGTCTCTCTAAGACATCTCACAATGGATATTTCATTGCAAACACTGACTTATCATGGGAAGAAAGTCATGCTATTAAGGGTAAGATGATTAATTAATAAAACTACTTAGCATCATTAATTCATCTATCCAACAAACGTTTATTGACCACCTACAATAGTGTCAGGCTCTGATGTTTGAGACACAAAGATGAAAAAAACAGACATGGCTTGGTGCCCAGGTACCTCATAGTTCAATGTGGGAGACCAAAGACAAGTACACAGGGAACTAGACTGACACTGAAAATGAATTTTCTGAGAAGAAACAGACTGTAAGCTCCTTATAAGCACAGGGGCCAACCTCACACTTCTCCACATTCCACACAATCCTATTCTCATACTGCAGTGGACTAAATGCTTATGTCCCCCCAAATTGAAACATTTAACCCTAATTTTCAATGTAATATTATTTGGAGATAAATCCTCTAGATTAAGTAATGAGGCAGGGCCCTCACAAATGGGCTTAGTGTCCTTAAAGGAGAGAACCCAGAGAGCTCCTTTCCCTCTTCCTCCAAATGAGAACAAAGCAAACAAACAAACAAACAAACCAGAAAGCAGGACATCATGGGACAGCAAATCTGCTGGTAGATTAATCTTAGGACTTCCCAGTCTAGAATTGTGAGAAATAAAATTTTAATCCACGTAGTCTATTGTGTCTTGTTACAGCATCCCAAACTAAGATATGTACATGCATTTCCCCATAGCTGCCAGAGTCACTTTTTAAGAAAATTTAAATCACATCATGTCATTTCCCTGCTTAAAAATCCTCAGGGTCTTAGATTTCAAAGGCATATTGTTAAGTGAAAAAAGCAAGGTACAGAATGGTGAGAGTAAAATATAATTTATGCAGTAGCAAACAAAGCAATACATTTTCTATGGAGATAGATGATAGATAAATAAAGATAGACAGAAAAGATAGATGGGATTAAGAACTAATAATTACAGAAGAGTCACGGGGATACAAAATAGAGCATAGGAAATATAGTCAATAATATTAAAATAATGGTGTAGTGTCGGATTGGCACTAGATTTACCACGGTGATCACTTTGTAAGTTATATAATGTCCAATTACTGGGTTATACACCTGCAACTAATATAATATTTTATGTCATTGAAAAAAATTAAAAATTATTTTAAGAAATATTAAAAAGAGGCAAAAAAAGGCAAGAGATAATCAATGTTGGTGAGGATGTGTAGAAAAGAAAACTTTGGTGTACTGTTAGTGAGACTGTAAAATGGTACAGCCACTATGGAAAACAGTATGGAAAATTCTCATAAAATTAAAAATAGAACTATCATATGATCAAGCAAAAAAAAGAAAGAAAGGAAGAAAGGAAGGAAGAAAGAAAGAAAGGAAGGAAGGAAGAAAGAAAGAAAGAAAGAAAGAAAGAAAGAAAGGAGGGAAGGAAGGAAGGAAGGAAGAAAGAAAGAAAGAAAGAAAGAAAGAAAGAAAGAAAGAAAGAAAGAAAGAAAGAAAGAAAGAAAAGAAAGAAAGAAAGAAAGGGAAAAAAAGGTAAATAATTTTGAAAAAAAGCTCCAGTGGATTTCCAAAGTATATATAAAAATTGAGCTTGTTTCCTTTGCCTATGAAGCCTCAAATGTAAAGGTCTCCCTTCTCCTCTACCCCTCACTATATTCCAGCTACAAGTATGTGCATTTTCTTAAAACATACAAAATCATTTCTGATACAGAGCCTTTATACTAGTGGCTCCTCTGTTTGGAATTTTCCTCTCCCTGATCTTCAAAGGACTTACTCTTCTTGACAGTCATATCTCATCACACAAGTCACCTCCTCCAGGAAGCATCCCCTACCACCTAAACTAAGGTAGTCAGCATATTAATTATAATATCCCCTCATTTTAAATTCTGTTTAGCACCTTTTTACATTACTCTCAAATATGCATTGTGTGTGTATTTACTTTCAGATCCACCCCCACCAGAATGTAAACTCCATGAATGCAGAATCCTGTCTCTCTTGTTTACCAGTGATCAGAATATTGCCTGGCACATAATTGATATTCACTAAATAATTGTCAAATGATTTAATGAATCATTGTTGGTCCCATACCAAGCATAGATCCTGGAACCTAGATAATTTTTGAAAGAATGAATAAACTGGAACAGAAGAGAGAGCAACAAAAGTTTGTCCAATCACTGGAAGGCAGGAACAGAGAACTAAAGCAAACCTACCATGCATGCAGCATGGCTTTGTTGTATGTCAGCCTGCCTGCCACTCAACTGTCATTCGTTTCATTCTTAAACATGTGCAAATGAGTTAATTATGAACCTTAAAATCTCCTAACTGATTCTGATGTTAAGTAAAAGCTGGTTGGAGCCAGATAATCAAAGAAGTAATCACAGGAATTCATCAATTATAGACCAGGGTTCCTCCCATGATTCAGAGACACCACAGGCTTTTGCAGATGTCAATGGCTGCCTTGCTACCACCTAATGTGGGCCTGCCCACATAGTCTCCCTTCAGCTACCTCAGCATCTATAACTGGGACAACTCCCACCACATTCCCAGTCACCAACACTTTCTTCAGCACTAGAATATCATAAAACTCTGAACTTTGGATAAAGAAAAACATTGCTTTCTTTTTGTGTCTCAATGCAATAAATATTATTATTACAATGTTTATATTTGAATAAATTGTTATAAAATAATACTAATTTCATAAATAATACAGGAAATTTTTGGACAAATATGAAAGACAAAAATTTAATTATTTAAAGGTAGAAATCTCTATCCCTATGATTGAACAATGGAGGCCTTATTTTTGGAATACTGAAGAATTTGGGTGCCTTTTTGGCAGATGATAGTTTGATAATTTTCTATGTCATTGATCTGAATGTTCATTGAACATTAGGAATACACTTTTACAAGACACAATAAAGAAAATTATAGGTCAATATCTCTGATGAACATAGATGCTAAAATTTTCAACAAAATATTGGCAATCTGGATCCAGCAATACATTAACAAGACCATACACCATGACCAAGTGGGATTATCCCAGTGATGCAAGACTGTGTAATATTCATAAAACAACAAACATAATATCCCACATAAACAAAATGAAATACAAAAATCACATGACATATCAATAGATGCTGAAAAAACATTTGATAAGATCTAGGACCCATTTATGACAAAAACACTCAGCAAAGTGTGAGTAGAGGGAGTATACCTCAACATAATAGAAGCCATATACCTGAAACCTACTGCTAACATCATACTCAATGGGCAAAAATGAAAAGCGTTTTCCTTAAAATCAGGAACAAGACAAAGGTGTCTCTTATTCAACATATTACTGGAAGTTCTAGCCACAACAATTAGACAAGAAAAATAAAAAAGAAACAAAATCCATGGTGGAAAGGAGGAAGTAAAACTGTAATTATTCATGAATGATATGACAGTATATATAGAAAACTCTATAGTTTCCATCAAAATGTTACTTAACCTAATAAGTGTGTTTGACAAAGTAGCAGCACAGAAAGTCAATATTCTGAAATCGATGGCACTTGTGTACACCAACAATGAATGATCAGAATGAGAAACGAAGAGAAAAATAGCATTTACTATAGAAACAAGAAAAATAAAGTACCTAGGAATACATTTAACCAAGAATATAAAAACATGTACTCAGAAAAATATAGAATACTGAAGAAAGAAATTAAGAAAGATACAAGCAAATGAAAGCATATACTGTGTTCATTGATTGGAATAATTAACATCATTAAAATGTGCACTCTACCCAAAGCAATCTATAGAGTCAACATAATTTCTGTTTAAATACCAATAGCATATTCACAGATCTAGAACAAATATTCCAAAAATGTATATGGAACCAAAAAAGACTCTGAGTAGCTTCAGCAATTCTGAGAAAGAAGAACAAAGTTGAAAGGATCACAATGCCTGATATCAAACTATACTACAAGGCCATTGTAATCAAAACAGTCTTGTACTTGCATAAGAACAGACACATTGACCAATGGAACAGAATAGAGAGCCCAGAAATTAAATCACATCTCTTTGATCAAATAATATTTGAAGAAGGGGGCATGAGCATTCAATTGAGTAAAAACAATCTCTTCAATAAATGATGTTGGGGAGAAAAAAGATGGCGGGACAGTAGGTAGGAGTGTTGTCTGCTTGCTCCCATCACAGAAGGATTTGGAGTACAAAAATGGAGTGGGGTGACTGAATGTGGATCTCAGAGAGGGCAAACAGGGACAGAAGTGTGGGAACAACGTAAAAGAGGGAAGAAAGCTCGGCCCGCACTCTCCAGGCAGAGTCACCAGGCTTCCCAGCCTGGCGTTTCTGCCACACTGCATTCAATAGGGGCAGCTGCTGACGGGCTCATTAGCCAGGATCTACTTGGAAACTTATCCCTGCCATAGGTGCCCTGACCAGCAAAGTCCCAGAGGGAGTCAGAGAGAAGGTTTGGCTGAAACTGCTGGAGGTGTGGGAAGACAGAACAGACCAGATTGTGAGTAACTCTGTGAACTGAGTTTTGGTGGGGACCTCCTGCACCCGGGGGCGCTCATGTCAAGGCTCCACCAAGCAAAAACACAGAACTGATCCACAGAGAGGGGCCCATGTGAGAAAGCTGCAGCAAAACCGTAGACTTGGTGGGGACCCTGGGCAGGCAACAGTGCGCCCTCATGCCCACATGCACCAAGACTCCATCAAACAAAAATGCAGAACTGAGCTATGAAGAGGGGCCTCTACAGAAAAGCTGCAGCAGAACCCCAGACACAGTAGGAACCACATGCAGGTGCACAACAAGGCTCTGCCAGGCAGGGAGACAGGCCAGTGCAGCAGCTTGGAGGCAACACAGAGACGTTTTTGGAGGAGGAGAGGAGACAGGACCCGAGGCTGGGCAGGGACTATGGGCATGTGCACTGGCTCACCAGCAGAGTAGCGTTGCTAGACAAGCCTGAGGAGGGCTAAAGGGTGTCACAGGACCAGTGGGGGGAATTCAACTCAGTGCAGCTCACAACAGAGAGCTGTGGCAGGCTCACGAGTGAGAGAATAGCAGCCTCAGAATCCAGCTAGATCTCCTCACAGCCAGCCAGCCAGAAAAGATTTGAAACCCATGGAATTTTGACCAGGCAAGGATCCAGAAAAAGAAGATAGCACCCAAAGCATCTCCACAAAAGAACTCAAAACATGATGGACAGAGTGACTCTCAATCAACTAGTCAGAGGGAAGGTTCCACCAAAGAGTATAACTGAAATACAATGAGACAGCTTAAACAAATGGGCGTCCCAAGAGAATCAAGCTCAGGAGATTAATCCCCCAGGTCTCCTATACAGAATTTCATACCATGAAGGTGGGAAATCAAAGTAGACCAATCTAAAAAACAAACAAACAAAAAAGCATCCAACATGGAAAGACACAGAAACAATCTCCCAATGAAAGGAAAAGAGGAACCCCCAGGAAGAAAGCTAGACAAAACAGAGGTAAGCAAACTATCAGACATGGAATTCAAAAGAATAGTTATAAGGAAGCTCAATGAACTTGACAAACTCAGAGAAAACTACAACAAACTCCAGGGGAACTGCAAAGAACTCCAGGGAAACTACAAAGAAATCCAGGGAAGCCACAGGGAACTTATGGAGAATTACATCAGCACAAAAAAGGACAAAGAAACTATCAATAAGAACCAGAAAGAAATGAAGAATAAAATTTCTGAACTGAAGAACACAGTAGAGGCAATCAAAAGCAGGCTAAACAAAGCACAGAATCAAATCAGTAGAAGAAAATTCCCAGACTGTGCAACAAAATGAAAAAGGATTGAAGAAGAATGAAGAGGGTTTAAGAGAAATGCAGCACAACATGAAACAAAAAAAAAAAATCTATATCATAGAGATAGAAGAAGTAAAAGAAGAGGAGCATGGGATAGAGGACCTGATTGAAAAAGTAATGACAGAAAATTTTCCTATGTTGATGAGAGAAAAAGTCATGCAAGTCCAAGAAGACAGATGGTCCCAATGAAGATGAACCCAAAAAGGACAACTCCAAGGCACATCATAATTAAAATGGCAACATTCAAAGACAAAGAGAGAATCCTAAAGGGAGCAAGAGAAACACAGCAAATAAAATACAAGGGAGCTCCAATAAGAATATCAACTGATTTCTGAGCAGAAACACTACAAGCCAGAAGGGAATGGCAAAAAATATTTCAAGCAATGAAAAACAAAAACCTACAACCAAGACTACCCTACCCAGCAAGGCTCTCATTGAAGATTGAAGATGAAATAAGAAGTTTCTCAGACAAAGTAAGACTAAAAGAATACATCTCCACCAAACCAGCATTGCCAGACATGCTGAAGGGAATGTTTTAAGAAAAAGAAGAAAAAGAGAGAGAGAGAGAGAGAGAGAGAGAGAGAGAGAGAGAGAGAGAGAGAGAGAGAGAGAGAGAAACATGGGTACAAAGGAAAATGAATAAATACCTGTCAATAATAACCTTAAATGTAAATGGATTAAGTGCTTCAATCAAAAGACATAAGGTAGCTGAATGGATATGAAAATATGACCCACATATATGCTGTCTACAAGAGACACACCTCAAAACAAAACACTTACACAGACTGAAAGTGAAGGGATAGAAAAAAGTATTCCAAGCAAATGGACATGAAAAAAAAGCTGGGGTAGCAATACTTATATCAGAAAAAACAGATTTCACAGCAAAGGCCATAAAAGAGACAAAGAGGGCATTTCATAATACTTAAGGGAACAATCCATCAAGAAGAGTTACCTTGGTAAACATATATGCACCCAACATAGAAGCACCCAAATATAGAAGGAAAATATTGCAAGACTACCAGAAGAATATTAACAGCAATATAGTCATAGTAGGGGACTTTAACACCCCATTATCAACAATGGACAGATCTTTGAAGCAAAGAAACACCAAGGATATTGAGTCACTGAACAACACTCTAGATCAAATGGACTTAGTTGATATATATATAGAACTTTTCACCCCAAAGAAGCAAAATATATATTCTTTTCAAGTGCACATGGAATATTTTCAAAGATAGACCACATGGTAGGACACAAAACAAGCCTCAACAAATTCAAGAAAATTGAAATCATATCAAGCATCTTCTCAGGTCACAATGCCTTGAAACTAGAAATCAACCTCAAGGAAAAAACTCAAAGACATTCAAACATATGGAGAATGAATAACGTGATATTAAATGATGAATGGATTAACAATGATATCAAAGAAGAAATCAAGAAATTTCTGGAAACTAATAATAATGAACACTCAAAAGCCCAAACTTATGGGAAACTGCAAAAGCAGTCCTGAGAGGAAAGTTCATAGCAATACAGGCATATCAGAAAAGGATAGAAGAATCTCAAATAAAAAATCTAACCCTACAGCTACAAGAACTAGAATATCAAAAACAAACAAACCAAGAGAGAATAGAAGGAAGGAAACCATCAAGGTCAGAGCAGAATTAAATTATATAGTGACTAAGCAATTAATTCAAAAGATCAACAAAAGTAGGAGCTGGTTCTTTGAAAGATAAACAAAATTGACAGGTCTTTAGCCAGGCTCATCAAGAAAAAAAGAGAGAGGACCCAAATAAATAAAATCAGAAATGAAAGAGGAGAAATCACAACCAATATCACAGAAATACAAAAGATCATAAGAAATTACTACAAACAACTGTATGGCAAGAAACTTGACAATCTACATGAAATGGACAAATTTCTAGAAACATATAGTCTTCCAAACCTGAATCAAGAAGTAGAAAGACTGAACAGTGATAACAAAGAGTGAAATTGAAACAGTAATCAAAGAATTCCTGGCACACAAATGTCCAGGACTGGGTGGCTTCACAGGCAAATTTTACAAAATATTTAGAGAAGAACTAACATCTACAATTCTCAAACTATTCCAAAAAATCGAAGAAGAGGGAAGACTCCCAAACTCGTTCTATGAAGCCAGTATTACACTAATTCCAAAACCAGATCAAGACACAAGAAAGAAAGAAAACTACAGGCCAATATCGCTGATGAACATAGATGCTAAAATTCTCAACAAATATAGAATATTGAAGAAAGACATTAAGGAAGATACAAATAAATGGGAGCATATACCATGTTCATGGATGGGAATAATCAACATAATTAAAATGTCCATACTACCCAAAGCAACTTACAGATTTAATGCAACCTCTATTACAATACCAGTGACATATTTCACAGACCTAAAACAAATACTTCAAAAATTTATATGGAACCAATAAAGACCCTAAATAGCCACAGTGATCTTGAGACAGAAGAACACAGTAGGAAGAATCCAATATCTGAAATCAAACAATACTACAAAGCCACTGCAATCAGAACAGTCTAGTACTGGAATAAGAACAAACATATAGATCAATGGAACATAATAGAGAGCCCAGAAATAAACCCAGGTTCATATGGTCAACTAATATTTGACAATGGGGGAAGGAACATAAAATGCAGTGAAAAGAGCCTCTTCAACACGTGGTGCTGGGGGAACTGGACAGGGACATGCAAAAAAAAAAAAATGAAACTAGACCACTAACTTACACCATACACCAGAATAAACTCAGATGGATCAAAGACTTAAATGTAAGCTGTGACACCATAAAAGTCCTAGAGGAAAGCATACGCAGGAAAATTTCAGATATTCCACGTAGCAATATTTGCATCGATACATCTCCTAAGGCAAGGGAAATAAAGGAAAGTATAATCAAGTGGGACTACATCAAACTAAGGTGTTTCTGCTCAGTAAAAGAAAACATCAGCAATTTGAAAAGGGAACCAACCATATGGAAAAACATACTTGACACTGATACCTCAAACAGAAATTGATCTACAAAATATATAAAGAACTTACACGTCTCAACACCAAAAAGACAGACAGCCCACTTAAAAAATGGGCAAAGAACCAAAACAAACATTTCTCCGAGGCGGACATACAGAGGGTCCATAGGCATATGAAAGAATGCTCGACATCACTAGCCATCAGAGATGCAAATAAAAACCACACTGAAATACCACTTCACACCAGTCAGAATGACCATCATCAACAAATCAACAAACAACAAGTGCTGGCAAGGATTTGGAGAAATGGGAACTCTAGTGCACTGTTGTTGGGAATGCAGACTGGTGCAGCCACTATGGAAAACAATATGGAATTTCCTTAAAAAATTAAAAATGGAACTGCCTTTTTAACCAGTGATTCCACTGCTAGCATTACACCTGAAGAATCCTGAAACCCCAATTTAAAAGAACCTATGCACCTCTATGTTCATAGCAGCACTATTTACAATAGCCAAGTGCTGGAAACAGCCTAAGTGCCCATCTGTAGATGAGTGGATTAAAAAACTGTGGTATATTTACACAATGGAATACTATGCAACAGAAAGAAAAAGGGAACTCTTGCCATTTGCTACAACATGGATGGAACTGGAGAGAATTATGCTAGCAAAATAAACCAGGCAATGAAAGAAAAATACCATATGATATCACCTGATATAGGAGATTAATGAACCACACAAGCAAATGAACAAAATTGAACAAGGGACAGAATAACAGTTATCGGGGGGAAGTGGGAGAAGGAGCAAATGGGGGTAAGTAGGGGAAGGGTTTAGTAAAGGAACTAGTATAAATAACCCATGAACATGGACAATGGGGTGGGGAATGTCTGCGGGAGAAGGGGTGTGCTGGGTAGGGGGGGAGTAATGAGGGAAAATATGGGACAACTATAATAAAAAAACAATAAAATTAAATAAAAAGAACAAGTCTGAAAGAATAAATTTAAAGAAATCTATAACTCTCTTATTGATGAAAAAAGAAAGTTGGTGTTTGGTTATTATATCAGTTATTAGAAAAATATGGAATTGTTGAAAGAAGAAATAAACGTTTTTACTACTCAGAAAAAATATTAATGATTTTGGGAGAATTGGACTGGTACATGCAAAAAAATGAAACTAAGCCACCAACTTATGCCATACACCATAATAAACTCAAAATGGATAAACGACTTACATATAAGTCACGATACCATGAAAATACTAGAGAAAAACATAGGCAGTAGAATTTCAGATATCTTGCATAGCAATATTTTTGCAGATATATGGGAATATCTCCTAGGGCAAGAGAAACAAAGGAAAAAAATCAGAGTACATCAAATTAAAAAGCCTCTATACAGCTAAAGAAATCATCATCAAAATGAAAAGGGAACTCACTGTATGGGAGAACATATTTGCCAATGGTACATTGCACAGAAGTTTAATCTCCAAAACATATAGAGAATTCATACAACTTAACACCAGGAAGACAAACAATCAAATTAAAATATGGGCAAAAGGCCTGAATATATACTTCCCCAAAGAGAACATACAGATGACCCATATACACACAAAAAAGTGTTCAACATCACTAACGATCAGAGAGATGCAAGTAAAAACCACAATGAGATACCACCTTACACCTGTCAGAATGGCCATCATCAACAAATCAACAAATAACAAGTGCTGGCGAGGATGTGGATAAAAAGCAATGCTAGTGCACCATTGGTGGGAGTGCAGAGTGGTGCAGCCCCTATGGAAACCAGTATGGAATTGCCTCAAAAAACTAAAAATGGAACTGCCTTTTGATCCAGCAATTCCATTGTTAAGATTATACCCAAAGAACCCTGAAACACCAATTCAGAAAAACCTATGTACCCCTATGTTCATAGCAGCACTATTTAAAATAACCAAGTGCTGGAAAGAGCCTTACTGCCCATCAGTGGATGAGTGGATCAAAAAACTGTGGTATATTTACACAATGGAATACTAGACAGCAGAAAGAAAGAAGGAAGTCCTACCTTTTTGCAACAACATGGATAGATCTGGAGAGTATTCATGCTTAGTGGAGTAAGCCAGGTGTTGAAAGAAAAATATCATATGACCTCACCTAATACAGAAACCTAATGAACAAAACAAACAAATGAGCAATATAGAAACAGGCATGTAAACAAGGAACAGGCTTACAGTAACCAGAGGGGAGGAGGGAGGGAGAAAAGAGGGGAAAGAAGGGGGAGGGTCTAGTCAAGGAACTAGTATAAATGACCCATGGACATGGAAAACATGATTGGGATTGATTATGGGAGAAGGGGAAGGTGAGCGGGGCATGGGAGAGCAATGTGGGAAAAAAAGGGACAACTGTAATAGAAAAACAAGAAGAAAATAAAAAATTAGGAAGATTTTTAAAAAGAAACAAAAAATGAAATAAAAATTTAAATAATAAAATATGTGCATATTCTAAAACCAAAAATTAAACAAATAAAATAATAACTAAAAAAGGCATCTCAAATAGGAGGAAATGAAAAGGATTGCTCTCAGACCCCATATAAGGACATTTTATGAAAAAAGAGGAAAATGAACCATTAATGAAGGCACAACAGAAAAGCATGGTCACAAAGCTAAAGGAAATTATAGGTTAATATTACAAAAGAGCTAATATAAAAATAAGAACAGTATGGGAGCTTGGAAAACAGTATAACTTAGAAATAGAAAATCTGAGAAATAAGATGGTTGAAGGCCAGCAGGATGTGAAAATATTCTTTTAAGGTTCATGAAAAAAAATGTGAAAAATTTAAGAAATGCACTTCAGAATGAAGACTAAGCGAAAAGAAACATGAGACACTAGATTACAGAGAGGACATTAAGAGAAATAGCAGAAAGGAGAACATGAAGAAATCAAGCAAAAACATGAATATAAGAAAGAAAATAATAGATAAGTTTATATTCAAAGAAAATTCAACATACATATGATTAGAATCTTCCCCCCCAAAATCCAAAGCAATAGCACACAGCAATTCCTCTACACTATAAAACAAGACAGCTTCCTGAAATATAAGAAGACTTATTGAAAGAATATAACATGTATTTGAGAAAACTGACCCAGATGGCAATACCAAGACATATTCTACTGAAACTACAGGACTTTAAAGATAAAGAAAACATTCTTTTGGCACCCAATTAAAACAGATTAAATCACTCATAAGTAAGGTGGTCATATAGCTTATTCAAAGTGGGAACTTTTAAGGGATACCATTTATAATTGTTCTGGGAGAATAAACCCAAACATTGCCTGGACAACTTGGATGTAATTTTACTAAATTATATAAAAAAATAAATGGCAGATGACATACTGTTAAAGGAATTAAAGCCTAGAAACAATGATAACTCATTAGAACGAGCCTTTCCAGCACCCTACATATCATTTTCTACTAAAAGGAACATGCTTTTCTGGGAGAAATAGATGATTTCAGATGTAGGACAAAAAATATATAAGATGAACCTGAGACTTTTTTCTCTGCCAGAATGGAAAAAGGCTATCAAAAGAGTCCACACTGTTGTCATGTAATGATACTGACAGATGAACTACAGATTCTGACAACATAAGGTGCCTGTGTCTGAATGCTTGTAATGCAATCAAGAGTTTTCTCTCTTAAGAATGACAATTCTTTGAAAAAGAGGTATATGGATTTCAAAAAAAAAAAGACCCTAACATTTTCTCTACCTTTTTTTGTTATAAAAGATAAAAAGAAAAGGCATCTAGTGCTTCTGTATCTTGCAACTCTTTTGAGCCATTCTACTATTATACAAAAGTGGTGGGACAACATTGCACAAGAAAACTAATAACAAACAGTGAAAGTGAATCCTCAAATATGTGACAAGCCAATTCAAGTTTCTACTATAAAATGAAGATGAAACATTTTGTGCATTATTTTATCTTACAAGCTCTGACCTTACTACCTCCTTTTATCCCTACATAAACTCACATATAAAACCAAAGAGTGGTAGGAAACGAAATAATTGTACTAGCAAAAGTAATGCTTTTTCTTAGTCTATGAATGCTTTATACCATTGATTTGATAATTTTATATTTCATAGGTGACTAGTAAACTTTTAGTATATTTGATGTTGACATAAAACAAAATACCAATCAATGCTTCTTCATTTGCACTATTATAATTTATAATATATTAATGGTCCTCAAGAACATTTTGTTAAAATAAATCACAAAAAGACAATTGTAGTGGCTTGCCTCCTAATCCCAAGCACCTGTAAATGTGATATTTGGAAAAAGTGTCTCTGCAGATGTAATTAAATTAAAGATCACAGATGATCTGCGTGGGTCCTAAGTCCAATGATAAGTGTTCATATGACAAAAGACACACAAAGAGACACAGAGAAGAGGATAAGGTAGAGTAAAGACAGAGTCAGGGATCAGAGTAATAGATGCACAAGCCCAATAATGCCAACAGCTTCTCTGCTGAGAAGTCAGAAAAGACAAGGAACAGAAATTTCCCCTAGAGCCTCTGGAGATCATTCATCTGTGGCCACATGTTGACTTTTGGCCATAGAAACTATGAGAGAATAAATTTCTATTATTTTAAGCCATCCAGAAAAGAAGAATGAAGAGGATGAGGAAGAGGAGGAGAGGAAGAAGATGAGGAAGAAGAAGAAGGAGAAGGAGGAGGAGGGGAGGGGTGGGCAAAAAGGATGAGAAAAAGGAGAAGGAGAAGGGGAAGAGGAGGAGAAGAAGAAGGAGAGAGAGGGTGAGGGTGAAGAGGTGGAAGAGGGGGAGGGAGGAGGGGGAGGGGAAAAGGAGGAGGAGGAGGAGTCATAAGAGCTAACATTAAAAGTGCTCATTTGCAGAGAGGAAAATGGCAGAGGAGTGAGGGAAGGCTGCGCACTCAGGCTACTGAGACCCATCTGTAGTTTGGACTAATTGCAGACAGAACATCTCAGTGAACAGCTGGACACTGGCAGGAGTCGAGCCTTGGCACTGCTGGATTAGATAAAAACCATCTGGGAACAACCTGTTTAGTGAGGATAGCGGAAGAAAAGGAGACGAAACGGGATTCCTGACTGAGGTGGCTGCCCGAACTGTGGCTGGAAGGACACAAAGGCTTTTTGGTGACCACAGCCTTCCCCAGAGGGGAGTCAGGAGGAAAGCGGATCTCTGCCTGCTGGCAGAGATGGGACTTGACCAGGTGGCATTGGTGCTGGAAGATGGGAGACAGCATGCTGCTGTGCAAGTGAAAACGTAATTTTTTCTTTGTATTTTTCTCTTGTGAACTGTGGAGAGGGGGGGAAAGTTTGGGGGTGATAGGACATTCTTGAGAAACGCAGGCACAGAAGTGCACTCGCCCACTCCCCAAACTTCCCTTGGGTCACGCGGGTACACATAGGGAAGTGCCCTCATTCACTGGCCCAGGTGCCCAGGGCTGCACGTCCAGGTGCCCCTTGGACACACCCCAACAGACATAAGATCAGTGCCCCAACGGGTGCAGGGAGGGCCCACTGGACACGCAGAAGACTGTGAGCAGTCCCCCCTGGCCAACTCCAGTGGGAGCCAGGCCGAAGTACCAGGCCGGAGCGCAGAGCACTCGCTCAGGCTCTGCTCATGCCTGCCCAGGAGGGTTCGGGAACAGCGGGCAGCAGCGACTCACAGACACTCACTTCTACTGAACACAAGTGTCTGGGACCCAGCACTGGGAGGCGAGAGACCAACTCCCGGAGCACGGAGTGGCAGGCCTGAGGCTAGCTCACTGACCACCTTGGGCATGCATGGGCGCGCCAGCGCAAAAGCACCTCGCCGGCTTCAATAGGCACCAATCGCTCACTTCCATTGTGCCCAAGTGTCTGGGGCCCCACCCTAAGAGGCAAGAGACAACTCCTGGAACATGGTGCAGCAGGCCTGAGGCAAGCTCTCAGGCCCCCTTGCGCGCTCACAGGCATGGGTGCAAGGGCACCTTGGCTAGCTCCAACATGCGCCAAAGGAATGTGCCGTGCGGGGGCACACCATTGCTGCAAGGAACAGGAACCTCTGACCCGCCTCATTAGAAAAGCTGTGGACACAGAAAAACAAGATGGCACACAAAGGCTGAACTGACATTTCCACAAAAGAACTCAAGACAAAGTGGATAGAGTGACTCTCAATCAACTAGCCAGAAGGAATATCCTAACAAAGAACATCTGAAATATAACCAGATAGCATAAACAAATGACATAAAGGGTACCCCAAGAACAGCAGGCTCAGGAGATCAAAGAGACTGCACCACTGAAACCCCCAGATCTCCTATAAAGAATCTCATATCACAAAGGTGGGAAGTCAAAGCAGACAAAACCTAAAAACAAACATAAACAAGAAGAACCCAAAACGGTAAGATGCAGAAACAACCTCTCAATGAAAAGAAAAGAGGAATCCTCAGAAAGAGAAGTAGATGGAACAAACATAGCCCAAATGTCAGACATGGAATTCAAAACAATGGTGGTGAAGAAGCTCAATATACTCGACAACCTTAAAAACAACTATGACAACCTCCAAGGAAGTTACCAACAGCTCCAAGAAAATTACAGGGAACTTGCAGAGAACTACACCAGTATAAAAAAAAGACATAGAAACTATCAACAAGAACCAGGAAGAAATGAAGAATGCAATCTCTGAACTAAAAAACACAGTAGAATCAGTCAAAAGCAGACTAAACGAAGCAGAGGATCGAATTAGTGAGTTAGAAGATAATGTAGAAAAAAATTCTCAGACAATACAGCTAAATGAAAAGAGATTGAAAAAGTATGAAGAAGATGTAAGGGAATTACAGGATAGCATAAGGAAGAACAATATCAGAGTCATTGGAATTCAAGAGGGATCAGAAGAACAAGGAATAGATAAACTGATAGGAGAAATAGTGACAGAAAATTTTCCCAACCTGATGAGAGAGAAAGTTATGCAAGTCCAGGAAGCACAGAGAGTTCCAAAAAAGAGGAACCCCAAAAAACCCACTTCAAGGCACATCATAGTTAAAATGGCAACATCCCAAGGCAAAGAGAGAATCCTAAAAGCAGTAAGAAAAAAAACAGCAAATAACATACAAGGGAGCTCCGATAAGGCTATCGGCCGATTTCTCAACAGAAACACTATAAGCTAGAGGGGAATGATCAAAAATATTTCAAGCAATGAAAAACAAAGGCCTACAACCAAGAATACTCTACCCAGCAAGGCTCTCATTCAAAATAGAAGGTGAAATAAGGAGTTTCTCAGACAAAGGAAGACTGAAAGTATGCATCTCCACCAAACCAGCATCGCAAGAGATGCTAAAGGGTGTGTTCTAAGAAAAAAGAAGGAAAGAACAAGAAAGGAGAAGAACAGAGGTACAAAGGGAAATGAATAAATACACGTCAATAATAACTTTAAATGTAAATGGATTAAATGCTCCAATTAAAAGACATAGGGTAACGGAATGGATAAGAAAACAGGACCCACATATTTGCTGTCTACAAGAAACACACTTCAAAACAAAAGATTTACACAGACTGAAAGTAAAGGGACATAAAAAAATCTTCCAAGCAAACAGACCGGAAATAAAAGCCAGGGTAGCAGTCCTCATATCAGACAAAATGGATTTCAAAGCAAGGGCAATAAAAAGAGACAAAGAAGGACATTTCATAATACTTAAAGGAACAATCCATCAAGAAGATATGACATTGATAAACATATATGCACCCAACATAGGAGTACCCAAATACATAAAGCAAATACTAGAAGACCACAAAAAGGATATCAACAATAACACACTCATAGTAGGGGACTTCAACACTCCATTATCAACAATAGACAGATCATCAAAGCAAAGAAACACCAAGGATATACAGGCATTGAACAACACACTAAACCACATGGACCTAACTGATATATATAGAACTTTCCACCCCAAAGAAGCAAAATATACATTCTTTTCAAATGCACATGGAACATTTTCAAAGATAGACCACATGATAGGACAAAAAACAAGCCTCAATAAATTCAAGAAAATTGAAATCATATCAAGCATCTTTTTAGATCACAATGCCTTGAAACTAGAAATCAACCTCAGAGAAAAAAATCAAAGACACCCAAACTCATGGAGATTGAATAACATGCTATTAAATAATGAATGGATTAACAATGACATTAAAAAAGAAATCAAGAAATTTCTAGAAACTAATGATAATGAACACACAACAGCCCCAAACCTGTGGGACACAGCAAAAGCAGTCCTGAGAGGGAAGTTCATAGCAATACAGGCATATCTGAAAAGGATAGAAGAATCTCAAATAAAAATCCTAACCATAAAGCTACAACAACTAGAACAACAACAACAAACAAAGCCTAGGGCAAGAAGAAGGAACGAAATCATCAAGATCAAAGCAGAATTAAATGACATAGAGACTAAGCAAACAATCCAAAAGATCAACAAAACTAGGAGCTGGTTCTTCGAAAAAATAAACAAAATTGACAAACCTCTAGCCAGTCTAATCAAGAAAAAAAGAGAGAAGACACAAATAAACAAAATCAGAAATGAAAGAGGAGAAATCACGACTGATACCACAGAAATACAAATGATAGTTAGAAATTACTACAGACAACTCTATGGCAAGAAATTTGACAGTCTAGAACAAATGGACAAATTTCTAGAAACATACAACCTTCCAAAACTGAATCAGGAAGAAGTGGAAAGTCTCAACAGACCAATAACAAAGAAGGAAATTGAAACAGTAATCCAAAATCTCCCTGCACACAAAAGCCCTGGACCGAATGGCTTCACGGGCGAATTCTACAAAACATTCAGGGAAGAACTAACTCCTATCCTCCTCACACTGCTCCGAAAAATCCAAGAAGAGGAGAAACTCCCAAACTCTTTCTATGAAGCCAGTATTATTCTAATCCCCAAACCAGGTCAAGACACAACAAAGAAAGAAAACTATAGGCCAATATCACTGATGAACATAGATGCTAAAATCCTCAATAAAATATTGGCAAACCGGATCCAGCAACACATCAAAAAGGTCATACATCACGATCAAGTGGGCTTCATTTCAGGGATGCAAGGATGGTTTAATATTCGCAAATCAATAAATATAATACATCACCTAAACAAAATGAAAGACAAAAATCACATGATCATATCAATAGATGCAGAAAAAGCATTTGATAAAGTACAACACCTATTTATGATGAAAACACTCAGCAAAATGGGAATAGAAGGAGCATACCTTAACATAATTAAGGCTATATATGAGAAGCCTGAGGCCAACATCATACTCAATGGACAAAAACTAAAAGCATTCCCCCTGAATTCAGGAACTAGACAAGGTTGTCCACTCTCTCCACTCCTATTCAACATAGTGTTGGAAGTCCTAGCCACAGCAATCAGACAAGAAAAAGAAATAAAAAGCATCCAAATTGGGAAAGAGGAAGTAAAACTTTCATTATATGCAGATGACATGATAGTATACCTGGAATATTCTATAAACTTCACTAAAAGACTACTCGATATAATAAGTGAATTTGGCAAAATAGCAGGGTACAAAATAAATATACAGAAATCTAAGGCATTTCTGTACACCAACAATAAAATAGCAGAGACAGAGACAAAAAAGAAAATACCATTTACTATAGCAACAAGAAAAATAAAGTACCTAGGAGTAAACTTAACCAAAGAGATAAAAGACCTGTACTCTGAAAATTACATAAGTTGAAGAAAGAAATTAAAGAAGATACAAATAAATGGAAGCAAATACCATGTTCTTGGATGGGAAGAATCAACATCATCAAAATGGCCATACTACCCAAAGCAATTTACAGATTCAATGCAATCCCTATTAAAATACCAATGACATATTTCACAGACCTAGAACAAATACTCCAGAAATTCATATGGAACCAAAAAAGACCCCGAATAGCAAAAGCAATCTTGAGATGGAAGAACACAGCAGGAGGAATCACAACACCAGATATCAAACAATACTACAAAGCCACTGTAATCAAAACAGTCTGGTACTGGCATAAGAACAGACATATAGATCAGTGGAACAGAATAGAGAGTCCAGAAATAAACCCAGGCCTCTATGGTCAACTAATATTTGATAAAGGAGGTAGGAACATAAAATGGAGTGAGAAGAGGCTCTTCAGCAAATGGTGCTGGGAGAACTGGATAGGGACGTGCAAAAAAATGAAACTAGACCACCAACTTACACCACACACGAGAACAAACTCAAGATAGATAAAGACTTAAATGTAAGCCCTGACACCATAAAAGTCCTAGAGGAAAACATAGGCAAGAAAATATCAGATATCTCACGTAACAATTTCTTCATGGATACATCTCTTAAGGCAAGAGAAATAAAGGAAAAAATAAATAAATGGGATTACATCAAACTAAAGAGTTTCTGCTCAGCAAAAGAAAACATTAGCAAGATGAAAAGGAAACCAACCATATGGGAAAACATATTTGCCAATGACATCACAGACAGGGGACTGATTTCCAAAATATATAAAGAGCTGATACGACTCAACATCAAGAAAACAAACAACCCAATTAAAAAATGGGCAAAGGACCTGAACAAACACTTCTCTGAAGAGGACATACAGAAGGTCCATAGACACATGAAAAAATGCTCAACATCATTAGCCATCAAGGAGATGCAAATAGAAACCACAATGAGATAGCATTTTATACCAGTCAGAATGGCCATCATCAACAAATCAACAAACAACAAGTGCTGGTGAGGATGTGGAGAAATGGGAACCCTACTGCACTGTTGGTGGGAATGCAGACTGGTGCAGCCACTATAGAAAACAGTTTGGAATTATCTCAGAAGATTAAAAATGGAACTGCCTTTTGAACCAGCAACTCCACTACTAGGATTATACTTGAAGAATCTTAAAACACCAATTCAAAAGAACTTATGCACCTCTATGTTCATTGCAGCACAGCTTACAATAGCTAAGTGCTGGAAACAACCTAAGTGCCCATCTGTAGATGAGTGGATCAAAAAACTGTGGTACATTTACACGATGGAATACTATGTAGCAGAAAGAAAGAAGGAACTCCTGCCATTTGCAACAACATGGATGGAACTAGAAAGAATTTTGCTTAGTGAAATAAGCCAGGCAAAGAAAGCAAAATACCATATGATATCACCTAATACAGGAAACTAAAGAACAACACAAACAAAAGAACTAAATAGAACAAAGAGCATAATAACAGTCAATAGGGGGGAGGGGGGAGGGAGAGAAGTGGGATAAGTAAGGGAAGGGTTTAGTCAAAGAACATATATAAATGACTCATGGACATGGACAAAGGAGAGGGATACGATTGCGGGACAGGGGGTGGGTTGGGTGGGGGAGAGAAATTGGGAGAAAAGGGGACAACTGTAATTGAAAAACCAAAAAGAAAAAAAAAGAAAAAAAGAAAATTTTACTCTAAAAAAAAAAACTGAAATACCCCATCAAAAAACTTTCAAAACTAATGAATAAATTCAGTGACATAGCAGGATACAAAATCAATATGCAAAAATCAGTTGTATTTTTACACATAAACAACAAACTATCAGAAAAGAAATTAAGAACATAATCTCATGTATAATTGCACCAAAAAGAATAAAATACATAGCAAAAAAATCAAAGAAGGAAATGAAATATCTGTGTACTATATAAGATATTGATGAAAAAAATTTAAGAAGACACAAATAAATGAAAACATATTTTGTATTCATGGAATGAAAGAATAAATATTGTTAAAATGTCCATATAGCCAAAAGTGATCTACAGATTCAATGCAATCCCTATCAAAATTTCAATGGTATTTATCACAGAAATTTTTAGAAACTATCCAAAAATGTGAGTGAAATAATAAACGACTTCTAATAGCCAAAGCAATCTTGAAAAGAAAGTACAAAGTTAGAAGCATCACATGTCCTAATTTCAAACTACAGTATTCCCTCACTTATCATGGGTATTATGTTCTAGACCCCTCTCCCCCTCCCGTGAAGTAGCAACCTTACATTTATTCTACACTCTTAAACCTATGTAACTTTAATAACATATGTATACAGTACCACAATATCCCGCAATATAGTGAAAAATCCATGATAAATAATTAAATATAAGCCTCTAGTCCCTGTACCTCTTGCTGAGTGTCCCCATGCCTGACACTAGCCCCAGTCAGCCTAGATTCACAGTTTGGCTTCACATGAGAATCTCCAAGCTCAGCACAAGTAGCAGCCATCTCAGATTGCATTATAGCTCATGCATGGTGGCCCCGGGCAGAACACAGGTGGGAGCTGACCTTGCCCTGTACCGTCTGGAAAACCCCAGAGCTCATGCACCCAGTGAATAGCTACAAACCATGTTGAAGCACCACCACCCTGTCCCTATAAAGTTGATCCTCCATGAAGGTGGAGGTTGGTGGTCAGTGGTCACAGCCTGACCTTGCTACTGACTGACCTGAGTTAATCCCTCCCATTGACCTTACAACAGCAATAAGGCTTAACTACAAGAAAAGGGTGTCCTCAGCCCGCATGGATGGTACACCCTGAGTACCTAGCTTGGGGAGGTTATGCTGCTAAACCCTACAGGACACCTACTACATTAGACCACACTACCAAGAGAGGGAGTCATAGCACAATACCTAACACATATAGACAAACATAGGGAGGCTGCCAAAATAAGGAGACAAAGAAACATGGCCCAAATGAAAGAACGGATCAAAACTTAAGATAAAGAACTAAACAAAATGGAGATAGGCAATCTATCAGATGCAGAGTTCAAAATACTGGTTCTAAGACTGCTCAAGGAACTTAGTGAGGCCCTCAATAGCATAAAAAAGATCTAGTCAGAAACTAAGGATATAGTAATTGGAATAAAGAACAATTTACAGGGAAACAACAGTAGAGTGAATGAAGCCAAGAATTAAATCAATGATTTGGGACATAAGGAAACAAAAAACAATCAATCAGAACAATAAGAGAAAAAAAGAACCCCCCAAAACAAGGATAGTGTAAGCAGCCTCTGGGACAACTTCAAGTATTCCAACATTCACATCACATGGGTGCCAGAAGGAGAAGAAAAAGAGCAAGACATTGGAAATCTATTTGAAAAAATAATGAAAAAAACTTTTCTAATTTGGTGATGGAAATAAACATGCAATTCCAGGAAGCACAGAGTCCCAAACAAGATGGATGCAAAGAGGCTCACACCAAGACACATCATAATTAAAATGCCAAAGATTAAAGGTAAAGATACGATCTTAAAAAGCAGCAATAGAAAACCAGTCATTTACCTACAGGGGACTTCCCATAAGACTGTCAGCAGATAAAGAGTTTCCAAGACAAGAAAAAACTGAAGGAGTTCATCATCACCAAACCATTATTATAGGAAATGTTAAAGGGACTTATTTAAGAACAAGAAGAAGATCAAAACTATAAGCAATAAAATGGCAATAAATACATATCTATCAACAATTTAATCTAAAAAAATAAACTAAGAAAACAAGAAGAAAAGAGGCACAATAATGGATATGGAGAGCATTTTGATGTTTACCAGATGGGTTAAGGTTTTGGGGGAATGGGTAAAGAGATGATGGGATTAAGAAGTACAAATAGGTAGTTACAGAATAGCGATGGGTTATAAAGTACAGTATAGGTAATGGAGTAGTCAAAGAACTTATACACATGACCCACTGACATGAACAAAGGGGTGGGGATTGCCTGAGGGAGTAGGGGATGGTGAATGGAGGGTGGCAAATGGGAAACTTTGGGACAACTGTAATAGCATAATCAATAAAATATAATTTTTAAAATAATGAGCATGAACTTTGGTGATGAAGAATTTGGTTTAAATCCATCTCACTTTGGACAATTATTAAGTAAATAAAGAAGCTTTCTAATTACTTTTCAATCTCATTTTCTTATCTGTAAGCTGTGGATATATCTATAATATACCATTGGACCATTATTAAAATAACTAAATAAAATAATGCATATAGTTTGCTTGGTAACTACTGGATGCTTAACAGATTATAGTTGACACTGTTATTAATATTCATCACACTATTTCATATTCAGAGAATAAAATGAAATAGAGTTTAAGCAAAAAAGGAAAGATGGTAGCCATCAAGAATATTTTAATAGATATGTGTCCTCTGATATAGATTGAATTTGTTGTAAGATTTCTTTATCACCAGAGACCTAGAATATTTTACAGGCTAATTGAACTGTATCATTTGATATAAAAATGCAGCCAAAGCAATTTAAATAGCATATAGTAATTAGGAAACTAGTTTAATGGAGAGAATCTCAAGGGGAAACTTTTCCCCCCTATTTGACAGAATGAATGTTTTAACACCTTAATAGCTGCCCCACATTTGGTTCAAACATTTTAATTGGAATGGGTTTTGTTTTAATTGCATAAAAAGTTAAAATCACATTATAAGAGCACCGTGAAGAAGTACAGATGTTTTGTAATTTGACTTTCTGCCTGTCCCTTTGACTGGTTCAGAAGAAAGATATAGTGATATGTCCCTTTGGTTCAGAAGAAAGATAAAGTGATGTGTTGTGGTGCACATTTATGTTAATATTTGGCTTGAGGTTCTTGATAAATTATTAACTCATCAACATGATCTCTTGTGAGACTGCTATAAAACAAAATTATGTCTCCACCGAGGTGTGTGGCAAAGTTGTGCTCATTAGCCATGTCTACTCATGAAGAAAGAATGACAAATTGAAAACAATTCTGCTAGTAACCTCAAGACCAAAAACCACTCTGACCTGATAAAGTCACTTGATTGAGGAAGAATTGCTTGAGGCTTTAAAATTTCTAAGTAATTGCTCCCATTTCTTTCCCTCACTTAGCTGTGTCTGCAAGCACAGATGGTCTGCCCTTTGTTTTATCTCAAGTGATTTGCTGTTTAAGCTTGCCACTTAACTGAGGCAAAATGAGCCCCCTTTGGCATCCCTTGGGGCTTTATCAAGAGACACCCTCTTAGGTAGCTCCAGTGAGCCTGTGCTTAGTACCTACATGCTCTTCACCTTTCTACACTTCCAGTCACATCAATCTTGTTTTTAGTGTCACACGAAGATTGTTAGAAACTAGTAAATTTAAATTTGTATCTTTTTGAAGGAGTTCGGAATTTCAAAAGGAATCCAAATCTTAAGTGTAAAGACTCTGAAGCTCTAATAGGCATAACTGGGGGCTCAGCTTATGTCAGGGTATGAGAGAAGGTGGATAATTAAAGGGAAGTTCAGGCTTGGGGACACTTGAAGTCATCATCAGGCCATCTTTAGCCAGTCCCCATCTAGCCATGACATACATGTTATAATGAAGCAAGAACTCTCCAATCTGTCACTGAGGTGTGCCTTGAATGCCATACAAGTCAAACAAGCAAAACCTGTATCCAACTTAAAGATAGAAATTCTACTATTTTCTTATATATATCTAGAGAACATTTATCCCTGTGGTACCAGAACATTCCCATTCATTGCACCACCTGATTTTCTGCTGAACTCTGAGTCATTTGCTCTCCTAGCCTTTGAGGTTTTTATAAGGGTGGAGTGGGGTGGGGAATTCAATTAGATAATAAGTGAAGCATAAATATCACTTGAGAAAAGAACCTATGCTGTTCACACATTTCAGACTCCTTAGAGGAGACCTGTCCAAGAAGCTTTTCTTTCAATACCTTCCTCTTGGCAATTCAACAACTTCTCTTAGGAGTTAATCTTGGTAATATCCTACTAGAGGTAAGAGGCTTACTAGTTTCTCTCTCCTGGGTTGTGCATTTATATTCAACAGAGATCTTCTGGAAACACTGTTTTAACCCAAAGTGGTGCTCTTCAGAACACTAATCCCAAAGCTGCCAATAATGCCTGGAAAAAGAATCCATGGTTTAAGAGGTTCAGTTAATTCTGAAATCTGTACCTCCTTTGTAGGGGTTCAAAATACCTTCCAACAGTTAAGGCTCTGAGAAGTTCTGCAACAGAGAGAACTACTTGACTTTGTATAACTCAGCTTTTTCTCAATGTTTTTTTTTTCTTTGCACACTTATTTTGAACCCTATGAAACATGTTCTAGAAAACAAGAGCTTATAAAATGCTAGTTAATTCAGTGGCCCTATTCAATGGGTCATAAATCTTGGTGATAGAGCATGGGGTAAATGGAATGGAAAATAGGGAATAAGAATACAGACTTTAGAGATCCATGAATCCATATGTTTTCAAAGCATTATCTCCAAAGTTAACAAATAATATAACATAAATATATTGCTTACTATTTTTCAAATATATTAAAGTATTACTGAATTTTATTAAATATGAATCCAATACTGAGATTTTAGTAGTTTTTTCTGTTTTGCCTCTTTTTCCAGTCATCAGAATCTAAAAATAGGACTATTATATATGAGACCTATAAAATGTTCTGATGTTAAAAAGGATTCTTTGTACTAAAGGGAAAAAAAGGGTGGGGAAACACTGCTTTAACCCAGAGGAGTGACTGTAATGATTGGAAATTCAGGCAAAGTGCCAGCAGATTGGGAGATTCTAGGGGCACCAGTGCTGGTTCCTCCCCAATCATAACACAGCATGACCTGGTCCATCCACGAGCAGTGTGAGTGGGTAGAGCGCAGAGCTGTGGATTGAGGCCTTCACATCTCATTGAGGCCAGGGCTCTGTGGGGTGCTTGACACAGCATGCACAGTGAAACTGATGTTTCTGAATGCCAGCTGCATAAATGAGCTGCAATGGCCAGATGTGACCATCCTGACCCTGTTTGTGTGCAGCATGTCGATGCAGACTTGATGACCCCTAGGGACCTTGCTGGCTCTGGGAGTCTTATGACAGCAGACTTCTGTAAGTTGTACATCAAAAAGTAAGACAAATTTCCATGTAAAAAATATCATATTCACAGATACTGCTCTCTCCAAAGGGAGGGCAAATGCAGGTCTAGCCAATAAAAGCAAACTCAGCAATACCCTTAATCACAAGGATGATCACTCTGATCAGCCCAGAGTTTCACCGGTGTGGCACAATCTCATCATTACTCTGGGATCATTACAATCCTGATGGTGAGATGATCATGGTGATTACATAGCATGTAGTTATGCTAATAGCATAGTATGTGGCTTGGATCACTTTTGTCCCTAGTCCAGCTGATAGACAACATTTAATTTTGTTCTTGGTATAAGAAAGTCATCATTGCTCTGCAACTTTTGGCCTTTTACAAACACTCTGTATTAACTGAACTTTAAGACATGTCCACATTTAAATCATAACCCTGACTCTGAGGTTGAAAACACCAGCTGATCAGGAACACTACCAAATGAAGCCAGGTTCTACTTCTGCTCTCCAGAGTGGATGTCCACACCCTGCAGAGGTTGCTGAGTCAGTGCTATTGACAAGGGCAGCGCACCCACTCCCGCGGGGGACACAGCCCTGTGGCAGGCAAGCAGGAGCTCTTGGACTCTCATTTTCCTTAATGACTCACTAGTTGTTGACCTGGAATAAATCCAATCCAGAGGACAAGTTTGTACTTAATTCCTTATTTTGTCCTTAGCTGTAAGATTTTGACATTTTTATCTGTGACTCTGCCAGGTCATTTATCCCCTGAATATTTTAAAATTGCTCTTGTCACGTGGGTTTTGTAGTTTCTGCTGATTTTTCTATGCTGCATACTACAAACTTTGGTTCCAGAGTTTTCAGTTTTGAATGTTTTTATAGGCTCGCTTGAAAAAGAAACATTATAGCTTTAGATAGATAACAGTGAAAAGACCATGGATACTAAAACAAATATGCATCCTTCAGTAAATTCTAGTTTCAAAGTTCTTTCAGGAGAACCATGGCTATCCTTTCCTGATTTTGCCTAGTTTCCATTTTATTCATTTGCCAATAAAAAGTAAATTAACATTCATGGCTAAAGGTCCCTGGCATGGAGCCAACTAACACTAATACAATTTTCAACATTACAGAAAGTACCAGATTAACACAATATGAACTGGAGAAGTTGTAGAACAGAAGGAAAGAAATTGGCTGATGATTCAAAATTTCCGCCTCTATCTACACAATGCTAGGCATCTGGAAGAAAGCTGAGCATTCTGATTAGAACTTAAGGAGTTTTCAAATATTTAGATTACTCATAAGCAATGCTTTCTTCATTCGGTTTTAAGTGTTGGATATTTAGTAGACAATGGTCTTTGGTGAAAAAGTCTTCATTCAGAATCTTGGGAATTATTAATTCTTTAGTCATTGGGCCATTTACCCAGGAGTGACATCATTTTAGATTTAGACCATGTGTACATAATATCAAATGCTTTCTGAAGGAATTGATCAATTCATTTGGCTTTGTCACTATGGTGGGTTTCATGAAAATGTTTGTTCAAGCAGAGAGCTCTCTGCTGGACTAGTAGAAGTTTTCAGATGAAAATATGATGTTTGACACTCTGGGGACATGAACAAACTACTTGAGCTTTGAGTAATTCATAGCTTATTTTGTTATTTGTTTCAAAATATGCAAAAGGGTGGAGGCACAGTCCCCTTTAGGAAGTCAGATAAAGTATTACCAGGAGGGAGAATTCCCAAGTGAATAAATAAGGAATGGTCAAGGGGAGATAGAATAGCTTTATATATGTCCTCTTTAAAAGGCACTTCAGAGGCAGTTGGAAACGACATGTAGAGGAAAGGGGAGCTGGCCCTTGGAGCATTCACATCCAGCTGGGAGGTAGCCTGGCAGATGCAGTGTCCCTCACACTGTGTTTCAAAGAACACGTTCCTCTGAGTGTTTGTAGATGTGCTAAGGAGAAAAGTACACCACGCTCCAGTAAGTTTGGAAACTGCTGGCTTTCATAGAACTAAGTGGATTTTTTTCACTGCAGGACTTCTCAGAGCCTTTATTATGCTTGGATTGTTAATTACCAGGAGGAGAATTGAGTCTCAAGTTTCCAAAGGTAACAACCACAGAACAGTCTTACTGAGACATGTCTATTAATATCTCCTTACATGATGCTTCTAGGAAACCATTTTAGAAAGTTTTAGTGTAGTGGAAAGACTCCTGGCTCTAGAGACAAACACACAGAGTGTGAGTTCAAGCTCCGTTATCTTCTAGCTGCAGGATCTAGTGCAGATCACTTCCTAGTATAAGTCTCAGGTTTGACAGCAGTGAAATGTAGGTTTTTGTCTGTCCAGTACAGAATTTTTATAATAATAGCAATAATTATAAACTAAAATTATAAACAGTTAAATAAAAATAAATGTTAGTTCTCATTACTATTAATTAAGATGCTGAATTAGAAAACTGATCAAATACTAACAAATTTTTAGTTTAGAAGTTTTAGTTCTTGTTTTAAGTGCATTGTCAATAAAACCAATACTTAACTGAAAAGATGCACTCTTACCCTTGACAATGTTCTGAAAAACAGTTCATTTTTGAGGACCCCAAATAGTTAGCAAAGTAGCCCCAAAGGAGTATCCTACTTTTTATTTAAAATAGTTGGGAAAAATCTGCCGAACTCTACTGACAAAAAGTATTGCAAGTGACTCCCTGAGTGTTTAAAAGGGACACAGTTTAGGATTTATGTCTGGTTTTTAAAGTCTGAAAAAAGCTGAATTGTGTAAACATTTTGGCACAGTATGCAGGGAGTTAAATACATTACTCTTGGCATTATTAACAGGTGGTGTGGGAATAAGTTGCTATGGAAAGTTCATGCTGCAGTGTCAGCAGAAGAAAATGTATTTTATAGGCTTACAGGGAGGAAAGGAGGGGGCAACAAAGGTTCCACAGGGTCCGATGCATGAAGATGACTGAAAAATACTTTCCAGCTGTCACAACTACACATGGGGTTAGATGATTTCTTGTAGTGTTATGAATGTAAACGCCATTCAATTAACTGTTTTGAAAGCAAAAGAATTGTTCTAAAAGCCAGCAATTCCTAGACACCTGAAATGCTTGAAAGCCCCTATTATTTTCCAAGCTGCTCAGTCTCTTGAGAGATATCACCTCTCTTCCAACAAAGACTTCCTAGTGCTCTACCGATACAAAAATAGACATACAAGGAATATGTTCTTTTTAATAAGCAGAACAGCTGTCGAATTCTACAAAGCTAAGCTCCAGTCAGGACTCAGTTTATCCACACAACACCTCCATCTCTTCCAGCCACCCCCTCTTCCATGTAGCCTGTTTCCGTATTATAATTCAAGAAGAACACGAGGGAAAGAGCTCAAACCTTAGTAAAACAAACTCAGGTTGAAACAAAGGAAGAATTGCTGTTGACCAAAGACCAAAGAAAATGGTAGAATCTCCTCTTCTGAAGAGTAAAAGCCAAAAGAACTCCATTCTAGAATGATTATAGGGACCCAGAAAGATCTCCTCTTATTTTTTAGAATGAGCAAAAGGAAATTATTACTTGCCAAAAAGAGAGAACCAAATAGTCTCTGCTGTGCTTTAGGCAGGAATAGACTCTAACACTGTGCCTGACAATAGGAAAAGAAAGTGTTGAGAAGGAAAATGCACTGGGGCTGAAGCCTGAGTGGGGCTATATGGAGAGCTAGGCAGAACTGGATATAGGGTCTGAGTTGTTTTGTAAGCCTACTGGAACTTCAAATCATCTAAGGTTTCCTCTGGATAACTCTGTAGGGACTTTTGCCAAGCAGGTGATGAGTTTTCATAGTCCATATTATTTCATTATCCCTGTGTGAAGGATGAAAGGCAATCTTTTTATTAAGCTAACCCTGTGACTACAACTCTTTCACTCAGGAAGCCACATGGCCTCATTCCAAATATCTGTCTACCAGCACTGCAAAATTCCCCAAAGCCCTGGAGTTATTGGCCATTCTCTGTTTTACAATACTCCACACTCCCTGGGCAGTCGGTTTAGGATGATTTAATCTAGGGTTAAGAATGTTGGCTTTGGAAGCTAAGGAATCTGAGTTCAGGTTCAAGTCTCAGTTCTGCCACTTAACTAGCCATGCCATGCTGGGCCAGGTACTTTAACATTTCTTCCCATTTTTTTTTCCTCATCTTTAACATGGTGATAACCACAGTATCTCCCTTGCAAGTTTTTTCCAGGATTATATGAGATAATCCCATGTAAGCACAGTGATTGGCATTTAGCAAATGCTTGCTAAATGGTAGCTCCAGTTCATATTGGACATGGGAGTTTCTTGGTCTCTGCAAAGAAAGAATTGTTTCTGGGTACTTGCCATGCTTTGCAAAGACACCTGGGCCCTATCCCATGGTAGAAGCAAGCTATTTAACTTCTCTCTTATTACAAAAATTAGAAAGAGAAAGGAAATGTGAAGAAGTGACAGCACATCTGCCTGGTTTCCCAAATCTTTACTCTCACCTGCATCCAAAAAATTGTGATCCAAGGCCTGCACCAAGCACTCTGATCTTATAAGCATTGACAACAGCTGAGCTGGGTGAGGACTCCTGCTTTCATCTGGTAATTTAAATAACCGCGTTTGAGTTTCTAACAGTATGCACAGGCCCTGCCAACATGCATCTGTGTTTTTCAAATGAGAATTATTCAGTTGGCAGAAAAACCACCCAAGCCCTTGTAACCAGGAAATATGATTACAGCACTCAAAAGTGTCATTTAATTTGTTTTAGTATTCAATCTGTCCTACATCCAGAAATTTGACACCCAAGTGATGAGCAAATGAGGTCAGTTTATGTTTATTGCATTTGCACTGGATGTATCATGTATCTACTGTGACTCCTCTGGGCATTGAGATGACCCATGAAAAGCCTGAACAGGAGGACTTTAAGTACAAACAAATTTGAGGCTTCCCACAGGTCCCTGCTTATGCGACATGGTGGGCCTCTCTCTGGTGCCCAGATCTCTGCCTGCCATGTGTTACACAAACACAGGTGACTAAAGTTGGTTCTTTGTGATGCCAAAGCCACCCATCCAATTGAAGAGAGGACATTACATTGTTTTTCTTGCAAGATGTTATACAGTTAAAGGAGTTTGCTTCCCATTAAGTTGACAGATTTAGAGGTTATTAGAACTACGATCCTAAGTCTCTTAGGTTATCCACAGATTCAGACATCACAACATCCAGAGAATGAAAGGGGACATGTCTAACAGTGTTTCCTTCTAAAGAGTAAATAAAACATTTTCCAAAGCCTTGGGAAAGTTTACCTCACATCAATCACTCTGGCTGGAACTGGACACAAGTCCACCATTAAACCAATCCTCGGCAGTGTGGGCGATGAATATAATTGGATTATAATCCAACCAGGATCCACCCACTGTTGCTTGGAATGAAGTCAGCTTCTTTCCCCCTGAAGTTCAAAACTATGTGGAGAGGTGCATTCCTGAACAAAATTGGAAATTCATTAAAAAGAAAGCAGAAGTAAAATGCTGAGTTTGCTGCACTCAACCTACATCTCCAAGTTCTGCCTATTCTTTTCTTAATTTTCCCATGTTCATTCTTTTATTCCCATTGCTCCAGCTTAAGAGCTATGCATGTTTTTCTAGATTACTATAGTAGCATCCTAACTGAACTCTCTGTCTTCAATTTCCTCTTGAGTTTATGCTAGATTAAGCTTCCAAAGATAACAGTATGATTTGGCTCTCTTCTCCAAAACCTGCAGTAACTCTTGAGCAGGCCATTGAAGACCTTCTAGAATTCAAATCCAACTTAGTTTTTTAGCTTCATCTCTCACAAGGTCTCACTCATCAATCAAAGGGATGCACAGCTGAATTAGTGTCAACAGGTAAAAGGGGTTCAAAAGGTGATCTGAGGGCATTATCTCTAATGCTAAGTATACACCATATGTTAAGACACAGGCCCAGCATGGAGAGATGAGGATGATGACCCCATTGTTAGTACTGTTTTGACTAAAGACAATGCCTATTTGACCTGCCTTGAAAGTGGTATATCTTTAGGGACAACTTCTACCTTGAAGTTATAAAATGATCCTGAAATCCTTTCAGATGTCTGTGAGCCCAGAACTACCAGGATCTGTACCACCACCCACAGGAGGCACCTGTTGTGTTTTTTTTTTTTATCCAATGCAAGTTTACCAAATACCCAATAACACTTCTGAGGAGCAGGATTTGGAAACATCCATTTCAGAGGCATTACCAGTCTTGGCCTTTGTTCTTAGAACATCTCTCACTAATATTTGTGGAAAAAACAATGTACTACAAGGTAAAGTAAGATACTTGATTGCTTGAAATTATCTTCAAATTCATTCATTTAATATCATAGGACTTTATGCTCTTTCTCTTTCTTTTTCTCTCTCATGCTCTCTTTCCACATGTACATACAGTCACAAGCTGTGATGATTATGACTTGGGTTTTTGAAATAATATAGATAATAAAGAGACCAATATGACAAAAAGAATCTCCAGGAACTTTACTGATCTCATGATTGCCGTCAACATTTAGAAAACACAAAATGCAATATTATTCTAGCCCATGTATATAAGAATTTTGTTCCTATTTTTTTTACTATAGCGCCTCCAAGTTTAGCCCTGCAACTGTCCTACCTCACAATCTCTGCAACACAATAACCACTTCTTAGGAAAAGCAGCTGAGAATATCAGGGGAGATAAAATGATTGAGCCTCCATATGTGATCCTCACCACAGATAAGAAGAGTTCAACCACAGATGGGGATGGGAGGGTTGTCTTCAGAGGTCACTTGTGAGGGTGGAACTAATAAATCATCTTCTATTAGGGTCAAGGCACTCCAACTTCTTAGCATAAGAGGACAACATTCAGAATTATTAGTTCCCTCTCTGATGCCCAGACTCAGTAGATAAAGCCTGCATAACAAATATGGGGGAGGTAGAGAACACTAATTCCACTACTATAAATGTACTATGGACTAAGGGCATATGGTTATGTCAGAATCAGAGAATATGAATAGATATAATACATTGAGTAAGTTTGGAGCAGTAATAAAAAAAACTCCAGTTATCGGGGGGAGGGGGGAGGGAGGGAAGGGAGTAAGTAGGGGAAGGGTTTAGCAAAGGAACTAATATAAATAACCCATGAACATGGACAATAGGGTCAGGATGAACTGTGGGAGAAGGGGTGGGCTGGGTGAGGGGTAGCAATGAGGAAAAAAATGCGACAATTGTAACAGAAGAACAATAAAAAATAAAATTTAAAAAAAGAGAGAGAAAGACAGAATTTCACCCCCTTAAAAAAGAAAAACAAAAAACCTTCCAACAAATGAAAGCCCTGGACCAGATGGCTTCATAGGTGAATTTTATCAAACATTCTGAGAAAAAATAACACATATCCTTCTCAAACTATTTCAAAATATTCAAGAAAAGAGAAGTCTCTGAAGCTCATTTTAAGAGGTCAGCATTATCCTAATTCCAAAACTAGATAAAGACACTACAAAAAAAAAAAAGAAAAGAAAATTATAGGCCAATATCCCTGATGAACATAGACTATAAAATTCTCTACAAAATGTTAGCAAACTGAATACAGCAATGCATCAAAAAGATCATATACGATTATCAAGTCGGATTTACTCTGGGAATGCAAGGTTGGTACAATACTCACAAATCATTAAGTGTGATTCATTACATAAACAAAATGAAGGATAAAAACCACATAATCATATAAATAGATGCAGAAAAAGCATTTGGTAAAATCCAGCACCCATTTATGACAAAAACTTTCAAAGTGGGAATAGAGGAAACATACCTAGTATAATAAAGACCATATGTGACAACCTCCTGCCAGCATTATACTCAATGGACAAAAACTACAAGCATTCCCTGTAAGACTGGGAAAAATACAGGGATATCTGATTTCACCTCTCTTTTTCAACATAGTTCTGGAAGTTCTAGCCATAGTAATCAGATAAGAAAAAATAAAAGACATCCAAATTGGAAAGGAAGTAGTAATACTGTCTTTGTTTGCAGATGACATGGTACTGCACATAAAGAAAACCTCAAAGATTTCACCAAGAAACTACTAGAACTGTTCAATGAATTCAGCAAAGTAGCAGGATACAAAATTAATGACCAGAAATCGGTTGTATTTTTATATGTTGATAAGGAATTAACAGAAAGGAAAATTAAGAAAACAATCCCTTTCACAATTGCATGAAGAAGAAGAAAATACCTAGGAATAAATCTCACCAAGGAAGTAAAAGACCTTTACTCAAAAAATTATAAGACACTGAAGAAAGAAATTGAAGAAGATACAAATAATTGGTAGCAAATACCTGTTCATTGATAGGAAGAATTAACATCATTAAAATATCCATATCCAAAACAAGCTATAGATTCCACACAATTCCTGTCAAGATTCCAATAACATATTTCACAGAACTAGAACAAATATTTCAAAAATTTATATGGAATCACAAAAGGACTCGCATAAAAACAGCGATCCTGAGAAAGAACAAAGTTGGAGGAATCAAGTTACTTAATATCAAACTATACTACAAGTCCATAATAATAAAAACAGCATGTTACTGGCATAAAAACAGACACATAGATCAATGGAACAGAACAGAGAGCCCAGAAATAAACCTACACTGTTACAGTCAATTAAAATTTGACAGAGGAAGCAAGCACATACAATGGGATAAACATAATTTATTCAATAAATGGTGTTGGGAAAATTGGACAGATGTGTGCAGAAAATGAAATTAGACCACCTTCTTATACCACACACAAGAATAAATTCAAAATGGATTAAAGACTTAAATATTAGATCCCAGACCATAAAAATCCTAGAAAAAATCATAAGCAGTAAAATTTTGGACATTGCTCATAGCAATATTGTATTTGATATAAAGTATTCCCTTACTTATCATGGGTATTACATTCTAGACCCCCCCCACCTACACAAAGTAGAAACCTTACATTTATTCTACACTCTTAAACCTATGTAACTTTAATAACATACGTATACAGTACCACAAAATCCTGCGATATAGCAAAAAATCCGCGATAAATAATTAAATATAACATTTTTTTTAATGCTGCAATACAGTGAGGCCATGATAAGTGAACCGCAATATAGAGAGGGACTACTCTATCTCTCCAGGCAAGGGAAATCAAAGAAAAAAATAAACAAATGGGACTACATCAAACTAAGAAGGTTTTGCACAGCACAGGAAACTAACAAAATAAGAAGACAATGCAGAGAATGGGAGAACATAATTGCGAATACATCTGATAAGGGGTTAATATCCAAAATATGTAAAGAACTTACAAAATCAACATCAAAATAAAACAAATAATACAATTAAAAATGGGCAAAGGATGTGAATAGACACTTCTCCAAAGAAGACATATAGACGGCCAATAGACATATGAAAAGATGTTCAACATCACTAATCATCAGAGAAATGCAAATTAAAACCACAATGAGATATCACCTCACACCTGTCAGAATGATCATCACTAACAAATCAACAAACCACAAGTGCTGGTGAGGATGTGGAGGAAAGGGAACCCTTTTGTACTGCTGGTGGGAATGCAGACTGGTGCAGCCACTGTGGAAAGCAGTGTGGAGATACCTCAAAAAATTAAAAATGGGTCTGTCTTTTGACCCAGTGATCCTCCTTCTGGGAATATGTGTGAAGGAACTCAAAACACTAATTCAAAAGAACATAAGCATTTCTGTGTTTGTTGCAGTGTTATTTATAGTCACCAAGATATGGAAGCATCTTAAGTGTCCATCAGTAGATGAGTGGATAAAACAACTATGGGATATCTACACAATGGAATTCTATTTGGCTGTAAAAGAAAAAGAAAATTTTATCCTTTGCAACACTGTAGATGGACTTGAAGAACATTATGCTAAGTGAAATAAGCCAGTCAGAGAAAGACAAATATCATATGATTTCACTCATATGTGAAATCAAATAAATAAACAGAACTAACAAGCAGAACAGAGGCAGACTCATAGATGGAGAGAAGATGATAGATATCAGTGGGGTGGAGATTAGAAGGTGGAGGAGTTGAGTAAAAAGAACTCATGGATATGGACAACAGCGTGGTTATTGTTGTGGGGGGAGGGACAAGGGGACTAAATGGTAATGGAAAAAATACAATACAGATTAAATTTTTTAAAATAAAAATTTTAAAAATAAATTAGATGAAAAATATGAACAAAAACAAAGGTAAATGTGTTGAGAGTTAAATTAAGGGAAAGATGAAAGAACATGCCCCTCAGCAAGAGGATTTTAATTTCAAACACAAACCTGAAAGATTCAGACTACTTTCTAACTGCTATACTTACTTCTTTGGAGTCTGCCAGAGAGATTGGTATTGTTCATAAGTGATCTGGCTCTGAAACTAACCACTCCTGCCTGCTTATAGCTGCCCCATTTTCAAGTTCTTGTCAAAACCGACTCCAAAGTTAAGGCTTTAGGAAATGAAAAGCAATTACCACAAAACTAGGATATTCTGTTGAAATCTTCACATAATTTGAAGTTGAAATTGAGCCATCCATGAAATGGGACCCTCCAGTGTTTGTGCTATGTGAGTTAAAGTGTGATAGAAACAGATAATACAGAGGTTAAGGTTCAGATTTTGGAAGCTAAACAAGCCTGGGCTGATTCCTGGGTTTGACACTTAGCTGTTGTATAGCCTTGGACAAGTCATTTATCCTTAGTCACCTCACTTATAAATTGGGCATAAACTAGTATACCACATAGAAAAATGAGATAATACCTACAGTGCCCTTAGAACTATTCTGGATACATAGTGAGTTCTCTATAAATAAAACTGTTCTTAATAAACACACTTTAATTATCATATGGCTTTTTAAAATCCACTTGACTTAAAATCAGTCCTAACACACTTTAGCCATAGCTTCATTATTTCTCATGTTTTCCATTGAATAAAATGTTTTTCATGTGTCATTTTTTCTTACACAGTATGTTGCTAAGTTTTAAATTATAAGAATTATAACATTAGATAATACTAAAAAAAAACTCTAAAAGGAATGGGGGAAAAAAGAAATGAGGGAAGAATATAGAGAATTAATTTAAAATATATTCAAAACAAGGATTTTTTTAAAAAAGTTTTATTAATTATACTGTTACAGTTGTCCCAATTTCCCTTCCCTCTACCCGGTGGTCCCCCTTCCTCCAGTTGTCCCCCCTTTTAGTACATGTCCATTGGTTGTGCATATAGTTCTTCTCAACCTCTTCCTGTCTACTCCATTCCCTCCTACTATGCTTCTTAATTCCTGTACCATCTCCCTCCCTCTCCCCCTTACCCCCCTGCTAACCCCCCCACCAGTATGTTCCTCATACCTATAGTTCTTTTTCCACTCTTGTTGCCTACTTAGTTTGCCTTTGTTTCAACTCCCTAGCTTTTGTTGTTGGTTCTTGTGATGCAGTTTTCCTTTTAATGTTCATAGTTTTGATCCTCCTTTTTCTAAACCACTCCCTTTAACATCTCATATAACAGTGGCTCGGATCTAATGAACTCCTTCAGTTTTACTTTGTCCTGGAAGCACTTTCTCTGCCCTTCTATTCTGAATGACAGCTTCGCTGGATAGAGTATTCGTGGCTGTAGGTTTTGGATTTTCATTACTTGGAATATTTCTTGCCAGTCCCTTCTTGCCTGCAGGGTCTCCCTTGAGAAGTCAGCTGATAGTCTAATTGGGACCCCTTTGTACATGATTCTTTTCTTCTCTCTTACTGCTTTTAAGATTCTGTCTGTATCTTTAATTTTTGACAATTTGATTATAATGTGTCTTGGAGTGGTTCTCCCTGGGTCCAGTTTTTCTGGAACTCTGTGTGCTTCCTGGACCTGTAAGTCTATTTCCTTCCCCAAGTTTGGGAAGTTCTGCTTTATTACATTTTCATTTAATTGTACAATTTTTAGTTTTTCTTCATTCTCTGGCAATCCTATAATCCATATGTTCAATCTCTATAGCTGTCCCAGAGGTTTCTGATCATCTCTTAACTTTCCTTACTTTCTGTTTCCTCTTTCCGCACTAGTAGACTGTTTTTTTCCTTCCCTATGTTCTGGTTTGTTGATTTGATCTCTGGATTATATTTCCTCACCACTTGTCTTATATGTGTTTTGATTCATTTCAGTATGAGTGGTTTTCAATCCTTCCCGGTCTTGTTCCAGATCTTTTGTTAATTCTGTAAGCCACCTTATGACTATAGCTCTGAACTGAGCCTCTGAAAGGTTTCTTATTTGTTCGTCTGTCAGATTCTTCATCTGCTGCCTGGTGAGCTGCGTCACTGGGATTTCTATAATTGTCTGCCTTATTTTGACAGATTTGTGTTTTTCTCGGCTTTCTGGGTAGGCTGTAGGGTGCGGAGCCCTGTGTACTCATCATTACCTGGAGACCCGCTGCGATCCGCAACCTTTTTCGCTGCGCTGTGAAGCTTTCAGTGGGGGCGGGGGTCCAAGATGGATTCCTACCATTATTCTCTGTTGGAGACTGGGATCCATCCTTCCGCCCGCCCTCTGGGCCTCACCATCCAAGGCTGCCTATCCCAGCATTGGGGGCACGAGCTGCCTGGGCTCAATACCAGCCATGATTACTCCCCCTGCCACTGTCCCTGCACTACCGCAAACAGCACTGCCCGATTTTGCCCCTCCTACCCATCCCATGAGCACCGCTGGTTTATAACTTCATACATTGGGCTTCCGTGTAGTTTTACTTTCTGGAATTTCTAGTTATCTTTTGTTTTGAGGTAGTTGTATTCCTTTCTAGTTGTAGAGGGAGACTGAGCATGTCAATCTAAGCCTCCATCTTGGCTGGAATAAGTCAAAACAAGGATATTTTTAGTGAATTAACACAACCCCCCTCAGAAATAATTTAAATATGCAGATGGTTTGACCAGTTAATTATACTGTAATGGTACAACCTTAATACCAAGATTTTAAAAAGATACATATATATAATAAAGAAAAATTACAGAATAATCTGTCTCATAAACACAGGTGTAAAAATCCTAAACAAAATATTAACAAACAGAATCCACAAAACCTACAAAAAACTAACACATCAAGACCAAGGTAGGTTTATCCTAGGAAAGCAAGGTTGACTAAAAATTTAAAAATCAGCTAATGTAATTCATTTCACTAAAATGATGAAAGAAGAACAGAAAGCAAGATCATCCCAATAGATATGGAAAAACATTTCTAAAACTAATACCCATTCATGATTTTTTTTAACTCTTAACAAACTAAACAGAAGAAAGTTTATTAAAGGAGTTTCTATGAAAAACAAACAACTTCAGGAAACATCATGCTTAATGGTGAAAAATTAAAAGCTTTTTCTTAGAACAAGGCAAAGATGCCTGCGACTAGCATTTTATTCAACATAGTATCAGAAATTGTGGTCAGAATAGTTTGGCAAGTAACCAACAACAGATAGGAAAAAAGAAAGAAAGAAATAGAAGTGTTATTAATCATAGGTTATTTGAAATGGTACATGGAAACTCCAGAATACACTACACATATGTTGTTAAAATTAATAAAATTTTATTATTTTGCAAAATTGCAAAATAAAAGGGAACATATTGAGTGAATTGCATTTCTTTTATACCAGAAGGAAATAGATAATTAAATTTTATGACCAATTTCAATGTTCTCAAATGTGTAAAGTACCTAGGAATAAATTTAGCAAGACAGAGAGGAGTAATAAAAGTTGATTGAAAGATGCACCAGTGTTCACAATTTTCCCCCATTCTGGACACTTTCCTGCTACTGGTGTGCCCTGTGTGATTTGCTTTGAGCAAAAGAAGATGATAAAAGCTTAAAGAACCAGTGTGCTATTCAGCAATCTTCCTTTTCCACTCTTCCTGCAGCCAGCAGTGGTCTAGAGGGTGATGCCTCATCAGCCTGGCTGCTAAGTGTGGATGACATGGACGAACACATAACATAGAAAAGAAATAAGCATTGTGTTAAGCCACTGAGTGTTTCAGGCTGTCCATAACCCAAGCATACCCTGGTCTTCCTATTCATTGAAGACATTAAAGAATCCTTAAATAAATGGAGATAATTGACCAAATTCAAGAATTATAAAATTCAATAATCAAAAACACATCAATTCTAAAATAGCGTATACAGAACTTGAAAGTCTGGTTCTAATATTTCAAAGGGCCACAAAAGGCAAGTCATTCAAAGAAAAACAACAGGCGAGGAACTTAGTCTAAATATCAAGATGCTTTACAATGTTACAGTAATTTAGAAGGTGTTGAATTGGTGCAAAGGTAGACAAGGATTAATGAAACACAATCAAGAGCCCAGAATCAGACTCATAGATAGGTATTCATTTAACCTATGACAGAATGAAGGTCAATGAAGAGAAAATGGACTTTGCAACTTTTCAAAGAAAAGTACTGAAACAATTAGTTACTTAAGGGGGAAAAGTAAAATTTGACTCTTACTTCATATCATTCACAAAAATCAACCCCAAGTGAATTAAAAATATACCCATGAAAAAGCAAAACCACAAACTTTTCAGAAGATAATAGAGGGAAATGTTTTCATGGTTGGAAGAAAATTTTTAATAAGATATAAAAGCACAAACAGGATAAAAACAGAAAATTTAGCAACATTAAAACTGAGAGCATCTTTCTTGAAAACAAACCATAACAAGAGTAGAAGTAAGTTACAAACTGAGAGAAGATATTTATAACACATATACAATAATATACTAATATTTATGATATATAAAAAGAAACCCTTCAAATCAATGAGGCAAAAGAGTTGAAGAAAGACTTAATAGAAGACAAATGCAAATATCCAAATAATTATTGAAAAGATGCTCAATTTTGTTAGTAACTGGATGGCTGTACATTAGAACAAAAATAAGATGTCATTACACATGCACCAGATGAGGAAAAAATAAGTCTGACAATATCAAGTGTTAGTGAGGCTGTAGAGCAGTGGGGATTCTCACACACTGTTGGTAGGAGAGTAAATTGGTACAAAATCTTTGAGTTTATGTTTGGTATCACCTGGTAAAGTTGAATACATGCTCATGTTATGCTCACTAATTCTACTCCTAGTTACATAAACCATAGAGAAATTCTTGTCTGTGTGCATTCAAAAATATGTAACAGAATATTTAAAGCACCATTGTTCACTAAACTGGGAACAACCAAAATGTTAATCATCAACAGATTAGATAAAGGAACTGTGCTATAGCCCTGACTGGTGTAGCTCAGTGGGTTGGGCATCATTCTGCAGACTGCAAGGTCTCTGGTTTGATTCCTGGTTTGGGCTCATGCCTGGGCTGTGGGTCAGGCCCCCAGATGGGGGCATACAAGAGGCAACCGATTGACATTTCTCTGACACATCAATGTTTCCTTAAATTTCTCCCTCCATTACTCTCTCTCTAAAAATAAATTTTTTTAATTTTTAAGAAGGAACTGTAGTACAGTCATACATTGAATACCATACAACACTAAAAATAAATAAATTATATAAATAAGATGAATGAATATCAAAAATATGTTAAATTAAAAAAATCTTAGGAGATCCAAGATGGTAGAAGAGTAAGGAGAAGCTACACTAACCTCCTCCCAAGACCAATCTGGAATTACAACTTAATTGTGGAGAAATCATCTGGAATAACCAACTGAACACTAGCTGGAGAGAAACCTTATAACCATGGACAAACAGAAAAGGTCGCTTCATCACAATGTGACTGGTAGGAAGTGCGGAGATGTGAAAGGGCTGGCTGGGTTCATACAGATGACAGCTGAAGGGACAGAGAAACAGCTCAGCAGCTGGGCGTTCCCCCTGAGAAGGGCAAGATCTAAACCCCCAGCTGGGCTTCCTTGCCTACAGAACAGAGCAGAAAGTAAGACAGCATCCAGCTTTAAAAAGTAAAAAGTTGCAGGGTTTTTTTTTGTTTTTTGTTTTTTTGCTGGCCTGAAAGAAACAGCTGGAGACAAAGATCTCTTAAAGGGATCATGTATGAAAATATATTGGCACCCACTTACCCTGGGCTTCTGCAGAGGAGGGCAGAGGGTAGAGATGCTTAAGAAGAGTTTGGGGTGGTGACTTTGAGGAACGAACTGAGGGAGCAGCCAACCGGGTCCCATTGCTGACTCATTCTCCATACTTCAGACAGACGACTCCCCTCCAAGTGGTGTCAGCCCGAGAGGAAGCAAAGGTCCCACCTGCAGGAATTAATCTGCCCTACCCTCAGTGCTTAAGCCTGACTGCTAATCACAGATTGAATAAATTAACAACTAACAGAGACAGACAAAGGCAGTAGATCTCTGGTAGTCTCCAACAGGCTGCTTAGGCCCAGATTGGGATATGATCTTATGCCACCAGGAACAGAGTCAGGAAGTGCAGGTCAATCTAAGAAGCAGCAACAAACAAGGGGAGTTACAGAAATGGGGAAACAGGAAACAACCCTCCATTGAAAGGAAAGAAGGAATCCCCAGAAAGAGTGCTAAATGAAATAGAGGTAAGCAAAATATCAGATATGGAATTCAAAATATGGATTATTAGGAAGCTCAATGAGATCAGTGAGCTCAAAGAAAACTACAAAGAACTCTAGCGAAACTATAAGGAACTTACTGAGAATTACACCAGCATGAAAAAGGACATAGAAGCTATCAATAAGAGCCAGGAGGGAATGAAGAATGCAATATCTGAATTGAAGAATATGGTAAAAGGAATCAAAAGCAGGATAGAGGAAGCAGAAGATCAGATTAGTGAAATGGAGAACAACTGGGTAGAAAAAATACCCAGAGAGTGCAACAAAACAAAACAAAAAAGACTGTAAAAGAATGAAGAGGTTTTAAGAGAGCTGCAGAACAACCTGAAACATAATAATATCCATAACATAGAAACATCAGAAGGAGAAGAAGAGGAGCAAGGGATAGAATACCTGTTTGAAAAGTAAAGAAAGAAAAGGTTCCTAACTTGGTGAGAGAAAAAGTAACGCAAGTCCAGGAAGCACAGAGGGTCCCAATGATGATGACACAAACAGGGCCACTCCAAGATACATCATAATTAAAATGGCAAAATTCAAAGAGAAAGAGAGAATCCTAAAAGCAGCAAGAGAGAAATAGCTAATAACATACAAGGGAGCTCCGATAAGGCTATCAAGTGATTTCTCAACAGAAACATTACAAACCAAAAGGGAATGGCAAAAAATATTTCAAGCAATGGAAAACAAAAGACTACAATCAAGACTATGGTAACCAGCAAGGCTCTCATTCAAAATAAAAGGGGAAATAAGGAGTTTCCAAGACAAAAGAAGGCTAAAAGAACACATCTACACCAAACCAGCATTGCAAGAGATGCTAAAGGGTCTGCTTTAAGAAGATGAAGAAACACAGAGACAGAGAGGAACACAGGTACAAAGGGGCAAAATGACAATGAATAAGTACCTATCAATTATAACTTTAAATGTAAATTGATTAAATGCTCCAATCAAAAAACATAGGGTAGCTGAATAGACTAGAAAGCATGACACACATACATGTTGTTTACAAGAAACCCACCTCAGAACAAAAGATATACACAGAATGAAAATAAAGGAATGAAAAAAATATTTCAAGAAAAAGGGCATGAATAAAAAGGCTGGAATAGAAATACTTATATCAGACAAAACAGATTTCACAACAAAGGCCATAAAAAGAGACAAAGAAAGACATTTTGTAATGCTTAAGGGAACAATCCATCAAGAAGATATAACCCTGGTAAAAATATATGCACCCTACATAGGTGCACCGAATATATAAGGAAAATATTGGAAGACAACAAAAAATATAAAAGCAACAACACATTCATAGTATGGGACTTTAACACTCATTGTCAACAACAGACAGATCTTCCAGGCAAAAGAACACCAAGGATATTGGGGCATTGAGCAACACTATAGATCAAATGGACATAATTGATACATGTAGAACTTCTCACCTCAAAGAAGCAAAATATACATTCTTTTCAAATGCACATGGAATATTTTCAAAGATAGACCACATGATAGGACACAAAACAAGCCTCAACAAATTCAAGACAATTGAAATTATATCAAGCATCTTCTCAGATCACAATGGCTTAAAATTGGAAATCAACCTCAAGGAAAAAACTAAAAAACATTCAAACTCATGGAGAATGAATAAAATGCTATTAAATAATGAATGGGTTAACAATGACATCAAGGAAGGAATCTAAAAGTTTCTGGAAACAAATGATAATGAACACACAAAAACCCAAAACCTATGTGACACAGCGAAAGCAGTCCTGAGAAGAAAGTTCATAGCAATATAGGTCTACCTCAAAAAGCTAGAAGAATCTCTAATAAAAAATTTAACCCTACAACTACAAGAACTAGAAGAACAACAAGCAAAGCCCAGATCAAGTAGAAGGAAGGAAATCATCAAGATCAGAGCAGCATTAATTGACATAGAGATTAACAAACAATTCAAAAGATCAACAAAAGTAGGAGCTGGTTCTTTGAAGAGATAAACAAAATTGACAAGCCTTTAACCAGGCTCGTCAAGAAAAAAAGAGAGAGGATCCAAATAAATAAAATCAGAATCTAAAGAAGAGAAATCACAATCGATACCACAGAAATACAAAGGATTGTAAGAAATTATGAATTATTTAACGGCAAGAAATTTGACAACCTAGAGGAAATGGACAAATTCCTGGAAACATATAATCTTCCAAAATTAAATCAAGAAGAAGCAGAAAGCCTGAAAAGACCAATAACAACTAGTGAAATTGAAGTAGTAATCAAAAAACTCCCAGCACACAAAAGCTCTGGACCAGATGGTTTCACATGTGAATTCTACAAAACAATTAGGAAAGAGCTAACTCCTATCCTCCTCAGACTATTCCAAAAAATCTCAGAAGAGGGAAGACTCCCAAACTCTTTCTATGAAGCCAGTATTACCCTAATTCCAAAACCAGGTCAAGACACAACAAAGAAAGAAAACTACAGGCCAATAACGCTGATGAACATAAGTACTAAAATCCTCAACAAAATATTGGCAAACTGGATCCAGCAACACATTAGAAAGATCATACACCACGATCAAGTTGGATTCATCCCAGGGATGCAAGATGGTTTAATATTCACAAATCAATAAATGTAATACATCAGATAAACAAAATGAAAGATAAAAATCATATGATCGTATCAATAGATGCTGAAAAAGCATCTGATAAAGTACAACACCCATTTATGATGAATATACTTAGCAAAATGGGAGTAAAGGGAGCACACCTCAATATAATAGAGGCCATATATGAGAAACCTGAAGCCAGCATCATACTCAATGGGCAAAAACTGAAAGCATTCTCCCTGAGATCAGGAACAAGACAAGGATGTCCATTCTCTCCACTCCTATTCAACTTAGTCTTGTAAGTTCTAGTCACAGCAACCAAGCAAGAAAAATAAAGCAAACACATCCAAATTAGAAGAAAGGAACTAAAGCTGTCATTATTTGCATGACATGACAGTGTACATAGAAAACCCTATAGATTCCAAACAAACAAACAAACTCCACCTAATATTGAATTTGGTAAAATAGCAGGGTACAAAGTCAACATTCAGAAGTTGAAGGCATTTCTGTATACCAACAATAAAATGTCAGAGATAGAAACTAGAAAAAAAATCCCTTTTACTATAGCAACAAGAAAAATTAAGTACTTAGCAACACAATTAACCAAGGAGGTGAAAAGACCTGTACTCAGAAAACTACATAACATTGAAGAAAGAAATTAAGGAAGACACAAATAAATGGAAGCATATACCATGTTCATAAATGGGAAAAATTAACATTATTAAAATGTCCATACTACCCAAATCAATTTATAGACTCAACACAATTCCTATTAAAATACCAATGACATATTTCACAAACCTAGAACAAACACTTCAAAAATTTACATGGAACCAAAAAATACCTCAAATAGCTGCAGCAATCTTGAGGCAGAAAAACACAGCAGAAGGAATCACAATACCTGATATCAAACTATATTACAAGGCCACTGTAATCAAAACAGTCTGGTGTTGGTATTAGAACAGACACATAGATCAAAGGAGCAGAATAAAGACTCAGAAATAAACCCAGGTCTATATGGTCAACTAATATTTGACAAAGAGGGAAGGAACATAAAATGGAGTGAAAAAAGCCTCTTTAACAAGTGGTGCTGGGAGAACTGGACAGGGACATGCAAAAAAATGAAACTAGACCACTAACTTACACCATACGACAGAATAAACTCAAGATGGATAAATGACTTAAATATAAGCCATGATACCATAAAAGTCCTAGAGGAAAATGTAGGCAGGAAAATCTCAGATATCCAATGTAGCACTCTTTCACAGATATATCTCCTAAGGCAAGGGAAATAAAGGAAAGTATAATCAAATGGGACTACATCAAACTAAAGAGTTTCTGCTCAGCAAAAGAAAACATCAGCAATTTGAAAAGAGAACCAAACATATGGAAAACGTATTTGCCATTGATACGTCAGACAAGGGATTGATCTCCAAAATATATAAATAACTTATATGAGTCAACACCAAGAAGACAGACAACTCAATTAAGAAGTGGGCAAGCGACCTGAAAAAACACTTCTCCAAAGAGGACATACAGGGGGGTCCATAGGCATATGAAAGAATGCTCAACATCACTAGCCATCAGAGAGATGCAAATAAAAATCACAATGAGATAGCACTTCACATCAGCCAGAATGGCCATCATGAACAAATCAACAAACGACAAGTGCTGACTAGGATGCGGAGAAAAGTGAACCCTAGTGCACTGTTGGTGGGAATGCAGACTGGTGCAGCCACTATGAAAACCAGTATGGAATTTCCTCAAAAAACTAAAAATGAAACTTTTGAACTAGCAATTTCATTGCTAGGATTATGCCTAAAGAATCCTGAAACACCAATTCAAAAGAACCTATGCATCCCTATGTTTATAACAATGCTGTTTACATTAGCCAAGTGCTGGAAACAACCTAAGTGCCCATCTGTAGATGAGTGGATTAAAAAATGTGGTACATTTATACAATGAAATACTATGCAGCAGAAAGAAAGAAGGAACTCCTGCCATTTACGACAACATGGATGGAAGTAGAGAGAATTATGCTTAGTGAAATAAGCCAGGCAAAGAAAGAAAAATACCATATGATATCACCTAATACAGGAAACTAATGAACAACACAAACAAATGAGCAAAACTGAACCAGAGACATGTAAACAAGGAGCAGACTAACAGTGAAAAGGGGAGAGGGGGAATGGGGAGGGAGAGGAGGGAGATAAGAAGGGGAAGAGTCTAGTAAAAAAGCTAGTAAAAATGACCCATGGACATGAATAACAGAGTGAGGATTGACTGTGGGAGAAGGGGTGTGTGGGTTGGGGGATACAATGGGGGAAAATGTGGGACAACTGTAATAGAAAAACAATTTTAAAAAATAATAAATAGATAAATAATAAAACAAAAAAACTAAAAAAAATAGAAAATGCAGAAAATTTTTATAGAAGTAAACTAATAAACATAAAAATTATTTAGAGATAAAAATATTTGTGGTAAGTCAATAAAGAAAAATGTAATAAATATAGAAGTCAGGAAGGTGCTAACTCTAGGAAAGAGACAACACACCTGGAAATTTGGGGGGTACATTGCATAATGGGAGATGAGCTTCCAAAGCACTGAGGGTGTTTTATTTTTTTAACTATGGTTGCAGGCATGTGAGTGCTCACTTTAAACCACACATATTTAAAATAATTAATTTTCAATTACAGTTAACATATTATATTAGTTTCAGGTGTACAACATAGTGATTATATATTTATATACCTTACAAAGAGATCACCCTGTTATGCCTAGTACCCTTCTGACACCTTATACATGGTTATTACAATTTTATTGACTATATTTCCTGTGCTGTACTTTACATATTCTTTTTTCTCCCTCACCCAAGGACATTTTTTCATTGCTTTTTTTAGAAAGAGAGGAAGGGAGAGAGAGAAATATCGATGAAAGAGAGAAGCATTGATTGGTTGCCTCCCATATGCGCTCATACAGAAGATCAATTGCACCCAGAATGGGAAACTAACCCACAACCTAAGTATGTGTCCTGACTGGGAATTGAACCTGCAATGTTGTAGTTACAGGTGACACTCTGACCAACTGAGCCACACCAGCCAGGGCTACATTTTTTTTTAATACTCCATTTTGTGTATATGTCACTATTTAAAAAATTTTTTGAAGTGATTATAGATTCACAGAAAGTTGCAATTTCACAATTTTGAAAAATACCTCTCCTCCCCATGTCTCCTGTCCCAAAGAAAAGCCCAACATGGAAAAAGAAAGCAAACTAGTTAGAAGATGAGATTTGTATAATGTAAATTTTGCTGAGCAATAAGCTTGGTGGAAAGCTGATAAACTGCAGAGTGAATTTTACTTGTCTTAATTTTTATCTTGGAGATGAAAAATTATTCAATATTGTTCAGGTGAAAAGAAATGAAATGGAACTGAAAGAATTATACTGGAGTGTCCCATTTAAGTAGTTGAGCAGTGATATAATTCCAAGGTGACCTAAGACCATTTTAAGTGTTTTTACTAGAAAAACAAAAGAACTCTCATTTGAGGTTGTTCTAAAAGAACTTCTTTGGAAACCAGAAGATGGCATTAAGTTAGATGGAAACACTCAGAGTACACCTAAGATACTCTTATATGGTCTTAGAACCATCAAGCTTATTTGAATTTAAGATATGACATGAATTCTTCCTATCACTTCTCCAGAAATGGAAGATGTTACTAGAATTAGGTGTGCTCCTAACCAAAATTGTTTACTTCAATCAAAAGCGACAAGCACTCAAGCATTTATGTTCCATCCAGGGAGGGTGTGTCGCTGGTGTCCTCCAACACAAGAGTCAGTCAAGTGACTGCAGAGCCAAACAATCTGGGTTCAAACCCCAGTTTGGCCACTTATTAGCTGAATGAATTTAATTGGCTTCTCAGAGACTCTGTTTTATCACTAGTAAAATGTGGATAAGAAGACTTACCTCAAAAGTTACTGTGACTATTTGACTATTAGAGTGCTTAGCACTTAGTGTTAAAAAAGTGTTAGCTGTTATTATAACTTGTGCAGAGCTTGCGTTTGTCCATAGAAAAGCAGAAAAAAAAATACTACCTTTTAAGAAATATCTTCTTACTAGCATGACATAATCAGCTAAAGCCCTGTCTTTAGTGTCTCATCTTTGGGCCTTCCAAAGGCTTGAACATTATGTGTACATGTTGGGGGGTGGGGGGCGCAACAGTCTCAATTATTTCATGTTTGCTAGATATTTGGATATTCTATTAGCATACATATCAGAATATCTAAAACACCATTGTTTGCTGAACAACAATAAAGACTTGAGGAAAGGCAGTTATATTTCAATGGAGACAAGAGAGAGTCAAGAACAATTCAAAGCCCAGGATACCATAGTGAGATGTTACTGAAGTTACCTCACAAAGCATGGGAACAAGACAGAAAGTGGAAGAGCTAGTCTTACAGAAGTCACTTGCCTGTCAGCCAGGCTGACATGCCTCCATGCCTCCTCTTCTCCACATGACTTAGTTTCTAAATTCTTCTGAAAAGGAGGCCAAAGATAAATTCTTCCCTAAGCACCTCCCCTCTCTGGTCCCAGATACTGCCAGGTGCTCCATATGAATGTTGCCATAGAATCTTGTGTGTGTCCATTTGCTTTTTGTGTGTGTCTATTTCATTATAATCACTGTAGGTGACTCTATGTGTCTGTTTTGCTTCACCTACTGGCAGAGTGAGCGCCGCGCTCTGAGGGAAGGCTGCACCAAGTGGCCCACTAACCCTCTCTCTCTGTCTCTGTGGCACTTGCCTTGTTTTTTTTTTTTTTTGTTTTTTTTTGTTTTTTTTTTATTGACAGTTTCCGTGGAGGCCTGGATGTGACCCATGGACAGATGGGGGTGGAGTCAGTGTACACGATATTTCAGGACAGGGAGATTATGTTTCACGTCTCCACAAAGCTGCCCTTTACCGAGGGAGACGCCCAGCAGCTCCAGAGAAAGAGACACATTGGGAATGACATTGTAGCCATCATCTTCCAAGAAGAAAACACACCGTTTGTCCCAGATATGATTGCCTCCAACTTTTTACATGCCTACATTGTGGTGCAGGCTGAGAGCGCGGGCACAGAGACCCCCACCTACAAGGTAAGGGGATGGTCTCGGTGGGGGGAGTGGCGGCCTAACGTCTCACCACACTTGATGGATTGATTCAGTGATATCAGGAAACACCAGTTCTCAGTGGTTCCTTGGGCCAGTCTCCGAGATGCCACTCCTAGCTTTGGTGTGATTGGTTTTCCACGGTTCTCAGGTTTCTGGGCTTTGGGGGCTGGACTCTTGGTGGAGAGCACCCCATGAGGGTCATCTCATCCATCCTGTTCCCTCGAGGCTTGACAGCACCTAACTCGAGGGTTGAGAAGCCCAGATGCTCCTATTTGGAATCTGGTAGTGCCGTTGGCTAGTGGAGGGCAGAACCAGGAGAGAGAAAGAAAAAGCCGAGAGGACTGTCGGGAAAGGGAAAGGAAGGAGGCGGTAACAGAGGAAAGAAAGAAGAAGAGGTGTTTATGGTGAGAAGGGTGGCGAGCAGGGCCTGGTAGACCCTGGCCACTGGGGGCCCCCTTGGTTTAGCTGTTCTGCAATAAATGGTTGACGTTAATTTGAAGACTCCGAGGGGACGGGATTGTGAGTACTTGGGTCTCAACCTTCTGATCAATAAGTCTTTCAGACCAGACCGGTGAGCCCATCCTCAGAGGCCCTCGTCCTGCCTACCCTGCTGGCTGACACTAACTCTCCCCTCCCCTTCTCCAGGAGAGATAATCCCAGCCCCTCAGGCAAGTTTCTCTACATCACAAATGCACTGAAGCAGGGTTTCTAAGGTGATGATGGTGATGATATATAGCCTTTGAGCCTGCTGCAGCTACGTGCAAATTGTTACATTTATGTGCTTCTCACCCCCTGGCTGGTTTGGCTCAGTGGATTGAGCGTCGGCCTGCAAGCTAAGTGTCGCTGGTTCGATCTTCCAGTCAGGGCACATCAGAGAAGGAAAACTCTGACTCCAAAAAACCTCCACTGCCTTGCGGCATACCTCTTCAGGGGAAAGGCTAGGGGAGTAAACCCCGACAGAAAATCCGGAGTCGGAGTCCCTAAGGCGGTTTGACGTTGTAGTCAACACCGGCAACTCCTGTGGCGCACCTGAAGCCAAGCTGTATTGACTCCGTCTTTCCCTTGGATCCTTCAGTTGCGAAGAGAGGGGGGGTCTGCTGCATGGGCAACAGCAGACCCTCCATATCACCCTGCCCAGGCTCTGTAGCTTCAGCTTCACTGGAGAGGACACTCCAGCGTCATCGCAAGATGTCGATTCAACACGGGAGGAGACAGATACCGTGTCACTCCCGAGTCGGACTGCACAGCCATTCTCGGCGGTGCAGATAGACTCTTAAGAAGCTACACCATCGTCTCTCGAGACGGACGGCTGACGACGACGACTGGCAGAGTCTCTCAACGGGACAGAAACTATGCCCCTCAGGCAGAGGCCATACCAATCTCTGGAGATGAAGCTATTTTAAACACACATGTTTCTCCCTTCTGAGTGCTGCCTACGCTCTCCCTAGGAAAATCACTGTCTTAATCAGCCTCTGTTATAGATGGGTGGTGTCATATACTATTGTATTGGAGCAGAGAAGACATTGAAACCTATGGTCTAAACCAGTGTCTCACAAAGTAAGGCTCCTTCACTACCTATATTTGAGTCACCTGATGTCCTGCCTAATGCAATACCAGAAAAATCTTCTTATAACTTCTAGCATAGAATACCCAGCACAGTACCTGGCACATGTATAAGTCATATAACAACTGTTTGTCCAGTCATCAAATACATTAATCTCTCTGATCCTTAGTTCTCTAATCTGGAAAGTTATCTCATGGGTCATTTTAAACACTCTATGGTTGGAAGAGTTCAGTATCTAAGCAATTTTTGCTTCATGTACCCTATGCCAATTTCTCACAGCTTTTGCTAAGACTCTGAACCCAGATATCTCCAAGAGTAATTAACATTTATTAACTTAATTTGCCAGGCATTTTGCTAACACTTTATGCATGGTCACCATAGCACTTTAAGTATCATTGTCCCTGTAGTAAAGATGGAAAAGTTGAGGAACAAAGTGATTAATCAACTTGTCCTAGGTCACACAGTGAGTTGTAAAAGCAAGATTACAACTCCAGAAATCTCACTTCAGAGTTCAGATGCTTAACCAGTCTGCAATGCTACTTATCTGTCTTTACCGTGTATGAAGAATTCTGCAGGGCTCTGTGCCAGGCACTCCACAGACAGAGGTGCACAGATCATGTGATTCTTGCTCTATTAGAGCACATAGTCTAAACAGGGACACTGACATCAAATCAGTAGACATACTACATATTTAAAATTATACAGTAAAAGAAGTACTATAAAGAAAAAAGAAAGGAAAAAATAAAGAAGACCATTTAAGGTTGGTAGTCAGTCAAGACTTTTATGAGAAGGTGACCTTGGAGTGGCCTCCCATTTGAAAAATAGGAGCAAGAGCCTTCCATGCTGAGAAAACTGCATGTGCACATGTCCTGGGATATTTGAGGATAGTGCCAGGAAGGAACTAGACTGCATTAGTTTAAGGGTTATTCTGTGTGATTTTATTCCAAAAGAAGTCTTTTTTTAACCTTAATTTTTTTTATTTTTCAGTTATAGTTGACATACAACATTATATTAGTTTCAAGTGTACAACCCAGTGATTAGATATTATCACTTACTAAGTGATCATCCTGATAAATCCAGTGTCCATCTGATACCATACATAATTATTACAATATTATTGACTATATGCCTTATGCTGTAATTTATATCCCTGTGACTATTTTCTAACTACCAATTTGTACTTCTTAATCCTTTCACCTTTTCATCCATACTCCCAATGTCCTCCCACCTGGCAACTGTCAAAAGGTTTTCTCTATCTATGAATGTTGCTTTTCTGCTTGTTTGCTTTTTTTTTTTCTTTTTAGATTCAGTTGTTGATATACATGTATTTATTGCCATTTTATTGCTCATATTTTTAAAAAGTTCTTCTTAAAGAAGACCCTTTAACATTTCATTTAATACTGACATGGTCTTGATGAACTTTTTTAGCTTTTTCATGTCTGGGAAGCTCTTAACACTTCCTTCCATTCTAAATGATAGCTTTGCTGAGTAATCTTGGTTGCAAACCCTTGCTTTTCATCGCATTGAATAGTTTGTTCCAATCCTTTCTGGATTGTAAAGTTTCTGTTGAGAAAGCAGTTGATAGTCTAATGAGGGCACACTTTTAGGTAACTATTTTTCTCTTGTTGCTTTTAAGATTCTCTCTTTGTCTTTAACCTTTAGCATTTTAATTATGATGTGTCTTGGTGTGGGCCTCTTTGGTTACATCTTGTTTGGGACTCATTGTGCTTGATTTTCTTCACCAGATTAGGGAAGTTTTCTGTCATTTTTTAGCACAGGTTTTCAATTCTTTGTTCTCCCTCTTCTGTTTCTGGCAAACCTATAATGCAAGTGTTGGAATGTTTAAAGTTCTCCCAGAGGGTCCTTAATACCATGCTCATTTTTAAAAATTCTTTTATCTTTGTGCTGTTTGGATAAGATGTTTTCTGCTTCCTTATCTTCAAAATCTCTGATTTGATTCTCTGCTTCATATATTCCACTGTTGATCCTCATTAATGTATTCTTCATTTTATCTAATATAGTCTTCATTTATGACTTGTTCTTTATTATGTTTTCTAATTCCATTTTATGTTTCCTATCTCTTTGTTCATCTACTCTTCTCCTCAGTTCATTGAACATCCTTATAATCAGTGTTTTGAACTCTGCATCTAGTAGATTGCTTGTCTCCATTTTGCTTAGGTTTTTTTCTGGAGTCTTGTTCTGTTCTTTCATTTGGGACATGTTTCTTTGTCTCTTCATTTTGACAGCCTCCATTTGTTTGTTGCTGTATATTAGGCAGAGCTGCTACATCTCCCCAGCTTGGTATAGAGGCCTTATGTAGTAGGTGTTCTTTAGAGTCCAATGGCGCAGACTTCCCTTCACCCAAGCTGGGCACTCCAGGTGCATTCGCTGTATGATTATGTACACCCTCTTGCTGTAGCTGAGCCTTGATCACTGTTGGCATGTCAATGGCAGAGATTTACCCCTAGGTCAATTGGCTGAAATAACTAGCTTGGCCACAAAGGAGGATCTGATGTGCAGGGGCTCACCCCACAAAGCAGGACTTAATTCAGAAGGGCTCTGGTGCCTGCCGAGTCCGCTTCTTGAGTGTATCTCTTGTGGAGGTAGTTGGATCGTGTTTCAGCACCAGGTGAGCTGGCTCTCAATGTTCCTGAGAGATGCAAGCCAAGGTCAGCCACCACTTGTGTTCCATCCAGTGCCACCTCTCATAAGCTACAGACGCTTCCCGCGTCTACCCAGAGTCCCAGTGTGGCTTCAGAGCTGGCCGATCAACAGTGGACATGATCTTCTCCCTACGCCAGCTGCAGGAGAAGTGTCACGAGCAGCATAAACCACTCTACCTCGCCTTTATTGACCTCACGAAGGCGTTTGATCTGGTCAGTCGAAGCGGACTCTTCAGCTTGCTACGGAAGATTGGCTGCCCACCACATCTGCTTGCTGTGGTCATGTCCTTTCACGACAACATGCACAGCATGGTGTCCTACAACGGCGCAACCTCTGAGGCCTTCCCAGTCAGCAGCGGAGTAAAGCAGGGCTGCGTCCTCGCGCCTACGCTGTTCGGAATCTTCTTCTCCATGCTCCTCCAATACGCCTTTAAGGACTGCAGCGAGGGTGTCTTCATTCACACCAGATCCGATGGCAAGCTCTACAACCTGGCCCGTCTACGAGCCAAGACCAAAGTCAAAGAGGTGCTCATCCGTGAGATGCTCTTCGCCGACGACGCAGCTTTGACATCACACTCCGAAGAGGGACTCCAGCAGCTAGTCACTTGCCTTTCCCACGCATGCAAGGAGTTCGGACTAGCCATCAGCCTGACGAAGATGAATGTTATGGCTCAAGGCACGGGGACTCCCCCATGCATCACCATCGACGGATACACCCTGGAGGTTGTCAATGACTTCACTTACCTCGGGTCCACCATCTCGAGCTCTCTGTCAGTCGACTTGGAGGTCAACCGGAGAATCGCCAGGGCAGCCACAGTTATGGCCAGACTGAACCGGCGAGCGTGGAACAATTCCAGCCTCACTGAGAAAACCAGACTGCGCATCTACCAAGCCTGCGTACTCAGCACTCTCCTCTATGGCAGCGAGACGTGGACCACCTACGCAAGGCACGAAAGGAAACTCAACAGCTTCCACATGAGGTGCCTGCGATGCGTCCTGCATGTCGCCTGGCAGGATAAGGTCCCCAACACCGAGGTGCTGAAGCGAGCCAATATGAGCAGTTTGCATGCAGTTCTTAGCGAGAGACGCCTCAGGTGGCTCGGCCATGTCAAAAGAATGGATGCAGGCCGTATCCCCAAAGACCTCCTCTACGGCGAGCTAGCAGAAGGCAAGAGGATGACAGGGCGCCCAAAACTGCGGTTCAAAGACATCTGCAAAAAGGACATGACACAATGCTCCATCAATCTCAACACATGGGAAGTTCAAGCAGACGACCGCCTAGCCTGGAGGCTCGCGGTCAGGCAAGGTACGTCACGTGCAGAGGCTGCGCGCAACGAGGAGGCGGTCCAGAAAAGATCGAGGCGGAAGCAGTGTCAACAGCAGCAACAACGGCCATCTGCCTTCACCTGTACCAAGTGCGGCAGGGATTGTCACTCCCGAATCGGACTGCACAGCCATTCTCAGCGGTGCAGATAGACTCTCAAGAAGCTACGCCATCATCTCTCGAGACGGACGGCTGCCGACGACGAATCTGCAGATGGCTGCTACTTGAGTTGGAGGTACCTAGGAGGGGCTAAGCTGAAAATCAAGAGTGGCTGCTGCTAGTGACAGGCTTGGGGCCACTTAGTAAGAAGTATTGGGTATGCTGAGGCCATATGATGCTTGTTTGAGAGATTTTAAGAAAGTATTAACATGAGCCATGTGGGCTGTTTGTATGGAAATGCCACTGGAAATAGCCTGGGTGGCCCAAAAGTTTTGTGGGCTGGGGTCTCAGGGAATCATCAGGATGGGGAAAAAAGTATTCACCAGGTTGATTGAGTCTCAGACATGGCAACCACTTGCCGGATCTGTGGGAGAAAGATTCAGGAAAGTGCCTCTGTCAACATTTCTGTCTGAGAAAACTCTGCCCCTCCATCTCTTGCTCTGATGTCAGAAAATTCAGTTCCTTCTCATATGTTCCTCATACTTTTCAAGCTGCTGCCCCAGTGCTGAAGCTCAGAGCAAGGGAGTCTGAGTAAATCCATGCATGGGTCTTTAAAAGGAATTTTCTGTTACTCTCAGAGCCCTCCATCTCACTCAGCTATGATCCCCACTGGTTTTTACAGCAAAAATCTATGAGGACTTCTCTTACTGGGACTGAAACCTTAGGTTGTGGTGCCTGGTTTGGGGCTGATACACCTTGCTCCTCAGGGGGGACCTCTGCAGCCAAGATATCCTTCTCAATTTTTATCCACTACACATGGGTGTGGACCAGCTCATTCTGCATCTCTGTGTCCTCCTACTAGTCTCAACATGATTTCTTCTTTATAACCTTAGTTAGAGGACTGCTGTTTAGCTAGATTTCATACAGTTCTGAATGATGGTTGTTCTGTAGTTTAGTTGCAATTTTGATGTAGTTATTGGAGGATGCAAGTACTGCATTTACCTGTGCTGCTATCTTGACCAGAAGCCCAGTGATACTTTATTTTAAGTTCTTAGTTTATTAATCTTCTCATGAAAAATATGCACAATCACTACAGATAAAATCACTGGGAAATCTTTACTCCTTCTTTTTCCCAGCACCAACATTGGCTTTTGCACTCCCCCTGACTGTCTTCATTCTGACCTTGCATTCATTTTTATGTTTCCTTGAGATCTTCTTCTCATACATGCTACATCTTGCAAGTCTGTATTTGGGTTCATTTCTTTGTGTAATGCAAGAAATCATAAATCATGCCAAAGCCAGTTGCCTTGCACCACCAAAATGAGTTCTGAATCCAAACACAGATATGACATCTGATGTGGTTTTATACATTTTGATTAGCTTTTCCTGAATTTCTGTTTTAGGGACTATTGTCTTCTTAGGGTGAAAGATATCAATAATGATTTTTTACCCACTGAAGTAGTCTTTTGGTCATATAGTTACTGTGTCATTCATGATGGCAGTCTCTCTTCAAGCAGCCATGGGAGAGGGAAAAATGGGTGAATAATGACAACTTCACTATACTAGTCAGTGGGGACAGTAAATGTTATTGAGTGAGCATGTGTACTGCGTGACTGCTGCATTCAAAATGACTGAGGGAGTAGAGCAACAAATCTGCATCATGTTTTGCATTAAGCTTGCACTCCTCTGTGAAAACTATTCAGATGATTCAGAAGACTTTCGGGGATGGTACAATGAGTGCCATGCAAATAAAAGTGTGGCACAAATGCTTCAAAGATGATAGAGAATCTGTTGAAAGTGATCCACATTCTGGAAGGCCTGCAACAAGCAGAGCACCTAAGAATGTTGAACGTTCATGGGCTGTGATCAACAAAGATTGGTGACTAACAATGTGATAACTAAAAGCTGATCTGGGGATTCCAAAAACTACTGTGTCCAAGATTTTGATGCAGGATCTTGGCATGAAATGTGTCATGGCAAAATTTGTTCAGCTTCTGCTACCAGAGCAGAAGAAACATTGTGCTGCAGTTGCTAATGACTTAATTCAAACTCCTATCAGTGAATCTGATTTCCTCAAGGTCATAACCAGAGATGAATCACGGGTCTATGGCTATGACACAGAAATAAAAGTGTGAGTTGTTTCAAAGGAAGTCGCCTGGTTCTCCACATCCAAAAAAGGTGTGGCACAGGTGTAGCAAGATCAAAACCATGTTAACTGTGTTTTTTGATTGGGAAGGTGTTGTCCATTATGAGTACACCCCTCCAGGACAAACAATTAATAAGGAGTCCTACCTTAATGTTGTTCATAGGTTGAGAGATGCAATAAGACAAAAAACAACTACAGCTATGGGCAACTGGTGATTGGCAGCTTCATCAAGACAATGCATTTGTTCATGTATCATGTCTCATGCAGAGTTTTTTAGTGAAACATCAGATCACCCAAGTGTCTCAGGCTCCCTACAGCCGAGATTTGGTGCCCTGAGACTTCTGGCTTTTCCCAAAACTAAAATTACCTTTGAAAGGGAAGAGATTTCAGACTGTCAATGAGATTTAGGAAAATACAACGGGGCAGCTGATGGCGATTCCAACTAACGATTTTGCAGAGTGTTTTGAATAGTGGAAGAGATGCTGGGAGAACTGTGTGAGGTTCCAAATTACTTACTTTGAAGGGGACTGAGGCATCACTGTCCCATGTGCAGTGTTTCTAGTATCTTGTATCTTCTTTAATAAATATCTCTATTTTTCATAGTATCTGGATGGCTGGATACTTTCTGGACAGATCTCTTCTTATACATATATCAAATCATTATATTGTACACCTTAAAGTTATACATTGCTATATGTAAATTATATATCAATAAAACAGGGAGAGCAGGAGTGGGGAGAAGAGTCCAACCCTTGAGTATCACTGTAAAACCTAAAGGTGTAGAATAGGTTGCCCTCTTGGTAACGGGGCCACTCTCCACTGCCTACTTTCTAACCTTGGCAATGTTGGCATTTTCTATGGAACAAGCAGTTCTTCCTTTATTTTACTACTTTTTCAGACCTGCTCTAAGCAGGAAGAGTTCAAACTTGGGCAAAGATTGGAATTAAGTTACCAAAGTACTAGAGATTAGAGACTGCAGTGGGCAGAAAAGAATTCAAAAGCTCTCAGATCCTGTGAACATAATATTTTTAGATGTCGCCTCTGAATTCTTACTTTATTGAAACACCATGTGAATGGTTTGGGGATGGAGTGTCAGGATCTAATATAGACTGAAGCAGATGCTTGGGCCTCCTTCCAGCCAAAGCCTGTGGTAACTGAAAGCCCCATATATTAATATAAAGCATTCCCTGTCCTAGAGTACTCACTGTATCTCTAACTTTGGGGTTGGGACTTAAGCAAAATTCAGACTCTAGACCCCGGCAGCACTCACCATTGCTAGTACGGACCCTCCTTGGCCAAGGCTGATACAGAGAGATCTGATTAAGATCAATGGGGAGAATTCTGGCTGAGATGGAAGCGTAGGTAGACACACTATGTCACCCTCCACAACTAAGATGGATTAGAACTACCTCAAAACTGAAGACAACCAGAAGTTCCAGAAAACTGATGCATGGAAGTCCAACAAACAAAGATATAAAGAAGAAATACTCATCCAGACAGGCAGAAGGGGTGGAGCTAGGGTGAAGAGGATACAATATGGAGACAGCATCAGTGACAGTGGCTGTGGCTGGTGGCAGAAAGTGCAGTCACACATTAAAAAATGTAGAGAGAGACACCCGGGGAATGCTCCCAGCACCATACCAGGCTGTGCAGCTCACAGTTCCAGTGCCAGGGAAAATAAAGCCTCATTGCTTCTGACTGTGAAACCCAGTGGGGTTTGGGGCGGAAGAAGAAACTGCTGATCTCTCAGCAAGAGTCCTCTTGTTTAGAGGGTTCCCTCAGTCCTAGAATGTCTACAGACTCACCCACTCTGGGAACCACAACCAAGGCAACAGCTAGAGAGGCACCAGTCCCACATAGGAAGTGGAAGAAGTGCCTGGAAAAAGGACCAAGTGCTGAATAAGTAGCATTGTTCCCTCTCAGACCCCTCACCCACATAAAGTGTCACAACATGGTGAAATGCATAACCCCATACTGAGGAATACATAACAGGTATGACTGCTCTACCTAAGACACAGAGGTAAACACAGGAGCCTGTCAAGTAGAAGAGGCAGAGAAGTATGGCTCAAAAGAGGGAATAGATCAAGGTTCCAATGGGAGAACTAAGTGACAAAGAGATAGCCAACCTAACATGCCAAGTTCAAAACACTGATGATAAAGATGCTCACAGACTTGACGGATCTGCTTGAGTACAGCAAATGCAGAAGGGAAGAAGTGAAGGCTATGCTATGTGAAGTGAAGGAAAATCCACATGAAACCAGTGGTGAAGGAAAGAAAACCACCATTCAAATATATGAATTGGAAAATAAGGAAGAAATAAACAGTCAACCAGTACAAAATCAAGAAATAAGAATCAAAAAACATGAGGAGAGGTTTAGGAACCTCTGGAACAACTTTAAACATGCCAACATTCGAATCACAGGGTTGTCAGAAGGAGAAGGGGAAGAGCAAGAAATTGAAAATTTATGTGAAAAAAATAATGAAGGAAAACTTCCTAAATTTGTTAAAGGAAGAAGACATACAAATTTAGGAAGCACAGGAATCCCAAACAAGCTAGACCCAAAGAGGACAAAAAGACACATTAAAATGCCAAAGATTTAAGATAAAGGAAGAATCTTAAAAGCAGCAAAAGAAAAGAAGAGAGTTACTACAAAGGGGTTCCTATAAGACTGTCAGCTGATTTCTCAAAAGAAACTTTTGCAGGCAAGTAGGGACTGGCAAGAAGTATTCAAAGTGATGAAAAGCAAGGACCTACAACCAAGATTACTCTATCCAGCAAAGTTATTATTTAGAATGTAAGGGCAGATAAAGTGCTTCCCAGACAAGGTAGAGTTAAAGGAGTTAATTATCACCAAGTCCTTATTATATGAAATTTCAAAGGTACTTGCTTAAGAAAAAAAAAGATCAAAACTACAAACATTAAAATGACAACAAACACAACTATCCAAAACAGAACTTAAGAAAAATACAAACAAAAGCAAACTAAGCAAACAACCAGAATATGAACAATGTCATAGGTATGGAGATCATTTGGAGGGTTATCAGCTGGAATGAGAAAGGGACAGAAAGGAGTAAATGGTGCAGGGATTAAGAAGCATAATTGGTTGGTACAAAATAGACAGGGGAATGTTAAGAATAATATAGGAAAGGGTGAAGCCAAAGAACTTATATGCATGACCCACGGACATGAACTAAGGGGTGTGGGATTGCTGGAGGGAAGGGATTTACTGGGTAGAGGGATACAAAGGGAAAAGAAACTGGGACAACTGTAACCACATAATCAATAAAATATGCTTTAAAAAAACATCACTGGGGAGAAGTAGAAGGGACTGTAGGAATAGTTTGCTGAGGCAATGGAAAGCAGTCTAGGATGGGGTTGACTGAGAAGCTGAATGCCTCCAGTTAATGGAAATAAAAAGAGGGCTGGCTCTTTGGCTCAGGAGATTTTCTGGGTTTCTCTGGCTTCTGAGCTGGCTGTCTCTTAGGCTCTGGCTCTGGCTCTGCCTCTCTTGCTCCTGGACTGACTGGCTCTTATTCTCAAGCTCGCTCTCAGGTTCTTCCTCAAGTATGCCTGGCTGATGGTATGGTATCTTGTGTCGGAAGGAACTCTGGGCACAGTCTAGGATCAGGATGGCCTGGCAGATGGTGGCAGGTTTATTCTTTGGGTGCTCTAGAGGGAACAGGCTCTGAGGCAGAAGCCTGCCATTCTTCCAGAATTGTGTAGCTAAATGTTGTTCTAGTTTGTAAACTAGCCCTAAGAATTTAACAGGGAAAGGATAGGGGAACCAAAGTGGTAGAATTTAGCCTTAATTGATAGGTTTAAGTAATTAAAGCTGTGACTTGATAGGATTAAGTAACTGCATTTGAATAGAGACTTCTTTCCTTCACCAACAAACCTTTGCCTTTGCAATTTTGCCTAGAGGGTGGCAACAGGCAGCAGGACCCCAACATGCTGTTCAGTAGAATAGCTATGCTCACCAGACTTGCTGCAGCCCAGTTTCTTCTATCTTCTGACCCTGGTCCAGCATTGTTCCTCTCCACCTCTGTCTGGCCTGGCAGTTCCAGGGAGACATTTTTTAAAAGCCTAAAATTGACTGCTAGTCCAAAGAAAATTCCATGAGAACAAGTAACTACCTTCCATGATTTCACATCCAATGATTAGGTGTCCTCTCATTGTTACAAATAAAAATATCTATCATTTAAGAAGTGATCCTGTGTGTCAGAGGCTATGCTGGTAAACTATGAGTCTTGTCCACAGGATCTGGTATTTTGAGAAGAGATACAGATAATTTCAACTAAATGCATTCTCTTTTAAAAGCAAGATAAATGCTGTGAAGAAAATGTTAAAGGGTTAAGTGATATGCAAAGGCCAATATGTGGGCCTTGCCATATAGACTAACCATGGGTAGGGGTTATTTGAGACTCAGAGTTAGATGGAGCTATCCAGGGAAGAACCAGACAGACAGCAACCCAGACACAGGAACAACTGATGCAAAAGTCCTCAAGCCATAGCAAGCTTTGTATGTTCCTGGAAGAAAACAGTGCCCATATGGCTGGAAGGAAGCCAAGAAGAGATGTGAAGCCACATGAGGCAGGATCAGCTCATGTGAGGCTTTGTAGAATTTTGTTCTGAAAGCAATGAAAAGTCTTTGAAGGACTTGAAGTGTACATGATCTGATTTATGTTTTATGAAAGTCTACTTCAGGTGCTCAGTGGAGAACAAATTATAAGGAGCAAAAATCAGGAGGCTATTCAGAAACCAGTCAAGGGATTATAGTGGTTTAGGGTAGAAACAGTGGTGGCAGTGGATTACAGTGTAATAATCCTCTAAATTTTGGAAATTGATAAGGTTACACAGCCAGCTAGTTGCAAGCAGAGCCAGGATTCAAAGTGTTATCTGTCTGATGCCAAAGTATGTTTTTCTTCCTCTGCATTACTTGGAGTCTCTGTTTTCTCATTGGTAAAATAGTTTGGATTAGATTATCTATGAGATGTCTTCCAGTTCTAAAATATCAAAACTTTCCAGCTAATTCATAAAATTTTGAGCAAATTCCCCTTGCTTAGATATGTTTGATGCTCCTTGGGTAAAGTTTTATCATATGAGCCACTCAGTTTGTTTTTTTATGTGGCAAGGAAACATACACACAGTGTATAGAACACCCATGTAGTCTTCAGTTTTCAGGCACCTTAAAGGTAGGGGCGAATGAGAATCCGTAACTAGTCACTGTATCAGCAGGGAGTTGAGTGGTCTGCTGATAGTGGTGGAGGGCAGGTGGAAAGGAGTGGCTAAAAGTGGATTAGGTTTTCAGATAATCACTGGGAATAAATAACAAGACATAAAACAAATGATCAATATCACCTAATACAGGAAACTAAAGAACAATATAAACAAATGAACTAAATAGAACAAGAAACAGAATAACACTCAATAGGGGGGAGGGGAGAGGGAGAGAAGGGGGATAAGTAAGGGAAGGGTTTATCAAGTAACATGTATAAATGACTCATGGACATGGACAATGGGGAGGGATATGATTGTGGGAGAAGGGGTGGGCTGGGTGGGGGGGAGCAATGGGGAAAAAATGGGACAACGATAATAGAAAAATAAAAAAACAAAAATATAAATAAAAATGATCAAATCAATCACCTGCAAAATCAGAGTCCTTTAAAAATCAGACCATGGCGTTTTGCTTTTCAACACATCTTCATTATTTCAATTTTTGGATAAAGTGTATAATTCTTCTGTAATATGAATTTTTTTTAACAGAAGCAGGCAATTTATAATAACAGATACATTAAAGTGGGGATATTGGTAGTTTGGTAATAATTGGGCTATTCTGAGACAGGCATAGTTTCAAGTGTTTTAGTGGTAGAAAAGAGAAGTATGACATTGAAAAGCCATTCAGTGTAGCAACTAACAGGATGTGAGGCTTTGGGCAAAGTATGTAATTCCCCCCAGAGCCTCTGAGGCCTCATCAACAAAATGGATTCAATTGTCCCATGCCACAGAGCAAGTGTAAGAAATAAATGAGTTAATTTATATAATTATAAATTAAACTTAAAATGAAAACGGTCAGCTCAGGACTCACTGTCCCTACAACTCTTTCCATAGCTTCTTCACAGTCTTACTATTTTTCGATACTTAAACTCTATTACTTACTGTAGCTCTCTGGAGACTATTACCTTCCTTCCACTGGCAAGGAAAAGACACTCTGGAAATATCAGAGCTTGCTCACTCTCTTCAAGAAGGAGCCATAGGAAAAATGAAAACAACCAGATCCTCATGATTTTCACTTGCCTATCCAGGCTTTGGATGTTAAAGAGTGGTGTTTTGGGTCTCAAAAGCAGAGTAAAACATAATGCTTAAGGGTGTCCACCATTTGGTAGTTGTGTGGGCCATTTACTTAACTCTGTTAAGCTTCATTTTCTTCATCTACAAAAGGATGTGGTAGCATTTATTTTATAGAGCTATTGTGACAAATAAAATAACACATTAAAAGTAATCAGCCTTAGTAATGTTAGCTATTTTTATTATATTGTTATGCCCTAACAATAGCAACCAAACTGCTCTTCCTCTTCCTTGCTCTGTTCCAGGCACAAAAACCTTCTTTTCTGCTCCCTAAAAGGGTGGCCATTCCTGTTCAGACCATTTCTCTGACACCTCCATTAAAAGAAGCACTACAATGCAATGTGTATGCTGCTCCCTGAACTGTCGCACAAGGAGGCTCTCTGGGGGAATCTGGAAATGGCCCATTTCTTTTCTTTTTTTCTTCCTTTTATTTCCTTTTTCTTTCTTTTATTTCTTCTTTCTTTCTTTCTTCCCTTCTCTTTCCTTTTTTCTTTTTCTTTTTTATTTTTTTTTGGTGCAACTAGTGAATCTCGCTAGAATAGGAAACCATACAGCTGGACCCTATTCTGTCACTAACTTCTGCCTGGAATGTAATTCTCCTGTCCAGGTCTTCATATAGCTGGATCCTTCTCAATATTTCATCTCAACTGAAAAGTCACATTCACAGAGAGGCTTTCCCTAACCATGCCAGCTACAGTGCCTTCCTAGTTTCATAATTCTCTATATTATTTCCCTGAATTAGGACTTCAGAGAAGTTGTAATTATTTGAAATTATCTTGTTTCTCTCCATATGACTTTATTGTCTATCTCTTCCCATGAAGACAGGAACACTGTCTCTCTTACATGTGCTGTAATCTTAGTGCCTGACAGACTACACACTCAATAAATGAATCAATAACTCTTGTATATTCTACTGAGTTCAAAGCATCCTTCAGAACCATGGCCTTGGCAGGTCTGAGGCTTCCTGCACATGTGCAATGACAGCCAAACTTCCATAATTCCAACCCTCCCATTCAAAGATCCTACAGGGTCTTTCCCCATCATGGTTGCAGTGCAATAAGTCCCATTTCACAAAACATGTTATTTATGATATGGAAAAGGACTTTGCAATTATGAATTTGGGATGTCCATGGACTTCATATGGTCTCTCAGAGAACTGTTCAAAAGTGCTGAGCGGTTCTGAGTGAGAAGAGAAGTATCTGTTGGCTAACAGTGCTAGGCATGCTGAAACTCCCAACCTCAAGAAGAGGAAGAGAAGAAAAGGACCAAGAAGAATGCCCATGAGTGAGCTGTGCATGAGCTTCTTTCATAGGCCCTTGGAAAATGCATGAATGGGAACTAACTGATACAACCTAAGGAATACTGAGGGAAGGATTCCAAATTTGATGCCAAAGTTAGTAAGAAGGCTTCAAGATGAAGTTTATTTTTGCATTATTGCCACACAGTGAGTTTCCTCATGAATGTCATGCTTCCTAGCATTTTGAGATTTGTTGATATTAAATATGTTGTGTTGATTTTTTTTATAATGTTAACAGGTAATACTTAATTTAGAAGGGAAATATTATACCCACACTTTTTCACTTGAAATAATGAAGAGATTAACTATCCTATCTGAAAAAGATAGAACTAGAACATTTAGAAATGGATAAATTAAGATTGGTCTCTGGTAAAGGACTGTGAGAAGAGAAAAAGTGGAATCTCAAAGTGAGCCCATCTTCTGTCACAAAACTACATTACTTGTTTGATACATTTCCCCTGAGCACCTATTATAAACCACATCTTATTCTAGATGATGGGAATACAAGGATGTATATAAAAATAAACAAGAAAATGAAAACAAACAGTTCTAGTCATGCTAGATCTGAAAGCCTTGTTGGGAAGTCAGACAAGTAAACAAATTACAGTATCATGTGACTAGAATCATTAAGGCATATGGAAACACAACAGAGAAAGCAGCTAACCAAATTTATAAGGAATGATTTCACAGAAAAAGTGTTGGAGAAACAATAATTTGTCTTCTGGTGAAGGCAGCAAACTTCTGAACCTGTTTTTCTTGCCAAATGATTCAGACAACATGAGAATATTAAATTATTTGAGGGGATGTGTGCCAACATCACTCCTGCTTCAGTATATGCACATGCTGTCCCCCTCTTTTCCCAGGTTCCAAATGCCCCACCTACCCACTCACCAACCCCCACTTCCCTTGGTTTTCAACTGAGATGTCAGTTTCTGGGGGGAAGCTCTCTCTGACTCCCACATTACAAATACTCTGCTCCCCCTATATATTTCCATAACACCCATTTGTCTAATGAAACTAACACATGCTCACTATGTGCCAGGCCATGTTCTGTGTATTTACATATATTAACTCATCAATCATCTTCATCAGCTTATGAGATAGTATTACTATACTCACTTCGTAGATGAGGAAATGTAGATCCAAAAGGTTAAGCAATTCACCTTAAGTAAGAAGTGACAGAGCCAGGATGCAGAATGTAGCTTCAGTGTCCGCTTTCTTAATATACATGCTGTACCTCCTCTGAAAGTAGGTAACACCCCTTTATACTATCTTGTTCTGTTTTTCTCCCACTTTAGACTACAAGTTCCTAAAGATGGAGACCAGGTCTTAATCATCATTACACCCCCCAATGCGTAGCCCAGGGCCTGATGCATACTAGGTATTTATTGCTTTTTTTAAAAAAAGAATGTTGGAATACTACATGGTCTACATTATAGACAAAGGAACCACTATCTCTACCAATATTTTAATAGGTGTTATGAGACCCTCTCCTCCCATGTGATTGCTCTGCTTATTAAACATATTTCTTGAGACTTGGAACATAACTCAAATGAAGGACATTGGAACCCCTGGAATACAAAACCTAGAGAAGCATCTGGGAGCTTGTTGCTATATGTGGCTTTTTGTGAAATACTACCAGGTATAATTAAACTCCAGAATGTTGCTTTTTCAATAAATTTCTTTTGCTAAGGTAGTTCTGTGATTAAAAATGTTGCCCACCCACCAACACCTTAGAATGAGATTTTGTTTTTTTCTTTTGTTTGTGCTTATGGTACAATTCAGGGTGCAGAAGTAAACCTGATCCATCTCTGGCTCTGCATTATTAGCTGCCATCTGCACAACAGCTTCCAACAGTAACAGTACAGTGCTTCATAACACTCCAGCTGTGGCCTTCTCTCTACTATATGTCATCATCGTTTTGCTTAGCTGCCTCCTCTTTGCTGCTTGATCTATTAATTCTTGGCCCCACCAGCAATTCAGATTATATGACCCCAGCTGGATGTAGGCATGCTCAGTGTCTCCAGGGAAACTTGTGGGAATTAGGCTAGATAGATAAAATGTTTCTTGATATTTTTTTCCTCATATATCAGTGGTGGTCACATTTCAAAGGGACTCACAAAATTATGGCCAGAATGTATGGGAAAGGTAACAACACCAATAGTAAAGCATTTTATCTGATTTCTTCTTTTTAAAAACCAGCTAAGATTCACTGACCATTACTTAGACATATAAGAATTCAAAGGGGATATATTTTAAAAAATAAAATAAAATACCTCTTAAAGGGCATTTTGTGATAATAACAATCAATAGACACAAAGACGAGCATAGAAAGTAAAGATGTGATGTACCTAGTCCTGATGAATTTGGAAACAAAACTTCTGTCCTTAACTGAATTTTATAATACAGATTATCAATTCACAGGGGAACAGTATTTAACATAATTCCTGTTGAGTTGTATTTTTCAGCTGTTTTAGACTTAAGTAGGCATGCTGATTTCAAAACCACTTAGTTTTCTTCTATCAAGTCATGTTTTTTCTCTAAAGCTTATCTTTTTTTAAGTATATTTTTTGATTATGTTGTTACAGTTTTGATTTTTTTCCCCTTGCTCCCCTCTGCCCAGTACCCCCCTTCCCTCCAACAATCTCATCCCCCTTAGTTCATGTCCATGGGTAGCACATGTAAGTTCTTTGGCTTCACCCTTTTCTATATTATTCTTAACTTTCCCTGTCTATTTTGTACCAATCGATTATGCTTCTTAATCCCTGTACTATTTCCCCATATCTTCCCCTTCCGCCACCCAGCCGATAACCCTCTAAGCAATCCCCATACCTACGATTCTGTTCTTCTTCTGATTTGCTTACTTGGTTTTTGTTTTTATTTTTTAGAATCAGTTGTTGATAGTTGTGAGTTTGTTGTCATTTTAGTGTTCATAGTTTTTATCTTTTTCTTAAGTAAGTCCCTTTGACATTTCATATAATAATGGCTTGGTGACGATTAACTCTTTTAGCTTTACCTTGTCTCAGAAGCACTTCATCTGCCCTTCCATTCTAAATGATAGCTTTGCTGGATAGAGTAATCTTGATTGTAGGTCCTTGCTTTTTATCACTTTGAATACTGCTTGCCAGTCCCTTCTTGCCTGCAAAGTGTCTTCTGAGAAATCAGCTGATAGTCTTATAGGAACCCCTTTGTAGGCAACTCTCCACCTCTCTCTTGCTGCTTTTATGATTCTCTCTTTATCTTTCACCTTTGGCTTTTTAATCTTGATGTGTCTTGGTGTGGTCTCCTCTAGGTCCAGCTTGCCCAGGACTCTCCGTGCTTCCTGGACTTGTATGTCTATTTCCTTCACAAAATTTGGGAAGTTTTTCTCCATTATTTTTTTTGCATAAGTCTTCAATTTCTTGCTCTTCCTCTTCTCCTTCTGGCACCCTTATGAGTCGAATGTTGGCACGTTTAAAGTTGTCCCAGAGGTTCCTAAGCCTTTCTTCATTTGCTCAAGTCTTGTTTCCTCATTCTTTACTGATCGACTGTTTTTTACTTTCCTTATGTTCCAAATCATTGATCTGAACCCCGGTTTCCTTCCTTTCACCATTGATTTTGTGTGGATTTTCCTTCGTTTCACTTAGTATAGCCATCACTTCTTCTCTTATGCATTTGCCATACTGAAGCATATCTGTCAAGCCTGTGAGCCTCTTTATCATCAGTGTTTTGAATTCTGCATCTGTTAGGTTGGCTATCTCCTCGTCACTTAGTTCTCCCAATGGAACCTTGATCTGTTCCCTCTTTTGGGCCATACTTCTCTGTCTCCTCATTTTGACAGGCTCCTGTGTTTGTTTGCCTCTGTGTCTTAGAAAGAGCTGTTGCTCCTCTTATGTTGTAAGGGGTGGATCCTTAGGAATTCGTCAGTGCAGGGCGACCTGTTTCACCATGTTTTGGTGCTGTATGTGGGGGAGGGATCTGAGAGGGAACAATGCCGCTTACCCAGCACTTGCCCCTTTTCCAGGCACTTCTCCCACATTCATATGGGACTGGTGCCTCTCTAGCTGTTACCCTGGCTCTCATTTCCAGAGTGGATGGGTCTGCAGACATTCTAGAACCATGGGAGCCCTTTAAACAAGTAGACTCTTCTGAGAGACAGGCAGTTTCTTCCTCAGCCCCAACCCCCACTGGTTTGCATAATCAGAAGCAATGAGGCTTGATTTTTTCTATTGCTGGGACTATGAGCTGCAGGATTTGGTGAAGAGCTGGGAAAGCTCCGCAGGTGTCCCTCCTGATTTTTAAAACATGTAACTGTGCTTTCTGCTGGCCTGCTGCTGCCGCCACTGCTGCCACCACCACACCGCATCCTCTCCACCCCAGCTCTGCCCCTCCTACCTGTCTGGATGAGTATTTCTTCTTTATATCTTTGTTTGTTGGACTTCCATGCAGTTTGATTTTCTGGAACTTCTGGTTATTTCTGGTTTTGAGGTAGTTGTATTCCTTCTTAGTTGTGGAGGAAGATACAGCGTGTCTGTCTATGCCTCCATCTTGGCTGGAAGTCTGTAAAGTTTATCTTAATTCGACCACTCTGGACTGGATCAAGCCTGGATTGAGGGAAGCACTAGTGCTCTCCTATTGGCTGGGAGCAAACCTCTCTCGAGTGGGGAGAGGTGGGGGATGACCTTGAAAACCAGAGACAGGTTCATACTTGTCTAGGCTCTTCAGTTACACATGAGACAGTGTGGTGAGAGGTTGTGTGCCACTCTATATAGTGAATCATATTCCAAAGTGTAGTCTAAGTTCTTGTCTGTATGCAAGGAGTAAGCAGAATTTATTGTTTTTATTTACACATGTACTTACTTCCTTTCCTTCAGATCATGTCTTCCTTTGCTATTTCTCATCGTAGGTGCCTAAACAACCCTGATTCATCTTTTTATATCTGTGGCAGTTTCATCATTCCCCATCAAAGGGCAAACATCAGCACACTTGTCAGGCAAGCCTATTTTGCATATTTTAAAGTAAAACTTGGTGATCAAGATGTCTTGGACACCTCAAAAGGTGTGAAAGCAGTGTGTCGAGAGTTTATGGACATGATAAATTGCCATTTGGTATACCTATGGTTTGGCGAGAGCCCAGAGATCACTCACGTGACTGTTACTTTTATAGAGTGAAAATATCAGGATAGAATAAAAATAAATGTCAAATAGAGTATCCTAGTCTACCATCAGCTCTATGCCCAGTGCCTCATTCAGCTGAAATCCCAGTGCCAGTTTTCATTGAACTACCCTCTTTTGAAAAATAGGAGTATGGTGAAGAACTAAGTGACAGCAACGATGAAGATTTTGAAATTGAAGATGACTCAGTTCATAAGGGAGTTTATTAACATGTATTGAATGATTTGGCATGAGATTTGGGACTATCCAAAAAGGCTTCAGAACTCCTAGCATCAAAACTGCATAAGAAAAACTTGCTTGAAAAAGCGAAGGCATCCTACTTTTGATCAAGAGAAAGTGCATTTCTGCAGTACTTTCAAAGTGATGGTGGCTTTGTGTATTGCCATAATGTACATTGTTTAATGGAGGAATTAGGAATTCCAATCTATAATGCAACTGAATGGTGACTGTTCATCAGTAGGTCCAAGTGAAGCTTGAAGTGTGTCCTCCTCCACCATGGCAATTTATTTGGTGCAGCCCCAATTGGCCATTCAGTTTGTTTTCATGAAGAATATGAAAACATAAAGAGAGTCATTGATCTGTTGCAATATCACAAGCACAATTGAATCATCTGTGTTGTCCTTCAAATGGTCTGCTTCCTTCTTGATCAGCAGTGCAGGTACACCAAGTAACCCTGTTTTCTGTGTAGATGGGACAGCAGAGCTCGTGAGAAGCATTGGATGGAGTCAAATTGGCCTCCAAGACCTGATCTCCAACCTGGTGATCCAAACATTCTACATGAGCCACTTGTTGACAGAAAGAACATTATATTCCTACCTCTATACATAAAACTGGGTCTCATGAAGCAATTTGTTAACGCTTTGCCAACTGAAGGAGACTGTTTCAAGTATCTCATTTTGGCATTTCCTAGCCTATCATTTGAAAAGATAAAATACCTTAATATGTATGTTTGGTAGCAGAAGTTTACTACCTGTACACAATTTGACTTACAGTACCAATATATAGCCTTTATACGAATAAAATAACTAAATAAACAGTATATTCAGGGTTTTTTTTTCCTCCGTATGTACATTTTGTATGATTTTTGTAACAAAGGGAGGATATCCTGTACCTTAAAAAGTTGATGTGAGGTGGGAGAAGGTGGCTTTCTGGCTCCTAAAATCTGTTTGTAGTTTGGACTAATTGTAGACATAACTTCTTCGTGAGCAGCTGAACACTGGCAGGAGTCGAGCCTTGGCAATGCTGGATTAGAGAAAACCATCTAGGAGTGATCTGTTTGGTGAGGATAGCGGAAGAAAAAGGGACAAGATGAAATTTCTGACTGGAGTGGCTCCCTGAGCTGCGGTTGGAAGTACACAAAGACTTTTTAGTGACCACAGGCTTCCCTAGAAAGGAATCAGGAAGAGAGCAGATCTCTGCCTGCTGGCAGAGCCAGGAGAGGACCAGGTGGCATCTGGTGCTGAAAGAGAAGAAACAGGGTACTGCTGTGCATGTGAGAATGTGATTTTTTAAATATTTTTCTCTTATGTACTGCAGAGAGGGGAAGAAAGGTCAGGGGTGATAGGACATTCTTGAGGAGCGCAGGCGCAGAAGTGTGCTCGCCCACTCCCCAACCCTCCCCTTGGGTAGTGCAGATACGCACAAGGAGGTGCCATCACACACTAGCCCAGGCGCGTAACCAGGTCCCCAGCCGCGTGTCTGGGTGCCCCTTGGACACACCCCAACAGACATAAGATCAATGCCCCAATGCGCGCAGGGAGGGCCCACTGGGCACGCAGAAGACCATGCACAGAAACACCTGGCCAGCCCCAGTGGGTGCCAGGCCGGAGCACAGCCCACTTGCGCTGGCTCTGCTCGTGCCCACCCAGGAGGGTGCAGGAATGGCGGGGCGCCTGCAGCACCGGAACAGCAGGAGGTGGTGACTCACAGACGCTCACTTCCACCGTGCACAAGTGTCCAGGGCCACTGCCCCAAGGGGCAAGAGACTGACTCCTGGTGCGTGGTGCAGCAGGCCTGAGGCTAGCACTCAGGCCACTTTGCACGCGCATGTGTGCGCATGCACAAGCATCCCGGCCGGCTCCTAACAGATGCCAAACGAACACACTGGCCACCATGGGCGCGCAGGAATAACCCAGGCACACGACCAAGACTGCACACAGGCACACACCGCTGCTGCAAAGATCAGGAACCTCTGGCCTGCCTCATTAGACCAGCTGTACATCCAGAAAAAGAAGACAACACACAAAGGCTGAACTGAGTAAAAACTTTCCTTTTGTATATATATATATATTTTTTTAAATTTTTATTTCTATTTTAGTTTTTTTATTTGTATTTTATTTTACTTTTTAAATTTCTTATTTTTAATTTTTATTTTTACTTTTATTTAAAAAATAATTTTTAAAAACTATCTCTTTAATTTGTTTCATACCATCTCTCCAACTCATCCTTCCTCTTTAATGTTTGCATATTTGTTTGTTTTCTTTAGCCTTCGTTTCACACTAAATAAATAGACTATAACTACTATAAAAATCTAATACTATACAATTTCATTTTCTTATTATATTCTGCTTTCTTCCCTCTTTTTCTTTTATTATTATTAACATACAATGTAAATATTACCTACTGTTTTGCATAGTCTCAACACTACTTACTACTATTACTAATCAATCATCCCCTCTCAAAAATCATATTTTATCTCTTTAAAAACAATGCTTATTTATTCCTCCTATAGTATAAAAGCCCTATCCTCTCTACATTTATATTAATACTGGCTCATTTGCTGAAGATAGTAAGATAGAGGGTGGGGGGATATTTTTGAGGGTGTGGGTGTTCTGCCTAGGCTGTGTGTTTATGTTTTTAACAGCATCTCCACAAAAGAACTCAAGACAAAGTGGACAGGTTGACTCTCAATCAACTAGCCAGAGGGAAATCCCAACAAAGAGCATCGGAAATATAACCAGACAGCATAAACAAACAACATAAAGGGTAACCCAAGAACATCAGACTCAGGAGATCAAAGAGACTGCACCACTGAAAACCCCAATCTCCTCTAAAGAATCTCATACCACAAAGGTGGGAACTGAAAGCAGGCAAACCAAAAAACAAAAACAAACAAGAAGAATCCAACATGGTAAGATGCAGAAAAAACCTCTTGATGAAAAGAAAAGAGGAATCCCCAGAAAGAGAGGTAGATGGACTAGACATAGCCCAAATGTCAGACATGGAATTCAAAACAATGATGGTGAAGAAGCTCAATATACTTGACAACCTCAAAAACAACTATGAAAACCTCCAAGGAAGTTACCAACAGCTTCAAGAAAATTACAGGGAACTTATGGAGAACTACACCAGCATAAAAATGGACATAGACACTATTAACAAGAACCAGGAAGAAATGAAGAATACAATCTCTGAATTGAAAACACAGTAGAATCAATCAAAAACAGGCTAAACAAAGCAGAAGATCAGATCAGTGAGTTAAAGGACAATGTAGGAAAAAATTCTCAGACAATACAACAAAATGAAAAAAATTGACAAAGTATGAAGAAATTGTAAGGGAATTACAGGATTGCAAGAGGAGAAATAATTTTTTTCTGAATCACCAGAATAAAAGAAAAAGAAGAAGAACGAGGAATAGAAAAGCTGATAGAGAAATAACGACAGAAAATGTTACCAACCTGATGAGAGAAAAATTTATGCAATTGCAGGAAGCACAGAGAGTCCCAATGAAGAAGAACCCAAAAAAACCCACTGCAAGGCACATCATAATTAAAATGGCAACATTCAGAGACAAAGAGAGGATCCTAAAAGCAGCAAGAGAAAAACAGCAAATAATATACAAGGGAGCTCCGATAGGCTACCGACTGATTTCTCAACAGAAACACTACAAGCCAGAAGGGAATGGTCAAAAATATTTCAAGCAATGAAAAACAAAGGCCTACAACCAAGAATACTCTACCCAGCAAGGCTCTCTTTCATATTGGAAGGTGAAATAAGGAGTTTCCCAAACAAAGGATGACTAAAAGAATACACCTCCACAAAACCAGTATTGCAAGAGATGCTAAAGGGACTGTTTTAAGAAAAAGAAGAAAAAAAGAGGTGAGGAACACAGGTACAAAGGGAAATGAATAAATACATGTCAATAATAACCTTAAATGTAAATGGATTAAATGCTCCAATTAAAAGGCATAAGGTAACGGAATGGATAAGAAAACAGGACCCACATATTTGCTGTCTACAAGAAACACACCTCAAAACAAAAGATTTACACAGACTGAAAGTAAAGGGATATAAAAAGTATTCCAAGCAAATGGACATGAAAAAAAAGATGGGGTAGCAGTCCTCATATCAGACAAAACAGATTTCAAAGCAAGAACAATAAATAGAGACAAAGAAGGACATTTCATAATACTTAAGGGAACAATCCATCAAGAAGATATAACACTGATAAACATAAATGCACCCAATATAGGAGCACCCGAATACATAAAGCAAATACTAGAACCAGAAGAAGGATATTAACAGCAACACACTCATAGTAGGGGACTTTAACACTTCATTATCAACAATAGACAGATCTTCGAAGCAAAGAAACACCAAGGATATACAGGCACTAAACAACACACTAAACCACATGGACTTAACTGATATATATAGAACTTTACACCCCAAAGAAACAAAATATACATTCTTTTCAAATGCACATGGGACATTTTCAAAGATAGACCACATGATAGGACAAAAAACAAGCCTCAACAAATTCAAGAAAATTGAAATCATATCAAGCATCTTTTCAGACCACGATGCCTTGAAAATAGAAATCAACCTCAAAGAAAAAAATCAAAGACACCCAACCTCATGGAGAATGAATAACATGCAATTAAATAATGAATGGGTTAACAATGACATCAAAGAAGAAATCAAGAAATTTTTGGAAACTAATGATAATGAACACACAACAGCCCAAAACCTATGGGACACAGCAAAAACAGTCCTAAGAGGGAAGTTTATAGCAATACAGGCATATCTGAAAAGGGTAGAAGAATATCAAATAAAAAATCTAACCCTAAATCTACAAGAACTAGAACAACAACAATAAACAAAACCTAGGACAATAAGAAGGAAGGAAATCATCAAGATCAGAGCGGAATTAAATGACATAGAGACCAAACAAACAATTCATGATATCAATGAAAATAGAAGCTGGTTCTTTGAAAAAATAAACAAAATCGACAAGCTTTTAGCCAGGCTCATCAAGAAAAATAGAGAGAAGTCAAAATAAACAAAATCAGAACCAAAAAAGGAGAAATCACGACTGATACCACAGAAATACAAAGGATTGTAAGAAATTACTACAAACAACTGTATGGCATGAAATTTGACAACCTAAAAGAAATGGGCAAATTTCTAGAACCATATAACCTTCCAAAACTGAATGAAGAAGAAGTAGAAGGTCTCAACAGACCAATAACAAAGAAGGAAATTGAAACAGTAATCAAAAATCTCCTGGCACACAAAAACCCTACACCGGATGGCTTCATAGGCAAATTTTACAAAATATTTATGGAAGAACTAACTCCTACACTTCTCAAACTATTCCAAAAAATCCAAGAAGAGGGAAAACTCCCAAACTATTTCTATGAAGCCAGTATTATCCTAATTCCAAAACCAGGTCAAGAAACAACAAAGAAAGAAAACTACAGGCCAATATCACTGATGAACATAGATACTAAAATCCTCAACAAAATATTGGCTAACCGGATCCAGCAATACATCAAAAAGATCATACACCATGATCAAGTGGCATTCATTCCAGGGATGCAAGGATAGTTTAATATTCACATATCAATAAATATAATACATCACCTAAACAAAATGAAAGACAAAAATCACATGATCATATCAATAGATGCAGAAAAAGCATTTGATAAAGTACAACACCCATTTATGATGAAAACACACAGCAAAATGGGAATAGTGGGAGCATACCTTAACATAATTAAGGCTATATATGAGAAGCCTGAAGCCAACATCATACTCAATGGACAAAAACTAAAAGCATTCCCCTTGAAATCAGGAACAAGACAAGGATGTCCACTCTCTACACTCCTATCCAACACAGTGGTGGAAGTCCTAGCCACAGCAATCAAACAAGAAAAAGAAATAAAAGGCATCTAAATTGGGAAAGAAGAAGTCAAGCTATCATTATATGCAGTTGACATGATAGTATATATATAGAAAACCCTATAGACTCCACTAACAGAGTACTCGATATAATAAGTGAACTTGCAAAATAGCAGGATACAAAATAAATATACAGAAATCTAAGGCATTTCTGTACACCAACAATAAAATATCAGAGACAGAGACAAGAAAGAAATGTCTTTTACTATATCAACAAGAAAAATAAAGTCCCTAGGAGTAAACTTAACCAAAGAGATAAAAGACCTGTACTCTGAAAATTACATAACATTGAAGAAAGAAATTAAGGAAGATACAAATAAATGAAAGCAACTATTATGTTCTTGGATGGGAAAAATCAACAACATTATAGTGGCCATACTACCCAAAGCAATTTACAAATTCAATGCAATCCCTATTAAAATATCAATGACATACTTCACAGACCTAGAACAAATACTGCAAAATTTCATATGGAACCAAAAAGACCCCGAATAGCAAAAGCAATCTTGAAACAGAAAAACACAGCAGGAGGAATCACGATACCAGACATCAAACAATACTACAAAGCCACTGTAATCAAAACAATCTGGTACTGGCATAAGAACAGACATATAGATCAATGGAACAGAATAGAGAGTCCAGAAATAAATCCAGGAATATACAGTGAACTAATATTTTATAAAGAAGGAAGGAACATAAAATGGAGTGAGATGAGCCTCTTTAATAAATGGTGCTGGGAGAACTGGACAGGGACATGCAAAAAAAATGAAATTAGACCACCAACTTACACCACACACGAGAATAAACTCAAGATGGATCAAAGACTTAAATGTAAGCCATGACACCGTAAAAGTCCTGGAAGAAAACATAGGCAGGAAAATTTCAGATATCCCATGTAACAATATTTTCATGGATACATCTCCTAAGGCTAGAGAAATAAAGGAACAAATAAACAAATGGGATTACATCAAACTAAAGAGTTTCTGCTCAGCAAAAGAAAACATCAGCAAGATGAAAAAGAAACCAACCATATGGGAAAACATATTTGCCAATGATATCTCAGACAGGGGACTGATCTCCAAAATATATAAAGAGCTTACACGACTCAACATCAAGAAAACAGACAACCCAATTAAAAATTAGGTCAAGGACCTGAACAAATACTTCTCCAAAGAGGACATACGGAAGGTCCATAGACACATGAAAAAATGCTCAACATCACTAGCCATCAGAGAGATGCAAGTAAAAACCACAATGAGATACCACTTCACACCAGTCAGAATGGCCATCATCAGCAAATCAACAAACAACAAGTGCTGGCAAGGATGTGGAAAATGGGAAAACTACTGCACTGTTGGTGGGAATGCAGACTGGTGCAACCACTGTGGAAAACAGTATGGAATTACCTCAAAAAACTAAAAGTGGAACTGCCTTTTGAACCAGTGATTCCACTGCTAGGATTATACCTGAAAAATCCTAAAACCCTAATTCAAAAGAACTTATGCACCCCTATGTCCATAGCAGCATTGTTTACAATAGCTAAGTGCTGGAAACAGCCTAAGTGCCCATCTGTAGATGAGTGGATCAAAAAACTGTGGTACATTTACACAATGGAATACTATGCAGCAGAGAGAAAGAAGAAACTCCTGCCATTTGCGACAACATGGATGGAACTAGAGAGAATTATGCTTAGTGAAATAAGCCAGGCAAAGAAAGAAAAATACCATATGATATCACCTAATACAGGAAACTAAGGAACAACATAAATAAACGAACTAAATAGGACAAGAAGCAGAATAACAGTCAATAGGGGCAAGTGGGAGGGAGAGAAGGGAAATAAGAAAGTTGGAAGGGTTTAGTCAAGGAACGTGTAGAAATGACTCATGGACATGATTGTTGGAGAAGGGGTGGTCTGGGGGGGAAACACTGGGGGGAAAACGGGACAACTATAATTGAAAAACCAAAAAATAAAATTAAAAAAAATAAGTAAATATAGAACACTCAATAAAAATGTAAACAAACCAAAAATAGTTGACGTGATATAGAAAAACTGGGGTCATATTTGGATTCAGATCCCAAAAGTTAGTCAAAAACAAGTGTCAGATCTAACTCAACAAAAATTGTGTTCCTCAGTGTTATCAAAGAATTAAAATGAGTTTAATTATATTGAAGTCCAGATGAGGCATTATTTATTGTTTAATGTTCAAAAGTCAATTAGTGTTATTTAATCAATCTTTGCTATTTCAGGTGCTCTGGTGAGTTAAAAAAGGAGCATTATTTCTCATTGGGTCAGGCTCAGACACAGAAAGGATAGAATTTGCTTCTGTTTGCCCTGACTTTGCTCTTTTAAGTTGACCTGGCCTACCATTATTACCACGTGGCTAGATGCAGATAAAAATGAGACTTATGTGCTTCATTCCCAACTTGCTTCTAGCTCCCAGCCTTCCCAGACTCTCATTTGGCCCATGAACCCTTGTTATGCTTTCAGCTTTCAGATCAAATGCCTAAAATGGGTTTTCTGGCTGTTAATCTTCCATTCTTTGAGGGAGAGTTCACATTAGCTTTCATTTGGATCCACTTATGAGTGACCACTATACATACTTATAAACAGTCTTCATCTCTCAGACCTTACCTGATCCAGTCTCCTACAAGTTGGGAATCAGATCTACTGACCTCATTCCTAATACACATTAGAAGTTTATACTTTTGTTCAGGGTGCTTAACAGTAAGAATACAACAAAAATAATGTTGTGATCATGAATTCAGAAGACTAGAAATTTTGAAGAGAAGGAGAGAAAAAAAAAGGTAAAGTCTTCTCTACATGAATTGGTCAACACTAAGAAGTCTTAATAGAAGAGGCTTAGACTGATGCAGATGATTTGTCAGATACCATTGCTATACAATCAAAGAAATATTTGAGGTTCTATAAAGCTAAATTATTGTAGGGGAAATGGAATAAATTCTCTTGGGCATTATCTTTGGATTGTGAGAGGGAGAGGGAGGAGGTATAAATGATGGACAGTTTCCTAGCTTTCCAGTGGAAGTAAGAAATAGTGCACAGAAACTGCTGAGATTCCAAACTGCTAAGCACCTTCATAAAGACATTCACATGAAATCTGTTTGAGATTTTTTTTCACACAAACAATAATTTGCCAAGTCCACTTGGCTCCATCCCTTACTTGGCACTATTTTAACACTTTCTGTCCTTGAACAGAGCTTCCCTGAGTTTTCTGAGGCTTTCTTCTACAGATGCCTTAAGGACTGCTTTATTTTGGCCCCTTATCTCAGACATTCCTCAGCATTTCATCTCTTTTAACAAGACTGTTTAGGTCAGAAAGCTATTTATTTTACAATTAAACATGTTCAAATAGGTGGTTATAAATCCACCTTCACCAAATAACAGAACTGTAATTTCTCTATACACCTCTGGCAGTGTGGCTAGGTATACTCTCTGTTCCCTGCATCCTTTGCACTACTTTAATATTCTGCTCTGAGAGAATTGGATTGACATATATTTCCTGTGTGAGGGAGTCAGTAACCCTTGAGTTTCTGGAGCTCTTGAGGAAGTCACATTGTCACTTTTTTTGGTCTAAATTGTTCCAATACACCAGACGTTAACTTAGGACATTGACCTATAGTGGATTTTCCTCTGGAATTTTTGCAAATACAAGTATAGTTTACCCAGCTTATTAGTTCCCTACAGTTGCAAACAAACTACCACAAACTTGGTGGTTCAAAAAACAGAAATACTGTCTCACAGTTGTGGAGACCACAAATTCAAAATCAAGGGGTCAGAAGCCAAGGCCTCATTTCCTCTGACAGCTCTGGAGAGAAACCTTCCTGCCTCTTCCAGCTGTTGGTGGCTGTTGGCATTCTTTGGCTTCCAGTCTTTGACTATGTGCCTCCCGCTCTCCATGTGTTTGTTCTTGCCTTCTGTCTTTGATAAAGACACTGTCGTTGAATTTAGAACCCACACAGGTAATCCAGGATGAGCTCATCTCAAGATATTGGACATAACAATATCTGCAAATATCACTTTTCCAAACAAGATAACATGTACAGTGCCTGGGTATTAAGACATGAACATATTACTTTGGGGGCTACCATTCAATCCACTACACCCCACATTTGATAAAAATTTTCTACAGACAACTGATGCCCTCATATGTTCACAGTGGTTTTCAAATGCCCATTTAAAACACAATGCAAGTCTAGCACTGGCTCTCCAAAATTTGCTCTGCATACTCATGAATAAAGGTGTGTGTAATTTCTTCAGGTAAAAGCAGCTAGAAATGATGATGATTCCAAAAGTGTGATATGTAGAAAGAGGTATCTGAAGAAAGCAACAGAGTATCCCTGGTGAATCCAGCTATTTTCAAGGTTTTGGTGAAGGCTAAGTCTTCTCCACAGCCATGTTACTTCATCCCAAGTCCCAAGTCAATATTCAGATGTCTCTTCCTTCCTATCACTTCCTCCACTATTTATTTTGAGTTCAAAATGTAACTCTGCAACACTTCTTGGTAATCATTAGAACGATTAGGTTAAAAATCAGTATTACTGTAGCATATTTGAACAAAATAGATCTTAGTTAGAAAGTCCCATATTTCAGCCTCTGCTGATTGTAGTGTTGCATGTTGGTCTTCTAGAACTGAAGCCTACATGTACAGTTCCTCTACTTCTTACACATCTGGATAGCTGACTCTGAGAAAATGGAGGACAATCTGTTCATCCAACAAATCTATATGAAAGAGTTCATTTGTTAAGCATTTACTATATAATGGGGAGGATTAAAAGATGAATTAAATAACACTGAGTCCTGAATAAAGACATAAAAAGTGCTTTCCCATGTATGATTTCATTTGATGCTCAAAGAAAACATTTCACATATGAAGCTGGAGCAAAGGGCAAGGGTCTAATATGCCACAACTAGAGGCAGAACTGGACTTGACCTGAAAAATGCCTCACTCCCTAGCCCTTTCCTGTGCCATGCAAACAATACCTTCAAGATGAATATCTGGTAAGAAGTTTATCAGTCAGGGTCTCAGTAGAAAATACAGCTCAATCTGGGTGGTACATATGAAAAGTCTTTAATTAAAGGACTACATATGGAGGTGTGCATATGTTACAGGAATAAACAAGGGCTACTAAGGCACCCAGACAGTAGTAACAATTGTAATCCATTACTAGCTCTGTGGCTGAAGGAGCAAGGGGAGAAAAGAGTGTAACTGGAGCCTGATGAGAGCTGAGGAGTAGAAGAACGGTCTTTTGGCAGAAGCTGCATTCTAGGAGGAAGGTAGCTCGTGCAGAGATGCAGTGCAAGAACAGGAAGGGAGAGAGAAGGGCCATCATCTCCAACCTTGATCTGCCTGGTTGTGCCTCTCATGGGCTGAAATCAAATGGAAACTGACAGATAAGGGAAGCAATGGACCAAGTCTTCGAGGATCAGCATCCATGAGCATGGAACAGGGTATATAGAAAGGCAGAGAATGCCCCTGGGTGGAGTGTGGGTGGTGCAAACAGAGAACCAGCCCAGAAAGATAAAACATGTACATACATAACAGATTCCAGAGGAGGGACAGAACACCCAGCTTACAGGTGAGTAGATGGGTTAGTGTGAGCCTAAATATCAGGAAAGGCTTCATGTATTGAGAAGTGTTCTCGCTAGATCTTGAAGAAAAGGTAGGCTCTAGAAATAGAGATTTAAAAAATGGTATTTTCGACAGAATGAACAATATTGCAAAAGCACATAGATACATGGTATGTGTGGGTAGGGAATGCATGTGTGGAGAAGAAATAATTGTTCCCTTTGGCATATGAATGTAGGAAGGGAAGAATAAGGCTCGAAGGTAAATTGAGCTCCAGCAGTGAGTGAGTAGCCTGAAATACTCTGTGAAGGAGTGACTTTTATTCTGGGAATAGTAGCACACCAGGAGCACTTCATTCAGGGGGAAGTGTTTACAGAAATTTACTCTGTAGAGCAGAGTGGAGATCATATGGAGGGAGGGAGAAGAGTGTTGTTTTATGGATGAAGTGAGGGGAGAAAGCCATTGTCCTTTTGCTTGAACTGAAACAAGATAGGTCATTGCAGGAAGATCTTCACCAATTTCTTTTTCCCTTTCCCTTTCTTTCCTAGACTGTATAAAAAACAAAACAAAACAAAAGAACAGTTCAGGCTCAGTTAAAAATTCAGTCAACTAGTCATTTAATTTAGTGTACTGGTGTCAAAATTTAAGTAACATCATTGAAAAAGCAGTAAATTCAATGAGAAACCTAGTCATAGTAATAGCCATCATAATATCACAGCCAAAATTCCTGAGAGCTGTCTGGTTCCACTACAATGAGAGGTTGGGAGGTGGCTAGAATTAGCTTCTCTTGGACTAAGTTTTATTTATTTGTCTGTTGTCTTCTCTTTTTCAGTAGCCACTGGTCTAATTTTTTTGGTAGCAACTTATTTCTCCAAGGCTAAGAGAACAAATCCTTTCTTCAGCTATTGTTTGTTTTGTCCTAATAAAAATTTGGAATTTGTAACTTTTATACAGCCATGTGGTCCAGATTCCAAGAATCCAGGCTCACCAGATACTTCTCAAGTCCAAACTTTTCTCAATCTGGTTTTAGTTGCTGCAAGTACTAGAGAACTGGCGACAGAGGGAAGTGGGGTAGAGGGTAGAAAGGCTAAAATGTGGCAAGTCCTACAATGTTGTCAGAAAGATACTTATGAGTGAAGAATTATTGGGAAGCCACAGACTCCTCATAAATGTACATGCTCACAGAGTAGTTTGGTGACTTTAGAAAAGTTTGTCAGGCTTGAAATACTATACATTGTCATTAACCCATTTATTACTTGTAAAAATATAGTCACAAAGGAATTATTAGTGCATCCATTTATAGAGGAGAAGTAGAAAACAGAAGTAGCTTATAACCCATTTTTGTTTCAATTATCTATTTTTGAGATAATCATAGCTGTTTGGTGTAAAACATGTAGATAACTCAGTTTTTGCTCCCCCTTGGCAGTAATTCATCACACACACACACATCAGTCGGCAGCCGTCCGTCTCGAGAGACGATGGTGTAGCTTCTTAAGAGTCTATCTGCACCGCCAAGAATGGCTGTGCAGTCCGACTCGGGAGTGACATGGTATCTGTCTCCTCCCGTGTTGAATCGACATCATGCGATGACGCTGAAGCTACAGAGCCTGGGCAGGGTAATATGGAGGGTCTGCTGTTGCCCATGCAGCAGACCCCCCCTCTCTTCGCAGCTGAAGGGTCCAAGGGAAAGACGGAGTCGATACAGCTTGGCTTCAGGTGCGCCGCAGGAGTTGCCGGTGTTGACTACAACGTCAAACCGCCTTAGGGACTCCGGCTCCGGATTTTCTGTCGGGGTTTACTCCCTTAGCCTTTCCCCTGAAGAGGTATGCCGCAAGGCAGCGGAGGTTTTTTGGAGTCAGAGTTTTCCTTCTCTGATATACCCTGACTGGAAGATCGAACCAGCGACACTTAGCTCGCAGGCCGACGCTCAATCCACTGAGCTAAACCAGCCAGGGCCGAACACACACATATATAAAAGCAATACATAATATTTGGGACCATACAAGAAACTGATTTGTTTTTCCTTGAGCTCATTTAGGGCATCATGTTGAAAAGAGCATGGAGTCTGCATCTAACCTGACTTGAGTACTCACTACTTGTGTGCTCCAAAACCAGCTGCTTAATCTTTCTGAGCCACAGATTCCTCACATGTAAAATGAGCAAGATTATGCTCACACCACATTAAGAAGTTCAAATAAAAAAGTCTGTTGTCATCGTTCTTAAAAATTTGTAGCACTCATATAAATTTGAGTTTGTTGTTATTGCTATATGTATATTGTTATTGCTATAGATATATTGGGTATAAAACTATTTCAATTTATCTGATAGAAATGGTGATATTTGGGTTGAGAAGTCTACTAGCTAGCTTTCTGTACTTTGGACTTCAGTATTTAGACATGTGGAAAATTATAATACATAATTCAATTATTCAAAAATTACCCAATTTCCTGGTTAAGTGCTGTGGGATACATGGACATGAGTAAACACAGTCCTTGTGCTCCTGGGGCTTATAGCAGAGTGAGAAGATGATAGGTGATTGATAGACAGGCAGATAGATAGGTGATAGATAGGTAGATGTACAAGTAGATATACAATGGAAACACTTTCCCTTAGATCTTCAATTTTCAACCGGTGTGCTGCAAAAATTTTTTAAACATGCAATACCTGAGTATTTAGTCAGGGGCACTGATCTCTTTTCCCTTAGATTGTCAAATAAAAAATGACAACAGCCAACACAACAATAGTCACCCATTGTGAATGCTCTGTCTTGAACCATAAATATATAGGTCATATAATAGAGTTGCATCTTGTTGGTCACATTGCATAATAAGTTTATATCTGCTTGGTTAATTCTTGGTACCAAGAAATTCTTATATACAAATATAGGCACCTGATTTTGAAAAGTCACTTTGGAGGAAAAGGGTAGGTAATTACTATTATTATTATTATTATTATTACTTTGTAAATCAATCAAAATTATACCTATTTTTGTTAGATTAGCAAAAATATATATTTTGGTGTGCTACAGAATTTAGTAATTAGTGATGTGCCATGAGATGAGAAAGGTTGAAAATCGCTGCCTTAGATTGATTTTGCTGAGGAGTGGCCTTTACAAATAAAACTCCTTTTCGTTCATTTTGATCCAATAGACATGGTTGTGAGATTGGTGAGAGGTTTGATTTATCGATAGCCATGCTTGACTAAATACTTGCTACATAATTTTTTTAATGGGAATTTGGCACAGAGTTCTAAAAACTTTACTGAATGTAGATAAAAGGTTACTCCATAGCCATGGATAGGATTTTTCCTCTTTTGTGTTGTGGTTAGTGAGGACAGGATCATTAAATCTTTGCAGTAAATATGAAAGTAATTTAAAAGACCAGAGAGTTTCTTATGAGATTTTCCTTATGAATTTCTGCTGGGATGCTTTAAAAAAGTGACAACAACAAAAAGGTTAATTCTTACTTTTTATGTAGTAATGCCATTTGTCAGTAGATACCTTAAGTCAGTTTCTGAAAACCCATTAAAAGAAACAAACTCCAATAGAATTAAGATTGGTTGAAACACCAAGGATAAAAGAATCTTTATTTGTTAAAACATCACTAGATATTTTTATGGCAAAAAAAAAAAATCAATCAGACAAGAAAAGATTTAGATTTCTACACTTCAGTTAAAACCTAGCATTTAACTCCACCTGGAGAAGAGAAGGCTTATGAGGATGTTGAGCTATCACTAATGAGACATTGTGTATAAAATATGATTTTAGTTTTCAGATGAAGTTTCAGTGAATTTTCTCCCATTTGTGCTAACAAGCATGGTGAATGCTGAGAAAAAAATCAAAACATTAGTCTTTCAATTGGAGGTATTTGGGATGTTTTTTTCTAAATGGAATAATATTAACTCTGGGAATTTGGAATACTCCAAAATAAAATTAAACATTTAATTAAAAAAAGAGAGAAAAAAATATGAGGAAATTTTTTAATAAATTTAACCATTTGTTTCATACAGGAACTATTAAAACTGCAATGGTGATTTCTAGAGAAAGAACAAAGCTGGGAGTAGAGTGAGTAAGTGAAAAAGATGGTGAATAAATGCACAGACAAAAATATAGCTACTTATAAATACATATGTGTGTCTTTTCCCCTCCCCCTCCATGAATAAATCAGGGCTTACCCTCATAGTGAAGAACATTGAAGAAAATTACACAACATATTATCACTGAGCAGAATATGAGATCATCAAAAGTTTTTTAGCTATGAAATTATTTTATTATTCAACTTCTATTTGAAATATTGAAATAGTTTAATATACAATTTATTTAGTTTTTATTTTTAAATTACATTTTACATTCAACATTATTTTTTATTAGTTTCAGGAGTACAGTATAGTGGTTAGAAAATCACAAAGTGTTTCCTTTGATACTTCTAGTATCCAGCTGGAAACATATAGTTATTAAAATATTATTGACTGTATTTCCTATAATGTATTTTACATCCCCATGACTATTTTGGAACTACCAATCTGTACTCCTCAGTCCCCTCACCTTCTTCCCCCAGTCCTCCAACCGCCCCGCAACCATCACTCTCTTCTCTGTATCTATGTCTGTTTCTGTTTTGTTTATTTATTTATTTTGTTCTTTAGGGTCTACATATAAGTGAAATCATATGGCATTTGTCTTCCTCTGTCAGACTTATATCATGTAGCATAATACCCTCTAGATCCAACCATGCTGTTGCAAATGGTAAGATTTCACTCTTTTTATGGCTGAGTAATATTGCATTGTATATATGTACACTGCTTTTTATCTGGTCGGCTATCAAAGGGCACTTGGGTTGTTCCCATATCTTGGCTACTGTAAATAATGCTGCAATGAACATAGAGAATATAGAAGTATATAAATATTCTTTTACATTATTGTTTTGGGTTTCTTTGACTACATACCTAGAAGAGGAATTACTGGATCATAGGGCAGTTCCATCTTCAATTTTTCCAGGAACCTCCATAATATTTTCTATAATAGTTGCACAAATTTGCATTCCCACCAACAATGCACTAGGGTCCATTTTCTCCACTTTTTCACCAACATTTGTTGTTTGTTGATTTATTGATGATAGCCATTCTGACAGTTGTGAGCTGCTATCTTTTTGTAACTTTAATTTGTGTTTCTTTGTTGATGAATGATGTTGAGCATGTTTTCATATGTCTAATGGCCATGGTATGTCCTCTTTGGAAAAGTTTCTGTTCAAGTCCTTTGCCTATTTTTTAAATGGATTGTATTTTGTTTGTTTGTTTATTTGTTTGTTTTGGTGTTGAGCTGTATGAGTTCTTTATAAATATTGGATATTAACCCTTTATTAGATGTATCATTGGCAATTATCTTCTCTCATTTAGCAAGATCTCTTCTCATTTTGTTGATGGCTTCTTTAGCTGGACAAAACCTTTTTATTTTGATATAGCACTATTTTTTATCTACTTTTCTTTTGTTTCCCTTGCTCAAAAAAATATATCAGAAAAAATATTGCTAAGAAAAATGTTCTAGATTTTACTGCCTATGTTTTCTTCAAAAAGTTTTATGGTTTTAAGTCTTACACTTAAGTCTTTAATCAAATCTGTGTTTATTCTTGTACATGGTGCAAAAAGGTGGTCTAATTTCATTTTTTGTATGTATCTGTCCAATTTTCCCAATACCATATATTGAATAGGTTGTCTTTACTCCACAGTATGTTTTTACCTCTTTTGTCATATATTATTGACCATATAAGCGTGGGTCTATTTCTGAGCTATTTAACCTGTTCCATTGATCTATACATCTGTTTTTTTTGCCAGTACCTATTTAGGATCTTTCTGGTTCCATATAAATTTTTAAATTATTTGTTCTAGTTCTAAGAAATATGCCATTGGTATTTTGATAAGAATTGTGTTAAATCTATAGATTGCTTTGGGTGGTATGAATATTAACAATGTATAGCACAGTGTGTTTCCATTTATTTGCATTTCCTTCAATTTTTATTTTAGTATCATAATTTTTTGAGTACAGGTCTTTTATATCTTTGTTTAAATTTATTCCTAGATATTTTTTTCTGATGTATTATAAATGGGATTTTTTTTTAGTTTCCTTTTCTAATAGTTCATTATTGATGTATAAAAGTGCAACCAATTTCTGAATAATTATTTTGTATCTTGCTACTTTACTGAATTTATTTGTCAGTTCTAGTAGTTTTTTGGTGGAATCTTTAGGGCTCTCTCTATACAATATCATGTCATATGCAAATAAAGACAGTTTTACTTCTTCCTTTCCAGTTTGGATTTTTAATTTTTTTCTTCATGTCTGGTTGCTGTGACTAAGACTTCCAGTACTATGTTGAATAAGAGTGGTAAAGTGGACACCCTTGTCTTGTTCCTGATCTTAAAAGAAATGCTTTTGATATTCCCCCCTCAGTATATGTTAGCTGTGGGTTTATCATATATAGCCTTTATTATGTGGAGCTATGTTCCCTCTATTCTTATTTTGTTAAAAGTTTTTATCATAAATGGGTGCTGGATTTTGTCAATTGCTTTTTCTGCATTTATTAATATACTCATTGGTTTTTGCCCTTCATTTTATTTATGTGATGTATCATGTTTATTGATTTGTGCATATTGTACCAATCTTGTATTCCAGGAATAAATTCCACTTGATCGTGATAGATGACTTTTTTAATGGATTGCTGGATTAAGTTAGCTAATATTTTGTTGAGGTTTTTGTGGTATGTTTGTCAAGGATATTGGACTATATTTTTCTTTCTTGGTAGTGTATTTATCTGATTTTGGAATTAGGATAATGCTGGCCTCGTAAAATGAGCTTGGAAGTCTTTCCTCCTCTTAAATTTTTGAAGTATTTTGAGAAGGATAGGTGTGTGTTAGGTCTTCTTTGAATGTTCAGCAAAATTGACCTGTGAAGCTATCCAATACACAACTTTTGTTTATTGGAAGTGTTTTGATTACTCTTTCAATTTCATTAGTTATAATTAGTTTGTTCAGATTTTCTGGTTCTTCTTGATTCAGTATTGAGAGGTTTTGTGTTTCTAGGAATTTATCCATTTCTTTGAGATGCCCAATTCGTTGGTATATAGTTGCTCATTATATTTTCTTATAGCCCTTTGTAATTCTGTGGTGTCAATTGTTACTTCTCCTTTTTCATTTCTGATTCTATTTATTTACACACTTTCTTTTTTTCTTTGAGTCTGGTTAAAGGTTTATCAATCTTGTTTATTTTTTTCAGAGAACCAGCTATTGGGTTCATTGAACTTTTGTATTTTGTTTTATAATCTATTTCATTTATTTCTGCTCTGATCTTTATTTCCTTTCTTCTACTCACTTTGGGCTTTATTTGTTGTTTATTTTTTCTAGTTCCTTTAAATGTAAGGTTAGACTGTTTATTTCAGATATTTCTTATTTCTTGAGGTAGGCCTGTAGTGTTATGAATTCCCTCTTAGAACTGCTTTTGCAGTGTTCCTTAGATTTTGGGTCGGTATGTTCTCATTTTCATTTGTTTCAAGGTATCTTGTTCTCTTCCTTGATTTCATTGTTAAACTATTCATTGTTTAATCAAATGTTAATTATCCTCCATGTGTTTGTATTATTTTGAGTTTATTCCTTGTGATAGATTTCTAGTTTTATACCATTATGGTCAGAGAAGATTTTTAATATGATTTCAATCTTCTTAAATTTATTGAAACTTGTTATGTGTCCTAACATGTGCACTTGAAAAGAATATATATTCTGCCACTTTGAGATGAATGCTCTGAAAATGTCAGTTAAATTCATCTGTACTAGTGTGTCATTTAAAGCCACTATTTCCCTGTTGCTTTTCTATCTGGAAGATCTATCCATTGACACCAACAGAATGTCAAAATCCATCAAAATTTTACTTGTATTTAAGTGCTCCTATTTGTATATATAAATGTTTACAAAAGTTATATCCTCTTGTTGGATTGATACCTTTGTTATTATGTAGTGTCCTTATTTGTCTCTTATTTTGTGTAAGTTATGTGAGCCCTCATGTTGTAGTTGAGTCTTGATTACTGTTAACCTGCCTGTGCATGAGGTCAACTCTCAGGCTGGCGGACTGTGAGAATCAACCCCAATCATGTATAAGCTGCTTTACAGGTGCTAAGCCCACAAAGAAGAATTTGCCCCAGCAGGGTCTGGTGCCTACTGAGATCTCCTTTTGGATATTCTGTTTGTGGAGCTAATTGGGTCCTGCTCTGATATTGTCTGAAGCCTGCCACTGAGTGTGTTGGTTCTGGGGCTTCTTAGGACAGATGCTGGTGCAGGCCAATGTCAGATGTTGCCTATGACTGGCTCTGGCCTACCTTTTTTCAAAGTGATCCTCAGTTTGTGGCTGCCTTCGTGGACTTTGGTGTGCATGAGAAGGGCCAAGCTGTGCATCGAGGCTGGCTTCCATTAGCATTGAGACTGGGGGCAGGTCAGCAAAAGATCCAAAGCATTCCTAGATCTGCTTCTGCCTGCCTCTGCCTACTGGCTGCCCACTGTCACTGGAAGAGCCTCTGGTGGTACTCAAGTTTCATGAGGTAGGTTCTCAGTGAGTCACCAGGTAGGGATGAGTGGTGTTCACCAGACTAATACAGATTTAAATTTGATGTGAGTACTGGATCTGAGGCCACTGAGCAATAGTCCCAACATATACACCCTGGGTGCCCACAAACCTTTTTGGTGGGGTAGGGGTCTCAGGGCGTTGTCAGGGTAAGTCCATCAAAGTTCATTAGGACCAAACAGACTAAGATTTGGCCATGTGAAGGGAGGGGTAACACAGCAATGGTGGCGGAGATCAGGTGTTCATGTGAAGAAAAAATAATCCCTACCATAGAGCCACATAACCATCTCTTTCATATTTTGCCTGGAACTCCTCAAGAGCCTGGGCTCCAAAGGGTGGGGCCACTGGGAGTTTGGAGGGTGAGGCTAGAAAATATCTTGTGGGGTGGTGGAGGTAGGCAGGCTGGTGGGTGAGGGAGGGAGTGGCCCTCACCTCAGAGCTACACAACTCAATCTCTGATACCCTCTGAGTTGTCTGGACCTCTATACCATAAGCCTGGGCAGCTGACTCACCTGCAGGACAAGAGTTGGCAGAGCAGGTGACAGGAAGCCAGTGAGTTGGGCTATTGCATTTCCCCAGGTTAATGCTGTATGAAGGGTAGTATTCAGCCCAGGAAAATTGGCATCTGAGGGTAGTGTAGGAAGGGGTATCAGCACAAGGACATTGTCAGCTGTGCCTTCAGGTCTCTCTCAGGAGTCACACAGCCCAGTCTTTCCTCACATGACTCTAATCCACTCCAAGAATAAGGTGAGTGGTTACAAACAAGATTTTGTGCGCTGGTCCTTTAAGATGGCACCTGGGTTTCTAGTAGATTCCTGTTTCTCCCTGACAGACAGAATTCCCACTAATTTTCACAGCCAGATATTAAATGGGTTCCTCTTTCCAGCTCCAGTGCTGTGAGTTGGGAAGCCTGACATAAGGTTGAGACCCCGCACTCCTAACAGGGGACCTGTGCAGCTGAGATATCCCACTGGAATCTCAGCTATCTCCCATGGGTGCAGGGCTAACCCTTTTCATTTCTGCACCTTTCTTACCAGTTTCAGTGTGGCTTCTTCTGTAAATTTTTGGTTATAAGACTTCTGTTCAGGTAGTCTTCTATTGGTTATTCAGGTTAGCTGTAATTCAGTTTGGTCCTGGGAGAAGATGAATGTAACTCACATCTACTCTGCCACCATCTTGAATCTGCCTGAAAATGTCTCTTCAAAAGAAATATTTCATGGATGCTCCATATTTCTGTAGGTAGATTAAAATGGAGCTTCTCTAGTTGAAGCAGAGATTAGGAGTTCCCCCCACTCAGATTATCCCCATCTTTGCAGAGAGCATGGCACCATGACATAGTCTGAAAAACAGGCATTTCTTCATTTTATTCATGTGACATCAGGTCAATTGCCGCCCAGAGCAGTGAAGTGCTATGTCCAGGATCATACAGTAAATGTGTATATTTGATCTACTTCTACTGCATCATTCTGTCAGTCTAATCATTATTAAGTTCATTTAAATTTTCATGTGGAAATATTTCAGATGTCCCAAATAAATGTAAAGCAAACATATAAATGCCTGAGTCCTATGTTTAAAATGTATCCTTCCCAAGCTCTTCTTGGATGTGCAAAATTACCAGTTGCCAATTTAATAAACCCGTTGACATGCATGCCTCCTAAATTGTGAGAGCATAGAAATTGGAACTGATCCTTTGAGATGTAGAATGTCCCATTCTTTCTCCCCTCAGTAAAAGTCACCAAAAAGCCCAAGTACAATTTATAAACATCAGGCTTACTTTCATAAAGCCAGAAAGAAGGAAAACAGTACCATCAACTGCCTTCTACTTTCATTCCTTTCCACGTCCCATGACTGTCTTCAGGTTGAGTTGCTAATTGTTACTAAAATAACATGAAAGCAGGCAAGTGGTTGGACATAGTAGTGTTAAAGAACTAAATAATTGGCAAACTAGACAATTAAATTCAGATGGTTAACTAAATGATACTCTGAAAAACAATTTGTTGGTCATCTCTATATTTTTATTTTCTCTAAACAAGGAACTCCCAATAAATGAGCTTACAAATCAAACACCCTAGGAACACCGGAGTGGGGAGTGAAAAGAATCATGCTATCACATGACAGCACCCCCATTTTAACCATCTGAGTGGCAAGAGTAAAGTCCCCACTCAGTGCTGCATGTGAGACATGGGGTCACACTGACTTTGCCCGGATCCCCATCTTTTGTTGTACCCTGAACCCTGGGACTGGGAAAAGCATGACAAAAGGCCTGTATCAGTCAGGGTTCTCTAGAGAAACCAAACCAATAGGAGATACATATTTATTTACTTAATTTATTCATTCATTCATTCAAAGGAATTGGCTAACATGATTACTGAGACAGAGAATTACCAAGATCTGCAGTTTAATGACTTGAGAACCAGAAGAACTGATGGTTCAAGTTCTAGTCTGAGTCCCAGTTCAAAGGCAGAAGAAAAACAATGTCCCAGCTTGACGATCAGGCAGAAAGTAAATCCTCTCTTGCTCAGCCTTTTGTCCCATTTTTGCCTTCAATGACTAGGATGAGGCCCATCCACATTGAGGAGGGCAATGTATTTTACTCAGTCTGCTGATTCAAATGTTAATCTCATCCACAGACATTCTTACAGACACATCCCAAAATGATGTTTCACCAAGCATCTAAGCACCCCATACTCCAATCAAGTTAACACACACATGTAACCATCACGTGGCTTGAGGATGGAAAATGGTCCTCACCAGAGGTCCCCTGAAAGCTTATTGCTACAGACACAGACTGGAATCTACCCACTGGGAGTCCACCTTACAGAGATCATTCTTGAATCCAAAATGTTTGTGGATGAGGCCACTCTAATGACTCCTGGGCTTGACTTTAACATTCTCTTGAATAAAGCCATTGTCTATATGGGAAGAAATACAGTTTTTGAACACTAACACCCCATAAGGATGAAAAAGTTTTGTGAAGCATTTTTATGTTCTTTTGGTTAATAACAAATTCAGGGAGATGGGGAGAGAAAATTTGGAAAGATTTTTGTCTCATGATGATTTGGCAAGAGAAATGGCATTCTCTTGGCAGTTTAATTACTCAGCTTCAATGGCATAATAAGAGGACCCCAGTTTCTGGCTTTCATCTGGAAATAAGGTTCCAGGGCATGTAAAAGACTCAAAGGCTAATTTTTCCTTAAAACAAGTTAATTCTGTGATATTAACAAAGATCATGTCTCTCATATGAAGCTGCTTTAGAATATAAAAAGCCTGTAGGAGTCTATCCCTCTTCAATATTTGGCAAGCAAATATAAGGCACGTGTATTTAATGATCATCTTAGAAGAATTTTTGCTGTCCTGTTTAGTCTAAGTTAGCCACTTAGGCATATGATTTGAAAAAGATCCATAATTCACCCATTATCCTAACTTGCTTCAAGCAATCATAATTTTCCATTGACTTAGAATTTCTCCAGCCCAGGACAGACATCAGTCCAACAGAGAATCAGTCAGCCTGAATGGCAGCCGAATTAAAATGCTGTTCCTTTAATACTGTATTATAATGTATATTCAGACAAGGATTCTCCCCACTTAGTAGGCAGCAAGTTTTTTGGTATAATTTGTCCCAAAGTCACCTGTCAGGACTCTGTGGCAGGCAAATTTACCTCAAAACCAGCTTAAATTGATAATATAAAACAGAAACTATACAAATAAAGAAGCTTACCTATTATTTATAGAAAACAGCAAAGTGTTTGGTTCTAAATTTAGTTTTAAGTAAAAAATAAGAACATTAAATTGTCTGAAAGTACCCTGCTACCCTCCTCCTGATCCTCTAGTATCGGCGGCGGCGGCAGCCGTCCGTCTCGAGAGACGATGGTGTAGCTTCTTAAGAGTCTATCTGCACTGCCGAGAATGGCTGTGCAGTCCGACTCGGGAGTGACACGGTATCTGTCTCCTCCCATGTTAAATCGACATCTTGCGATGACGCTGGAGTGTCCTCTCCAGTGAAGCTGAAGCTACAGAGCCTGGGCAGGGTGATATGGAGGGTCTGCTGTTGCCCATGCAGCAGACCCCCCCTCTCTTCGCAGCTGAAGGGTCCAAGGGAAAGACGGAGTCAATACAGCTTGGCTTCAGGTGCGCCGCAGGAGTTGCCGGTGTTGACTACAACGTCAAACCGCCTTAGGGACTCCGGCTCCGGATTTTCTGTCGGGGTTTACTCCCTTAGCCTTTCCCCTGAAGAGGTATGCTGCAAGGCAGCGGAGGTTTTTTGGAGTCAGAGTTTTCCTTCTCTGATCCTCTAGTATACTCACAAAGGAAATGACATGTTTGTGCTGGATTGGGTAAGTTTGGGAAACAAATTTGAGTTATAGGGTGTTACAGGCTCTTGGAAGAAGGAAGGTGCTGTCAGAATAGAAGATGTTGTTTTTAACTTTCTCCATGGCACTTGTATATTAGACCACAGTTTGTGACCATGTTTTATAGCTGGCTGACTACTCTCTCCTCCCCTCAATCCCTGCCCTCTTATTAAACAAAAACACTTGCATGTTCTGGGAAGTGTTGGCAACTCACCCATGTCACTGTCATCCAGGCAGTGCTGTGATGTGGTGAAAAAGTCCCCAGGCTGGAACTTTAGAGCAGCTAAGCCCCTGTGGGGTGTATGCAGTGGGCTCTGCACAAGTCCATGCCAGATGCTGGTGTGGGCCAAGGGCAGCAAGAGACAGCTGTGGGAAAGAAGTATGCTGCAGCTTCATCTGCAAATGCTACAATACCTTCTCCCCCCGACCCCCACTTCTCACCAAGAATCCCTGGCTATTTCTACCGGCTCTTTCTCTGTTTTTTTTTTTTTTTTTTTTTTTCATCTGTAACCAACTAGTCTCTATTTTACCACCTCAGATTCATTTATTCAACAAATATTCAATAAGCACCTACTATGCAAGGTACACACTCTTCACCACACCCCAGTCTGTCCTTCAACCTCACTTCTTCCTGAAACTGGTCTGGACAAGGGTACCTGTTTATTGTTAAACTCACAGTCACTTCAGTCACTTTTCCAGTGCTCTCTCCACAGCATCTGAGAGTATTGATCTTCTTGTATTTCATAAAACACTCTCATCCTTTGCCTTCCTTAGTAACCCTCTCTCCCCATTTTGCTCCTTCCTCAGATGCCTTTTTCTTGGTCTCTTTCTTGTTTCTTATCCTTTTTTTTCCCTCTTCAGTGTTCCTATGCCCCAGGATTACACACCCCTCTGGATTACCCCATGTTTTCTTAAGGCTTCAGCTAAATTTACTCCAAGTGCCAGGTTTCCAGCCCACATCTCTCTCCTGAACTCCAGACATATTTAGTCAACTGCTTGCACAATACAACCATCTGTTCCAATTACTACAGCTGCAGAGCAAGTCATCCCAAATATTAGTGCTATAAAACAACCATTGGTTGGGTTAGAAACTCAGTACACAACAAAGACAGTTGTTTCTGTGATATGATGTCTGGGGCCTCAGCTGAGACATCTTAAAGGCTTGAGTGAGTTAATAAATGGAGACTGGAATCATCTGGAAATATCTCTATTCACATGTCTAGTGGTTGATGCCTGTGATTATGTCACACGTATATTGGCTTGGACCTTATCTGGTACTGTCAGCCAGAATACCTACAATGGCTTCTCCCTGGGGCCTAGATTCCCCCACAGCATGGCAACCTCAGGATCATTAGATTTCTCAAATGGCAGCTCAGGGCTCCAAAGTTCCCAAATAACAATGTAGAAGCCATGTTGCCTTTATTACCTAGCCACAGAATGTGCTCAGTGTCACTTCCATCACTTTATATTTGTGACTAGCAAGTCACAAGTACACCCATATTCAAAGAGAGAGGATTTGTCTATCTGGTGGTAGGGGATGGTGGCTGGACTGTAGAAGAGCATGTAGGACAGTAGCTTCCACCCCCACACTCATGGTGCTCCATCTATCTGTTATATCATTGTGCCTCATACACTCCTTTCCTCCATGATTTTGCACATACCATTCCCTCTGGCTAGACTGTCTTTTTCTGCCTGCTAGCTCCAACCACCTCCTGATTGACTGATTGATTGATTGATTGATTGATTTTCAAATGTTTCATTGAGTGTAGACATCTGCAGTACTGCAAAACATGCATTATCTGTAGATTCAGAGAAAATCATGCCATATTGATCCTCACTGTCAAATGTGACAAATTACCGAAGTATCATGAGAGTAATATGATTCTTGAAAAGCTTCTACAATGGGATATAGGGTCTTAATCATGCAAAAAGCAAAGCTGTTCACATTAGAGTCCTTGCATTTCATTGAAGGTACACACTATTTTAATTTTAAAAGCAAAATATTTCTATTTGTAGAAGATTCCCATCCCACCAAGTTTATCCCTTCAGTTTTCATAAATCTTAACTTTAAAAAACCATATGCCTTTTGGAAATTATACACTTATCTGAATAATAAACTTAAAGAAGATAATACCTCCATTTTCAACAATATCATTTCTGCCTTGTCTGAACTTTCTAATATTTTCAGAAACTTCCTCTTGAAAATCTTCATATTTCATTACTGCAGCCATAATGAATCTTTTTCCAAAATCTGTGTGAATCTTTTCTGCAGCTGGAGGAGCCTCCATGCCTTTCCTGAGTACAGGCACACACCCTATCTGGAGATAAAAGGACACTGCCCAGGCCTTGTCCATTGTGAGCCTTTTTTACAAAATCAACAATATCCACTACATTTAGAAAGGCAGAAACTTTTCCTGCTCGTCTGTGGTACTGGCAAAGAAAATCAAACCTTTCATTTGGCACAGGTACTCTGCTCTCATTAGGATCAATAGTGCAGAATGAGAAGTTTTCTGCTGAAGCCTGACTGTTGGCTAAAACACTGAAGAAAGATTTCCTAACATTTGGCAATCCAGCAATACCAATTTTCAAGGAGGTTCCAAATCTTCCAATGATTGGGGGTGGTTTAGTTCCATCACCTCCCTATTTGGAGGGCATTGTGCTCAGGGAGGTAATGACATGGGGTCCCAGAGGCAGCAGCAGATGGCTCCTACTGGCAGTGGGAGGCAGGAAGAAAGGGGGCGAGAGCAAAGGCCAGGCACCTCCACAGAGCAGAACATGGAAGAGCAGCGGTGGTGGAACAGGAGGGTGGAGCACCTGGCAGCACCTGCGCACAGGTACCCTGTCCTGCTCTGCCACCAACCGATTTTTAAATCGAACTTCTATCTGTCCTTCAAGCCTCATCTTAGATGCCAATTTATTCAGGTCCCAGTTCACTTTTAGGAGAGATACAGTGTCTATTACCTCATCTTGCTTTTCTCCCTATTGGTCCCCTTTATTCACCCAACAGCTGGATGTGGGGAGAAACATCCCATACTTGAATTCTGAGTCACTTAACCTAGTTCAAAGTCTGGTTCCGCCACATGCTGATTGTGCAAACTTGAGCAATTTGTTTAACCTCATAAAGCTTTAATTTCCACACCTATAAAATGAGTAAAGTATTATATTACCACATGGGGCTGAGAGTTAATGGAATGATGCAAAGATATTAGCCTATAGTTGCTTTAGTGAAAGCTAGCTATTACTTGATCCTGAGAACTGTATGGTTAAAGTTTACTTTTAAGAACTGGTGACATAATGCAAACATTTCCCCTCTAGTTCTAAGGAGCTACGTTGCTCAAAAAAATAAAAGAAAAGAAAATAACCTTTTGAAACATATTTACTACAAGGCATCCATTGTTTGTATTTCTATACTTTCTTATTTTAATGGTCATGATTTATGTGCATTCAATAGTTAAATAACCAGTTTTAAGTACAAGCATTTGCATAAGATGTTCTATATTTGGGATAGCTCATTATTTCTCTCCAACCATATGCTTTTACTCCTACAGATGTGAGAGAGAACCTTTCTGCTTTCAAAAACACACTTGTCCCAGCTATCTCTCCTGTGAAGTGCATCTCTCCTTCTTGTACCATTAGTCCAAGAAGAGCAGCTGATTCAGCATAATTACTACCCATGTATGACTTTCCTTTCTCTCCACTAATCACTTGTGCAGTTTTGGTCTGCTCTGAAGACTAAATACAGGGTTCCTCAACATTTTTGGGGTGGTAGGAAGGAAATAGGCCCCACTGAAATATATGCACTGAAAGAAGCATATTTTGTGGTGATCTGAGGTGTTGCTGATGTAGGCATTCTGAGGGTCTCAGACTCTGGGTATTCTGTGCATTCTTGACTTCACACAGAAGAGAATTCAAACAAGAGCCAGCTTTAAAGTGGAAGGAAGTTTATTAGTGAAGTGGTGAGACAGGGAGTGGGCTACTCCACAGACAGAGCATGCCCCCTTTAGTGGAATTGCTTCATTTATTGAGGTTCATTTAATCAGGGGATAGGGTTTTCATTAAGGGGAGGAATACTCAGGATTTTCCCTGGGAAGGAAAGCTCAGAAGAGCTCTGCAGGCCACATTGTGTCCTTATATGAGATTTCCATTTCCGATCATGGTGACTGGGAGGGCGTGGTTTAGCAAGCTAATGTATACAAGGAGTGTATACTGAGGCGAAGGATTGATTACTGTTAGGTGAAATTAGACCCCATCTTTGATCAACTGGTCTCTGCAAGTTTTAATCATAATTCTGATGGGGGTGGTCTTCCTTCTTCTTGACAGTTTCTGTAGCTTTTATCAATTGTAGCTGTTCTGCCATACACCCTGTTTCAGTATTTTAGTTTTGTAGTATTTTTTGTTTTTTCTGTTTTTGTTTTGTTTCTTCTCATTGAATTTTTTTAACTTTCCAGGCAGTTACTATTTGCACAGTTTGTGTAGCTGGTTTGTTTGTTTTATGCATCACTACCTCGAGGAAGGGAAGCTTTCAGTGTTTAAAAGCCACATGTGAAATGGGCTGAAATTCCAGCTCTATACCTATTTGAGCAGAGTACAGAGAATAAATAGGGGCAATTGAGAAGTTATTATAGCTAGATAGATGTTGGCTATCAATATGAATAAAACCATTCAAAGAATGGAATGAGTCACCTGCCTTAAGAAGGCAATGAGGTCTCTGTATGGGCTTTTTCAATCACTGGTTAATCAGCAAATTGAAAGAAAGGTTAAAAAATGGAGATTAGTTGGATTAAGATGCTTTATTTGTCCAAGATTTTGTAATAAAATTCCAAGGAATATATACTCCACTACAGCTGCTGGTCAGACCCTCAAAACTGCATTGTTTGAGCTACAGAGGAGGAGAGTGCTTGAAGAGCAATCTCTGTGGATGAAAAATTTAATATTCTCCATTTGGTGTGAAGGTGAGAAGTTTACATTTGACTGGACCACAGAGAAATAAGAGAACCCAGAAAAATAACATATTCTACAGCTATTTGAATCTTAACCAATACCTAGAGGGAAGCTGAATATTATAATTCTCTTAATCTATTCTTTTAAATTCAAAATCAGGTTTGTCTCCATCACCAATACTGTGCACTTGTCCTCAGTCACATCCCTTCAGTATTCAGACTGGATATGTGTTAGCAGATTTACCAAGGAGGCAGAGAAGAACAACAAGAATAAGTACACAGGAAGTTAGAAAAAAGTGGTTGAACAAGTATAGAGACATCACGACCTCATCCACATTCTTGTAAGAAACAGTATTGGGTGATCTGGGCTCAGACCCTGTGTGCTTCTTGTTGCAGAGTCATCTGTGGTAGAAGAAGTTGTTTTCATACCTTTAAACTACAACCCATCTCTGTGCCTCAATATCACCATAAGAATTTAAACAGTGTCTAAAATAGAAATATGGTCACAGAATTTCAAAGCCAAAAAGGAAGTTGTGATACTTAATTCAATCATTATATTTTACAGGTCTCAATTTAATGTCACTTCTTCAAATAAATTTTTTCTAAATTTCTGTACTACATTGTCACTTGTTATATGCTCCATGACACACTGTTCTTTTACTTAATAATACTTAATATGGCTATAATTAAAACTAAATTGTATAACAACTAGCACAATATCTCTATCCCCAATAATCTTTATGTTCCAAAAAGAAAGGGATTTTATCTAAGAGTACTTGACAGCAGGTGGTGAATAATATTTGTTTAATTAGTTAAATAAAAGCTGAACTCGATGCATTGAGGAAAAAAAATAAGTGAATGTCATAGCCCCAACACACACCTCATTTCCAATACCTGGTACAGTACTGTAGTTTGGGTGCAGAGAAATAAAATGAAGGAGAATTGAGGAAGTTTATCTGTTACCTCAGGTTTTCATCTCAGAGTATGAAATAACAGAGTATGAAATAACAGAGTATGCACTTTTCATCTCATCTCAGGATGCTTACCATATACCCATCCTCACTTATTCAGTAAACATTTCTTGAGTGCCTTCAAGCATAAGACACCAAATTAAATGCTGGAGATACAAATAATGAAGAAAAAATAGTGAGCAAGACAAACTTATTTCTGCCATGTACTTGTGCATTAATGGTTTGTCTGTCTAGAACACTGCTCCTAAGTCTGCATATGGCTGGGTCCTTCCCTCATTTACATCATGGCTTAACTGTCATATTTTTAGATAAGATGTCCCTAATCATCCTTAGTCACTGTCTATCCAACAGTCATGTTGCATGTTCTCTATAAAATTTAACACTTTTCAAATTTTTCCTTATTGTTTATTTAATTATATGATTGTATATCCCTACCCCACACAAATACACACACACCCAAACTAGACTGTATGGTCCCTGAAAGCATGGACCCTGCATCTTCTTCATTAAACTACAGTGTCTATGTTAATACCTGTTCACCCATAAATATGTTTTAAATGAGATAGTGGCCTAGATCACATGTGATTGTGGTCTAGAATGTGATGCGTGGCTGGAGCACACTGAGAGTAAAGAGCAAACCAAGAGCCTAAGAATATCCATACAAAAATTTTGCTAATTTTCCTTTGAAATTCATTTGTTATACATTCCTATCCCCTTTAACACAAGATAATTTTTTTATCCTCACATGGGACATAATTATTGATTTTAGAGAGAGGGGAAGAGAGGTAGAGAAACATCAATGTGAAAGAGAAACATCAATCAGTGCTTCTTGTATGCATCCCAACAGGGAACTGAACCCACAACCTGGGAATTTGCCCTGACACAGAATCAAATCCATGCCCTTTGGTTTACAGAATGACACTCTAATCAACTGAGTCACAATGGCTATGACACAAAATAATTGTTTTATTCAGTAACAAGGATGCCCACTTTCACAACTTCTATTCAATGCCATACTGGAAAGTTCTAGCCAGCACAATTAAATAAGAAAAAAATAAAAGACATGAGCCAAAATGAAAAGGAAGCAAAAAAATAATCTCTACAGACAACATGATCTTACATGTAGAAAACCCAAAATATTTCACAAAAATAAAAACTGTTACAATTAATAAACAAATTCATCAAAGTTGCAGAACACAAAATGAGCATACAAAAATCAATTGTATTGAACTTCTGGCCAAGATGCAGGCCGAGACTGACACACTCCATCTCCCTCCACAACTAAGAAGGAATACAACTACTGCAAAACCAGAAATAACCAGAAGTTCCAGAACATAAAGTTTCATAGAAGTCCAATGTATGAAGTTAAAAAGAAGTGGTGCTCATCTGCACAGGTAGAAGGGACGAAGCTGGGGCAGAGAGGTCAAGCTGTGCTGGTGGCAGCACCTGCAGCAATAGTGGTTGGACGGCGGTAAGCACAGACACTCATATTTAAGGGGAAGCGAGAAGCTCCTGGGGAGCGCCCCTGGCGACAGACCAGACCCATCAGCTTGCAATTCCAAAGCCAGGGAAGGCAGACCTCCATTGCCTAGGACTGTGAGGCCCAGAGAGGGTGGGGATGAAGGAGGAGGCTCTGGGTCTTTCAGCAGAGAGTGAATGGGAGGAATCCATCTTCAACCCCCGCCCCCATACAAAACACCACAGCACCACAGCATGGTGAGAAGAGTCGCCCGGGAGTGAGGAGTGAACGGGGCTTCACCCCCTATAACATAGGATATGTGACAGCCCTGCCCAGGACACAAAGGTAAACACAAAACTGTCAGAATGGCACAGATCATGATAGAGATCCCAGTGACACAGCTGACCAGCCAGCAAATATCTAATCTAATGCATCAGCAGATAGGAAGTCTTTCTGAGGCACAGTTCAGAGCTTTGGTTATACTAATGCTTACAGATCTAACAGCAGATCTTAAACAAGATAGGGAAGGAATGAAGGCTAGTCCTGCTGGAATGAATGAAAACACACACGAAACTAGTGGTGAGGGAAAGAAAACCAGAGATCAAATCAACAAATTGAAACATAGGAAAGGAACAAACAGTCAACCAGTGCAGAAAGAGGAAATGAGAAGTGAGGAAAATGAGGAGAGGCTCAGAAACCTATGGGACAGCTATAAGTGGGCCAACATCAGAATCATAGGGTTGCCAGAAGGTGAAGAAGAACTAGAAATTGAAAAATTATGTGAAAGAATAATGAAGCAGAACTTTCCTAATTTGGGGAAGGAAATAGACTTACAGGTTCAGGAAGCACAGAGAGTTCCCAAAAAACTGGACCCAGGGAGAACCACACCAAGACACATTATAATCAAAGTGTCAAAAATTAAGGATAAAGAGAGGATCTTAAAAGTGGCAAGAGAAAAGAAGAGAATTACATACAAAGAGGTCCCAATAAGACTATCAGCTGATTTCTCAAAAGAAACTCTGCAGGCAAGAAGAGACTGGCAAGAAATATTCAAAGGAATGAAAAGCAAAAACCTACAACCATGATTATTCTATCCAGTAAAATTGTGATTCAGAATAGAAGGGCAGAGAAAGTGCTTCCAGGACAAAGTAAATCTGAAGGAGTTCATCAGATCTAAACCACTGTTATATGAAATGTTAAAGGGACTTGTTTAGGAGAAAGAGGATCAAAACTATGAACATTAAAAGGAAAAAACTATATCACAACAACCAACAACAGAAACTAGGTAATCAAAACAAAGGCAAACTAAGTAGGCAATGGGGAACATTTTGGGGGGAGGTCAGTGGGGAGGGGGAAGAGGGAAATGGAGGAAGATGGTACAGGAATTAAGAAGCATAGTAGGAGTGAGTGGAGCAGATAGGAAGATGTTGAGAAGAACTATATGCACAACCAATGGGCATGGACAAAGAGGGCAACAGCTGAAGGGAGGGGGTTCACTGGGTGGAGGGGAACAAAGGGAAAAGAAATTGGGACAACTGTAACAGCATAATTAATAAAGCACATTTTAAAAATAAATTGTATTTCTATACACTAACAATGAACAATGCAAAAAGACAGCAATTTCATTTACAATAGCACCAAAAAAAATAAAATACTTAGAAATACATTGAATCAAACAGGCAAGAGACTTGCCTGTACTCTGATGTTACAAAACAATGCTAAAGGTAATTTAAGAAGACATAAATAAATGGAAAGACAACCAGTGTTTATGGATTGAAAGACTTAATATTATTAAGATGTAAAGAATACCCAAAGCAATCTATGGGTTTAATCCAATCTCTATCAAACTGCAAACACTATTTTTTTGCAGGAATAGAAATATCCATGCTAAATCTCAAGGAACTCTGAATAACCAAAACAATCTTGAAAAGAATACCAATGTCAAAGGTCTTACACTTATCCATTTCAAAATTAGCATGAGACAGACATATAAACCAATGAAACAGAATAGAAAGAGAGAAATAAACCCCCACTTGTATGGCCAAATGATTTTCTAAAAGGATAGCAAGACCATTCAATGGGAAATGAATAGCCTTTTCAATAAGTTGTTTTAGGAAAACTAGATATCCACATGCAAAAAAAAAAAAAAATAATGAAATTAGACCTTTACTTTATACCATATACAAAAATGAATGAAAAGCTGATCAAACACCTAAACCCAAGACCTAAAACTATTAAACTTTCAGAAAACATAGGGGAAATTTTTCATGGCATTTGATTTGGCAATTATCTCTTGAATATGATACCAAAAGCACAGGTGACAAAAACAAAACATAGATAAACTAGATTACACCAAAATAATAAACTTCTGTGTATCAAAGAACTTAACCAATGAAGTAAAAAGGCGTGCTCAGAATGGAATAAAATATTTTCAAGTTACATATATTATAAGGGCTAATATCCAGAATAAAAAAATAAAAAAAAAAAACCTCTTATAACTCAATAAAAGACAACCAGATTAAAAATTTGGCAGAGAACTTGAGTAGATGTTTCTCCAAATATGATATAAAAATGGTCAACAAGCATATTTAAAAAAATGCAGAACACTGCTAATCATTAAAGGGAAATATAATCAATACCACAATGAGATAACCATCTCATACTCATTAGAACATCACTTTAAAACAAAAACAAAAAATACAAAAAAAAAAAAAAAAACAGAAAGTAAGTGTTGGTGAGAAGATAGAGAAAATGGAATCTTTGTTCACTGTAGTAGAAATGCAAAATGGTGAAGCCACTATGGAAAACAGTATGGCAATTCCTCAAAAATTAAAAAATAGAATTACTTTATAATCCAGCAATTCTACTTCTGGGCATACATACTCAAAATAGTTGAAAAGAAGGTCTTAAAAAGATATTTGTACACACATGTTCATAGCAGCATTATTCATAATAGCCGAAGTTTAAACATCCCATGTCCATTGACAGATAAATGAATAAACAAAATGTGGTATATATATATACAATGCAATGTTATTCAGCCTTAAAAAGGAGAAAAATTCTGACACATGGTACAACAGGGATGAATGGGACCTGTAAATTATTGGGTTTTGTGACACACACAGCCCCAGTTCTAGTTTACCATCAAATAGTTGAAAATGAATTTGTAATAGTAGCAATGTCATTTAAGGGTAGATAGGTTTTTGTCAGATTTCACTTATGATTCTTTGAAGACTGTAGTATTTGAGGATATTATGATGAGTGAAATAAACCAGTCACAAAAGTGTACCATCTGATTCCACTTATATGAGGTACCTAGAGTAGTGAAATTTATGGATCTTGAAGGTAGAATAGTGTTTGCCAGGGGCTGAAGGAAGGGGAAAATAGGGAGTTGTTTAATATGTATAGAGAGTTTCAGTGTCACAAGATGAAGAAAAGTTCCAGAGACTGCACAACAATGTGAATATACTTAACCCAATTGATCTGTCTACTTAAAAATGGTTAAGATGGTAAATTTTATATTATGTATATTTACCACAATTTAAAAAAATTTAATTAAAAGAATATACTAGTCTCATAATTCATGAGAGAACAAAGAATCTACATAGTAAATATTTTAAAAGTCTATTGACTCAAGTTTATAAGAGATATCAAGGCATTCTTTAAAATGTCATGGCCTCTTTCAGCTGAGAAACACTTCTAGGGATAGACTTGGAATATTTTACACTTACACTCCAAGTTCATTAGCACTTGAGCAGCTACAAAAGAGTCCTGGACAGTTCTGCAAACAAACTTTTAAATTTTCTATGATTCTGGCCAAGGGGAATAGATATTGGCTTAAAAGAGAGAGACAGATCTATATATTTTCAATCAAAGTTACTGTTGAACTGAAGAGTAGTATGTGACATGATAAAAATAAGGAAACAAGTGCAAAAGCTCAAAAATAAAAATAAAAACGTGACTTTTTGTAGGTATGTTGTGACCAAGGAAGTTCTCTGAGAATCAGAAAACTTGAATTTTAGTCCCAACTCTGTCCATAAGAGCTGCCTGAGCTTGGATAAACTGCATTCTTTGTCAAGAGAATGAGGCAATAAAATCACCAAGAACCTGGCCCACTCCTCTTAAACACACAGGAAAACATGGTAAGAATCTAGTAAAGCAAAGATTAATCTTCTTGCTTGTGTATCCTTGAACTCCTAACACAGTAGCAGAGACAATTAGTGTATAAAAGTCTTCAAAGAATCACAAGTGGACTTCAGGCCAAGATGGAGGCCTAGACAGACATGCAGCATCTCCCTCCATAACTAAGAAGCAATATAGCTACCTCAAAACTAGAGACACCCAGGAGTTCCAGAAAACCAAGCTGCATGGAAGTCCAACAAAGATATAAAGAAGAAATATCCAGACAGGTAGGAGGGGCAGAGCCGGGGCAGAGAGGACATGGTATGGTGGTAGCAGCAGTGGCAGTGGCAGCAGGCCAATGGAAAGTGTAGTCATGCATTTTAAAAAGTCAGGAGGGACACCTGGGGAGCGCTCCCAGCACCAGACCAGACCATGCAGCTCACGGTCCCAGCTTGGGGGAATAAAAAGCCTCATTGCTTTTGACTGTGAAAACCAGTGGGGGGCGTCAGCCTGTGAGCCAAGTGTCACTGGTTTGATTCCCATTCAGGGCACATGACTAGGTTGCATGTCAGGTCCCCAACTGGGGGTGCAAGTGAGAGGCAACTACACAGTGATGTTTTTCTCCCTCTCTTTCTCCTTTCCCCTCTCTCTAAAATTAAGTAAACAAAACAAACAAATAAATAAATAATTAATTAAAAAAAAAAAAAAGAAAACCAATGGGGGTTTGGGTGGAAAGAGAAACTGCTGGTCTCTCAGCAGAGTCCACTTGTTTAAAGGGCCCCCACAATCCTAGAAAGTCTGAAGACCCACCAACTCTGGGGACAATGGCCAGGGCAACAGCTAGAGAGGCTCCAGTCCCATACAGAAATGGGAGAGGTGCCTGGAAAAGAGGCGAGTGCTGAACAGGCAGCATTGTTCCCTCTCGGACCCCTCCCCCACACACAGTGCCACAATGTGATGAAACAGATCACCCTGTACTGACAAATACCTAAGGCTTCGCCCCTTACAACACCACAGGAGCAACAGCTCTAGCTAAGACACGGAGGCAAGCAAACATAGGAGCCTGTCAGAATGAGGATACAGAGAGACAGTAGCTGTCCAGTGAGGTGCGATGACCTCTCCCACCGTCAGAGGAGACCCCTGGCGCTCGTTTCCTTTGCCAATCGGATGAGCTTATAACCGGTATCTGTCTCCTCCCGTGTTGAGTCGACATCTTGCGATGACGCTGGAGTGTCCTCTCCAGTGAAACTGAAGCTACAGAGCCTGGGCAGGGTGATATGGAGGGTCTGCTGTTGCCCATGCAGCAGACCCCCCCTCTCTTCGCAGCTGAAGGGTCCAAGGGAAAGACAAAGTCAACACAGCTTGGCTTCAGGTGCGCCGCAGGAGTTGCCGGTGTTGACTACAATGTCAAACCGCCTTAGGGACTCCAGCTCCGGATTTTCTGTCGGGGTTTACTCCCTTAGCCTTTCCCCTGAAGAGGTATGCCGCAAGGCAGCGGAGGTTTTTTTGGAGTCAGAGTTTTCCTTCTCTGATTTTAGAGATGTCCTTCCTCTTTCCTCCTTTACAGCGAGGGTCCACTGCAGCAGAAATTCTCATGCCAGGTAGGGCTGTAGCAGGGTCTAGAGTGGGTCCAAGCAGGAAAATAGGCTATACTATATCAAAGAGGAGATACTCTGGTGAGGCAACAAGGAAGGTCCAAAGGACGGTGACAGGATGATCTGTGTAAGTCTGGCTTGATCCACCATGCCTTCCACATCTTTTTCTGTTTCAGCTTTGTTCGGTGAAACCTTCGTCGTAGAGGTGAATGGTGCGCGTGGACACCATCACTGGCATCCCGTTCTGAGCGCAGTCCCTCCTGGAGGCCTCCTGGAATTGAGGCAGGTGCCTTTGTGGCCTTGCGTCCTTCTGCTTTTCCCAGAAGACCTGAGTAATATCGGTACGTGTTCCGTTCCAGGAGGATACAGAGAAGTATGGCCTAAAAGGAGGAACGAATCAAAGTTCCAGTGGGAGAACTTAGCGACGAGGAGATAGCCAACATAACAAATGAGGAGATAGCCAACCTAAGAGATGGAGAGTTCAAAACACTGGTCATAAAGATGCTCACAGACTTGACAGATATGCTTAAGTACCACAAAGGCATAAGGGAAGAAGTGAAGGCTATGCTAAATGAAACAAAGGAAATTTCACACAAAAACAATGGTGAAGGGAAGGAAACCATGGTTCAAATCAATGATTTGGAATATAAGGAAGAAAAAACACAGCCAGTACAGGATGAGGAAACAAGAATTGAAAAAAATGAGAAGGGGCTTGGGAACTCTGAGACAACTTTAAATGTGCCAACATCCCAACCATAAGGGGGCCAGGAGGAGAAGAGGAGGAACAAGAAATTGAAAGCTTATGTGAAGAAGTAATGAAGAAAAATTTCCCAAATTTGGCAAAGGAAATAGACATACAAGTTCAGGAAGCACAGAGTCCCAAACATGCTAGACCCAAAAAGGACCACACCAAGACACATAATTAAAATGCCAGAGGTTAAAGATAAAGAGAGAATTTTAAAAGCAACAAGATAAAAGCAGAGAGTTACCTACAAAGAGGTGCCTATAAGACTATCAGTTGATTTATCAAAAGAAACATTGCAGGCAAGAAGGAACTGGCAAGCAGTATTCAAGGTGATGAAAAGCAAGGACCTGCAACAAAGATTACTCTATCCAGAAAAGCTATCATTTAGAATGGAAGGGCAGATGAAGTGCTTTTCAGACAAGGTAATGCTAAAGGAGTTCATCATCACCAAACTATTATTATATGAAATGTCAAAGGGACTTACTTAAGAAAAAAATATCAAAACTACAAACATTAAAATGACAACAAACTCACAACTATCAACAATTGAATCTAAAAAAATAAAAACAAAAACTAGGTAAGCACACCAGAATAGGAACAAAATCATACGTATGGGGATCACTTGGAGGGTTATTAGCTGGGAGGGGAAAGGGAGAGAGATGGGGAAATGGTGCAGGGATTAAGAAGCATAATTGGTTGGTACAAAATAGACAGGGAGGAGTTAAGAATAACATAGGAAAGGGTGAAGCCAAAGAACTTATATGCATGACCCAGGGACATGAACTAAGAGGAGTGGGATTGCTGGAGGGAAGGGGGGTACTGGGCAGAGGGGAGCAAAGGGGGAAAAATTGGGACTGCTGTAACAACACAATCAATAAAATACACTTAAAAACATAAAGAATCACAAGTGAAATCTGACAAAAACACATTCATCCTGAACACCATTGCTGCTATTACAAATTCATTTTAAGCTGTGTGATGGTAAACTAGAACCTGGCAGTCACAAAACCCAATTATCTACATACCCTTTTTCATATCCCTACTAGGGTGATTATGTCTGCATTCTGAGATATGGAAGCTTCTTCCAACTACAAAGTGAATCACTAATGAGGTCAAGTTCTTAGGGAAACTAATTTTCACTTCGGTAGGTATATCCCCAGCAACTGGGGGAGAAAAATAAAAATTTATTCATGTGGTATATTTTGCTCCCAATGTCTGCTGAAGTGAATGCTGTGACAAGATTGTGTTCAGGCCTGATTCTCAGCATGCCAAGCTTGATGTGGCATCTTCTAAGACTGTCCCAAAAGAACTCAGTGTCGCCTTTCCACCCAGTACTCTATCTTACCACCCTACCTTCCCTACCACGTAAAAAGACTCCGGGGACCACAGAGGAAGAAAATGTGTATTTTTCTTTTTCTTTCTGACAAAAACAAACATTCATATCATGTTTTAGAGACTTCAGTGCAGTTTTTTTATATTTGTTTCATTTAATCCTCACAAAAACAATATGAGGCAAGTGGTATTTCTATCCCTTTTTATCAGCAGAGAAAGTCAGATTTGGGGGATTTTGTAGCTTATCACAAATGATAGAGCCAATAAATGGGGAGTCATGACCAGAGGTCAAAAAATGGGAGTTGAGAACTATCGAGTCCCCATCTTTGGTCTCTGAGAACATTGCTGCTGGGACCAATCAACAGTGTTGACTGAATGACTATTAGATGTTACAGCAAATGGTTTTTAGTTTTTATGTCAAAAAGAACTGAGTGTGAATAGCAGTTCCATCAGTTGCTAATCTTGTAACTTGGGTCAAATTATTTTTTTATCCGTTCAGCAATACTTTCTAAGTATCCTCTGGTACTCTTCTAGGTTCTAGGAACAGAGCAGTGAACAGAACAGATGTGGACATCATTCTCATGGAGTTTACAACCCAGGGAGGGAGGCAGCAAATGAGATACACTATCAGAATAATTCTAGAGACTGACAACTGCTTTGGGAAAAAAATAATGATACAGGAAAAAGTGATAGAGAATGATTCTGGGGAGGAGAGAGCTAATTGAAATAGGATGGTCAGAGAAGACGTCTTTAACAGATGAGGCTTGGTCAGCAACCTGATTGACACAAAACGATCTAGACATTCAAGGATCTGGGGCCAAGGGAACAGAATGTCCAAAGGCTCTGAGGGAAGATTAATTTGGGTTTTAAAACAGAAAGAAGGCCCTTGAGACTGGAGCATAGTGAAGGAGAGGAAGAAATAAGGGAAATAAGCTGGGCCATATTTTACAGGGTCTTTAGACCAAGTTTAGGATGTTGAATTACTCTAATTACAATGGGGGCCTACTAAATTTTATATTTATAAAGTTTGATTTATAGTAACTGCTCATAATCCAACCTCTCTCTAAGCTTCAATTTCTTCATTTGCAAAATTCTTACAATAATATTAGCTACTTCATAGTTTTGTTAAAAAAGGCTCAGTTTTGCTGAAAACAACTGAATATATATGATCTATTATTACTATTTTTAAAAAGTATTAGGTATAGTAGAGGATATAAGGAAATATAAGACATCTCCATGCATTTAAATTTTTTATTATTGCACAGCATTAACTTAACCTTTTTTCACATGGCTCCTTTTAAAAATACAATGTAAATCTCCCATGCAGAAGAATTTCTAATAATTTAGGTAGATACCCTGTCTCCAAGGAGGTAGAGCAAAGCTTCTTATTTCTTCAGTGTGAGCTATACATAATGAATTCCTTCCATAGAGAAGAATATGAAAAGAAGAGGGGAAGAAAATAACTTTAGAAGGGAAAAAACTATTTACAAACACCACCTTAGCCAGGTGATCAAGATTAACATCAATAGTGATAAATCATGTTGACAACATATACCCTTGATATGATGTGATAAAAATGACCTTTTACCAGTGTGTCTTCATCCCAAATACATAATACCTGAGTCTAATAATGAGAAAAATATAAAATGAGTCCAAATTGAGGGACATTCTATAAAACACATGATCAGTACTCCTCAAAATTATGAAGGTCATCAAAAACCAGGAAAGTCTGAAAAACTGTCACAGCCCAGAGTCACCTAGGGAGATACAATGAATAAAATGTGTTGTAGCACACTGGCTGGGAGAGAGAGAGAATAGTTAAAACTAAGGAAATCCAAATAAAATATGGACTTCAATTAATGATAATGTATCAATATTGATTCATTAATCATAACCAATTCATGGTACTAATATAAGATTTGAATAATAGGGGTAACTGGATTTGGTTATATGAGAAAATTCTACTATCTTTTCAATTTTTCTGTAAATCTAAAAGTTTTCTAAAATAAAGTGCTTTTTAAATATAGTGTAGCATTTCCATCTATGTAAATTTTGGCAAAATAACCCAAGTGCCCAACACACCTGGAAATATCTAAAATTATGACATTTGAATATGATGCCATAAAAAGAAATATAATAATTAGAATATACTATATAATACTCATAGCTTAAATTAAAGGTGTAGATTGCATATAGACACATAAATTTCCTGCAGACTTCAGTCTGCAAAATCTGGAGATATTTCCTGTTTTGTGACTCAGTCTTATTCCAGTTGGGTGTCCTAAAGGCCTCTCTGGATTAGTCCTCCAATATTCCTCCATGACTGCCACAAAAACTGTTAGCTATTCACTGAAGCATTTCCTCTTTCTCCTGGGCTCATAGCTGGATTGCCTTTCCCAGCACCTTCAGCCACTCGGTGGCAGCCCAGAAACTAAATGTGACTAAATGTGACCTGTGGTGATTTGTACCACTTCTGGTCAGTCTAGTTCAGAAGTGGTACCTAAGATCCTCCCTGCTTGTTTCCCCTTATCCTGGCCAGATGTCCATGCCCAGAACAGTGTTGAAACCTACGTATAAAATATTGTGGAACTTCCATTAATCTGGGTCCCTACCTGATTTTCAGAGTCCTCAGGCCTACCTGAAACTACCTTGGACTCATTATTCTATTGGCTACAATAGCCAACTCTAGCTAATGCGATGGTGCATTTCTACCATTTCCTGATGCCAGAAATCTCTTCACAAGTGTTTGTGACCTAATTTCTGAAAATATATGATCCTTAACAGAAACCTTTCAACAGATACTCATAAGACCCCAGAGGAGCCCTCTGCAGGAAAGTCTGGTTTGATCGACTTTGCAGCATCTGTTACCAGACTCTCTTTTAGACAGCAGCATAAAAATTGCTGTGCTGGATCACTATGTAGTTCAGTGACGGGTAACTAGAGGTTCCTCTAGAGATCTTCATCCATAAATTTAACTTCTCCTTGAAATTATATTTAGATCCAGCCTATTCGGTGCTCTCAGTGCACTGACTGTGCTTCCCTCAGCAGTTAATCACACGGTAGTTTTGTCTCTCTCCTCCCCCACAGGTCCTGAGGGCATATGGAATGTCTTGTTCAACTTCCCATCCCCAGTACCTAGCACTGTGACTAGCCCTTAGGGTGTGCTCAGGGACTTGAATTAATTTGGGGGACTGGGGGCTGTGGTGTTTTAAACTTACTACTTTAGCTCAGAGGTTCAACTCTTCAGTAGAAGTATTTAGTTATCATTAACCAACATCCAACTACAGCTAATATCTTAAACTCACTTTAGGAATCTACCCAAGGCAACAGCTCTCAGTCACCAGTGCACACACCTAAGCTTCAGAACAATGCTGTGATATCTATATCATGTTCACAGCACTGTTGTCTATAGGAGTCATGAGCTCTAACTGGACTTGGTGACCATAGCAGCTCACCACCATACGGAGCCTGGTAAAACATCCCTGCAATTCCTGGCTTCCCCTCAGTGCCAACAGGAATGTGGGCAGTGCACATCATCCAGGTACAGGACTACATTCTCTACGTGTTAGAGGATCAACTAAAATCAAGTACTGTCCCATTCAAGTTTTTAAAGATATTTGGTTCTCCAGTAGTCTTGCTTGATTTTGGCAAAAGAGGAAGAGATCACCATGATTCTGCTCAATATAATTTTTTATTGCTTCAGATATGAAAATTCCAGAAAGAAGTAGTAGAGACTTTGAGGAGCATTAGTTTATGGATAAAGACAAAGACTTGGGAATTTGATAGAACCAATTTGAGTTCCGATGCGATACTTATTAGCTTTTCAACCTGGGTACGTTGCTTAAACTCTCAAAGCCTCATTTCCTTCCCATGTGAAGAGGGAATGAAAACAGTACCCACTTCAAAGGATTGCTAAGAAAGTAATAATGTAAGTGTTTACCACAGTGGCTGCTGTGTAGTAAGTAATCAATACATATTACCTATAATAATATTTAGCATCATCTTGCTTTATAGGATTATCTTGCCCCTTAATTTTATAATTGAGTGAATCGTGGCCTGAAGAGACTGATTTACACAACTAATTAAAAGCAGGGCAACTGCAATAAATCAGATTATTCCAAGTCTCACTTGGGGATTCTACCCATTACAACACAAAGTTTATTTCTTAAAATTCCAGGTTCTGTATATCAATGTAGTGCTCCCCTGATTTAGAAATGGTTATGTTTGCTTTCACACCAATTGTAAAAAGAGACAGTTTTCCTGTCTACAAGGTGCTCATATATAACCACAAGATAAAACTTGAATGTAGAAGGAAATAGAGGGCATCCAGATCACATACTAAGTTGGGCAATAGGTGAGCTAATATAATTTCCAAACAATTGTCAGAGGATGAAGCTGGAGGTAATTTGGAACCTTTCTAATAGGTCTTGGAATGTGGAGAAAGTAGACACTCAAGACATATGTAAATATAATCAAGAGAAGTTGAGGTCAGAAATATCTTCCACCCTCAGGGAGCAGCAGGGAAGAAAGTCTGAAGAAGCATAATATATATTAATGGTGAGAAAACTATAAGAAGTTAGATACAAACCACAAAACTCTCAGACTGAATTCACTCTCAATGTGCCCTTACCTGAGTCCTTTATATCCAATCCACTTCCTTGCCACAATTCCATCTATTCCTTCTGCCATTGACTCTGTTGATAGCCTTTCCAATCTCCTGTCCCCAAGCTAGAAATCTCTGCTTCTCCCAACTTCTCTTTCTTCCTCATACCTAGCCATCACCAAATTGTGCTGGTACAAAAAAAAAAAAAAAAAATCCACGTTTGGAAAATGGCCTCACCTCTCATCTCTCTAGACTGCCCTATTGGAGCAGGGGCTTCACCTATAGGAGGTATCCCGGCAGCCTCCTAATTGAGTAACCATCTTAAATATAACAATTAGCTACATAATCAGTGATAACGTTTTGCTTTGTTTTTAACTAATAAACATCTATATATGAATGTAGAATAGAAGCTTAGTTTTATTTTTTAACTACAAAAATAACCAAACATTTTTATATTAAGAAATTTCCAGCTCCTTCTAGATTTATCTCAAGACCTTTTAAGGTTTTAACATGGAATGAAAATGAATGAATGATGTAATACTTAAGAAGGAAAGATGCAGTATTTAAATCTCCCAAGTCTTTATTTAGTGCCTTCTGCATATTGAATTCTCTGTCAGGTACTGTAATTGTTGAAAAAGAATTGTAAGCTTTTGTCCCTGCTCTGAGGGACCATACAATCTCATCCTGCTGATAAAGAATGATACTGTTAGAAATTAATATGTTACCATTTTTTAATATTAAATATAAGATAAATAAATAAATCACTGGAACAGGACATGAGACTAATCTATGAACAGCTTGTTCTACCTTCATAGCCTATGTATTCCCAGAACACTAAAATTTGATACAGTCCATTTTAAAACACTTTGTGAAGTTTCAAGGTTATTTTGGGTGAACATGCTTGTCTATTATCTCAAAATATTTCAAATCAGTCATCCAAAAAATATGTAGTAAAGTTTACTAGAATTTTGATTGTACTCTTTTTAAATCATTTTTTTTCTACTGTAGTCCCATATAATAAAAAAATATACACCCTCAGAGTCATGAGTCTGTTTGCTCTCAGGCAAATATGGATACTTTTGAAAATTGAACTTTTTTCAAAATCAAGGTTTTTTTCTTTCTTATTAGTAAAGTAATCCATGCTAATTATGCAGAAAAGACCCCCCCAAAAATAGACAAGCAAAAAAACATAAACACTTAAAATCATCTTTTACTCATATAAATACACCATTTTGTAACATGCTATTGTCAATATATTGTGAATATTTTTCCATATCAACAACTAATTTTTTGTGACATTTTAATGACTGCATAATAGTTCATATTTTATGGACCATAATATATCAAATTCAGTAATTTTTTTTGCACTTTTTAGACTTAGGACTTTTTACATTTTTAAAAATTACTGAAGATTCCAAAGAGCTTTTGATTATGAGTTATGCTTATCAACATTTACAATATCAGAAATTAAAACTGAGAAACTTTTTAATATTTTAATTTATTTTAAAATGTCAATAATGAACTAATTACATGTTAATATAACATTATGTAAAATAACTATTTCCAAAACAAAAATAAAATAAGAAGAGTAACATTATTTATGTTTTTGCAAATATGTCTAAAATCTGGTTTAAAAGAAGACAGCTGATTTTCTATATCTGCTTCTTCATTCAATGTCCTGCAATGTAACACATCAAGTGACCTCTAGAAAACTCATAAGAGATTGAGAATAAGGACAAATATTGTCATAGTATTCTCAAGAAGAGGATTTTATCTTTCAGATTTCATGAAAGTTTCTTGGGGACCACCCTAAAAGAGCCTACGGATCCCCAGAAACCACCTGAACTATGTTTTAAGAAATGCTGATCCTAACCAATGCCCAATTTAGGAATACCTATGTTGTTTATAAATTGCATCTGTATAATAGCACCACTTTCAAAATGTTTGAGTGCATTATTTAATAGGCCAACTGAAAGACTAAAATGTTGTCATTCATTAGCATTACAGCAGAAATTTTCAATAAAAAAAACATTTATTAATTACTTTGTACATAGCAGACCCAGAGAAGGAAAACTCTGACTCCAAAAAACCTCCGCTGCCTTGCGGCATACCTCTTCAGGGGAAAGGCTAAGGGAGTAAACCCCGACAGAAAATCCGGAGCCGGAGTCCCTAAGGCGGTTTGACGTTGTAGTCAACACCGGCAACTCCTGCGGCGCACCTGAAGCCAAGCTGTATTGACTCCGTCTTTCCCTTGGACCCTTCAGCTGCGAAGAGAGGGGGGGTCTGCTGCATGGGCAACAGCAGACCCTCCATATCACCCTGCTCAGGCTCTGTAGCTTCAGCTTCACTGGAGAGGACACTCCAGCGTCATCGCAAGATGTCGATTCAACACGGGAGGAGACAGATACCGTGTCACTCCCGAGTCGGACTGCACAGCCATTCTCGGCGGTGCAGATAGACTCTTAAGAAGCTACACCATCGTCTCTCGAGACGGACGGCTGCCGACGACGACGACGACGACATAGCAGACCCTTCGTTAAGGACTTGAAGCATTTTCTGACTAAATCTGACAACACTGTAAATTAGAGTATTTCATTTTTAATGAGAAGAAAATCCAGGAAGTTTAGCAATTGCCTGTGTTTCAACTTAAGTCTCTCTAACTGGAAAGTCCATACTATCAATCACAACATTCATACTGCCTCCTATGAGGCAGAGGGGATAAACACGGGGAAGAGTGCAGATGAGAAGTTGAGGGTGTGGTGTATAAAATCATAATTTGTTATTCTCTTTAATATATCAATATCATGATTTCTTAGAGCTTAATTAATTGTGAAGATTCAATTTTTCAAGTAATTTTCATTTTACCTTCTAGACAGTTGCACCATAGATATTTCAATGAGATCAAAATCAACATATTTACTATCGAATCATTTATATGACGCATGTAGCTTTTGTGTAGATGTTTCAGCTATATCTTGCTTGTTTTTACTGTAACCTCTCATTATTTCTTTATACTTGCCTTTTCACACCAATGAATAAGTTCACTGATACACTGATGGGAATAGTATAGATAATAACACATAAAAGATTCCCTTTTAAGAGACTTCTAAGTACTGAGACTGCAAAACATTTTGTATGCACTATCTGTACTTAATCCTTAAATCAGCTCTACAGAGTAGGTATTAATTATGACCATTTTACAGAAGAAGAAACTGAGGCTCAAAGAAGAAAGAGGCTTAAGGTGGAGGACACTAGGACTGAACCAAAGCCTGTGTATTCAACTGCTTGCTATCACTTCCACCAAGATCATATTTACTCCATCTTTTTATGCTCTATAGCACACAGTAAATTCCAAAAGACTGAATAATGAGGATGTGAGATGGGTACAACTAATATCCTCAAGTGCTGTACCCTGACCCAAGGTCCATGAGCCCCTCCATGCGGAGGACAGCAAATCTGCACTCGGGTCTTGTTTGACTTGGTCCTATGTCCAGGATCTGGCCAGTGTCTCTCATCTGATCCACAATGTTGACAAGCCAAGGAACACAGCATGCACTGTGATTACTTCTCACTTCTAAAACAGCATCAGTCATCTCAGAAAGGTTGGATTATACAACATGTTGGAAATTCATAACATTTCTGTGTGGAATTGACACTGACCATTGACTCAGATATCTATATCAGGTTCTGGCACTGGGCCATGTTTTTAGAAGGAAAACAATTTCCTGTGAAAGTATTTGAGGTGGGTATGATCGTAACAACCCTGTGGTAATTATAGTACATAGGAATAATGCTTCCAAAATAGGTGAAGTTTATAAAGTATACTGAAACTTCTAAAATAACCAAAAGGCTTTGGAAGAAATGTTCTGTGTTTAATTATAAAAATTACATGTAAAGCCAAGAGGTCATAATATGTATACACATAATTATTTATTCATAGTAACACATGAATTAAATGTTGTATACTGATAATATGTTTATTTTAATAGATGAAATATATACATATATAGACCAGACAACATCTTGGGCCTATTGTCTCTGGGAGATCTGAACCAACATGACTGGAGCCCAAATATACAGCCTGGGGAAAGTCCAGCACACTACACACACACGTGTACATCCTCTCTATGCCCCTGGGACATTTTCCATCAGGCCTTTCTCTGTCTCCCCATTCATACTGCCTCAGTTCCATACCATGTCAATCCAGGCACAAAGCCCAGCCCCTGAACCACATCCTGCCTTGTGCCACACCCAACGTACACACACATACACACAAATCCACCTAAACTCAAGCATTTTGAAAGCTTAATAACTTTACTAATGATTTGTAGATTATGAGGTTGAATTAATTTGACAACTCATGCCTCCAAAATTACCTCTTCCCTCCTTCTTTCTTTCTCCTTTCTCTCCCACTGGATTAATACAGAGATTTTCCCCTTTCACATGAAGAGAAATTCCACTTAATCTGGAGGTCTCAATTCTCTCCCTCTCTAATAAATGATGTCTCTTTCCTAAGAGGAGCTCTGGGGGAAAAATTGTCTCCATCTTCTTACATACATACACATGGTCCATTAACAATGTATGGAGAGCCTATGGCTCTCAATGACTCTATTTATGGGTTAGGGCTCTTGTTAGGAAGAGGCAGAAACTCAGCTCAAACTGGCTTATGCATACAATGGCTCATGAAATTTTAAAGTCTAAGAGCATACTAATCTCAGGTGAGGTTTGATATTAGGGGTCAACTGAATCATTGGGGCCTCTCTATATCATTCAGCTCTGCTCTCTTTCTAGGTAGGTCTGCAATAGACCTTAAGACTCCAGTTTTGGAAGTTGATTACATAATATTTGTTTATTTGGTGCCTAGTACATTGCCTTACACATAATGAGGACCCAATAAATATTTGGAAATTTAATTATCTGTTTAACTGATATTTATTGAGTGCCTTGATACTTATACATCAGCCTTGTGATTACAGTAGCAAACCATGCAAAGTCTGCTCTCATTCAGCATAGATTCTGTTGAATGAGGACAGATAATAAACATATTAGATAATCTCACATAATGAAAAGCACTATGAATAAATTAAACAAGGCAACGTAACAGATGATGACTAAGGTATAGCAGAAGATACCCTTAGACAAGGTTAGAGAAGGATCTCTTTGAAGAGAAAATAGTTGAGCTTAGATCTGAATGATAAGAAAGAGCCAACTGTATAAAAATAGAGAAGAATGTTCCAGGAAAAGGGAAAAGCAGAGCAAAAGCCCTGTGGCAGAAATGAGATTAGCAGGTTTAATATGTGAAAATACTGATGATGACATTAGAACATAATGAGCAAGGGAGTGCTCTCATATGAGGTCAGGGAGGTCTGCAGTTCCTAAATCAGTGAGGCCTATTGGTCGCAAGAGGTCTTTGGATAACCAAGTTGCTTCCACCTTTTAGCTATTGTAAATAATGTACAAATATCTCTTCAAGACTCTGCTTTCAATTCTTTGGGGATATATTCAGAAGTGGAATTTTTAGATCATAGGTAGCTCTATTCTTAATGTTTTGGATGTAGAGGACTGCCATACTGTTTTCCACTGTGGCTGCACCATTTTACATTCCTGCCAAAAGTGCATAAGAATTCCAATTTCTTCACATCTTCACCAACACTTTCTATTTTCTGGTGGTTTTTTCTTTCTTTTTTCGCACCTATCCTAATGGATGTAAGGTGATATCTCACTGTGGCTTTCATTTGTATTTCCTTATGACTATTAATATTGAGCATTTTTAATCTGCTTTTTGGCCATTTGCATATCATCATCTTTGAAGAAATGTCTATTCAAATCCCTTGTCCATTTTTAATTGGGTTATTTGCTTTTGTTGTTGTTGAGTTGCAGAAGTTGTTTATATATTCTGGATATGAACCCCTTATCAGATACATGGTTTGAAAATATTTTCTCCTATTTTGCCTTTCATTCTATTGATTATGTCCTTTAATCCACAGAACTTTTAAATGTTTATGTAGTGCAACTTATCTATGTTTTTCTTTTGTTTCCTATGCTTTTGCTATCATATCCAAGAAATCATTGCCAAATCCAATGTCATGAGGCTTTTAGCCTATTCTAAGAGTTTTATAGTTTTAGCTCTTATGTTTAGGTCAACTTACATTTTTAAAAGATCACTTTGACTCCTGGCAGAAAATATATTTTAGAGAATCAAGAATGGAGGTAGGGAGGTTAGTTGGAGGATCTTACTAATAGCAAGTGATGATGGTCACTGGGCAAGGATGGCAGTGTGGAGATGGTTCTATCCAACTGAAAACATTTGTTGAGTGTCTTATCCATGGTAATACCAACTGTTGAGTGTTTGTTGTCTTCCAGCTGTAGCAGAGGCTGCTGGTTGCTTCCATAATATTCACAGTCCTCTTTCCTATGAGAACCCCAATCTTGTTTATGCTGCCAAAATGACCAACTAAAATTTGCCTTCTCAGATTCCCTTAGTCAGGGGATGCCACATGTAAAGTTCTGCCCTCTGACACATAAACCAAAATCTAGTAGAGATTTCAAGGGGAATTTTTGCTTTCCTGATAAAGGCATTACCTTTTTCTTTCTTCCTTCTTTCTTCTTCCTTAACTGAATATGAGGCTGAACATAGAAGAGCCATCTTGTGATCATGAGTCAACAAGCATTAGAAACAAAAACCATATACTAAGAAAGGAAAAACAAAGTGTTTGCAGGAGGCTGGGACAGTGCACCTTCCTAGAGTATCTATATCAAGCCTGTACTGCTTTCTTCAGGGCTTTCTGATATTCCAGGAAAACAACCCTCAACTTGATTAAGCCATCAGAGTTGGAGTTCTATAACATCCAGCCAAATACAATTCTAACTCATACATACCAACAGTGCTAAGCATTAGACAGATTCTTGCTTGGAATCCTCAAAACAATTCTATTGCATAGACAGTATTAGCTCCCATTTTATAGATGATAACACCAAAGCTTATATACAAAACTGTGTCCCATATGTGAGACATCAAGCTGAACAATATGAAAACAGAGAAAATTAGATTTTTATGAGCAGTGACAATCCAGGCATCTCATTAATTGTATATAAGTAGGAAAAAATAAATAATTCAAAAAGAAAATGCAAAATGATTATCTCACTTGTCTGGTAAACTTCTATTCACCTTTCAAACACAGCTGAAATACCTTCTCCTCAGTAAAATCTTCTCAGACCCCTCCAGCTCTGAGTTTCAACTTTGCAGTCCTCTCTCCTCACATGGCCACCTGTAGAAACATTTTTTATTTTATTATAATTTATATGTTTAAACATCTGTCTCAACCACCAGTCTATGAGCTCTTAAAGGATAGTAACCAAATCTTATTTATTTGGAACTTTCAGAGGCAAACACAATGGCTGGCATAATGGATACAGTACATGGTTTTTTGAATAAATCAAATTAGCAAAGACTTAAGAACATTTTACAAAAAAACCCCAAAACCCTGGTGTTTTCTGATTTGCAAACTGAGATCCACAACAAATGTTGGGGACCTGTGAATCAGCTCTAAGAATTGAAAACAAATTACAAATATATGAAATTATTAGGAAGAATCATGAGAGAAATTAATTCAGTACACTGAAAATGGCAATATAAACTAGTGTTTCCCCGGACTTATGTGGAAAGACAGTATCTGAAGAATTTACAGCAAAGCCAGCAGCATCTGCCTTGCCTTAGTTTGATTGTTAAATATCTCAGAACTTTTTTTAGCAGCTGCCTTTAATAATATCAGAGTCATGAATGCCTTCTTTCCTTCCTCTCTTTTCCTTTCTATCCTTTCCCTCCTTTCCCTTCCCTCCCTTTCCCCTCCCTTCTCTTCCCTTCCCTTCCTTTTCCTTCCTTCTTTCCTTTTTTGGCAAGGCCTACAAAAATATTTGAAAACTTCAATATATGACAAATATCAAAGGTAGATAAGGGACAATGCTGATCTTGAAGGAACATATATGTGCTATACATCTGAGAAATACAAAAGCATCAATAACAAAATTCCATTCAGTCAATTGTACTCCTGGACACAAGGCAAGTTAGGTCCTGCCTTCATCTCCACACTTCAGAGGCTGCATTCTGGCCTCCTCCATATGTTTCTCCTATATAGACAAAAAGTCCAGATAGAAAGAGGACATGTCTACCCAGAGCCTGTGTCCCCACTTCTAGTCTGTGCCTCCGATTTTTAGAATTCTAGAATTTTGTACATAAATTGCCTCAATCCTATTTATGGGATTAAATGCAACCTCTTTCTTGGGTCAGTCCTCCTGAGAACAGAATGGACTAGGCTCAAACTTGGCCAAGCGGCTACTAGTGGGGTACTGAAGGTGAACGAAGCTTCAACATGTAAGTAGGATGTCCTTACATATGCTCCCATGGTCCCTTACTAAGTAACCTGAGGCAGAGAGTAAGACGGCCCACAGGCCAGTGTCATCTCTCCAAACTGCCTTATTCAAATGAAGAACTCCAGGCCAACTAACAATTGTAAACTCTAACATCACCTTCTAAGTGCTTATGGGATATTTCTGTCAAACTGGAAAGATAGAACAGTGTTTATTTAATAGTTTGTTATCCTGACTTATAACTTAAAAATTAAAACATGTAATAACTAGACCTCCATTTATACTCTTGTCCCAGGTACTACTAAGGTTAGGAGTCAGTAAAGGCAAAAGTCAATAAATAAAATTGAGACAGAAGGTGATAACACCTAAAAGACTAACATATTGAAAGCCTTTCCCTTCTGAATTCACAAGAAATGTGAACTCTAAAATGGGAAGAACCTCAGAGCCTACCTAAGAGCCCATGACACAAAACAGATGCTCATTAAATATTTGTGGAATGAATTAATGAGGAGCAAACATGTTCACTGCATCTTCAATTTGACAATTAACACTGCCTATATTATATAATTTGGGGTATCTATAGGGAAGTTCACTGTGACCAGCACCACCTCCTGCCCAACACCAGCTCCTCTGGATCCCCCATGCTATTGATGTGATCACGATCCTCTTGGTCTCTCCAATCTTGACACCTCAGCAGTATCTTCACCTCATGCCTCATTCTACCTCACCCTCAGCCAATCAGCAGTCAATACCAAAAACTCCCAGTCCCTTTCCATTCCCCAAATTCCTGTCACAATCTCCATATACATCTCCCCATTATAGGGAAGCCAGGGAATTTTTTTCCCTATTATATGATAACCTAGCATAGGGCTTCACAGCCAGTTGACAGAGGAAAGTTTGTTGACTATTCATTGAGTGAATTTTGGATGCAACAGAACCATCTTAAAACAGTTTTACATCCTTAAATTAATTCATGAATACTTTGTGTTAAGAGTATACGTTCTGCAGTCAAGTTGTTTGGATTCAAATCCCTTTTTTCTATCGCTTCTTACTTGTGTCATCTTGTACAACTCAGTCTCAGTAACTCCCCCAAAATGGAAATGATGGCAACACCTACTCTATAGAATTGTCATGACAATTGAGTTCACATGAGTAACATAAAAAGTGCTCAGAATGGTGCCTGGCACATAATAAAAACTTAGTACATGTTAGTTCTTATTTTTATTTTCCTTATTCTTCTCAACAACCTTACTTGGTATATTCTATTTTCTTCACTTTATTGATAAGGACTTGGAGGACTGAAGGCACATGCCCAGTATCACAGAGCTAGCCTGGCACATTGAAGTCTAAACCATGATAAACCCACTCCAGCCTTAGAGCAACTCACCCCTCTATACACTACTGCAGGCCACATAGCATTCACTAATGCCTTGTAACTCAGGGTAGCAGTAACAATGCTGTAGACACCAGATAGGAGCAAACCCATCAGCCCAAACTGCTCTGTGGCTCTGTGGTTCTACTTCTTGGGAATAGGGAAGCATGACTTGGGTAATTCCTCAAATCATACAGCCCTTTGAGTTAGGCCTGGGAATAAATGTGGACTGAAATATTTGCTTTCTATGAGCCCTCAGATCTGCCCTACAACATCCTCTGGCACCAAAAACATGCTCTTTCTGGAGTGTCTGGATTTGGTCACACAACGCCAACACTGGGACTATATAAAGAGCCACATGGCAGCCACAGGAAAAGAAACTTGAGGTTTTGTTACTGGTACTAAAACAGCTTAATATTTAATAGCTTTAGAAGCATGAAGCTGGCTAAATTTTCTTATTTTTCCAAAGTTTTCATTAATCATGTAATTCCATCATGTATGGATACTTTGGTGAATCAAATTCAGCAATTTTTATTAGCTAAGATCTTCAGGAACAGGCTGTGGTTTAAGGAACAGGAACAAAAAGCTATAATAACTTAAGTCAATTCAAATTTAAAAAGTAACATTAACCAAGAAATTTGGTTCTGTTTTCTAAAGTAAAAGAAAATAACTAGGTTTTCCAGTCAAGATGGCAGCATAGGTACTTGCAGCCTCCCCAAACCACATCAAAATTATAGCTAAACTACAGAATGACATAAAATCTAGTTAAAGAGAAGTCCTACCACTAAGGATATAAAGAAGAAACCACATCAAGACTGGTAGAAGGGGCAGAGATGGGGACAGGCTGGCCCCACACCCATATGTGGAACATAAAAATCAAGAGAGATATCTCAGCTATGCAGGTCCCCCGAGAGGAGCTAAGGATCCAGCCCCACACCAAGCCTCACCCAGCCCAGAATTCTAGTACTGGAAGTAGAAATCTCCATAGCTTCTGGCTGTGAAAACCAGTGGGGATTGTGTCTAAGACAGAGGTCTTCTGGAATTCTAGGCATTCCTCTTTAAGGGCCCATGCACAAACTTACACAGACTCACTCACTCTGATCTCTAGCACTGGGGCAGCAGCAGGGACATATGAGGAGGAACGGTCTGGCATCAGGGCAATGAGTGGAGAGGCAGCTTTTCCCAAACAGAAGTGCTAGCAGAGGCAATTGTTCCTTTTCTTAGTCTTCCCCTCACAGAGCCAGCACGCAGGTGCAATATAAGAAGAGACTCTATCAACCTAGTTAATACTTTTTGCCCCACCCTGGTTATTCCCTGAGACCCTATCCCACACAACTTTCAGACCCACCCAAACTGTTTTCAGTGGCTTTTCCATACAAATGGTCCATCTTGGCTCATGCTTCATACTTTCCTAAAATCTCTCAAACAAGTAGCATCTGGCCTCAGCATGCCACATACCTCTTTCTAAGTGGCCCCAGGCCCAAACAAGCAGCATCCAGCCTTGAAGTGCATCTTGGCCTAGCCTGGGCACCTCTAAGCCCAGCACAAGTAGCAGCCACTTACAGATCACTTTGTAGCTCATGCTGGGTGGCCCTGGGAAAAACACAGACAGTGGCTGACCTTGGTCTGTACCTCCTATGAGGCCCCAGAACAAGCTCACCTAGTGGACAGCCTCAGGCCATGCTGAGTGATGGAGGAGGCTGTGCCACTGGATCCTATAGGACACCTACTGCATAAAGCCACTCTCCCAAGCCTGGGAGAAATACCAGCTCTTCCTAATACATATAAACAAACACAGAGAGGCTGCCAAGAATAAGAGACAAATAAACATATCCCAAATGAAAGAATAGAGCAAAACTCCAGAAAAAGAACTAAACAAGATGGAGAAAAGCAATCAGAGTTCAAAACACTGATTATAAAGATACTCAATGAACTTAGGGGAAGAATAAATGAACTTAGTGAGAACCTCAACTAAGATATATGAAAAATAAAAATAAAACTATAAAATATAAAAAGGAAATCAGTCAGAAACTAAGAATACATTAAATGAAAGGAAGAATACATTAGGAATTTACAGTGGAGTAGATGAAGCAGAGGCTCAGATCAGAGATATGGAAGATAAGGAAACAGAAAGTACTCAATCAGAAGAGCACAAAGAAAAAGGATCCAAAACTATACTTTAAGACAACTTCAAGCATACCAATATTTGCATCATGGGGGTGCCAAACAGAGAAGAGAGAGAACAAGAAGTTGAAAACCTACGTGAAAAAATAATAAAAGAAAACTTCTCTAACGTGGTGAAAGAAATAGACATACAAGTCTAGGAAGCACAGAGTCCTAAACAAGATGTAGCCAAAGAGACCCACACCAAGACATATCATCATTAAAATGTCAAAGATTAAAGACAAAGAATATTAAAAACATCAAGAGAAAAGCAATTAGTTGCCTACCAGGAAACTCCCACGAGTCTGACAGCTCATTTCCCAATGGAAACTTTTCAGACTAGAAAGGATTGGCATGAAATATTCAGTGATCGAAAGAAAAGATGTACAACCAAGATTACTCTACTCAGCAGAGCTATCATTTAGCATCGAAGGACATGCAAAGAGCTTCCTAGGTAATAAAAAGCTAAAGGTGTTTATCACTACCAAACCAGTACTACACAAAATGTTAAAGGGCCTTCTTTAAGAAGGAAAATAAAAAAAAGATAAAAATATGAACAATAAAATGGCAATAAATACATATCTATGAACAACTGAATCTGAAAAACAAAATGAATAAGCAGAACAGAAACAGACTCATAGAGAAGGTTAGGGGTATGGGTTAAAAAGGTAAAGGGAATAAGAGGTGCAAATTGGTAGTTACAGAATAGTCATGGAGGTGTAAAGTGCAGCATAGGGAATATAGTCAATAATATTGTAATTACTATGCGTGACGTCAGATGAGTATTAGATTTATCCAGATGATCACTTAGTAAGTTATATAATGTCTAATCATTGGGTTGTACACTTGGAATTAATATAATATTGTATGTCAACTGTAATTGAAAAAATTATCAGAAAAAGAAAATAACTAGAAAAACTTTTTCTCTGAGTTCTATACTTATCTTCATCATGAAAAGGACAACAAAACATGCTGATATAAGAGATTTGTTTTTCACAGCAGAATTTCAAACTATACATTATAGTCCATTATAGGTCATAAATGTCAATTTTGTAGGTCACAAATAGCATTTTTTAAAATAAAAAAATAGGATAAAAACAATCAGAATGCATTGCAGCTGATAAGTATAATTTTGCAAAATTTTCCTTTCAAGTATTTACATGGATGCATGTGTGTTTATTGGTAATAAATATATTATAATATAAAATGTATTTTTTTACTGTACGTTACTGTAAAGGTTTTCAAAGGCCCCAAAAGAATATCCTGGAGTTAACATAGCTTCTTCCCTTTCCTCTATACGACTTACATTTATAGTTTAGTACAGTCAACAAATGTTTCTTGAAAGCCTGTGTGAGAATTGACATTTTTGCTCATGACCCAGCACCCCAAATTATCTAAAAAAATTTATTTATGTTCATCATCCCATGCTGAATTTTAACATGGATCAAAATGAAAAGGGTATCCAAGTTAATTCCCAGTATGCAAAAAATTAAATTAACTAGAAAACACCATTGTTTAAGCATACTGGTTGTTATTTATAATAACCCTTTGGAAAATTGAAACTGAATTGTACTTCCTTAGCCTTTTTTTTTTTTCCTTTTCCATCCTGTGCACACACTGATAAGTTATTACAGGTCAAGGAATGTTTGGGGAGGATATGTGTTAGCATAGAATTTTTCATTCAAGAAAAAAAATGTTTGTTTTGATAAGAAATGTCACATAATGATAATACAGATTCAAAACTTTAAGCAGTGTATGCTTTCTGAAGCTTGACAATGTCTCTTTTGACATAATTTTCCAGTTTTTTAAAATACTTTGAGATTTTACCATTATTTAGAAATTTATTTTTAGGTAAAATTCCATTTCTTTTTTTTTTTTTTTGTCAGCGTCACTCCCAGCTACTCTTTTTCAATGACTATAAATGTAAATAACAATGGAATAATTTGTATTTTATGTTTTGTTCTCTTTTTTTGTACCTCACGTTATATATTGATAAAATTTTTTCTCTTGTTGATCCAAATTTCAAACTGTGCATGGCACTCAAAGGGTTAATATCATCTTAGTGTTGACCCTGACATTAGTATCATTATAGGTCCTCTGGTATCCTGGGAAACCAGTAAAAGAAAATAAGCTAACTCACCTGTCATAACCTAAGACTGGGAAACAAATGACAAATTGTTTTCTTCATGGCCTAGTTTTAGAAACATTTCTAAATGTTAGGCCCCACTATCTCTGACCCTGCAATCCCTGCCAGGTACTAGCTTTCTAGTCCCGAGTCAAGGTACTAACTGTAGGGCTCTTCGGTTAAATACTGGGTGCTTTTTTCCCCTGCTTTTATGTCAAGCTCCCCTCTTCCTGCCTTGAGGTCACTCCAGGGTTCTAGTCAAACATCTGTGAAACTCCCCTTTTATTCCTTTCTATCTGTTTTTAAGTTATGGGTATGCAATATTTGACGTATACAATATGTGTGTGGAAATATATTTGTACAGTTTAAAGAGCAAGAGTAAAATGAATACCCCTGTATCTACCACCCAGGTCAAGAAACAGAACATTCCATACCCAACCAGAAGTGCCCACAGATGTGCCTGTCTCAAAATTCCATTTCGATTACATAGATTCACTATCAGGAGCTTTAAAAATTTTTTTCCTTTAAGTCTCTAGCTTAGAACAATACCAAAACTTACTGATATTATGAGATTCTGCATTTGCGTGAAAAGACTTTGTTAAAAAAAAAAAAAAATTAGCACATAAGTCAGACAGTTGTTAAAGCTTTTAAATCACTTTATTTTTGAAAATTTTAAATGATTTTAGGTGCCCTAAATACTTTTAAAAAATATCTTGCATAGAGTAAGCGCTCAATAAATGTTGATTAAATGGCATGCTTGAAGAGTTAATGAATTAAATAATCAAGCAACAGCAATTAAAACTCACTAAAACATATTTTAATATATTTTAAAAATATATTAAAAATAAAAATATAAAATATAACAAAACATTTGTTACTTCATTTAATCCTCACAGAAGTGTGTAGGTAGTTGCTATCATTATGCTCATTATACAGATGAAATAACTTTCACAAGGTCTCACAACTGGTACATGGCAGAATAGAATCTGGGATTTGAGATAAGAAATGAAACTCAATACCGGCTTTACATTCTTTTTTTTTAAATCCTCACCTAGGGACATTTTTTCATTGTTTTTAGAGAGAGGAAGGGAGAGAGAGAAACATCGGTGTGAGAGAGAAACATCTATTGGTTGCCTTCTCATATATACCCTGACCAGGAATTGAACCCACAACCCAAGTATTTGTCCTGACGGGAAATCAAACCTGCAACCTTTTGGTCTATGGTACAATACTTCAACCAACTGAGCTACACTGGCCAGGGCCTAGCTTTACATTCTAACAATCATAAGTAAAATCCTTTGAGATGTTGTACCCTTAAGAAAGAGCTATCCCACCCCGCCCTCAGGATCAAAACTCTGCCTACAACTTTTTGGAGTCTGAGGACCTGAATATATATCAGAGAGATGGGGTTGGGGGTAGAGAGTCTCTCTTGTATTTCATCTACAGAAACAACCTCGTTCATAGTACACATGGGAGAATGAGAAGGGTGTGTGATTGTGAGACTTGAGGGGCCTCTCAAACTAAGACATTGATTCACTCAACACAATTTCCCTCTCTCATGCTCATGGAGTCCTGAAACTTTAGTATGCTGGATCTGTCAGTCATGTTCCTCTTCTATTGGAAACCTGAAGACCCTCAGCCCTGCCCAAGGAGGCAGACCTAGGCTTCTGTCTGCATAAGACAGGTTGCTGGTTGTATCAGAGGTTGGTGGGATGGTCTAGACACCTACAGGGTAGATTAATTCAAAAAGTCTCAATGAGGATAGTAATGGTGAGCTAAGCCAGCCTAGCTTAGTTCCTCTGGGATGTGACCTGGAAAGAATGGAGAAGGGAATAAAGAATATGGAAAGCAGCTGAGACAAACAAGAGATATAAAGCCATGAGAAAGAGAAGAAAGTAAAAAGAACTCTAGAGCTGGTTCCAGCTCCAATCCAAGCATGGTTATCTGTATTTTATTTTAAAACACTTCTTTTTTTTCCCTTAATACACATACTAAGTTTTTTTCTCATAATTCATTTAAATTCTCACTGGGTGTATAAAACACAAATTAAAATCTTAGACACTACTGCATGAGCATCTACTAACAATCTCTTATTAACTATGTCACCCAGAATTTGTTAAAGGTTGGGGCCTGTTCATTTTCCACAGGGTTCCTGTTATATGTAAAAATATAAAACACCTTTGGGCAAGTGGTAGGGAGGTAGAGCTTCCCATGGACATTTTCTTCCTCAGTCTTGTCAATCGATATAGAGATCATGTCAAAACTCAGGACTTGAGTGAGGCTCTGAGTGAACCAGAAGCCAAATAATCCTTTTGTTTCTCATTCTTCTATACCTTGGTATTATTTTAGGGAAAAGAGGGCAGACCCAAAACTAAACGGAAGGAGGCACAGGACAGATGTATAGGGCAGAGGCATGTATGGTTCCAGGTCTGAGTGCAGGAGAGTCTCAGCAGCGGCTGAGCATGCATGCTAGGAACCTGAGGGAAAGACAAGGTGAGGAAGGAAGAAGGCCTGATAGAAGGTGAGGGGACAGGAAGAGGGCAAAATTAAACTGGACTTTACATTTTTGCCTAGGGTCTAGTTCTCGTAACACAAATACACACTTTTGCCCTAGGCTTTCATCTCATGACACTATAAATTATAATAGTTCTTGTAACATGAACATAACACTTGACAGTTTTACAAAGGGCTGTTACTCATATAATCAATACTTAATTCCTACAACATTAGAGTGGGACAATATTGTTATTAATTCATTTTTGAATAACACAGGGATAAGCCAACTCCAAATCTGGAGTTTTTCCTCTGTGCGCTCTGGACACAGTCAAGTGACATGCTTCCCTGAACATCATCACCTCAGCCTTCACCTTTCCACGTGAAACCAAGAGAGAAGAAAAACAGAAAATCTCATTTCTTAGAATATAAGACCTCAACTCAATGTAAATGGATATTTCAGCTACAGTTATTTCATATCCATGACTTTTTAAGAATTTACCCTCAAGAGACTCATCCCTCCTCAGTGCCCAACTATATTTATCACTTCTTATTTTGACACAAAAGATGAATATTTCATTTAGTTAGGCTGATTGAAAAGGGTAACACACTATCTTGGTTGACCTACTTAAACAGAGATTCTTTATGCTATCTTGAGGTTAAAAATAGCTTGATTTTGCACAGGAAACTTGATACCACACATCCAACACATGAGGTGGGTGTGTCAGGGGAGGCCCAGAACTGGGCTCTCTGACTCTCCTCCTGTCTGTTATTTTCTTTAAAGCTACCTACCCTGCCTCAGAAAGTCTTGATACAAAACAAAGAGTTTTATCTTGTATTCATTTTTTTAATATCTGAAAATGTATAGGATTTTTATCATAAAAAATGACAATTAGCATACACTAATGAATTTATGGTTTATAAAACATTTGTATCATATACTAATCCTCACAACACCCAGAAATTATTATTATCCCTATGTATAAATGTTGATATTCAGAATCAGGAAGGTTGAGTAACTTGCCCAAAGTTTCATAGCTAGTTAGTGGGAGTTTGGGGATCAGAACCCAGAATAGTATGTTCAGTATCTTTCCAATATTCCATGATAATTTCTGCATTAATAGGAAATCCAAGCAGGATAATTTATTTAACAAACCAGCAACAAAACCTTATTCATTCACTCACTCATTCTTTCATTCATTCTTTCATTCATTCAACAAATATTTTCTAAACTTTACTATATGCTCTTTTCTAGGTGCTGGGGAAATGGCATTAAAAAAATAAAATCTTGTAATCCAATTGGGGACTCATGTAATGATCAAGATGTCTGTGTGCATGTACATGTAATGCTAGGCAGTGATAAATATTAAAGAGAAAATTAAGCATGGAATTAAAGAGGACAAATTCTTATTCATGAGCACTAGGAGAATACAAAAGTACTCATGAGTACTTTGGTTTTATGGTTTTAATGGTAGAACCACTGCCCACCCAAATGTTCATTTTCATGAAAATGGATAAATAATGTGTGGCATATTCACAAAACAGAATATTGTGCAATAGCAAACATGAGTAATCTATAGCTATAAGGTATAATATTAATGTTATGGGGTGGGGGAAAATAGGTTTACAGTTGTTCAGAAGGAAAATAATACAATAATTAATAAATAAGAATATAAGAATAAATTCTGTTTCATGTACTCACAACTGTAAACCTACTTTTGCCTCACCCTGCATAATTAATATAGGACATGATGTTATAATGTCTGTGTAATTTATACATTAGTATAGTTATATATAAGTATAGCATAGGTCATATGTGATTACACAAATTATAAGCAATTTATTTATTAATACATAAACTACATGCAATTAATAGATAATATAATTTCATTATAGGATAATATTATTAAATATTAAAATTATAACTTTATTAATACAAATAAAATATTAAGTGGGGAAAAACAGAAAGTATTAAAAGACTGAATTCAGCAAGTCATTTTTATAAAACCAAAAATCAAACAAAACTGAACAATATACTGTTGATACATATACATGCGGTAAAACGACTTTTAGAAGTAAAAAAGTAAACCAGGGGAGAGCTTAAGTGACTTATTTCATTTCACATAGTTAGTCAATGAGAGAGATGTCTTAATTGTATCAAATTAATCCTCCTATAACTATTAGAGAGATGTGGTTTTTTGTTGAACAAACGACCAAATGAATCCCAGAATGTTAGAGTTGGAATAGCTTAGAGATAAGAATTTTCAATCTATTCATTTCATAGATGAAGAAACTAAGATCCTCATACATTAAGGATTTACCTAGCATCACACAACTAGTTTAAATGAAGAAAGGGTTGTTGACTCACATCTTCTGACTCCAACTTAAGCTCTTTCACTCTGTCACAAGCTTTGAAATGTATAGACATTATTATTTTGTAGCCAGCTGTCTAAAGCATTCAAAATTTGAACTATAAGCCATGAACCAGTATCTGCTGTTCAGATGAATGTTGGAGAACTGTGATCTATGATAGAAGAGCTGTAATGGGGAGCCTTATTTATAACAAAATTAACTGATGTATTAAATAAGGGGGTATTTTAGTTTATGGACATCGGTTTGATACTTGGGATAGCTAAGAGATAATAAAGAAGAACCAAACAACTGCTTTCTGAAAAGAGAAAAGGGGCTTTATCATTTGAAGAGGCCCCAACCTGATATATAATATGCAGTGCAATATCAGTAACGCTGTTTCTTTGACTGGCATAAGATTCATTAAAATGTATAAAAATAAGGTGTTGCATCAGTCCTTTGAGAATACTAAGAACCTCAATAATCGTTCCTCAAACTGCTTACAATCAATACTTATTAAATATTTAAAATGAATTTAAGTAACCCTTTCAGTGAACATAAAATGAATTACTATAGAACATAGAAAGAGGGAATGAAACTGGTACTAGTCTTGGAGCCAAAAGACCTGGGTTTGAATGCCAGCTCTGCCCTCTGTATGCAGTAAAACAAGTTCCTTGACCTCTCTGATTCTTGATTCACTAATTTGTAAGATGGTGATGATAATAACTACCTTACAGGATTAATAACCTAATGTATGAAGCTTTAATACAAAATCCTGTGATTCAATCATCTGAACATTCAGACATTCATTCAATAAACATGTATTAAGCACCAATTTAATGCTGTGGAAGATCCTAAGATACAAAAGACCTTCAGGAACTGAAGGAAAATTATTTATTTGTTTGTTTGTTTATTTACTTATTTCTTTATTTTGCTAAGGTATATAACCACTATGAACCTGCATGTGATAACTCCCACAGGATTAGTACAGGGAAAAAAAAAAGACATATGACCACAGGGCTGAAAAAGACAAGTTCTGACTAGAGGGATAAGGAAAGGATTCTTAAAGAAGATGGCATTGGCCACTTTTTAAAGAATAAATAGGTAAATTTTTTAAAGGAAAAGGATGATACTGCAGGTGGAGAGAAAAGCACAAACAAGAGCATAAAAGCAGAAAAACACACCTTTTGACGTCTGAATCTTTAACATTTACTTCCTATAGAGGCACCTGGTTTTGTCTGATGTCACTTCATTCACCAGTGTTCTTCCTTGTGAGTCTACTCACCCGAAACAGATCATGAGTTATTTGAGAGCCAGGATCATGTCTCCAGAGAGCCTAAGACAGTGCTGAGTCCACAATAGGTGTTCAGTAAATGAATGTCTACCATTTTTTAAAGAAAGGTTCCGTGTATGCTTTCCAGATGAGAGGATGGGGAATAGAAAGTTACATGCTCAGGAAAGTGCTGTAAATTAATGAGACTCTTCACATATGGAAACCAGTATGCTTTCCCACAAACTTTGCTATTTTCCCATGAACCATATGTTTTGTGTTTTGCAAAGTAATATAGTTGTTATTTTAATTTGTAAAGAAAACACACACACATCCCAAGAATGTGAGAGCAAGACTTGATCTCAAAAGCTTATGTGTAACTTGTGTTCTAGAAGCCAGTAATGACAAAACAAGAAAAGCTGGAAAGGTTTTGCTCAGGGTTTTAAAGATTCTTTCTTTCTCATAAAGAACATTTAACCTGAATGTGTACCTAGAGCAACCAGTCCAATGCCATTTTCATAGAGATTGACATGTATGTCAACAACTTTGTCTTGGTTTGATTCTTTTTTTCATAAATATTGCATTATTATTAGAGAAATATTTGATCTATTTCCTATCCTTCAAGTTCAGGATACTTGAGGGTGAATCTTAATATTAAGCTTCAAACACATGGCTTGAATTAGATGCTGTAGGAAGATTCACCCCCAATATATAGTCATTTGTAGAAAAAATATTCCAAGGTACTCTCTGCGTAAATTCCTAACAAATGCATTCCCAGTGCATCTGTTTCCTCACTCTTTTGGTTATGTGAAACAGCAGGAAAAAAAAATATTGCCAATAGAAATATTTTTATAACTTTATTTTTGCTCACTTTGAGATTTATCTTAGAGTACAAGTTTTTTAGAAATCCTCTAGAAAAAAAAGTTATGTATATTATATATGCTAATAATTATTTTTTAGTTTGATTTTCCACAAAGGAAGACAAAACCCATATATTAAAGAATTGGAATTGATATTTTTGTAAAGAAAGAAATACCAAACAATCATGCAATATTGCTCTAGGGAAATTTTCTGACCTGAGGATTTAAAAATATTTTTATTTATATAAAAGTACAAAGTAAGATCAATTTTGTTTCTTTTTCATTAAATAGCAGGAGGCAATTTGTCTGCATTGTATTTGAGATACTTGTCTTCTTGCTTTTGGCAACATGTAAAATTATCTTGAAAAAGACAGAAATGCACAAGAAAGAAGATATCTTTTCATATTTATATCATATATTGGATTCTAGAATGAGCTGCTCTTGAAAAAGACCTCCAAATTGATTTTTGACTTTTTAAAAGGAAATCTTCAGTGCCAAAACAGAGTGGAAGACTGAAAAGGCATCCAGTTATTTAAATTCTAAGTAGTTTACTTGGATAATTCAGGGAAAAATCACTTCATTTACTCACTCCCTTATCCACTCATCCAACACATTTTCCCTGTGACTCTCTGGGGCCAGGCACTGCCCTGCACTCTGGTTGTTAAATGATCCTCTTAGGATTCTCACTCTTTCCAATCATAAGAAAATCATGTTCTGTTCAAGGATTGAGAGAACACAAGCAAGTAAGCCAGCCAAAATAATGATAATGATAACAATAACAATTCGGTAAGGAGCTCGTGTTTTACATCAACCAAATTACGTCCTTCATTACATTCGTCAAAAGATTTGCCTGAAAGTTTACTGCTTGTAAATAAGGAGGTTTCAAGGTCAATAAGATGATTATAAAATGATTGTACTACGTACAGTCACCATTAGTGTAAGTACAAGTTTTCAAGGATAGCCTCATGGAATATTTTCTCATAAAGAAAATGCTTCGTGTTGGGGCAGCAGCCTGCATGGCAAGGCATAGGAAGCTGAACAGAACATCTAGCCTGCTTTTACTTCTTAATAATATACATATAATTTAAGCAAAATTGTTATATAAAGCAAGATCAAGGGAATATGTAATGGGTTCTTTTATCACTAAACTTTATGATAAACTGTAGTGTATCTCTATTCAATTCAAACCTCTTCTTCCTTACTTCACTTCAAAGAGAAAACTGCTTTATGAAATCAAAAGATCCTGTTTTGTACTCCCTCCTGGAGACTGGAACAAAAGAGCTGCCTCCCAGTTTTCAAGGCTGTCTGAATGTTAAAAAAAAAAAAAAAAATCCTTAATAGTGACTACTGATCCTGGAAAAATCCCAGTCATGGTCTCCTCCACCCTAATAACTGGAACGTGTCTTTCTGCTTCCACTGGCAGAAGTATAAAAATAATATTTTCATATACCTTGAAGGCCTTACTTGGAAAATGGGATTAATCCTGACTCCTACTGCACAATGCATGGCTCACCTGAACATAATGAGAACTGATAAATAGAGAACTCTTAAGTGCTTAGAATAACTAACATGAGGCTTCCACCTCGCCAATAACTTTTCTTTGAAGGACATTTGCTGTGTAATAGCTAAAATATACTAAACTCATATGACTATATTTTAAATCAGGTTGCTAATTATGGCATTAGCACTAGTAAGATAACAAGTGTAATTGTCATAAGTGTTACATAGATTTAGGAGTGGAAGAAAAAACATTTAGTTAACATGTTTCTCATATTGGTATCAGTGATATATTTTCTGTACATATCTGTCCTGAAGTAAGATTTTGTTGCAGAGCATTGTTGATTCAGAATAAAACAAGATGAGTTATACGAGTCCAAGTTGAACAATACTTTATATAAAAGAAAACTTATAGACCCTAATTGCTGACTCATTTGTTTTTAATAATAATAATAATATACAAGGTCTGTCCAGAAGGTATCCAATCATGTAATATGAAAAATAGAGACATTTGTTGGACAAGATACAAGAAACATTGTACCTAGGACAATAACACCTCAGTTCTCTTCAAAGTAGGTACTTGGGACCTCACACAGTTCTCCCAATTACCATCAGCTGCCCAGTCATATTTTCCTGAATCTCATTGGCAGTCTGAAATCTCTTACCTTTCAAAGATGATTTTAGTTTTGGGAAAAGCCAGAAGTCACAGGACACAAAATCTGAGCTGTAGGGGGCTGAATCACTTGGGTGATTTGATGTTTCACCAAAAAACTCTGCACCAGACAGGGTGCATGAGCAGGCACATTGTTGTGATGAAGCTGTCAATCATCAGTTCTCCATAGCTGAAGCCTTCTGAATCATATGAATAGTTTCTGTGGATGAATATTTAAGCTTTTGCAAAACTTGATGCAGATTCCTTGCTCTGCTTGCTCAGTTATTTTGAGTGCAACGACCACACAGTACACATGCTCATTCAGTGGCATCTACCACCCCCACTGACTATTTGGCGAGGTCGTCATTGTTCACACATGTGCATTCCAGTCCACTCTCCTTGGTTGCCAGGTTATATTGATGTTGTGCAAATCATTCTCATTATATTAACAATGGCTGGACTTTTCCCACCCCTGACAGACCTTGTATTATAGCAATAGCAGCTAACATTTGTAAGCAGAAAATGTGGAATTCACATTTTGTGCATGAGATAATTTAATCATCACAGCAGTCCTATTAATAATAAAGTACTATTATTATCTTGATTTTACATATAAGGAAACTGAGGAGCAGATAAAGTAATTTGTCCAAAGTTATGCAGCTAAAAAGTAATGTATTCAGGACTCATACTCAGGCAGTCTGCTTTCACTATGTGATAGAAATAACACCCAAATGAAAAAAAAATTGTGGTACTAGTTTCACATGTATTACAATTGAAAGGAGTGAGCTAAAATCTTAGAGTCCCTAAAAGTGGGGAAGGCACTAAAGGCAGCACCTTTCAAATAACACTTCTTTTAAAATTTGTATTAAATAAAATAATAAAATCATATCATTAATAATAAAATTAACCTCCATATATTCCAACTACAGGTAAGTAGATAATTACCTTTGTACTTCAAAAGTTTAGGTTAGAATATACAAGATTTTAAGAAATAAGAATCTCATATGAAGTTGACAAGTCATCCAGTTCTTACTAGAGCCATCGTTCTCAATCTTGACTGCATAACCAAACAACATTTCTTCATAGGAGATTCTTCACAGGAGACACTCAAAATAGAGTTTCATGATTGAATAGGTTTATGAAGTGCTGGATCAAGCCAAGTGAAACAGTGTTTCTTGCTGGAGTGTGCCTCGGGGTGTTAACATGCACCACAAATCTCTGAAGTAGAGAGATGAAAAGGCACTGTTACCAAAAGCATTATATTTCTATCTAATGTGTCTGAAGACATGAACCAAAGTTTTTGAAAACAAGTGCAAGAAAAACTGATCTAATGGAAAAATTAGGGATGAAGAAGCTGGGCAAAGGGAAGGGTAGATGATGCTACATAGAGAAGCATGTCTGTAGGGTCAGTGGGCAAGCTCCCTCACTGTCAATCTGCAAGTGGACTAGGTCCCCTTGTAATACAGATGGTCCCCAACTTACAATGGTTTGACTTAGAATTTTTCAACTTTATAAGGGTACAAAAGCAATGCACATTCAGAAGAAACTGTACTTCAAGTATGAACTTTTATCTTTTCCTGGGCTAGCAATATGCTGTAGGATACTCTCTCATGATGGTGGGCAGTGGCAGTAGATGCTTTTGCTTAATGGTAGGATAATTTAAATCTTTTGAGCATATTTAATAAGTTTGACTAAGCTGTGATATTTGGTAGGTGACATGTATTAAATGCATTTTTTATGTAACAATATTTTCAACTTATAATGGGTTTATTGAGACATAATACCATTGTAAGTCAAGAAGCATCACTATAATATGATATATGACATGATATGATATTATATGGTGTATGATGATATGACATGACATGATGTGATATATGATGATATGATATGATATGATGTGATGTGATGTGATACAAAAAATATACTTTTATCACTGATAGTTCTACAGAAATCCAGGAGGTCAAGGAATCATCCTTTTGGCAGTTTCTTCTTCAGGGGGAAAGAGTGAGATTGTTAGCCCATTTGAGCATGATGATGGCTGGAGCCCCCCAGGCTGACAGCCTGAGAGACAGCACTCTGGCACATCCCATACTAGAGGGGAGAAAGCTAACATAGTAGTGGACTGCAGAGGTCATAGACCAGAGGTCAGTCTAATGTAGCATGCTATTTTGTAGGATCCATTGGAGGAGGAGAGGAGGCCATGAAAGATACAAGATTGCCAATTCTGATGAATGAGAGGCATCAGCTGGAGTGGCAAGGGCCTCTATATATGAAACATATATAGTTCTAGGGCTTGCAAAACTAGTTGAAAAGAATTTGAGTGTAGCTGGAGTTTTTTCAGTTGTTCAAATGGAAGATGAACTAGGAAAAAAGTAACAATTGTAGCAACCATTCATTAAGCCCTTAACTAGGTACTAGGCACTATATGTTAATGGCTTTGTATTATTTACTCCTCAAATAACCCTGTGATGTAGATACTATTATTTTCTTTTTTTAATTTTAATTTAATTTTATTGTTTTTCTATTACAGTTGTCCCATTTTTTGCCCCCATTTCTACCCCCAACCCAGCCAACCCTTTCTCCCACAGTCATTCCACATCCTGTTGTCCATGCCCATGGGTCATTTACACTGGTTCCTTTACTAGACCCTTCCCTTATTTACCCTCCGCCCCCACCCCAAAAGCTGTTTCTCTGTTCCTTGTTCAGTTTTGTTCAGTTGTTTGTGTTGTTCATTAGTCTCCTGGATCAGGTAATATCATATGGTATTTGTCTTTCATTGCCTCGCTTATTTCACTAAGCATAATTCTCTCTAGTTCCATTCATGTTGTCACAAAGGTAGGAGTTCCTTCTTCCTTTCTGATGCATAGTACTTCATTGTGTAAATGTACCACAGTTTTTTAATCCACTCATCTAAAGATGGGCACCTAGGCTGTTTCCAGCACTTGGCTGTTGTAAACAGTGCTGCTATGAACATAGGGGTGCATAGGTTCTTTTGAATTGGTGTTTCAGGATTTTTCGGGTATAGTCCTAGCGGTGGAATCTCTGGTTAAAAAGGCAGTTCCACTTTTAGTTTTTCTGAAGTAATTCCATACAGTTTTCCATAGTGGCTGCACCAGTCTGCATTCCCACCAACAGTGCAGTAGTTTTCCCATTTTCCACATCCTTGCCAGCACTTGTTGTTTGTTGATTTGCTGATGATGGCCATTCTGACTGGTGTGAAGTGGTATCTCATTGTGGTTTTTATTTGCATCTCTCTGATGGCTAGTGATGTTGAGCATTTTTTCATGTGTCTATGGACCCTCTGTATGTCCTTGAAGAAGTGTTTGTTCAGGTCCTTTGCCCATTTTTTAATTGGGCTGTTTGTCTTCTTGGTGTTGAGATGTGTAAGTTCTTTATGTATTTTAGAGATCAATCCCTTGTCTGAGGTATCATTGACAAATATATTTTTCCATACGGTTGGTTCCCTTTGCAAATTGCTGGTGTTTTCTTTTACTGAGCAGAAACTCTTCAGTTTGAGGTAGTCCCATTTCTGTATTCTTTCCTTTATTTACATTGCCTTCGGAGATGTGTCAATGAAAATATTGCTACATGGGATATCTGAAATTTTCCTGCGTATGTTTTCCTCTAGGACTTTTATGGTGTCACAGCTCACACTTAAGTCTTTGCTCCATCTTGAGTTTATTCCGGTGTGTGGTGTAAGTTGGTGGTCTAGTTTTATTTTCTTGCACATCCCTGTTCAGTTCTCCCAGCACCATTTGTTGAAGAGGCTCTTCTCACTTCATTTTATGTTCCTTCCCTCTTTGTCAAATATTAGTTGACCATATAGACCTGGGTTTATTTCTGGGATCTCTATTCTGTTCCAATGATCTATATGTCTGTTCTTATGCCAGTACCAGGCTGTCTTGATCACAGTGGCTTTGTAGTATAGTTTGATGTCAGGTATTGTGATTTCTCCTACTGTGTTCTTCTGTCTCAAGATTGCTGTGGCTATTCAGGGTCTCTTTTGGTTTCATATAAAAATTTTTAAGTATATTTTATTGACTATGTTGTTACAGAAGTTTCAATTATTTTCCTCTTTGCTCCCTCTGCCCAGTACCCCACTTCCCTCCAGCAATCCCACCCCCCTCAGTTCATGTCCATGGGTCATGCATATAAGTTCTTTGGCTTCACCCTTTCTTATATTATTTTTAACATCCCCCTGTCTATTTTGTACCAACTGATTATGCTTCTTGGTCCCTGCATCATTTCCCCATTTCTCCCCCTCCCCCATCCCAGCTGATAACCCTCCAAATGATTCCCATACCTATGATTTTGTTCCTATTCTGGTTTGCTTAGTTGAATTTTGCTTTTATTTTTTAGATTCAGTTGTTGATAGTTGTGAGTTTGTTGTCATTTTAGTGTTCATAGTTTTGATCTTCTTTATCTTAAGTAAGTTGCTTTGACATTTCATATAATAATGGCTTGGTGATGATAAACTCCTTTAGCTTCACCTTGTCTGGGAAGCACTTTATCTACCCTTCCATTCCAAATGATTGCTTTGCTGGATAGAGTAATCTTGATTGTAGGTTGCTTTTCATCACATTGAATACTGCTTGCCTGTCCCTTCCTGTCTGCAAAGTGTCCTCTGAGAAATCAGCTGATAGTCCTATAGGCACCTCCCTGTAGGCAACTCTCTGTCTCTCTCTTGCTGCCCCCAGGACTCTGTCTTTATCTTTCACCTTTGGCATCTCAGTTATGATGCGTCCCGGTGTGGTCCCCTCTGAGTCGCGCTAGCCTGGGACCCTTCATGCTTCCCGGACCTGTATATCCATCTCCTTCATAAAATTTGAGAAGCTTTCCTCATTTTTTTCAATTCTTGTTACCTCATTCTACACTGGTTGACTGTTTTTTTCTTCCTTATATTCTAAATCATTTATTTGAACCCTGGTTTCCTTCCTTTCATCATTGGTTTTGTGTAGATTTCCCTTTGTCTCACTTAGCATAGTCTTCACTTCTTCTCTTATGCATTTGTCATACTCAAGCATATCTGTCAAACCTGTAAGCATCTTTATCACCAGTGTTTTGAATTCTGCATCTGTTAGGTTGGCTATCTCCTCATCACTTAGTTCTCCCACAGGAAACTTGATCCATTCACCCTTTTGGGCCATACTTCTCTGTCTCCTCATTCTGACAGGCTCCTGTGTTTCTTTTCCTCCGCATCCCAGGTAGAGCTGTTGCTCTTGTTATGTTGTAAGGGGTGGAGCTTAGGGATTTGTCATAGAGGGCAACCTGTTTCACCACTTTGTGGCACTGTATGTGGGGGAGGGATCCGAGAGGGAACAATGCAGCCTGCCCAGCACTTGCCCCTTTTCCAGGTACCTCTCCCACCTCTGCACCGGACTGGCGCCCCTCTAACTGCTGCCATAGCCGTCATTCCCAGAGTGGGTCAGTCTGTGGACATTCTAGGACCATGGGGGCCCTTTAAACAAGTGGACTCTGCTAAGATGGGTAGTTTCTGCCTCCACCCAAACCCCCACTGGTCTGCACAGTCAGAAGAAATGAGGCTTGATTTTCCCCAGTGCTGGGATCGTGAGCTTTGATGTCTGGTGAGGAGCTGGGAATGCTCCTCAGGTGTCCCTCCTGACTTTTTAAAACATGTGACTACACTTTCTGTCAGCCTGCCGCTGCCGCTGACGCTGCTGCCACCACACCACATCCATTCCACCCCTCCTACCTGTCTGGATGAGTATTTCTTCTTTATATCTTAGTTTTCTGGACTTCCATGTAGTTTGATTTCCTGGAACTTCTGGTTGTTTCTAGTTTTGAGGTAGTTGTCTTCCTTCTTAGTTGTGGAGGTAGACGCAGTGTGTCTTTCCACACCTCCATCTTGGCCGGAAGTTGTACCTGGTTTCGTATAAATTTTTGAAGTATTTGTTCTAGGTTCGTGAAATATGTCATTGATATTTTAATAATGATTGTATTGAATCTGTAAGTTGCTTTGGGTAGAATGCACATTTTAATGATGTTGATTCTTCCTATTTATGAACATGGTATTTGCTTCCATTTATTTGTATCTTCCTTAATTTCTTTCTTCAGAGATATGTAGTTTTCTGAGTACAGGTCTTATATCTCTTTGGTTAAGTTTATTCCTAGGTACTTTATTTCTCTTGTTGCTATAGTAAACGGGATTTTTTTAATTTTTTTAGTTTCTATCTCTGACATTTCATTGTTGGTGTACAGAAATGCCTTCGATTTCTGAATATTGACTTTGTACCCTGCTATTTTGCCAAAATCACTTATTATGTCGAGTAGTTTATTAGTGGAGTCTATAGCGTTTTCTATATATACTATCATGTCATCTGCAAATAATGACACTTTTACTTCCTCTTTTCCAAATTGTATTATTTTATTTCTCTTTCTTGTCTGATTGCTGTGGCTAGAACCTCCAACACTACGTTGAATAGGAGTGGAGAGAGTGTACATCCTGGTCTAGTTCCTGATCTCAGGGGGAGTGCTTTCAGTTTTTGTCCATTGAGTATGATGTTGGCTTCAGGTTTCTTGTATATGGCCTTTATTATGTTGAGGTATGCTCCCACTATTCCTATTTTGCTGAGAGTTTTAATCATAAATGGGTGTTGTACTTTATCAAATGCTTTTTCAGCATCTATGGATATGATCATGTGGTTTTTGTCTTTCATTTTGTTTATGTGGTGTATTACATTTATTGATTTGCGAATATTAAACCATCCTTGCATTCCTGGGATGAATTCAATTTGATCGTGGTGTATGATCTTTTTAATGTGTTGCTGGATCCGGTTTGCCAATATTTTGTTGAGGATTTTAGCATCTATGTTCATCAGTGATATTGGCCTGTAGTTATCTTTTCTCGTTGTGTCTTGACCTGGTTTTGGAATTAGGGTAATACTGGCTTCATAGAAAAAGTTTGGGAGTTTTTCCTCTTCTTGGATTTTTTGGAATAATTTAAGAAGGGTAGGCATTAGTTCTTCCCTAAATGTTTTGTAAAATTCACCTGTGAATCCATCCAGTCCAGGGCTTTAGTGTGCCGGGAGTTAGTTTCACTCTTTGTTATCAGTCTGTTCAGGCATTCTGCTCCTCTTGATTCAGTTTTGGAAGATTATATGTTTCTAGAAATTTGTCCATTTCATCTAGGTTGTCATGTTTCCTGCTGTACAATTGTTTGTAGTAATTTCTTACAATCCTTTATATTTCTTTGATATCGGTCATGATTTCTCCTCTTTCATTTCTGATATTTTTTTTATTTGGGTCTTCTCTCTTTCTTTCTGATGAGCCTGGTTAAAGGCTTGTCGTTTTTGTTTATTTTTTCAAAGAACTAGCTCCTACTTTTGTTGATCTTTTGAATTGTTTGTTTAGTCTCTATGTCATTTAATTCTGCTCTGGTCTTGATGATTACCTTCCTTCTGCTCACTCTGGACTTTGTTTTTTGTTGTGTTCTGGCTCTTGTAGCTGTAGGGTTAGATTTTTTTTTTATTTGAGATTCTTCTATCCTTTTGAGGTAGGCCTGTATTGCTATAAACTTTTCTCTCAGGACTAGTTTTGCTGTGTCCCATCAGTTTTGGGCAGTTGTGTATTCATTATCATTAGTTTCCAGAAATTTCTTGATTTCTTCCTTGATGTCATTGTTAACTCATTCATTATTTAATAGCATGTTATTCATTCTCCATGAGTTTGGGTGTCTTTGGTTTTTTTCCTTGAGGTTGATTTCTAGTTTCAAGGCATTGTGACCTGAGAAGATGCTTTATATAATTTCAATTTTATTGAATTTGTTGAGGCTTGTTTTGTGTCCTACCATGTGGTCTATCTTTGAAAATGTCCCATGTGCATTTGAAAAAAATGTATATATTTTTTCTTTGGGAAGAAAATTTCTATATCAATTAAGTCAGTTTTGTCTAGTATGTTGTTCAATGTCTCAATATCCTTGGTGTTTCTTTGCTTTGAAGATATGTCTATTGTTGATAATGGAATGTTAAAGTCCCCTTCTATGAGTGTGTTGTTGTTGATATCCTTCTTGTAGTCTCCTAGTATTTTCCTTATATATTTGTGTGCTCCTATTTTGGGTGCATATATGTTTACCAGGGTTATATCTTCTTGATGCATTGTTCCCCTAAGTATTATGAAATGCCCTTCTTTGTCTCTTTTTATGGCCTTGCTGTGAAATATGTTTTGTCTGATATAAGTATGGCTACTCCAACTTTTTTTTCATGTCTATTTGCTTGAAATACTTTTTTCCCTTCACTTTCATTCTGTGTATATCTTTTGTTTTGAGGTGTACTTCTTGTTCTTCTGCGATGGGAGCAGACAGACAACACTGCTACCTACTCCGCCACCATCTTCTTCCTTCCTATAACTTGTCGATACTACTATTATTTTCATTTTACAGCTAAAAAGCAAGACACAGTTCAGTTTACTTGAACAATGTTAAAGAACTAAGAAGCCAGGAACAAGCAGCAATTAAATTAAGTTTTAAAATGTAACATTGTTCCTGCAAGTCCTGCATTTCTTGCTTAAACCCTCCTCTGGTACCTATTCTATCTCAAGCCAACTTTTTTTATTTACCAGGCTCAAGGTCAGAGTAACCTACCCCATCCTATCTTTCTGTTCTCAAAACTACTTGCTTAGAAACAAACTATCCCCAAATGTAGTGGCTTAAAACAACCATTGAAGTATTAATTTATGTATCTCATGATTTTCTATGTCAGGACTTTGAGCAAGTCTCAGTTAGGTGATTCTTCTCTTTTATGAGGCATTTACAGCAGTCACTCAGTGGTATTCCGCTGGCAGCTAAGCTGATCCAAGATGGTCTACTCACTTGTGCAGCACCTTGGCAGGGACAACAGCAGGAAGGTTGGGCTCAGGTCAGCCCCATCCTCTTTGTATATTAGCAAGGCCTCTCCATGTGGTCTCTCCAGCTGGTGGTAGGCCTTCTTACATGTTAGTTTAGTGCCACAAAAACCAAGATAAGAGTGCCAGTCATCTTAAAGGTTAGGCTCAGAACTGATACCGCCTCATTTCTGCCACACTCTGGTGGTCAAAAGAGTCAGAGGCCAGCCCAGACTCAGGGGAGGGAAAAAGACCCACCTCTCTATGGCAGGTATCTCAGAAAATGGCTGACCATCTTCAGCCTGCCACACTCTCCAGCCTTGTCTTGTCTTACTCTCCTGTCATTCACAGTGCTCAGCCACGTGGGTTGTCTTTTAGTTTCTTACAGTCATTCCTCTTTTAATACTTGGTGTGTGCCTATGCCAGGTGTGCTGGTATCCTCCTGGCTCCTGCTTATTGTTAACGTCTAGGCTGAAATGTCACTTCTTCATAGAAGCCTTCTCCACACCATCGTGAGGAGGTCTCTCCTAGCCACCCAATCTAGCTCCTAGTTTACTTTTATGATGTTATTGCCATCGCTGTGAGATAATCTCTGTTTCTGTTTTTGTTTTTGTTTTTCCTACTTCCTCCTTGTCTATCCTGCTGGCTCCCTCATTCCGAGCACTTAAAACTATGCCTGGCATAAAATAAGTCCTTAGTAAACATTTGTCAAGTGAAAGTATCAAGTGGTGAATTGGGATTCAAAACTAGATCTGACTGACTTTAGAGCTAAAACCAAACTGTGTTTGTAACCCTTCATATTCTAGGCAGGTATGGTCAGTATAGGCCTTAGGGCAAGGATAATACACAAAGAAAGCAGCTCATGGACACAAGAAGGGATTCACCAGCAAGGAAGATGCAATCAGACCAAAGCACATAAAAAATTCGTAGAGAATAGTTCATTCTAGCAAAGCCCAAACATTTCTCTGTATGTCTTCATTTCAGCCATTTTTGTTTAGACTCTTAATGCTGAAATATCTCCAAGGTGCTATGTTGCCTCAAGGTCATTTGCAGCCCAGCATGTTTCTAGCTTGGCCCTCTGACTTGGTTTTGCCAGGGCCACACCACCAAGCTTTTTCCCCTATCTAGTCTGGAACTGGGCCACAGTCATGTTTGTGCTGCGGCTTTAGGGAAACATGGTTTATAAACACTTGTTTCCTCTGAGTCACTGTACAGGCTTGCCCTTCAGGACAAACATTTCATTTGGTTTTATAACTGGGGAAAGAGAGGGTGGGAGCCAAGGCTAACTGGGATCAGGTTTGAAAGGAAAGGGGAAGTAAGAAAATTTAAATAGATTTTTCTATATTAGTGAGAGTCACCAAGAAACCTTATTTGGGATTCAGAGGTATGCACAAAACTTTCATCTTTATTTAGTTATTTGCCTTAGTAACAAAAATTCACAGAGTAATTTCTTCCCCTCAAGCTTCTATAAAAATGCTGGCAATGTGGCAAAAGTTTTAGAAAAACAATTTAAGAACAATTAAAACACATATTACAGTTTTTTTAAAGTTTATATTAAATGTCTTTTACTAAATAAAAAGAAATTGTGCTTCTAGTTTCCAGGCATTGTTGACTATTTTACCCTTTAAATAACCAACTATTAGCTTCTATCATTATTGTAACTTTTCTATGAATTATGCATTCTATCTCAAAAGGATTATTTATTTTCCGCCTTTTAAACACATCATTCAACATCATAACTTAGTGCTGGGTTTCTCATTGGTGGAATTGGGCTTGTAATAACAACACTTGCTCACAAATAACTCAAAGTTATTATAAAACTCAGGTATAATTAAATCATGGATAAAAGATATGGTTCATAATTCAGTCATTAACCACTTAACTTTGTCTAATATTTTTTATAATCACTAAGGCCAGACATTTGAGGAACATTGCTTAGGTGCAAAGTCCAATGCCTGGCGCTGGGACTATAAGAAATAAAAATCACAATCCCAGACATCAAGAGGATTACTAATCAGTACAGAACTAGATATGAGTCCTCCAAGCCATGGGTTTTTCATCATTAATTCAGTGTTGTATGTAAAAATACTAAATTATATGCCTGGAATAAAGTTCAAGTACAACAAATAAATTTTGTAACAGATTTTGTCAGTATCCTGCCCAGACTGCTCCCCACAACCTCCAATTGCCAATAAGAATTCTGCTCCCAATTACAATGGGGGGTTGTTCCATACTACCAAGCAATCCTCATAAACCAACTGGGTATCCTACCATTCAACTCAATTCTAACTCCATCTACCTGAATTTTAGCATCAGAGCCCATAGGTTAAGGGCTCAGTCCTACAAGATTGCTCCCCCCACCACAACTTCAGATGCCACTCATAAATTCAAGCTGTTGCCTGTGCTTCTGACTCACCAGCTATAAATGGGAGATTCAACTACCTCTTTCCTGGGTTCAATAAGCTGCTAGAACAGCTCATAGAACTCAGAGAAACATTTTACTTACCAGATTACCAGTTTATTATAAAGAATTTGACTCAAGAACAGTAAAATGGAAAAGACGCACAGGGCAAGTTATACAGGATGGGAGCACAGACCTTCCATGATCTGAGAGCACCACTCTTCCTGAATCTCCACCTGTTTGCCAGCTTGAAAGCTCTCTAAACCTCATAACTTTGGGGTTTTTTATGGAGGCTTGATTGATTAAATAATTGATCCCTGGTGATCGATTGATCTCCCTCCCACTGCTTCTTCTCCACAGAAAGGGGTAAGACTAAAAGTTTCAATCCTCTAATCACATGATTGGTTTCCCTAGTGACCAGCCTCCAGCCTCCATTCTTAGGTTACTTAGGTACTTTCCAAAAGTCACCTCATAAACATAACAAAAGACACCTTTATCATTCTCATCACTTAGGACATTCCAATGGTTTTAGGATCTCACAGCCAGAAACAGGAGGAAGACCAAACAAGTATTTCTTGCAAATCACACTATCAGAGCTAAGAGTTTTTTCAGAAGGCTGCACTATAACCACACACAACTCTCCCACCCTTGTCACACACACACACACACACACACACGCACACACACACACACACACACACACGTATATATGCACTCACACAGATACTGCAGACTGGAAGTATCAGGAATCAACACCCCCCACCCCCAGTAATCTTCAAGCTTTGATTACCCACTTTGTTAGTTGACTTAAATAATACACTCCTTCTTGACTGCCTTCCCTTTCCTCTATCACTTTCTATTTTCCCTGCTGATGTCTCAGGCACAGAATCAACTCCTAAGTAAAGTACTTGCACTTGACATTTGTCTTCAGACTAGTTGGGGAAAACCTATACTAAGATAATTTTATTCTCTATGAAGTTTGAGTTATAATGCCCAGATAAATATTGCTAACTAGCTTTGCACAAAATAAAAACTGTTTCATTACTCTATCTTATAAATCTTGATTATTGCTCTTACCTCATAAATATCTAAAATATAGCAAGCAAATTTATATTTGTTAAAGTCATCATTTTGAAATGGGGAAGGAATCCCAAAAGCTCCCACAGCCCATGGTTTGGGGGATGGGGGAAGGATATAATATAGCATTCAAGGTATGTACTTTGCATATCTAAGGATAGTTGGTAGCTAGATAATAGCTGTGCTATGACCCAGAGCAAAAGGTATAACTGACTTTCAGGACATATCCTGACCCCAGGGAAGGTGAAAACCCATGTTGGAAGCCCCTGTGATGGAACTCTTGCCCTAACTAAAAATGGCTGCTGAAAGAATGTAAGCAATACTGGGAAACAGGTAAATGCAGCTCATTGTGGGAGGAGCTAGAGGTAAGGTCATATAGAAAGTTCTGGGTCAGGATTTAAAAGAAGGGTGGGTAGCCTTGTAAAAAAATGGGTGCTACAATGTAGGAGGATGTTGTAGCAACCATGGGAGAATCCTCAAGCAGCTATGAGGTTCATAGGGATGATTTGGCCATGTGGCCTGGGCTAGTGAGAAAGCAAGCATGCTGCTACTTTGATCATGCCCACTCTAGCTGACTCTGAAACCAGCAAGGACTTTGCCTTATAGACCTGGACTCTATCTGGACTCTTGGAACTTGGGACATATGAAAAGAACACTCTCTTAGGACTTGTGCTTTTCCTGGATTTAACCATGATCCAGTGTAACACAACACTTGCTCTTCTAGACTATTATGCAGAAACCGAAGAAAATGTACCCCAGATCCTGAAGAAGAGAGCTGACAGATAAGGAATGAGGAACTATTGGGCTTGGTTTTGGTGAAACAGAACCCACAAGCTGCCCCAATTGAAGCAGAACCCCATAGGCTGTTCAGTTATGAGAGGCTCAATTGCCTGTCACCAAAAAGCATGACTCTCAATACCAGAGTTTGGTAAAATGAAAGGAATTGTTTGTTTAAAGGTTATACAGGTTTAGATTAATGGCAGATTCCTTCAGTTAAGTCTTACTTTCTTTAAAACACCCACAAACATATAGTTCTGCTTTCCCCTGCCAAACCAGGCTAGTTTTAGAGTAGAAAAGTCAGAGATACCATTTACCTACTCCCCAGACACAGTTCAGCTTTATCAACAGTTCTCAATCATTCATACCTGATTGGGGAGGTTTTTGCCTGTGTTGCAGTGTTCTCCAGCTCTTAATCCAGAACCACATGGTTCTCCCCTTCTACCTCCTTGCAAACCATGTGGACTTCTCCCCTTTCCCTTCCAAAACTACACGGTTCTCCCCCTACAAATGGCTGCCACCTTATTTTTAAATCCCCGACTGTGGCCTGTGACACAGTGGGCAGAATGACCAATTGAGGCCACCTGCAAAATCTCCCACAGGCCCCATAAGCATCTTGTCACCATTCTACAGTCAAAACCCCTCCCATCTCCTTGGGAACCCTGCTCTGTAACATTTGCATGTAGCCTTTGGGGAGCAAGGGAAGTGCTGGGTGTCATGGAAAACAGGGCTGCAAGCAGAAGTCCTTTCAGCCCCGCCAAGATTGCAATATTGTAAATAAAGACCTGTTTTTCTCAACACTAATTGTTGGATCATACACCAAGGTGTCACGTGAATGAGCCCCAGTTTGCTTAGTAACAATCTAATATACACAAATAGCCCTAAGATATAGAGAAAATTGAGACTGAAAGACTAGTAATAGAACAGGACCTTGAACTGAAGCTCTTATAGCAATGTGCTCTTCCCATTATTGCCAGACTATTGGGTGAGACAATATGTGCAGTTGAGAGCATTCCTGGAAAAGTGAATCTTAAGTGCATGTTTTTTTAGCGTCAGGGGTACCATCTTTGAAGACAAATGTGAAATTTCCAAACCTTTATATATGATAATTGTCATCACTTAACTCCTCTAGAAAGTGCATAAATGGCATAGTGTTGTGAGGAAAGACAGTAAGTGAACACAGAGTATAGTAGTCTGATTTGATTGTTCCAAAACACTCTAGAAGGCTAAGAGATCTAAATATTTAGAAATGTGGATGAACTTGGCAGCAGTGGGATATCAGGAAATAGTGCAACTCCTGATTCCTCTAGCATTCTCTTTTTTCTCCTGTGAAAAGCTGTAGTTTCTACTCCATCAAGTGAAATGGTAATATCAACTTCTGATGTCAATATTTCTTGCTATATGAAAAGATCCATTTTTTATTCTTAGTACTACAGGTAGCTCTATTGCTGTCATAATTGGTGAGAGCAGCTGCAAGACATGAAAGGAACTCTGTCACATAGGCCAGTGAGGCTGGTGGGGAACTGAAATCAGGATTTAGGCAACAGGTATCTGCACCTCAGTTTGTTATCTACATGCCAGTATCTAAAATTATAGGATGCTCCAGAACCAAACCAGTGGATGGACTCAGGAGCAGAAATTCCAGGTAACATTACAATCAAGTTGGTAGGAAAAAACAGACCTAAAAAACAAAATTCCATTCAGGAGCTGGGTGAGGTAAAGAATAGGGTCTGTCCTGGAAAAGGAGGCTGGCAATGAACTCCACTGATTATCAAAACTAGATTCAGCCTCAGAGGGAAAATGAACTGTTAAGCAGAAAACCAAAGCATATACACAGTTTTTCTTATGGGATCCGTGTAGGAGGCCTTCAGGGAAGGCTGGGGCTAGTTGGGTACAGCTCATTGCAGGTATAACAGTTGATGGGTCAGTGTAGCACATTTAATGCTAGATTATAAAACCTGGATGAGAAGGGATATGGGAGAGTGGGTAGGAAGCCTCCTAATAAAATCTTTACCTTGGCCTGGGTTGTTTCAGGAATTTCTACAGAGATGAGCATATATGTTGATTATAGTGAGTACAATAGAGGAATGTATGCTGTGGTCCTTTCCCTGAAGTACCTGGCAATCCTATTAGGGAGTCATGTTATAAACACACTAAAGAGTCAATAACAATATCAAAGGACTTCATAACTGATGGACAAAATATAAAATCCAACAGCAGGTGATGGATTAGCTTAGACTGGTGTAACTGCACATGGCTTCAATGAGAAAATGGCCCTTTATATTGGCCAGGCTTGGAGGCAGCAGTTATGAAGTAAATTACAGCTACACTAAATAGCTTTATTTTTGAGGCTTATTGACATAGAGACCTTTGGAAAAGTAATTGATTTGGCTCCATAATGTTTCCTATAAATATGAAGGATCTCAGTTGCTCCCACCTACAGCTTCCTAAGGATTTTGAAATAGGCACATAGTATGCAGAGTGTCATCTAATATTTACCCTGTCTCTCCACCATCTCCTCTCCTGAGATCCAAGGAGAACTGCAACAGAATGTAGACTCTGAAGCCTTCTAGACCTGGCCTCAGACTGCTATTCTGGGATGTTTTGTTGATTACCCAGGAAAAACTCACAGGATGCACTCTGGAACAGCTCCTTGAGGAGGGAAGTGGCAAGAATGCTATTCCCAGTACCCATGAGAACACTTGGTACTTGGAATTTGCCAACAATGCAGCGGATGCTTTCATTGTCATCATCTAAGCCATCCCAAGACCTTAGAGCAGCATAAGGAAATGGAAACCTTAGGGGAAAGTGAAAATGCCAGAGGTTCTGAAGTTGCAGAGATCAGAAGTTAAATTTCTGCCCAGCTGTGTGCTCAAGGTGTTGGCAAATTGCACAAGTTCTCTGTAAAATAAGAAAATATTTACATCTTAAGCTAGTTAGAAAAATTAATTGAGATGAACTAGTTAGAAAAATTAATTGAGATGAACATCAGGTAGATGTTATAGAGCAGTTCTTATGTTCCAAACTTGGAATTAGACACTGAGAATACATTTAGAAAATGTATGTACTCATTCATTCAGAAAATATTTGCTGACCACTTGCTATTAGTCCAATGAAAAAAATGAAGTGCCAGTTTATGTTCTATTGAAGCAGATAGGCAAAACAAACACACACACACACAAAAATAAAACATTTAACCCAACAAATATGGATAATGTGCTTATAGCATGATTAATCAGTACTATGAAGAAAAATAGAGCAAGGGACAGAGACTAAAGGGAGAAGAGAAGACTACTCTCAATAGAGTGGCCAGGTAAGACCTCTTTAAGGAGGTGACATTTAAGCAGAAGCTGGGATGAAGTGAAGGAGCAAGCCAAGTGGCTAGCAAGTAGAAGAGTGTTCCAGCAGAGGGGAGAGAAGGCGTGAAGGCTTGTGGTGAGAACATGTTTGGCACATTCAAGGAAAAGCTGCCCTGCGGTTGAAACATAGTAAGGAAAAGTGAGTGTGCCGGGAAATGGGGTCAGAGAAATGGGCAAGGGCCAGATTGTGTCAGGCCTTAGAGGTATTGGGAAGATGTTTACATTTTGTTCTGAGTGTTGTGGGAAACCTCTAGAGAGTTTTGACCAGGGGAGTGAGTAGAATTGCATTTGTATTTTCAAAAGATCACTTTGTTGCCTGTAGAGTAGATTGGAGGAAGTCAGATGAGAATGGAAGCAGAAAGACTTAGAGAAGGTTAAGAGACAGGATTGTGACCTGGTTTGGAAGGTAGTGACAGAGGTCCTGAGTAATGATGGGACTTGAGATAGATTTTGAAGATAAAATTAATAGAATTTTCTACTGTACTGCATGTGAGTGTGAGAGGAGAGAAATTAGGTCTCCCAATTTTTTTGGTCTGAGCAATTGGATGAACATTAGCATTATTCACGGTGATTGGGACGAACATTTTTAAAAGAAAAGGAAGTCAAAAGTTCAGTTTTGTTCAGGTTGTGTTAAAGATACTAAGTAGAAATGTCTGATAGACCCCTGGATAAGTGACCTTGTAGTTCTGGGGAGGGATTAGTGTTGACGATATAAAGTGGGAGCCAATAGGATATGGATGGCATTTAAAACCATGACTGAAGGAGATCATCTTAAGAGTTAGTATAGATGGAGAAGAGAAGAAGTGCAAAAATCAAGTCCTATGGAACTTTATTGTTTACAGTTTGGGAGAAAAAACAGAATAGACAAAGAGGAATAAACCCTACACCAAAGAGCTCACCAGTATATAAAGCAACTAGCACCATACCTGGGACATATCAGATAATCAATAAGCATTGCTTTTCCTTTTTTCACCTTTGGTAGAGTCACTGGACTTTAGGAAGAAACAGGTGACCATGTGAATTAAATGACAACAACATTTACTTCTCACCAGGTATATCTGTGTTTTAGGGGAAGGAAGCCCATGTGCCCTGTTAAGAACTACTCTCCTTATCTTCTAGGGGCCCTGAGCACCCCAATAGTTGACAGCCATAGCAAGACTCTGCATTTGCTACTCATCAATAGATAACTAACATGCGTAATCGCACCAGCCAAAATCTTGTTAAAGAATGGAAGGGAAAAGTTTTCAATAGCACTTTGAACACTGAACTAGGGCAAAAGTAACCTGGATTCTGGTCAAGCTTGGCCATGAGGTAGTTGTGCAATAGGTCTAACTTCGCAAGCTAGTCTCTACCTTCTTTATCACTCATGAAAACATTAGTCTCTGGGAAGCTCTCTGCTATCTCATTCTCTGAAGGCTAATTTGACTCCTGGAGTAAAGATGAATTGTCTCCTGATCAGAAGAGCATGTGCACTCTTGAACATTTTCTGCCCTTGAGGCTTATTAGCAAGTACTTCTTTGTTATGGGCCAACCAGTCTTAAAATCTGTGGATGAATTAGCTAAATTACCTCCTCTGACCAGCTTACAGATACTTAAAATTCCACAATTAAGAACTGATTCCTTAGATTTGTCTAATATTAAAATTTACCTTCTAGCAATATCCCTTGTATTAGTTTCCTATTGTTACTATAACAAAGTGCCACAAACTTAAAAGCATAAAAACCACACAACTTTATTATCTTATAGTTCTAGACGTCAAAAGTTCAAAAATAGTCTCAGTGTGCTAAAATCAAGATGTCCATTAGGCTGCATTCCTTCTGGGGGCCTTAGGAGAGAATCTATTTCCTTGTCTTTCACAGCTTCTAAAAGGCCCCTGCATTCCTCGGCTCCTGGCTCCACATTACTCCAATTCTGCTTTTGTTGTCACGTCTCTTTCCCTGACAATTACTCTCTTTTCTCCCTCTTACAAGGACACTTGGATTACATTGGACCCACTCTGATAATCCAGGATAATCACCCCATCTCAAGATCCTTAACATCACATCTGCAAAGTCTTATGCCATGCATGATAACATATTCATAGGTTCTGCAGAGTAGGATATGAATGAATATCTTTGGGGGGGACATTATTTAGCCTATTTCATTCAAACTCTTACTTTGAAGTTATTTATCTAACTTATGAAGCCCTATCTAAGAACTTGAAATTAGTCAAAGGAAGCCTTTACAACACCAGAATATATTCATAAAATCCATACAATTTAATCATATGAGAGCTCCCTCAGGCTTTCACACAAGTAAGTTCAATGAGTAAAGAGCAAAAAGACAGATGTCTAGGAAATGGGCCCTCACCAATGGATCTGCTAATACTTAGTACTTGGACTTCCAGCCTCCATAACTACGAGGATAAATGTTTGTTTTTTATAAGCCACCCAGTGTGATATTTTGTAACTGGACCCTGAATGACCTAAGACAACATGTTTTGTCTTCCTTGGGAGAAATGCTACAGTTCATCAACCATGGTGAGTTTTCTCATATTCTTAAGCTAGTCTGCTTCAATCAGGTCACAACTTTGCCATTAATCACCAAGTCAGCTTAGGGTATTTGACCTTTCAGTTCAGTCTTCTATCTGTAAAACAGGAGTAATTAATAGTAACTATTCCACGAGGCTGTAAAGCTTAACAGAATTAACAAAGCTAAATAACTTACAGTAATGCTTAGCACATATGAAATGATCAATAAGTATTAATTATTATTTGTACAGTGAAGATGCCAGTAGGAAAAGAGATTTAAAAAATTTAGGAGGCATAATATTACTAAATGCTCTGAAGAATAACCAGAAGTCTAAAAATTAGTTCCTACTTTTTAAAAGACTTGCTATCTAAGAAGGATAAGACAAGTACATAAATAACTGTAACACAAGGCAAAACATGGTTAAGCTACCTCAAATGCACAGCATTCAGCAGGAAGACCATAAAAAGGACTACCATCAGATGAAGATTTTAAGGAAAATGTCAGGGGAAGTGAGAGAAAGGATATAAGGATGGCAATAAGGACTTTAGCCTAGGTAACTAAGTAAAACAAAGGAGTTGCTAACAACCTAGCCATGGAAGTAAGAAAGTCAAGGAAGGATGAGGGCTGGCCTCAGGCATGTAATAAGTACACGTCAATACTTATTCTCAAACATCTAGCTCAGGATACCCAGCAGGTAATTGGAAATAAAATATGCACTTGGAGCCAAAAAGAAAAGCTGGGTTGGAGATATAAATGGGAAAATCATTTCTACAGAGATAGTAGTAGATATTTTAGATGTAGGTGAAATAATCAAAAGTAAGACGATTTAAGAAGAGGATCAAAGAAAGAACTTCTAAAATATAGGAAGATAGAGACAAGTAAGCAAAAAAAATGAAATAGTAAAAAAAAAAAAAAAAAAACAGGGAAACCAGCACGATGAATACCACAAAAGCTAAGGAGAAGTTTCAAAAGCTACGGAGAAGGTCAGCACTATGCATAATTTAAGTTAGCAATGTGAATGCAGAGTTAGAAGAGATGTTCACCATTATAGAGTATTTCCACTATTCAGAATCAAGAGATGAAATAACTACAAGAGCATGCAAATAGTAAAATAATTAAGAGATTATGAGTTTTGAAAATTTATTACTTTTGCTTTTAATAGAATACACTTAATTACAAGTTTATATGAGTTAATTTTTTAAAATGGTCATGTTTAACAAGCTCAAATAATTTGTAAAAAACATAAATCTTGCAATTGTGTAAGTCAGAAAGAACCTGCTGTAGCACCCAGTTATCTGGCTTAAAGGTCCACAAATTCATTCAATAATTAATTCATTTAATTATTGCTAGGTCCTGAGCTTGGGAAGATAAATGTAAATAAGAGACAATCTTTATTCTCAACTCAAGTTAATAGGGGAGACATACTTGCAAATGTCAGAAATAGTATAATGAATGCTGTAATAAAAATGTGTACTGGTCTGACAAGAACACAGAAGAGCAAATAACCAGTCCTGCTGCATTGAAAAAAAAAAAAAGCCAAACTCTTTAGCATGAATTATAAAGACCTCTATGAGCTGATGCCTCCTTACCTCAGCTCCCATAACACTCCTCTTTGCATCCTGCTGGTATGAAAACATGCTGATTAAGGACATCAGCTATGCAGTCAACTGGGCCTGAGTTCACATACAGGTCTGCTGCTTATCAGTATTCAATACTACATAATCTTCCTCTGTAAAATGGGGTTCATAATACTTACCTCACAGGTTTTTGTGAAGCTTGATGGAGATGATGTCTACAAAACATTTAGCAAGTAGTTGATCCCTAGCTTCCCATCAGTTGTAGCCCATGCTTTTATTTTATTGGTCCCTACTACGTTCAAATGAAAATGAAGGGCTTATAATTTTCTGAGCACTACATGCTTCTCTAGTATCTGTGCCTTTGCCTGGTGAATTCCTGCTCATTCTTCAAATGTAATGCTAACACCTGGTCTCCTCTGTCAAGAGTTAGTCATTCTCTTCTCTGAGTCAGCAATGCACCAAGTAAATACATGAGGCACTGATCTGATCACAGCATAACTATGAACTAAAGATCCCTTTAGGTTGGGCACCATGTGTTACTTCTCTTATTCTCCCCAATGCCTGATGCAGAGTACACAGAAGATAAATATTCATTTAGTGAGCGTCTTTAATAAGAAAATATAAATATTTAAATGAAGAAGAAAAGATTGAACATTCAACAGACTTTGAATTTTTTAAATGTTGCCATTTGACCAGTATTTCTAACTCTAGGGGTTAATCAGGAAATAATTCTAATTAAGAAAATGTAGATATAAAAAAAAGAAAAGAAAATGTACAAATATAAAAGGGTTGTTTTTGCTGTGTTAGTTATAATATCACAAACCATAGCAAAGAAAAGAAGCTAAGTGTCTAATAATTGAACTACGATTAACATTGAAAATATTTGTAATATAACTACTTGACAAGATATTATGAAATCATTAAATATGGTGGGGATACAAAATATACAATGACAAGGGGACATGCCAATAATATAAACTTGAGTGAAAAAAAGAATACAAAATCAAAAGTATTATCTAAATGTAGACATACATACATACAAGCACACATATGTACATAGAAAAAGGACTGAAAAAAAATGTACCGAACTTCCAAAGAGAGGTTGGATAAGTGTACAGGGATTATAAGTATTTAGTGGTTTATTTCCTCTATTGGGGAAGGGACCATTTCAAAATTCATCTCCTGCTTTTCTATAAATAATGTAGTACTTTTACAAAGTTTTTAAATTATAATGTGCTGTCAACATGGTTTTCTGAATTTCCCCTAGAAATGTTCAGCAAGCCTAGGGGCAAGATAGAGAAACCTGATAGCTGAGCTTTCTCAGAAGTGAAGAGATTTACAGATTCTAATTAAAGTTATCATAGGCTTGGTCCACAATGAGGTCCAATCTGGATAAATACGTACTGTATATACAAACCAGAGTAGGGTCATAGTCTAAGAAAATGTAACCAGAGAGAAGAATTTCAAAGCTTTATAACTTGAAAACGAAGTCACTCTAAAAACCAAACTAAAGTAATTGGTTAACTATTCTAATAAGCTAATTCATTTGGTTTCCCAGCCCATAGGCAGTTTCAAGCAGTTGGTTGAAGGAGGAATAGTAAACCAAGTTGGATGATCCAAATTGATGAATACAGGTTCTCCAGCAATGAGAAACAGGAGCTGACTATGAAGGTGGCATCCACAAAGACCTAGAAAGCATTGCAAACGAACGAGGACCTTAGGCAGGGGCAAATGACGTACACCTACAAATTGGCACAGAAGACATTGTATTACAGAATTTTAGTGTAGCAACCCCTCTCATACTTGAAACAATAATTCCTATATCACAGCATGAACCCAATATCTTCCTTTAAAAATTGTCAAAGTAAACAAGAAAATGTACATGAACGCACTTTGTAATGTCTAAAATGATGCACAGTCAATTATTATTTTAATACCCTCAGTGTATGAAGATAGTGATACAGACAATGCATTTTTAAATTCTTCTATCAAAGCCAATTAATTTTTAATTGGGACTTAAAATTATAATTTTCATTTATCTGAAAATTTTATTTATGTAGAATACTTCATTTTCTAATAGTGCTGAATAAAAAAGACATTATTTTCCCATGGGGATGATGTCTCATAACTTAGAACAAATGAGTTACTCAGATTTTTTCCAGAGCAAATTGAAATGGGGTGGGGAGAGAGAAAGAGAAGTAACACAATAGCTCAGGGCATCTAAGGGAGGGGTGTCACAGATGTGAAAAGAAGGCATAGAAAGAGGCAATAGGGTTGTCTAAAATAAACTTTTCTTACTTCCCACTTTTGCTAAGTGTTGGCCAGTGACTAGCTACCAGGCTGCATACCAAATTCCAAAAGGACAAGTAAATAAACAGTTAATGTGAATTATTCTGTGAATTTGCACATGCCCACCCACACAAGCACTAAATAAAACTTTCCCCAACTGAAGTCAGGCAGAAGACAAGTAAGAACTGTTACCTATTTTTTCCTCATTTAGGTGTCCTTACTGTGACTCTGGATCAGGAGCATTTTAGTTGTCAAGCAAGGAAACAGTTAATGTGAGCCCTTCTTTAACTTTTAAGTCAGATGCATTCCTGAAAATGGCAACGTGACTTGTTTTCCTTGAGGAGAAGCTACTGACAGTGGTGTGGTCAGATTTATGCTTACAGAAGAAACAAGCCTACAGTTCCTGAAATGTCTTAACTTTGACCAGCTCCAACTGGATTTTTTTTTTTTTTTTTTTTTTTTTTTTTTTGCTGTTTGATTTCCAGAGGGCCATGTGCCTGACTGCCCAAGGGAATAGACAGTGCTCAGAATGAATATTGAATACCAAGTCATTATTTACTCTGGGGGACTTCCAGAGTTGCCTGCTGCCTGGGTTTTAGTGTAGCTGAAAAATGGTCCCTTTTGTAAAGGCTCAGAGTAAAAGAATTCCCTATAATCCTTTCCAGAAAGAACAAAATGAAGCCCCTGCAAACAGTAATGAATTAAAATATGTGTTATAAGAAAGAGTGTTTTTTATTGTGACCAAAAAGTTGCTGGTGGGGCCTAAGACCAGTCATTCTAAGCAGATCCCTCACCTGCCCCCATGCAACACTGTATGCAAATGAACTTGGTTGTAAAGGAATGTCAAGGGCAGTTTTGAAAGGGAACAGGGAGTACATTAGCAGGTCTACCAACAGCCTCTCACCTCTTCCCTGAGCAGATGAGGAGAAGGGGGAACTGACTTTGAGCCGGTGCCCTGTGAATACCTAATCTGTCACAGGCAGAGGCAGTTAGGCGTCTGTGTGATCTGGAGAATGGGCGAAGGCTTCCCCAGGCACTTTTCTGAAGGCTGGCAGTTCTAAAGTTCATCCCACTGTCAGGGTAGTCCTACTCTGAGAAATTGCCCAGAGACTGCTGTGGGAACAGATAACTGGTTTATTGAGGGAACAAAGGAAGGGGAAAGGGGATTGAAGGGAAAGGCAATTCCCTGGACTGACTCAACGGTCTGTAGGAGCCAGGGAAATGGGGGCAGGGTAGAGGTGGAGATGGGGGTAGCTCCCGTAGCAGCAAGAGAAATGGCGGCGGAGGGGGGTGGGGGTAGCTCCCGGTCCTCCTCGTGAGCCATAGGAATCGCCACCAACACTTCTGCGGACACCTTTTTTTATGCACCTTTCGGTAAGGGGGAGTTTGCTTATTGACATATTCAGTAGGTCATTTATATCTCATTGCTTTCCCCCTCCCACACCAGCTTAGTTAACATATCGAGCTAAGTCCGTTAGCATTTCCTCTGGGAAAGTTTCAGTCCATCAACATATCTTTTGGGAAATGCTAAGTCCAGGGCCAGGTTGATTAGCATATACCAAAGTCCAGGTGTACATGATCTGACACCCACTAACATGGGAAGTTAATTCATGGGCTGGTGGTGATTCTGCTTAGAGTAATGATAAAGATCAGTCATAATATTTGGGATCCCCCACTCCACAGTGATGAAAAAGGGTAATTTTGTTGAAATATGATTACTTGAGAGGATATTACAAAGAAACTTACCTGGCTGGTTTGGCTCAGTGGATTGAACGTCGGCCTGCGAGCTATGTGTCGCTGGTTCGATCTTCCAGTCAGGGCACATCAGAGAAGGAAAACTCTGACTCCAAAAAACCTCCGCTGCCTTGCGGCATACCTCTTCAGGGGAAAGGCTAAGGGAGTAAACCCCGACAGAAAATCCGGAGCCGGAGTCCCTAAGGCGGTTTGATGTTGTAGTCAACACCGGCAACTCCTGCGGCGCACCTGAACCCAAGCTGTATCGACTCCGTCTTTCCCTTGGACCCTTCAGCTGCGAAGAGAGGGGGGGTCTGCTGCATGGGCAACAGCAGACCCTCCATATCACCCTGCCCAGGCTCTGTAGCTTCAGCTTCACTGGAGAGGACACTCCAGCGTCATCGCAAGATGTTGATTCAACACGGGAGGAGACAGATACCGTGTCACTCCCGAGTCGGACTGCACAGCCATTCTCGGCGGTGCAGATAGACTTTTAAGAAGCTACACCATCGTCTCTCGAGACGGACGGGCATGGGCAACAGCAGACCCTCCATATCACCCTGCCCAGGCTCTGTAGCTTCAGCTTCACTGGAGAGGACACTCCAGCGTCATCGCAAGATGTCGATTTAACACGGGAGGAGACAGATACCGTGTCACTCCCGAGTCGGACTGCACAGCCATTCTCGGCAGTGCAGATAGACTCTTAAGAAGCTACACCATCGTCTCTCGAGACGGACGGCTGTCGATATTACAAAGAAACTAATTTTCCCCTAAGAGGTGATGTGCTCACCATTCCTGGTAAAAGGCCCTAAAGTGTATTCCAAGCTCCTATTAGGAGTAAATATCCTGTTTTACCTTCAGGAAGTAGCATTTCACTTAATTATAAAAGTACACCATAAAATATCTTTTTAAAATAGGGTTCCCTTACCCAACCCCCTGCCCTTGAAGACTAAATGCAGAGGGTGTGGTCCCTTGCTTGAACTGGACCAGACTGGAATGCTAGATCAAGAGTACAGCATCTACTACAAGAAAGATGAGACCCCTGATTTGAGTGAATGCAACTCTGGATTTTCTTTTTTTTGTAATGATGGTAACTAAATCAGAAGCACATATTAATGATAAGCAAAAACAATTGGCAGTTTGCCTAGGCATCACTTAGAAGCATTAGCTTCCTAAGGTGAGTGCTACAAATAGAGTCTGCAGAATGATGGTTCAGGAGCAGGCACACAGTTCCACATCACTCATCTGTTCTCCCAGAGAAAACTACTTCACTGGCCTGCAGCAATGCCGGGGGTTTCACTAGGGGGTGCAGATGTAGAAGCATTATTTGAGAGCAGGGAACAGAGCCCATTCCTGCATTGATTTCTGGGATTCTGTGCCTCTTTCTTATCGAGTGTATTCCCATTATGGATTGATATTTCCCTAGTGTGACCTTTATTGTAATACTGATGCACAACTTCAATAAGAAGTTGCAATTTCCATAATAAATAACATCAAGGTAGGCCCAGAATCATATAAGGATAAGGCACTGCCTTCACATGGAATGTGTGGGGTTTCAGGGGCCCTACAATGGGAGTTTATAGGTCCCCAATCAGATTAGGATCATCAGCAAGATGAGTTGAACAGAACACAAGCTTTAGCTTCAAAAGACTTGAGTTCAAGCCTAAATTCACTCACTTTCTGCATAATTTTAGGCAACCTATCTCAAGCTCAGTTACTCCAACTCTCAGATGGGGAAAATCAATTTTCATCTTGATGACTTCACAGGATTAAATGAGATATTGTATGCCCCATCAAAAATCATCTTTTTTCTGTGCCCCCATAGCCCATTTTATTTATATTTAAGACACCAGACACTCTGGCTCTTTAGTTGTATGTAAGTCTATCTCATTAAATTATGACCTCTTTGAAAGCAGAAATACTACCTGATATCCCTAATACTGAACCAAAGTTTGTTATATGGATTGTCACTTTATGTAATTTGTATTGTAAGGAGCTCAGTAAATATATGTTTAACAAATTTAATTCAATTAAGTTGACTTGAATTGAATTTACTGCCCTATTTGTCACTCAACTACCACTTCCTACTGAGAGTATCTGAATTGGGTAGTATGCAATGTTGGGCAGCTTGAGCAAGGAGGAATCTGGAGTGGATTCCAATCAGAGTTTGGGGTAGGGTTGAAGCAGCAAACCATAGCAATTGAAGGAGTTGTATCTGTCATGATTTTCTGTACAGGCAGAGGGTATATAGTCAAATCCAAATATCTGAGCTATGTTTCTGATGCCACTATTACTCTTCTTACTTAGCTGAGATGATTCTTTCAATAATTTTATTTTCCCTAATTTGTTTCTCTACCTTTAGACCCAAGATGTTTTCTCTAAGAAAAACTATATTCCGAGGAGAAACAAGATGGCGGAGGAGTAAGTGGAAGCTACACTAACCTCCTCCCAGAACTAGTCTGGACTTACAACTTAATTTTGGAGAAATCATCTGGAATAACCAACCGAACACTAGCTGGAGAGAAGTCTTATAACCACGGAGAGACAGAAAAGGCCGCTACATCACAACGTGATTGGTAGGGAGTGCGGAGAAGCAGAAGGGCTGGCTGGGCTCACACGGGTGACAGCTGAAGGGACTGAGAAACAGCTCAGCAGCCAGGGATTCCCCCTGAGAAGGGCAGGGTCTAAACCCCCAGCTGGTCTTCCCAGCCTACAGCAACAGAGTGGAAAGTAAAATAGTATCCAGCTGAGAAAAGTGAAAAGCCACAGGGTTTCTTGCTAGCTGGAGAGAAACAGCTGGAAAAAAAGATCACATACAAAAATACTTTGCTCCCACTTACCCTGGGCTTGAGCAGAGGGAAAGCAGAGAGGACTGGAGAGGCTTGGGGAGAGTTTGGTGTGGTGGCTTTGAGGGGAGAGCTGGGGAAGCAGCTGGCCAGGTCCCAGTGCTGACTCATCCCGACACTGCAGGCAGATCATTCCCCTCCAAGTGGCATCAGCCTGAGGGGAAGCAAAGGCCCTGCCTACAGGAATTAAGCTGCCACACCCACGGTCCTTAAGCCTGATGGCTAATCACAGATTGAATAGATTAACAACTAAAGAAGACAGACAAAGGCAGTAGATCCCTGGAAGTCTCCAACAGGCTGCCTAGGCCCAGACTCGTACAGGATCTGACACCACCAGGTGCAGATCCAGGAAGTGCAGATTATTCTAAGAAGCACCAACAAACAATAGGAGTCATAAAAATGGGGATACAGAGAAACAACCCCCCAATCAAAAGGAAAGGTAGAATCCCCAGAAAGAGTGCTAAATGAAATAGAGGAGAGCAAACTACCAGATATGAAATTTAAAACATGAATTATGGAGAAGCTCAATGAGATCAGCAGAAACTATAAAAAACTCCAGAAAAACTACAGGGAACTCCAGAAAAAATACAAGGAACTTACTGAGAATTTCACCAGCATGAAAAAGGACATGGAAGCTATCAATAAGAGCCAGGAGGAAATGAAGAATATGATCTCTGAATTGGAGAACACAGTAGAAGAAATTAAAAGCAGGCTAGAGGAAGAAGAAGATCGGATCAGCGAGCTGGTGCAACAAAATGAAAAAAGACTGAACAAGACTGAAGAGGTTCTAAAACAGCTGCACGATAACATGAAACATAATAATATCCGTATCATAGGAATTCCAGAAGGAGAAGAAGAAGAGCGAGGAATAGAAAACCTCTTTGAAAAACTAATGACAGAAAACTTCCCTAACATGAGGAGAGAATAGAGTAACGCAAGTCCAGGAAGCACCGAGGGTCCCAATGAAGATGAACCCCAACAGGCCCGCTTCAAGACACATCATAATTAAAATGGCAACATTCAAAGACAAAGAGAGAATCCTAAAAGCAGAAAGAGAGAAACAACTAATAACATACAAGGGAGCTCCAATAAGGCTATCATCAGATTTCTCAGCAGAAACACTACAAGCCAGAAGGGAATGGCAAAAAATATTCCAAGCAATGAAAAACAAAGTCCTACAACCAAGAATACTCTACCCAGCAAGGCTCTCATTCAAAATGGAAGGTGAAATAAGGAGTTTCCAAGACAAAAGAAGGCTAAAAAAATACATCTTCACCAAACCAGCATTGCAAGAGATGCTAAAGAGTCTGCTTTAAGAAGATGAAAAAACAGAGAGAGACAGAGAGGAACACGAGTACGAAGGGGGAAATGACAATGAATAAATACTGAAAGAAAGAAAGAACTTCTACCATTTGCAACAGCATGGATGGAACTAGAGAGAATTATGCTTAGTGAAAGAAGCCAGGCAACAAAAGAAAAATACCTTATGCTATCACCTATTACAGGAAACTAATGAACAGCACAAACAAATGAGCAAAATTGAACCAGAGGTATGTAAACAAAGAATAAACTAACAGTAACAAAGGGGGAGATGGGAGGGAGAGAAAAGGGTAAGAAGGGGAAGGGTCTAGTCTAAGAACATGTATAAAGGACCCATGGACATAGACAACTGAGTGGGGACTGGATGTGGGAGAAGGGGGGGCAGGGTTCAGGGAAGCAAGAAGGGGAAAAAAGTGGGACAACTGTAATGAAAAAACAAAAATATTTTATAGTGGGGGGAAAAATGAAAATATAAAGAATGGAAATGCAAGTTCAGTGAATATTAGAAGGACAAGGATTTTCCTTCACATTGTATATTTTTATCCCTATGATCCCTCTAGAGTTTGGCATTCTAAAGAAGTAAGTAATGACATAAGTTTCTTTGCATAAAACTAATAATACCAGTTGTTAATAGAGTTTTTTGTTTGTTTGTTTGCTTTTTAACTAAGACTTTGACTGGAATATCATGCCTAAAGGAGACATGCTTGGGCTTTGGTTGTTACCAAGAAGCCCTGAGCAACTGGGATTGACTTTCAAAGGTAATAAAAGTCCACGAGATAAAAGGCCTGGTACCTTGGATGGATGCGCGATCCATGGCAATCTTTCCAGGGAAGGAATGAAGGTTGTTTTCCTGAAAGATGGCAAGATGGGACCTTAAGGCACAATGGAAAACCAGAAGGACTTGGAAAAGACAGGTGTTTACAGGCAAGGCTGAATGCCAGGTAAGTGGTTCTGCTTCGGTGCCTTGAAGGGCAGACTGAAGATCACCCTAAATGTTCCTTGTGTAAGTTCAAGAAGAGCAGAACTAAAGATAATAAGTGATCATTTGCTGTTCTTGCTGTGTTTATACAAATGAACAGGATAAATTAAAAATGGACTTAATGCAGTCCCTTTAATAACAAGGAGGGTAATCTTAGGGAGAAAAATCATGATTCAAGGAAAATCACAATGCTCAGGGGTAGACTATAAATAGTGCAGCTAACCATCTTTAAAGTTTCTTTTCATTTAAAATTTGTTTTCATTTGAAAGCTAAACTATGTCTGTGGCATTATCAAAGACATTTAATTTACAGACAAGAAAAATGTCAAATGCCTTGCAACTAGATGTCTTTCTGATAATACAGTCCTACAGTTTTAGAGACTTGCATGTGGGTTATGTTACATAAATTAACATGCGTTTTCTGTTTTCAAAGGGCATAAGCCTATGATCTCATTACCTGAGCAATTGTCTATACGTATAGACCTCACTTAAACCTGTCTGCATTGCTGCCTCCCGAGATTCAATGGTTTGGCTGAACTAAGTGGCTGAGTTGGTCTGTGGGCTTCACTTTAAAACTGGTTTCTCGTTTCTGTCCTAGAGGCTTGGACAGAAAGAGCCCAGAGGTCTGAGAGGGGGGAAACCTAAAATATTTCCCTCAGCCCAAACTAAGTATAATGGGCAAAAGGGTTTTGGACAGGTGAGATGTACCTGGCACACCTTCCTCCAAAGAAGCCCTTCTTTTCCCTAATGTGGGACATTGAAAAATTAATCCCTGCCTTTTGTCATCTAGTGGTTATGGATTGAATGATGTCCTTTAACCCTGTTGCCAAATATGTTGCCTCCAGAATACAACAAGGATGCTAGCCTGTTAAATCAAGCATGCCGTTGTCCGGGGACAGCCAACCGACCTGGAGTCTGCACGATCCTTCCCCATGTGGGAAGACCAGCCTCCCCTCCACACCCCTACTCTTATTAGGAATTTCTGGACCCAAGGGTAGGTAGGACGATGACCATGTCCAGCTTGAAGCACCTAGAGGAGCTCGAAATCTTCGCCCATTGTCCTTTATAAGATTATAAAAGGTCTTAAGTCTGAGAGGGAGGGGTTGTTATTTTTTATTGTTAAAATAATTAATTAACTAATTAATTAATTTAAAAAAAAGAAGAAGAAGAATATATAAAAGGGTGAGGCAGGAGAGCTTGTATGTACGACCCATGGGCATGGACTTGGGGGTGAATTGTTGAGGTAGAAGGGATGCTGGGTGGAGGGGAGCAAAGGAGAAAAAATTTGAACTATTGTAACTATATAATCAATAAAATATACTTGAAAAAGAAAAACTATACTTTATTGGATAGAAAAAAGAAAGATTGCAAATTACTTTAAAGGTGATGTGAATTTGATTTTCCTCTTAAAATTTATTTTTATATTATGAAGTTTGTTCTTTCTCTTTTTTTGTATGTTTTATTGATTATACTGTTACAGTTGTCTCAATTTCTTTTCCCTTTGCTCCCCTCCACCCAGCAAACACCCTCCCTCCAGCAGTACTCCCCCCCTCAGTCCATGTCCATGGGTCATACTTATAAGTCTTTCTCTACATCCCCCTGTCCATTCTGCATCCTTCTACTATGTTTCTTAATTCTTGCACCATTCTCTTCCCTCTCCCCGTTCCTCTTCCCAGCTGACCTCCCCACACATGCTCCCCATAACTATGATTCTGTCCCCACTCTGGTTGTCTGCTTAGTTTACCTTTGTTCCATTCCTTAGCTTCTGTTGTTGATAGTTGTGATACTGTTTTCACTTTAATGTTCATAGTCTTGATCTTCTTTACCTTAAATAAGTCCCTTTAACATTTCATATAATAATGGCTTGGTGATGATGCACTCCTTTATCTTTACCTTGTCTGGGAAGAACTTTCTCTGCCTTTCCATTCTGAATGATAGCTTTGCGGGATAGAGTAATTTTGGTTGTAGGTCGTTGATTGTCATCACTTGAATATTGCTTGCCAGTCCCTTCTTGCCTGCAAATTTTCTTTTGAGGAATCAGCTGACAGTCTTACAAGTACTTCTTTGTAGGTAATTCTCCTGTTCTCTCTTAGTGCTTTTAAGATTCTCTCTTTATCCTTAACCTTTGGCATTTTATTATGATGTGTCTTGGTGTGGTCCTCCCTGGGTCTAATTTTTGGGGGACTCTCTGTGCTTCCTGGACCCATTTGTCTATTTCCTTCCCCAAATTAGGGAAGTTTTCCTTCAGTATTTTTTCACATAGCTTTTCAATTTTTGCTCTCCCTCTTCACCTTCTGGCAACCCTATGATTCAGATGTTGGCACGTTTATAGCTGTTCCAGAGGTTTCTAATTCTCTCATTTTTTTCAGTTCTCATTTCCTCCTTCTGGTTGACTGTTTATTTATCCCCTGCGTTCCAATTTGTTGATTTGTACCCTGGTTTCTTTTCCTTCACCACTTGTTTTGTATGGATTTTCCTTCATTTCAGTCAAGATAGCCTTTATTCTTTCCCTGTCCTGTTTAAGCTTTGCTGTCAAGTCTGTGAGCAACTTTATCACCAGTGCCTTAAACTGTGCATCTGTTAAGCTCACTATCTCCTCATCTGTTAGGCGTACTATCTGCTTGTTGTTTAGTTGTGTCACTGGGACCTTGATCTGCCCCCACTTCTGGGCTGTACTTCTCTGTCTCCTCATCATGACAGCTTTCTGTATTTGCCTCTGTGATTTGGGTGGGGCTGTCTCACCTCTCACATTATAGGGGGAGGAGCCTTAGATATTTGTTAGTGCTGGAGACTGTTTCACTGCATTTTGGCACTGTATGTGGAGGAGGGGTCTGAAAGGGAAAAGTACCAGTTGCTGCTGCTTTTCTAGGCACTTCTCCCCCTTCCAGTATTAAGAAAGCTGCCTCCTTTTTGAAACTAGTCGCTTCTTCCTCTGCCCCAGCCCCCACTTGCTTTCACAGTCTGAAGCTATGTGGCTCTATTTTCCCTGGCACTGGAACCACAAGCTATGTGGTCTGGTTTGGGGCTAGGATGGCTTCTCAGGTTTAAACTTTTTGACTGCGTTTTTTGCCCCACCACACCTGCCAGCCACTGCTGCCTGCCAAGCACTACCCCTGCAGTTGCTGCTCCACTCCTCTTTCTCTGTCCCTGCTCTGCCCCTCCTACCTTTCTGGCTTATTATTTCTTCTTTATCTCTTTACTGAACTTCCCTGTAGTTTCTATTTTTTTGATTTTCTGGTTTTTTTTTTTTTTTTTTTTTAGTTTTTAAGTGGTTGTAAATTTCTTCTTAGTTCTAAGGAGTTGCAGCATGTGTATTTATGCCTCCATCTTGGCTGGAATTCCTCCATGAATTTTTACATATTATGAAGTTTTAATGAAGATATCTGACTTTTACCTTTCACAGGTGACTCAGTGAGATAATTTATTGGAAAGAGTATTTGGAAACTTCAAAAGATTATATCAAGTTAAGTTGTTGTTATAAGAATAAAAATGTAGCATGGCTTCAGTTGCCTCTGTTTCATCACTTTTAACTTAAGGAATGTGTAAACTTGGATTCGGGTCCTGGAGCCAGCTCCTGTGTCCAGCTGTCAGTAATGTCATAGCTGCATCAGACTATTTGGTGGAGTCATCCTCCATCCTCAGGATCTCTTCTCCATAGCCTGGGCCACCCACTAGCTGGACTTTTGCCTGCCTCTTACCAATTATGCTCTCAAGCATAGGACAAATCTAAAGTTCCTTTGGGTATTTCTGGAGGTCAGTCATTTTTGACTTTGTAATCATGTGATACTTCATAATCTTCTATGAGCATTGTGTTTATGGACAGCATCACTCCAGGAAATGCAGAGTGCTCTAACTAAAAGTGAATCCTGCAGTGTTTTCTTGTAATGGGGTAGTTGATGCTTTATCAGTAGCTGGCTTCACAAGACAGGAAAGTCAGTCTTTCAAAAACAGGAACCATAAAATAGTAAATACTTCTATCGTACTTTCTGTGTGCCAAGCACCATCCTAAATGATTTCTAAGTCATACATATTTAGTGGATTCTTATTATTACTTTACAAGGTAAGTAATTTTATTAGCCTAGTTTGATAGATGGTGAGTCTGGGGCACAGAGAAATAATTGTCTTTCCTAAGGTCACGTAGCTATGTGGTAGTAGTTTCAGCATCTGAACCTGATTGTAAGGTTACATACTCTTAATTAATCAGCTATTCATAGAAAGGAGGTATAGAAAAGCAAAGATACAAATCCCTAAATCTCATTATAGCAAATAATTTAAACTGTTGTTCTCTAATTAGACTCTTGCAAAGTGTAAAGTTTTGTCATCAAAGTTTTTTTATCCAACCATCATTCTGGTGATAATCAGCAATCAACTGGCCAAAGTACAAAAAAAAAAAAAATCCTTCCTCTCTCCCTCACCTTTTTCTTTCCTCCCTTTATTTATTTACTGAAGACTAATAGTAGGAATTGACCTCAGGTTGGAATATAAGCATAAATAAATTATGTCTACAAGCAGTTTACAATTTATAGGGGGCAACAGACATATAAATAATAAGCCATAGTATTAGAGTAGAAATATAAAGAAAATTGTTCTTTTCAAGAGCATTGAGGAAGAATGGTTAATTATGTCTAGAGTTCCAGGAAGACAGAAAGAGAAAAAGAAGAAACAAGGATTTGAGGAAAGGTCCAAACATAGATATTCATTAACTCCCAATAATTGAAAGCTCTTTCAAGTCAATAAGTGTTTCTACAGAATCTGATATAAATCTAGCATTATACTAGGGGCCAAAAGAATGTAAAAGATAGCATGAGAAGATCTATACCTTAAGAAGTATATAGTTTTATTGAAAGGATAGAAGTTATACTCAAAAAATTATTAGAAGTTTATTATAAAGTGCCAAATGCATCATGTAGATGAGAAATGCAATAGAAAATGAGAGAAAGTAGCTATAAATATGGAGTTAGGTGGTCACAAAGAATTTCGTGGAGATAGGATCTCCCTGTAAGTGTTTTGCGTGCTACCCTTACCATGGCTCCACCTTATTGACCTACTCTTATTTTCCCTCAGATGGAATTTCTCCTTTTTATAATTTTGTTATATTTCTTTTATAAGCCCATTTAAATCCTTTTTTTTAAATAAAAAGGTAAAAAAGAAAGAAAGAAAAAGGGAGAAAAAAAAGGGGGGGGACAGGAAGTATCTCCCCTGACCCTTGAACTTGATTATGCTCCGAGCCATGCAGTTTAATAGTATGTTATTATGTAAAAACTATAGTAAAGCAAAGTTGATAAAAAACCTAAGCTTAAGAGACAGACTTCAGAGGTTCAACTCTCAGCCCTGGCACTTACCTTGGACAAGTTACTTGTGTCTTGAAAAAGCCTTGAAAGGAGGATCTGGAATAATTTTCTATATTGAGATTTTGAAAGTTTTTGTGTATTTTACTTTCCTTTCCCCCCAACTTCATAAGTGACATGATGAGGTCTCAGTTTCTTCATCTATAAAATGGAAATAATAGTAGTGCTCTTTTCAAGAGATGTATTGAGAGGTTTAAATGAGTTAATTAAAGTGCTTAGAGTAATCTCTGCACATAATTATTATTCATTAGTCATTCAACATTAGAACATTCACTTTATTCTAAGAACTGAGCTAACTCCTGGGAATATATAAATAAACAAGTTATAGTCCCTACATTAAGGATTTTGCAATCTAGTCTGAGAAACACTAAACAATTTTAATTAGCTCGGTAGTTGCTAAATTAGCAGTATGCACAAGCTTATTTCATGTTACACCTTTACTAGTGAGCATAAAATGAGCATAAAACTGTATTAACACTTTACTAGCCATGTCAAGGTAGTGGCTAAAATTTAGCTTGTTGTCAACTAAATGTATTATTTATTTGTTTATTTATTTTATTTTTAGAGAGAGGGGAAAGGAGAAAGAGAGAGAGAGAAACATCACTGTGTGGTTGCCTCTCACTCGCGCCCCCAACTGGGGACCTGATGTGCAACCTGGTAATGTGCCCTGTCTGGGAATCAAACCAGCAACACTTGGCTCGCAGGCCGACTCTCAATCCACTGAGCCACAGCAGCCAGGGCTTGTTGTCAACTAAAACTTCTGAATTTTGTCATATAAATTAGTGGTTATTCAACTCTTCTTTCTGTACTATAAAATCAATTTTTTTTTCTGTATTACATTTTATCTACTTTAAACCTATCATTCCAACTTGTTAGGATTACTTTAAGCCTAAGTGTCACCCCTTGCCCTCGCTCTCCCTCCCAGATTTGTGTCATCTGTAGATTTGATATGCACATTTTCCAAAGAGACATGACAGAGTCCCACAGCACCATGAAAGACAACACTTCTGCTAGTACCTACTGATTATTCACTCTTTTGATATGCAACCAAACATAAATTTTACCTTACTGCTATCATTCAGTCCATGTCTTTCAGTCTTGTTTCCCAGAATATTATACTGAGGTGCCATGTTAGGTCATAAGAATTTATGGTGTTTTGCTATAATCAAGATATATTTATTCCTTATATACTACTTCCTGGTCTACCAGTCCAAAAACCCTATCAAAAAAAGAAAATAAATCCCTTTTTATGGTTCATTCTGACTTGACAACCACTACCTTTTTTTCTAGTATTAAATTGCCTAATGATTATCCCAGCATTCCAACTCCCCATCCCACCCACTCCCCACTTCCTAAATTGTGAGCTACTTGATCAGAAATATACAGCTCTTTGTCCATTGTGCCTAGCATAATTCCTGACATATAACAGATCATCAATAAATAATTGTTGAATAAGTGAATGAAACCATCTGTCCTATTTGGTTTTGGTTCAAGTTTTATCCATGATATTCCTTTGCTAAATTACAATAACGATTCCAGGCCAAGTATGTGATCATTCTTTGGAATTTATAAGGTATGGGTTATTAATAATAATAATAACTTAAGGCATTAAATTAAGAATGATGGTGTAATGTTAGTGGATAACAAAGAGAAAACAGAGTTCAATTTTTTGTTACTTGTGCCTTTTTAAGGAAAATTATCTTTGTGTTGAAAAAAGATTAAATTAAATGGGTGAGGTAGATACAGAGATTGTAAGAAATTACCTGCTTTCTCTCAATGAGTTCAAGTTCCTTAGTAGATTAAAACCAGGGAACACAGAACTCTTACAAGTAAAATCACTGTATCTATACCAGTGAAGTCTACAGAGAAGTAGAGAAGAGGTCTTAGAAGGCATAAAAGGTAAAGGTAAGTAGCATTCTAGTTCTCTAAAATAGAAAGAAAGTGAATTGACATTTTATTTACTTTTTATTTATTCTATTTTTCTTCTCCTTAGCCTACCTATTAAACTACCACCACTAAAGGGAATCCAAATGGAGTAGGTGGAAGTTATGGTCACCTCCTCCCAGGACCAAACTGCAATTACAACTAAATTACAGAAAAATTAGCCTGAATAACCAACTGCAGACTAGCTGAAGAGAAGCCTTATAGCCAAGGAAGTACAGAAGATGCCACATTGAGACTGGAAGGAAGGATGGAGATGTAAAAAAAGACTGGCGCACTCCCACAGGAAGTGGCTGCGGTTCTAAGAAATATCTTAGCTACAAAGGTTCCACCTGAGAAGCATGGAGTCTAAACCCCAAACCAGGCTCCTCAGCCCAGAGCATCAGAACTGGGAAGAGGCATCCATATAACATCTGGCTGTTGAAAGCAGCAGGGCTTCTATCCACCAGGGGGAGAGATCTAGAAACACAAGCACCTTCTTAAAAAGCCAACACACAATTTCATTCATAGCCATTCACCCTGGGCTTCAGTGAAGGGAGGGAAGAGAGGACTCAAATTCCATGAGGAATTCCACTTCACAGAGACAGTATCTGCGTAGCAGTTCAAATACTGTAGTTGGGATGAAGTGCCAGAGTCAGGCAACCTTAGGGTTGATCCTATATATATATATATATATATATATATATATATATATATATATATATATATAGGAAAATGGTAATCAAGACTCAGTTACAACAGGAGGGCCCACATAACCTACACAAGAGACATTTCCAGATTACCCAGCCCATGTGATCAGGAGAATGCACCACCAGACCCCACAGGAACCTACTACATAAGGCCACCCCACAAACACTGGGAGTCAAAGAAGATCTATCTAATACATAGAAACATATGCAAAGAGGAGGCCAAAATGGGGAGACAAAAAATAGGCCCCAAATGAAATAACAGGAGAAATCTTCAGAAAAAAGAACTTAATGAAATGGAGGCAAGAAATTTATCAGATATGGAGTTCAAACTAATGGTTATAGGGATGCTCAACAGCATGGAAAAGGATATAGAATTCATAAAAAATAACCAGTGAGAAATGAATACTACAGTAGCTGAAATAAAGACTACACTGGAAGGAATAAATAGTAGATTAGATGAAGCATCGGATTGAATCAGCAGTTAAGAAGACAAGCTAGACAAAACACCCAATCAAAACAGAAAAAAAAAAAAAACCTTTTTAAAAATAAAGATAGTAGAAGGAACTTTTGAGACAACAAGAAGCTTAACAACATCCACATCATAAGGGTACCAGAAGGCGGAGAGGGAGCAAGAGATTGAGAACCTATTTGGAGAAATAATGAAGGAAAACTTTCGCTAACCTGGTGAGGAAAAAAAAGACACATAAGTCCCAGAAGTACAGTGTCTCAAATGAGATGGACCCAAAGAGGCCCTGAATAGCAACAGCAATGTTGAAAAAGAATGAAGTTAGAGAAATTACACTACCTAACATCACAATCTGTTATAAGGCTATAGTAATTAAAATAACATGGTACAGGCATAAAAACACATATAGATTAATGGAACTAAATAGAGGGCCCAGATATAAATCGACACTTTTACAGTTAATTAACATTGACAAAGGTGGCAAAAACATATAATGTGAGTAAAGATAGTCTATTCAATAAATGGTATTGGGAGAGGAAGATGGTGGCAGAGTAAGTAGCAGTGTTATCTGCTTGCTCCTATCGTGGAAAGCTTGGAATATGGACTGAGAGATGAGTGAGTGAATACAAACTAAAGACAGCTCAAGTGGGGAAGGGAGAGCGAGAGCAGAGTGGAAAAGGGCAGAAGGCTCGCCAGCGCTCTAGGTAGGAGTCGCTGGACCCACCAAGCCCCACCACACCCCAGAAGGACAGCTGCAGACTGGCTCACAGACAGGAATCTACTTGGAGACTGCAGCCTACTGTGGGCGCAGGGACCAGCGGAGTCCCATAAGGAAACAATAGAAAGGTCTCCGTGTACCGGCCAGAGGTGTGGGAGGGCAGTGAGTATACCAGACTGGGAGACTGTATGATCTGAATCTGGGTGGAGATCCCCCAAACAGGCAGGTCTGGGATTGCGACCGATGCCCCAGGTGCGTGCATCGCAGCGCAAATTAAAAGAGAGGAGCTGAACTGGGCCAGGAGACCTGTGTTAGAAACATGGTCTTGGTCAGAGATCCAGACTGGCAGGCAGGGCGCACAGGCGAATTAGTTAAGACAGCGAGTGACCCAGAATATGGGGAGCTGTGTGAACTCAGTCTGGTGCTGGTGGCACCGCATACTGGGCACGCGCATACATCGCGGCATCACTGATCAGAAAAAAGTGGAAAACTGCATTAGAAACACGGTCTTGGTCAGGGCCCAAAGCAAGCGGGCAGAGTGCACAGGTGAACAGTGAGGCGCTGCTGGCCAGGGACAGAGCCTGGTGCTGCAGCTTGGAACACAGACACTTATTGGAAGAAGGAGCGAAGGCAGGATCCAAGGCAGGGTGGGGACTTGAATCATGTGCACTGGCTTGCCAGCACAACAGTGTTACTAGAGAAGCTTGAGGACTGCTGGAGGGTGCCAGAACAAGTGGGGAGAGACCCAACACTGCGGCTCACAGCAGATAGTTACGGCAGGCCCTGAGTGAGAGAAAAGCAGCCACAGAAACCAGCCAGATATCCTCACAGCCAGCCAATGAGGAAAAAAATTTGAAACTCATGGAATTTTGACCAGGTGTAAATCCAGAAAAAGAAGACTGCACACAAAGGCTGAACTGAGTAAAAATTTTCTTTGTAATTTTAATTTTAATTTTTTTATAATTTTTTAATCTTTAAACTATCTCTTTAATCTGTTTCATACCATCTCTCCCTCCCATCTTCATCTTTAATTTTTGTTTGTTCATTTGTCTGTTTTGTTTAGCCTCCTTTCACACAAAATATATAGCATATAACTACTATATAAATCTAATAGTATACACTACCACTTTCTTACTTTACCCTACATTCTTCCCTCTCTTTTTTTTATTAACATACAATGTAAATATTACTTACTGTCTTGCAGTCTTGACATTACTTGCTACTATTACTAATCTATCATCCCCTCTCTCAAAAATCATATTTTTCCTCTTTAAAACAACTCTTATCTATTCTTCCTATAGTATAAAAGCCCTAACATCTCTACATTTATATTAATACTGGCTCATTTGCTGACGATAGTGGGATAGAGGGTGGGGGATATTTTTGAGGGTGTGGGTTTCCTGCCTGGGCTGTGTGTTTATGTTTTTTACAGCATCTCCACAAAAGAACTCAAGACAAAGTGGACAGAGTGACTCTCAATCAACTAGCAAGATGGAAGGTCCCACCAAAGAGTAACGGAAATATAACCATACAGCATAAACAAATGACATAAAGGGTATCCCAAGAACGCCAGGCTCAGGAGATCAAAGAGACTGCACCACTGAAACCCCCAGATCTCCTATAAAGAATCTTACCACAAAAGCGGGAAATCAAAGCAGACAAATCCAGAAAACAAGAACAAACAAGAAGAATCCAAGATGGGAAGACACAAAAACAACGTCCCAATGAAAGAAAAAGAGGAATCCTCAGAAAGAGTGGTAGATGGAATATTCATAGCCCAAATGTCAGACATGGAATTCAAAATAATGATTATGAAGAAGCTCAATATACTCGACAACCTCAAAGATAACTACAACAATCTCCAAGAAAATTACCAACAGCTCCAAAAAAATTACAGGAAACTTATGGAGAACTACACCAGCATAAAAAGAGACATAGAAGATATTAAGAAGAACCAGGAAGAAATGAAGAATATAATCTCTGAAGTAAAAAGCACAGCAGAATCAATCAAAAGCAAGCTAAATGAAGGAGAGGATCAGATTAGTGAGTTAGAGGAAAATGTAGAAAAAAAATTCCCAGATCATACAACAAAATGAAAAAAGATTGAAAAAGTATGAAGAAGGTCTAAGGGAATTAAAGAACAACATGAGACAAAATAATATTCGGATCATTGGAATAAAAGAAGGAGGAGGAGAAAAACAAGGGATAAAAAAGCTGATAAAAAAAATGACAGAAAAATTTTCTAACCTGATGAGAAAAGAAAACATGCAAGTCCAAGAAGTACAGAGACCCAATGAAGAGGAACCCCAAAAGGCCCACCCCAAGGCACATCATAATTAAAATGGCGACATTCAAAGACAAAGAGAGAATCCTAAAAGCAGCAAGAGAAAAACAGCAAATAACTAACAAGGGAGATCTAATAAGGCTATCGACCGATTTCTCAACAGAAACACAACAAGCCAGAAGGGAATGGTCAAAATTATTTCAAGCAATGAAAAACAAAGGCCTACAACCAAGACTACTCTACCCAGCAAGGCTCTCATTCAAAACAGAAGGTGAAATAAGGAGCTTCTCAGACAAAAGAAGAATAAAAGAATACATCTCCACCAAACCACCATAGCAAGAGATGCTAAAAGGAATGATCTAAAAAAGAGAAGAAAAAAAAAGAGGGAAAGGAACACAGGTACAAAGGGAAATGAATAAATACATGTAAATAATAAACTTAAATGTAAATGGATTAAATGCTCCAATTAAAAGACATAGGATAGCAGAATGAATATGAAAGCAGCGTCCACATATTTTCTGTCTACAAGAAACACACCTCAAAACTAAAGACTTGCACAGACTGAAAATGAAGAGATGGAGTACTCATAGCAGACAAAACATATTTCAGAGCAAGGGCCATAAAAAGAGATAAAGAAGAACATTTCATAATACTTAAGGGAACAATCCATCAAGACGATATAACACTGATAAACATATATGCACCCAACATAAGAGCACCCAAATACATAAAGAAAATACTAGAAGACCACAAGAAGGATATTAACAGCAACACACTCATAGTAGCGGACTTTAACACTCTATTATCAACAATAGACAGATTTTCAAAGCAAAAAAACACCAAGGATATACAGGCATTGAACAACACACTAAAACACAAGGACTTAACTGATATATATAAAACTTTTCACTCCAAAGAAGCAAAATATAGATTCTTTTCAAATGTACATGGGACATTTTCAAAGATAGACCACATAATAGGACACAAAACAAGCCTCAACAAATTCAAGAAAATTGAAATTATATCAAGCATCTTTTCAGACTACAATGCCTTGAAAATAGAAATCAACTTCAAAGAAAAAAATCAAAGATACCCAAACTCATGGAGAATGAATAAAATGCTATTAATAATAAATGGGTTAACAATGACTCAAAGAAGAAATCAAGAAATTTCTGGAAACTAATGATAATGAACACATGACAGCTGAAAACATATGGGACACAGCAAAAACAGTCCTAAGAGGGAAATTCATAGCAATACAGGCATATCTGAAAAAGATAGAAGAATCTCAAATAAAAATCTAACCCTAAATCTACAAGAACTAGAACAACAACAACAAACAAAGCCTAGGGCAAGAAGAAGGAAGAAAATCATCAAGATCAAAGCAGAATTAAATGACATAGAGACCAAACAAACAGTTCAAAAGATCAACAAAACTAGGACCTGGCTCTTTGAAAAAATAAAATCAACAAGCCTTTAGCCAGGCTTATCAAGAAAAATAGAGAGAAGACCCAAATAAACAAAATAAGAAACAAAAAAAGAGAAATCACGACTGATACCACAGAAATACAAAAGATTGTAAGAAATTACTACAAACAACTGTATGGCAAGAAGTTTGACAACCTAGAAGGAATGGACAAATTTCTAGAAACATATAACCTTCCAAAACTGAATGAAGAAGAAGTAGAAAGTCTCAACAGACCAATAACAAAAATGGAAATTGAAACAGTAATCAAAAATCTCCCAGCACACAAAAGCTCTGGTCCGGATGGATTCACAGGTGAATTTTACAAAACATTTAGGGAAGAACTAACTCTTACACTCCTCAAACTATTCCAAAAAATACAAGAAGAGGGAAAACTCCTAAACTCGTTCTATGAAGCCAGTGTTACCCTAATTCCAAAACCAGGTCAAGACACAACAAAGAAAAAAAACTCCAGGCCAATATCGCTGATGAAGATAGATGCCAAAATCCTCAACAAAATATTGGCAAACAGGATCCAGCAACACATTAAAAAAATCATACACCATGGTCAAGTGGGATTCATTTCAGGGATGCAAGGATGGTTTAATATTTGCAAATCAATAAATATAATATACCACGTAAACAAAATGAAAGACAAAAATCACACAATCATATCAACAGATGCAGAAAAAGCATTTGATAAAGTACAGCACACATTTATGATTAAAACACTCAGCAAAATAAGAATAGAGGGAACACACCTTAATATCATTAAGGCTATATATGAGAAGCCTGAAGCCAACATCATACTCAATGGACAAAAACTGAAAACATTCATCCTGAGATCAGGAACAAGACACCACTCCTATTCAACATAATGTTGAAAGTCCTAGCCACAGCAATCAGACAAGACAAAGAAATAAAAGGCATCCAAATTGGGAAAGAAGAAGTAAAACTATCAATTATATGTTAATGACATGACAGTATACATAGAAAACCATATAAACTCCAGTAAAAAACTACTAAATATAATCAGCGAATTTGGCAAAATAGCAGGGTACACCAACAACAAAATATCAGAGACAGAGGCAAAAAAGAAAATACCATTTACTATAACAACAACAAAAAAAAAATAAAGTACCTAGAAAAAAACTGAACCAAAGAGATAAAAGACCTGTACTCTAAAAATTACATAACACTGAAGAAAGAAATTAAGGAAGATACAAATAAATGGAAGCCAATACCATGTTCTTGGATGGAAAGAATCAACATCATTAAAATGGACATTCTACCCAAAGCACTTTACAGATTCAATGCAATCCTTATTAAAAGACAAATGACATATTTCACAGACTTGGAACAAATACTTTGAAAATTCATATGGAACCAAAAAAGACCCCAAAGAGCAAAAGCAATCTTGAGACAGAAGAACACAGCAAGAGGAATCCCGATACCAGACATCAAACAATACTAAAAAGCCATTGTGATCAAAACAGTCTGCTACTGGCATAAGAACAGACATATAGATCAATGTAATAGAATAGAGAGTACAGAAATAAATACAGGACTATACGGTCAACTAATATTTGATAAAGGAGGAAGGAATATATAATAGAGTGAGAAGAGCCTCTTCAACAAACGGTGATGGGAGAACTGGACAGGGATGTGCAAAACAATGAAACTAGACCAACAACTTACCCCACAGATGAGAATAAACTCAAGATGTATCGAAGACTTAAATGTAAGCTGTGACACCATAAAAGTCCTAGAGGAAAACATAGGTAGGAAAATTTCAGATATCCCATGTAACAATATTTTCACAGATACATCTCCTAAGGCAAGAGAAATAAAGGAAAGAATAAACAAATGGGACTACATCAAACAAAAGAGTTTCTGCTCAGCAAAAGGAAACATCAGCAAGGTAAAAAGGAAACCAACCATAAGGGAAAATATAATTGCCAATGATACCTCAGACAAGGGACTGATCTCCAATATATATAAAGAGCTTATATGACTCAACATCAAGAAAACAGACAACCCAATTAAAAACTGGGTAAAGGACCTGAACAAACACTTTCCCAAAGAGGACATACAGAAGGTCCATAGACACATGAAAAAATGCTCAACATTATTGGTCATCAGAGAGATGCAAGTAAAAACCACAATGAGATACCACTTTACACCAGTCAGAATGGCCATCATCAACAAATCAACAAACAAGTGCTGGCGAGGATGTGGAGAAACAGGAACCCTACTGCACTGTTGGTGGGAATGCAGACTGGTGCAGCCACTATGGAAAACAGTAAGGAATTACCTCAAAAAACTAAAAATGGAACTGCCTTTTGAACCAGTGATTCCACTGCTAGGATTATACCCCCAAAATCCTAAAACCCTAATTCAAAAAAACCTATGCACCCCTATGTTCATAGCAGCCCTGTTTACAATAGCTAAGTGCTGGAAACAGCCTAAGTGCCCATCTGTAGATGAGTGGATCAAAAAACTGTGATACATTTACACAATGGAATACTATGTAGCAGAAAGAAAGAAGGAACTCCTGCCATTGTGACAACAGAGATGGAACTAGAGAGAATTATGCTTAGTGAAATAAGCCAGGCAAAGAAAGCAAAATACCATATGATATCACCCAATACAGGAAACTAAAGAGCAACACAAACAAAAGAACTAAATAGGCAAAGACTAGAATAGTAGTCAGTAAGGAGGAGAGGGGAGGGAGAGAAGGGGGATAAATAAGGGAAGGATCTAGTCAAGGAACGTGTGTGAATGACTCATGGACATGGACAACGGGGAGGGATATGATTGTGGGAGAAGGGATGGGCTGGGTGGGGGGATCAATGGGGGAAAAACGGGGCTACTGTAATTGAAAAACCAAAAAATAAAAATAAAATAAAATAAAAAATGGGCAAAGGACTTGAATAGACATTATTCCAAAGAGGACATACAGATGGCCGATAGACATATAAAAGATGCTGAATGGGACTATTTATCAGAGAAATGCAAATTAAAACTACAGGTGACATATCCTCTCACACTTGTCAGAATGGCTATCATCAATAAAACAACAAGGGTTGCAGAGGATGTGGCAAAAAAGGAACTCTTGTACACTATTGGTGGGAAAGCAGATTGGTGGAACCATTGTGGAAAGCAGTACAGAGTCACCTCAAAAAATTAAGAATTGAACTACCTTATGACCCAGCGAGTCCATTTCTGGGAATTTATCCAAAGAAACCTTAAACACTAATTTGAAAAAATAAATGCACACTATGTTCATTGCTGCATTATTACAATAGCCAAGATTTGGAAGCAGCCCAAATGTCCATCAGTAGGTGAGTGAATAAAAAAGCTGTGGTACATTTCACAATGGAATACTACTCAGCTGTAAAAAAAATAATAAGAAGAAAATTTTACTTTTTGTGACATCATGGATGTAACTGGGGAGCATTATGCTAAATGAAATAAGCCAGTCAGAGAAAGACAAGTACTGTATAATTTTACTGATATGTGAAATCTAATGAAAAAATGAACTGACAAGCAAAATGTAGATAGACTCATAGGTAGCAGAATAGCAGTTTTTGGCAGGCGAATAGTGGGGAGCAGTGGCTGGGCAGTGGGGTAAAGGGATTGAGCAAAAATGAAAAAAAAAAGAAAAAAATTCATGGATGTGGATAATAGTGTAATGATTACTGAGGGGATGGGGTTGTGGGAGGTAAAAAAGTGTATATGGGGGATAAATGGCAATGAACAGAGACTGGACTTGGGTTGTGAATACACAATACAATGTACAGATGATGTGTTTTAGAGTTGTTTACCTAAAACCTGTATAATTTTGTTAACCAGTGTTATCCCATAAAATTCAATAAAAAAATAAAGGAAAAATAACTACCACCACTCGCTTTCTTCTGATACTATTTTTCATTCAAGACTATCTACAAAATGAAATGCATCTTCACCTGCTATCTTGGTGTTGCTAAGAACCAGAACACAAATCCTCTTGTTTTAAGAATTGTGAGCATTACTGCTACAAGAAACTGTTCACAAGATAAATCTAAGAAAGTTACACAGGTTTCCATAAAGACTTATAATTATGGTCCTTTGTCTATCTTTAATTCATTTTGATATAATAAGCATACTTCTAAACTTCCAGTACAGTCACTGTGCAAAGTGCATCCAGGGGCATAAAAAGGATAAATCGTCACCCTGTCTTTAAGCAAGGTGATGCTTCTTTCTTCATTAGGGCCTTTGATGACTTTAGGGAGGGCAGCAATCTTTTAGGCATCCCCCCAAAGCCAGCTTATGAGTGTTGGCTTTTCTCAGGACCTCAGGTATGTGTGATTCTCATTGCAAAGGACCTCAGTACAGTGAGAAAATAGTCCCTGGGACATTTCTTTAGCACCATTTACCAATATGCAGATGACTGAAATATACACACAACCACCACAAACAACAATAATTTGTAGCTGACTTGAATATGGAAGAGAAAGTAAATAAATATAAAATGAAAGAGTTAGGATCCAATCCCCAAATCCAAATATAAGAAAGTAATGTAGCCAGGTGTCTACAGGGCAAGAGTAAAAATGGACAATCTTTTTGGTTATTTGTCATCTTTTACTAGTTTTTTGTTTGTTTATTTTTTTTAGAAATAACTCATTGCTTAAAATAAAACCAGTGGCTTGGGAGAAAGAGAGACTCCTTGTCTAATGGGCACAGAATTTCAGTTTTGCAAGTTGAAAGGAGTTCTGGAGATAGAAGGTGGTGATTGTTGCACAACAATATGAATGCAATTGATACACTTAAGTTGGCTAAGATGATAAAGTTTACGTACATGTATTTTATCACAATAAGAAATTGGAAAGGAAGAAAACTGTACCAAATATTGAAGGAAGGCAAATCTGTAATTTTAAAATGTAATTGCCACTGTGTGGGAAGCTAAAATACTAGACCATCTACGTTACCTAGACCTCTACTAACAAATGCATTTCATGGTAATGAATGCAGAGTTTTACTTCTTTGACTACTAGCTACCCATATAGGAAGGGGAAATGTAGCTTAACATCCTTAGGGGTTTTATAAACTCCATAAAACTTTAACACATTATGCTTAAATATATAGTGTATCTACTAAAAAACATGGGCTTACTTCCCAACAACCCAGACTCTTACTCCTTCCTAGATGAGTGGCTTTGGGACAGTTACTTAAGATCTCTTAGCTTTGATAAATAATAAGCATTAACATCTACTTCTTGGACTGCTAAAATGATTAATTGAGATAATGTCTATGAAGTGTCTAGCGTATAGTAAGCTCCATATATAACACTGCTTATTATTTGCACATTTTGTTCTTCATGTCTAGAAAGCTTTTGTGCTTCTGCCTACACTTACCCTGGCACAAAGAACTACATCCAGAAAGCATTACTGACACCAAAACAACCTACAATAATAACTAGTGATCCCTGAGTATACTGAATTCTATAATCACATTTAAATTACTTATATGTATCTCCCACATCAGACGGTAAACTCTTTGAAGGCAGGAATTGTCTTCTATCTTTATATCCCAGGCATTTAGCAGTGCTTGTCACAGAATCATAAAGAACAATGTGATATGGCTACTGAATGACCTAATATAATCTTCAGAAGTGTTTATAGAAATAGTGTGCTCTCTGTCTTTAAAAGTTTTTACACATACTTCCGGCCAAGATGGAGGCTTAGATGGACATGCTCGGTCTCCCTCTACAACTAGAGAGGAATGCAATTACTTCAAAACAAAAGATAACTAGAAATTCCAGAAAATAAAACTACACGGAAGCCCAACGTATGAAGTTATAAACCAGCGGCGCCCTTTGGGCAGGTAAGAGCAAAAGGGGGCGGTGCTGTTTGCGGTCGCACCAGGGACAGCGGCAGGGAGAACAATCCCAGTGGCAGGGAGAACAATCCCAGCGGCAGGGAGGACAATCCCAGTGGCAGGGAGAACAACCCCGGCTGCAGTCGAACCCCGGCAGCTCGCGACCCCAACGCTGGGGAAAGCAGCCACCACACTGCCTTGAACAGTGAGGCCCAGAGGGAGGGAGGACGGATCCCGGTCTCCTAGCGGAATAACTGTGTGAATCCATCTTGGACCCCCGCCCCCACACAAAGCGCCACAGGGCTGTGAAATAGGTTGCGGATAGGCGCCGGTCGCTGGGTTGTGACGACAAAGCACCACAGCACAAAGGTTGCTGGACCACCGCCGGTCGCTGGGTTGTGAGGACAAAGGGCCACAGAGCGGCGAAAAAGGTTGCAGATCGGCACCGGTCACTGAGTTGTGACGAGTACACAGGCACCGCCCCCTATAGCCGGCCCAAGAAAGCAAAATGCATCTGTCAAAATGAGGCAGACAACTATAGAAATCCCGGTGGCGCAGCTCACCAGGCAACATATGAAGAATCTGACAGATGAACAAATAAGAAACCTGTCAGAGGCTCAGTTCAGGGCCATTGTTATCAGGTGGCTTACAGAATTAACAAAAGATCTGGAAAAAGATGAGAAAGAATTGAAAAACACTCATTCTGAAAGGAACAAAACCACATACGAGACAGATGGTGAGGAAATAAAATCCAGAGTTCAAACCAACAAACTAGAACATAGAGAAGGAACAAACAGTCAACCAGTGCAGAGAGAGGAAACGGGAAGCAAGGATGAGAGGATCAGAAACCTCTGGGACAGCTATAAAAGGCCCAACATAAGAATCATTGGTTTGCCAGAAGGTGAAGAGGATGAACTAGAAATTGAAAAATTGAGTGAAAATATAATAAAGCAGAACTTCCCAAACTTGGGGAAGGAAATAGACTTACAGGTCCAGGAAGCACAGAGAATTCCAAAAAAACTGGACCCAGGGAGAACCACTCCAAGACACATTATAATCAAAATGTCAAAAGTTAAAGATAAAGAGAGAATCTTAAAAGCAGCAAGAGAGAAGAAAAGAATCATGTACAAAGGGGTCCCAATTAGACTATCAGCTGACTTCTCAAGGGAGACCCTGCAGGCAAGAAGGGACTGGCAAGAAATATTCAAAGTAATGAAAAGCAAAAACCTACAACCACGAATACTCTATCCAGCGAAATTGTCATTCAGAATAGAAGGGCAGAGAAAGTGTTTCCAGGACAAAACAAAACTGAAAGAGTTCATTAGATCCAAACCACTGTTATATGAGATGTTAAAGGGACTGGTTTAGAAAAAGGAGGATCAAAACTATGAAATCTAAAATGAAAACTGCATCACAAGAAACAACGGAAGCTAGGGAATTGAAACAAAGACAAACTAAACAGGCAACGAGAGTGGAAAAAGAACTATAGGTATGGGGAACATATTGGGGGGAGGTCAACAGGGAGGGGGAACGGGGAGAGGGAGGGAGATGATATAGGAATTGGGGATCATGGTAGGAGGGAATGGAATAGACAGAGAGAGGTTGAAAAGAACTATATACACAACTAATGGACATGGTCTAAAAGGGGGGGACAACTGGAGGGAGGGGGGCCACCGGGTGGAGGGGAGCAGAGGGAAGGGAAATTGGGACAAATGTAACATTATAATCAATAAAACACATTTAAAAAAAAAGTTTTTACACATAAACTCTTTGACCATTGGGATGACATCTTGCAGAACATTACCTGAATGGTTGAATTAGATCCATAGTCACCAAGTGTGTGAGTGTGAAAGGTAAGGTAGGGGATGAGTTTTACAAGGATTCTTTCTTGTGAAACTGTTCTGAGACTATGTTATTATGTCCTGTTGTGTTAAACTATCCTCTTTGAAAAAAAGAAAATAGGATATAGTAGATGAATATTTAGAAAGAGCTTGTTTAATTAAATTAAAGTATTCTTAATTGGAAAAATTTTTTAATTGGCAATTTTTTCCATTCCCTGCCTCCTAGTATTCTAATCTTTTAAAAATCAGTGAAACCAAAAACCCAGAAACTGATGAAAGTTAAGGGTATTTCAACCCTAGTATTCTGGTTGTATGATACAAAAATTATGTCCCCTACATGTAACATCTAACTGTAAATAAGGGGCCATTTTAGGAATCTAAGAAATGACTCCCTAAACTCATACCACCAACTTCCAGTAACCTTAGGTTAGGGCTTAGATATACCAACATTTCAGGCCAGTGAGAAATTTTTGAAAACTCACTCATGACATTAAATCCAATACATCTTGTCACCAAGAGATTGAATTTCAGAAGGATAAACTAGGAATGGAAGTATATGGGGTCCTGAGACAATGAGCACATTGGTAAAACATATGCCCCAGCTGACTACAATAAGGCACATCTGTTAGATTAATTTTGTTTTCCAAAAAATAAAACTTAAGTTGAAACAACCAAAGCCTGCCTAACCTTCCATTCCCTGGAAGAACTGCTACTGAAAACAGACTAACTTCTTTTCCCAAAACATCATTAAGTCATCATGTGTTCTTCCAGTATTTCCTTTCCCTTAGCTCCTAACAAGCATGATGGCCCCATTTTTAAAAAGGCTCAATAATCAGAAATTCCTCTTCTCTCTTTGTTAATTTAGAGGTGTAAAAATCCAATGGTCATAACGCTTTAGTCCACTACATGGTAAGTGCTGGTCCACTCACTGAAACTGGCTGATATTAAATAGTCATATATAAATGGAAACTTCTGCCAAAAGGTTAAATAATACATATACGGGTAAGTAATACAAAGTGGGGGAGGTGGTTTAGAGAAAATTTGTGAAACTAGACCAGTATTATGTATTTGAACATTTCTAGTATTTTTGAGTAATCTGTAGGACAAAGTCTTGCTACAGGATCTGATATTGCAGGATTAGAAGAAGGCAATTTATCATCAGTTGTTGTGCAGCCCTTCCCTCTGTGCTTTCCTCAAAACAGTTACACAGTCCTTAATATGGGGACACTAGAAACAATCCCAAGACTGTGTTTTGTCTATAAAACTAATTTATAACATTTATCTCAACAAGAGAGACTGAAGACAGTCCTTATACCTAATAAAATTTACTTAGCAAGTGTCAGAAACCCAATAGTCAATCAGACTACTGACCCTGAAAACCATACTATTATGTTTTACTAGGAAATACAACTTTGTACTCCCCCAAGCATTTACTCTGAACCTTCTTTTCTCTCTTCAAATCTCTAATTCCTCCTTCTCTCTACAGCTAAAGGCCTCATATCATACTTCATAGAAAAACATAAATCCAATTAAAAAAGAACCACCTTATTACTTAGAGATGCTTCTGCTAACCTCCTTTCATCTCCATCCTTTTCTACATAAATATCTCTCTTCCTAATGGATCATTTTCACTGACATACAAACATGCCTTAATTCATGTCTCCCATCTTATAAGACAAACAGGACTTCCATGACTTCACAGTTCTCTATCTACCACTGTTCTCAGCAAACCTCAAGTCATCTATACACCTTTCTCTACTTACATACTTCTTACTCACTTCTCAACCTTTCTTATTTTTTAAATTTATTTATTTATCTTTTAAAAGATTTTTATTTTTTTAAAGTGTATTTTATTGATTATGATGTTACGGTAGTCCCAAATTTTTCCCTTTGCTCTGCAGCACCCAGTAGTCCCCCTTCCCTCCAGCAATCCCACCCTCCTTAGTTCATATGCATATAAGTTCTTTGGCTTCACCTTTTCTTATATTATTCTTAACTTCCCCCTATCTATTGTGTACCAACAAATTATTCTTCTTGATCCATGCACCATTTACCCATTTCTCCCCTTACCCCCTCCCACCTGAAACCCTCCAAATGATCCCCATACCTATGATTCTGTTCCTATTCTGGTTCGCTTAGTTAGATTTTGTTTTTATTTTTTAAGTTCAGTTGTTGATAGTTGTGAGTTTGTTGTCATTTTAGTGTTCATAGTTTTGATCGCTTTTTCTTAAGTAAGTCTCTTTAACATTTCATATAATAATGACTTAGTGATAAACTTCTTTAGCTTTACCTTGTCTGGGAAGCACTTTATCTGTCCTTCCACTCTAAATGATAGCTTTGCTGGAGAGAGTAATCTTGGTTATAGGTCCTTATTTTTCATCACTTTGAGTACTTCCTGCCAGTCTCTTCTTGCCTCAAAGTTTCTTTTGAGAAATCAGCTGATAGTCTTATAGGCACCCCTTGGTAGGTAACTCTCTGCTTTTCCATTGCTGCTTTTAATTACGATGTTTCTTGCTGTGGTTCTCTTTGTGTCTAGCTTGTTTGAAACTCTCTGTGCTTCCTGGACTTGTATGTCTATTTCCTCCATCAAATTTGGGAAGTTTCCCTTCACTATTTTTTCACATAAGCTTTCAATATCTTGCTCTTCTCCTTCTGGCACCCCTATGGTTTGGATGTTGACATGTTTAAAGTTGTCCCAGTAGTTCCTAAGCCTCTCCTTATTTTTTTAAATTCTTATTTCCTCATTCTGTACTGGTTGACTGTTTTTTCTTCCTTATGTTCCACGTCATTGATTTGAACCCCAGTTTCCTTCCCTTCATCATTGGTTTTGTGTGGATTTTTCTTTGTTTCATTTAGCATAGCCTTCGCTTCTTCCCTTATGCATTAGCTGTACTTAAGCATATCTGTCAAGACTATGAGCATCTTTATCACCAGTGTTTTGAACTCTATATATGTCAGGTTGGCTATATCCTTATCTGTTAGGTTAGTTATCTCCATGTCGCTTAGTTCTCCACCTGGAACCTTGACCTGTTCCCTCTTTTGGGCTATACCTCTCTGTCTCCCCATCTTGACAGGCTCCAGTTTTGTTTGCCTCTGTGTCTTAGGTAGAGCTGTCACACTTGTGATGTTGTAATGGGTGGAGCCTTAGGTATTCATCTGTATGGGCAACCTGTTTCACCACGTTGTGGAACTGTATGTAGGAGAGGGGTCTGAGAGGGAGCAATGCTGCTTGCTCTGCACTCACTCTTTCTCCAGGCACTTCTTTCACTTTTGTATGGGGCTGGCACCTGTCTAGCTGTTGCCCTGGCGGTCATTCCCAGAATGGGTCGGTCTGCAGACATTCCAGGAATGTGGGGGTCCTCTAAACAAGCGGACTCTGCTGAGAGACCGGCATTTTCTTCCTCTACCCCAACCCCCACTGGTTTTCACAGTGAGTAGCAATGAGGCTTTATTTTCCCCGGCTCTGCAACCATGAGCTGTGTGGTCAGGTCTCATGCTGGGAGCGCTCCCCAGGTGTCCCTCCCAACTTTTTAAAATGTGTGATTGCACTTTCTGTTGGCCTGCCACTGCCGCTGCTGTTGCCGCCATCACACCACATCCTCTGTGCCCCAGCTCCTCCCCTCCTACATGTCTGGATGAGTATTTCTTCTTTATATCTTTGTTTGTTGGACTTCCATGCAGCTTGATTTTCTGGAACTTCTGGTTGTCTTTAGTTTTGAGGGAATTGTATTCCTTTTTAGTTGTGGAGGAAGATGCAGTCGTTCACACACTTCTTTGAAGCTTGGTAAATCAATACTTGTTTGCAAATAATTTCATTTCCTTCCTCCCTCCCTCAATCCTACCCTCCTTTTTTCTTCTTTCGTTCTCTCCCCCCTCCCTTTCTATTTCTATATCTATCTAAACTTCTATATCTAAATCTAATCTCCTCCTTTCCTAAACACAGATGTAAATGCTTCAACATCAGAAAGTTCACTATGATAGTTCACAGAATGTGATTGTGTGGGTGGGGGAACTGTTTCCTATTCTGTGCCTGTTCCTGTGTTATAAAAGAAGTCATATAAAAATTTTAAGAGTTTGAGAAAATATTATGCTAAAATCCTAAACAAATTATTAGCAAACTGGATCCAGCAACACATTAAAAAATTCATACACCATGACCAAGTGGTATTTATTCTGGGAATGCAAGGTTGGTACAATATCTGGAAATCAATAAACATGATACACAACATAAACAAAATGAAGAATAAAAAACACATGATCATATCAACAGAGGAACAAAAAGCATTTAATAAAATTCAGCACCCATTTATGACAAAAACTCAGCAAAGTGGGGTTCTAAGGAACACACCTCAATGTAAAAAAGGCCATATGTGAGAAACCCACAGCCAACATTGTAATCAATGAGCAAAAACTACAAACATTTCCCTTAAAATTGGGAACAAGGTAAGCATGTGCACTTTCACCACTCTTATTCAACATAGTATTGGAAGTCCTAGTCACAGAAATCAGACAAGAAAAAATAAAAGTCACCCAAAGTGGAAGTGAAGAAGTAAAACTTTCATTATTTGCAGATGACATGATATTGTATATAGAGAACCGTAACGATCCCACAAAAAAACTACTAGAACTGATAAATAAATTCAGTAAAGTAGCAGGATAAAAAATAAATATCTAAAAATCAGCAGCATTTTATATACTAATAATGAACTATCAAAAAGAAATATTAAGGAAAAAATCTCATTTACAATTGCTTCAAATTAAAATAACTTAAAATACCTAAAAATAAATTTAACCAAGAATGCAAAAGATCTGTACTTGGAAAATTACAAGACTGAAGAAAGAAATTGAAGGAGATATAAATAAGTGTTCATGGATCAGAAGAACTAACATTAAAATGTTTATACTATCCAAAGTAATCTATAGATACAATGCAATTCCTATCAAGATACCAATGATGTATTTCACAGAACTAGAACAAATATTCCAAAAAATTTTGCAGAACCCCAAAAGACCCTGAATTGCCACAGTGATCTTGAGAAAGAAGAACAAAGTTGGAGGAATAACACTGCCTGATATCAAACTATGCTATAAAGCTATAGTGATCAGAACAACACCATACTGGCATAAAAGCAGAGCTATAGATCAATGGAACAGAATAGGGAGTCCATAACAAATTCATGCCTATGGTCAGTTAATATTTGACAAAGGAGGCAAGAATATACAATGGGGTAAAGATAATCTACTCAATAAATGATGTTGGCAAAATTAATCAAGTACATGCAAAAAAATGAAACTAGACCACCTCCTTATACTGTACACAAGAATAAACTCAAAATTAATTAAAGAATTAACTGTTACACTGCAAACCATAAAAATCATAGAAGAAAACATAAGCATACAACACCCATTTATGATAAAAAACTTTCAGCAAAATGGGAGTAGAGGGAGCATACCTCAACATAATAAAGGCCATATACAAGAAACCTGAAGCCAACATCATACTCAATGGGCAAAAACTGAGAGCATTCCCCCTGAGGTCAGGAACAAGACAAGATTACCCACTCTCTCCATTCCTATTCAACATAGTCTTGGAAGTTCTAGCCACAGCAGTCAGACAAGAAAGAGAAATAAAAGGCATCCAAATTGGAAAAGAGGAAGTAAAATTGTCATTATTTGCAGACGACATGATAGTGTAAACAGAAAACCCTACAGACTCCACGAAAAAACTACTCGACCTAATAAGTGAATTTGGAAAAATAGCAGGGTAAAAAATCAATATTGAGAAATAGAAAGCACTTCTGTACACCAACAATAAGGTATCAGAGATAGAAACTAGAAGAAAAATCCCATTTACCATAGCAACAAGAAAAATAAGGTACCTAGAAATAAACTTAACCAAGGAGGTAAAAGATCTGTACTCAGAAAACTACATAACACTGAAGAAAGAAATTAAGGAAGATACAAATACATGGAAGCATATACCATGTTCATGGATGGGAAGAATCGACAGAAACATGCAAAAAAAAAAAAAAAATGAAACTAGACCACCAACTTACACCATACACCAGAATAAACTCAAGATGGATAAAAGACTTAAATGGAACCACAGCACCATAAAAGTCCTAGAGGAAAACATAGGCAGGAAAATTTCAGATATCCCATGTAACAATATTTCACAGATACATCTCCTAAGGCAAGAGAAATAAAGAAAAATATAAACAAATGGGACTACGTCAAACTAAAGAGTTTCTGCTCAGCAGAAGAAAACATCAGCAAGATGAAAAGTGAACCAACCACCTGGGAATATATTTGCCAATGATACCTCAGACAAGGGATTGATCTCCAAAATATATAAAGAGCTTCTACAACTCAACACCAAGAAGACAGACAACCCAATTAAAAAATGAAAAAAGGATATGAACAAACACTTCTCCAAAGAGGACATACAGAGGGTCCATAGACATATGAAAGTATGCTCAACATCACTAGACATCAGAGAGATGCAAATAAAAACCACAATGAGATACCACCTCACACCAGTCAGAATGGCCATCATCAACAAAATAACAAACAACATGTGTTGGTGAGGATGAGGATGTGGAGAAAAGGGAACCCTGGTGCACTGCTGGTGGGAATGCAGACTGGTGCAGCCACTATGGAAAAGAGTATGGAGTTTCCTCAAAAAACTAAAAATGAAACTGCCTTTTGAACCAGCAATTCCACTGCTTGGATTATACCTGAAGAATCCTGAAACCCCAATTCAAAAGAACCTATGCACCCCTATGTTCATAGTAGCACTATTTACAATAGCCAAGTGCTAGAAACAGCCACTTATAAGTGCCCATCTGTAGATGACTGGATCAAAAAGCTATGGTACATTTACATGATGGAGTACTATGTACCAGAAAGAAAGAAGGAACTTCTACCATTTGCAACAACATGGATGGAACTAGAGAGAATTATGCTTACTGAAATAAGCCAGGCAATGAAAGAAAAATACCTTATGCTATCACCTATTATAGGAGACTAATGAACAACACAAACAAATGAGGAAAATTGAACCAGAGGGCATAAGTCTATGATCTCATTACCTGAGCAACTGTCTGTACATATAGGCCTCACTTAATTCTGTCTGCATTGCTGCCTCCTGAGACTCAACAGTTTGTCTGAACTAAGTGGCAGGGTTGGTGAAGAATGGGGTTGTCTGTGGGCTTCATTTTAAAACTGGTTTCTCTTTTATATCCTAATGGCTCGGACAGAAAAGAACCAGAGGTCTGAGAGGGGGGAAACCTAAAATATTGGCCTCTGCCCAAACTAAGTATAATGGGCAAAAGGGTTTTGGACAGGTATGATGTGCCTGGCACACCTTCCTCCAAATAAGCCCTTTTATTCCCTAATGTGGGACATTGAAAAATTAATACCTGCCTTTTGTCATATAGTGGTTATAGACTGAATGGTGCTTTTTAATCCTGTTGGCAAATCTGTTACCCCCAGAATACAACAAGGATGCCAGCCTGTTAAATCAAGCACGCCGTTGTCCAGGGACAGCCAACTGACCTGGAGTCTGCAAGATTCTTCTCCATGTGGGAAGACCACCCTCCCCTCCACACCCTCACTCTTATTAGGGATTTCTGGACCCAAGGGTGGGTAGGACGATGACCATGCCCAGCTTGAAGCAGCTAGATGAGCACAAGACCTTCGCTCATTGTTCTTTATAAGATTATAAAGCGTCTTAAGTCTGAGAGGGGGGATTATTTTTATTGTTATAAATAAATAAATAAATAAATAAATAATCACTAAAAAAAGAAGAAGAATAATATGGGAAAGGGTGAAGCTGGAGAACTTGTATGCACAACCCATAGACATGAACTGGGGGGGTGGGATTTCTGGGGGAGGGGAGGTACTGGACTGAGGGGAGCAAAGGGGAAAAAAATTAAAACTATTATAACGGTATAATCAATAAAATATACTTAAGAAAAAGAAAACATAAGCAGTTAAATCTAAGACAATTTCCATATCAATATTTTTTTCTGATATGTCTTCTGGACAGGCAAGGGAAACAAAAGAAAAAATAAATGAATAGGACTACCTCAAACTAAAAAATTTTTGCACAGCAAAGGAAACCATCAACAAAATGAAAAGACAGCCCACCAAGTGGGAGAATATATTTGCCAATAATACATATGATAAGGGGTTAATATCCAAAATTTATGAGAACTTATGAAACTCAACACTAAAACAAAGAATGCAGTTAAAAAATGGGCAAATACAGATGACGAGTAGACTTATAAAAAGCTGCTCAATGTCAGTCGTTCATTATCAGAGAAATGCAAATTAAACCCACAATGAGATATCACCTCACACCTATCAGAATGGCCATCATCAATAAATCAACAAACAACAAGTGTTGGAGAGGATGTGGAGAAAAGGGAACCCTTGTGCACTGTTGGTGGGAATGCAGATTGGTGCCCCACTGTGGAAAGTAGTATGGAGTTAACTCAAAAAGTTAAAAATAAAACTGCATTATGACCCAGCAATTCCACTTCTGGGAATAAATCCAAAAAACCTGAAACACTAATTCAAAAGAATATATGCATTCTTATGTTCATTGCAGCATTATTTATAATAGCTAAAATTTGAAAGCAGCCAAAATATCCTTTAGTAGATAAATGGATTAAAAAGCTGTGGTACTGTCGTGGAAACCAATGCAGATTCTCTTTGTCCTGCAATCGGAAGAATATGTGAGGCAAGGCTGGGATCTTTGACATTTTCTTTATTGCATACATTACAGTGTTCATGCATGTCCAGCACTGTAGGCATGCGCTAGACTACTGGCTGGCCACCACCTCAAGCTCCATGGCCACCCAGAACATGGTGCCAGCCCACCAAGCCGCCGATGCTCGTGCTGCTACAGGCTTCCCCACTGCCACCATCTGCCTTCCATTGAGTACTCGCATGGGGGGTCCTACCTCTTTTATATTATTCATAGACAAAGCTGGCTACTAGCCAAGATATGGCAACAATGCTTATGTAACTGTGAGTGCACTGTGCATGCTAATCTAATTACTATCTCTAAGCAGCCCAAGCCTGGGCATCTGGGGTGAGGGAGCCTGACAGACGCTATTGTTCTCACAGGTACATATATACAATGAAATACTATTTGGCCATAAAAAAAAGAAGGAAATCTTGCCTGTTGCAACAGCATGGATGGAACTGGAGATTATTATGCTAAGTGAAATAAGCCAATCAGAGAAAGGCAAATATCATATGATTTCACTCATATGTGGATTATAATGAAAAAAAAAAACAAAACAAAAAACAACTAACGAACAAAACAGACACGACTCATGGATATAGAACAAACTGACAGCTGTCAGAGGGGAGGGGGTTTGTGGGCCTTTTTGATAAAGGTGAAGGGATTAAACAAAAAAGAAAAAGTCATAGACACAGACAATAGTATAGTGATTACCAGAAAAAAAGGGGGATAATAAAGGGTATGGGACAATAAGTGGTGGTGGAAGGAGACTTACTTTGGGTGCTGAGCACACAATACAATATACAGTTGGTGTATTACAGAATTGTTCACTGGAAACCTATATAATTTTATTAACCAATGTCACCACAATAACTTCAATAAAAAAGCTTTTAAGAAAAAGAGCTTGAGCAAAAATAGATTCAAATCAGGCAGTATCCAATCTAACAGATAGAGAGGAGCTCCAAGAAGCTGTACAAAATAAAAGAGCTTTATAGGCAAAAAAGCATGTTGGTTATTGCAAAGTTACTTTCCTTTAGTGGGTGGCAGGGCTCGGTCAGGCAGATTATCTAATTAGTGCTGATTAGGTGATTCTTGATTGACTGATTTAAGATTCCATTTCTGAAAGAGTGCAAACAGTAACTTAGTTTGGTGAAGTAGGGCTTAGCAGAAGCAACTCCATTTGGGGCCTGTTGTCTTGTTTATAACAGTGTAAATAAGATACAAGCTATATGTGTAAAGCATCAGCCAATAAAATACTTGAGTTCAGAATCCCCCAATTTCTCTACTTGTACTTCATTAGCATGTAGAAAGAAGGTTAATATTTCCTTAAGCTAAGTCCTGCTGTGGCTCTTTCAAGATAACAAATGCAGTATCAGCTATAATTTTGTCTTGTCTCCCCTTAATATCTGCCTACAGAGCAACAAATATGCCTATAGCAACACAGTCTCTAATAAACTGTACATATTTTCACTTGATGTTTTCTTTCTAGAAGGCATTATTTTCTCCCCTTATTCTTAGGTCAAATGTAGCAGGTGCCTAATGTCTTTCCCTAACCCAAAGACTTAAAAGCTGTATTAATGCTCTAATGCAGCCATCACCTGTTCCTCAGAAAATTAATGTATATTTCTCTCCCTTCCCTGTCACATATCAGGGGCAAACAAGACTGTCTTTCTGCCTGTCCTGATGGGGCTAGCGCTTAAGCAATGCCACATGCTTGAGCACATTTCTACAGAATTTAATTTGCTAAAAACCTCATTATATATTCCTATATACTTTATTTCCTTCCATTCCTTGCTGATGACTAAAGCACTTTTGTGAATGAACAGAAGCATTTTCTCCTCTTTCTGCTATGTTCTTTGAGTTAAGGTGTCATTCAGTAATTTAACATGAACATGTTTTATCACTGGAACTATGCAGACAACCTCAAAGCCTTAATGATTAGCACACAAAGGAAAGAAGAGTCTTCTCAAATTTAATTTACAGGGGAGTGAATTCCTATTGTTTCACTCTTATTTCCATACTTTCTGATTTGTTAAGGCCTTTTTGCATGGCTTGGAAAAGATAAATAAAAGCATCATTTCTGCCCTTCCCCCATTCCTTTCCCTTCTCTCAGTAACAGAGCCAGTGCCTGTCACAAGGTTTAGAGCAAAGAAACTCCAGAATTATCTTGAGGCTCCCACCCTACAGCTGAGGTTCAGGTAAGTTCATGTCTATATTAAACCAAAGATAATAAATACCACTTGTGTAATTACATTATTCAACATGCTTTTTACCTACATCTCATATATGCCAAGCCAACAAACCCCTAAGTGACAAATATATCTGAATTGAAGTTGAAAGCAGTTAAGTAATTTTCCCATGTTTATACAGTTGGGAAGTGGAGTCAGGAAGTAAATGTAGATCTCTGACTCTAACTGGAGTTTCTCTGTTTTGTTCTATGCTTTGTGCTAGTGGTTCTCAGAAAGAAAGTACCAGCAGCAAATCTGTTAACATAGGTGTTTTTTATCTCTTTGTTTAAGGATAAATAAAAGTTTCTAGTAGGTAGTCAAGTCATTATGTATAAATACTGAACATGCAAATGCCAGGACTGTACATTGACTGCAAAAATAAATAAATATGCCTTAGGAGATTAAAAATACTTTTATCAACTACCCACTTGTTCTTCCTCAGTATAGACAATGTAGGTCTTCTTAATTGTTTTGGAATTAAATAGTTTTTAAGAATCATATTTTAAATCAACTACAAAATCTCCCTCAAATGGCTATTTCATAAAATGGTTTTGTTAGCCCATCCTAGGCATGAAAGGAATGAAGTGAACAGATTTGAGGTTAATTGTTATTTAAGTGTTCCTTACTTGGAGACAGATCTATTTGCAAAGTTATAAACCTACACCATTTGCCTCCTGAATCAGCCAGTCAACATTTACTATTCTAGGAAACCAGATCAATTTTAACATTAATTTAAATATGATACAATTAACCAAAAATCTCTACTAGTATTACCAAACAAAATGAACACATTATTAAACCAATTACAAATTACGTTTTGGCTAAATTGTGGTTTGGAATTATTTACATTCTGGATCCATTACTAAATAATTTAAAAGATACTAGTTTGGCATCAGCCTGCAAGCCAAGTGTCACTGCTTCGATTCCCAGTCAGGGTAGGTACATGACTGGGTTGCACGTCAGGTCCCCAGTTGGGGTCGCAAGTGAGAGGCAACCACACAGTGATGTTTCTCTCCCCTCTCTTTTTCATTTCCCCTCTCTCTAAAAATAAATTAAAAAACAAACAAATAAATAAATAATTTTTTAGAAAAGAAACTCATTTGTTCAAAAATTTTTAATGTTTCTTTTCATTTCAGAGGATCATCTATGATTTTTTTACCTATGATTCTATGATTCTTACAGGGCATATTATTCCCTTTGAGAAACTAAAGATTCAATTCAAAAACCATGGTGGGTTTCTTCCCATGGCCCATTGACTCAGAATGTGAGTTCATAACACAGTAAGATAAAATCAAAGCATATTTTTGGTCTCTTGCACAAAAATAAAACCTATATTTATTTATTTAGTCATCTCTGAAACAAAATGTATTATACACTTCTGTACACATATCAAACACAGTTATTTTCATATAACCATCCCCAGGCAGTTACTTTTCCAAGGTTTTCTATTTTCTAATTCACAAAAACAAGGACTTGTCTATTGCTTCACAGAATCATAATGTAAAACATTTCCAGGTCTGGACATTCTAAATTCTGGATATTCTATAGTAATTGGAAACCTTTTATTCTGAAGCTTTGTGTGTGTGTGCGTACATATATATCAAAAAAGAAAAGAAAAAATAAAACAAAGGACATGTAAAGAATCTGAACAGACAGAAAACTTAGAAACTAGAGCCTTTTAGGTTTCTTTTGTTTTGTTTTCATCACGGAAGATTATTTCCAGGCTAAACTATTGAGTAGAACAACCATGTTTAGTTTTATTTGAGAATCTCATTTTTTTCTGCTCTTCTCCAATTTCTTTGGTTTCTTTCCATTTATTTATTTATTTTTTATTTAGGGCATAAAGACTCATTTCTTTCTTTCTTCTTAAAAAATTTTTAATTGTTTTTCTATTTCAGTGGTGCCATTTTTTCCCCATTGCTCTACCCTGCACCACCTGCCTCCCCCATCTCCCACAGTCAATCCTCACTCTTCTGTCTATGTCCATGGGTCGTTCATACTAGATCCTTGACTAGTTCCTTCTCCTTTTTTCCACCGTTTTTCTCCTTCCACCTTCCCTTTGGTCACTGTCAGTCTGTACTGTACCTTGTTTACATGCCTTTGGTTCTATTTTGCTCCTTTGTTTGTTTTTTTCATTAGTTTCCCCTATTAGGTTAGATCATGTGGTATTTGTCTTTTGCTGCCTATTTTATTTCACTTAGCATAATACTCTCCAGTTCCATCCATGTTGTCGGAAAAGGTAGGCATTCCTTCTTTCTTTATGCTGCATAGTATTCCATTGTATAAATGTACCACAGTTTTTTAATCCACTCACCCACTGATGGGCATTAAGGGCATTTCCAGTACTTGGCTATTGTAAATAGTGCTACTATAAACATAGGAGTGCATAGGTTCTTCTGAATTGGTGTTTCAGAATTCCTCAGGTATAATCCTAGCAGTGGAATCACTGAGTCAAAAGACAGTTTCATTTTTAGTTTTTCTGAGGAAATTTCATACTGTTTTCCACAGTGCCAGCAAAAGTCTGCATTCCCACCAACAGTGCACTAGGGTTCCCATTTCTCCACATCCTTGCCAGCACTTGTTGTTTGTTGATTTGTTAATGATGGCCATTCTGACCATTGTGAGGTGGTATCTCATCATGGTTTTAATTTGCATCTCTCTGATGGCGAGCGATGTTGAGCATTCTTTCATAGGCCAATGGTTCCTCTGTATGTCCTCCTTGGAGAAGTGTCTTCAGGTCCTTTGCCCACTTTTAAATTGGATTGTCTGTCTTCTTGGTGTTGAGTTGTATAAGTTATTTATATATTTTGGAGATCAAACTCTTGATGGAGGTATCATTGGCAAATATATTTTTCCATATGGCTGGTTAACTTTTCATCTTGCTGATGCTTTCTTTCACTGAGCAGAAACTCTTTAGTTTGATGTAGTCTCATTGTTTATTCTTTTCTTATTTCCCTCGTTCTAGGAGATATATTGACAAAAATATTACTATGTGGAATACCTGATATTTTACTGCCTATGTTTTCCTCTAGGACTTTTATGGCGTCACAGCTTATGTTTAAGTCTTTTATCCATCTCGGGTTTATTCTGGTGTTTGGTGTAAGATGGTGGTCTAGTTTAATTTTTCTGCATGTCCTTGTCCAATTCTCCTAACACCATTTGTTGAAGGGGCTATTTTTACTTCGTTTTATTCTCCTTTCCCTTTTATCAAATATTAATTGACCATATAGATCTGGGTTTATTTCTTGGTTCTGTATTCTGTTCCATTGACCTATAGGTTTTTATGCCAGCACCAGCCTGTTTTGGTTACAGTGGCCTTGTAGTATATCTTGATATCAGGTATTGCGATCCCTCTTACTTTGTTCTTCTTTCTCAAGATTGCTGAGGCTATTGAGGGTCATTTTCCATTCCACATAAATTTTGAAATATTTGTTCTAGGTGTGTCAAATATGTCATTGGTATTTTAAAGGGGATTGCATTGAATCTATAAATTGCTTTGAGTAGTATGGACGTTTTAACGATGTTAATTCTTTCCATCCATGAACTCAGTATAGGCTTTTACTTATTTGTATCTTCCTTAATTTCTTTCTTTAGTATTCGTTAGTTTTCCGAGTACAGGTCTTTAACATCGTTGGTTAATTTTATTGCTAAGCTTATCTTCATTGGGACCCTCTGTGCTTTTGGACTTATGTGACTTTTTCTCTCCTCAAGTCAGGAAAGTTTTCTGTCATTACTTTTCAAGACAGCCCCCCACCCCCCACACCCCGGTTTTATTTTATTTATTTATTTATTTATATTTTTTATTTTTTTAATATGCTTTATTGATTATGCTGTTACAGTTGTCCCAATTTCTTTTCCTTTCGTTCCCCTTCACCCAGTGACATCCCTCCCTCCAGTTGTCCCACCCTTAGTCCATGCCCATTGGTTGTGCATATAGTTCTTCTCAACATCTTCCTGTCTACTCCACTCCCTCCTACTATGCTTCTTAATTCCTGTACCATCCACCTCCCTTTCCCCACTTCCTCCTCCCTGCTAACCTCCCCACATAATGTTCCCCATGCCTATAATTCTGTTCACACTCTCGTTGCCTACTTACTTTGCCTTTGTTTCAATTCCCTAGTTTCTGTTGTTGGTTGTTGTGATACAGTTTTCATTGTAATGTTCATAGTTTTGACCCTCTTTCTCCTAAACAAGTCCCTTTAACATTTCATATAACAGTGGTTTGGATCTGATGAACTCCTTCAGTTTTACTTTGTCCTGGAAGCACTTTCTCTGCCCTTCTATTCTGAATGACAGCTTCACTGGATAGAGTAATCATGGTTGTAGGTTTTTGCTTTTCATTCCTTTGAATATTTCTTTTTTTTTTTTTAATTTTATTTTTTGTTATTCAATTACAGTTTTCCCATTTTCCCCCCATTGCTCCCCCCTCCCAGCCCATCCCTTCTGCCACAATCATATCCCTCCCCATTGTCCATGTCCATGAGTCATTCATACACGTTCCTTGACTAGATCCTTCCCTTACTTATCCCCCTTCTCTCCCTCCCCTCTCCTCCTTACTGACTACTATTCTAGTCTTTGCCTATTTAGTTCGTTTGTGTTGCTCTTTAGTTTCCTGTATTGGGTGATATCATATGGTATTTTGCTTTCTTTGCCTGGCTTATTTCACTAAGCATAATTCTAATTCCATCCATGTTGTCACAAACGGCAGGAGTTCCTTCTTTCTTTCTGCTACATAGTATTCCATTGTGTAGATGTACCAGTTTTTTGATCCACTCATCCACAGATGGGCACCTAGGCTGTTTCCAGCACTTAGCTATTGTAAACACGGCTGCTATGAACATAGGGGTGCATAAGTTCTCTTGAATTAGGGTTTCAGGATTTTTCGGGTATAATCCTAGCAGTGGAATCACTGGTTCAAATGGCAGTTTCATTTTTAGTTTTTTGAGGTAATTCCATACTGTTTTCCATAGTGGCTGCACCGGTCTGCATTCCCACCAACAGTGCACCAGGGTTCCTGTTTGTCCACATCCTCGCCAGCATTTGTTGTTTGTTGATTTGTTGATGATGGCCATTCTGACAAGTGTAAGGTGGTATCTCATTGTGGTTTTTACTTGCATCTCTCTGATGGCCAATGATGTTGAGCATTTTTTCATGTGTCTATGGACCTTTTGTATGTCCTCTTTGGAGAAGTGTTTGTTCAGGTCCTTTGCCCATTTTTTAATTGGGTTGTTTGTTTTCTTGATGTTGAGTCGTATAAGCTCTTTATATATTTTGGAGATCAGTCCCCTGTCTGTGATATTATTGGCAAATATGTTTTCCCATATGGTTGGTTTCCTTTTCATCTTGCTGATGTTTTCTTTTGCTGAGCAGAAACTTTTTAGTTTGATGTAGTCCCATTTGTTTATTTTTTCCTTTATTTCTCTTGCCTTAGGAGATGTATCTGTGAAGATATTGTTACGTGTGATACCTGAAATTTTCCTGCCTATGTTTTCCTCTAGGACTTTTATGGTATCACGGGTTACATTTAAGTCTTTAATCCATCTTGAGTTTATTCTCGTGTGTGGTGTAAGTTGGTGGTCTAGTTTCATTTTTTTGCACATCCCTGTCCAGTTCTCCCAGCACCATTTGTTAAAGAGGCTCTTCTCACTCCATTTTATGTTCTTTCCTCCTTTATCAAAGATTAGTTGACCATAGAGGCCTGGGTTTATTTCTGGGCTTTCAATTCTGTTCCACTGATCTATATGTCTGTTCTTATGCCAGTACCAGGCTGTTTTGATCACAGTGGCTTTGTAGTATTGTTTGATGTCTGGTATCGTGATTCCTCCTGCTGTGTTCTTCTGTCTCAAGATTGCTTTTGCTATTCGGGGTCTTTTTTGGTTCCATATGAATTTTTGAAGTATTTGTTCTATGTCATTGGTATTTTAATAGGGATTGCATTGAATCTGTAAATTGCTTTGGGTAGTATGGCCATTTTGATGATGTTGATTCTTCCCATCCATGAACATGGTATTTGCTTCCATTTATTTGTATCTTCCTTAATTTCTTTCTTCAATGTTGTGTAATTTTCAGTGTACAAGTCTTTTATCTCTTTGGTTAAGTTTACTCCTAGGTACTTTATTTTTCTTGTTGCTATAGTAAATGGTATTTTCTTTTTTGCCGCTGCTCCGATATTTTATTGTTAATGTACAGAAATACCTTATATTTCTGTATATTTATTTTGTACCGTGCTATTTTGCCAAATTCACTTATTATATCGAGTAGTCTTTTAGTGGAGTTTATAGGGTTTTCTAGGTATACTATCATGTCGTCTGCAAATAGTGATAGTTTTACTTCTTCTTTCCCAATTTGGATGCCTTTTATTTCTTTGTCTTGTCTGATGGCTGTGGCTCGGACTTCCAACACTCTGTTGAATAGAAGTGGGGAGAGTGGACAGCCTTGTCTAGTTCCTGATTTCAGGGGGAATGCTTTCAGTTTTTGTCCATTGAGTATGATGTTGGCTTCAGGCTTCTCATATATAGCCTTAATGATGTTAAGGTATGTTCCCTCTATTCCCATTTTGCTGAGTGTTTTCAACATAAATGGGTGTTGTACTTTATCAAATGCTTTTTCTGCATCTATGGATATGATCGTGTGATTTTTGTCTTTCATTTTGTTTAGGTGATGTATTATATTTATTGATTTGCGAATATTAAACCATCCTTGTATCCCTGGGATGAATCCCACTTGATCATGGTCTATGATCTTTTTGATGTATTGTTGGATCCTGTTTGCCAAAATTTTATTGAGGATTTTAGCATCTATGTTCATCAGTGATATTGGCCTGTAGTTTTCTTTCTTTGCTGTGTCCTGACCTGGTTTTGGGATTAGGGTAATACTGGCTTCATAGAAAGAGTTTGGGATTTTTCCCTCTTCTTGGATTTTCTGGAATAGTTTGAGGAGGGTAGGAGTTAGTTCTTCCCTAAATGTTTTGTAAAATTCGCCTGTGAAGCCATCCGGTCCAGGGCTTTTGTGTGCAGGGATATTTTGGATTACTGTTTCAATTTCTTTCTTTGTTTTTGGTCTGTTGAGACTTTCTACTTCTTCTTGATTCAGTTTTGGAAGGTTATATGTTTCTAGAAATCTTTCCATTTCTACTAAGTTGTCAAATTTCTTGCCATAGAGTTGTTTGTAGTAATTTCTTATAATTGTTTGTATTTCTGTGGTGTCAATCGTGATTTCTCCTCTTTCATTTCTGATTTTGTTTATTTGGGTCTTCTCTCTTTTTTTCTTAATGAGCCTGGCTAGAGGTTTGTCAATTTTGTTTATTTTTTCAAAGAACCAGCTCCTAGTTTTGTTGATTTTTTGGATTGTTCATTTCGTTTCTGTCGTTTAATTCTGCTTTGATCTTGATGATTTCCTTTCTTCTTTTTGCCCTAGGCTTTGTTTGTTGTTGCTGTTCTAGTTCTTGTAGCTTTAGGGTTAGGTTTTTTATTTGAGATTCTTCTAGCCTTTTCAGATATGCCTGTATTGCTATGAACTTCCCTCTTAGGACTGCTTTTGCTGTGTCCCATAGGTTTTGGGCTGTTGTGTGTTCATTGTCATTAGTTTCTAGAAATTTCTTGATTTCCTCTTTGATGTCATTGTTAACCCATTCGTTATTTAAGAGCATGTTATTCATTCTCCATGAGTTTGGGTGTCTTTGATTTTTTTCCCTGAGGTTGATTTTTAGTTTCAAGGCATTGTGGTCTGAAAAGATGCTTGATATGATTTCAATTTTCTTGAATTTGTTGAGGCTTGTTTTGTGTCCTATCATGTGGTCTATCTTTGAAAATGTCCCATGTTCCTTTGAAAAGAATGTATATTTTGCTTCTTTGGGGTGAAAAGTTCTATATATATCAGTTAAGTCCATGTGGTTTAGTGTGTTGTTCAATGCCTGTATATCCTTGGTGTTTCTTTGCTTGGATGATCTGTCTATTGTTGATAATGGAGTGTTGAAGTCCCCTACTATGAGTGTGTTGTTGTTGATATCCTTCTTGTGGTCTTCTAGTATTTGCTTTATGTATTTGGGTGCTCCTATGTTGGGTGCATATATGTTTATCAGTGTTATATCTTCTTGATGAATCGTTCCTTTAAGTATTATGAAATGTCTTTCTTTGTCTCTTTTTATTGCCCTTGCTTTGAAATCCGTTTTGTCTGATATGAGGACTGCTACCCCAGCTTTTTTTTTCAGGTCCATTTGCTTGGAATATTTTTTTATATCCCTTTACTTTCAGTCTATGTAAATCTTTTGTTTTGAGGTGTGTTTCTTGTAGACAGCAAATATGTGGGTCCTGTTTTCTTATCCATTCCGTTACCCTATGTCTTTTAATGGGAGCATTTAATCCATTTACCTTTAAGGTTATTATTGACATGTATTTATTCATTTCCCTTTTGTATCTCTGTTCCTCTACTCTTTTTTTGTTTTTTCTCTTAACAAATTGAAAGGAATCAGAAAACACCTTCACATTAATCGTTCTTTTCAAATACTTCAAATTTGTACTTAATGCCTTTCTCCTCCTGGATACCAGAAAGAACACCTGGGTATTCTGGGAGGAGTTCGTATCTCTCCAAATCAGTTTCTGGAAAAAATGCATCACTTTCAAATTCCTGCATGATTCTTGTCATAAATAGTTTAATATGGCCTGGCTTGTTCATGGCTTCCTTATAAACAGAAGTGCCTCCCACTATCCAAACCATGTCCACTTTATTTGTTAATTCTGGTTCCTCAATAAGTTTTAAGGCATCATCCAGACTTCTGGCAATAAAATTGGCTCCTTTTGGAGGTTCCTTGAGTTCTCTACTGAGAACTAAATTAATCCTGTCCTTTAAAGGTCGATTCTTCTCGGGAAGGGAGAACCAGGTGTTCCTACCCATAATCACCAAATTCTGTTTACCTTCTGCTGAAGTGGTTGTGGTCATTCTTTGGAAATACTTGTATTCATTCCTGAGCGGGGTCCACGGTAGGTCTCCGTTCTTCCCAATGCCCATGTTCTGGGACACAGCGGCGATGCAGTTCAAGGGACGAACCATGACGGCGGCACTAAAACCCTCGGAACTGGCCGGCCACGTCAGAATCCCACAGGAAGCTTGGCGCGAAATTGTCCTTTGAATATTTCTTGCCGGTCCCTTCTTGTCTGCAGAGTTTCTTTTGAGAAATCAGCTGACAATCTTATTGGGACCCCTTTGTATGTAATTTTCTTCTTTTCTCTTGCTGCTTTCAAGATTCTCTCTTTATTTTTAATTTTTGACATTTTGATTATAATGGGTCTTGGAGTGGTTCTCCCTGGGTCCAGTTTTTTTGGAACTCTCTGTGCTTCCTGGACCTGTAAGTCTATTTCCTTCCCCAAATCACAGAAGTTCTGATTCATTATTTTTTCAGATAATTTTTCAACTTCTAGTTCTTCTTCACCTTCTGGCAACCCTATGATTCGATGTTGGCATGCTTATAGCTGTCTGATAAGTTTCTGAGCCTCTCCTCATTTTCCTTACTTCTTGTTCCCTGTTTCTGTACTGGTTGACTGTTTGTTCCTTCCCTATGTTCTGATTTGTTGATTTGATCCCTCGTTTTCTTGCCCTCACCACTAGTTTCGTATGTGTTTTTGTTCATTTCATCAGGACTAGCCTTCATTTCTCCCTGTCTTGTTTAAGATCTGCGGTTAGGTCTGTAAGCGCTTTTATAAGCAAAGCTCTGAACTGTGTGACAGAAAGATTTCCTATCTGCTGCTTTGTTAGATTAGAAATTTGCTGTCTGGTCAGCTGTGTCACTGGATATCTATCATGATCTGTGCCATCTTGAACAGTTTTGTGTTTACCTTTGCTTCCTGAGCAGGGCTGTCACACCTCTTACGCTATAGAGGGCGGAGCCCCGTGCACTCCTCACCACCAGGTGACCCTTCTCACCACAGTGTGGCGTTTTCTGCGGGGGTGGGCGTCCAAGGTGGATTTCTACCATTCACTCTCTGCTGAGGGACTGAGAGACTCCTCCTCCGTCCCCACCCCCATCGGGCCTCACAGTCCAAGGCAATGAAGGTCTGCCTTCCCCGGCTTTGGAATCATAAGCTGAAAGGTCTGGTCTGCAGCTGGGCGTGCTCCCCAGGCGCTTCTCGCATCCCCTTAAATATGGGTGTCTGTGCTTACCGCTGTCCTGCTGCTGTTGCTGCAGACAGCACAGCTTGACCTCTCCTGCCCAGCTTTGCCCCTACTACCTGTCCAGATGAGCACCACTTCTTTATAACTTCATATGTTGGACTTTCATTTACTTTCTGGAACTTCTGGTTATTGCTGGTTTTGTGGTAGTTGTATTTTTTCTTAGTTGTGGAGGGAGATGGAGCGTGTGAGTCTAGGCCTCCATCTTGGCCGGAAATCCTCAGGTTTTCTACTCTTTGCTCCCCTTCTTCTCCCTCTGGTATCCCTATGATATGGATATTGATACATTTCATATTTTCCTGCAGCTCTCTTAGAACCTCTTCATTCTTTTTCTTTTTTCATTTTGTTGCACTGTCTGGGAACTTTTTTTTCTATGTTGTCCTTCGGCTCACTGATCTGATCCTCTACTTCCTTTAGCCTGCTTTTTATTTCTTCTACTGTGTTCTTCAGTTAAGAAATTGTATTCTTCATTTCCTCCTGGCTCTTATTGATAGTTTCTATGTCCTTTTTAATGCTGGTGTAGTTCTTAGTAAGTTCCTTGTAGCTTCCCTGGAGTTATTTGTAGTTTCACTGGAATTCTCTATAATTCCCCTAATGTTCATTGTAGTTTTCTTTGATTTTGTCAAGTTTGTTGAGCTTACTTATAACCATTCTTTTGAATTCCATGCCTGATAGTTTGCTTGCTCCTGTTTCATCTAGCACTCTTTCTGCGGATTCCTTCTTTCCTTTTGTTAGGGGGTTGTTTTTTTGTCTCCCCTTTTTAGGTGACTCTTCTTGTTTGTTTTGTTTCTTAAATTTGCCCGCTTTGATTTCCCACATTTGTTGTGTCACCTTCTATAACAGGACACCAGGGGGACTCAGTGGTGCAGTCTCTTTGAGCTCCTGATTTTGATGCTCTTGGGACGCCCTTTATGACATTTGTTTAGGCTGTCTGGTTGTATTTTGGGTTTGGTTGTTGTTGTGTTACTCTTTGATGGAACTTTTCCTCTGGCAGCTAACTGAGAGTCAATCTGCCCAACATGTCATGAATTCTTTTGTGAACGTGCTGTTAAAACATAAATACACAACCCAGGCAAGAAACCCACACCCTCAAAAATATCTCCTACCCACAATCACACTGTCAGCAGCAAATGAGCCAGTATTAATATAGATGTAAAGAGATTAAAACTATTATACTAAAGGAAAAACATATAAAGGATGACTAACTGAAAGAAAGAAGATTTTTGATAGGGGAGGTGGAGGAGTAATAATAGTAGTGTTTAGGGACAAGCCAATGCAAGACAGTAAATAGAATTTACATTGTATTTTGAAAAAGGGAGGGAATAAAGCAGAATGAAGTAAGAGAGGGGAAGCATATATTAGGTAGGTTTATATAGAAGTTATGAAATATATATTTAGTGTGAGAGGGAACATAAGCAAAATAAATAAATAAATAAATAAATAAGAAGAAAAGAAAGAGAAAGTAGGAAAAAAATTAGAGAAAAAGTTTCTCCTCAATACTATGGAAAACCTTTGGTCTATGATTGATGTAGGTGGAATGGGAATAAAAAGGAAAAAAAGAAAGAAAGGAAAGTTTATGAGATGTCCAAAGGAAAGGGAAGTGAATTTGAGATGATATAGTGGATAGGTATACTAAGAATGAGGAATAAAAACAAGTTCAGAGAGGGGAAAATTTTCAAATTTAACCTGAAAGAAGGAAAGGGTTGGAGGAAGTTTTTAATGGAGTAGGAGAAGGGGCCTATAGGATTCGAGATTTGAAATACTAAAAGAGTTATAGTAAGAGAGAAGATAGAATTTAAGACAAAAATAAGAAGAGGAGATCAGCGGGGTAATAAAAGGGATGAGCAACATATGATATTTGGAATAAACTACAATATAACAACTAGTGACTTAAAATGCATAAACCAGGAGGACAAGAAAATAACTCATAAAGAATACTGTAGTGGAATTCATCTCAGCAATATCTGTTTTTTACCACTTCTCTTTCTGGATCAAAGTTCCATGGGTTTCATGCCTTCCTTTCTGACTGTCTGTCTGTGAGGAGATCTAGCTGGATTCCGGGGGTGCTATTCTCTTGCTCGTAGGTCTGCCAACATCTCTCCTTACTGAAGCTCTCCATTGTGAGCCGCACTGAGTTGGGTCCCCCAGACTGGTCCTGTGGTACCCTCTAGCCCTCTTCATTTTTGTTTAGCACTACTAGGCCAGTGAGCTGGTGTACATGCCCATAGTCCTTACCAAGTCTTGGGTCTTGTTTCAGCTCTTCTTCCAAAAAAGTGTCTGTGTGGCTTCTAAATGGCAGCACCGATTTGCATTTTGTTTAGCAGAGCCTTTGTGTGCACATGTGCAGGCTTGCCAGCCCTGGGGGCGTGGGAACAGCCTACCAAGTCTGGGTTCTGCTTCAGCTTCCCCCTGTGTGGGCCTCTCTTTGTGGAACCGTTCTGCTTTTTTTTTTTTTTTTTTTTTTTTAGCAGAACCCTTTTGCAGGCGCACACCGACTTGCCAGCCTGGAGGTCGCTATCAAGTCATAGGCCCCATCTCAGCTTTCCTCTGTGTGTGCTTCTAGACCCCTTGTGCACATGCATAGGCTTGTCAGCCTGGGCATTCCTACCAAGTCTCAGGTCCCACCTCAGCTTTACTTCTAAGAGTCTCAGTTTGGCCCTCACACTTCAGCACCAGTCCCTGTGGGCCCTGCTCTCTGTGCTCTCCCCCATTTCAAAATTCACAGTCTCTCACATTCAGGGCTGGCCTCAGTCTTCCTGCACTCCTTCGACTGTTATCACCAAAACTTCTCGCTGACTCCCTCCTGGACGTCACTGGACAGGGTGCCTACAGCAGGAGCACAGTTTCCAGGAAGAATCCAGCTAATGAGCCGGTCAGCAGCTGACCCTATGCGGTGCAGTGGAGACGCTGGGCTGGGAAGCCTAGCAACTCTGCTTGGAGAGTGCAGGCCGTGGTTTCTGCCCTCTCCCACACTACTCCCATGCTCCTGTCCCTGTTTGCCCTATCTGAAAGCCACTCTCACTCACTCTCCACTCTGTGTTTGTACTCCAAGTCTTTCCATGATGGGAGCAAGCAGACAACAGTGCTACTTACTCCACTGCCATCTTTCCTCCCACCACTGATCTTTTGATTACCTTCATAGTTTTGTCTTTCATGAATGTCATATAGTTCAAATCATATAATATGTAACCTCAGATTGGTTTCTTTCACTTAGTAATATGCATTTACACTTCCTCCATGCCTTTTCCTGATAGCTTGTTTCTTTTCAATACTGAATAATATTCCATTGTCTGGATGTACTGTTGTTTATGTATCCATTCACCTACTAAAGGACATCTTGATTGCTTCCAAGTTTTGACAGTTATGAAAAAAACTGCCATAAATAATGGCATGCAGTTTGTGTGTGTGTGTGTGTGTGTGTGTGTACATAAGTTTTCAACTCCTTTGGAAAAATACCAAGAAGCATAATTACTGGATCATATGGTAAAAATATGTTTAATTTTGTAAGAACCACCAAATTGTATTCCAAAATGACTGTACCATTTTGCATTCCTAACAGTAATGAATGAGAGTTCCTGTTGCTCTGCACCCTCATCAGCTTTTGGTATTCTCATTGTTCTAGATTTTAGCTATTCTTAAAAAAAGGTGTAGTGGTAGCTTTTTTCAATGTGCATTTCCCTGATGACATATAACATGGAACATATTTTTATATGCTCAGTTGCCATCTGTATATGTTTGGCGAAGTACCTGTTATGGTCATTGGCCTATTTTTTAATCTAGTTATTTATTTTCCTTTTGTTGAGTTTTAAGGTGTTTTATTTTTGTGTGTGGATATTTTGGATAATACTCCATTATCAAATGTGTCTTTTAGAAAAATTTTATCCCAGTTTGTAACTTATCTTCTAATTCCGTTGATATAGTCTGTTTTAAAAGAGAAGCTTTTATTTGTTTGTTTATTTACTAATTAATTTATTTATATTTTTTAAAGCCCTCGCCTTCAGATACATTTTTCGACTTTGGAGAAAGAGAAAGGGGGGGAAAGAGAGAAAGTGAGGGGGGGAGAGAGGGAGAGAGAGAGACATCATTGTGAGAGATAAACATCAATCACTTGCCTTCTGTACATGCCCTAACCTAGGATTAAACCTGTAATGTTTTAGAGTATGGGACAATGCTCCAACAAACTGTGCCATCCAGTGAAGGCAGAGGAGAAGTTTTTAATTTTAATTAAGTCTAGCTCTTTAATTATTTTTTTCATTGATCTTATGCTTGATATTGTATTTAAAAGGGCATCACCATACCCAAGATCATATAGGTTTTATTTTATATTATCTTCTAGGTGTTTTATTGTTTTGCATTAAACATTCAGGTCTATGATCCATTTTGAGTTAATTTTTGTAAATAGTATATGATCTGTGTCTATATTCCTTTGTTTTGAATATGGATGTTCAGAAGTTTCAATGCAATTTGTTTAAAAAAAACCATCCTTGCTCTATCCTTTCTCCATCATATTGCCTTTTCTCCTTTGCTAAAGATCAGTTGACTATATTTATGTGGTTATATTTCTGGGTTTTCTATTCTATTCCATGACTCTATTTACCTATTCTTTTACCAAGAGACAGTTTTTTTTTCAACTTCAGGTGACATTCAATATTATACAAGCATTACTTTCAGGTGTACAGCATAGTGGTTAGGCATTTATATAATACAAAGTGATCCCCTATAAAAATTTAATACCCACCTGGCAGCAAACAACAGTATTGACTATGCTGTACTTTACAGCCCCATGACTATTTGCTTGCTGCCAATTTGTACTCTTAATCCTCTCACTTTTTTCAACTAGCCTCTTAAACCCCCTCCCATCCAGCAACCATCACTTTGTTCTCTGTATGTGTATATGTGTCTCCATTTCGTTCGTTCACTTATTTTTTTATTTATTTAGATTCTACATGTAAGTTAATAATATGGTATTTGTCTTTATCTGACTTATTTCACCTTCTAGGTCCATCCATGTTGTCACAAATGGTAAGATTTCATTTTTTATGGTTGAGTAATGTTCCATCGCATACAACGGTGGGCAAAAGTAGGTATACAATTATTCATATAAAGAGAGATATACAGGTTATAATGTTTACAATAGTTTTATTCACTCAAGAATGTCACAACGGCACAGTGCACTTAGATATAATCTTGTATTGCTCAAATTGTCATCCTTCATTATGGTCTACTTGCTATATACTCAAGCATACTTTGGTACAAAGTTCTTTATTGTCATCAATTTCTTGATGTGCTTTTCTTATGCAGAAAATTATATCACCCACAGTATCTGACTTTGGTAAAAAAACTTTATGTCTGATAAATACCAAAAGAAGAAGTCCATTAGGGTGAGAAGTCTGGTGATTGTGGTGGCTATGCTACCAGCCCTCATCATCCTATCCACCTGTTGGTTACTCAAGGCTGGTAAACCTACTTTTGCCCATTCCTGTATATGCACCACATCTTTTTTATCCAATCATCTATTGATGGGTGCTTAAGATGCCTCTATATTTTGGTTGCTGTAAATAGTGCTGCTATGAACATAAGGGTGCATATATTCTTTTGAATTAGTGTTTTGTTTTCTTCAGATAAACACCCAGAAGTGGAACTGCAGGGTCATGAGGCAGTTCCATTTTTAATTTGTTGAGAAACTTTCATGCTGTTTTCCATAGTGGTTGCACCCATCTCTGTTCCCACAAACAGGGGTCCTATTTCTCCACATCCTCACCAGTGCTTGTTTGTTAATTTATTGATGATAGCCATCCTGACAGGTGTGAGGTGATATCTCATTGTGGTTTTAACTTGCATTTCTCTAATAATTAGTGATGTTGAGCATCTTTTTATATGTCTATTGACCATCTGTATGTTCTCTTTGGAGAAGTGTCCATTCAGGCTGTCTGCCCTTTTTAAATGGATTCTTTGTTTTTTTGGTTGAGTTGTATGAGTTCTTTATAAATTTTGGATATTAGCACCTTATCAGATGTATCATTGGCTAATATCTTCTCCCATTAGGTCTTTTCATTTTGTTGACGGTTTCTTTTGCTGTGCAAAAACTTCTTAGTTTGATGTAGTCTCATTAGTTTATTTTTCCTTCTGTTTCCCTTGCCTGAGGAGATATATCAGAAAACAGAAAACATGACTAAGAGCAGTGTCAGAGTTTTCTATCAATGTTAGTTTCTAGGAGTTTTATGTTTTCAGGTTTCACATTTAAGTCTTTAATCCATTTTGAGTTTGTTCTTGTATGTGGTGTGAAAACATGGTCTAGTTTCATTTTTACATGTATCTGTCCAATTTTCCCAACACCATTTATTGGAGAGACCATCTTTATGCCATTATATATTCTCACCTCCTTTGTCATAAACTAATTGATCATAGGCATGGGTTTATCTCTTGGCTCTCTATTCTATTCCATTGACCTATGTGTCTGTTTCTATGCTGTTTTAATTACTATAGCCTTGTACAATAGTAATGTTTGATATCAGGTTAGTGTGGTACTTCCAACTATGTTGGTCCTTAATAAGATTGCTGTGGCTGTTTGGGGTCTTTTGTGGTTCCATATAAATTTTAAATTATTTATTCTAGTTCTGTGAAAAATGCCACTGGTATTTTAATAGAGATTATATTGAATTTATAGACACTTCAGGTAATATGAACATTTGAATTATGTTAATCCTTTCTATCCATGAAGATGGTATGTGCTTCCATTTATTTGTCTTTTCAAATTATTCCTTCAGTGTCTTGTAATTTTCTGAGTGCAGGTTTTTTACTTACTTGGTTAAATTTATTCCTAGGTATTTTTTAATAAAATTATAAATTGGATTAGTTTATTTTTTAAGTATACTTTATTGATTATGTTGTTACAGTAGTCTCAATTTTTTCCTTTTTCCCTGCTCCACCCAGTAAGCACCTTTCCTCCAGCAATCCCAATCCCCTTAGTTCATGTCTATGGAGCATGCATATAAGTTCTTTGGCTTCACCCTTTCCTATATTATTCTTAAATTCCCCCTGTCTATTTTGTACCAACGAATTATGTTTCTTAATCCCTGCATTATTTCCCCATTTCTCCCCTTACCCCCGCCCAGCTGATAACCCTCCAAATAATCCTCATACCTATCACTCTGTTCCTATTCTGGTATGCTTAGTTGAACGTTGTTTTTATTTTTTAGATTCAGTTGTTGATAGTTGTGAGTTTGTTGTCATTTTAATGTTCATAGTCTTGATCTTCTTTACCTTAAATAAGTCCCTTTAACATTTCATATAATAATGGCTTGGTGATGATGAACTCCTTTAGCTTTACCTTATCTGGGAAGAACTTGATCTGCCCTTCCATTCTAAATGATAGCTTTCCTGGATAGAGTATTCTTGGCTGTAGTGCCTTGCTTTTCATCACTTTGAATACTTCTTGCCAATCTCTTCTTGCCTGCAAAGTTTCCTTTGAGAAATCAGATGATAGTCTTATAGGCACCCCTCATAGGTAACTCTCTGCTTTTCTCTTGCTGTTTTAATATTCTCTCTTTATCGTTAACCTTTGGCATTTTAATTATGATGTGTCTTGCTGTGGTCCTCTTTGTGTCTAGCTTGTTTGGGACTCTCTGTGCTTCCTGGATTTGTATGTCTATTTCTTTCACCAAATTAGGGAAGTTTTTCTTCATTATTTTTTCACATAAGTTTTCAATTTCTTGATCTTCCTCTTCTCCTCTGGGACCCCTATGATTAGAATGTTGGCACATTTAAAGTTGTCCCAGAGGTTCCTAAGCTTCTCCTCATTTTTTTCAATTCTTGTTTCCTCATCCTGTACTGGCTGACTGTTTTCTTCTTCCCTATGTTCCAAATCATTGATTTGAACCCTGTGTTTCTTCCCTCCACCATTGGTTTTGTGTAGATTTTCCTTCCTTTCATTTAGCATAGCCTTCGCTTCTTCCCTTATGCGTTTGCCATACTTAAGCATATCTTTCAAGCCTGTGAGCATCTTTATCTTTTAAACTCTGCATCTATTAGGTTAGCTATCTCCTCATTGCTTAGTTCTCCCATTGGAACCTTGATCCTTTCCCTCTTTTGTGCCATCAATTTCAATCTCCTTATCTTGACTGGTGCCTGTGTTTGTTTGCCTCTGTGTCTTAGGTAGAGCTATTACACCTGTTACATTGCGAGGGGCAGAGCCTTAAATATTTATCAGTATGGGTGACCAGTTTCACCACATTGTGGTGCTGTATGTGGGTGAGGGATATGAGTGGGAACAATGCCATTTGCTCAGCATTCGCCCATTTGTTCATAAGCTGAATTCGTTCTGATGGGTGAGACCCCCCCGCCCCCAATCCATTGGAGCCCTAGTGATCAGTATGCTGTCTATTTAGCATCCCAACTAACAATAAGAGTAAGCTATAGGGGAGAGTGTCAATATTTTGTGTGGCTAGAAAAGCCACAATCATTTTGTCTTTGCACTTTGGATGCTGAAATCTTCCTGTGTAACATAGCCACATCTAGATAAATATGACTATTTTCTTTTATTAAAATTATTTCCAATGTCTGTAAAAATACTTTCTTCTATAGAACGTTTATGACCCATATTGACCTTTGTCTGTAAAACACATATTTGGAATATATGTGGAAGTGCCATTATCCAGGCACTTCTCCCACATTCTATATGGGACTGGCACCTCTCTAGCTGTTTCCCTAGCTGTGGATCCCAGAATGGGTGGGTTTGCAGATGTTCTAGGACTGTGGGAGCCCTTTAAATAAGCAGACTCTGTTGAGAGACCAGCAATTTCTTCCTCCACCCTCACCCCCACTGCTTTGCACAGTCAGAAGCAGTGAAGCTTTATTTTTCCCCGGCACTGGAACTGTGAGCTGTGCGATCTGGTCTGGTGGTGGGGGTGCTCCCCAGGTGTCCCTCCCTACTTTTTAAAACATGTGACTGCGCTTTCCATCCACCTGCCACTGCTGATGCTTCTGCTGCCACTACACCATGTCCTCTCTGCCCTGGCTCCGCTCCTCCTACCTGTCTGGCTGAGTATTTCTTCTTTATATCTTTGTTTGTTGGACATCCATGCAACTTGATTTTCTGGAACTTCTGGTTGTCTCTAGTTGTGAGGTAGTTGTATTCCTTCTTAGTTATGGAGGGAGATGCAGTGTGTCTGTCTAGGTCTCCATCTTGGCCAGAAGTCTATAGATTATTTTCTTAATTTGTATTTTTGATAGCTCATTATTTGTATAAAAATGCAACTGATTTCTACACATTTATTTTGTATCTTGCTACTTTATTGAATTTATTTATCAGTTCAAGTAGTTTTATGGTAGAATCTTTAGGGTTCTCTATAGTATCATGCCATTGGCAAATAATGACAGTTTTACTTCCTTCTTCATAATTTGGATGTCTTATTTTTCTCTTTTCTGATTGCTATGGCTAAAATTTCAAATACTACATTAAATAAAAGTGGTAAAAGTGGACATCCTTGTCTTTTCCCTGATCCTTTAGCTTTTCATTGTTGGGTATGATGTGAACTGTACATTTGTCATATATGACTTTTATTACGTTGAGATATTTCCCTTTATTCCCACTTTGCTAAGAGATTTTTCATCAATGTTGGATTTTGTCAAATGCGTTTGCTGCATCTATTTATATTATCATGTGTTTTTTATCCTTCAATTACATTAATTGATTTGCGGATAATGCACCAACCTTGTATCCCAGGAATAAATCCTATTTGATCACGGTGTATGATCTTTTTAGTGTATATCTGAATTCAGTTTGCTAATATTTTGTTGAGGATTTTTGCAACTATGTTCAACAGGAATATTGGCCTCTAATTTTCTGCGTTTTTTTTTTTTTTTTTTTTTGTAATATCTTTGTCTGGTTTTGGAATCAAGATAATGCTGGTCTGGTAAAATACTCTTAAGAGCTTTCCCTCTTCCTCAGGATTTTTTTTTTTTATTTGAATAGTTTAAGAAAGATGAGTGTTAATTCCTATTTGGATATTTAATAAAATTTTCCTGTGAAGCCATCTGGTCTAGGACTTTTGTTTGTTCTGAGTTTTTTTATTACTGATTCAATTTCATTAGTAGTTAGCAGTCTGTTCAGATTTTCTGTTTATTCTTGATTCAGCAATAAAAGATTATATGTTTCTAAGAATTTATCCATTTCTTCTAGATTGTCCAATTTGTTGGCATACTGTTGTTCAAATAACTTTCTTATAATCTTTTGCATTTCTGTGATGTTTTTGTCACATCATTTTAATATCCGATTGTATTTATTTGGGTTCTCTCTCTTTTTTTCTTGATGAGTCTCATTAAAGGTTTATCAATTTTGTTCCTCTTTTCAAAGAACCATCTCTTGGTTTCATTAATGTTTTGCATTTTATAGACTCTATTTCATTTATTTTCACTCTGAACTTTATTATTTCCCTCTTTCTACTACTTTGAGCTATGTTTGTTGTTCTTTTTCTCATTCCTTTACATGTAAGGTTAGATTGTGTATTTGAGATTTTCCTTGTTTCTTGAAGTAAGCCTGTTGCTATAAATTTCCCTCCTAAAACTGCTTTTGCTGTATTTGAGATTTTGGGTCATTGTGTTTTCATTTTAATTTTTCTCAAGGTAACTTTTACTTCTTTCTTGATATCATTGTTAATCCATTCATTGATTATTAGCCTGTATTTCTTTTTGCCTTTATGCATTTGTGTGTATTCAGTTTGTTTTTACTTGTAATTGATATCAAGTTTCATACCATTATAGGAGAAGATCCTTGATGTGATTTAAATTCTATTAAATTTGTTGAGACTTATTTTCTGGCCTAACATGTGGTCTGTCCTGGAAAATGTTTCATGTGCACTTGAAAAAATGTACATACTTTTGGATGAAATTTCAAAATCTATCAATTAAGTCCATCTGTTCTAATATGTCATTAAGGTTGCTATTTCTTTGTTGGTTTTCTGACTGGATGATCTACCCATTAACATCAATGAGGTATTGCAGTCCCCTACAATTAATTATTACCATTGATCTCTTTCTTTATGCTCATCAATATTTCCTTTATATATTTAGGTGTTCCTACATTGGGTACAAAAATGTTTACAAGGGTTACATCCTCTTGTTTGATTTATCTCTTTATCATTATGAAATATCCTTCTTTGTCTCTTATTATATACTTTGTTTTAAATTATATTTTGTTTGATACAAGTATTGCTACTCCAGTTTTTTTTTTCATTTCCACTTGCATTAGATATATTTTTCTATCAATTTACTTTCAATCTGTGTATGTCTTCTGATCTGAAGTCGTCGTCGGCAGCCGTCCGTCTCGAGAGACGATGGTGTAGCTTCTTAAGTGTCTATCTGCACCGCCGAGAATGGCTGTGCAGTCCGACTCGGGAGTGACACAGCATCTGTCTCCTCCTGTGTTGAATCGACATCTTGCGATGACGCTGGAGTGTCCTCTCCAGTGGAGCTGAAGCTACAGAGCCTGGGCAGGGTGATATGGAGGGTCTGCTGTTGCCCATGCAGCAGACCCCCCCTCTCTTCGCAGCTGAAGGGTCCAAGGGAAAGACGGAGTCGATACAGCTTGGGTTTTCTGATCTGAAGTAGATCTCTTATAAATAGTATATTTTTGGATATTGTTTTCTTATCCAGTCAACCACACTAGATTTTTTACTGGTGCATTTAATCCATTTATATTTAAAGTGATTACTAATAGGTGTTTGTTATTGTCGTTTTATTATTTATATTTACTTTTTAAATTTTTTTTCTTAAAATGTCTTTTCACATTTCTTGTAATACTGGTTTAGTGGTGATAAACACCATTAGCTTTCTCTTTTTATTTTTTTAAATATGTTTTATTGGTTATGCTGTTACAGTTGTCCCAATTTCTTTTCCTTTTGTTCCCCTTCACCCAATGACCCTCCTCCTTCCAGTTGTTTCCCCCACTTAGTCCATGCTCATTGGTTGTGCATATAGTTCTTCTCAACATCTTCCTTTCTACTCCACTCTCTCCTACTATGCTTCTTAATTCCTGTACCATCCACCTCCCTTCCCTCCGTCCCTCTCCCTGACCTCCCCCCATAATGTTCCCCATACCTACAATTCTTTTTCCACCCTCGTTGCTTACTTAGTTTGCTTTTGTTTCGGTTCCCTAGTTTCTGTTGTTGGTTGTTGTGATACAGTTTTCATGTTAATGTTCATAGTTTTGATCCTCTTTCTCCTAAACAAGTCCCTTTAATATTTCATATTTCAGTGTTTTGAATCTGATAAACTCCTTCAGTTTTACTTTGTCCTGGAAGCACTTTCTCTGCCCTTCTATTCTGAATGACAGCTTCACTGGATAGAGTAATCGTGGTTGTAGGTGTTTGCTTTTCTTTCCTTTGAATATTTCTTGCCAGTCCCTTCTTGCCTGCAGAGATTCTTTTGAGAAATCATTTGATCATCTTATTGGGACCACTTTGTACATAGTTCTCTTCTTCTCTCTTGCTGCTTTTAAGATTCTCTCTTTATCCTTAATTTTTGACACTTTGATTATAATGTGTCTTGGTGTGGTTCTCCCTGCGTCCAGTTTTTCTGGAACTCTCTGTGCTTCCTGGACCTGTAAGTCTTATTTCCTTCCCCAAATTACAGAAGTTCTGATTCATTATTTTTTTAGATAATTTTTTAATTTTCAGTTCTCCTTCTTCACTTTCTGGCAACCCTATGATTCGGATGTTGGCCCGCCTACAGCTGTCCGATAAGTTTCTGAGCCTCTCCTCATTTTCCTCACTTTTTGTTTCCTCTTTCTGCACTGGTTGACTGTTTGTTTCTTCCTCACGTTTTGATTTGTTGATTTGATCCCTGGTTTTCTTTCCCTCACCACTAGTTTTGTATGTGTGTTTGTTCATTTCAGCAGGACTAGCCTTCATTCCTTCCCCGTCTTGTTTAAGATCTGCTGTTAGATCTGTAAGCATTTTTATAACCAAAGCTCTGAACTGTGCCTCAGAAAGACTTCCTATCTGCTGCTTTGTTAGATTAGATATTTGCTGTCTGGTCAGCTGCATCACCGGGATCTCTATCACGATCTGTGCCATCCTGAGAGTTTTGTGTTTACTTTCGCATCCTGGGCAGGGCTATCACACCTCCTACACTATAGGGGGCAGAGACCCATGCACTCATCACAATCAGGCGACCCTTCTCACCACGCTGTGGTGTTTTCTGACTGGGTGGGGTCCAAGATGGATTCCTGCTGTTCACTCTCCACTGAGAGACTGGGACCCTCCTCCTCTGTCCTCACCCCCTCTGGGCCTCACAGTCCAAGGCAATGGGGGTCTGCCTTCCCTGGCGTTGGAATCGCGAGCTGATGGGTCTGGTCTGCAGCCAGGGGTGCTCCCCAGGTGTTTCTTGCCTCCTCTTAAATGCAGGTATCTATGCTTACTGCTGTCCCGCTGCCGTTGCTGTTGCTGCCACCACCAGCACAGCTTGACATCTCCGCCCCTGCTTCGCCCCCCCCCCCATCTGTCTGGACGAGCACCACTTCTTCATAACTTTATATGTTGGACTTCCATTTATTTTCTGGAACTTCTGGTTATTTCTGGTTTTGGGGTAGTTGTATTCCTTCTTAGTTGTGGAGGAAGATGGACCATGTGAGTCTAGGCCTCCATTTTGGCCAGAAGTCTTTATGTGACCATTAGCTTTTTCTTGTGTGGGAAGCTCTGTAGCACTCCTTTGATGCTAAATAATAACCTTTCTGGGTAGAGGAATCTTGGTAATATCTATCATATTTATTATGATTTCATATTTTTCTATTTTTTTAAACTTATTCTTTGTTTCTATTTTTGTCCACTCTTCTTCTGCTTTTCCTGGTTCTGAGCATTTTATATACTTCATTTTCTCTCCTTTCTCAGAGTATCAGTTATACTTTTTTTAAACTTTCTTTTAGTGGTAGCTCTAGAGTTTGCAATATCCATTTACAACTGAAACAAGTCCACATTTATGCCATTTCACAGGTAGTATTGAGTACTTGTAATAATAAAATAATCCTAATTCCTTCATTCTATCCCTGTATCATTGTTGTTATTCATTTCATTTATGTACAAGTATACAAAAACATTTATAATATATGCATAAGATATACACATAAACATATATAATCACATGATCACACACATCATTGCAAATATTATTTCTAACAACTTGTATGTTAAAACAATAATAAAAAGCAAATGTTTTTATTTAATCTTTACTTATTCTTTTCTTGATGCTCTTCCTTTATGTAGATCTGAGTTTCTAAACAACATAATTTTTCTTCTCTATGAAGAACTTCTTTTAACATTTTTTGTAAGTCACTTGTTTTTTGTATGTTTTATTGATTATGCTGTTACAGTTGTCCCAATTTCTTTTACCTTTGCTCCTCTCCACCCACCAGCCCTTTCTCCAGCAATCTCATTGCACTTAGTTCATTCCTTGGGTTGTGCATATAAGCTCTTCTCTACACCCCCCTGTCTATTCTTCACCCTCCTACTAAGTTTATTAATTCCTGCACCATATCCCTCCTTCTTCCCCCTCCCATCTCCCAGTTGACAGCCCTCCACATGTTCCCCATATCTATAACTTTGTTCCCACTCTGGTTACCTGCTTAGTTTGCCTTTGTGTCCATTCCCTAGCTTCTGTTGTTGATAGTTGTAATTCTGTTTTCACTTTAATGTTCATAGTTTTGATATTCTTTTTCTTAAATAAGAAAACATTTAACATTGCATATAATGGCTTGGTGATGAAGAACTCCTTCAACTTTACCTTGATGGGGAGAATTTCTCTGCCTTTCCATTCTAAATGATAGCTTTGCTGGATAGAGTAATTCTTGCTGTAGGTTTTTGCCTCACATCACTTTGAATATTTCCTGCCAGTCCCTTTTGCCTGCAAAGTTTCCTTTTCAAAAATCAGCTGACAGTCTTATAGGTAACCCTTTGTAGGTAATTCTCCTCTTTTCTCTTACTGCTTTTAAGATTCTCTTTTTATCCTTAACCTTTGGCATTTTGATTATGATGTGTCTCGGTGTGGTCCTCTCTGGGTGTAATTTGTTTGGGACTCTCTGTGCTTCCTGGACCCATATGTCCATTTACTTCCCCAAATTAGGAAAGTTTTCCTTCCTTACTTTTTCACATAGTTTTACAATTTTTGGTCTTCCTCTTCTCCTGCTGGCACCGCTATGATTCAGATGCTGGCACATTCAAAACTATCCCAGAGGTTCCTAGGCCTCTCCTCGTTTTTTTTTAGTACTTGTTTCCTCCTTCTGTACTGGTTGACTGCTTATTTCTTCCTTATGTTTCAATTATTTGATTTGAACCCTGGTTTTCTTTTCTTCACCACTAGTTTTGTGAGGTTTTTCTTTCATTTCACTTAGTATAGCCTTCATTTCTTCCCTGTCATGTTTAATCTTTTCTTTCAGGTCTGTAAGCATCTTTATCACCAGCGGTTTAAACTGCAACTGTTAGGTTTGTTATCTCTTCATTGTTAGGTTTGTTATTTCCTTGCCACTTAGTTCTCCCACTGGAACCTTGATGTGACCCCTCTTTTGAGCTTACATCTCTGTCTCCTCCTCTTGACAGATTTCTGTGTTTGCCTCTGTGTCTTGGTAGAGCTGTTGCACCTCTTATGTATTTTTCATTGCTGGGTGACCCATTTCACCACACTGTGGCACTGTACATGGGGAGGGGTCTGAAAGGGAACAATGCCGCTTGCTCAGCATTCACACCTTTTCCAAGCATGTCTCCCCCTTCCCATACTAAGCAAGCTGCCTCCTTTGAGAGACCAGTAGTTCCTTACTCGGCCCCAACTCCTGACTGGCTTTCACGGTCAGAAGCAATGTGGCTCTATTTTCCCCAGCGCTGGAACTGTAAGCTACATGGTCTTGTGTGGGGCTGGGATCCATCTGGTTTGGGGCTGGGAAAGCTTCCTGGGTTTAATATGTATGACTTCTTATCACCATCGCTACGATTGCTGTACTGTTGGCAACACAGCCAGCTGCCACGGCCTCAAGCTGCCTCTGCCTCCAGCCCCACCGCCAGCAGCCGCTGCCTCTAGTCTCACTGCCAGCTGCAGCCACCAAGCACCTCTCCAACAACTGCTGCTCTGCACCTCTTTCTCTCCATCCCAGCTCTGCCCCTCCTACATTTCTGGCTGAATATTTCTTCTTTATTTCTGTGTTGAACTTCCTTGTAGTTTTGACTTTCTGTTTTGGGTTTTTTTTGTTTTGTTTTGTTTTAGTTTTGAAGTGGTTGTAAATTCCTTCTTAGGTGTGTGGGAGATGCAGCATATCTATTTACATCTCCATCTTGGCCAGAAGTTGCAAGTCACTTTTATTGGCAGTGAACTCTTTATCAATTTTTGTTTGAGAAAATCTTTATTTCTCCTTTGGTTTTAAAGGCTAATTTTGCAGGGTATAGAATTTTACATTAGTGAGGTTTTCTTTCAACACCAAATATTTCACTCCAATGTATACTTGCTTGCATGATTTCTGAGAATTTGAATGTAATAATTTTTATTCCTCTATAGGAATAAAAATTCCTATAGGAAGGTGTTCCCACATCCCTCTTACTTCTTTCAGGATGTTTTCTTTATCTTTGATTTCATATAACTATGGTTTTTTGGTATTTATCCTGCTTGATGTTTAAGCTTCCTGAATCTATTGTTTGAAATTAATTTGGAGAAATTTTTAGTCATTATTGTTCCAAATATTTCTTTCTGTCTTTCTTCTCATTCTGGTATTCCTATTATGTGTATGTTTCACCCTTTGTCAATGTCCAACAGTACTTGAATATGCTATACTGGGTTTTATTTTTCAGTCTTTGTTTTCTTTTTGGCTTTTGAATATGCCATTGATATATCATTTAGTTTAGAGTTTCCTTCCTCAGCTCTGTCCAGTATACTAATGAGGCAATCAAAGACATTCTTCATTTCTATTACAGGGTTTTTATGTATAGCATATCTTTTTTTATCCTTTCTTAAGATTTCCACCTCTCTGCTTACAGTGCCCATTTGTTCTTGCATGCTGTCTACTTTATCCATTATATCCCTTAGCATATTAATCATAGTGATCTACATTCACCATCCTTGTCATGTTTGAATCTGATACTTGCTTTGTCTTCAGATTGTGATTTTTGCATTTTATGTCTTGTAACTTTTTCTTGATAGCCAGACATGATGTACCAGGTAAAAGTAACTGCTGTAAGTAGGCATTTAATAATGTGATGGTGAGGAGTGTGTGTAGAGGGGAGTAGCATTCTATAGTCCTATAATCAGGTCTCATTGTCTTAGAGAACCTGTGCCTCTGGGCTGTGAACTTCACAAGTATTTCTTAAGTTTTTTCTTCCCTTAGGTGAGTCAGGTGACAAGAGTGTGCTGGCATTAGGTATTTCCTTTCATCTTTGATAATACACAAGATTAAGCTCTAGTTAACTAGTTTCTGTTGAAGGTATGTCTTGTTAATAAAAAGTGCTCTGGTACATTTCAAAGTGATTTCTTTACCCCTCTCCCTGCTAAAAACAGGAGGAGATTGTTTTCTCTACTACTTAGTATGGGAACCTGGTCAAAGTCCTGGAAATAAATCTCACAATATTGTGGAACATCTCCTCCCCTTATATCTGAATCTCCCTGGAGGTAACTTTTAGAGTTTTCTGCAATCAGCCTCCAAGAATTCACTAATCATAGTTCAGGTTTAACTACCCTGGCACTGGTTCCTGCAGTGGCTTCTGCTGATGAGCCTGCTCTCTGGCAAGCTGTGGCCCCTGTATTCACCTGTCTGACTCTCTAATATTGGGGACAGTGGTTTGCCCAGTATCTTCCCACCATTTGTGAATCCAAGAAAAGTTGTTTATTTTTAAGTCTGTTCAGCTTTTTATTTGTTATAGGATTGAGTGGTGACTTCCAAACTCCTCATAAGTGGAACCCAAAATACCATAACTTTCTTTTAATGAATGCATAAATGAAAATATCTTTCTTCATTCTTTCATTCACCAACAGATTTTTACTGAGTACCTACAAATTGCCAGACAGGGTTCTAGGCACTGGCAACATCAGTTACTAGAACAAACTGTTGCCTTCATAGAACTTGCATTATTGGGAAACCTAGAGCTTAGCAGTATTTTTTCCTTTTTTCATTGCTTAGTCTACTACAGTTTTCCCAATTTGTTTCCCTTTTGCCCCCTTCCACCCAATCCAACACTCTCTCCCACAGTCAATCTCCTCTCCATTGTCCATGTCCATGGGTCATTCATACATGTTCTTTGACTAATCCTTTCCCCTTCCTTTCCTCATTCACTCCTTCCTTATTCCGTCCTACAGCATTCAGTCTGTTCATGTTTCCATGTCTCTGGTTCTATTTTCTCATTAGTTTATTTTGTTCATTAGATTTCAATTATAAATTAGGTCATGGGTATTTGTCTTTTGCCAACTGCCTTATTTCATTTAGCATAATAGTTTCCAGTTCCATCCACGATGTTACAAATGGTAGGAATTCCTTCTTTTGGAGTTTAATTTCCAGTTTCAAGCCATTGTTCTTCAAGAAGAAGCTTGACATGATTTCAATTTTCTTGAATTTAAGAATTATTTTGTGTCCTACAATGTGGTCTGTCTTTGAAAATTATCCAAGTACATTTGAAAAAATGTGTATTTTTACTATTTTGGGGTGAAATATTCTGTAAATATCAAATAAGTACATTTAACTTAGAGTGTCATTCAATACCACAATATCCTTGTTGATTCTTTGTTTGGAAAATCTATCTATTGTTGACAGTGGGGTGTTAAATTTTGTACAATGATTATATCACTGTTAGTCTCTTTCTTAAAGACCTCCAAGATGTTTTTCTTATATACTTAGGTGCTCCTGTGTTGGGTGAATATATGTTTACAAGCATTATATCCTCTTGTCGGGCTGCTCTCAGAAGTATTATGTAATGACCTTCTTTGTTTCTTGTTATGGCCTTTGTTTTGAAATCTATTAAATCTGGTATTAGTACTGCTACCCCGGCTTCTTTTCATGTCCATTTGCTTTGAATATTTTTTTCCATCTTTTTGCTTTTTACCTGTGTGATCTTTTGTTATGAGATGGGTTACTTGTAGACAGCATATATGTGGATTGTGTTTTCCTATGCATTCACCTACCCTGTGTCTTTTGATAGAAGTATTTAATGCATTTACATTTAAGGTTATTATTGATAGGGACTTGTTCATTGCTATTTTTTCCCTTTACACCTTTGTTCTTCCTTCCCTCCCTTTCTTCTTCTTTTTCTCCTCCTCCTTCTCCTTCTTCTTAAAGCAGTCCCTTCAGTATCTCTTACAATGCTGGTTTGGTGGATATGTACTCTTTTAGCCCTTTGTTTTGTCTGGCAAGCTCTTTATTTCACCTTCAATTTTAAATAAGACCCTTGCTGGGTAAAGTAGTCTTGGCTGTAGATCTTTGCTTTTCATTACTTGGAATATTTGTGCCATTCTCTTCTGGCTTATAGTGTTTCCATTGAGAAATCAGCTGATAGCTTTTTCAGAGCTCCCTTGTATGTAACTAGCTGTTTCTTCCTTGCTGCCTTTAAGTTCTTTCTTTGTCTTTAAATTTTGCCATTATAATTATGATCTGTCTTGGATGGGTCTCTTTGTGTTCATCTTTATTGCAACCATATGTGCTTCTTGAATTTGTGTACTTTTCCCCTCAACCAAGTTAGGCAAATTCTCTGTTATTATTTTTCAAAGAATTTTTCTCTCCCTTGCTCCTTTTCTTCTCCTTCTATTACTCCTATGATACAAATGTTGTTACATCTCATGTTGTCCTGAAGTACCCTTAAACTATCCTCATTCTTTTTTAGTCTTTTCATTTTGTTCTCTGACTGGGTGTTTTTTCCTATCATGTTTCCCAACTTGCTGAACCAGTCCTCCACTTCATTTACCCTGCTTTTAATTCCTTCTAGTGTGTTCTTCATTTTGGGTATTATATTCTTCATCTCCATCTGGTTCTTATTCATAGTTCCTATGTCCTTTTTCATGTTGATATAGTTCCTACTTGGTTCTTTGAGTTCTCACTGAGCTCTTTGAGAATCCTTATAGCCATTACTTCGAACTCTATGTCTGATAAATTGCTAACCTCAATCTCACTTAACTCTTTTTCTGGGGATTCCTTCTTTCCTTTCAGTTGGGGGTTGCTACTTTTTCTCTCCATTTTAGGTAACTCTTTCTGTTTGTCTCTGCATTTCAGGTTGCTCTATTTTTACTACCTGTCTTTGGGGACTAGTCTTCTGTGGTAAGAGATCTGTGTAACTCAGTGGTGCAGTCTCTTTGATCTCCTGAGCTGATGGTCTAGAGATGCCCTTTATTTAGTTTATGTGGGCTCTCTTATTGTAATTGGGCTTTGATTATTGATGGTTTATTCACTAATGGGTTGTCCCCTCTGGCTGGCTGACTGATAGTCACAACTTCCACCATGTCTTGTATGCTGTTTTACAGGTGCTGGCAGAACAAAGCAAAACTACCCAGAAAACCAAACCCACACTAGCAAAAATACCCCCCTACCATATCATCAATATCAACAGAAAATGAGTAAAGGTTAATAAAGGTGGAAAGAGATCAAGAATATTATTATAAGATAGTAAAAAATGAATATGGGATGACTAAAGGAAAGAATAATGATTTTGAGAGGGTAAAGAGAGGAGAAATAATGAAAGTAAGCAATATAAACAAGACAAAGAAATGGAAAATATAAAATTAAAAATGTAAATAAAAGGGGAAGGGAGATGGAAAAATAGAGTAAGAAAAAAGGAAGAGTATATTATGACGTTTGAAATAAATATTTAAAAAACAGCGAACCAATAGGAATAAAGCTGAAAAAACACAACAGGAGCAATAATAATGACAGATGAGCAAAGATTAATAAAGGTGGAGAGAGAATAAGAATATTATAACAAAGGGAAAAGAGAACCTGAGAAGTTTAAAGGAAAGAAAAATGATTGCAAGAGCATAGCAGGAGGAGATAATATGAATGAAGAATAGAATCCAGGCTAAGAAAGGGAAAAAAATAAAATTTCAAACTCAAATAAGCAAGGGCAGGAAGAAGGCAAAATGAAGTAAGAGGGGGGAGAGGAAGCCATGAAATTTGAAATAAAAAATAGTGAACAAATAGGTATAAAATTGAAGAAAAACAGCAATAACTCCAATATCCATGGCAAACAAGCAACAATTAATAAAGATGGGAGGAAAATAAAAATACTAGAAAAAAGGGGGGAAAAGAATGTGAACTGACTAAACTGCTTTGCTGGTTTTTGTTTTTGTTTTTTCAATTACAGTTGTCCCAATTTTTCCTCCCTTGCTCTCCCCTTCCCGCACTCTGTCTCTGCCTTGCTCCCACAGTCAGTCCCCCCCCCCCCGTGTTGTTCATGTCCATGGGTCCTTTATACTTGTTCCTTGATTAGACTCTTCCTTTTCTTTCCCCCATTATCCTCCTCACCCCTTCCCTTTGGGCACTGTCATTTTGTTTCTTATTTCCATGTCACTGGTTCTATCTTGCACATTTCTTTCTTTTTGTTCATTAGGTTCCACTTATAGGTGAGACCATATATTTGTCCTTCACTGCTTGGCTTATTTCACTTAGCATAATACTCATCAGTTCCATCCATGCAGTTGCAAAGGGTAGGAGTTCCTCCTTTCTTTCTGCTGCATAGTATTCCATTGTGTAAATGTACCACAATTTTTTAATCCACTCATCCACTGATGGACACTTAGGCTGTTTCTAGCACTTGGCTATTTTAAATAATGCTGCTATGAACATAGGGGTGCATAGGTTCTTTTGAATTGGTGTTTCAGTTTTCTTAGGGTATAATTCCATCAGTGGGAACACTGGATCAAAAGGCAGTTCCATTTTTAGTTTTTTGAAGAAATTCCATACCATGTTCCAGTGGCTCCACTAGTCTGCATTGCCACCAGCAATGCACCAGGGTTCCCTTTTCTCCACATCCTTGCCCACACTTGTTGTTTGTTGATTTGTTAATGATGGCCATTCTGACCAATGTGAGTGGTATCTCATTGTAGTTTTAATTTGCATCGCTTTGATGGCTAGTGATGTTGAACATCCTTTCGTACACCTAAGGGCCCTCTATCTGTCCTCCTTGGAGAATTGTCTCTTCTGATCCTTTGCTCAATTTTTAATTGGGTTGCCTATCTTCTTGGTGTTGAGTCTTATAAGTTCTTTATATATTTTGGAGATCAATCCCTTGTCTGAGGTATTGGCAAATATGTTCTCCCATATAGTTGGCTCCCTTTTCATCTTGCTGATGTTTTCTCTTGCTAAGCAGATGCTTTTTAATTTGATGTAGTCCCATTTATTTATCTTCCCTTTCGATCCCTTGTTCTAGAAGATATATAAGTGAAAATATTGCTGCGTGGGATATCTGAAATTTTACTGCCTGTGTTTTCCTCTAGGACTTATCAGCTCACCTTCACCTGCTTATAGATGGGGCACTTCTATCACAATTAGAAGAGTGGGATCCCTGAGCTCCCCTAAGAGGCACTGTTTGGTATTCTGGGAAAATTGTGGGTGTGTTCCCCTGCTCTTATGCCGCTCATCTTGGTCTGTCCCAGCTTATTTCCAATAATGAACAGTTTTGATGAACTAGCTGTCCGTTTCAAGGAAGGGGCCAATCTGTGTAAAAGGATCAGCTTTTTCCTGCTTGGCACTGATGGCAGCTCTGTGTGAGCAGAGAAGCCGGGCAGGGCCCTGATTATATCTTGCTGCACTGATTTCCAACCACACTGCCTTGCTAGCCTCAGTGGAAGAGGGCCCGAAGAACGAGTGTATTTTGTCTGCCTGAGAGAAGTTAAAAATGGGCCCTTCTGGAGTTTCTCTTCCTGTCTTTCTCCTGTGGATGGATATACACCAGCAGGGAGTTCTTGAGTCTGGCCTGGCTTGTTCTGTAGAGCTCCCCTGTTGGATGTGGTGCTTGCAATCCTGCAGGAGGTGGAGGCTGGGTATGTCCTTCCTTTCCCAGAGGTTTCTCAGCCAGGGAAGGGGGTTCTGCCTGGCTGAGGAGAATTTTAAATGCTCAATCCTTGCCCGTCTAATTCCCAGCCCACTGCCCTCACATTAGGCACAGTAGCCCCAGTTTGCTAGCTGCACTGGGCTGGATCCCAGAAATCCCTTTGCTGTGCAACTTTCTGATCTCCCTGCACAGCTGTATTCAGTGGGAGCAAACTGCACTTTCAATTTTGTGCCTTTATGCTTGCAAGGCAGCTGTGCATGGGGTCCCTGCCCAGCATGTTTCAGCTCCCCTTTTGAAGTCTCTTTGTGGCACACCCACTGCAGTACCAAGTCACTGTCCAGTTATCCACTCCTACCACCTCTTCAAAAAGCCTAGTTTCTCATGGTCATGGCTGGCTGCAGCCTATCTCTGCCCAACCCCAGTTGCAGCCCCTGGTCATTTGGGAGATAGCATCTCTCTCTCTCTCTCTCTCTCTCTCTCTCTCTCTCTCTCTCTCTCTCTCTCTCTCTCTCTCTCTCTCTCTCTCTCTCTCTTTCTCTCTCCCCCTCGCCACTCTCCTCGGCTTCAAAACTTCATAGTAGCTAAGATTCCATTGATTGTGTAGGTTATTTGTTGGAAGATCAGCTGAGAATCTGAGTTGGGGACAAGACCAAGTGGACTCAGCTTCTACCTACTCAGCTACCATCTCCTATTCATGTTCTAAAGCTTAACAGTTTAATAAGAATATGTCTTGGTCTTAAGTGTTCTGCATTAAATTTACCAAAAACAGAGAATGCTCTTTTGATCTTCAAATTAAGTTTTTGTGTCTAATTTATTTATTTGTTCTATAATGACACTGGTTGGGCACCTACTTTTTTGGGGGGGCATGCAACATTTCGTTTTATCTGTCGTCACATCTTTGAGCTCTTGTTCATTTAATGCTGGTTCTCATTAAATTCAAAAAATGCATGCAATGCATGACTTTGTGGTGCTATAGTATTTTTGCATAGTTTCCATGTCATTTTGTTTCATCTTGCTTGTTCTCTACTGACTCTTCTGAGACTTTATTATTCATTACATATGATATCTCTTCTGATATTTCATTATACATTCTAGGATTTTCTGCTTCTAGTTGGGGTAGAGGATAGTACACTATTTCAGTGTTGAAAAGCTTTTGATCACTTCTCAAATTCTAACTCTGGAGTCCTCCTTTCCATAAGAGAGAGAGGCAGCTTCATTGTTCATTTTTATTATCACCTGCTTGTCTGCAGTGGTAGTTCGTGCTAGTCATTTATTAGGAGAGAAAAATGAGACTTAAACCCATTTTTTCCTTTCTATATTTAGTTGATAATAGGGAGAATTATATTTGGCCAGTTCAGAAGTTTGCTCTTGCAGGATTTTGGGTGAGGTAAGGAACATAGCACTGCTGCTCTTCAGAATCTTTTATCACTCCTTCAGTAACCAGGTTTTGGAATTATTTGCTTAGGTCAGTGGTTTTTAACCTTATATGGAGCTCTGGGGAATAAAAAATCCTGACATTCAGGCTGCATCCCAGGTCAATTAAATCAGAATCCATGGAGACTGCAAATATGTTTTAAAGTGCCCAAGATAGTATGGAGCTTAAGAACTGCAAGCTTCGGTCATACATCTTTCCTTCTTTGTTTGCAGTAATTTTTTTAAGGAAAGTTTTTGCTCACACTGGCCAGAGTGGCTCAGTTGGTTGGAGCATCATCCTATAAGGAGTTTGATTCCTGATCAGGGCACATACCTATGTTGCGGGTTCAATTCCCAGTCGGGGCAACATGCAGTCCCTCATTGGGGCGTGTATGGGAGGCAACCAATTAATTTTTCACTCTCACATCGGTGTTTTTCTCTCTCTCCCTTCTCCTCTCTCTAAAGCAATGAAAAAAATGTCCGTGAGTGAGGATAAAAGAAACGTCATTTTTGCTCATTCTGTGGTGTTTTTGGAGAGAAATCCTGTAAAAATTTTTAATAGGCCATCTTCCTATTCACTTCTTAACAGGAAATTGAAAAATTCTCAGTAACTATTTGCTAATTACTTAAGAATCACTTTCTATGTATATGATAAGTTCTGCCTTTCCCTCATCAACATATACCTACTCATCTATTCCATCTGTGGATTATAGAACAATACTTATTTTGAACAAAAATAATAGTACAAGTGCTATATTTATATCCAGTATTAGTAAAAATAAAAATTTACTTATTCAACAAACAGTAGGAAATAAGGTCATGATTCTTCTCTTCAACATTTGAGTGTGTGTGCTTGTGAGTGTCTGTGTGTCTGTACATGCACATATATGTTGGGAGGGAAAAGAGAAAGGACAGAACCTTGAGAGACGTCTATATTATACATGTGGATAGAGGATCTAGTAAAGGCGATTTAGAGAATTCAGAGAAATAAAAGAGCAAATGAAATGCCATCTTCAGGAGGGTAGGAACCATGTTTACAGTATTCATTTTGTACCTTCAATACCTAACATTGCTTGGGTGATTGATATATATTGTGGAATGAATGAATCAGAAGTAAGTGTCGCAATTGGCAAAAGAAAAGTGGCAGGTCATATGTTACGAAAGTCATTCTTGAAGTGATTGTAGAAGCTATTGCATTTGATCACTAGGAAATCATGGAAGAGACCTCATATTTGCAAGAAGAAAAGGCAATAAAAAAAAGTGGCAGTGGTAAATATGGATTTCTTTCTTCTCCAAGAGCCGGCAATGAAGAGAAGAAGAAAGTGGAGGGACAGTAGTAATAACTCAGGAGGGTACCATGATGAAATAAAGTTTTATTTTAAAACTTTAATGACTAGAGTACATTGTGTGCAAAGAGAAAAAAGCCACTGAAGAGGAAGTGATTAAATGGGACATGCCCCATTCTCCCATCTCTACTCTTAAAATCTGTTGCATGCCCAGCAATGTTCATATGGGACTATATAGAGGCAGAAAAAATATATAAAGCAGAGATTGAGCTTAATTAAGGATTATTTTTTTAACTACAGAATTTACCAATGATTTAATATGCACATTTTATAATATACATTATCACATTAGCTTGTTTTGTTAGGCATGCAACAACCCTTAGAGGTATTTCCCATAGAACCCTTAACGATGGACCCCCCCCCCTTTTTCTTCAAGAGCATTTTAAGGTACTAGTGTTGCATATAACATGCCTTGGAAAACATGCTTTAAAATAAAAATTTGTTCAGAATGTCTACATATAACTTCTTTCTTTCCTTTGATGTATTTCTTTGTTTACCAGTGTCATTTTCTGTTCTTTTCTATTGCAAATATTCAACAGTTAGTTTTCACTCATAATTTAAATAGAGCTTAAGGGCAAGGATTTAAGTGTCATACTTTCAAGAGTCAAGACTGAACTGAAATGCTCTTCCACCACTTATTAGCTGAACAATCTTACACAACTTACTGAACCTACTCATGGACTGAGCTCCCTAACTCTTCTATATAAGCACCAATAATAATCAACTGTGTAGCAGATATGAGGTATAATAGTGAATTAGGGGTACAGTTAAAGGGTTAATTCCACAAAGCTTTGGACAGGATTTTAACATAACATATAGGAAGAACTAAAAAATATGCAATCAATTGAAATGCCTAGAAAAAAAAAAAAAAAGAAAAAAGAAACTCAAAGTGATTTGTGGGGTAGAGAAGTGTCATAGATTGTGCTCACCCTTGAAGCACAAGGCATGTGGTAGAAAATAAATGATGATTAGTTAATTAATTTGGTCTGGTTCACAGAGCGACCTAACTTTGATGGGAAACAGATATTTCTTCTTTTTGATGTTTCTTATTAAAATACTAAGTTGCTTTGTAAAATATGTAAAATACATTTTTTAAATGATTATGCTAAGCCTCTGACCAGCAAGAAAGCTGACCATGGACTAAGTGGAAGGGTTTGGAGTCACACATATTTTACATGGATGCAACACAATTTATTATGTTTTTCAGTCATAAGGAACAAAAAGAAGATACTATCAAGTGTAGTGGTTAAGAACATGGGTTTTGGTGTCCTGAGTTTGATTCTAGCTCTTGTATTCAGTAACCATATGATCTTTAACAAGTTGCTTTATATCTCTTAGTACCAAGCTCTTTGTCTAGTAGGCATAAATATACAAGCCATTGGGGTTGTTTGGAAGATTATGATAGTAGTGTTTCACTACTAAATTTATATCTTCACATCCCTCTCAATGAGTGGTAGCTGTTACCAATAGTAATACTGTTGACATTATAAATATTTGGTCTTAGTACTCAATCATATCTTGGTTCAAGTCCTGGCTCCATCTATAGTTGTATGACCTCAGAAAGCTGCTTAATTTCTCTGAGCCTCATCTTTATACTTAAAATGAGTTCAATAATGCCTACCTCTCTGGTAGACAGTGATGGTTACATGAAATGTATGTAAGGTATATATGACACATGGCAGGCACTCAGCAGATGCTGGTTCCCTTTTTACTGCTTTCCCAAGAGAATAATGTCCAAATTTTTACCATGGAGTCCAAGGACCTTCATACTCTGGCCCCTGGCTCTCTTTCCAGTGTTAGCTTCTAACACCCTCCCTGTATCTTCTTCTTCCCCTTTCCTAACTTCTTTGTCTCCCACCTCATTAGCTTCTACCCTTAGAACTGGGATTATGTTCTTTGAGGAAATATCCCATTTTTAGATTCTATCTAAGAGAAGAGAAAATACCACATCTTGTCTTTATAATTAAGTAAAATCAATAGCTCTCTTTTATCAATGCTCATAGTGACCTCAGAGATAGCTTGATCTCTTAGAATATGATACAGTAAACCATTTCTCTTCTTGAAAAACTTTATTACTTTGCCTTTAAAAGGTGTGCATGTGTGCACACACACACTTGCGTTTATCTGGCCTCCTCTCTCTCTTGATAGTTTTGCATCTTCCATTACCTTATTTGTTATTAGATCTCCAGCACTAGGAACAGAGGCATCTATGACAATCATAGGGTTGTTGCAAGCATTAAATGTAATAACACAGTTACAACTCAGTTTTAACTGATTGTTGTGTTGGAGAAATTGAGTCCAGGGTTGCCAATATTTTCAAGAGACTGTTTTCAAGAGAACCCAGATTCCTATGTGAAATATTCTAATTTTTAAGGTTTGTAACACATTTAAAAATTAAAAAGTGCATTTTGAAAAATATGCCTAAACTCACTCTGTGGGACATCAGTTTTTAACCTCTGCTCTAGAATATTTGGAGAGCACTGCCAATGGTTCTCGTGTGCATCCTGCGACTTACAAGGACTATATACCTGTAGGTTCATCTTGACTGTACTCTAAGCACTGCACAGCATCTGTCACATAGCAGGTACATAATAAATATACCTTAAATAAATGAGTTGCATGAACACCTCTTTTCATAGTTAAGTTTATTCATTATATTATTCAATGTAATGCTTGGGAAACATTTTGGTTTCATTCTTAGTTTGGTTCCTGTTAAAGGTCTGCCATTGATTTTTCCCAGCTGTTAAATGTTACTATTCTTAGTACTTTGCTTTAGAGTTTGTTTCAAAATATTCTGGATGCATTCTGCTTGTGTCAGACTTGGTCACCACTCCTTCAGCTGCCCTGTCATCACTTCTGTATAGCATCATCCTTTTCTACAACATAACATTCCCAATGCAGAGAAAATGGTGTCACTGTCTAAAGAATAACAGGACTAGTCCAGGATTGTTCTTTCCCCATCAGAGCATTCTTCCTCAAACTGTAGAGCATAATAGAGATGATTGTTTCTAATCCTTGATTCATTCATTCAAAGGTAAGTCATTAGAAAAAAAAATCATTGAGAGCATACTTATGAGCCTGGTAGAAAGAAGTAAACACTAATAAAATACAATCTTTAATTTCAAGGAGCTTATTGTAAATAAAACAGATAGTAAAAGTATAGTGTAATATGTACTATAAAGGAAATATACACAGAAAAGGCAGTATAACCAACTGGTTAAGGGCACTTCCCCGGTTCCAAGCTTCACTACTTACCAGCTGTTTGAGCAAGTTATTTAACATGTGGTTTGATTTTTCTATCTGTAAAGTGAGGTGTAAGAGAATACTACCTGGTAAGATTAACATGAAGATTTAAGTGAATTAATGTGTGAAAAGGGCTTAGAACAGTGTTTAGTATGTAGTAAGCACTCAACAAATGTTATGTTACTATAACTGAAGATACACATAACCCTGTATATGTGTGTGTGTGTGTGTGTGTGTGTGTGTGTGTGTGTGGTTAGCTAGGTAAAGAGAAATAAAGATGTAAGTCTTGAAGACTCATTTCCTCAACAAATATCTACTGGATATTTACTATGCAACATGCACTACATAAAGAAATGTAAAGCAGCAGGGATTGGAAAATCTAGAAGAAAAACTTCCTAGGCTATGGGAAGAGGAAGTTCAAAGTCAAGGCAAGTTCTTAGAGGTGCAAATAGCTCAGTGAGGCAAAGGAGATAGGGTGAGACTTGAAGAGAGAAAAGAGATGATAAGAGAAAGAAGTGGAGGAGAAGGTGTCAGTTTGTAGGCAGCCTTGAATATCACACCATGCATTGAAACCTATTCCAGAGACACAAGTTGGCAAAGAAGGGTTTAAGCAGGGGAGTGATGGGATCAGAGCTGTGCTCTTAAAACATTACTCTAGTGATAATATTAATCTGAGCTAACTCAATTTTCTTTAGGAAGTGAGACCTCCTGCAAAACTCCTTATCAGAGATTAGTAGGATTGTTTTGTATGCAAATCAAAACTAATTAAGTTTTAAATAAAAGCACTTTGAAATTAAGAAGTGAAAATGAGTTTTCCATATGTGCAGTATAAATAATACTTTGGTTTGGAGCATGAAGTATTTATCACAAAAAGAAATACCTGATAGTATATGGGACTCTGAATGAAATAACCACTCTAGCTTGGCCCTTCCGTATCTATCTCCTTGTGTGTGTGTGTGAGAGAGATACAACAATGAACAATAACAACAAAAACAAATCAAAGATTCCTACCCTCTGGAATACAGAGAGACGGATCATAAACATTAATAAGTAACTTACATAAAATATTAAAATGACATAGTATTACCGAAATAAAAGATCAAGGAGAGTAAGGAAAATTGGGATTGTTCATTCAAGGTAGGAATCATAAAAGGATGATTTGAACAAGGAATGAAAGAAACTGCAAAACCCTCTACAGTGTAGAATTCACGATTAACTCTATGGCGGTTGCAAAGTCCTGTCACTGCACATGGGTCTTTTTGCACATGAGCAAAAAGAGGGTTACCCTGATAAACTTTATATATGATTTCTATATTAGCATGATTTGTATAATTATATATAATAATCATGCATGATTTATAAAGACAGTGTAAGTCTATTTTAAGCAATGTGATGAGGACAAGGCTTAAAATGGGCTGGATCATATTCTCCCCACTACTTCCACAATAAACAATTCTGGGGTTTGGTGATGGTGGTAGTGTGTGGGTGTGGGTGTTTTAGACACCATCTCCTTCTTGGAACAGAGCCTGCCGAGCCCTATTCTTCTACAACCTGTCCTGATAACAGCCCAACCCAGCAGGAACATCGATGCTTTTCTTTTTCTTACCGCAAGAGCAAGAACAAACAAATCTCCTTCAACAACCTAGTATTATAGAGTGGTGTCCTTCACCACTTATCTGCACTTTAAGAAGGCCTGACTCCAAAGAAAGAATGCCACCTACCGAATCAGCAGCACCAGTCAGCCAGTCCTGCAAAGTGCAGTAACACTCAACCAGGTCGGCTCCAAAGCCCCTCCCTCTGATTATTCCTTTTTTTTTTTTTTTTTTTTTTGCCACTATTTGGGCTGACAGGAAGTTATGCTCTCGGCGCAGATATCTGATAAACACTTCCACATATTGTAACCTGCTCAATAGCTAAGTCAAATTTCAGTCCTCTGTGCCTGCATTTTGCTTCAGTGCACTTTCACGTTTGGAATGCCCGTCTTTGCCCGCGCACAGACACCGGGAAACCGCTGGTGTAAATTGTGCAGGGGCTGGTGACGGGAGGCTGCAGAAAGCAAGGAGGGTGACCCGGAGCTAGGCTAACATTCGGGATTGCACAAGAGGTCAGGCGATGCTGTGGGCTTCCACATTTGTACAGCTGCAGCACTCTGCAACGTGCAACTCCATCCGGAGGCCTCCAGGGTGGGGTTTGGGACGAGGGTCGGGGTACTCCTCTGCAGTTCGTTGAGAACGAGACTGGAATCCCTGCAAAGCCTCGGTTCAGGCTGAAGTCACCACAGCTGCGCTGATGCACACGCTGCAGTGGCGCCATCCCCCGCGGGCGCAGCCTGGGAAGGGATGGGGTCGCTGCGAGTGGGCTGGGTGGTGGGAGAAGCACGTGTCCGTGCACTAAAGGCCCAGGTTCGTGACACCAAACCGTGAGCTCCTTCAGGCTGGACTCACCCAGAGTGGCTGCCTGGGAAGGTCAGTCAGTTGCCTTTGCCCTAACACACATACAAAAAAAAATGACAGGCCGCTGCGCCGCAAGCCGGGCGCTGCCGGTAGTTCCCGGCTGGAGGAGGGCGGCCGGGGGCGGGTCCCAGCGCCCAGCGCAGAGGGGCGGGCCCGAGGCGGGGCAGGCCGCGGCTGGTGCGCTGGCGACGCTGCAGTCGCCTCCAGCCCGCGGTGTCCAGCTCAGGCGGCAGTACATGGCCCCGACGGGAGGCGCGCCATCCGCACTCGGAGCCTGGCTCCCTGCCTGAGCGCCGCGGCTGCCTCGGCCCGCGCATCATCGCCGCTCCGGCTGCGATCCTGCGGCTATGACCGCGTAGCCTCCTCCTGGGCTGGGATTTGCTTGAAAGTCTTCTTCATGGAAGCGATGTCCCCCCAGCAGGAGACTCTAGGGGGGCAGCCGGGGCGCTCCTTCTCCCTGACAGGAATGTCTCGGATCGCAGGAGGCCCCGGCACCAAAAAGGTGAGGACACTGCGAGGGGCCCCACTCCTGTCGTTGCTGCCGCAGCAGCAGATCTGCTCACCGCGGGTGCCTGCTGCGCCGGCCACCGGGGCTCGGGGACCCGAACGCCGTGGGGATTTAACGCTAGAGGCTAGAGGCTCCACTGCCTTAGTTCTAGAACGTCCCCACCTTACTTGTCCTCACTCCCATGGTCACAGCAGTCTCCCAAATCACCCCAGTACCCTGTTCGGTCTAGAGTCGTAATCGCTCTAGGAACAGATCAGCAGCCCCCCTCATCTCCATCCGCCGCAGGGTCTGCAGGCGGCCCAGCTCCCCAGCTGGGCGTGGGGCCTCGTATTGGGGCATCGCCTTTCCTTGGTACCGCCGAGGGCTCAGCCCCTGATCTCCCCCGAGGTCCTCCAGGCGCTCACCGTCTCTTGACCGAGTCAGCCCCGAGGTCCCGAAGGGCGGAGGCGTCCAGCCACCCGCGTTGAAGAAGGCAGGCGGCGGAGCTGCGGGCCTAAGGAGCTCAGTCCTCTCACCTGGATGCGGCATCCGAGGGATTTGGGTTGAGTGGAAAGGGGTTTGAGGGGGGAGCGTTATTGTGCCCAGCGCTGGGCTCACAGAAAGACTCCGGGTCTCTGAGGTGGTGCTCAGACGTGTAGGTAAGCTAGGGATGCTAACGGTCGACAAAGCGAAGTCCTGGAGGTTTGGTTCGGCCTAGAACCGAGGTGGGTGGGGCCGGTGGGCTTTGGTCAGGGTCGAATGGACCGAGGCCAGGGGCCTTCACCCTACCCATGTCCCCTAGCCCTTGGGATTTGGTGGGGCTGGAGAGGAGTCTGGCTGTAGCTGTGGGCGTGGGGGCGCGTGCGTGTTCCCTCCCAGAGCGATAGGGAGGGATGCAGGCAACAACTTGTAGCATTTCGCTAGGATACATGCAGCCGCTGTGCCGCGTGCTGATTCCGATCTGGTAAGGTTTCTTTGGAACGGTTTCCTGAGCAAGTGCACGTGGCCGCCGACTGCCGGCCTCTACTGTTTTGTCAGAGGAATTGATTTGGGTGTTTATAGCCATTGGGTATTTCTGTTCTTGCTCCTCCCCTCCCCCCCAAGACTTTAAGATATTTGGCCATTTTTACTCTGTCTTGGTGGTTCCCTTCCAGTTTCTTTGGAACAAATTGGATTAGAGGGATCATCCAACTCTTTTGTAAAGAACTGTGTTAATGCATTGCATTTATATAATTAGAACCGTAACGGGTTGTGCAGGCTCCCAGATTGTCCTGATTTTATTACCTTTCACGACTCTTCCCTCCAGCATCCTGGGTTGGCTAGAGGTCAGTTGAAGACGTGAGATCTGTGTGGGGAGTACAGAAGTGTGTGTGAACTCCCAAGGACCTTGACCATGCCACAGAGCCATTTAGGAGTGAACTTGATGCATCAGCTGTAGTGTCTGCTGAGCTTTTGATGTGTTAGATTGTGGTTTGTCCTTGTTGCTTTTCCCCTTCAGAGATGCAGGGAGTGTGTGTGTGTGTGTGTGTGTGTGAATTTACCAGGTTAACACTACTTTTGGGAAGGTAAATGGTCAGAAATTGGCATAGATTTTAAAGCAATTTTTATCCTTGTAAACTTAAGGAATTGGAGGAAATCAAATATTTGTATTCCTGAACAGTTCTCTTCCTGTTTTAACTAAGTAATTAAGCTTAAGCATTACTGGTAAAAAGAGAAAGCATTGGAGTGGCTTGATCATTTATAAGATAGTACTTATTCAGTAAATGAAAGGTTGCTTTACATCTTAAGCCATTGTCCTTAAGATGCTATCCATTATAAACCATAATGGATTATTACGTTGCCAGTCTAGTCTTTTCCTTTTCCTTTTCTTTAAACGGAATAGATTTTGTCAGTATGGTCTCTCTACAGCTTTTTACTTCCTTTGGAATTGGGGTGAGGTTGAAGAAACATTTTATTTTGCTTTTAATATGTTTTCCAGAAAAGCACATCTCTGCTTATTTTAAAAAGTAGGCATATCTCTTTGATTTCAGACCTCCATATTAGCAACAGAAAGTAAAAATAAAATATTTCCAAAGTATAGTTCATAGAATCATCATCATTTATGCTCTTATAAATCAGTCTTCATGTATTCCAAATACTCACCAGATTCATCTTTTTTTGTTTTTTGTGTTTTATCTCGCCTTTTTGGTGTCTGGTAGTCTTAGTGAATCATGAGACATTTCTAAAAACAAAGGCCACTTATGTGGTTGTAATGTTAATTATTAAGGCTTGAGTCAATGTTCAAATTGCCAGGTACAATCAACATTTTAAAAAATAAAGTAGAAAATATTAGTACATTAGTAAGGGTAAAGGCTGTTTTGTATAACTCTTTCCCTCTGTTTCATATACGTTATGTTTATTTTGGGTAGTGGTATAAAATGTGTTTTTTATTGAGTTGTCAAAAATTTTAAGGGCAGGTTTATTGGCCTGACCATTGTATGGAATAAGTTCACTTGGCTTTTAGTTCTAGCTCTATTACTATCTCAATGATCTTGAGAAAAATCACTTCACTTGTTTCAGTTTCTCATTTTTTAGACAGGAATCAAAGAGATAATGCTGGAGAAAAAGTATATAGTTTACAATTATATCTTGTACTCTGTGAAAATAAGGTGATTTTTAAATAACAGGAGTTTATAAAGAAAAATTTAATCTTTCAAGTTAGTCATCCTGAGAGTCTATTAACCCAGGGGTACTGTCATTGCCTACAATGTAGATCAGATTCCCAGAAACTGCTGTCACTGAGGCAGTTTTATATAGTGTGGTAGAATTTAGAGACTGATGACTTAAGGATGTGTGTGTGTGTGTGTGTGAATTTACCAGGTTAACACTACTTTTGGGCCAGTAAATGAATGGTCAGAAATTGGCATAGATTGTGTTGATACTAGTTTTCTGACCTAAGTAAGTTGCTTATCCTTTTTCGTTGACTATTTGTAAAGTTGAAATAACAATAATACCTGCCTCTTCAAGATTGTTGGGAAAATTAAATGGGCCAGTGGGTGAGTATTGGCATAAAATAAGCCCTCAGTAGATGATAACTCTTACTGTTTGTAATTTCCCACATATCTGTAATTCATACTACTGTGTCCAAGTTACTCAAGCCAAAAATCTAGGAATCATCTTCGACTCCTCTCATTTCCTCACTCTACAATAACCATCAGAAAGGCCAATCCAATATTACTTTGAAACATATCTTGATTTTGTCCATTTCATCTCCACTGCTGCCACTGTGGTCCAAGCCAAACCAGCACCATCTTTCACCTGTACCTTTGCAAAAACTCCCTAACTTGTCTTAACACCTTTCTTTTTCTTCCCTGATCCAATCTCCATTTAGCAGCACTGGAGTATAAATTCATCATGTTGCTCACCTGCTTCAAAACCTGTAGTGGCTTTTCATCATATTCAAAGTAAAATTCAGACTCCTCTTAGGCCTCTCTACTTCTCTAACCTCAGCTGAACTTTTGCCACCTTGTTGTATTCTCCAGCCACATGTTCCTTCTTTTTCAAACATCAAGTCATCAATTCATTTTTATTCCGAGGCCTTAGTTTTCCTATTCCCTCTGCTTCTGCCACAGGTATTTGCAGTACTGATTCTTTTATACTATTCAGATATTAGGTCCTCCCAGAGGCCTGTCCTAACTACCTAAGTGGAAGTTGCCCCTTAATAATCTCTATATTTTGTTTTATTTTCATCTTAGCATTGATTCTTGCCTGATATTTTCTTATTTATTTCCTGATTATATTATCTGAATCCCTCACCATGAGAATAGGGACCGTATCTGTATTGTTCAAGGCAGCCCCCCCCCCGCCCCCCAGTTCCCAGGACAGTGCCACATTTTAGGTACTCAATATTAGTTGGGTTATGTACTGCAGTGAACAGGAAAGATACTGGTCCTTGTATTCACTTTATGATTTAGAGCAGGGTCAGCAGACTTTCTTAAAGGGTCAGGTAGTAAATAATTTAGGTTGATGAATGATAGGTCTCTGTTGCAGCTATCCACTCTGCCATTGTAGTGCTAAAGCAGCCAGAGATAATATGTAAATGAATTGGCATAGCTGTGTTCCAATAAAACTTTATTTAGAGAACAGGTGGTGGGTCCCTGGTGTATGGTTTGCCGACCCTTGGTCTAGAATGTCACTGTTGGCTAGAACTTTCTATGATGATGAAACTGCCCTTCATCTACAGTGCCTAATTTGATAGCTACTAGCTACATGTGGCTACTGAGCACTTGAAATGTGGCTGGTACAACTGAGGAACTAAAAATTTCTAATGGCTTCACTGAGTATAATTGACATACAATAAGTTTTACAAATTTAAAATATATAAATCAGTAAGTTTTAATGTATGTATACACCTGGGAAACCATTACCACAGTCAAGATACTGAACATATTTGTCATCCCCCCAAAGTTTCCTTATGTCCTTTTCTAATACCTTTGTTCCTGCTCCATTCCTAGGTAACTATAGATTAATTTGCACTCTCAAGAATTTTATATAAATGAAATCATCCTGTACATTCCTTTTTGCATTCTTTAATTCAATATAGTTACTTTGCAATTTATCTCTGTTTTTTGCATGTATCAGTAGTTCATTTCATTGCTGACCAGTATTTGATCATATGGATAAACTGCAGTTTGTTTATACATTCACCTGTTAATGAGTATTTGATTATTTCCAGGTTTTGACTATGCAAATAAAGCTTCTGTGAACATTTATATACAAGGCCTTGTATGGACTTATGCTCCCATTTCTTTTGGGTAAATTCTTAGGTGTTTAATGGCTGGGTCATATTTTAGGTGTATGTTTAATATAAGAAACTGTCAGATTATTTTCCAAAGTGGTTTTACATTTCCACTAGCAGTGTCTGAGTCCAGTTTCTCCACATCTTTACCAGCACTTATTATCTATCTTTTTTATTATAACCACCTAGAGAGTATAAAGTGGTATCTCACTGTGGTTTTGATTGACATTTCCCTTATAATTAATTATACTGAACATCTTATCACATGCTTTCTTGTAATCCATATGTTATGTTTAGTGAAGTGCCTGCTCAAATATTTTGCCCAATTTTAGTTGGATTGTTAATTTTCTTATTATTGAGTTTTAAGATTTATTTATATATTTTGGATTCAAAGTCTTTTATCAGATATGTGCATTTCAAATGCTCTCTCCCATTCTGTGGCTTGTCATTTTCTTAACAGTGTCTTTCAAAGAACAGTTCTTAATTTGTATGAAATTGAATTGATCATTTTTTAAATTTAGTTTTACTTCATTGTAATTGATTTGAATTTAAATTAAAATAGCCACATGTGTCTAGTGAGTACTGTATTGGACAGCACAAGTTGAGAGGAAGAGACAAGAACAATTTTAAAAGCCATAAACAATAATAACTGTTATTAAAGAAACAAACATGACACTGATTTAGACAAACATAGATATGAAGCTAGACCACTCTGGATTTAGGGTGTTCCGGGAAGGCCTCTTTTACATGCATTTATGGGTGACAAAGAGCATACTCTAAAAAGATTCCAAGAACTGGGAGCAATTGTTCAAAGCTTCTGAGCTAGAAAAGAGCACTATGTGTTTGAGGAGCTAGTTTGTAGATGCTATGTAAGAAGTCAGTCTCTTTATTTTACAGCCACATTTAACCTCAAGTGGAATTACCTAGTCGGTCCATCCAGATAACTTTACTATTTCCAAAAACCAAAGATTTTTCATCACTGAGACTCTTCAAATGAATACACAATAAATTTGTACATTAATTTTTTAAAATGTGGCTCTAAAATATAATAGCATCATCTAGATAATTTGTTCTGGATAAGAACTAAGGCTAATGCATCCTTGAGGATATACACATTTGAATAAAAAAAGTTTTTATGAAATGAAGTGGAAACACATTAGAATAATTTCAATTCGGGGTAATTTGTTTCATACTCAACCACAATGACCCTTTGGTTTCACATACTAATTGAAACTCTTTAAATAAGATGAGTACTATTGGGATAGTAGAGAAAGACACAGAAAGTAAGTCACAGCAAAGGATTTTAAAATAGCTCCAACATTTTAAAATGTGGCAGCTGCTGTTGTGTACACTTCATTCTGTCTTTTTTTGTCTACATTCTCTGGGTCCAAATCTGTTTATAGCAACTTATGCTAGAACACCCCTGAGAGCTGACTTTGGCCATGTGTGTGTCTTGTGCTGGGGTTTGAATGAAACATCTTGGTGAATAAGCTTCAGTTTTACTCTTAAATATTGAGGAAAATATTATGCCTGTAGTTAAACCAGCGTAAAGTGCATAAAATCAGGCACATAACATTGTTTTGGCTGAGAGGAGTCTGGAATTATCAAAAACTGAGTTAAATTGCTCAAAAATGGCCTTTGTTATCACTGGTATGACCTAAGAACTTCTGACTGTACTATATTTCTTTGTCTGTAAAATGGGGGTGATAATCCATATCCTGTGTATCTCACAGGTTGTTTTTTATGGATCCAAAGAAGAAAGTATACAAAAACACTTTCAGAAAAAGTGCATCAGCTGTTAGTATCTTTTACTAGTAAAAGTAGGTATAAAGCAATAAAAAGTGGTATTTCTATGAATTTAATACAAGAACATTTACATACAGACGAGTGAATCCTGTCTTATTTAACTCAGGCTGCCATAACAATATCATAAACTGGGTGGCTTAAAACAACAGACATTTGTTCCTCAGTTCTGGAGGCTGTGAATTCCCATGATCTGGATGCCAGCTAATTCAGTGCCTGGTGACAGCCCCCTCTTCTTGGCTTGCAGTTACCATCTTTTTGCTGTATGTGTGGGGGGTGGGAAAAGAGAGCAAGGGAGCAAGAGGGAGAGAGAAGGAGGGGGAAGGGAGGGGAAGGGGAAGGAGAAGGGGAGGGGAAGGAGGATAGAGATGGAGCTAGATAACTCTGGTTTCTTTTTATACAGGCACTAATCTCATCATAGGGGCACCACTCTCATGACCTCATCTAAATCTAATCACTTCTCAAAGACCCCCATCTGCTAATATCATTGTATTGGTGGTTAGAAAATGAATTATATGAATTGAGAGGGGACACAAACATTCAGTCCCTAACACTTATCCTTCAAAGCAGTCACTCTTGAATGTCATAAATATTAAATATAAGGTAGCAACTTGAGCAAAAAGACTTTACTATTTGTAATTTATGCAATAGTAAAGGGAGTTTTTAAAACCTCTTTAAGTGTTTTATATGTAATACATATAAATTATATGAGATGGGTATTATTAATTTACTCTTGTGTAAGAAGGAACTGAGCCCTGCCAAGAGTACATGTGGTAAGCAGCAGAGCTGGAATTTGAACCCAGGTCTTCCAACTCTATTTTTATTGCCAGCTAGACTATAGGTGTATTTGTTATTATTTGTAACATAAGATGTAGGAGAGAGTACATTTGAATTTTATATAACCAGCTGAGGAAAACTTGTATGTATTTCTTCTGAGAAGTAACTTTACTCTTTGGAGAACAGACTTTCTACCCTTTCCATTTACCATTGAATATTATATCCATTGTTGCCAATAAGTAAACGTATTCTTCAGGGTTCTCCAGAAAAACAAACTAATAGAAGTGTCCAGGAAAGCCAATGGTGTAATTCACCACCACTTTTTCCTGAGGACAAGAAAAGATGAGATAAGACATCCCAGCTCAACACTGAGGGGGTGGGCGGGGGAGGTTGGAGAGAGGGGAGAATTCCTCCTTCCTCCACTTTTTGTTCTAAAAAAACTGGTTCTTAAGGGATTGAATGATGCCTACTCACTTTGGTGAGGATAATCTCCTTTACTGAGTTTAGCTATTCAAATATGAATCTCATCCGAAGTAGCTTTACAGACATACCTGGAATTGTTAAATTAACTATCCCAGTCAGTACTGACTAACAGCAACAATGATACAATCATTGGTCTAATTACTTTGGAAAGTTCTGATTTTTATGCCTTGATATGTCATTTTCATATGTTTTATCGAAAGCCTTTCTGTTTCAGGAGCTCTTCAGCCAGGCTTGCTTCCCATGCTGGTATGTAAGTCTTGCTTTCTGTTGGAAAGCTTGGCATATTCTCCAAACTCATAAAATTATTCAAAGTTATGTAGGGGTGCACTGAATCCGATGCCTCAGATGATTCCATCATGGAAAATGATATGTGGGAAACCCAGCTGAAAACTTATCCATTCAGTGAACATTTCATATCATGAATCTTAAATACAGGAAGAAAACTTGCTTCCATAGATGTTTTTACTTAACATGTGAACACAATAGTGCACTTTAACATAGCAAAAGAAAAATTAATTTTTTGTAACTCTATTGTATGCTTTATAACATGCAAGTTAAAGACAGTTTTAATTTTACACATTTGTGTATAAAGTAATTATTAATTTTGAATATTTAGCATTCCAAGTTAAAGTAGAGAGTTATAACTATAGACTGAAAATTCACAGATACCTAAATAATGCAGTTGTTGCTTTTGGTTAAAGTAAAGATTGTTGTGAAGCAATTTTTCACTTCCTGTGATTTCAGCATCGTTCCAGGTTATGATTTGGTAAAAAGTCTGCCTTGCAAAAGGTGGAACATGTTCAGTAGATTGGAAGAAGTGAGGTAACTGATAATACCTGCAGAAAATGAAACCTCCAACTTTAATAATTTAGGTGTCTGATTCTTTCATAGTTCTCCTCCAGCTATCCAGAACTTAGTGGATGTTCTTATCAAAGTAAAGACATCTTGTGCCTTATAGTACCACATATAATTTAACAAAGATATGTGATTATAAAGTTTGCCTTCCTAGAAGCTGTATTTAAAAATATACTAGGTTTCAATTTAAAATGCCACCAAAACATGTTATATACTATATATATACCTAAATGTCAGAGAAGGAAAACTCTGATTCCAAAAAACCTCCGCTGCCTTGCGGCATACCTCTTCAGAGGAAAGGCTAAGGGAGTAAACCCCAACAGAAAATCCGGAGCCGGAGTCCCTAAGGCGGTTTGACGTTGTAGTCAACACCGTCAACACCGGCAACTCCTGCGGCGCACCTGAAGCCAAGCTGTATTGACTCCGTCTTTCCCTTGGACCCTTCAGCTGCGAAGAGAGGGGGGGTCTGCTGCATGGGCAACAGCAGACCCTCCATATCACCCTGCCCAGGCTCTGTAGCTTCAGCTTCACTGGAGAGGACACTCCAGCGTCATCGCAAGATGTCGATTCAACACGGGAGGAGACAGATACCGTGTCACTCCCGAGTCAGACTGCACAGCCATTCTCGGCGGTGCAGATAGACTCTTAAGAAGCTACACCATCGTCTCTCGAGATGGACGGCTGCCGACGACGACGATACCTAAATGTATATATATATATACTCATATACATAGTGCTTTGAGGATAAATATGTATATATATACACACACACATTTAATTGTGATTTGATAGAGTCTCATGACTCAAACCCTCATATCTCCAGAGTATTTGGCAGAAACCTCTGCTATGGACTGAATGTGTCCCTGCAAACTCATATGTTGAAGCTCCAATCCCCAGTATGATAGTATTTGGAGGTCGGGGCATTTGGGAGATAATTAGGTTAGATGATGTCATGAGAACCAAACCCCATGATGGTTTTAATGCCCTTATCAGAGACCAAAGAGTTTGCTCTTTCTCTCTCTGTCCCCCATGTGAGGATAGAGCAAGAAAGCTGTTGTCTGCAAATGAGGAAAAGGGCCCTCACAAGAACCCAATCTGTGGGCACCTTGACCTTGGGCTTCCCAGTCTCAAAATTGTGAGAAATGTCTGTTGTTTAAAATAACACCCAGTCTATTATTTTGTTATGGTAGCCTGAGCTGACTACTCTAAAATAAACTTTCATTGAGTGAAAGGTTGGCTCTTCTGTTCTTTCTGTTGTTATCTCAAGTGTTCTAGATCACGGGACTATCCAGATTCTGATGCGTGGAGAAAGCCTGCAGGGTGAATGCTCAGTTTGGTAACGGCAACTGCAGCTGCTTTCTGAAGCAACCTAGGATAGAGATAATGTTTAGCTTTACTTACGGAACTTAGCCTCAGTGTGGGAGTCTGGAAAGGGAGCAGAGGCAACAGCTTTCTGTCAGCCCCCAATAATGGGGCATATAGGCAACACTGCCTGGTTTATTTTATAATTTTGTTTCAGTCTTATTTTCTTTATCTAGGACACTTTTAGATTAGAAACATCCAACCAACAGCAGAAATAGCCCTATCAGCACTGTATGTCAGTGCTGTGCTGAGCAGCTTTGACCTAATTTTGACAGACAGCTGTCACATGGCACAACTGAAAGGTAAAACCATTTTTGGATATCTGGTCACTGGTGTGTGGACTCTGAAAATGGAATGTGCCCACATCAGCTCATATTTCAAAGATCTGAAGAGCTCAACTGTTCTGCAGCCTTTTTCTTTCCCTGTTTACCTGGGTCCTACTTTATACCTAAGACAGGTGTCTGTATTTTCTTTTATACCCCTATATTCACCCTCTTGAACCTCAGCTCCAACAGTAGCAATTACTAGGTTATTCTCTATCTGAATCTGGATAGACATGGGCCTGTTTTTGTATTCTTATTTGATATATTCTTTTAGCATTATGGTTTTTGGACTTGATCACCATACTGTTTGACTCTGTGGGAGGAAAGTGGGAAGTTGCCTTAAGGCAGTTTCCCAGCCATTGCAGATGTATCTGATACATTCAGCCTCTTAGCCTTCAGGCAGGTAGATAAGTACTGAGGCAACCAGAGCTTTTTTTGTTATTATTATAGTGTCATGGATGTACAAATAATATCACTTTGTATGGGGCATAATGTGAAAAATGTAGGGAAGCCATGCCCTGAAAGGGATCATGAGGGACTGAGCGTTGGTGAGTGACCTTGCCTACTGCAGGGGGCTGCTGACAGGGAATTGTGACTGCATGTTGAAACTGTTGCCTTTGCCGAAGAAGAAAGTCCAGCCAACGTGAAGGTCCATAGTGGTACTCCAGAAGACTGCATGGGTGGGGCAGAGGCAGAGAAAGAATAATGTATAAGGGGAGTTCTACTGTCCTCATGTGTATTTATGTACAGTACTTGTGTACTCTAAAGCATTACACCATCACGGTGCTTTCCACATCTATAACCTTAATTTGATCTTTGTCGTAGATTAGATAGTTATGTCATTTTACAAAGAGGACTCCGAGAAGTTAAGTGATAGAATCAGGGTCTAGAATTTAGGCCCAATGTCTGCTAGAAAACTTTTATTCCTTTACAGTAGTCTGTGTTGTGATGACATTTGTTTTAATTAAATTTCAAAGTGATTCTGGATGGGATGATCATGAGTAAATAGGAGATCGTACTCATCAGAGACCAAACTGACAATAGTGAGAAGCTTCAGCTCACCCAGTGGTCAAAACATTTTTGTGATAATAGGACCTTAGAAGCAGGGTGTAAGGTTAAGAATAATTTTCTTGTTACCTTGCAGAACCAGTGTCTTTGAGTTTTGTCTCCACAAATAAATGCTGCAGGCATCTAGGAAGATAAGACGAGGTACAGACTAGCCACAGAAGGATTAATAGGCAAGTTTGAATAAGCTAATTTGCAAATGTGATTAAATATTTTTTCTAGCCTTAAAACTTTAGAATATTTAAAAACTTCCATCAAAGACCTTATTTTAATTCTATGCTAATTTTAAATGTTTGAAAGCGACTTCAGCACATGTAACTTAAATTCAACTGCAGTGCTTGAACTTTTCCTCATAAAGTGACTGGAAAAATAACAAAGTATGAAAAATCACAGTGCACCTGACTTAAACCTTTCATCCTGCTCCTTTCTTTTGATAGGCTTTCTTTTCCTTTAATATAAACTAAGAATAACCATATTTAGATGTTTCAAAAACTACTGTATCTCTTGGTTGACATGAAGTTCAAACTCTAATGAGAGACTACATCAAGTTTTTTATGTGACAGTGTTATCTGGCTTGTAGAAAACAGAAGAAAAAAAAACTTTTTTTCTTAAGTTACCTGTTTACAACTGCAGTTTCCTACAGAGGCACACTCTCGGATACAGTCGGTGTTAATTCATTGACTTACCACACAGGCACTGAGAATTTACTCCATGGAAAGACTGAGCAGGGCACTGGAGGAATGGGGTAGGAATGGTCGCAAGTCACAATAGACAGCCAACCTTGTTCCTCACCTCTTCAAGGAATTCAAATGGGCAGCCACTCAGACATTTAGTACAGAAACATGTTGGACAAAAAGCAAATAAATAAATTCTATCCTTATGTATTATACTTCAGATGACTGTTATACAAATAAAGAAAATTATATCTTCTGCTTATGACCCAGTTTGCTGGAATGGAACCCAATGATTTAGGAATTTGATAGTTGGCATTTTTAATAGCTTTATTGAGATATAACTTGCTTACCATACAGTTCATTTACTCAAACTGTAAAATTCAATGGCTTTTAATCTATTCACAGAATTGTGAATCCATCCCCATAGTCAATTTTAGAATAACCCCCAAAAGAATCACCACACCCCTTAGCCATCACATCCCAGTCCCCTCATCTCCCCAAGTCCCAGGCAAACACTAATCTACTTTAAGTTTCTATGGATTTGTTTATTCTGCATATTTTATATAAGTGGAATCATATAATATGTGGTCCTTTGAGATTGACTTCTTTTAATTAGCATATGTTTTCAAGAGTCATTCATGTTGTTGCACATATCAGTACTTTTATTGCCAAGTAATACTCCATTTTATGTATATACCACATTTTGTTTATTCATTAGTCAGTTAATGTACATTGGAATTGTCTCTATTTTTTTACTGTAAATTAATACTGCTGCTGTGAACATTCATGTTTTTGTGTGGACATGTTTTTATTTCTCTTGTATGTAGCTAGGAATTGCAGGATCATATAGTATCTATCTTTAGCCATTTGTAAAACTTCCAAACTGTTTTCCAAGCAATGGAACCATTTTACAGTTCCCACCAGCAGGATAAGTTTAGATTAGAAACATGATTGGGAGATGGGGGGTCCCATGTATTCACATCCTTGTCAACAATTATTATTTAGCTGTCTTTTCTATTATAGTCATATTTTTTTTTAATTTTATTTTTTGGTTTTTCAATTACAGTTGTCCCATTTTACCCCATTGCTCCCCCCCACCCAGCCCACCCGTTCTTCAACAATCATATCCCTCCCTGTTGTCCATGTCCGTAAGTCATTTATACACATTCCTTGACTAAACCCTTCCCTTACTTATCCCCCTTCTCTCTCTTCCCCCTCCCCCTTATTGACTGTTATTCTGCTCCTTGTCCTGTTTAGTTCGTTTGTTTATGTTGTTCTTTGGTTTCCTGTATTAGGTGATATCATATGGTATTTTTCTTTCTTTGTCAGCTTATTTCACTAAGCATAATTCTCTTTAGTTTCATCCATATTGTTGCAAATGGCAGGAGTTCCTTCTTTCTCTCTGCTGCACAGTATTCCATTGTGTAAATGTACCACAGTTTTTTGATCCACTCATCTACAGATGGGCACTTAAGCTGTTTCCAGCACTTAGCTATTGTAAACAGTACTGCTATGAACATAGGGGTGCATAAGTTCTTTTGAATTAGGGTTTTAGGATTTTTCAGTATAATCCAGGCAGTGAAACCGCTGGTTCAAAAGGCAGTTCCATTTTTAGTTTTTTGAGGTAATTCCATACTGTTTTCCATAGTGGCTGTTTTCCATAGTCTGCATTCCCACCAACAGTGCAGTAGGGTTCCCGTTTCTCCACATCCTCGCCAGCACTTGTTGTTCATTGATTTGTTGATGATGGCCATTCTGACTGGTGTAAAGTGGTATCTCATTGTGGTTTTTATTTGCATCTCTCTGATGGCTAGTGATGTTGAGCATTTTTTCATGTGTCTATGGACCTTCTGTATGTTCTCTTCAGAGAGTGTTTGTTCAGGTCCTGTCCCCATTTTTTAATTGGGTTGTCTGTTTTCTTGATGTTGAGTCATATAAGCTCTTTATATATATTGGAGATCAGTCCCCTGTCTGAGATATCATTGGCAAATATGTTTTCCCATATGGTTGGTTTCCTTTTCACCTTGCTGATGTTTCCTTTTGCTGAGCAGAAACTCTTTAGTTTGATGCAGTCCCATTTGTTTATTTTTTTCTTTATTTCTCTTGCCTTAGGAGATGTATCCATGAAAATATTGTTACGTGGGATATCTGAAATTTTCCTACCTATGTTTTCCTCTAGGAGTTTTATGGTGTCACAGCTTACATTTAAGTCTTTGATCCATCTTGTTTCATTTTTTTGCACGTCCCTGTGCAGTTCTCCCTGCACCCTTTGTTGAAGAGGCTCTTCTCACTCCATTTTATGTTCCTTTCTCCTTTAGCAAGTATTAGTTGACTGTATAGTCCTGGATTTATTTCTGGACTCTCTATTCTGTTCCATTGATCTATATGTCTGTTCTTATGCCAGTACCAGACTGTTTTGATCACAGTGGCTTTGTAGTATTGTTTGATGTCTGGTATCGTGATTCCTCCTGCTATCTTCTTCTGTCTCAAGATTGCTTTTGCTATTCGGGGTCTTTTTGGTTCCATATGAATTTTTAGAGTATTTGTTCTAGGTCTGTGAAATATGTCATTGGTATTTTAATAAGGATTGCATTGAATCTGTAAATTGCTTTGGGTAGTATGGCCATTTTGATGATGTTGATTCTTCCCATCCATGAACATGGTATTTGCTTCCATTTATTTGTATCTTCCTTAATTTCTTTCTTCAATGTTACGTAATTTTCCGAGTACAGGTCTTTTATCTCTTTGGTTAAGTTTATTCCTAGGTACTTTATTTTTCTTGTTGCTATAGTAAATGGTATTTTCTTTTTTGCCTCTGTCTCTGATATTTTATTGTTGGTATACAGAAATGCCTTAGTTTTCTGTATATTTATTTTGTACCCTGCTATTTTCCCAAATTCACTTATTATATCGAGTATTCTTTTATTGGAATTAATAGGGTTTTCTATGTATACTATCATGTCATCTGCATATAATGATAGTTTTACTTTTTCTTTCCCAATTTGGATGCCTTTTATTTCTTTGTCTTGTCTGATTGCTGTGGCTAGGACTTACAACACTATGTTGAAAAGAAGTGGAGAGAGTGGACATCCTTGTCTTGTTCCTGATCTCAGCATGAATGCTTTCAGTTTTTGTCCACTGAGTATGATGTTGGCTTCAGGTTTCTCATAGATAGCCTCAATTATGTTAAGGTATGCTCCCTCTATTCCCATTTTGCTTAGTGTTTTCATCATAAATGTGTGTTGACTTTATCAAATGTTTTTTCTGCATCTATTGATATGATTGTGTGATTTTTGTTTTTCATTTTGTTTAGGTGATGTATTACGTTTATTGATTTGTGAATATTAAACTGTCCTTGCATCCCTGGGATGAATCCCACTTGATCGTGGTGTATGATCTTTTTGATGTATTGCTGGTCCTATTTTCCAGTATTTTGTTGAGGATTTTAGCATCTATGTTCATCAGTGATATTGGCGTGTAGTTTTCTTTCTTTGTTGTGTCTTGACCTGGTTTTGAAATTAGGGTAATACTGGCTTCATAGAAAGCGTTTGTGAGTCTTCCCTCTTTTTGGATTTTTTGGAATAGTTTGAGGAGGATAGGAGTTAGTTCTTCCCTAAATGTGTTGTAAAATTCTCCTGTGAAGCCATCGGTCCAGGGCTTTTGTGTGCCAGGAGATTTTTGATTACTGTTTCAATTTCCTTCTTTGTTATTGGTCTGTTGAGACTTTCTACTTCTTCTTGATTCAGTTTTGGAAGGTTGTATGTTTCTAGAAATTTGCCCATTTCTTCTAGGTTGTCAAATTTCTTGCCATACACTTGTTTGTAGTAATTCCTTACAATCCTTTGCATTTCTGTGGTATCAGTCTTGATTTCTCCTTTTTTGTTTCTGATTTTGTTTATTTGGGTCTTCTCTCTATTTTTCTTGATAAGCCTGGCTAAAGGCTTGTTGATTTTGTTTATTTTTTCAAAGAGCCAGCTCCTAGTTTTGTTGATCTTTTGAATTGTTTGTTTGGTCTCTATGTCATTTAATTCTGCTCTGATCTTGATGATTTCGTTCCTTCTTCTTGCCCTAGGCTTTGTTTGTTGTTGTTGTTCTAGTTCTTGTAGCTTTAGGGTTAGGTTTTTTATTTGAGATTCTTCTAGCCTTTTCAGATATGCCTGTATTGCTGTGAACTTCCCTCTTAGGACTGCTTTTGCTGTGTCCCATAGGTTTTGGGCTGTTGTGTGTTCATTGTCATTAGTGTCTAGAAATTTCTTGATTTCCTCTTTGATGTCATTGTTAACCCATTCATTATTTAATTGCATGTTATTCATTCTCCATGAGTTTGGGTGTCTTTGGTTTTTTTCTCTGAGGTTGATTTTTAGTTTCAAGGCATTGTGGTCTGAAAAGATGCTTGATATGATTTCAATTTTCTTGAATTTGTTGAGGCTTGTTTTGTGTCCTATCATGTAGTCTATCTTTGAAAATGTCCCATGTTCCTTTGAAAAGAATGTATATTTTGTTTCTTTGAGGTGAAAAGTTCTATATATATCAGTTAAGTCCATGTGGTTTAGTGTGTTGTTCAATGCCTGTGTATCCTTGGTGTTTCTTTGCTTCAGAGATCTGTCTATTGTTGATAATGGAGTTTTAAAGTCCGCTACTATGAGTGTGTTGCTCTTAATATCCTTCTTGTGGTCTTCTAGTATTTGCTTTATGTATTTGGGTGCTCCTATGTTGGGTGCATATATGTTTACCAGTGTTATATCTTCTTGATGGATTGTTCCCTTAAGTATTACGAAATGTCCTTCTTTGTCTCTATTTATTGCCCTTGCTTTGAAATCCGTTTTGTCTGATATGAGTACTGCTACCCCAGCTTTTTTTTCATGTCCGTTTGCTTGGCATACTTTTTTGTATCCCTTTACTTTCAGTCTGTGTAAATCTTTTGTTTTGAGGTGTGTTTCTTGTAGACAGCAAATATGTGGGTCCTGTTTTCTTATCCATTCTGTTACCCTATGTCTTTTAATTGGAGCATTTAATCCATTTACATTTAAGGTTATTATTGACATGTATTTATTCATTTCCCTTTGTACCTGTGTTCCGCATTTCTTTTTTTCTTCTTTTTCTTAAACATTCCCTTTAGCATCTCTTGCAATGGTGGTTTGGTGGAGATGTATTCTTTTAGTCTTCCTTTGCCTAGGAAACTTTTTATTTCACCTTCCAATATGAATGAGAGCCTTGCTGGGTAGGGTATTCTTGGTTGTAGGCCGTTGTTTTTCATTGCTTGAAATATTTTTGACTACTCCCTTCTGGCTTGTAATGTTTCCGTTGTGAAATTCGTTGATATCTTTATCAGAACTCCCTTGTAAGCTATTTGCTGTTTTTCTCTTGCTGCTTTTAGGATTCTGTCTTTGTCTTTGAATGTTGCCATTTTACTTATGATGTGACTTGAAGTGGGTTTTTTATTATAATCATCTTGATGAATGTATCCTGATGAGTATAAAGTGGTGCTTCATGTTTTTGATTTGCTAATAATGTTGAACATCTTTTCATGTGTTTATTGGCTATTGTATGTCTTTCTTAGAGAACTGTCCCTTTAGATCCTTTGCCCATTTAAAAATTGGCTTGTCTTTATTGAATTGTAACAGTTCTTTATATATTCTAGATACAGATCTCTTGTGAATGGCAGAAATTTTCTCCCATTTTGTGGGTTTTATTTTCTTAATAGTGTCCTTAGAAGCACAGAAGTTTTTTCTCTTGACAGTCATTTCTAATTTATTTTTTCTTTAGTTGCTTGTGCTTTTGGTGTCATATCTAAGAAACCATTACCTAATCCAAAATCAGAAATATTTCTGCTTGTGTTTTCTTCTAAAATTTTTATAGACTCTGTTCTTACCTTTAAATCTTTGAACCACTTTGAGTTAAGTTTTGTATGTGGTGTGTGATAGGAGTCCAGCTTCATTCTTTTGCATGTGGGTAACCAGTTGTCCTTGCACCATTTATTGGAAAGAAATTAAACTTATCATCAGACAGATGTTTATCATGTAGCTCAAAGTGGTAAATATCAACAGTGTCAAAAGATGTAGTTTGCATTGTGCAAACATGACTCTTACCATTCTGTTCCATTGCAAGTATTTACGTTTTGTTAATGATCACCTCCAGCAGAGCCCCCAAAGTTTGGTTGGTTTGTTTTCCTGTGTGTGTATTTGAGGACAGTGGTATAGATGTGGAGAATGAGTGGATTTTAAAGTTGACATAAAAACTTCACTTATTGGGTGTATAGTTTTTGCCAGGCATTGTACTGTGATTTGGGAATGAAAATTAGGCCTGCTGCAGATTAGAGTTCCAGTAGATGATTGTAGAAAGATGGGAGATAGTTTGGAAAGAAGACATAGTCCCTGCTTTCTAGAACAGTGCAGAAAAATAAACAATGTAATATGAAAGGCTATAACTGAAGCATAGTATGTAAAGCAAGCTAAGAATACAAGAAATTGAATATATAGTTAATCCAAATGATTAAAAGAGAGTTGAAGTGGAAAGCACCCAGCAGATTAGCTGGTGATGTTGCTAGAGTTCTGTGTTACTGAAATATTTTTTAAAAATTAATTATAGACATTTGTTTCTTATCTTTAATTATGACCTCTATTCATTTATTCTTTGGAAGAATAGGTTTTTTGCTTTCAATACAGAGGAGATAGCTTAAAAAATCAAAGATCTAATTCCTCTCTAGTATTCATCGTCTACTTTCCTAATAAATACCTCTTAGTAAAAGCACAGCAGTTTTTAAAATTCTATTGCTATTTATTTCCTTTTATAAGTTTTCCCAAGCTTCTCCTCATCCTTCCCATTTAGAGTGGAGGAATAAATAAAGGCTGTTTATGTTTGTTTTTTAGTTTATATAAAACTCTTGTTTAGTTTTTTGGGCTACATAAGACTAGATAAAGTGTATGATATAAAGAAAATTGTTCCCAAAAGATTAAAGCAATTGAATTTTTGCCTAATGTGTAGTTTATCAATTTAGAAAATAATATTGTCTTTTAAAAATATTCCGTTTCAGAATGACATTAAATATTTCTGAGGTCATCTGGATATGACCATTTTCTTATGGATATTCTGAAAAATCACACTGTGAGTTGTGATTTTTAAGCTAACACAGAAAATATACAGTTTTAAATCTACTTTCTGTTTCCTGTGAGGCAAAGAATCATAGTCTTTACTGTTACTGAACAACTGATAAATTTGTTGGTACTAATATAAGGATAGTCTCAACCTATCCCGACAAGTTTATACTCTTACACATTTGTAAAGTAATCAGTAGCCTTATTCTATTTCCATGCATTCTATTTCACACAGTGATTATAAACAGAAAGAAAATCCAAGTCTTTATTGCCTGAGAACAAATTCTTTGATGTGCAAATTTGTTTAAAAGTTACTATTGGCCCTTTATTTTGCTATACTTTTGAGCAGAAGAAAGAGATCTGGCCCTGGCTGCTGTGGCTCAGTTGGTCCGAACGTCTTCCTGTACCCCAAAAGGTTGTGGATTCAATTCCCGGTCAGGGCACATACCTGGGTTGCAGGTTTGATCCCCAGTTGGGGCATTTACAGGAGGCAACTGATGGCAAACAATTGATGTTTTCCTCTCACATCAATATCTGTCTGTCTCTCCATCTCTACCTCCCCACCCCATTCCTCTCTCTGTAAAAGCAATGAAAAATGTCCTTGGGTAAGGATAAAAAAAAAAGAGGGAGAGAGAGCTGTATGGGGACTGAACTGGGTGGAAGAGGACAAGGGGGAAAATTGGGACAACTGTAACAGAACAACAATAAAATATTTTTTTAAAAGAGATCTGTGTATTTTGAATGAATTAATACCTAAATCTACTTATTAAGCCCTCATGTTGGCAACTTCTAAGACTTACTACTTAGCAGAGAAGTGAATCTTCTGAATTCTAAATGTGTAATGTAGGTAATGTTTATTTTCTTGGAAATCCAGGGTGAGCCTTCGGTGGACACTTAACATGAGAATATCAGAAATAGAAGGTACCTAAGAAACTATGTAGGTCAAAATTTCTTTTTCTAGATAAGGAAATGGAGGGCTAGAGAAGTAACTGGATTGCCTTGAGTTGCATATCTCATTAGTGGTAAAGTAAATTTCAGTACAAACAATAGGATCTCAAAAATAATATTCTGCCTGTAGTTTGATTGCACTTTCCTGAATATGAGTACACTAGATGAGGTAGATACACTCCATTCTGGCAATGTTATAACTAAGAAAACACAATCTTACTACTATGTATAAAAATGGTCCTCTATATTAGGTCTGCATGGGAAACCATTTTAAAAGCATCTTTACAGAAGAAAATATGTCACCCGTTTTTGATTATCATGTTTAACAGCCATCAACTCAGAAAGATTTCTTTATATCAGAAGGTTTAATATTTGGGTTTCATGAATCCTTAAGGAATTCATATTATGTGAGTTTCTGAGCCATCTGAAATTATGTCCATAATTTAGTTCATAGCTTTTGTAAATATCTCAAAGAGCCACTACCCAAGACCAAGTTGGATTCACAGTCTACAGTTTAGCAATTTCTTTTTGCCTTATCTTCCTTGGAAGATAACTTCCTATCCTCCATATTATAATTCTACTTTAACTTGGAGATTGTTAATGTTTCCAAATGAAGAATTTCAGATCAGTTTAACTTTTCCCATAGGTCCTTTTTTCCCTCCACATTTTAAGTCATTTTTATGACTGTCTTTTGAACCCTTTCCAAATTCTTTATAAATGTGAAAGCCAAGGAGCTCAGAATTAGAAATGATATGTTAATGAAGATCTAGTTTAGGAGCTTGGAACTGCTGATAGTGAGTGGTTTCATGCAGTTATGGGCAGCAGAAATAAGACTACTGAGATAGGTCCAGAAATGATCTCCCTCCCCCACTCCATTTCAAGGTAGGCTGGGCAGAACCTTAAGGTCCAGAGAGTCAGAAGGTTAAGGGACCAAGACAAGTTTAAAAGGATTGGGCATATTATTTCAAAGTTCAAAGCATAGTGAACAGATCCTGAATAAAGGAGTCAGAATAGTGAGCATGAAGCAAGCCCAGACCTGAAGGTGACACAGAATCCCAGATAAAATCTGCACATGAACCAACTGCCACCTTTCTAAGTAAAAATTGATGCAGTCTTCCATTATTGAGACTCTTCACTTGGGGAGGTACTTGTCTTCCCAATTTCCCTTCTCCTGTAACCTCCAAAGTCCCACTAGCCTTGAGGCGTTAGGTTCCTGAGAGTTATGTTCCCAAGAGGTGTGACTAATGGAAACAGTGGATGAGGTTTACAAGCTATAATATATGAAGAAGGCTATCAAAATCATTGGGGTTGGGAGGAATTACAGACAATTATAGAACTCTGATGAAACTATGGGTGGGTTTTCTCTCCAGAAGGAAGGCACCAAATACTCATACATATTGTACAAATAATTGTATACAATTTAATCTGCCCTGAAACTGATACATGGTTAATAACCTTTTGAGAAATGTGTTATTCTGCATTTCTTATCTGTTTTTTTGTCCTTTATTAATGTTTTATATAATTGTTTCATTTGCTATCTGAGCTATATGAAGGAGGTTTGGGCATGCATTCCACATGTGAGCCAAAAGATTAATGGGAAACTGCAACCCTCAGGCCATGGCACTGATGACACCAATACTTTGGAGGAGATCCTTGAGGGGCATGGTGAGTTGGGGGATAAGAACTGTGCCAAAGAAGTTCACCACCCCTCTCTCACTGGATGATTCTACCTCTTTCCTAAGCTAGGGTCTAGGTTTTATTTTAGCAACTGTGAAGCAGTTCCTATATGAATCATGTCATGTGATGCTGATACTGAGCAGATTAGTCTTAGGTGGTTCTTCTTAGAGCAGCATCCAGTTCCCAAGCATGGCTGGCCTAGACCTGAGGCCGTGGGTGAGACCTCTGGCCAGGGAAGGGTGGTAGAGTAGAGCAAAAGGATGACTTTGGTAAGACATCCTGAACTTCACTCATGGCTCTTTGTGACTATTATTAATTTTACTCATCCATATTCACTGGCAGGCCCTCTTAGTCTATCTAGATTTATTAAATATATGATTGAATTTAGAAAGTAATTACATGGATAACTCAAGCTAAATAAAATCTCATTTACCACAAATTTAAGGTCCTCTGAAACAGAGTACTTGAATTATTCAGTTAATTCTATACTTATAGAATACCTAGAAAAAAGGGGAAAAGGTCCTTTTTATTTGTTTATTTTTAAGATTTTATTTATTTATTTTTAGAGGAAAGGGAGGGAGAAAGGGAGGGAGAAAGAGAGAGAGAAACATTGATGTGCAAGAGAAACATTGATCAGTTGTCTGTCACACACCCCATTCTGAGGACCTGGCCTACAGCCCAGGTATGTGTCCTGACTGGGAATTGAACCATTGACCTTTTAGTTTGCAGGATGATGCCCAACCCACTAAGCCACACCAGTCAGGGTGAAAGTCCTTTTTATAAAAATATTACAGTAAAAAAAAAAATATTTGGAAAAGGTATTTCCAAATCTGTGCATATTTAAAGGTCTATTAAATGAGTAAGAATCTATTCTCCATTTTGCTTTAACTGTTTTCTCCCCTCTTTACTTGATCTCTTCAAATCCTGTCTATTCTTGAAACCCATTTTGGGGCCTACCCTTCCTATAATACAGATAGTAGAACCTACTTTGATGACATTTTGGAGTAAAAATGAGATAATCCTGTTCTGCCTTTAGCATAGGGCCTAGCACATAATAAGCAATATGTATGTTAGCTGAAAAGGGTGGTAATGGTTATGATAAAGCTTTCTCCAAATACTCTGATCAGCATTTGACCTTATTCTCAGACCATAAAAAATAATTTACTTCTGTACCACTTGCTGACACTTAGTTTCCTAGTTTAGATGTTATCATTTTATCTCCATGATGAGATTGCAAACATCTTCATAGACAAAGAGAGGCAATATAAAACTTGCTGGATTTGATTGAAGATTGGCATTTACTTTCTTACAAGCTGCATGGTCTTTATTATGATTCTTTTCTCAACAGAAAATGAAAACACTAGCAGAAAGGAGGAGGAGTGCTCCATCTCTCATCCTGGATAAAGCCCTACAAAAACATCCTAATACCAAGTAAGTGAAAAATTTGTATCATACATTTTGTATGTGCTACATATTTTTTATGTGTGGGGTTATTTACTTCTTTTTTTTAACAGCACCAGAATTCTCTGTTTAATAATAGAAAATATGACTTCTGTTCTGAGGTTATTTAATAAGGTCTATTTATTTTGTGAATCACAGAGCATTTTAGAGTTGGCACATATGATCAGTTGCTTTAAAACTGATTTCAAAAGTGGATCCCACATCACATAGTACACAAAAATTAAAGGTCCACATACTGTTAAAGTTTATATAAAAAAATGATCAAAAATAGGAATACTAATATATGAGTTATTTTAACCACCGTACATATTTGGTCATACACAAGCCTTTGTCTAGTTCTTTATCAAAAGGTGATCCCTGTGCATGGTTATAAGGGAAATTTTTACTAATTTTAGATATGAAGAAAGATTAAGATTGTTAAAAAAGGGAATGTTGATTTCTTTTAGACATTATTAGTTAAATTAATTAGTGAATTTATTAGTGAAATTTGAAGTGAAAAAACAAACTAAATATCTATTGAAATGATCATTTTACCTATTGAGGCTGAACACTATTTCAATGACATTTTACAAAAATCTTTCATAATGTGTAGAAATTGAATGGATATTCAATCATTAACTTAGTCATTAATTTTTTTCTCCAAGATGTCTATTTACTTTTTAAGTTTTTTTATTGATTATGCTGTTACAGTTGTCCCAGTTTTTTCCCTTTGCCCCCCCTTCCTTCCAGCAATCCATTACCCCTTAGTTCATTTTCATGGGCTCTGCATGTAAGTTCTTTAGCTTCACCATTTCCTATACTATTCTTTTTTTTAAAATAATTTATTTATTTGTTTATTTTATTTTTTTATATATTTAGAGAGAGGGGAAAGGAGAAAGAGAGGGAGAGAAACATCACTGTGTGGTTGCCTCTCACTCGCACCCCCAACTGGGGACCTGACATGCAACCTAGTCATGTGCCCTGACTGGGAATCAAACCAGCTACACTTGGCTTGCAGGCCGACGCTCAATCCACTGAGCCACAGCAGCCAGGACTTTTATACTGTTCTTAACATCCCCCTGTTTTGTTCCTACCAATTATGCTTCTTGATCCCTGCACCATTCCCCCTTCTCCCCCTTTCACGTCCCCGCTGATACCTTCCAAATAATCCCCATACCTATGATTCTGTTCCTGTTCTGGTTACTTGCTTAGTTTGTTTTTGTTTTTTAGATTCAGTTTTTGATAGTTGTGAGTTTGTTGTCATTTTAGTGTTCATAGTTTTGATCTTTTTCTTAAATAAGTCCCTTTAACATTTCATATAATGAGGGCTTGGTGGTGATGAATTCCTTCAGCTTTACCTTGTCTGGGAAGCACTTTGTCTGCCCTTCCATTCTAAATGATAGCTTGGCTGGATAGAGTAATCTTGGGTGTAGGTCCTTGCTTTTCATCATGTGGAATACTTCTTACCAGTCTTGTATTGCCTGCGAAGTTTCTTTTGAGAAATCAGCTGACAGTCTTATAGGCACCCCTTTGTAGGTAACTCTCTGCTTTTCTCTTGCTGCTTTTAAGATTCTCTCTTTATCTTGAACCTTTGACATTTTAATTATGATGTGTCTTGGTTTGGTCCTCTCTGGGTCTAACTTGTTTGGGACTCTATATGCTTCCTGGACTTGTATGTTTTATTTCCTTCGCCAAATTAGGGAAGTTTACTTTCCTTATTTTTTCAAATAAGTTTTCCATTTCTTACTCTTCCTCTTCTCCTGGCACCCTTGTGATTTGGTTGTTGGTACGTTTAAAGTTGTCCCAGAGGTTCCTAAGCCTCTCCTCATTTTTTTTTTTCAATTCCTATTTCTTCTTTCTGTTCTGGGTGAATGTTTATATCTTCCTTTTGTTCCAAATCGTTGATTTGAATCACAGCTTCCTTCCTATCACTGTTGGTTCCTGGTATATTTGTCTTTATTTCACTTTGTATAGCCTTCACTTCTTCCTTTATTTTGTGGCCTTACTCAATCATTTCTCCGAGCACCCTGATCACCAGTGTCTTGAACTTTGCATCTGAGAAGGTGGCTACCTAAATTTGTTCAGTTCTTTTTCTGGAGTTTTGTTCTGTTCTTTCATTTGGGCCATATTTTTTTGCCTCCTCAATTTGGCAGCCTCCCTGTGTTTGTTTCTGTGTATTAGGTAGACTTGCTTTGACTCTATATATTGGTAGTATGACCTAATATGATAAGTGCCTTTTGGGTCCAGTGGCACAGCCTCCCCTATCACTCAAGCTGGGTACTTGATGTGTGCCCTTAATGTAGGCTGAGTATATCCTTCTCTTGTAGTTGAGCCTTTGTTGCTGTTGACAGATCTATGGGAGGGATTTATCCAGGCCAGTCAGCTGCAAGAACTGGCTGTGAGCACTTATCCCCAACCTCTCTGCCTGCTGTGGAGAATCAGCTGTGCAGGGGCAGGGTGGTGGTGCTCCTGCTTGGTCTGTAGCTGTCCATAGGGTATGCTGACCCTGGAGTTTTCTGGGTGTTGCAGGCCAATGTCAGCCCCCATCTGTGTTTTGCCAAGGGCTCCCAGCCTGAGCTATAAATCAATCTGAAATGGCTGCTACTTGTGCTGGGCTTGGAGATTCCCAGGCAAAGCCAAGCTGTGAATCTAAGCTGACTGCTTGTAGTGCTGGGCCCGAGTCACTGAGGCCAGCTGTTGTTTGTTTGATAGTATTTTGGAAGTTGTGAAGCATGAGCCAAGATCAGCTATTCATATGAAAAATTGGCTTGTGGGCAGGCAGAGCGCAGGGTGGGGATGGGGGGGAGGGTTGGGAGGTGCGGGGTGGTGTCTGTAAATTAGGTGCGGCAGGGTCTCTGGGGATCTCCATGGCCAGTCAAATAGTGTTAGTCAGGTTGATGGAGTCTCAGATATGGCACCAGCTTGCCAGCTCTGTGGGGGGAGGGTTTAGAAAAGAGACAATGGCCTCTGCTTGCCTTGGTGCCAGACACTTCAGTTCCTCCCTGTATGCCACTGGTGCCTCTCAAGCTGCCACCCTGGTGCTGGCATTCAGAAGGCATGAATCTGAGTAGGTGAGTCCATGTGCAGGTTCTTTAAGAGGAACTGCTGGGGTCTCCAGAAGTTTCTTCCACCGACCCAATGCCCGCTGGTTTTTGCAGCCAAAAGTTGTGAGGATTCAACTTCCTGGCACTGGAACCCTGGGCTGGGGGAGCCTTGTGTGGGGTTGGAAGTCCTTGCTCCCGAGATATCCTACCTGAATTTTTATTCACCACACATGGGTGAGACTAGCCTGTTCCACACTCTGCACCCCGTCTCAATAATGTGGTTTCTTTAATTCTGTAGTTGTCAGACTTCCATTCAACTCAATTTCGGATGGCTCTGGCTGATGGTTGTTCTATATTTTAGCTGTAATTTTGATGTGGTTGTGTGAAAAGGCAAGCCATGTCTGCCTACAGTGCCATCTTGACTGGATGCTCCTATTCATTAATTTTTAAGTGGCATTATAACTCAGAAGTTTTATGTCCAAAGGAATCCTGTAATGATTTTCTACTAATCTGTGAATCCTTTTATGTAAATAGAAGTCTTATCACCTTTATTTAAATTGAGGGTATACCTGGTATTTCTACGAATGATGTGTTAATTTAACATAAAGTCTATATGGAAGCATGGCAGTTTTTTCAATGCCAAAAATAAATTATATAGCTAAATCCCAGTCTTGAAACTTTCAAAATACTTAGGTCATTCTCAGTAGTCAGCAACTTCTCAGACTCAGGCAGCCTGTACCCCAAAACACATGCTATAGTTATTGGGTTGATCAGGAAATGTAAATTACTTTTAATAGAAGCCTAATAAAAATTTAATTAGGAAGATATTCTTCTGCCAAATAACTAAACAATGCAGTAACACATTTCAGTACCATATTTAAATAACTTTTAGATTATTTGCATTAGTGTATGTATCTTTGCATTAGTATGGAGAAAAGAGTATGGTTATAGCTTCACAGTTTGAGCTTGCTTACCTTGAAAACTCAGGGGAAAGTAATTTTTTAGAAGAGGTAGAGAGGGGAGGCAGAATTATCAGTACAACTGTCTTTAATTCTGCTATATAGGTAAAAATAGCTTTATTATTGACTTTTCTAAAGAAATAAAAAGGAACAGTTAAAGGAAAATTTCATATTGGAAGCTTCTGGGATAGATGTGTGCTAGACTTTTCAATTAAAGTAACCCTTACATCAGAAAATCTATAGCCGGAGATCAGAGGTCATCAGTGGCCCACCTACTACCTAAGCCAGGGCAAGAATCTGTAACAATACAATTGTAGCACTGAAAGCTCATATAGACCAGTGGTTCTCAACAGGGAGGTACTAATTTTAAGAGGTAATTTTGAAATTTTGTAGAGCTTTTGAGTTTGTCTCAATGATTTAGTAGGCAGTGGTCAGAGATGCTAGACATCATGTAATGTACAGGACAAACCACACAACAAAGAATTGTGTGGTTCCTGCATAGCTTTTCAATGTCGCGTATATGGTGTATTTGTGAAGAAGAGAAAGCCTTTGTATAATTATCTATGCCTATAACTTAACTCTTTTATCTATAAATACTAAATGTTTTATATACTCTTGCATAGTTTCAAAAAACAGTAAAATCTCCAGAAATGCAGCTACCTTGCATATCAAGAGATAATTGTACTTTGTATTGTTTGAAACCATTTCAGAAAATCACTTGGCTTTGCTTCATTTTCCTGTACTTGTTGCATGGAATGGTTTCTTATCCTACTTCTCTTAAATTTAAATGTGTTAATTATAAATAGGTATAAGCATCTGACTACTTCATTATCTTTTAGTATAGTCGTGCCCGAACATATACATATTGAAATACATAATTTATTATTAATTACTTTCATTTCATTTTCTTTTATATTACTGTTAGGGTATTTAATTGATACATTTTCATTTCAGGATAAAAAAAGGAGGAATTGAAATAAATGTATATGCATACCTTTTACATAAAAAGGGGGCATATGGTTTAATAGGATTGAGAACAACTGATATATATGAAATGCCAGGTTAGAGAAAATGCTAACACTTACTTGCCTGACTTCCTGAGATTGTTTTGAGTTAGAGAACCAGTATGATAATGTGCAACCACCTCCTGCCCCTCGCCTGCCTCCTCATCACCTCTGCAACAATTGGTGCTTACATTAGAGCCAGTTCCCCTTATTCCTGACTCAGAAATACGGTGGAGTTTGTGTCAAAATAATCACAGGGAAAAAAGACTAAGTTGCAGTTGTATATCAACTGTAATCTCAGTCTATTTCCTATGAATTTCTCTGGGTCAGTAATAAGAGTACCTAGTGCTGGGGAAGAGGACCTTTACCTATCTTATAGAAATAATGTTTTTACCCTATGTAGTGTTGGTGGTTAATGTATACATCTGCCTGCCCCCCACCAAAACCTGTTGAATGTTGTATGTATACAAAATATTTGCAAGTAAAGTAATTCCAGGATTGGAAAGAATCTTAAAGGTCATCAGGTCCAGTGGTTTCTGAACCTAAGTCAGTATTCTGCAGTGGGACCCAGGCACGTTTTTCAAAAACTCTTCATAATAAAATAGTACTTTGTATATACCTTGTGTTCAGTTATTATTTGTTGTATGAATTAGTGAATGAGTGAGTCCATTTTCAAACCAAAATAGGAACTTATTAAGTTTCTGACAGTAGTTTCTGATTTTTGTGCCCTCCTTTAAGTAGTCGATACATAAGGGACTTCCTTTTTCATTTCTATTATTTGTGAAATTCTGGCTAGGGAAAAAGGGAGATTCCTTTTAACAAAATATTTCTGAGTTATTATTAGGAAGTTATTTCAGCATCAAAATACCACAAGAACTCATGTATGTGGTCTGGAAATACCTCATATGTTGGCATTCTTGTGGTATGTCATCATTGTTTACTTAGGGATAAATTCAAACTTTTCCTCCAGAAATTCACTTGTTTTGATTGGGTATTCAGCCTACCTTAGAGAATTTACACAAAAATGTACCCACTTTGGTTTAAAATTACAATCTGTTGGCACAGCTAAATTGGTATTCACCTGTCTTCCATCCTTACCTCCAAATTAGTTTCTTGTGTCTGCTGTTTGTAAGATCTTGTGCTAGGTTCTTTAAATACATTACCTTTTAAATCTCTGCTTACTACTACTAAGGGGAGAAAAAGACAATGCCAGGAAAGCACTGAGATATGGCAGAAGGTGCTTGGGCTTTGTCTACATTCAAATGCTGGCTCTTCATCCTGACTTTCTGTGTGGCCTCAGATAAATCAACCAATCTCTGAGTCTGTGTTTTCCTCTGTAAAATATTAATCTAGTTCTTACAGTATAGAGTATGACTTGAGAAAATAACAGAATGCTTAGGAGATTAACTTAGTTATTAGTTGCCTTCCTTTCCTTAGATATATTTAATTTTCAAGCTTTAGATGCCCTAACTCATCCAGCAAAATCAGGTTTCATAATGAAAGGCACCTATTTAATCATCACAACATTGTATAACTAAAAGTTAGTCATTGAGCCTGTCTCATTATATAGTGGAAATTCCGTCAGTGACTTGCCCTAAGTCACTCAATTAATTCAGGATTAGAGACAGAACTGGAAACCCAGGTTCTTGGTCTTGATGGAATATTCTTTGCATTACACAAGAAAAAGCTGTATGATATAGGGTATAAGAGCATGGATTTTATAGCCAAATTGCTAGGTTAGAACCTCAATACTTCCCCTTACTAGCTGTGTGATCTTGGGTAAGTTTTTAAACCAGGGATAATAAAGAAAACATACCTCATAAGGCTGTAAGGAAGACTAAGTGGTCTTACATATGTAGAGTAGTCTGTGGTCCATAATCTATGCTGTATGTATAAAGGCTATATATTATTATTAGTGGTGATAGTAACAGTAGTAACAACGGAAGTAGAAATGCACATTATCCTAGTAGAGAGATTCTTCCCATAGCAGATGGGAAATAAAAAACATGAAAGATGCCATCTGGAAGCCAGCTAGATTCTAATATTAAATTCATTTTAACAAGACAATTATATCTAGGTCTGGCCTTAAGCAAGATTAGCTCAGAACATTTTGGATTTATTCTTGGTGGACCCTGACAACTTTTGAGGTTTCCCTAGGAAGAAGTTCAAAGTATGCCTGGAATGATTCTGGGAAATAAGAACTTGAGACACAGAGGATTGACCTGCTTTGTTTGGCCACTTAAGATGAAGAGGCTCTAGGAGATTCCTATGTGCCAAAGCTACGAACCAAGATTAGACACACATAGAATTTGCTGGCAAGGATGCTAGGGTGAGAGAGCCAAATAAGAAGGCATTGGAGAACTAGGAAACAGCTGTTTGCTAACTGGCTTCTACTTTTTTTTTGGTCAGTTCACTCCAGTTGTTCATGACTACATACACACACACACCCATGCCAACATTGTCCTACTCAGACTATCCCGCATTATATGCTAAAAATTCCTCATCATTCCATTTCCTTTGTCTCTGTCTTGTTAGCATCATAATTTTTATATAAGTCTGAAGTAGACGATAACTTACCATACTTCCAAATGAAAGAAGAACATTTGTAGTTCAGAGTAGTTTAGTGAGGAGTGTGGTCAAATCTTTCATAACAGAATGGAAACAAAAATAAAAACAAAAAAACCTCTTCCTGTAATAGTTTAGTGAGAACTTTCCAGATATGGTAGTTGGGATGAACTGAATGACCTCCTAAAAGTCACTCTTATGCTGAGACTTTAAGATAATTATGGTACGTTTGATATAATTTAAAGGAAAAGTCAATTTAAAAGAGAATTTATTAGACTTTCTTTTGGAATCCTATAAATCACCTGTGCCCAGATATAAGATTTCAAATAGGACTTCCAGCCAAGATGGAGGCATAAATATACACTTTGTGTCTCCTCACAACTAAGAAGGCATTTACAACCACTTCAAAACTAAAAAATAAAATAAAATAAAATAAACCAGAAAATCGAAACTACAGAGAAGTTCAGCAAAGAAATAAAGAAGAAATAATCAGCCAGGAAGTAGGAGAGGTGGAGCAGCAGCTGTGGGGGCGGTGCTTGGAAGGCAGCATAGCTAGAGGCAGTGCAGCTGGTGGGAGTGGAGTGGTCGCGTACGTTTAGCAGTAGCCATAGCAAAAAACACGACAACACATTCATAGGGTTTAAACCGAAGAAGTGATCCCAGCCCCACACCAGACCATGTAGCTTGTGGTTCCAGCGTCAGGAAAATAGAGTCACATTGCTTCTGACTGTGAAAGCCAATGGGGGGTTGGGGGAGAGGAAGAAGCTACCAGTCTTGAAAAGGAGACAGCTTGCTTAGTACTGGAAGGGGGAGAAGTGCCTGGAAAAGGGGCAGGAGCCAGCGCTGTTCCCTCTAAGACCCCTCCCCCATATACAGCAACAAAATGTGGTGAAACTGGCGCCAGCACTAATGAATACCTAAGGCTCCACCCCCTATAACATAAGAGGTGGGACAGCCCCACCCAAATCACAGAGGCAAACACAGAAAGCGGTCAAGATGAGGAGACAGAGAAGTAGGGCCCAGAAGGGGAGGGCAGATCAAAGTCCCAGTGACACAACTAAGCAAGGAGCAGATAGCGCACCTAACAGATGAAGAGATAGAGGACTTAGCAGATGCACAGTTTAAGGCATTGTTAATAAAGATGCTCACAGACTTGACAGAAAAAATTAAACATGACGGGTTAAGGATGTAGGTTATCCTGGCTGAAATGAAGGAAAAGCCACATGGAACAAGTGGTGAAAGAAAGGAAACCAGGGTTCAAATCAACAAATTGGAACACAAGGAAGAAACAAACAGTCAACCAGTAAAGAAGGAGGAAATGATAACTGAAAAAAATGAGGAGAGGCTTAGAAACTTCTGGAATAGCTTTAAACATGCCAACATCTGAATCATAGTGTTGCCAGAAGGTGAAGAGGGAGAGCAAAAATTGAAAAGCTATGTGAAAAAATAATGAAGGAAAACTTCTCTAATTTGGGGAAGGGAATGGACATATGGGTCCAGGAAGCACAGAGAGTCCCAAACTAGACCCAGGGAGGACCACACCAAGACACCTCATAATTAAAATGCCAAAGGTTAAGGATAAAAAGAGAATCTTAAAAGCAGCAAGAGAGAAGAGGAAAATTACCTACAAAGGGGTACCTATAAGACTGTCAGCTGATTTCTCAAAAGACACTTTGCAGGCAAGAAGGGGCTGGCAGGAAATATTCAAATTGATGAAAAGCAAGGACCTACAACCAAGACTACTCTATCCAGCAAGGCTATCATTCAGAATGGAAGGGTAGAGAAAGCGCTTCTCAGACAAGGTAAAGCTAAAGGAGTTCATCATCACCAAGCCATTATTATATGAAATGTTAAAGGGGCTTATTTAAGAAAAAGATCAAAACTATGAATATTAAAGTGAAAACAATATCACAACTATCAACAACAGAAGCTAGGGAATGGAAACAAAGGCAAACTAAGCTGATAACCAGAGTAGGAACAGAATCATAGGTATGGGGAGCACGTGGGGGAAGGTCAGCTGGGAGGGCGAAGGGAGGAGAGGGAGGGAAATGTTGCAGGAATTAAGAAGCATAGTTGAGGGTGCAGAATGGACAGGGTGATGTTGAGAAGAGCTTATATACATGACCCATGGACATGGACTAAGTGGGTGGGGGGGCTGGAGGGAGGGGAACTGGTGAATGGAGGGGAGCAAAGGGAAAAGAAATTGGGACAACTGTAACAACATAATCAATAAAACGTACAAAAGAAAAAAAAGACTTTAAATAAAATTTTGAATTTTAGTTTTTTTAAAATAATTTTAAGACCTTTAAAAAAAATTACAATAAACTACAGTTGACCCTTGAACAACATGGGTTTGAACTGCATGGGTCCACTTAATCCTGGATTTTCAAAAATATACAGTTGGCCCTCTTGGTCCTCTGTATCCCTGAGTTTCACAATCATGGATTCAAGCAACCACAGGTCTGTATTTTCAGTGTTCAGTTGGGAATCCACGGATATGGAAGGCCATCCATATACATTGTTCTGTGCCATTTTATATAAGGGACTTGAACATCTGTGGATATTGGTATCTGTGAGGCCCTAGAACCAATGTCCTTCAGATACTGAGGGACAACTGTGGGAGATGGAAGTTATAGATGGATTTAGAAGTGCACTGTTCTTGCCACTCCTGACCTCTGCATTGTCCAAGGGTCAGTTGTATACTGGCATGTTATCTTAGAAGAAAAAATTTGACCCAAATGCTATTCACTGTGCTGCCTTGCTTACATGCCACTTGGCTCTACATAAGGCCTCTTCCTACAAGTTTTGGACAATGTGTTCTGAAGTTTTAATTGATAGACCCATGGATAATTCAAGATATGTGAGGAGAAGAACACAAAAATAGAAATTTATTACATGAAGATTGCCAACAATGCAATATCGCCTCTTTGCTGCAAGGAACATTTTCCAAAATCATAAAATTCAGATGTAAAGGAAAGAGACAGCAATTGCTTTATAAGGTGGCAAAGTTGGCAAATTTTTACCAGAATGGAATTCATTGCTTTAAGCAAAAGGTTTTCCAGGCCTACATATCAATTTATTCTTTTCAAACTACTTTTCATATTCATTAAAAATGATTGAATACATCTGTTCCTGGTGTGGTGTGTGTGCTGTTTTCTTATGGTATGATTCTGGGAGGAAGTCTTTAGAAGACTATATTGAATCTCCCCACATTCTAGTGGACTTTGACGGGATGAAATTAATTTATTTTTGCACTTACAGAACAGTACATCCATTTAATTTTTTCACTCCATCTATAGCCTAATTTGTTAATTGCAGTTATGATTCAATTTTATCTTTCATTTTGGCAGCAGGAAAGCACTACCTCATTAGTGACTGTTTCTTCACCCTTTCTCACCTCTCTCCACAGGGTTAGCAGGCTGTTCAGAGACATCCTTACTGTACTGGGCTAACTACTCTCTTCCCCAGTACAGCCAGGATTTCTCAGAGGAGCTTTTGAATTTTATGACTGACTTTCCTTCAGAACCCTGAACAAAAGTACATATGAAGGAAGAAGAAGAATAATTGTTACCATTATTGAGAAGCCTCATGCTTTCGTGATTAAGAAAAGTGCAGACTCTGGAGCCCTTCTTACTGAGTTTGTATTTGGCCCAGCTTCTTCCTAGGCATGAGAACTTTGACAAATGCCTTAAGCTCTCCAGCCTGTTCTTTCCTCGTCTGTAAAGTGGGGACTAAGAATTAATATTATAATGTAGTTATATCTGGCACATTGTAAGAATTATATACAATTTTTATTAAATAAAATTATTCAAAATATATTAATATTTATGCAGTCCTGTCACATGATGTCTGATTTTCATAGTGTTTTAGATTTAGGTCATGTCTTCTCAACTTGACTATGTGCTTTTTGAGTGAAGGGACCATGTTTTTCATTTTCAAATCTCCATGTACAATGTTGGGTACAGAACAGATATTTTATAAATACTAGCTAAGCTGAAGGAGTGATTCCTTTCTCCCCGTAGCTAAGTAGATCATCTCTCAGTTGGAGTGGAAAGAGGGTAAGAGGCCACTACTGCCTGAGAAAGTAATACAGTATAGGCAATGTCAAAAAGCCACACAAAAGGAGTGACAATTCTGGAGTTCAGCATATAGTGATTCAATGCTCTCATGTTTAACATGTCATCTGTATTATGAGTCTCTGCCATTGGTTTTCTGATGCATAGCTCCTGGTGTAATAAAAACATGCAGAACTGGATTTTAGTCCCCACACTTTCACCATATGATCCTGGTGGAGTCGCCTAGCCTTTCTGCAACTAGGACTCTTTCCTCAACCATCAATGGTAGGGGAGCCAGGTGAGAGTGCAGTTGACTAAACCCTTTGCATACTTCCTCCATCAGCGCCCAGCTCTATAGTTTTGTATTGCTTTATGCTAACCATTACTTAATCATAAGGAGAGTAGAAAATGGTATCAACAGTCATTCCAAATCCTTTTTTCGCAACTCTGAAAACATTTTCAAGAGTGTACCTGTGACCCTGCTGAAGAATAAGTATACCTTTCATTTCCTTTCAGATCAAAGGTCAAACATTTGCTTACGTGGGATTTTTGGTCTATTTATTGTCATAATGTCATTTTGATAGTCAGCCTCCACAATGACCCCAGTGAGTCTCACTTCCTGATATTCATTCCATTGTCTAATCCCGCCTCACTTGATCAGAATTGATCTGTGTAGCCAACAGGATATGGCAAAGTAGCACTTCTGACATAAGGTCATAAAAGACTGAGCTTCTGTCTCAATTACTGTCACATTCTGTCTGCCTTTCTGAGCACTTGCTCTGAGTGAAACCAGGATGAACATACCTGTGGGGAGGCCTACAAGGTGGGGAACTGAAGCCTCCAACCAATGGCCATGTAAGTGAGCTTGGAAACAGATCTTCCAACCACAGTAAAGTAAGTGTTCAGAGTGTAGCTCCTGCATGACTGCAACCTCATTAGAGACCTGCGCCAGATCCACCCAGCTAAGCCAGCCCCTGTTCCTGACTATGTGAGATAATATTATAAATGTTTTTTGTTTTAAGCTGTGATGTTTTGGGGTAATTTGCTATACAGCAATAACCAATATAGTCATCTTCAAGTTATGAAACTAGCTTTCTAGAATGTTTCTTCCATGTACCTTATGTCCTTATATCTAGAGGTAGAAAGATTGGAATGGATACTGTTTCCATTTATAAATGAAAATGCTTATTCCTAATATCATGTAATTTGTTGGAAAAGGGTCCCAATAACATTCTTTCTAAGTAGCTTTATTAAGATACATTTTATACCATATAACTTTCCTATTTAAAGTGTACAAAACCAATTAGTTTTTAGTATATTCACAGTGTTGTACAGCCCTCATCACAGTCTTAAAGCATTGTACCCCTCCTAAAAGCAACCCCATAGCCATTAGCTCTTCCTCATTCTTTCCCATGTCCCTTCTTCTCTTACCTCCAGCTCTAAGCAGCCACTGATCTCTTCTCTGTCTCCATAGCTTTGCCTCTTCTGAACATTTTATATAAATCCAGTCCTGCACTACATGGTCTTTTGTGACTGGCTTCTTTCAGTTAACATAATGTTTTCAAGGTTCACCCATGTTGTAGCTTAATTATTTTGAATTTTCAAATGATATTCCATTATATAGATATGTATACCACATTTTGTTTTTTTCACTCATCAGTTGATGGACATTTGGGTTATTTCCACCCTGTGGCTATTATGAATATTGTTGCTGTGAACATTCATGTACAAGTTTTTGTGTGGACACAATGTTTCATTTTTCTTGGATATATACCTCGGAGTGAAATTGTTTGGTCATATGATAACTCTGTGTTTAGCTTTTTGAAGAACTACTAAACTATTTGCCAAGGCAGATGCACCATTGTACACTCAGCAATGTCTCGGGGTTCTAATTTCTACACATCCTTAGCAGCCCTTGTTATTTTCCATTTTTTTTTACTATAGCCATTTTAGTATGAAGGGGTACCTGGGACAATCCTAGGGCTCACTTTATTTGTTTCTCTTCTCTTAGGAATCACTCTTCTATGTTCCTGTTGTCCAATATCTGAAATAACGGTTTCATATTTCCTTTTCTTTTTTGTTTTTTAAGAGTTTAAGTTATTCTAGCATGGTTGGGAACAGAAATCTTTATTTTAATAACTTTTTTCTCTTTAGTACTTCCTTCCTTTCACTTATTTTGAATTTATTTGTTCTTCTTTTCCTAACTTATAAAAATGGAAACTTGGATTATAGATTTTAAACCTTTCATCTTTTTCTACAATAGAAGTTTTTTCTAAGCACTGCTTTAGCTGCATTCCACAAGTCTGGATATGCTGCACTTTCATTCTCATTTAGTTCAAAATGTTTTCTGATCTCCCTGTGATTTTCTTTTATACCCATGGTTTAATTTCCAAATATTTTGGGACTTTCCTGATGTCATTCTGTTATTGCTTCCTAATTTAATTGTATTGTAATTGGAATATAGTATTCCCTCACTTATCGTGGGTATTATGTTCTAGACCCGCCCCCACCCCCGCGATAGGTGAAAATCAACAAGGTAGGAACCTTATATTATTTTAGTATTTTTAGATTTTTTAAGGTTTTATAAACCCTTCCCACACACTTCTGAACCATTCTAAGTCCCTTATTAACCTTTCCCACTCCCTTATTAACCTTTTCCACACTTTTATAAACACTGCTTATGTTCTTAAACATATTCTACACTCTTAAACCTACATAACTTTAACAACATATGTACACAGTACCACAAAATCCTGCAATATAGTGAAAAATCCACGATAAATAATTAAATATAATATTTTGAAAAATACCGTGATACAGTGAGGCTGTGATAAGTGAACCGCTATGTAGAGAGGGACTGCTGTACTCTGTATGACTTCTGCAAATTACCTACTGGGATTTTGATTAGTATTACATTGAATCTGTAGATCAGTTAGGGTAGAATTGATACCTTAACAGTATTGAGTCTTCTAACACATGAACAGGATATATTTCTCTTTATTTAGGTCTTCTTTACTATCTGTCAGAAGTGTTTTATAGTTTTTAGTGTACTGGTATTTTATATATTTGGTCATTTTACCCCACATCTTTCATATTTTCATGATATTTGTAAATAGTCTTTTTATTTAATTTTTTAAAGGTTTGTTGCCTGTATGTAGAAATACAGTTGATTTTTGTACGTTGTCTATCCTGCAACCTTTCTAAACTCACATATTAATTTTAGATTTTTTTTTTTGTTCTGTTGAACATTTTATGTAGGCTATCATGTCTGTGAGCAAGACTAGTTTTCTTTCTTTCCAATCTAAATGCCCTTTATTTCCCTTGCTTGCCTGAGTTCTCTGGCCAAAACCTGCAGTACAATATTGAAAAGGAGCAGTGAGGACAGACATCATTGTCTTACTCCTAATAGTAGAAGGAAAGGAGAAATTCCCTTCTACTCCTAGCTCACTGACTTTTTATCATGATCAATTACTGAATTTTGTCAGATGCTTTTTTAGCATCTGTGGAGATGATTACATTATTTTTTGTTTTTAATTTGTTAATATGTGAATTATATTGATCTATTTTAGGCCATTAAAGCAATTCTGTATTCTTAGTATAAAACTCCCTTGGACATGATATAATATCCTTTTCAGCTATTGTTGAATTTGCTGATGGGTGTTTTCAAAATCTGTGCTCTTGAGGGATACTGGTTCATAGCTTTCTTTCCTTGTAATATCTTAGCCTGGTTCTCATATCAGGGTAATGCTAGACCCTGAATGAGTTGGGAGTCTCTCTCCTTCAGTTTTCTGGGAGAATTTGTGTAGGGTTAGCACCATCTTTCTTAAATGTTTAGTAGCATTCACCTATGGAATGTCTGGGCCTAGAATATTTTTTGTTTATTCGTTTCTGGGAAGGCTTTAACTACATATTTCATTTCTTTATTAGGACTACTCAGGTTATTCTTTTGAGTAAATTATGGTAGATTATGTAGTTTAAGGATTTTTTTCATTTTATCTCAGTTGTCAAATTTATTAGCCATAAATTTCTTCATAATATTCCCTTATTATCTTGTTAACATCTATAGTGATATTTCCTTTTGAATTTCTGATCTTAGTTATTCTAATGTTGATGTATAGTAATATCATTGTTTTTTTTCTTTGATTCCTGATTAATCTAGCAGAGATTTGACAATTTTTATCAGTACTCTCAAACAACTTTTGGTTTCATTAATTTTCTCTATCATTTTTGTGTTTTATATTTCAATGATTTCCACTTTGATCTTGATTATTACCTTTCTGCTTGTTTTGAGCTTAACTTGCTATTGTTTTTCTTAACTTGCTTAAGGTGAAAGTTGAGGTAGTTATATAAGATATATCTTTTTAATACAGGGATTGAATAGCATAATTCTCTAAGTGCTACTTTGGTGGCATAACATGAATTATGATACATAGTATTTTCCTGTTCAGTTGAAAACACTCTCTAATTTCCCTTTTGATTTCTGCTTTGATATATGGGTTGTTTAAAAGTATGATATTTAGTATCACAAGATGTTCTTGGTTCATCTTCTGTATTTCCTGCCTCACACCTGGAATTGGTATTTCTCCAGAACTATACTCTGGACAGTGGGGGCATTCATTGCTACTACGTTGGTATTCATTTCTGGGTCTTTTCAGTGGATACATAAGAATATATATTCTTTAGAGACAAACATGTTGTAATGAATATAAATTGATTTCCAATTCAAATTTAGTACTATAAGTGTTTTACTTAACCTTCAGAACAATATTATCAATACTACCACCACCAATATGGTTACTGAAACTAGTTCGATTTTTTTTATTGTTGTTCTATTACAGTTGTCCCAATTTTCCCCTGCTGCACTCCACAGCTCCTGCCAGCTCCTGCTCCCACGGTTGACCATGTTCATGAATCATTTATACCTGTTCCTTAACTGGACCCTTCCCATTCTATTCCCCCTTATCCTTCTCCTGCATCCCTTCTGGTCACTGTCAGTCTGTTCCTTGTTTTTATGCCTCTGGTTCTATTTTGCTGGTTTGTTTTTTTTGTTCTTTAGGTTCATTTCATAGGTGAGATAATATAGTATTTGTATTATTAGCATAATACTCTCTAGTCCCATCCATACTGTCATGAAAGGTAGGAGTTCTTTATTCCTGCTACATAGCATTCCATTTTGTGAATGTACCAGTTTTTTGATCCACTCATTTACTGATGGGTTCTTAAGTTGTTTCCAGCACTTGGCTATTGTAAATAACTCTGCTATGAACATAAGGGTACATATAGGTTCTTGTGAATTGGTGTTTCAGGATTCTTCAGGTATAATCCGAGCAGTGGGATTGCTGGATCAAAAGGCAGTTTCATTTTTATTTTTCTGAGGAAATTCCATACTGTTTTCCACAGTGGCTGTACCAGTCTGCATTCCCACCAACAGTGCACTAGGGTTCCCTTTTCTCAACATCCTTACCAGCACTTTTTTGTTGATGTTAATGATGGCCATTCTGACCAGTGCGAGGTGGTATCTCATTGTGGTTTAATTTGTGCATCTCTGATGGCTACTGATGTTGAGCATCCTTTCATATATCTATGGGCCCTCTGTATGTCCTCCTTAGAGAAGAGTCTGTTAGGGCCCTTGCCCATTTTTTAATTGGATTGTTTGTCTTCCTGTGTGAGTCATATGAGTTCTTTATATATTTGGAAATCAAACCCTTGCCTGAGGTATCACTGGCAAATATGTTTTCCCATATGGCTGGTTCCCTTTTCATTCTGATGATGTTTTCTTTAGTCCAGCAGAAGCTTTTTAATTTGGTATATTCCCATTTTTTTCCCGTTATTTCCCTTTACCTAGGAGGTATTTCGGCAAAAATATTGCTGCATGGGATATCTGAAATTTTTTTGCCTCTCTTTTCCTCTAGGATTTTTATGGTGTCATGGCTTATGTTTAAGTCTTCTATCCATTTTGAGTTCATTTTGGTGTATGGTATAAGCTGGTGGTCTAGTTTCACTTTTTTGCATGTATCCTTCCAGTTCTCCCAACACCATTTGCTGAAGAGATTTTTAAAACTCCACTATATGCTCCTGCCCCCTTTGTCAAATATTAATTGAGGATAGAGACATGGGTTCATTTCTGGAATCTCTATTCTGTTCCATTGATCTATACATCTGTTCTTATGCCAGTACCACCAGCCTGTCTTGATTACAGTAGCCTTGTAGTATAGTTGGATATCAGGTGTTGTATTCCCTCCTACTTTGTTCTTCTTTCTCAAGATTGCTAAGGCTATTTGAGGTCATTTTTGTTCCATATAAATTTTTGAAATATTCTAAATCTGTGAAATATGTCATTGGAATTTTAATAGGAATTGCATTGAAAATCTAAATTGTTTTGGATAGTATGGAATTTTAATGATGTTAATTCTTCCAACCCATGAACTCAGTATATGCTTCCATTTATTTATATCTTCCTTAATTTCTTCCTTCAGTGTTCAGTGATTTTCCAAGTACAGATCTTTTACCTCCTTGGTTAAGTTTAATCCTAGGAACTTTATTTTTCTTGTTGCTATAGTATATGGGATAGGCCCTGGCTGGTTTAGCTCAGTGGATTGAGCGTCGGCCTGCGAGCGAAGTGTCGCTGGTTCGATCTTCCAGTCAGGGTACATCAGAGAAGGAAAACTCTGACTCCAAAAAACCTCCGCTGCCTTGCGGCATACCTCTTCAGGGGAAAGGCTAGGGGAGTAAACCCCGAGAGAAAATCCGGAGCCAGAGTCCCTAAGGCGGTTTGACGTTGTAGTCAACACTGGCAACTCCTGCGGCGCACCTGAAGCCAAGCTGTATCGACTCCGTCTTTCCCTTGGATCCTTCAGCTGCGAAGAGAGGGGGAGTCTGCTGCATGGGCAACAGCAGACCCTCCATATCACCCCGCCCAGGCTCTGTAGCTTCAGCTTCACTGGAGAGGACACTCCAGCGTCATCGCAAGATGTCGATTCAACACGGGAGGAGACAGATACCATGTCACTCCCGAGTCGGACTGCACTGCCATTCTTGGCGGTGCAGATAGACTCTTGAGAAGCTACACCATCGTCTCTCGAGACGGACGGCTGCCGACGAGTATATGGGATATTTTTGCTAGTTTCTGATTCTGATACTCATTGTTAGTGTACAAAATGCCTTTGATTTCTGAATATTGACTTTGTACCCAATTATTTTGCCAAATTCACTAATTAGGTAGAGCAGTTTTTTGGTGGAGCCTATAGGGTTTTCTATGTACACTATCATGTGATCTGCAGATAATGACAGTTCTACTTCCTCCTTTCCAATTTGGATGCTTTTTACTTCTTTTTCTTGTCTGATTGCTGTAGTTAGAACTTCCAATACTATGTTGAATAAAAGTGGTGAAAATGGCAACCCTTGTCTTATTCCTGATCTCAGGGAGAATGCTTTCGGTTTTTGCCCATTGAGTATGATGTTGGCTGTAGGTTTCTCATATATGGTCTTTATTATTTTGAGGTATGCTTCCTCTGTTGAAACATTGCTGAATATTTTTATCATAAATGGGTGTTGTACTGTATCAAATATTTTTCAACATCTATTAATATTATCATGTGATTTTTGTCTTTAATTTTGTTTATATGGCATAATACATTTATTGATTTGCAAATATTATACCATCATTGCATCCCTAGGATGAATTCCACTTGATCATGGTGTATGATCTTTTTAATGTGTTGCTGGATCCCATTTGCTAGTATTTTGTTGAGGATTTTAGCATCTATGTTCACCAGTGATATTGGCCTGTAGTTTTCTTTCTTCATTGTGTCTTGACCTGGTTTGGAATTAGGATAATACTGGCCTCATAGAAAGAGTTTATGAGTCTTCCCTCTCCTTGAACTTTTTGGAGTAGTTTGAGAAGGATAGGTGTTATCTCTTCCTAAATATTTGATAAAATTTGCCTGTGAAGTCATCGAGTCCAGGGCTTTTGTGTGCCAGGAGATTTTCATCAACTGCTTCAATTTCACTAGTTGTTATCAGTCTATTCAGATTTCTGCTGCTTCTTGATTCAGTTTTGGAAGATTATATCTTTCTAGAATTTTGTCCATTTCATCCAGTTGCCAAATTTCTTGGCATATATTGTTTGTAGTAATTGAGCGTCGGCCTGCGAGCTAAGTGTCGCTGGTTCAATCTTCCAGTCAGGGCACATCAGAGAAGGAAAACTCTGACTCCAAAAAAAAAAAACCTCCGCTGCCTTGTGGCATACCTCTTCAGGGGAAAGGCTAAGGGAGTAAACCCCGACAGAAAATCCAGAGCCGGAGTCCCTAAGGCGGTTTGACGTTGTAGTCAACACCGGCAACTCCTGCGGCGCACCTGAAGCCAAGCTGTATTGACTCCGTCTTTCCCTTGGACCCTTCAGCTACGAAGAGAGGGGGGGTCTGCTGCATGGGCAACAGCAGACCCTCCATATCACCCTGCCCAGGCTCTGTAGCTTCAGCTTCACTGGAGAGGACACTCCAGCGTCATCATAAGATGTCGATTCAACACGGGAGGAGACAGATACCGTGTCACTCCCGAGTCAGACTGCACAGCCATTCTCGGCGGTGCAGATAGACTCTTAAGAAGCTACACCATCGTCTCTCGAGACGGACGGCTGCCGACGACGACGACGAATTAGTACAATCCTTTGCAATTTCTCCTCTTCCTTTTCTGATTTTATTTATTTGGATTCTCTCTCTTCTTTTCTTGATGAGTCTTGTTAAAGGCTTGTCAATTTTGTTTATCTCTTCAAAGGACCAGCTCCTGGATTTATTGATCCCTTTAATTGTTCTTTTAGTCTCTATATCATTAATTCTGCTCTGATCTTGATTATTTTCTTCCTTCTACTTGCTCTGGGTTTTGTTTGTTGTTGTTCCTCTAGTGCTTATAGATGTATGGTTAGGTTGTTTATTTGAGAGTTTTCTATCATTTTTAGGTAGGCCTGTGTTGCTATGAACTTTCCTCTCAGGACTGCCTTTGCTGTGTCCATAGGTTTTGGGCTGTTTGTGTTTATTTTCTTTTGTTTACAGAAACTTTTGATTTCTTCCTTGATGTCATTGTTAACCCATTCATTATGTAAGAGCAGGTTATTCATTCTCTATGAATATGAATGTTTTTGAGTTTTTCTTGAGGTTGGTTTCTTGTTTCAAACCATTGTGATTCAAGAACGTGTTCGGTATGATACCAATTTTCTTGAATTTGTTGAGGCTTGTTTTGTGGTCTGTCTTTGAAAATGTTTCATGTGCATTTGAAAAGAATGTGTATTTTGCTTTCTTTGGGGGTGAAAGGTTGTGTATATATCAATTAAGGCCATTTGATCTAGGGTATTATTCAATGCCAAAGTATCCTTGTTGATTTTTTGCTTTGAATATCTATCCATTGTTGACAATGGGTTGTTAAAATCTCTTACTATGAATGTGTTGCTGTCAGTATCTTTCTTGAAGCCCTCCAAGATTTTCCTTATATATTTGGGTGCTCCTATGTTGGGTACATATATGTTTCCAAGGGTTATATCTTCTTGATGGATTATTCCCTTATTATTATGTGGTGTCCTTTTTTGTCTCTTTTTATGGCTTCTGTTTTGAAATCTATTTTGTCTGATGTACATAATGCTACCCCTGCTTGTATTGTGTGTCCATTTTCTTTGAATATTTTATTCCATCCCTTCACTTTCAGTCTGTGTAGTTCTTTTGTTCTGAGGTGGGTCTCTTGTAGACAGCATATATGCGGGTCGTGGTTTCTTATCCATTCAGCTACCCTATGTCTTTTGATTAGAACATTTAATTCATTTATATTTAAGGTTATTATTGATAGGTACTTAGTTATTGCCATTTCTTATCTTTATACCCATGCCACCATCACAATCTTTCTTAATCTTCTTAAAGCAGTCTCTTTATCATTTCTTGCAATGCTGGTTTGGTGAAGATGTATTCGTTTAGCTTTTTTTTGCGGGGGGTGGTCTTGGAAACACCTTATTTCTCTTTTTATTTTAATGAGAGCCTTGCTGAGTAGAGTAGTATTGGTTGCAGGTCTTCACTTTTCATTACTTGGAATATTTCTTGCCATTCCCTTGTGGCTTACAGTGTTTCTGTTGAGATATCAGCTGATAGCCTTATTGGAGCTCCCTTGTATATTACTAGCTGTTTCTCCCTTGCTGCATTTAAGATTCTCTCTTTGTCTTTAAATTTTGCCATTCTAATTATGATGTGTCATGGAGTGGGCTTCTTTGGGTTCATCTTCATTGGGACCCTCTGTGCTTCCTAGACTTGCATGATTTTTCTATCACCAAGTTAGGGAAGTTTTCCGTAATTACTTTTTCAAACAGGTTTTCTATCCCTTGTCCTTCCTCTTCTCTTTCTGGTATCCCTATAGTATGGGTATTATTACGTTTCATGTTTTACTGCAAGGTCCCTTAAACCCTCTTTGTTCTTTTTCATTCTTTTTTTGTTTTGTTGCCCTCTGGGAATTTTTTCTACCTTGTCGTCCATCTTGCTGATGTGATCCTCTGCTTCATCTAGACTGCTTTTAGTTCCTTCTCCTGTGTTCTCCACTTCAGAAATTGTATTCTTCATTTCCTCGTGGCTTTTATTGATAGTTTCTATGTCCTTTTTTCATGCTTGTGTAGTTTCCCCAGAATTCTTTGTAGTTGTCACTGAGCTCATTGAGAATCCTTATAACCCTCATTTTGAACTCAGTGTCTGATAGTTTGCTTGCTTCAATTTCATTTAGCACTCTTTGTGGATATTCCTCCTTTCCTTTTGATTTTGGGTTGTTTCTTTGTCTCCTCATTTTAAGTGACTTCTTGTTTGTTTCTGCTTCTTAGATTGATCTGCTTTGACTTCCTGTCTTAGTAGTGTGGCCTTCTGTGGTAGGAGACCTATGGGATTCAGTGGTGCAGTCTCTTTATCTGTTGAACTTGATTCTCTTGGGATGCCCTTTTTGCCACTTATGTTGTTTCCTTGTTGTAATTGGGTTTTGGTCATTGTTGGGTCATTCTTTGGTGGGTCCTTCCATCTGACTGGCTGACTGAGAGTCATTCTGCCCACCACATCTTTTGTGCTATTGTACAGGCACTACCAGAATAAAACCAAACAGCCCAGGAAAGAAAACCACACCTGCAAAAATAACTCCCACCACAATCACACTATCACCAGCAAATCAGCCCATATTAATAAAGGTGAAAAGAGATTAAGACTATTATAAGAAAGGAGAAGCAAATATGAGATGACTAACTGAAAGAAAAATAATTTTGAGAAGGTAGAGGGGGCAACAATAATTAGAGTAGGAAATAGAGACAAGGTGAAGAGAAAAAGAAAGTAAAATTTACATCATAAATGTAAAAGGGAGGGAAGAAGGAAGAATGAAGTAAGAGAGAATAGAAGTGTATAGTATTCAGTTTAAAGAGAAATTTATAAAATATAAATAGAAACCAGATTGGATAAAAAGGTCCACCACAGCAATATCAACAACAAATGAGCAAAGATTAACATAATAGGGTGGTAACAAGAGGGAAAGAAGAAAGAAAGAAAAACTTAGGAGATGTCTAGAGGAAAGAGAAGCGATTTTAAGAGGATAGAGGGAGAAGGAAAACTAAGGGTAAGGAATGAAAACCAGTCTAACACAGGGAAAAATTTTAAACAACAAAAAAAGAAAGGGCAGGAAGAAGGCAAAATGGAGTAGAAGAGGGGAATGGTAAAATCTGAGACTTTAAATACAAAAATAGCTAAGATCTAGAAATAAAATTGAAGGACTGCATCAACCACCACCACATCTACAACCAATGAGCAAAGGTTGATAAAAGTGGAGAGAGACTAAGGGTATTTTAAGAACAGGAAAAATAATGTGAGATGACTAATGACAAGAAACATGGTTTTGAGAAGCTGGAGGGGGGAGAAATAGTAAGAGTGTGAAATAGACACAAGTCATAGTAAGAGAGAACATAAAACTTAAAATAAGAAGAGGAAAGAAGAAGGTAAAATGGAGTAAGAGAAGGGAGGAGCTATAATATAAAAACTAGTGACCTAATTTGAAGGAAAAGGAATGAATGTTAAGAAGCTATGCAGGAGAGGAAATAATGCAAATCATGAAGAAGACTTCAGGGGAATTTGTCTCAGTAGAACCCAGTGTTTACCAGTGTCTTATCTTTCTGGATCTGCCCTTGGTGATGTCAGATTGTGTCCCAGTCTGGCCCTAGGCAACCTTTTAGAGACTACTGGAGATCCACCATCTGTGGCTGTCTCCTTCATTTGTTTATCTAGACAGTCCGTAAAATCAGCAGTCAGGCTTAGCACCACAGGATTGGGCAGAGTAATTCCTGTCAGCGGGGATATTGCTTCCCCTCAGGCTGATGCCACTTGGAGGGGAGTGCCCTGCCTGAGAATGATGACTATGCAGTATGAGGAATGACTCAGCCCAGGGATCCTGGTAGCTGCTCCTTCAGTTTTCTCCCCAAAGCCACCATCCCCAGACTCTCCTTAAACATCTCTAGTCACTCTGCCCCCCGCCTCCTTTGCTGGATCCCAGGGTAAGTGACTGGAAATGAAATTTTATGCATTGGTGCTTTAAGGGGCTATGATTCCAGCTGTCTCTCTGGCTGATAGAAGCCCCACTGCTTTTCGCAGCTGGATGTTACCCGGGTTCCTTGCTGGCTCTGGTGCTATAGACTGGGGAACATAGCTTGGTGTTTAGACCCCACACTTCTCAGGGGGAACCCCTGGGCCACTGGAGTATTTCTCCAGATCCTCAGTTGCCACGTGTGGGAGCCCAGCCAGCCCCCTCACATCTCTTCCTCACTCTTTACCAGACTTGTGGTGAAGTGGTTCCTTCTGTCTGTCCTTGGTTATAAGGCTTCTCTCTAGCTATTGTTCAGTTGCTTATTCTGGATGATTTCTCTACAATTTAGTTGTAATTTCAGGTTGATCCTGGGAGGAGGTTAGTGTAGCTTCCACTTACTCCTCCCCCATCTTGGATCTCCACTAGTTTGATTTTTTATATCAATCATCTTTAGGCATATCCCAATATTCATACATTAAAAAAAAGTCATATTACTGTTTTTGAAAGTCACTTGGAATAGTTTGTCTCTATGTGGTTATTTGGCTAATTTGTTTTAACTTTATTTTTATAGTTTTATTAAACTATTGTGTAAGTAAAACCTATAAAATTTTAAGTTTTATTGTTTATAATTTTGTAGTTTTATAGTCTAATAAAAACTATAAAATTTTTATAGTTTTATAAAATTTGTAATTATGTAAATATTTACATAGTCCAGTTGAATCTATTGAAACAAATATATTCAAAGAAGTTTAGTTTCTGTTTCTGTCTCTTCAACCTGTTTTCTTTTTCTTTGCCACTGGTAACTTAAAAATTTGATTTTTATATAATCATGTATGAGTATATATATTTATTCTCTTTCTTAAACAATGATATACTACATACTTTCCACCATACTTTATTTACATTACAATATATCTGTATGATCACTTCATACTAATATAGAGAGATAATTTTCTTTCTTTTCTACAACTTTTGGTAATTGTTTATACATAAGTACCATGGTTTATTTAGCCAGCCTGAATGTTTGATTACTTTGTTCTTATTCTTTTTCTATAAACAATCCTACAGTAAAAAAAAAAAAAAAAAAAAACCTTATGAAAAATAGGATTGGTCTCTCTATATAATTTCTGTAGATAGTACCATATTTTCTCTTTGTAAAGATTGTACCATTTCCATTCTCATTATGAATGCAGAAGAGTTCCTGTTTCTGCCACAGCCTCACTAACAGAGTGTGTTGATATGATGTATCAGGGTAGTTTTAATTTAAATTCCTATTGGTGTGAAGTAAAACATATTTTAAATTACATATTATACTAAATAAGTGTAAATTAAAATTAAAAATACTGTGAAAACATAATTACAAATGCATAACTTAAGGACAAAAACTCATCGATGCAATTTAGAAATATAAAATGTTCTTTACATAAAAATAAATGCTGAATTATTATTTTGACTATGTCAGTTTTTAAAAGATTTTATTTATTTTTTGAGAGAGGAAAAGGGAGAGAGAAAGAGAGGGAGAGAAACATTGATGTGATAGGAATATCAATTAGTTGTCTCTTGAATGTGCCCCAAAAGGAGACCCAAACCCACAACCTAGTCATGTGTCCTGACCAGGAATCGAACCAGCCACTTTTCACTTTACCTGTCAATGCCCAACCAGTTTGAGCCACATGGGTCAGGGTGACTATGTCAGTTTTTTTAAAAGTATGCTTTGGATGTGTTAATGATGAGAGTGTCACTGAATTTTTCTTACATTGAGAACTTAACACCCAGATAATATTTTCATGTCAATATTTCAGTAAAAATTACTAGATTTGCAAATTAACTCATTGGTTTTAAAGGTCCTTTTTCAATTAACTTCTGGATGTGAATTTCTTGTCCTGCTATTCTTTCCCCTCTGTGCCCCCTTCCAGTGTTTTGCATAAACACATAAGTTCTTCATTTATTATATAAAAATGAACTTATGGTTATGTTTGTGCACCTGGATACTGAACTTGACTAATTCCTCTTGGACTTAGCGATTGTCTGCTTTTAATGAAAAGTAAAGTAAGATGAAAACAGGAAAAGAAAACAAAGGAATCAGTACCAATTATTTTTTTAACCTCCGGCAAACATGGAGAGATGGGATAACTTTTAAGTGGAACTACTGGTTCAACAATGCTCCTCAGATTTATTTGTTTTGTAATTGTGCAAACTTCTAAGCTGAATATCAATAAATATGTGATCTAATGACAAGTAGAGATAACTAATTTCTGGGGGATTTAGTTGCTTTCTGACATTGTAATTAGGAAAAATTTTAAACATAAACCAACATTTATAGGATAGTACAATGAATGCTAATATACCCCCTACCTATACTTTAATTGTTGACATTTGCCATATTTATTTCATTTATATTCATCTAAGTATATATTTGTTTCTGAACCATTTGAAATTAAATTGAGACATAATACTTTCACCAAAATACTTAAGCATGAAACTCTTAAAAATAGAGCATTCTTTGATACAACAAAACCATTATCACACCTAAGAAAATTTAAATTTCCTTTAACATCCTATAATGAGTATTTATGTTCAAATTTTCCTAATAATTTATACATTTTTAAGTTACTATCATTTTTAAACCGGGATTTAAATCAAGGCTCACAACTTGGTTGTTAGGTCTTTAGTCTCATAAAATAGAACAGTCCCTGCAACTTTTTTTTTAAACCTCACTTGAGGATATGTTTATTGATTTTAAAGAGAGAGGAAGTTAGAGAAAAAGAGAGAAACATGGATGTGAGAGAGAGGAACATAGATTGGTTGCCTTCTGTATGCGCCCTAACTGAAAATCGAACCTGCAGCCTTTTAGTGAATAGAATGATGCTCCAGTCAACTGATTAGCCAGGGCCCTGCAACGTTTTTTTTTTAAATCCTTATTTATTAACTTTTTGAAGAGACTAGTCCTAAATTCTGGATTTGTCTGGAGAAGAGTGAACATATTAGTTATTTATTTCTGTTTAGCAAATTACCTCAATCTTAGAAACTTATAACAACAAACATTTACTATTTCACACAGTCTCTGAGAATGAGAAATCTAGAAGCAGCTTAGCTGGGTGGGCCTGGCTCAGAATCTCTCATAGGATGCAGTCAAGGTGTCAACTGGTACTGCACTTATCAGATGGTTTGACCTATACTGGGGGATCCACTACCAATAACTTCCACTCACATGGCTTTTGGCAAGTGGCCTCTGTTTTCTTCTTGTTTTGCTTTCTTAAAAAATTCAATATATCAAAAAGCCTGCTTTGGTGACATGCTAGTGCTCCAGAAAATAACCCAGTGCTTCCTTGTTAGTAACATACATGCTCATGTTGATCAGCCAACTCATATTTCTAAAGCCCTGTGTATATATGTGTCTTTAAACCAAAGCCACAGGGCTCAGATTACTGCTGCTGTTATAACATGCTTCCTCCTGTTAACTGACCAGTGTCCACCCCCTCCGAAGGGCAGGCAGGGAACAGAGAAACCCTTAAATGGCAGTGAGGGTTTAACAGCCCCAAACAGCCAACTTTTCAAGCACCATCACCCTCACCCTTCATTCAGAAGAGCCTTATTTCTAATCAGACTACTTACCTCAAATTTGGCTCCCAGTGACCAGAATGGGTTTTTCCTTTAGAAATATTATACATATCCACACACCCACATATATAATATTTTTGTTTTTGCATTTAAATATAAAAATGCTACTCTGCTTTGTGTTATAAATGGAGGACCAAGCAATGAGAACTTTTTCTTCTAAGGCAGGGCTATCCATCCCACCCCTTTATGCTGAGCTTGTCTTTCAGTGAGGGCATTTAACCCCAGGCCAAGGAAGCACACTAGGGTGAAAGGGCATCTTCCATCCTGATTCCCACACTTACCTTTACTCCTAATTATCACTTTAATTAGAAAACTGGTTATAACCTTTAAAGAAATGGAACTTTCCACCAAGAGGCAACCACAGAGTATGCCCAGCTCTCCCACCCACTTCAGCTACCTCAAAGAAGAAAAAGGTCCTCCCCCTCCCTTTGGAAATATTGGGTTGGACAAAAAGTTCAAAATAGAGCACTCCCTTCCAATCTAACCATATTCAGAACATCATCATCTTTGGATGAAGACCAGCCAGCCTTTTCTGTGGTTGGTGGTGGTTCACTTTGCTTGCCCTATGATCTCTTCCATTCCACATTATTGTAAAGTATCCACTTTTCATCACCCATCACAATTTGTTTTAAAAACAAATGTTTTCTTTACACTTAAGTAGAAAATCGCATGTGGAAGTATGGTCAAGAAGGATTTGTCCACTTAACTTATGTGGAACCCAAACATCAAAGTGATTAATATAATATAACCATGCTGGTGCAAGTGATTTTCAATGCTTGATTTGCTTATTTTGAGAATGTCAGCTCTCTCCTGCATGGTATAATGTTGATTGTTCTTTGTTAATATCTCGATTTGATTGCTGTCAACTTCAGCTGGTCTACCCAACTGTGGAGCATAACCCAGCAAGAAATCTCCAGCATGAAACTTCGCAAATCTCTTTTGACATGTTCAATCAGTCACAGCACTTCCATACACTGCACAAGTCGTTTCTTTTTTCTTTTTTGCGGTTCAGTTATATTTTTATCTTTCTTGAAATAATCATAATATGCTGGAAATGTTGCGTATTTTCTTCCATCTTCAATATTAAAACAGCTACACAAAAATTAACCAAAATGATTTTTTTTAAATGAACGCTGATATGACAGCTGTCACAATGCAATCTAACATAACTGTTTTGAATGAAGTTAAAGACAATTAAGTGCTATTAGAGCCATCTTATGGAAGAAAAACCAACAAACTTTGGCCAACTTTGGCTCACTCTCCAGATTGCTGCACCTATTAGACAATCACCTGATTAAAGAGAAGCAGTGGTTATGTTTACCCGACCCCCTCCTCATTAACTCACTAGAGCTTCAGTGAGAGAGAGGGAAAAATGTGTTTGTGTGTGTGTGTGTGTTGTGTGTGAAGAGATGAAGAACTTTACCCCTCTATGTGGCCAAAGAAAGCAAGAAATATTAACTAGGCAAGAGGAATAAAAAAAGACCTTGATAGTTCACCCTTTGAGTTACAGCTATTAATACCATTGAGGGGGGCAAGAGTGGGAGCAGGATGAAGAAGTAATTATTGGGATTCATTTGCTGCGAGTCCAGTCCACTTAGTTTTTGTACTAGAAGGACTTATCACCAATTTCCTTGAGAAGATACATGTGGATGAGCCCTTTTGTCACCACAAAGAGGTCACAGTTAGCAGAGGGGCACTGATCTTCAAAGTAACCTTTCTTCTCCTGACTGACAGCCTGAGGAATGAGGATGTTAGCACTGCTGTTGGCCATACCAGCAGAAAGGTCGTTGATGTTGGAGGTTTCATTGAATCCAGCAGGCACCGGGCATCATCCCGGCTCTTTTCAGGACCATAGGCTGGGATGGTAACTGATGCCACTGGCTCAGCCTCTCCATGGATTCCTCAGTGTACTTCAGACCCTTCTCCTCTCACATGGCCTTGGTGTTGGAAGCCTCAGTTTTTTGCCATGTGGTTTCTCCATAGAGTTGCTAACGACATGACAACTAAGTTCCCCCACAGTAAGTAATCCAAGAGAAGGATGTGCACACACAATTGATGCATGCACACACATACTGACCAAGCTGGAAGCTAGAGTATTTTTTATAACCTCATCTTGGAAGTGACATAGTGTTACTTCTGCCAAATTCTCTTGGTTATAGGGACCAACACTAATATAGTATGGGAGGCCATGTAAGGGCATGAATACTAACAGGCAGATATCATGGGATGCCAACCTAGAGGCTGGCCACTACTGCCCACATTCTGAATTTGTCCAGTTTCTTTGCATTGTCATTTAATTTGTTCCTTTACTTTTCCAATATTTCCTATACATTGAAAGTTGCATCTTAACTGCTTGATTATATTCAAGCAGTCATTATGTGCAAGAATGCTTCATAAATGATAGTGTGTTTCATATTACATTACTTCAGGAGGTATATAATGTCAGGTTATCTTACTTGGCTAAGATGATATGATATCCTCTGTATAGGAGATTTTTTTCCCTTTGCAAGAAGAAAGTAATCTGTGAGTTGATATTTTGACCCTTACTAAATATTCTGTTCTTTGGGCATGGATTTGAATTGCATGTGATTTTTAGTATCAGTAGCTAACTTTTTGTGCCTTTGTTGTCTGCTAAGTGCTTTTAAATACATTTCTTCATTTTAACTTCCACAGTGCTATGAGATAGATGCTTTTAATTATCCTCCTTTATAGATAAGAAAAATTTAAGCTTCTAGAGTTTAAATATTAAGGTACACAATAGTAAATGGTAAAGCCAGTACTTAATCTCAGCTATGTCTGACTCCAGAAACTTTGTTATTGACAGTACTGCTTATAGACACATAGAACTTTAAACAGAGCATAAAAAGGAGGTCTTCTGAAAATACAGGGAGGAACCTAGGTATTAAAGGGATAAGCTATTGAGGTTGATATCTATTCTTCCATTATGAGCATGACATTATGGGTAGAATCCCCTAGTTTAAAATCAAAAGCATTACTAAACTATTCTAAGCAGATGAAAGACTAGTATTTTTAAAGATTTCTAAAGGCTATATTGTACTACTAGTTCTTTGGCAAAAAAAATTTTTTTTCTACTTTAGAAACAGAATTTTGTTTTAAATTTACATATACAGTAGTCCCTCTCTATATTGCTGTTCACTTATTGTGGCCTCACTGTATAGTGGGATTTTAAAAAATATTATATTTAATTATTTATCGTGAATTTTTTGTTATATCATGGGATTTTGTGGTATTGTATATGTATATATATGTGGTATTTATGATTTTAAGGATTTTTGCCTAAAATTCTTCAAAAAATATATTTTAAAAATATAATAAATGATTTTAACATTAAAAGAATATTAAATCGAAATAAAATACTGCATTCTGTTTACAGTATGTATTTTTTTTTTTTGTGGACGAACACATACATTACACTGAAAATGAGATGTACACTCGAGCTCATTTGCCTACGTGAGATTGTACATTGCACATGATTTGGCTGATTGGTGGAATGCAACCAACCAGAGCATTGTCTTGTGTATCCTGGGCTCTGATTGGCTCAGTAACCATAGCATCAGTCTGTCTGCTATCCCACACTGTGTGCATATATGTTCAGCATCTTGCCTTGTCCACTTCACTCCTACCTCCGATAACTGTGCGTAGTTTTGCTCTGTGGTATTGTTTTGTGAAATTTTCCTTAAAGACTGAATTTATTGCAAGCCCTACAATGCCACTCAAATGTTCTGCATCTTCTAAGGATTCTGGCAGTGAACCCAAGTGCCAGAGGAAGATGCTTACCATAAAAGAGAAGGTGGAACTTCTTGACATGTTGAAGGAAGGGAGAAGCAGTGCACCTGTTGGCCACCATTACGGGATCAACGAGTCTGCAGTTCATTATATAAAGAAGGATGAGAAGAATATCAGGTCTATGGCATCAGTGACTTTCAACAAAACAGCAAAGAGGGTGGCTACTTCCCACAATAAGATCATTGTGAAGATGGAGTCTGCATTAGCTGTGTGGATAAACGATTGCCGAAAAAAAGAATATCTCACTGGATACAAACACCATCTGGATGAAGGACAAGGAACTGTATGATCGTTTCGCAACAAAAAGGGATGATTGCAATGGTGATGAGAATAAAGAAGAGGATGACAACGATGCTGAAGCAGGACCTTCGAGTGCTTCTCCAACCAGACCAACCCCATTCAGTGCCAGCAAGGGCTGGTTTGACAAATTTCAGAAACACTTTGGACTCAAGAGCATCTCTCTGCATGGAGAGGCTGCCTCTGCAGATAAAGCTGGAGCAGAGGAGTACGTGAACAACACGTTCAAAGACATCATCGAGGAAGGAGGCTATAAGTCTGAACAAGTTCTCAACGTGGATGAAATTGGCTTATTCTGGAAATGGATGCCATTCTCGCACTTTCATTACAAAGAAAGAAGCAAAAGCCCCTAGTTTCAAGGCCCAAAAAGGTAGGGTAACTGTAATCATGTGTGGGAATGCTGTGGGCTTTATGATAAAGCCAGGGCTTATTTATAAGTCCAAGAACCCAAGGGCCCTAAAAAACAAAAATAAGAATATGTTGCCTGTGTACTGGATGCACAACCCTAAGGCTTGGATCACGAAACTCCTCACAACTGATTGGTTTCATCAATGTTTTATCCCAGAGGTTAAGGTTTATCTGGCAGAGAAAGGCCTTGATTTCAAAGTGCTTCTGATAATGGGCAATGCTGGAGGCCATGCTGTCGACCTGACATATGATGGTGTCCAGATAGACTTCTTGCCACCAAACACTACATCACTGATTAAGCCAATAGATCAAGGTGTTATTCGCACTTTTAAGGTGCTCTACACCCAAAACGCCCTGCAAAACCTCATTAAAGCTATGGACTCGGATGAAGAATTCTTGCTAAAGGCTTACTGGCGTGAGTACACAATTGCATCGTGTCTCCAAAATATTCAAAAGGCCATAAAGGAGATGAAGAGTGAGACTTTGAATGCCAGCTAGAAAAAATTGTGGCCAGAAGTGGTCCATGATTACAAGGAATTCTCTCCTGATGAAATCCATCACTCTGCAGTGGATAAGGCCATGAAGCTGGCAAAAATACTGGGATGAGAGGGCTTCAGTGACATGACTACTGAAGATGTAAATACCCTGATCAATGTGCACTCTCAACTGTTGACAGATGAAAACCTGGAGGAGCTAAGTCAGCAAGTGAAGAAGAGGATGAGGAACAAGACGAACAACTGGTTGAAGAAGAGAAGGAGGTTGACCTAACACTTGATCGTCTTGCAACCATGGTCAGAATGACCAAAGAACTTCAATGAAGTGGCTGAAGAATGGGACCCCCATATGGTTCATTTGTTGCAGTTTGCAAATTCAATCAACAGTGCCATGTCAGTTTACAAAAACATTCTCAATCAGAAGAAGAAGCAGTGCCAGCAACTCCCCATAACTATGTTCATCACTCAAACGAAGAGGTCGGTTACGCCTATGCCTTTAGCAGAACTAGAAGTTACAGACGAGGCCGAAGATACTACTGCACCACCTGAAGAAGAAGCTGGTGAAGTGGTGCCTTTAGAAGAGCTGTAATGTTCTTCTTTGCTGTGCAGTACATTCATCTCATCTTCATCACCTTCATCGTCATCAGTACTGCACAGCTAATTCATTGTCTTCATCATTCAACTTGTAGTATATGCCACTGGTGAGTACCCATATAAAATTTTACAGTACTGTATACATATGTTGTTAAAGTTATGTAGGTTTAAGAGTGTAGAATATGTTTAAGAACTTAAGTAGTGTTTATAAAAGTGTGAAAAAGGTTAATAAGGGAGTGGGAAAGGTTAATAAGGGACTGGGAATGGTTTATACATGTGTGGGAAGGGTTATAAAGCCTTAAAATATATATAAATACTAAAATAAATGTAAGGTTCCTACTTTGCAGATTTTCATCTATTGCAGGGGGGTCTAAAATGTAATATCCATGATAAATGAGGGACCACTGTACCTGATGCATAGTTGTGACTACAACTATATGATAAAGTTAGGATTAAGGAAAATTTTTAATAATTCCAGGCAGTTTTACTGGTGGGGGCGAAAGAATGGAGGGAGAAGGAAAGAAATATGCCTCCATGGAAAAGAAAAGAGAATCATTTACTCTCTTATGGTTAGGCCTCTAAAGCAATGCTGACAAATAGTATTTTTTGAGATAATGAAAATGTTCTGTCTGTGACTAGATGCTACTATATTGAACTATGCAACTTTAAAGGGTAGTTACAAATTCAAGTGGAATTTAATGTTTTTTAATTGTCTTCATCTCAGATACATACATTTCTCTTTTTGTACTAGTAAGGAAAGGTGGAATTTGAGAAACCATGGAGTTTTTGAATTGCAAAGACTTTCTTAAAGTAATTATATAGATCTTTCTATCAGTCTTTTTTATTTTATGAACAAGGAGCCTAAGATTGAGATTGAATACCTTAGATTACATAGAAAGGAAATGTTAGAGCTAGGGCTAGGGCTAGTGCCCAATGTTTCACTGTCCCTCTAGCCTCAATTTTTCTCTCACATCTGGTCTTAAAAATAAGATGAAAAAGAGGCCAATGTAATCAAGCACAGAGTGTTCATAAAGAAACTAGCCAAAGTGCCAGCTTGTTCTCTAGAGCATTAAAAATAGCCACCTAGAAATGTGGGTAACCTCTTTTAGTTCTGAGAGGAGGTGACCTTTGGAAAAAGATCAGGATATTATCCTCAGAGGCTGTGTTCCTGAGACTACACAATCTTGATGTAGGAAGTAGAATAGAGCTACTATTGATAGTCTTGTGTAAGATTGGCTCTCTGCTCCCAGGATCTAGTGAAAATAATACAAAAAAAAAAAAAAAAAAAAAAGGCTGACCTGCCAATACTCTTCCAACTTACTCCTAAGTTAGCCTCAGGATTAACCCTTTTCAAACAATAATAGAAGAACAATTTGTCCCTCTTCCTTTTTCGTCCTTGCCATAGCCTGTTATTGTTTATTCATTTATCTCTTATAATCAGAGTTTTCTCTATAAACCAGTGATAGTAGTCTCTTCTAACACACCTCCGTTAACGAGAAGGAACACCATCTGAAAACAAAAACTTCTGAGGGCAGTGGTCCTCAGTGTATGGTGCTGGTCCCAAGAGCATCAGCATCACCTGGGAATAGGTTAGACATACTGACTATAGAGCCTTACCCCATATCAAATATAAAATTTTAGGACTAGGGCTCAGCATTCTGATTTAACAAATCCTGTATGTAATTCAGATACAGGCTTACATTTGAGAACCACTGTTCTAGGGTATTCTCTAGGTAGAGTCTTCTTCTCAGAAGTGATTAAACCATAGACTGATAGCATAGCCCAGGGAATCAGATTCAGATAATAAAGTCAATCTTTAGCAAAACTAGGAGGGCAGTTTTCTAGGCCTCTTCAAGATTACTAAATGTCTAGAGACAACTACTGTAGGCTCTAGTAGCCCAAGACCAAAGCAAACAATAAACAGTAAACAATGACAATCTTTTCTTCACTTTATTAGTGAACTGAGTTTGTAAGACAACCAAGTAACTAAATTCCAAGGAGTAACAAGCCCCTCTAAAAAGAGATAGGACACACAAATTGTTTCACCTTTGGAAGAATATAAGATGAAGATGTAACCATCATCCAGATGAGTCTTGAATGTTGTAGACCTGGGCCAAACTTTGGTCTTCAGTAAAAAAAGATGGCATCATTGCTGAACAATATATTCATGTTGCACTATATTTGCACTATGTGAACCTTGGTTTAAGTCTTCCCTGTAAATAAGAATGGTTTTTCAGCACATACTCTTTTATTTTTTAAAATCTTCTTTCCTTCCTACATAGATACAGTAAAACAGATAAAATTAGTAGTTCTTCCCACTTGCCAAGTGTAAATTGTTACTTGCTGTTTCCAATAGGAGGGACTCTCTCCTGAGTTACTTTTAAATATGTATTATAGTTTTTATGCCAAGGAGGAGTTAGGAACTGTAATATTTTAAGGAAGAAGGGGCTTATACTCTGACTACATGGAAGCAATTGTTTTTCTAAAGCAAGTGACACCTCTAGACATCTTAAGATTTTTAGAAAGTCCAAATAACTATGCTGCAAAGGACGTATGATGCCTCTGTCCTTTGACAGAGAACCACTGCTAATAGAAGTAGCAGCCATTAAGTGTTGAGCCAGAACTGTTCCAGATGCACTTAGCTAGTACCTTAGGTGGATTATCTCATTCACAACAACCCTGATTGGAAAACATTAGTACTTCCATTTGACAAACTGGCAAAATGCATTTTAAAGGGCTTAAACAACTGTCTAGTCCACAATCTTGAAGTAGCAGACCAGATCTAAAACTCAGGTCTGTCTGCTTACAAAACTGATGCTCTTAACCCTCATCTCTTGGTACTCTCTCCCCATATCATCAGCCCTAAACACTTCTGTGGTTTATTTACCTCTTTTTCTTGAATATACTCTTCTTCTGCTTCTCTGCTTCGAGAACTACGTCAAGGATCAGGTCATTTATGCCTATGACAACCTTCCTGCCCAAATTTTTCTGTCTTCCCTCTTCAAGCTTCCCCAATTCCTCATGCTAAATTCTCATTATGATTTTTCATTTAAACTATGTTATTTCCCTCTCCCCACATATTATAACATAATCACTTCTTTAGGGGGTCTGTCTCTCTCAATGGCCAGACTACCTCATAGCCACATTTAGTTTCTTATTCTCTTTCCCCATAGCTCTAGCTGACATTTATACTTCAATTCTATGATATTTTCAGAATCTTAGAAATTTAAAGCTGGGATGGACTTAAGAAGAAGAAGAGGAAGAAGAAAGGAGAAAAGAAGAAGAAGATTTAATTTGTATCTTCAAGGACCAAGGGTGGAAAAAATATGAAGTGACTGATAACTATTGCTTTTCTTAATAAAATAAATCCTCTAAAGACCATCATTCCCATCATAATTTTTCTTGAATTCATTAGTAAGCTGAGTTTTTATGACAATCATGTGAACTAAATCCAAAGAATGACATAGGATGAAGATGTAACCATCAGGAAAATGGGTAAGAAGAAATCTACTGAAAGTTTAATGCACTTCTTAAAGACCAAATGTGGGCTAAAGTGTCAGTTTAAAGTAACTGGAAGCCCCATTTACTTTCTTTTCCATGGGCCTCTACTGGTTTTTCACAAGAAAGATTAGAGATAAATAAGGAGACGGAAAAGAGGCATGCAAAAATGTTTGGTTTCCTCTGTGAGATGGGCATGAAACACTGCCTTCTTCTTCAGAACCTTCTTTCATATTAAGCAAAAACCTTAAGTCACCAGGGGAGGGATAGCAAACCCTGTCACTATCAGGGCCCAGCTGAAGTCCCATTGCTCCCTGAGGAGAGGTAGAAGGAAAACGTATTTGCCTGTTGGAAAGCAACATCTTCCTCACCCACAGGACTTAGGCAAATACTCCCTGTTCTGGGTTATCTACCCATCTGGGAAGGGCAGAAAAACTTCTTTGTCCCAGAATTCTGCACCAATAAAAACAAGAGGTCTACACCATTTAGGGGGAAGCCAGAAACTCTGTTCTGCCCAATAACTGTCACAAAGTCAAGACAGACTTTGGCTACCGTGGTGTTGAGGAGGGACAGGAATATGAGAAGACCCTGCCACAGAGGCCCATGTGCATATATTCTGCCAAAAATTCAGACAGATTAGGAGGACTGAAAATCTCATGTGCCTTTATGAAGAGTCTAATGCTGAATAACAAGCAATAAGAGTCTAATTCTAGGGCAAGAGCCAGAGCTTGTGAAAGACAGCCCACCTCTCCTCCCTTCTCCTCCTACAGTGCAGGCATTCAGGGCCTGCTAAAAGCTGAAAGTGGAGCAGGGACAGTGAGAAAAACTCCAGTATTTCAGGCCTCACACTAAGTACTAGGCAACAGAAGTTCATCTCTAGAAGAATCTGGAATCTGTACACTGAGGTTAAACACAGAGCAACAACAAAACCCAAACACAACTCAACAACTGACTGAACTAACTCAGCCTCTCGTGCTAATGGCATAACAGAAGAAGATACATGCCCACTTTACTGAATAAATACTATTTACTTCAGACTCTATTGTTCTTCTATAATAATGTCCAGTAAACAATCAAAAACATCATGACATTAAAAAGCAAGAACAAACAAATGTTGAAAGATAAAACAGAGGACTTCCGGCTAAGATAGAGGCGTAGACAGATATGCTGCAACACCCTCCACAACTAATAAGGAATACAACTACTTCAAAACTAGAGACAACCAGAAGTTCCAGAAAACTGAGCTGCATGGAAATCCAACAAACAAAGATATAAATAAAAAATACTCATCCAGGCAGGTAGGAGGGGAGCCAGGGTGGAGAGGACTCAGTGGTGGCAGCAACAGCGGTGGCAGTGGCAGGCCGGCGGAAAACACAGTTACACCTTTTAAAAAGTCAGGAGGGACACCTGGGCAGCATTCCGAGCTCCTCACCATACCATGCAGCTCATGGCCCCAGCACTGGGGAAAATCAAGCCTCATTGTTTCTGACTGTGCAGACCAGTGGGGGTTGGGGAAGAGGCAGAAATGTCAGTCTCTCAGCAGAGTCTGCTTGTTTAAAGGGCCCCCACAGTCCTGGAATGTCCACAGATCCACCCACTCTGGGAACAACAGCCAGGGCAACGGCCAGAGAGGCACCAGTCCCATATGGAAGTGGGAGAGGTGCCTGGAAAGGGGGGTGAGTGCTGGGCAAGTGGCATTGTTCCCTCTCAGACCCATCCCCCCCACACAGTGCCACAACATGGTGAAATAGGTCGCCCTGTACTGACAAATATCTAAGGCTTCCCCCACTACAACATAACAGGAGTGACAACTCTACCTAAGACACAGAGGCATACAAACATAGGAGCCTGTCAAGATGAGGAGACAGAGAAGTATGGCCCAAAAGAGGGAATGGATCAAGGTTCCAGTGGAAGAATTAAGTGATGAGGAGATAGCCAACCTAACAGATGCAGAATTCCAAACACTGGTGATAAAGATGCTCACAGGCTTGACAGATATGCTTGAGTACGGCAAATGCATAAGAGAAGAAGTGAAGGCTATGCTAAGTGAAACAAAGGAAAATCCACACAAAACCAATGGGAAGGGAAGAAAATCAGGGTTCAAATCAATGATGTGGAACATAAGGAAGAAAAAAACAGTCAACTAGTACAGAATGAGGAAACAAGAATTGGAAAAAATTAGGAGAGGCTTGGGAACCTCTGGGACAACTCTAAATGTGCTAACATTTGAATCATAGGGGTGCCAGAAGGAAAAGAGGTAGAGCAAGAAATTGAAGACTTATGTGAAAAAATAATGGAAGAAAACTTCCCAAATTTTGAGAAGGAAATAGACATACAAGTCCAGGAAGCACAGAGAGTCCCAGATGAGCTGGACCCAGAGGGAACCACACCACAACACATCATGATTAAAATGCCAAAGGTGAAAGATAAAGAGAGAATCCTAAAAGCAGTAAGAGAGAAGCGGAGAGTTGCCTACAAATGGGTGTCTATAAGACTATCAGCTGACTTCTCAAAAGACACTTCACAGGCAAGAAGGGACTGGTAAGCAATATTCAATGTGATGAAAAGCAAGTATGTACAACCAAGATTACTCTATCCAGCAAAGCTATCATTTAGAATGGAAGGGCAAATGAAGTGCTTCCCAGACAAGGTAAAGCTAAAAGAGTTCATCATCATCAAGACATTATTATATGAAATGTCAAAGGGACTGACTTAAGAAAAACAAGATCAAAACTATGAACACTAAAATGACAACAAACTCACAACTATTAACAACTGAATCTAAAAAATAAAAACAAAATCCAACTAAGCAAACCAGAATAGGGATAGAATCATAGGTATGGGGATGATCTGGATGGTTATCAGCTGGGAGGGGGAAGGGAGAGAAATGGGGAAATGGTGCAGAGACTAAGAAGCATAATCGGTTGGTACAAAATAGACAGGGGGAAGTTAAGAATAATATAGGAAAGGATGAAGCCAAAGAATGTATATGCACAACCCATGGACATGAACTAAGGGTGGTGGGATTGCTGGAGGTAACAGGTGTACTGGGCAGAGGAGAGCAAAGGGGAAAAATATTGGGACTACTGTAACAACATAAAAAAAAAAAAAAAGATAAAACAGCCAACCAGATTGAGAAATGAACTAGATGTTGGAACTATCAGACAGGGACATTAAGACAACTATGATTAATATGTAAAGGATCTAGTGGAAAAAGTAGACCACATTCATGAACAGATGGGAAATTTTAGCAGACAGATGGGAACTAAAAAAGATTCAAGTAGAGATCTTTATAGATAAACATGCAGTACCAAAGATGAAGAGTTTTTTCAACAGATTTATCTTCAGGTTTGACACAGCTGATGAAATAGTAAACCTAAAGATGGATTAACAAATTTTCAGAATGAAATACAAGGGAAAAAAAATGTGAAGCATGCAGGAACTATAGAACAATATCAAACATAAATGGAGCAGAAAAAAACATTTGAGTATATAATGGCCAAGAATTTTACAAAATTAATGGAGAAGTTCAGAAACTCTCAAGCCAAATAAATAAAACCCAGATCCCCCGCTACACCGAAAGTGGAGGGAGATTATCCAAGCAGGAAGGGATGACTGGAACTCGCATCGCAATTCAGCATCTTGTCCCTTGACTTCTATACACCATTGAGGGTCCCTCCCTAGTTATTACTGGTGTCTTCTCACTGGCAATTTAAGACTCTTGACCCCAAGTGTAGATACAGGAATCTTCCCTTAGCGCCAGCCAGGAAAAGACTAAATGGGATTACCTAAGCCAGACACAGGACTGCATTTCTCAATTTGTGTTCAGTGTAAATGGGAAACATTACTCCTGTCGGATGTTCAGCTGGGGGGAAGAAGTTTCTTTGTCAGTTTCACCATACACAATAAAAGCTCTGGAAATAGGGAGGTAAAGAAATCTCTTCAATCTGTTGTTTCCCTCGGGTTCCTTTTTTTTTTTTTTTTTTTTTGTATTATATATTATGTCTTCACAGAATGAAAACTATAGAAAGGATAGAATTTTGTTTTTCTCATTCATCTCTTAGAACAGTGCCTGGCAATTGTTAATCTATTCAACAAAAAGTTTTGATAAATTTCATTAAGTGTACATTCTAGTGGGGGCATGTGGATAGCAAAATACAAACAAATGAGAATATTAGTAAGTAGTACCTAGTACAAAGGAAATAGAATGAGGCAAGAGAGAAATAAAGACAATGATATACCATTAGAAAATATTATTTATAAATTAGAGCTTGTTCTTTTCTCCCTTTTTCCTGGCCTACCCCAAAGAGTTCCACTCTTTTATAAGGCACCAGATCAAAGAGTAGGAAGTCAGACTAGGTACTCTTACCCACTTTAGAGACTTGCCTCTTCCCAAGTCAGATAAGACCCATGACTGGCTATAAGGGGTTTTTAAAGGACCATAACAAGATAGACATTCATGATCATAACTCATTCAGCAAATGTTTACTGAATATTTTCTGTGATCAGGCACTGCTAGGAATATAGCAGTGAACAAGACAGACTAAAGCCTTTGTCCTCATGGAGGACAGGGACCTTGATTTTGTTCTGTTAATATTTTGGGCACATTAAGCTCTGGTTCTAGAAGAGAGGAAGGCTTATCCTCCCCACCCCCTACCACCACCACCACCACCCTCCTTTTGTTTTATTGTCTTTCCAAAGGCTATCTACTTAGTTTTGTAGTTATAAAAAGGAGAATATTGTCTGGGCAGCTCAAATGTAGTTAATTTGACTTTTTATGGAATACTAACACTCCCTGTATGTATCCAGAGTTGAGGTCAGCGGAGAAGCTTTTCCTGAAAAATGAGAATGAAACTTCCATTGAAATTCAGTTGTAGTTTGCTTAAAAGATTTATTCGTAAGTCTTCTTCAAACCCCTAGATTTAGAAACCTCTGTAAAGTATTTCCAATATAATTTCATTGGGAATGATAGAAATGGTAAAGCACTTTCCCACTCACCTTTCCTTCTGGCAAGGCCTCTCTGACAAGGAATATTGCTTTATCACTTGTGCTGAATAATCACAGAAGGCACGTTACAGCCACACTAAAATTTTCACAGTCTGGAGATAAATTAGGCCACATATGTGTTTGCTCAGCTCCACCAACACAGATGCAATGCGTGCTTTGTGCTTTGTTAAGGCAATGATGTCATTTTAGCTATGTGAAAAATGACTTAAAATGTGGTTTGGTTTTAGTTGAGCTGTCAATTTTTATTTTGTCTAGCTTTTAAAAATGTATGTTTCATGCTTTAACATGCACCAACAGTTATTTCTAAGTGTTCCATTTATTACTAACATTTTTTGAAACTTTGGATAAAATGGAAATTAAGACATTTATTCCATAGCATTAATTTATGATCTTTGTGATCAATCTCTTATAATTTGAACATGAGCAAAAATGTGAGAATGATGAAAGGATTTTTAATATGATAGCTCCCCATAATTGGTGTCCAACTGGGGGGTGCTTTAACACCCTTTGTTTTTCTTTAGTCCAGCTGGATTTCAGTTCAGCAAACATTTGTTCAGTATTTTGTAAGGAGCAAAAGTGAAAGGTCTGCCCTTGCGTCAGGGGTTAGAAACCATACTGGGCATCTTCACACATCCTTTTGTACATGTGTACAGAACCAAGTCTTTGAGAGGAGGGGTAAGTCTGAGAATCTGTTAACTTGGGCAGGAGAGACTATTGGCTTAGGTTATTTCTAACAGATTTTAGCTTTTTCTCACTTATTGGAATGCTTTGATCACTTGAAAAAAGTCCTGCCACTATGAACTAAATAGCATGAAGTCAAATGGTCATCGTTCTGGAATTCTTCTCCTCTCCTCTTTAATTTTTATTTAGGAGCAATGATGGAAAAGATTCCAGAAATAGAGGGGTGTGGCTGTGAAGGTGGACTGCAATCATAAAGTTAGGTAGAGGAGAAACTGGTCAAGTGGTTCTATGTCCTCTCAAGAGAATTAGTCACTTTCTTTACCCCATGCTCTGCTAGACCCATGGTAATCATCCATGAAAAGAGGAAAGGACCTTTCTTTCCCACCCCAGCCCTATCCCCAGCAAAAAGTATTAGTACCAACACAGATCCATAGCAAAGTGGCTTTGGAGTTTGGTTTTCGTTTCTGAATGATAAATTGAGTGATTTCTCCACTTTACTCTTGTATGTGGAAAAGAAACTAAGGACATTTTTGTTTACTTACCTATTTATTCTGCAAACATTTGAGTCCTCTGTAAAAGAGATAGTTCTAGAAATGGGATCAGAAATAAGACATGGATCCTACCTTGCTACATAGTATAGAGTGATTACTAGGAGCCTGTCATGCAATTTGGGAAACATGGCATACAGATACACAGTGAGCAGAGAACATAACAGATAATAAAGTGCTAAGTAGTGCATGTGTAGTACATCAGTTAACAAGTAATTATAATACCTGAGTCAGATATTGCTGATATACCAGGATACAGATATTTTTTAAAGGTTTATAGTTTCTGTGTTTAGAGGGGAAAGAGCAAGTATTACAGGTAATTTAAACATAAACTGCAAATTTTTTTGTTGTTCGTAATGTCCTTTTAGCAAATTTTTTTTTCAATGTGATGTATTTCAACCAAAAAAATGGAAAAATAGATAAAGGCTATTTATTATGAGAAAAACTAGATGAAAATACTGCCAAAACTACTGCTTCTTCCCCAAAACCTAATCCAAAGCCTACTTGCTTTCTGCCTTGGGGAACTGTTGTTCCATGCCTAATTTGGCAATAAGTAGTTTCCTGACCTTTAGCAAATCACCTGATATTTTTAAACTGAAGTTTTTATCTTCTGTCCAAATCTCTTTTCTTCCTCCTTGCTCTCCAATCTTCTTCGCACTTCACATCCTGGTTGTCTCCAAGGACCCTTCCTGATTCCTAAACTCCCTTAGTATTTTGTTATACCTCTTTTCTATGATACTTACCACTTTTCTCTTTGTTTTGTTTGTTGTTTTGGTGACAGATTTGAAGTTGTACAGGGTAAAAATAAAGTTATTGAAAATGCCTGCCCTTCAACAAAATAAAATGTCTGTGCTTTAACAAAATCAAATGCCTATCCTTAAAGTGCTGTGTCATATCGTATTTCATTCATATATTCGCACCAATGGTGACAGACCTGGGTGAAAGGATTAATATTGGAAAATAGACAGTTTCTTAAATATAAAAGTTGTTTATCTTTACCCTTTAAAAATACTTAGTACAACATTCGTTGACAGTATATATTGTATATGTCCAATATAAAGCTTTTAAGGCTCGGGTTTACTTTTGTCTGAAATTGGGAAGTATGTTAGTTTTTTTAAATGTTTTAAAGGGTTCATGTCAAATTAGATTGCATGAAACACTAGAGACATATACTATGTCAGCCCTATCTAAAACAAACTACATGATATTTTTAATGTTTTTGGTTTTTATTCTACCCACAGTAAGTGATTTTTAGTGCAATAAAACAACCGGATTATCTGAAAAGCTCAGTTGCCTGAATTATGGGATATTTTTATTTAAAAAAACAAAAACGACAAATGAGGCTATTTTATTGCAAGCTAACAGCTGAGCTTTACTTATTTAAAAAGCACTTCATGTTATGGTTTGGGACTTATGAGCCTATGTACTGTATATGTGTGTGACTGAGTTTAGCAGACATTGTTCATTCCCAAAGGTTGAAACAAAAAGCATCCCCAGCTTTTGAGCAGTTATTTAAGACTTTCTTGTACAAGGAAGTTTTAAAACATCTTTCTGAAAACTGAAATAGACTGGCTGTCAAAGAAAGTATTCTGATTCTTTCCTCTATAATATACTAACCGATTCTTGACTTCAACATCAATTTTATGAAAAGCTGCTCATGTTTGATAAAAGTTGCTGCTACTGAGCACAAGAAGGCATGCTTTGCATTCTCAGACAGAAGGTACTTATTTAGCACTGTGGGGGGACAATTTTCTGGAATATATAAAAATATGTGCTCTAATCACGAGATAACTTTTATGTTCTATTCAGTGTAGGTGTTTTATCTGTAATAGTGGGAGAATAGTGTTAGAACTTTGTAATAGCTGTACCAAATAATGGCCAAAACCACTATTAGCACTTTCTTGAATGTAGAAACTTCTTTCGTGTGTTTCCAGCTTTATCTGGCATTCTTTTTAACAGTTATTTTCTAAATTGAATATGATTTTGGACAATATAAATGGTGACTCTGCAAAATCATCAATTACCTGAAAGCTTATGTTAACTAAATTGGAATCATTTCTTCATATATTTCCCATATTTTTTTTTTTGACAGCATCACTGGTGACTGCCATAATTGTAGGTCCAGTAGTCAGATCATCTTCCTTGACCTTTTTGCAGCTTTGGACACCCTAATCTTTCCCTTCCTCCTTAGGCTTCTTGGTCCTGTTTACTGACAACCAGCTCATTCTACTTTGCTTGTTTCTCCTTCTTTCCCAACTTCTAAATATTGGTGTGCCCTGGGGCTTAGTACCTGAATCTGTTCTCCATCTATACTAACTCCCTCAAAGATCTGATCTCTTTCATAGCTTTAAAATCTTCATTTTGATATCTGATAGGTAATTTAAACTTCATATGTCCAAAACCAAATTCCTTATCCCACCCCTATCCCAGTTAGTCATGCCCAGTTAGTCTATCATCAGATCCTATTAGGTTCTACCTTTGAAGTATATCTAGTATAAAACTATTTCTTACCACCTCCACCAGTAACAAACCACCATTATATCTCTCCTAAGTTACTGCTCTTGAAGAAGCCTCTAAAGGACTTTTACTTAAGGAATTTTAGCCAACTGATTACTGTGGTTTTCTTTTAAACTTTCTTTAAGCAAGCGTTTATTACAGGCTTCCTTTTTGCTGCCTTCTATGCTATTTACATAATAAATCCTGTCACTTCTCTGCCCAGATCATCTCCTCATCATATCTCAGTCAGAATAAAAGGTCAGAGTCTTCAACGGGGAGGGATATGATTGCGGGAGAGGGGGTGGGTTGGGTGGGGGAGAGAAATTGGGAGAAAAGGGGACAACTGTAATTGAAAAACCAAAAATAAAAAAAATAATAATACAAAAAAAAAAAAAAAAAGGTCAGAGTCTTTGCATGGCTCTGGCCACTTCACTGGCTGCTATATCCCCAGGGCCTTAATCATTGTAGGCAATCAATATGTCAGTGACTGAGCAAATTATTGGCAAATATGGAATATGCTTTGGGATTTAAAAATAAAAGTTAAACTTCAAATAGTTTAGCCATTTCAATAGAGAAAAACTATATACTGAATTTTAAAATTCCCTTAATATTCAACTTCCTATTTAGCATTTACTAAAAAACTATTTCTTTTATTTCCCAAATGATTTAATTTGAAATCAATTTATCAAACCAAAATGTATTCAGAAATTTATTTCAAAGATATAGTTGAGTTTTTTTGAGAGATTTTAACCAACTTGTTTGTTTATTTGTTTTTTAATGTCTTAAAGCAAGTATTCATTAGGTGGCCCTTTCTTACTCTTCAATGTATTATGTAGGTATGTTATTAAAATAGTAATTTAAGGTTCCTGTCAAAGCTAAGTCTTCTCTATTTGTTATGAATCAATTAATTGAATCAATCTATTTATGTGTCCACCTGTGCATTGACATTTTGGCCTTAGTGAACTGGACATAGTAGTAGATGACTTAAGACACTGCCTTGAGTATACTGCCTTTAGTTTCTAAGTCATTGATCAAATATGATATTTCTTAATTTTTTAATTAGAAGTTATCAGATGATATATTTTTAGCAGATCCAGAAATTGTAGATAGAACCACCCTTCTGTTTCCTTCAGTGTACCATTATATAATTATTACCTGAACCAAACTACTCAGACTACTGGAGTGCCTAGTCAGCCTGTTGGTGACTTGGTTCTTTATTGAATGAATAAACAAAAAAACATATAACCATGTCACATTGTAATCACTACACATATAAAATTCCTTGAGTAGCATAAATATGCTTGGAAATCTCATTTGATTCAAGAAGATGACTCAAACTAATTTTACTTAGTTGATAATTAACATACACAGTATCGCCCTGACCAGTGTGGCTCAGTTGGTTTGACCATTATCCCTAAACTGAAAGGTTACATGCTCAATTCCTGGTCAGGGCACTTACCTAGGTTGCAGGTTCAGTCCCCATTTGGGGTGCATATGAGAGACAACCAACTGATGTTTCTCACATTCATGTTTCTCTCCCTCTCTCCCTCCCTCTCTTCCCTTCTCTCTAAAATTGATAAGCAAGTTCTTGAGTGAGGATTTTTAAAAAGATTTAAGATACACAGTTATTTAAAGTCCACACACGTGACTAAATTGAAGTTCTCAGAGACGATACTCATAAGATCGTGTTCTCTCCTTTCTTGTAATATCTTGTCAAGTGCTTTTTATTAAGTGAATTCCTAATAGATATTGTTGAGAAACTTCTATGTCAAGGCTATTAAAAATTTATGTAGTTTACTCCCTTCTTTAGAAATAATATCTCCATGTAGGGATCTTCCTGTTTGTGTAACTTTATTAATGTCCTCTGTCCTTGACTCTCTCCTTCCATATTGCTATTCAGTCTTTGCTTATTTAATGTTTATGTTTTCTGTGCTCTTTAAATATTGTCACCACTGATATAAGATTGTTGTTCTCATTATATCACATATATCGCTTATTCCAATCAGCATTTTGATGATAATGCAAATGTTTTCCTTTGTATATTTCTTGCTTTTAAGGCCTTGCTTACTCTATTTATCCAGCCATTCATTCGTATAACCTATAAGCCCTTATCCTAGCTTAGTTCATTTTGATCCTGGTATTAACATGATCACTAACTAGGCTCTGTTGCATAATAACAAGTCAGAATTTGGATTGTATAATATCAGCTACATAATGCATCATTTAATCATTGATATTAATTTGGAAGTGGAAATAATAGTACATATTGCATATAACCACATCATGTTATAATTTCTATGTAGAGTTTTCTTTGGTAATTTGAATGTGATTTTATTTAGCTAATGACTATTGAAATGTAACAGCACTTTCTCATGCTTTATTCCATCAATTAGAAATACTTTAGGCTAGAGTTCCTTAAAATGTGCTTTTACTGTTGAGATGTTTGAGATAGTCATGAATATCTAATGACAAATTTTTATTGCTGAATACAAGGTATAATTTTGATGTTGATAGTGGTTTTTCTTAGCTTCATTTCAGTAGTCTTCTGGTTTTTTTTTTTTTTCTTCTAAATTACTTCTGGACTAATTTATTCTCTAAAACTTGCTAGGGCTGCCTTTATACAGGTAATATAGAGTTCTAATCTGACATATCATCATAACCAGGTAGGATAAAACAGATGCTAGAACTTGAATGCTAGGTTAATGAGTTGGGCTTACTCTTCAGACAGTGTACATGCCATGACCATTGATAATATACATCAGGAAGATTAACTTGATAAAATGAGAAGTGAGTAGCATATATTGAAGAATAGAAAGCAAGGAAGTAGAGAGTCCAGTTAGGAGTTCATTGCAAACAATAGTAGAGGTTATGAGGATCTAGACTTAAGAGATTTCATTTTTTAGTTAGAATAACCTGTAAATATAAGATGTGATTATATGTGGGAACAAAGAGAGTAAAGTCAAAAGTAACTCTAGGGCCTTCATACATTGATGGTGGTAATTTTACATGGTACAGACACTGTGGAAATAGTTTGGCAGTTCCTCAATAACTTAAACATAGAAATACCATATGATCCAGCATTTTCACTGCTAGATATATACAAAAAAGAAAAAAAAAAGATGTTTAAACAAAAATATATACATGAATGTTTATGGCAGCACTATTCACAATAGACAATAGCCATAAGATGGAAACATTTGAAATGCCCATCAACTGGCAAATGGATAAACAAATGTGCTATATTGATACAATGGAATATTATTCATCAATAAAAAGGAATAAAATACTGATATAGTGCTGCAGTATAGATGAACCTTGAAACACGATAGGCCACATATTATATGATATAAAATATCTGGAGTAGACAAATCCATAGAGAAATAATGAAGTCTGAATTTGCCAGGTATTGGATACAGTGGGCAACAGGGAATGACTGTATAATACAGGTTTTCCTTTGGAGATTATGAAAATACTTGGAAACTATATAGTGTTGATAGTTTCATAACATTGTGAATATTGCTAATTGCCACAAAATTATTCATTTTAAAATGATAAGTTTTATTTTATGGGTATCTTACCATAATATCCAAAATAACTATTAAATTGATCGAGGTTATAAAAAAAAGTAACCCTTTCAGCTGGCACCACCATCTCCCAGTAATTTGCCAAAAGAACTAACACAAAGGGAAAGAAGAGAGGTACTCTCTATATGCTCTATATGCTCTCTAGGTCTTTTAGAAAACATGGAGTTGTTGTTCCTTTTGCCACTTATGTGCCAATCTACAAGAAAGGTGATATTGTAGACATCAAGGGAATGGGCAACATTCAAAAAGGAATGCCCCACAATTGTTACCATGGCAAAACTGGAGGAGTCTACAGTGTCACCCAGCATGCAGTGGGCATTGCTGTGAAAAAACAAGAACAAGTTTCTTGCCAAGAGAATTAATGTACGTATTGAGCATATTAAGCACTATAAGAGCCAAGATAGCTTCCTGAAACAAGTGAAGGAAAATGATCAGTAAAAGAAGGATGCGAAAGAGAAAGGTACCTGGTTTCAGCTGAGACTCTGGCCTGCTCTACCTGGAGAAGCACACTTTGTGAGAACCATTGGAAAGGAGCCTGAAGTCTCCCCGTGGGGGCATTTGTCCACATCTCCACCATGCAGTTGGTGCTGCTGGCCAGCCCAGTGCACTGCCTGAGAGCACACTGGCAGCGGCAGGATATGGCTATGGACCTGCCTTGCACTTTTGAGGATGCAGCACAGGGCTAACCCCCCATCCCCAACTCACACACCCTCTGCCAGCTTCTAGAGCAGGTACTTTATTTGTGGGAAAGAGATGCTCTGTACTGTGGGCCTGAGTATTCCAGATACTGAAATGTTTAGAAGACATTATTTTGAATAATAGGAATACCTGTAGAGTTTGCAGATATCAACTGTGGCCCCAATGAGCACATTAATAACATCCAAACAGACAGCAAAGGAATTGAAAGAGACTGAAGATACACCAAGGGGATCATCCTTCCAGGATTTTGAGAACCCAGAGTATGAGGCTCAGCAATCTTGAGAAAGAAAGGCAAAGTAGGAGGGATCACAATAGCTGACATTAAACTATATTACAAGGCCATTGTAATCAAAACAGTATGGTACTGGCCTAAAAACAGACACACAGATCAGTGGAACAGAATAGGGAGCCCAGAAATAAAGCCAGGTCTCTATGGTCAATTAATATTTGACAAAGGGAGTAGAAGCACAAAGTGGAATAAAAATAGCCTCTTCAACAAATGGTGTTGGGGAAACGAGACAGGGAAGTGCAAAAAATGAAACTAAACCACCAACTTACACCATACACCAGAATAAACTTAAAATGGATAAAAGAGGTAAACATAAGCTGTAATACCATAAAACTACTAGAGGAAAACACAGGCAGTAAAATTTCAGATATCCCAGGCAGCAATATTTTTGCCAATAAATCCTCTAGGACAAGGGAAATAAAGGAAAGAATAAATAAGTGGGATTACATCAAATTAAAAAGCTTCTGCTGGGCTAAAGAAAACATCAACAAAATGAAAAGGGAACCAACAGTATGGAAAAACATATTTGCCAATGATACCTCGGAAAAGGGTTTGACCTAAAGAATATGTAAAGAACTCATATGAATCAACACCAGGAAGAAAGTCCAATTAAAAAATGGACAAAGGACTTGAATAGACGCTTCTCCAAGGAGGACATACAGATGGCCCATAGGTATATGAAAGAATGCTCAACATCACTAGCCATCAGAGAGATGCAAATTAAAACCATGATGAGCTACCACCTCACACTAGTCAGAATGACCATCATTAGCAAGTCAACAAACAAGTGCTGGTGAGGATATATTGGTGGGAATGCAGACTGGTGCAACCACTGTGGAAAACAGGATGGAATTTATTCAAAGAACTAAAAATGGAACTGCCTTTTGACCCAGTGATTTCCACTGCTGGGATTTTACCTGAAGAATCATGAAATACCAATTCAAAAGAACCTGTGCATTCCTATGTTCATAGCAGCATTATTTTCAATAGCCAAATGCTGGAAACAACTTAAGTGCCCATCAGTAAATGAGTGGGTCAAAAAACTGTGGTACATTCTCATAATGGAATACTACATAGCAGAGAGAAAGAAGGAACTCCTACCTGTCACAACAGCATGGATAGAACTGGAGAGTATTGTGCTAAGTGAAATAAGCCAGGTCACAAAAGACAAATACCATATGATCTCACCCATAAGGGGAATCTAATGAACAAAACAAACAAGCAAAATAGAACCAGAGCCATGGAAACAGAGAACAGACATACAGTGACCAGAGGGGAGGGAGATAAGAGGAGAAAGAAGGGGAAGGATCTAGTCAAAGAACATCTATAAGTGACCCATGGACACAGACAACAGCATGGGGATTGACTTTGGGAGTGGGCGGTTGGGCATGGCAGGGTAGAGCAATGGGGTAAAATTGGGACAACTGTAAAATAACAATAAAAAAGGGCAAGAAGGAATACCTAAGGCTCCATCCCTTACAACATCACAGGTGTGACAGCTCTACCTAAGACACAGAGGCAAACAAACACAGGAGCCTGTCAAGATGAGACAGAGAAGTATGGCTTAACAGAGGGAACAGATCAAGGTTCTAGTGAGAGAATTAAGTGACAAGGAGATAGCCAGCCTCACAGACCAGGAGATAGCCAGCCTAACAGACAGAGAGTTCAAAACACTGCTGATAAAGATGCTCACAGTCTTGACAGATATGCTTAAGTAGGGCAAACACATAAGGGAAGAAATGAAGGCTGTGGTAAATGAAATTAAGGAAAACCCATACAAAACCAATGGTGAAGGAAAGGAAAACAGGGTTCAAATCAATGATTTGGAACATAAGGAAGAAGAAAAAAAACAGTCAACCAGTACAGAATGAAGAAACAAGAATTGAAAAAAAATGAGGAGAGGCTTAGGAACATCTGGGACAACTTTAAACATGCCAACATCTGAATCATAGGGATGCCAGAAGGAAAAGAGGAAGAGCAAGAAATTGAAAGCTTATGTGAAAAAATAATGAAGGAAAACTTCCCAAATTTGGTGAAGGAAATAGACATACCAGTCCAGAAAACACAGGGAGTCCCAAACAAGCTAGACCCAAAGAGGACCACACCAAGACACATCATCATTAAAATGCCAAAGGTGAAAGATAAAGAGAGAATCTTACAAGCAGCAAGAGAAAAGCAGAGCATTACCTACAAAGGGGTGCCTATAAAACTATCAGCTGATTTCTCAAAAGAAACCTTGCAAACAAGGAGGGACTGGAAAGAAGAATTCAAAGTGCTGAATAGGAAGGACGTACAACCAAGATTACTCTGTCCAGCAAAGCTATCATTTAGAATGGAAGGGCAGATAAAGTGCTTCCCAGACAAGGTGAAGCTTAAAGGAGTTCATTATTTCCAAGCCATTATTATATGAAATGTTAATGGGACTTATTTAAGAAAAAGAAGATCAACACTATGAATAGTAAAATGACAACAAACTCACAATTATCAACAACTGAATCTAAAAAATAAAACCAAAATTCAACTAAGCAAACCAGAACAGGAACAGAGTCATAGGTATGGGGATGATTTGGATGGTTATCAGCTGGGAGGGGGGAGGGGGAAAAATGGGGAAATGGTGCAGGGATTAAGAAGCATAATTGGTTGGTACAAAATAGACAAGGGGAAGTTAAGAATAATATAGGAAACGGTGAAGCCAAATAACTTATATGAACGACCCATGGACATGAAATGAACTAAGGGGGGTCGGATTGCGGGAAGGAAGGGAAGTACTGAGTGGAGGGGAGCAAAGGGAAAAAAAATTGGGACTACTGTAACAACATAGTCAATAAAATATACTATTAAAAAAGAAGAACACACATATAGATCAATGGAACAGAATAGAAAGCCCAAAAATAAACCCAAGTATATAGTCAACTAATATCTGACAAAGGGAGAAGGAACATCAAATGGAATGAAAAGAGCTTCTTCAACAAATTGGGCTGGGAGAACTAGACAGGGACATGAAACTAGAGCACCAGCTTATACCCTGCATCAAAATAAATTGAAGGTGGATCAAAGACTTAAATGTAAGCCATGACACTATAAAAGTCCTAGAGGAAAACATAGGCAGGAAAATTTCAGATATCCCACATAGCAATATTTTTGCCGATATCTCCTAAAGCAGCAGAAATAAAGGAAATAATAAATAAATGGGACTACATCAAACTAAAGAGTTCCTGCTCAGCAAAAGAAAACATCAACAAGATGTAAAGGGAGAATGTATTTGCCAATGATACCTCAGACAAGGGATTGATCTCCAAAATATTAAAGAACTTATAAAACTCAACATCAAGAAGACAGACAACCCAATTAAAAAATGGGCAAAGAGCCTGAACAAACACTTCTCCAAGGAGGACATACAGAGGGTCCATGGGCATATGGAAGAATGCTCAACATCACTAGGCATCAGAAAGATGCAAATTAAAACCACAATGAGATAGCGCTTCACATTGGTCAGAATGGCCATCCTCAGCAAATCAACAAACAAGTGCTGGCGAGGATGCGGAGAAAAGGGGACCCTAGTGCGCTGCTGGTGGGAATGCAGACTGGTGCAGCCACTATGGGAAACAGTATGGAATTTCCTCAAAAAACTAAAAATGGGACTGCCTTTTGATCCAGCATTTCCATTGCTAGGATTATACCTGAAGAATCTTGAAACACTAATTCAAAAAAACCTATGCACCTCTATGTTCATAGCAGTGCTATGTATAATAGCCAAGTGCTGGAAACAGCCTAAGTGCCCATCTGTAGATGAGTGAATCAAAAAAACTGTGGTACACTTACACAATGGAATACTATGAAGCATAAAGAAAGAATGAACTCCTACCATATGTGACATGGAGGGAACTGGAGAGAATTATGCTTAGTGAAGTAAGCCACACAATGAAAAACAAATACCATATGATATCACCTAATACAGGAAACTAATGAACAACACAAACAAATGAGCAAAATTGAACCAGAGGCAGGTAAACAAGGAGCAGACTAACAGTGACAAGGGGGGAGGGGGCAGGGAGAAAAGGGGGGTAAGTAGGGGAAGGGTCTAGTCAAGGAGCTAGTATAAATGACCCATGTATGGACAACGGGGTGGGACTGATTGTGGGAGAAGGAGTGGGCTGGGTGAAGGGGGAGCAATGGGGGGAAAAGTGGGAGAACTATAATAGAAAAACAATAAATAAGTTACATATGGGCAAAAAAATAAAAATTAAAGAGAGAGAGCGAGAGAAAGGAGCCTACTGTAACCTGTTCTGTATGAATTCATGGCATGAGAAGTATAAAAAATAAAGACCTCACTACTGGTTTGTTGTTGTTGTTTTAAGTAATACTAGGGCAAGAATCACAGACTTAATGCTTTCAGGTCACAGAGTGAAGTGGCGAGAAAGGGAATGTCATGAATCAGGGATTCATTTGAAACCAAAACCTCTCTGTGAATCAAATTAAATATGACTGTGTGCTGTGGTTTTCAACCTCTGCTACAAATTGAACTGAGCAACAATGACAGGTGATGTCAAGTAGATAGTTGACAATATAACTAGACACAAAGTTCCACAAGAGGAGAGGATAAATCTTAATTTGTTTACCCCATATTGCCACTATGGAACACAATGCCTAGCCAACACACACGTTAGATGAAAAATAAATAAGTAAATTTAAAAAGGTTTGGGCAGTAAGTCTATATTCTTTTCCTTAAGTCAATTCCATCTTCATCTCATTCTCCACAAGTAATCAATTTGCAAATTTTATCTATATTTTTAATATCTCTTAAGTAGTTTTTCTACCTTCTGTCTTTTTCTAACTCTGACCCAGTTCCATGACATTTCCTGCCTAAGATTACTGCAATAAGTTCCTAAAGGTTTTTCTTCCTCTAAGCTTGCCCTTCTTTATTTTCTTCAATATATTACAAAACACAATGTCCTGCTTACTCTTAGTGCTTTCAGATAAAATCTAAATGTGATAGGACAGCATCCATCTGCTGTTTCTGTTCCCCAGGCCCTTGACTCTCCAGCCTTTCTGAACCTCCCCTAGTAACTGAAGCACACCATGCATGTTTGCCTTGCTATTCTTTCCACTTAAACTACTCTCAGCCTTCATTGACCTGTCTATCCTTTAAGACTGGTTCCTTCAAGAAACTTTCTTAACCAATCCAGTATTGCATAGGGACCCCTATTTATGCTTCTCTCTGTGCCCCCAGTACTCTCCATTTCTTTTATCACAGTGGTTTCATGGGTTTATCATTGTGTTTGTTTCTAATTCCCTTATCACACTGCTGACTCCTTGAAGCTAGGGACCACACCTATCTCCAGTGCCTGTGCGTGGCAGACACCCAGCTAAGGCAACCTTTATCACTGTTAAAAAATAATTAATTACATGGTGATCATATACTCAATATATGTTGAGTAAGATTATTTAAGAACTTCAAGGTAGGGTATAAATGCTAGATAACATATAAGAGATATCAATCAAGTATTCAACTGAGAGAAAATGTTCATGGAAGAGATGGCATTTGAAATGAGCAGTTGACCATGGGCTAGGCTTCCAGAGGTTATCAAAGTCCTATTTAGTACTTGTCATCATAATCACTAATTGATTACCATGTATAAACATAAGCATTCCAAGAAGTATTCTGTTGTAAATTTTAGTTTATTCTCTTTTGCGATCTCAGATGAAGAAATCCCACCTGTAAAACTGTACCTAAAAGTGGATTTGCTTTTACAATGAACCTTAGTAATAACTATTAAGAGATATTACTGTACCCAAGTTTTATGATAACTATTACCTAGTTTTAATAAAAAATGATTAATGTCCTAAAATGCCTTTTTGTGTTTCAGAAATAACTTCACAGAGCTATTTGAAAATGTAATGGTAAGACATAAGAAGCAGATAACAGTTTAATTCTTAGATTCTGCTTTTATTTGTCAGATCATTTTAGAGCTCTGTTAATTAAACCTTGTAAATCCTAATCAGGCTATATTAAGAGGCTAAATAGAAGGTTATAATCTTACCCTTTTCCCCATTTCCATACTCTGAGACACTAAAATAAACATATCTACATTGCACTCAGAATAAAAATAAACGCTCCAGAGTCACATAATTGAGAAATACATTTTTAAGTAGGAAACACTGATTAAGACTGTAGTTTTAAAAAGCACAAAGGTTATTTGTATTTTTGTTTTCTTCTGCAAAAGAATTTTTTATTTTAAATTATGTGAGTGCTGAGATATTTATTTTACTCAAGTAAATTATACTGCATGAATGTTGGGTGCTGGGGGGTTAACCAATGCTTAGGTTGCTAAAGTCATGAGACATCTCATAATTATATGTAGATCTTTAAAATGTACGTTGATAACACCATATTGAAAAAGAAAAATATTTTAAACTTGTGGTGGATTCTTCCCCCACACAACAATCAAATCTACTTATTTGGAGGTATTATTGTGAAGTGGAAAATGAGTTAGTACCTATGAAAAATCTTTGGAATTGCTTTAAAATGTAAACTGTTTTTTAAAAATAATTTCATTAACCTTTGGTCTATTCTAACGCCAAGCAAAAAAAAGAAAAGAAAAAAGAAAAAAAGAAAGAAAGAAATGTAATTCAATACTTGCTTCAGATTCACCATTACTTATAAGCATTTAAATGTTTTGGAGGTATTGCATAAACCCAGGGTCAGCAAACTGTGGCCCAGACAGGCTGCCAGTTTTTGTAAATAAAGTTTTACTGGATCACAGCCACACCTACACATTTAAGTATTGTCAGTGACTGGTTCTGTGTTACAACATCAGTTTAAGTTGACGGCAGAGACCATATGACCCACAAAGCCTAAAATATTTACTATCAGTTTCTTTGAGTAATAATTTGAGGTCACCTATTTAAGCTGTACTGCTATTGAATACTTTGTCATTATAATCAAAAAGCAGTTATTTATTGAATACCTAAAATCAAAATGCAGATTTTCCCCTTGCAAAAATCTCCTGTCAGACAATTAAGAAATTAAAGCTATGTAAAATGTTATGTTGGCCATTCCATCATCTGTTAATTGTTTGCTAGCCTTGTGAACTTCCATTCTTATTTTCTATAAATTTGAAATCACTACATAATAAAACATGCCATTATGCCTCCTCCTGCTTCCCCAGCCCAAAATGATTTGAATTTTTTTCTCTGTGATGGTGAATATGGGTCTTTTCTTTCTGTGCAACTCCAACCTATAATATCAAACATAGAAACTCCCTTTTCTTTTCTTTTAAAGGACTGTGATTGACTTACTTGACTTGTTATTCACTTATAAATAGTGTGTGCTTAACTAGTAATTAGTGTGCATAATAGAATTTACATATTAGGAGAGGAAGCTATAGCTCCAAAACCACAGGAAATGATGAAACAACTCTCAGAAGTTCACCTTATCTGAAGTAGAAATATATGCTACTTATACTTACTTTAAAGCACAGTTGTAAAATTTTAGAATGTTGCAGCCAGAATGTGTTATGGAGTCATAAGTGGTTCTCAAACTTCATGTGTATTAGAATCATCTAAATGGCTTGTTGAAATACAGAATGCTGGCCCAACCCTCCAGAGTTTCTGATTCAGGAAGTGTGAGGTAGGCCTGAGAATTTACTTTTTTAAAAAGTTACCAGTTGATGCTGATGCTGCTTGCAAGAGACCACACTTTACAATCACCTATAACAGAGGAAGGGATGCCTCATCATTAAGGCATTGCTTCAGAGTGTTATCAGGATAGTGTATGGTTTTCAGCCTTTTAGTATATACCCAGGGGAGCTTAGACACTGTGACCCACACTGTTGGTGACAAAACAAAAATGGCACCAGTGGAGTCAGACCGGACCTTGGTTCAGCATTCTTGGTTTTGAGTTCTGGCTGAGAAAGAATTGAAAGCCAAGATTCAAACTATAAGTGAATGTTCATTTAGAAATTCACAGAGGTAGAATTGAGCTGTAGAAGGAATGCCCTCAGGAAACAAGTTACAGAGGCAAAAGAAGGGCCCTTGGAGCTTAGGGGAGAGGAAGGTAAAGGTAATGCACATGGTGGGAGGAGCAGGGGAAAGGGAAGCAAAAGGCACAGAGCTGCACTGGGTCATCCATCCTAAGGGCTTTTAAGGGTGGGGATTTGGGGGAAGGGGGTAGGCTCTCAATAAGATATGCATCAGCTTTGCCTTGCCATCACTTGTCTGGTTTTGCTGCTTTTCTGGTCCTGGAGCTGAAAAAAAACTCAGGCCTAGATGTATTTGATGAGGGTCAGAACCTCATTGTCCTGGGGGCTTAATGCTTAAGGGCTATTCTCTGGCCCCCTGCATGACAGAGGTCAAGGGGGTCTAAACCACATGACCAGTGATATGCTGGGGGAAGACAAGTCACCCTGGGGTGAGGTCCTTGTTTTCCCAGTTTTGCCTGTTGCTAAGCACCCAGGGCTTTCCACCTGGTGACCTTCTGTACCTGGTCTGTTATCCTTGCCCTGCTCATATCTAACTGCCTACCACAATACTATTCAAGCTCAAGAAACATAAAGAAGCCAACCTGCATTTATTGTGGCCGCCATGTGAACCAGATACTGCGGATGACCAGGGATGGCTTCTCACACCCTGTACCTTGATGGTGACCGTTACAAATTTTATGATTCCATTTACATGAAATTCCAGAAGAGGAACTAATCTTCAGTGGGGAAAAATCAGAATAGTGGTTACCTTTAGGGTGATAGGGTAGGAGTTGACTTTTGTAAGGAATTTTAGGGAATTTCGGGATGATAAGGACAAGGATATGACCATTGGACAAGGTTGCATGAGAAAGGAAGTCCCTCACAGCATGAGACTATCTGTAGAGGCCTTTGGCCAAAGGGCTACCATCTAAAGGGAAGGAGGACAAGTGATAGAGATTGAAGAGGGTGTCTCTGGAGGTTATGTGTCTAGTTCAGTAGCAAGGTTGGGAATCACTGGGTCAGAGAACTCCAAAGGGTGGTAGTGATGTGGGGTCTTACAACCACAAGGCTTTATCTTATCAATGGATACCAAATGTTGGGAACAGTTTTGTGGAGTATGCAGAGTAGCCAAACTATAAATAGCTAAAGATCTGCTTGTTTGGGCTATTTTTAAAACAATGTGGTATATAAAAATTTGAGTTTGGTTACAGCAGATGTTTTTGTTAATGAATCTCAGTCTGCAGTGAAGAAAGAAACAATCCAGGGACCGGTACATAGAGGCTATCTTCAGCTGATTTATTTAACTGAGAAGGGAGAAAAGAAAATTGGCTGGAGTGATGATAATGTTCTACATCTTGATAAGGGTTTAGATTATACAGGAGACACATTTATAAAAACTCCTAAGATTTGTGCATTTCATTGCGCAAACATTTTTCAGGGTTCCATGTGAATTTTATTTTATTTATATTTTTATTGAATTTATTTGGGGTGACATGTGATAATAAGATAATATAGGATTTTTAAGAATTATAAATATCAAACTCTAGTTAATAATGTTTATGCAGAAGTATTTCAAGGGAAACGTACCACTGTATGCAGTCTATAATGAAATGCCAAAAATAAAATGGATTAATAAGTAGACAGAAGGATATTAAAGCAAGTATAGTAAAGTTTTAATGGTAGACTGTAGGTTGGGGTACAGTACACATACTGTGTTTATTATAAAAATTTCAATTTTGATTTATGTTTAAAAATTTTTCATAATAAAATGGTAAGGACTACTGTGTGGAAGACTGGGAGACCAGTTAGGAAACTATACCATTGCATTAAAAAATTATAAAATTTTATATTTCTCAACAAAACTATAAGCTATAATTTTATGGGCACCCAGTCCTATAGATGATCACTTGACTAAGGACCTGTGGTGTTTGATCTATTACAGGGAGAGTCCTTCTGCTAGCATGGACACGTGTGCATTTCTGTCATCATCTGTGTGCTCCAATAGGACTCTGCTAATTGATGGCCGAGTAGAACTCAAAAGAGGCCTGCAAAGGCAGGAGCGGCATCTTTTCCTGTTCAATGATCTTTTTGTTGTGGCCAAAAGCAAGTAAGTGTACTCTACATTCTCTTACAGTTATCACTGTAAAATTGTACTTCCACTGACTAAATGACCTTTCTATTCAGTGCTCACTGTAAGAATGTCCGGTCTCTATTACCATAGCTAATATCTGAAGTGAGTATTATGCTTGTTTTGTTTTTGCAAAAAAAGTTTCAATTGTTTATTCATTCAACAAGTGTTCATTTAAGTCCCACTCTGTGCCACACTCTACATAAAAGCAGGAGATATAGTAAAGAATGTGATGGGTGTGGTCCCTGCTTTTTGGTGCTTTCATTCTAATCATTTTTTTGGGGGGGGGTGTATTAATTCCAGATTGTGATAATGCTATGAAGAAAATAAGGTGCTAGAAGAAGTAGAAATGGTATATATGCTAGGTAGATGTAGTCAGAGGGAAAGAAATTACTGAAGGATGAGAAGCAACCAGCCATTCACGTATTAAGGGGATGAGCATTCTAGGCAGAGGGAATACCAGGGAAGGCTTGGCCCTTTGGAGGAGTAATCAGAAGGCCTGCCTGTGTATTTAACTGGAGCATAATGAGCAGCAGAGGAATATGAGTTGAGATGGAAGAAACAGACAAAGATTAGGTTATCAGGACCTTTGTAAGCTGTACTAATTATCTATTGTCATATAACAAATTACCCCTGAAATATAACAGTACATAACTACAAACATCTCATATAGTTTCTCTGTCAGGGTTAGCTGTGGTTCTGGCTCAGGGGCCCTCATGAAGTTGCAGTCTAGCTGTTGACTAGGGTTATAGCCATCGCAGAGTTTGACTGGAGCAATAGTGCACTCCCTGGCTCACTCATGCCAATACTGGCAGGCCTCAGGTCCTCACAGGCTGTTGGTTTGAAGCTGTAGTTCCTTTCCATGTGAGTCTCCCATAGGGCTGCTTAAAACATGGTAGGTATTGCTTCCTTGGAGAGGAAGATCCAAGAGAGTGAGGAAGAGAATAGGCAAATGACAGAACACCCAAAATAGAAATAGCAGTCTTTTATAAGCTAATTTTGGAAGTGGATACCATCATTTTTGACATATGCTATTGGCCACACAGACCATCCTTGGTAGAGTGTGGAAGGGAACTAGTTACTCAAGGGTGTGAATATCAGGAAAAGAGATCATCGGGGGCCATCTCAGAGGCTAGGTATCACACAGGATATGATACGGAGTTTGTATTTTATTCCAGATGGTTTTAATGAGGGTAATAGTAGAATGTAGTTCATATTTCTAAAATACTGTTCTGGCTGTGATAGCTAATGCATAGATTAGAGGACAGGCACAAGTGGAAGCAAAGAGCCTGGATAGGAGGTTATTATAGTAGTCCTGATAAGAGGTAATGAGGTCTTTATCAGGGGAAATGGCAATTCAGTGACAAATACAGGCATATTTGGAACACACTTTAGAGGATACCAAAAGACTTCACTTCCACTCGATACTAAATGCCAGTGCAATTAACACCCAGCCAAAACATGCTGGTTGTCAGTTGTTCCATTGCCTATTCTCATTATTTATAAAAAAATCATAAAAGATAACAGTATTTTAACAGATATAATCTCATCAAAGGGATTTTTAGTTTAACTAGACAATGGAATATATTTTTTTGTGCTATCCACACTCACAAACCTAAATTATGCCATGTTATAAATAAGACATGGGCATGACCAAATACTAATTTTGCAAAACACTATATTTAATCTGAGTGATATTAATAATAATAGAGACCTCACATTTATTGGGATCTTATTATATGTTAGGTATTTCTCTAGAGACTTTAACACATAACTATTCCATCAGATCAATATTCTTTTTCTCATTTTAAAGAAGAAATTGATAGAGATATTAACTGACTTCTGCAAGATCACAAAGTTAGTAATTAGTTGAGCCTACATTTAAACCTAGGTCTATCTTATTTCAAAATCCATGCTTTTCAACAATATGTGGCCTGCTGTCTCTATTACCTCCTTTCTTATGGATTTCTTAGAAGATTTCTCAACCATTTAGTTTTTTTAACCATTAAATCAGTTTTCCTTTTTTTGATAAATAAAAGGATCTAATAAATACTCATCTAAGAAAAACTGATATAGAATGCTTAGTAAACTGTTGATATTTTTTAAGAGGCAAAGATAAAGATAAGAAAACTATTTCATAATGTGTTGGGTTTTCTTCTTTAGGAAAAATGTCCTTTTGTGGGGTGATACCTAACATGAGATCTACCCTCTTAACAAAATTTTAAGTGTACAATACAGTATTATTAACTAATAGGTACAATATTGTACAACAGATCTCTAGAATTTATCTTGCATACCTGAAACTTAATGTTCATTAATAAGCAACTCCCCACTTTCTCTCTCCCCCCAGCCCTTAGCAACCATTCCACTCTGATACTATAAGTTTGACTATTTTAGATAACTCATGTAAGTGAAATCATGCAATATATGTCCTCCTATGACTGGCTTATTTCACTTAGCATAATGTCCTCTAGGTTCATGTATGTTCTCATATATTTCACAATTTCCTACTTAAGGTTGAATAATATTTCATTGTGTATATATATATATATATATATATATATATATATATACACCATACCTTCTTTATTTATTTCTTCATCAGTGGATAGTTAGGTTGTTTATACATCTTGGCTGTTGTAAATAGTGCTACATCAAACATAAGAATGCTGATATCTCTTCAAAATCTGAATTTCAATCCATTGATAACTACCCAGAAAGCAGATTGTTGGATCATATGACAGTTATAATCTTAATTTTTTCAGGAACCTCCATATTGTTTACTGTAGTAGTTGCACAATTTTGCATTCCCACCAGCAGTGAACAAGGGTTCCAATTTCTCCATATTTTCATCAACACTTGTCTTTCTGACTTTTTTTGTTGTCTGGGGATTTATTATTGTTGTTTCTTTTTTTAAATAATACCCATCCTAACAGGAATGAGGTGATATCTTAAGACTTAACACAATTAATAAGATTGAAATCTTACCAAGTATCCTTTCTAACCACAGTGGGGTGAAACTAAAACTCAGAATGTGTTTTTGAATAGAAGTAATACCTGTAAATGTAGTTTTGGAAATGGAGATGATCTTATGAGAAATATAGAAAAGGAAAAGTCTCCATCCAAGCCTTTGTACTAAGTGCATTTGAAATTTTATGCTATTAACAGATGCTATTCATAGAGGAACAAACTATTATTTTTTTAAGTGTACATTAGTTACCATCCCTTTATTTAAAATGTATGGGATGACTTCTATATGCTAAGTATTATACTAAGAGAATCACAAAGATGTAATTTAATTTTCTTAACAAACCCCCAAGACAAGAGTGGTTTTAGATATTGAATACTGAAACTCAGGGAGGAGGTAGGTTTGTACAAGGTCATGTACTTGAACAGCAATTATCAACTTTTTTCATCTTGTGGCACACATAAATGAATTACTAAAGTTCTGCAACACACCAAAAAATATATATTTTGCCAGTCTGACAAAAAATAGGTATAATTTTGATTCATTCACATAGGACAGCTATTGTTGTGTTGGGTGTTGTCATTTTTTTATATGGCATTCTAAGGGAAAAGAGGTCAGTGCCCCTGACTACTTAGGTATTGCCTGTTTTAAAAATTGCAGCACACTAGTTAAAAACTGCTGTACTAGAAAATGGTAGAGCTAGGATTTTAATCTAGGCCTTACTTCCAGTGGCTGGCCCTTTCTACTGTTCCATATTGTTCTTATTTTGTGCATAGCTTTGTGCTCAGCCTAGAAATAGATAAGCAAGCAATGACAACTTACAATAACCCATTTTCTGCACTTTGAGACCTTAAAAACTATTTCACATGAGCTCAGTTCTTATGAAAGAAAGTATTTTCCTTCACCTGTTTTGGATTTTTTTTCTCAACAATTATGATAATATTTAAGTAGAAGTCTTTTAGACACACTGCATCTCCCTTCACAACTAAGAAGGAATACAACTACCTCAAAACTAGAAACAACCAGAAGTTCCAGAAAATCAAACTGCATGGAAGTTCAGCAAACAACGAAATAAAGAAGAAATAGTCATCCAGACAGGTGGGAGGGGCGGAGAGGACGTGGCGTGGTGGCAGCAGCAGTGGCAGCGGCAGGCTGGCAGAAAGCACAGTCACACATTTTAAAAAGTCATGAGGGACACCTGGGGAGCCTTCCCAGCTCCTCACCAGACTTCACAGCTCATGGTCCCAGCACTGGGGAAAATCAAGCCTCATTGCTTCTGACTGTGCAGACCAGTGGGGGTTGGGGCGGAGGCAGAAACCACAGGTCTCAGCAGAGTTCACTTGTTTAAAGGGCCCTCATGGTCCTAGAATGTCCACAGACCCACCCACTCTGGGGATGATGGCCAGGGTTGCAGCTAGAAGGGCGCAAGTGCAGTGTGGAAGTGGGAGAGGTGCCTGGAAAAGGGGTGAGTGCTGGGCATTGTTCCCTCTAGGACTCCTCCCCCAAATACAGAGCCCTGTACTGATGAATCCCTAAGGCTCCACCCTTTCCAGCATAACAGGAGCAACAGCTCTACCTGGGATGTGGAGGCAAACAAACACAGGAGCCTGTCAAGATGAGGAGACAGAGAAGTATGGCCCAAAAAGGGGAATAGATCAAGGTTCCAGTGGGAGAACTAAGTGACAAGGAGATAGCCAACCAAATAGATGAGGAGATAGACAACCTAACAGATGCAGAACTCAAAACACTGATGATAAAGATGCTCACAGGCTTGACAGATATGCTTGAGTATGGCAAACACATAAGAGAAGAAATGAAGGCTATGTGACAGCCTTAGTTCCCACGTCATCTCCCCCCGCCCCACCCTCCTGCAGCTGTCTGGGAGTTTCCCATGATAGTGGGGTACATCAACCCAAGCTCCATTTGACCTTGATGAGCCCTAGACTCACAGCTGCAGATAACGACTGAATTCAATAGTTTCTTTTTCCTTCCCCCTATAAAACAGCCCCTGATTCCCTAGGACCCCGGAAGCAGGCCATTCACAGCATGGCTTCCTCCCTGCTTGCTAGTTCCCTCAATACCTCCTCATGGTACTCTGAGCGACACCATTCTTACATTATGGTGCCGAAACCCAGGATTGGGACACTGGCTCAATCAGGATTCCCAAGTCAGACTCAGGTGTGAGCAGGCCCCAATCCTTGGACCTGGAGTTGCTCAGACCTCCATAGGTTGGCTGCTCAAGCTCCCCCTCTGGCTTATGGCTCAAGCTTTGCCTCTGGCTTGCTGACCCCTTCTTCCTCCTTTTTCCTCCGACCCGTCCCTCAACTAACATCCCAGTCAACACCGGCCTCGGATTTATGGGTGACTTCTCTGACTCCATTTTCTCCATAGTTCTGTTTCCTGGTCTAATCTGAGACCATTCTGGGCAGTCCGGCCCTAAATCTGAGGGCTCAGTCGGAACCACTCTCAGAGTCTAACTCCTCGGGGTCAGTCAGGACCCGCTCCCCCCCCCCCCCCCCCCCCGAGCCTGATAATCCCAGGGATGCCTGGAATAAATCAGTGCCCCTCCTCTCGGCCTTTGGCCCTCTATACTCTGGTCAATACAGGGATGCTCGTCTCAACAGAGTGCAAAGCCGGAAACTTTAGCTTGAACTCGCCCTCCCCCTCTCCTTCCTTCTCAGACCCACGATAACCGTAACCGTCACCATGGGACTTCGGCCAGTCCCCTCCCACCCAAAAATACCCCTCTTGTGTGTTTAGCCTATAATCTCAGACCTCTCCAACTAAATGGTGAGGTCAAGGCACTGTCGTGTAACCCTAATATCCTCTAAATAACCAAAGTCAGTAGCCAAAAAATGGCACTTCGGAGTTCTCACAGACCTCCATAACTTTCTCTGGCAGTTGAACAGGCAGTCAAAAAATTTCCCTATGCTCAGGCTTTCTAAACTCTTCAGACCTCTCTCTCTCTGCAAACAGCTCACTGTCCACCAAACTCCCCTTATCCAGAAAAAACCACCTTCCTCTCGACCTTCTGCACCCCCTTTAACCCCTTCTCCTTTCTTATACACACACACACACACACACACACACACACACACACAATTAATTACAATAATACACCAAAACACAGATTTTTAGCAAAAACCAAAACATTTATTCACAAACCGGCAGCTCTGGGCACAGCCAAGGACCAAGGGGGTTGCCTAGCTGCACTTTCTCATTTCCCAAGATTTAGTAATGAAAGTCCTCCCCTCGGAGTTCAGTTCGGAGTTCTGATGTCCTGTTCTCAAACGCAGTTGTGCTGAGCTGGGGAATGCCCCTTTTCTAATGCTAATATTGTTAACTCTGCCTCAAAGAAACCCTCTAATTACATTTGCCTAAATATTCTTCTACTGGTCTAAAAACTTACATTTAAACACTTTCGCTTTCGCTCCCGCTCCTGTGCCACCCAACCCTGGCTCACACCGGGCCACCAGGAGCTTGGCACCATAAGTGAGAGTCCCTAGGGCTCACCCTGCCCCCGCCTCACCGGGTCGGTAAAAAAAAACGATCAGAGTAGTAGTATTTCACCGGTGGCCTGTGAGGCTGGTGAGTCCCACCCTGCTGCCCCCGGCAAACTCCCCACCTGGCACTGTCCCCCCTAAACTCCTGTCTCCGTGGTCGCACCGTGGGCCAGCCGGGAGGCCAAGGGAGAATTAAGGTGCGTGGCTTCACTTCCCCCTGCCTTTTGCGACTGCCCCCGCCTGCAGAGGAAACCTCTCCCTGCCGCCTTCAAAACCTCTGTCATCTAACTCCTCATAGCTCCCTCCCAGTCCCTGCCCCCACCCGGCGTGCCAGGACACAGGCATGCAGGATGCACACGTGGGGCGGGTGGCCCCAGTCGGGGTACCAGGGGTGCCCAGGCTGCCCCAGAGGCCATTAGGGCCCCGCCTGGCCCGCACGTTCATTCATCTATAATAAAAGACATCCCTATAGCTGGCCAATAGCCCCCACCCTCTGGGCACTTCTTCCCTCTCCCAGCCCTGCGGAGGCGCTAGGCAGTCCCACCTCTCACCTCTTCCGCTCCAGCTAGCCTGACTCCTCGCCCCCAAGGCCACCGCCACCATAGCCAGATTGGACCTGCTAGGCCAGCGGAAATCAAGGTCAGGCCTCGCCGCCAGAGGCCTGGGGCCTGGCACTCCCCATCCCACAGGCAGCCAGGCCACCCTCCCTGCGGCTGCGGTTGCAACCCCCCCCCCTCCTTAATGCTGGCACCTTCTCCAGTTAATCCCAGAGGCCCATCCCTACCTCCCCTTCCCCAAGTTCCTCCCAACCTCTGATCAGCATCGCTCCTCTAGTCTCCACTCCCCACTATAGCCACTGTCACTCATATTATAGGTTCTGCTGCTCTCTGCATCTGCTTCAGACATGTTGACGACACCCACATTTAGCCTCGCTCCTTAGGCGCACTCAATCCTTCCCTTCTCTACAACCACACCCTAGACCTGGTCTTCATACACTATAACAGTCTACCAAAAACTCCTATTCATCCTTACATATTAGCCCAAATTCACAATCATACCAACAATTCAAATTTTCTACCTCCCTATTCTCTCACACCTGAGATCCACCCTCCAAAGTCAGACCAATTCAATCCTACCCACCCCATCCACTAATCATCAAAAATTCCCCATTATGCCAAAAGACTATATCTATCTTAAAACCCTTACACCTAAAGCTCTCACTCCCTGGTGGTCCGGCCCAATTTAGTCCTCCTAACAACCCCCTCACAAAATATACTTATTCAAATCGCCTTCCAAACATAAAACTGGCAATAAAAGAGGGTAAAGGAGCCACAAAAATGGAACTACAAGTACTCTCTTTTCCTGGCTAATGCCCTAAAAAATTCCCCCAAGGAAAAAAATTAAAATAAGCCTAAAAGCAAAGCCTCCACCATCAAGCAGCCTCCGGGCCCCTGTTTCCGGTGCAGTCAGGAGAGACATTGGACAAAGTTCTGTCCAAACTCCTGCTTACCTCCTCTCAGTTCCTGCCCTTTCTGTCAAAAGACAGGTCATTGGAAGGTAGACTGTCCATTGGCCTCTAACCGAGGGACTAGCCCACCTACCCTGGCAGTAGATCTGGACGCGGGCCTCTCAGTCCTAAACCTCCTCAGACTTTCCACCACCTGACAGGTCCCAGGTTCAAAAGCCATGCCTTTCACCACCATGGATGCAGAACCCAGGGTAAACATTGGTGGCAGGTAAGCTTGTCTCCTTTATCCTTGATGCAGAACCTACGTATTCTCTCCTTCCCGAATTTTCGGGGCTCCTAACGCCCTCTGCCATATCAGTTATAGAAATAGACGGCAAGGCACCCAACCCCTAAGTACCCCTCCCCTAACCTGTCTCATTGGGCATCAGGCATTCACCCACTCCTTTCTAGTCCTGCCCACTGCCCAACCCCACTTTTCGGATGCGATATTCTAACCAAACTGCATGCATCTATATCTCTTAGTTATTTTGACTCCATACCCCCACCAAGTAATCCCACCTCAAACCCTCCCACTTTACCATCCTAGACCTCAAAGATGCCTTCTTCACTATCCCACTCTCCCCAACCTCCCAGGACCTCTTAACCTTCACCTGGACCAACCCAACCACAAAAATAACCCAACAACTGACGCAAACGGTCCTGCCTCAAGGGTTTCGAGATAGTCCCCACCTCTTCAGTCAAGCCCTAGCAGCCAACTTACAGCAGCTTGACCTTTCCCCAAGCGTCCTCCTACAGTACGTGGATGACTTCCTCATCTGCAGTCCATCTAAGAACCTTTCTCATCTCCATACTGCCCAGCTCCTAAACTTTCTTGCCAACTGAGGATACTGCGTGTCGCAAAACAAAGGCCAGTTCTCTCAAACTCAGGTCACATATCTCAGACTCTCCATCACCCTACTCATAAACACCTAAATCCAGAAAGACAGGACCTAATAACTACCTTCCCCCTACCCCATACTAAGCAGGAACCCTATCATTTTTAGGCCTCACCAACTTTTCAAAACTTAAATATCTAATTTTGTATCCCTAGCCAAACCTTTATATCAGGCAATAGCTAGGGACTTGTCTGAACCCCTAGAAAACTCTCGAGCCCTCCTTAAACCTATCACCACACTCAAAATAGCACTCAGCCACTAAGCCTTTTCTCCTATACACCAACACAAAAAATAGCTTTTCTCTCAAGCTGCTGGCAAAGCAATATGGACCAGAACAACGGGTTACAGCCTATTTTTCCAAACCACTCAATTCCCCCTTCCTAGGGCAGCCAGCCTGCCTCTGCACCTTAGCAGTGGCAGCAATTCTCAGTCAAAAAACCCTTAAGTTAGTTCCCTTTGCCCACGTAGCAATCCACTCCTCTCATACTATTTCTAGCCTACTAACCCACCAGGCCATCGCTACAACCGCCCCATCACGAATTCAGTTCCTACACGCTCAACTACTTCAAAATCCTCAGATCTCCCTGCATAAATCAGCTCTCCCCCTCAACCCTGCCTCATTACTTCCCTTCCTCCACTTCCACACCCATACCCACAACTACACTCAACATCTCTCCTCCTTTTCACACCCCTTCCCCAACATACAAGACACCCCTCTACCCCACGTAAAATCATTTATAAATAAAAAGCTCCTACAAGGTTGACCCAAAAGGAGCATAGTATGCCATCACTACCCTCACCTCCATCATTAAGTCGGGACACTTGCCCTCTGATACCTCTTCCCAACAGGCATAACTTATTACCCTAATGTAGGCCCTGGCCCTTACAAAAAATTCTCATATTGCTATATACACTAACTCCAAATATACCTATCACATCATACATTCACACATAAAAAACACATTAACATTATTGCCCAAGCTAGGACATAGGCATACGAAAAATCCTAATTTAAAACCTTCCTCTCATACTTCTCTTCTCCCTTCAAAGCGATCCTAATGCCTCTCATAACCCCACTGCTTCTCCTCCTATTATTCCTCGCCCTTGGCCCTTGCTTCCTCAAACTGCTAGTAAACTTTATTCAGAAAATGGTCCAATCCATAACAGCCTCTACCATCCATAATGTACTCTTATTAAGATCTTTCAGATATTAACCCATGGCAAGAGATGACCCCTAGCCAGCAATCAATCCCCTCTCATCGCCCCTAATTCAGCAGGAAGTCATAATAGAAGAACAGAGAGTTGACGACCCCTCTCCCAACTGGTCTCTGCCACCCCCCAAAAAACACACCCCACCCCTTGTCTCTTTTTATTAAAACAAAAAGGCTAGAATGACAGCCTTGGTTCCCATGCAATTGCCCCTCCCCCTGCCCACCTGCAGGTGTCTGGGAGTTTCCCATGATAGTGGGGTACATCAACCTGAGCTCCATTTGGCCTTGATCAGCCCTAGACTCACAGCTGCAAGATAACAACTGAATTCAATAGTTTCTTTTTTCTTCCCCTTATAAAACAGCCCCATCCTTCCCTAGGAACCCAGAGTCAGGCCATTCGCGGCATGGCTTCCTCCCCGCTTGCTATTTCCCTCAATAAACTTCTTTTTGTCTGCTTGCTGCCTCCTCATGGTACTCTGAGCGACACTGTTCTTACACTATGCTAAGTGAAACAAAGGAAAATCCACACAAAACCAATGGTGAAGGGAAGGAAACCGGGGTTCAAATCAATGATTTGGAACATAAGGAAGAAAAAAGCAGTCAACCAGTGTAGAATGAGGAAGCAAGAATTGAAGAAAACTTCCCAAATTTTGCAAAAGAGGTGGACATACAGGTCCAGGAAGCATGGAGGGTCCCGGGCGAGCTGGACCCAGAGGTGACCACACCATGACGCATCATGACTGAGATGCCAAAGGTGAAAGATAAAGAGAGAGTCCTGGGGGCAGCAAGAGAGAGGCAGAGAATTGCCTACAGGGGGGTGCCTATAGGACTATCCGCTGATTTCTCAGAGGACACTTTGCAGGCAGGAAGGGACAGGCAAACAGTATTCAATGTGATGAAAGGCAACCTGCAACCAGGATTACTCTATCCAGCAAAGCTATCATTTGGAATGGAAGGGCAGATGAAGTGCTTCCCAGACAAGGAGTTCATCATCACCAAGCCATTATTATATGAAATGTCAAAGGGACTTAAGAAAAAGATCAAAACTATGAACACTAAAATGACAACAAACTCACAACTACCAATAACTGAATCTAAAAAATAAAAACAAATCCAACTAAGCAAACCAGAATAGGAACAGAATTATAAATATGGGGACCATTTGGAGGGTTATCAGCTGGAAGGGGGAAGGGGGAGAAATGGGGAAATGGTGCAGAGACTAAGAAGAATATTGGTTGGTATGAAATAGACAGGGGGAAGTTAAGAATAACATAGGAAAGGGTGAAGCCAAAGAACTTATATGCATGACCCATGGACATGAACTAAGGCGGGTAGGATTACTGGAGGGAAGGGGGATACTGAGCAGAGGGGAGCAAAGGGGAAAAGAATTGGAACTACTGTAACAACATAATGAATAAAATATACTTAAAAAAATAAAGTAGAAGTCTTTTGTTTTCTTATCAGAAGCCATTGTTCTGAATTTTGCCATCATCTAAGTGGTTTTACATAAACTATATAATATTTTGCTGAAAACCTTCAATGTAAAGACAGTTTCTTTCCCACTAGAAAATCGCTACTTTAGATATAATGGCAAAATCTGTGCCTGTCATCTACTTCTATAACTGCCTTTTTAAAAATATTTATTTATTTGTTTGTTTATTTATTTATTTTTAGAGAGAGGGGAAAGGAGAAAGAGAAGCAGAGAAACATCACTGTGTGGTTGCCTCTCACTTGCGCCCCCAACTGGGGACCTGACGTGCAACCTAGTCATGTGCCCTGACTGGGAATCGAACCAGCGACACTTGGCTCACAGACCGATGCCCAATCCACTGAGCCACAGCAGCCAGGGCTCTATACCTGACTTTTTATTTTGACTGTTTCTTTCTCACATAAGGTGTATGTCATTTTTTCCATATACTGCTTCAAAGATAACTCTTTATAATCACTTAAATGTTCATGAGGTAAAAAAAATTTATATCAATTGACATAATGCTGTTCTTGTTTAAGAGTTTCAATTCATAAAAGATTATTTTAAGTACTTTCTACATTCATTGGAAAATTAAAAAATGTGATTGATCTAAGTTAATTGGGGGTGGGGACGGAGTAGTGAACCCAGGATCCTTGAGATAGGAAGAACTTGTAAGTATGAAGAGGTGAGAGAGTGAAGATAGAAAAGCTGAAGGAAACTTCATGGAAATACACTCCCATCTAGGCAGGGCTTTTTATAGATGAATAGTGTTTAAGAGCATAAAGAAACTCAGGAATCAACATTGCCTGCATTCACATTCAGACTCCAGCTCTGCTAATTAAGCTGTTTGAATTTTGCCAGGTGTCTTAATCTCTCCATGACTCTATTTCTTATCTGTAAAATGCTAGAGGATTAAACTAAATATATGGAAAGCATTTATAACAATGACAGGCACATGTTAAGTTATCAATAAATATTAGCCATTAGAATGGAAGTCATTATTTACACTTTTAGCACCTTGTTGTTGTTTCAGGAAATGGGTAATCTTGGCACCTTATTGATCTAGGAAAGAATCTCTGGAATAACTTTTCTTCAGGACAATAGATGTGACAGTTCCCACATGGTATGTGAACTATGTAATACAGAAAGAGACCTGCATTAGAAAACACAAAATGCATGAAAACAGATATGAAAACATACCTTTCCTTCCAAATGATCTGTAGTTTGTTTTACATTACCTAAATAGTTGCCGTCAAAAAATAAGATTTAAAAATAAAAATGAGATTTTATCTTCAGTTGAGTAGTATATTAAAAAATTGTAAGATCCATAACAATAGGGTTAAAATACTGACATGAAGTATAGAAGGAAGCCTTTGTGCCACCAGGCATTTTCCTGTTACACTTGAGCTAAGTGTGTCCTACCAGAAGCATAAATGAGGCTTCAAATATAGAATTTCCTTAATGTATAGTACCTGCAAAATCCGTTTTCATTTTATAAATCTTACTGAAGAGTTTTAGCTTTAAACATTCCATGAGGAGTTTTAGGAATACTTCCATATGAAGTATCTTTGATTTCATTTTAGCTTTTAGTGTTTCTATAAATGGTTCTGAATGATAGGAAAGTACCCAAGTTTCCCTGGGCATTCTCTTTATCCTTCCTAGTGCCTTCTAACTACTATGTCTTAGGTCCATTATGAGCATTAAATATGTGAATTAGGTCAAGTGATATGGTGGTGTCAATATCAGGGTTCTAAGGGAGGTAGGCAGAAATTGCCAAAAAGCAATTTCATTGCCAACTTAAAGTAGATCACTTTCTGGATCCCCAGTGGTAAATATTAATTATGTCAACTCTACTTAAATATAATACTTCCTGGCCTCTTTTCCTTTTTTTCTTTTTTGTTTTACTGTAGGGTCTGTTTTTAGGCTAGTTTCTTACATTTTAGCCAGAATATAAGGGGAAATGGTATGAGAAAATCTTTAAAAAGAAAATCTAAAATAACTTTTGCTTCTCAGGACTAGAAAATCTTATAACCACTGAGCTGGAAATGCATTGTAAATTCCTCTAATTAATTTTAGGTTATATATTTTAACATATCTATCTCTGTTAAGGTAAAAATTTAATAAATAATGTGTATTTTAATCTTTTGTTTGGGTACTCAAATGTTTTTGAAGGTAAGCTAATTATAAATAATAAATCAGTTTTTATAACAGCAGTAAATTTAAAATTAGGATTTTGATCCAAATGAAATGCTTAACATACAGAAAGATAAAGTAATCAGTATACAGCTAAATGCAGGCATGAGGACTAATAACACCAAATGTTCTCAAGGCCTTTTTGGGCTGTGGTAGCCAATCATGCTACAATTTATGGTGGAAAGCACTGAAGACAAAAACAATGAATAAGGTATCCTTTGCCTTGATTGATTTAAACTGTTTTGTTACAACAAGTACAGAAACTCATAAAATTAAAGTAACAAAATAATAAGTCTTGTCTGGTTTTTATCTTCTTAGATATAACAACAACTTTAAGATAAAAAATAAAATAAAGTTAAGTGACATGTGGACAGCAAGCTGTGTGGATGAAGTGGGAGAAGGCAACACCGATGCCGTGAGATCCTTTGTCGTGGGCTGGCCCACGGTGAACTTTGTGGCCACCTTCAGGTAAGAATATAACTTGCACCTGAGTTAGCTCTTGTGAAATACAGTCAACTTTATAAGTTCTAGGATGAAGAATGAATGGAGAATCGTTGTGCTCTCATCCTCAACATGCTAAATTGGCACTTTTCAGTACAGGATGAACATTCTGAAACATATAGCTGATTTTGAACAACTGCACCGGTATTTATTTTACACTTAGGGTTGGTGTTAATCACAAGCACGCAATGTTTTTGTTTTTATGTTTTATTTCTTTTTTTTTTGCTTCTTCTCTCCCCACTACCACCAAACTTCTCAGGCATCATCCTAAAGCCAAAAAAACTAAAACTTTCCAACCTACTAATCTTCTAATAAAGAAAAGACATGTCATCAAATTGTGTTAGGCACTATTAGCCACCACAAGGTTTTAAGAATTTATTTGGAAGAAATATGTGTTTGTATCATTCTCTGAATAGCTTCTTTTCCATGAAAAATTTCTCTAGATATTACCATTTTTAATTGTCTAATCTCCTTGGAGTTATAGGTGAAAGGAAGAAATTTGGAGTGAGGGGTGGTATTACACGACATCTTTAATCAAGGAATTTCCATGAAACTTCTTTTAAAAAGAAGGGGAAATGTGGGGAAAAGTTTCACGTACATTGTATTCCTCCAAAAGTAGAATACTTTAAACAAATAAGGTTAGCATCACTAGTAATGTCATGTGAATATCATGTATCCCTTGATAGAATGTGATGAAAAAAACAATTCACCTTTATAGTATCCCTTCCCAAGATATTTAACCTTAGTCTAATCATGAGAAAACATCAGACAAACCTAAAAGAGGGATATTCTATAGGTTACCTGACTACTAGTAGTCCTCAAAACTGTCAAGGTAAAAAGAAAAAATAAAAGACATAGAAACTGTCATAGACTAGAAACTAAGGAGACATGATAACTAAATGCAGTGTGGTATCCTGGATTGGATCCTAGAATAGAAAAAGAACATTAATGGGAAAACTAGTGAAATGGTCAAGTTTAGTTTATAGTAATGCACCATTATTGGTTTCTTAGTTTGACAAATGTGCCATGATAATGTAAGAAGATAAGATGAGAGGGAACTGAAAGTGGCTGAGAGGTATACAGGGACTTTGTACTATTTTTACAACATTTCTGAAAAACTGAAATTATTTCAAAATTAAAAGATTACTTTTTTAAAAAAAAAAAAAAAGTAGTGTTGGAGAGTAATGCCTCTGGTATGGCACCTGTAAACTCTGAACAAAATACAAGCAACTACCTCAAGGTTCTGGAAAGTGAACAAAAGTTGGCAGATTTTGGTGAGGAATTGAAACTTGGAAGGAGACACAAGCACTGGTGGGTGAGTTTTCTGTTCTTGGGGCATTAAATGAGGCAGGAAACAAGTCACACCATAGTGGAGGGGAACTAAATTGACCAAAAACCCACAGTCTATTTGCCAAAGAGCCAGGAGAGAAGTGTCTGGGTCAGCCACAGCCACAGAAAAGTGAGGAAAGAAATCTCAAAAAGGAGAGTATCCAAGAAGGAAAGCTCCAAATTTTGTGTGAAGACTCTGCCCAAGTCTCTGAATGATTGCTGCACCACGCCTGCATGGAACAGACTCAAAGCAGCTTGAAGCTCAGGATAAAAGAATTGAACTGAAGAGGCACAGGGTTTGCAACTTGAATCTGATCAAGTTCCTTGTCTGTTAAAACAGAAACGCAGACACTTTGGCAAATATAACAAAACACAGACTCTCCAAAACAAAACATCATGATGCCCTGGATACAATCTAAAATTTCTTATCACACAAAGAAACAGGAAAGGGGAAAGATAATTAAGAAGCTAATCCTGAGGTGATCCATATGTTTGAATTAAGCGGAAAAGAACTTTAAAGCAACTCATAATGATCCTCAGTAGGTAAAAGGAAAAGCCACTTGAAATGAAGGAAAAAGATAGGGAGCCTCAGCAGAGAAGTAGAAAATATAAAAAAGAACCAAATGAAAATTCTAGAACTAAAAACTACAACATCTTAAATTTTAAAAATCCCCTGTGTGGCCTTAGTTGCAGAATGGAAATGAAAGAGGAACAAAAAAATTTAAAGATAAATCAATACAACTTTTCCAATATGAAGAATAGGTGGAAAAAGATTTTTTAATGAAAAATGCATCAGAGACTTATTGGAAAATACCAAAAGATATAATATACATGTAATTGTAATTCCAGAAAGAGAAGAGAGAATGAATGAGACATAATAAATATTTAAAGAAATAGTGGTTTGAAATTTTGGGAGATTTGGTGAAAGACATAAAATGTACAGATTCAATAAGCTCAGTGACATTAAAACAGGAGTATGAAGAAAACTTCACCTTGTAATGTTATAGACAAACTGCTATAAACCAAAGATAAGAGGAAAGCTTCAAAATGCCAGAGAGAAGCAAAACATTATGTACAGAGGAACAACAATGTGCATCACTGTGGGTTTTTCATCAGAAAGTATGGTGGTTTCAGAAGATAGTGGAATGACATCATTAAAGTCTTGAAAGAAAAAACTTTGAACCTAGAATACTATATCCAGAAAAAATATCCCTTAAAAATGAAGGTGAAACAAATATCTCTTTTCAACTCTAAGAATTTATTGCCAGCAGAACTGTACTACAAAAAAAAAAAAAAAAAAAAAAATGCCGATGCAAGTTTTTTCAGCCTGAAGTGAAATGATATCAGAGGGAAGCTCAGATCTTTAGGAAAGGGTGAAGGACATCATTAATGGTATATAGATCTCAGTAAATATTAAGAAAATTGAGGTCCTGATCAGTTTAGAATCAATCCAGGTAGCTCAAGAGGCAATGACTATAATATTTATAAAGAAATGAAACATTCATTGCTTTGGACTATAAGACTAAAAACTGCCAGAATCTGTGAGGCATTCCTGATCAAGTCCAGCTGGAGGAAGAGCAAACAATAAATGTACACTTCCCATGCTTTTCCTTGGGAGATGGGGTAGATAATAACATCTCAAAAAAAATGCCAAAAGGAATTTCATATCTCTTTCACTACTTGTACCTTGATTCATATACCTAGAATCTGTATCTACTAGAAAAACGGGCACTGCACTCTCTTTTACAGATAACCATACGGTAAATTCTCATTTAACATCATTGGAAACTGACTTTAAGTGAAATGATATATAACAAAACTAATTTGACTATAAGCTAATAGATATAAACAAGAAGTTTCTACAGCATATTTCTGGTCAAAAATGTCACCACACTTCCAAATAAAGACCCAAATCACTTCTAATATTAAATATTGAAATAAATCTGAGCTATACATCCATTTAAGAAAGATTATGAAAACAAGTAAGGTAATTATTTTCCAACCTGACTATTCCACTTTAGGGTCACAAGTGGCTGGAGACTATCCTTGCAGCTCAGGGTGCAACACAGGACCCAACTCTGGACAGGACGACATTCCATCACAGGGCGCCTTCACACACACTTCCACAGTCACTCATACTGGGACAAATTAGACACACCAGTTAACCTAATACGCATATTTTGGGAATGTGGGAGGAACCTGGAGTACCCAGAGAAAACCCATGAAGATATGGGGAGATCATGCAAAATCCATACACAGTGGCCCCAGCCAAGAATCAATATTTTTTCTCATCAATGCAACTGTGAAACAATGTTGAACAAAACATTATTCAAAGACCTGATGTATAGTAAAATGAGAACATTGTTCAAAAGACACAGGCAATATTTAAATCTGAAAGAGGAATCAGAATATTTTAACTTAAGGACCTAGTATGAATCTTAGTCTACAAACAGGTAGGCAAGAAAAGTCTATTTATAGATTAAATTAGAACCCACCTTGAGCCCCCACTTTGCCAGGCTGTTGAGAAATCAAATTCTTTTCTTTACTGGAACTCCTATTTTCTTAGAGTAGAAGCAGAATACAGGAGAATTCGCTGATGTCTCCAAAACAGATGAAGAGCTTCTGACCTTAAGTCTATTATGGTCATTATCTTTTTCTATGCTCAAAGTTGTTCTCTTATATCCAGAGAGGCTCACTCCTTGCCACATGTGGGGTGAAGATATATTTGTTGTTATGAAAATCTTGGTGCCAAGGAACAAGCCTCCCTAGTTGCTCTGTACAACCATTTGTTCTGGGTTCTTTGTGATTTTTTTAGGCACCCAGCTCAGTTTCAAGGGATAGACTCTATCCACTCCCAGATCTGAGGGACTCTTTCCAATCTGCCTTGTCCTTTTTCTTTCTCTAAGATAGACTGTTTTCTCCCCTCCTGGCTCTTATCAAATGAGCTCAGGTGTTTATGAAGGGGTTGGGAAGATGGCAGAGGACTGAGGGGAGGCTGCACTCTCAGGCTCCTGAGACCCATCTGTAGTTTGGACTAATTGCAGACAGAACACCTCAGTGAGCAGCTGGACACTGGCAGGAGTCGAGCCTTGGCACTGCTGGATTAGAGAAAATCCATCTGGGAACAACCTGTTTAGTGAGGATAGTGGAAGAAAAAGGGACAAAACAGGATTCCTGACTGGGGTGGCTGCCCAAGCTGCGGCTGAAAGAACACAGAGGCTTTTTGGCGACCACAGGCTTCCCCAGAGGGGAGTCAAGAGGAAAGTGGATCTCTGCCCGCTGGCAGAGACGGGACTCGACCAGGCGGCATTGGTGCTGGAAGAAGGGAGACAGCGTGCTGCTGAGCAAGTGAAATCGTAATTTTTCCTTTGTATTTTTCTGTTGTGAACTGTGGAGAGGGGGGGAAGTTTGGGGGTGATAGGACATTCTTGAGGAGCGCAGGCGCAGAAGTGCGCTCGCCCACTCCCCACCCTCCCCTTGGGTCGTGGGCACGCATAGGGAAGTGACCTCATTCAGTGGCCCAGGTGCGCAGGGCCTCGAGTCCAGGTGCCCCTTGGACACACCCCAACAGACATAAGATCAGTGCCCCAACGGGCACAGGGAGGGCCCACTGGATACACAGAAGACTGTGCGCAGTCACCCCTGGCCAGCTCCAGTGGGCACCAGGCCTGAGTGCCAGGCCGGAGCATAAAGCATTTCCTCAGGCTCTGCTTGTGCCCACCCAGGCAGGTGCAGGAACAGTGGGCAGCTGTGGCGCCAGAACAGCAGGCAGCAGCAACTCACAGACACTCACTTTTACTGAGCACAAATGTTGGGGCCCCACCCTAAGAGGCTAGAGACCAACTCTCTGAGCGTTGCGCGGCAGACCTGAGGCTAGCTCCCTGGCCGCCTTGGGCTAGCACGGGTGTGCGAGTGCAAAAACACCTCGCCGAAACCAATAGGCACCAATCGCTAACTTCCACTGTGCACGAGTGTCTGCGGCCCAGCACTGGCAGGCGAGAGACCAACTCCCGGAGCACAGTGCCGCAGGCCTGAGGCTAGCTCCCGGCCACATTGGGAAACTCCCGGAGCACGGCGAGGCAGGCCTGAGGCAAGCTCTTGGGCTGCCTTACTGGCTCACAGGCATGCCTGCAAGGACACCTTGCCTAGCTCCAATAGGCACCTAAGGAATGTGCCGTGACGGGGCCCACTGCTGCAAGGAACAGGAACCTCTAACCCACCTCATTAGACCAGCTGTGGATACAGAAAAACAAGGCAACACACAAAGGCTAAACTGACATCTCCATGAAAGAATTCAAGATAAAGTGGATACAGTGACTCTCAACCAACTAGCCAGAAGGAAGATCCTAACAAAAAGCATCTGAAATATAACCAGAGAGCATACACAAACGACATAAAAGGTACCCCAAGAACATCAGGCTCAGGAGATCAAAGAGACTGCACCACTGAAACCCCCAGATCTACCATAAAGAATCTCATACCACAAAGGTGGGAAGGCAAAGCAGACAAATCCAAATAACAAAAGCAAACAAGAAGAATCCAACATGGTAAGATGCAGAAACAACCTCTCAATGAAAAGAAAAGAGGAATCCCTAGAAAGAGAGGTAGATGGGATAGATATAACCCAAATGTCAGACATGGAATTCAAAACTATGGCGGTGAAGAAGCTCAATATACTTGACAACCTTAAAAACAACTATGACAGCCTCCAAGGAAGTTACCAACAGCTCCAAGAAAGTTACAGGGAACTTGCAGAGAACTACATCAGCATAAAAAAAGACATAAAGTCTATCAACAACAACCAGGAAGAAATGAAGAATGCAATCTCTGAACTGAAAAACACAGTAGAATCAATCAAAAGCAGACTAAACGAAACAGAGGATCGTATTAGTGAGTTAGAAGATAATGTAGGAAAAAATTCTCAGACGATACAGCAAAATGAAAAAAGATTTAAAAAGTACGAAGAAGAGGTAAGGGAGTTACAGGATAGCATAAGTAAAAACAATATAAGAGTAATCGGAATTCAAGAGGGATCAGAAGAACAAGGAATAGAAAAACTGATAGGAGAAATAGTGACAGAAAATTTTCCCAACCTGATGAGAGAAAAAGTTATGCAAGTCCAGGAAGCACAGAGACTTCCAATAAAGAGGAACCCCCAAAATCCCACTCTAAGGCACATCATAGTTAAAATGGCAACATTCCAAGACAGAGAATCCTGAAAGCAGCAAGAGAAAAACAGCAGATAACTTAAAAGGGAGCTCCAATAAGGCTATCGACCGATTTCTCAACAGAAACACTACAAGCCAGAAGGGAATGGCCAAAAATATACCAAGCAATGAAAAACAAAGGCCTATAACCAAGAATACTCTACCCAGCAAGGCTCTCATTCAAAATAGAAGGTGAAATAAGGAGTCTCTCGGACAAAGGAAGACTAAAAGAATACCTCTCCACCAAACCAGCATTGCAAGAGATGCTAAATGGAATATTCTAAGAAAAAGGAAGAGAAAAAAAAACAAAAAAGGAGTAGAGGAACAGAGGTACAAAGGGAAATGAATAAATACATGTCAATAATAACCTTAAATGTAAGTGGATTAAATGCTCCAATTAAAAGACATAGGGTAATGGAATGGATAAGAAAACAGGACCCACATATTTGCTGTCTACAAGAAACACACCTCAAAACAAAAGATTTACATAGAGTGAAAGTAAAGGGATATAAAAAAATATTCCAAGCAAACGGACCTGAAAAAAAGCTGGGGTAGCAGTCCTCATATCAGACAAAATGGATTTCAAAGCAAGGTCAATAAAAAGAGACAAAGAAGGACATTTCATAATACTTAAAGGAACAATCCATCAAGAAGATATAACACTGATAAACATATATGCACCCAACATAGGAGCACCCAAATACATAAAGAAAATACTAGAAGACCACAAGAAGGATATTAACAACAACACACTCATAGTAGGGTCTTCAACACTCCATTATCAACAATAGACAGATCATCCAAGCAAAGAAACACCAAGGATATACAGGCATTGAACAACACACTAAACCACATGGACTCAACTGATATATATAGAACTTTTCACCCCAAAGAAGCCAAATATACATTCTTTTCAAAGGAACATGGGACATTTTCAAAGATAGACCACATAATAGGACACAAAACAAGCCTCAATAAATTCAAGAAAACTGAAATCATATCAAGCATCTTTTCAGACCACAATGCCTTGAAATTAAAATCAACCTCAGGGAAAAAAACCAAAGACACTCAAACTCATGGAGAATGAATAACATGCTATTAAATAATGAATGGGTTAACAATGACATCAAAGAGGAAATCAAGAAATTTCTAGAAACTAATGACAATGAACACACAACAGCCCAAAACACAGCAAAAGCAGTCCTAAGAGGGAAGTTTATAGCAATACAGGCATATATGAAAAGACTAGAAGAATCTCAAATAAAAAATCTAACCCTAAAGCTACAAGAACTAGAACAACAACAACAAACTAAGCCTAGGGCAAAAAGAAGAAAGGAAATCATCAAGATCAAAGCAGAATTAAATGACATAGAGACTAAACAAATAATCCAAAAAATCAACAAAACTAGGAGCTGGCTCTTTGAAAAAATAAATAAAATCGACAAGCCTCTAGCCAGGCTCATCAAGAAAAAAGGAGAGAAGACCCAAATAAACAAAATCAGAAACAAAAAAGGAGAAATCACGACTGATACCACAGAAATACAAACGATTGTAAGAATTTACTACAAACAACTGTATGGCAAGAAATTGGACAACCTAGAAGAAATGGACAAATTTCTAGAAACATATAACCTTCAAAAACTGAATCAAGAAGAAGTAGAAAGTCTCAACAGACCAATAACAAAGAAGGAAATTGAAACAGTAATCAAAAATCTCCCGGCACACAAAAGCCCTGGACCGGATGGCTTCACAGGTGAATTTTACAAAACATTTAGGGAAGAACTAACTCCTACCCTCCTCAAACTATTCCAAAAAATCCAAGAAGAGGGAAAAATCCCAAACTCTTTCTATGAAGCCAGTATTACCCTAATCCCAAAACCAGGTCAAGACACAACAAAGAAAGAAAACTACAGGCCAATATCACTGATGAACATAGATGCTAAAATCCTGAATGAAATTTTGGCAAACAGGAATCAGCAATACATCAAAAAGATCATATACCACGATCAAGTGGGATTCATCCCAGGGGTGCAAGGATGGTTTAATATTCACAAATCAATAAATATAATACATCACCTAAACAAAATGAAAGACAAAAATCACATGATCATATCTATAGATGCAGAAAAAGCATTTGATAAAGTACAACACCCATATATGATGAAAACACTCAGCAAAATGAGAATAGAGGGAGCATACCTTAACATCATTAAGGCTATATATGAGAAGCCCGAAGCCAACATCATACTCAATGGACAAAAACTGAAAGCATTCCCCCTGAAATCAGGAACTAGACAAGGCTGTCCACTCTCTCCACTTCTATTCAACATAGTGTTGGAAGTTCTAGCCACAGCAATCAGACAAGACAAAGAAGTAAAAGACATCCAAATTGGGAAAGAAGAAGTAAAACTATCACTATTTGCAGGCGACATGATACTATACCTAGAAAACCCTATAAACTCCACTAAAAGACTACTCGATATAATAAGTGAATTTGGCAAAATAGCAGGGTACAAAATAAATATACAGAAATATAAGGTATTTCTGTACATTAACAATAAAATATCGGAGACAACGGCAAAAAAGAAAATACCATTTACTATAGCAACAAGAAAAATAAAGCACCTAGGAGTAAACTTAACCAAAGAGATAAAAGACTTGTACACTTAAAATTACACAACATTGAAGAAAGAAATTAAGGAAGATACAAATAAATAGAAGCAAATACCATGTTCATGGATGGGAAGAATCAACATCATCAAAATGGCCATACTACCCAAAGCAATTTACAGATTCAATGCAATCCCTATTAAAATACCAATGACATATTTCACTGACATAGAACAAATACTTCAAAAATTCATATGGAACCAAAAAAGACCCGAATAGCAAAAGCAATCTTGAAACAGAAGAACACAGCAGGAGGAATCACGATACCAGACATCAAACAATACTACAAAGCCACTGTGATCAAAACAGCCTGGTACTGGCATAAGAACAGACATATAGATCAGTGGAACAGAATAGAGAGCCCAGAAATAAACCCAGGCCTCTATGGTCAACTAATATTTGATAAAGGAGGAAGGAACATAAAATGGAGTGAGAAGAGCCTCTTTAACAAGTGGTGCTGGGAGAACTGGACAGGGTCGTGCAAAAAAATGAAACTAGACCACCAACTTACACCACACACAAGAATAAACTCAAGATGAATTAAAGACTTAAAGTAAGCCGTGACACCATAAAAGTCCTAGAGGAAAACATAGGCAGGAAAATTTCAGATATCCCACAAAGGAAAAAATAAACAAATGAGACTACATCAAACTAAAGAGTTTCTGCTCAGCAAAAGAAAACATCAGCAAGATGAAAAGGAAACCAACCATATGGGAGAACATATTTGCCAATGATATCACAGACAGGGGACTGATCTCCAAAATATATAAAGAGCTTATACGACTCAACATCAAGAAAACAGACAACCAAATTAAAAAATGGGCAAAGGACCTGAACAAACACTTCTCCAACGAGGACATACAGAAGGTCCATAGGCACATGAAAAAATGCTCAATATCATTGGCCATCAGAGAGATGCAAATAAAAACCACAATGAGATACCACTTTACACCTGTCAGAATGGCCATCATCAACAAATCAACAAACAACAAATGCTGGCGAGGATGTGGAGAAACGGAAACCCTACTGCACTGTTGGTGGGAATGCAGACTAGTGCAGCCACTATGGAAAACAGTAAGGAATTACCTCAAAAAACTAAAAATGGAACTGCCTTTTGAACCAGCAATTTCACTGCTAGGATTATACCCAAAAAATCCTAAAACCCTAATTCAAAAAATCTTATGCACCCCTATGTTCATAGCAGCCCTGTTTACAATAGCTAAGTGCTGGAAACAGCCTAAGTGCCCATCTGTAGATGAGTGGATCAAAAAACTGTGGTATATTTACGCAATGGAATACTATGTAGCAGAAAGAAAGAAGGAACTCCTGCCATTTGCGACAATGTGGATGGAACTAGAGAGAATTATGCTTAGTGAAATAAGCCAGGCAAAGAAAGCAAAATACCATATGATATCACCTAATACAGGAAACTAAAGAACAACACAAACAAACAAACTAAATAGGACAGGGTAGAATAGTAGTCAACAGGGGGGAGGGGGGAGGGAGAGAAGGGGGATAAGTAAGGGAAGGGTCTAGTCAAGGAACGTGTATAAATGACTCATGGACATGGACAACAGGGAGGGATATGATTGTGGGAGAAGGGATGCGCTGGGTGGGGGGAACAATGGGGGAAAAATGGAACAACTGTAATTGAAAAACCAAAAAATAAAAAAAAACTCTTAAGGTAGGTAGCCTTGATTTTTTGTTTTTAGTTATGTGAAAAAATGCCTGAGCATAAGATTTACTAGGGAAGAGAAGTCATGTTTGCTTGAGTATAGTAGGAGAAAGGGAAAAATACAAGAAGACTATGCAAATCAATCTCAATAGATTAAACTGGCATACAGCATAATTATACTTCATAATTTTTAAAGTAATGTATGCTATACATTTAATCAGTGAAACACTACAGCAATGAGAGTGAATGGTCTAAAACCACATGCAGTAATATGAGTAAGTCTCACAAACATAATGTTGAATGAAAGAAGCCAGACACAAAATAGTAGATACTGCATGGTTATGTTTATTTAAAGTACCAAAACAACAAAACTTTTCTGGATAGTGGAAACTAGTGCCTGAAATGGAGCACAACAGACCTTTCAAAGTGGTTTTCTGTTTCATAATCTAGGTGTGTTCAGTGTGTAAACATTCTTCAAACTGTATACTTAATGCATTCTACAGTTTTCTGTATGTGTCACCATATGTTTCAATAAAGGGTTAAAAGTTTTTAAAAATACTGCTTTTAAGGGTCAGTTTTCTTTAATTGCTTTGAAAAAACTTAACAAATCTAAAGAAAACACCTATTTTTCAGCATGGATTTTTGCTTTATAAATCAAAGATTAGAGATTAAAAAAACATTGAAAATCTGTCGTTTAGGAAAGGTTGTAAGGAATTGTGAAATATGAAAATTGCATGGTCATTGGTAAAAAGAGATGTATACTACACTATGTGATGACCAATCCTGGGAGATGGCCATGAACAAAATTGCTAAGCAACGAAGTTAGAAACAAATTACAAGTATTTGTTCAGTGTATTTTTCTGTAACAAAATTAATGAGTTTCCATCTTTAAGGAGTTTAGAAGTAAAAGCTAGTGAATAACAAAACTACACTAAAATAAACTTTAAATTGTTTTTAATTTTACATGAAGCAGTGACTTCAGAAAAAAATATTAATTAATACTAATTTAGTTGTAAATGAAGTGATGTTACTCAGAAGATTATAGTAATTAAGAATACATTTTCTACGCATGCACACAGGAGGAGGGTTGGGCAGCTGCCATCCAGACTGGAGCTGACTCTGCGGGTCCCTCTCAGGTCCCCGCAGCCAGCTCCTTCTCACCGGTCGCCCTGCCTTCATTTCCGCCCTCTCTTCACCGAAACGCCCATCATGAGTTGCTGCACTGGCAGTGCGACAGCAGTGCCTCAGTGCCCGACTGCTGGGACCAGGCATACATAGAAGCCCCAAGGCAGGGCCCTTGCAGCTCCCTGGTGGCCAGGTCCTATGTAAACACCAGCCAGGTATGCTGTTGGCAACTCAACGTCAACGCCAAACCCTTCGTGCTGATGTCCATGCTGCAAGGTTGTGTGACCCTTCCAGTGAGCCAGAACCAGCCAAGGCCACCCCTGGCTGGCGCCTCCAGCAACAACCCCGGAATGCAAGCGGGCCATGGCATAGGAGGCCCTTGGGAACCTATGGAACCTTCGCAGGAGGAGGTCGTTGTGTGAAGGTGCATTTACAACTGTTAGTGTGGAACTTTCGGAATCAGTTGTAGAAAATGGAGAGACAGAAGTGTCCTTGAAGAATCATGGGAGCACAAAGAAGAAATAAGTGAAGCAGAGCAGGTGTTGGTTCTTTGGAAATGGAAGGCCCCCAGAGGAAAATGCCCGAGAAATGATGAGGAAGGGAAAATACCAAAACTTAAATCTGTGATTGCCCCACCAGGTGCTCCTAAAAAATGAACATGCAAATGTAGCACATAGATGCTAGCAGGTCAGCCATTAGAGGACAGCTAATGTATCTGACTGGAACAGTGGACAAAAGGACACCTGAAAAATATGTGAAAGTGAAATTAAAGAAAAAACACAGAGAAACTTCATACTTGTCTTGGGCCGTAGACACAAATCCGGAAGAATGACACAAGGATCAAACTGAAGTGCGACATGCCGATTTTGAAACAGTAAAGAAGCATTTCACAGTTCTTAGATGCCCTTGGCCACAAGAGTTTTGTCCCAAATACGGTTGGTGGTACTTCCCAAGCTGATTAGGCTATACTGGTCATCTCTGCTACAATTGAAACTGAATTTGATAAAGGAGGACAGCCCTGACCAGTGTAGCTCAGTTGGTTGGGCATCATCCCACAAACCTAAAGGTTGCTGGTTCAGTTCTGGTCAGGACTTATGCCTGGGTTGTGGGTTTGGTCCCCAATGGGGGCACATATGAGAGGAACTTTATCACCCTCTTTTTCTGCCTTCCTTCCCTTTTCTCTAAAAAGAAATAAATAAAATATTTTTAAAGAAAGAAAGAGGGATACAGTCCAGATGGCAGCATAGACAGATGTGGCTCACCTCTTTGCACAACCACATTAGAATTACAGCTAAAATATAGAACAATCATCAGCTAGAACTGTCAGAAATCAAGTTGATTGGAAGTCTGACAACTACGGAACTAAAGAAACCACATTCATTGAGACAGGTAGGAGGGGCGCAGATGCACAATGGGCTGGTCTTTCACCCACGTATAGTGGATAAAAATTTGGGAGGGATAGCTCGGGAGCGAGGAGCCGCAGCCTCACACCAGGCCCCACCACTACCACAAGGCTCCAGTGCCAGGAAGATAAGTCCCCACAACTTCTGGCTGAAAAACCAGCAGGGATTGCATCGATGGAAGAAACTGCTGGAGCCCCAGGCAGCTCATCTTAAAGAACCTACACACAGACTCACCTTCTCATACTCACTCCCTCTGAGCTCAGCAGTGGAGTAGCAGCTTGAAAGGCACCAGTGGCATACACGGAGAAACTGAAGTGTTTGGCATTAAGGTGAGCAGAGGCCATTGTCTCTTTTCTAAACCCTCCCCGCACAGAGCCATCTGGTACCATATCTAAGACTCCATCAACCTGGCTAACACTGTTTGACTGGCCTTGGAGATCCCCAGAGACTCCGCCTCACTCAATTTACAGACCTCCCCACTAGCTGTTTTTCTATATGAATACCTGATCTCTGCTTATGTTTTACAACTTCCTAAATCCTATCAAACAAGCAATAGCTGGCCTCAGTGACCTCCAAGCCCAGCAGTAGTAGCAGCCAGCTTAGATTCATAGTTTGGCTTCGTCTGGGGATCTCCAAGCCCAACAGAGGTAGCAGCCATCTCAAGTTGTTCTATAGCTCAGGTAGGGTGCCCTGGGCAAAACACAGGTGGGGACTGAACTTGACCTGCACCACCCAGGAAACCCCAGGGCCAGCGCACCCTGTAGACAGCTACAGACCACATAGGAGCACCACCACCCTGCCCCTGCACAACTAATCCTCCACAGCAGGTGGAGGTTGGGGGTAAGTGGTCACAGCCAGTCCTTACAGCTGACTAGAATGGGTAAATCCCTCCCATTGATCTGCCAACAGCAACCAAGGCTCAACTATAAGAGGAGGGTGTACTCAGCTCACATGAAGGGCACACTTCAAGTACTCAGCTTGGGTGACAGGGGAGGCTAGACCCTACAGGACATGTACTACACTAAACCATATTACCAAGACACGGAGTCAAAGCAGCTCTACCTAATACACAGAAACAAACACAGGGAGGCTGCCAAATTGAGAAGGCAAAGAAATATGACCCAAATGAAAGAACAGAAAAAAAACCCAGGAAAAGAACTAAATGAAACCGAGATATTCAACCTTTCAGATGCAGAGTTCAAAACACTGGTGATCAGGATGCTCAGAGAAATGCCTGAGTATGGCCACAAAATAAAGAAAGAAGTGAAGGTTATAAAAAGTGAAATAAAAAATATATACAGGAAACCAACAGTGAAGGGAAGGACCAGGATTCAAATCAACAGTTTGGTGCAAAAGGAAGAAATAAACATTCACCCAGAATAGGAAGAAGAAACAAGAGTTGGGAAAAAAAAAAAAGAAGAAGAGAGAATTAGGAAACTCTGGGGCAACTTTAAATGTACCAACATCCGAATCAGAGGGGTGCCAGAAGGAGAAGAGGAAGAGCAAGAAACTGAAAACTTGTGTGAAAAAAATAATGAAAGATAACTTCTCTAATTGGCAAAGGAAATAGACATACAAGTCCAGGAAGCACAGAAAGTCCCAAACAAGTTGGAACCAAAGAGGACCACACCAGTGCTCATCATAATTAAAATGTCAAAGATTAAAAATAAAGAGAGAATCTTAAAAGCAGCAAGAGAAGAGTTACCTACAAAGGAATTCTCTTAGGACTATCAGCTGATTTCTTAAAAGAAACTTTATAGGCAAGAAGAGACTGGAAAGAAGTATTCAAAGTGATGAAAAGCAAGAACCTACAACCAAGATTACTCTATCCAGCAAAGATATCATTTAGAATGGAAGGGCAGATAAAGTGCTTCCCAGGCAAGGTGAAGCTAAAGGAGTTCATCATCACCAAGCCATTATTATATGAAATGTTAAAGGGACTTACTTAAGAAAAAGAAGAAAATCAAAACTGAACAAAATGATAATAAACTCACAACTAACAACAACTGAATCTAAAAAACAAAAACAAACTAAGCAAACAGTGGGAACAGGAGAATCATAAATATAGAGGTCATTTGGAGGATTATCAGCTGGGGGGGGAAGAGGGAGAACAGGAGGAATGATACATGGATCAAGAAGCATAATCGGTAGGAACAAAATAGATGGGGATGTTAAGAATGGTACAGGAAAAGGTGAAGCCAAAGAAGTTACATGAACAACCCGTGGACATGAAATGAGGAGGGAAGGATTGGTGGAGGGAAGGGGGATACCAGGTGGAAGGGGGCAAAGAGAAATAATTGGGACAACTGTGAGAGCATAATCAATAAAATACACTTAAAAGTAAAAAAAAAAAAAAAAGAGAGAGAAAGAAAAAGGAGGATAGACAAGAGAACATGCAATGTTGGCAAAGACAGCAGGTGTGAAACACTTAATTGTACAATTATTAATAAGATGTATGATCCAGTAGTGTGAAATGGATCAATGAGGGAATTGAAGAATTTAAAGAGGAAACTAGTGCCATTTTTTATAAAAGGTGACTTCAGTCCCAAAAACGACATTCACTTTATGCCCTGCTCAGGACTGACTGGAGCAAATCTTAAAGAAATATGTATATTTCTTTTCTTGGTACATTGGGATACCATTTATTTCATATGTAGATAATTTGCCAGACTTCAGTGGATCAGTTGATGGACCAGTGCCAGTTGTAGATAAATATAAGGATATGGGTACTGTCTGTGGTCCTGGGAAAGCTAGAGTCAGGATCTATTTGTAAAAGCCAGCAGCTTGTGATGATGCCCGACAAACACAACATAGAAGTTGCTTAGAATCCTTTCTGATGCTGTAGAAACTGATTCTGTAGCCTAGATGAAAACCTCAAAATCAGACTGAAAGGAATTAAAGAAGAGGAAATTCTTCCAGGTTTTCTACTTGTGATCCTAATAATCTTTGTCATTGTGAATGCGCATTTGATGCCCAGATACTGATTATAGAGTAAAAATCCATCATCTGCTCAGGTTATAATGTGGTGCTTCATATTCATACATGTATTGAGGAAGTTGAAATAACAGCCTTAATTTGCTTGGAAGACAAAATCAGGAGAAAAAAGTAAGACTCGACACTATTTTGTGGAACAAGAACAAGTATGCCTTACTTGCTTAAGAACAGCAGGAACCACCTGCCTTGAGACCTTTAAAGACTCCCCTCAGATGCATCAATTTACCTTAAGAGATGAGGGCAAGATCATTGCAATTGGAAAAGTTCAGAAACTGGTTTCAGAGAAAGACTAAACATTTCCTTGATTTCCCTGAACAATACTGTAAGGATATTTGACTACAAATGCCTACTTCACACCACATTCTTTTATTTTCTGCCCAGCAAAAGTTCTTGTTATGTTAGCTTTCTCATATTAAATTTTTGCTATGCCACTAATGAATTTTTCCCAAGATTTATTTTTTCCCCTCTCAAACTGCTTCCTTGGACAGATTTGGCAATAGCTTTGTAACTGATGTGGACATAATTGCCTACAATAATGAAAATCTAGACACTTTTTTTTCTCCTTAGGCATGCATAGTCTTTTACCCCCAAACAGATTATTCTGAGTGTGTGTGTGTGAGCATATTACAAAGACATCTACCATGTTAATAAAACATTCAGTTTGAAACACTTTTTGGTTAAAAAAAGAAAGAAAGAAAGAAAGAAAGGAAAGTTGTCTAGCTTCCAGTGAAGATGGCAGAGTAGATAAATGCAGTACTCACATTCTCCCACAATCACATCAGAATTACAACTAAATTAAAGAACAACCACCACTCAGAATCACCTGAAATCTAGCTGAATAAAAATCCTACAACTAAGAATATAAAGAAGTCACTGGAGACTGGTAGGAAGGGCAAACAGGGAATACTGGTCTACACCCATGTGTGGCCAGCAGGATATATCAGCTGCAGAGGTCACCTCTTAGGAATGAGGTGGTCCCAGCCCCACACTAGGCACCCCAGCCCAGGGTTTCCATGTCAGGAAGGAAAGTCCCTATAACTTCTGGCTGTGAAAACCAGTGGGAATTGTGGCTGAGTGAGACAGGGGACTTCTAGAGACCAAGATGTTCCTCTGAAAGGGCCCATGCATGGACTCAACGTGGACTCACTTGCTTTGAGCTATAGCGCTGGTGTGATTGCTCTAAAGGCACCAGGAACATAAGGAGAGGAACTGAATTAACTGGCATCAGGACAAGGGCTGGAAGGACAACAGCCTCCCAGACAGAAGTGCTGCCAGAAGCCATTGTTCCTTTGCTGAGCCCGCCCCTCACACACACAGCTGGAAAGCAGATGCCAAATCTGAGTCTCCATCTACCTGACATTGTTCCCCTGTCCTGGTGAATCCCTGAGACCTCACCCCATCTATGCTGTTTCCAGTGGCTTTTCCATACAAACAGCCTGTCATGGCTCATTCTGCAGTCTTTCCTAAGTTCTATCAATGTTCACAAACACCAAACAAGCAACATTTGGCCTCAGTGTGCCCCATACACCTTGCTAAGTCACCCCAGTCCCAGAACTAGTGGAAGCTGGCCCTCTCCCAGGCACCTCCATGCCCAGCACTAGTAGCAGCCATCTGAAGATCACTCTGTAGCTCATGCCAGGTGACCTCTGGCAGTGCACAGGTGGCAGCTGACCTTGGCCTGCACCACCAGTGCAGTGAACCCAGTGGACAACTTCAGACCATGTTGAAGCACCACTACCCAACCACCTCCACAAGTGACCCATTCAAAGGATGGACTTGTCAGGAACCAGCACATCACTAAAGTGAATCCTGCTTTGTGGTGTTGGCACCTACACAGTATATCCTCCTCTGTGGTCATGGCCAGTTATTGCAAACATTTAGTCTTGGGGTAAATCCCTCTCAGTGATGTGCCAGTAACAATTTAGGCTCAACTACAATTGGACAGTGCACAGAACCCATAGAGTGTGTGATGGGGCAGTGGTTGGGGGGGGTGTGGCCTGGAGGCTCTGCCATGTGATCAGGGAGGTTGTGCCACTGGGCCTACTGGATACCTACTATATAAGGTCACTACGAAAACTGGGAAACATTTAATACATATTGTAGAAATAAACACAGGGAGGCAGCCAAAATGAGGAGACAAAGAAACATGTCACAAATAACAGAACAAAACTCCAGAAGAACTAAAGAAAATGGAGACAAGCAATCTACCAGAAGCAGAATTCAAAACACTGGCTATAAGAATGCTCAATGAACTTAGGGGGAAAGAAGGTGAACTTGGTGATAACCTCAACAAAGAGATAGGAAAAATAAAAATGGAAATAGAAAACATTAAAAATGAGCCAGTCAGAAATTAAAAATACAATAACTGAAATGAATAACATATTACAGGGAATCAACACTAGAATAGAAGCAGAGAATTAAATCAACAATTTGGAAGATAAGGAAAAAGAAAACACCCAATCAGAACAACACTAAGAAGAAAGAATCCAAAAAAAGTGAGTATAGTATGAGGAGCATCCTAGACAACTTCAAGTTTACCAACAGTCATACGATGGGGGTGCCAGAAAAAAAAAGAGAGAACAAAGAATTGAAAGCCTATTTGAAAAAATAATAATGGAAAATAGACGTGCAAGTCCAGGAAACACAGAGAGTCCCAAACAAGATGAACCCAAAGAGGCCCGTACCAAGATACATCATAATTAAAATGCAAAAGGTTAAAGACAAGAGAGAATTCTAAAAGCAGCAAGTGAAAAGCACTTAGTTACTTATAAAGGATATCCCAGGAGTCTGTCAGCTGAGTTCTCAACAGAAACTTTGCAGGCCAGAAGGGATTGGCAAGAAATATTCAAAGAGATGAAAAGCAAATACCTAAAGCCAAGACTCCAGCAAAGCTATCATTTAGAATCAAAGGACATATAAAGAGATTCCCAGGTAAGAAAAAGCTAAAGAAGTTCATCACCACCAAACCAGTATAACAAGAAATGTTAAGGGATCAACAAGAAGAAGAATGGTGGAGCTAAAAATATGAATAATAAAATCACAATAAATATGTATCAACAATTATTTTAAATGTAAATGGATTAAATGTTCTGATCTAAAGGCATAGTGTGGCCAAATGGATAACAAAACAAGACCCCTATTGCACATGCTGCCTACAAGAGGCTCACTTTATATCAAAAGACACACATAGATTGAAAGTAAAGGAATGGAGAAAAATACTTCATGAAAATAGGAAAAAAAAAAGGTCAGAGTAGCAATACTTATACCAGACAAAATATATACCAAAACAAAGGCCATAACAAAAGAAAAGAAGGACCAACAATTCTATTTTGAGGTATTTATCTGAAGAAACCCAAAACACTAAATCAAAAAGACATACATCCATATGTTCGTTGTAGCATTATTTTCAATAGCAAGATATGGAAGCAACCTAAGTGTCCATCAATAGATGAGTGGATAAAAAAGATGTGGCACTTATATACAATGGAATATGAATCAGCCATAAAATATAAATTCTTGCCATCTGCAGCAATATGAATGGAACTAGAGGGTGTTGTCTGAGTGAAATAAGTCAGAGAAAGACAAATGTCATATGATTTCACTTACATGTGAATCTAAAAAACAAAATAAACAATCAGAATAGAAACTGACTCACAGATAACAGAGAACATTTTGATGATTGCCAGAAAGGAAGGGAGTTGGGGGAATGGGTGAAGGGATTAAAAAGTACAAATTGGTAGTTACAGAATAGTCATGGGGATGTAAACTATAGCATAGGGAATATTAATAATACTGTAAAATCTATGTATGGTGTCAGGTGGGTACTAGATTTATTGGGGTGATTGCTTTGTAAGTTATATAAATGTCTAATCACTGGGTTGTACACCTGAAAGTAATATAATATTGTACATTAATTGTAATTGAAAAATAAAAAATATTTAAAGAAAAAATTGAGTAATTTTTGATGTACTAATTGACTAAATTACCATTCTTCTATATGTATGAAGAGCCCTGGCTGGTTTGGCTCAGTGGATTGAGCATCGGCCTGCAAGCTAAGTGTCGCTGGTTCGATCTTCCAGTCAGGGCACATCAGAGAAGGAAAACTCTGACTCCAAAAAACCTCTGCTGCCTTGCGGCATACCTCTTCAAGGGAAATGCTAAGGGAGTAAACCCCGACAGAAAATCCGGAGCCGGAGTCCCTAAGGCGGTTTGACGTTGTAGTCAACAGCGGCAACTCCTGCTGCGCACCTGAAGCCAAGCTGTATTGACTCCGTCTTTCCCTTGGACCCTTCAGCTGCGAAGAGAGGGGGGGTCTGCTGCATGGTCAACAGCAGACCCTCCATATCACCCTGCCCAGGCTCTGTAGCTTCAGCTTCACTGGAGAGGACACTCCAGCGTCATCGCAAGATGTCGATTCAACACGGGAGGAGACAGATAACCGTGTCACTCCTGAGTCGGACTGCACAGCCATTCTCGGCGGTGCAGATAGACTCTTAAGAAGCTACACCATCGTCTCTCGAGACGGACGGCTGCCGACGATATGTATGAAGAAATAAATTTTTTCTGACAACAAACTGGTTTCTTGGCCACTGGTATGCCAAATTTCTCTTTAACCTCTTAATCTCAAGTTAAGCATACTGTCTATTTGTATTGCACTTATAGCTACAAAAACATTCTAAGATAATTAGCCAGTTTTACAGATGTGGAAATTGAAGCTAAGAGATATTAAGAGATTTGTCTACCATCACATAGTTTGCATATATCATTGAAACCAGGTGTTTGGTTTTCAAATCAAGTACTCTTTGCACTAGAAGAATATCATTTGTAGAAGAGTAATAAAGTAAGAAACTGGGTCTATAGTTAACTGTATAGTTTTTCCTAATAGAGATTTCACTTCAGGGTTCTACAGAACACGTTTATGCCAAGGTTGCAGTTGTGTGCGGCTACATCAATAACAACAGGCTGTTGATATTTCATTGACTTAAATATGTTAGCAGAAGTATTTTATGTGGTTTAATTTTTCTCTCCCATTTTATTTGCAGTTCCCCAGAACAGAAGGACAAATGGCTCTCTCTCCTTCAGAGGTATTTTTTCAGTATACATATTTTCAATCTTTAGCTGGTAGTTAAATGAATTAAATTCATCTCTGCAGAGATGTACCCCAAACTATTCCTTCTCCTTCGTAGAAATTGTTCATTTGTACTCAAAATAAGCTTTTGTTTAGACTGTACACTAGCTACTGAATACTGTAATGTTTTCTCATTACATGCATGTCTTACTTTGTAGGAAGGAGAACATTGAGATCTTGTCAGATTATTTTAGACAAAAATTAGTGATGTCTTTGATCTCTTCTCCTGTCTCCAGCCTGCCATTTGGATGGAACTAATAATTTCCTCAAAGCATTATTAAATTTTCATATATGGAGGATTTTCTTCTGTGCAACTCAAAAATCAATCATTATTCTTACCTTTGAAAATACAAAGTTAAATGATCAATTTAGGTTCATCTCTTATTCCCATAGTTCCCTCCATTCTTTCCCCTTTCCCTTCCCAAGCAATGGGATAACCAAGATTTACATTCCACTGAAGAGATGAATGAGAAGTAAAAGACCATTATTTTGGTTTGATCTGGTAAAGTATTATATGTTCCTATAGATAAGAAATGTGTTGGGCCTGTCCAGGGAGGGTAGGGAAGCCTTGAGGATAAAACATCACCCAGAGGTGCCTAAGCCTGACTGCTTCTCAAACCTCACACTTGAAATGCATCCCCCATTCTTTTTGTGCCCATGCCTAATGTCCTGACAATTTTTTCTCTTCCAACCCATAATGTAATTTGACTTTGCTGAGTCTTTTCCATCTGTCTTTTAAAAAATAGCATATAAGTATATTGAAAATATTAACAAAATAGAGTGATTTAAAAATAAGCCATTTAGCAAAATCCATCTGACTCAGTGTTGTTTTGGGTTGTTGTTGCATTTGATTAGATACATCAATCTAGAGAAAGAGAAGGACTATCCGAAGAGCATTCCACTCAAAATCTTCGCCAAGGACATTGGGAATTGTGCCTATGTAAGTGTTTCTAAGCCAGAAAATTAAATTCTAAGGCAGAACACCATGGATTAAAAAAAGAGAGACAGGCATGCAGACAGGCAGACTGTGTATGTGCTGTGCAAGGTAGGCAGTTAGAAATTCCACTGTGGTGAAACACATTTTCCTCGGTATGTATATGTCTTTGTATATATGAAAAGTAAACCCTAGACAAAATGAAACAAGAGAAATTCATATTAATCACAGTATTTAACATTTACACTTGGAAGGAATATTGCTTGTCAGATGTCTCTTCCCTCTGGCATTAATGTTTCCCTGGATCCTTTCAAAAGCAGCTGTAGAGGCTTGTACTAAAGCCATTTCCACAAAGAGATGTTTCCTATTAATATTAAGCAATTTTTTCCAACTTACCACTTTTTAAGTAGAGAGCAATTTTGGAAAGTTCTTCATTCTTTGAGTTTTTAGGGGGATTGAATTCCTCAGGTTAATAAATAGATGAGCTGGGAGAGATGACATTTTTAAGAGATCAGCATGTTTCTGCCACACAATTTTTATCATATTGGTCAAATAAAAATTAAGTCTGCTTAATTCTAGTTATTATGTGTAATTTGATGGCTAAAATATAGTACAAGTGTCAAGGTGAACAAAATGAAAACTTGTGAATATTTTTATTTTTGCTGTGAATTGTTATACTTCACTGCAGCTCTAGATCACACAGAATAGTTTTGTGTGTGGAAAAAATGTAATACGAACAGTTGTGTTTGGGCCAAATGCAGAAGTTATGCAAATGTTCTAACATGAGTGCCAGATGCTACTTCTTGAGGGAAATACTCATATTTTTGTGGTATAAAGACTACAGAGATCTCCTGTAGCAAAGTAGAAAAAAAAAAAAAAAACACCACTCTTTTTCTGCTGGCTTTGATTCAGTTGTTGTGGCAGTTGGTTAAATTCAGGATTTTCATAGAAAACCCCATGAACTTTTTAAAACACTTTTAGTGCATGGAAATTGCATACTTGAGAAAGGATTGGTCTTCCACTCTCATTTTGGAACAGAAGACAGGTGATATGGTTTGGTGCTGTGTTTTTATCACTAGTACCCTAGTTAAATCAACAATAATATGACAGTCTCCTTTGCTGTCTGAAGTTGCTTCATGGCAAGAGTCTCCTTTCAGGGTGCCCTGCTTCCAGAAAGAGTGATCCCCACCAAATAGGAGTGTATGTATGGGAAGCATTCTTTATCCTTAGCCTTTAGTTATATAACCTGTCAGTGAATTTTACTAATATAGAAAAAATTAGCCACATTTTCAGTTTTGTCTGTTTTATTTGTTTACTAGCCAAAGGGCACTGTCTGATGAAATTTATTTGTTTTGTTTACCAAAGAGGCATACATGGAAAAATACACATCCTATAATTACTGTTTTGAACATATGTGCCTAATATTAAGAAAAATTATTTTAGAAACCAGGAACTTTGGGAGTGATTATTAAGTATTACAGGATAGATTCCTCACTTCATGAGAGAATTTCTTTAAATAAAATGGATTTAGGAAATTTTTTATAAAGAATCAGAAGGCTTTCATGAAATTATATCTCAGGTTAAAGCCAAACATATACATAAAACATCTTTGCCACTCTGGTAAAAGACAAACACTGGTTTGGGTGCTCTAAACCCTCCCTGCTGGGTTCTGAAATACTTTTACATAAATCTTGGAGCTACATGCAGCACAATTTGAAATCAATAAACAAAGCAATCTTTAGAGGCAATTTGTTATGCCAAGTGGTTCAAAGAGGGAAAAAATACTGTAAGTAATGAATTATCAGTGGATTTCATTTAGTTTTATTTGTATATCATTTTTGATTTTATACCAATTTGTTTTCATTGATGTTACCTATTTGTGCCATTTAAGCCCTTTTAGAGAAACAGTCTTAATTCCTGATTTATCTGATAATTATAATAAATAAATTACATGTGCATAGTAAATACTTCTTTTTTGATAGCAGAGCACTGTCTTAAACAATGTCTTGGAAATTGATAGCTAGAGCTGTCTCAGAATCTTGTTATTCCATTGTTTGTTTCAAACTGTCTTTCTATTTTTTAGTAGTATTTTCTCAATGTAGTTTAGCATAGAGCTATTATAGATAACCCTATTCAAGGGTCAAGTTGGTAACAGAATTGAGCTTTCTAAAACTTTCAGTCCTCTTTGCTTAGACTCATTGATTTCAAGGCCTCTAAGATTTCAACAATGAAAATCTCCATAGCCCACCTCAGTGCCTTACATAGAGGAAGTAAGTGCTCAATAAATAGTGATTTTTTTTAATTCTAAGCTTTAAATGTTTTTAATAACCAGTTGTTATTCTGATTTTACCTAAACTGACTTTTTACCATGCAAAGAAATAAGAACCCACCCTGTGAAAACAGTATTCAGGAGAAAAGAGAAAGTGATCCAGCTCTCTCCCCCTTTCATTACACTTTGCATTATGGAAATACAATTATGAAAGTGATTCAGAGGGCTAACCTCACTGGCTTCTTTTAGAGTGTGAGGTTGGTCAATGTATTTTCTCTCAAATATAGTTACTCTGTCTCTTTCTTGCATACAATCTTAGATTTGTGAGCCACGTATTCTTTATTTTAAGAGAAATAGGTATTTTATTAAATAGTATAATACATAATGGAATGCAAGTAACATATCAAGGGTTTGTATTCTAAGTCATATGCTTTACTCTGTCAACATTTGAAATCAAGATTTTCCAATAGATAATGATTTGACAATAATTATTTGTTTACCTGTTTTAAAATCCTGTATTTATAGCTGTATTTCTTATTTCTTTTTTTCTGCAGTCTAAAACTATAACAATAACAAATTCAGATACAGTGAATGAAGTTATCAACATGTCTCTACCAATGCTAGGGATAACTGTAAGTTACTCTGCTAGATATTCTTAATTAACAAACTTTGGTACTTTTAATTCATGTAAATATTATCCCTTCCATCATAAGATGGCTGATTATTACAGATGCAAAAGTCATATTTTGTCCCCCAAAATATAGGAAACAAGGATAGTAAAGCCTTAATATTAGCTTAATATTGGGTGCTATTCTTCTACTGTCATTTCAAAACCTGTGCAAACTGAAAAGCATAAGATCAGACTCTAAATTTAGAGTGCTATAATAAAATAAAATGTGTCTATTGCATATGCTGTATACATATACAGTTGGGGAGTTTTTTTGGTATAAGATTCTTAATAAGGAAGTTTTAACCTCCTTCTCCTTTCCCACTCATCACTATATGACTGTTCTTTCCCCATACCCACTCCTGGTTCTTCTCCCTTGCCTAATTATTTTTATTATCCCAAGATGTTTTTTAAGTATATTTCATTGATTATATTGTTACAATAGTTTGAATTTTTTCCCCTTTGCTCCCCTCTGCCCAGACGCCCCTCCCCCAGAATCCCACCTCCCCCTCTACCCCCCAGTTCAAGTCCAGGGTCGTGCATACAAGCTCTCCGGCTTCACTCTTTCCCATATTATTCTTTTTTAAAAATTAATTAATTAATTAATTTTTATAACAATAAAAAATAACAATATCCCCCTCTCAGACTTAAGACCCTTTATAATCTTATAAAGGACTATGGGCAAAGGCCTCATGCTCCTCTAGCTGCTTCAAACTATGCATGGTCATTGTCCTACCTACCCTTGGGTCCATAAATCCCTAGTAAGAGTGGGGGTGTGGGAGGGAGGGTGGCCTTCCCACATAGGGAAGGATCTTGCAGACACCAGGTCAGTTGGCTGTCCCCAGACAACGGCATGCTTGGTTTAACAGGCTGGCATCCTTGTTGTATTCCAGCCACTTAATTCAGCCACACCATTGAGTCTCAGGAGGCAGCAGTGCACACAGGATTGGGTGAGGCCTGTATGTACAGACAATCACTCAAAAACAGTAAACACATGTTAATTTACGCAACATAACCCACAAACCAGTCTCTAAATCTGTAAGACTGTCTTATTGGAAAGACATCCAGTTGCAAGGCATTTGACACTCTTCTTGCCTGTAAATTAAGTATCTTTGATGATGCCATAGACCTAGTTTAATTTCAAATGAAAACAAACTTTAAATGAAGAGAAACTTTAAAGACAGTTAACTGCACTACTTTATAGTCTACCACTGAGCATTGTGACTTTCCTTGAATCACAATTTTTCTCCTTAAGATTACCCTCCTTGTCATTAAAGTGACGGGATTAAGTCTATTTTTAATTTATCCTGTTCATTTGCATAAAACTACAAGAGCAGCAAATGATCATATACGATCTTTAAGTATGTTTTGCTGGGACTTACAGAAGGAACCTTTCAGGTGACTTTCAGTTGGCCATTCAGGGAACAGGAGCTGAGCCACATACCTGCCATTCAGCCTTGCCTGTAAACACCTATCTTTTCCAAGTCCTTCTGGTTTTCCATTGTGCCTTAAGGTCCCTTCTAACTATCTTTCAGGAAAGCAACCTTTGTTCCTTCTCTAGAAACATTGCCATGGACCATACAACCAACCAATATACCAGGCCTTTTATCTCATGGGCTTTTATTACCTTTGAAAGTCAATCCCAGTTCCTCAGGGCTTTTTGGTAACAACCAGAGCCCAAGCGTGTCTCCTTTAGGCATGACATTCCAGTCAAAGTCATGGTGAACAAAACCTCTATTAACAACTGGTATTATTAGTTTTATGCAAAGAAACTTATGTCATTGCTTACTTCTTTAGAATGCCAAATTCTGGAGGGATCAGGTAGGGAGAAAAATATACAGTGTGAAGGAAAATCCTTGTCCTTCGAATATTCACTAAAATTACATTTCCATTCTTTATATTTTCTTTTTTTCTTCCACTAAAAATTTTTGTTTGCTTGTTTTTCTATTACAGTTGTCCCACTTTTCTCCCTATTGCTTCCCCACACCCGGCCCACCCCTTTTCCCACAGTCAGTCCCCACCCAGTTTTCCAAGTCCATGGGTCATTTATACATGTTCTTTGATTAGACCCTTCCCCTTCTTACCCCCTTCTCTCCCACCTTGTCACTGTTAGTCTACTCCTTGTTTACATACCTCTGGTTCAATTTTGCTCATTTGTTTGTGTTGTTCATTAGTCTCCTATAATAGTTGATAGCATAAGGTATTTTTCTTCCATTGCCTGGCTTATTTCACTAAGCATAATTCTCGCTAGTTCCATCCATGTTGTTGCAAATGGTAGAAGTTCCTTCTTTCTTTCTGCTACGTAGTACTCCATTATGTAAATGTACCACAGTTTTTTGATCCACTCATCTACAGATGGGCACCTAGGCTGTTTCCGGCACCTGACTATTGTAAACAGCGCTGCTAGAAACATAGGGGTGCATAGGTTCTTTTGAATTGGGGTTTCAGAATTCTTTGAGTATAGTCCTAGCAGTGGAATTGCTGGTTCAAAGGGCAGTTCCATTTTTAGTTTTTTGAGGTAATTCCTTACTGTTTTCCATAGTGGCTGCACCAGTCTTCATTCCCACCAGCAGTGCACCAGGGTTCCCTTTTCTCTGCATCCTCACCAACACATGTTGTTTGTTGATTTGTTGATGATTGCCACTCTGACTGGTGTAAAATGATATCTCATTGTGGTTTTTATTTGCATCCCTCTGATGGCTAATGATGTTGAACATTCTTTCATATGTCTATGGACCCTCTGTATGTCCTCTTTGTAGAAGTGTTTGTTCGGGTTCTTTGCCAATTTTTAATTTGGTTGTCTGTCTTCTTGGTGTTGAGTCCTATAAGTTCTTTACATATTTTGGAGATCAATCCCTTGTCTGAGATATCATTAGCAAATATATTTTCCCATATGGTTGGTTCCCTTTTCAGCTTGCTGATGCTTTCTTTTGCTGAGGAGAAACTCTTTAGTTTGATGTCCCATTTATTTATTCTTTTCTTTATTTCCCTTGCCTTAGGAGATATATCAGAGAAAATGTTGCTACGTGGGATACCTGAAATTCTCCTGCCTATGTTTTCCTCTAGAACTTTTATGGTGTCACGGCTTACATTTAAGTCTTTGATCCATCTTGAGTTTATTCTAGTGTATGGTGAAAGTTGGTGGTCTAGTTTTATTTTTTTGCATGTCCCTGTCCAGTTCTCCCAACACCATTTGTTGAAGAGGCTCTTTTCACTCCATTTTCTTTTTCTTCCCCCTTTGTCAAATATTAGTTGACCATGTAGACCTGGGTTTATTTCTGGGCTCTCTATTCTGTTCCATTCATCTATATGTCTGTTCTTATGCCAGTACCAGACTGTTTTGATCACCATGGCCTTGTAGTATAGTTTGATATCAGGTATTGTGATTCCTTATACTCTGTTCTTCTTCCTCAAGATTGCTGTGGGTATTCGGGCTCTTTTTTGGTTCCATATAAATTGTTGAAATATTTGTTCTAGGTCTGTGAAATATGTCATTGGTATTTTAATAGGGATTGTGTTGAGTCTATAAATTGCTTTGGGTAGTATTATTTTTTTATCAGTATGGACATTTTAATAATGTTGATTCTTCCCATCCATGAACATGGTATATGCTTCCACATATTTACATCTTCCTTAATTTTTTTCTTCAGTGTTATGTAGTTTTCTGAGAACAGATCTTTTACCTCCTTGGTTAAGTTTATTCCTAGGTACTTTATTTTTATTGTTGCTATAGTAAATGGGATTTTTTTTCTAGATTAAGTCTCTGATATTTTATTGTTGTTGTACAGAAATGCCTTAAATTTCTGTATATTTATTTTGGACCCTGCTATTTTGCCAAATTCACTTATTTCATTAAGTAGTTTTTTTTGTGGAGTCTATAGGGTTTTCTATGTACACTATCATGTCATCTGCAAATAATGACAATTTTACTTCCTCTTTTTCAATTTGGATGCCTTTTATTTCTCTTTCTTGTCTGATTGCTGTGGCTAGAACTTCCAAGACTATGTTGAAGAGGAGTGGAGAGAGTGGACATCCTTGTCTTGTTCCTGATCTCAGGGGGAATGCTCTCAGTTTTTGCCCATTGAGTATGATGTTGGCTTCAGGTTTCTCATATATGGCATTTATTATGTTGAGGTATACTCCCTCTCTTCCCATTTTGCTGAGAGTTTTCATCGTTAAATGGGTGTTGTACTTTATCAAATGCTTTTTCTGCATCTATTGATATGATCAAGTGATTTTTGTCTTTCATTTTGTTTATGTGATGTATTATGTTTATTGATTTGTTAATATTAAACCATCCTTGCACCCCTGGGATGAATCCCACTTGATCGTGGTGTATGATTTTTTCTAATGTGTTGCTGGATCCAGTTTGCCAATATTTTGTTGAGGATTTTAGCATCTATGTTCATCAGCGATATTGGCCTGTAGTTTTCTTTTTTTGTTGTGTCTTGACCTGTTTTTGGAATTAGGGTTATAGCAGCTTCATAGAAAGCGTTTGTGAGTCTTCTCTCTTCTTGGATTTTTTGGAATAATCTGAGAAGGATAGGAGTTAGTTCTTTCCTAAATGTTTTGTAAAATTCACCTGTGAAGCCATCCAATCCAGGGCTTTTGTGTGCTGGGAGTTTTTTGATTACTGCTTCAATTTCACTAGTTGTTATTGGTCTGTTCAGGCTTTCTGCTTCCTCTTGATTCAGTTTTGGAAGACTATATGTTTCTAGAAATTTGTCCATTTCATCTAGGTTGTCAAGTTTCTTGCCATATAGTTGTTTGTCGTAATTTCTTACAATCCTTGTATTTCTGTGATATCTGTTGTGATTTCTCCTTTTTCATTTCTGATTTTATTTATTTGGGTCCTCTCTCTTTTTTTCTTGATGAGCCTAGTTAAAGGCTTGTCGATTTTGTTTACCTTTTCAAGGAACCAGCTCCTAATTTTGTCGATCTTTTGAATTGTTTGTATATTCTCTATGTCATTTAATTCTGCTCTGATCTTGATGATTTCCTTCCTTCTGCTTGCTCTGGGCTTTGTTGTTTTTCCTCTAGTTCTTGTAGCTGTAGGGTTAGATTTTTTTATTAAAGATTCTTCTATCCTTTTTACATAGGCCTGTATTTCTATGAGTTTTCCTCTCAGGACTGCTTTCGCTGTATCCCATAGATTTGAGGTTGTTGTGTGTTCATTATCATTTGTTTCCAGAAACTTTTTGATTTCTTCCTTGATGTCATTGTTAACCCATTTGTTATTTACTAGCATGTTATTCATTCTCTATAAGTTTGGGTGTTTTTGAGTTTTTTCCTTGAGGTTTATTTCCAGTTTCAAGCCGTTGTCATCTGAGAAGATGCTTGATATAATTTCAATTTTCTTGAATTTATTGAGGTTTGTTTTGTGTCCTACCATGTGGTCTATCTTTGAAAATGTTCCACGTCCACTTGAAAAGGATGTATATATTGCTTCTTTGGGTTGAAAAGTTCTATATATATAAACTAAGTCCATTTTATCTAGAGTGTTGTTCAACGCCTTAATATCTTTGGTGTTTCTTTGCTTCAAAGATCTACCCATTGTTGACAATGCAGTGTTAAAGTCCCCTACTATGTGTGTATTGATGTGTATATTCTTCCTGAAGTCTTTCAAAATTTTCCTTACATATTTGGGTGCACCTAAGTTGGGTGCATATATGTTTACAAGGGCTATATCTTCTTCTTTTTTTTTTTATTTTGGTTTTTTCAATTACAGTTGTCCCCTTTTCCCCCAATTTCTCTCCCCCACCCAACCCACCCCCTCTCCCACAATCATATCCCTCCCCGTTGTCCATGTCCATGAGTCTTTCATACAGGCTCTTTAATTAAACCCTTCCCTTACTTATCAAGGCTATATCTTCTTGATGGATTTTTCTTTTAAGTATTATGAAACGTACTTCTTTTTCTCTTTTTATGGCCTTTGCTGTGAAATCTGTTTTGTCTGACAAAAGTATTGCTACTCCAGCTTTTTTTCATGTCCATTTGCTTGAAATACTTTTTTCCATTCATTCACTTTCAGTCTGTGCAGATCATTTTTTCTAAGGTGGGTCTCCTGTAGACAGCACATATGTGGGTGTTGCTTTCTAATTCATTCAGCTACCCTATGTCTTTTGATTGGTGCATTTAATCCATTTACATTTAAGGTTATTATCGATAGGTACTTATTTATTCTCATTTTCCCCATTTTGTACTTGTGTTCATCTCTGTTTCTGTTTCTTCATGTTTTTAAAGCAGACCCTTTAGCATCTCTTGCAATGCTGGTTTGGTGTAGATGTATTCTTTTAGCCTTCGTTTGCCTTGGGAACTCCTTATTTCACCTTCCATTTTGAATGAGAGCCTTGCTGGGTAGAGTATTCTTGGCTGTAGGCCTTTGTTTTTCATTGCTTGGAATATTTTTTGCCATTCCCTTCTGGCTTGTAGTGTTTCTGCTGAGAAATCAGATGATAGCCTCACTGGAGCTCCCTTGTATGTTATTAGCTGTTTCTCTCTTGCTGCTTTTAGGATTCTCTCTTTGTCTTTGAATGTTGCCATTTTAATTATGATGTGTCTTGAAGTTAGCCTATTGTGGTTCATCTTCATTGGGATCCTCTGGGCTTCCTGGACTTGCATGACTCTTTCATCAGGTTAGGGAAGTTTTCTGTCATTAGTTTTTCAAACAGGTTTCCTATCCCTTGCTCTTCTTCTCCTTCTGGAATTCCTATAATACAGATATTATTATGTTTCATGTTGTTCTGCAGCTGTCTTAGAACCTCTTCAGCCTTGTTCAGTCTTTTTTAATTTTGTTGCACTGTCTGGGAGGTTTTGTCTACATTGTCCTCCAGCTCACTGATCTGATCTTCTGCTCCCTCTAGCCTGCTTTTAATCCCTTCTATTGTGTTCTTCAATTCAGAAGTCATATTCTTCATTTCCGTCTGGCTCTTCTTGATAGCTTCTATGTCCTTTTTCATGCTGGCATAATTCTCAGTTAATTCCTTGTAGTTTCCCTGGAGTTCTTTGTAGTTTTATTTGAGCTCACTTAGCTCACTGAGCTTCCCTATAATCCATCTTTTGAATTCCATGTCTGATAGTTTGCTTTTCTCTATTTCATTTAGCATTATTTCTGGAGATTCTTCCTTTCCTTTCGATGGGGGGTTGTTTCTCTGTCTCCCCATTTTTGTGACTCTTCTTGTTTGTTATTGCTTCTTAGATTGTTCTTCACTTTCTGGATCTGCCTCTGATGGCATCAGATCATGTACGAGTCTTGGCCTAAGCAGCCTTTTGGAGACTACCAGAGATCTACTGCCTTTGTCTCCTTTAGTTGTTAATCTATTCAATCTGTTATCAGCCATCAGGTTTAAGGACCAAGGGCAGGGCCACTTAATTCCTGGAGGCAGTGCTTTTGCTTCCCCTCAGGCTGATGCCACTTAGAGGGAAATGGTCTGCCGGTCACGTTGTGATGAAGTGGCCTTTTATATCTCTCCATGGTTATAGGACTTCTCTCCAGCTAGTGTTCAGCTAGTTATTCTATATGATTTCTCCACAATTAAGTTGTAAGTACAGGCTGGTCCCACCCAGTGAAGGCAGCCCAGGATTCGAGGCTCAGCGCCCACTCCACCGCCAGCAGTCGACCCGGTGGTGCCGGGAACCGACAGACGCGTGTCCCAGATGGGACAGAGCAGTATGGGGATGAGCAGCTGGGTGAGAGAGTCAGCAAGTGGAAGACTCCTGAGCGAACACTCATGAGAAGGAGAGCACAGATAGTCTTTCTTATAGGACTGTCTCTAGATTTAATAAGTCTTAGAATGAAGAATGATAAAGAATTTTCTCTACAGTAGAATTATTACATAAAGAACACATAGCTAGAAACCATATTCACTGGCTGAAGATCCAGAAAATGGGATGGCTGGTACCCCTAATGCATTAGTAAATTAAAAAACAAGCTGTAAATTAGGTTATGGATTTAAAGAACTTTGTATGCACATTACATTTCTCCCTATTTTGCTTTCAGCTTCTTTCTGTTTTATTGCGCAAAAATAAGCTTTGAAATTTTATTAATAAAGAAGATTGGAATATTGGAGTATGAGGCAGGGGAAAGAGAATTGGAAAGTCCTCCTCATCTCCTCCCTGCCAGTATATAAACACCAAAGAGTGGGTACTTGTATTAAAGGGAGTGACTTTCAGAAGGATGAAAACTAAAGGAGGCACTTGACCAACACCATTTCTTGAGTGATATTCTCTATGAAAACACAATGTTACTACAAGGTGACATATGACATATTGTTAATATGTGCCAGAGTCTTATTAGTTGTATTTAGATTTGCTTTTACATAATGCCATTGTAAACCTTTAAAAATTCAAGGCAACCAAAACTTAGGGTTTTCTATTAATTACATTTAATAACATATTTAAAATGTAATTAAGTTTATATGCATTGAGTAAAGAAGGCACCTCTGCATTGATTTCTAAGCTTATATAATTATGTCTTGAAAGAGAGTGAGTACTTTTAAGGGGAAGGAAGGGAGATTAAGTAAGACATGATTCATTTTCTTATTTATGCTTTTCCTTTGGATAAAATGATCCATCTCCTCAGAAAAAAAAAATGTTTCCATTCAGTATAATATTTTTACTGTTCTAAGAAATTATTATAATGTTTTCAGACACTATTAGAAAAAGAAAGGACTTTTATTAGATTGCTCTTCCTATTTGTAATACAGTTTCTTGATTAGGGATAAGGAAAAAATGACTAATAGACTGGGGGAGGGGTGGGGAATGGTATTCTCCATAGCCACCATCCTTCATTATAAGGTCAGGGCTATGATTTTTAATCAGAAGATAGTCAAGAATATTTATATTGCCAATCTGTTTTGGCTTCATTTAAAACATTTTTGCTTTTTTCTCTCCTTGAGGATACAGTAGTTTGTAGAATTTAGTGTTATTTCCTTGAATAGGATTTTGAGTATTTCTGGGTATTACGTTCTGGAACCGCCCCCCCCCCCCGCCCCCCGCGATAGGTGAAAATCCGTGAAGTAGAAACCTTTCATTTATATTAGTATTTATATATATTTTAAGGCTTTATAAACCCTTCCCACACACTTATAAACCTTTCCCACTCCCTTATTAACCTTTTCCACACTTTTATAAACACTAATTATGTTCTCAAACATATTCTACACTCTTAAACCTATGTGACTTTAACAACATACGTATACAGTACCACAAAATCCCACAATATAGCAAAAAATCTGCGATAATTAAATATAATATTTTTTTAAATCCCGCGATACAGTGAGGCTGCAATAAGTGAACCACGATATAGAGATACTACTGTAACTCTGCTAGTAAACAGTTCCATTGATTTCCATCACTGGGCTTATTCTCTAGATAGAATTCTTGTCCTTTCTGCCCCTAGGACTGAACTTGCCCAAAATAGAGCCAATGTAGATGGTGCCAGCTACCTATGTCCTCAAAGTCTCTTGGTTATTCTGCTCAGAAGCAGCTGAGCAAATAGTCAGCCTTTGAGATTTTTAGTTTTTCATCACAGACACAACAGTATTTGTGGCTTCCTGGATAACAAGGTTGTCTTTGCAGGGGCACGTTGGAAGTAAAGTTCAGTATTCTCTGAGAAGCCTGCAGACATATTAGAAGTCACGACTTCACAGAAGACATTAGCCTTTTAGAAACCCAGAAAGTTTCTCTTCCTTTGTGATCGCACATTCTGTGGGCTAATAGTGAGGTTCTGATTCCGCTGCAGTACTGGGACTCCAGCCATAACTAGAAGAGGGCAGGATCCCTGAGTACTCTGTTAGGGGTTGGAGAGAGAGGAGAAGGGTTGTAGGAATCAACACTCTTATCTTTACAAACTATAAACACTCTTTTTAATCTCAAGGTATTTATATTGTTCCCATTTTATCTTTCTTGGCAAGACATAAAAGTGCCAAAAATATGTATTCATTTAATTAGTAAACATGAAAGAATTATTATTAATTCTTTTATTTCCTAGGGCTCTGAGAGAGATTACCAGTTATGGGTCAATTCTGGCAAAGAAGAGGCACCGTATCCACTTATTGGTAAGTTTCTGTGAAGATCTAAGATAGGTTTGATTGTGTTTTAATTATAATTCTAAATATCTCAGAGAACTGGTCATATTAAATCTCATGTAAGTTCATTTATTCACTCAATAAATACCTGCCAGGCATTTTCTATGTGCTAGACAAATAATACCTCTTCTCTCAAGCAGCTAATGGTACAGTTGGGAAGAGAAATGTAAATTTTCCTCTCTTCTCTCACACTTCACAGAGAGAGCACTGTCTTGCCAAATCCTGTTAAATGTGTTTCTGTAAGAAAGCAATATGTATTTGGTATACCTTTTCTCCTATACTTTTATTTGTCATATTGGGTTCTTTGATTTCCTGCTCCCTTTCCTACCTATTAAGTTGCCTCTTAATCTAGAATTCAGTCATGCCTCTTAATCCTGCAGAACTTTACTAGACGTCATAAAGAAAGTGAGATTAACCTATTTAGATTCCAAAGAATCTTCACTGACTTATCAACTAGCTAATACCTTTTACATTGCCATTTCTCTAGTCAAATTTTTCAGCATTTGTTTTGAGGAATTACTGGTAATTAGGTTAATCTCCCCTTATTTAAATCATTTAGATAAAAAATATTTTTGATCACTTAAGGTCATTCAGCGTGGTTAAAAAATTGAGCAATTAAAATGAGGGACAGTGTCTGTAGCAGATCTTAAGATGATTACAATGATGATGATGATGATGATGGATGATTTCTGTTAATTTTTATATGTTTACTTTCTACCAGACATTATTCAAAACATACCATTTGCATTATTTCATCTAGTCCTTTCATTTACCTGTGAGGTCAATATTGTGTAATTCAGAATGTTTCAAGTGATCTGAATACACTAAAACCAAACTTCTCTACTAAACCAAACTTTTTATAAATGTCTTGTTTTAGATTATTCTCAGACCCAAAGCAAGCCACCATGCACACAGCTGAAGACAAAACTCACTACATTTCTTGCTTCTTTAATTGTATCATTTTTGTAAAAGTCAGTAAGAAACCATTAAAGTTGTGCTTAAAAATTAAATAAACACTTAAAATAAATTTTAATAAATTAAATGAATTAAATCTATGTAGATGGTAACTTTCATATTTAAAACAGCTTCAAGATTTATCACTGTCACTACAAAACCATGGAACTTAGGACATGATTGTTACTTAACAAGAGTTCTTCATTGTATATTTTATTCTTCCTTGCAAACTTCTATTATGATTAACTACTTGCTCTTTTGATAAACTGAGTTTGTTTTATTGATGTTAAAGTAGTCCCTGTTTTTGTTTTCTTCTTTTTTTTAACCTTAATCCCTGGATTATGTGATATTAAAGGAATATTGATATTGTATGCCAATGCCAGATAATAAGGAAAAGGAAGAATTCACTAAATTACATTCAGTGATAAATCAGAAATAGAGGAACACTTACTCTCTATATTTAAAAAAAAAACAGTAAATCTGTAACACAATGGTACTCAAGAATTAAATTAAGAAAATGCAATTACTGAGAGTACTAAAGAGCAAAAAATCATATTTCAGTCAGATGTCCAGGGTTTAGTTTTTCTAGTTTACAGACTTCTTATTGCATCTTGTTTCTGTTTCTAATACTCTGCAATCTTTCTTCTGATTGTTGCCTATAACACCTATCCCAGAGAGCAGCAGTGGGAAGGTAGCATATATTGAACAAACCAGTCCTGATGCTCTTGTGTAACTCTGATTATATAATTAATAAAAAGTAACGAAATGTCTTTTTCACACAGATATCATGTGTTGAATAATAGTAATTGGTGATGCTTGAAATATATAGTATTTTGTCCTTATTAGTGAAGTTACATTAACCACTAACTTTTACTTATTTGATTCTTCTAATACTGTGTGATGGGTAAGACAAATATTTTAAGTCATGGATTTGAGGCAGAGAGACGTCAAGGATTTGCTAAAAATTTACTGATACAGTTACTATCAACAGAAAAACTGGAATGCCTTTAAATATTCTTAGATGAGAGCATAGGAAACATCAACATTGTGCAAACCAATTTGTGCATTCCAAATAAGATATTCTTAATAGATTGGCTTATTTCCCCTCTCCCCTACCCCCTCAAAACTACTCTGCTAGGGCCACCTGCATTATGCAGTGGTTTCCAGCTGTAAGAGTGTGCGTGGTGATCGTTCAGTCAACAAAAGGATTCTTTATACCAAAAGTCCCAGGAGCAAACTGCAGTACATTCTAGTACGTAGCACACATGCTCACAGTACCAGTCAGCCTAAAGTCTACATTTATATCTTTCTTTGTGTAGGACATGAATATCCCTATGGAATTAAAATGAGCCATCTTCGAGACACTGCACTCCTGACACAGGAATCAAAGGACTCCACCAGCCCTTCCAACCTCCAGGAGCCCTTCCTCATGGAACAGCTGCCCCGGGAGATGCAATGCCAGTTCACCCTGAAGCCCAGCCACCTGGCTGCAGCCCGACAGCTGAGTGGTGAGTTACTTCTCTTTCTAAATAGAGCCTTTTTTTTCTAGCGGAATCTTTTATTTCTGAAAAGAAAATTTGTACAGAGTCAAAGACTCAGCCTTCCACTCAGATTGAGGTTATTTTTTCATTTGAATTTGAGAAGTGTTTTGAAAGGAAAATTTTAGAAGATAGTTTTATAAATCAGCAGTAGGTGTGATAACTTATAATCAATAGTACAGTCTGTTCCTTCTTTCTTCACTATTCTTTCCCCTTTAACCTTATGCCCACTACAGAGTCAGAGGCACCAGGCAATGCTGCAGGTGCCTCAATGCCTTCTTTGTACTATAATACATTGCACTGTGTGTTCCCCCTAAATAGTCATATTATAAAAAGGAGGCTTTCAGTGATGGCTGTCAGGAGGCTGTGATGCCCTACGTGGATCCTGGTACAGATAAGTGTGTGAGACTAACATGATTTCCACAGAAATTTCTCCTTAGTCTACTAATCTAATCTGAATTCCCCATCACATAGCACTCTCTAACCCACCCCATAATAAAGAACAATAAAGTGATATTTAGCATAGAAGGATCATCATTAACCCTAACCCAAATCTGAGCTTTAAGCGCTCAATCTGAAAGTAAGATTATGTGAGAAATAGAAGGAAAGGAATATCAACAAATAGCAGAAAATCTATACTTAATTTCTATAGCTGCCTTTTGTACCAACTGGAGGACCCAGTAAATAGTGGCAACTAAATTTTATACACCTCCCCACACATGAACATCCCACTTTACCTTCCATTGAATTTTTGAGTCATCTTGCCACATCAGCTATAAAAACTTACCCTGTATTTGAACTAATCATCTTCTCTTCCATAATGGTAAATTGAGTTCTTGAAACCTAAGGTTTTATATTCACAATTCCGGACCATTTTGAAGGGGTATTATAGAGATGTTGTAGTTTTTTATCCACCACAATTCATGAAGGGACAGATTTTGGTCTGCTTTTTTCACTGCTGTATTCTCAGCACCCAGAACAGTGCCTGACATATGTAAATAAAAATTCAAATATTTTTGAATGAATGAATGTATTAATAAGTCTGTTGTTACTGCTGATTAAAGATACAAAGGGAACATTCCCTTTATAACTAAGCTGATAAGAATAATATTTTACTCTTTACCTTTATACTCATGTTTTTCAAACTATTTCTCTGAGTCTTTTATCAATTTTATTTTAATTAATTTTACCAATATGGTAAGAATCCAAAGAGCCACAACTAGAATGAAGGCATAACTTTAAATCTCCATTTTTGAGGAAAGCTTTCTCTAGTTAGCCTAAGGAAAATATCTCAGTTATCCAAAATAACCATACGTGAACATAGTCATCCCTAATCTGTTTTTCAAATTTCTGCCTCAGTGTGGGAGAAAAAAATCTACAAATACTGTAATATACTGAAAACAGAGTAACAACAGATCTCTCAGAAGGCTACCCCTGTGAGTCAGATTGCTATAACTCAGCCTTTGGGTGGCTGGTCCCCAGTGAAACAGCTCTGGTGTTAATTTGGGTTTCAGGATATAAATATTAAAGATCTGACTTCAAGACCAAACTCAAATATCACTTCCAGGAGATCTTTATTCCTTCAGACAGGTAGTTGCCCCCTTCTCTGTGTCTCTAGAACAGTTCTTACATCTCTAATGTAACACATAAAAAATTACGATAGTTTGTTTACATGTCTCATTTAGACTGTGAGCTTGCTTAAGGCCTGGGAACTCATAGCAGGGCTTATTCCAATAGATAGAACAGAAAAGTTAAATGGAAGATTAAGTTGCTTAGTCACACCTATTATGGGAAAACTTGAGTGGAGCAGAATTCTGGGGTTGAAATGGGAGCTTTCCAGGAATGATCTGAAGTAGCTTCTGAAGTTCTAGCCCAAAATGAACTACCAGTTCTGCACCCACTGCAGGCTCACCTTTCACATTTGTCTCAACTCAGGGCTAATGGAGTCGACTTTTTATGGTAGATGGTAAATATTGGATGCAACTTTTTTTTTTCTACCTGTTGGCTGTATCATTCTAGTAGTCTCTGATACATATTTCCTACTCTGGTGGAGTAGGGGCAAGAGGGGGTATTTTTAATTATTTGGCTAGAATTGAATTTTTGATTAAGGCTTTGGTGGTGTTGTTATTCTATGAGCACAAACTTTTAAGAATTATAATTTTTAATATTCAGTTCCTTAATCATGAAGAAATACTATCTGAATCTTGCCAGGATTCTTTAGGAAAGTTAGATTTACATGAATTTAGTTTGCGCTACATTTATCTCACCCTTATGTTTTTAATAGCAATAGCATGATTTTCATCAAGCTTTGGACATTTAGAAAGTAAGAGCTAGCATTGAAAGCTCTTCAAGAAAGTAAACTTTAATGAAATTTTTTCCCTCTCAGTCCCAGAGGCAATATGAACTCTAAAATTGAATATTGTACATAACAAAAGGCATGGCTGCAGCTGAAACTATTTATAATACAGCACAGAACTCAATTTCTACTTTATGTTCTATATCTATACTCACAGGATAGTTGGGTATATAAATTTATGATAAAGCATTCTTCCTAAGTGTCTCAAAGCAAAAAAGTCAAATAAATCTGATGGTTTTAGAAATAAGAAAGCAAGGTTAAATGTGAGGAAACTAGACCAAGTACAACTACTCAACATATATAGACATACAAATTAAATAAATACTTGCACAAATTAACATTGCCAGGCATCCTGGAACTCCCTCCCGAATTTAAGAATGGGTTTAGTTTCCTTTTCTGGTTTTTCAAAGTGGGATAGTTTGGGAGTGTCAAATCAAGAAGAAAGCACTCTAGTTAAGAAGAGTCTGGTATTTCTTCCTGTCTGCATACTTCCAAAGGCTGTTACCCCAAATGGAAATGGATGTGGGGAGGAGCTCCTCTTTGTAGGAAGGAGATTGTTATCTTAGCAACTTTAATTTTAATCAAGATCACTGTGACCCATGCCCTGGGCGAAGTAGTACTTTTCATGCATTATCCTACTTAATTCTTCCAGTAAGCCTCTGACACGTAGGTTATATCATTCTTATTTTACAGTCGAGTGAAGAGGTTAAGTAAGTTACCCATGCAAGTGTCAGAGCCAAGAGTATAACCTGGGCTCCTGACTCTATAACCAAAGACTTTTACACCTGGGTGTGTGCACACTGATGATGCACTTATGCATCCTGAGGAAGCCAAGGGTAGATGGTGGTCTGAAGGACATTTGGTAAAATGTTACTTATTTATCCTCCCACAACGTGGCTTTTTAAAGTATTCGAAATGAGCATTTGACACTGCTGACCATGTCCTCCCTAAAAAGTATATATCCTTCAGCATTCCATTGTCAGGGAATGTTGAGTAGTTCAACATGACCACTGGTGGTTTAATTAGCTATCTGCCACGCAGCCACCATTTATTGGCCAACCGCCATACTCTCTCACTGGAGAAAATGGAGTCAAACCCTATGTGGGTGCCACTGAGGATGATGGCCCTCAAATCTCAGCTCGTTAGCCTTAACTACAAGCTGTTTTGAATCTGCCTTACTCATGGGTGCTTCAGGGTCTGCAGAGATTTGGGCAAATTATACGCAGCATCTGGGTCTCCCACTAGTTTACTTTTCTCCTTTTAAAATTTTCCCTCCTCGCTTTACAGCTGCTGTGGTTACCTCCATCTTCATTCTCTAGTTTACCAAGCCAGTGGGAGTGCAGGTTTCTCTCCAAATTTTAATCACCCCACCACCCTAGGGCCTGTCCTTAGACTAAAAGCTGTAAGAATAGAAAACTTATTCAGTGCCATGCCATTCCTTTTTTCCAAGTGTCAAACTTTTATCTCAAGTATTTCCCTTCTATTGGCTCCTCTTTAGTGCCTTCAGATAATCTTTTTAAAAATTTGTTATCCGTGTATAGGTGGTGGGGCTCTGGGGCAGGAGACGATGATAGAGAGATCCAAAAGGATCCTTAAAGAACTGTCTTTTTAAATATCAAATCCTGTGCACTGGACCTTTCAGTCAAGATGGTGGCATACTTGGCTGCTGTGACTCAGTGGATTGAGCATCGGCCTGTGAGCCAAGTGTTGCTGGTTTGATTCCCAGTCAGGGCACATGACTAGGTTGCACATCAGGTCCCCAGCTGGGGGCGCGAGTGAGAGGCAACCACACAGTGACGTTTCTCTCCTTTTCTCCTTTCCCCTCTCTCTAAAATTAAATAAATAAATAAACAAACAAATAATTTTAAAAAAGATGGTGGCATAGGTAAACACAGCTCACCTCCTCACACAAACACATCAAAATTACAATGAAATTATAAAACAACCATTACTCAGAACTGTCAGAAATTCAGTTGAATGGAAGTCTGACAACACAGTTAAAGAAACCACATCCATGCAGACTGGTAGGAGGGCCAGAGACATGGAATGGGCTGGTCCCACATCCATGTGTGGTGGATAAATATTCAGAAGGGATATCTTGGGAGCAAGGAGTCCCAGCCACATACCAGGCCCCCCAGCCCAGGGTTCTGGTGCCAGAAAGATAAGTTCCCATAACTTCTGGCTGCACAAACCAGTGAGGACTGAGTGGATAGAAGAAACTTCTGGAGTCCCAGCCTGTTCTTCTTAAAGAATCCACACATGGACTAACTCAGACTCACTCCCTCTGAGCTCCAGCACTGGAGTAGCAGCTTCAAAGGCACCAGTGGCATACAGACAGGAACTGAAGTGTCTGTCATCAAAGTGAGAGCTGGAGCACAGCTTTTCCCTGACAGAATGGTGGGCAGGGGCCATTGCCCCTTCTCTGAGCTCTCCCACAACAGAGCCACAGAGTCAGCAGGCAGATACCATCCCTGAGACTCCCTTGACCTGACTAACACTGTTTGCCCCTCCTTGGAGATCCCCTAAGATTCTGTTCCACCCAAATTATGAGCCCACCAGGCTGTTAATAGAGGCTTTTCCATATGAATGGCTGGTCTTGGCTCACGCTTCACAACTTCCTAAGTCCTCTCAAACAAGCAACAGCCAGCCTCAGTGAGCCCTTAGCCCCCGTACCTCTCGCTAAGTAGCCTCAGGCCATACACTGAAAACAGACAGCCTAGATTCATAGCTTGGCTTCACCTGGGGATCTCCAAGCCAAGAACAAACAGCATCCATCTCAGATTGTTTTATAGCTCAGGCAGGGTGGCCCCTCGCAAAACACAGGTGGGGCCTAACATTGGCCTGCACCACCCAGGAAACCACAGAGCCTGCACACCCAGTGGACAGCTACAGATCACATCACAGCACCACAACCCTGCCCTCACACAGCTGATCCTCCACAGAGGATGAAGGTTGGTGGTCAGTGGTCACAGCCAGTCCTTGCAACTGACTGGCCTGGGTAAATCCTTCCCATTCACCTGCCAACAGCAACCAAGGTTCAACTACAAGAGAAGAGTATACTCAGCCCACATAAAGGGTGCACCTTGAGTACCCAGCTTGGGTGATAGGAGAGGCTGTGCCACTGGACCCTAGAGGACACCCATGACATTAGGCCGTGCTACCAGAACAGTCATAGAAGCTCTACCTAAGACATAGAAACAAACGCAGGGAGGCTACCAAAATGAGGAGACCAAAAAACATGGTCCAAATGAAAGAACAAATCAAAATTCCAGAAAAAGAATTAAACAAAAGGGAGATAAGCAATCTATCAGATGCCAAGTTCAAAACATTGGTTATAAGGATGCTCAAGGAACTTAGTGAGGACCTCAACAGCATAAAAAAGATCCAGTCAGAACTGAAGGAGTCACTAATTGAAATAAAGAACAATTTACAGGAAACAACAATAGAGTATATGAAACCAAGAATCAAATCAATGACTTGGAACATAAAGAAGAAAAGAAAACAACCAATCAGAACAACAAGAAGTAAAAAGAATCCAAAAAATGAGGATAGTACAAGCGGCCTCTGGGACAACTTCAAGTGTTCCAACATTCGCAGCATAGGGATGCCAGAAGTAGAAGAGAAAGAACAAGATATTGGAAATCTATTTAAAAAAATAATGAACAAAAACTTCTCTAATTTGGTGAAAGAAAGAGACATGCAAGTCCAAGAAGCACAGAGAGTCCCAAATAATATGGATGCAAAGAGGTCCACTCCAAGACACATCATAATTAAAATGCCAAAGGTTAAAGATAAAAAGAGAATCTTAAAAGCAGCTAGAGAAAAGCAGACAGTTACCTACAAAGGAGTTTCCATAAAACTAAAGGAATTCATTATCACTAAACCATTATTATATGAAATTTTAAAGTAACTTGTTTAAGAAGAAGAAGAAAATCAAAACTATGAACAATAAAATGGCAGTAAATATGTATCTATCAACAATTGAATATAAAAAATAAACTAAACAAACAAGAAGAACAGAAACAGGATCATGAATACAAAGAGGATTTTGATGATTGCCAGATGGGAGGGGTTGTGGGGAATGGGTGAGGAGATGAGGGGTTAAGAAGTACAAATAGGTAGTCACAGGATAGCCAGGGGGATGTAAGGTACAGTATAGGAGATGGAGTAGCCAAAGAACTCATACACATGACACACGGACATGAACAATGGTGTAGAGACTGCCTGAGGGTGTGGGGGTTGATGGGTAGAAGGGGGTAAAGGGGTAAAAATCAGAACATCTATAATAGCATAATCAATATAATATAATGAAATAAATATCAAATCCTGTGCATATCCATCTGTTTTTATGTTAAAATTAGAGACAAATGACATCAAAAATGTTTTAGCACTATGATATCACAAAACCATGATTCATGGTTGATCTCTCTTTTGCCTTTTTTGTTAATGTTGTCTTTTTATCTTTTTCCTCCTAAATCTCTCCTTAATTCAGTTATTTTTCAAGAATGATCGAGTCCTTACTCATTAAATCGAGAAACGATGCTAGCTAGATGCTCTGTTGAAATCTTATTCTTTTGAAATCCACATAAAATGCAAATGCCTCCAAGATCACACCCTCCCACCCAATGGGTAGATGTGTTTCTCATTGTTCTGAATGCTGTTGGTCCTTTGTTCCTCCCTTATGACGTTTTCTTTATTAATATCCTTGCTGCTTCTCCCCACCCACCAGTCTCATTCCCCTCTTAGATTATAACTTTCAGCATGGCAAGGGCAAGTCTCATTCATATTTGCAATCACCCATGTCGCCTTTAGGGTTTTTTAAGTTGGCATCTGAAGAGATACATGAAAGTCTTTGCAGCTGGAAAGAAAGGCGGAGAAATGTAGGACATTAGCTTCCTGTCTCAGTAGCAGAGTGGAACATCAGGCACTGAAGCATTCTTTGTTTCAAGAGAACAATTTAAGAGACAACTCTCCTTCTCCTATTCCTCCCCCTGCTACCCCCTCGCTTTGCCTCCCTCCCCCTTTTACTCTTCCCCTTTTTCCTTTCTTTACTATGTAATTGTAGTCTAATTTAATCTTCAACTTTTTGTGTGCCTAGTCTCATCTTTTAAACGGGATAATATATATGTTGGTATGAAACACTTTTGCTTTGTTACACCTTTGAAAATTCAGTGTCAAAACTCATGTAAACAAACCAGTGATGTTCCAAAAATGGATAGGAGAATAACCCAAACATTTAAGTCTTTCTTAACTTATAAAATATTACAATGAAATTTCACAGATTGAATTAATGGTAACAAAGGACATCTATAAGCACCTTTTCTTTATTAGCCATAGTAATGAACATAATTTAAAATGGAAACTGTGGAAATAAGGTTAAGTGAATTAAACTAGTTTTTCTACTTCTTCCTTAGATTCAGGTCAGAAGACATTTAAAAGGAGAAGATCTATCATAAATTGGGCCTTTTGGCGGGGTTCTAGCACTCACCTAGATAACTTGCCCATGTCACCAACATCTCCTATGGCAGGACAGCTCTTTGGAGTGCCTCTGCCAAATATTTGTGAGAGCGACAATCTACCCAAACCTGTCTTGGTAAGTCTCTCTGGTCTGTAACACCAATGGGAAAAGAAAGGGCTCTGGGAGATAAATCTACCCCCAAATGGAAATACAGACATCCATGACATTGGCTGAGAATCTTTATTATTACTATTTCAAATAATAAAAATCTGATTAAGATATTACAGAATCATAAGTTAGACATAATTTGAAGAGATCCTCTAGTATATTCATCTCCGGAAAGAGCACATAAGCTTTCTCAGATAGTTTAGAATGTGCTTGGTAGACAGAATTCACATTATCCTCACATTTCTCTCACTTTCTTTCTTGAATTCTACATTGTTCTGAAAGTCTCTTTTATTCACTTTAGCAGCAGAGGTTACACAATCATATGCTTTTGAAAAATATTACATGTGTTTTATTTGTATTTCAAGTGTTTATGCATGAAAATACATCCTCTGGGATTTAGTTATCTTGTATAGAATGGGTCAGATGAAAACCACTGTGTTTGTCTTGTCTCCAAATGATAGAGTAAATGATCATTGCTAAGCAACATTTATTGAGTATCCAGTTTCTTCTAAGTAGTGTACTAGATGTATGGCATTTTATGTTATATTGTGCGTCTGTAAGTGTGAGACACTAGCCCAGCCACTTTATTGCTACCCCTGTACAGCAGAGTTAGGGAGTAGTTATCATCATCATCATCATCCCTACTTTTAAAAAATTTTTTAGAGCTTCAAGTTTGTCCAAGATCACACAGTAAATATGTGCTTCAACTAGGTTTTAAATCCCATGGGTTGCTTGTCTCCAACACTCATTTCCTACACTGAAAGCAGAGGACGTGCAGCTTAAAAGAAGGCAAAATGTAAGATTGACCAGAACGGACTGGAGTGGGATGGAGAGAGCTTCCTGGAGGACAGACATATTTTTAGCCTGATTTTAAAAGAAGGAAGTAAATACGGGAAGTAGAATGACATATGAAGATGCATTAAAAGGAAGACCAGCAAGTGGAGAATGAGTTTGACTATAATATTTCCATGTTTGGGTGAAAGGGTATGTGTTGCAGAATAATGGAAGAGAGGGGTGAGACAGAAGAGAGACGAGTTAACAGAGACCGTGAAGCAGTCAGAGCAATTTTATTTTAAAGTGGCTCTTAGTTCATTGAAACAAGACAGTCTCATTAAAGCAAGTGTTTGAAGTAAAAAGGTTTTTTAGATATTGAGTAAATTGAAGGAAGGATATTTAGAGATACCAACAAATAAAAAGACTTTAGTCCTTCTAGCAGTCCGTCCAACCCCATCCTTCAGGTCTTTCCCCAGGTACCCCAGCTGAGAGTGCCTGTATGTGTAAAGTGCCGTTGTTTTTTCTCTGCTTCCCCATAGGATATGCTTTATTTCCTTAATACCAAAGGACCCCTCACAAAAGGAATTTTCAGGCAATCGGCCAATATGAAATCTTGCAGAGAGCTGAAAGAGAAACTGAATTCTGGAGTTGAAGTAAACCTAGACTGTGAATCTATTTTTGTGATAGCATCTGTTTTAAAGGTAGGAAAAGTTCTCCCTTCTTCCACCCCATGGTGAAGCTCTGGAGAAAGACAAAGGGTTTCTTTCATTATGACATTATTCCCATCTACAAAAAACTCTAATAGATTTAGAATCTAAAAAGTGTTAAAAACACTTCACAAAGTCAAGATTTTCCTTTAAAAACCACTGCCAATGATAATGGTATGTCAGACCTACTACTTTAAATTTTTTATTCCAAACCACTCTTCATCTTCACTTCTGCTACCCCATGCTAAAAAATAATAAGTTAAATTAAAAATTATCAAAACACATACAACATTGTTTACCAAATCAAATATCCTGATTATGATGACTTTCTCACAATCTCACTACCTTCTAAATAAAAACAAATTTTTCAAAAATAAACTTCATTAAACTTTGAAAAAGAAGTTTACCATAACAAACATTCGCCTAACAACTGAAACAAAAAATTGCTTTCTGGGACCACTAAAAATTCAATTCATTTATATAATTCCTTGTCCCCTAATGCCTTTTTAAAGTAAAAGTGGAATGTGAGTGACTCCTATTATCCTATTACTCCTATTATAAAAACCTGTACCACATTTGGCGTTCTTATGGTTCTTACCTTCACCTCACAGTTACTTAAGTCACATCCCTAGCTGGATTAGAGCTCTTCTAAAATGTTTTCCTCCCACAATCTTGAAAATTCACTTTTTTTTTTTTTTAGGAAAACAGAGTCAAACCAGCTTTTAGCAGAGCTTTCGACCCTAGCAATAGCTTCTGCAGGCCTGCCTCAGTCTCCCATGTCCCAGCAGGGCGGGAATGCACCATGCTATGGGTACAGACAAGGCCACAGCCTGCATCCCAGGGCATGGAGCATAAAAACCAAATTAAGGAAAACATGGTGAAGAACATGCTTGCATACCCTTTCTCCAGCTAGGTGGTCAACTACTTACAGAATCTTAACCTCATGACTTAATGCACAATCAGAGGTTTCTTGGTAAATGGGCTATGTCTTCTCTTAAACAACCCCTGCTCTATGTAGTAGGCTTGTGCATTGAAGATTCACTCAAGAGAACCAGAGAGCTGAAAAAAGGGTCATCTAATCTATTTCGCACAGGGTTGTGATTACTCTTCAACCCTGGAATACAATAAAGATATGTATGATATGCTCAGCCAGATATATGTCAGGGATATATATATTCACAATGAATTTTTCTCTTTTTATCATATAATTAGGCTTTTTCCCATCTCAATTTAAGAAGTTAAAGTGTATATTTTAGAAAATTTTCTTTAGTATGCTGTTCTTCACAGCACCACACTTCTTAAAATTTTGTGCTAAATTATTGAGACTATTACAAAGTACAATCAAGAAGAGTTTGATTGTATTTCAAATTGCAGAAATATTACTTGTACAAAAATAAGCAAAAGGCAAAATCTAATCCAAATGATTGGAAAGTCTGGTTAAATGGGTTACAAGTAGTTGAAGGTTTGTAATTATGTGACTGTGTTTTACTCTCATTCCTTCCAAGTGGTTGCAGGAAAAGAGATATTTTTGCCAAATTTTTATGAGCTTTTGTTTCTTGTTTTTAAGACTATTTGAAAGTGGTACTTTAGTTTTCCTTTAATTTTTTACTTATGCTGGTTTTGCTTAAATATAAGTTGAACTCTTTAAACTACAATTGAAAGAAAATTTCTTAAGACACTGTAACGGTGATCTATCAAACCTTTGAGAGAAAGTTTATTTTAACCCAGCAGGAATCTTATCTCAGATGAACTTGGTAGTTCTGCCGATGACTTGGGCCCTGGGTTCGGAGGCGAGGAGGCTTTCTGTTGAGTGCTGTGAGCTGGTGATTGTAATTCAGAACCAGCTTTCATATTCTTTCTCAACTGTGATGGTGGTTGCAGTTTGTAACTTGTTATTCCAGCTGTGGAGAGTTCATTGAGATGTTATGACCTATTATCTTTCAAGTGTAGGTTCAAGATATAATGATGTTTTTCTTCAAGACAGATCATAAGTATGTTTTCCACTGAGATTTAAAAAGAGAGCTATTGTCACTGCCCCACTTTGAAATAAGATTTTTGCCTCTTCTAAATCTGACTTTTAAAGTAGGTGCAGCAACTAAAATTAGTTAGGAATTATGAAAATTCAATAGCTTTCCCCCAAAAGAGGTAACTTTTGTAAAGACACATCTGAATCACAAGTATCCAGTTGTATTTCTACTGGAAGATATAATAGAACAGAGAAAGATATAACTGAACAGAAAGACTCAATCATATTCCTACTTGTTAACCACTCTTTAAAAAATTGTATCATGACAGAGGACATGACTACAAAGAGGTTTTTTATATTATCTTAAGACTCTCATAGTTACTTGTCCTTCCCTTGTCCCTCACTACTATTTGTCCATATGACAAATAGCAACAATTCAGTAATGTCCACTACTGTGTCTGGGACTGTGTGTGGCGCTGAAGTGTACAACGAGAGAGTGAGGGGCTGCCCCTGTCCTGGAGGAGCTCAGAAGCTTTTGGGGGAGATACATGTGTGATCAGCTAACTATAACAATAAGGTATCCCCACTTTCATATTAGTGTTATAAACATGACATATAAGTAACAACTTGTGTGTCACCTTTTGTAAAACACACAGGTAAATTTGCTGGTTTGGTTTTCCAGCTATATTTAAATTGCTCAATTGCAACTTGCACCTATCTCCAGGTTGTAGGCAGAAACTTGCAAAATAGTAGCTACCCATGGGTATAGTGTTTAGACATGAAATTTTTTCTCTAAAGGCATGAAATTGTTTTCTCTGCCTAAAGTTGACTGAGGTAGAGAGCAGACTTTGCAAGTTTAGCCTTGCTAATACCATGCCAAAAACAACAGAGAATTGGCTTAGAACAGAAGTGAACATAAGACCCGAACCAAATTTAGTTTATTTTTAAGCATTATATAAACAAAGATTGGACAACAAACACCCTTGGCCATATACTGCTTGCATTATAGTCTGGTTTCACCACACCCAGCCCCATTGGGAGTTTCAGCAGAATAGGGGCTGGAATGCCAGAAAGGATGATGTGCTGGGGACATGTTATTTAGTGAACATCAGGCAAGGGGGTGCTGGCCCAGGCTCCCAGAACCCAGCCATTCTGTAATGCTCCCCCTGCCCCACAGATAGTGAGAACCCTTCTCTGGGGAAACTCTTAAGTATCTCTAGTTGGAATTGTTCACAGATACCCCTGGAATATGAAGTTTGAAAGTAACAGAGACTTTGTTTTATTCATTGCTCTGTCCTTAGCACGTCAAGCAGTGCCTGGCACATATGAGTAAATATGTATAGCATAATTGGATAAGTGATTCTGACATTATGAACCACACAAATGTCTCCATGTATTTCTTTGACCTAGTGATTTGACGGTGGGGGAGGATTTAGGATGATTTGCCAGGCCCTGTCACAGAGTACTAGTATGTTAAAATGTACACAGCCAGGGCTTTCACTCCAGACAGGTTGTCCTGTATCTTCCCCGCTATAATCCAGACTCCAGTTTCGTTTTGTTTGTTTCTACAAGTGCACATTAGTGGAGAGCTGGCACAGAGATCTGTGTATTCCAAAGAAGGGAAGACTTAACTAACCTTTTCAACAAAATGTATTATAATTTCTCCAAAACATATTTAACATGAGAATAATGATTTAAAATTTTTTTCTTCTCTGTAAGGACTTTTTACGAAATATTCCTGGAAGTATTTTCTCATCAGATCTCTATGATCACTGGGTCTGTGTAATGGATCAAGGAGATGATGAAGACAAAATAAATACGATTCAAAGGTAATTATTCTAATTTGGTCATATATCAAAAATACTTTTTAAATACTTATATTTTATAAGTTTGTCTATTAAAGTAATGATGACTATAAAAATCATATTTATGGGGACTGGTTTAAAAATAGATCTATGATAACTACTGTCATTATTATTGTTTTCTCCTTAATCTTATTAACATGGCATACTTAATCATTATAAACCTCTTGTATATCTAAATCTGAGAGGAGCTGAAACCCATTAGACTAATAGCTAATACTGTAAAACTAAACTAAAATTTATTATCCTAATTTTTGTAAATATTTTACCAGACAACTCCTCATATATCTCATGCAGCAACTGAATTCATACAGAAAAAGTTTCCTCTCTCCAGGAACTCTCAGTCTGGTAGAGTACATAGAGAAAGCAAGAATTACAATTATTGTGCAGTATAATCAGTGCTATCTATAAAAGAAGTAACAGGACAGGGCATTGTGGGAGCACCACAGAGAAGCAGGTTAAGTCTTAAAAGTATCAAGGAGAAAGGGAGTTGCAGAGTTACTGCCTCATCACAGGAATGCATTGTCTATGCTCATGCAAAGGGAAGTTGCTGGCAGAACTCACCCCTCACCCCCATTCATCAATACTTCCTCCATTATAAGAGAGTGGGAAAGAAGTGTCCATTTCTCTTTTTTTTTAAGCAATATTTCCAGTTATTTGAAAACCCAAGAATCCCGATATCATTTTTTGCATATAGTTGATTGATACAGTTTTTTCTTGAGCAACTTTAAAATATGAATTTTTATCTACACACTGCTATTGATAGACATCTCTTATCCATAGTAGAACATAGTACAACTGTTGAAGACATCAGAAATCAAAGCCTTGTAACAAAATACTACTATCTCTGCTCTTATATGGTTTGATAGAAACCATTCAGAGATAGTTAAAATCAGATTCTATACTTGTGGCTCACTGTGTAAAATTTTATGTCCTACTGTGAAAGGATGATTTTTTTTTAAAGGGGTAAAATTATGATTCTCATACAAATACAAAATGAACACATGTGAAAGATTCAATTTAAACCATTAATGAGAGAACGAATAAGATGTTGCAACCAATTCAAAGGAGATTCTAAACTACCACAATTTATGTAGTTGAGTCAGAGGTGCTGAAATAAATTTACAAAAAGACAAAAAACTGGCTTTCTCTACCGGGGCATTGAGGGGTAAGGGGGAAGGCACAAATAAATCATTTGTCTCTTAACCAAACAGAATTTTCAGTTCTATGGAAAAGTATTAAGTGTACTGCTGTCAGTTTTCTGTAACTTAGAGTTTGTAAAATTAGATCAAGGCTTAAGGCCTCCATAAAATGAGGTAACCCAAATCAGTGTGTGCTAGACAACGTCTTACTTGCCATTGAATACACTCAGTCATCTTTTGGTCCATATCAATGTCTTTCATAATCTGTCCCTACAAAATTACACTCATTGTAAGTTTACTATACTGAAGAAATGCCTCTATAATTTTTGCAACAGGAGTCAGACTACCTAATTTTCTCCTCTTGGTTGCAGAGTCTTGTTTTTAATAAAAGCAACAACCATGAATATCAATATATACATTTTCTGGATGGTAATTAAAATCATTTTCAGTGAATGATAATTTAGAGATCCTTTATCAATTACAGAATAGGAGCAATAGGAAATAGACTATGATGAGCTTAACTAATATGTGGAAGTGACACCAGCGAGATGAGATTTGGGACGCATCGACTTTGGACGCTAGTGGCGTGGAGCACGAGCTCTCAGACCGGACCTGGCAGTCTTCAGAGCTAAAGATTGGTTCCCCCAGGAGATACAATTCCTGTGTTGCTACTTGGAAATAAAGGAGCATTTTAAGTTTAATGGTTGCTGAATTTTCATCAGAAAGTCTTTGGGTGGGTTTGGTTGAGAATATTCTGAAATGTTACAGGATTTACCTAAGTTAAAATGCATTATACTAGTTTCAGGTAAATATGTCAGGTAGCATATTTTTATAAGCCACTTTTCTGCATTCTTTTCCATTTTTATTGAATTTGAAGACTGTGTTCAAAATAAAAAACTAAATCCCCAGTGCTTATTTTCTCTCGTTCTATTTAGGCAGTCAGACCCCACTTGCATGGAACTGTATTAACTGAAACTCGTGCACATCTGGACTGAGTTCTTGTTTTGCATGGGAAACCCATGGAAAGTGAGGGTTGCCTGACTATACAAATTTTTTAATGAAATGTCTTGCTTAAAGAGTACATTTTTTTCTGTCTTTAGGCTGTTAAATCAGCTTCCAAGAGCCAATGTTGTTCTTCTAAGGTACCTTTTTGGGGTATTGCACAACATTGAGCAACACTCCTCATCCAATCAGATGACTGCATTTAACTTAGCAGTGTGCATTGCTCCAAGCATTCTTTGGCCTTCTTCTTCCTCCAGCCCAGAACTAGAAAACGAATTTACAAAAAAGGTAATACAGTTTTTCATTTTTATGCCCTATGGTGATTATCTCTATTTTGAACCTAAAATTCAGGGTATTTATTCTCAAAGGCATTTTCTTAAATAACATAAATTTAAGTTTATTAATCCTATCCTGGTAGACTATTAAGAAGTGATTTCTCAAGCAAAAGAGTGCTACCATTTGGGTTATTTCTCTTTTCCCTTTAAAGAGGCAAAAAACTATGACTGACTTAAACCATAGGGTAGTAAGAAAGCAGTTGATATGATTTTAAAAAGAAACAAGGACTTTAAAGTTAGACAAGTCAAGGTTCAATTCTCAGCCCCACCTCTTGCCAGATGTACAATCTTGGGCAAAAACAGTTACATTGATCCAGTTTCTCAACTGAAAAATGGAGATGGTGATACCTAGCTCATCATAGTCTTGTAGTGCCTCGTGCTTAATACAAGGTTTGGAGATACTAATTCCCTTTTCTTCCACCATCTGCCTGCTCCTTTGCCTCAGAGGGAAACTAGTACATTTCAGTGGAGGCTCAAAGCTCCCTAGTGAATTCTTAACTCTTCCCCAAGCACCTCCAGTTAGGGAGCTGAAGGGAAGGAAATGCATAATTAGAGGAGCAGTCATACAGAATGCAAGTGTTTTCTCTAGCTGTCTCTCTCCTTTACAGTAAGCCCACAGAGGATGCCCTCTTCCCAAGCTTATGACCTCTGCCTTTTATATAAGAAACACATTTCATAAGTTTTTCTAATGATGTATTGTGGATTTTAATAACAAAGTATATTTCTTCAACCCAAACACTTTGTAGAGAATACTGGAAACTACCCTGATTTTAAAGACAGAGCTATTGGTATAGCATCAGACAAAGGCCATAAACAATAACTTTAGTCCATTGATTAAAATGAATTTCTATACCTAAATTATTCTTGACAGTATCATAGTTTTTTAGAGGAAACTATTTTGTATACTTTTTTTAAAGGTTCTTTTTTAATTTAGTTTTTATTTTTTTATTTTATTACAGTTGTCCCAATTGTTCCCCCTTTGCCCTCCTCTGCCCATCCCTGTCCCTGCTCCCACAATCATTCCCACATTGCTGTCCATGTCCATGGGTCATTCATACATGTTTGTTGTCTAGTCCCTTCCCTATACTTTTAAAACAGACATGAATTTTTCTCAGGATTCTTTTACATTTTTTGTTGAAATCAGGATTCACGTATGAAACACCACTAATAGACATGCTATATGACAAGCAGCACTTCATTTTAATCCCTTTTTGTGCAGGTCACTCTGGTGATTCAGTTTCTGATTGAAAATTGCTGTGGAGTATTTGGAAAAGAAATCACTTCCCTCTTTGGAGATGTTTCAGTGAGCTGTGATACTAGAGAGAATGCCTCAGGTATTGTGAACAATTGGATAGTTTTTATGAAAAATAGGCACATGTCTGTGAAGATGGAACAGTGGCTCTCCTGGTTCCCACAGCAGCTCAGGTGAAGGGAGCTGCTCATCTGGGTCAGTGGGCCTGGGGCTCCTTCATTAGACAGCCTGCTAATGCTAACTCTCTGGTGGGTTTAGACATGTATAAGACAAGATCTTAAACTTAAGAACTTTTTAGTAGTAGCATTTATGGTATGATGGTTTTAATCCTTAAAAAAAAACTTCAAGGAATGCTAATATATATAATAGCATGACTGTAGTTGAAACTGGAGTAGAAGACTCAAGGGCAAGAGAGGCAGACCTAGGCTTTCTCTCTCTCTCCTCTCTCAGTGGTCCCTGAGTCATCCCCGAAGCTGGGTGTGCTAGAAAACAGTTCAAAAACAACCAGCATCATGGGTGGGGGTAGGAGCAGACTTGAACACATTCAGCCTTCCAGAATATGAATTCCTGCACCAACAATTACTAGTTATGTTATCTTTGGCCAATTATATTGTGCCACTGAACATCTATTCTGTTTCTATAAAATATGGATAACTATAATATCTAACTTTTATGGTTATTTTAAAGATTAAATAAATAATGGATATTAAAGAACTTGGTCAAAGAGAAATGGATAGGGTTAGTAAATGGCTTCCTTGATACTAGAGTTAATTATATGTACTCACCAGCAATCCACATTGGAAAGCAGTCTTATACTTGGCATTGATGCCTTTAATTTTATTTTTTTACCATTTCTTGAGATGATGACATGTCTCCTTGCTTTGAAGAAATCTTAGTTAAGGAAAGAACAGTTCTTCAGGACTGAGATAAATCTAGTACACCCAAACAACTTCATTTTATATTTTGCACTAACAATTAAAAAGATTGTGAAAGACCTCTTTTTCTTTTTAGAGTAGAAATTTGAAAAATCTACATGAAAAGAGAAACTAAGTACCATATGTTTGTTTTGTCTTTTTTGTAAGGCAGCATGTATTTGGAGTAAAAAATAATGTTAATCATGGTTTGATTTTTTTCACAGATATCTCTTGCTTACAAATGACTGACTCTTCCTATGACAGCTTGGAAAATGAGCTGAATGAGGATGTTGATGCTCCGTGTAGTGACTTGGTAAAGAACCTTGGCCAGGGGAGCAGAAGCATGGACTCTGTCTTAACACTTAGTGACTATGACCTTGACCAGCCTGAGGTGGAAGGTCCTTTAACCCTGAGCGGCTTTGACTTAGACCGTTCTAAACATGAAGACATCCAAATGGAACGGCCTCTTGAATCCACACCAGTGACCATCACAGTACTGTACAGAAAGGTCCCACTGCAGGATCATGCCGGAGCCCCCTCTGGCATGACCACCCCCAGCTATCTGTCCACAGCTGCAGCAGATGCTCCAAAGAGCTCAAGGCGACATCGCCGCTGTTCAGAGCCCAACATGGACTATGTAGATGCGAAGCTTTCCTCTCTCAGGGAGTTTTACCAGAAAAAGGTACGCAAGTCCAGCTGTGATGCAATTCTCTCACAAAAGGATGAGGACCATCTGAAGCAGAATCAACCCCTGCAAGAAGAGGCTAAAACATATTTTAAACAGAGTTTAGTTACAGGCACTGACATCAAGAAAAATGCCACTAATATAAATGCTAAGAAAAAAAACTTCTTTGGTAATGAAGGAAATCATACAAAGCTTCTCCCTAAATCGAAGCCAGTGTCCATTTCTGTGGCATCTTACAGTCACATGTCCTCACATGCTCATCCCAGGCACCAGCCCTTTGATGCAGATACATCTGGACACCCCTCACCGCACCCAGCAGATGCCCTCAAGAGTTCAAGTAGGCACCGGCGCTGCTCAGAGCCCAGCATTGATGACCAGCCTTCCAAACTGAGTTATCTCAGGGGGATTTTTTCAAAGAAGCAAAATAAAAGTAGCTATGAAGCTGGTCAATTGCACAGAGAGGAGGATTATCTCCAGCAGCACAAGTCTTTGCAAAAGGAGGGGCAAAAGCTTATTAATCAGAGTTTGGTCATGGGGATCGAGGTGGGCAAGAGCAGTGCCACAAACCAAAACTCTGATAAGTTTTTACCCTCAAGAGTAAACATTTGCCCAAGGACTAGCTATTCTAGCTTGTCCTCCCCAGGCACTTCCCCATCTGGTTCATCAGTGAGCTCCCAAGACAGCGCTTTTTCTCAGATTTCAGAGCATTCAGTGTTTACACCCACTGAAACTTCCTCTCCGATAGATTGCACTTTTCAGGCTCCAAGAAAGCATGAAGAACTTTCTTCTGACTTTTGCAGTTCCAGTCTCATTTCTGGAGTGCCTGGGCCTGGTACCTCCTCGGAGCAGGCCAGCAGTCACCTGACTTATACAAAAAAGGACACTATAGAGCGACATTTGCAAATGCATTCTGTAACTCTTCATCCCAGCACGTGGCTAAGAAATGGTATGGCCAGTTTCAAAAACTGGTCCCTCAAAAACAAAGTAAAGGCAACCAGATCAGAGGAAAAGAAAATAACTTCTCTACAAGAACCTACTGAGCCACCTCCACATGCTTCTGATATTTCAGACACTAACTCACTGCAAGAGAAACAGAAGGACATGACCATATGGGCAACGGAAGGACTTGGAGCTGGGCAGATAGTCCAGCGGTATAATGCTGATTCCAGCCAAGTCTCAGAAAAACACACAAGCTCTTCATTCAGCCTAGTGGAAGGCAGACTTGAGCTCTGTCTGAAGTCACATGAGGAAGGAGAGAATAGTGGGCAGTGCTCTCCTGGGTCTCTGCTTTGTGCCAGTTCCTCACCCAGCCCCTTGACTGTGGATGATGTGTCCAGCCCAGACTTAGGGCCTACAGTAGTTTGTGATGTTGGGGACAAACCTTCAACCAAAGACATTTTACCACAATAAGAACAGAGACTGGGCTAATAATGACAACAAGACAATAATTATTATGACCCTTTGTATAATATACATGGGATAGGTAGCATAAAGATAACTATTGCTAATACTTAAGATAACAAAATGATTCTCTTTATTGAAACCATTGGACAAAAAATTTAGGCTAAAAAAACATGCATCTCCTAAGTGAGAGGCTTTTCCTTATTAGAGCATGGGATTGGTCCTGGCATGTGATTTTAGAGATACTAGCAGAGAGTTAGAGAGAGCATCTTCTGTAGAGAAAACATGCCTTATGTTATATAAGAGTAGTCGTCTGAGAAGGCCAGGGTATCATAAGTGAAGGATGGGGATGGTGGGAAAAGGGGCAGGGAGCAGAGAAATCATCCCCCACTTCATGAAATGTCTTTAATAAATAGACAAGAAAAAGCAACTAATCAAAGCATTGGGAAGAAAAGCATGCCTAGTGAAGGAAATCATGTCAAGCATTTACCTGAATCCAAGCCAGTGGCCATTTCTGTGACATGTTATAGTCACATGCCCTCACAGGATTAGTCCAGAAATAGCCCGTTGATGTAGCTGACTGGAAAAAAGTAGAGTGGTTCAAGAGCCATGAGTATCATAGTATATTTTTTCTGTTTTTCTGTGTTGCTTGATTCTTTTTGCTATTAGTGTTGCATTGCTCTGCAAAGGCTCCAGGAAACAGCTATGAAGAGAAAGAAGGACAGGCTGGCTCAGCTTAGTGTCCTTTCCAAAGGTACTTGTGCTGGGAACATTTTCCCAAAATGCAACTTTTCTGTTAGAAGGCGACCTGAAAGCATTCGTTGTCTGAACGTGGAGGAACACTGCAACAACGGTCCTTTTCTCTGTGTCACGGATGCCGTTGCCAACATGTGATCAAAATCTGGCTCCTTCTCACCGAAATATTTTTCTGCAGCCCTGCCTCTTAGAGTACGCAGCCAGAAAAATTTACTGATAAATCATCCTTTTTCTGATTATCATTTGGCAGTAGAGAGAGAAATTTAGAGGTTGCCAGGTTATGAAGTGTTGCAGAATAGAATACCCACCAAAGTGGCTGTCAGGCCTTCTTAATCACTGGATTTGGATTTTCTTACCTCTACAAGTTTTTACATATTTTTGTCCAAAATGATTCATGGTTTACAGATAGTGTATACCCCATTGGTTTATTTTATATCCATGGACATTTCTCTTTTCTCTTGCCTTAAAATTATACTGATATACATCTCCTGGATTCTCTCCATTGATTATTATGCCTGGTCAGCCAGTATGAAGGGATAGAGTCAGGGAAGGATGTATGCATCTTTTTTCATTTGAAGTTGTTACTCAGAAGATGTTGCTTAAAACCCATTGGGTCTCTTTAGTCTACCATCAGATGTACGTTTCTCCCACAAATTAGCTTATCCTGTATTATCTTTCTGAGCCACCAGGAAACTTCCATGTCAAATGTTCTTTCCCTGTTGCCCTAAATGTTGCATTTTTCAGTTATAGGGGGAAAAGTATTTTCTCTAAGTTACAAAAAGTCCTTTCAGTATTAGCTATTGGTGCTACCTACCTCTAGGGTACATGGCCCTGTTTGTCCTAAGCATTATAATTAGCTTGTAGGAACTCTGGGTCCAAAGAACTCCTTCATGACACTGGCCAGCTCAGTCACAGATGTGAAGTAGATGTCACCTTGTAACCAACCACTCCTATATTTAGATTCCTAAGTGTCCATATGCATTTTCTGTGGTATATAAAGGTAACAGGGGTGTCCCTTACCCTTAGGGCAAAACTACTGTCAGAACTGCAAGATGTGAATGAAACTCTTCCAGCTTAGAGTGTCTTTCTGGAAGAAATTTCTTCTCTACTTTACAAAATAATAGTTCTAGCATATATATTTATATATATGTGTGTGTGAGTGCGTGTGTGTGTGTGTGTGTGTGTGTAAAGATGAATAGAAAATCACCTACCCAATTTGAAGCATAGAAGAAAGTAGATGTTGAGGCTCTTAAATAACCATTCCTACTCTCTGTGTTCCCTTAGTATACTCCTGTATACTTAATGTGAATAGTTTAATATTACTGTAAAGTATTATATGATTTGAAGAACACGTCATTTTATTATACTCTGTTAATCTATAATATATTAGACTGATGCTTTATCTAAAATGCTTTGAGTTTGTATAATATATCGACAAATTTTACTATCATGTTATGTAATAAATGTGTATTTTTGTACTTGCAGAAACTGCTGCTAACTTTTAAAGTTGTTTGATTTTCAAGGCACTGATAATGGAGATGTATGAAGTCCATGCTGTCTATTAAATAAAATATTCTCCAGAGTTAACAGTCTCACCAGAACAATACTGCCTTTGTAGAATTGTTTTTAGTTAATGAGCCCAATTTCTCCTTAACATTGGAAATTTTATAAAATGTAATTAATGTGGAATTGGAACTTTAAGCTTTTAGTCATATGCCATGGTCAGTCTTCCTAGGAAAAAAAGTTTTTTTTTTTTTATATTTTTCTAATCTTGACATCTACCAAACAAGTCTTGTTTTAGACACAGTCATCATTTTTAAGGCATTGTGTTTTCATTGTGCTCCTAGAATCAGATACAGTCCATATTCTCATATCAAAAGAACCATCAACTCACTTTAATTGATTGTATAAAATTTTCTTACCTAAATTTGAACCATTCTGACCAAATTGACTCTTTGACCCCAGACATCAGTACTTCTCAGGTCATATCAACTTAATGAATATTACTGGTTTCTCATGACTGCTGCATCTTCACTTCTCAGAGTTCGTTGAGGTCACACTTTGTATCTTTAAACACCATTTCAAAGAGACTCAAGAAAATATAATACCTTAGTGCAGAAGAACTGTTTGCTCTATCAGCAGTGAAGACCACAACCCCACAGTCAAACATGTCGCTGATTAGATGGGCAGTGTACACATACGCTGATGTTAATTTCTCCCTAAATTTTACAAAATACAAAGATTACTATTTAAGAAGAGTGTTAATCTACTAAAATCATTGGATTCTAGAAATCATCTCACATTGTGTTTTTCTACTCTTCATGACATGACATTGAATTGAAAAGATGTAATATTTCCTGGAACCAATGGCATATTTTGTTTGTTGAAAAGAAACTAGAAATATTATTTATCTTAAGCCAAATTATGGTAGTAAGTGTTTAATTTATCTTTTCCTACCTGGTCAGTTTTTAATGACTTGAGAGAAAATCTTTGCAAACTGTTTATTTCAATACAAAGAAAAAACTAAATAATAAAAGTTGAGTAAAATGTTAACTTTAGTATCTCTCCTGGTTATGAGGATATCTTAAAAACTAAGTTTTCTGCTGAAAGAAAGAATACCACTGAGTTATGTGTGCTATCTACTCCAAGTATAAATCCTACTGTGTTTCTAAGCTGCCTATGAATATAAATCCTTTGAGTATTGTTTTGTTTTTTAAACAGAGTGACCTCCTTGAGCTTCAGTTCTGCATGATGTCATGTTCGTGGTAGAATTAGCAGAAGACTTTTGATGTAGTTTGGAAATTTTTGTTTTGAAGTCCCACAGAAATAATACACAGATGCTGATATTGGATGTATATTGTTACTCAATCTGCACAGTGTGTTATTGTGCAGTGCCAGGGCACACATTTTTAAATAACTTAAAGTGTTTTTCTAACCTAATTAATTTGTTAAGGCAAAGTACATACATTTTCTGGAGTTCGATTTTACATGGCAATATGTGGTGCAGATTTGGGAGACATGAAGATTTAAATGCTGATTGTACTTATCTAGGTTTTATTTGACATTACAAACTTGGAATTAAATTTAGAACATCTTGCAGCCCCTTGATCTGCTATGAGGAGTGAATAAATTGGCTAAAAACCTGTATTTGTGAGGTAGGCCTATTACTCTGAGCAAGTAAAATGGATGCCATAAAGAAATACTCCTTCTCTGCCAGGTCAAGGGCTGTGATTGTCACTGCCTAAAACTCAGGAAGAAAATAGCTGTTTTATATATTTGCCCAAGAATGGGAAGATTGAGAAACAGAGACTCATCAAAATATATGAGCACAGAGAAGCTTATTGCTTGAGGCAGAGCAAATGAACAGAAGGGACAAAAGCTAAAAATGAGTTAATTCAAGCAAGAAATTGAATCACAAGGAGGTCACAGAAATTTGAAAAGATGGAAATAGCATGGCTGGGAGGAGACAGAAGTATTAGAAATTATATGATTAGTATTCAGGAAGTTTAATTTTTATTGCCAGGTACTAGTCTAGACTTTAGGGATACAAGGTACAAAAAGATTGTTTCTGTCCTCTGGGGCTTTAAACAACTAAGGAGGGAAAATGGACTGTGTAGAAGAAAGGGAACATTAACATTTATTGGATACTTATGATTGCCTGCATGCACTGGGGATGAATGCATATATGTATTTTTCTCATTAAATGATCACAGGAGCCCTACATAGTGGGTACATTCATCTGGAACCTCATTCTGACCTTGACTCTTTTTTTTTTAACCCTTGCACCTTAAAATAAGAATTAAAATAATACTTCCTCCATAATAAACCAGGTATAATTTATATATGGGAAGTCAACCAAAAGAGAACCTTAAAAGGTAATAATAGAAAGGCAAATTGGTCCAAACCCTAGGACCACAGAAACACAGTAGCAGAGCATCTTATATCCCCTCAACCAAGAAAAAGGCAACTCAGGCCTGACCTTTCCCAATCTAGCAACAGAAGACAACCAAGATATGCTCATTCCTCCCCTGATCAATTGAAGTCCCTCTGACACCATTGGGTAAGCCAGGCACCACCCACAGAGGGACAGATGAGTGCCCCACTAACATTAAGTAGCAAGGGGCAGAACTACTCTTTCCTGCTAAGCCTGAGACTCCACGCACTGGAAGATAAAGTAATTGGGCAACAACAGAAAGAAGGACTTAGCCCAAGAAGCAGCTCAGCCTGAGGAGCATCTTTGCCCCAGCAGGCCTAACACTTCCCTAACCCCACCCAAGCACACTGGGATGCCTAGATAAGATAGATCGGAAGAATTTCACCACAGAAAGCACCCAGCCAGGGGAATCTGAGGCCATGGGACAAAGAGGCTTCTCTGGCAGAAAACAGATCAAAATTTCACCACAAAGCCTCTGAAAATTAAACTTTGGGCCCACACCCCCAAATATAGACCAGACAAAACGAGATGATGGCCCCCTAAAATAAATAATTTAAATCGGATGTAGAGTTTTCTAACATAACATACAAATGTCTATAACACAAGAAAATCACCGGTCACACCAAGAACCAAAAAAAATCACAATGAGAGGAGACAACTGACACCAAGATCAAGATGATTTTAAAACAGGCATCTTAAAAATGTGCGAACAACCAAGCAAATTTTCTTGAAACAAAAAATAGAAAATTTTAGCAAAGAAGGAGTTCTATGAAAGAGCCAAGTGAAAATTATAGGATTCAAAAATACAGTAACAAATTTTAAAAATGCATTGTGTAGATTTAATAGTAGAGTGGAAATGACAGAGGATAGAATCAGTGAACTTGAGGACAAATTGAATTTACACTGTCTGAACACAAAAAAATTGCCTGAAAAAAAAGAATGAACAGAGTCTCAGAGACCTGTGGTACAATAACAGAAGTTCCAAATTTCATATCATCAGTGTTCTAGGAGAGTTCTATAAGGCTGAAACAGTTTTCAGAGAAACAATGGCTGAAAATTTCCCAAATTTGATGAAAGAGACAAACCTACATATCTAACAAGCTGAGAGCACACAGAAATGGCACCTTACTTATAAGGGAACCAATTTAAATAATAGGATTTATTATCTGCAAAGATGGAGGCCAGTAGAAAGAGGCACATTTTGCAAGTGCTAAAACTGTCAATCAAGAATCCTATGTTCAGTGAAACTATTCTTCATAAGTGAAGGAAAAATAAGGACATCCTCAGATGAAGACAAACTTTAAAGAATTTGTCACTAGTAGACATACTCTTGAAGACTGGCTAAAGAAATTTCTTTAAACAAAAAGTAAATACTAACAGAAGGAAATTTGGAGCATCAGGAAGGAAGAAAGGACAACTGAACATAGAAGAGTACATAATAATAGACCATACTTCTCATGAGTTTCACAAGTCATATTTGATGCTTCAAGCAAAAATTATAACACCATTTTGACACTAAGGACAATGATATTTAAAAGTGTGAAAAGCAAAAGGTTCTAAATAATGTGGGATTTTCATACTTCATTTGAAGTGACAAAATGTTGATACCAGTAGAATGTAATATGCTATATATATAGTAATACTCAGAGCAACTATAAACAGTATATATTGGAGAGTACATCTCTCCAAAACACTATAAGTAAATCAAGATGGACTCCTAAAAAAATGTTTAACCCACAAGCAGGTAAAAAAAAAAAGAGAGAGAAAGGGGATAAAAACAGAGGAAAGAAATAATAAAATGACATACTTAAGCTCTAACATATCAAGAATTACCTTCAATATGAATGACATATATATGACAATCAAAATACAAAGATTGACAGAGTTAATTTAAAGAAAACCTATCTAAATTATATCCTGCCTAAAAGAAACTCACTTAAATTTGATGACATATGTAGTTGAAAGTAAAGAGATGGAAAAAGATACACCACAAAAAATTAATAGAAAGCAGAAGTGGTTATATTACAAGGGAGGGCTCCCCACAAAATGAAATTATCTTCTGGAGGGCAGGCCCCTTGTAATACAGGATTCCCCTACTAGGTGAGTGTTCTAGGAAACCATCTGCATCAGTGCACCAGCTGGCATTGTTGTGAGGGGCTATGTTTGGCTTCAGTGAGTTTTGTTTGAAGACTCAACACATCTGCCTGATTCATGATGAATGATTTACAAGTGAACCTGCCTGCACCATGCTGAGGGTTCAGCAATTTTTTGACCAAAAACAGCATAATCTTCATACCCCACCCTCCTTATCCACCTGATCTCACCTTGAGAGACGTTTTTGTTTCCCTGGGTAAAAGAAGTTCTCAGAGGGAAACACTTTGTCGATGTGGAAGAGGTGAAACAAAAAATGGCAGAAGCACTAAAAGGCATCAAAATTGATGAGTTCAAAAACTGTTTTGAGCAAAGGAAAAAATGTCTTGATAGGTGTATTGCATCAAATGGAGAGTATTTTGAATGTAATTGAAGTTTAAACATGTAAGAATAAATACATAACTTTTTATAAAAACAAATTCTGGGTTTCTTTGGGTCCCCCTTTGTAAAATTGAATAAAGTGAACTTCAGAGGAAAGAAAATTACCAGAGATAGAAGGGACATTGTATACTACTAAAAACCTCAGTCCAAGAAGAAACTCTGAATGTATGCAAAAACAACAACGTTTCAAAATATGTAAAATAAAAAAAATGACATAACTAAAAGGAGAAATAAGTAAAATCATAATTTTAGTTGAAGACTTTAACACCAACTGATAGAACTAGACAAAGACCCAGCAATTATATAGAACTTACCACCATGAACCAAAAGGATATAGTTGGCATTTATGGAACACTCCATCCAACAATGGAAAAATACATATTCCTTTCAACTGCCCATGGAACATAAACCAACATGTACCATATCCTGGACCACAAAACGAACACCAACATTTTTTTAATAATTGAAATCATACAGAATATGATTTCTGACCACAATGTAATCAAACTAGAAATCAATAACAGATAGAAAAATCTTAAAACACACTTTTAAATAATACGTTGGTCAAAGAGGAAGTTTCAAATGAATTCTTTTTAATTATAGTACTAAATGAAAATACAACATATCAAAATACGTGGGATACTGCTAAAGCAGTTTTGAGAGGAAATTTTATAACACTAAATGCTTACACTTTGAAAGAACTCAGATCAATACACTAACTGTCTACACCAAGAAACTAGAAAAAGAAGAGCAAAATAAACCCAAAGCAGGCATAAGAAAGAATAAAAGATTAGAGCAGAAATCTATAGGGTGAGGCAAAGGTAGGTTTACAGTTATGAGTATGCGAAAGTTTATTCTTATATTATTATTTATTAATTGTTGCATTATTTTCATATGAATAACTCTAACCTAACTCTACCCTGCTCTGTATAAACTTAAACATAGGGAAATAGTAGATAAAATAATTAAAAGTTCATTTTTTAATTTTTAAAAATAATTTGTTTATTTATTTATTTTATTTTTAAAAAGAGGGGAAAGGAGAGAGAGAGGGAGAGAAACATCACTGTGTGGTTGCCTCTCACTCACGCCCCCAACTGGGGACCTGATGTGCAACCTAGTCTTGTGCCCTGACTGGGAATCAAACCAGCGACACTTAGCTCAATCCACTGAGCCACAGCAGTCAGGGCATTTTTAAAAATTAATTAAAATTAATTAACCCGAACCCTAACCCTAACCCACAAACCTACTTGGATCACTTACCCTGAGCTCCATCTCTGGGGATGCAGCTTGAAAGACACCAGGAACATATGAGAAGGAACTGATGTCTGGCATCAGAGCAAGGGCTAGAGGGGCACCTTTCTCCAAGACAGAAGTGCTGGCAAAGGCCATTATTCCTTTGCTGAGCACTTCCCAAACAGAGCTGGCAGATGGGCATCGTATCTGAGACTCCACCAACCTGGTTAGCAGTGGTCTCACCCCCCCCCTTGTGATTCCCTGAGACCCTATTACACCCAAATTTGTGAGTCCACTCTGACTATTTACCATGGCTTGGCCATACAGATGGCCTGTCTTGGTTCATTCTTTGAGCTCTTCTAAAATCTCTCAAACAAGCAGCATCTGGCTTCAGCATGCCCTGTACCTCCTGCTAAGTGACCCCAGGCCCAGCATAGTGATAGCTAGAGTCAGTCCACAACATGGACTCCCTGGTGCACCTTCAGCTCAACATAACTAACAGTCATCTGTAGATTGCTCTGTAGATCACACCAGGTGGCCCCAGGCAGGAAATAGGCAATGTTTGAGGTTGGCCTGAACATCTCAGGAGGCACCAAAGTTAGCACAGCTGGTGGACAGCTTCAGACCCAACTATCCAACTACCAGATCACCACCCAATTACTTCCAAAGGGACACATGCAAGGGCACCAGAGTCCTGCTGAAGCAAGTCCTACTCTGTGGGGATGGCCCCTGCACAACAGATATTCAGCTGTAGTTGCAGTTGACCTTGCAGCTAATCAACCTAGGGGTCAATCTCTCCCATTGACATGCCAACAGCAATCAAGTCTCAACTACAACAGGAGGGTGCACACAGTCCATACAGGGGCCATACCTGGAGCACCAAGCCTGGATGATTGGGGAGACTATACCACTGGGCCCTACAGAACACCTACTACATAAGGCCACTCTACCAAGACCAGGAGACATAGCAAATCTACCTAATGTGTAGAAACAAACACAGACAGCTGAAATGAGTAGACAAAGAACCATATCCCAGATAAAAGAACAGAACAAAACCCCAGAAAAAAGAACTAAACAAATGGAGACAAGCAATCTACCAGATTCAGAGTTCAAAATACTGCTTCTAAAGATACTCAATGAACTTAGTGAAAAAGTGGATGAACTTAGTGAAAATTTCAACAAAAAAGATAAGAAACATAATGATGGAGATAGAAAACATAAAAAATACCAGTCCAAAATGAAGAATATAGTAACTGAAATAAAGAATACATTACATGGAATCAACATTACAGTAGATGAAGCAGAGCATCAAATCAGTGGTTTGGAAGATAAGAAGAAAACATCTAATCAGAACAACACAAGTTTAAGGAGCATCTGGGTCAACTACAAGTATACCAACATTCACTTTATGGAAATGCCAAAGGAAAAGAGAGACAGCAAGAAATTTAAAATGTATTTGAAAAAATAATGATGGAAAACTTCCCTAACATGATGAAGAAAATATGCATACAAGACCAGAAGTGCATAGAATCCCATACAAAATGAACCCAAAGAGGCCCACACCAAGACACGTCAGTTAAAATGCAAAAAGTTAAAGACAAGAGAGATAATCTTAGAAACAGCAAGAGAAAAGCACTTTGTTACCTACAAGAGAGCTTCCTTAAGACTTTCAGCTGATTCCTCAACAGAAATTTTGCAAGCCAGAAGGCAAGAAATATTCAAAATGATGAAAAGCAAATACCTAAAACCAAGACTCCAGCAAAGCTATTATTTAGAATGAAAGGGCATATAAAGAGAGTCCCAGACAAGAAAAAGCTAAAGGAGTTCATCACCACCAAACCAGTATAATATGAAATGTTAAAGAGTCCTCTTAAGAAGAAGGGAAAAAATAAAAAATTATGAATAATAAAATGCTAATAAATACATGTCTATCAATAATTACTTTAAATGCAAATGGATTAAATGCTCCAATCAAAAGACATGTGCTGGCTGAATGACTAACAAAACAAGTTTCTTACATACACTGTCTACAAGAAACTCACTTCAGATCACAGACTAAAAGCAAAGGAATGGAGAAAGATATTTCATGAAAATGAAAACAAACAGAAAAAGCCAAGGTAGCAATATTTACACCAGAAAAATATATATATATCAAAACGGAATCTATAACAAGAGACAAAGAAAGATCAGCAATTCCACTTTTGGGTATTTATATGAAGAAATCCAAAATACTAAACCCAAGACATATACATCCATATATTTATTGCCCCATATTTACAATAGTCAAAATATGGAAGCAACCTAAGAGTCCATCAATAGATGACTGGATAAAGAAGTGCTGCACATACTATACAATGGATTATGACTCAGCCATAAAAAGGAATCAAATCTTGCCATCTGCAATAACCTGGATGAACCTAGAGGGTATTGTGCTGAGTGAAATAAGTCAGACAGAGAAAGACAAATGCCATATGATATTACTTATATGTGAATCTCAAAAACAAACAAGCTGAACAGAAACAGACTCATAGGTAACAGATAACATTTTGACAGTTGCCGGAGGGGAAGGGTTTGGTGGAAATGGGTGTAAAAGTGAAGTGATTAAGAAGTACAAACTTGTACTTACAGAATAGTCATGGGGATGTAAAGTACGGAATAGGAAGTATAGTCAATAATATTGTAATAGCTATGTATGGTGTCAGGTGGGTAGTAGATTTATCAGGGTGATCGCTTTGTAAGTTATAAAAATGTTTAATCACTGAGTTGTACACCTGAAACTAATGTAATATTACACATCCACTGTAACTGAAAAGTAAAATTTTTTAAAATAAAAAAATAAAGGGTGGCAGTTCCAAGATGGCTACAAAGTAGCTGGAAGCTCCATTGACTTATTCCCAGTCCCAGAGTGGTCTTGCAGCTAAACTACAGAGTAATCAACTTGAAAATCCAGTTGAATGTGAGTGAAAGCATGTGTGAGTGAACGTGTATGTGGGTGAGTATGCAGTCATGCATGTGAGTGTGCAAGGGCCTGTCCGCCTGTGAGGGCACCTGGGGGTTCGCAGGCCAGGTTCTCCTAGGAGAGCCACTATCACTGCCACCATCCATCTCAGCTCTTCTGGATGTGCAGATTTGGAGCAGTAGCCATTTTGTGGAATTTACAAAATCCCCCTTGGGAAGAAGCCACCAGAGTGGCCACACCTTGGCACCCAGGCTTGCACCCATGCCCTCTGCACCCAGCCAAGCCTCACACCCCACCACCACTGAGAGCTGGTATCTAGGGACTGCAATACTTGTCAGAGAGGGGGCAGTCACCTCCCCAGCTCCAAAGCACCACTAGAACCACAAACCAGACACAGTCTGAGGAGGTTGTAGATTGGTGGAAGAGCCAGGAGTATCAGGGGTGGTGAGAGGCACCTGAGGCATCTGGCTGCAGAGGCCATGGTGGAAGCCCAGAGGTGTGAACCCAAGACTGAGGCTCACTGGAGATAGTGGTGCAAGCACCCTGACAGAAAACATAGGCAGTAAAATGTCAGATATCCCATGTAGCAATATTTTTGCTAATATATCTCTTAGGACAAAGGAAGCAAAAAATAAATAGGACTACATCGAACTAAAAAGTTTCTGTACAGCTAAAGAAAGCATCATCAGAATGAAAAGGGAACTGACTGTATGGGAGAACACAATTGCCAATGATACATAGGACAATGGTTTGAGCTCCAAAATACATAAAGGACACATACAACCAAACACCATAAAGACAAACAATCCAACTAAAAAATGGGCAAGGGACCTGAATAGACACTTCTCCAAGGACATACAGAGGGCTCATAGACATATGAAAAGATGCTCAACATCACTAGCCATCAGAAGAATGCATATTAACACCATAGTGAGATACCACCTCAAACCGTCAGAATGGCCATCATTAATAAATCAACAAACTACAAGTGCTGGTGAGGATGTGTAGAAAAGGGAACCCTAGTGCATTTTTGGAAGGAATGCAGACTAATGCAGCCACTGTGCAAAACAGAATGGAATTTCTTTAAAAATTTTAAAATGGAACTGACTTTTGACCCAAGCAATTCTGCTGCTTGGGAATATACCAAAAGAATTTCAAAACACCAATTTAAAATAACCTATGCACCCCTATGTTCATAGCAGTGCTATATATAATAGCCCAGTGTTGGAAACAATCTAAGTGCCCATCAGAAAATTAGTGGATTAAAAACCTGTGCTACATTCACACAATGGAATATGACATGGCAGAAAGAAAAAAGGGCTTCCTACTCTTTGCGACAGCACGGATGGAACTGGAGAATATTATGCCAAGTGAAATAAGCCAGTTGGTAAAAGACAAATGCCATATGATCTCACATGTAAGAAGAATCTAATGAACAAAATAGAACCAGAGATATGGAAACATGGAACACACTGAAGTTATCAGAGGGGAGGTGGGAAAGGGATAATAATGGAAAGAAGGGGAAGAAACTAGTCAAAGAACATGTATGAATGCCCTGGACATGGACAAGAGTATGGGAGTTGCCTGTGGCAGCAGGGGCTGGGATGGGTGAAAGAAGGCAAAGGTTGGAAAATTAGGACAACTGTTAATAGAATAACAATAAAATATAAAAAAAATAATTTGCTAATTGAAAAAAAGAATCCCTTGGAAAACTAAAATAAAAAAGTATTATATCCCATAATAAAAAACATTAAAATTTAAATTTAAAATATATAAAAAATAAACGAGGATAATAAATGAATACTGCAAATAATTTTACACTCATAATTTGACAACTTAAAAGAGATGGTACAGTTTCTCAAAAACTACTAATTACCAACCTTCAACCAAGATTAAATAGATAATCAAAACAGGATTATAAATCAATGAATTCACAATTTAAAAACTCCTGGAAAGTTCCAACAAACATTTAAAGAAACTACACTGATTTTACACAATATCTTCCATAAAATAGAAAAGATGGAAATATTTTCAACTCATTTTATGAGGCCAATACTACTTTTATAAGAAAATCAAACAAAAACAGAAAAGAGAAAATTACAGAACAATGTCTCTTATCAACTCAGATGCCAAAATTCTCAAAAAAAAAAAAAAAAGAATAAAGAATAAAAAAGGTAGTACACTGAATCCAACAATTTATAAAAAGAATTATACATTATGACCAAGTGGAATTATTTTCCAGGTATGCAAGGAGGTTCAACATTTCAGATGACATGACTGATATGATTGCTTACATAGAAAATCTGAGAAATCTACCAAAAAAATTTACTCCAAGAACAAACTACTGAATTTAGCAGGATTTCAGGACACAAGATCCACACATAGAAATCATTTGTACATTTGTATGCTATAATGCAGGAAATAAAATTTGAAACAATACCATTTATAACTCCAAAGAAAATTAAATGCTTAGATATAAACCTAACATAAGGTGTATAAAATATGTGTTCTGAAAATTACAAAATGTTGATAAAGTTCTGATTAAAGGATTTAGAGATATGCAATGTTCATGGCTGGAAAGACTCAGCACAGTAAAGATGTTAAATCTTCCCAAATTGCTAATAGGTTTAATGTAATTCCCACCAAGATCTCAGGATTTTTGTAGCCATAGACAAGCTTCTTCTAAAAATATATGGAAAAGCAGAAGCCATAGAATAGTTTTTGTTTTTAATCCTAACCCAAAGAAGTGTCCATTGATTTTAGAGAGAGGGAAAGGGAGGGAGAGAGATAGAGAAACATTGATGTGGGACAGAAACACCAATTGGTTGCCTCTCATACATGCCTAGACCAAACTCGCAACCCAGGCATGTGCCATGACTGGGTATCAAACCCATGACCTTTCTATTTACAGGATGACACTCCAACCAACTGAGTCACACAGGCCATGGCAGGAGTCATAGAACAGTTTAAATAATCTCGACAAAAAAAAAAAAAGAATAAAGTGAGAGGGTTAACTCTACCCAATATTAAAACTTACTATATAATTACAACAATGAAAACAAGGTGGTATTGGTGGAGAGACAGACACACAGGTCAATGGAACAGAATAGAAAACCCAAAAATAGGCCCATACAAATATGATCAACTGATTTTTAACAATGGTACAAATGGGAGTCAATGGAGGGGTGGGCAGCCATTTCTACAAATAGTGCTGGGGCATCTGGATATCTAAAGGCACAAAGGAGACTTCTGGCCACAACTAAGAAGGAATACAACTACCACAAAGCCAGAAATAACCAGAAGTTCCAGAAAATAAATGGAAGTCTAACATATGAAGTTATAAAGAAGTGGTGCTCATCCAGACAGGTAGGAGGGGCGAAGCTTGGGCAGAGAAGTCAAGCTGTGCTGGTGGTGGCAGCAGCAGCAGCGTCGGCGCGGGACAGCGGTAAACACAGACACCCATATTTAGGGGGAGGCGAGAAGCACCTGGGGAGCATCCCCAGCTGCAGACCAGACCTGTCAGCTTGCAATTCCAACACCAGGGAAGGCAGACCCCCATTGCCTTCGACTGTGAGGCCTGGAGGGGGTGGGGATGGAGGAGGAGGCTCCCAGTCTCTCAGTGGAGAGTGAATGTCAGGAATCCATTTTGGACCCCCACCCCCACAGAAAACACCACAGCGTGGTGAGAAGGGTTGCCCCGTTGTGACGAGTGCATGGGGCTCCACCCTCTGTAGCATAGGAGGTGTGACAGCCCTACCCAGGAAGCAAAGGCAAACACAAAACTGTCAGGATCACACAGATTATGATCATGATCTTGGTGACGCAGCTGACCAGACAGCAAATATCTAATCTAACAAAGCAGTGGATAGGAAATCTTTCTGAGACACAGTTCAGAGCTTTGGTTATAAGAATGCTTACAGACCTAACAGCAAATATTAAACAAGACAGGGAAGAAATGAAGGCTAGTCCTGCTAAATGAACAAAACCACATACAAAACTAGTGGTAAGGGAAAGAAAACCAGGGATCAAATCAACAACTCAGAGCATATGTAAGGAACAAACCGTCAACCAGTGCAAAAAGAGGAAACAAAAAGTGAGGAAAATGAGGAGAGGCTCAGAAACCTATGTGACAGCTATAAGTGAGCCAACATTCAAATCATAGAGTTGCCAGAAGGTGAAGAAGAAGAACTAGAAATTGAAAAATTATGTGAAAAAATAATGAATCATAACTTCTGTAATTTGGGGAAGGAAATAGACTTACAGGTCCAGAAAGCACAGAGAGTTCCAAAAAAACGACCCAGCGAGAACCACACCAAGACACATTTTAATCAAAATGTAAAAAATTAAGGATAAAGAGAGAATCCTAAAGTCAGCAAGAGAGAAGAATAGAATTACATACAAAGGAGTCCCAATAAGACTGTCAGCTGATTTCTCAAAAGAAACTCTACAGGCAAGAAGGAACTGGCAAGAAATATTCAAAGTAATGAAAAGCAAAAAACCTACAACCACAATTACTCTATCCAGCAAAGCTGTCATTCAGAATAAAAGGGCAGAAAAAGTGCTTCCAGGACAAAATAAAACTGAAGGAGTTCATCAGATCCAAAACACTGTTATATGAGATGTTAAAGGGACTTGTTTAGGAAAAAGAGGATCAAAACTATGAACCCTAAAATGAAAACTGTATCACAACAACCAATAACAGAAGCTAGGGAACTGAAACAAAGGCAAACTAAGTAGGCAACGAGAGTGGAAAAAGAATGACAGGTATGGGGTACATTATGGGGGGGAGGTCAGCAGGGATGGAGGAGGGGGGAAAAGGAGGGAGATGGTACAGGAATTAAGAAGCATAGTAGGAGGGAGTGGAGTAGACAGGAAGATGATGAGAAGAACCATATGCACAACCAATGGGCATGGACTTAGAAGGGGACAACTGGAGGGAGGGGGTCACTGGGTGGAGAGGAATAAAGGGAAAAGAAATCGGGGCAACTGTAACAGCATAATCAATAAAGCATATTAAAAAAAAAGGAACTCAACCTAAACCCCATACCTTATAAGAAAATGGATTCAAAATGGATCATGAGCTTAAATATAAATGGTAAACTATAATGTAAAATGCAAATTATGTTTAAAATGTTAAACTATAATGTTAAAATGTAAATTTTAAACTATAAAAACTGTTTTTTAAAAAAAAAGCAGGTGAAGATCTTCAAGATCTAGGGCTAGGCATAAAGTTTTTAGATTTGATATTAAAAGCATAATCTATATAAGAAAAAACTGATAAACTGGACTTCATTGGAAACTTTTGCTCTGTGAAGGAATGTGTGAAGAGAAGATGAAGCTACAGACTGGGAAAAAATATTTGCAAGCCTCCTATTTGACAAAGGACTACTGCCTAGAATGTAAGTGTCTGTATATATATGTATATATAAAATCTCATAATTCAACAGTAAAAGTTTTTTATATAGTCTGGCTGGTCTGACATGTAATGTAGTTGGAAGTCATCACTTTTATCCTCACAACAAGAAAAGAGCTAAACAAACAAAATCAAAAACTCAGATCCACTAAAGAATGGAGGTCACAGAGGAACTTGCCACCCCAAATATTATAGACAAGTAGATACAGAGAATCACAGCTTACCAGAGCAGAACCCAGAAGCAAAAACATCTGTTAGACCCAGTCCTGGAGAGAAAAGCTTAAACTGTAATTGATGGATTGCTGGAAGCCCAGTGTAGACAACTTTGAGAGTCAAGAGCTCCAATGGGCACAGTCTTTCCAGGGCCACCACACTTTTATGAGTTTTACCTCCAGAAGCCCCACCAGGTTCTCACAGTGAAGACCAGAAAAAGATCCCCTCATTGTCCCAGGAGAGGAGAAAGTAGCCATTTTGAACTATGCCCTGAGCATTCTATTTTTAACAAGGCCTGCCCTCAAGGAAAACTATTTTACCTGAGCCTAACCATCCTGAGGGAAAGGTTATGCGCCACTCCAGACCCCGCAGCTGCAGACCATTTCCTATCACACCTGAGGGAGAAAAGAAAAAAAAAAAAAAACCTAGTCATTGGAAACATTTTTGTTTTTGCTTTTGTTTTCTTCAAAATGCTGAAGTCAGGAGCATAGAAACTGCCTTAAATACCCATTTACACACTGAAGATATCTGCTCTACTGAAAGGATAGGAAATAATTACTAACTCATTCAACAAATACATATTGAGATGAGCCAGGTGCTGTCGTGGCTGGTTACAACAGTGAACAAGCAGTGCACAAGAAAAATTTCCCTGCCCTTGTAGCGTTTACATTCTAGAGAGAAAGGCAGACAATAAATAGGACAGGTAACATATTTATTGTACAGGCAGACCTCTTTTTATTGCATGTCACTTTATTGCACTTCACAGATGCTTCATTTTTTACAAATTGAAGGCAAGACACTCCACCAGCAAAAAGGTCCCAACTTGCTTTACTGCAGTGGTCTGGGACCAAACTGTAATGTCTCCAAGGTGTGCTTGTATCAAATGATGATGAGTGTGGAGAAAAATAAAGCATGAAGGTGGCAGGAGCAGAAGAGTCAGGGTAAAATTTTAGAGCAGGTGTCTAGGAAAGTCTCCCAGAAAAGGTACATTTGAGTAAAGAGTTGAAGAAGTGAGGAAAACAGGCAGTGAGCTTAGTGGACATCTAGGGCAAGAGCATTCCTAGCAATGTGATGAATGAGAAAAACTGTCAAAAGTTTAAAACGCTGTTACGTGTGTGTGAGTGAGGGAAAATTAATTTTATGTCTTTGATATCTTGTGGTCTTTTTTTCCTCCTGTTGTTTCTAGGTTTTGTCAAAAGATTAAGAATATTATCAAGAATCAGAGCCATTTGACAGAACCTAACAAATCAACAAGCCAACATCAGATGGCCCTCAGAGAAGCCACATCAAGCACAGGTTCCACAGCTGGGAAATGACAGGGTGTCTCCCAGAGCTGTTTCCATGGGCTACCTGCACCCTGGCATTTGCTTACCTGAGAAGCTTGTCCCTCAAGGCTCACTTAGCACCTGTAACTGAGTTAAGCCAAGTCCAGGTTGTGACCCAGACTAGCCTCCATAAGACATTTCTCAGATGGCCAACACGTTCTTAGCTGAGGATTTTTCTGTCCAGCTATGGTTTCTAATCCCGCATTTTCAAGCTCAGGGTGGTAGTCCTTCAGCTTGCTTCCCTCTGCAACACTCTCCATTCAGGGCCTCCCACTGATGCCATACATATACTCAGAGCTGTGGCAGTGGACAAAACAACACTTGTTTCCTTGTTTCTTTAAGAGTGGGCATGCAACAACAGTTCCCAGTCTCAGTCGGGGCAGTTATGTTTGACTCCATCTGGGTCTGAGGAGTTCTCTCACTTAAGGCTCTACCTTCCCTTTGCAAGGTGTCAAATACAGGCTACAGCTGCTCCCAGTGTCAGAGTAGCTTCTTTCAGTCAAAATAACTCTTGGTGCCATGTGGCATCGATGTAAATAAGTGGTTGGTTAGGTGTCATGTAGACAAAACAACTGTTTAAAGGACCGGGTTTTCACTTTCCAACCAGCTCAAGTTGGCATGAGTCTACAGTGGTGCCTGCCAAGTATGTGGGCAGGTTGGGGCCCTGCACACACTGCTGTTTGTGGGGCAGGCAGCAGCCCCATCTTCCCACTGTCTTAGTAGCTTGAGATGCTTGGTTTGGAGGCCAGGGCAATAGAAGGGAGCTAAGTTTGAACTAGGATAGGGGCTAAATGTGTCAGTTCCCTAACCTGAAAAAGTCTCAGATCTTTCCCAAGTTCATCCTCTTATCCAGAGTGGGATTTTCTAAGACTTGACATGCACCACAGTCTGTGCCTTTGTGTGACTGACCAGGCTACAACAAAGGCTTTCTTGGAATCTGAGGTTGGGAAAGATGAAGGGCCAGTGCCGCCTGTCTGTCGGCAATGGGCATATTGCATAATAATAGCTCTCTCTGATCTTTTGCAAGTTCTGGGTTTCTCCACATCTTCCTTTCAGCTTTGTAATGTGACACCCAGCTGCTGGTTTCTTATCTTTGCTGCCTCTTCCCACCTCCCAACTCTCCTCTCTCAGATCCACACAGAGAACAGAGACCTCTCCTGCTTAGACAACTTAAGGATCATGTCATTTGCTTTACCACCCTCCTCCCATCTGCTGGGCTCATTGTTTAATGATGGTGCAGCCAGGCAAGGACCATAAACTGTCCCCTCACCCCTCTGCCTGTATCCTGCCTTCATTTCCTCCCTCCCCGATTATAAGGTGCCTCACTCAGGCAGTCCACCAAGCCCTCATCTCAGAGAGTGTAACAGGGCCTAGATATGAATATTTGGTCTGGAGTCTTTCAGCTCCTCCATAAACTCGACGGATATGAAAAACAAGACTGTTGACAGTCTTAGACGGTTTTTATATTTTGTAAGCTTCTTCTGGAGGAGAATAACAAGGAGTCCTGTACAGAGCACAGAAGAGGAAACATTTTCCATCTGCGGGGAAGCTTCAGGAGTTACCACAGTCTGGTGGCCCCCCAGGTTGGCCGGTGGGTGGCTGCCCGATGAGCTACGGCATGTATGGTCCAGTTTGACACTCCCGGGTTTAAGGAACCCTAAGCTACCAGTTCAGCAGGAGCACAATGAGAGTAGGTGTTTTTTCCCAACTATCCAAAACTTCCCAAGTGTCCTGCTTTCACTTTGGTCCTTCCAAGAAGGAAGACTGTGCTTTGAAGGAAGAGAAAAAAATTGCTACATAGTTCTTCTCAAAGACATTGACTACAATGAGCAGACTCTCCTCATCAGGGGTCCCCAATTGCTTAGACCTCTCAGAGGTAGAAATGGAGATACCCACATAATTTTCAACTTAAAAAAAAGCCAGTTATAAAACTACACTGGCTAATGGCAATATCAGCACCATTCTTTACTTATGATTGTAATCAATGAATTTAGTATAATACATTAACTTGTAGGAAAATAAGGGCTGTCACCTGACCAAAAAAAAAAAAAAAAAACTACTTACAATTGAATGAGTATTTTGAGGTTTAATTTTTTATATAAAATTATATCTTAGAAATTGCAATAAGCAGGGGGAGAATAATGAAAGAAGCCATTAGAGGTGAAAAGACAAGACACCTTTGGCAACTTGCTCAGGGATTTGTGTGGAAATCCCCATCAGTTGTCAACCCCTCAGGCTCTCACGTAGCCCTCCCACTGCAGAGAGCTCACGACAGGCACCACGCACAGCCCCCTGGTACTAATACACTACACATACTTCTCCTGGAAATACAAGCAAGTGATATAATGGATTTGAGTTTACAATCATTTCTTTCTGCCTGTCCCTCAAAAAGATGCTCTTGAGCAGTGGGATGCTCAGGAGTAAGGGCTGGGGGAGGAGGATGGATAAGATAACACAAGCAGGATAATGAAAATCTGTAGGCCTAATGATAATAATAGTGGTAGCTATTCACATAATACTCATAATCACTTGTTGAGTATCTTATGGCTTTCAGAGTTCATTCAAATCCCATTATTCAAAGTTCATTATGATGTCAAGAGCAAGCATGATTACCCCCATTTTGCAGATGAATATATTGGTTACTCAATTAGTAAATGGCTGAGCCAAGGCTTGACTCTGATCTTCTGATTACTCCTCACTAACCTTGTGCCTTTTCAAAGCTCCAAGCTGCAGAGTTACTGTTTACTTAAAGGGCAAAGGTCTTCTACTCCCACCTGACTCCCAATTATTCCAGATTCGTTTTGGGTTTCTAGACTTTATCTCATGGCTGAAAACGACCACTCAGATGAAAAATAAACCACCCAGCACTAACAATAAAAGGAAAAAATTGATGTCATCAAAATGAAACATTTCTCTTCGTCAAAACATACCTTTAAGAAAATGGATAGATGTACACTACAGAACAACCACCTTCAGAACCACCTGAAATCTAGCTGTATGAAGTCCTACAACAATGGAATTAAAGAAGAAGCAACATCAAGACGGGAGGAGGGGCAGAGACACAGAACAGGCTAGTCTTGCACCCATATGTGGTGTATAAAAATCAGGAGGGTTATCTTGGCGGCAGAGGTACCCCTCTAAAAAGCAAGGGGTCCCAGTCCCATGCCCGATGTCCCAGCTCAGTTTTCCAGTGCAAGGAAGAGATGTTCCCTTAACTTCTGGCTGTAAAAACCAGCAGGGATTGTAGCTGAGGGAGACAGAGGACCTTTGAAGTCCTAGGCAGTTCCTCTTAAAGGGCCCATGCATGGACTTACACAGACTCACTCCCTCTAAGATCTGGTGCTGGGGCAGCAACTTGAAAGGAACAAGGGACATACAGGGAGGAACTGAACTGTCTGGCATTGGGACAAGACCTGCGTAGCAGCTTTCTACAGAGGCCATTGTCCATTTCTGAAACTATCCCCCATGCACACATACACGCAGAGCCAGCAGGCAGGTGCCATATCTGAGTCTCCATCAACCTGGTCCCCAAAATTCCCCCTGCCTGATGATTCCCTGAGACACTGCCCCATCGAACTTGTGGGCCCACTTAAGTTATTTCCAGTGCCTATACTATATGAATGGTCTGTCTTGGTTCATGCTTCAGACTTTCCTAAAATCTGTCAAATAAGCAGTGTCTGGCCTCTGCATGTCCCATATCTCTTGCTAATTGGCCCCAGGGATGGCACTAGCAGTAGCCAGCCCTTGTTTACAGCTTGGTCTAGCCAGAATACCTCCAAGCCTAGCACAGGTAGCAGCCATCTGCAAATCACTTTGTAGCTCACTCTGGTTGGCCCCAGGCAAAAAAAAAAGACAGCATCTGACCTTGGCCTTTACCTCCTATGAGGCCCCAGAGCCAGCACACCAGGTGGACAGCTTCAGACCACATCAAAGCACCACCCAACCACCTCCACAAGCAACACACTCAAGGGGTAGACTCAGCAGGCTCCAGAACCCTCACAAAGTCAGTCCTCTGTGGAGTGAGCCCCTGCACAGCTGATCCTCCAGGGTGATTGGTGATTGCAGCCAGTGCTTGCAGCTAATTGGCTTGGGGGTTAATCTCTCCCATTGTTGTGCCAATAGCAATCAAAGCTCAGTTACAACAGGAGGGTAATGGAAATGTTCTCTTACTTTGAGCAATGCACACACCAGGATGGATGTCTCAAACTATCAAAACTCTTTTAGCTGAACTCTTAAAATATATGTATGTTATTGTATGTTAATTATATCTCAATAAATTATTTTTAAAAGAGACCCTGCCAGGTTAACTACAGGGATTATGGCTTTGCCCCTTGGAGGACAGTTTCTTCTCTCCTGACAGAAACCTGAGATCTGAGCTAATTAAATCCTTGAATAGCCGGGACCTAAGGGGTGAAGACAATGAAGAGTTCCTGCAAAACAACTTTAACCAAAAGGCCTTTTTGCATCTCGGTGCTGGAAAAGCTCCTTCTCTCTACCTTCACCCCAGAGCAAACTGACCTATTATTTATTACGTTCATCTGTTAAAACTCAGAGGACAAATATCAGAGGTGCTTGGCAGTCATTCCACACTGTCCTCCAAAAAGGAATAAGGTACAACTGTGGAGTGCAGCTGGTTTAACAGGCCCAAGGTCACCTGTCATGCTGGACAGGGAGGCACTTTATTGTTGGTATAGAAGTCAGCTCTAATGACACCCTCACTCATAATTTTAGGAGTCACTGGACCTTGCACAGAAATTGACTTAAAAACTTTAGGCAGGGGTTCCGGCAATACCTGTATGTTCCTAGATCAAGAACACATAGGTTCCCTGGGGAGGCATAGTCTGATGATATCTAAACAACCCCTGAGGGCCAGGTAGTTCCCATCCCAGAGACAACAGGATGTCAGGGGGCTTGGAAACCAGTCAAGTGAGGGACAATCACAAGAATCATGTGCCTTTACTGAGGAAAAAGTGTGGGGAGACACCACAATCATTAAAATACTTGAAGGGGTATAGAAAGGAAGAAGAAACAGGCTTTATTTATTTCAAACTATGAAACTTTAACTAATGTATAGAAGTCACAAGAAACTGGATTTTAATGCAACATAAAGAGGCCCTTTGTTAACAACCAAAGCTGCTTAACATTTCAGTCACATATCCATTAATTCAGTCAATAATTTGTGAATACCCACAATGCTGTACACACACCAGGATGTAGACTTGGCCCTGAAGAATGTTCACTGAAAATGGGAGACAAGATGTGACTATAACTCAGATGCAAGGTAACAATAGACAAGTGCAGGTAAGAGAGGGAGAGATTACTTCCAGCCTCAGCTAGGTCCTCCATGATGCTCACCAGTCATTTTGTTTCTCTTCCCATTTAGTCTTTCATCCATTCAATAAATATTGAGTCCTACTATGTGTCAAGAATTGTTCTAAATGCCAGGGATATAGAGTAAATAAAAAATAACCCCTTGTACGCATGGAATTTATGGACATGTCCTAAAGAGGAAAGACAGCTAAACGGCAAACAGATATTGACTATAATATCTGTCAGTTGGTGACTGGTATTACAGAGAAATAGAGTTGCTCTGGCTCTTTATAATTCTCCTCAAGTAAGCCTACAGCTCCTCTTCTCTTGCTTTCAACTACAATGACCTCCCACATCAAGGAGAAAATTGTGGCCTCAGTCCCCCTCCCCTGCACATCCTAATCTCCATCATCTTTCCCCATTCTTACCGAGTTAGTTTCTGATTCTTCCTTAAAGACTGACCTCTCCACTTATGCTAACCCCACTTCTGGGGCCTTGCTCCATAAGCTCGGCCAGCCCATATGCTCCCCACTTTTTCTCTCCTCATTCATTAGCTTGTCCTCAACTCACAGACTTGTTCATTTCTCATAGTCCTAAAGCAACAATTCTTCGTTACTGCCAAGATAGCAAGTAGGTATTAGTCAAGTGATAGTTGGGATCAATTGATAGCAGCTTCCTGAGCACAGCAGCTCACAGAAAAGATATACCCAATGGATTATTACGTCTGCCCACAGTCACAGAGAGCACCACACAATGTGGGGCTCTGGGTGGGTACCTGCAGTTCCTGTTCTGCCCTGTTTCATTCTCTCTCTCTCTCTCTCTCTCTCTCTCTCTCTCTGTCTTTGTTGTCAGAGTTCTTAAAAGCTCACATTATACTCTTTGCCTCCACTTCTTCACCTCTCCTTTATTACCTTGCCCACTCCACCATGCTTCGGTACACTGGCTTATTCCTGCAAAGATCAAACATTGATCACCTAATGGCCAGCACAGTGGCTTCCTCCTTATTGTGTTCAGTATCTTGGTTGGTGTTTCACAAGGCTATGTCCTCAGTCTCTGCTCAACTTTCTGTCACCCCTTGGACAATCTCATCAATCTCCTAGATGCAAATATAACTTGCACTCTGGTTGCTTCTCCATTTAGTCTTCTGCCTAGTTACAAAATATAAAAAATGAAGGGGTGGGAGGAGATCCAAGATGGCAGAGGAGTAAGTGGAAGCTACACTAACCTCCTCCCAGGACCAGTCTGGACTTACAACTTAATTGTGGAGAAATCATCTGAAATAACCAACTGAACACTAGCTGGAGAGAAGTCTTATAACCACAGAGAGACAAAAAAGGCTGCTTCATCACAACGTGACCGGTAGGAAATACAGAAATGTGAAAAGGCTGGCTAGGCTCCCACGGGTGGCAGTTGAAGGGACAGAGAAACAGCTCAGCAGCTCAGAGTCCCCCCTGAGAAGGGCAGGGTCAAAACCCCCAACTGGACTTCCCAACCTACAGCATCAGAGTGGAAAGTAAAATAGTATCCAGTTGTGAAAAGTGAAAAGCCACAGGGTTTCTTGCTACTGGAGCGAAACAGCTAGAAAAAAAGAGCTCTTAACTGGATCACGTATAAAAATATTTTGGACCCACTTACCCTGGACACAAGCAGAGGGAGGGCAGAGAGGACTAGATACACTTGGGGAGAATGTGAGGCATTGACTTTGAGGGGAGAACTGAGGCAGCAGCTGAACGGGTCCTGGTGCTGACTCATTCCGCATACTGCAGTTAGATAACTCCCTCCAAGTGGCATCAGCCTGAAGGGAAGCAAAAGCCCTGCCTACAGGGATTAAGCTGCCCCACCTACAGTCCTTAAGCCTGATGGCTGATCACAGATTGAATAGATTAACAACTAAAGGAGACAGATAAAGGCAGTAAATTTCTGGTAGTCTTCAACAGGCTACCTACCCCAGACTGGTACACAATCTGATGCCACCAGGGACAGATCCAGGAAGTGCAGGTCAATCTAAGAAGCAGCAACAAACAAGAAGAGTCACAAAAAATGGGGAGACAGAGAAACAACCCCCCATTGAAAGGAAAGGAAGAATCCCCAGAACGAATGCTAAATGAAATAGAGGAAAGCAAACTATTAGACATAGAATTCAAAAGATAAATTACAGGGAAGCTCAATCAGCTCAGTGAGCTCAAAGAAAACTACAAAGAACTCCAGGGAAATTACAAGGAACTCCAGGAAAACTACAAGGAAATTACTGAGAATTACACTAGCATGAAAAAGGACGTAGAAGTTATCAAGAAGAGCCAGGAGGAAATGAAGAATACAATTTCTGAATTGAAGAACACAGTAGAAGGAATTAAAAGTAGGCTAGAGGAAGCAGAATATCGGATCAGTGAGCTGGAGGACAACTTAGAGAAAAATCCCCAGACAGTGCAGCAAAATGAAAAAAGACTGAAAAAGAATGAAGAGATTCTAAGACAGCTGAAGGAAAACATGAAACGTAATAATATCCATATCATAGGAATTCCAGAAGGAGAAGAAGAGGAGCAAGGGATAGAAAACCTGTTCGAAAAACTGATGACGGAAAACTTCCCTAACTTTATAAGAGAAAGAGTCACGCAAGTGCAGGAAGCACAGAGGGTCCCAATGAAGATGAACCCCCAAAAGCCCACTTCAAGACACATCATAATTAAAATGGCAACATTCAAAGACAAAGAGAGAATCCTAAAAGCAGCAAGAGAGAAATAGCTAATAACATACAAGGGAGCTCCAATAAGGCTATCATCAGATTTCTCAGCAGAAACACTACAGGACAGAAGGGAATACAAAAAAATATTCCAAGAAATAAGAAACAAAGGCCTACAACCAAGAATACTCTACCCAGCAAGGCTCTCATTCAAAATGGAAGGTGAAATAAGGAGTTTCCCGGACAAAAGATGGCTAAAAGTATACATCTCCACTAAACCAGCATTGTAAGAGATGCTAAAGGGTCTGATTTAAGAAGATAAAGAAACAGAGAGACAGAGAAGAACACAAGTACAAAGGGGGAAAATGAAAATGAATAAGTACCTTAGATAATCTTAAGTATAAATGGATTAAATGCACCAATCAAAAGACATAGGGTAGCTGAATGGATTAGAAAGCATGACCCACATATATGCTGTCTACAAGAGACCCACCTCAGAACAAAAGATCTACACAGGTTGAAAGTGAAGGGATGAAAAAAAGTATTTCAAGCAAATGGACATGAAAAAAAGCTGGAGTAGCAATACTTTTATCAGACAAAACAGATTTCACAGCAAAGGCCATAAAAAAAGAAAAAGAAGGACATTTCATAATACTTAAAAGAGAAATCCATCAAGAAGATATAACCCTTGTAAACATATATGTACCCAACATAGGAGCACCCAAATACCCAAATATGTAAGGAAAAATTTGAAAGACTTCAGGAAGGATATACACAACAATACATTCATAGTAGGAAACTTTAACACCCCATTGTCAACAATGGTCAGATCTTTGAAGCAAAGAAACACCAAAGATATTGAGGCATTAATCAACACTCTAGATCAAATGGACTTAGTTTATATATATAGAACTTTTCAACCCAAAGAAGCAATATATACATTCTTTTCAAGTGGACGTGGAACATTTTCAAAGATAGACCACATTGTAAGACACAAAGCAATCCTCAACAAATTTAAGAGAATTGAAATTATATCAAACATCTCCTCAGATCACAATGGCTTAAAATTGGAAATTAACCTTAAGGAAAAAACTCAAAAACATTCAAACTCATGGAGAACGAATAACATGCTATTAAATAATGAATGGGTTAACAATGACATCAAAGAAGAAATCAAGAAGTTTCTGAAAATGAATGATAATGAACACACAACAACCCCAAACCTATGGGATACAGTGAAAGCAGTCCTGAGATGAAAGCTCATAGCAATACTGGCCTACATAAAAAGAATAGGAGAATCTCTAATAAAAAAATCTAACCCTACAGCTACAAGAACTAGAAGAACAACAACAAACAAAGCCCAGAGCAAGCAGAAGGAAGAAAATCATCAACATCAGAGCAGAATTAAATGACATAGAGACTATAAAAACAATTCAAAAGATCAATAAAAGTAGGAGCTGGTTCTTTGAAAAAATAAACAAAATCGACAAACCTTTAACCAGGCTCATCAAGAAAAAAACAGAGAGGGCTCAAATAAGCAAAATCAGGAACGAAAGAGGAGAAATCACAACCGATACCACAGAAATACAAAGGATTGTAAGAAATTATTATGAAAAACTCTCTGACAAGAAATTCAACAACTTGGATGAAATGGACAAATTTCTGGAAACATATAATTTTCCAAAACTGAATCAAGAAGAAGCAGAAAGCCTGAACAGACCAATAATAACTAATGAAATTGAAGCAGTAATCAAAAAATTTCGGGCACACAAAAGCCCTGGATTGGATGGCTTCACAGGTGAATTTTACAAAACATTTAGGAAAGAACTACCTCCTATCCTTCTCAGACTATTCCAAAAAATCCAAGAAGAGGGAAGACTCACAAACGCTTTCTATGAAGCCAGTATTACCCTAATTCCAAAACCAGGTCAAGACACAACGAAGAAAGGAAACTACAGGCCAATATCACTGATGAACATAGAAGCTAAATTCCACAACAAAATATTGGCAAACAGGATCCAGCAAAACATTAGAAAGATCATACACCACGATCAAGTGGGATTCATCCCAGGGATGCAAGGGTGCTTTAATATTAGCAAATCAATAAATGTAATACACCACATAAACAAAATGAAAGACAAAAACCACATGATCGTATCAATAGATACAGAAAAAGCATTTGATAAAGTATAACACCCATTTAATGATGAAAACTCTCAGCAATGTGGGAATAGAGGAATAATACCTCAACATAATAAAGGTCATATATGTGAAACCTGAAGTCAACATCACACTCAATGGGCAAAAACTGAGAGCATTCCCCCCGAAATCAGGAACAAGACAAGGATGTCCACTCTCTCCACTCCTTGGAGTTTCTAGCCACAGCAATCAGACAAGAAAGAGAAATAAAAGGCATCCAAATTGGAAAAGAGGAAGTAAAACTGTCATTATTTGCAGATGACATGATAGTGTACATAGAAAACCCTATAAACTCCACTAAAAACTACTTGACATAATAAGTGATTTTGACAGAATAGCAGAATGCAAAGTCAATATTCAGAAATCAAAGGCATTTCTTTACATGAACAAAAAAATATCAGAGACAGAACATGAAAAAAAATCCTATTTACCATAGCAACGAGAAAAATAAAGCACCTAGGAATAAACTTAACCAAGAAGGTAAAAGACCTGTACTCAGAAAACTATGTAATACTGAAGATAGAAATTAAGGAAGATACAAATAAATGGAAGCATATACCATGTTCATGAATGGGAAGATCAACATTATTAAAATGTCCATGCTACCCAAAGCAATTTATAGATTCACTGCAATCCCTATTAAAATACCAATAATATATTTCACAGACCTAAAATAAATATTTCAAAAATTTATATGGAACCAAAATAAAAACCAAATAGCCACAGCAATATTGAGACAGAAGAACGCAGCAGTAGGAATCACAATACCTGACATCAAACTATACTACAAAGCCACTGTGATCAAAACAGTCTGGTATTGGCATAAGAACAGACATATATATAGATGAATGGAACAGAATAGAGAGCCCAGAAATAAACCCAGGTCTATATGGTCAACTAATATTTGACAAAGGGGGAAGGAACATAAAATGAAGTGAAAAGAGCCTCTTCAACAAATGATGTTGGGAGAACTGGACAGGGACATGCAAAAAAATGAAACTAGATCACTAACTTACACCATACACCAGAATAAACTCAAGATGGATCAAAGACTTTAATGTAAGCCGTGGCACCATAAAATCATAGAGGAAACATAGGCAGGAATATTTCAGATATCCTGTGTAGGAACATTTTCACTGATATATCTCCTAAAGAGAAATGAAGGAAAGAATAAACAAATAGGACTACATCAAACTAAAGAGTTTCAGCGCAGAAAAAGAAAACATCAGGAAAATGAAAAGGGAACCAACCATATGAGAAAATATATTTGCCAATAATACTTCAGACAAGGGATTGATCTCCAAAATATATAAAGAACATATATAACTCAACACCAAGAAGACAGACAACCAAATTAAAAAATGGGCAAAGGACCCGAACAAACACTTCTACAAAGAGGACATACAGAGGGTTCATAGACATATGAAAGAATGCTCAACATCACTAGCCATCAGAGGGTTGCAAATAAAAACCACAATGTGATACCACCTCACACCAGTCAGAATGGCAATCATCAACAAATCAACAAACAACATGTGCTGGTGAGGATGCGGAGAAAAGGGAACCCTGGTGCACTGCTGGTGGGAATGCAGACTGGTGCAGCCACTATGGAAAACAGTATGGAATTTCCTTGAAAAACTAAAAATGGAACTGCCTTTTGAACCAGCAATTCCACTGCTAGGACTATACCCTAAGAATTCTGAAACCCCAATTCAAAAAAACCTATGCACCCCTATGTTCATAGCACCGGTGTTTACAATAGCCAGGTGCTGGAAACAGCCTAGGTGCCCATCTGTAGATGAGTGGATCAAAAAACTATGGTACATTTACACAATGGAGTACTATGTAGCAGAAAGAAAGAAGAAACTTCTACCATTTGCAACAACATGGATGGAACTAGAGAGGATTATGCTTAGCAAAATAAGCCAGGCAATGAAAGAAAAATACCTTATGCTATCACCTATTACAGGAGACTAATGAACAACACAAACAAATGAGCAAAATTGAACCAGAGGCATGTAAACAAGGAGTAGACTAACAGTAACAAGGGGGGAGGGGGGAGGGAGAGAAGGGGGTAAGAATGGGAAGGGTCTAGTCAAAAAACATGCATGAATGACCCATGGACATGGACAACTGGGTGGGGACTGACTCTGGGAGAAGGGGTGGGCAAGGTGTGGGGAAGAAATAGGGAAAAAAGTGGGACAACTGTAATAGCAAAACAAACAAACTAAAAAAACCTCACATGTAAGACAGTGAACAGAAGAAAATGTAAAGTATGGAAATGTAATTTTAGTGAATATTAGAAAGACAAGGATTCTTCTTCACACTGTATATTTTTCTCCCTACCTGATCCCTCCAAAAATTGGCATTCTGAAGAAGTAAGTAATGACATAAGGTTCTTTGCATAAAACTAATAAGACCAGTTGTTAATAGAGCTTTTGTTCACCATGACTTTGATTGCAATGTCATACCTAAAGGAGACATGTTTGGGCTATGGTTGTTACCATAAAGCCCTGAGGAACTGGGATTGACTTTCAAAGGTAATAAAAGCCCATGAGAAAAAAGACCTGGTACATTGGTTGGTTGTGCAGTCCATGGTAATCTTTCCAGAGAAGGTACGAAGGTTGCTTTCCTGAAAGATGGCTAGAAGGGACCTTAAAGCACAATTGAAAACCAGAAGGACTTGGGAAAGACAGGTGTTTACAGGCAAGGCTGAATGGCAGGTATGTAGCTCAGCTCCTGTGCCCTGAAGGGCAGACTGAAAGTCACCCTAAAGGTTCCTTGTGTAAGTTCCAGCAAAGCAGACATAAAAATTATATGTGGGCCTTGCAGACACCGCCGCCGCCGCCCCGGATATTCCCGCATCCAGCCATGGTCAACCCCACCGTGCTCTTCGACATCACTGCCGACGGTGAGCCCTTGGGCCGCGTCTCCTTCGAGCTGTTTGCAGACAAAGTCCCAAAGACGGCAGAAAACTTTCATGTTCTGAGCACCGGGGAGAAAGAATTTGGTTATAAAGGTTCCTGCTTTCACAGAATTATTCCGGGATTTATGTGCCAGGGTGGGGACTTCACACGCCACAATGGCACAGGCGGCAAGTCCATCTACGGGGAGAAATTCGATGATGAGAATTTCATCCTGAAGCACACAGGTCCTGGCATCTTGTCCATGGCAAATGCTGGACCCAACACAAACGGTTCCCAGTTCTTCATCTGCACGGCCAAGACCGAGTGGCTGGATGGCAAGCATGTGGTCTTTGGCCAGGTGAAAGATGGCATGGGTGTTGTGACAGCCATGGAGCGCTACGGGTCCAGGAATGGCAAGACCAGCAAGAAGATTACCATTACTGACTGTGGACAACTCTAATACATTTGACGTGGGTTTTATTTTAACCACCAGACCATTCCTTCTGTAGCTCAGGAGAGCACCCCTTCACCCCTCTCTGCTTGGAAATGTTCTGTAATCTTCGTGCTCTCGCCGCAGTTCATTGGGTTCCATATTTTCCTTACCCCTTCCAAGTCTAGCTGGATTGCAGAGTTAAGTTTATGATTATGAAATAAAAACTAATCAACAAAAAAAAAATTATATGTGATCATTTGCTGCTTTCATTGTGTTTATGCAAACGAGCAGGATAAATTAAAACTTGACTTAATGCGGTCCCTTTAATAGCAAGGAGGGTAATAGTAAGGAGAAAAATTGCGACTCAGGGAAAACCACAATGCTCAGTGGCAGACTATAAAGTAGTGAAGGTAACTTTCTGTAAAGTTTATTTTCATTTAAAGGTTGTTTTCATTTGAAAGTTAAACTAGGTCTGTGTCATCATCAAAGATGCTTAATTTACAGGCAAGAAGAATGTGAAATGCCTTGCAACTGAATGTCTTTCCAATAAGAGAGTCTTGCAGACATAGAGACTGGTTTGTGGGTTATGTTGCATAAATTAACAGGTGTGTTCTGTTTTCATAGGGCATAAGCCTATGATCTCATTACCTGAGTGACTGTTTGTACATATAGGCCTCACTTAATCCTGTCTGTATTGTTGCATCCTGAGACTCAACAGTTTGGCTGAACTAAGTGGCTGGGTTGGTGAAGCATAAGGTGGTCTGTGGGCTTCAGTTTAAAACTGGTTTCTCTTTTCTATCCTAATGGCTTGGACAGAAAGGGCCCAGAGGTCTGAGAGATGGAAAACCTAAAATATTTCCCTCAGTCCAAACTAAGTATAGTGGGCAAAAGGGTTTTGAATAGGTGTGCCATGCCTTGCACACCTTCTTCCAAAGATCCTTTTTTTTTTCTTTCCCCCTAATATGGGACATTGAAAAATTAATCCCTACCTTTTGTCATCGAGTGGTTATTGATTGAATGATGCCTTTTAAACCTGTTGCCAAATATGTTGCCCCCAGAATACAGCAAGGATGCCAGCCTGTTAAACCAAGCATGCCATGGTCTGGGGACAGCCAACTGACCTGGAGTCTGCAAGATCCTTCCCCATGTGGGAAGGCCACCCTCCCCTCCACGCCCCCACATTTTTAGGGATTTCTGGACCCAAGGGAAGGTAGGATGATGACCATGTCCAGTTTGAAGCAGCTAGAGGAGCATGAGACCCTCACCCATTATCCTTTATAAGATTATAAAGGGTCTTAAGCCTAAGAGGGGGGAAATGTTATTTTTTATTGTTATAAACTATTTATTTATTTATTTATTTTTAAAAGAAGAAGAAGAAGAATATAGGAAAGGGTGAAGCCAAAGAACTTGTGTGCATGACCCATGGACATGAACTAAGGGGGGTGGGATTGCTGGGGGAAGGGGGTTACTGGGCAGAGGGGAGAAAAAGGGAAAAATATTTGGAACTATAGTAACAACATAATTAATAATATATACACAAAAAGCTTACAATATAACTCTGAGAAAAAAATAAAACAAGATATAAAAATTATTTAAAAAAAAAGAAATGAGGGAGTGGGTGTGAATATAAAGAGGTGATACAAGGGAGTCTTGGGGTGATGACACAATTGAGTATCTTGATTGTGATGGTGGTTATGCAAAGCTACATGTGTGATAAAATAGCTATCACACACACACAGATTAGCACATATAAACTGATGAAATTTGAGCAAGCTTTATTGTACCAATGTTGATTTCTTGGTTTTGCTATTGTAGTGTGATTAAATATCTTACATGACCTTGGTTATATTGAAAGAAGCTAGGGGAAGGGTGTGCATGACTTCCCTGTACCCTTATTTGCAACCTTCTGAGAATCTATAATTATTTCAAAATTAAAAGTTAAAACCTAAATAGATAAATTACTTAAAAATAATTAAAAACAAAGAAATAAAGAACAAAAACAAAAGTTAAAAACGCAACAAGATAAAATGCCCAAGGCTCCCCATTTTTTATAGAACAAAATACAAACTCCTTTGCTTAACATCCAAAGCGCTTAACAATGCCTCATACCCCATTGTTCTTCCTTCAGACCCTTCATTATTCATTCAATAATCATTGGGTATTGGGAACCCACGATGGGCTAAAACACTGAAAATACAGAGGTGAACAAGATAAATAGGGCCTCTGCCCTCAGAAACTTACAATCTTTGGGGGAAACAGCGAAGTAGGTGAGCAATTCCAATGAAGTAAACCAAATGCCACAACTGGGAAGTACATAGGCTGTCTAACCAGTCTCGTCATCATTCCTTTTCACTTGCACTAGTTCTTCTGCCCAAAATGCTCTTCCCTCCACTAGTGAACTTTCACCGTCAAACCTTCCATGCAATCTATGCCTTCATCCACTCAAAAAACCTTTTACTGAATGCCAATTCTGTGCCAGACCTTGTTCCAGTCCTTGGGGCTGTGCTGTGGACAATATGGCAAATAAAACTAAGAGCTACTGGAGTGGGTTGGAGAGGGAGAAGGTGCTGGAGAACAGAGGGTGGTTTTCAAGGTAATAAGAGTTATCTTGACCAACCTTTGTTCTTCTCCCCCTGAAGCAATGGGTTATCTCTGAAATGTCTCACATACTTATAAAGTATGACTTTATAAGGTCATCACAGTTTATGTGTTCCCTGAAAACACAGGTAGGGTAAGTGAAGATTGATTCCAGGGGAGCATGGGCCATTCTATCCCATTAGATTCCAGACTGAAACCTGAATAAAGCTGAAGAGGGTTCATAAAGATGTAACCTAAAAGGTATGGAACCAGGGACTGGGAAGGCCTTGTGGGGCAAGACAGATATCTGGGCACAAGCTAGCTCAGTCCTAATCTGGGGTTTTGCTTTTCCACTTGCATTTTCTTCCAAGAGTACAAATGTTTTCTTCTCTCAGTCTCCAGTTTGCCACGCTTTCCAGCTCATTCAACTGGATTGGGTTACCCACTGGGTTGGGTTGTTTTTCTCTGAATGCTTCCAGCTGTTTCACTCCCTGCCTTCTGCTTATGTGCACTTTCTCAGGCATGGGGTTCTTCTCTCCCATGATGCCACTCCCAGCACCAGTTGTGAATGAAACAACTGTGACCAGCTTCCTCCCTGCCCTCTCACCTACATTTGCTGCTATTACCTGTTTCTACTTACATTTCACTAGCCTGAGCAAGAAGAAAGGAACCAGAATTTAGTATTTGTTCAGCACTTATTACTGTGCTAAACAATTTATATACATATTATCTGATCCTCATTGCTGTAAGTCTGTAAAATAGGTATGATTTTTGTTCCCATTTACTAGATGAAGAAACTGATTTTCAGGGAATTTCTACAACTCATCTCTGGTTGTGAAACTCAAAGCCAGGGTTTCACCCAGGTCAGTGGGGCTCCAAAGGTCATGTGAAGCACCAAGTACTTTAATAACTGCAGTATTTTTCTTTCTTTTTTAAAACTCTTATGAATGTCTTCATATCAGAAGCACTCTTTTACAACTTGCTTCTTTTCATTCAATATTATACATTTGAGATTTATCCATGTTGATAAATTTTATGGGCTTGTTTTAATAACAATATTTCATTCTATAGACACTCTACATCGAGGTATGTTTAAGTTATTTCCAGTGTTGTGCTATTATAATGTGAGGTACTTAGCTCTATTGCATGTGAGACTCTATTTCGGGTACATGCCTAGAAATGAGATTTCTCAGTTGAAGGGTATGAGTGGCGTCTCAATCTTTAACTCCGTTTGAATTGCTTACAGTCTCTCCCCAAAGTGGTGGCATCAGTTTATATTCCCACCAGCATCCTACATTCTCACCATCACTTGACATTTATTGAATTCAAAAGCAAATATGGCACAATCTGGATGGCAAGTATGTGGATGTGATTGGTTATATTTTTATATTTCTCCATACATTTGAAATATTCCATAACTAAAATTAAAATGTCATTATGATTGCCCACTTTATTAGTGAATTGTATAAAGACTTAGAATTCTTACTAGTGGTATCTGCACATGTTCCTGAGCTGTCATCCAAAAGACCCTAACGTTTTCTAATACATAAGCTATGTCATGAGCTATGCTTGCTTACAGGAACGGAAAAGGATCCCAAAGTGCGAAGACTAGGGTGCTGAGTGCAAAAATTAAGATGGTGATGAGGCGGCATTTGCAAAAAGGACCATGCCCAGAAGGGCTGAGTGCAATAGAAGAATGACTGCAGATGCCTAAAAGAATGTAATCACTCCAGTCTGCAGCCTATAACTACAGAAGGCTCCTCTCCAGTTGGGGAGAAGGTGCCTTTAGAGCATGAGCTCATCTTTCTTGATTCCTTGATCAAAGGATAGAGTTTCTGCTGTGCTTTACCAAATTCAGTCTCATTCTATGACGCAAACAGCATTGGACAGAAGACCTCAGTTTGGGTCCCTGACCCAAAAGAGTTGGTAAAAATCACAAATGATTAAAAACATTCTTAAACATTCCTTAGAACAGCACCGAGTTGCAGACCACATATCTTGGGAAGTCCAGTAGAGCCACTGTTTCCTCCATGATTACAATAGATCTGTTTCTTCAGTTGAGTATAAAATGGAGTAGATGGATCATGTTAAAAACAAAAACAAAAGCCTTTAAACACAAAAATGACAAAACATTTCCTCTCTGTGAGGTTAAAAAAAAAAAAACTGAGTCCAACCGAAAAAGGTCATGTTCTGTTTTCCCATCTATGCTCACTAGGTCTGTAACCACTGAAAGGATTGCCAGCTAGAATGGCCCGAATCATTAAACAGTGAGTATGTGTGCATGTGTGTGTACACAAACACCCTGGCATCTTTCCCTCTTTCTCTTTCATATAGCAAATTGTTGAACTGTCATATATTAAATATGTGTTTGATGAAATTTCATTGTTTTTGGATTTTTAAAAAATCATTCACTCATTAAGCCAATTAATTGTTTTTTTTTAACTCCCTAGACAAATTACTTCTTAATATCTGTTTTTTCATAGGTACCCAGTAGCTATATTTTTTAAGATGACTTCCCACTCCTAGGCCCTGGGCTGAGGGCCCTGTAGCTAAGATGCTGGCCACAACGGTGAGCTGGGAAGGGGCCAAGTTTCCCTTCCAGGGAGGTAATCAGAAAGGTGAGTATGACCACAACACAAAATAGCACCAGGAAAAGCAATTCCCATGATTAGATCTAAGGTGTACATTTTAAGCCTTGCCGGGTACATGGAGAAAGGAGCAAGGAGAGCTGAGAACCCCAAGAATGGACCATGAAAGGGCCTTATTGTGGGAAGAGGGAACAGGAGGGTCAAGCACCACATAGCGGTCTCAAAGCTGGATGTTTCTGAGGGCTGGTGGCAAAGGCTTTGAGGTAAGAGCCATGCCAGACACTGCTCTCTGAATTAACTTGCCCAACAATTACAAAAATAATGATAAAAACTGTGTTTCTATAAGTCAGCTGGAAAAGGACAAGAACTATATGATCTCATTCATTTGTGAGCTATAAAACAAAATCAACAAATAGACAAACAGAACAAACTCATAGATATTGGAGGGGATAGGAGTGGGAGAAGACCAAGAGGGTAGAGGGGGTCAAATATATGGTGGCAGAAGGAAACTAGACTCTGGGAGGTGAACACACAATAGAGTATACAGATGTTATATTATAAAGTTTTACACCTAAAACTTATATAATGTTATTAACCAATGTAACCCCAATAAATTAAATTAAAAAATAACTTTATTTCCATTATGTAGCAAGTACTAAGTTAGGTGCTTTACAATCATCTTTATTCCTCAGGACAGAACTGGAACCTAATTTTCAGGTGAGAAAACAAAACCAAGCCAAAGGACACAGCACTTTTTTAAGACTTTATTGGGTCCAGTCACATGGCCAAGCTCAACATCAATGGGAAAAGAAGTACAGTCTGCTCTCAGCCAGAGACACTGAGTTGCAGGACAGTGGGTGTGTATGTATAATCCTATCACAGGCAATAATGAATTGGAACCATTAATCCAATCTACCATATTTGTCATCAAAAATAAAAACAGTATTATAGTAGAAACACAGCTCTAACATGAAGTACTACCTAATACTAAGGTGATAAAAAAGTAATTAGCACAGCCACAACTAAAACTGACTAGTCTTCACTCTTCCCAGAGAGGACACAATGCTAGCTTGTCCATAACTGGTATCTTTTTTAAAAATTGTTTTTGTTAATAAAAGTCAGTTTCTTTCTTCACAGAGAAAAGAATATTGAAACATGTAAAAGCTGAATACGTCACCTGTGGCTTCATTTTTGTTGCCTTCCCCATCCAACCATCTTGCCTTATCCCCCTTTTCCAATATGTTCAATTGTACCAAGAAGATGTGATCCTTTTAAAAAAATACCAATTGAACATACTTCAATGTGAGGATCAAATGAGGTGATACATGTAAAACACTTATCAGGGTGCCAGGCCCATCTTACAAGCTCAATACCTAAGAACAGAGAGCTACTATTATAATAAGCCACTCATCTCCCATCCATAGCAGCACCAGCACAGTGTTAGGCCCATGGTTCTATTTAATAAATACCTTATCAACAACTACATGTTCATGACCTCTTCAGCTCCCTGCACAAGAAGGTGCCAAGAGGCTCGTGGTAGAGCCTAACTGGGTGGGGATCAGGGGTAACTGTAGAAGGAGGGTGCAGCCTGTTAAAACTCTGGATAACAAAGTCAATCACAAGTGCCTAAGGAATTATTCACTTTTGCTTTTTCTTTGCCTTTGCTTGACCCCATCAACAAAGACAAGGGATAGCTAAGTTTATCTGACTCATTTGACAAATTTTACTAAGTGCTACTAGTTACCAAACCAAAAAAACGTTGAGGAGAGGAGAGGCCATTATGATGTCAGATGAACAAAACCCAGTCTTTGCTTTGCGTGGTCCACAGGCTGGTGGGGCAAAGCCACTCTCAACAGTCACCCCACAGGCAGTCTCAAAACAAGCAAGAAGAGGTGTTCTGTGTGCCCAGATGACACACGCTTTGAGTGAATTAGTTTCCCAAATAACAGAAATAGAAAACATTGTTCAGTATCAGCATATCATTATGTATCATTTTAAAAGCACATCTTTGTGAATAAACAACTGCTCTCTTGAGAGCCTCTATATGTCTTGGTCTTGCTCTGGTGACAATATATTTTAGGTTATCTATTCCCACATGGGGACACTTGGTAAGTATTTGCTGCTGAGATAAAGTAGGTTTGTCCATTCTACTGAGTGCTGGTGACCACAGAGCTGCTCCCTAGACACTAATTTGAGTGGCTGTCAACTACAGAACCTGCCTTCCCCTTCCCGCAGACCCCGTATTTGGCACAGGCTGTCCTGACACATACTCCTCTCTGGTCTCTCTGTTGTGAGTGACTGCTGCCCACTTTCCCATTTCCCCTCTCCAGAGAGAGAGAGCCACTGCATTCTCCTCCGGACAGGGCAGCACACCCTGCCAACATGAATTGGCTGCCCTTTTCCAGAGCACAGAACATCTTGAAGATATTTGTAACTTTACACCAACTGGAGGATATAATTCATTGCTTGCTGAATCAAAGTCCACCAGCTGCCAGAGGATTCCAGAGACCATTTGTATAATACTTAAAGGCGAAAACAAAATGAAATGGTTCTGCTCTCACCCTACCCTCCCTCACACAGAAATATACACACTCACAACCAAGCCATGGGTTCTTGCTCTCAGACAGAATAAGCCACACCACCTACTGCTTGCCCCTGCTTCCCACTCCTTGATGTCCAAAAAGAAATGATTCAATTCATATTTAGGATATACAGACTTTATGAGTGCAAGTCAGACCCAGGAAAACTGAAAGGTTAAGAGTGAATTACTGTCAGCTCTAAGGAGCTTGAGGGATAGAGGGAATCCCAGCCAAGGAGAGGGATGCACGCTTGCTCTTCTATGCAATTAATCATCTGTAAATGCAATGGGATGGCACTGGAAGATTAGGAGAGTCTCAGCAGCTTGCTAAGTCTCTGCTTTCTAACTAGGGCCATGGAATCATAGCAGTGAGATAAAGCCCTCCTACTCGCCTGAACCTTCGGGGCAAGGGAAAAATCAGATTGCTAACTGACAGAAATGATCGGAGGAATGTCAGTATCTTCCCTGTCTAACCAGGGCTAACAGGCACAGGTACTCTGGCCTTGACTCTCCCCATGGCTTCTATATGCAGAAGCTGGGAGAATGCCAATAGCCAACCACATTCAACAGATTGTTCAAAAATAATCATTGCTGCCACCTATTGAAGGCTAACTATGCATCCAGCACCTTTTAACCCTATATATATATATGATCTTAATCCTGCCTGCAGCCCTTTGAGGCCAGGTACCATGCTTATCCCATGTTTAAGATGAGGAAAGTAAGGCTCAGAGAGACTCAGTGACTTGTCTGAGGTTATGCAGTTGTTGAGAAATAGACATAGGATTTGAACTTGGGCCTGTCTGATTTAGAAGCCCCTGTTTGGAATCACCAGACCGCTGCCTCCTCCCAGAAACTGAAGGAAGTCTCATGATACAAAGTCTTTTTTGAACTGAAAACAAGAAAAAGATTATATTCCCCTGAACACAAGGTAGATTGTCCCTACTTTGGTGAAGATAAATGTAAAAATAACTAAGAGACAATTTGTGGCTCAACTACAGCAGCAGCCAGTTATGTTCTTTCAACATACTCTGAGTTTTATTTTCACATTCCCATTCTCTACTTCTTGGCTTCCTACAGCTTTCAAACCCTCTGTGTGTGTATTTGCTTGTTTTTTTTTTTTTTTTTTTATTATGGTGTGAGATTTCTGCAATCCGCTGCAAATCTTTGTAGAGTGAGATGGAAAATAGAAATATAGAAAGGACAGGTGGACACAGAGACAGATGGCAGATAGATGGGTGACTGGACTGCTGGATGGGTGGATGGATGGATGTACACAGGTGGATAAAGAGATGGACAAACAAACACATGGACAGACAGATAAATAAATGAACAGAGTTGCCATGACCCATGTGTATACTGTCTCTGACTGACACACACACCCGCTGCCTGGACCCTCTGAGAATAGCAGATGACATACAAGCTAATACCACTCTGAAGGCAGAGAGGCCTGAGAAGTCCTCTGAAGTCATACTAATTTGGCATCTGTTACTGAGTTGGCTCTTTCATCACTGGTAAGTAAGGAGGGTGTAGGAATGGCTTAATACAAACATAAGACCACTGCTCCAGTCCACCTTCTCTACTAGGCCTTGTTATGCTGCCTTGCTTCTTGCCATCCACATCCCTTGTTCTCCATACTCCTAACCCTATTCACTGGCCAACATTATCTTATCTAACTTCTATATTTTATGAATGGATTTTTGCACCTCACATCTCTACCTGCCACTGAGTCAGACTATAAGTACCCTGAGGACAAGAAACATTTCTTACCTCTGCTGATCTAGCACTTACCTCAATGCATGTTAATGACAAGATGGAAAATTACCTAATGGAAGGCATGATAAGTGCAACTCATGGACTTTTACACTTAGGGAACTTTCTTTAGCCTCTTCAAGCACTGTCACAAAATATATGCAGTGTTCATTGACACCATCTGCAAATAGCAACCACTGTTTATGAAAATGTCCCAGTGCCACCCAATGTCTATTTATTGAGTGCTCACTAAACACATTATATAATAAGAGCTAATCAATGATCTAAGTAATTTTCGTCTAATAACTCAATCTTCATCAATAACACTGGGGAACACAGTTGTCATTGAGTTAGATCTGACACTAGTTTTTGACTAACTTTTGGAATCTGAATCCAAACATGACCCAAGTTTTTCTCTATCACGTCAACTTTTTAAGGGACAGGTACCCACTCTTTGTCCCAAATATCATACAAAAATGTACATACAAAGGAAAATAAAGAAAAAAATTACCTGAATATACTGTTTAATTAGAGTTATTTTATTCATATAAAGCTATGTACTGTAAGTCAAATTGTGTACAAGTAGTAAAGTTCTGCTACCAAACATACATATTAAGGTATTTTATCTTTTCCAACGACAGGCTAGGAAATGCCAAGATGAGGTACTTGAAACAGTCTCCTTCAGCTGGCAAAGCTTTCACAAATTGCTTCATGAGACCCAGTTTTATGTGCAGAGGTGGAAATAAAATGTTCTTTTTGTCAACAAGTGGATCATGTAGAATGTTTGGATCACCAGGTTTGAGGTCACATCTTGGAGGCCAACTTGACTCCAGCCAATGGTTCTCATGAGCTCTGCTGTCACACATACACAGAAAACAGGGACACTTGATGTATCCGCATTGCTAACCAAGAAGGAAGCAGACCATTTTAAAGTCAACACAGATGATTCAATTGTGCTTGTGATATTGCAACAGATCACTGACTCTCTTTATGTCTTCATATTCTTCACAAAAACAAACTGAATGGCCAATTGGGACCGCACCAAATAAATTGCCATTGTGGAGGAGGACACACTTCAAGCTCCGCTTTGAGCTATTGATGAACAGTTGCCACTCAGTTGCATTCTAGATTGGAATTCCCAATTCCTCCATTAAACAATGTATGCTATGGCAATACACAAGCCAGCGTCACTTCAATCGTACTGCAGAAATGCACTTTTTCTTGATCGAAAGTAGGATACCTTCACTCCTTTTTCAAGCAAGTTTTTCTCTTGCGGTCTTGATGCTAGGAGTCCTGAAGCCTCTTTGGATAATCCCAAATCTCATGCCAAATCATTAACTCATGCTGATCAAATTCCTTATGAACTGAGTCATCTTCAATTTCAAAATCTTCATTGTTGTTGTCACTTAGTTCTTCACCGTACTCCTGTTTTTCAAAAGAGGGTAGTTCAATGAAAACTGGCACTGGGATTTCAGCTGAATGAGGCACTGGGTGTAAAGCTGATGGTAGACTAGAATACTCTATTTTACATTTATTTTTCTTGTTACATCCTGACATTTCCACTATACAAAAGTAACACTTACTTGAATGATCTCTGAGCTCTCGCCAAACCATAGGTATACCAAATGGTACTTTATCACAAGTTCCCTTCGTCCACATCCATAAACTCTTTTCTTTAAAGTATATTTTATTGATTACATTGTTACAATAGTTCCAATTTTTTCCCCTTTGCTCCGCTCCGCCCAGCACGCCCCTCCTTCAACACCCCCCCCAAGTCCACGCCCATGGGTCGTACATACAAGCTCTCCTGCCTCACCCTTTCATATATTCTTCTTCTTCTTTTTTAAAAATTAATTAATTAATTAATTAATTTAACACTAAAAAATAACAATCCCTCCCTCTCAGACTTAAGACCCTTTATAATCTTATAAAGGACAATGGACGAGGGTTTCGCGCTCCCCTAGCTGCTTCAAGCTGGACATGGTCATCGTCCCACCTACCCTTGGGTCAAGAAATCCCTAAAATTGTGGGGGTGTTGATGGGAGGGTGGCCTTCCCACATGGTGAAGGATCGTGCAGACTCCAGGTCAGTTGGCTGTCCCCGGACAACAGCATGCTTGATTTAACAGGCTGGCATTCTTACTGTATTCTGGAGGCAACAGATTTGGCAACAGGGTTAAAAGACATCATTCAATCCATAACCACTAGATGACAAAAGCCAAATATTAACTTTTCAATGTCCCACATTAGGGAAAAGAAGGGCTTCTTTGGAGGAAGGTGTGCCAGGTTCATCTCACCTGTCCAAAACACTTTTGCCCGTTATACTTAGTTTGGGATGAGGGAAATATTTTAGGTTTCCCCCCTTTCAGACCTCTGGGCTCTTTCTGTCCAAGCCATTAGGATAGAAAAGAGAAACCAGTTTTAAAATGAAGCCCACAGACCACCCCATTCTTCACCAACCCAGCCGCTTAGTTCAGCCAAACCACTGAGTCTCAGGAGGCAGTGATGCAGACAGAATTAAGTGAGGCCTATATGTACAGACAATCACTCAGGTAATCAGATCATAGCCTTATGCCCTTTGAAAACAGAAAACACATGTTATTTATGTAATATAACCAACATACAAGTCTCTAAATCTGTAAGACTGTCTTATTGGAAAGACATCCAGTTGCAAGGCATTTGACCTTCTTTGATAATACCATAGACATAGTTTAACTTTCAAATGAAGACAAATTTTTAATGAAAAGAAACTTTAAAGATGGTTAGCTGCACTACTTTATAGTCTACCACTGAGCATTGTGATTTTCCTTGAATCACAATTTTTCTCCCTAAGATTACCCTCCTTGTCATTAAAGGGACTGCATTAAGTCCATTTTTAATTTGTCCTGTTCATTTGCATAAACACAACAAGAGCATCAAATAATCACTTATGATCTTTAGTTCTGCTTTGCTGGAACTTATGCAAGGAACATTTAGGGTGACCTTCATTCTGCCCTTCAGGGCACAGAAGCAGAACCACATACCTGGCATTCAGCCTTGCCTGTAAACACCTGTCTTTTCCAAGTCCTTCTGGTTTTCCATTGTGCCTTAAGGTCCCTTCTAGCCATCTTTCAGGAAAACAACCTTCATTCCTTCCCTGGAAAGACTGCCATGGACTGCACATCCAACCAAGGTATCAGGCCTTTTATCTCGTGGGCTTTTATTACCTTTGAAAATCAATCCCAGTTCCTCAGGGCTTTTTGGTAACAACCAGAGCCCAAGCCTGTCTCCTTTAGGCATGACATTCCAGTCAAAGTCTTGGTCAAAATAACCTCTATTAACAACTGGCCTTATTAGTTTTATGCAAAGAAACTTATGTCATTACTTACTTCTTTACAATGCCAACTTCTGGAGGGATCAGATAGGGAGAAAAATATACAGTGTGAAGGAAAATTCTTGTCCTTCTAATATTCGCTGAACTTGCATTTTCATTCTTTATATTTTCATTTTTTCCCCAACTAAAATTTTTTTTTGTTTTTTTCTATTAGAGTTGTCCCATTTTTCCCCCCTCTTGCTTCCCCGCACCCTGTTCTCCCTTCTCCCACATTCAGTCCCCACACAGTTGTCCATGTTCGTGGGTCATTTATACATGTTCTTTCATTAGACCCTTCACCTTCTTACCCCCTTCTCTCCCTCCCATTTCCCCCTTTGTTACTGTTAGTTTATTCCTTGTTTACATACCTCCGGTTCAATTTTGCTCATTTGTTTGTGTTGTTCATTAGTTTCCTGTAATAGGTGATAGCATAGGTGTTTTTCTTTAGTTGCCTGGCTTATTTTGCTAAGCATAATTCTCTCTAGTTCCATCCATGTTGTTGCAAATGGTAGAAGTTCCTTCTTTCTTTCTGCTACATAATACTCCATTGTGTAAATGTACCACAGTTTTTTGATCCACTCATCTACAAATGGGCACTTCGGCTGTTTCCAGCACTTGGCTATTGTAAATATCACTGCTTAAAGCAGACCCTTTAGCATCTCTTGCAATGCTGGTTTGGTGGAGATGTATTCTTTTAGCCTTCTTTTGTCTTGGAAACTCCTTATTTCACCTTCCATTTTGAATGAGAGCCTTTCTGGATAGAGTATTCTTGGTTATAGGCCTTTGTTTTTCATTGCTTGGTATATTTTTTGCCATTCCCTTCTGGCTTGTAGTGTTTCTGCTGAGAAATCTGATGATAGCCTTATTGGAGCTCCCTTGTATGTTATTAGCTGTTTCTCTCTTGCTGCTTTTAGGATTCTCTCTTTGTCTTTGAATGTTGCCATTTTAATTATGATGTGTCTTGAAGTGGGCCTTTTGGGGTTCATCTTCATTGGGACCCTCTGTGCTTCCTGAACTTGCATGACTCTTCCTCTCCTCATGTTAGGGAAGTTTTCTGTCATTAGTTTTTCAAACAGGTTTCCTATCCCTTGCTCTTCTTCTCCTTCTGGAATTCCTATGATATGGATATTATTATGTTTCATGTTGTCCTGCAGCTGTCTTAGAACCTCTTCATTCTTGTTCAGTCTTTTTTCATTTTGTTGCACTGTCTGGGAGTTTTTGTCTAAGTTGTCCTCCAGCTCGCTGATCTGATCTTCTGCTTCCTCTAGCCTGCTTTTAATTCCTTCTACTGTGTTCTTCAATTCAGAGATCATATTCTTCATTTCCTCCTGGCTCTTACTGATAGCTTCTATGTCCTTTTTCATGCTGGTGTAATTCTCAGTAAGTTCCTTGTAGTTTTTCTGGAGTTCCTTGTAGTTTCCCTGGAGTTCTTTGTAGTTTCTGCCGAGCTCATTGAGCTTCTCCATAATCCATGTTTTGAATTCCATATCTGATAGTTTGCTCCCATTTCACTTAGCACTCTTTCTGGGGATTCTACTTTTCCTTTTGATGGGGGATTGTTTCTCTGTCTTCCCATTTTTGTGACTCTTATTGTTTGTTGCTGCTGCTTAGAATGATCTGCACTTTCTGGATCTGCCCCTGGTGGCTTCAGATCGTGTACCAGTCTGGGCGTAGGCAGCCTGTTGGAGACTTCCAGGGATCTACTGCCTTTGTCTGTCTCCTTTAGTTATTAATCTATTCAATCTGTGATTAGCTGTCAGGCTTAAGGACTGAGGGTGTGGCAGCTTAATTCCTGTAGGCAGGGCTTTTGCTTCCCCTCAGGCTGATGCCACTTGGAGAGGAATAATCTGCCTGCAGTACTGGGGATGAGTCAGCACTGGGACCCGGTCAGTTGATTCCCCAGTTCTCCTCTCAAAGTCACCATACCAAACTCTCCCCAAGCTTCTCTAGTTCTCTCTGCCTTCCCTCTGCTTGAGCCCAGGGTAAGTGGGGGACAAAATATTTTTGTATGTGAACAGCTTAAGAGCTCTTTTTCTCCAGCTGTTTCTCTCCAGCTAGCAAGAAACCCTGTGGCTTTTCATTTTTCACAGCTGGATACTATTTTACTTTCCACTCTGTTGCTGTAGGCTGGGAAGCTCAGCTGGAGGTTTAGACCCTGCCCTTGTCAAGGGGAACCGCCAGGTGCTGAGCTGTTTCTCAGTCCCTACATCCACCACCTGTGGGAGCCTAGCCAGCCATTCTTCATCTCCACACTCCCTATCAGACACGTTGTGATGTAGCGGCCTTTTCTGTCTCTCTGTGGTTATAAGACTTCTCTCCAGCTAGTGTTCAGTTGGTTATTCCAGATGATTTCTCCAAAATTAAGTTGTAAATCCAGACTAGTCCTGGGAGGAGGTTAGTGTAGCTTCTACTTACTCTTCTGCCATCTTGGATCCCTCCCACATCCATAATCTCTTGACACATTGCCTGCACAACTTGTGAGGGGTCCAAGACTTATCTTGATCACCAAGTTTTACTTTAAAATATGCAAAATAGGCTTGCCTGACAAGTGTGCTGATGTTTGCCCTTTGACTGGGAATTGTGAAACTGCCACAGATAGAACAAAACGATTCAGGGTTGTTTAGGCACTCACGATGAGAAAGAGCAGAGGCAGACATGATCTGAAGGAAAGGAAATAAGGATATATGTAAATAAAAATATAAATTCTGCTAACTCCTTATATACAGAAAAGAACTACGACTACACTTTGGAATATGATTCACTATATAGAGTGGCACACAACCTCTCACCACACTGTCTCATGTGTAACTGAATAGCCTAGACAAGTAGGAACCTGTCGCTGATCTCCAAGGTCATTCCCCACCCCTCCCCACTTGTGGGAGGTTTGCTCTCAGCCAATAGGAGAGCACTAGTGCTTCCCTCAATCCAGGCTTGATCCAGCCTAGAGTGGTAGCATTAAGATAAGCTGCAGAGAAAATCCTGACATGGTAGAAGAAAACTAACTGCAGTTTTGAAATCAGCGTGTGTATTTAAGTCTAAAACAGCTGAAAAATCAAACTCAACAGGAATTATGTTGAAAATTATTCTCCTGTGTAATAAGACCTAGCAGTAGGTCCTAGGGTTATCCATATTTTACAAATGAGAAGACTGCACACTGAGTAAGGTCAAATAACAAGCTCAAGGTCACTCATGAGTAAGAGACAGAGCTGGGGTTCCAATCTCAGTCCAACTCTAAACAGTGGTCTTAACCACCTAGCTATGGGATCACTTTAGGTGGGACAATAGAGTGAGTCCTCTGGACCTTGTGGAAAGTTATTAAAGAGTCTTAGCGGATGCCTTTACACCAGTCTAACCACACTGCCTCTCTCTCTGATCAGACAAAGACTGCTGAAGTCCAACCTAAAAACTCAGGCTGGCATTGGTTCATGAGCATCTCCTGAACAATTAATTATTTGTCACTCCTGCTTAACTCCCAAAGCCACAGTAGGAAGGACAATTGACTGGGAAGTCAAGGCCTGGGCTCATGGCATCCATTCAATGCTTTTTGTGACTTTGCCCAAGTCATTTACCTTCTGTGAGCTTCAGCTTTGTCATCCACAAATGGGAATAGTATCATCAGCTCAGGATACTGCACAGGGCTGTGGTGAGAATCAAATGAATGACCGAGAGTGGACCTCATTTTACAAGCAAGTGACAGAAACTGCCTTGTAAAGTGAAGGGGACTCTGCTTCACTCTGACAAATTCGTTGGCAACATTTCTGCATTAAGGCCCCTTGGAAAACATGACCTAATTGGATGATTCAGATGCGCTTCCCAAATGCATTACAGGTCGTTGTTAGGAAATACCAAGTGGTGTCTGAGAGTTCAACTAGCCCCTAAGGTGACTCTCAAGGTTGGTGAGTAAACCATGGTTATATCACTTTGGGCTCCTGGCCATTTGGCTGCAATACTAGGAGTGCTTCAGGCTTGTTCCATTCCGACTCAGTTTGACCACAATCACATTAAATATTAAATCATCTAGTGGTACTGGCATAGAAAACACTATGTCAGGCATTAGCTATTCTGCCTTTCATTACTATTCATAACAAATGCCTAACTATTTAGAAAGTTCCAAGTTTGAGCCTAAGGCTTAAAAGAAATTATATCTATCCTAAAGGAACTTTGTCCCAATTTCACTGAAAATAAAGACTCACCCCCCAGACACTGACACTATGTTTCTTCATGCTCTTGGCAAGCTAAAGGCTCAGAGGGAGATGGCTGCTTTTCAGGGCTGGGACTTCTTGCCTATCTGCCCCATTCATCACAACAGTGATTTCTGGCCCTGTCTCCTCTCTTTGGGCCCTCAATCTCTCCACTCTTGCAACTACCAGCACTGCTTCCATGTCACCCAAAACTATCCTTTTAAAACTATGGGGCATCTTCTTAACCTACAACTCCACTCAGCCTCACCAGTAGAGGCACAAATTGATATTGTGACTTCTTGTGGCATGCAAAGAGAAGTACACAGCATCACCTGTGCAGTCATCCTGCCAGAATGTTTCACCAGGATCAGATCATGAGGAAGCAATCAGACACATTTAGAAATGGGACATTCTAAGAAACAACTAGCTTGGACACTGCAAGTATCAGTGTCATTTTTTAAAAAACAGAGGTGGGAGACTGTTTTCCATTAAAGGAGAAAAGGACACGTAACTAAATGCGTGTGTGGATGAATCATAATTGGATTCTGGTTCCTCAAAAATAGCTCTTAAAATTTTTGAGAAAAATTGGAAACGTTTGAATATAAATTGGATGAGGGTTAGTTTTCCTGAGTAGCATAATGGCAATGCAGTTTTGTTGGAGAATGTCTTTACTCTGAAGAGTTTCATTCGGGGATGAAGATACAGTCTCTGTCGCTAAGATGGTGCTTGACCCAGCAGAGCAGCATCTCAGACATGTCAAAAAAAGATGTGTTAATCCCTAAAATAATGAGAGAAAAGACCCAAGAGAGATGTTCTGAACAAGTTCAAGATCTTACCAAATGTTGCAAAGAGTCTAGAATCCTTATGGCAGTAAAAGGCCAGAAAGAAAATTCTGCATTAAAAGAATGTCTAACTGCTTACTATAATGATCCTGCTTTCTCTGAAAAATGCAAAACAGAATACCAGAAGGAAAGGGAAACATTCAGAAAAACTGGAATTCCTACCAAGAAAAGGCTACAGAACCTTCCAACAAGTATGTAGGCAAATATTCAAATGATACAATTACCTAAAATAATGGATTCAAGGAAGTGTGTTTGCTTTTTCCTAAATTATAGAAATATTAGTTTTATCTGAAAGAAAGATGTTTTTAAATTAAAAAATGCATACATCGGTCTTCATTATTCACAGATGTCATATTTGCTAATTACCTACTTGCTACAATTTATCTGTAACCCCAAATTAATACTCATGGTGCTTTCATGAACATTTACAGGCAGGCCCAGAGTACTGAAAAATTTCAATGACTCAATAATCACATTTCCAGCTAAGGTCAGACAAGGCAATACTCTGCCTTCTTGTTTCACTTGCTTTATACCATAAACAAGTATCCTTTTCACAGTCCATTTAGAGCCATGTTTTTCAAATGTTTGTGTTTTTGTTGGAGATTTTGTTATTTAAAAAGGCTCCATGCATAATGTTGAAGTGCTATCTAGTGTTCCTAATCACAAGATTCTGTAATGCACCTCACAGAGAAAATCCATATGTTAGATAAGTTTCATTCAGGCAGGACTTACAGCGCTGTTGGCTGTGAGTTCAATGTTAATGAATCAACAACATACAGTAAATAAGAAACACATGTAAAACAAAGTTAGTGAAAATATGACCAAAGGCTGACAGAAACCTATCCATATATTTTTCCTAAGAGTAATGGTTCAGTATTTGTTAATTCAGTGTTTGCTGAAGCTTTATAGAATATAACTACTGTGAGTAATGAGAATCAATTGTGTGTGTACTATATACACATATATACGTATACATATGTGTGTGTGTGTTATTTACATACTCTGCACAGATTGGCAAAATGTTAACTAGATGAAGAATATATGGATATTCATTGTTCTGGTTTTTATTTTTCTGTGGATTTAACTTTTTCAAAATAAAATGTTGGAATAAAAAACATACACACACACACACACACACACACACACACATAAACTGTAGCTTGTGACCTGTTAATGGTCATAAAATTAATTTAGAAAGTACAATCAGCATTTTTTAAAATGAAAAAGAATGGGACTTACACTCAAGATGAAGGCATAGGTAGACATGCTTCACCTCCTCACACAACCACAGAAAGAATTACAACTAAATCTCAAAACAAATAATACCCAGAACTGTCAGAAGATCGAACTGTATGAAAACCCAACAACCAAGGGTTTAAAAAAGCAACATTCATCAAGGCAGGTAGGAGGGGCAGAAATGTAGAGACAGGGCAGAGAGGTGAGAATATGTGGTTTGGCAAGGAGAGGCAGTGGCAGGGGAATGGGCACAGGCGGTCCCACATTCATGTGGTGGATAAAAATTGGGAGGAAAACCTTTGGAGTGAGTGATTCCAGCCCCAGGCCAAACCACATAGCCCAGGGTTCCAGTGCCAGGAAGATAAATACCCATAACTTCTGGCTATAAAAACCAGTGGGGCTTGGGGTAGCAGAAGAAATTGACAGATTTTCAGAAAATTCAGCTTATAGGGCCCACGTGGTCTTAAAACATATCCAAGCCCACCCACTCTGGGATTCAATGCGAGGGCAACAGCCAGAAAGGCGCAAGTAACATAAGGGGAATGGGTGAAGTGACTGGAAATTAGTCAAACGCCAAGCAAAACCCCAGAAGTCAGGCAGCAGCACAGTCCCCCTCTCCAAGCCTCCCCACAACGCCACAGAACCACAAAGTGGTGAAGTAAGTTTGCCCACCCTGGCAATTACCTAAAGCTCTACCCCACACAATTTACACGTGCCTTTTACAGGGAGTCAAAACAGCTCTACCTAATACACAGAAACAAACATAGGGAGGCTGCCAAGTAGAGGAGACAAAGAAGTATGGCCCAAATGAATGAACAGAAGGAAAAAAAAAACCAGAAAGAGAACTAAATAAAATGGAGATAGCCAACCTATCAGATGCAGAGTTCAAAACACCGGTGATCATGATGCTCAAAGACCTCATTGAGTACAGCAACAACATAAAAAAAGAAATGAAGATTACACTAAGTGAAATAAAGAAAAATCTACAGGGAACCAACCATGAAGTGAAGAAATCCAGGATTTAAATCAATAATTTGAAACATAAGGAAGAAATAAAATTTCAACCAGAATAGAATGAAGGACAAGAATACAAAAAAACAAGCATAGTATAAGAAGACTCTGAGATAACTCCAAACATGTCAACAAATGAATCATAGGGGTGCCAGAAGAAGAGGAAGAGCAAGAAATTAAAAACTTACTTGAAAAAATAATGAAAAAAAACTTTCCTAACTTTGGTGAAAGAAATAGACATACAAGTCCAAGAAGCATAGAGAGTCTCAAACAAGCTACACCCAAAGAGGACCACACCAAGGCACGTCATAATTAAAATGCTAAAGGTTAAAGAAAAGAGAGAATCTTAAAAGCAGAAAGAGACAAGAAGAGCATTACCTACAAAGGTGTTCCCATAAGACTATCAGTGTATTTCTCAAAAGAAAGTTTGCAGGCAAGAAGGGACTGGCAAGAAGTATTCAAAATGATGAAAAGTAAGGACCTACAACCTAGATTACTCTATCCAGCAAAGCTATCATTTAGAATAGAAGAGCAAATAAAGTGCTTCTCAGACAAGGTAAAGCTAAAGGAGTTCATCATCACCTAGCCCGTATTATATGAAATGTTAAAGGAACTTGTTTAAGAAAAAGAAGATCAAAACTGTGAACAATAAAATGACAACAAACTCACAACTATCAACAACAGAATGCAAAAAGCAAAAACAAAAAACAAACTAAGAAAATAACCATAACAGGAATAGAATCATAGGTATGGAGCTCATTTGGAAGGTTACCAGCCAGAAAGGGAAAGGGGGAGAATTGGGGAAGAGGTGTAGGGATTACAAAGCATAATTGCACAAAATAGACAGGGGAGCTGTTAAGAATAGTATAGGAAATGGAGAAGCCAAAGAACTTATACACACAACTCAAGGACATGAACTGAGGGGAATTGCTGGAGGGAAGGGGGTTACTGGGTGGAAAGGAAAAAGAGGAATAAAGTGACAACTGTAATAACATAATCAATAAAACAGACTTAAAAAAAATAAAGTGAGCTGTAAAAAAAAAAAAGAAGAAGAAGAAGAAGAAGAATGGCCTGAATAGAGTAGAATAGAAAATATCAATGCTTTGCATTCACATTTTGTGAAATTTGTTTCCAGATAGGGTGTAGATGTGGGTTTGCTGAGTTGTAAAGTAAAATGTTTTTCTTATTATAAGTTAGGATTTAAAAACTTTGCAAGTTACAGGCCTGTGGGATCAAAGCATCTTCCTGGTACACCTCCTTCACCTCCTCTTTTCTTTAGTGTTTCCTTGCCAGGGTCCAGCCCCATCTCCTAAGAGAGTCCTTCTCCCTCCCAGACTGGATCACTATAGGCTGTTGCTCTGCCCCCTCCACTCTCACCCCATCCACTCTCTTAGGCTTCTCCGCCACTCCATCCCTTCCCACGTGCTCCTTCCAGGCCATCTGGAATCATATTGTAGCCTCCCCAATACAATCACTTGGGCTCTGATATTTTTTGCTCTAGGCCTCTGTGAAGATATGACTATTCATCATCAAGCCCTTGAACTTGTCTCTGATCAGTGCACCATGGAGGCAAACAGTGGGGTCTATGAGAGCACACTGGAAGCACTTGGAGGGAAAGGGAGAGCAGTGAAGGCTTCCACAATAAGGTGCTCCCTCAGAGATTACAAGTTTCTTTTACCAAGTCACTAGCAGAGTTCTGTATAGGAAATAGAAATGGTGGCACAGCAGAATTACAAGGACAAGAGCACCCAAGGTTGCAGGGCAGCTAGAACAAAGGCGTGATGGAAGGAAGCAACAGCAAGAAGTGAGTTTGAAAGAGTGGGATGACCCAAGAATCAGAATTGTGATTGGGATGCCCTTCCTGATGTCACAGAGAGCAACCCAAAAGGATACTGTGGCTTCTGTATTGTTATGGAAACCATGGAGTGTAAGACAGAAACCAAATACTAAGTCACTTCTGCCCTCTAACAAGTGCTCACAAGTCTGGAGAAATGGAAGATGTTAATTAAAAAAATTTTTTCCTTCTCATTTTGGCTTCAGCTGATACTAGCCAGCTTCCCTATAAAGTGTCCATTCTTGAGCTAGGTGTTTTCGTTAACTATTAGTCTCAAAAACTAAAATAAAAAATAAGGCAACCTGCAGCTATAAAGACCACTGGACATGAAGGACACATCCAGGAATACCAGTCTCACCTCTACACTGCCCAACACAGTTCTGTCAACAGGCTTCCATCCTTCAGCCTAAATAGCCCAGACTAGGGTAGACACATGGAAAGGAGGGAAGTGAGGTCCTCCCTGTGGGAGACAGTGAGGATTCCAGAAGGAGCTGGGTAGAGCTTCTCAGAGAACCAGCTTACAGAAAGAATAGAGATGAGGGCCAGGGAGGATCTGGGTTAGCCCTTTAGAATGGCCTGAGTCCTCCTGGGCTGTCCCTTCATATAAATGAATTTCAAAATCCTAGGGGTGACTGGAAAGAAACTCCTCATAAGATACACTAGTCTTGCCCAGGCAGGAGTTTGTTACATATCCCTCACACAGACTTATTTATATAAATTCTATTTGCAATGGCTCAATATCCTTATAACATTCCTCTATATTCCCCAGCACAGTGTTTTTCTGCAACTAAACCTAGGAAAAACTCAGCATTTGTCTGCTCCCAGGTAAAGGAGAACCAAATGAGACTCTCCAAACTGAGGTACCCTATAAGAAACAAATATGTGGAATTTGTGGATTAAAAATAGATATTAGTGATTTGCTTGAGTGAATTCTGAAAGGCCTAGTGTATGGTGCGTGAGAGACCGATGTATTCCAAATTGGGCAGGGTTCTCTGTCCTCTCAATGAGAACACTCATTTATTTAATATTCACTTTTCAAAAACCTGCTATAAATCTGGGTACCCCTTTAAGCACCGTGCCTGTCATGTCTCTGATGGAAAATCTCTGCCCTCCCTGCTGATTCTCTTTCAGTTTCATTTGTCATCGACTGTCTACCATTTATAATTCCTCTAAGCTGAGTTCTCAAACTGCTGTCCTGTGAGACAGGTTGAGTAATTGCATTTGGCCTGCCTGATACTGGCCAGTGTAGTTGCATGGTGGTTGTTACTTTTAAACCTTGAACTGTTTGTTGCATCTAAATTTTAGGAGACTCCACCCTGTTTTGGTTATCTATTGGTACATAACAAACCACCCAAACTTTGTGGCATAAAACACAATCATTTGTCATGTCTACAGGTCAAGAATTTGGGCAAAGCCTAGTTGCAGTGGGGGGGGAGTGGGATAATGGCCCCTACTCCCTGAATTCTAGGAACACTCAAATGGCTGGGGGACATGAAGAGCTGGGGGCACTGCTCACAATGATGGAAACCACAGAGGCTTGTAAATGACTTCATTTGCCATCACCCTCAAAAGGGGGCGCAGTGAAAACCCACCTTTCCAGGGACTTCAGAGTGGCACATTGTGAGGTTTGCCTGAGGAATCGCCACATATTGACTCTAAACTCCTGGCCCACACATATAAAAAGGAAGATTTCTTGATAATCTGAAGGTATTTCACACCTCTTCTGGGCCTGGTTCCCCTGCTCTCTTCCCCCTGGGTCCTAATAGTTTCATGCAGATTTTCTGGCCTTATGTGACAGATGTTAATGACTGTCACAAAAGAGTAGAAAGTAACACTGGTGTTTGCTCAGAATTTTTATAGTCATCCTCAAGAATCAGGCTCCAAACTGTCCATTGCATCAATGCCTGTTGCTTTAATAAATATTTCACATTCCTCATTTAATGTGTCATAATCTTGGAAGTTTGTTGTTATACTTTACATTTCATTCAATAAGACCTAGGAATCATAAATTTGGAATTGGACAATTATCAGTGGACTCACAGACTTTTGTTTACTTAAATGCAAAATACTTTTCATACTTTGAGTTGAAATGGCTCTCATTATATAGTACCAGATTAAATAAATCCCTCATAAATTTTATGCTTTCTCTTGATGTTAAATTTCTTTTAGTAAATAAACAGAGTGGTCAGTGCTATTGAAAATGATTGAGTCCCCAGTAATGCAAGGACTACAGAATTCCACTTGTGCATGCCCTGTTTCGAGTGAACATAAGCTAGCTCTCTCTCTGTCCCTTGCAAAAAAAAAGAGTACTGCTTTCACACAGACTTGGATGTGAGATGTTCCAGGGTTCAAAGCCCTGCTGAGAGTCTTTGGGAAAGCCTGGGTCTTAGTTCTCTCAAGAGTAAAACAAGGATAATGATGCCTACATCTCACAAGGCTACTTACATAATTGACTATCTCTTGGCCATCCATATGGCTTAGCGGTTTCATTCTCAAACTGTAAAGTCAGAAAGACCTAGATTCAAATTCTGACACTAGGACTTACTGATTAGGTCACCTTGGACAAGTTATGTAAGCTCTCAGCCCTTCTCTCTGAAATGGGACTGCCAATAGTGCTTACTTCATAGGGTTGCTGCAGAAATATAAATGAAATGCAAATGTGTGTAAATGCCAATGCGGTGCCAGGTAGTATGTGGGGCCCTTATACACATGAACTCCTTTCCCTTTCACTAAGTTGATGTTCTTCTAGATCCCATTCTCTGCATCTCAACTTTATCTTATTCCTGGTTTTCCAGGGCCTAGAGTTTTAAGCATTCTGTCCATGTGTCATACCTAGAGTCCCAATGTCGGACTTAGACACCATGATTACTACAGCCTCAAAGGCCTGATCCAGTGGGAAAACCCCTTCACAGCACACAGCAGATGCTCAGACTGCAGATGGCCCTACAGTGATCTGGGAAGTCATTTCCACATGGGCAGGAACTCAGGGTCTCTGAGTAAATAAGTAGCCTCAGATTGACAGCAGCCTCCAGCTCAGAGAGGGAAAGTCTTGGCAGGCATGAGAGGCCCCTTTTCTGCAGTCCACATGGTTGTTATGGCCACAGTGTGGTCTGAAGAGAAAGCTGGAGAGGAAACAAGGTAGAACGCAGTGGTCCCTCCCCATTCTTTCCCACAGCTGTCTTGACAGGTGTGAGACCCCATCAGGACCCTTGCTTCTTAGCCCCTACAATCCCCAGCACAGCTTCTCTTTGACTCTCAGTTTGTAGCAAGTGCCTCAACAACCCACTACGTTAAGTGGCTTCTCTGCAGTCACACTACTAATCAGAGACAGTGCGGAGTTAGAAGCCAGGTCCCAGTTGAGTGGCCTGGCTCTAGAGTATGTGTTACTCTTCTCTGACCCCTATGGTAAAGATGGGTGTTGAAGACCAATGGGAGTTATATACAAAACTTTGTTTGTTATTTTACATAAGATGGCTTTAGTAGTGCTTAGTTGTCTTCAACTTCATTTGAAACAATTTTGTTAGACTGTATTGTGACAGCTGTCCTATCAGTGTGCATTTAAAAGAAAACGGTGTAGCTATTTTAATATTGAAGGTGGAAGAAAATAAGCAGCATCTTCAGTATATTATGTATTATTATTTCAAGAAGGATAAAAACACAACTGAAACACAAAAAGAGATTTGTGCAGTGTATGAAAAAGGTGCTGGAACTGATCAAACACATCAAAAGTGGTTTGCACAGTTTCATGCTGGAGAGTTCTCAATGGACAATGCTCCACAGTCAGGTAGACCAGTTGAAGTTGATAGCAGTCAAATCAAGACATTAATTGAGAACAATCAACATTATACCACAGGGGAGATAGCCAACATACTCAAAATATCCAAATCAATAAAGTTACTGGTAAAAATGAAAAATATGTCTTTCATTTTATAAAAAAAGCTAAATGAACTTTTTGACCAACCCTATATATATGTGTGTATGTGTACATGTAAGTGTGTATAAGTGTGTGAATACATATATATGTATACACCTATAGGTATATCCTTTTTCTGTAGTTACATCTATCAAACATTTCCCAAGTACTAGGTCCTAATTACAACTTCTTAATATCATCATGAGGTTGTTGTTATTATTCTTATTCTATGATTGAAGATACTGAAGTTAAGAGAAGTTAAGTGACTTGCCCACAGATGATGGGTAATTGAGCCAGAATTAGAATTCAGACCTGGGTATCTCAAAAACTCACTTTTCACCACCAAGAAACTCTCAAATCCAGGAATGAAGTCATCCTGGGAAGTCCTCTGTTGCTGGAGAACTTTCTCTTCAACAAAATTTTGTCATTGTAATGATTCCTGGGAGTGTCCTGCAAGTGGGAAGGGAATAGTCATAGGAAGGATGAATAAAGATACCCCCAACCTTTGAGAGCTGAGAGCAGTCTGATTTGGGTCAAGAGAGGCACAGAGAGTAGAGGCGTAGGGATCAGAATCTGGGGAAGCTGGCCAGAGCTCTGAGAGCAAGGCTAAGAGTAGTAAGGACCAAGGTCAAGCAGAGCATCATGGGGCCTCACCATGGGGTAGCCCAGAGGCTCAGATAGTGTGTAACCAGCTGAGAGCTACACGGGCACCAAAATTGCCTAGGATGTTCAGTGTTATGTCTGGTGGTATCTCCTCTCCCTTCATTAGCTGGCCAACAAGATTTTATAAGTAGTTGACTAGTAGGAAGAAATCATCAAAAGTTACTTGCAAGGTTTTGTTAATATGGAGTGCCACTAACTGTACTAAGCATATTTTATACATATTTTTAACCAAGTGACAGCTCTATGAATAGGCATCAGTGTCCTCAATTTTTCTCTGAGGAAACAGGCTTAGAGAAGCTGAGAAACATGTTAATAAGTAGCAGAGGGAACCCACCTTCTTCCCTCTATACCACGCAGTATGGACAAGATATTTATCTATCATCTGCATACCTGAACATAATATTAAGCACTCTGTAAGTTGCTGACATATCACCAGTCTGTGTTACATTATTTATTGGAAAAATTTTGCTCTAACATTAAGGAAAATTATCCTACTTTTAGTCCTCCCCTTCTTTTCTTTACGGAGCTCTCTCTTCTGCCTTCCTGTGAGGGTCAGCAGCACTGCTCACCAGTTACTGGCTCACACAGCCAAGCACTGTGCTCCATCTCCTGTACAAACTCACCAGGCTCCAGTGGGCCAGCCACTGTCGGGCCCCTCAGTTGATAGATTGGCCTTTTTGCTGGAGTTGTACCAAGAATTCCTCCATTCCTCTTTGCCAGAATGCATGTTTCCAATTATATTAAATGCTCCGAGAGCAGTTAACTTCTTTCTGAATTGGTTAAATAAAAACGTGGTGTTTGGGAAGGCACCACTCCTGCTGCATGGATGAGTCCCAGCAGAGTGAAGCAAAGGCAACCCAGCCAACAGGCCACGCTGGAGCCCCTCCAAGCCAGCAGCGGCATCGCACACTGCACGTTTCCTTTTTTATGCCCAATTTTCTCCCATTTGCAAAACTGCAGTGTCTGATGTGGAGAAGTGGGCCTCTGTGGTCATAGTGTTTGGGGTAAGTGGCTAGAGGCAGGAGCGTGGATGTGCCCCCCACACACATACCTTTGCTTTTCCAAGTCAACCTAAAGCTGGATTCTGGATTGGCAGTGCAAGGAGGTGCAGACCTTAATATCAAATCACCTGGTAAAGTTTTTAAATGGGGTGACACTCTCCCTCCCCCTCAGCCATCCTGAGTCCTGGCCCTTCCTTCCCTTTCTGAAGGCAACCTCCTCCAAGTATATGGCTGCATATGCTCAGAAATCCGTCTCCTTTCTCCCCTTTCCTCTGCTGCTTTTCCCCTTTCCCCTCATCCCCAACACATGCACACAAATTGGCATTGAGATTTCCACAAACACCAGAACAAGAAGTACAGAGGGTCTGAGGAGCCAGAGAGGATATCTTCCATTCTTTGTTGTCCCACAGACTGATTTCTTCCATTCAGTGGCCTCAGCTCCTTTAGGTCCACTTCAATTGCATGTAGGCTGAAGGCCAAAGCGTTGGTGCCAAATCCACAGTAGAGTTAATTCTGGATCACCTTCCCCCTCACTGATGTTTCCCACTGAGCAAATCTTTCATACCATTGCTAACAGCCTCAAACTATATCCCTCACACACCCTCCCCCATTCCACTGGTTGCTGCCGAAATGGGGAACACCCACCATGTAAATGCTCATCCAAGAGGGGGTAGGGCAGGGGTGGTGACTGTGAAAGGTTTTGGCCAGCCTCTGATGCTTGCACTGTCTTAAAATATACTTCAAGATTTTGTTTCAGGACTTGAAGGTGCCTTTGACAGGGTGTTTGTGGAGTGTGTGGAACAGCAAGTAAGAAAGGACTTTCAAAAAGAAAGGCAGAAAGAGAGAGAGATAGAGATAGAAACACACACAGAGAGAGAGAGGGAGGGAGGGATGAAGGAAGGAAGAGGGGAAAAGGACTTTCCACACATAGGTGTGAAAAAAATGTGAGACAAGGATAAAACCTCACAGTCTGATCCAGGAGCAGTAGAATAGAACGCAGAGCTCTTCATGGCCAGATTGTAGGATGTGAGTGCTGTGCAGGTCAAAAGTGAGGCTGCAGAGGAAGGCAGCAGCCCTTCATCCAGATCCCTGTGTACAATGGCAAGGATCTAACTCAATCTTAAAGACAAAAGAAGTCATTGAGGAATTTTAATCAGGAGAGAGATGCATTTTTCAAAGATCATTATGGAAAAATATGGAGAAAGATACAATGGGAAGCAGAGAAACTCTCGGGAAACTCATGTAGTGGTAGTCCAGGAAAAAAGATAAGGATCGTCAGAAGCAAGGAGGAGCAGAATGGATGGAAAAGGGAAGATCAACCAGGAAGAGATACTTAACATGCAGCATGCACAAGGCATTGTGAATGACTGTATCAGAGGTTTAGAGGTGGGCACAGGGTAATGCCCAGGTGTTCTAGCTCAGGGACTGGGTGGTTAATGGCTCCATTAATTGAGAGATAGGAAATGCCAGAAGAGGAGAGGTTTGGAGAGCCCACTGTTAGTTCAGTTGTGAGCATTTGGAGTTGGAGGTGTCTGTAGAACATGCAAGAGGAACTTGCAACCAGTTGGCAATTGGCTTTCTCTGTCTGAAGTTCAGAATAAGGGGTCCAGGCCAAGAGGAATTCCCTGTGTAGGCTCTGGAACTTAGAATTCTAACCTGATTTTCTTTTTGTCCACTGCTAACTGCTCTCACCCCACAACTCCAATATGCCCTAGTTTCCAGCCAGTTAGAATGGTTTGGGGAATCATGTGGACAATATGATCTTTAATGCCTAGAAATCATACTTGTTTAGAATTCTCCAACCCCTATCCACTTATCCTGTGCAAGTTATTTGCTACCTAATAGGAGAAAACACCTATTAAACTCTTGAGTGTCACTACCAGTGAATGGTGAGATTTTACGCAACCACCGCAAATCTGGAATAAGAGAGCTGTGGGTTTTTGATGGTCGTGGCATTTGTGGGGAACCTTCTGGTGCTGTACATTACACAATCTGAAGCAAAGAGAAAATTATGTGCAAATCTCAGGTGACTAAGAAGAAATCAACACATCTGGGAACTGCAGATAGGTATGTGTTGGGAGGTGGAACATGAAAGATAAATAGGAACCAGATCTTGCAATGTCTTATAAATTATGTTAAAGAGTTTGGAGCATAGAAGTGACATAATAACATTTAAACTTTAAATAGATTATTTGACCTGCAAGATCAGGACATGATTGTAGGGAGTGAAGAGCAATCCCAGAAGCTGGGGGACCAGGTAGGAAGAAGTCATTTGATAGTTTGGGCAAGAGATGATGATGGCCTGACCTATAGTACTAACTGTGAGGAAAGACAAAAATGGAGAAAGTTGAGAACTTCTAAGGAAGTGGGAACTATAGTATTTGAGTAGTAAGGTTCCTAAAGCTCTAGGTCATCACTACCACTTATTATCTCCACCTACCCTTACCTGACAAGATGGAACCTCCAAGGCTAAGAACCAGATTGTCCTGTGGCTCTGAACCATGGTCACATGAGTGACTTGTCTGTCTCGCACAGTTTTTGTGAGTTAGGAATTCTGGAGCAGCTTAGCTGGCACTTCTGCCTCATAGACTCCTGAGGTTGCAGTCAAGATGTCAGTCAGGGGTACTGCCAGCTGGAGGCTTTAATGTGATGGAGACTCTTCTTTCAAGGCAGCTCACCCACTCACCACGCAGGTGCTGTTGTTGGTGGGAGAACTCTGTTTCCTCCCATGTGGACCTCTTTACTGAGCTGCTTTAATGTCCTCACAACATGGCAGCTGGCTTCCCCCAGAGTGAGTGACCCAAGAAAACAAGGCAGAGCCACAACCCCTTTATTACCTAGCCTCAGAAGGCACACCCTATAACTCACACAGTATTAAACATTGTCACACAGGTCATCTCTGGTTCAGCATGCAAGGGGATACACTGAGGCATAAATACCATAATTGAGAAGCATTGAGGACCACTTGGAAGCTGGTAAGTGCTTCATTCAGGATGCAAGGTCAGGTCTGTGGGAAATCTCACTTCACTACCTTGAATACAGAAGTGTTCTATGATCAAATAAGCTTGGAAAACAGTGGATTAAACAAAGTTACACACTTCATTTCCTCATATTCATGTATGGTGACTCACTAAGAGTAGAGAAGTATGAGCTTCAGACCAACTTTGGAAGTAATATCCTGCCTGTGTTTTGGGAAGCTCTGAACAGAAGGTTTATCTTCAGAAGGAGAGAGAGAAGGTAATGCTCATTTTACAGAGAAGAGAAGGGAGAAAAACCCAGAACAGAATGGGAAGATAGCATGCCATAGAGTCAGGACTGCCATATTATTCCAAACTGTTGGGTTCTGCACTGCTTGTTTCAGTTTTAACCACAGCTCCAAGCTATGTAGTCAATGCAGAGAGACAGTAGATGGTTTTATCCAGATACATCAGAGATAAGCATTTTTATTGTTCACTTTTCCCTCTGATAGAAAAGTAAATTGATGTCTGTAATGTGAGACTTGCACAATACAAGTTGTAATCACATGCTTCTGGATCTCAGTGCAATTCAAGGTAAATATCGTGGACTCTAATTAGCTCAGAGTAGTGATTTGTCACCTGACTGCACAGTAGAATCTCCTAGAAAGGTTTAAAAACATTGTGATACCTGAGCTCCACTCCAAGTCAATTGAATCAGAAATCTAGGATGTGAGCCTTTGGGACCAATTGTTTTTAGAAGCTCCTCTAGGTGATTCTAATGTGTGGCCAGGCTTGAATATTGTTCTTTCTGTTGCTATTGTTTGTTTTCTCTCTCTCTCTCTCTCTCTCTCTCTCTCTCTCTCTCTCTCTCTCTCTCTCTCTCTCTCTCTCTCTCTCTCTCTCCCCCTCTCCACAAAAACACACACCTACCCCCAACCAAAAACCCAACTTCATAACTACTTAAAACAGTTTTTCCCCCTTCATAGGCTCAGGCACACCACCTGGTACATGGTGGAGCTCAGGCCATATTTGTTAATCTGAATTGAAGGCATTTCTCAAGGATACCATTGCTTCCAACATCTCTCTGCTTTGATCTGACAGAACACACTCTTACTGACAGTTTGAGACCCTGAGAAGATGAAAGGCATGATGTTATGATTTTTCTTCTTGGAGATTTTAACATTTGAGTGCCACTATGGATAAGTTTTTTCATAGTATTAATCATTGACTACTTGTACTAAAGATTCAACCTGACACTCAACACATCTTTCTGGGATTTTGGGAACTCCCCCACCACCACCAAAATAAAAACCCTCTTGAAGGACATCTGAAGTCAGTGGAGATGCTGGCTTGTAAAAACACCAGGGACAAAAATTTCAAAGATTGCAATACAGTCTCAGTTATGTAACATATATTTTTTATTATTTCTATAGCAATGATCATCTCAAAAGTTAATGTGAGAAAATGTTTTTTAATATTTGGGATAAAAGTAAGTTAAAACTAAGCCTAGGGGAGAATATGGGTTTGAAAGATAGATTTTCGTCATTCAGAATCATCCAAATTCTTTTTTCAAGATGGCAGCAAAGTAAGTAGAAGTTATACTCCCCTTCTCCCAGGACCAAACTGAAATTACAACTAAATTAAAAAACAATTATCCTGAATAACCAACTGAAGATTAGCTGAAGAGAAATCTTATAATCAAGGATTTACAGAAGCCACATTGAGACTGGTAGGAAGGGCAGAGATGTGAAAAAGGCTGGCTCCACTCACACAGGTAACAGCTGAGGTTCCAGAGGGATAGCTCAGCAATGAGGGGGGGCAGGGTCCCCCTGAGAAGTATGGGGCCTAACCCCAAACCATGCTCCTTAGCCCAGAGCACCAGAGTTGGTAAGAGGTGCCCACAAAATATCTGTGAAAAGCAGCAAGATTTCTGTCCTCCAGGAAAACAGAGTCTGCTGGAGACACAGGCACCCTCTTTAAAGAGCCAACACAAAAACACTTCATTCATACTCCAGTGGAAGGAGGGCAGAGTGGACCAGAGTCACAGGAGGAAAGTCTATGGTTTGTGGTTCTGATGCAGAATTTGGAGACAGCTGCCATGAACTCTGTGCTGAATTATTTGTCCATGCCATTCTTCTTTGGTGGAGCACTCCTTTCTCTGGCACCAGCATGGGAGAAAGCAATTGTCTCAGCCTCTGGATTCTCTATTGCCCTATCCTGCAAAGCTTAGGCCTTGGTGAGGAGTCAGCTGGCTTGGCCAGCATGTATTGAACTGGGAAGACTCAGGGGGTATGAGTGACTGAGTTGTCTGGCTTTGGGGCAGGACCATTACTGCTACTTTCCCATGAACCTAACTGGAACTCACCCTTAAAAAAAAAGATTGACTAGCCCCATCCTCCTGCCTCCACCAGAGGCTCTTTTAGTGATGTGTAACTGGCAGCCAGCAAACAGAGCAGGCAGAGGCAGATCTCAGGGTTCCTTGGGATTTTTGATGACCTATTCTCAGGGCCCAGTGCAGGAAAAAAAGGAAATTTGATGTGCAGTTCAGTCCTGCCTACATGAACCCAAGCCTAGCAGAGGCAGCCACAAATTGTGGATTGCTTGTAGCTACAGACAGGTTGCCAAGGGCCAGGCACATACCGTGTCTGACAAGGTCTACACCAGCTCTTTCCATGAGGCCCAGGACCAACATGCCTAGTAGCGAGCTTCAGAAATCATCAAAGCAGGATTCAAAAAGCTTCACAAACAGCATATCCAAAGGAAGATCTCAACAGGCACCGAACCCAACTGAGGCAAATGCCCCTTCATGTGGTCAGCACCTGTATAGCAGCTTACACACTGTGGTCAGAGTTGGGCCCAATAGTCAGCCAACCTGAGGGTCAATTTTATGCACTAAGGAGCCAATAGCAATCAAAACTCAATTACAACAGGAGGGCCCACATAACCCACACAAGGGACATTCCTAGAGCATTCAGATCAGGTGATCAAGGAGACTATGCCACTAGGTCCCACAGGACACCTACTATATAAGGCCACACCATGAAGACTGGGAGTCAAAGCAGATCTATCTAATACATAGAAATAAACACAAAGAGGCAGCCAAAATGGGGAGACAGAATGCATGCCCCAAATGAAATAGAAATCCTTAGAAAAGGAGCTAAGTGAAATGAAGGCAAGCAATTCATCAGATATAGAGTTCAAAGTAATGATATAAGGATGCTCAAGAAACTTAGTGAAAACTACAAAAACATGAGAAAGGTGTGGCTCAGTTGATTGGGCATCATACTGCAAAGTGAAAGGTCACTGGTTCAATTTTCAGTCAGGGTACATGCCTGGGTTGCAGGTTTGGCTCCTGGTCAGGGTGTGTATGAGAGCCAACCAATCAATGTTTCTCTCTCACATGACTGTTTCTCTCCCTCCTTTTCTCCCTCCCTTCCCTTCTCTCTAAAAAATAAATAAAAACTTTTTTAAAAAAGAAAAGAAAAAGGACATAGACAACATAAAAAAGACCAGTCAGAAACAAAGAATACAGTATCTGATTACAAAATTACACTGGAAGAAATAAACAGTACATTGGATTAATCAGAGGATCAAATCAGCAATTTGAAACAAAAGATAGAGAAAAAAACCAATCAGAGCAACAAAAAGAAAGAATTTTTTTTACATGAGAATAATTTAAGGGACCCTTGGGACAACATGAAGGGTAACAACAACCACATCATAGTGGTAACAGAAGGAGCAGAGAGAGAGCAAAGAATCAAGAACCTATTTGAAGAAATATTGACAGAAAACTTTCCTAAGCTGGTAAAGGGAAAAAATACACAAGTCCAGAAGATGCAGAGTCTTACCCAAAATGAACTGAAAGAGGATCACACCATAATTAAAGTGGCAAAGATTAAAAACAAAGAGAGAATCTAAAAATATGCAAGAGAAAGACAGTTAGTTACCTACAAGGGAACACCATAAGACTTGTCAACTATTTTCTTAACAGAAAAACTTCATGTCAGAAGGGATGGGCATGAAATATCCAAAGTGGTGAAAAGCAAAAACCTACAACCAAGACTACTTTATCCAGCAAGGCTATCATTTAAAACTGAAGGAGAAACAGAGCTTCCCAGAGAAGAAAAAGTGAAAGAAGTTTGCCACCACCAAACCAGTATTACAAAAAATGTTAAAGGGCCTGCCTAAAGAAGAGGAGGAGGAGGAGGAGTGTTAGAAGGAGAAGATAGAAAAAAACAGAAGAACATAGTTATAAAGATTAAAATGGCAATAAGTATGTATCTACCAATAATCACTTTAAATGTAAATGACTTAAATGCTCCAATCAAATGGCATAGGGTAGCTGAATGGATAAGAAAGCCAGACCCATATATATGCTGTCTGCAAGAGCACACTTCAGAATGATAAATATACAACAACTAAAAGTGAAGGGATGGAAGAAGATATTTCATGCAAGTGGTAATTTTTCTAAAAACTGGGGTACCAATACTTATACCTGACAAAATAGACTTTAAAACAAAAACTATAATAAGAGACAAAGAAGGACACTACATAACAATTAAGGGAGCAATCTAATAAGAGGATATAACCCTTATAAACCTTTATACACCCAACATAGAAGTACCTAAATATATAGAGCAAATCTTGATGGGCATAAAAGGAGAGGCTGACAATAATAAAGTCATAGCAGGGGATTTTAACACTCACTGACATTAATGGATAGATCCTCCAGGCAGAAAATCAATGAGGCAATGGTGACCTTAAATACACACTAGATCAAATAGATTTAATTGATGTCTTCAGAGTATTTTACCCCAAATCAGGAGAATATATATTCTTTTCAAGTGCACATGTAATATTTTCCTAGGACAGACCACATGTTAGGACACAAAACAAACTTCAATAAATTTAAGAAGATTAAAATCATAATAAGCATCTTCTCTGACCATAATGCTATGAAACTAGAAATCAAACACAAGAAAAAAAACTAAAAAACACAAAATACCATAGAGGCAAAATAACATGTGACTAAACAATGAATGGGTTACCCAAGAGATCAAGAAAGAAATCAAAAGATGCCTTGAAAAAAGTGAAAATGAGAACACAACAACTCAAAATCTATGGAGCACAGTGAAAGCAGTCATAAGAGCAAAATCCTTAGCACTACAGGCCTACCTCAAGAAACAATAAAAATCTCAAATAAACAACCTAACTTTACATTTAAAGGAACTGGAAAAATAACAAATAAAGCCCAAAGTTAGTAGAAGGAAGGAAATATTAAAGATTAGAGCAGAAATCATCAACAACAAAAAAAAGAGTCTAAAAGAGCAATACAAATGATCAATGAACCCAATGAAAAGATAAACCAGTTGACAAATCTTTAACTAGGCTCATAAGTAAAAAAGAGAAGACCCAAATACATAAAATCAGAAATGAAAGAGAAGAAACAACTGACAACAAAGGATTATAAGAAAATATTACAAACAACTATATGCCAACAAATAGGACAATCCGAAAGAAATGGGTAAATTTCTAGAAACATACAGTCTTCAAAAACTGAATCAGGAAGAATCCAGAGAATTGGAATAGACAGATCATAACTAGTGAAAATGAAGCAGTAATAAAAAATTTCCCAACAAATGAAAGTCATGGACCAGATGGCTTCACAAGTGAATTTTACCAAACTTTCAAAGAACAATGAGCACTTATCCTTCTCAAACTATTTCAAACAATTCAAGAAAAAAGAAGACCCACAGCTCATTTTATGAAGTCAGCATTATTCTAATTCCAAAACCAAATAAAGATACTACAAAGAAAAAATATATAGGCAGTATCCCTGATCACCATAGGTGTTACAATTCTCAACCATATATCAGCAAACTGGATCTAGCAATACATTAAAATGGTCATATGCCATGATCAAGTGGGATTTATTCCTGGGATACAAGGTTGGTACAATACCTGCAAATCAATAAACATGACACACCACATAAAAAACGACATGATCATAAGAGTAGATGCAGAAAAACATTCGATAAAATCCAGCAACAATTATGATAAACACTCTTAGCAAAGTGGGAATAGAGGGAACATACCCCAATATAATAAAGGCCATATACAACAAACCCACAGTCAACACCATACTCAATGGGCAAAAATTACAAGCATTTCCCTTAACTTTAGCAACAAGACAGGGATGTCCACTCTTACCACTCTTATTCAACATAGTACTGGAAGTCCTAGCCACAGCAATCAGACAAGAAGAAAAAATAAAAGGCATGCAAATTGGAAAAGGGGAAGTAAAACTGTCATTATTTGCAGATGATATGATACTGTATTCAGAGAACCCTAAAGATTCTGCCAAAAAAACTACTAGAACTGATTGATGAATTTAGTAAAACAGCAGGACACAAAATAAATATTCAAAAACTGGCTGCATTTTTATACAGTAATAATGAATTACTGGAAAGGGGAACTAAGAACCCAACCCCATTTACAATTGTTCCAAAAAAATATAATACCTTGGAATAAATTTAAGCTAGGGTGTAAAAGACCTGTACTTGGAATATTATAAAACACTAAAGAAAAAATATGAAGAAGATACAAATAAGTGGAAGTATATTCCATGTTCATGGACAGGAAGAATTAACATCATTAAAATGTCCATACTACCAAAAGCAATCTCTACATTCAACTCAATTCCTGTCAAGATACTAGAACTAGAACAAGTATTCCAAAAATTTCTATGGAACCACAAAAGACCCTAAATAGCCATGGCAATTTTGAGAAAGAAGAACAAAGTTGGACAAATCATGCTACCTTATATTAAAGTATAATACTAGGCTAAAGTAATCAAAACAGCATGGTATCAGCATAAAAATAGACATATGGATCAATGGAACAGAACAGAGAGCACAAAAGTAAACCATGACTTTATAGTCAATTAATATTTGACAAAGGAGGCAAAAATATACAGCAGGGTAAAGATAGTATATGTAATTAATGGTGTTGGGAAAATTAGAAAGATACAAGCAAGAAAATGAAACTAGACTCCTTTCTTACACCACACATAAGAATAAACTCAAAATGGGTTAAAGACTTAAATGTTAGACTGGGAGAAAACATAAGCAGTAAAATCTTGGAAATTTCTCATAACAATATTTTTATGATATATATCCTTGGGCAAAGGAAACAAAAAAGTAAACAAACGGGACTATATCAAACTTAAAAGTTCGTGCTCAGTAAACCATCAACAAAATGAAAAGACAACCCAATGAATGGGAAATCATATTCACTGATACATCTGATAAAGGCTTAATATCCAAAATTTATAAAGAACTTATAAAACTCAACATCAAAAAAAAAAATTTTTAATGGGCAAAGGACTTGAATAGACACTTCACCAAAGAGCACATAGAGATGGCCAATGGACATATGGAAAGATGCTCAATGTCATTAATCATCAGAGAAATGCAAATTAAAACCACAATGAGATACCATCTCACACCCATCAGAATAGATAGAATAAAAAAATCTAAAACAAGAAGTGCTAACGAAGATGTGGAGAAAAGGGAACCCTAGTGCACTGTGGGTGGGAATGCAGACTGGTGCAGCCATTTGTGGAGAACAGTATGGAGTTTTCTCAAAAAATTAAAAGTGGAACTTTTTTATATTTCAGCAATTCCACTTCTGGAAATATATCCAAAGAAACCCAAAACACTTATTCAAAATGATATATGCACCCCTATGTTTTTTGCAGCATTATTTACAGTAGCCAAGATTTGGACGTGGCCCAAGTTCCCATCTGCTGATGAGTGGACTAGAAAAACTGGTACATTGATACAATGGAATACTACTCTGCCGTCAAAATAAAAGGCAATCTTACCTTTTGCAATGGCATGGATGCACCTGCAGAGTATTATACTAAGTGAAATAAGCTGGTCAGAGAAAGACAAATACCATATAATTTCACTCATGTGTGGTAATGAAAAAAATAAACTAACAAAATGGAGACAGACATAGATACAGAAAACAGACTGACAGCTGTTACAGGGAGAGGCTTTGGGAGCTGGGTGAGCAGGGTGAAGGGATTAAGCAAAAAAAAAAAAAAAAAATGAAAGTCTTATGGACACAGACCACACTATGGTGATAGCCAGGGGAAAGGGGGATGGAAGAGGTAGAAGAGGGTAAAAAGTGGTAAATGATGATGGAGGGAGGAGACCTGACTTGGCAGGTAAACGTACAATAAAATATACAGATGATGTACTGTAGAATTGTATAGCTGAAACCTATATAATTGTATTAACCAACATCACCCCAATAAATTTAATTTAAAAAAACATTCAAATTATTGATTATTTATGAGGCAGAGCAGATGGAGATCAAGGTTGTGAGGGAACTTATCTCTGCATAATTTTTTATACTTAATGATTTGTGAACCATGTGCATATCTTACCTAATCAAAAATAAAATGAAAAGAAATAGAATTTAATCAACTATACTACATATCTAATGAAAAGTGGCATTATAAAATTAATGAATTGATTGCTTTGGTCTATTAGTATTTATTTTGTTTTTCAAGTTTAAAGTAATTAGAAATTAATCTCTTCCACATTGCTAATGACTTCATTGAATGACAAATTTTATGCTTTTGTTCTTTTGAACTAAGTAGGTTTTCTTTTTCTTTAAGTCCAATTTTCTACCCTGGGCCCCATTGCTGGCTTCCCAGGACAAGGAATGCAACACTCCAGGAGGCCTGATGCCCTAGGGATGGGCCAGAGAGCCATGTAATAAGCCAGGAAAAATAGAAAAAAATTCAGTCAGATGGAAGAGACTTAGGGTGGGCAAAGAAACATACAAGACTGGAAAATAATCAGGCTGACATTTTCCTGACCAAACTGGTTTGCCTGTGTAGCAGATCTGGCCAGCTGGGCAGAACAATCTTTGGGAGAATCAGAGAAGCCCACAAAAGTGGAGAACAGTTGCTTGAAGGCAGCTACCATTAGCAGAGCACAGACCAACCTCTCATAGACAAGTATGATTGCAACCTCCCATCCCTCACCTGCTTTCTGAAATATCATATTTCTGAACCTGCCAATTAAGCCCTCCCTCCACGATGAACGGCAGAGTGAAGGCATGACCATGGATTAACCTTGGACAATACCACACCACAGCTTGTGTGTCTGGTACCATGACCTTTAAGGAGCAAGAGGGAAGGAGCAGAGAAGCTAAAGGAACCTGTAGGAAAGGCATGTCTGAGTAAAGACCTGAGGAAAAGGTGGGCTGTGGCTGTGGCTTCCAGGGAGCACCCTAGAAACAAAACATTCTGCCTGAGCGGCCATGAGGAGATGGGACCAAGTTCTTCACCTCTGTGAAGAAGATATAAACACATCCAGAATGATGAGAACATAACTTGCACATGGACAGGCAGAAAAGCAGTGGCTCTCAGTCAACTCTCAATGGGCCTTCTTTTCACCCTGAGGGTCCATAGAGATACCTCTGTGGCTGCTGCCTTTGGGCACAGACTAGAGTGACTAAGGGGACACACTCTGGAGCCAGCCTGCCTGGATCCAAATTCTGCTGCTTCTGCTTGACAACCTGTGATCACACCAGTCAGAGCTCAGTGGTCACCAGTGACAGAAACCAATTCTGGCTAACTTCAGCCCAATGGAAATTTATTAGATGGGTGTTGGCTCATGGCTAGGGAACAATGACAGGGGCCAGGATGGCCCTGACATCTATGTCATCTTGTCCCAGAGCTGCTGCTGAAGAAAACCCACTCCCACAAATCCAAAAACGTATTTACTTCAGTGACACTGAATAAGCTACTTACCTTATCTCAGCCTCAGTTTGTCCATTTGTAAAATGGGAATATCATGTACTTAGCACAAGAGGTTGTTCTGGGGAATCAATAAAATAAGGACGGGCAGGTGCTTAGGCCAGTGCTTGCCCAGCAGTTAGTATCTCCCATTCTTGGTTGGCCCAAATCTTTGTTCAGAAGTGCCCCTTTGTCTGGGGTTCTGCAGGCTCGTGAATAGGATCTGAAGCCACCACTCCCAGTGGGTTCCTTCCCAGCTGGGCCAAGGACTCATACTCTCAGGAAGCCACTCTCACAACCCCTGCCCTTTTCCTCAGGACACCCTAAAGGAAATCTCACACATTCCTAGGAAAACTTCTAGTTTGGGCAAAAATATTTCATTCCAACAACTGTATTTTAAGTATATTGATCCCCTATTGTCAGCAGGCACAGAAAACCTGATTCACGTCTGTCACCCACAATCTGTGTCTTCACACAAATGAGGCTATAACTATCCCCCAGCCTCACCTGTGTTCCACCACCTGTAACTTCTAACTCTGGGTAGAGTGAGCAATTCTCCAGAGCTGTTTCTCAGGTGTCATTTCTTAACTTTATAATTCAGTTGGCAACTTGAAAATCATTCATCCAAAGAGTACACATGTACTTGCATTACACCACTAACACGCACACACACACACCACACACAGAGTGCCTGCTTTCTCCCAAGACTTCATCATCAAGCCATTGCCTCCATCTCACAGAAGTCTGACCCTCAGAAGGCACCAGTCTTCAATGTGTCCTTTAGTAGGCTTGGTCAAGCTCTTACCACTGGTGCCTGCTGCTTCTCTAAATCTCAAGCAGTAAATTCCACTGTCTTGAAGAGTTTTCTGCTTTTTTGTATAAAAAAGAGACCTCCCCAATTTCTCTAGAGCTGTGTATACACACACACACACACACACACACACACACACACACAATGTGTGGCACCCTCAATCCTCTTCACTCGCCACCTCATGAAATACACACGGCTGTACTGCTTGTCTTTGGAGTACTGACATGCATCATTTAAGCAGTTTGTGGATTGAATCAGGGCTCATGCATCTGTTCAGTAAAAAGAACCTGTTAGAATTCTGGCCACAGCAACAAAGAGGGTTCTGCATTTTCAGGCTTTCTATAGAAGCAAACCCAATCTACCTAAATCTGACACAAACCTTGTCTCTATCCTCCAGGCTTTCTCTCTTCAAGTCCACTCTCCTATTTTGCAATGAAAGAGAAATGTCTACACTGCAAATCCAGTAATGTCAGCCTCCCAACTCCTCCCCACATACCTATTACCAACAACCTACCCTCTATCCCAGCCACCACTTCCCACATTGTCCCTGGGTAAAGTTCAACTTCCCTGTCTGTCACGACTTACAAAGGCCACTGTTATCTGGCTCCTGCTCACCTCCCCAGCCCCTCTCACCTCCAGTTCATCCGGCATCGTTCTGCTGTGCCCTCTTCTACTTAGGACGGCTTCTCCAGCCCCTCAAGCCTGGGTTCATGTCTCTCCTATGTGTTTACCCCAATCAAAAATAACTTGAAGACAGGGACTGTGCCCCTCTTAGCTGTCCCTCCAGCTGTTAACTCGGTGCTGATCCAAACAGGCTCCCAACCCATAATTATGGATTGAATTAATGTGTGTGAATGAGTTAAAAGGCTAGGGAGGGGCCTCATGGAATTGAAAGATGTCTTGCTTAAGGAAAGGACTGGAGGCTGGGTTCCCAGGAATAGTGGGGCAAGCCCATCTGGGAATTAATTAGTTATATACAGGATATGGATATTCTGGGGAAGGAAGCCAGTAACAAGTGAAATAAATTACTTATGAGGAGGAAATAATGCAAATTGGAGTCAATTCAATCAACTAATTTACTCATTTAGAGCATCTGAGTTGTGCCTAGCACCACACTAGGTCCCAAGGATCAAAGAAAATAAGAAACAGTTCTTGACCTTGAGAAACTCAAAGTATAGTAGAAAGTGACAGATGTTTGCAAAAATTAATAATTACAATAAAAGTAAATAACACTAATAACAATAACAATTATCTTTGTTGAGCATCCCCAACATTTTGCATTTTGTCTTAGGCATTTTACAGATATTTGGTCTCATTTTCTTTTTCTTTTTTTCTTCCTTTTTGATTGTTGTTCTATTACAGTTGTCTAATTTTTCCCCCATTGCTCTTCCCTGACCTTCCCACCTTCCCTTCTCCCACATTTGATCCTCATCCTGTTGTCCATGCACATTGCTGAGCTGGGTGGTGGGAAAAGGAAGAAAGTGCCTTCAAGTGGGGGCTGCACTGAGAGCCAAGACTGGGCCCTGGTCCGGCCCGCTGCCTCTCAGCTTCAGTTGCACCCCCTTGGGCAGCCTTGTGTCAGCTAGTGTGGCTTTCCTACAGCTGGACCTGGGTCCTGAGCCAATCAATCTTATGACCCAAGTGGTGGCATTGGGGCCTCCACAGAGCCTGCAATTAATCTGGCTGGAAACAGAACTTATTTTTACACCTCTTCACATCAGTCCCCATAGACCAGGCTTCAGCACAAAGTGAGAAAACATGAATTGATCACAGCTGTGAAACCATGGTAATTAGTGCAAAGTACTGAAACCCTCATTTCTGTGGCTGGAACCTCTGGCTTCCTGACCACAAGTGATTAATAACACGAATACCTATGCCCTAGCCTTCCATCTTAATGGCCAGGCCCTGCCGGCAGCCTCCTGCTTACCTCCTGCCCAGTGATGGGTCACCTCAAGTTCTATAATGGGCTTTGGCGTCAGAAAATGAAAGTGCTCTGCTAAAAGCTGCTGAAGCCACAACCAGTGGCCAAATGACTGTCAGTGGGTTGAAGTACAGCATCTTAGGGCTCACAGCATGATATCTGAGACCATAGACTTGAAGTCAGGTAGATAAAGTGGGTTCAAATCTCAGTACCTGCTTGCTAATTACACAACCTGGGGCAAGTAATTCATCTCTCTGAACCTCTGTTTCTTCATCTATGAAGTGGAAATAATATGGAACAGTATTTTTCAAACTATCTAAAGTAAAAAACCAGTTTTCAGTCTTCGGGTTTTTTTTTTTATTTCAAACTTAGACTGATACTTTTGTAAAGTACAATGAAAATAAAATGCTTGAACAATGAACTCATACGTAGAAGTTTTGGCAATGTCAAATTGCTATAAAAATGTCAATTTCTATACTTATTGTCATGGACCATTAAAAAACAGATCATGGGTTGGCACCAACCCACAGATCATGTTCTGAGAAGCACAGCATCTGGCACACAGTAAAGGTGAGCAAGTGTTAGCTGCTATGATTATGAGTCCCCTGTACACACAAAGCTCAGGCCTACCATCACACACACAGTGTTGGCCAACTCTAGTGAGACTTCTGGACTTTGTAAAGTTTCATCAAGCAAATGCACTGAGAGAGAGAAAGATAGTCTTCCAAGTAATATTTTTACTTGTTTACCTATTTACCTATCACTAATAGGGTTGTGACTAAAACTAATTATTTAAAGGTATTGGCATTTCTGTTTAGAATTGTTTAATTTCTACACTTTCATGGTCAAGTTAGGAGACTCATTTCCTTTCTTAAGACCACCTGCTTAACAAGGCTGATTCAGCTCCAGATGGGTTGCCATGGGCCTATTATGTTGGCCTGATTCTCTCCTAGGGATTAAAGCTTCCTGGGTATTCTAGAAATGAGTCAAAGACAGCCACTGTATACAGGCCCCCCTGGCTTGTTTACTTCCTCACAGCAAAACACACCTGACACTGAACCCCAATTTTTCACATCCAATTGTCTTAAACTTAGTTCAATTAAGCAGATTCTGAGCCATTTAGAGCCTGTCAGCTTTACATACCCTTTGAATCTTCTAGCCATGGATCCTGTTGGCATGAAGAACCCCATCCACTGCTGCTCTTACAAGTTCTCTGACCCGGAGATGCCTCACTTTGCTGAGAGACATCACCTAGACCCAGAAACCCCCATCTGTCCCCCTTCCCTGGGAGTTTCTTTGTCCTCCTCCCCTTCTGAGTGGTGGCCCCCAGGCTGTAGCTCCTGGATGGTCTCATGCCCTGAGGGACTACTCCTGTTAAAGCAGCACCCAAACAAAGCTTGTGTGTGCTGCTGCCACCTCATGGTTATATCTTTTCCTTTGATCAGCCCCAAAACTTCTGGAATTCATCTCACTGAGGGGAACTGTCAGGTTTCCTGTGCTTTGAACCTTGGACACAGTGCCCAAGACCATGACAGGCACAGCTGGCCCTGCACATAGTTTTGACAAAAGGAAAAAATCTATGGGTTACACCTTCCTACTGCAAAAGGCTAGAATCTGAAGTCAGCAAATCTGCCTTCAAGTCCCCACTCTGTCTTTACTGGCTGTTTACACAAATGAGCTCTACTTCGTAAAGCTGTCATGAGGATTAAATGAATTAATGCATGTGAGGGGTATAACACAGTGCCAGATAAACAGTAAAGATTCAATAAATGGTTTCCATCATCATTATTATTACTTTAATTTCTAATTTCTGTAGGCAGTGCCTCATCCTCCAGGCCTAGCCCTTCACCTGCCTACATCCTTAATACACTTCTTCATTTATTCATTTACTCTTTCAACAAACAGCTGTCCTCTCTGCGAGGGCCATAAACATAAATCTGACTTGTTCTATGCCCAGGCCAATGAGAAGCTCAGTCTGGTCAAGATACATAAGCCAGCAAACCATGGCAATGAGGTCTGATTAGTATAACAAGAGAGGAAGCACAGAGGAGGTCACCCAGAGAGAGGAGTGGGAGCCACTTTGTCAGAGGGAGAGGAATGAGAAGGGGGGTGGGGTAGAGTTGGATCATTCCTGACCCAGCAACCACCTTAGGCACACGAAGGTGGGAACAGGTAATAATTTAATCACCTGGGCCATGACTTAGGGGCTGGGGACAAGAGAAAAACAGTTCAGTGGAGGGGGACAGGGCATTTGCATTTCTATACACTGGTAATGAACAATGAGGAAGGAAATTAAGAAAACAATTCCATTTACAATAGTATTAAAAAGAAGAAAATACTTAGGAATTCATTTAACCAAGGAGGTAAAAAACCTGAACACTAAAAGCTACAAAACCTTGCTGAGAGAAATTAAAGAAGACAGAAATATAGGATAAGGCATACATACCATGTTCATGGATTGGAAGGCTTAATATAATGACCTATAATTCAGTGCAATCCAAAGACATTATTTTTTCTGACACAGAAAGCTGCATCCTAGAACTCATATGAAATCTCAAGGGAACCTGAGGAATCAAAACAATCTTGAAAACAAAGAACAAAGTTGAAAGACTCAGACTTTTTTAGTTTTTAATTTTGCTACAAAGCTGCAGTAATCAAAGCAGTATGGCACTAGCATAAAGACAGACATAGAACAATGGAGTAGAACTGGGGACTGAAAAGTACACCCTCGCATATAAGTGACTTTTGACAGTAATTCCAAGATTATTAAATGAAGAAAAGACAGTCTTTCAACAAATGGTAGTGGAAAAATTGGATATCCACTTGTATAATGTTGGACCTTTACCTGACACTATATGCAAAAATTAATTCAAGATTAATCAAAGACCTAAAAGTAAGAGCTAAAATTATAAAACTCCCACAAGAAAATGTAGAAGAAAAGTTTTGTGATGTTAGATTTGGCAATGGTTTCTTAGATGTGACATAAAAGGCATAGGCAAAAAAAACAACAACAGCCCACAAACTGGACTTCATCAAAATTAAAAACTTTTGTCTATCAAGGGACACCATCAACAAAAAAACAACCTACAGAATGTGAGAAAATATTTGCAAATTAAATATCTGATAAGCAATTAATATCCAAAACATTAGATAAACTCCTACAATTTGCATGGTAGACACTTTTTCCACTCTTTATTTTTTAAAAATTTTATTTATTTATTTTTAGAGAGAGAAGAAGGGAGGAGAAAGAGAGGGAGAGAAACATCAATGTGTGGTTACCTCTCAGGTGCCCCCAACTGGGGACCCAGCCTACAACCCAGGCATGTGCCCTGACTGGGAATCAAACCAGTGACCCTTAGGTTCGCAGGCCAGCGCTCAATCCACTGAGCCACACCAGCCAGGGCTCCATGCTTTACTTTTAATCTGTGTCTTTATGGTTAAAGTGTACCTCTTATAAATGGCATACAGTGAAGTCTTACTTTTTAAAAAAGTTCTGATACTCTCTGCTTTCAATCATAGTGTTTAATTCATTAATATTTTTAGAGGGTTGAATAGTGTCCCCGTAAAACTCCTATCAACCAAGAATCTAAGAATGGGATTTTATTTGAAAATTAGGTCCTTGCAGATGATAATTAATTAACATAAGGTAATTAGAAATTAGAACAGACCCTGAATCCAATGACTTTCATCCTTATAAGAAAAGGGAAGGAGGACTTCCAGCCAAGATGGAGGCGTAAATATATGCGCTGCTTCTCTTCACAACTAAGAAGAAATTTACAACCACTTCAAAACTAAAAAAAAAAAAAGAAAATCCAGAAAATCCAAAAATTCAAAACTACAGGGAAGTTCAGTGAGAAATAAAGAAGAAATAATCAACCAGAAAGGTAGGAGGGGCAGAGCCAGGACAGAAAGAAAGAGGAGAGGAGCTGCGGCTGTGGGGCGGTGCTTCTCGGCAGCACAGCTAGAAGCGGGGCAGCTTGCAGGAGAGCAGCAGGCAGGCGCAGCTAGCAGCAGCCCTGACAAAAACCACAGTCATACTGATTAAACCCGAGAAATGATTCAAGCCCCAACTAGACGACACAGCTTACAGTACCAGAGCGTGGGAAAATATAGCCGCATTACTTCTGACTGTGAAAGCAAGAGGGGGCGGGGGCGGAGGAAGAAGCTGCATCTCAAAAAGGAGGCTGCTGGCTTAGTACGGAAAGGGGAGGAAAAGGAAAGAAGTGCCTGGAAAAGCTGTGGCAACCGGCACTTTTCCCACTCAGACCCCTCCCCCACATACAGCACCAAAACTCAGTGAATGGTTTGCCAGCACTAAGGAATACCTAAGGCTCTGCCTCCTATAACATAAGAGGTACAACAGCTCTTGCCCAAATCACAGAAGCAAACACAGAAAGGCGAAGAGACAGAGAAGTACAACCCAGAATCAGGGGCAGATCAAGGTCCTAGTGGTACAACTAAGCAATTAGTACATAGTGCGCCTAATGGATGAGAGATAGACAGCTTAACAGATGCACAGTTTAAGGCAGTGGTGATTAGGAAGCTCACGCTCTGACAACAAAGATTAAACAGGATGGGGAAAGAATGGAGGCTATCCTGGCTGAAATGAAGAAAAATCCATATGAAACAAGTGGTGAAGGGAAGGAAACCAGGGTTGAAATCAACAAATTGAAACATAATGAAGAAACAGTCAACCAGTACAGAAGGAAGAAATGAAAATTTTAAAAATGAGGAGACTTAGAAACTTCTGGGACAGCTATAAACATGCCAACATCCGAATCATAGGGCTGCCAGAAGGTGAAAAGGGAGAGCAAGAAATTGAAAAATTATGTGAAAAAAATAATGAAGGAAAACTTCCCTAATTTGGGGAAGGAAATGGACATATGGGTCCAGGAAGCACAGAGAATCCCAAACAAACTAGACCCAGGGAGGACCACACCAAGACACATCATAATCAAAATACCAAAGGTTAAAGATAAAGAGAGAATCTTAAAAGAAGCAAGAGAGAAGAGGAGAATTATTTACAAAGGGGTACCTATAAGACTGTCAGCTGATTTCTCAATATAAACTTTGCAGGCAAGAAGGGACTGGCAAGAAATATTCAAAGTGATGAAAAGCAAGGCCCTACAAGATTACTCTATCCAGCAAAGCTATCATTGAGAATGGAAAGGCAGATAAAGTGCTTCACAAAGTAAAGCTGAAGGAATTCATCATCACCAAGCCATTATTATATGAAATGTTAAAGGGACTTATTTAAGAAAAAGGGTATCGAAACTATGAACATTAAAATGAAAACAGTATCACAACTATCAACGACAGAAGCTAAGGAATGGAACAAAGGTAAACTAAGCAGACAACCAGAGTGGGGACAGAATCACAGGTATGGGGAGCATGTGGGGGGAGGGCAGCTGGGAGGGGGAGAGGGAAATGGTGCAGAAATTAAGGAGCATTGTAGGAGGGTGGGGAATACACAGGGGGATATTGGGAAGAGCTTTATGCATAATCCATGGACATGGACTAAGGGTGGGGGACTGCTGGGCTGAGGGTGATTCCTGGGTGGAGGGGAGCAAAGGGAAAATAAATTGGGACAACTGTAACAGCATAATCAATCAAACATACAAAAAGAAAAAAGAAAAGGGAAGGATACACACAGAACCAGAGAAGAAAGCCATGTGAAGAGATTGGACTGATGTAGCTACAAGCCAATGAACAGGATCCCCAGAAGGAACCAATAATGCCCAGCACATGGTTTTTTTGTACTTCTGGTCACTTAAACTATAAAAGAATAAACTTCTATTGTGTTAAGACAAATAATTTGTGGTAATTTATTATGCTAATGCTAGGAAACTAGTACACTTATTGTAATTATTGATATAGTTGAGTTTGTGTCTACTATCTTGCTTTTTGAGTCTATATTTCCCATTTGTTCTTGATCCCTTTTCCTCTTTTTCTGTGTTTTTTAAAGTTTTTAGTTAATATAGTCTGTTTTAGTATTCCATTTTGTTTGTTGGTTTATTTATCTATATCACTTTGTTGTATATATTTAAGTGGCTGATCTATAAATAGCAATATGGATTATTTTTTTATTAAGTTTATTGGGGTGACATTGGTTAATAAGATTATGCAGGTTTCAAGTATACATTTCTATGATACATGACCTATATGCAATATGGTTTCTTAACTTACAGAGTCCCCCCAGTATTAATATTACATCTACCATTTCATATATAATGACTAAATCTTACAATAATATTATTTTAGGAATGCCCCTCTTCTCTTTTGTGCAACTAGTTTCTCTGGTTTTATATTCCCTAAGCCCCCACGATCTCTCCCCAATCTCTAGTTTCATTCTTCCCATTCCCAGATGATCTATGGTAAGGCCAGGTTTTAGTCCCATCTTACAGACCTGAGCACATTTGTTAATGTTGGATGTTTCCAAGAAGTAACTGAGAATTTACTGAAGAGTTAATCTGTTTAGAGAAAAGTATGAGCTCATGGCAACATTACCAGAACTCAGACTGATAGAGCTGGGAAGGACTGAATGCAACAGTCACATCAAAAGCACAGGGAACAGAAGGGAGTGTACAAATAGGCCAGCTAGTGAGGGGTGAGTGCTGGGACCTGGGGCTGGTGCCAACTAGGCCTGGTGTCACAGGGCCCTGTGGGCCTCCCTCATAGGAGGCTTAGATTTCCTTCTATTAGTGACTTTTAAACCCACTAATAGAAATTAAGAGACATGACATGCATGATTACTGTCCTAAAAGATTACTATAACTAAGCCGTGAAGAGCCTGGCTTGTAGGAGAGTAAAAATGGAAGCAGAGAGGCCAGCAAAGAGACTGTAGCTCTTCTCCAAGAAGAGCTGGTGGAGAAGATTGATTTCTCTGAACTTCTCTGAAAGCCTGTTTTAAAACTCCATCGCTTTGAATCAGTGCGTGTATTTAATAAGGGAGCAGTCTAAGACCATAAGATGAAAGAAGAAATGGCCTGTTTGACCACAGCTGCAGAGCCAGCTGTCAGATATAATAAATTACATTTACTTGAAGAGCCAAAGGGAAGTGGCTAGATGGAAGCAGAAATTAGCTACTTAGAATGGCTTATTCGGTCCATCCTTGTGACTCCTACAGTCGACTTGGGCATGGTTAAAGTGGATGAGGGCAAATATTATGGCTTCTATTGGTTGCTTTGGCAATAGCTCCTTCCAGCTTTTCTAAAATTGAGGAACTCCTCTTTCAAATTGGAAAAGTAACCCTTGAAGTGCACACACTGTTACCAAGGCACTGGGAAAGCTTTAATGCCTGCTTGAAGGAAGAAAATCCTGCATTTTAAAAAATGTGCTGACTTTTTTTAATGTAAAAGCAGGTAACCCCAGACATTTCCTTTTTGGAAACTCTTTTCAAGGGCCTCTCTCACAGGTAGAAACTGAGAGGCTAAAGGAAGTGAGGAGTCACTGAGGCAGTCTGCCCTCCCCAATGCTTAGGAGAAGTAGTAATCTGAGACAAATTGTCTTGCCATTCATCACTTTCACCCTGCTCCCACAGTATATCTATCAACACACCTGGTCCATCAGCCTGGACCTACCCCCTGTATCCCAAAGCAGGATGCTTCATACTTAACATCAGGAGAGGACAGAGCTGGCACCTTGCTGTTTGTAGATTTAGGATGTACTAAAACAGACCCGCACCAAGTACAAATAATTGAGAACCTACAACAGTTACTGTGAAATGTACTGAGATCAAATGGTTAACAAAATTATATCTGTTCTCATGGAGGTTACATTCCAGTGCAAGAATTGTAAAGAAAGAGTATCCCAGGAATGACTGATCTTGCATCAGCTGCTATTCTCCATGCCACTTCTCTTTGCAAATGAGACCACCATGTCAGGCTCTTCTCTGACTTACTTGGAGCAGGGGAGGGCAGTGATAACCTGATCCTCATGCCCCCAAACACTCATGGACCACTGCCTTGAGTACACTGTTTGCCCAGAACCAGAAAGCCACTGCCCACCTGATTTTCAGCCTCTCTCGTCACTGTATCTCCCTGTTGGATTTAATCTCCATACTGTCAATACTTGGGCAGCTTCCCTCTCAGCTTTCTAAGCCCTTTGGCCCACCTGGTTGCCACAGGAGCTAGTCCTGAATTTCCCACCTACATTTCATCAATACAGTTTCTCCATGGCTCTGATGAAGTTCAGGCCTCAGTATGCGTCCTGCTTGAGCCTACATTAAAAACAGTCTGGCCCTGAATATGATTTATTCATACTAAGCCATCTACTACTTCTTTTCCTTTCCTTTTGGTTGTCAAAATAGTAATATGTCTATAATCTTCTTCCTCGACAATACTTTCTCTCTAAATGCAACTTGAATTTGTTGGCAGTGAGAAAATAGTACCAAGTATCAGACCATGGAGTTAGACCATGGAGTCAGACTAGACCTCAGTTCAGCAACCTTAGTACTTAAGTTCTGGCTAAGACAGAATTCAGAGGCAAGACTCAAACTATAAGAGAGAGTTTGTTTAGAAAGTCACAGAGGTAGAAGGGAAAAGTAGAAGAAATGGCAAAAGACAGGGCCCTTGGAGCTTAGGAGAGAGGAAGGTAAAGGTAAGTTGCCTGGGAGAAAGAGGAGGGGGAAGGGAAAGGCTCGGGAATGCTCCTGGGAGGAAAAGCACACTGGGTCCTCCATTCTAAAGGCTTTTAAGGGTGGGGATTTTAGGGGAAGTCTCAAGGGATGATCTTAATAGAATATTCATCAGCTTCCCAGGGAAGTGGTCTCTACTGATTGGTTGGTGCTAGGACAGGGGGTCATTAGTCAAGTCATTGCACTGGTCCTGGGGCCAGCCTTGGCATCACTTGTCTGGTTTTGCTGCTTTTCTGGGCCTGAAGTTGAAACACAACTCAGGCCTAGATGTATTTGATGAGAGTCAGAACCTCATTTCCCTGGGGGCTTAATGCTTAGGGCTATTCTCTAACCTCCATTTTTGTTCCCCCTTTAAGGGGGTCTAACTTGCATGACTAGCAACATGCCAGGGGAAGAAAGGTCAGGGGAGGGTTCAAACCTCATGACCAGAGACATGAAAGGTAAGGTGGTCTAAATCGCATTACCAGCAATATGTTAGGGAATGAAAGGTTACCCTGGGTGGTGAGGTACTTGTTTTCCAGGTTTTGCCCATTGCTAAGCACCTGGGGCTTTCTGCCTTGCTGGCCTTCTTTACCTGGCCTGTTGCCCTTGCTCTGCTCTTGTCTGTCTAATTGCCTACCACAAATCTAACCATCATCTCCCAGGCAGTGGATCTCAAATCTGACTACACCTTAGAATCGCCTGATAAATATTATAAAAATACTGAGGCTTTTATCCTACCTCACACTTGTTAATTCAGAATCAGCATTTTTTAAAACTACCCACTTAATGTGCAGCCAGGTTTGAGAACCACTTCCCAAGAAGATTATATCACAGGATGTGGGCTGGCAGATACTGGGACAGAGATAATCCTCAGATTATAAAGGTGGATGAGGACAGTTAATGGACCAAAAATCAGCAGCAAAATCGACCAGAGCCTGACCTTCCCAACAGGAAACATACACAGATTTACTCTGCTACTGATTTCTTTATTTTTTTTTTCTTCCTCCTTTCTTCCTTCTGGTTTCTTTTTAGTAATGTTTTTGTATAAATTTAAGTCTGTGGAATCATTTAGTTCTATACATGGAAGTCCTAGCAGGATACAGAGCTGGGCCAGTATCATCATAGACCAAGAGTCTCTGGAAGGTGCACACAAGTTTCAGGGAAGAAATAAAGGAAATCTCTTCCATTCCCATGTTCCTCCAACTCCACCATCCTAGAGAGCAATGGGCTCCCAGATGTCACAGTGGTTTCACCTCCACTCTAGACTTTAGAGGTGGTGTGGTCTCTATGGTCATGTGGCTCAGTCATTCTCAAAGCTGGCTACATGTGAAAGAATTTAAAAGACCAGAAAAGAGGAAATATAATCTCCAATTTTCACCACAGACCAACTGAAACAAAAACTCTAGAGTGAAGCTGAAGCAACTATACGCTACTTTCAAAAAGTGCCCCAGGTGATACTAATGTAAGACCCCTCCTACTCCAACCCTCTCACTAGGTGAGAAAACCACAGCCCACTGGATTATACAATAAAAGGCATTAGACCAGTTATATGAGCCATCTTAGAAGAAATCAAATCAGGTCCTCATCATGAGCTATACACCAAAATGAATTCCAGAAACTTAAATGTAAAAAACTCAATTCTTCCCTGGCTGGTGTGGCTCAGTGGATTGAATGCTGGCTTGCAAACCAAAGGGTTGCTGGTTCGATTCCCACTCAGGGCACATGCCTGGGTTGAGGGCCATGTCCCCAGCTGGAGGCATGCTAGAGGCAACCACACATTGATGTTTCTCTCCCTCTCTCTTTCTCCCTCTCTTCCCCTCTCTCTAAAAATAAATAAATAAATTCTCTTAAAAAATTAAATCCTTAACAAAGAAATATAGAAAAAAGTGAATGTGAATATTAATTTGGTAAAATATAAAGAAATGCTCAACTACTTCAGTTAGAAAAAAAATGTAAATTCAAGCAACATTGAAAAATGTCTTTTTCCATATAATATATAAACAATATTTTTAAAATATGAATGTTCAATGGTCTGGATAAGACAGATACTCACACGCTCTATTTCTCCTCTTTTGCAAGATGTCAGTTCATGTCCTCTCAGACATTGTTGGGGGGAATATTCATTGTTAAACTTTATGATAAGCAATTTGAAAATAGCCCTCAAAAACTGATAATATCCTAGCAAGAGAATGTTCTATTAGGATTCTACAGAGAAACACAATTGATAGAATGTGCATATATTTATCTATAGACAAACAGAGATATAGATAGATATAGAGATTTATTTTAAGAAATTGGCTCGTGCAATTACGGAAATGGGCACGTCCAAAATCTACAAGGTGGACTGGCAGGCTGGAGACCCAAAAAGAGCCAGGGGTTGCAGTTAAAGTCCAAAACGATCAGCTACAAAATTTTCTCTTGCTTGGGAGAGGTCATTCCTATTTTTTTTATTCAGGCTTTCAACTGATTGGATGAAGTCCATTACATTATGAAGGGCAATCTGTTTAATTGAAGTTCATCAAATTAAATGTAAATCTTATGTAAAAACACCTTCACAGAAACTTACAAAATGACATTTGACCAAATATCTGGGCACTATGATCCAGCCAAATTGGTGGATAAAAATAATCATCACAAATATCTTTTAGAATTAGGCCAACCAACATTTGTATCCCAGTCTTGCCACTTAATAATTATGTGACTTTCTGAGCCTTCCTTTATCTGTCAAATGCAAATAATAACACAAATCTTGAAAGATTATTAGAAATAAATTATATAACCAGTATAAGCACATAGTAAGAGCTTAAAAATGATAGCCATTTTTCTTCACTTGGGAATATTTAAGCCTGACACAAGTAGCAACTATCTCAGATTGCTTTATAGCCCAGGCAGTGTGGCCCCTGGCAAAACACAGGTGGGAGTTGACATTGGCCTGCACCACCCAGGAACCCGCAGAGCCTGCACACCCAGTGGAGAGCTACAGACCATGTTGGAGCACCACCACCCTGAACATGCACAGCTGACCTCCACAGAGGGCAGAGGTTGGTGGTCAGTAGTCACAGCCAATCCTGCAGCTGACTGGCATTGGTAAATCCCTCCCAATGATCTGCCAATAGCAATCAAATCTCAGCTACAGGAGGAGGATATACTTAGCCCACATGAAGGGCACACCTCGAGAACTCAGCTTGAGTGATAGGGGAGGCTGTGCCACTGGACCCCACAGGACACCTAGTACATTAGGCCATGCTACCAAGTCAGGGAGTCAAAGCAGCTCTACCTAATACACAGAAACAAACAAGGGAAGTTGACAAAATAAGGAGACAAAGAAGCATGGCCCAAATGAAAAAACAAATCAAAATACCAGAAAAAGAGCTAAACAAAAGGGAGATAAGCAACCTGTCAGATGAAGAGTTCAAAACACTGGTTATAAAGATGCTCAAGGAACTGAGTCAGGACCTCAACAGCATAAAAGAGATCCAGTCAGAAATGAAGGATACAGTGATTGAAATAAAGAACAATTTACAGGGAAACAACAATGAAGACAAGAATCAAATCAATGATTTGGAACATAAAGAAACAAAAAACAACCAATCAGAATAACAAGAAGAAAAAATAATCCAAAAAAAATGAAGATAGTGTAAGCAGCCTCTGGGACAACTTCAAGCGTTCCAATATTCGCATCACTGGAGTGCCAGAAGAAGAGAAAGAACAAGAAATTGAAAATATGTTTGAAAAAATAGGACTTCCAGTCAACATGGAGGCATGGGTAGACAGACAGGCTGCATCTCCCTCCACAACTATGAAGAAATACAACTACATCAAAACTGGAGACAACCAGAAGTTCCAGAAAATCAAGCTGCATGGAAGTTCAACAAACAACAATATAAAAAAGACGTACTCATCCAGAAAGGTAGGGCAGAGCCAAGGCAAAGAGGACACGATGTAGAGGTGGTGGCAGCAGCAGCAGCAGTGGCGACAGTATTCAAAATGATAAAAAGCAAGGACCTACAACCTAGATTACTCTATCCAACAAAGCTATCATTGATGGTGGAAGGGCAGATAAAGTGCGTTCCAGACAAGGTGAAGCTAAAGGAGTTCATCATCACCAAGCCATTATTATATGAAATGTTAAAGGTATTTATTTAAGAAAAAGAGGATCAAAACTATGAACATTAAAATGACAACAAACTCACAACTATCAACAACAGAACCTAAAAAAAAAAAAAAAAAAAAAACTAAGCAAACAACCAGATTAAGAACAGAATCATAGGTATGGGGATCATTTGGAGGGTTATCAGCTTGGAGGGGGAGAAATGGGGAAATTGTTCAGGGATTAAGAAGCATAATGGGCAGGTACAAAATAGACAAGGGGAAGTTAAGAATAATATAGGAAAGGGTGAAGCCAAAGAACTTATATGCATGCCCCATGGACATGAACTAAGGGGGCGGGGGTTGCTGGAGGAAAAGGAGATACTGGGCAGAGGGTTGCAAAGGGAAAAGAAATTGGGACAACTGTAACTGCATAATCAATAAAATATAATTTAAAAAGAAAGAAAAAATAATAATGAAAGCAATTCCCTCATTTGGTGAAGGAAATAGACATGCAAGTCCAAGAAGCACAGAGATTCCCAAACAAGATGATGCACAGAAGCCCACTGCAAGACACATTATATTTAAAATGCTAAAGATTAAAGATAAAAAGAAATCTTAAAAGCAGCAAGAGAAAAGCAGCGAGTTACCTACAGGGGAGTTCCCATAAGACTGTCAACTGATTTCTCAAAGGAAACTTTGCAGGCTAGAAAGGATTGACAAGAAATATTCAGTCATGATAAAATCAATGACCCAACGGGTGCAGGGAGGGCCCACTGGACACACAGAAGACTGTGCGCAGTCACCCCTGGCCAGCCCAGTGGGTGCCAGGCAAAAGTACCAGGCCGGAATCCGGAGTGCAGAGCACTTGCCCAGGCCCTTCTTCTTTAATTGTTGTTTATTTGTTTGTGGGCCTAGTTTAGCCTCCCTTTCACTCTAAATAAATAGAATATAACTACTATATAATTCCACTTTCCTACTATATTCTGCACTCTTCCCCTTTTTTCTTCTATAGTTATTAATATACAACATAAATATTACCTACTGTCTTGCACAGTCTCAACGATTATTAACCTATTATCCCCTCTCTCAAAAATTGTATTTTTCCTCCCCTAAAACAACTCTTATCTATTCTTCCTATAGTGTAAAAGCTTTAATCTCTCTACATTTATATTAATACTGGCTTGTTGGCTGACGATAGCAAAATAGAGGGTGGGGGATATTTTTGAGGGTGCGGGTCTCCTGCCGGGGCTGTGTGTTTATGTTCTTAACAGCATCTCCACTAAAGAATTCAAGATAAAGTGGATAGAGTGACTCTCAATCAACTAGCCAGAGGGAAGATCCTAACAAAAAAATCTGAAATATAACCAGACAGCATAAACAAACAATATAAAAGGTACCCCAAGAACATCAGGCTCAGGAGATCAAAGAGACTGCACCACTGAAACCCCCAGATCCACCATAAAGAATCTCATATCACAAAGGTGGGTAGGCAAAGCAGACAAATCCAAATAACAAAAACAAACAGGAAGAATCCAACATGGTAAGATGCAGAAACAACCTCTCAATGAAAAGAAAAGAGGAATCCCCAGAAAGAGAGGTAGATGGAATAGACATAGCCCAAATGTCAGACATGGAATTCAAAATTATGGTGGTAAAGAAGCTCAATATGCTCGAAAACCTCAAAAACAAAAGAAAATTACAGGGATCTTGCAGAGAACTACACCAACATAAAAAAAGACATAGAAACTATCAACAAGAACCAAGAAAAATGAAGAATGCAATCTCTGAACTGAAAAACACAGTAGAATCAGTCAAAACCAGACTAAACGAAGCAGATGATCGGATTAGTGAGTTAGAGGATGATGTAGGAAATAATTCTCAAATGATACAGGAAAATGAAAAAAGATTGAAAAAATATGAACAAACTGTAAGGGAATTACAGGATAGCATGAGAAGAAATAATATCAGGATCACCGGAATAAGAGAGGGAGAAGAAAAGGAGCATGGAATTGAAAAACTGATAGGAGAAATAGTGACAGAGAATTTTCCCAACCTGATGAGAGAAAAAGTTATGCAAGTCCAAGAAGCACTGAGAGTTCCAATAAAGAGGAACCCCCAAAAACCCACTCCAAGGCACATCATAGTTAAAATGGCAACATTCCAAGACAAAGAGAGAATCCTAAAAGCAGCAAGAGAAAAACAGCAAATAACTTACAAGGGAGCTCCAATAAGGCTATTGACCGATTTCTCAACAGAAACATTACAAGCCAGAAGGGAATGGTCAAAAATATTTCAAGCAATGAAAAACAAAGGCCTACAACCAAGAATACTCTACCCAGCAAGGCTCTCATTCAAACTAGAAGGTGAAATAAGGAGTTTCTCAGACAAAGGAAGACTAAAAGAATACATCTCCACCAAACCAGCATTGCAAGAGATGCTAAATGGAATATTCTAAGAAAAAGGAAGAGAAAAAACAAAAAAAGAGTAGAGGAATAGAGATACAAAAGGGAAATGAATAAATACATGTCAATAATAACGTTAAATGTAAATGGATTAAATGCTCCTATTAAAAGACATAGGGTAACAGAATGGATAAGAAAACAGGACCCACACATTTGCTGTCTACAAGAAACTCACCTCAAAACAAAAGATTTACATAGACTGAAAGTAAAGGGATATAAAAAAATATTCCAAGCAAATGGACCTGAAAAAAAAGCTGGGGTAGCAGTCCTCATAGCAGACAAAATGGATTTCAAAGCAAGGGCAATAAAAAGAGACAAAGAAGGACATTTCATAATACTTTAAGGAACAATCCATCAAGAAGATATAACACTGATAAACATATATGCACCCAACATAGGAGCACCCAAATACATAAAGCAAATACTAGAAGACCACAAGAAGGATATTAACAACAACACACTCATAGTAGGGGACTTCAACACTCCATTATCAACAATAGACAGATCGTCCAAGCAAAGAAACACCAAGGATATACAGGCATTGAACAACACACTAAACCACATGGACTTAACTGATATATATAGAACTTTTCACCCCAAAGAAGCAAAATATACGTTCTTTTCAAAGGCACATGGGACATTTTCAAAGATAAACCACATAATAGGACACAAAACAAGCCTCAACAAATTCAAGAAAATTTAAATCATATCAAGCATCTTTTCAGACCACAATGCCTTGAAACTAAAAATCAACCTCAGGGGAAAAAAACAAAGACAACCAGACTCATGGAGAATGAATAACACGCTATTAAATAATGAATGGGTTAACAATGACATCAAAGAGGAAATCAAGAAATTTCTAGAAACTAATGACAATGAACACACAACAGCCCCGAACCTATGGGACACAGCAAAAGCAGTCCTAAGAGGGAAGTTCATAGTAATACAGGCATATCTGAAAAGACTAGAAGAATCTCAAATAAAAAACCTAACCCTAAAACTACAAGAACTAGAACAACAACAAACAAAGCCTAGGGCAAAAAGAAGAAAGGAAATCATCAAGATCAAAGCAGAATTAAACAACATAGAAACTAAATGAACAATCCAAAAAATCAACAAAACTAGGAGTAAGTTCTTTGAAAAAATAAACAAAATTGACATGCCTCTAGCCAGGCTCATCAAGAAAAAAAGAGAGAAGATCCAAATAAACAAAAGCAGAAATGAAAGAGGAGAAATCACGACTGATACCTCAGAAATACAAACAATTATAAGAAATTACTACAAACAACTATATGGCAAGAAATTTGACAACCTAGTAGAAATGGACAGATTTCTAGAAACATATAACCTTCCAAAAATGAATCAAGAAAAAGTAGAAAGTCTCAACAGACCAATAACAAAGAAGGAAATTGAAACAGTAATCAAAAATCTCCCTGCACACAAAAGCCCTGGACTGGATGGCTTCACCGGCGAATTTTACAAAACATTTAGGGAAGAACTAACTCCTACCCTTCTCAAACTAGTCCAAAAAATCCAAGAAGAGGGAAAAATCCCAAACTCTTTCTATGAAGCCAGTATTACCATAATCCCAAAGCCAGGTCAAGACACAGCAAAGAAAGAAAACTACAGGCCAATATCACTGATGAACATAGATGCTAAAATCCTCAATAAAATATTGGCAAACAGGATCCAGCAATACATCAAAAAGATCATACACCATGATCAAGTGGGATTCACCCCAGGGATGCAAGGATGGTTTAATATCCGCAAATCAATAAATATAATACATCACCTAAACAAAATGAAAGACAAATATCACATGATCATATCTATAGATGCAGAAAAAGCATTTGATAAAGTACAACACCCATTTATGTTGAAAACACTCAGCAAAATGGGAATAGAGGGAGCATACCTTAACATAATTAAGGCTATATATGAGAAGCCTGAAGCCAACATCATACTCAATGGACAAAAACTGAAAGCATTCTCCTTGAAATCAGGAACTAGACAAGGCTGTCCACTCTCCCCACTTCTATTCAACATAGTGTTGGAAGTCCTAGCCACAGCAATCAGACAAGACAAAGAAATAAAAGGCATCCAAATTGGGAAAGAAGAAGTAAAACTATCACTATTTGCAGACGACATGATAGTATACCTAGAAAACCCTATAAACTCCACTAAAAGACTACTCGATATAATAAGTGAATTTGACAAAATAGCAGGGTACAAAATAAATATACAGAAATCTAAGGCATTTCTGTACACCAACAATAAAATATCAGAGACAGAGGCAAAAAAGAAAATACCGTTTACTATAGCAACAAGAAAAATAAAGTACCTAGGAATAAACTTAACCAAAGAGATAAAAGACCTGTACTCTGAAAATTATGCAACATTGAAGAAAGAAATTAAGGAAGATACAAATAAATGGAAGAAAATACCATGTTCTTCGATGGGAAGAATCAACATCATCAAAATGGCCATACTACCCAAAGCAATTTACAGATTCAATGCAATCCCTATTAAAATACCAATGACATATTTCACTGACCTAGAACAAATCCTCCAAAAATTCATATGGAACCAAAAAAGACCCCGAATAGCAAAAGCAATCTTGAGACAGAAGAACACAGCAGGAGGAATCACGATACCAGACATCAAACAATACTACAAAGCCACTGTGATCAAGACAGTCCTGTACTGGCATAAGAACAGACATATAGATCAGTGGAACAGAATTGAAAGCCCAGAAATAAACCCAGGCCTCTATGGTCAACTAATCTTTGATAAAGGAGGAAGGAATATAAAATGGAGTGAGAAGAGCCTCTTTAACAAATGGTGCTGGGAGAACTGGACAGGGACGTGCAAAAAAATGAAACTAGACCACCAACTTACACCACACACAAGAATAAACTCAAGATGGATTAAAGACTTAAATGTAAGCCATGACACCATAAAAGTCCTAGAGGAAAACGTAGGCAGGAAAATTTCAGATATCCCACATAACAACATCTTCACGGACACATCTCCTAAGGCTAAAGAAATAAAGGAAAAAATAAACAAATGGAACTACATCAAACTAAAAAGTTTCTGCTCAGCAAAAGAAAACATCAGCAAGATGAAAAGGAAACCAACCATATGGGAAAACATATTTGCCAATGATATCACAGACAGGGGACTGATATCCAAAATATATAAAGAGCTTATACGACTCAACATCAAGAAAACAAACAACCCAATTAAAAAATGGGCAAAGGACCTGAACAAACACTTCTCCAACGAGGACATACAGAAGGTCCATAGGCACATGAAAAAATGCTCAACATCATTGGCCATCAGAGAGATGCAAGTAAAAACCACAATGAGAAACCACTTTACGCCTGTCAGAATGTCCATCATCAACAAATCAATAAACAACAAGTGCTGGCAAGGATGTGGAGAAACGGAAACCCTACTGCACTGTTGGTGGGAATGCAGACTAGTGCAGCCACTATGGAAAACAGTATGGAATTTCCTCAAAAAACTAAAAATGGTACTGCCTTTTGAACCAGAGATTCCACTGCTAGGATTATACCCGAAAAATCCTAAAACCCTAATTCAAAAAAACCTATGCACCCCTATGTTCATAGCAGCCCTGTTTACAATAGCTAAGTGCTGGAAACAGCCTAGTGCCCATCTGTAGATGAGTGGATCAAAAAACTGTGGTACATCTACACAATGGAATACTATGTAGTAGAAAGAAAGAAGGAACTCCTGCCATTTGTGACAACATGGATGGAACTAGAGAGAATTATTCTTAGTGAAATAAGCCAGGAAAATAAAGCAAAATACCATATGATATCACCTAATACAGGAAACTAAAGAGCAACACAAACAAACGAACTAAATAGGCAAAGACTAGAATAGTAGTCAGTAGAGGGAGGGGGGAGGGAGAGAAGGGAGATAAGTAAGGGAAGGGTCTAGTCAAGGAACATCTACGAATGACTCATGGACACAGACAATGGGGACGGATATGATTGTGGGAGAAGGGATGGGCTGGGAGGGGGGAGCAATGGGGGGAAAATGGGACAAATGTAATTGAAAAACCAAAAAATAAAATTAAAAAAAAAAGAAGAAGAAATATTCAGTCATGAAAAGCAGGGTCCTACAGCCAAAGCTGCTCTACCCAGCAAAACTATCATTTAGAATCAGATGGTAGATAAAGAGCTTAAAGAAGTTTCCAGACAAGAAAAAACTACAGGACTTCATCATTACTAAACCATTATTATATAAAATGTTAAATGGGACTATTTAAGAATAAGAAGAAGGAGAGATCAAAACTATGAACAATAAAAAGGCATTAAATACATATCAATCAACAATTGAATAAAAAAACAAACTAAGCAAACAAGAGAACACAGACAGAATCACGGATATGGAGAGGGTTTTGATGTTTGCCACATGGGAGGTTGGTTGGGGGAGAAAGGCTGAACAGGTGAACAGATTAAGAGTACAAATGGCCAGTTACAGAATAGCCAGGGGGTTGTAAGGTACAGTATAGGAAATGGAGTGGCCAAATAACTTAAACCATGACCCATAGACATAAACAATGTTGTGGGAATTACTAGAGGGAGTGTAGGGTGTTGGGTAGAGGAGTGGAGATGGGGGGAAATTGGGATGTCTGTAATACCATAAGCAATAAAATGTAATTTAAAAATAGAATAAAATAAATGATAGCCACTGTTAATATCTTCACTCATAGAGTCATCTTCTGGTATTCTATTTTAAGGAAATAACTGGAAATATAAAAATGGAGTTTATTGCTATACTATTCACAATACTGAAAAACAGAAAATAACCTAAATGTCCAACTATAGAAGAATGGCTAAAGAAACTATAGTAGGAGAGAATTTCAAGCAACAATTAAAACACATGATTGCAAGTATTCTCAACACTAGAGAATACTCATGTTATGTAAAGTAATAAAAGCAGGAAACAAAAAAAAAAGCTTGAACTGCTCAACTATGTAAAAAAGGACAATTAAATCTTATTAAAATAAAATACTCCAAAATAATGTTTTGTTATTTCTTTTTCTATATTTTCCAAATTAACAATGAGCTTTCATGTTTTAGTAATTAGACTAAATTAAAATAATTTTGTTTAAAAACATGCAGCTTCAGATTGCCCTCAGTGATGACTTCTCTTGGGCATGGTAGCAGAATGGTGACCGGGAACACTCTCTCCCCAGTCTGACTCCTCACTCCAGCTGGACCTGAGCTGCCATGAGCAGACATGGTAGGTGCATCACAGACTGGCTGCCAGTGTTCCTCGGATAGTTTACAAGCAGGCTGCCCCATAGAAATGCCCCAAATACATTTTCATCAGTTGGCTTCCTCTCAGAGGGAGGCCACATTTCCTACCCTGCAGCCTATATAATGGTAGCTCTATTTTCTTGATTTCCTGAGCAAAGGGCATTAGGGCTGTTTCCAGTCTTTTAGCCTTCGAGGTGCAGTTAGCAGACAGATGTCAGATAAGCCAAGTTCCTAACAGAACACAATCCACCTGGCCTATGCGTTCCATCCACAATACTGAGGGTCTAATTTGGACTAAGAAAGACATCCAGTAAAAATTACCCATCTCTCCAGATGACAAAGGGTTGGTTGGCTGACCAGGAATCCAGGGTCCAACAACTGAGATAACTCCTTGCCTTGCCTCATCTCGTGAGCTGCATGTGATTAGGAAAACAAAATACTCAACCCAGAAATCACAGAGTAAGAAGAGACCAGTAAAGGAGAAAAGAGGAAGATTGTCTTCTCCGTTCAACTAAATATGTATAACAAAAGCATAAATGAGTATCAAAATTTTGCCAGTATAACAAAAGTTGAATTTCTGCTTGAGATGGAAGATCAGGAAATGATTTGTGCAGCTTATTAATAATGTAATCATGAACTCTGGAATTACCGCCATGAATAAGCAATATCCTTTGCAACAGGCACAGGCCTCGAGCCAAAGAGAAAAACATGAGTAGCCAGCATGGCATGACTGGGTCTCCACCATATGAAGGGGCATCAGAGTGATTTTCAGCAATAGGCTGGTTGGACATGCCCACCCAAATGTGGGGCAGTGAATGCTTCCTGCTCTAGGTACAACGGGAAAGCAGACATTTCCTTGGCAGTTGCCACTTTTCCTACAGTGTCCTCTTCAACTTTTATATGTCTCTTCTTTTATTCCTTCCCTTCCCTTTCTAACATATTCCTCCACCCTAGGTTGCATTGCAGTCTTTCCTGCTAAGGGCTTGACTAGATAAGAGATTAATTAATAAAAGTATACAGTGTGCGCAGCCCCCCACCCTGAAGAGGTATTCACTAGTAATTAAAGGATTCTTTTAAAACATTTTTCCATTATAAAAGATGAAAGATAACACTGTGAACATTTCTATATAATTTCTTTCATTCTCTACTCTGTACATAGTTTTAATTTGGGCTTTCAAACATAGCTGAGATGACACTGTATGAATGATCAAAGCCTTCTTTATTTTTATTTAACAAACATTTCCCCAAAATTAATATAGATTCATAGGAAGGACCATTTTCAAGGTACATGTAATATTCCACTGAGAAGATAAATCATAACTTACTAACTCCTCTATTATCATGTAATAGTTCCCCCTTATCCATGGTTTTAATTACGAGCAGTCAACAACAGTCCAAAAATATTAAATAGAAAATTCCAGATATACACAATTCCTAAGTTTTAAATTGTGTGCCATTCTGAGTGGCATGATGAAATCTCTCAAGTCCCACTCCTTCCTACCCAGGATGTGAATCATTCCTTTGTCAAGCATCTCCACACTGTAGACACTCCCTGCCTCTGAGTCACTGAGTAGCCATTTCAGTTATCAGATGGACTGTTGAGGTATCACAGTGCTTGTGTTCAAGTGACCCTTATTCTACTTAATAATGACCCCAAAGTGCAAGAGTAGTGATGCTGGCAATTCAGATATGCCAAAGAGAAGTGATAAAATGCTTCCTTTAAGAAAAAAGGTAAGTACAATACAGTAAGATATTTTGAGAGATCACATAACTCTCATTACAGAGTTATGTAATAATTGTCTATTTTATTATTAGTTGTTAATTTCTTTATTGCATCTACTTTTAAATTAAACCTTTTAATAGATATGTACATACAGGGAAAAAAAACAGTTTATATAGGGTTGGGTACTACCTGTGGTTTCAGACATCTACTGAGGGTCTTGGAATATATACCCCTAGGTAAAGGGGAACTACTATAATTCCTCTTAAGGAATAAAATTGTCTGAACTTACAAAAATGCTGTTAGGTCCTAGAAGTAATAACAACTAACATGTGTTGAAGACTGACTACATGCCAAAGATTACTCTAAGTATCCTGTATTTATGAGCTCATTTGACCCTCACAGAAAATCTTATTAGAAGAGTGTACTATTCATTTCACCATCATTTTGTAAGAATAAAACTTGGTTATAGAGCTAGTGAGTAACTTGCTGAAGCTCCTTGCTAGAAAGTAGGAGAGCAGAGCTTGTGTATCCATGCACTTTGGTTCCAGAACTTGGGGTGTAAACCACCACAGGATGGATGGTAAGGTCAAGGGCTGAGGGCTGAGCTAGTTACACAGTTCAAAGTTCAGAGATGAGGACAGAACTGCTCAGCAGGAGACAAGTAACAAAATTTATTGTTAAGGTAACAGAAGGCAGGTGGGAGAAACAATGAAAGAGAGGAGTCAAGGAATGATGTAGGAGAGGCGAAGAGAAGAACTTCCCCGTGGTGGGGAAGCCTAAAATACAACTTTGGGGAGCAGGAATGCCTACAATGAGTGGATTTTTAACAACAGCTTTATTGAGGTATAATTGACAAACTGTATTTATATAAAGTACACTATTTGATAAGTTGAAACCGTCAACACAATCAAGATAGCAAACAATTCCATCACCCCCAAAGTGTCTCCATGCACTTTATATTCTCCCAAACCCCTGCCCACCCAGGCAGCCACTGATCTTCTTTCTCTCACTGTAGGTTAGTTTGCATTTCCTAGAATGTCATATAAATGAAATTGTACAGTATATGCTCTTTTTCTGTCTGGTGTCTTTCACTCAGTGTAATTATTTTAAGATTCATCCATGATTTAGTGTGTATCAATAGTTTATTCCTTCTCATTTCTAAGAAGCATTCCATTGTATTGTTATATCAAAGTTTATTTATCCATTCACCTGTTGATGGGCATTTGAGTTGCTTCCAGTTTGTGGCTATTACAAATAAAGCTCCTCTGAACAGTCCTGTTTGTCTTTGTACGGAAAAAAAAAAAAAAAAAAAAAAAAAAAAAACCCTTTCATTCCAGTAGGAGTAGAATGGCTGTGTCATATTTTAGGTTTATATTTAACTTTTTAAGAAATTATTTTCTGGCCCTGGCTGGGTAGCTCAGTTGGTTAGAGAACTGTCCCTGATTACAAGGTTGTGGTTTCAATCCCCAGTCAGTGTACACCAGGGCACACCCAAGAATAAACCAATGAATGCATAAATAAGTGAAAAAACAAATTAATGTTTCTCTTCGTCTCTCTTTCTCACTCTCTCTCTCTCAAATCAATAAATAAAAAAGAAATTAAAAAAATTATTTTCCAAAATGTTGTACCAGATATATGAGATTTACCATTTCTCCACATCCTTGCTAACACTTGTATCATCAGTCTTTCTTTTTTAAAAAATTATTTTATTTATTTATTTTTAGAGAGAGGGGAAGGAAGGGAGAAAGAGAAGGAGAGAAACATGAATATGTGGTTGCCTTTCATGCGCCTCCAAAAGGGGATCCAGCCTGTAACCGAGGCATGTGCTATGTCTGGGACTTGAACCAGCAATCCCTTGGTTCATAGGCTGGCACTCATTACACTGAGCCACACCAATCAGGGCTAGTCTTTTTAATTTTAAACATTCTAAAGATGTGTAGTAGTATTTCATTGTGACTTTAATTGGCATTTCTCTAATAACAAGTTATGTTGACCATCTTTTCATGCATTTATTTACCATGTATCTTCCTGATGAAATGTTCTTTAAAATATATTTTTATTTTTCTTCAGTTGTTTTATTGCATTTAATTATTTATATATTTGCATATAAGTCCTTTATCAGATATTTTCTTCCATCTTAATTTTGATAGAGTCCAATTTATCCTTTTTTTTTTAATATGGACCATGTTTTTGTGTCATAGCTGAAAAATTCTAAGTCTTACACTTCTAGGTTTCATATGTAGATCTTTAACCCATTTGGAGTTAATTTTTGCACATGGAACAAGTATGAATCACAGGTCATACTTTTGTGTATAAATACCAATCATTCCAGCACCATTTGTTGAAAAACTGTCTTTCTTTCATCGAATTGCCTTTGTTCTTTTGTCACAATTGACCATATATATGTATTTATGAACTCTCTGTTCTGTTTCATTGATCCATATAACTATCTGTATATCAATACTGTATAAGAATGTCTTGATTACTGTGGGTTTATAATACATCTTGAACTGAGGTAGTATAATTCTTCAAATTTTGTTATTCTTCAAATTGTTTTGACTTTTCTAGGTCCTTTGCATTTTCACATGCATGTTAGAATAACCTTGTGGATTTCTTTAAAATAAGAAAGCCTCCTGAAATTTTGATTGGAAGTGTGTTGAATACATAGATCAGTTTAGGGAGAATGGACATTTTAATAATATTGATTCTCCCAAACCACAAAATTGGCATATATCTCTCCACAAAATGGATTTTTAAAATATTATTTAGTGTGTACTGACTTCAGTACCCAGATCTTCAGTAAAGTCATAAGTTTATAAATATATGCTTATACTTTTGTGACATGTGTATGTTTGGAAACTGCTGAAACTTGTCATGGTTTGATTAACATGATAAGGCCAAAGCAACAGTGTGTGGAGCCAAAAGCATAGGACCATGGGAGGGTCCATAAAACTTGGTAGAAATTTGACAGTGGACTTCCACAGACAGTAAAATTGATGGTATTTTGTTAATATGTTATGGAAAGATACTACCTAAATCTCAGGGCCAAAAGTAGCATGAATGCAGACTTTTCATATATATATATATATATATATATATCGTCGTCGTCGGCAGCCGTCCGACTCGAGAGACGATGGTGTAGCTTCTTAAGAGTCTATCTGCACCGCCGAGAATGGTTGTGCAGTCCGACTCGGGAGTGACACGGTATCTGTCTCCTCCCGTGTTGAATCGACATCTTGCGATGACGCTGGAGTGTCCTCTCCAGTGAAGCTGAAGCTACAGAGCCTGGGCAGGGTGATATGGAGGGTCTGCTGTCGCCCATGCAGCAGACCCCCCCTCTCTTCGCAGCTGAAAGGTCCAAGGGAAAGACGGAGTCAATACAGCTTGGCTTCAGGTGCGCCGCAGGAGTTGCCGGTGTTGACTACAACGTCAAACCGCCTTAGGGACTCCGGCTCCGGATTTTCTGTCGGGGTTTACTCCCTTAGCCTTTCCCCTGAAGAGGTATGCCGCAAGGCAGCGGAGGTTTTTTGGAATCAGAGTTTTCCTTCTCTGATGTGCCCTGACTGGAAGATCGAACCAGCGACACTTAGCTCGCAGGCCGACGCTCAATCCACTGAGCCAAACCAGCCAGGGACATATATATATATATCAGAGAAGGAAAACTCTGACTCCAAAAAACCTCCGCTGCCTTGCGGCATACCTCTTCAGGGGAAAGGCTAAGGGAGTAAACCCCGACAGAAAATCCGGAGCCGGAGTCCCTAAGGCGGTTTGACGTTGTAGTCAACACCGGCAACTCCTGCGGCGCACCTGAACCCAAGCTGTATTGACTCCGTCTTTCCCTTGGACCCTTCAGCTGCGAAGAGAGGGGGGGTCTGCTGCATGGGCAACAGCAGACCCTCCATATCACCCGGCCCAGGCTCTGTAGCTTCAGCTTCACTGGAGAGGACACTCCAGCGTCATCGCAAGATGTCGATTCAACACGGGAGGAGACAGATACCGTGTCACTCCCGAGTCGGACTGCACAACCATTCTCGGCGGTGCAGATAGACTCTTAAGAAGCTACATCATCGTCTCTCGAGACGGACGGCTGCCGACGACGATATATATATATATATATATATATATATATGAAGAGAGAGAGAGAGAAAGAAAGGAAGGAAGGAAGGAAGGAAGGAAGGAAGGAAGGAAGGAAGGAAGGAAGGAAGGAAGGAAGGAAAGAAGGAATGATTTCAAGAGTTAGGATTTAAAACTAAATTTAATCAAAGTCATAAAGACCCTCAGTTTCAAAACTGAGCTCACAGATACCACTCAGAGAACTGTGATGAGGCAGTGAGAACAACCTTGCTGTAAATACATATATTAATGACATCTTGAAACAGACATTTCAGTAACCCTTCTAAATGAGAATTTTATCACCTAGTTGTTTGAGGTGCTTTTAATTGAAGGCCCAGAGGTGTAGAAACCTCTGCCAGACCTTAGGCAGAGCCCAGGTAAGCAGACTTTCCTTCCAGAGACATACTAGTTTCCCAGTCATGCCAAAAGCTGACATCAAAACTTTTCTGCAACAAAGAGAAAGCAGTATAGTACTTGCCTGTTCACCACTGACGAGCTCTGGCTCATCATCAGGGAGTAAAGAGAAGCCTTCCCAGGGAGCAGAAAGACCAGAGGTGGTTTTTATCTGATGCGATGGTTACATAATACTGCCTCCCTGAGAAATTATATTGCAATAGGAATATTGGCAGCGTCACCAAAAATAAGTAAATAAATAAAACTCTCTGGCCCCAAGCTTACCTTAGATTTGCCTTGCAGCTATCACAAAGAATGCATTAGGAGATTCCAACTGGGTTAGATCTTGTTGAAGAGGAATTGATAGTCATCTACGGAGAGAATTCAGAAGTTGCAGCCTGACCGTGTTTCCTTTTATACAAGGATTGATCTTTGTTTTGGAGCAGTGGTGAACCAATCTATTTAAAGCTAATTGCTCCAGTAGTAACATGAATTATGAGAAAAGAAGAAGAAAAATAACTTTTAAACAACACATTAGTCTCAGAATGGCAAAGATATCCATGTCTAAGAGAAGGAAGAAGATTCAGGACAGTTTCCTGCTCACCAGAGGGCTCAGGTATTTTGGAATTCTTTCAGATTTGGGATGTAAAGAACTTTTGACAAGTTAGCCAAAATGATAGCCTGATATAACAGGACCAAGTGACAATTTAGTCAAAGAGGTTTTTTTGCTTGTTTGTTTGTTTTGCCAATCTGCCTGTGCAGCAGCTTAAAAGCTCATTGTTGTTGCTTAAAGGAAACAAGTTCTAGAGAGATATCAGTGACCTTGGAACAGTCCCCAGAAGAGATCCTGGTTTCCTCGAAGCAACTGTGGCAATGCGCCATGTGGACAGTTTTAAGTCTGGGGACAGGTTTATATGGGGAGATTCTGGCTTGACCGTGACCTGGAACAGTCATCCCAGACCTTCTTATCCAGTTTCTCTGCACAAGGCCAAGGCAAAAGAGATAATTTCCTGTTACACTCCCTGTCTGCTGTGGCCTTTGCACTTGACAAGCAGGGTACGTACTTAGCCTCATTCCTTTTCTAATTCCAGCGCCACCTGCAGCATGAATGGTATCAGCTCATCAGGGAGCAAGAAGCCTGGTTCAGAAGTGAAAGACAAGGATGACAATGAAAGCCATGGTGTTCCATTGCACTTCTTGTCCAGAACCAAGATTGTTTACTTAGATTAGAATAAATCCAGATGTGGCGAAGCCACCAAAGTGCTATAAAATATGTTGACAAGTGAAGAAAAATTCTATTTGGGGTTTGCTCGAAAATACCCGGGTGTAAGTGGGAGGTAGGGGGATTGGGAGGAGGGTCGTAGATAAAACAGTGATCACTAGGAGTTGATACTTTTTGAAATTGGGTGATGGGTATAAGAAAGTAATATTCTCATAGAACAGGTGTGTTATTCATTCAAGCTAATGAATGCCAAGTACTCAGCATACAGTAAGTGCTCAATAAATGCTACCTATTTTCTCCACTTTACATGCAAAGCTCAAAAAAGCAACTTGCCTGAAGCAGTAAAGCTAGGTCTCTAAACTACACCTATCTTATTCCAAAGCCTGTGCTCTTAGCCACTCTCTTATTTAATATATACAATACCCAATGCCTAGCACTGCAACTAATTATTGGGTGTGACCCACTGTATTAAGTACTTTGTATGAATTAACATATTTAATTACTACAACTAGTCCTTATGATGAAGGACTAGTAATATAGACATTTTACAAATGAGGAGACTGAAGGCCTAAGATATTTGAACCTTCTTCTGCCCAAGAGAAAGGTCAGTAAGTGGAACCAGACACTCTGGCGCTCTGCTTCTAGAATCCACCTTCCTAACCACAGGATGGCATGCTCATGCTCGCCTGGGTTAGGTTGTTTGCAAAGCCATGAGGGGCGGCTGGTGAGTGGAGATGGCCCTGGTGAGCCCTGGACTCTCTTTGGAAACTACCAACAAAAACTGAGTTGTACAGAAACAATCAGCACTTATTCCCTTCTCAATGCCTTCCTCACCATCCTCACCACGGCAGCTTCCCTGTATCCTCCTCCCTGCATGTCTCTTTCCTTTCTTATTTCTCAGTTTCCATGGTTCTCTCCCACTTGACTCCTCTTTTACTTTCAAAATTGTGTTTGCTTAATCCTCCCTCCACTAAGAGCCCTGAGGGGACCCAAGCCTGGTTATAAAGTCAGATTTCTCAATGATTCATTCAGCTAATGTTCGAGTGACTGACACTGAAAAAGCTGCTAGAGGTTGCAGAGATGAATGACCCAGCCCTCAAGGTCACAGTCTAGTGTTGTGAGGAGAGCAGTTAATCACCAGTTACAGGGCACCTACCATATACCAGGTCCTCTTGCAGACTTCAGCATGAAGCATAACATGAATGTAAAACACACAAGGACCCTTGCATTCAGACTGAGGAGTAAGGAGGTAGAGGTGAAATAAAGAAAGCGGTAAATGTAATGTATTTGGGTAGGTGCTGTTCCTGTGTTAGAAGCAAGAGCAGGGCACTCTACGAACACAAGAAAGGGATACCTGAATTGAATCTTAAAGCACAGGAAGCCTGATGAGGTGGGTGTGCGGCCACAGGGTGGTGTGTGGAGCCATAACAAAGACCTGGAGTCATGCAACAGGGAAGTACATACAGGTGTCATATCTGGGCCAAAAGCGTGAGCAAGAGAATATGGGATTAGACAGAAGCAAGATCACAGGATGCCTTGACTGCAGCTCTAAGCCTCCTGGATTCTACCCTATTGGCCTGTGTGTTGGCTAAACTTGCCTGCTAAGGATCACCCAGAGCATTTGTGATAGCTGCTTTCCAAGTTCTATGCTAGGCCTGCTCCATCAGTCTTCAGGGGAGAAGCTCTGAATGACTCGTTTTAACAAGCCATCTGGTGGTTGTTATGATCAGGCAAGTCTGGAAACAGCCTGGAGGAGATGCTGGGCAATGGGAACTATTTCTTGACCAGTTCTTTTCGGAACGCGGGTATCCTCATTCCTCCCCTTGCAGAGCTGAGTCCTTGAACCTCCACGAAATATCTGAATAGTAGGTATGCTGTCCTGGCCTTGGGACTTCTGGTCTCAGGAGCAAATAAGACAGTGTGTGACCTCTGCCACCAGAGGCATCACTGCAAATCAAAATATGTCTAGTGGCAGAGATCAAACAGCAGACACGAAAGAAATGGGAAATATTGTTTTCCCTTTCCACCATTTTCTTTTCTTTTCTTTTTTTTTTTCTTTTAATCCTCATCTGAGGATTTTTTTTTTTTTTTTTTTTTTTTTTTTTTACTGCTTTTAGAGAGAGAGGGAGAGAAAAATTGAAGTGAGAGAGAGAAGCATCAATCAGTTGCCTCCCGTACATGCCCAGACCAGGGATCAAACCCGCAACCTAGGTATGCACACTGACTGGGAATTGAACCTGCACCCTTCTGGTTATGGGACGATGCTCCAACCAACTGAGCCACACTTGCCAGGGCTTTTTTTTTTTTTTTTCTTTTTTATGGGGTTGTAAGGATTTGTGTTTGCAACATGCACTAGGTAGGTATAGATGAACTAAACACTGAAATGATAAAAGATAGAAGGAATAGAGAATCTGGATATTGGAACAGGGGTTGGGTAGTGAATAGAAATTTTTACAGGTCAGAAAATTATGTTTGTAGAGATTTGGCAAACTGTACTAGAAAATGCCTTGATGAAGAGAAAAATAATGTCTCCTCCTTCTAGCATTCTCAGGAGTGCTGGCCAAAGCTTCCTCAGAGAGTGAGTGGTGAGTGATTTGATGATACAGATTCTATACATACTACATGTAAGTGGGCTAGGGATTAGGTTTCATAACACCACGTTAGTGTTGCTAAAGCTCCCCATGATGGAAAAATTCTCTTGTTGTTCAGTATCTTGGCTTCTAACTGTTCAGAAAGGATTAGTGAGAAATTCTATTGCAATTCATGGTTAATACAAATAAAAGGTTGGGGGAGGAGAAAGGAGAGAAAAGAGAGAGACAATGCCAAAAAATGAAAACTCATTTTAGCTCTTCTATTAAAGCCAGGTGTATTTTAGGCCCTGTTTCTAAGCAACTGCATAATGGTAATATTCTTGAATCCTTTTTTTAAAGACACACAACTGTCAGTCAGGAAAGGTCAGAAGGTAATTATAAAGCAATAAGGATAGTGTACAAGAGGCAGCATCACTCCAGCATTGCTTGGGAAGCAGTGACAGTTTGTCTTTTGCATTCATCTTCTGAAACTCTTAAGATCTTCCTTGGGGCACTTAGCCATGGCCCTTCTGCAAGACCACTGACACAAACTTGATTGTGACATTGGCGTTTAACCTGATCAGTCTATCAGCACACCTCTGACGTCATCTACTGGAGACTGATGAGGCTCCCCAGTGTGCACCACCCCACACGGGTTTTCAAAGGGGTAGTACGGCAGAGATCCAGGACAACATGGAGCCAACGAAGAACCTTCTTATCGAACATACCTCAGAGAGCAGTTCAACAGGCTCAAATATAGATAAGAAAACTAAACCAAAAGATAGCAGGGGGAAAGAAGAGAGAAGGAAACCAAACTCAATGAAGCATGTGAATGTGCCTCGTTTAGGTTCTCTAAAGGCAGAGACATTCTATACAATGTTGACTTTGTTATTGTGTGTATGACCTTGTGACGAAGAAGAAAACATTTATTGAGTTCTTCAAGCACTTTGCTAGGCCCTTTTTACCATTTGATTTTCACAATAATTGTATAGGGTTTATAGGTATCATTCCTATTTTACAGAGGACAAAGTCAGGGCTTACAGAGGTTGTCTTCCTGGTTCCCTCACTTACTGCACATTTGACCTTGGAAACAGTTGTGTAGTCCTTACCTGCAAAATAACATCACACACCTTGCAGAGTACTTTACAAGATTAAACAAGGTAGTTTATGTGAACACCTAGCACAGAGGCTGTGAATATGATAAGTCAGAGCATTGCACTGCTTTTCTCAAAACCCTACAGAAGCTTCCATCCCACAAGAGTAAAGACAAGTCCTTGCTGTGGCCGACAGGACCTGCAGCATCTGGAAATTCCCCTTTTCTACTCAACTTTTCTGACCACCCTCCCAGTGCCTGCTGACATCCTACACTCCCTAGGCCCTGCCTACCCTGGAGCATTTCCACCTCAGAGACCATCCCATTTAAAACCGCAGCTCCTCACTCTCTGCCGCTCAACACCAGCAACCCTCCTCTCTGATTTACTCCTCTCCAAAGCACTTAGCAGCACTTAAAATACCCCATATTTTCATGTATTTTCTATTTCCCCCACTGGCACTGGAAAGTAAGCTTTAAAGACAGGGATTTAATTGTTTTGTTTAGTCGTTGCTGAGTCCCCAGCACCTAGTAGATATTCAATCAATATTCATTAAATGAACAAATGAATATATCTTTATCCTCTCTTGTTTCCTCTTCCAAGGTCATACATCTTAGATCAGAAGTCTCTGCCCTTCCAAAATAGGGTAAAAGACACACACAAAACTTAGCTGTAAGTAACTAAGAAACACATTTAAATGGTTCCAAGGCAAAGAACATATCCAAACAAGGGACAAGTAATGTACACACTATAAGTCCTTCCTGAGTTTGGGATATTTAGAACTTTATATAATTACTTTTTTTGTTTGTTTTTAGTGTTCACATGGCTTACCCCCTACCATGAAGGTGCCCAGTCCCTGCTTTCCCACCTTTAGTACAAGCACCTGTTGACTGCCTAGTGTGTGGCAGGCATCAGGCTCTGGGCAGTACAATACACAGGACATGCTTACAGCTTAGTGACGGGAACAAACACCAATAGCCGATCTCAACACTCTAATATGGTAAATGCTAAGGTGAAACTATCTCCTTGGGGACCTAGAAAGGAGAAATTTAGCACCTGCTGGGAGTTCAGAGAAGACTTCCCAGAGATGTCGAAAAGACCATCAAGAGTTAGCCAGACCCAGAGGGGCAAGAGGGTGTTACAGAGGTAAGTCTAAGCAAATGCAGTTCAGAAACTGCACAACATATGCTAGGAACTGCAGGGGTCCCGTGTTACAAGAACACCACATATGAGGCTCAAGGTCCCTTACCTCCCAGATGACAGAGCTTGGACTGCACTTGTGGAATGTGAAATGATTGACTGCTTTCAAACTGATCACCCTAATGGGTGATGCTTTTAATTTAGGCTTATTAAAGGTTTTTTTTTAGGTCTCGTAAAACAAGACGGTGAAATCTTGGATGACACAACTGGCCCTTTTCACATAGTGACCAGAGAGAATACAGACCCATCAGAAACCCGTGTAGCCTAAAGGCCACCTTAGAAGCAGCCAATAGCCCAGGTGGGTCAGGTGATCTACTTCAATCCATGGTCAACCCACAGGCTCACTCCAGGCTGGCCAGCCTCCTAAGACCAGAAAATCCTTTAGCAGGTGAATCAATTGTTCCTTAAAAATAAAGTGCATTCAAAGAGAGCCATATTGACATTTCAGAGACTTCTGAGTATAATGAAAGTCCTGGTAATTAGGACTCAGCTGATGCACTTCTCAGGAATTCTCTAGACCAGATGTTGCAAGATGGCAGCCCATTACATTTGCTCTTGGCTGTTTTATTCACCCCATATGTTAAGGACAAACTAAAATAACTTAAAATCCTTATGAACATATAACAACCATATTTCACAGAAAAAATTGGATCCTAACTCCTCTTGAAAAAAATCTCAAAATACTGGCCTGCCTTCCTGCAATATTTGGCAGCTGGCTGGAATGCAATAGCAGCAGTTACCACCCTCCTAGCCTCCTCGCCCTAGATGGGACATGGTCTCATTTCCACTCCCAACGTTGGACCTTACAAGTGACTCCTGAGTCTTCAGAGACTGACCCTAAACATACTGGATGTCTACTCCTTATTCAAAATCACAGCCCCTCATCTCCAGCCCAGGTTTATCAAGTGACCATGTTGAAAAGTTCTTTCAAGTCCTATAAGTCCTATTAATTACTCAGTGTTAGTATTTGGTTGGAGGGGGAAGATACCTTGGAAAGGAGGACACAATAGGCATTGCACTACACAAAGGGGAGGACAGAGGCAAGAGTAGGGTTGGGTGAGAAGTGGGGGTGGGGGAGGCAGACTGTACCCTATTTTTACTAGCAGTATTTTTCTTAGGAGCTGGGTCAATGTAAAAAGGAAAGATGTGAAAGGGGGAGTGGTGAGGCGGAAGAGGCAGAATAGAATTAGTGTCTTGACAGGACTTACAAGTGCCAAGGAATAAAGAAGGATTCCTCTCCTTTTTAAGCCTTGTGGACAAATATTTAAACAAAAAATATTAATAGCCATGCACTTCTAAGTTTTATTACTAATTAGAACTTAACATGCTTAGGAGTTTTAAATGAGGTGTTAACTGCAAAGTATGTTAACTTGGGCAGGGATGAGCTTTTTCCAGTTCAAAATTAATGCCCCTACAAAAAAATAAGACTAATGGAATGTTTCACCCAGATGGTCTGGCTCTTTGATATCTACAAACTTTTTGAAAACACTTAAAATATTTTCAACTTCTCTGTGCAGTTGCATTTGGTGATGACTGTTGGCTTACTTATTTCCTGTTTGGTTTTTCCTTTGCTCTCCCTCCAAATAATTCTTGGGTTGGAAAGCTGTAGGCAGTCCACAAAACTGGATTTGTGGCATTAAAAAAGTTGTGTAATAATGGAGACACAAGTGCCAACAGGTGGTTTCATAATCTAATGCCTTGTGTTAAGTTGTTACCCTGCCACTTGGCATGAATTCCGAGTTGGATGATGGATATTCTGAGGTGTACGCATTAACCATATCAAGATGAGGCTCTGTCCTTCACAGGATGGGATTTCACTGGGGCTATGAAAGAGCTCCAAGACTGCATGATTACTGCACAAATGCAACCAGCCGGTTGGCTGGGAACTGGTGCAACAGTAAGACATTTTAATCCCTCGTGGAGGAAGAGAAAAATGGGAGTCAGCTTCCTGAGGCCATCTTCTTTTTGTCCTCTACAATAAAGGAAGCCTCCCTCTATTCCACAAAGGTGTGCTTAGTTAGCAGTGCACACTGGGACAGACTAGTAGAAAAAAAGTGGGTAGTGGTATGTCTACTCCACTGCTATGTACATCAAAACTTCGCTTAGTCAATTTTGGTAGCGTTCTTAAAGGAAACAATCATTTTTGTCTTCCTTAAGAGTTTAACTGTCTGGCAAAAGTAATAAAAATTAAAAAGCACTTGGAAGTTTGTCTCTTCATCATTCTAATAAGAGTTATAACCTAAGACGTTAATTTCAGAAGCTGTTGTTGTTACAGAACCTTTCTGCCTCTCTTTGTTTGGTTTAGCAGACTCGTTTCACATAATTTTACCTACTTAATCCAAAACTCTAACCCAAGATTTTCTTCTCCTGGGCTCCTGCCTTTCAGGGCACAGTAGTGGACAAAGGAAAGAGGTCATTTCATAGGAGCTTCATTTAACAAATTCAACCAATATTGGTTAACCACCTATCATGTGCCAGATATTCCTGAAGGCATTTGGAATATTCAATGAATGAGACAGGACTTTTTAAAAAGAGGAGCTGTCACTTCTGATTTTGTAATTCAAATATGATCTTTGGTAGGCCACATCACTTGAAATCATTGTATATGTGGAAATCTTACTGGCACTTTGTTGTACAACACACAGCTCAAAACTGAATAGCCAGAGTATACACCTTGCCATAACAGATTAAATGGAAACCTTCTGGGATTATTGAAAATTTCCCCAAAATGTTTTAGCTTCTGCTCAAAGAATAGCTTATCTATCCTGCAAGATCTATCCAATGATCATACTTCAAAAAACATTAGATTGGGCTGTCAAGAAATGTGTAAAATATTTTTTTGAGCTTGATTAAAGAAATATATTTCAACTCTTATGTATGCTTCAACTTAGTGGGTGGAGAGTAAGCAGATCGCTGGTAGCGCAGTTATCCCTTTCACAGCAGGTTTCCATAGAACAGCTTGTTTGGGAGTATTAAAAAGAACTGTGTGGTTTGAAAGAACTCATGTTGCACTTAAAAGTAAACAATTTATATTTCATTTCAGCAACAGGTACCTCCTTTCTTTTAGTTTTATTGGAAGTATCACCCCTTACTTTTTCCCCTTGTAAGGGGCAGGGAAGTGGTGACTCTCAAACCATTAGAAAATAATCAGCAGCAAAGGACAAATGTAACTAAATCTTGAATTGGGGGTCTCTGAGCCAGAGTTAACAGTATCAGCACACTTACAAGTCAGGAAAGGGGGCATTCCACAGCTCAACACAAATGCTTCTGAGGACAAAGGATATCTGAGATCAAAGGGGGGCAGATATTCATCGTCAAACTCCGGGAAATGGGAAAATGTAGTAGACAGCTCAGCAAACAAGATAGGGAAATTTCAAAGAGCTGGAGACAGACCTATAACCAGATCACCCTGAGTTAATTATCACCCTCAGTTAATTTAGTTAATCACATTAGATTATAACTCCGGAGTAGCCAGCATGGAAAAACAGATAAAAACAGCCAGTTCCATTTTATCGGTGTGCATGCCCCTGGCTGGCTATATGCCCGACTCTGCAGACTCATGAATAAATGCCTCACTTTGCTGCTGAAGTGCTGTGTCCCAGTGTTTTATTGTGAGCATTTCTCACACCCTCAATAAAACGTCAGTGACTTATTTCCAGACCATATACACATCTGTATTCTGGTATTTGCTTCCTTTCCTAATTATTATAGCCTAGAAATTTTCAGTCCATAACCACTTCTTGAGGATTTGATGTATGTAGTTATTAATGAAATATTTCTCTAACATAATAAAGCACTTCCATTTTGAGTACATTTATAAGATGGGTAGTTGGACTTCAAATTAATCTCTTTATCCATTTGCTTTTTAAAAAATAACTATTCTAAATGTAAAAGTTAAAGAACCAAGTCTCAGTTTGCAATTCATATGTAATAGGAATTCTGTGTATGCTTTAATACCTAAGGTCTAGATTTTGTCAGGAAGTAACAACCATCAATCACGTAGTGCTTTGCAGTTAACAAAAGTGTTTACACACATATTTTAATTTAAATAATTATGAAACTTTGTCCAGTGGATATTACTATATGGGTGAGAGTAGTTTGGCTGAGATGTGGGTATAACTGTCTTTATTTAACAGATGAGTAACCAGAGGCTGAGCAGAATTAAGTGATAACTTAAGACGGAACATAAATGTGGAAAAACAGCCAGGCTTCAAGCAATCACTGTATAATTTTCTATAAATTACAAAGGACTTTCATACAAATACATAGTGAGCATGTGTCAGAGATTTAATTCTTTAACAAGAGGATCAGCAGAAAGACAACGTTGATTCAAAGAAGACAAGAAACTGATACACAGTTGGGAGGGGAGGGAAGTGTTGTGTTAGACCAGAGACAAACACAAAACTGAGTAACGCCCTGCAAGTTGAGAAAACCGAAATTCTTGGAGTTGCCTTGTCTACCAAACAGAAACCTTTTACAATTTATCAATCTTCTCTAAGTTATTGAACAGCTAACTTTAGAGGAACTGGGTCCTAATCAATAAGTACTAACTCAGTTACCTCCCCTAGAGCAGGAGTAACCAAATAGTAAATACAAGGTGGGGCAAAAGTAGGTTTACAATTGTGAGTACTTGAAACAGAGTTTATGCTTCTATTATTTAATCAGTTTCCATAGGAACTGTACACCTGTTTTTGTCCCACCCTGTACCTCAGGCCATTTGCTCTCCAACAGGACTACTCAACTCTGCTGCTGAGCAGGGAAGTGGCCACAGGCAGTAAGCAACGAGCATGGCTGTGTTCCCATAAAACTTTATTTACACAAAACAGGTGGTGGGCTTGATCCTACTCACAAGATACAGTTTGCAAATGCCCCAGACCTAGAACATCAAGTGATCCTTAGGTGGCCAAATAAGGCAATCCTCTAATCCCTTGCTTTCCTCCCAGCTTTCATAAGAGAGCTTATTCTGCTGTCTCTCTGAGGCCCCTTCAATCTTTAGACTTCAGTTAAAAAACAAAATAAGACTCTTTTGAAGAGAGAATATTAAAACATAACTACTAAGAAGAGCATCTCAATATTTCTGCCTTTGGCTTGTTAGTTTGGAAAACTATTGTATGAACTACCCATCCCTTTTCCACCACCTTGACGAACCATTAGGACCAATAGGAAGAAGCCTTATGCTGAGGAGAAACTCCAAGCAGCTATCAGAAATACGTGATGCCAGACTTCCGGCCAAGATGGAGGCTTAGACGGACACGCTAGGTCTCCCTCTACAACTACAGTGGAATACAACTACTTCAAAACAAAGGATAACTAGAAATTCCAGAAAATAAAGCTACACGGAAGCCCAACATATGAAGTTATAAACCAGCGGTGCCATTTGGGCAGGTAAGAGTTAAAGAAGGCAAAGCTGTTTGCTGAGCGGCGGGGCGGGGCAGCGAAAAATCCTGGAGGCAATCAAGCCCCTGGCGTGCGCGACTCCAAGCCCCTGGCGTGCCCGACTCCGGCGCTGGGGAGCAGCCGCAGCATCGCCTTGAACAGTGAGGCCCAGGGGGGCGGGAGGACGGATCCCAGTCTCCTAGCTGAATAACTGTGTGAATCCATCTTGGACCCCCGCCCCCACAGAAAGCACCACAGGGCTGCGAAATAGGTCGCGGACAGGCAGGCGACTCCGATCAAGCCCCTGGCGTGCCCGACTCCGGCGCTGGGGAGCAGCCGCAGCATCGCCTTGAACAGTGAGGCCCAGGGGGGCGGGAGGACGGATCCCGGTCTCCTAGCTGAATAACTGTGTGAATCCATCTTGGACCCCCGCCCCCACAGAAAGCACCACAGGGCTGCGAAATAGGTCGCGGACGGGCAGGCGCCGGCGGTCGCTGATTTGTGACGCGTACGCAGGCACTGCCCCCTACCCCCGACAGCCGGCCCAGGAAAACAAAACACATCTGTCAAAATGTGGCAGACAAATATAGAGATCCCGGTGACACAACTCACCAGACAGCAGATAGAGAACCTGACAGATGAACAGATAAGAAACCTGTCAGAGGCTCAGTTCTGGGCCATTGTTATCAGGTGGCTTACAGAATTCACAAAAGAGCAGGAAAAAGATATGAAAGAAGCGAAAAACTTTCATAACGAAAGGAACAAAACCACATACGAGACAGATGGTGAGGAATCCAGAGTCCATTTCAACAAACTGGAATATGGAGAAGGAACAAGCAGTCAACCAATGCAGCGAGAGGAAATGGCAAGCAACAATGAGAGGATCAGAAACCTCTGGGACAGCTATAAAAGGCCCAACATAAGAATCATTGGTTTGCCAGAGAATGAGGAAGATGAACTAGAACTTGAAAAATTGAGTGAAAATATAATAAAGGAGAACTTCCCAGACTTGGGGAAGGGAATAGACTTGCAGGTCCAGGAAGCAAGGAGAGTTCCCAAGAGACTGGACCCAGGGAGAACCACTCCAAGACACATTATAATCAAAATGTCAAAAATTAAAGATAAAGAGAGAATCTTAAAAGCAGCAAGAGAGAAGAAAAGAATTATGTACAAAGGGGTCCCAATTAGACTATCAGCTGACTTCTCAAGGGAAACCCTACAGACAAGAAGGGACTGGCAAGAAATATTCAAAGTAATGAAAATCCAAAACCTACAACCACGAATACTCTATCCAGCGAAATTGTCATTCAGAATAGAAGGACAGAGAAAGTGTTTCCAGGACAAAATAAAACTGAAAGAGTTCATTAGATCCAAACCACTGTTATATGAGAAGTTAAAGGGACTGGTTTAAAAAACAGAAGCTAGGGAGATGAAACAAAGGCAAACGAAACAGGCAACGAGAGTGGAAAAGGAACTGTGGGTAAGGGAAACATAGTGGGGGGAGGCCAACAGGGAGGGGGAGTGGGGAGAGGGAGGGAGAGGATATAGGAATTGGGGATCATGGTAGGAGGGAATGGAATAGACGGAGAGAGGTTGGGAGGAACTGTAAGCACAACTAATGGACATAATCTAAAAGGGGGGGGACAACTGGAGGGAGGGGGCCACCGGGTAGAGGGGAGCAGAGGGAAGGGAAAGTGGCACAAATGTAATATTTTAATCAATAAAACACATTAAATCTGTAAAAAAAAAAAAAAAAAAAAGAAAAAGAAATACGTGATGCCACATGCTTCTAAGATGGAGCACTGGCATGGTCATGACAGTGTCCCATGATTTAAGAGAAGGTAGTCCATGTACCACCCACAGGACCTCAGCATTCAGATTTCAAGAATCAACAACCTACAAGATCTAAGACCAGCAAAGGGATCTGCATTCAGCTCATTCAAAAGCTGTTTCATCCTAGATGTTAAAAAAAAATTATAAGAAGTTGAACACTGTCCTTTTTAGTATAGTGGAAATTACCTGATCTCTCAAGAAAACGTTACTATGTATCCTAACTCTTGTCAAGTTGGGGTCAGGGTGCAGGCTCAGTATATAGGCCTATACTGAGCTCAGGTAGTCTCATCCACAAACAGGTGACTGCCACAGAGCAAAATGCAAGAAGCGTATTCCTTTTAAGACCAGGTTTTGATTAATTCATGATATAAGAGTATATTGTATACGTACAGTGGGCTAAATACTATGGTGGACACTGCAGTTACAAAGTTGAACACAACCCAGTCCTCATTCTTAAAAAGCTTAATCTATCAGAGAGAATATGTAACAAGAACCAATGTGCTTTATGCAATGTTATATATAACACAGGTGAACAATTTTTAACATAATACCTGTTGAGTTCTATTTTTCAGCTGTTTTAGACTTAAATAGGCATGCTGATTTCAAAACTGCAGTTAGTTTTTTTTCTACCATGTCAAGTTTTTTCTGTACAGCTTATCTTAACGCGACCACTCTGGGCTGGATCGAGCCTGGATTGAGGTAAGCACTAGTGCTCTCCTATTGGCTGAGAGCAAACCTCCCTCAAGTGGGGAGGGGTGGGGGACAACCTTGGAGACCAGCGACAGGTTCGTACTTTTCTAGGCTGTTCAGTTACCTATGAGACAGTGTGGTGAGAGGTTGTGTGCTGCTCTATATAGTGAATTGTATTCCGTAGTCTGAGTTCTTGTCTGTATACAAGGAGTTAGCAGAATTTATTTTTTTATTTACATATGTCCTTATTTCCTTTCCTTCAGATCATGTCTGCCTCTGCTATTTCTCATTTTAAGTGCCTAAACAACCCTGATTCATTTTGTTATATCTGTGGTAGTTTCACCATTCCAAGTCAAAGGACAAACATCAGCACATTTGTCAGGCAAGCCTATTTTGCACATTTTAAAGTAAAACTTGGTGATCAAGATAAGTCTTGGGCCCCTCACAAGGTGTGCAATCAATGTGTCAAGAGTTTACGGATGTGGATGAAGGGAACATGTGATAAATTGCCATTTGGTATACCTATGGTTTGACGAGAGTCCAGAGATCATTCATGTGACTGTTCCTTTTGTATAGTGAAAACGCCAGGATGTAACAAGAAAAATAAATGTAAAATAGAGTATCCTAGTCTACCATCAGCTATATGCCCAGTGTCTCATCAGTTGAAATCCCAGTGCCAGTTTTGATTGAGCTACCCTCTTTTGAAAAACAGGAGTATGGTGAAGAACTAAGTGACAGAAACAATGAAGATTTTGAAATTGAAGATGACTCAGTTCATAAGGGACTTGATCAGCAGGGGTTGAATGTTTTGGTACGAGATTTGGAACTATCCAAAAAAGGCCTCAGAACTCCTAGCATCAAGACTACACAGAGGGTTCTGGCTGCTGTGGCTTAGTGGATTGAGCATCGGCCTGTGAGCCAAGTGTCGCTGATTCGATTTCCAGTCAGGACACATGACTAGGTTGCACATCGGGTCCCCAGTTGGGGGCGCGAGCGAGAGGCAACCACACAGTGATGTTTCTCTCCCCCTCTTTCTCCTTTCCCCTCTCTCTACAAAAAATAAATAAATAAACAAATTAATTGAAAAAAAAAAAAGACTACACAAGAAAAACTTACTTGATAAAGGAGGGAAGGCATCTTACTTTCGATAGAGAAAGTACATTTCAGCAGTACTTTCGAAGTGACGCTGGCTTTGTGTATTGCCATTACATACATGGTTTAATGGAGGAATTGGGAATTCCAATCTATAACGCAACTGAATGGCAACTGTTCATCGATTGCTCAAAGCAGAACTTGAAGTGTGTCCTCCTCCACAATGGCAATTTATTTGGTGTGGTCCCAAATGCCCATTCAGTTTGTTTTTGTGAAGAATATGAAGACATAGAGTCAATGATCTGTTGGAATATCACAAGCACAATTGGATCATCTGTGTTGATCTTAAAATGGTCTGCTTCCTTCTTGAACAGTGACATGGATACACCAAGTATCCCTGTTTTCTGTGTATGTGGGACAGCAGAGCTCGTGAGAAGCACTGGGTGGAGTCAAACTGGCCTCCAAGATCTGACCTCAAACCTGGTGATCCAAACATTCTACATGAGCCACTTGTTGACAGAAAGAACATTCTATACCCACTTCTGCACATAAAACTGGGTCTCATGAAGCAATTTGTTAAAACTTTGCCCACTAAAGGAGACTGTTTCAAGTACCTCATTTTGGCATTTCCTAGCCTGTCATTTGAAAAGATAAAGTATCTTATTACATATGTTTGGTAGCAGAACTTTACTACTTGTACACAATTTGACTAACAGTAACAATATATAGCCTTTATATGAATAACTCTAAATAAACAGTCTATTCAGGTAAGATTTTTTATTTTCCTTTGTATGTACATTTTGTAAGATTTGGGGGACAAAGGGAGGGTATCCTGTAACTTAAAAAGTTGACATGATAGAGAAAAACTGGGGTCATTTTTGGATTCAGATGCCAAAAGTTAGTCAGAAACAAGTGTCAGATCTAACTCAATGAAAACTGTGTTCCCCGGTGTAATACATGTAGTAAATGCTATAAAGGGCTGTCTGAGGCAGAGTACTGGGACAGATGAGGGAGCGATAATGAGTACTGGGATAAGTCAGGCTGAGTTAATAGTTTCAGAAACACCTAGCAGACAAAGGGAGCCAGAAGGACACAATGGCTCTGTTTAATTTTATAACACTATTACCAAATCAAGTGTAAAAATTAGATGACATATATCTTGATAAGAAGATGAACAAATGGGAGTCAAAGAGAGAAGACATTGATTAGATGGTCTATTACTAACAGTTTTTGCAGAGATAATGTCTCTAACTGTGAAGCACTTTCCTGTCAACTTCTCTCCTCAGTTATTTCTGGTAGGTTTCAATTATCTAACTCCTTGTTTCTGTCCTGCTACAGCCACACTTATTCATCTGTTAGTTAGCATACCTTCCTCCTTCCAGCTGGTCTTCTAATTTTTCAGTTTCAAAAAACTTATAAACAGAAAAAAGCCTGATAAAAATAACTTGATATCATGTGATATGTTGACACATTAAAAGAATCCTTTTGTTGCTTAACCAAGATCTTATTTGCATTCTTAAATATTTCTCCAATAGGAAACAAAGTTCATATATAATGTTTGAATGTCTTTGAATGCTTTACACTTAGAATGAGGTTTCATATACCTTTTTAAATGTACATATAACATATTATTCCTGTTTTTTTTATTTTAGAGAGTGCTAAGTTAGCCTGTAAATGAGAAAGCCATCTAACAAATTCTGATCCAAAATGTGGTTTACGTTATATTCTGGTTTTTCTTCAGGTTGCATAAATCTTTTGTCTTTTACAAAATGTGGTTTGCCACAATATTTCAGGTAGTTTAAGGGAAAGAAAAGCAAATAGAAGAGTTGTAAAAAGGAAGAAAAGAAATATGGGAAAATATAATAAATCTAACTTTCCCTTATAAAACAACTTTCAAGTGAAATGTAATAGTTCTAATGAATGCTGAATGACTATTATGGAAACCACATGAATTACCACCCACGTGATCCTTAAAATAGTTATGAAGAAAATAGAAACACTGTTCTTTAAGACAAAAATTAGATAATATTTTCACAGTGAAAGTTAGGCAAATGTTTTGAAAATTCTTAGAATGGTTCACTTAAAAAGTAATCCAGCAGTTCTGAATTACTTATGTAATTACAGATTGGTTTTATCTGTGAAAACCGCATACAAAATTAAGTATAAGCACATAACCAACAATTATATAGAATATTATACCAAAGGAATATGCCTTTTTTGATGGCAAAATGACACAGAAATATAAACTAAAATTACACAGCATTGAAAGGGAGCCCACCACTATTCCCTCTAATTTAAATTGACCGTCAAGAAGAAAACTTGGGGGAGATCTAAAATGGCAGAGGAGTAAGTGGAAGCTACATTAACCTCCTCCCAGGACCAATCTGAAATTACAACTTAATTGTGGAGAAATCATCTGGAATAACCAACTGAACACTAGCTGGAGAGCAGTCTTATAACCACAGAGAGACAGAGAAGGCCACTTCATCACAATGTGACTGGTAGGAAGTGTGGAGACACAAAAGGACTGACTGGGCTCCCATGGGTGGCAGCTGAAGGAACTGAGAAACAGCTCAGCAGCTGTTCCCCCTGAGAAGAACAGGGTCTAAACCCCCAGCTGGGCTTCCCAGCTTACAGCAACAGAGCAAAAAGTAAAATAGCATCCAGCTGTGAAAAGCAGAAAGCCGCAGGGTTTTTTGGCTGGCCTGAAAGAAACAGCTGGAGACAAAGGGCTCTTAAACAGATCGCGCATGAAAATATTTTGGCACCCACTTACCCTGGGATCAAGCAGAGGGAGGGCAGATAGGACTAGAGATGCTTGGGGAGAATTTAGGGGTGGCTTTGAGCAGAGAACTGAGGGAGCAACCGAATAAGTCCCAGTGCTGACTCATTCCCCATACTGCAGGCAGACCATTCCCCTCCAAGTGGCATCAGCCTGAGGGGAAGCAAAAGGCCTGCCTACAGGAATTAGTCTGCCCCACCCTCGGAGTTTAAGCCTGATGGCTGATCACAGATTGAATAGATTAACAACTAAAGGAGACAAGACAACAGCAGTAGATCTCTGGTAGTCTCCAACAGGCTGCCTAGGCCAGACTGGTACATGATCTGACGCCACCAGGGGCAGATCCAGGAAGTGCAGATCATTCTAAGAAGCAGCAACAAACAAGAAGAGTCACAAAAATGAGAAGACAGAGAAACAACCCCCATCAAAAGGAAAGGAGAAATCCCCAGAAAGAATGCTAAATGAAATAGAGGAAAGCAAACTATCAGACATGAGATTCAAAACATAGATGATAGGGAAGTTCGATGAGCTCAGTGAGCTCAAAGAAAACTACAAAGAACTCCAGGGAAACTACAAGGAGCTTACTGAGGATTATACAAGCATGAAAAAGGACACAGAAGCTATGATAAGAGCCAGGAGGAAATGAAGAATACAATTTCTGAACTGAAGAACACAGTAGAAGGGATTAAAACCAGTCTAGAGGAAGCAGAATATCGGATCAGCAAGCTGGAGGACAACATAGAAAAAGTTCCCAGACAGGGCAACAAAATGAAAAAACACTGAAAAGAATGAAGAGGTTTTAAGAAAGCTGCAGGACAACATAAAACGTAATATCCATATCATAGGACTACCAGAAGGAGAAGAGGAGCAATGGATAGAAAACCTGTTTGAAGAAGTAATGACAGAAAACTTCCTTAACTTGATGAGAGAAAAAGTCACACAAGTTCAGGAAGTACAGAGGGTCCCAATGAAGATGAACCCAAATAGGACCACTCCAAGACATATCATAATTAAAATGGCAACATTGAAAGACAGAGAGAGAATCCTAAAGGCAGCAAGAGAGAAACAGTTAATAACATACAAGGGAACTCCGATAAGGCTATCATCATATTTCTCAGCAGAAACACTACAAGCCAGAAGGGAATGGCAAAAAAATATTCCAAGCAATGAAAAATAAAGGCCTACGACCAAGACTGTCTACCCAGCAAGGCTCTCATTCAAAATGGAAGATGAAATAAGGATTTTCCCAGACAAAAGAAGGCTAAAAAGATACATCTCCACCAAATCAGCATTGCAAGAGATGCTAAAGGGTCTGCTTTAAAAAGACGAAGAAACAGGGGACTTCTGGCCAAGATGGTGGCATAGACCGACACACTCTGTCTCCCTCCACAACTAAGAAGGACTACAACTACGTCAAAACCAAAAATAATAAGTTCCAGAAAATAAAGCTACATGAAAGTCCAATGTATGAAGTCATAAACAAGTGGTGCTCGTCTGGACAAGTAGGAAGGGCGAAATTGCAGCTGAGAAAGATAGAACTTTGCTGGAGGCAGCAGCTGCAGCAGCGAACAGTGGTACCGTGTAAGCAGACACCCATATTTGGGGGGAGGAGAGAAGCACCTGGGAGCCAGCCCTGGCTGCAGACCAGACCCGTCAGTTCGCGATTCCAACACTGGGGAAGGCAGACTCCACGGTCTCGAACTGTGAGTCCCAGAGGGCGTGCAGACGGAGGAAGAGGCTCCCGGTTCCTGAGCGAAGAGTAACAGCAGGAATCCATCTTGGACCCCCGCCCCCACGCAAAGTGCCACAGGGTGGTGAGAAAGGTTGCCAGGTTGTGACAAGTACACGGGGCTCCGCCCAATATAGCATAGGTGTGACAGCGCCCCACCCAAGAAGGAAAGATAAACAAAACGGTCAGAATGGCAGAATTAATGATTGAAATACCAATGACACAAATGAAAAATCAAAAAAAGGTCTTAACCGATGAACAAAGAGCAAGTCTTTCTGAGGCTCAGTTCAGAGCTATAGTCATTAGGCAGCTTACAGACCTAACAGCAGGGCTGAATCAAGGCAGGGAAGGAATGAAGGCTAGTCCTGCTGAAATGAACAAAAATACATACAAGACATGTGGTGAGGAAGGGAAAGCCATGGATCAAATCAACAAATCGGAACATAGGGAGGGAACAGTCAACCAGTGCAGAAAGAGGAAACAAAAAGTGAGGAATATGAGGAGAGGCTCAGAAACCTCTGAGACAGCTATAAGAGAACGAACATTCGAATTATAGGATTGCCAGAGGGTGAAGAAGAAGAACTAGAAATTGAAAAATTATGTGAAAAAATAATGAAGCATAACTTCCCTAACTTGGGGAAGGAAATGGAACTTACAGCTCCAGGAAGCACAGAGTTCCGGATAGGCTGGACCCAGGGAAGACCACACCAGGACACATTATCATCAAAATGTCAAAAATTAAAGAATCTTAAAAGCAGGAAGAGAGACAATTATGTACAAAGGGAGTCCCAATTAGACTATCAGCAGATTTCTCAAAGGAGACTTTACAGGCAAGAAGGGACTGGCAAGAAATATTCAAAGTAATGAAAAGCAAAAACCTACATCCACGATTACTCTATCCAGCAAAGCTGTCATTCAGAATAGAAGGGCAGAGAAAGTGTTTCCAGGACAAAGTAAAACTGAAGGAGTTAGATCCAAACCACTGTTATATGAGATGTTAAAGGGACTTGTTTAGAAGAAGGAGGATCAAAACTATGAACATTAAAATGAAAAGTGTATCACAACAACCAACAGCAGAAGCTAGGGAATCGAAACAAAGGCAAACTAAGTAGGCAATGAGAGGGGGAAAAGAATTATAGGTACAGGGAACATATTGGGGGGAGGTCAGCAGGGAGGTGGAAGGGGGGAAAGGGAGGAAAATGATGCAGGAATTAAGAAGCATAGTAGGAGGGAGTGGAGTAGATAGGAAGATGTTGAGAAGAACTATATGCACAACCACTGGGCATGGACTAAGAGGGGGAACAACAGAAGGAAGGGAGGGTCTGAGGGTGGAGGGGGGCAGGGGGAAAAGAATTTGGGACAACTGTAACAGCGTAATTAATAAAAGAAAAAAAAAGATGAAGAAACAGACACAGAGAGGAACACAAGTACAAAGGGGAAAAATGACAATGAATAAGTACCTATCAATAATGACAGAAGAATTTATGCACCCCTATGTTCATAGCAGAACTATTTACAATAGCCAAGTGCTGGAAACAACCTAAGTGCCCATCTGTAGATGAGTGGATCAAAAAACTGTGATACATTTACACAATGGAGTACTATGTAGCAGAAAGAAAGAACTCCTACCATTTGCGACAACATGGATGAAGCTAGCGAGAATTATGCTTAGCGAAATAAGCCAGGCAAGGAAAGACAGATACCATGTGATATCACCTAATACAAGAAACTAATGAACAACACAAACAAGAAAAACTGAACCAGAGGCATGTAAACAAGGAGAGACTAACAGTGACAAGGAAGGAGGGGAGAGGGAGAGAAGGGGGGTAAAAAGAGTAAGGATCTAATCAAAGAACATGTATAAATGACCCACGGACATGGACAATAGGATAGGGATTGACTGTGGGAGACGGGGTGGGGGGGGACAGGGTGCAGGGAAAGCAATGGGGAAAAAGGATGAGACAACTGTAACAGAAAAAAAACAAAAAATAATTTAGTGGGGAAAAAAAAGCAAAATAAATAAATGAGCCAGCGAATCCTCCCACTCAAACAAACAAAACTTCACATGTAGAAGAGTGAACAAAAGACAATGTAAAATATGGAAATGCAATTTTAGTGAATACAGTATTACGACAAGGATTTCCCTTCACACAGTATATTTTTCTCCCTTCCTGACCCCTCCAGAATTTAGCATTCTGAAGAAATGAGTAATAATATAAGGTGCTTTGCATAAAACTAATAAGACCAGTTGTTAATAGAGGTTCTGTTAACCAAGACTTTGACTGGAATGCCATGCCTAAAGGAAGCACGCCTGGGCTCTGGTTGTTACCAAAAAGCCCTGAGGAACTGGGATTGACTTTCGAAGGTAATAAAAGCCCATGAGAAAAAAAGGCCTGGTACATTGGTTGGTTGTGCGGTTCATGGCAATCTTTCCAGAGAAGTAACGAAGGTTGCTTTCCTAAAAGATGGCTAGAAGAAACCTTAAGGCACAATGGAAAACCAGAAGGACTTGGAAAAGACAGGTGTGTACAGGAAAGGCTGAATGGCACGTATGTGGCTCAGCTTCTGTGTCCTGAAGGGCAGACTGAAGGTCACCCTAAAGGTTCCTTGTGTAAGTTCCAGCAAAGCAAACTTAATGATCATATGTGATCATTTGCTGCTCTTGTTGTGTTTATGCAAACGAACCGGATAAATTAAAAATGGACTTAATGCAGTCCCTTTAATGACGAGGGTAATCTTAAGGAGAAAAATAGCGATTCAAGGAAAATCACAATGCTCAGTGGTAGACTATAAACTAGTGCAGCTACCTTTAAAGTTTATTTTCATTTAAAGTTTGTTTTCATTTGAAAACAAAAGTTAAACTAGGTCTGTGACATCATCAAAGATGCTTAATTTACAGGCAAGAAGAATGTCAAATGCCTTGCAACTGGATGTCTTCCCAATAAGACAGTCTTGCAGATTTAGAGACTGGTTTGTGGGTTATGTTGCTTAAATTAACATGTTTTTTCATAGGGCATAAGCCTATAATCTCATTACCCGAGTGACTGTCTGTACGTATAGGCCTCACTTAATCCTGTCTGCATTGCTGCCACCTGAGACTCAACGGTTTGGCTGAACTAAGTGGTTGTGTTGGTGAAGTATGGAGTGGTTTGTGGCCTTCACTTTAAAACTGGTTTCTCTTTTCTATCCTAATGGCTTGGACAAAAAGGGTCCAGAGGTCTGAGGGGGGAAAACCTAAAATATTCCCCTTAGCCCAAACTAAGTATAGTGGGCAAAAGGGCTTTGGACAGGAGTGATGTGCCTTGCACATCCTCCTCCAAAGAAGTCTATTACATTGAAAAACTAATCCGTGCCTTTTGTCATCTAGTGGTTATGGATTGAATGATGTCTTTTAATCCTGTTGCCAAATCTGTTGCCCCCAGAATACAACAAGGATGCTAGCTTGTTAAACCAAGCACACCGTTGCCCGGGGACAGCCAACTGACCTGGAGTCTGCAAGATCCTTCCCTTTGTGGGAAGGTCACCCTCCCCTCCACACCCCCACACTTATTAGGGATTTCTGTACCCAAGGGTAAGTAGGAAGACAACCATGTCCAGCTTGAAGAAGCTAGAGGCTAACTCAAAGGTCTTACAGTTCATTTTTTTTCTTTTATTTATTTGTTCTGCCCTTCCCCAGGATTAGTCCAAGCTAGTTGATGTTTTATTGTACTTCCAAGAGCACACTGCATACCCCTTTACTATCATTTACCAGTTTACTCACGGTAAAGATAAAGTTCAAATGTTTGCCATTCATAATTGATCATCATGGTGATCAAGCCATTCCCTCTCATCTCCAGGACTACATGCGACTGAGCTCGCTGCACACCCGGCAGTTCCATTCGGGCTGTGCAGTGTGGAAGCTTGCTCATTTTCTTGTGCAACTCAGGACAGAGAAAACCTAATCCATAAATTCTCTATTCTGTTACAGGCAGAGATTTATAGATCAGCATTATTTTTTAAATATTGCAAAGACAGACCATTCTACTTAGGATAGAAAAGACTAAAGACACCCAATGTTTTGTTTATTCCTCCAATTTTTTTTTGTTATATTGCCTTTGCTCAGACTTACACTTCTCGTTGAATCAAAATTCTGAAATATTTATGTATAAGGTTACAGCTGTCTTTGAAATTAATCAGTTCACAAAGCAATAGTTTTTCCCATACACATTCACACTTAATTACTACCATAAGTACAATATTCATAATTTCTCCAGTTTTAATGTGAACATCTAATTTGAGTTAGCAAGATGCAGGTTCTAGTACGGATTTTCTGATTCACTGTGAGGGCCTAGACAAGCCATTTTAGATCTCTGCCTTCACCCACATCTAACAGGGATAATACCTTTTCAAACTTACTTTACAGGCAAATAGACAGGATTTATGTGAAAATATTTTGCTAAAGTTGCTAAACAAACATAAAGCAAAATAGGTAAAATTTTATCATACTATTTTCTAGCATTTGATTTTATAATTTAACAAAAATAAAGATTGCATACTTTCCAACTACAAAATTTAGTAGTTATACAAGGTGAATTAAAGTAGTAAAGCTGGTCATAATAGTAAACTCATTCATCCATGCTCTCATTTAATTACATTAAAAAGTAATAATTATAAAAATAGGTAAAACTGTGTAAAATATTCCTATTTATTCTGTTCTAGGAGTTCTTGCCCACATCCATGGACTGTCGGGCATCAGCCATGGCATCAGGTACTTGAACAGTCATTTTGTCCATAGACTTTGTCAAACAGACTTGGCAGCCCAACCGGGATCTGTATAGAAAAGGGGGAGGCATGGTTTAGTATTAAGCACATACCATTCATAAAACAATGCAGTTGTATAGAACATCTTCTTACCCAAAGAAATTAGAAATTTATTCACCTTTTAAATTTCTATTAAGTTGAAAAAGATACATTCAACTCTCAACTGGAGGATAACAAAATGGAAACAGGAAAAACAAAAAGCCTTGAGGGCCGAAGCTTCATTTTAGTCTTTAGTCTCCATCATTTACTAATCGTTTCACCAAAACTACTGGTTTTTGGTGAAAGGACTGACAGGAAATGAAACGAGGAACACAACAGTGGAGAAGAAAACAGGTTTTAGCAATGTCAAGAAAAGGATTAATCAATTCCCAGATAATTAAAACCATACAGACTACAGTCTTTAAAACAAGAAATTTGGAATAAACATGGACATAAGTCATCAATTATAAGATACATATGTTCCCCACACTTTTTTAACATCTCTAAAATCAACATAAATCTTAAAATCAATGATATCTTACAATCACTGTAAAGTGGTAGTCATACCAGAATCACAAACTTGGTTACAATATTCATATCGGTGTCCTTTCAAATGAGTTATGAGAAGTATGTTACTACTAAATGTGTTGAATTTAATTACCAGTCAGAATTAGTGCAAAAGATTACAAAAGAAAAAATTAAAAATACAGAAACACAGCAGAGTATAAATTTTATATTTGCAGATGTATAATTTGATATTCATAAAGCAAGTATTTGTAACTGAAAGAACAAATATAATTCCATTTTCTTTTTTTCAAAATTACTATCAATTTTATTTATGCTTTCCTTTTTTAACAGAGATATACAGATCTATGCCTAGGTAATTCAAAATAGCTCTTTTTCTCTGCACAAAATATGTTAAGTGCCAAGACAACTTTGTGCCCTATTTTTACTAGCAGTATTTTTCTTAGGGGCACACAAAAATAAATGTCAGTCTTACAATCAAATTGTCTTCCATTTGATGGAATGTTATATGCAGGTCTTGGTTTCATTAACATATGTAAGCATTTACTAAGCATCTAAAGGCACAGCACTAAACATCAGTTGAGGTAAAAAGAACAGCAACTCCCTTCAATCCTCTGAATATCTTACATGCTTGGTGCCCAGGGAGGCAAAAAAGAGGAAGCAGGGGGTTAGAGCCTTCTAGCCAAACAGACCAGTGGTTCAGAATCCAGCCTGAACACAGTGTGCACACTTTCTCAATGCCCGTCCCCAAACTCTAGTTTCCTAATCTCATCCTAAAATGGATAATAAACAGGTTCCTCACTGGATTATTGTGAGGATTAGTTGCTAATATCAGTATTATGGAAAGAGATGAGACACATTCACAGATAATTAATATAGGAACTTGTGAGAAATGCCAGAGTGTGAAAGCCAAAAGGTCTGAGGAGAAAGCACTAACTTCTGTCCAGAAAAGCTGGTGTTTAAAATAGGCTCTAAAGAATGGGTAGAATATTTAATAAAAGATAAAGGAGAAAGCATTTGAGGCAAAGGTAACAGAATTCCAGGTATGTTTGAGGCAGGGTGGGTTTTTAGCTTGGCTGCTGTGCAGAACAGACAAGGGCAAGACAGTGACAGGCTAGAAAATGGCCAGGCCACGGACAGCTTTGAACACCAGCAAAAGAGTTCAGGTTTTAATTGGTGAGCAATGAAGAGCCATTGGGAAGTTTTTGTGTAAGAGAGTAAGTATAACCATGGGAAATACTGACTGTTAATAGAAAAAGAAATCCCCTTCTACACTAGTTCCTATTTGTTTATTAGAAACAGCTTTTACAAAACTCAAGTACACATTAAGCTCCATTTGCAAGAGAGAAAATGAGGCAAACCAATTTAGACCAATTAATTAGCACTGTGGTGAGCCCTAGAGAGACAGCTGGTTATTTGATAGCATTAGCCTTTAAGGAACTTTTAATTTAGTAAAAGAAATAATACAGAAACAGTTGTCCATGAAACAGAATGTAATACAGTAAAAAGTGTGTTATGGGAGTACAGGCAGGGGAAGCACTGAGAGGCTCCACCCGGGAAGATAAAGCAGAGGCACTCGGGGCTATTTCTCTCCTGCTTCTCTCCCTCCTTAAAGGTTTCTGGCTTTAAGGTCTGCCCAGTGTGGAAGTGTCTTACACCTCCGGAGAACGAGACAGACAGCAAGTCCTCTTCCTTGATATCACTATTAGTCCCACAAAACTTTGACGCCTATGCAAACCTTGAAGATATTTTTCTCCACTCACCCTTGTCATATGTACATGTCAGTGGAAATATACTGCGTGTTGTGTTTACTTCTAAGGTTGGGGAAGCACATTGAAAAAGTAATAAATGAAGGGCTTTAAGGCCCAAATTAACAGATTCAAATCAGGACCATCATTCTGTAGTTGGGCAGCCTTAAGCAAATTTCTGATAACTAAACCTTCTTTTCCAGCCTAGAAAGTGGTGATAATGCTGCCTAACTGATGGCTAGAAATAATCTTTAATTGCCTGTGCATTATAGTAAGTATCTAACATGTAAATTGATATGATTATCGTTATGCTAACAACTACTATTTAATGAACTTTCTCCACAGCACTTCTCACAACGACCCTATGAAGTAGCTACTCTTATCCTCATCTTACAAATACAGAAACTGAGGCCTCTGTGTAGATCATCCATGGAAACTGGTGGCAGCAAGTACTGACCATCATCAAATACAGATTCACAGATAATTCCTAAATCTCTCTTTCTATCAACCATTAATTCCACCAATAGCTGGTGATGCCCTATTGTAAATACCATAAACACTAGTCCTTACTCTTAATTTTCATGTTCTAAAACTTCTGAATTTTATTATCAAAGTTCTTGGCTAGTTCATGTTTACATTAGGTCTTTTGTATCTTCTGACATTTGTGTATCTCTTCTAACTGTAGCTCTCCTCTAATTTTCTTTTTCTTTTCACTCTGAATATCATCAGTTCCATGCACCTACAAAGTTTATGTAAATAAAAGGGCAAGCAGTTGGCCATGATGTACTCTTACCATTAGAGAAACAATTCTTAGAACCAAATTAAAACAGTCTCTGAGCATATTCTGTGTATTAACTATCCTTTCTGAAAAAAAAAGGTGTTAATAGAGACTGTGGCACCTGAAGATGTGAGGGGGACAGACAGATGGTCGTCATCATCTGCTCTGCTTGGAACCCCAAGGAGATACTATTTTTCCAGTTCCTCTTCCCCAGGTATCAGTCTCACCTTCACCAAGAGGGAAATAAACTATAAAGGAGTAAAATTATTCTTCACCTCTAAATAAATACAAATGACCTAAGCATTTTTGTGAGAATAAGAAATTTTATGTCTTTTAGATAAGATAATTTGTTAAAGGTCTAACAAAATTGTAGTTACATAATACACATGAAATAAAACTATTACTACTATTACTTTTAATTTAAAAAATCTTTTTCATTAGGGTCACCATATTATAGTTAAACACCAAAGCCAACCTTATATAAGCCCTCATTATCTTGCCCCTTAAAAGAGTAAATCAACTAGCTACTTTCCCTAACTCCAACCAAAAAATTATATAATTTTTAAGAATAAGGCATCGCTTGATATCACTCACTTGCTACTTTAGATCTTAACACTTTTAAGAGTAATTTTACCTATTAATTAACAAGAATAACCTCTGACTGATGTAATTTAATGTACACACAGAAACAGAACTATCCATGTTAACATAATTATTATTATATATTAGTTCCTTTAAAAATTCCATTCTCCCAAGTAGGAAAAACTTTCCATTATAATTTTGTTCAATTATCAAATCTTTCCTTCTATAATACCATAAAAAGTATTAAATGTAATACCACCTCATTAAATTGTGATAAATATTAATTTCTGGAATAAAAATAAAGAAATCTATTGTTTTACTTTCATAAAAAGGAAAGTTTCATAAGGGCTAAACTGTAGAATACAAAGAGAAATGTCACATATTTTACATTCAAAGTTTGTAACTGTTACCTGTCTGTGCAGAAAAAGCACTAAAAGACATGAACTAATAAAACCTTTATCTTCCCAGACTGTTAGTACAACTGAAGTGGTCCTAAAATCTTACCTATCTGTTAGCCCGTACGCCAAATCAAGCATGTCATTCTCCTCATCAGTGATTGCGTCTAATTTCTCATATATGTGTTTTTCAAAGATGAGGTGACAGGTAGAACAGGCCAAGGTTCCCTCACACGCACCTACAAAAGCAACAGACATTGAACATACTCCACTCTATATTAAACACAATTTAAACTTGGTTTGAATTAACTAAAGGTAATTATTTCTAAATTTTAGAATCAGCATTGGCATTCATAAATAAGACTTTTTTTTTCTGAATAATATTGAGAATTAGGGACAACCTCCTACCCCCATACACACTCAGTTTGAAATCACATTCACATATTATTTCAAAAAGATTCTGGAGAGCACAACACAATGTATGAAGTCTTGTGGTATATAAGACGAATTAGAGAGCTAACAAACCTATATTTAAATAAAGTTACATAGTCTTCCCTCTTGTTCTTTCCTTGTAATCAAGACAGAATCAAACAAGTTCACTTTAAGAGTCACACTGGTTTTAATAATGAGGTATTTCTGTCACATAGTTAAGCTATTAACTTAATAGATATTTACTCAGTACCTATCATATGCCAGGTGCTGTGAAAAAGGAAAATGACTGAATCTGTTCTACATATCCTTTTCCCAGGGGTTACCAAACCTTTGCTTGAAAACCTCCTGAGAAAGAAATCCACACCCACGTAAGCCAGCCACTTCTGCATTTGGCTTCTACTGAGCTAAAGTCTGTAACTCAAACTTCCACCAACTGGTCCAATACTATTTCAAGGAATCCAATCCTGCCCCCCCCCCCATTTTATTGAGATATAATTGACTAATAAATAGTAAGATATTTAAAATGTACACTGTGATGATTTGATATACATACACATTGTAAAAGTATTCCTGTCATTTAGTTGACACATCCATTATACATTTTCAGTGACAACATTTAAGTTCTATTCTCTTAGCAAATGTCAATTATACAACACAGTGTTATCAACTGTAGTCGCCATATTATACTTTCGAGCCTCAGACTTTAATTATTTTACAGCTGAAAGTTTGTAGCCTTTACCAACCTCTCTCTGTTTCCCCCACCTATAGCCCCTAGCAAACACCTTTCTACTGTTTCTATGAAAATTATATTAACTATTTAGTGAGTCCTTCTTTTAAACCATAGCTTTTCATGTATTTGAGATTGTTCTTTCTTTTCCAGGCTGCGTACACCCAAGTCATTCACATTTTTCTTCTATAGAAGTCTAACTCCCTTTCCTCAGTCTGGTTGGGCTCTTCTAATCCGTGGCAACCAGGAGGATCTGACAAAACAGAATCGTGCAAAACTGTTCTTGTTAAATTCCACCTTAAAAATTGTTTTTTCTGGTTTGTTTTTTAATACTAATTTTTAAAGTAATTACATAAATTTGAATATTATAGACTCTTAGGAGTTACTTCAGTTTGATTTAGATTCTCTTTTGGTCAATAAACAACACATAAAATATGTAAGAGAACTACTATCAATAACTAGTAACCTTAATTTTCCTCTGAATGAAGAGAACGTTTCAGTATGAACTGTTCCCTCATAATTTAAACACTTACTATTCATCTTTTGTTATCTTAAAAAATCAAGAGAGACTTCCTTAAATGTTCATTTTGATAAAATCTAATTCAAAGAAATAACAGAATTAAGTAGAAAGAGAACACAGAGTGAAGTATACAGGAGCAACCAGCGTGGGCTCTGCAGCCGACTCCCTGGCTTCAATCCCAGCTCCACTTTTATTAAGGGCATCAACCTGGGCTACTTAACCCTTCATGCCTCAGTTTCCTCAATACTTTTTTCTGCACCAACATCACAGGGTAGTTGGGAGAATTACATGACAGTGTACTTAACCTACAAGTATATACTTGCAGCCATGACTGATAGATAGTAATCACTATTCAGGTGTTGGTAATTATTATTTTTTGAAAGTTGTAAGAGATCTTAAGAGTAATTCAACGTTTTTTTCATGAACAGGAAAAGAATTAAACCCAAGATTTTAAATAAATATACTAAGGTCATGCTACTGAATACTAATTATAGATAGGTCATGTCTTCAGCTAAGTTTTCCAATGCTGAAGACAACTAGTTCCTTCCACTCAATAATCTAAGTCGCCTTACTTAAATAGTAAATATAATACAGAAATATATACACATACTAATTGGTTATTTGAATAAGTAGCTTAGTTTTCTATTTTTGTGTAAATTTGAAATATTTCACACAAAAAATAAATGGTTATACTTTACTTAAAAAAGGGCTTTCTCTGCTTAAAATAATACACACGCACGGATACACATATCAAGTTCAAAAACCCCTGTAGTAAGAGGAGAACTCGTGTAGTACAACCTTGAGGTTCAAGCTCCAGATGGACCTACCACACCACCTGCTATGTCCTGAACAAGCCTCCCAGTTTTCTTCTCATCTGTTTAAGAGATTGAGGCAGATGATCGCTAAGGGCCTGTTGGCTCTAATATTTTGACTCCAGACAAAAGTATTACCGTTCTAATGGATGTATTCAGTAAGTATACTTATCTTGATTTCTATTTATCTTATCAATACCCAATGCATACAGATGAGGTATTATAAAATTGTACACCTGAAACCTATAAAATTGTATTAACAAATGTCACCTCAATAAAATCAATTAGAAACTACCTAATGCAGACAAACTCAAAAACTAAAATGGTAAATCCCTCTGGAAATACTGCAGGACAAAAATCAGTAAATCCAGCCTTCTTTTGTCTTCAAAATGTAAGTAAAACAATCCTTACAAAATATTCCCAGCAATTTTCTTCAGATTTGTTATTAAAAAAACAAATCCTGAGACCTTCAAGCCAAGTATAACAGAAGATGCAAGGAAAATAAAACCTGTAGTCCAGAGCTGGAGAGGGTGTGGGGGCGCTGCAGAGGCAGCAGACCACTTGCTTTCTAAGGAGCTTGAACTTGTTCCATAAGCCCATTGTTCTTCACCTTGTTTCCCAGCACATTGGGAGGGTAACACAGGCTCAGTTAACAGAGAGATGACACTGGCCAGCGGCTTATGAACACCTGTCATCCCACTCCCAGACTCAGCCCCAGCCCCTGGAGAGATTGTGGGTGTGAACCTGTGCTCCAGGTTACAGAGAGCTGCGGAAGGATCAGAAGAAAAAGCTTAAGAGATTTCACAAAGAAGTGAGGGAAAACTGAAAAGGAAGGAGCAGAGGCAGAGAGAGCCAAGGTGAAGGACCCCTTTAGAAAGGAAGTCAAGATAAGAATATCCCAAACGGTAGAGAAAACCAGAAAAGTGCAATGTCAGTGAAGCCCAGGGAAGAAGAAGAGTGCATACAATATGGTCTCAAATCATCCCGGAATGGAGAAAAGTTCATATGCCTATAAATCCTAACAGAAAAACTTAGGACATTCCTTTTTGTACCATCTGGTCAGAAGAAGTTAAGAGTTACTTACCATCCATCCAAGTCTTCAATGCTTCTCCTCCCTAGAAAACTCCATTCTTCTAACCTTCTTAAATGTTTTATTTTCATTCTCTAATATAACTTTTATTGCCCTCTCACAAACTTTGGCAACTGTTTCCACATCTTGCTTAAGTTACCAAGTTCAGAGCGGAAGAGAGTATTCTAATAAGAATTTGACAAATGTTGAGTTATACAGATTAACTTTTGGTTCCTACATGCTAAGTTCCTATTACCGGTGCTAGTTCCAGTTTATTCTTGAAATAAATGTATCACATTCATGATCCCTCCTTATAGTCTCTTTCAAACTTTTTCCACCACAAGTTGAGCCCAGGTGTGTTTTTCTTATTCCTCATACTAGAAAGAACTCAAATATAAAAGAAACTTCAAATATGAAATCAATTCAGCCTATATAAGATGGCTAACACTGAACCAGAGAAACATAATGGTCCTATTATGATATAAGTACTACTACAGAAAAAAACTCTGCCTGGTTGGTGTGGCTCAGTGGATTGTGTGCCAGCCTGAGAACCACCAAAGAGTCGCTGGTTTGATTCCCAGTCAGGGCACACGCCTGAGTTGCTAGCCAGGTCCCCAGCTGGGGGCACGCAAGAGGCAACCACACATTGATGCTTCTCTCCCTTCTCCTCTCCCTAAAATAAATAAATAAATAAATAAAATGTTTAAAAAGAAAAAAGAAAAAAACTCTGCAGCAAAGATTTACAAGACTTATCCTTCTCAATTACACACTGAACACTGTCCAGATAGAGCATATGTTAGGACACAAAACAAGTTTTAAAATATTAAGATTGAAATCATACTTATATAATAAGTATATTTTCCAACAATGGTATAAAACTAGTGGTTCATATTTACCGCTACCAGAATAAGGTGCAAAGTGGGAAAAGGAGGTCTATAGTGTGGAGGGTATGTGTAATATGTAGTAAGTGTGTGCATGTGTGTAGTAGGTATGTCCAGGAAGCTAAGGTGTTCTTGACCTTGCATTAGAAGTTGCAATGCATTTTCTCATAAAACGAAACTGTAAACTGTGATTAAGTAGTTACAAATAAATAGGTTCTATAGGGTGGGCTGAAAATTTTGCCACCATATATAACATTATTTTCATGAGAAAGCAAATTGCAAATACCAGGTAGTTGACCTGAAAATGGACTTGGAGAATAAAATCTATTCAAAAAATGGGGACTGTCTGTTTTTTGTTCTTATCACATACAGAGGAAAAAATTCTACAAAACAAGCAGTGGGAGGTAATCTCTAAAAGGGAAAAGGGTACAAAAATAACCACTATACAGCCTTCAATCTAAAACTGATAGCTGATTAGAATATGAGTACAATAATAAAATGACATGTGGAGATGGGGACAGAAAGTGCAAAAGTTATGTGACTTATGCTTATTGTTTACATACAGCCAGAGCAATATTGGTGGCTGTCAGTTTTTAGCATCTTTATAGGTGGTTGGTTGTATAAGAGTAAATTAATGGGGAAATATGTATATGTGTATATGTATGTATATATCTATGTATTTGGCTGGTTTGGCTCAGTGGATTGAGCGTCGGCCTGCGAGCTAAGTGTCGCTGGTTCGATCTTCCAGTCAGGGCACATCAGAGAAGGAAAACTCTGACTCCAAAAAACCTCCGCTGCCTTGCGGCATACCTCTTCAGGGGAAAGGCTAAGGGAGTAAACCCCGACAGAAAATCCAGAGCCGGAGTCCCTAAGGCGGTTTGACGTTGTAGTCAACACCGGCAACTCCTGCGGCGCACCTGAAGCCAAGCTGTATTGACTCCGTCTTTCCCTTGGACCCTTCAGCTGCGAAGAGAGGGGGGGTCTGCTGCATGGGCAACAGCAGACCCTCCATATCACCCTGCCCAGGCTCTGTAGCTTCAGCTTCACTGGAGAGGACACTCCAGCGTCATCGCAAGATGTCGATTCAACACGGGAGGAGACAGATACCGTGTCACTCCCGAGTCGGACTGCACAGCCATTCTCGGCGGTGCAGATAGACTCTTAAGAAGCTACACCATCGTCTCTCGAGACGGACGGCTGCCGACGATATCTATGTATTTGTATATATACATACATATATATGTAAGCATAAAGTGATTGAATTTTATGAGGGATGCATTCTCAAAGACTTTGAAAATTGTTTAAATCTCATAATTTGAGTTATTTTCTCAATGAAACAATATGTAATATAGGGAAATGGGTTCTTATAGTACATAAATCTATAATCCTCATCATATTTTTTGTTTAAGTTTTATTATAAAGTTTAATATGGTTCAGAAAAAAATTGAGTAAAAAACTTCCTCTGAAAAAATATATTGACTCTATGTAGACTAGTTATTGGGGGGGGGGGGCTGGTAAGTTAAATTACCCTATTTTCTATTCTGAAAATGACAAAAAGTCCTATTTCCAGTCTGATTATAGAGATGCATGTGCTGAGAATAAATACCACAAGAAAGGCAAAAGCTGTAAAGCTAGAGCATGCTATAGGTTCTAAGAGAAAGTCTCAGAAATACCCAAAGTGGTGACAAGGAACATTTGGCTGGAATTTGGAGTGCTTTTCAATCATATTTGTCTTCTGCTCCATGTTTAAGGATGTGTGTGAATTCAGTGTAACTGAAATGTCCTTTTTGTCAATAGGTGCTTCTCTGTACAACTCATCCACTTCCTCTTCTGTAAACTGATCTCCCACTGTTGTCAGCAGCTCTCTCAGGTAATCTTCCTGAGTGGTGCCAATTGCTTCTTCATTAAAGCAAACAAAAGCGTATCTGATGACATCTTCTGGATCTGCGCCATGCAACTTTTCACAGAACATGGTGAAATGTATGGGACCTGGCACCCCATTCATCATATCCACCACAGCGTCTAGATACTCATCGGCTGGATTTTCCCCAGGGAGGTGCACATATCATGTAAATCTTCCTTGTCAACGAAACCAACTTCGTTCTGATCAATCATGCTGAAGGCCTCTTTAAACTCCTGAATATGTGACTGGTCAAACATAGCAAACACATTGGATGTGCGCACTGAGGGCGCTTCTTGGTCCTTGCCCTCTTGCTGCACGTGGTGGTTAGATCCCTGTGTAGCTGCGAGAATCGAGAGGTCCAGTGACCCTTCTCGCTTCCTCCTCTGCCACTATCGCCACTCTTCTACAGCCAGAGGCGCTAAAATCCCTCACCTTTTTGTTTTAAATATACTTAGGTAGAACAAACACTTGAAGTAAAACTTTTTACATTACTATACCCACCTTTCAAATAATTAAAAATACTGTGCCTTAGCAAGACAATAATCCGACTCAGGGACACATAGCCATACTGTTATTAGTCCCTGGCAACAGCATTTTATCCATCATCCTAGCTTGTTTATACAGTTTTCATGAATTTACAGGTATACATGCTTTAGTGCTTTTATTTTGTTAGCATTCTGGTTAACGATTCAGAGTTCTTTCTTCTACATTAACAATAATATGTATCCTGACAGGTTTTTGGCTTTCTTTATAGCATTTTGTCACATCTAACTTCTAACTTCCAAAATAACTCGTTTTCAGATGTGTTTTTCAGGATTATCATATAATGAATGCTTAGCTGAAACTGTTATTGGCTTTAAAAATAATATTAAATTATAATCAAATCACAGTTTAAAATATCAGCACTATAGTCAACAAAATTATAGGCATTTAGATGTCTGTAAACAGCGCAGTTCCTATGATATTAACAAAAAATGGCAGTTATTTGTTTACCAACTAAAAGTGGTACCACTTTAGCTGCAGCAACAAATGTGAAATTTATAGTTCACACAGCCTGCCAAGTTGAAACTATGAGATTCTTGACAACAGTTTTGAGTTTTCACAAAAGTTCTGATTTTACTAGAGTAAGAACATTAATATTGTTAATCAGTACGATTTCACATTTGTAATTAAAAATTACATTAAAAACAAGCAAGGCATGGTTACTGGCTAATTTCAAAGTAGTTAATGAATAAAACTTTCTGATTGAATTTTAAAAAGACTAGTGATATTACACTTTTGTACAAATGCTCAGAAATTCTTGCCATTAAGTTAATTTCCAGAGAAAGTTAGATATTTGCACACTATTTCTCCTTTCCTTTCATGTAAGTTGAGTGTTTGCCAATAGGAAAAGACTGTTTTGTATGTGTGTATGCATAAGCAGGCATGCACACGTATCTCATATTAAGATCATTCTGTAAATCTATTATGATGCTGACAAGACAGATGGGTCACCCCAAACTTAACCCCTTACTCAAACATAAACCCATTGGATAGCTGTGTAGGAATATTATATTTAAAAACTGTGAAACACATATAAAATCTAATTTTATAAAATAAAGTTTAATCTAGAATAGCCAGAAATACACTATAACAATAGCAAGTCAATAAAGGTGATAGGAATAAATATAAATGTATATAAACATTCTCAGGATCTCCCAATTTGAATAATTTCCCTCAGAACAGACATATGAAGGATATAAGTAATGCAGAAGAAAAAAATGAAGTCTGAGATAATAAAATAGGTAAATTTGATCAGAGAGATATAACTGCCCCCTAGTGACAGAATATTATAATACACTGAAAACATCATGAAAGTTGGAAATAAGAATGCTTGTAAATTTGTGTTGCTTCCAAAATTTACAATTGTTCCTTTTTTAATTATTTATCCATTCATTTCTTGACTTAATATACAATAAGGGATAAAACAGGAATTATTTCATCCTTCATTGAAGTCTCTTGGGAGAAAGAGGTATAAGTAAACAAAGACATATATAATTAATATACTGTGATAAATGCTATGAAAGAAATGAACAGGAGGCTGTAATGGAGAATAATGGGTTCAGGCTAATAAGAGAAACCCTTGGGATTGGGTGGTTGGGCAAAGCCTCACTAAGGAAGTAACATAAACTGAGACTAGACAGATACAGGATTTTCAAGATGGGGATGGGGGAAGTGGCCCCAGGAAGAAAAGAGTGTAAAGTGTGTACAAAGTCTCCAAGGTAAAAATTCTGGGTGAATTAAGCTCTTGAGAAAAGGCCGGCATGGCCAAAGTAAGAAGAAAAAAAAATGAGCAGAAATGGGGGCGAGCGGCAGATGGGATGGGGCCAGATAACGCATAACCTTTTAGGCTAGGGTAAGGAATATAAATTTTACCTAAGTGCAATGGGAAGTTATTCATGGTTTTTATCAGGGGATACGTCTGATGTGTATTATGACAGATCACTCCAACTGCTAGGCTCAAGAGCAGAAGCAGATCAGCACAGTTCCAGGTATAAAGTGACTGGCCAGCCTCAAGTAGTAACTGTAGGGACAGAGAGAATAGGACACACTTTGAATAGAAGACATACTTTGGAAGCACAACTGACAGGAGCTGCTGATGGACTAGAGGTAGGAGATGGAGGAGAAGGAAGAATAAGACGCTCTCCATTTTCAGGCTTCAACTGCTGAGTGATATTCATTACTGACAGAAGACTCAAGAAAGGATAGATTTCAATTTGTGAGGGGTGGGTGGTGGGGTCAAAAGTTGTTTAAATATGTTGACTTTAAAATACCTGTGCAATTTCCAAGAAGGGGTGTGAAGGAAGAAAGTTGGGTCTATAGTCCAAGACTCAGAGGGGACGTCTGAGCTACCAATGCAAATTTAAGAGTTTATGGGTATCTAGATAAGATTTAATGTCAGAGAGGGATGATTTCATCCAGGGAGAAATTGTAGAGACCCTGTACTTAGTCAGCCTCGTTTGAGTATGGTGCTCATCTGTGCACATGACTTACAACAAACAATACGTAAAGTGTCTCCTGTATTCAGCTTTAGGAATTAATGAAGTAGCTGCCCCCATACTGTCACAATAACCTCTTCTTTATAAGGATAACATTTCAGTTTCTTGACCTCTTTTCATCTTTATTCTAGACAGTGAATTAGGCTTAACTCATCGTTTGTGGACCTACTTTAGCTTATCTCAAGTATATATTTACATGCCAAAATTCTGGACATGTTAGGATCCTTGAACTTTAAAGGCTCTTTGCTAAGTCTGCATAAGTGAATGCAGAATTCTTAGTGAACTACTGAAGAAGGTGTTGGCATTAAATTTTCTATATTTCTAGTGTACTGGGGAAAAAAAGATTCTTTTAGTAGTTATCTCTGTGTGGTGTGATCATGGGAAGTCTTTTTTGCTGTATTTTTAAAATTTGTTATAACAAACAGAGAATCTGTATTACTTATTATGTTAATAATAGTAGCTAATGTTTATTTAAAGCACTTGCTTTTTACAGCTACTGTAGTTCTGAGGTTGCCAGTTTTTTAAGGCTTTTGGAACCAGAGGGAGGAGAATGAGAGTTAGCCAAGTTAAAATGCCACAAATCCCACTGTTCTTCTTATACAGTAGGCACTGTGCTAAGCACTTTACTTCCAATGTCCCATTTAATCTTTAACGACTCCATGATGTTAGAACTATTATAATCCTATTTTACAGAAGAAGAAACTGAAGCATAAAGATGTTAAAGTGGCTTGCTCCAGGTCTCATGGCTAGTGACAATGTTCGTTTATGAACCATAATCTATAATGAACAGTGAAATAACTATGTAATTAATAGCTAACTTTTATTTTAAGCACTTGCTTTTTATTTTTTAATCCCCACCCAAGGATATGTTTATTCATTTTAGAGAGAGAAGAAGGGAGAGAGAAGAGAAAGAAAGAGGGCCAGAAAGAAACATTAATCGGTTGCCTCTCATATGCAACCCAACCAGGGATTGAACCTGCAACCTGGGTATGTGCCCTGACTGGGGATCGAACGCACAATCTTTTAGTGCACTAGATGACACTCCAACCAACTGAGCCACATGGCCAGCGCTTAAGCACTTGCTTTTTATAGCTACTATAGTTCTGACGATTATGAACCATAACCTATCTGATTCCAGTCTATTTTCTTTTTTTTTATAAAATTGATTCTAGAGAGAGAAGGGCGAGAAAGAGACACTGATTTGCTTCGTTTATTTATGCATTCATTGGTTGATTCTTGTACATGCCCTGACCAGGAATCAAGCCCACAACCTTCATGTATAGGGATGATGCTCTAAGCAACTGAGCTACCAGGCCAGAGCCTCTATTTTCCATTACTGTGTTATGTACTACTTTTCATTTGTGAATAAATAATTCAGAAAAACTAAGGTTAAAGTGTAGCTAAATATGAACTGATACAAGAGAGATCAATAGTACATTAATTTTATAGAACATATACTGTACATAAATTATCAATGAGTTCTTTATCTAAATAAGTCATTCATTTTTATAAATTGATTCAAGAGAGAGAGAAGGGGAAAGGAGAGAAACATGGATGTGAGAAAAACATCGAGTGGTTGCCTCTCACACATGCGCCAACTGGGGAATGAACCTGCAACCTAGGTAGGTGCCCTGACAGGGAATTGAACCCATGACCTTTCAGTGCATAGGAGGATGCACCAACCAACTGAGCCACACCAACTGAGCTAAATAAGTCATTCTTAACCAAAGTGTATATATGAATCACCCAGAGCATTTTAAAAACATACTTGCAAAGCTCCCCTCTCTTCCTGCACTATCTAGGGTGGAACACAGACGAGGTTTGCACTTTGAAAAGTTCTGCAGATTCTAACTCAATCCCAAACAAAAAAAAAACACTTTATTAGACTAAAACCTCCTCAAAATTGGTACTATATCAACTATTTCATCACCTAATTTCTATAACAGTTCACCCAGGAAAGATGCTTCTTAGAGAAAAAGGCATAAAGGAAAAGTGGAGGCTTAAGAATTAGAGACTTAGGTTTGAATCTTAGCCTTCTCACTTGCTGCATGTACAACCCAGGGAAAATTAACTTCTCTGAATCTTAGTTTCTTCATTTATAAAATGAAGGTTTAAAAAAAAATCTCCCTCTTAAGAGTTTTTACAATTGTAGATAACATATGCTGGAATGTAGTATGGACTCAACTGGTAGTTGTTTTAATTAATCATAAAACTGAAGAGACATATATTAGATTTAAAAATTCAGCAAATATAGTAAGTGCCAACTCTGGGCAAAGTATACTCTGTCAAGTTGCTTTGAGTGAGAACAGTCTTCCAAGAGCTCACAATCTACTAAGGGAAAAGAGCATTCTCCCTAAAAAGGAAACTATGATGAGCATTAACAGACAGAGGCATATTTCACATATCATGGGAAAATGAAGAAAAGAGAACTAATTCTGATGTAGTAGAAATGGTTTTCAAAAGTGCAATGTGACCTGTGCCATGACATCAGCATGGTCAGACAGGATCCTTGGATCTTATTCCAGACCAATGGTTCACAAACTTTAACAAGTATCAAAATCATATGGAGGGCTTATTAAAACACACATTGCTGGGCCCTACCCGAGACTTTCTGATTCAGGACATCTGGAGTGGGGCCCAAGAATCCGCAATTCCCAAGTGATACTGATGCTGATGGTTACGGGAACCCTCTCCAACAACCATCACTATAGACAGAGTGCTTGACCCAAACTGGCAAGTGCTACATAGGGTATTCCTGAGCTCTACCATATGGCAGTGTCTGGGATATGGGTTTTCTGGGAGTGGTTAAGGAATATGGCCAGAAAACTGTAAATAAAAACTCTCTCAGTAGAACACTTTCTTCTCTAATAAGAGGTATAGAAATCACCCTTCTAGAAAAGTGAGCTAACATTCAAAATTCAGTTAAAACCATTCAACTACCCCTCGTGCTGTGATATTTATTATCTCTAACCTGTTATCTTTCAACTCCACCTATGTCCTGGCTTTGCATAACACAGGTAAACAGTAAAGTCATGAGGCAACAGTAATTTGCGGGGAATAACGCTAATTAAGTGTACAAAGAACAGGAATACAATGTTACTCTTATTTTTTAAATATGAGAATATAACCCTAATACATCCTGAATTTTAATATTTTACTCAGTATACTATAAGATAAACTTCTTCAAAAAAAGAGTTGAAACCTATTCAATAGTTTCACTTACAAACGTTAAGAAAACTTCCATACTCACCGAAACCATCAATATCTAGATTATTTTCAACCACAACATCTAGCAAAGAGTCACCGACTTTTCCTTTGGTTGTTAATATTTCACCATCACGATTTAAAAAGTGGACTGTTATTTTATCTTCTGAGCTGGAAAAGGAAACAGTCCTTTATTATTTCAGTAATTTCAAAAGATACTTTAAAATAGTTGTTTAAAGAACTTGTAAGGTCAAAGAAACAGTGGTGTGTGTGTGTGTGTGTGTGTATGTGTATGCATGGGCATGCAAGCAAATGTGCTCTTACAATATTTTCTTTTCTTTCAAAAGTCCATTTGTGAAGAAGACTCCACAAAACAAAGGCATGTCTATCTGCCCACCTACCAGGAGAGTTCTGCCACCTTAAAGGAAATGACAACTACATCACTTCCAAAGCTATATGTAACTCCCTATGTATCATGTGTCTCCCTAGTGGTCATGGTCATGGGTTACAGTCATGTGAAAATGTTTAGCAATCATCATTACTCATGAAATTCTGCTCTCACACAGCAATCTGAAAAACAATGTCTCTATGAATGTGTCCCTAAAAGACCAGACCATGGCTGTGGTAAGCTTTAGAAAAGCAAATCATTCTGCCATCAATAAGGCAATTGTGCATGTGTCTGATACTTCTGAGTATTTGAACATCTTATTTTGGTCCACACTGTGTACTCAAAAAGCAGACTATAAAATATTATTTGTTTGTTTGAATCTGTGAAAGGATATAGTACCTCCTCATGTGTTTTATTATAGGATATTATCTTATCTATCAGCTAGCTGACTTAAATTTCTTTCCCTTCTCACAAACATCACAACAAAATTAGGGAAAACAAGTTATACAAGCAACTAGATAGCCTCCACCATTGATCATTTTAATTTTTACCTCACAATTGAAAATACGTACTTAAAATTAGTTGTAATTTTTACTACTGCCAGTAGATGGTAACAGTCTATATCAAAGCAAATTTTAATATAAGTAAAACCTAGAATTAAATAATTCCAGAGCTATAAGTATCTTACAAATTATCAAATTAGCTCATTTCACAAAAGAGGCAACTGAAGCCCCTATCAGATAATGGTCTCCCTAATATTTCAACACTGAAAAAAGAGAATTCCATTAAGAATTACCAAAAATACGTGGGAGAGAAAAATCCCTCAAAGGGCCTGTGCTCTCGAACTTTTTTCATAGCAAAAAAAAAAGCTTTAAAAAAAGTATTCTGACTATCTGAATACTATCCATGATATTCCAGGTAGAATGACTAAGAATGAGAATGAAGATACTCTGAAGGCAGGAAGACCACTTTGTAAGTTATTAAAACAGCACAAACTAAGCAAGGATGTAGGAGACATTGGCTTAAGTGATTCAGGAGGTAGAAATAAAAGGTTGTGGTGACCATCAATGTAAAATGGATTGAGAGAGGGAAGAAATAATGTTGAAGTTTCCAGCTCAGGCAGTTATGGGGTACAGTTTAAGGTAGGGTTAACAGTGGGAACAGGAGTTTTGGGGAAGATGGAAATTAGTTTGAGTTTAGACCTGTTTAATAATAGAAAAAAATAGATGAGAATGTCCAGAAGCCAGGTGGAAATACGGATCTGAGCCCAGCAAGAAAGGAAAGGTAATTTCATAGTTGAAAAACACGGACTGTAAGAATCAGATTTTAGATTCTAGCCCCAGTTCTGACACACGCCTATTAGGTGTCAATAGGAAGCCCCTTAATTCCCCATGGGTAAGATGGGATAACAGTGACTTCCCCAAGCTCCCCAGAAAATTAAAGGAGAGAAAGTTTGTGGAAACGTTTTTGTTGTTTTTTTTTTCCTTAAAGCATTATACACGTACTTTACCCAAGTAATTCTCTCTATTCATGATTAACAAATGGTGTTGGTGGGTTTTGTAGGTTTCCCCCCAATTCTAAGAACTAGCAAAAAAGCTTTTAGCTATTCCCAAAAAGGAAAGGATTTCATACACTGGGAGATAATTGTGATCATACCAAATTTTCTGCCATCAATTAATCAGCTAATACTATGTTCTTCACTTGTTACTCCTTATTGCCATTTATTCTGCTCAACCACAGCAAACATTTTAACAAAGCTGTCAGGCCTTGCTGGGGAAGTTCAAGGAGGGGGTTACAGCTGCTGATGCCCACCCTTTCACCACACACAGCAGCCTGGGGCGGCTGGTTCAAGAAAAGGGCTCCCTACTTCCATAGCTACCTTAAGTCTTCCAAATGACCCCACAGTTATGGTGCTCAAAAACAAAAACTACATGAATTTTAGTCCTAGTTTTGCCAGCAACTTAATATGGAATTTTATTCCCATTTATCTATCTCACAGGATTTTCTCAAGTGTCAAGTGAAATAATATATGGAAAGCTCTTTTCAACTTACATCACTACAAAAGATAAAGTATTGTGTCACGGTATTTTGGAGTTAAACGTCAAAGTCAGAACTACAGCTTCTAGATTGCTCTGTCCAATGGACTTTGTATGTTCTATACCTGTGATGTCTGATACAGCAGCTACTAGATACTGAGTACTTAAAACTTCAACTGAAAACTGATTCTTTAATTTTATTTAACTGTATTTTAAGTAGCCACAAGTAGTTAGTGGTGATCATATTGGACAGCACAAGTCTCAGGTAATAATACTATCTGTAGGTCCAAAGTCTGTGATAGGAAGCACAGGACCATCAATAGAAACTGTTGTTTCCAATGAGGGGGAAAATAGAATTGCGAGGGAATAGAACAAAGGTGCATCCCTTTAAGACAACTTCATAATATCCAAATCCAAACAATAAGTTTGGGGGATTTAATTTCCATTTACACAAGCATTAATGCTCATTTAAATACCAGTTACACAAATACGTTCAACACATATCCCAATTTATACACAATTTTTCAAGAAAGCATCTATTGTGGAAAACAAGGCATCCGCTTGGAGGGAGATCAAAAGCAGAAAAGTATAGGGAAAATAGGGACAAATAAATCTGGTTTGCCTTCTCCATTACTCCCCTCACAGTTAATGCAACAAATGTATTGCGCACCCACTATAAAATAAGATTAAGAGGGAAAGAGGAATAAGTCCTACACCCTATGCTCAGAAACTGAAAAAGGCAGAATACAAATCCAACAGTTTCTCCCTCCCTCTAGTTCTAGCTTCTTATTATTGCAGGAGGGCAAATAGCAGTTATGCATTATAAAGGGCCCCAGCACGTTCCTATACTCTGAAATGATGAGAACATTTTACCTCTATTATTTCTAAGGAGATTACGTCTTTGAAAAACAAATTATGCCCAAGAATATAAAACCTCAACATATTTGGGGAAAATCTTTTTCACATCTCTTTCAGCATTTAACAAATCAACACTGCGGGCCTCAGAAGCTACTGCTGCTAACAGGTAACATCCACTGACTGAGCCCTGCTATTGGCCAGGCACAAGACTACCTGCATTACCTGTACTTTCCCATTTATTCTTCAAATAATCCTATGAGGCCTATCCTTCACTTAAAGGTGGGAAAACTGAGGTTCGTAGAGATTGAGGAAGTTAGACAGTAAGTGCCAAGACCCATTTTAAAACCCTGTCTTGCCACTCCAACACAGCAGCTTTTAACGCTCTATCAACTAGAAGAGAGCGCACAGGGACGCATGAAGGATAGAGCGGGTATATGCTAAATGGGCATTCTCCTGACAAAGACCTGGAGACAGAATGTCCTAACATTGCAGGAGAAAGGCTCCGTCAGAAACTGCTGGCCAGGATCTCCTTGAGGTAGCATCTTACGAAGGTCACTTGTAGGTTCCTGGCAGAGCAAAGGTTAGATTCGAGCCAAACCACATGGACAGCCAGTGGCAGCAAAGCGCTTGGCTTTTCAGAGACCCTCGGAAAGGAAAATCGGGGGCCCTGGGTCCCCGTTTCCCGCCAGGCATCAGTGACTCGGAAACTTAGCGACGCGCAGTCAGAGAGAGAGAGACGGCGCCCAACGACAAAACAGGGTCTGGAGGAGCGCCGCGGAAAAGGAGGAGCAAGAGGCGGGCGGTTGTGGACGTCGATCCGACACGCAGGCGCCCGAGAAATGACAGGGAGCGAGAAATCAGGCCCAGGGATCGCGGCTACCCCGAGGCGGGGGGTTGCCCCCTGGACAAGAGGCCCTTAAGCACCCACGCGCGGGCCCAGGTCCGCGCCTCACCTGCAACGCGCCGGTGCCGACATGCTCAGCGACCGGGTCGCCGCCGCGCAGCTGCCCAGGCCCGACTCGGCGCTCCCGCCCGACGCTTGATTTCCCGGGAGGCCGCTGGCTCCCGCGCGAGCTCCAGCGAGGAGGAACCACCGACGGACTGCACCGCCGAGGGCTACAGAGGAAGTGTGCAGAAGCCGGACGCACCCCGCGGCGGCCATAGCCGGCTGTCCGATAACTGCCGGATGCGACGCAGGCCGACCGCGCACGAGCGGCTGCGAGAAGCGCCCTGAGTGCTGGCGGCCACCTGCGCCGGCGCCTGACGCTCTTGGCACTCGAGGCGGGTCCACCCGGGCCGGGGTGCCAGGGAGGTCGCTCTCGTGCCGCAAGCCGACTGCTCCGCGCGCCTTCAGAGTGACCTATAAATCCTTTAGGGCTCAGAGCACAGCCCTTCCCTTCCGCCCGTTCCCACGCCTCCGGGAATGGGTGTTTTAGGGGGCGGGGCTAAGCACTGACTGTTTTGTTTTCTTTTTAACCTACTGGCTAGGTTTTGTCTTAACCTTGAAGCTTTGTTAAGCGTATAGAGTTGCCACGCAAAAACAATAAATTTTAGAAGATAGCTGAACGTCTAACGGAAAGATACAGTAAAACAGCCCCCCGTTTTAACTAACCCACTTCTGTTTTGCACTTCCCTCCTACTCCCCGCATCCCCCCCTAAAAAACAAACAAACAAACACAACCTGGTAGATTCTGTCATCTTGGAGTACAAATTAGGTTCAAAGGCGATTCTGGGCATTGTTAAACAAGAACAATAGGAAACTTAAAAAATCTCAAAATGCCAATAGAGGTACTACCTAGAGAAATAAATATGACTGTGAAGTTATAAACTATCACAATAAGTAAATTTGGGGATACTGGAGGAGGCAGGTGGTAATCCTAGGCCTGAATAGCAAATAAATGCTTCTTGAGTACTTGAAGTTCACGAGACTTACAAAGAAACTTTGATGAACTGAGTTTTTTTAAAGAGTTACAAAAAGGAGAAAGATGTATTTAAAAATATACTTTATCATGGTTAATATGTTGTGGTGGAAAGAGCGTGGGCTTTGAGGTCAAAAATTAGCAATGTTCAAATCCAAGGTCTAGCACTTTTGAGCTCTGTTGAGCTCTGAGACCTTGGATAAATTATTCTCTTAGAGGATCAGAGTTTCCACAACACGTTCACGGATAAGATGTTCCATTTTTCAGGGCCATTCTGGGGGTTAGACAAACTAACACAAACAACGCACAACCAGCCTAGTGCGTCACAAACAATGATGGATAACTTCCTGGGCCTTCCTCCCTAAGGCTAGTCTTTTATTTTATTTTTCCCAGTGAGGCAAAGAAAGGGACCCTGGAAATAGGCTGGGGGATAAGCCCACCAACAAGATGTGGCTGCCCATTGTTCCCTTGGTTAACAGGCTCTTCAGGACCCTTAGAGTTTAGAACTGAAGAAGCAAAATACAAGCCTGAGGAAACTCAAAGAAGAGCATGCCCCTAAGTCTAGTCTTAAGGCTACTAAAGGCCAAAGGCAAGTGAATATATTGCAAATACAAGAAAAGATGCTTTAAAGAATATTCAGAACAAGAAAGTATAGACCTGAGTGAAGTCTCTCCAATGTACAGTAGACACTGAACCTAATGGCAAGAGAGAAGGCAGTCATTTGACTCCCGAATTGCCTCAATCTGATGCTAGAGTTCAAGTTGGAAAGGACACAAATCCAGACAAGTAAAGGGAAAGAGGAGGTTGTAAAAGAAGTTAATTTTTTATAGCATTAAGTCTCTAAAGTCAGATGAATTAATTATAGGGAGAGTACTGGGGGAAAAAAATGCATATGTTCCCTTTCCTCTCAGCCCTCCTTTTCAGCTTCAACTTGGTTGTGGCACTTGCAGCTTTACACTTTGTAGAATGGTTATTTGCATACACAGTTTATCTTAGTAGACCACACACTACCAGGTACAGGGCAAGGGTTCCATAAGGATTTGTGATTAAAGTAATGTTGTCATGTAACTTCTACTACCAGTCATCAGAATTCATGAAACGTGCATGAAAATTAAAGATGGAAAAAATGTCCTCCAGATTTTCAAAGGCAAGTAAAGGTTGATTCCAAAGATTATAGATATCAATACTCATGAAGCAGTATTCCAGAGGAAATTTATAAATATACGGGTCATGACCACAAATAAAAAAGCAATATGGAGTTACTGAGCATAAGCTTTTGCTTATATATGTCTTCTTTTTTATAAAACTCCCATCTCTCCATCTTTCACTCCTGTCAAAATCCATGCATATTTTGCAACTCATCTCAAATTCTCTTTCCCATGAAGTTGTGCCTGTTTATCCCAACAGATCATCCCTTCCCCTGCTGAATGCCTAAGACCTTTGTTTGTTCTTGTAAAACTTATAGTATCTATTGTTTCAAAAAAGATAGTGTTCATGAAAGTGTTTTGTGAACTTTCAAGTGTCATAAAGTTCAGATTCAATGTTTATTGCACACCTACTCTGAGCTTCATATGTTTATGGAGCACCTACTCTGTGCTTTATCACATAAACTTTGTGCAGCTCCTCTAGAATGAAGCTCCCAGGAGTAGGGATGCTATTTTATTCATCTTCACATCCCCAGCTCCTGGCATAGTGCCTATCACAAAGCAGCTATTTAATAATGTCTTTGTTAAAGACCTGTCTTAGAAACTTCCACAATTTTTATCTCATTTGGTTACAGAAATTCTATAAAATAAATTTGCCTATAAGCAGTAAATGCCTTTAATCAATAAATATTTGATATCAGCAGTATGTAAAGTCATTATGTTAGTGCTGGAGACACAGCAGTGAACAAAGAAATCCCTGACCTCTTATTTTTATATGAGAAAACTGAGCTGCACAGTAGTTGTGAATTTCTTAGAATCATACTGCTAGTAAGTTGCAAAACTAAAATTTAAATCCAGGTATTCCTTGTCCCAAATTCAAGGCATAAGGATAAAAAAAGATCGTTTTGTTATTTTTATTACATAGACAATCCCCGACTTACAATGGTTTAACTTCCAATTTTTCCTTTACGATGGTAGGAAAGTGATATACATTCAATAGAAACCACCTAGACTAAGCTATGATATTTGGTAGGTTAAGTGCATTTCCAATCTATAATATTTCCAATTTATAATTGGTTTCTCAGGATGTAACCCTATCATAAGTTGAGGTGCATCTCTATTTTATTATATATTTACATATATTATTCATTAAATTTTACTATATGTTCTATAATTAATATATCATATATTTTTCAACTCTACATTTAATAGTAAATGCTTAAGATTCTACATGATCCATATACAGGCATACCTCAGAGATATTTTGGATTCAGTCCCAGACCACTTTAATAAAGCAAGTATAACAATAAAATGAGTCATAATCTTTTTGTTGTTATGTGTTGCTTTCAGTATGTAAAAAACACAACACTTGTGCAGTGCAATAAAATAAGGCATAATAAAATGAGGTGTGCCTATAATTCAGGGATAAAGTCAGAAATTATCATTATCTAAAATTTTAAAAAGGTATGAAATTAGAACTAAATCTATTTCACCCCAAGAAATTATTCCACCCTCAGGTAATCTGTTAATATGGCTGATAATATTGGTAAGTTTTCTAACTTTAAATTTTAAATATAACTGATATTTACATAAAGTTCTGTCTTTGTCTTAATTGATCTTCCTACTTGCAGTCTTTATTTTTAGCTCTTGACATTTTTATTTTTATTTATTTTTAAATATATCTTCTCTTAAGTATCTTTTCTTTTTTTATTTAATCTTTATTGTATTTTTTCCCATTACCATTTAGTCCCCTTACACCTCCTTCCCCCTGGCAATCACCACACTGTTGTTCATGCCCATGAGTCCTTTTTCCTCTACTTGCAGTCTTATCTTGTTCTAAGGTATCCTCCATACTGCCAGTAGGCTGATCCGGTTAAAATACTAATTTGATCATGTTATTTTCTTGATGAAAATCCTTGAATAACATTCCATTGCCCTTATGTGATACTCCATTACCACTGAAATGACAATGAAATGACATTCCATCACCATTTATTATTAGAACAAAACAAACTGCCCAGCTGGACAAGCAACACCCCTCCAGCTCCTTCCACTGCCCACCAAGCATTGGTCCTCCACACACCTTTCTCCTCCACAGGTTTTGTATTCCACTGCCTGCACCTGGATGATGCAAAGCCAGCCTCCAGGACTCAATTCAGTCCTTTGAAGGAACCGTTCTCTGACACATGCAACTTTGTGGATCTTATACACTATAAATTCCTCTATCATAGCTTACAATTAATATCATAAGCAGTTAAGAACTTGATCAAGTGGCTTGTTGGGTTTCAGGTCCCATGTTTTTAAGATTACTTTTCGGGTAATTGTTAATTTTTTAACATGTCTCTCACATGTTAATAGTTGGTTGTCTCTTTTTGTGATATTAGCCATTCCTGATGAGCACTTCACTTGGGGTGCAACATGCTGATATTCCAGTTGTCCTTCCTTCTGCACTGATTATGTAGACTACTTCTATAAAGACAGGCTTACCCTCAGATTCTCTCCCAACAACCTGAAGCAGAGCCTGTATAGGAAAGGCAGGATAAACGCTTGTTTGCCTTTACTTATCTGTCATACTTACAAGTTTTTTTATCTTTTCTATTCATTCACAAGCTGATTTAAAAAGTTATAATTTTCTAGAAAATGGTATACTTTACCTAAAATTTTGAGATCTATTGGTATAAATTTTTCCTAGTATTTATTCATGTTTTTAAAATATCTCTGATATATCCATAGCTACATTACTTTTTATATTTCTTGTATTATTTTCTGTTCTTCTCTTCTCATCTTTAATTAATCTTGTCAAAAGTTTACTTTATTAGTCTTTTCAAATGATAACTTCAGGCATTGACCTTCTGTGCTATATCTCTGCTTTCTAATTTTATATACTTATCTTTATGATGTTCTTAATTCTAAATTCTTTAGATTATATGTTCTTTTTCTAACTTCTTGGTCTAGATATTTAGCTCATTAATTTTTAATTTTGTTTTTTAAAAGAAGTATTTTAATTTCACTAAGCATTTAAGTTACCTCTAAGTAGTATGTTTGGTTGTGTCCAGATTTGAAATGCAATATTTTCTTTATTGTTCAGTTTAAATATTTTTAAATTTCCACTCTGTTTATCCTTTGATGGTGAGCCATTTGGAAGTGTATCTTAATTAAGGTTTCAAAACTTTCCTCAACATATATAGTGCCTATCATGGGTACCACGCTCAATGATTCTTCAGTCACATGAAATTTCTTACTAATAAAAGAATAAATATAATAGCTAACACTTAGTGATTAGTCTGTGCCAAATACTGTCCTAGATGCTTTACATCTTTTGATTTATTTAATCTTTACAAAACCACTATGAGGTAGGTAGCAGTGTCATTATCATTTTACTGATGAATAAACTAAGGCACAGTTTATATTTACATAAAGTGAGGTTTGGGGTATTATCAAAAGAAATTATACTAAATGACTTTGAGTACAGTAGTTTCTATAACATACAAACACAACAGATACACTGTATATTTTATATTACATTCTTCCAACAAATGGATTTATTCACCTTTAGACTTGAGAGGAAAAATAAAATGGAATCTATACATTTCCATTTCTTTGAATCTGAAAGAAGTGCTGCAATTGGTGTGTATGTGTGAATTTCATTGACCCCATATCAAAATGGATTTCCTCCAGTTGTTTTTCATCTTGTTTGTACCATTTTTACTCTGTGAGTCTGTTCAAGGCATTAGACGTGTATTATTTTACCTTTGGAGTTTATTAACATACAGCCATTAATTTGGAGTAATTAATATGCAGGCTAGACTAGAGCTTAACAATAAAGAAAATGTAGTTAACAGTGCTGTGGGACAGCTCAAGGCTAGTCTCCAGGAATGCAGCATTTGATCTCTGGGTTAAGATTGAGTAACTAGAGAGCAATTGCCAAATTTCCTTGAACTTAGATGACATAAAGCTTTGAGTTAAAAAAAATAAATTGTTTCATTTCAATGCCAATTGTTATTTAAAGGAGTTTCTGAGTATTAGGCTGTTGCAAAGCTTCACGGTTGGGGTCTGCTTTGAAAAATCCATTTCTAGCAAAACTTACCTTAAATGTTGACCAACTTCCATAGTAGACAACATGATAATATTTATAAAAATTACAAATTTATTTACTGTTTAATCCAGGAATCCCACTTCTGGAAATTTGTTCTATAAATACAGCTGTGTGTGATACAGCTCTGTCATATATTGTACAGTGTTGTTTGCAGCATTGTCTGTAATAGAAACTATTAGAAATGACTTTTAAGTGTCCTTCATTAGGAAATTAAATAAACTATGGTACAGTAAATAGTTTCCCCTTATCTGCGGGTTTTGCTTTCTGTTGTTCCAGTTACCCATGGTCAACTGAGGTACAAACATATTAAATGGGAAATACCAGAAATAAACAATTCGTAAGTTTTAAATTGCACCCCCTGTGTAGCACGATGAAATCTCTTTCCCTCTCCATCCTGCTTGGGACAAGAATAATTTCTTTGTCCAGCATATTCATGCTGTACATGGTCCCCTCCCATCAGTAGCCAGTAGTCATCTCATTTATCAGATCGATTGTGTGGTATTGCAGTGCTTGTGTTCAAGTAACCCTTATTTTACTTAATAATGGCCCCAAAGTGCAAGAGTAGTGATGCTGGGAATTCAAATATGCCAAAGATGAGGCAGGATAGTGAGAAGCTAGGAAAATTTCTTGGCAAGTGGAGACAGATCGCTGAACACAATGGCCCAGCATTTCATATTCATATACAAAAGGTCACTTCCCAAGAGATAACATCTAGGCTTCAGTAGTGTTTTAGCTCCAGGTGCAGAAACACAGCAAAACCAGATGGGCAACCCCAGGACCAGCTGCAATGACTCAAGACCCCCCCCCCCACCAGGCACTGACCAATCAGTGGAGACCATGACCCTGAAGGGACACACCTGGAGAACTGATGAATATTCTACTAAAACCCTCCCCTGACACCTCCCTAAGATTCCTGCCTGCAGGAAAGAGCCAAAAGCATCAAGGCAAAGGACTCAGGGTGAGTGCTTTCCCTCTGGGAGCAGCCAGATCCATTTTCTTTCCCTTCTTCTTCCCCCACTTCTTTCTTCAGAAGCAAGTGTCTCCTAAACTCTAAGGCAGCTTCTCCCAGGCTTATCCCCTGATCTTTCCTTAAGGCCCCCTTTTCTCTGACTTCCCAATGAGCTAAGGCAGCCCAGCCTAGGCTCTACTATTGCTTCTTCTATGTTAAGCCTTTCCTTGTTTCACTGTCCCCAGCTTTAATAAATGTATCCTCATAGTCATCTGGACTTGTGTTGTGACATCTCTCCTACATGAAGTCAAGAACCCCCACATTACAGCTGGCCCTAGGCAGACCCACTCAGGGCCAAGCCCCTGTCTGATAACAAAGAGAACCGTAAAGAGCTTCCTTTATGTGAAGGTATATAGGAAAAAACATAGTATATATAGGGTTTGGTACTATCCATGGCTTCAGGCATCCACCGGAGGTCTTGGGGTATGTCCTCTATGGATAAGGGGGACTACTGTACTACCCCACAATTGAATAATATGCAGCTGAAAAATTAATAATAGAAAGAAAGCTCTTGTGTACTGATGCAGAGTAATCTCCAAGATACATTGTTAAGTGAAAAAGGCAAAGTGTATAATGAAGAAAATAATGTATCTTTTGTGTAAGAAGAGGAAGAAAAATAAGAATATTTATACTCATTTTGCTTGAACTTGCATGTATAAGCACTGGAAATATAAATAATAAATAAACAGGGGTATAAGGAATAGGGCAGACAGGGGCAGAGAAGGGAGCTACAGTCACTTGTAGTAGTATTTTAACTTTTGGACAATGTAGATGTACTATCTACTCAAAACAAAAGAAAATAAAACAAAATAAGCACAACTTTCAAAAGAAAAAAATTCCTCTTTCTACTTATTCACAGACTTTTCTAAGCTTGTAATCTTTTTGATAATCTTGTATATGAACTCAAGGCACTTAGCAAGGGGGAGCAATGGTGGAAAATGCAAGTCTCCTATAGAAGAATACTTAAAGCCAGCATGTGAGAGAAAGTTAGAGCCAAAAGATCATAAAATGACAAAATGGTATAATTTTCTAGCTAGAAGGATCTAAATGACAATTATTTCTATAAATTAAGAAAATTGAACCCCAGAATGTTAAGTGACTTGCCACAGTCATGGAGACACACAGAAATAAAGACTAGGATTCCAGGAACCCTGATTAACAGTCTTAATGTTTCTTTCTTTATATCTCGATGCCCTCTATTGATTAATGATACCCTTCTAATGCGGTAAAAATACCATGTGTAAAGTGCTTTAAGTATCTTTACATACATTAACTACTTTGATTATCTAATTATAATATCAAGATAAGGTAGTATATTATAATAGTAAAGGTTATAGACTCCAGAGTTAGATTTTGAATCCCTGCCTCATCACTTGCTATATGATCTTGAACAAATTACTTAACTTCTCAAGCCTCATTATTCTCATCTGTAGATTGGGACTATAACAGTACCCACCTCAAAGGGCTGATGTAAATAGTAAATGAGGTAACGCGCGTTAGAGACTTAGCCTGGCACCTAATATATCCTCCCTGAATGTGATTATTATTACTGCTTTTATTTTACAGATAAAAAGTAAGGTTCAGGGGAATGGTTGAGTATCTGTCCCAAGGGCACATACTTACAAGTAAGTGGTAGAGTAAGGTCTACTCACTTGAAAATTTCATACTTTTTCCATCCCTGTATGATTCATAGGTTCAACACACTTTGTTTTCCTCTAACTCATCATAGTTTTTCTACTTTTTCTTGCAACTCAGTCAATATGAATCCTTTTACAAAAAAGAAAAGATAATAGCCTGATGTATTTGAATGGGATAAAATTAAAAAATATCTGTACTCAATCAAATTTTATTTTTCTGTCATTACAGGATCTAACATATTATAAATAAATACAGTAGTCCCTCTCTATATCACAGTTCACTTACCACAGCCTCACTGTATCGCGGGATTTTAAAAAATATATTTATTTATCGCGGATTTTTCGCTATATTGCAGGACTTTGCGGTACTGTATACGTATGTTGTTAAAGTTATGTAGGTTTAAGAGTATAGAATAAATGTAAGGTTCCTACTTCACGGGGGCGTCTAGAACGTAATACCCATGATAAGTGAGGGAATACTCTATTAATTATTTTGTTTGCTAACATAATATTTCTTGAAATATAATTGGTGGTTAGAAAGGGTTTCCTTACATAAAGAAACCAATTTCATCCAGATAAGGTTAAATATATAAGTTTATAATTAAATTAAATTATTCATATGTAAATAATATAATTATATATCTATATTATTTTATATTTTATTGTATATCATTTATATAATTACATAATGTGTAATTTATATATTAGACATATGTATATAATAATTGTATAAATTAGATGCATAAACAGCATATAAGATATACTTATCTACATTATTCATTATACATTATTTTGCATAATTATAATATACATTGTATATTTTATATATGTGTTTAGATGTTTATAATTTATCTTAAAATTGTTCTGGAGTAATTCAGTAAAATATCTTTGAACTATTAAAATGTGAAGAAAAAACAAACTGATGTAATGAAAGTAATATTATTTCAATTACCTATGTTTAATAGCTTTTCTTTCTGGACTTTGCAAAGCCTTCTTGGTAAACCCATTGCAAAGCATTATCTGGCTTGGCCTCTGCATGTGTTCTGTATTGTGTAAACATGAAAAGTTGACTAGTTTACTGTGTATGTGTAAATAGTCTGGCCATCAAGCCATATTCAGCCAATGGTCACATCCAGTGCAACTTTGCATAGAAGACTTAGGATGTGGTTTGTACGTAAGTATGATCTGTAAAATAATTGGGGTGAATTCTGATGCATGTCAGTATAAACAGATTTGTTGACTGAAATGTACTTTAAGAAAAGATAAATTTGTAAATAAACTGATTTATAAATTAAAACTTTATTAATATTGTTGAGGTATAATTAATATTATATGACTTTCAGGTGTACAACATAATGATTCTACATTTGTATATATTGTGAAGTGATCACCACAATAACTCTAGTTAACAGCCATCACTGCACATAGGTATAAATTTTTTACATGCCTGTGTATATACTATGGTCATATATACATGTATATGCATATATTCGGTTGGCCAAAAAGTCTGTTTAGTTTTTCCCATAAAATAAAAAGACACATTTTTCATTTTCACCAATACCTGCATGGTATAATGTTGATTGTTCTTAATTAGTGTCTCAGTTTATGGTCGCTTTCAACTTCAACTGGTCTACCTGACTAGAGAACATTGTCTAGCAAGAAACCTCCAGCAAAAAACTTCACAAACCACTTTTGACACCTTTGCTTAGTCACAGCACCTTTTCCATACACTGCACAAATCTTTTATTGCATTTCAGCTGCATTTTTACCTTTCTTGAAATAGTAAAGCATAATATACCAAAAATGTTGTGTATTTTCTTCCATCTTCAATATTAAAATGGCTACACAAAAGTTCACCAATGTTGATGTTTTTTTAAATGCATGCTGATATTACAGTTGTCACAATACAACCTAACAAAATTGTTTTAAATGAAGTAAAAGACAACTAAGTCCTACTAGAGGCATCTTACAAAAAAAATTTTTTTTAACTTTTTGGTTGACCCAGTATATACATAGGTGTATATAAATATATATTTTTATGTAATGATAACTAACTCCAATATCCCATCTACAGGTAAATAGATAACAAAATTGTGTATGCCTATACAATAGAATACAAGTCAGCAATTTAAAAAAGGAATGATCTGCTGATAAACACAACAAGGATGAATCTCAAGAGAAAGAAGGGAGACACAAAAGATTGCTTATTGTGTGATTCCATTAGGTTAAGTCTAGAATTGGCAAAATCTGCCCTGGGCAGGTAGCTCCATTGGTTACAGCATCATCCCAGGTTTCATCCTCGGTCAAGGCACATAACAAGAATCAACCAATGAATGCATAAATGAATAGAACAACAAATTGTTTCTCTCTCTCCTCTCTCTCTCTCTCTCTCTCTCTCTCTCTCTCTCTCTCTCTCTCTCTCTTTCCTCTCTAAAATCAATAATTTTTTTTTTAAGTAAGGCTTTTCTTTAGATAGAAATCTGATCAGTGATTGCCTGGGGTTGGAGACAAGGGAACACTGGCAATAAAAACATGAGGGAACTTTCTGGGGCAATGAAAATATCCTATATATTGATTGTAGTGGTGGTTCCTAGGGTATGAGGACTTACAAGAGCTTTGATATCATAATTTGTCTCCCAGCATTTGGATTTTTTCAGTTGAACTCTGAGGCTGCTTACAGAGCACAATTCTGCTCTCTGGACTTGATAACTGTCCACAGAGCAAACAAGTCTTTCTGTGCTGTTTGATTTCTGTTGATAAGTAACCCAAAAGCTTTTGTTTTACACTCCTGAATTGTAACTAAGATGTTACATACCTCATGATATGATACCATTGTTCTTGTATCACACAGCCCTGCTTGTTGATGAGACAGACCTTCAGATTTTCCAAATGCCCCCACCAATCAGAAATAAAGTAAGTTTGTGGTCTTGTTTCCCCTAGCAACCCATTTCTTAAATCAGTTCCTTGCACTTTTGCCTTTAAAAACCTTGCTCTATCTCCCCCACTTTGGAACATATCTTCAGTCAAATTGAGGGTGGCATCCCTGATTTGCAAATCACATATGAATAAAACTTTTAATTTCTTCAGGAATTTTTATTAACAGGTGTATACATACATTTGTCAAAACTCATGGAAGAGTACACTTAAAATGTGAACATTTTATTGTGTGTAAATTATGGCTCCATGAAGTTGATTTAAAAACATATCCCCTTTAAAGTACAGGATAGAGAATATAGTCAATAATATTGCAAAAACTATATATGGTATCAGATGGATATTAGACTTATTGGGGTGATTACTTCATAAGGTATATAAATGTCTAATCACTATATTGCATACCCAAAACTAATATAATGTTATATGTCAACTGCAACTGAAAAATAAAAAAAAATTTTTAAGGAATCTCCAAGTATCTCAAAATGAAACGAAAAAGGCTTTTCTTTTATGGAGAGGCTAAGGAGGAGGCAACCTGAGACAAGCAGAATCTGTGGAGAAGCTGGACAAACAGGGGTAGGGCCAGTGGGGTCTAATAGGGAAATGCCCATTGAATCTGGGAAGTGGGGCACCTTCCACATTGTGTGTGTGTCTGTGTGTCTGTGTGTGTGTGAGTGCTTCCTCGGGCTTGGGGGCAATAAGAGTTCACGAGCCTATAGGAAAGAGAGAAGCCTCACTAAAATTTGCCTATCATTTTGTTCCAATTAATCCGTGTTTATGAAGCAAAGAATGAGAATTTGGAGGGTCTTTGTCTGACCTTTTCATAGGCACACAAGTGGGACATCTGTGAGTCCTATCTAAGTTATATATGGAAGGATGTCGTTTGCAATAAGCCATTTTCCAGAACACAAAAGAGTAAGAGGATTGCAAACCTTCACTATTTACTGGAGTCACAGGACACATATAAAATTTACTATCAGCTGGAACCATTTAAGGAACACACTGTCCTGTACCCACTGAATTAAATATCACTTCTGTCATAGAAGACCACAAATATAACTATTTGAGATGAACTCAATCTCTTTTGCTGGTTTGTCCTCGTTTCCCCAACTCTGAATGTTGGAGTGCCCAGGGATCAGTTCTCAAACCTTCTATTTTCCCTTTTCTGCTCTGGGATCTCACCTAGACTCCTGACTTGAAAATACGTCTATGTAACTGTATGCTGCTGTGGCATACATTTATATCTCCAGCTCAGCCCTCTGACCTGTGGATGAAAACAGGCGTATATACAAGTTCAGTGACTGCAAGTAACCTCGCAGGGTGAACTGATCATAAATCCCTAACTGGGCAGGTCATAGTGCATAGTCACACCCCAGGCCTATAACTTCTTTAGTAAAAATTTGTTAAGCCAGCCCAGTCCATTGTTATTATGCATCTTGTGTACCTTTGAAATGCCAGAAGTAATCCTCTTTTCCAGACCCCTTCAAACCACCTTCCAGAGAGTATATAAAGTTGTTAACTATTGTATAATCCAATCATAGAGATTTCCCTGCCTTGCATTATCCCATGTTCATATAATCTTGCTTATGTTTCCTCCTTAATTCCAAATGTATTTTAAATTTTGCAAAATTGTCATTGGCCAGAGTATTTGAGATTTTGCTTCCTGGCATGTCATCAGTTTGGCTCAAATAAACTCATAGAAATTCTCTACAGATTTGGATGTTTCTTTCATTTTGTTTTCCTATTCACTTTTAAATTTTTTGTTGGTTTGGACATTTCTTAGGACAACAAACCTGAATTCCAAAACTAATTTTCCAACTACCTACTCAACATCTCCACCTGAATGTCTACTAGTCCTCTCAAATTAATATATGCTAAACGGAATTACTGATCTCTGAATCATCCCCCATTAAAAAATAAAATAAGCCGGTGCTCAGATGCATGAATCATGCACCCCGTGGAATAAACCAGTGTCTGCAGCATCGGCAAACAAACAAACAAATAAATAAAATAAAATAAACTTTCTTTTCTCAAGAGCTTGTCTGTGTCAACTAATGGTAACTATCCTCTGGTTATCTCAGGATAAAAATCTTGCAGTCATGCTTGAAGCCTTCCTTTATCTCTCATTTAGCATTCAGTCAACCCATCCACAAATCCTGTCAATTCTATCCTTAGGTTATACTAAAATTAGATCATTTCTTACTCTCCACCTGCAACCACCCTGGTAGTCAGGCACTATTATTTCTAGCTTAAATTATGGCAATAGGCCCCTCTTGTATTACTGAAGCCAAGGACAGGTCAGCCCAAGTTATACCGACAGTGGCCTATTGATTATTTTGAATTAAAGTCACATGAGAAGCAACAGGAGTGGGAGGATCTCTCTAGTTCTTTGTCTCTCTAAAGGCAGAACATAGATCTTCCTGTGATAAGCGCCCTCCCCGCTGGTGAAGGACTGGAAGACAACCTTATCACAAGTGTTATAAAATCCAGAGTTGAAAAGCCCTGTATAAACAAACCTTGTAACTCTGTTACTAATGTGCTAGGTAAGCCAAAATCCCACTTAGATTCCTTTCTAATGAACACTAACCTTCTTTGGCCTGTCCATTTCTCACTAATTTATTGTTTTTTTTTTGTCTAAAAAGTTTTAAAAGATGCCTGGTTTGATCATTTCTTAGAGCCTCATTTTATGACCTGAACATCATATTTTGATTCTCCTTTGTGCATGTATTAGATATTTTTTCCTCTTGTTAATGTAGCCTTATGTCATTTTTATTATTTTATTATTAGTCCTGCCATAAGAACTAATGTTGAGGGGGTGGGGTTCTCCCCATCCCAACAGTTTCTCTGCTTCTGCATTTTTTCCTCCCTATGGTTTCCTCTAAACACAAATTTTATAAAAATTTCAGTCGGATCATGTGATTTCTCTGCTCAGAATACTCAAATTGTTACTGAACAGCAAGTGAGGTCATGTTGCCTACCACCACCCTCTAGGCCAGTGGTTCTCAGCCTTCCTAATGCCGCGACCCTTTAATACAGTTCCTCATGTTGTGGTGACCCCCAACCATAAAATTATTTTTGTTGCTACTTCATAACTGTAATTTTGCTACTGTTATGAATCATAATGTAAATATCTGATATGCAGGATGTATTTTCATTGTTACAAATTGAACATAATTAAAGCATAGTGATTAATTACAAAAACAATATGTAATTATATATGTGTTTTCCTATGGTCTTAGGCGACCCCTGTGAAAGGGTCATTGGACCTCCGACCCCTGTGAAAGGGTCATTGGACCCCCAAAGGGGTCATGACCCACAGGTTGGGAACCACTTCTCTAGGCAAAGTTCCAGAGGCAGAGGTTTGGTGAAAAGAGATTCTATTCAAAAGTTACACAATTTTGGAATAACAGCTTTCCACATGCATTAGTCACTTAAGCCTATCAACTAAGGCTGAAATCTTTAACTTGAGTTCCCCTATCATTCCCTCTGTTAGTTTTTATTTATCTTATTTCTATAAAGTTAGTTTACAAACTAAAACAATGTAAGATACAAAAGCTACACAATTTTGGAAGAATGGCAGGTCCATCTCCTCTAGAACCCCCCAAAAAGAATAATGCTACTGCCCTCTGCCAGGCCAGCCAGATCCTAGGATGTACCCGGAGTTTCTTCTCCAGTCCAAAATACTGTCCTTTGGGAAACACAAGCAGCTGCAGCACCATCATCCAGGTATCCTTGAGAAAGAGAGCCCAAGGTCCGTTCCCTGCCATCCTTTTATTTTAAATCTTCTGGCTGTAATTCCATGTGCTCCAGTCCTGTCCTAGGCTGTTTACCATTGTCTCAGGCAAACTCCTCCTACCACTCCTCCCTGCTCCTCCCTGCTCCTCCCCAGTGATCTGGTCAGATCTCTCTTTATCAAAATGGCTTCCCATCTCATTCAGTGCAAAAGTAAAATTCTCGAAATGGCTTACAAGACCCCACATGCTCTGCCACTTTCTGCCTTCTGGTCTTACTTCTTACCTCTCACCTATTCCCTTCCAGCCACATTGGCCTTCTACCTCAGGGCCTTTCTCTTCTGTTTACTGTTCCTTCTGTCTAAAACGTTTGTTAAACTAAAAAGGCCAAAGTTAGAGGCAACAAGCCTTTGTTCGAGATCCAAAAGAATACCTATTCAGGAAGCACTGGTTCAGGCAAAAGCCCAAATAGTATTCCTATTAGGAGACAAAGGCAAACAGTATTTATGAGAAAGGAAAAGGGAACAACTGCATAGATAGAAGGAAGGCATTCCTATTGGTGCAGATAAACCAAAATAGTGATGCTAATTCTAAAAAATGGTTTTATTTTTCAGTTTGAAACTTATCAGTCCTATAGTCATAATATCCCCTGTCTTATCCTTGCTGTCATGTCAGGGTGACCATAACCAGGATCCTTGCCTCCACACATGTATTTTCATTTTCCTAGGTCACTCTTATCTAAGAGAATTCCTTCTGTGTAAGTATTACAGAGCTCAGGTTAGCATCATGCCACCTTTGTTAACTTCATGTACATACATGAGCCCTTGCTGTTCAGGTGGCACTGATGGTTTTGGCTCCCATGACTCCCATATGTCTTCACCCACCACCACAAGGCTAGACTGAAGGCAGATCCTGTTATTTCCATCCTCACCTGCTGCCATGAGACTGAAGGCAGATGATCCTTTAGCCCCTGTTCTTGCCCGCTGCCACAAAAAGATACTTGGTATGAATTCCCTCTCCAGCGCTCCACTGCCTTTTCTCGGCCTGGTGAAATCCAAAGTAAACCTGCCTGGAGCTGGGCTCCTGTGCTGCACTTGCAAACAGTTCTTTGAGATACAATGTTGCTTTAGGCTCAGACCAAAGGTTGTTTGTCCTATTTAACATGCCAAAGGTTTGAGACATGAGATGTTCAAGACAGTTTTTTTAGTACGATAGCTCCAACTCCATTTTTTAATTTAAAAAAATTTATGTATTGATTTTAGAGAAAAAGAACCTGGGCTGTGCGGCTAAGTTGCTTGTGAGTCACCCTGTAAAGGTCATGGGTTTGGTCCCTAGTTGGGGACACTTACGAGAGGCAACCAATTGATGTTTCTTTCTTGTATCAATGTTTCTTTCCCTCTCTTTCTCCTTCCCTTCCCCTCTCTCTAAAATAAATAGAGGAGAGAGGGAGAGAGACAGAGAAACAGCAATTTGTTTTTTCACTCATTTATGCATTAATTGGTTAATTCTTACAAGTGCCCTGAATGAGGATTGAACCTACAACCTTGGAATATCCTTGGTGTATTGGGACAACACTCCAATCAACTGAGCTACTTGGCCAGGGCTCCAACTTCATTTTTGAAGTGGCTCCCTTTATATTATTTTTTTACATGTTTTCTCTCATATAACCACATACCTCACTGCCTCATTTACTTTAGGTGTCTTTTCAAAGGTCACGTTTTTAATGAGGCCTTTGCAAATCATAACATAGTGAATGCCTATCCCCCACTCCCTAGGTCCTTTTCTTGTTATTCTCTATACCACTTACTGCCATCTTATATTAATTACTTTATATTTACTTATTATCTGTCTCCATATCCATCCTTCCCTTCCTCCTAGAATATACAACTCTCCATAAAGGTATCAAAATTAATATATTTCCAATAAGAGTATACTGAATACTCTTATTTAAACAAATCAATGATTTGCCCATAGTAAAACATTAATAAATATTAGTTGAAAGAATTAATAAACTGAAGATCCTCATTTCTGGACTTGAATGTAGAAGTGAAAAAGCCAGAAATGCAATTTCAAGTGTTGAAAATATGTAGATAACCTGGTGGATGAGATTTCCTTGAGAAAAGAAGGCAAAAGGACTGGAAAGCTACATAAGCAGTGTGTTCACTTAGAACCTAAGACCCAGGTCAGTCCTGTGCTTCTAATAGAGGTAAAAATGATCAATAGAAGGTCTTTCAGAAAGGCAACTACTGCATATTAAAAACAGTAATTGAGAATCAATGAAAATAAATGGGAGATTACAGCCCCCATAAGCCCTCATTAGCCAAAGTATTGAAATTAGTTACTATTAAGGGACACCAGAACTTCACTTCAAGGAAAAAAAATGTGTCCAGGAGATACAATTAAAAATTATGTCACCTATTACAGGAAACTAATGAACAACACAAACAAATGAGCAAAATTGAACCAGAGCTATGTAAACAAGGAGTAGACTAACAGTAACAAGGGGGGAGGGGGGAGGGAGAAAAGGGGGTAAGAAGGGAAAGTGTAAAATCAAAGAACATGTATAAATGACCCACAGACATGGGCAACTGAGTGGGGACTGAATGTGGGGGAAGGGAGGGGCAGGATACAGGGAAGCAAGAGGGGGAAAAAAAAAGTGAGACAACTGTAATGGAAAAACAAACAAAAAAATTTTTTTAGTGGGGGAAAATGAAAATATGAAGAATGGAAATGCCAGTTCAGTGAATATTAGGACAAAGATTTTCCTTCACGTTGTATATTTTTCTCCCTATTTGATCTCTCCAGAGTTTGGCATTCTAAACAAGTAAGTAATGACTTAAGTTTCTTTGCATAGACCTAATAAGACCAGTTGTTAATAGAGTTTCCTTTTTCTGACCAAGCCTTTGACTGGAATGTCAAGCCTAAAGGAGACATGCTTGGGCTCAGGTTGTTACCAAAAAGCCCTAAGGAACTGGGAATGACTTTCAAAGGTAATAAAAGCCCGCGAAATAAAAGGCCTGCTGCCATGGTTGGTTGTGCGGTCCACAGCAATCTCTCCAGGGAAGGAACGAAGGTTGTTTTCCTGAAAGATGGCTAGAAGCACAATGGAAAACCAGAAAGACTTGGAAAGGACAGGTGTGTACAGGCAAGGATGAATGCCAGGTATGTGGCCCAGCTTCTGTGCCCTGAAGAGCAGACTGAGGGCCACCCTAAATGTTCCTTGGGTAAGTTCCAGCAAAACAGAACTAAAGATCATAAGTGATCATTTGCTGCTCTTGTTATATTTATGCAAATGAACAGGATAAATTAAAAATGGACTTAATGTAGTCCCTTTAAAGACAAGGAGAGTAATCTTAGGGAGAAAAATCATTATTCAAGGAAAATCACAATGATCAGTGGCTGACTGTAAAATAGGGCAGCTAACCGTCTTAAAAGTTTCTTCTCATTTAAAAAATGGTTTCACTTGAAAATTAAACCATATCTGTGATATCACCAAAGAGATTCAAGTTGCAGGCAAGTAGAATGTCAAGTGCCTTGCAATTGGATGTCTTCCCAATAAGACAGTCTTACAGATTTAGAGACTTGTTTGTTGGTTATGTTACATAAATTAACATGTGTGTTCTGCTTTCAAAGGGCATAAGCCTATGATCTCATTACCTGAGTGATTGTCTGTACATATAGGCCTCACCAAATCCTGTCTGCATCGCTGCCTCCTGAGACTCAATGGTTTGGCTGAACTAAGTGATTGGGTTTGTGAAGAATGGGGTGATCTGTGGGCTTCACTTTAAAACTGAATTCTCTTTTCTATCCTAATGGCTTGGACAGAAAGGGCCCAGAGGTCTGAGAGGGGGGAAACATAAACTATTTCCCTCAGCCCAAACTAAATATAATGGGCAAAAGGGTTTTGGACAGGCGAGATGTGCCTAGCACACCTTCCTCCAAAGAAGCCCTTTTTTTTTTTTTTTTTTTTTTTTTTTTTCTCCTAATGTGGAACATTGAAAAAGTAATCCCTGCCTTTTGTCACCTAGTAGTTATGGATTGAATGATGCTTTTTAACCCTTTTTGCCAAATCTGTTGCCCCCAGAACACAACAAGGATGCCAGCCTGCTAAACCAAGCACGCCGTTGTCCGGAGACAGCCAACTGACCTGGAGTCTGCACAATCCTTCCCCATGTGGGAAGGCCACCCTCCCCTCCACACCCCCACTATTATTAGGGATTTCTGGACCCAAGGGTAGGTAGGACGACGACCATGTCCAGCTTGAAGCAGCTAGAGGAGCTTGAGACCTTCGCCCATTGTCCTTTACAAGATTACAAAGGGTCTTAATATCTGAGAGGGAGGGATAGTTATTTTTTACGAACCATGGGTATGGACTTGGGGGGGGGGATGCTGGGGGAGGGAGATACTGGGTGGAGGGAAGTAAAGGGGAAAAAATTGGAACTACTGTAACAACATAATCAATAAAATATACTTTAAAAAAAATAAATAAAATAAAAATAAAAATTATTTAACCCTGAACAAGTAGCTCAATTGGTTAGAGCACCATCTCCATGCACCAAAGTTGCAGGTTCAATCCCGGGTCAGGCACATACAAGAATCAACCAATAAATGCATAAATAAGTGGAACAACAAATTGATGTTTTTCTCTCTCTCTCTCCCTCTCATCAATTAATTTTAAAATTTTTTTAAAACATTTAAACTCTTTGTGTCTAGGAACAGAACTTAACAGAGTCAAAATTAAGTGTAATGTTAAGGGAAAGTGTTATTAGATTTCTAGTTAATTTGAAGTTTGCAAAAAAAAAACCATAATAGAACAACTTAAATAGCATTGGTCACTTTCGTCCAATAGATGGAGCCAGAGCAGCAAGGAAAGACTTTTCATCAGGTTCAACAGGGAATCTACTGTGGATTCTCTCCGGTAATAATCCCTCAGGCATCCAGCCAGGGCTGGATGTTTTGTTTGTTTGTTTTTCTTATTTCGTTTTTTGGACCAGTGAAATCGTATGATATCTGTCTTTCTCTGTCTGACTTATTGCACTTAGCGTAATACCCTTTAGGTCCATCTGTGTTGTTGCAAATGGTAAAATTTCATTCTTACTCATTCCCTTGTATTTATGTATCACATCTTCTTTACGCAATCATCTGTTGATGGACACTTGGGTTGCCTTCAGCTTGATTATTGTAAATAGTGCTGCAATTACCATGGGTACATATATCTTTTTGAATTAGTGTTTTGGATTTCTTTGGATAAATACCCAGAAGTGGAATTGCTGGGTTATAAGGCAGTTCTATTTTTTAATTTTTTGAGGAACCTCAATACTGTTTTCTAAAGTGTTTGCACCAATTTGCAATCCCACCAACAGTGCACAGGGGCTCCCTTTTCTCCATATCCTCAAAAACACTTGTTTGTTGATTTATTGATGATAGCCATCCTGACAGGTGTAAGGTGATATCTCATTATGGTTTTAACTTGCATTTCTCTGATGATTAGTGATGTTGAGCATCTTTTCCTATGTCTGTTGGCCATCTGTATGTCCACTTTGGAAAAATGTCTATTCAGGTCCTCATCCATTTTTTAATTGAACTGTTTGTTGGTGTTAAATTGTATGACTTGGCTAATCATTATATTAAAATTAAAGTCATAAGTCTGTGGTTTATGGTGAACACGTGTATTACAGAGAAAAAAAAGAAAAAAAGTATAAAGAAGAAGGCTTAAAAAGAAAGAAGGCTAGTAATTACCAAATACTTGTGACTGATTAGTATTCAGATATATAAAATTTCTATAAAATGTCATTATTGTGACATTAATAAAATGTATTGAATTGCATGTGGTAGAGTATAGTTGCTTAGTGCTCTACTACTTATAAAATGCTCTCCCACCAGCCCTGGCTGAGTAGCTCAGTTGGTTAGAGCATCATCCTGATATGCCAAGGTTGTGGGTTCGATCCCCAGTCAGGACATGTACAAAAAAGAACCAATGAGAGCATAAATAAGTGGAAAGATAAATCAATGTCTCTCTCTCTGTGTCTGTCTGTCTCTCTTTCTCATCCATAAACTAAAAAAATTAAAATGCTCTTCTGTATATAACCATCATAGCAAACCTCAGACACAGACAGAAATTAATGATTAACCCAAAAGGTATGGAGCAACTAGCAATAATTTGCAAGTTTCTGTTAGCTACCAAGAGTCAAAAGTCACCTGCCCCCTTAATTCCTTGAACAGGTTTTGTGGTGTGTTTTCCCCCTTTGCTGCTTCTTGGACTGGTTCTTACCTTGAGGGGTGGGAAGGGAGGCAACTGAGAAGACTTCAGTTCAGCTTCATGGTGGGCTGCAAAGAGATCTGAGGAAGTGGCAGTTTGCCGAGACTGGACCATAAGAAGTAAGCCAGGAAACGATGTGGGGGAAGGTCATTCAAGGCTGAAGGGGCATTCAGTGGAAAGATGGGAATGGCCTTCGTGGGTGAGAAAGGGGAGGATGGGGAGAAGAGGTCAGGATGGAGGCAGGAGCTGGTCATCTGCAGAGACTACCTAGCTGTGTAACCCTGACACACTGTCTAGATGGTTTTATGGATTTGACTGAGCAAGGACAGATTTCAAGAGAGAAAAGAGCTACTCCGTGGCGAATGAAGTGACATGGTATGGGTGAGGAAAAAGTGATAGGAAGGGGAGCTGGGGCAAAGTGAGCTTGAACTCACAGGGCTGCCCTTCTCTTATCCATCTGGTAGGGAAGGGCAGGGTTCTTGGTTCTTCATCCCCTCTCTTTATGAACCTACAGTGAAGAGAGTGGAGGATAGAAAGACCAAGAAAACCTCATAAGATCTGAATGGCATAAAAATTTCCATGAATTTAAAATGAGACCATAGACTTTCAGTCAAGATGGAGGCATTGGTAGACACACTTCACCTCTTCACACAATCATAGAAGAATTACAACCAGATCTCAACAACAAATAACAATCAGAACTGTCAGAAAATAAAGCTAAATGGAAGTCCAACAACCAAGGGTTTAAGGAAGCCACATTCATCCAGATATATAGGAGGGGCGGAGTTACAGAGATGGTGCAGAGAGGCAGTGTGGCTTGGATATGCAGCAGTGGTGGAATGGACTGTCCCACATTCTCATGCGGTGGATAAAAATTGGGAGGGACCCCTTGGGTCACTAGAGTGCACATAGGGAAGTGCCCTCATCCACTGGCCCAGATGCGCAGGGCTGCCAGTCCAGGTGCCCCTCGGACATGCCCCAACAGAAATAAGATCAGTGCCCTAACGGGCGCAGGGAGGGCCCACTGGACACGCAGAAGATCGTGTGCAGACACCCTTGGCCAGCTCCAGTGGACGCCAGGCCGGAGCGCAGACCATTTGCTCAGGCTCTGCTCATGCCCACCCAGGTGGGTGTGGCAATGGCGGAAGGCTGAGGCTCAGGAACAGCGGGTCGCAGCGACTCACAGATGCTCACTTCCACCGTGCACAAGTGTCTGGGGCCCCGCCCTAAGAGGCGAGAGACCAACTCGCAGAACTCGGCTCAGGAGGCCTGAGGCAAGTGCTCAGGTAGCCTTGGCGTGCAGGGGCGCACGTGCAAAGGCACGTTGGCACCTCCAACAGGCACCAAAGGAATGCACCATGCCGGCCACCGCAGCGCACACTGCTGCTGGAAGGAATAGGAATCTCTGACCCGTCACATTAGACCAGCTGTGGACGCAGAAAAAGAAGATGACACACAAAGGCTGAACTGAGTAAAAACATTTCATTTTTTTTTTTTCCTCCTTAAAGGGAGGAGAAAGAGAAGAAAAAAAAAACAGAAACAAAACAAAACAAAAAACTATATCTCTAATCTGTTTCATACAATCTCTCCCTCTCATCTTTTCTCTTCAATTGTTTATTTGTTTGTGTGTCTAGTTTAGTCTCCCTTTCACTCTAAATAAATAGAATATAACTACTATATAAATCCAATACTATACAATCCCACTTTCTTACTATATTCTGCATTCTTCCCACCTTTTCTTCTATTGTTATTAACATACAATGTAAATATTACCTATTGTCTTGTATAGTCTCAACTATTATTAATCTATCCTCCCCTTTCTCAAAAATAATATTTTTCCTCCCTAAAAACAACTCTTATCTATTCTTCCTATAGTACAAAAGTTCTAATCTCTCTACATTTATATTAATACTGGCGTGTTGGCTGACGATTGCGAAATAGAGGCTGGGGGATATTTTTGAGGGTGTAGGTCTCCTGCCTCAGCTGTGTGTTTATGTTTTTAACAGCATCTCCACAAAAGAACTCAAGACAAAGTAGATAGAGTGACTCTCAATCAACTAGCCAGAAGGAAGATCCTACCAAAGAGCATCTGAAATATAACCAGACAGCATAAACAAATGACATAAAGGATAACCCAAGAACATCAGGATCAGGAGATCAAAGAGACTGCACCACTGAAAATCCCAGATCTCCTATAAAGAATCTCATACCACAAAGGTGGGAAGTCAAAGCAGACAAACCCAAATAACAAAAACAAACAAGAAGAATCCAACATGGGAAGACGCAGAAATAACCTCTCAATGAAAAGAAAAGAGGAATCCCCAGAAAGAGAGGTAGATGGAATAGACATAGCCCAAATGTCAGACACAGAATTCAAAACAATGATGGTGAAGAAGCTCAATATACTCAACGACCTCAAAAACAAGTACGACAACCTCCAAGGAAGTTACCAACAGCTCCAAGAAAATTACAGGGAGCTTGCAGAGAACTACACCAGCATAAAAAAAAGACACAGAAACTATCAACAAGAACTAGGAAGAAATGAAGAATTCAACCTCTGAACTGAAAAACACAGTAGAACCAGTCAAAAGCAGACTAAATGAAGCAGATGATTGGATTAGTGAATTAGAAGATAATGTAGAGAAAAAACCCCAGACAATACAACAAAACGATAAAAGATTGAAAAAGTGCGAAGAAGATGTAAGGGAATTACAGGATACCATAAGGAAAAACAACATTAGAATCAAAGGAATTAAAGAGGGATCAGAAGAACAAGGAATAGATAAACTGATAGGAGAAATAGTGACAGAAAATTTTACCAACCTGATGAGAGAAAAAGTTATACAAGCTCAGGAAGCACAGAGAGTTCCAATGAAGAGGAACCCCCCAAAACCCACTCCAAGGCACATCATAATTAAAATGGCAACATTCAAAGACAAAGAGAGAATCCTAAAAGCAGCAAGAGAAAAACAGTAAATAACATAATAGGGAGCTCCGATAAGGCAATCGACCGATTTCTCAACAGAAACACTACAGGCGAGAATAGAATGGTCAAAAATATTTCAAGCAATGAACAACAAAGGCCTACAACCAAGTATACTCTACCCAGCAAGGCTCTCATTCAAAATGGAAGGTGAAATAAGGAGTTTCTTAGACAAAGGAAGACTAAAAGAATACATCTCCACCAAACCAGCATTGCGAGACACGTTAAAGGGAACATTCTAAGAAAAAAGAAGAAAACAAAAAAAGAGGAGAGAAAAAGAGATACAAAGGGAAATGAGTAAATACATGTCAATAATAACCTTAAATGTAAATGAATTAAATGCTCCAATTAAAAGAGATAGGGTAATGGAAGACATAAGAAAACAGAACTCACATATTTGCTGTCTACAAGAAACACACCTCAAAACAAAAGATTTACATAGACTGAAAGTAAAGGGATATAAAAAAATATTCCAAGCAAACAAACCTGAAAAAAAAAGCTGGGGTAGCAGTCCTCATAGCAGACAAAACGGATTTCAAAGCAAGGGCAATAAAAAGAGACAAAGAAGGACATTTCATAATACTTTAAGGAACAATCCATCAAGAAGATATAACACTGGTAGACATATATGCACCCAACATAGGAGCCCCAAAATACATAAAGAACATACTAGAAGACCACAAGAAGGATATTAACAACAACACACTCATAGTAGGGGTCTTCAACACTCCATTATCAACAATAGACAGATCATCCAAGCAAAGAAACACCAAAGATATACAGGCATTGAACAACACACTAAACCACATGGACTTAACTGATATATATAGAACTTTTCACCCCAGAGAAGCAAAATATACATTCCTTTCAAATGCACATGGGACATTTTCAAAGATAGACCACATGATAGGACACAAAACAAGCCTCAACAAATTCAAGAAAATTGAAATTATATCAAGCATCTTTTCAGATCACAATGCCTTGAAACTAGAAATCAACCTCAGAGAAAAAAATCAAAAACATCCAAACTCATGGAGAATGAATAACATGTTATTAAATAATGAATGGGTTAACAATGACATCAAAGAAGAAAACAAGAAATTTCTAGAAACTAATGATAATGAACACACAACAGCCCAAAACCTATGGGACACAGCAAAAGCAGTCCTAAGAGGAAAGTTCATAGCAATACAGGCATATCTGAAAAAGATAGAAAAATCTCAAACAAAAAATCTAACCTTACAGCTACAAGAACTAGAACTACAACAACAAACAATGTCTAGGGCAAGAAGAAGAAAGGAAATCATCAAGATCAGAGCAGAATTAAATGACATAGAGACCAAACAAACAATCCAAAAGATCAACAAAACTAGGAGCTGGTTCTTCGAAAAAATGAACAAAATTGACAAGCCTCTAACCAGGCTCATCAAGAAAAAAAGAGATAAGACCCAAATAAACAAAAGCAGAAATGAAAGAGGAGAAATCAAGACTGATACCACAGAAATACAAACGATAGTAAGATATTACTACAAACAACTGTATGGCAAGAAATTTGACAACCTAGAAGAAATGGACAGATTTCTAGAAACATATAACCTTCCAAAACTGAATCAAGCGGAAGTAGAAAATCTCAACAGACCAATGAAAAAGAAGGAAATTGAAACAGTAATCAAAAATCTCCCTGCACACAAAAGCCCTGGACCGGATGGCTTCACAGGTGAATTTTACAAAACATTTAGGGAAGAACTAACTCCTACCCTCCTCAAACTAGTCCAAAAAATCCAAGAAGAGGGAAAAATCCCAAACTCTTTCTCTGAAGCCAGTATTACCCTAATCCCAAAACCAGGTCAAGACACAGCAAAGAAAGAAAACTACAGGCCAACATCACTGATGAACATAGATGCTAAAATCCTCAACAAAATATTGGCAAACAGGATCCAGCAGTACATCAAAAAGATCATACACCACGATCAAGTGGGATTCATCCCAGGGATGCAAGGATGGTTTAATATTCGCAAATCAATAAATATAATACATCACCAAAACAAAATGAAAGACAAATATCACATGATCATATCTATAGATGCAGAAAAAGCATTTGATAAAGTACAACACCCATTTATGATGAAAACACTCAGCAAAATGGGAATAGAGGGAGCATACCTTAACATAATTAAGGCTATATATGAGAAGCCTGAAGCCAACATCATACTCAATGGACAAAAACTGAAAGCATTCCCCCTGAAATTAGGCTCTAGACAAGGCTGTTTACTCTCTCAACTTCTTTTCAACATAGTGTTGGAAGTCTTAGCCACAGCAATCAAACAAGAAAAAGAAATAAAAGGCATCCAAATTGGGAAAGAAGAAATAAAACTATCATTATATGTAGATGACATAATAGTATACCTAGAAAACCCACTAAAAGACTACTCCACTAAAAGACTACTCGATATAATAAGTGAATTTGGCAAAATAGCAGGGTACAAAATAAATATACAGAAATCTAAGGCATTTCTGTACACCAACAATAAAATATCAGAGACAGAGACAAAAACCAAAATACCATTTACTATAGCAAGAAGAAAAATAAAGTACCTAGGAGTAAACTTAACCAAAGAGATAAAAGATCTGTACTCTGAAAATTACGTAACATTGAAGAAAGAAATTAAGGAAGATACAAATAAATGGAAACAAATACCATGTTCTTGGTTAGGAAGAATCAACATCATCAAAATGGCCATACTACCCAAAGCAATTTACTGATTCAATGCAATCCCTATTAAAATACCAATGACATATTTCATAGACCTAGAACAAATCCTCCAAAAATTCATATGGAACCAAAAAAGACCCCGAATAGCAAAAGCAATCTTGAGACAGAAGAACACAGCAGGAGAAATCACAACACCAGATATCAAACAATACTACAAAGCCACTGTGATCAAAACAGTCTGGTACTGGCATAAGAATAGACATATAGAACAGTGGGACAGAATAGAGAGTCCAGAAATAAACCCAGGCCTCTATGGTCAACTAATCTTTGATAAAGGAGGAAGGTATATAAAATGGAGTGAGAAGAGCCTCTTTAACAAATGGTGCTGGGAGAAATGGACAGGGACTTGCAAAAAAATGAAACTAGACCACCAACTTACACCACACACAAGAATAAACTCAAGATGGATCAAAGATTTAAATGTAAGCCATGACACCATAAAAGTCCTAGAGGAAAACATAGGCAGGAAAATTTCAGATATCTCACGTAACAATATCTTCATGGATACATCCCTTAAGGCAAGAGAAACAAAGGAAAAAATAAACAAATGGAACTACATCAAACTAAAGAGTTTCTTCTCAGCAAAAGAAAACACCAGCAAGATGAAAAGGGAACAAACCATATGGGAAAACATATTTGCCAATGACATCACAGACAGAGGGCTGATCTCCAAAATATATAAAGAGCTTATACGACTCAACATCAAGAAAACAAACAACCCAATTAAAAAATGGGTCAAGGACCTGAACAAACACTTCTCCGAAGAGGACATACAGAAGGTCCATAGACACATGAAAAAAAATGCTCTACGTCATTAGCCATCAGGGAGATGCAAATAAAAACCACAATAAGATACCATTTTACACCTGTCAGAATGGCCTTCATCAACAAAACAACAAACAACAAGTGCTGGCGAGGATGTGGAGAAACGGGAACCCTACTGCACTGTTGGTGGGAATGCAAACTGATGCAGCCACTATGGAAAACAGTATGGAATTACCTCAAAAAAACTAAAAATGGAACTGCCTTTTGAACCAGCGATTCCACTGCAAGGACTATACCTGAAAAATCCTAAAACACTAATTCGAAAGAACTTATGCACCCCTATGTTTATAGCAGCACTGTTTACAATAGCTAAGTGCTGGAAACAGCCTAAATGCCCATCTGTAGATGAGTGGATTAAAAAACTGTGGTACATTTACACAATGGAATACTATGTAGCAGAAGGAAAGAAGGAACTCCTGCCATCTGCAACAACATGGATGGAACTAGAGAGAATTGTGCTTAGTGAAATAAGCCAAGCAAAGAAAGAAAAATACCATATGATATCACCTAATACAGTAAACTAAGGAACAACACAAACAAATGAACTAAATAAGACAAGGAACAGAATAACAGTTATTAGGGGGGAAGGGGGAGGGAGAGAAGGGGACTAAGTAAGGGAAGGGTCTAGTCAAAAAATGTGTATAAATGACTCATGAACATGGACAACGGGGAGGGATATGATTATGGGAGAAGGGTGGACTGGGTGGGGGAGAGAAATGGAGGAAAAATCGGACAACTGTAATTGAAAAACCAAAAATAAAAATAATAAAAAATTTAAAAAATAAAAATAAAAAAAAATTGGGAGGGATACCCTGGAAGTGAGTGATCCCAGCCCCAGGCCAGACTGCACAGTCCAGGGTTCCAGCGCAGGAAAGATAAACCTCGATTACTTCTGGCTATAAAAACAAGTGGGGATTGGGGTAGCAGAAAAACTGCTGGATTTTCGCAACTTAAAGGACCCGCATGGTTTTAGAACATATGCAATCGCCAAGGCAGCAATTGGAAGGGTGCCTATCACATATGGAAAGTGGTGAAATGATTAGAAATGGGGCAAGTGTTGGACAAATCACCAGAAGACAGGCAGCAGCATTGTCCCCTCTCTGAGACCCCCACCACAAACAGAGACAGAAAGTAGGGAAATGAGTGGCTCCTCCTTGACAATTACCTAAGTGCCTTCACTACATAGGCCATGCTATTAAGACAGGGAGTAAACGCAGCTCTACCTAATTCACAGAAACAAATGCTGGGAGGCTGCCAAGTTGAGAAGGCAAAGAAATATGGCCCAAATGAAAGAACAGAACAAAACCCCAGAAAAAGAACTAAACAAAATAGAGATAGTCAACCTATCAGTTCAGAGTTCAAAACACTGGTGATCATGGTGCTCAGAGAACTCATAGAGTATGGCAAAAAAATAAAGAAAGAAATGAAAGTTATGCAAAGTGAAATAAAGGAAAATATACAGGGAACCAATAGTGAAGAGAAGGAAGCTCAGGGTCAAATCAATGAATTGGAAGAAAAGGAAGAATTAAACACTCAACCAGAACAGAATAAAGAAACAGGAATGCAAAAAAAAAAAAAAAAAGAAAAAAAAGAGGAGACACGTAGGGACCTCTGGGACAACTTTAAATGTACCAACATTCAAATCATTGGGCTGCCAGAAGAAGAAAAAGAGCAAGACATTGAAAATTTGTGTGAAAAAATAATTAAAGAAAACTTCCCTAATTCAGTGAAGAAAATAGACATATAAGTCTAGGAAGCACAGAGAGTCTCTAACAAGTTGGACCCAAAGAGGACTACACCAAGACATGTCATAATGAAAATGCCAACAGCTAAAGATAAAGAGAATCTTAAAAGCAGCAAGAGAAAAGCAGAGAGCTACCTACAAAGGAGTTCCTATAAAACTGTCAGCTGATTTCTCAAAAGAAACTTTGCAGTCAAGAAGGGGTTGGCAAGAAGTACCCAAAGTGATGAAAAACAAGGACCTATAACCAATATTACTCTATCCAGCAAAGATATCATTTAGAGGGGAAGGGCAGATCAAGTGCTTTCCAGACAAAGTAAAGCTAACGGAGTTCATTATCACCAAGCCATTATTATATGAAATGTTAAAGGGACTTATTTAAGAAAAAGAAGGTCAAAACTATGAACATTAAAATAACAACAGACTCACAACTATCAACAACTGAATCTAAAAACAAAAACAAGCTAAGCAAACAACCAGGAACAGAATCATAGGTAGGGAGATCATTTGGAGAGTTATTAGCTGGGAGGGGGAAGGGAGAGAAATGGGGAAATGGTACAGGGATTAAGAAGCATAACTGGTAGATACAAAGTAGACAGGGGGATGTTAAGAACAGTATAGGAAAGGGAAAAGCCAAAGAAATTACTTACACAACCCATAGACATAAACTAAGGGGTGGGGAATGATTGCTGGAGGGAAGATGGGTATTGGACATAGGAGGGCAAAAGGGGGAATATTGGGACAACTGTAACAGTATAATTAATAAAATATACTTAAAAAATAAACTAGGACCACTCAATTATTTTGTTTGCTATTTTTCCAATACACTTGATTGATGTACACATGGAGTAGGATAGACCGCTGGATTTAACAAGGTAAGGAGTAGGGTCAAGTGAGTGTAAAGTACCATGAGATGGCCAAGGGAGTTTAGGTATATTCAAGAAGGTCGTTGTTATGGTTACCACTGAATTTACATTGGAAAAGGAGGTCGATGAGGATTGAAAGTCAAAGGCACAGTCTGAGCCTATTCTCAGACATCAGGGACACAGAAGGACATAGACCATAAGAAGACAATCAGGAACCTCACATTGCTGGCCTGTGACAGTGAGCAGAATCCTATCTCTCTCTAAGCCAATGTCCCGATTTCCTCTGTTTTAAATAGCTCTTAGTAATTGCTGCATCATTCTCACCCTTCAGGCTGTGATGTTTTTTTGTGACTTCCCCAGCTAACAAAGATCTTCCCTACCCTGTTACATACCCTGTTTATTTCCCTCCTGGGCTAACAATTAACGCCTGTAATTATTTAATTAGTTTGTTCACATGTTTCTTATCTACTTCCACTAGAAGGGTAGGAATCTTATCTGTCTTGTTAACCACAGTATTTTAGGCACCTGGCAGACAATATAACACATAGTAAACATTCAACAAATATTTGTTGAATGAATTAATTGATGTTCTGGGCTGTTTCCACATACATTTTCTCTTCTCATGAGATAAATGTTTACTATGAAAATGCTAAAGCTTAAGGAGGTTATATAAATTGTCCAAGGTCATATAGCAAAGCTAAGAATTAAAACCAAGTCTTTCTGATTCTAAAATCTCTGCTCTCTCCTTAGCGACTTTCATAAGCAAATAAACATTTTATAAACCAAGAAATAATGCATTATGCTAAGGTCTTAAGAAAGACAAGGAAAAGAGTAGGAGCTATAGAGAAAAGTCTCTGTGGCCCTAACTTTTGTTACTGCTCATCCATTTGCTCATGTGTCAGGTGTTCATTGTAGTTCAAAATTAAATGTGTTTTTGATATTGTCCAGTTTCCAAGGAGAAAACACAAGATACTTCATGAAAAATCACTACCTCTTCTCTTCATAACTCCTTCTTCTCTTCCTCTATTGTTCACAGCTCATGTTCCCCTTCAAAGTCACCATCTCCTTTCTTCACTCTTTGGGCACACTCAAAACAAAATGAATTATAACTGAGTTACTGTAGTACTAGAAGAAGGAAGATCTGTTATTGGATCAGTGTATGATAGTTAAATTTAGATGAAGAGGGATACTTAGAGAGTATGAAAAATAACAAAATAGAATACACAAAAATTTAGGTGACTCATAAAGAAAGATCTAGAATCCAGGAGATACATTTTTTTTTTTTTTTAAAGAGAGAGAAAGAAACAATCTGTGTTTCCCCCTATTTAGGCACTCATTGCTTGCCTCTTTTATGTGCCCTGACCAGGGATCAAACCAACAGCCTTGGTGTGTTGTGCTGACACTCCAACCCGCTGGCCATGGCCCAGTGATACACACCTGTGAGTGGGAGACAAGTGGGTCAGGAGTGAGGAGCATCCAAGCAATATGGTAATGACTCATGTATTAAAGAAATAGTGTCGTGAAACTGAGAAGAAGCTTGTTACACTTGTACTTGGGACAAAAAATGTTATTCAGATTATGACATTCTTTTAATAATATGAATGTCACAATTAAGACTATAACAAACAAGCTAATAGAAATAAAAACCCAGTTTGAAATCTCAAGTTTTCAGAAATAATATTCTTCTATTTGCATCTCCTAGCCCCACAGCAAAAAGTTACTCAAACACACAAAGGCCACAAAAGAACTAAATTGCAGTGCAGTAAAACAAAAACAATCAGAGAAGGAAAACTCTGATTCCAAAAAACCTCCGCTGCCTTGCGGCATACCTCTTCAGAGGAAAGGCTAAGGGAGTAAACCCCGACAGAAAATCCGGAGCCGGAGTCCCTAAGGCGGTTTGATGTTGTAGTCAACACCGGCAACTCCTGCGGCGCACCTGAACCCAAGCTGTATCGACTCCGTCTTTCCCTTGGACCCTTCAGCTGCGAAGAGAGGGGGGGTCTGCTGCATGGGCAACAGCAGACCCTCCATATTACCCTGCCCAGGCTCTGTAGCTTCAGCGTCATCGCAAGATGTCGATTCAACACGGGAGGAGACAGATACTATGTCACTCCCGAGTCGGACTGCACAGCCATTCTCGGCGGTGCAGATAGACTCTTAAGAAGCTACACCATCGTCTCTCGAGACGGACAGCTGCCGACGACGACAAAAACAAAAACAATTACCCTGGCATACTTTAAAATTTCCTTAAATAAGTACAAAGAAGGCTGGGGTAGAAAAATTCTTATGCACAGCCTGCACAGAAACCTCCATGGAAGCAACTGGCACTTGCCTCAGGGTGTGCCAGAAACACGGTGGAAACTTGAACATTTTGCACTTTTTCAAGTTCAGTTGAGGAGCAACCAGGCCTGTGGTCCCTGGGAGGTTGGCCTAGGGACCCTGCTTGTTTTGTCCTCTTATTACTCATTACATGCATTGCAGTGGCAGGCTTGTAAGCCTTTAAGTTTATCATTCCTTATAAGGTTGGGAGGCCAGAGCAATGCAAGATCATCCTTCCCTACCCCACACAGTTCTACTGTTGTTGTCTGTAGGAGTAATGCCCATGCTGATAATATTCCATCCTGCTGCTTGAGGCCAGGTATTCTCATCTGAGGAGGAGTGACACAGGAGAGGGGACTTTGTGTTTTCCATGCACAGGTGGGCATGTCACTCACTCTCCAAATCCAAAGTAAACAAAGGCATTTTCTTTAAAATCATATATGGTTTTTAAAAACTTTTTAAAAAATGTTTTTGTACTAATTACAGAAAAAATAGTGATTTATTTATTTTTAAGAGTCAACCCTTGTTTTTCTCTATGGGGGAAAAGAAAAAATATTTTATAATTAGTGTTTGGGATAAAAGAGACAATCTATTCCAAAACAAATTCTAAATATATCAAAGATTTAAATGTATAAAAGGAAATCTTTTTATTGATTGATTTTAGAGAGAGAGAGAGAAAAGGAAAGAGATAGAGAAAGAGAGATGGGGAGAGAAAGAGAGAAACATCAATTTGTTGTTCTACTCGTTTATGCATTCATTGGTTGCTTCTTAGTTGTTTCTTTTTCTTTTTTATCCTCACCAAGACCTTTTTTTTTCATTGCTTTAAAGTGAGAGGAAGGTGGAGAGAGAGAAAGACAGACAGAAATATCAGTGTGAGAGAGAAAGATTGATTGGCTGCCTCCCATACATGCCCCAACCAGGGATCAAACCTGCAACCTAGTTATGTGCCCTGATCAGGAATCAAACCCACAACCTTTTGGTGTACAGGACAATGCTCTAGCCAACCGAGCCACACTGGCCAGGGCATTGTTTGCCCTTACCGGTGATTGAACCTACAACCTTGGTGTACAGGGACAATGCTCTAACCAACTGAGCTACTCGGCCAGGGCAGGAAATCTAAAGGTAACTAGAAGAAAATATAGAAAGGACTGCTATTAAATATGGTGGATTGACCATACCCTTTTATCTTGTTTCTCTGTGTTAAGCTGAATAATAGCTCCCAAAGATATGCCCATGTCCTAATCCCCAGAACCTATAAATTTTATATGGCAAAAACTTTGCAGATGTGATTAAGGCCCATGAAACAGTGAGATTATCCTGAATTCTCTGAGTGGGCCCTAAATGCAACAATAGCATATTTATAAAAGAGAGAGACAGAAGAAGATATGACACAGGCAGAAAAGAATGCCATGTGATCACAGAAGAGAGATTGGAGTGATGTGGCCACAAGCCAAGGAATGCTGGCAGCCACTAGAAGCTGAAAGACGTAAGGCACAAACTCTATCCTAAAGCCTACATGGGGAATGTGGCCCTGTCAACACCTTGATTTCAGCCCAGTGAAACTGATTTCAGACTTCTGGCCTCCAGAAATGTAAAACAATAAAGTTCTGTTGTTTTAGGCCACCAATTTTGTGGTAATTTGTCATAGCCCACCTAGGAAACTAACACACTCCCAGATCCACCCAAACCTCACCAAAATAACAGCTAACAAAGGGAAACTGATATTATTTATAAAGATAAGTAGAAGAGCAGAAAAGGATTTTGATAAATTGTTGGAATATGCACAATGATTGAATGAGAGGCAGTTTATCAGAGTAGAGAGACTAGCAATCTGAGAGCCTTGAGAAAGAGATGTGAATAAGACATGAGTCAGTTCTCCCAGAAAGGTCAGACTTGGTCACCAAGGACCAAGCAGAGGCAGGAGGGAAGAGTGGGGCTGAAACTGGAGGTGGGGTCGAAATTGGAACATAGATTTTCTCTGATACTGGTTCTCCAAGCACTGGCTGTATCACCCCCACCCTCAGTCTGTTCCCTTGATCCCACCACCAAATGAGCCGACATATCAATTCTACTCACATTCCTTCCATTAGAGAGAACTAGTCACAGATTCTTCTATGTGGAGGGCCTGGGTGATGCTTCACAGGGCTGGACACAGGCTTCTCCACAACTACCCTGTACCATAGAAGGAAGAGATGATTTTTGATAGCCCAGTAGCAATCTCTGGCACATTCTTTAAAGCACATCTTAAAATTTCAGAACAGTGAGAATAAAGAGAATACTCTAAGAACTTCCAGAGTGAAAAACCAGATCACATTATGTACTAAGGATCATTAATCTGACTGGCATCAGACTTTCCAACAACAATAGAGGATACTCAAAGGCAATAGGGCAATGCTACCAAGATTCTGAGATAAAATATTGTGTAACTAAAACGTTTATATCCATATAAACTCCCAATAAGTGTAAGGGGAAAAATAAAGACATTTTTAGACATATAAAGTCTCAAAAAAATTGCTTACCACAAATCATTTAGTAGGAAGCTCGCAAAAGGCACAGTTCAACACACTGTTGAGTAAACAATAAGCATAAAATATGGAATCCAGAGACAAACAGAAGATGCACTCAGGAAAGTGGCAAAAGGGAAGTCCTGGGATGCCAGGCATCTATCACACCTGGCAAGTAACCATCCCAAAAATAGATGTCTATGGAAGTGTGAAAGGGGAACACTGAAGGGAAAAAAGTAGATCTGATAAAGTGTTTAATGTGTTTGAAAATTTGGGGGGAAAAAAGAAAGAAAAAAATTTGGGACAATTATTACTAAGAGTTTTCCAAATTTGTTGGATCATTAGGAAAAAATATAGTGGTACTATGTGGAAAACTAAGCAATTTGATCAGGAATGAAGGGACTCAGCAATTATTAACTCCAAAAAAACCAGAAGGTTATACAGGAAGAAGGTATGGTTATAATATACTATTTGGTTCAGTGGTGAATATTTGATAGTCACAGAAACACTGACTTTTGACTTAACTAGACATTTTGATATAATTCTTTTGGAAAAAAGGAGGGGGAGAAAAGTGGAGAGGGTTAGAGTTGAACAGGAAATAAAAAACTCAACAACTTTCTTTCCATGACTGTAGTCTCTATATATTTTTGACACTTGTATAAAGATTTATGTACAAAGAAGGTCACTATATCATTGAACAAGAGAAATAGCAAAAACGGTGACAATATAAAAATATGTCAGTTAGATTCTAGTTTAAAATATCATAGTTAGATGGAATACAATGTAAACATTAAAAAAACCCAACCCAGTACATGATGATATATGAACTATTTCCAGATAGTGAAAACAAAAGAAAGCACTCAAACAAAAACACAGTGGAAAATAATGGGTCCAATATGCTACCACTTGTGGGGAGGGAATAAATGTATGTATCAATACATAAATACAGGCACAAATATTGATACTTGTGTATGTATAGACAATCTATGGAAAGATATACAAGAAACTGCTAATAGTGATTGATTTTATGGAGGGAAATGCTTCAGGAGAACAGAACAAGTAGGACACCTGCTTTCCACTATATGCCATTTTGTTATTTAAATTTTCATGCTAGTAAGTGCATTACCTATTCAAGTGGATAATTTTTTAAATGGAGGTTAAAAAAAACAACCTGGCAAATTCTGGCTAGGATTGAGGCATAGATAGACACGTTTCACCATCCTCCACAACCATAAGAAGAAATACAACTACCTCAAAACTAAAAACAACAAAAACTACCAGAAAATCAAATTGCATAGAAGTCCAACAAACAAAGATATAAGGAACTAATACCCAGACAGTGAGGAGGGACAGAGCCAGGGTGGAGAGGACGTGGTGTGGTGGCAGCGGCTACCCAGCAGAAAGCACAGTGACACATTATAAAAGTTGGGAGGGACACCTAAGGAGTGCTCGCAGCACCAGACCAGACTGCATAACTCATGGTTCCAATGCCAGGGAAAATAAAACCTCATTGCTTCTGACTGTGAAAATCAGTTAGGGATTTAGGCAGCAGAAAAACCTGCTGGTCTCTCAGCAGAGCTCATTTGTTTAGAGGGCCCCCACAGTCCTAGAAGGTATACAAACCCACCCACTCTAGGAACCAAAACCAAGGCAATAGCTAGAGTGGCACCAGTCCCATATGCGAAGCAAGAGAAATGCCTGGAAAAGGAGTGAGTGCTGAGCAAGTAACATTGTTCCCTCTCTGACCTCTTCCCCACATATAGTGCCACAAGGTGGTGAAACTAGTAGCCCCACACTAATGAATACTTAAGGCTCCGCCCCCCCTTACAATGTAACAGATGTGACTGTTCTACCTAGGACACAGAGGCAAACACAGGAGACTTTCATGTTGAGGAGACAGAGAAGTATGGCCCAAAAGAGGGAGCAGAACAAGGCTCCAGTGGGAGAACTGAGCAAAGAGGAGATAGCCAACCTAACAGATGAACAGTTCAAAACACTGGTGATAATGATGCTCACAGACTTGACAGACATGGCAAATGCATAAAGGAATAAATGAAGACTATACTAAGTGAAATAAATGAAAATCTATACAAAACCAGTGTGAAGGGAAGAAAGCCTGGGTTCAAACCTATGATTTGGAACATAAGGAAGAAATAAATAGTCAACCAGTACAGAATCAAGAAATAAGAATCGAAAAACATGAGGAGAGGTTTAGGAACCTCTGGAACAACTTTAAATGTACCAACATCCGAATCATAGGGGTGCCAGAAGAAGAGGAAGAGCAAGAAATTGAAAACTTGTGTGAAAAAAAAAAATGAAAAAATACTTCCCTATTTGGTGAAAGAAATAGACATGCATGCCCAGGAAGCACAGAATCCCAAACAAGGTAGACCCAAAGAGGACCACACCAAGATACATCATAATTAAAATGCCAAAGGCTAAAGAGAGAATCTTCAAAGCAGCAAGAGAAAAGAAGAGAGTTATCTACAAAGGGGTTCCTAAAAGACTATCAACTGATTTCTCAAAAGAAATTTTACAGGCAAGAAGGGACTGGCAAGAAGTATTCAAAGTGATGAAAAGCAAGGGCCTACAACCAAGATTACTCTATCCAGCAAAGCTATCATTTAGAATGGAAGGGCAGATAAAGTGCTTCTCAGACAAGGTAAAGGTAAAGAAGTTCATCATCACCAAGCCATTATTATATGAAATGTTAAAGGGACGTATTTAAAAAAAAAAAGATCAAAACTACAAAGATTAAAATGACAATAAATTCACAACTATCAAGAATAGAATCTAAAAATTAAAAACAAACAAACAAACAAACAAAAAACTGCCCTGGCTGGTGTGGCTCAGTGGGTTGAGCACAGGCCTGTGAACCAAAGGGTCACAGGTTTGATTCCCACTCAGGGTACATGCCTGGGTTGTGGGCCAGGTCCCCATTTAGGAGCTTTTAAAAAAAATTTTTAATTAATTAATTAATTAATTAATTAATTAATTAATTTTTTTAAAAAAGAAACAACCAGAACAGGAACAGAATCATAGATATGGGGATCATATGGAGGGCTATCAGCTGGGAGGGGAAAGACGGGAAATGGGAAAATGGTGCAGGGATTAAGAAGCATAACTGGTAGTTGTAAAATAGACATGGGGATGTTAAGAGTAGTATAGAAAAGGGTGAAGCCAAAGAACTTACATGATGACTGATGGACATGAACTAAAAGGGGTGGTACTGCTGGAGGGTAGGGGATATGGGGTGGAAAAGAGCATAGGGGAAAAATTGGGAAAACTCTAACAGCATAATCAATAAAATATACTTAAAAATAAATAAAATGTCATTTTTAAAGTGCAACACTCCCCATAAAAAGAACCTGGCAAAAGGAAGAGATTTAAAAAATATATTAAACTCCTTAATATCTCAGTTTAGTACATCAAACATCTTAAAATATTGTTTTTAGCATATTTCCTCTAGGTGGCAGCAACTGCCTTTTTGGTCTTTGTAATACCAGTCTCACTGGTCTTGAGGATCTATCTGTTCAACAATAATGTTTCAATGTCTTATATTTCCTTTTTATAGAAAAAAATTTCTTAAAGTGTGTAAGCATGTATTTACAAAATGCATGGTTCAGATATGTTCCTTAATATTCTTATGCAGAAAAGAAAAAAAGAACAGGTTACACACCTGAGGGTACGTAAAACAGATTGGGAAGGTGTTCACCACAATGTTGACAGTGATTGTCTCTGGGTAGTAGAACAATTAATAGGTGAATTTGTGTTTTCTTTGTGCTTTTCCAAATATTCTACAACAAGCACAGTATTTTTAAAAACTTTGTTTATCCTTCAGTCCTGGTCCTTACCATCAGAGGAGCCTTCTCAGGCCCTTGATAGTTGAAGATAGTATGGGCTTTGCTTTCTGCACCCAAACATTTCCAATATCACCAAGCACTTTAATTTCTTAAGTGAGGGGGGAAAATTACAGAACCTTTGGTCACGTAATAGCACTACTGAGGGAGAGATTTGAGGGTAAAATCCAGAAGCTGGTTTATTGTGAAGTTAATAAAACTTATGCTTCCGTTCCCACCCCTAACCCCACTGCCCCAAAACACACACCACACACACCTTACTTGATCTCTTTAAAAAGATAGCTTATTTGAATTCATAAGTTTGTACTCCTTTCCTTACAAAGACCATGAACCGTCCAGTTACAGAACTTAGCAAACCAACATCCACCATTGTCAAAGCACATCAAAATACTTTGTGACATCTTTTAAAATATCCTTGTTTAAGATAGTCTAGTTCTAATCTCTGCTTTGAAGGAGACAGGAAGAGGATACCTATAAGCTCCTCATTAAACTGGGAGGCCAAGTATCACAAACATTTCCACCCCTCTTGCCTATCACATGTCTGGTACATTTCAGAAATGCAAAGATCATTTGAAACATTGTTGAGTAAAAGTAAATTTTTATGGAGAGGTACAAGCCCTCCTCTTAACCACTTCCTTCTTTATGGAGCAAGTGAGAAGTAGTCCTTGTAGAGCTATTTCTGTGGGTTACAGAAAGAGTACTCCTATCTCGAACAGGGCCACAGAGACAACTCTTCATGCCCAGGGGAGCCCTTGGGACTGGTGAGTGGATCCCACAGGGTCATCACAGTGGTACAATACAGGCAGACTCTGTGCCAGGATGAGGAAAAGGACTGGATCTCTCCTCTTTGACAAAATGCATCTTCATATCTACTGTGAAACACAGAAATGCAAACTGGCATGGGAGTCTAAATGAGAAAAGTGAGAATAAAAGAAAATGGTGCCAACATCCTGCCAAGATGGAGGCATATGTATACATGCTTTGACTCTTCACACAACCATAAGGATCACACTAATCTCAAAACAAAAATAACCACAACTGGCAGAAAATTGAACTGTACAGAAGTCCCACAATCAAGGAGTTAAAGTAGAAATATTCATCCAGATGGGTACAAACAGAAACAAGGAGTTGGTGCAGAGAGGACACAGTGTGATGGAGGCAAGGCAGCAGCAGCAGCAGCCAGTGGAATGGGTGACTCCACTTTCATGCGTGGTGGATAAAGGCCTGGAGGGATACCCGGGGAGCAATCCCAGCCACAGGCCAGACCATGCAACCCAGGGTTCCAGCGCTGGGAAAATAAAGCTTCATTGCTTCTGGCTCTGAAAACCAGTGGTGGTTGGCACAGTGGAAGAAACTGCCCATCTCTCAAGAGAATCCATTTAGAGGGCCCCCACTGTCCTAGAGCATATGCACATTCACCCACTCTGGGAACCACCACCAGGACAGCAGTTAGAGAGGCGCCAGTCACATACAGGAAGTGGGTGAAGGGACTACAAAGGGGGTGAGTGAGCAGGTGACATTGTTCCCTCTCTGACCCCACCCCCACAGAGAAATGGGTTGCCGCTGGGTTGCCCCATACTGATGAATACCTAAGGCTCCACCCCTTACAATGTAACAGGAGTGTCCACACAGGGAGTCAAAGCAACTCTACCTAATACACAAAAGCAAACACAGGGATGTTGCCAAATTGAGGAGACATATAAATATGGTCCAAATGAAAGAACAGATCAAAACTCCAGAAAAAGAACTAAGCAAAACAGAGAGCTAACGTCTCAGATGCACAGTTTAAAACACTGGTGCTCAGGATGCTCAGAGAACTCGTTGAGTATGGCAAATGCATAAGGGAAGAAATGAAGGGTACACTAAGTGAAATAAAGAAAAATGCACAGGGAACCAATAGTGAAGGGAAGGAAGCTAGGATTCAAATCAGTGAATTGGAACATAAGGAAAAAATAAACAGTCAACCAGTATAGAATGAAGAAACAGGAATTCAAAAAAATGAGAAGAGAATAAAAAGACTCTGCCAACATCTGAATCATACGGATGCCAGAAGGAGAAGAGGAAGAGCAAGAAATTGAAAACATATTTGAAAAAACAATGAAAGAAAACTTCCCTAATTTGGTGAAGGAAATAGACATACAAGTCCAGGAAGCACGGAGAATTCCAAACAAGCTAGACCCAAAGAGGACCACACCAAGACACATCATAATTATTATAAAATACCAAAGGCTAAAAATAAAGAGAGAGTCTTAAAAGCAGCAAGCAAAAAGAAGAGAGTTACCTGTAAAAGAGTTTTCATAAGATTATCAGCTGATTTCTCAAAATAAACTTTGCAGGCAAGAAGGGACTGGCAAGAAATATTCAAAGTGATGAAAAGCAAGGACCTACAACCACGATTACTCTATCCAGCAAAGATATAATTTAAAATGGAAGGGCAGATAAAAAGCTTCCCAGACAAGGTAAAGCTAAAGGAGTTCATCATCACTAAGCCCTTATTACATGAAATGTTAAGGGGAATATTTAAGAATAAGAAGATAAAATCTAGGAACAGTAAAATGACAACAAAATTGTAACTATCAACAAATGAATCTAAAAACAAACTAAGCAAACAACTAGAACAGGAACAAAATTATAGATATGAAAGTCATATGGAGGGTTATCAGTGGGGAAAAGGAAGGGGAGAATGAGGTAAAAGGTACAGGGATTAAGAAGCATAATTAGTAGGTACAAAATAGGGGAGGGGGTGTTAAGAATAGTAAAGGAAATGGAGAAACCAAAGAACTTATATGCACGACCCATGGACATGAACAAATGGGATTGCTGGAGGGAAGGTGAGTGCTGGGAAGAATGGGGGGAAATTGAACAAAAATTGGGACAATTGTAAAACATTATCAATAAAATATACTTAAACAAATAGAAACAAGTGTTGAAAGGAACCTAAAAAATAAAACGGTGCCATATGACCCAGCCTTTCCACTTCTATATATCGTCGTCGTCGGCAGCCGTCCGTCTCGAGAGACGATGGTGTAGCTTCTTAAGAGTCTATCTGCACCGCCGAGAATGGCTGTGCAGTCCGACTCGGGAGTGACACGGTATCTGTCTCCTCCCGTGTTGAATCGACATCTTACAATGACGCTGGAGTGTCCTCTCCAGTGAAGCTGAAGCTACAGAGCCTGGGCAGGGTGATATGGAGGGTCTGCTGTTGCCCATGCAGCAGACCCCCCCTCTCTTCGCAGCTGAAGGATCCAAGGGAAAGACGGAGTCGATACAGCTTGGGTTCAGGTGCGCCGCAGGAGTTGCCGGTGTTGACTACAATGTCAAACCGCCTTAGGGACTCCGGCTCCGGATTTTCTGTCGGGGTTTACTCCCTTAGCCTTTCCCCTGAAGAGGTATGCCGCAAGGCAGCGGAGGTTTTTTGGAGTCAGAGTTTTCCTTCTCTGATGTGCCCTGACTGGAAGATCGAACCAGCAACACTTAGCTCGCAGGCCGACGCTCAATCCACTGAGCCAAACCAGCCAGGGCCACTTCTATATATATACCCAAAAGAAATGAAAGGAGGGACTTGAATGGATATTTGCACACCCATGTTCATAGAAGCATTATTCACAATAGCTGAAAAATAAAAGCAACCCAAATGTCTATTGACAGATTAACAAATAAAATGTGGGATATACATATAATGGAATATCATTCAGTCTTAAAAAGGGATGAAATTCTGTCCCATGCTACAACATAAGTGAACCTTAAAAACATTATGCTAAATGAAATAAGCCAGACACAAGAGGGAAAATATTGCATGATTCCACTTACATATCTACAGTAATCAAATTTATAGAGACATAAAGTAGAATGGTTGTTGCCAGAGTCTGGGGGGATGTGGAAATGGGGAGTTATGTTTGATGGGTACAGAGTTTTAGTTATGCAAGATGAAAAGAGTCCTAGAGATGGATAGTGGTGATGGTAGCCACTGAATTATACATTTAAAAATGGTTGAAATAGTAAACATTATGTTATACATATTTTAGTACAATAAAAGGATTCAAAAGATATCCAGATATAGCAAGAAAGTAATAAATACTTTCCTATATTTTACCAACATTTTAATGAGAAGAGATGGAATATTTATTTTAGAACTGTTCTGTAAGATAGATGTTGTGGACAAAAAATAAAAAGATGGAAGGGCCACATACTAAACCTGACAAGCTCAGGAGATATCTGCATAACAGCCTTACAAACTCAGAGACCTAAAGTTACCATATAGAATGGTCTTGTAACAGAGCAGCAGGGCCCCTCCCCCAAAGTCCACATAGCTCAAGGTTTTGGAGATGGGGAAAGGGGATAGTACAGCTTTTAAGGAACTTTGCATGTCTATGGCAAGTTGGTAACTAGATAATAGCTGTGCTGTAGCCCAGGGAAATGGACAGATGATAAGCTTAAGATACTTTAATGCTGCCCCTAAGTAAAAGGGTAGAGGGTAGACTTAAGATACTTTTCATGACAGTGATGTATGGTGCTCTGGGGCAGCATTTAAAGTAAGGGCAGGCAGCCATAAAAGGAGGGGGAGAGAAGCCGTGAGGTGTGAAAAGGGTATAGACAGGAGGTGGCTAGAAGATCTGGTGTGCAGAAAGAGAGCCATAATGTAGCAGCTAGGCAGGCAGCTTTTCAGGAGAGCTGGTTTGCCATGGGAAAGTGCCATGCAGGCAGAGTGTAGATGAGAAGAGGAGGGCTAGCCATGAGGAGGAAGCTGTGAGCTGAAAGGGGATTCAGCCCTGCTGCCTGCAGTGATGTAGCAGCTGTGCAGTTTATAGTGAAGCTGGTCCATGGTGAGAAGGACACAGCAGTTATTCAGGTTGTAGTCAAGATTTAACCATGCGGCCTGGGCTAGTAGGAAAGCAAGCATGCTGCTACTTTGATCGTGCCTGCTCCAGCTGACTCCAAAGCCACCAAGGACTCTGCCTTGCAGACCCCGACTCTATATGGACTCTTGTAACTCAAGACATATGGAGAAGACACTCTCTTAGGATTTGGGCCTTTCCTGGACTTCACCATGATCCAGTGGAACACAGCACATACTTTTCTGGACTATTGTATGGAGGCTGATGACAACATATCCTAGATCCTGAAGGAGAGAGCTGACAGATAAGGAATGGGGAACTCTTGAGCTTGGTTTTGGTTTATAACATTTTGGGGAGCAAGGGAAGCGCTGGGTCTCATGGGAGAACAGGGCTCCGAGCTGAAGTGCTCCCAGCCTGTCCCCAATTTGGAATATTGTAAATAAAGACCTGTTTTTCTCAACACTAATTGTTGGGTCATACACCAAAGCACCACGTGAATGAGCCCCGCTTTGCTCGATAATGTTACAGAACCCCCGGGCTGCTCCAATTGAAAACAAACCCACGGACTCTTTAGTTAGGGGCCCGATTGCCTGCTGCCAAAATTATAACTCTTAATACCAGAGTTTGGTGAAAAGGAAAAAGAATTGTTTATTTACACATAGTCCTGCCTCCCCCTCCCAGACCTGGCCAGTCTTAGGAAAGTCAGAAACACCGTTTCCCTACTTCCTAGGCACAGTTCAGCTTTACCAGCAGCTGCCAATCACTCAGTTCTGATTGGGGAGGTCCCTTCTGTGCTGAGCTCTCAATGCAGAACCGTCTGGATTCTCAGCCTCCTTGCAAACTGCCTTCTTCCTGCAAACCGCATGGATCTCCTCTCCTCAAAACCGCATGGCGAGAGCCTCTTAAAGCAGCCTGGAGACCCCTTCTCCAAGCCACATGGAGAACTTAGCTTCTTTATTCCGCATGGAGAGGGCCCCTTCACCAAGCCGCATGGAGGGGGTGAGGGGGTGAGGGGGCGAGGGGGCGAGGGGGCGAGGGGGCAAGAGGGCAAGAGGGCGAGAGGGCTAGGGGGCAAGAGGGAGAGAGGGTGAGAGGGCAAGAGAGAGAGAAAGAGAGAGGGAGAGGGAGAGGGAGAGGGAGAGAGAGAAAATGTCCGCAGCTGCTTATATATCCCTGACTGCGTCCTCTGACGCAGTGGGCATTGCAAACAGTTCTGACCATTCAAAGAACCTTACGTAGGCTCTGTGTGCTTTTTCCATACCGTCCCCTGGTTCAAGACTCTTCCCATCTACCTGAGGCTTTGGACACATTAAAGCCATTTGCATAAGAAAGACACCGGCTACCAGCCTCAGGCATGTGGAGGCATTCTGAAAAGATGCTTCCTTCTCCCCATCCCCCATATGCAAACTTTGGGGATTTTTGGACTCCCCTGTTTCTGTAACACTAACATCTAATGAAGCCTTTACTATGTGTCAGGAACTGTGGTAAGGCATTTATGTACTCTTAGGCATAAGACCTGGGTTCCAGGAATTCAGGTCTAACTTCGGCAAGCCAGTAAATCTGCTGCCCCCAGTAACTGCTGATGCCAGTAACTGTCTATGCCCTGCAGTTATCCTATGTAACAAAGATATCTTTTTCTGCTATCAAGATTTTAGTAACTGTACTGTTCTCGGAGCCTACTTCCCTGTCACTAGCTCCAACTGGACTTTTGAAAGTCACACCAACTCCCCTACTGTTACAGAGACAGGGGAGTCCAAAAATCCCCAGAGTTTCCGGATGGGGGATGGGGAGGAGGAAGCAGCTTTCAGAATGCCTCCACATGCCTGAGGCTGGTGGCTGGTGTCTTTCTTATGCAAAATGGCTTTAATGCGTTCAAAGTCTCAGGTAGATGGGAGGAGTCTTGAACCAGGGGACGGTATGGAAAAAGCACACAGAGCCTTCGTAAGGTTCTTTGAATGGTCAGAACTGTTTGCAATGCCCACTGCGTCAGAGGACGCAGTCAGGGATATATAAGCAGCTGCGGACATTTTAGCGCTCTCTCTCTCTCTCTATCGCTCTCTCTCTCTCTCTCGATCTCGCCCTCTCTCTCGCTCTCGCTCCCCCCTCTCTCTCGCCCTCTCGCCCTCTCGCCCCCTCACCCCCTCACCCCCTCACCCCCTCGCCCCCTCGCCCCCTCCATGTGGCTTGGAGAAGGGGTCTCCAGGCTGCTTTAAGAGGCTCTCGCCATGCGGTTTTGAGGAGAGGAGATCCATGCAGTTTGCAAGGAGGCTGAGAATCCAGGCGGTCCTGCATTGAGAGCTGGAGGGCACCACAGCACAGAAAGGACCTCCCCGATCAGTGAAGAGTGATTGGCAGCTGCTGGTAAAGCTGAACTGTGTTTGGAAAGTAGGTGTAGGGGCACCAAATAGTCCCTGTAAAAAGTTTCAATATGTAAGTACGTAAGGGCTTTAAATGTTCTTTGTAAGAAGTAGCAAGGACTTGCTAAAAGGCCTTGGAAAAAGGAATGTAAGAAGGAGTGTTATAGCAATTAGTGATTTACAAGCTAAAAGGACTTCAGCCTCTATCACCTCCCATTTGCTTGCTTGTGTCTGGTTTATAACATTTGTGAAGGTTGTGCTTTGCAGAATGTCTAGCCCTTTGAAAATAAATTGCTTCACAGGGAGTTCGTCCCTGGCTGAAGAGTTATGCCACCACCAGAGATAACCTTATAGCCTTGCGAATTTCTGTTTCTGTTACTGCCAAGACACTCCTGCAGTCCTGCCCAGCCCCCTCTTCCTAAGGCTGTTTCCCGCCAAAGAAGAAACAAAGAGACTGCACCAGTATAAAAACCCAGCGTTTAGACTCCATTGTAGGTTGGAGCATGTTAGAGACCTGCTCAGGGTCTGCCCAACTCCTGGCCATTATTAAAAATCCTTTGCTTAACTTTATACACCGCTTCAGAGTGTTCAATCTCGCCTATGTAGCCGTAACATAGGGAAACGGTTTCTCTGACTTTTCTAAAACTAGCCTGCTTTGGTAGGGGGGAGGCAAGGATATGTGTTTAAGGGTGTTTTAAAGAACATAAGACTTAACAACAGAAATCCGCAAATAACTAAATCTATATAACTGGTAAATAAACAATTCTTTTTCTTTTCACTAATCTCTGGTATTGAGAGTTATAATTCTGGCGGCAGGCAATCGGGCCCCTAACTAAAGAGCTCGTGGGTTTGTTTTCAATTGGAGCAGCCCAGGGGTTCTGTAACACTGCTCTTTAAAAACCCTGCTGTTTCTGCTTTGGGCTACAGTCACTTCAGACTCAGCCTGCCTGCTTGGACCTCCCCAATAAAGGCTTTGAACTAGTTTACACATCTCTTCCCTTCTTCCTGTCAGAACATGGAGGCAGCTAGAATGCACACCTGAACTTTTGGTATATGCTAATCAACCTGGCCCTGGACTTAGCCATTCCCAAAGGATATGCTGATTGACTTAAACCGTTCCCAGGGGAAATGGTAATGATCCTAGCCTGATATGTTAACTAACCTGGTGGGGGGGGGGGCAGTGAGATGTAAGTGACCTACTGAATCTGTTGATAAGCAAACTCACACTCACCAAAATGTGTGGTTGACAAGTATAAAAAAGGTGCCTATAGAAGTGCGGGTGAGGACCAGGAGTCCCCATTCCTCATTCGTCATTTTCTTGTTCATATTGGCCCTTGAGTTGGTCTGGGAGTTGCCTCTCCCCTCCACCCCCTTCCCCTTTTTTCCTCAATAAACCCATTGCCTGATCCCACAGTAGTCTCTGAATGATTCCTCAGAGCAAGGCAGCTCTGACACTTCCTTGCATGAATTTAACATGTACATTATCTTGTTCTCATCATAAGAGGTAGGCACTATTTTTATGGTCATTTGCAAGTTCAGAAAAGTGAGGCTTAGAAAGTGAAAATTATTTGCCCAGGGTGCAGCATTAGTGTGAGTGGTAGTGTTACTGAGCAAAGTGGCACCTTGGTGTAAGACCCAACAACTAGTGTTGAGAAAAACAGGTCTTTGTTTACAATATTCCAACGTTGGGGGAGGGGGGGGGCTGGGAGCACTCCTGCTTGCAGCCCTGTTCTCCCACAAGACCCTGCACTTCCCTTGTGTTACAGAGAGAGGTCCCCAAAATTCCCTAGAGCCCACAGTTTGGGGAGTGGGGGATGGGACTCAGTGAAGCACAGCTGTTTTTCCTGAGAGATGCATTTGCATATCTATGGCTGGTATCTAGTGTCTTATTTATGCAAATGGCTTTGGTTCTTTCAAGGTGCCAAGGGGAGTTGCCACACCCACTTTGTCACAGGTCATGGTCAGAGATTTAAAAATAAGGTGGCAGTCATTAGGCAAGAGAGAACCATGTGGTTTTGAAAGGGAAAGGGTATGGAGCCATGCCGTCTGAGAGAAGGAAACGGAGGTCATGTGGCCTGAGCTAGTAAGAAAGCCAGCCTGCTGCTACCTTAATCATGCCAACTTCAGTGGACTCCAAAGCCTGGACTTTTGAACTTTTGAAACTCAAGACTTGTGGAGAGGGCTCTCTTCGGACTTGTGCCTCTAAGGGACTTAAGCATGATCCAGTGCAACATATGACATGTTTTCCTGGACTATTATAAGGAGGCTAATGACATCATACCCCAGAACCTGAAGGAGAGAGCTGACAAGAAGTGGGGAACTTCTGGACATGTTTTTGGCTTATAGCCTTTTGCGGAGCAAGGGAAGTGCTCGGTCCCATAGGAAAACAGGGCTCTGTACAGGAATGCTCATAGCACCCTTCCCCCCTGCCCCAGTTAGAATACTGTAAATAAAGACTTGTTTTCCTCAACACTAATTGTTGGATTTTACGCCAAGGCACTACGCGAAAGAATCCCCTTTTGCTCAGTAATACTTGCTCTCCAAAAGGCTATAAGCCAAAACCAAGCCCAATAGTTCTCCATTCCTTATCTATCAGCTCTCTCCTTCAGGATCTGGGATGTGTTGTCATCAGCCTCCATATAATAGTCCAGAAAAGTATGTGCTGTGTTCCACTGGATCACAGGGAAGTCCAGGAAAGGCACAAGTTCTAAAAGAGTGTCCTCTCCACATGTGTCTAGTTCCAATAGTCCATATAGAGTCCGGGTCTGTAAGGCAGAGTCCATGGTGGCTTTGGAGTTGGCTAAAGAGGGCACAATCAAAGCAACAGCATGCGTGCTTTCCTACTAGCCCAGGCTGCATGGCTGGATGCTAACTACAAACTGCATTGCTACTTCTCACATGGCTGCTACAACCTGCTGCTCCATCATGCTCCTTCCATTGTGCTTCTTATGGCAGACAGAGCCCTTTTACATTATTTCAAACAGCATGGCCCCCTTCCTTATTACTCCGCCTTACTTTAAATTAGCGGTTCTCAACCTGTGGGTTGCAACCCCTTTGGGGGTCCAATGACCCTTTCACAGGGGTTGCCTAAGACCGTCGGAAAACACATATATAATTATATATTGTTTTTGTAATTAATCACTATGCTTTAATTATGTTCAATTTGTAACAATGAAAATACATCCTGCATATCAGATATTTATATTATGATTCATAACAGTAGCAAAATTACAGTTATGAAGTAGCAACAAAAATAATTTTATGGTTGGGGGTCACCACAACATGAGGAACTGTATTAAAGGGTCGCGGCATTAGGAAGGTTGAGAACCACTGCTTTAAATGCTGACCTAGAGCCCCATACCTCATTGTCATGAAAAGTATCTTAAGCTGTATCATCTGCCTTTTTACTCAGGCGGCAGCACAGCTTCCCTTCAGGAGAGGCTCAGCTATCTCCTCGTTATTGATAGGCAAAGTATCTTAAACTGTATCATCCACTCTTTTACCTGCCTTTTACCCTTTACCTGGGTAGTAGTATAGCTATTATCTAGCTACCAGCCTGCCATAGATACGCAAAGTGCCTTAAAAGCTGTACTATCTTCTTCCCCCATCACCAAAATCATGGGCTGTGGGGACCTTTGGGACCCCTGTGTTGCAGTAGCATCCGCATTTGATCTTAGATTTACTAACGCTGAGCAAATTGCTAATTTCAAAGTTTGGGTTCTGTTTTTATAGTAACAATCTTTTTGATTGTCTTTGTCTTAAGTTAAACACTCATTTAAGGAATTTCTAAATAAAGGAATCTGAACCAAGAGAATCCGAATGACATAGATGTGCCCAGAAGATATGAGTTGAACAATGCTTTGACAAAATGCTTGTATTTACTATCGATTTGGGGTACTCAAGTATAAATTCAGAGGTAAAGGGACTAAAAAGCAAAAATGATTAATTCTTCCATTTTAAAAGGTACAAATAATTATGTAAAGTATTTTTGAAATGTCACTTTAGAATGATTTTATTTCCAGACTTTATAACTGTAATTCCAGACGTATTATTCAACATTAATTTTTTAAAGTAAGCATAAACTGGATAAAATATTGAAACCAACTAAGGAATTCAGGGATTATACTCTGTTAATTGATAGGATTCCATCTTTCCCTAAAGGATTAACTGGATGAGGTACTGTATTTGCTTTTCAAATGTGTGTATTCACACACACACACACACACACACACACACACCTCACTGGTAGATTAAGCACATGCATTTATTGCTATTACCTCCCATATTCTCAAGTGACAGAAAAATTCTTTAAAGAGAATGAAATAATAATAGCAATAGGAAACACCAAAGAGTATCATCAACAGACCAGAAATTTTGAGAAATTTCTGAACAATAGAAAGCAGATGGATGGACTGATAAGAAAGTGTGTTGAAACTGCAGGCACACACACACACAAAAATGAGCATGTGTTTTCCCAAGAGGTCCAGAGAAGGGAGTTCACACTCAGTCAGTAATATAAGAATGGACTGTGGGGCAATCTTCAGTGGCTTCATTAGAGAACCGGATTCAGTGCCTGGGGACAGCTGGGCCCCTTTTCCTTTGACCTGTGTAAACAGAGCTTGGCAGCTGAGTCTTTTGTCCTCAGGCTATAGTCAGAACACTGCCCTCGAGAAAGCAAGCCATCAGCTCAGAGAGAGCTCCTGGTGATAATTTTAGGGCCTAAGAGGATATTTTGAAGAAATTTTGAATATCTACAATAAACTCACAGGGGAAATAATTACTTAAAATGTATCTCCACCCACTTCCCCTGGAAACCTCTGGGTTCCCCCGCCCCCTTGCTTGCTCTTTGCCCACTGGGAAGCCTTCCCGTCTACAAGCCGCACCTACTTCTACAAAAACTGAGTCATTTCATTCAAGGGAGAAGCTTGGAGAAACAGACCTAAACAATTGAAGAGAAACCCCCTCACAAGCTACCTATACTAAATTAAAAGGTTGAGTTCTTAATTCATATAAATAAACAACAGGAAACATCAAACTTATGAGAAAAAAAATATGAAAGGGAAAGCCTTAGAAAAATAAATTGAATAACTGAGGCTGAAGGAAAAAGATAATTCAAACAGTTAAAGAGAATTAAAAAAAAAAAAAAAACCTAATCAACACATGCACAAATCAATCACATTCCTAACATCTACATTAGCCAATTAAGAAAATTAATATTTAAAACAATTTTAGTAAAAGCAATAAAAATGTTAATTAGTATCATCAGAGGAATTTATAACTACCTCATTCTTTTTATTTTAATCCTCATCCAAGGATATATTTATTGATTTTAGAGAGAGAGGAAGGGACAGGGAGAAAGAGAGAGATGGGCGAGAGAGAGAAACATTGACGTGAGAGAGAAACATTAATTGGTTGCCTCCCACTTGCACCCCTAACCCACAACCCAGGTATGTGCCCTGACCTGAGAACCTGCAGCCTTTTGGTGTATGGGATGATGTTCCAACCAACTGAACCACCCAGCCAGGACTATAACTACCTCATTCTTAAGGTAATTACAATTTGTGAGTAACACTCACCGAACATTAAAGAGTTCTTGGAAACTAAAAGTAAAATTTTAATGGAGTTGCTAAATAATAATATAGAGACAATAAAAGATTAAGCTAGTTAACTGGAGGATAAAGGAAGTAAAATGACAAAAAATATGAGAAAAAATTAAGATATATGGGAGTTAGCACTAAAAAATCTAATCTTTAAATGTGATTCTAGAAGGTCCTATGGAGAAAAAGAAGCCATTGAGAAAATAATAAAATAAATTCCTGCCCTGGCTGGATAGCTTAGTTGGTTAGAGCATCTTCCTAATACACCAAGGTTGTGGGTTGGATCTCCGGTCAGGGTCCATACAAGCATCAACGAATGAATACATGAATAAGTGGAACAACACATTGATGTTTTTCTCTTTCTCTTTCTCTCTCTGTCCGTCTATCTCCACCCCCCTTTCTCTCTCTCTCTCTCTCTCTCTCTCTAAAATTAATAACGTTAAAAAAAAGTTTTTAGATTAGTAAATTTCACCAATTACAGAGCAAGTATAGGAAATAAATAAACAAAAGCACATCTAGATGCACTAGTAAAATTTTAGAACTCTAAGAACAACAACAACAAAAAATTCTAAAAGCTTCCAAAGGGAGGGAAAATAAAACAAAATAATAATCATTAATAAAACTAATACATATTAAATATACACTATGTGCTAAACACTCTTCTAGGTCCCTGGGTTATATCAATGAACCAAACAGACCAAAATCCTGCCCTGGTGCATCTGACATTCTATAAGAAGAGTGTCTTTAAAGTTATGAAAAGAAAACATGTGTCTTAACTGTCTACACCTGGCCAAATTAGCAATCAAATGTAAGGGCTAGAAGATATTTTTAGACACGCAAAATTTCAGTGAGTTCCCTGGCTGGGTGGCTTAGTTAGTTTGAGCATTGTCCCTTCACACCAAAAGTTTGTGGGTTCAATTCCCAGTCAGGGCACATACCTAGGTTGTGGGTTTGATCCCTGGTCAAGGCTTGTACAGGAGGCAACCAACTGATGTTTTTCTCTCATATTGATGCCTCTCTGTCTCTCGGTCTCTGTCTCTGCCTCTGTCACTCTCTCTCAAATAGATAAACATATCATTGGGTGAGGATTAAAAAAGAAATTCAGTGAGCTCACTTTCTACACAAAATAAAACCTCAAAGAAGTAATCCAACAAATTGTAATCTAAGAAAGAAAACAAGAAGTGATGCCATCTGAGTATGAACCAGAGGAAGTGAAGGAAGCAAGAAGAGGAAAGGAAGGAAGGAATGCTCCATTAGACCTTGAAACTGAGAAGAATCTCATTTAAGCAACAAAATTCCAATTAAATAAGATTACATTTCATTCTCAGTGGGGATTTGTCTATTCAACTCAGTTAATAACGGCTGGTAGTCATAGACAATTTTAGCGCCTGGCTTTGTGCTGAGTGTTTTATATAGATTACCTTTTTTAATCCTCAGAAGACTTTGTTATAATTACAGAGCTCTATGGGAGAGAAAGAAACTTCCCTCTCCCCTTCAAGTTTTTTCTACTGGTCTAATAATTAAATCTACATGAGACAGAGTAACAAAAGAAAATAACCAAAGTTAATTAAATTTGTATGTTTGGGAACCCCAAGTATATAGAGGTTCAGAGACAGAAAGGGAAAATAAGGTGTATATGAGATTTTGAGCTAAGAATGAGGAAGGTACCTAAGGCATTCAGAAGGCCTTTGCAAGTTCAGTAATTAGCAGTTTGCCTTACCCTAAAGATAGGTAAAAAGAAAAATATTATCTTCAATAATCTCTTATAAGGAGCAAGGCCCCTAATTCAAATTCTTCTAGGTAATGAAGCAGGGTCAATGGGCAGCAGTCATTTCTCTTCGGCCCACAGGGTGTTGGTTGCCTTCAGCTCAAAATAATCCATGTACCACAGAGGCACATCTTGGGGATGACTCATTCTGAACTCCTACAGCAGAATGTAAATATAGTAAACCATTACCATGTACATATATAACAAAAATTAAGAGGTGAGCCCTCTCATATAATGGAGTCAAAAGATTCCATCTAAATAAATTAATCCAGAAATAGAAGTTTGGACTTATTAGTTAAAGTTATAAAGAATAGTTTTAAATATAACTTTAGGAAAAGTAAAAATATAAGCAATATAACTAACACAAGAGGTTGCAATACTTCTGGTCTGCCAAAGGGAGTCACTTGACTCTTTCAAGTTCAGGGCCCCCATGTGCTGGGGAAGTGGTGGAGTGGGGGAGGCCACCTGTTTGTGTCACACAACCCTTTATTGTACTCTTATCCCTCTTTTCTGCCCTTGACCTTATGTCCCATGAGGAGGCACATCTCCTTCATTCCCTTCCATCATCTCAGGCCTCTCCTGCTTAAACTGGGGAAGCCTTTATTCTTTTTCATCCTGGTACTTGAGTGCGGACCCTTCAGCACTAAAATTCCCCTCAAGGCCCGTTGATTTTTTTCTGAGGTGCCTTGTGCAAATTTGACTCCTCCTATCCTAGAGGTTAGGGGAACTTGTCTTTTTATTTTTGTATATATCTCAGAGACCAGCATGAGCTGGTATATCATTAGCACTTCATTAATGTTAGCTGGAAAAGAAGTTGGAAGGGAGAAGGAAGGAAGAAAGGAATGAAAGGAGAGAGAAAGAGAGAGAAACAGAGGAACTAATTGTCTTGTCACTATAGAGTTCCGGAAGTGGGTATAACAATAAAGTCTCCTCCTTCATTTCCAAAGCATTTAACAATACTTATACATTTATTTATCTATTTATCTACCCATCTATATCTGAAAGTATTGATAATAGAAAAGTCATTTTAATTTTAGTATCAGAAATCACATTTATAATTTAGGAGATGCTGTGTGCATGCGAGTGCATGAGTGTGTGTGTCTGTGTTAGACTGGGATCGTGAGAGTTAAATTGTAAATAGAAATGGAATTCAATAGCAAGTCAAGGAGAGTCAAAGCCCTAAGTTCTTTTTACAGATATGCCTCTAAGCTGCTATGTAATCCTGGGCAAGTCACAGTCTCGGACCCATTAAAATGAAAGTAATTTTTAAGGGTATAACTCTTACTGAACTGCCATGGACAATAATAATGCATTTTAAGTAGTCTATTTTAAAAGACCCCATGAAAGTGATTATTGCACTATCTGAATTTTCACAATGTCTCTTAATCATTTGAATTTTTCTATTTGTACTTTCTTCCCTGCCTCGACTAACACCACTTGAATTCATGACTTCTGAATAGATAGCCTTTCTTTTTCCCCACAGAAACAATTCTGTTCCTGAAATGGCTTTAAAATCTGTTTCTGGCCCCTCTAGAATTCCCACTGTTCATTTTTTTTAAAGGATTTTATTTATTTATTTTTAGAGAGAGGGGAATAGAGGGAGAGAGAGGGAGAGAAACATGGATGTGTGAGAGAAACATCGATTGGTTGCCTCTCACACATGCCCCGACCTGGGGACCCGGCCCACAACCCAGATATGTGCCTTGACTTGGAATCAAACCCCCAATCTTTCACTTTGCAGGATGATGCTCAACCAACTGAGCTACACCAGCCAGAGCTCTCCTAGTCTTTTAAAAGTTCTTGCTTAGATACCATAGCCCCCTAACACATCTACCTGTTTAACAATCATTCTTCATTATGTTTGCTCCATTCTAAGACATTTAAATCAATAGAGTGTCCATTCCATTATCTCAGAGAGTAGGTAAAAGTTCAGCTTTTGGCTGCAGCTATCTTGGATATGTCCTTCAATATCCTCTGGTGTCCAGTCCCTTGGCTCTCTATTCTAGCTCTTAATACCAGTCACAGAGTGTCCTGGCTTTGATTACCTGAGTGGGCATGCTTCTCTTTCACTCTGCATTCCCTTTGGCCTAACATCATGCTTATTTACAAACTCATATCTGCAACTGTGGGTAAAAAGTATTGTCATTGCCCTATTCTGGCAACAATTGACTCATTCTAGCCCACCAGCTTACTCAACAGGAAAATGAAATAGGCAAAGTCTGCCATTACAGTGTCATTACAAAACTCAAATTGCAATGTGTTGTTCTCTAATTCCAGTTCCAAAAACAAAATGCCAGTGTAGTTGCTCAAGGTTTTATGACTTGGCTGGGTATGAGGTGCAAAGGATCTTTAGCAGCAACAGGCTGGTGGAAGGGAAACAGAAGCCAGCTGGGAACACCCACCACTGGAATGGAAAGTGGACTGACTGAGCTTCAAAAGCAGGCCCTGAAGAAGGTTTGTAAGTGAGGTAAGGACAGAAGGTCTCAACAGTCTTGGCTACCAGTTCAGAAGTTGTTGATTTTCCCATGAAGGTTGGGAGAGGGGATTAGCCATGCTGACAGTAAGTTATACTCTTCAAATGTTTACCTTAAAAAAACATACCTATAAATGCTTGCTGAAGATTCCATTCATTCCTTCAGTAAATTGTTAGGTACCAACTATAAACCAGGCATTGCGCTGGCCCCTGGGTACACAATGGAAAATGAAACATGCATGGTGACTTCTTTGGCAAGCTTTGTTAAATAATTTGGCATGAACCATTCTTCATTACTGTCTTGTCAATATTAGAATAGCTCTTGAACCAGTAGATGTGGCTTCTAGCCAGTACCTTTATGCAAACAATTCTCAGATGTGCCACAAATATGTGGCCAAGATAATATTATAGCCTCCATTCCTGCTAATGACACAATTTTCCATTAAAAGACATCCTTTATAGCAAGTAACAAAAATATATATTGGTGGTCCAGCCAGTTTGTTTTTTTCAACTGACCACCCCTCTGTATTCAGTTCAAAAAAATCCCAACCTGGAATCTTGAATAATTAATCATCACAACACATTTTTCAACAATATATCCAAGTATTTATGCTAACTGTCAAGCCTACTTGGTGACCTGACATCAAATTATTACATTTTGTTGAACTTGGTTCTCACTGCAGGATTGGTAACAAAATATGTTGGTCTCTTGACAAAACACTAGTTTGTATCCCTACTCATCAATGTCCAGTGAGAAAGAATACTTACATAAATATAGAGGTTTGACTTGAAAGACACATATTGTAAGATGTAAGTTTTTCCTAAAGCCAACATATAAAGTTATTACAGCTCAGTGAAATTCTAATAGAATTCTTTTAGAACCTGGCAAAATAATTTTAAAATCTGGAAGAATAAAAACATGCAAAGAATAGCCAGAAAGATCTTAGTACAGAAGAATGTTAGAGAGAATGTTGTCAGTTATTTAAACTGCAGTATTTACTGCTAATCTATAGCTACAGGAATAGACAGATGATGAATAAGACAAAATATTGAGTACAGAAGTAGATCATAATATGAATAGGATTTGATTGTATAATAAAGTCGTGAAAAGAAATGTGTTATTCAGACTACTGACTAGTCATTTGGAAAAGGAATAAAGTTGGATCCCTACCTTGAACTTCCAGGTGAAAGATTTAAATTTTTAAAAAATTATAAAATATTAAAGACTTTTAGATGAATATAAGTGAAGAAAGGCTTGAAGCTAGACACTTGTCTGTCCAGGCATCAGACCTACCCCCAACCCCACCAAGGGAGATATTCCCCACTGTGAGCCTGTGAGTGGTCTTGGTTTAACAGAGTATACTACCACTGACTTAGGGGCTGGAGGAGATGAGTCTTCCCCCAGCCTACACATATGGCCTGTGGGGAATACCCTGTGACTTGATGGCTAAAGAAGAAAATTTTCAAGACTGGTTTTCAGCTGGCTCTTCCCTGATATACAGTCACTAGCACAATAAGAACTACTATTGCAAGTTCTACCCACTTAAAAGTGGTCTTGAAAGCCTATTGGAAAGGAATTTTCTCTTTTCAGGCTTCAGGCAAGAGACACATTAAAGATTCCACTAAATTGGAAAATGAAACTCTTACTTTGCTAGTTTTTGTAAGACAGAAAAGTTCAAGTGTAGGCTGGGTGATTAATTCTGACTCTAAAGGGAAAGAGAATCATTGTAGCATAATGATTGGGCAGAGAGGTAACCCCCCCAGATATATCTTCTCACACTCCATGGCCAATGTTAAAAATCAGTAGAGGACACTATTAACACCACACAAGCAGGGCCACTAAGGGCTCAGATCCCTTGGAAATGAAATTTTGGGTCACTTCAACAAGAACCTCAACAGCTAAAGAATGAGTGGAGGCAAAGAATAAATTTTGTAATTTCAAGGTAGTATAAATGGCTCTGACCTGTGTGGCTCAATCGGTTGGGCATTAGCCACAAAGAAAAAGGTCCCTGGTTCTATTCCCAGTCAGGGCACATGCTTGGGCTGTGGATTTGGTCCCTGGTTGGGGCATGTATGAAAGGCAACCAATTGATGTTCCTCTTGTACATTGATGTTTCTTTCCCTCTCTTACCTTTTCTCTAAAAATAAATAAATAAAACCTTTAAAAAAGATAGTATAAATGTATTTTGGCTTATGAACCTCAAGGAACAGACTAACTTTAACATGTCATTATATTCCCATTTTAAGCACAAAGCCTACTCAAGGTTCAGAGAGAAAGATACATCTTCTTACTTACCAATAGTTCTGTAGAAGTTAATACCATCTGCTATTTCTTTATCTTCTCTCTCTTCAACTTCCCTTATCCCCAACCTCTTGGCCCTTGGGACTCTCTGCTAATGTCTCTCTTTCTGGGCTATAATACTTCGCTATTTGTTGTCCCTCGGTTCCCACTTTCATCACTCACACCTGGTGCTCTTCCTCCCTCTGCTTCCATGACTGCTCACCTACTGCCATTTAAGATTCAGCCTAACAGTCCTTTCTGAAGCCTCTTGAGTACATGCCCAACAGAACTGACCTTTTCTTCCTTACTTCTATATACCTATAATACTTTATTGGCAGTATAGGTTTACATGGTTGTCTCCGCTTGCAAGATTTACCTTTAAAACCCCAGTGCTTAACACTAAGAATAGAACACAACAGGTACTCAATAAAAAGCACCTAGACTAAACTGATGAATTACCAGCATTAGAGGCAGATTGAGAACGAATAGACTTTCAGCCATAGATTTAAATGAAACAGATATTCTTGTAGGTTTACTCTACCCTAAATAACTAAAGCTTATATCCACAAGTACTTAGAAAGAGCCAAAATTAATTCTTTCAGACACAATATTTAAGGGGGAAAAGTTAAGTCAGTTTCCAGGCTTGTGGATCTCAAAAGGCCATGATAACAACCAACAACCTTGGCCGTGGTCCTGTAACTCCCCTCTCCCTTTTCTGTTTAAAGGGCAAGAGAAAGTTCCCCAAACATAGCACAGCATTCTTTAGTGCATTTTCCAGGATCGGCAGCTCCAGCGATAATTAAGGCTAGGAGTTCAGTTGTATTGGCACAATTTCCATTTTTTTTTTTTTTTGTAACAAACTAGTCACTCAGTGACTGAGTTCTTCTTCCTTTCCCTGACATCTTCTCTCAGTATAATAATTTGCTTGGTAAACACATTTTATATTAATAGCAAGTGAAATTCTGGGACATTTCCATTTCCCTTCTTTTTTTCTCAAAGACACCTTTTTCAAGAGGCTATTTTTATCCACAATTGTTGTCAGAAGTATATTTAACAAGCCAGGAGTCATGTGATCTCTCCAAATGATCCCTATTTCCTTCTGAGTTTATTTCAATCATCTTTGTATCTAATATTAATCATGATTCCACTTGGTCTGGGGTTGATCACATCCAGATTTATGCTCTGTGTAGATACTCATCCCATCGGGTTTTAAATACACAAACTTGGAGCAAAGTAGGTGGCATTGGGGATGCTACATTAAAGATTTTGGGATAGTAGAGGCTATTTCATGCACTAAAGCAGTAACTTACCAAATATTCCTTAGTGATCTGAGAAAAAAATTGCTGAATTTTCCATGATATTTAATTTTGCTCTAGGGAGTTAAGCAAAGGAAGACTCTAAGCCACAATGAGCAAATGACAAGTGTTAGATCTTACCTATTCTAAAATCAATAGTGTGAACTTCCAGCCAAGATGGAGACATAGACAGACACGCTGCATCTCCCTCACAACTAAGAAAGAATTTTCAACTACTTCAAAATTAAAAACAACCCAGAAGATCCAGGAAATAAAGCTACATAAAGTTCAACAAACAAATAAAGAAAGAAGAAATATTCAGTCAGAAAGGTAGGAGAGGCAGAGCGGGATAAAGAGAACAAGGTGCAGCACTTTGGCAGTGGCTTCAGGGGTGGCGCTTTGCATCAGCAGCTCGTGGCATGGTTAGAGGCAGTGGTGGCTGGCAGCAGCAGCAAAAAGTGCAATCATACATTTTAAACCTGGGAAGCAATCCTAGAGCCAAACCAGTTCAATCCCAGCCCCAGACCAGTCTGCATAGCTCATGGTTCCAGCACCAGGCAAAATAGAGCCACATTGCTTCTGACTGTGAAAACCAGTTGGGGTTGGGGCAAAGGAAGAAACTGCCAGTCTCTCAACAGAGGCAGCTTGTTTATTTAGTACAGGAAGTGGGAGAAGTGCCTGGAAAAGGGGCAAGTGTGGGGCAAGTGGCACTGTATTCTCTCAGACCCTTCCCCCACATACAGTGCCATAACATGGTGAAACAGGTCACCAGCACTAATGAATACCTAAGGCTCCTCCCCTTACAACATAGCAGGTGCGACAGCTCTACCTAAGTCACAGGGGCAAACACAGAGAGCTGTCAAGATGAGGAGACAGAGAAGTAGATCCCAAAAAGAGAGGCAGATCAAGATTCCAGTGGGAGAACTGAGAGACAAGGAGATAGCCAACCTAATAGACAAGGAGATATTCAACCTAGCAGATGCACAGGTTAAATTTACTGGTGCTCACAGACTTGACAGAAAAGATTAAGCATGAAAGGGAAGAAATTAGGCTATACTAAGTGAAATGAAGGAAAACACACATGAAACTAGTGGTGAAGGAAAGCAAACCAGGGTTCAAATCAACAAATTGGAACATAAGGAAGAAATAAATGGTCAACCAGTACAGAAGGAGGAAACAAGAATTGAAAAAAAAAAATGAGGAGAGGCTTAGAAACCTCTGGGATAGTTTTAAACGTGCCAACATCTGAATCATAGGGGTGTCAGAGAAGAGGAAGAGCAAGAAATTGAAAAACTATGTGAAAAAATAATGAAGGAAAACTTCTCTAGTTTGGGGAAAGAGATAGACACACAGGTCCAGGAAGCACAGAGAGTCCCAAAAAAGTTAGACTCAGGGAGGACCACACCAAGACACATCATAATTAAAGTGCTAAAGGTTAAGAATAAAGAGATAATCTTAAAAGCAGCAAGAGAAAAGCAGAGAGTTACCTACAAAGGGGTACCTATAAGGCTATCAGCTGATTTCTCAAAAGAAACTTTGCAGGCTAGAAGGGACTGGCAGGAAATATTCAAAGTGTTGAGAGGCAAGGACCTACAACCAAGATTACTCTATCTAGCAAAGCTATCATTTAGAACAGAAGGGTAGACAAAGTGCTTCCCAGACAAGGTAAAGTAAAGAAGTACATCATCACTAAGCCATTATTATGTGAAATGTTAAAGGGACTTATTTAAGAAAAAAGAGATCAAAACTATGAACATTAAAATGACAACAAAATCATAACTATCAACGACAGGATCTAAAAAATAAAAATAAAAACAAACTAAACAAACGACCAGAGTGGGAACAGAATCATAGGTATGGGGAGCATATGAGGGAGAGGGATGTCAGCTGGGAAGGGGGAAGGGGGGAGAATGGTGTAATGGAAATGGTGTAAGAATTAAGAAGCATAGTAGGAGGGTGCAGAATAGACAGGGGGATATTAAGAATAGTGTAGGAAAGGGTAAAGTCAAGGACCATATATGCACAACCCATGGGCATGAACTAATGGGGGTGGAACTGCTGGAGGGAGGTGGGGTGCTGGGCAGAGGGGAACAAAGGGAAAAGAAGTTGGGACAAGTGTAACAGCATAATCAATAAAACATACAAAAAAAATCAATAGTGTGGTCTCAGTGAACATGTACAGAAAAAGTGCTCAGGCACAGGCCTGGCTCTTTGAACACTGAAGTGCTTTATTCTTCTCTCTCAGGAAAATAACCTCAAGAGAAATTCTGCTTCTTCCTCCATCTCTTTCTCCCTCAAAGTTAATTCTTTACTTTATACATCAACTAATAGTTAAAACATGCATGTTTTTTAAATCCTAAGTTACCAAATATTAGGCATAGCATGTATATGTTTACATTGTTGTCTTGAAACACATACACATTTTAAACTGAGACAGTCAATATTTATCAAAATGAAAGAGTAGTCCTTTAATGATTTTATAAGTGACCCATTACCATTCCATTGTTATCACTGCTAAATCCCCAAACAATCTCAAGGAAATTCCCGACAGTTAATTTCTTTAAAATAACTGAACAGAACAGAATATTCCACAGATATTTATGGAGCATTTACTATGTGCCAGGTACAAGGCAAAACAATGAAAATAAATTAGTGACTAAAAGAGACAATCCTTACTTTCAGGAAATATACTGTCTGGCTGGGGAGATTGCTAGTTATAACAAGTCTTCTGTAATAAATGTCTAATTAAAACTCTGAGGATTTTTGTCCCAATAAAATACTGAATTCACTATGGTAAGTTCACTACTGACCTTCATGTGTCTAAATTTAACAGTCATTTTTCAGTCAATTTGATCCTTTCAAGAGCATTTGATACAATTGATCACACACTCTTTTTCTAAAAATTTCTTCAATTGATTTCCAGTTTTATAGTCCAACTCCTATATTTATGACTCCTAAATTTATATTTTAAGCCCTAGCTATTTTCCTGAATTTGATACTTCTATATCTTTCTGCCTACTCAATGTTGCCTCTCACATATCTCGTAGCACCTCAAACTAAACTGTCCCAAACTGAACTCTGAATTCCTTCTCCACTTTTCATATATCTACTTCCTCACTAGTGTTCACTTAAAAACAAAGGGTTTATTTACTCATTTTTAGAGAAAGGAGAAGGGAGAGAGAAAGAGAGGGAGAGAAATATCAGTGTGACAGAGAAACATCGATCAGTTGCCTCTCATATGCGCCCCAACTGTTACAGAAACAGGGGAGTCCAGAAACAAACCCCAGAATTTGCAGCTGGGAGATAGGGAAAAGGAAGCAGCTTTCAGGATGCCTTTGCATGCCTGGGGCTAGTGGCTGGAAACTTTGTTGCACCAAGATCCACTTTGAAACTTCCAAGGCTCAGGAAGATGGGAGGGGTCTTGGACTGTGAGCTGGTACAGAAGGAGCCTACAGAGCCTGCATAGGGTTCTGTGAATGGTCAGTACTGCTTGCAACACCCACTGCACCAGAGGATGCAATCAGGGATATATAAGCAGCTGCGGACATTTTAGCGGGTGTGCTCCCTCCATGTGGCTTGGAGGAGGGGGCCTCCAGGCTGTTTTAAGAAGAGGCTCTCGCCATGCGGTTTTGAGAAGGAGAGGAGATCCACACGGTTTACAGGAAGAAGGCAGTTTACAAGGAGGCTGAGAATCCAGACGGTTCTGCATTGAGAGCTGGAGGGCACCACAGCACAGAAAGGACCTCCCCAATCAGAATTGAGTGATTGGCAGCTACTGGTAAAGCTGAACTGTGCCTAGGAAGTAGGGAAAGAGTGTTTCTGACTTTCCTAAGACTGGCCAGGTCTGGGAGGGGGAGGCAGAACTATGTGCAAATAAACAATTCTTTTTCTTTTCACTAAACTCTGGTATTGAGGGTTATAATTCTGGCGGCGGGCAATCGGGCCCCTAACGAAACACCCCGTGGGTTCTGTTTCAATCAGAGCAGCCCAGGGGTTCTGTTACACAACCAGGGACCAAGCCTGCAACCCTGGTATGTGCCCTGACCAGGAAACAAAACTGGCAACTTTTGCTTTGCAAAGTAACACCCAACCAAGTGAGGCACCCTGGTCAGGGTTTCATTACTTTTTTAAAAAATTTAATTAAATGGAACACCTATTCATTCAGTTGATTGGGCCAAAAGTCTTGAAACTGTTCACCACTTTTCTTTCATACTACTGACTCAATTTACCAGAAAATCCTATTGGATTAACTTTCAACCTATTTCACAGTTTTACCATTTCCCACCACTTTCATCACCATTCAACCCACCATTTTCTACCATCTCTATCATTCCAGTAGATTCCCAACTGGTCTCTTTAATCACGTTCTTTTTTCTATTCTCTATACAGCAGGGAGATTTTTAAAATACATGTCTCATTATGTGATTTCCCTTTGTATATCCTTTCAGTGGCTTCCCAACACACTTAGAGGAAAATGCTTACTGTGACATATGAGGTTCTACATGATCTGGGCTCTGCCTGCCTCTCTGCTCACCTTCCCTCTTAACTCTTCTTCCTAGTTCTTAAGGTTGGTCTGCATATTCCTACTTGGGGGCCTTGACATTTGTATCCTTCTGCTTAGAATATTGTTCCCCTAGATATTATGATGACTTTCTTCTATTCATACATGTCTCTGTTCAAGTGTCAACTCCTTAGACTAAACTACTGGAACAGCACTTCCTTTCCAATTCTTACTCACTTTCTTCTTGGCCTTCTTTGTTTTCCTTATTATTCCTATCAACCCCTGACATTTCTTGTGTGTTTGTTTATTGTGCGTCTCTTCTATTAGGATGTAAGGTTCTGGAGTATGGAAACTTTTGTTTCACTCTCTTTCACATCTCCAATGCCTAGAACAACAAGTGGCTGACATGTTGTAGATATTCAAATACAGATTGCATAAATGTATGTGATGATAGTAAAAAGGAAAATTATAGGGAATGATAAGATATCATACATGGACATAACTTAGAGTGGGGTATCAGTGAAGACAGTGAAGGAAGCAAATATATGTTCTGGTTAACACCTAGAAATAGCAAAGGCAGCCACACAAGTGTGGACAACAGTTCTCTAACACTCTCGAGACTGTTTGCACATCCCTCTTGTTGAGCTGACCCATGCTGGTAGGCATAAAAGCTCTATTGAAAAAAATGTTTTTCATGTATAGTTTGGCTTTATTTTTTTCCCAGAGAAATGTGACCAGCAATATCTCATTTATCTGTGTAATAAATCTGTTAGGTAGTTGGACAAGAGAGATGAAAGGAGAAGAAAAAAGAAAGGAATAATACCAGTTTTGTCTTAGTGAAAAGGCAATGAAACAGGGAGAAGTCTTGTGACATTCCCAGCATGATAGTGGGAGAGCTAGACATGTAATTGATCCTCTTAACTTACTACTGATCTCTGCTTCCTGGGCCCAAGATAGGAGGAAAAAACAGAAGTTTTTACATATCTATTCAGAGTCAATATGTTTTCTCTTATATTTTTCTCAACTCAAACTTATAATTCTCATCATGACTACCTAAGGTCTGCAGTGTAGGAAATAGGAAAGGGTAGGAGGAAAGAGTAGGTGCTCTATAAATATTTGTTTAATAGCTAAATTAATTGGTAAGAGAAAAGGGGACAAGAGAGAAGGTTTTGTTGTGTATGCATATTCACATGTACACATACAAATATAATTCTTAATGATTTAAGTCTGTGTGAAGAAAAGGAGTTTAATTGATAACATAAAAATAATTATAATTTATGAAATGGAATATGGCATTGAATGGAGGTTTTTATTTCCATTTCTTTGGTCTCTGTGTTTTCACTCTCAATGACCTCTCAACCACCAGGTAGTTTTTGTTTATGTCAAAGTATCTTTTCTTCAAAATTATGAAGAAACTATATCTGTCAAGTACAACTTTATCAATATATCAGATTTAAATATGTAATTGATATTTTCCCACTCCAGTCCAAGCATGTAGTAAAATCAAAGTAGTAACAAACATAATCTATTTGACTTGGCCCTTAGAACTTCTTAATCCTGTTGAACTAGGGGTAGGCAGTCCACACAGAGTGCTCTTCTATGTGCTCACAAATGTGATGCCATGGCTACAGCACAGCACCTGACATTTCTTCCCTTTTTGATCCTAACATGGACATTGTGGGTTCTGGGCCCTCAGACTGTTAACTTCTGTATGTCTCTCTGTGTCATTATCTCTGTAATTCTTCCCCACTTCACTCTCAACTCTTCTAACGCTTGTCCTCTGGCACTCCCCCCTCCCCCATTTCTGATGCACAGTGTGCTCTGGTCTTTCTTTTGCTACTGAAGTATAGTGGTTCATCTCTGTAGTCTTAACATCATGTTTACATAACAATCTGCTGTGACACAAGGTGCCAGGATATTGTTTTAGAGAAATTAATTCTGCCTTGTTTCCTACTCATCAGGAAAAAATGAGGGGTTATGGATGATAGTGGCTGCTAAAAAGCTATTCCCAAACCTCTTTTGCATTTATGCCTCCCACTATACAGACTGAAAAGCAGAATGCCTGCTTTTCCATCTTTCCCTGCATCTAGAGGTGGCCCTGGGAACCAGTTCCAACCAATGGGACATAATTGGAGCCTGCTGGTCAAGAGAAGGAGTTCTGAGAAAGATTTTGTTTTCCTGAAAAAAAGAAAATAGATGAGACTAGTGTTCCCTCTTCCCTTCTACTGCCCTCTTTCTCTATTGAATGAAGAATCAATGACTGGCTCTTCTGTGCCATCTCATAACGATGAGGAAAAAGTTCAGGAGAACCACAGATATGTCAACACTGATGCAATTGACTTGGAGAACAAAGATCAGCACTTAACTTCCTATGAAGTGAGAAAAATAAATCTTCATTTGTTAGAGCAACCATAGGTTTATTTTTACAGGTGAATATAAGTCTAACTGATACATAGGTATTTTCTTACCACCGCACCATAGCGCCATTTAAAGAGAGAAGCCAGAGCTTTGTAAGCTGAAGTCTAGGACTTATTGGTCACCAAGAAAGAGCTAAGATGTTTTTATTTTTTAAAGTAGGCAAATGGAGAATGGAGATGAATTATTCAAGAGAAGTAAAGGATCTAATCTGGGGAAAGAGAGACCAAGAAGGATGTGAAACTTAGATTCTACAACTAATAGGGACTTAGGTGGCTCCTACGCAGTGCCTTATAGGGGTAGTACCTCAGATAGATATTTCTTGTGTCACTAAATGTGTAGTATTGAAAGCAGAGGTATGATCCTTTGTAGCTGAGTCTGTGGTCAGTAGAGAAGATTATTGTAAAGGGTATTGCTCTTCCTGCCCAATGCAACAATGCCCAGAGGCAAGTAAGGAGCAATTGAAAATGGCCTCATAGAGTAGTACAAGGAACAAGTGCAGCTCTATGTAGACTAAAGACCAGGCCTCCTGTTTACCCAAAGGCTCTAATAGTTTTGTGCAATCTAATTGTGTGAAGAGAAGAGATGGCAATAATGCCTGACATTGGACTTTTTGTCAACCCTAGTAAATTGTGGATTAAACTAAATTTGATTTTTTAACCTATGTCATCATATTTTTAAAGTGCATTTCTTGTAGACAGTATATTCTTGGGTATTGTTTTTTATCCAATCTTTTTGTTTTATTGAAATAACAATTTTGTCAATCAGTTGATGTGTTTAGACCATTTACATTTAATGTAATTATTATCATGATTGGATTAAAATCTACCATCTTCCCATTCTGCCTGCACCCGCCTAGAGCTAGCAGTTCTCCATGCACCAGCATCCACTGAGACTCTCCTGGCACCAACAGAGTAGATGTGGGCAGAGCCATGGTAGCTGGGCTCAGACTGGGATTGCTGCTTTTGGGACTGTTCCTACCCATGCAGATTTATTCAAATCAAATTGCTGTAACATACCTGAAAGCAACCACTCTTACAATAACCTGACTACCCCAAGTCCAATGAATGCCACCACAAGGGCAAGTGGTGGTACTCTGCATTCAACGAGCAGTCTCTTCATGGTCTCATTCTCTCTTCACATCTCTATTAAAACACTTAGACCAAGAGTCATCTATGCTTCTCCATCTTCTAAACCCAATCCAGACAGTCTTCACGGAGAGTTGCTGTGGTTTCCTGCTTCAACAGTGCTTGAACAGAACCAGTGTTGAGCACCATCCCAGCCAGATCTATCCTTCTGCCACCTCCTCACAACACCCTGGGCTGCCCCAAAATCCCTGTCACCACTCTAGCACCAGGGAGCCACCTGTCCTCAGCCACCCATCATGATGACTGTGTCTACCTCGCAGGTGTGGCAGAACTACCACCAGGACTCGGAGGACACAATTAACGGCCAGATCAAACTCTACACTTCCTACCTCTACCTGTCCATGTCTTACTACTTGGACTGCAATGATGTGGCTTTGAAGAACTTTGACAAATGTTTTCTTTATCAATTTCATGAGGAGAGGAAACATGCTGAGAAGTTGATGAAGCTGCAGAATCAACAAGGTGGCTGAATCTTCTTTCATGATATCAAGAAACCAGACTGTGATGATTGGGAGAATGAGCTGAATGCAAGGGAGTGTGCATTACATTTGGAAAAAAGTGTGAATCAGTCACTACTGAGCTTGGACAAACAGGCCACTGAAAAAAATGACCCTCATTTGTGTGACTTTATTGAGACTCACGACCTGGATGAGCAAATGAAATTCATCATGGGATTGAGTGACCATATAACCAAGTTGCACAGGTTGGAGCCCCTTGAATCTGACATGGCAGAGTATCTCTTTGGCAAACACACTCTAGGAGACAGTACAGAGAACTAAGCCTTAGGCTGCCTTCCCACAGCCATGGGGGTAACTTCCTTGATCACCAAAGCAGTGCATGCATGTTGGACCTACCTTTACCTTTTCTATGACTTGTACCAAATCATCCACTTATGACTTTTATTTGTGCCCTTCCCTCAAATAAAGTAATTTTGGTTAAAACAACAACAACAACAACAAAATCCAAATGGCGTCTACATATCCACTGTAACAAGGAGAAAAATAGGTCTTCATTGAATCTGTTAATTCCACACTGAATTTTATTGACACAGAAAATGTTGAGGATCTCAAATTTGATTGGTTTGAACTACATGTGTAGGGTTTGACTATATAATGAATGTCAATATTAAATCTGCTAGACTTTCATGTACAAGATGAAGAAAGACACATTCAAAATTAGTTTAGAAATTATTTTCTTAAATGTAGCTTAAGAAGTATGAACACAAAAAATTCTGCCTTGAAAATGAATAAATTTTATCTTATCTAGAGATAAAGGATGGAATTTGGAACAAAGTCAGTTTTCATTTGGTTCATTGAAGTTATAAGGCCATAAAACAGGTAATGCAAAAAGCTATGGTTTTATTTATATATACATTAGAAGGAACTTCCAGGTGTTCATCTATATCCTCAATGTATTGTTACACAGTACTAATTTATACTGACGTATCTCTAGATAAAGTTTTACATTGTTAACTTATCACTGGTCTCTTGGGAATTGAAATCTTTCCTCTGAGGCTTTGGATTTGACATAGCATTTGACTTTTTGTGTAGTAATTGATATGTGCCAGGGCAATGATGGATTGGAATCTACCCCTAATCAAAGCATAATGAGTACATTTTGCTTATATTCAACAAGATCACCAGATTCATTTTAATCAAACTAATTCCAAAGAGTAGAAATACACTGACCTCAACTAAATTCAAATGCCTTTTATTTCCGCATATGTTGAATACTTTTTTATTTTTTTATTTTATTGATTATACTATTACAGTTGTCCCAATTTCTTTTTCCTTTGTCTCCCTCCATCCAGTGCCCCCCCCCCCACTCCCTCCAGTGATACCCCTTCTTTTGTTCATGTCCGTGGATCATGCATATAAGTTCTTTGGTAATACCATTTTCTATCCTTGCTTTTAACATCCCCCTGCCTATTCCGTAACCACTAATTTGTACTTCTTAATCCCTGCACCTTTACCCCAGACTATTTCCCATTTCCCCAGACTATCCTCCCAGCTGGTCACCATCCCAATGTTCTCCATATCTATGATTCTGTTTCTGTTCTACTTGTTTGTTTTTAGACTCAGTCGTTGATAGTTATGTTTCTATCGCTATTTTAGTGTTCATAGTTTTGATCTTCTTTATCTTAAGTGAATCCCTTTAACATCTCATATAATAATGGCTTGGTGATAATGAACTCCTTTAGCTTTACCTTGTCTGGGAAGCACTTTGTCTGCCCTTCCATTCTAAATGGTAGATTTGCCAGACAGAGTAATCTAGATTGTAGGTCCTTGATTTTCATCACTTCGAAAATTCTTGCCAATCCTTTCTAGCCTGCAATGTTTCTTTTGAGAAGTCAGCTGACAGTCTTATGGGAACTCCTTTGTAGGTAACTCTCTTCTTTTCTCTTGTTGCTTTAAAGATTTTCCCTTTATCTTTAATCTTTGACATTTTAATTGTGATGTGTCTTGGTATAATCTTCTTTGTGCCCATCTTGTTTAGGACTCTCTGTGCTTCCTGGACTTGTATGTCTATTTCCTTCACCAAATTAAGGAAGTTTTCCTTTATTATTTTTTTCAAAGAGGTTTCCAGTTTCTTACTCTTTCTATTCCCCTATTGGCCCCCTTATGATGTGAATACTGGAACACTTGTAGTTGTTCCAGAGGCTGCTTACACTATCCTTAATTTTTTGGATTCTTCTTTTATTTTTATTTTTTGCTGTACTGATTAGATGCTTTTTTCTTCCTTATGTTCCAAATCATTGATTTGATTCTTTTTGTTGTTGTTGTTGTCATTTTTTTAAGTATATTTTATTGATTATATTGTTACAATAGTTCCAATATTTTCCCCTTTGTTTCCCTCTGTCCAGCACTATCCCTCCTCCAGCAATCTCACCCCCTTTAGTTCATGTCCATGGGTCGTGCATGTAAGTTCCCGGGCTTCGCCCTTTCCTATATTAGTCTTTTGTAAAAATAATTAATTAATTAATTTTTTATAACATTAAAACTAACAATTCCCCCCTTTCAGACTTAAGACCCTTTATAATCTTATAAAGGACAATGGGCAAAGGTCTCGTGCTCCTCTAGCTTCTTCAAGCTGGACATGGTCATCATCCTACCCACCCTTGGGTCCACAAATCCTTAATAAGAGTGGGGGTGTGGGGGGGAGGGTGGCCTTCCCACATGGGGAAGAATCTTGCAGACTCCAGGTCAGTTGGCTATCCCAGGACAATGGTGTGCTTGGTTTAACAGGCTGGCATCCTTGTTGTATTCTGGGGGCAACACATTTGGCAATAGGGTTAAAAGGCATCATTCAATCCATAACCACTAGATGGCAAAAGGCAGGTATTAATTTTTCGGTGTCCCACAGTGGGGAAAAAAGGGGCTTCTTTGGAGGAAGGTGTGCAAGGCATGTCACACTTGCCCAAAACCCTTTTGCCCACTATACTTAGTTTGGGCTGAGAGGTGATTTTATTCTTAGCTTCAGCCACTCTACTATTGATTCTTTGTAAATTGTTTTTTATTTCAATCAGTGTCTCCTTAATTTCTGATTGGATTATTTTATGCTGTTGAAGTCCTCACTAAGTTCCTTGAGCATCCTTATAACCAGTATTTTGAACTCTGCATCTGATAGATTGCTTGTTTCCATTTTTTTAAGTTATTTTTCTGGAGTTTTGTTCTATTCTTTCATTTGGGCCGTATTTCTTTGTCTGCTAATTTTGGCAGCCTCCTTGTATTTGTTTCTATGTATTAGGCAGAAGCTGTTTTTACTCCGTGTCTTGGTAGCATGGCCTTATGTAGTAGGTGTCCTATAGGGTCCAGTGGCACAGTCTACTCTATCCCCCAAACTGGCTACTTGAGGTCTGCCCTCTGTGTGGGCTGAGTATTCCCTCTTCTTGTAGTTGAGTCTTGATTGCTGTCAGCCCGTCAATGAGAGGGATTTACCCAGGCCAGACAGTTGGTAGGACTGGCTGTGACCACTGGCCTGCATCCACCTCCCTCTGTGACTTGTGGAGGTAGTTGAGTGGTGGAGGTCTCTAACTGTCCACTGGGTGCATAGGCTCAGGAGTTTTCTGGGTGGTGCAGGCCAAGGTCAGCCACCACCTGTTTCTGTTTAGCACCCCTTGGTGTAAGCTGTAAAGCAATCTGCAGATGGCTGCTGCTAGTGCTGGGCCTGGGGCCACTCAGCGAGAGGTACAGGGGCTGGATCGCCTGTTGCTTGTTTGAGTGGATTTAGGAAGGTCTGATACCTGTGCCTAACACTGCCCTTGATATGGAGAAGCCACTGTTACCAGCTAGGTAGGTCTGTAAGTTGGATAGTGCAGAGCTTTTGATAATTATCAAGGCAGGACTAACACTGTGAGGCAAGTTAATGGAGACGCAGATATGGAGCTGCTGCATTGGGGCTCTGAGTCGGGGAGGGCTTAGAAAAGGAACAATGGCTGCTGTCTGCAGTTCTATCCTGGAGGAAACTCCTGGCTCTCGCCCTGATGCCAGACACAGCAGTTCCTCTCTGTATGACACTGGTTCCCTTCAAGGTGTTGATCCAGTGCTAGGGCCAAGAGCGAGTGAGTCTGAGTAGGTCAATGTGCGGGCCCTCCAAGAGGAGATGCCTGAGAATCCCACAGTTTCTCCTATCAACCCATCCCCTACTGGTTTTTACAGCCAAAAGTTATGGGGACTTATCTTCCTGGCACTAGAATCCTGGGCTGGGTGGTCTGATGTGGGGCTGGGACCCCCTGCTTCTGAGATATCCCTCCATTTTATATCCACCACATCTGGGTTTGGTACCAGCCCATTCCATGTCACTATATCTCTGGCCCCCTGCCCCTCCTATTCGTCTGGGTTAATGTAGTTTCTTTAATTCCTTAGTTGTCAGACTTGTATACAGCTCAATTTCTAATGGTTCTGAATGATAGTAGTTTAGCTGTAATTTTACTATGGTTGTGCAAGGAGGCAAGCCATGTTTACCTACTCCTGCATCTTGACTGGAAGTCAAGAGTATTACTTTTTACAATTAAAAAAATGATTGGGTCAACTTCTTTCCAAGATAGAGGTATAGGTAGACACGCTGCATTTCCCTCCACAACTAAAAAAGAATACAACTACCTCAGATATGGAGAAAACCAGAAGTTCCAGAAAATCGAGCTGTGTGGAAGTCCAACAAAGATATAAAGAAGAAATACTCATCCAGACAGGTGTGACAGCTCTACCTAATACAGAGAGGCAAACACAGGAGCCTGTCAAGTTGAGGATACAGAGGAGTATGGCCCCAAACAGGGAACAGATCAAGGCTCCATTGGGAGAACTAAGCGACGAAGAGATAGCCAACCTAACAGATGAGGAGATAGTCAACCTAACAGATGCAGAGCTCAAAACACTGGTGATAAAGATGCTCACAGACTTGACAGATATGCCTGAATATAGCAAACACAGAAGGGAAGAAGTGAAGGCTGTGCTAAGCGAAACGAAGGAAAACCCACATGAAACCAATGATGAAGGGAAGGAAACTGGGGTTCAAATTAGTGATTTGGACCATATGGAAGAAATAGTCAACTAGTAGAGAATGAAGAAATGAGAATTGAAAAAAATGAGGAAAGACTTAGGAACCTCTGGGAAAATTAAATGTGTGAACATCTGTATCATAGGAGTACCATAAGGAAAAGAGGAAGAGCAAGAAGTTGAAAACTTGTGTGAAAAATAATGAAGGAAAACTTCCCTAATTTGGCAAAATAAAAAGATATACAAGTCCAGGAAGTACAGTGAGTCCCAAACAAGGTAGACCAAATCTTAAAAGCAGTAAGAGAGAAGAAGAAAGTTACCTACAAAGGGGTTTCTATGAGACCACCAGCTGATTTCTCAAAAGAAAGTTTGCAGGCAAGAAGGGACTGGCAAGAAGTATTCAAAGTGATGAAAAGCAAGGACCTACAACCTAGATTACTCTAGCCAGCAAAGCTATCATTTAGAATGGAAGGGCAGATAAAGTGCTTCCCAGACAAGGTAAAGCTAAAGGAGTTCATTATCACCAAGCCCTTATTATATGAAATGTTAAAGGGACTTATTTAAGAAAAGAGGATCAAAAATATAACATTAAAATGACAACCAACTCACAACTATCAACAATAGAACCTAAAAAAATAAAAACAAACAAAGCAAACAACCAGAGTAGGAACAGAATCATAGGTATGGGGATCATTTGGAGGGCTATCAACTGGGAGGGGGAAGGGGAAGAAATGGGAAAATGATGCAAGGACTAAGAAAGCATAATTGGTAGGTACAAAATAAACAGGGGGAAGTTAAGAATAATATAGGAAAGGGTGGATGAAGCCAAAGAATGTGTATCCATTACCCGTGGACATGAACAAAGGGAAATGGAATTGCTAGAGAGAAGGGGATTACTGGGCAGAGAGGAGAAAAGGGAAAAGAAATTGAGACAACTATAACAGCATAATCAATAAAATATCTTAAAAATAAAATAAAATTAAAAATGATTGGTTTAGATGGTAAAACTGACAGATGTTAAAATTGAAAAGGCAAATACATGAAGGCTCCCAAACTGTAAATTATGTATTTGGAAGGTAAAGACTGAAAGCTTACATTAAATTCAGAAAAACTTATATACTTTCTGTACATATTAAAAATAAACAAAAAAAAAAAACACTACAATTCAGAATAGCCACATTTTGAACACTTTCTGTCATGGTCAACATTTTTAGATAGTTAGAACCTGATCTGAAGCCTAATGTGGGCTTGATTCTGGAAAATGAATCTTTTCACAACTGCCTTATATACTGAAACCTTTTTAAAAATAGTCCCTAAAATCTTTTGTTTTCATGGTCACCCACTGATACTTAGATGTTCCAGTATTTAATAAGGCCACAGTAGTCTTGATAACCAAAGTCACTCTCTCCCATCTTTAGAAACCTACCCAGGAAAACCATACTCTTATTTCATATAGGAATGTTGGTCCTCTATTTTGATTGTATATTGTATTTGTGTACTTAAGCTTTGATTCATAGTAACTTCTCATGGTATAAAATTGATTTATGTTGAACACAAACTGTAAATAAAAAGAAATGGCTGAAAGAACAAAATAAAATAAAATAAAATTTACCATCTTGTAGTGGTTTTATTTGTTCCATCTCCTTCTGCCTTCTTTTGAATTGAGTATTTTTTACCCCATTTTATCTCCACTTTTGGCTTACTATTTATATCTCATTTTTTAAAATATTAGTGCTTACCTTAGGGTTTAAAATATACATCTTTAATTCATCACAGTCCACCTTCAAATAACAATATAGTGTTTAATATATTGCTAAGGACCTTGCAACAGAATATTTCCAACTCTACCCTTCTATGCTTTGTACTGCAGTTATCATACAACATACTTTTACATATGCTTTAAAAATAAAATATATTGATGCAACTGATTTTTATTTTAGATAATCAGTTACCTTTTATAGAGTTAAAAATGAGGACAAAAACAATTTTATATTTATCTTCATTTATACCAGAGCTCTTAATTTTTTTTACATATTCAATACAGTATCTTCCCTTCTAAATTTAATGAAAATATTATTCTAATATTGTAGAAGGAAAGTCATTACATCATCCAAGAGATGGGTTGTCAAGGTCTGTGGAAGATGAGTTGATGTTGAAGATTCTTTTTTCAATGTGACTTAATTAAATGGTTTAATGCATAGTTGACCACTTTTTACTCTTTGTGAGAAGTTTTTTATGTATTTTCACACTTGTATATATAATCTTGTAATTTATATTCAAATACATGTATATACAGTTCAAACTTTAGGACTCTTTTGCACTGTATGTCATCATTACTAACACAAACTGAATATAAAAATGATTCAGAACTCATATTTTGACTGTATTGATTAGATCTTAATTTGTGGGTTATTTATATGTTCACACTAAATTCTGTAAAAATAGCCCATGTATTAAACTAAGTCAGTTAAACAGGGCAGAAAAATGTTAAGAGTCCTGGGAGCCTGGGATCTACTGTTAGACATTTAACAACTGAAATATTTCAGTATTATTGCAAAATTTATTGCACTGTTTTTTGAACAAGTACCAAAGTGTATAATATGAAGAAAATGCAATGGTACTTCTAAAGGAAACTCAAGGTATATCATAATCAGCCTCCGTGTTCCTCAGTTCTGTGGCAGATGACAGGTTCATCTCTGTGGAATATATTTGAAATAGAAAGTAAAGAGTTTCTTACAGGCATTACTTACAATGTTATAGTATTTGCAAATATATAATTCACATTCTTTGGCATTATTTATTTGTTTTTCTGTTGCTTTTATATGTCTCCATATAGTTCATCAGTTTTACTTCAAAGGTAATTTGTATCAAAGAAGTTATTTATATATTTTTAAATATCCATGTCCTGAATTAATGGCCTGATAAACTGCCACAATTGAAGTGAATTTCTTTTTGTTGTTGTTATTTCCATTTGGGGGATGTGTGTCAGTGAGGTCAAAGTCGTACATATAGGTCTCATAAGTCCATGTTCCAAGTAGCACTTCTGAGTCTAGCCACCAGTTTTAGTCAACCTTACTTATAAAAATGCCTTAATTCAGGCTGTTATAACAAAGTACCATTGCTTGGGAGACTTACAAACAATAGAAATTTATTTCTCACAGTTCCGGAGGCTGGAAGTCTAAGATCAGGCTGCCAGCTTGGTTGAGGTCTGGAAAGAGCACTCTTCTGGGTTGCCTTCTTGTTGTGTCCTCACATGGGAGGAAGCAGTGAGAGAAAGCAAGCTCTCAATTACTCTTGTAAGGGCACTAATCCCAATCAGGAAGACTCAGCCCTTGTGACCTTATCTAATTCTAATCACCTCTCAAAGGCCCCACTTCTTTTTTTTTTTTTAAGTATATTTTATTGATTATATTGTTACAATAGTTCCAATTTTTTCCCCTTTGCTCCCCTCTGCCCAGCACCCCCCTTCCCCAACAATCCCCTCCCCAAGTCCATGCCCATGGGTCATATATACAAGCTCTCCTGCCTCACCCTTTCATATATTCTTCTTCTTTTTTTAAAATAATTAATTAATTAGTTAAATATTTTAACAATAAAAAATAACAATCCCTCCCTCTCAGACTTAAGACCCTTTACAATCTTATAAAGGACAATGGACAAAGGTCTCGAGCTCCTCTAGCTGCTTCAAGCTGGACATGGTCGTCGTCCTACCTACCCTTGGGTCAAGAAATCCCTAATAAGAGTGGGGGTGTGGAGGGGAGGGTGGCCTTCCCACAAGGGGAAGGATCGTGCAGACTCCAGGTTGGTTGGCTGTCTCTGGACAACGACATGCTTGGTTTAACAGGCTGGCATCCTTGTTGTATTCTAGGGGCAACAGGGTTAAAGGACATCATTCAATCCGTAACCTCTAGATGACAAAAGACAGGTATTAATTTTTCAATGTAACACATTAGGGAAAAGAAGGGCTTCTTTGGAGGAAGGTATGCCAGGTACATCTCACCTGTCCAAAACCCTTTTGCCCATTATACTTAGTTTGGACTGAGGGAAATATTTTAGGTTTCCCCCCTCTCAGGCCTCTGGGCTTTTTCTGTCCAAGCCATTAGGATAGAAAAGAGAAACCAGTTTTAAAGTGAAGCCCACAGACCACCCCGTTCTTCACCAACCCAGCCACATAGTTCAACCAAACCATTGAGTCTCAGGAGGCAGCAATGCAGACAGGATTAAGTGAGGCCTATATGTACAGACAATCACTCAGGTAATGAGATCATAGACTTATGCCCTTTGAAAACAGAAAACACCTGTTAATTTATGTAACATAACCCACATACAAGTCTCTAAATCTGTAGGACTGTCTTATCGGAAAGACATCCAGTTGCAAGGCATTTGACATTCTTCTTGCCTGTAAATTGAACATCTTTGATAATACCACAGACATAGTTTAACTTTCAAATGAAAACAAATTTTAAATGAAAAGAAACTTTAAAGACGGTTAGCTGCACTACTTTATAGTCTACCACTGGGCATTGTGATCTTCCTTGAATCATGATTTTTCTCCCTAAGATTACGCTCCTTGTCATTAAAGGGACTGCATTAAGTTCATTTTTAATTTATCCTGTTCATTTGCATAAACACAACAAGAGCAGCAAATGATCACTTATGATCTTTAGTTCTGCTTTGCTGGAACTTACGCAAGGAACATTTAGGGTGACCTTCAGTCTGCCCTTCAGGGCACAGAAGCTGAGCCACATACCTGGCATTCAGCCTTGCCTGTAAACACCTGTCTTTTCCAGGTCCTCCTGGTTTTCCATTGTGCCTTAAGGTCCCTTCTAGCCATCTTTCAGGAAAACAACCTTCATTCCTTCCCTGGAAAGATTGTTATGGACTGTTCATCCATCCAAGGTACCAGGCCTCAAAGCCTCCACTTCTTAATACCATCATCTCAGGGGTTGGGTTTCAATGTATGAATTGTGGCGGGACACAACATTCAATCCATAGCAACAACAGCAAAATAACTGAAAACCTACAAGTGGGAGCTCAAAAGGCAAGTAAGTTGTTTCTGTGTAATAAAGATTATCAGTGCCGTAACACTCTCCAAAGAACAGCTATGCCTACGTAAACAGGTGGGCTACATGTCCACTCTAACCCAGTGCATAGGGGAATTTCCAGTTGGTTCTTTTCATCCCACCTTGGGAACAGGATATATCACTTGTACCATGAGACATCCAAGTTAGGAGGTTCACTAGCGTGTGAGAATGGTACAGGGCAGGTGACCACAGGCAAGGAGCAGGCAGGAGGAGGACTGGGGAAGATGTTGGAGCAATGGATGGTTAGGGCCAAGTAGATCTGCATTCAGTCTGGGTTCAGACCCTGAAAGTGTCCTCTTTTCTCATCTTTTCAAACTTAGTTTCTACACTCTTTCCCCTGCCTTCCATAGTCAAAGTCTTATGTAGGCCCCAGGAGATAAAGTTTACACAACTTCCTTCTTTGAGCTTTTGTTTCTGCTCACAAAGTGTGTAACTAACTCATGGCTGTTATTGAGCTTTGAAGAAGAGAATGGGGTCCTCCTAGTACCAGCAACAGAATGGAAGAGAAGGGGAGAATAACTCAGAGAGCAACAGATTAATTCCTGAAGTACAATCCTCAGGATATTTTTAGACATGCACTGTGACTATATATATCACATACATATATAACCCTCATGCCTAGATGTTTATCTTCCCTCTTCCCTCTCTGTTGCTTCCTTTACTTGCCTCTCATCACACTTAAGTCTGTTAGTTTAAAACACAACAACAGCCTTGGCTGGTATGGCTCAATAGGTTGAGTGTTGGCCTGTGAACTGAAATGTTGTTGGTTCGATTCCTGGTCAGAGCACATGTCTGGGGTGTGGTCTAGGTCCCTAGTTGGGGACATGTGAGAAGCAGCCGAACTCTCTTTCTTGCTCCCTTCCCTCTCTCACTAAAAATAAATAAATAAAATCTTTAAAAAACAACAAAATTCTCTCGACTTTGCATCCCTTTTGAGTTATTGTCTTATTTCTTCCCTTTAGTGCTAAGTCTCTTGAAATAATCTCTATACCAGTGGCTTTCAAACTGGGGTACAGGTACCCCTGAGAGTGTACCAGGACTTAGAAAGGACTGTAGTTGAAGAGTAGGTGTGCAGGTCACACATAATAAATCCACTCCAACCTTTTCATCTTCCTAAACCCATCAGTTTCCTCCAAATCATGCCAAAAAGCTCTGGAGTCTCAATCTCATTGTCATTGGCCACTAGTCAGTCCAACTTTCAGTAAATCCATCAAGTTAGCTACTAGAGGCACGTACATCTGCATGAGCTAACACATTAAATCTGGAATCTCTAGTAAGTCCACCTGTATCAATTCATTTGGCCCCCTTTTATATTCTGCCCTCCTTAGCCTAATATGTTTACAATCCATTTTCATATATATCCCCCAGTTTTTGATGATATATAGTCACAAAACCTTGCAATTCTTTCAGTGTGTCACCTGTTACCTTCCATAGTTGTTTTGGCCTTCTCAAGCATGGTGAGATTTTACCATAGTTATGAGTCTAGGGAAAGCAGAGGGTGAGTGAGGTGGTCTGACAAAAAAGGACATTCTCTTGCAAGGCATATGCCTGAAGTGAAATGATCACAGGAAGGCCAGTAACCTCGGGCATAAGACAGACAGCTACTTCTGCAGGAAGGGAGACTTGGAGTGTCTCAGATTTTCAGTTTCATCTGAGTTCAACTAGATGTTCTCATTTCAAGTTTCAGGGTGCCATAATGTCCCAATCAGTGCCCTAATTTTCACATGAGATACTTAGTGATGCTATGAATTCAGCTGATGTTGTAAACCTGCAACCCACTGAATTAAGCTTTGTGTTTGGCTTTCAGCAACATTAACTCTGAAGCTACCAGAAATGAGATTATTTTAAGGGTGTCATAGTTGGTGGTTCCAAGATCATCATTTTAACTGAGTTATAGGACCTGAGATTCTCATTGTTTTTCTGTGTAATCTCCAATGCACTCAGAAGAGTCTGTAATGGTCAAGTACAGCAGCTGCATATTTTCCCACAACACATATTTAATTGGCATTTAATTAACTTTAGGTGATAACTTAATTGTAATGCTTCCTTTCCTGGGTTACTAGCATCTCCTTTCCCCTGGGTCTGTAGCTTTAGTCCCGGTTACTAAGATCTCATTTTCCATTGGCAAGAGGCTCAATACTTCATCCAGTTCTCAAAATCTACCTTTCCAGGTCTGTCTCCTGGGACCACTCCAGATATGAATTTTATTGTGGTCAGAGTCTAGTCAGGAGACAGAAATCACACCAGTAGCTAGAATAGGAAAAATTGTAAATAAAGAATTATTAAAAAACAAAACACCCTGGCTGGTGTGGCTCAGTGGATTGAGCATCAGCCTGAGAACCAAGTGTCACTGGTTTGATTCCCAGTCAGGGTACATGACTAGGTTGCACATCAGGTCCCCAGTTCGGGGCGCAAGTGAGAGGCAACCACACAGTGATGTTTCTCTCCCTCTCTTTCTTCTTTCCCCTCTCTCTAAAAATAAAATAAACAAACAAATAAATAAATTATTTAAGAAAATAAAAGGTAGTTAACTACTAAAAAGGATAAATGAGGACTCCAAAACATACATAATTAACAAGTACAAAAAAGAAGCTACTAACTATAGACTAAGAAAAAATGAGCAATGTAGGAACAAGGGATTTAGCAGAGTAGGTCAGATCTCTCCAAAGAGGGCCTAGCTACTACAGAAATACGTGCCTACCCACAGTGAATAAGCTTGCCAGGAGAGCTGCACTAAAGCTGGTCTGAGAAGTGGCTCATAATTACCAGAATGGGTGGGTGGAGAAAAACTGATCTATAGAAACAGGGCAAAGAAGGGTGGATTTGGAGCTGAGGGACATTAAATTGATAACTGGCACTTTTAAAGATAAATATATTCATATATTTATTCCTTTTTCATGGTTTGCTACAAAATAGGCTGTAATGATTTTGTCATCTTTTTTTTTAAGTATATTTTATTGATTATATTGTTACAATAGTTCCAATTTTTTCCCCTTTGCTCCCCTCAGCCCAGCACCCCCCTTCCCCGACAATCCCCTCCCCAAGTCCATGCCCATGGCTCACCCTTTCATATATTCTTCTTTTTTTTTAATAATTAATTAATTAGTTAAATATTTTAACAATAAAAAATAACAATCCCTCCCTCTCAGACTTGAGACCCTTTACAATCTTATAAAGGACAATGGACGAAGGTCTCGAGCTCCTCTAGCTGCTTCAAGCTGGACGTGGTCGTCGTCCTACCTACCCTTGGGTCAAGAAATCCCTAATAAGAGTGGGGGTGTGGAGGGGAGGGTGGTCTTCCCACAAGGGGAAGGATCGTGCAGACTCCAGGTTGGTTGGCTGTCTCTGGACAACGACATGCTTGGTTTAACAGGCTGGCATCCTTGTTGTATTCTGGGGGCAACAGGGTTAAAGGACATCATTCAATCCGTAACCTCTAGATGACAAAAGACGGGTATTAATTTTTCAATGTCCCACATTAGGGAAAAGAAGGGCTTCTTTGGAGGAAGGTATGCCAGGTACATCTCACCTGTCCAAAACCCTTCTGCCCATTATACTTAGTTTGGACTGAGGGAAATATTTTAGGTATACCCCCACTCATGCCTCTGGGCTCTTTCTGTCCAAGCCATTAGGATAGAAAAGAGAAACCAGTTTTAAAGTGAAGCCCACAGACCACCCCGTTCTTCACCAACCCAACCACTTAGTTCAGCCAAACCATTGAGTCTCAGGAGGCAGCAATGCAGACAGGATTAAGTGAGGCCTATACGTACAGACAATCACTCAGGTAATGAGATCGTAGGCTTATGCCCTTTGAAAACAGAAAACACATGTTAATTTATGTAACATAACCCACATATATGTCTCTAAATCTGTAGGACTGTCTTATCGGAAAGACATCCAGTTGCAAGACATTTGACATTCTTCTTGCCTGTAAATTAAACATCTTTGATAATGCCACAGACATAGTTTAACTTTCAAATGAAAACAAATTTTAAATGAAAAGAAACTTTAAAGACGATTAGCTGCACTATTTTATAGTCTACCACTGGGCATTGTGATCTTCCTTGAATCTTGATTTTTCTCCCTAAGATTACCCTCCTTGTCATTAAAGGAACTGCATTAAGTTCATTTTTAATTTATCCTATTCATTTGCATAAACACAACAAGAGCAGCAAATGGTCACTTATGATCTTTAGTTCTGCTTTGCTGGAACTTACGCAAGGAACATTTAGGGTGACCTTCAGTCTGCCCTTCAGGGCACAGAAGCTGAGCCACATACCTGGCATTTAGCCTTGCCTGTAAACACCTGTCTTTTCCAGGTCCTCCTGGTTTTCCATTGTGCCTTAAGGTCCCTTCTAGCCATCTTTCAGGAAAACAACCTTCGTTCCTTCCCTGGAAAGATTGCTATGGACCGCTCATCCATCCAAGGTACCAGGCCTTTTATCTCGTGGACTTTTATTACCTTTGAAGGTCAGTCCCAGTTGCTCAGGGCTTTTTGGTAACAACCAAAGCCCAAGCATGTCTCCTTTAGGCATGACATTCCAGTCAAAGTCTTAGTCAAAAAAAAATCGTTATTAACAACTGGTCTTATTAGTTTTATGCAAAGAAACTTAGGTCATTACTTACTTCTTTAGAATGCCAAATTCTGGAGGGATCAGATAGGGAGAAAATATATACAGTGTGAAGGAAAATCCTTGTCCTTCTAATATTCACTGAACTTGCATTTCTATTCTTTATATTTTTATTTTTCCCCCACTAAAAATTTTTCTGTTTGTTTGTTTTTCCATTACAGTTGTCTCACTTTTTCCCCCCTCTTACTTCTCTGCACCCTGTCCCTCCCTTCTCCCACATTCAGTCCCCACCCAGTTGTCCATGTCCATGGGTCATTTATACATGTTCTTTGACTAGACCCTTCCCCTTCTTACCATTTCTCTCCCTCCCATCTCCCCCTTTGTTACTGTTAGTTTATTCCTCGTTTACATACCTCTGGTTCAATTTTGCTCATTTGTTTGTGTTGTTCATTAGTTTCCTTTAACAGGTGATAGCATAAGGTAATTTTCTTTTGTTGCCTGGCTTATTTCGCTAAGCATACTTCTCTCTAGTTCCAATCATGTTGCAAATGGTAGAAGTTCCTTCTTTCTTTCAGTACTTATTCATTGTCATTTTCCCCCTTTGTACTCGTGTTCCTCTCTGTCTCTCTCTGTTTCTTCATCTTCTTAAAGCAGAACCTTTAGCATCTTTTGCAATACTGGTTTGGTGGAGATGTATTCTTTTAACCTTCTTTTGTCTTGGAAACTCCTTATTTCACCTTCCATTTTGAATGAGAGCCTTGCTGGGTAGAGTATTCTTGGTTGTAGGCCTTTGTTTTTCATTACTTGGAATATATTTTGCCATTCCCTTCTGGCTTGTAGTGTTTCTGCTGAGAAATCTGATGATAGCTTTATTGGAGCTCCCTTGTATGTTATTAGTTGTTTCTCTCTTGCTGCTTTTAGGATTCTCTCTTTGTCTTTGAATGTTGGCATTTTAATTATGATGTGTCTTGAAGTGGGCCTGTTGGGGTTCATCTTCATTGGGACCCTCTGTGCTTCCTGGACTTGCATGATTCTTTCTCTCTTCATGTTAGGGAAGTTTTCTGTCATTAGTTTTTCAAAGAGGTTTTCTATTCCTTGCTCTTCTTCTTCTCCTTCTGGAATTCCTATGATACGGATATTATTACGTTTCATGTTGTCCTGCAGCTGTCTTAGAGCCTCTTCAGTCTTGTTCAGCCTTTTTTCATTTTGTTGCACTGTCTGTGAGTGTTTGTCTACATTGTCCTCCAGCTCGCTGATCTGATTTTCTGCTTCCTCTAGCCTGTTTTTAATTCCTTCTACTGTGTTCTTCAATTCAGAGGTCGTATTCTTCATTTCCTCCTGGCTTTTATTGATAGCTTCCATGTCCTTTTTGATGCTGGTATAATTCTCAGTAAGTTCCTTATAGTTCTTCTGGAGTTCACTGTAGTTTTTCTGGAGTTCTTTGTAGTTTCCGCTGAGCTCATTGAGCTTCTCCATAATCATATCGGCAGCCGTCTGTCTCAAGAGACCATGGTGTAGCTTCTTAAGAGTCTATCTGCACCACCGAGAATGGCTGTGCAGTCCGACTCGGGAGTGACACAGTATCTGTCTCCTCCCGTGTTGAATCGACATCTTGCGATGACGCTGGAGTGTCCTCTCCAGTGGAGCTGAAGCTACAGAGCCTGGGCAGGGTGATATGGAGGGTCTGCTGTTGCCCATGCAGCAGACCCCCCCTCTCTTCGCAGCTGAAGGGTCCAAGGGAAAGACAGAGTCAATACAGCTTGGCTTCAGGTGCGCCGCAGGAGTTGCCGGTGTTGACTACAACGTCAAACCGCCTTAGGGACTCCGGCTCCGGATTTTCTGTCGGGGTTTACTCCCTTAGCCTTTCCCTTGAAGAGGTATGCCGCAGGGCAGCGGAGGTTTTTTGGAGTCAGAGTTTTCCTTCTCTGATGTGCCCTGACTGGAAGATCGAACCAGCGACACTTAGCTCGCAGGCCGACGCTCAATCCACTGAGCCAAACCAGCCAGGGCTGAGCTCAAAAATACATAATACATGCTTTCAATTCCATATTTGATAGTTGGCTCCCCTCTATTTCATTTAGCATTCTTTCTGGGGACTCTACCTTTCCTTTCGATGGGGGGTTGTTTCTCTCTCTCCCCATTTTTGTGACTCCTATTGTTTGTTGGTGCTTCTTAGAATGATCTGCACTTCCTGGATCTGCCCCTGGTGGCGTCAGATCCTGTACCAGTCTGGGCCTAGGCAGCCTGTTGGAGACTTTCAGGGATCTACTGCCTTTGTCTGACTCCTTTAGTTGTTAATCTATTCAATCTGTGATTAACCGTCAGGCTTAAGGACCGTGGGTGTGGCAGCTTAATTCCTTTAGGCAGGGCCTTTGTTTCCCCTCAGGCTGATGCCTCTTGGCCGGGAATGGTCTGCCTGCAGCACTGGGGATGAGTCAGCACTGGGACCCGGCCGGCCGCTTCCCCAGCTCTCCCCTCAAAGCCACCGCACCAAACTCTCCCCAAGCATTTCCAGTCCTCTCTGTCTTTCCTCTGCTTGTGCCCAGGGTAAGTGGGGGCCAAAATATTTTTGTATGTGATTCGCTTAAGAGCTCTTTTTCTCCAGCTGTTTCTCTCTGGCTAGCAAGAAACCCTGTGGCTTTTCGCTTTTCACAGCTGATACTATTTTACTTTCCACTCTGTTGCTGTATGCTGGGGAGCCCAGCTGGGGGTATGGACCCTGCCCTTCTCAGGGGGAATCCCCGGCTGCTGAGCTGTTTCTCAGTCCTTTCAGCTGCCACCCGTGTGAGCCCAGCCAGCCTTTCCACGTCTCCGCACTCCCTACCGGTCACGTTTTGATGTAGCAGCCTTTTCTGTCTCTCCGTGGTTATAAGACTTCTCTCCAGCTGGTGTTCAGTTGGTTATTCCAGGTGATTTCTCCAAAATTACGTTGTAAATCCAGACTAGTTCTGGGAGGAAGTTAGTGTAGCTTCCACTTACTCCTCCGCCATCTTGTTTCGATTTTGTCATCTTTTGATATCACATTGTCCGAAATTCAGAAATTCAGATTGACCAGTACAAACAACAAAACAATTCCATATTACAGTCCTTGTTGTGCTTTCCCTTAAGAAAACTAAGAAGTTATGAGTACTGAGGCCTAGAGAGCAGGTCTGTCCTCCTTAAAGAGAAAAAAGATTTTATATCCAAAATATGCATGGGGAAACAGTATTTATAATCAGTACTGTTTTGCTGTCCTCCATTTATTTGACATTCCTCCTTTCAAAAGGTGGAGCCTAGTTTCCTTCTTCCAACATAGGTTGGAATTGATCTTTTTTAAACTAGAATATGATGGAAGTGCTAATGTATGACTTCTTGCAATGTTACAGAAGGCATTGCCACTTCCACTGTGCTCTCTGGCTCTCTCCCTCTGTGGGAGTGACTGTTGGCAGGACATCTGTCAGTGGAGAGGGCCACATGAGAAGAGCTGAGGTTTCCAGACAACAGCCAACACCCATTTGCTAACAATGAGGGTGAGTTGCCTTGGGAGTGGGTCCTCCAGTCCCTATCAAGCCTTCAGATGGCTGCAGCCCCTGATTTCATCTTGACTGCAACCTCATGACAGATTCTGAGCCTGAACCACCTGAATTCCTGACCCATAGAAACTGTAACGATAATAAATATTTATTGTCATTTTAAGCCACTAACTTGTTGGGTAATTTGGTATACAGCAATAGAAAACAAATACGAGTAAATACTGTGGTGCCATGAGTACATTTTACTCTACATGAGTCAGCTTACTGTATGAGAATTGATCACATAATCAACCTATTACCCAAAGTATGAAACACAATGTAACCAGCACACTCCTACAGCTCCAGTTTCTGCCCTGTTTTAAATTGTTCATGGTATTATTTTGTGATGTTTTGTTGTGTGTAGTTTAAACATTTACATATATAGTAAGAGCGAGAGTCATTCCATTCTAAATTGAACTACTTTTCATTTTCATGGCTATTTAGGCAAAATGCTTTTTGTGTGTGATTAGAAAGAGACTTGTTTTACATAAGTTTTCATTTCTTATTTCAGAATGTTCTCAAATGTAGGGCATGCTCACCACTGTGGCAATGAGGATGTGAGGTAAATGCTCAGTCCTTTCTATTTCCTCCCTCGCTCCAAGATGGCATGTGGCATTTGAGGCTTATTACATCTCAGCCTTAAGCCCTGATCATTAATTCTGGGACTGAGGTTGTTAATGTGCAGTAGGAGAGGAATGACAGTTTCTGGAGGAAAACAGAGAAGAAGGGAAGAAAGTGGTATCTGTTTCTGAGAGAGAGAAGTATCAGGGTTTGTCTATAGGGTTGTCTGGCTCTAAAATAATGGCTCAGCATTATCAAATGCCTGAACACTGGCTCTTTTCTTGCTCAAGATACAGAATGTCACCACCCCAGGGCCCCCCAGACTGGCTTACTGTGGCTCTGTTATTTTCTGAGAAGTTTTTTAACTCTCCTGATTTTATCCTAGGCTGAAAACACATGGCACAAGCCATATTGACCCTTAGCTACTTGGATGTGAGTGTTCATCACTATCTCCTGACTATACTGGTCATTTTAAATAAATTTGTATATAGACATCTTTAATATACAAATTTGCTTTGTATTGCCAGCTTCAAAATTTTTATTTTCAAGAGCAGAACTAGGTAAGCCTGTTTTGAAAACCCACCTAAAAGTTAACACACACACACACACACACACACACACACACACACACACACAGGATTGGAGTTAACCAGTTCATCTGGAGCCAGAATATGGTGGTTGCACCACACATGTGTGAGTGATGGACACAGTGTATGGCAGGAGCCAGAGAATATATTTTTAAGAGTTGGAGCCTTGGATGATGAACCAACAAGAAAGTATCTGTCTATACCTGGTTCATTTGATTTACTAAGGAATTGGTCAGTGACACAAAGAAAAGTATGTTAAAGTATTATAATACATGGAAGAAGCCAACCTCTTCTGAGCCTGTAGTTCCTGCTCATAGAGTCTTCACCCCCATCAACAGTATTTCTAGTTATTTCTTCTTGCCTAGGCTCAGCTGGACAGCAATTCCGATTACACCCCAGAGAGTTCAGAATGGAGTACTGCCTTCCAGAAAGGCCAGAACAGGGATTCTAAAGGCTGGAGTTCTGATGTGGAAGTGAGCTATAGGTATGTGGTTCTTGTTTACAGTACCTGGTTTCTAGTTCCTGCTCATATTCTAGTTTTCCTGGGCCACAGAAGAGGCTATTAACATATAAACACCTTAGAGATGACTAGGCTATTTATCTTGAAGTGTGTGAAGAGCCTAAGCAACAACTCACAACCATGGAAAACAGCTATGACTGAGTTGACTTGTTTTCCACTTGAAACTATGGGGACCTGGGACAGAAGAGAAAAAAATCTCGTTGTTTATTGCAAAAAATTTGTCTCCTATCTCCAGTTCCTGTGGTCACAGCAACTTTGTCATCTCCTCCTGACAGCTGCTGCTTTTCCCATCACCAATAAAGCCTGCTGTCCTTGGGCTGCAGCCACCTTGGCTGTTGTTGCCATTGGATTGGCCACAAGGAGATAACATATCATAACCCATCACCTAGGCTGCAACTCTCTTTACCTCTCCTGCCTCAGCAACCATTGAGTCTGTTGTGACCATATCTGCTACCATCTCCCCAGCTGTCATTTCCTCAGCCACCATCTTCTCCATCACCATCTCCCCAGTAGGAGCCACAGCCCCTGTCCCCTGTTGGCCTGTTGTCAGTTATGCACGGACATCTCCACAGCCTTCACAGTCTATGGTTTGTTCTTTCCCTGGATAATAGAAGAGTATAATGACCTCCATGTCCCTTTTCCAAGAGGAAGGTTAGCCTGTTCAAATTTGAGAATTTTTCTTGCATGGGATGATTACATTTCTACATAGGGAATAGATTATTTAATAACAGTAAATTATATACTGAAAACTCTTAGATCACAAACAAGGCTGCTTGGAATAATAATTCTGATAAAAATAATATGTACTGAAAAGTCAAGCTCTCTATTAGATCCTTCTGAAGAGTTGACTCTAACAAAATTTGAAGCAGCCTGTGTGAAGGTGGAAGCATGGATCTGCCAACACTGGGCTGCCAGCGACTCAGTCTCGGTAAACGGGGTTTATTCACTAAACTCTTTCAAGGGGTGAGAGAGGCCAAGCAACTCCCGACTGCCCAGGCTTTAGTCACCACTAACAGAAATAATCTTTTGCCTTAAATTTTAAAGACATAATCTTAGAAGAATCTTAATCTTAGAAGAATAATTTCTGAAACTCAGTTTAAAAAAGAATGAAAAAGAAAAGAAATAGCTAATTGAAAAATCTTCAGAGCATTTGAGATCTTGTTCCCAGCATATGTTGTCAGTTCAGCTCAAATAAACTCTTATAAAAGTTCTAAAAAAAAAACCCCAAACACCTTAAAATCTTGATGTAAAGGCAAAACATGTCAATAGATGGACCTCAAAATTAATAACTTGAGTAGCTGTTTCTCTGAGCAGTCTCTTCTGTATATCAGTATATATTTTAAAAATCCTAGCCAGGTTGGGTAGCTCAGTTGATTAGAGAGAGTGTTGTCCCCATACGCCAATGTTACAGGTTCGATCTCTGTTCAGGGCACATAACACATATAAGAATCAACCAATGAATGCATAAATAAGTGGAAGAACAAATCTCTCTCTCTCTCTCTTTCTCTCTCTCTCTCTCAAAATCAAATAACTTAAAGAATTGTTAAAGTTTTTTGTCTGGGACTGGCCAGTTTCACAAGAAAAACAATCTTAAAATTTCTAGCCTAAAGAGTAAAATATAAGTTTGCTTCTCAGAACTCTGGGAGATCCCACTAATTGTTATTATGACTTTACTTTGGCACCCCTCCCCCTAACCTGCTCTCTCTCACTTTCAGCTATGCCTAATGTTCCAGAGTTCAAAACTTTGCTGGTTCAGTTTCTCCAAAGTGAACTATGCTCCAGTTTTCTGTAGAGGTGAGGAAAGAGTCCTATGGTAGAGGAGCAGATCTGGTTGTACTAATTGCTTCTTTCAACTAAACCTCCTGTTTTCAACCTTCAAAGGTTGCTGAAGACTACATGCTTGAATCTTTCTGACACTCAAGGGAAGAAACTATTTCACTCCTTGTTACTTTTCCTTACAGCAAGTGGTTCTCAACCTTCCTAATGCCACGACCCTTTATTTGTTTTTTTATTTTTTTTAATGTGTTTTATTGATTATAATATTACATTTGTGCCAATTTCCCTTCCCTCTGCTCCCCTCCACCCGGTGGCCCCCCTCCCTCCAGTTGTCCCCCCCTTTTAGATCATGTCCATTAGTTGTGCATACAGTTCTTCTCAACCTCTCTCTGTCTATTCCATTCCCTCCTACCATGATCCTTAATTCCTATATCATCTCCCTCCCTCTCCCCATTCCCCCTCCCTGTTGACCTCCCCCCAATATGTTCCCCGTACCTATAGTTCTTTTTCCACTCTCGTTGCCTGTTTAGTTTTGCCTTTGTTTCAATTCCCTAGCTTCTGTTGTTTCTTGTGATGCAGTTTTCATTTTAGATTTCATTGTCTTGATCCTCCTTTTTCTAAACCAGTCCCTTTAACATCTCATATAACAGTGGTTTGGATCTAATGAACTCTTTCAGTTTTATTTTGTCCTGGAAACACTTTCTCTGTCCTTCTATTCTGAATGACAATTTCGCTGGATAGAGTATTCGTGGTTGTAGGTTTTGGATTTTCATTACTTTGAATATTTCTTGCCAGTCCCTTCTTGCCTGCAGGGTCTCCCTTGAGAAGTCAGCTGATAGTCTAATTGGGACCCCTTTGTACATAATTCTTTTCTTCTCTCTTGCTGCTTTTAAGATTCTCTCTTTATCTTTAATTTTTGACATTTTGATGATAATGTGTCTTGGAGTGGTTCTCCCTGGGTCCAGTTTTTTTGGAACTCTCTGTGCTTCCTGGACCTGTAAGTCTATTTCCTTCCCCAAGTCTGGGAAGTTCTCCTTTATTATATTTTCACTCAATTTTTCAAGTTCTAGTTCATCTTCCTCGCTCTCTGGCAAACCAATGATTCTTATGTTGGGCCTTTTATAGCTGTCCCAGAGGTTTCTGATCCTCTCATCGTTGCTTCCCTTTTCCTCTCGCTGCATTGGTTGACTGCTTGTTCCTTCTCCATATTCTAGTTTGTTGAAATGAACTCTGGATTTTTTTTCCTCACCATCTGTCTCGTATGTGGTTTTGTTCCTTTCGTTATGAGTGTTTTTCACTTCTTTCTCATCTTTTTCCAGATCTTTTGTGAATTCTGTAAGCCACCTGATAACAATGGCCCAGAACTGAGCATCTGACAGGTTTCTTATCTGTTCATCTGTCAGGTTCTCCATCTGTTGCCTGGTGAGCTGTGCCACCGGGATTTCTATAGTTGTCTGCCTCATTTTGACAGATGCGTTTTGTTTTCTTGGGCCGGCTGTAGGGGGCAGTGCCTGTGTACTCGTAATGACCCAACGACCGGCGCCGTTCGGCAACCTTTCTTGCTGTGCCGTGGTGCTTTGTCGTCACAATCCAGCGACCGGCGCCTGTCCGCGACCTATTTCGCAGCCCTGTGGCGCTTTCTTTGGGGGCGGGGGTCCAAGATGGATTCACACAGTTATTCCGCTAGGAGACCGGGATCCGTCCTCCCGCCCTCTGGGCCTCTCTGTTCAAGGTGATGTGGTGGCTGCTTTCCCCAGCGTTGGGGTCGCGAGCTGCCGGGGGTTCGACTGCAGCCGGGATTGTTCTCCCCGCTGCTGTCCCAGGTGCGACCGCAAACAGTGCCGCCCCCTTTCGCTCTTACCTGCCCAAAGGGCGCCGCTGGTTTATAACTTCATATGTTGGGCTTCTGTGTAGTTTTATTTTCTGGAATTTCTAGTTATCCTTTCTTTTGAAGTAGTTGTATTCCTCTCTAGTTGTAGAGGGAGACCTAGCGCGTCCGTCTAAGCCTCCATCTTGGCCGGAAGTCGCCATGACCCTTTAATACAGTTTCTCATGTTGTGGTGACTCCCAACCATAAAATTATTTTTGTTGCTACTTCATAACCGTAATTTTGCTACTGTTATGAATCATAATGTAAACATCTGATATGCAGGATGTATTTTCATTGTTACAAATTGAACATAATTAAGGCATAGTGATTAATCACAAAAACAATATGTAATTATATATGTGTTTTCTGATGGTCTTAGGCGACCCCTGTGAAAGGGTCGTTCAACCCCCAAAGGGATCATGACCCACAGATTGAGAACTGCTGCTCTATAGGCACTTAGTTTAACTTAGTGAGTTTTAAGGAGAAAAGGAAGAAATCTTTTTTTGTTGTTGTTCAGTCTATCATATTTAACCAAAATCCCTGTTATTTTCTTTACTGTATCTCACTCTTTAAAATTTCACCTTCAGTCTATCAAATATTTATTTTGGTGTGTGTAGGGCGATGAAAACATAAATTGAATCTCACTCTGTATTGGAGCTAGCCAAAGATCCATCATTCATTGAATATCCTCTTATTTGTAACACATAAAGAAGTAGAATGTACATTGCTTTCAGAAATCAGAAATGGTATCACAAAATTTATAATTTTCTCTGCATCTTAAATGATCAGGCAAGTAGAAATGCTTTGAGAAAAGTTATTGAGGCATAGGAAATAATGTGTGGGAACTGCATGAAAATATAAAAATAGGTAGGAAGTGAAAAGTGAGGCTGATAAGAAGATATTGAGACAAGTCATAAGGGGCATTCTATGCCATATTTAAAAATAAAACTTTTTGTATAGGACCACCAGGTCATAATATAAGATGACCCTAACATTTTAAGAGGTATACACATAAACCATCCTGCTAACAATTAATTAAGTGGCCTCATGGTGGTCCTCTTTTCAGTTGTATTTGACAGGTAATTTCTCCAGCTCTTCACACATCTTTGGATGACTGGAAATTGGCACATATGCACAGAGAACTCAGTAGAAAGTAAAAGCCAAGAGCCACTTGACAATCAGCGGAGTTTCACGTGTACTAGCCAGCCACTGCACAAATAAAGCAGCAGAGTATGGAAGCCTTACAGGTTTGGGGTGCTTGAAAACAATCTCTGTCCAAATAACTGGCTGACTACTAAGCTATGCAGATACAAAAGTAAACCCTAGGAAGTTAGGCTGAAAGAAACAAAAATTACAATTAAATTCTCAGCAGACACATAAGCAGCCTCAAACTGTGGGGAAGGCAAATCCCTGCAGTTCAAGTGCAGAAGAGCTGCAATTTCCCTCAAAAAACCACCCTCAAAATTTGTAGTTGTTACAACATATTAGCAATGATGTCCAGTTTTCTAAAGATTATGAAATATGAAAAAAAAAAACTGTGACACATACTTGGAAGAAATAAGCAATTAGTAGAAACTGACTTTTAGTGAGCTCAGATGTTGGTTTTTATCAGGAAAAGACTTCAAAGCAACTATTATAAATAAGTTCAAGTAATTAAAAGAAATAGTGAGATAATTTAATAACTCAAGGATATTGATGGAAAAATGGAAACCACACACACATACCTACATACACACACAAAGATTTAGAGTTGAAAAATACCATGTCACTAGATAGGCTCAACAACAAATTAGAGATGACAGAAGGAGGCAATTGATGAACTCAAAATAGAGCAATAGAAATTATTCAATCTTAAAAACAGTGAAAAAGAAAAGACTGAGGAAAAATAAACAGAGCCCCAAACACCTGTGAGACAACACAACATCAAATGTATAATAGAAATCTCAGGAGAGGAGGAGAGAAAGAATAGGGCAGAAAACCACATTCAAAGAAATAATGGCCTCAGACTTCTCAAATTTGATGAAAAACACAAATCTACTAATCAAAAAAAAACCTTGAAAAATCTTAAGTAGGATAATCATAAAGATAACCACACCTAGACAAAGATAGATCTTAAAAGGAGGAAGAGAATATATACAAATGTCTTTGTCTTTGTTTAAGTGAAGATATCTCTGTGATAGACTTTAAATTCAAAGATTCAAATAGGTTGAAAGAAAAGGATAGGGAAAGATACATAACATAATGCAAACAGAAATGGTGGTAGTGAGACTAGATTTATCAATCCAAATAAACTTTAAAAATATATCTCTTGAGACCAAGGGGAACATTTCATGATAATAGAGGGTCTATACGTTAGGAAGATTTAACAACTGTAAATGGATAACACCTAAAAATAGTCCCCAAATACTGGAAGCTAAAACTGGCAGACTTAAAGGAGGAATAGACAATTTAACAATTATAGCTGTAGCCTTCAGTACTCTTCTTATGGTAATTGATAGGACAACTAGACAGAAAATTAGTGAAGAGATACACACACACACACACACACACACACACACACATATATCTTCTATATATACAGAAGACATGAACATGAACCCAGCCCTAATAACCTTCTTGAGACAAACCAAGAAAGCAAGAAGGAAGGGATTAGAGCAAAATTAGAATTTCCATGGGCCATAGCCATAAAGACTAACTGGACTAAATATGAATGCCTGAAGATCAGAAGACAATCATTACAAATCAGGGAGAGAAATGCTTTTTCTACTTAGAAGAACAGAGATACAAAGCTGAATCAATATCAGGGACTGTATAAAGAAAAATCAATGGAGGCCTAAGCTGGAACTGACAATCAAAGGGCTGATCCCAGAGAACAGACCCAGAGAGAGTTCCAAAGGGAACAAAAAATCCTTTCTGAGATTCCACCAGCGATGGTTTGTTTCAAGGTAACATTGGGCCAGAAATCCGAGGAGCTCAGTCTAGCCTCCACCCTATCGGGCCAGACAGCGTGGAGGCCAGGAAAAAGAACCGGAGCTGGGTAAACTCCACAGACTGTGCCAATCCAACCAGACTACAGCTGGACTGCAGTGAGATTAGGATAAAAAATCTTGGGTTTTGTAAATGTATCCATTTGTCTGCTCTCATATTTGCTTTCTTTTCCTTCAGGTTTTCTTTTTTTGTTGTTTGTTTTTGTTTTTTTAAAAATTCCAACCAAGTCCCAGCTGAACTAAGAGCAAAGCTGATTTCCCACACCTAAATAGAGATAAATAATGGAAATGCTCCAGAAGCCATGGTGGTGGAGCCAGTGAATCAGAAAGTGACTGAGTAGAATGGAGAAGAGTTCTGAACAGTAGGGTGCACCAATACCTTCCTACCTAGGGATTTTTACCTTTTCTTTGCAGTCTTTCTGAAAACTTGTGCTTGCACAGTGGCCTTGGGCAGGAGGTGAAAGAGGCCTCATCATTTCCCATTGTCAGGGCAGAAGGACTAATAAAGGATTGTCTTTGTGGAATTTTGGAAATCCTAAAGAAAAGCATTTGTCTTCTCTTACAAGGAAATACTGTCATCTTACCTTGCACCAGCCCATAAAATAAGTCGTCTTCAGTGCCTTCATTTTTTTTCCCAGCTTTATGGAGATATAATTGACATATAACATAAGCACAGAAAGGTGAGGTGACCTATCTGTGGGTACCCATCCAGGGACAGTGGCTAAGTTCAAAAGCAACCTCTGCTGCTGCTCAGGTTGTTAACATAACCATGAAATTAAACCCTTTTACTTGATCCCAACCATGGTTCCTGCCCTGTCCTTGCCCCATCCTCCCTTCCCTGGGAGCAGGGATTTTGGAGGCTATGGCCTTTGAGTAGTGTGTCAGGGCTTGACCCCAAAGATGGGAAATGGAACTCATTGACAAATATTACTTTGAACTTCTAGTGTGGTTAAGAGCTCCAAGGTAGCCATAAAATGTTGTGTAACTCAACTTGCCTTCCAGCTTACCTTGTCCTGCTGACAGAAAACACTTGCATGTTGTGGTGCACACAGCTGCTTTCACAACTCTTAAATGGCCCAGATGTTGATGGACTTTTAAAGTCTTTTTTTAGTTTTTTACAATATTTATATATTCCACCCTGACTGGTTTGGCTCAGTGGGTTGGGTGTTGTTTCCACAAACCAAAAGGTCACTAGTCAGAGCACATGCCTGGATTGCAGGCCAGGTCCCCAATTGGGGGTGTGTGAGAGGCAAGCGGTCAATGTTTCTCTCGCACATCAATGTTCCTGTTCCTCTCTTTCTATCTCCTTTCTCCTCTCTCTAAAAATAAATCAATAAAGTCTTTAAATATATATATATACTTCTCCTTTGTGTTAAGATTTTATACATTGTCTTTTCTTAATCTCTTCTAAATACTACAAAGTATGATATTAACAAAAACTTATTATATTTTGTGACTAATATGTAAATAATTTACACTTTGTCTTTTTCTTCTTTTCTTTCTGTTTTGAAGCTTACTTTTCAAAATCTTCCCAAAGTGCATTTATTAAATTAATGTCTTTGTCTTCATATTTTCATTGTTCTTTGCAGTCTAGTCTATCATATACTTATGCACCCAAACAAAAAGAAAACACAATTATAAGTTTATGCATGATAGTTTCTGAGCTGATGTTATCATTTTTTTATAAACCAGCATTTAGAGATTTGTAAAAATACAGGTTCAGAGTCTAATTAATAAAATATTCCTATTGCTTAAAAGGGCAGAACTAGAGGGTTTTGTGATTAAAATGTAAAAATGAATTTCAGCAAAAGAATTGCACAACTCTGGCAGTATAGAAATAAAATGGTAAAAAGACTAGGGGACACCATAAAATCTTTATTTATAGAAGATGAAAAATAGCATAGGAATTCTATGAGAATTTGTTCCTAAATGAAATCAGGCCCCTTTTTGTTTTAAGACTATATCGTTTTGTAACACTACTACTAATTCCATGTGCTGGAACTTGTTATCTTTTTTACAAAATACAATTTCTTTTAAAACACATAAATTTCTTATATTGGTGAAGTTTAAAATATTTATTGTCAAATCAAAGAATAGAGAAAATGTGTCTTACCAAAGGTAAATGTAGCTGATTTTATAATAGTTCCTAAGGCAATATGGTTTTACAATTTTCCTCTATTTACAAGTAGTGAAAGTATACTAATCTCATGTAAACCTTGCAAATTTATCAAATGTATGTTTATTAAAGAAATGAATTGTTATTTTAGACAAGCAGAGACTTCTAAGCATTACACTTTTGATAAATGGCAGTAGCCCACGAAACTGCTGAGGACCAATCTGACAGGAATTGGCAATGATAACAAATAGAACAATGAAGGTCCATTATCTTAAGAGTCCACAGAAAAATGGCTTGGCACCTAGCCAGTTACATAATCAGTCTATTTTAGTGTTTATCACACAAACCAATGGATTTTTCCAAATAGTAAATTAGGTGTGGTTCTTTTTTTCTTTTTTTAAAAAGAGGATTTCCTGACAATCTGTCTAGAAGTTGTGATAATATCTTTGTATACTTTCATAAAACAGTACATTATGCACCTATAATAAGAAACAATAGGTCTTTGGTATCAGCTTTTTAATTCTTGGTGTTTAGGGAATTTTATTTTCAATGGTTCTTTTTTGACTTTGTTAGTCTACTTCAAGGATGACTTTAATTTAGCTGAATTTCCTTAAAATATGTACTTTGTCATGCCCCATTACAATAAATAAGGAGAGTCACATTGCCAATATGGCAGCCTGGACTTCACTCATTCTAGACGGAGAGCAAAGTAGAGACAGCACCGTTACTTAAACATCCTCTATAACGTGTAACTCAAGGGTCACACACATGTCTTTGAAGTCCAATATCTGTATTTATTAGCATATTGCAATAATTTTCTAGTTGTCACATGATATCAAAACTAAACTTTTAAGTTGTTGGTTGTGAAGAGGAAATATTCTTCAACCTTAAGTCATTTAAGGTTATATTTAATATTGAAGTTTCCATGAAAAGTCAAATATCTGTTTTTTAATATTAATGAGAAAATTATTCATTTTTAGTAATTTTACATACTGTAAACCTATGAAAAGTCTACAAGTAAAATTAAAACATGACTTACTCTTGTATGTATTTGATGAAATATTTTATTTTTTTTGATGAAATACTTTAAATCACATTAAAATCATTGCTCAAACATCAACTAAAATTTAAAATGTTAAAGAATTCAAAATCCACTCAAAATATGAATAAAAAGAAACTCACTCTTATGAAATTTTATAAAGAGAACTATGAAAAACTACAGCTAACATGATACTTAATGGTAAAGACTGAATGCTTTCCCCTTAAAATTAGGAATGAATCAAGGGTATCTACTTCTATTTAAGATTGTATTGGAGGTCTTAGGCTGTGAAATAAAGCAAGAAAAAGAAATAAAAGGCATACATATTTTAAAAAAAGTAAAGCTGCCTTTATTTGCAGGCAATATCATCACCTATAGAAAATCCTATGGGAAAAAGCTACAAAAAAAGCTACTAAAACTAATAATTGAAGTTTATTAATGTTACAGGATACAAGAGCAATTATATTTTTACATACTATTGAAGTACAATGTCGACTTGAAATTTAAAAAAGCAATACCATTTACAACAGCATCAAAAATACAAAATATTTAGTGATAAATTTGAGCCAACATGTTTGATCTAAACATGAAAACTACAAAACATTGCTGAGAAAAACTAGAGAAGACTTAATTTTGCTGTGTTCATGAATGAGAAAACTTGGCATTATTAAAATGCTAGTTCTTTCAAAATTGACCTATAGATCCAATGATATCCAAATCAAAATCTTAGCATTCTTTTTATTTGTAGTAATTTATAAATTGATTCTAAAATTCAAATGAAAATGCAAAGTACCTGGAAAAGTTAATATTATATAACATATTCTGCAATTTTCTCATTATTAGTGCTCTGTAGCAGAGCAGCATGCAAGCTTTGAGTGATTTCCTGAGTATAAATCCTGGCCTTACTGATCACCAGCTATGTTAACATCACTCTTTGTTTCCTTATATATAAAATTAAAAACAAAAATAAACAACCAAACAAAAACAGTGTCTTTCATCTGAGTCTGTTGTGAAGATTCAATGAAATAGTACCTACCAAGCTCTTAGCAAATTGCCTGGCCTAGAGCAGGTGGTTGCTACATTCTATAGTTGTTGTTGCTACTAATTCAGTTATGTAAGCATCTCAGTATTGGACAGAGTACCCAGGGGTTCACTGGCTTTGTCAGTGAAAAGTTAGTTCAAATTTAGAGTAGTGTGGCAGAGATTGCTGGATGTTTGTTGTATCATAGATCTCTTATGTGCCACTTGAGATCTTTCAGCCTTACCTGTCTCCATGGTTTAGCCTCTTGTTTGGAACCAGCTGCTGTTGTAATATCAGCTCATAAATATACCTTGACTTCATGCATTTGCCACTTGATGGTGACTCCCCTTGTGTCCATGTCCCATGCCTACTGAGTATATTGCTGAGACTTACCCTTTAATGTTGAAGCATGAGATGTCATGCTTAGTACGCATGCAAACAACTGGAATTGCAGGTAAGTTAATGCCTAATGGGGTGAGTTTCAGCCTATAGGAACCAGTGGTTGAACTTCTCCTCCTTTCTCGCCCGGACATACTGTACTGAGATGCAGTCATTCACACTCCTTTCTGAGAACTTTCCTATAAAATTAAGCACTAAGTTATGTTTGATACCAAGTGATGGCCAGCTCAGCAAATACCCGGGTATTGGTTCTGCTTCATTTCCTGCCCCACTCCCCCTCTTCTCACTCCTGCTTCCCTAGCTTTATATTTTCTGGTAAAAAAGAAAAGCACACAAATTTTGCCTCAGGCTCTGATTTTTGGGGAATCTGGGTTGTCTAAGACAGTGGTAAGTATCAGCATTAGAGAGAAGGGATAGGGCTAGAGGACTATTTAAAAGATAATATTAGTAGGGTTTTGTGACTGATGGAAAGTGCAGGCTAATGAAAATAAAAACACAACAACCCTAAATCTAAAGGACACAGTAAAAGCAGTCCTAAGAGGAAAATTCAAAGCAAAAAGATTTACCTTAACAAACAAGACAATCTCAAATAAAAAATCTAAATTTTCTCCTAAAGGAACTAGAAAAGGGACAACAAATGGAGCCCAAAGTGGGTAGAAGGAAGGAAATTATAATAAAGATCAGAGAGGAAATAAACAAAATAGATCTTAAAAAACAACAACAACAACAATATCTTTGAAAAGATAAACTAGATAGATAAACCTTTAATCAGACTCAAGAAAAAGAGAAAAGACCCAAATAAAATCATAAATGAAAGAGAAGTGGCAACTGACACCACAGAAACACAAAATATTATAATAAAATACTACAAACAGAGGAGAAAAGATGGCAGCAGAGTAGGTAGCAGTGTTGTCTGCTTGCTCCCATCACAGAAGGACTTGGAGTACAAACACAGAGTGGAGTGAGTGACTGTGGATTTCAGATAGCTCGAACAGGGAAGGAAGTGTGGGAGCAGCATGAAAGAGGGCAGAAAGCTTGGCCTGTGCTCTCCAAGCAAAGTTGCTGGGCCCCCCAGCCTGGCACCTCTGCCACACCGCACCCGAAAGGGGCAGTTGCTGACCGGCTCATTAGCTGGGATCTGCTTGGAAGCTTCCCCTGCCATAGGTCCACCAACCAGCAAAGTCCCAGAGGGAGTCAGCAAGAAGGTTTGGTTGAAACAGCTGGAGGTGTGGGGAGACAGTGAACAGCCTAGACTGTGAGAAACTGTATGAACTGAGTCTAGGTGGGGACTCCCTTGGCTGGCAACCCTGGGCTGACAACTCTGCGCACTGGGTCCTGGCACCAAGGCTCCACCAAACAAAAAAGCAGAACTGAGCCGGGAGAGGGGCCCATACGGGAAAGCGGTGGTGGAACTGCGGACTTGGTAGGGACCCTAGGCAGGAAAGTGGCACATGCAGGCGTACAGGCAGGGACACAGGCCAGTGCTGCAGCTTGGAGGCAACACACAGACTTTTTTTGAGGAACAGAGACAGGACCTGAGGCTGGGCAGGGACTACTGGCATATGTACACTGGTCCACCAGCAGAATAGCATTGCTAGACAAGCCTGAGTAGACAAGCCTGAGGAGGGCTGAGGGCGCCGCAGGACCAGGGGGGAGAGGGCTCAACTAAGTGCAGCTCTTCTTCTTCTTCTTCTTCTTCTTCTTCTTCTTCTTCTTCTTCTTCTTCTTCTTCTTCTTCTTCTTCTTCTTCCTCCTCCTCCTCCTCCCCTCCTCCTCCTCCTCCTCCTCCTCCTCCTCCTCCTCCTCCTCCTCCTCCTCCTCCTCCTCCTCCTCCTCCTCCTCCTCCTCCTCCTCCTCCTCCTCCTCCTCCTCCTCCTCCTCCTCCTCCTCCTCCTCCTCCTCCTCCTCCTCCTTCTTCTTCTTCTTCTTCTTCTTCTTCCTCCTTCTTCTTCTTCTCCTTCTTTTTTGTCTGTTTTGTTTATCCTCCCTCTCACACTAAACATATAGCATATAACTACCATATAAACTTAATACTATAACTTCTACTTTCTCACTTCATTCTGCCTTCTTCCCTCTCTTTTTCAACAAACAATGTAAATATTACTTACTGTCTCGCATAGCCTTGACCCTACTTGCTACTAAATCATCTTTCTTTCATTTAAAACAACTCTTATCTCTTTCTCCTATAATATAATAGTCTTAACCTCTTTACATTTATATTAATACTGGCTCATTTGCTGCTGATAGTGGGATTGTGGGTGGGGGATATTTTGTAGGGTGTGGGTTTCTTGCCTGGGTTGTGTGTTTCAGTTTTAACAGCATCTCCACAAAAGAACTCAAGACAAGGTGGGCAGAGTGACTGTCAGTCAACTAGCCAGAGGAAAGAATCCACCAAAGAGTAACTGAAATACAACCAAACAGCTTAAACAAACAGCATAAATGGCATTCCAAGAGCATCAGGCTCAGGAGATCAAAGAGACGGGCACCACTGAATCTCCCAGGTCTCCTATACAGAATCTCATACCATGAAGGCGGGAAATCAAAGCAGACAAATCTAAGAAACAAAAACAAACAAGAAGCATCCAACATGGGGAGACACAGAAACAACCTCCCAATGAAAGGAAAAGAAGAATCCCCAGAAAGAAAGATAGATGAAACAGACATAAACCAACTATCAGACATGGAATTCAAAAGAACGGTTGTAAGAAAGTTCAATGAACTTGACAAACTCAAACAAAACTATAATAAACTCCAGGGGAATTACAAAGAACACCAGGGAAACTATAAAGAACTCCAGGGAAGCTATAAGGAACTTACGAAGAACTACACCAGCATAAAAAAAGACATAGGAACTATCAATAAGAACCAGGAAGAAATGAAGAATACAATTTCTGAACTGAAGAACACAGTAGACTAAATTGAAAGCAAGCTACATGAAGCAGAGGATCAGATCAGTGAGTTAGAGGACAATGTAGAAAAAAATTCCCAGACAATACAACAAAATGAAAAGACTGAAAAAGAATGAAGAAGGTGTAAGAGAACTGCTGGACAACATGAAATGAAAAGATACTTGAATCATAGGAATACAAGAAGGTGAAGAGGAGCATGGGACAGAAAACCTGATTGAAAAAGTAATGACAGAAAATTTTCCTAACTTGATAAGAGAAAAAGTCATGCAAGTCCAGGAAGCATAGAGGGTCCCAATGAAGATGAACCCAAAAAGGCCCACTCCAAGGCACATCATAATTAAAATGGCAACATTCAAAGACAAGAGAAAAATCCTAAAAGCAGCAAAACAGCAAATAACATACAAGGGAGCTCAAATATGGCTATCAACTTATTTCTCAAGAGAAACACTACAAGCCAGAGGGAAATGGCAAAAAATATTTCAAGCAATGAAAAACAAAGGCCTACAACCAAGAATACTCCATCCAGCAAGGCTCTCTTTCAAAATGGAAGTTGAAATAAGGAGTTTCCCAGACAAAGGAAGACTAAAAGAATACATCTCCACAAAGCCAGCATTGCAAGAGATGCTAAAGGGAATGCTTTAAGAAAAAGAAGAAAAAAAGAGAGGGAGAGGAACACAGGTACAAAGGGAAATGAATACGTACCTGTCAATAATAACCTTAAAAGTAAATAGATTAAATGCTCCAATGAAAAGACATAGGATAGCGGAGTGGATATGAAAATATGACCTACATATGTGCTGTCTACAAGAGACACACCTCAAAACAAAGATTTACACAGACTGAAAGTGAAGGGATGGGAAAAAGTATTCCAAGAAAATGGACATAAAAAAAAAAACCTGGGGTAGCAATACTTATATCAAACAAAATGGATTTCATAGCAAAGGCCATAAAAAGAGACAAAGAAGGGCATTTCATAATATTTAAGGGAATAATCCAACAGGAAGATATAACCCTGGTAAACATATATGCACCCAAAATAGGATCACCCAAATATATAAGGAAAATACTAGAAGACTACTAGAAGGATATCAACAGCAACGCACTCATAGTAGGAGACTTTAACACCCCATTATCAACAATAGACAGATCTTCAAAGCAAAGAAACACCAAGGATACTGAGGCATCGAACAACACACTAGATCAAATGGACTTAGTTTATATATATAGAACTTTTCAACCCAAAGAAGCAAAATATACATTCTTTTCAAATGCACATGGGACATTTCCAAAGCTAGACCACATGATAGGACACAAAACAAGCCTCAACAAAGTGAAGAAAATTGAAATTATGTCAAGCTTCTTCACAGACCACAATGGCTGGAAACTAGAAATCAACCTCAAGGAAAAAAATCAAAGACATCAAAATTCATGGAGAATGAATAACATGATATTAAATAATAAATGGATTAACAATAACATCAAGGAAGAAATCAAAAAGTTTCTGGAGACAAGTGATAATGAACACACGACTGCCCAAAACCTATGGGACACAGCAAAAGCAGTCCTAAGAGGAAAGTTCACAGCAATACAGGCCTACCTGGAAAGGATAGAAGAATCTCAAACAAAAAATCTAACCCTACAGCTACAAGAACTAGAACAACAACAACAAACAAAACCCAGAGTGAGTAGAAAGAAGGAAATCATCAAGATCAGAGCAGAATTAAATGACATAGAGACTAAACACACAATTCAAAAGATCAACAAAGGTAGGAGCTGGTTCTTTGAAAAAATAAACAAAATCGACAAGCCTTTAGCCAGGCCCATCAAGAAAAAAAGAGAGAGGACCCAAATAAACAAAATCAGAAACGAAAGAGGAGAAATCATGACCGATATACAGAAATACAAAATATTGTAAGAAAATACTACAAACAACTATATGGCAAGAAATTTGACAACCTAGATGAAATGGACAAATTTCTAGAAACATATAATCACTCGAAACTGAATCAAGGAGAAGTAGAAAGCCTGAACAGACCAAAAACAAAGAGTGAAATTGAAACAGTAACCAAAAAACTTCCAGTACACAAAAGCCCTGGACTGGATGGCTCCACAGGTGAATTTTACAAAACATTTAGGGAAGAACTAACGCCTAACCTTCTCAAACTATTTCAAAAAATCCAAGAAGAGGGAAAACTCCCAAACTCTTTCTCTGAAGCCAGTATTACCATAATTCCAAAACCAGGTCAAGACAGAACAAAGAAAGAAAACTGCAGGCCAATATCGCTGATGAATGTAGATGTTAAAATCCTCAACAAAATATTGGCAAACAGGATTCAGGAACACATTAAAATGATCATACACCACGATCAAGTGGAATTCATCCCAGGGATGTAAGGATGGTTTAATATTCTCAAATCGACAAATATAATACATCACCTAAACAAAATGAAAGACAAAAATCACATGATCATATCTATAGATGCAGAAAAAGCATTTGATGAAGTACAACACTTATTTGTGATAAAAACACTCAGCAAAATGGGAATAGAGGGAGCATACCTCAACATAATTAAGGCTACATATGAGAAACCTGAAGCCAACATCATACTCAATGGACAAAAACTGAAAGCATTCCCCATGAGATCAGGAACAAGACAAGGATGTCCACTCTCTCCACTCCTATTCAACAGTGTGTTGGAAGTTCTAGCCACAGCAATCAGACAAGACAAAGAAATAAAAGGCATCCAAATTGGAAAAGAGGAAGTAAAGCAGTCATTATTTGCAGATGACATGATAGTGTACATAGAAAACCCTACAGACTCCACTAAAAAAACCACTCAACATAATAAGGGAATTTGGCAAAATCACAGGGTACAAAGTCAATATACAGAAATTGAAGGCATTTCTGTACACCAACAATAAAATATCAGAGGTAGAAACTAGAAAAAGAAATCCCATTTTACTATAGCAACAAGAAAAATAAAGTACCTAGGAATAAACTTAACTGAAGAGATAAAAGACCTGTACTTGGAAAACTACAGAATGCTGAAGAAAGAAATTAAGGAAGATACAAATAAATGAAAGTAAATACCATGTTCTTGGATGGGAAGAATCAACATCATTGAAATGTCCATACTATCCAAAGCAATTTACAGATGCAATGCAATCCCTATTAAAATATCAATGACATGTTTCACAGACCTAGAACAAATACTTCAAAAATTTATATGGAACCAAAAAAAGACCCCAAATATCTACAGCAATCTTGAGACAGAAGAACACAGCAGGAGGAATCACAGTACCAGACATCAAACTATACTACAAAGCCATTGTGATCAAGAGAGTCTAGTACTGGCATAAGAACAGACATATAGATCAATGGAACAGAATAGTGAGCCCAGAAATTAACCCAGGTCTATATGATCAACTAATATTTGACAAAGAGGGAAGGAGCATAAAATGGAGTAAGAAGAGCCTCTTCAACAAATGGTGTTGGGAGAACTGGACAGGGATGTGCAAAAAAAATAAAACAAGACCACCAACTTACACCACACACCAGAATAAACTCAAGATGGATCAAAGACTTAAATGTAAGCTGTGACACCATAAAAGTCCTAGAGGAAAACATAGTCAGGAAAATTTCATATATCCCACGTAGCAATATTTTCACTCATACATCTCCTAAGGCAAGGGAAATAAAAGAAAGAGTAAACAAATGGGACTACATCAAACTAAAGAGTTTCTGATCAGCAAAAGAAAACATCAGTAAGATAAAAAGGTAACCAACACGTGGGAAAACATATTTGCCAATGATATCTCAGACAAGGGATTGATCTCCAAAATATATAAAGAACTTACACATCTCAATACCAAGAAGACAGACAACCAAATTAAAAAATGGACAAAGGACCTGAATAAACACTTCTCCAAGGAGGATACACAGAGGGTCCATAGACATATGAAATAATGTTCAACATCACTAGCGATGAGAGAGATGCAAATAAAAACTACAATGAGATACACTTTACATCTGTCAGAATGGCCATCATCAACAAATCAACAAACAACAAGTGCTGATGAGGATGCAGAGAAACGGGAACCCTACTGCACTGCTGGTGGGAATGCAGACTGGTGCAGCCATGATGGAAAACAGTATGGAATTACCTCAAAAAACTAAAAATGGAACTGCCATTTGAACCAGCAATTCCACTGCTAGGATTATACCCAAAGAATCCCGAAACCCCAATTCAAAAGAACTTATGCACCCCTATGTTCATAGAAGCACTGTTTACATTAGCTAAATGCTGGAAACTGCCTAAGTGCCCATCTGTAGATGAGTGGATTAAAAAACTGTGGTACATTTACACAATGGAATACTATGCAGCAAAAAGAAAGAAGGAACTCCTGCCATTTGCGACAACATGGATGGAACTAAAGAGAATTATGCTTAGCGAAATATGCCAGGTAATGAAAGAAAAATATCATATGATATCTCCTGATACAGGATATTAGTGAACAACACAAACAAATGAACAAAATTGAACAAGGAACAGAATAACAGTTATGGGGGGGGGGAGGGGATAAAGGGGGGTAAGTAGGGGAAGTATCTAATCAAAGAACATGTATAAATGACACATGGACATGGACAACGGGGTGGGGAATGACTGTGAGAGAAGGGGTGGGCTGGGTGGGGGGTCGTTATGGGGGAAATGTGGGACAACTATAATTGAAAAACAATAAAAAAAATAAAAATAAAATAAATTACTACAAGCAATTATAAGTCAACAAACTGAACAGTTTGGAAGAAATGGATAAATTCCAAGGAATATAAAATCTCCCAAGACTGAATCAAAATGGAAGACAAAATCTGAACAGACTGATTACAACCAACAAAATTAAAGCAGTAATTAAAAAAACAAAAACAAAACCAAAACTCACAACAAACAGAAGTCCTGAACTGGATGGCTTCACAAGTGAATTTTACCAAATATTAAAAAAAGAATTAACACCTATGCTTCTCAAACTATAATCAAAACTCAGGAGAAGGGAAGGCTCACAAGCTCATTTTATCAGGCTAGCATTAACTTGTTTCCCAAAAAAAACAGATAAAGACATTATAAAGAAAATTATAGGGCAATATCCCTGATGAAAATAGATGCAAAAATCCTCAACAAAATATTAGCAAATTGAATTCAGCAGTATGTTAAAAAGATCACACACCATGATCAAGTGGGATTTATTCCTGGGATGCAATGTTGATTAAATATCACAGTCAATTAACACAATCTGCCACATAAACAAAATGAAGAATAAAAATAATATGATCATATCAATAGATGTAGAAAAACCTTTGACAATATCCAGCACCCATACATGATTAAAAACTCAGCAAAGTAGAAATAGAGAAAGCATACCTCAATATAATAAAAATGATATATAACAAACACATAGCTAAGATCATACTCAATGGGAAAAAATTAAAAATGTTTTCCTTAGGATCAGGAACAAGACAGGTATGTCCACTTTCACCCCCTATTATTCAGCATAATACTAAAAGTCTAGCCACAGCAAACAAGAAGAAGAAATAAAAGGCATCCAAATTGGAAAGGAATAAGTAGAACTGTCATTATTCACAGATGACATGATACTATATATATAGAACCCTAAAGATTTCACCTAAAAACTATTAGAACTGATAATAGTTATCAGTAGCTATTCAGTAGATCGCATGATACAAAATAAATATTCACATATTGGTTGCATTTTTATACACCAATAATGAACTGTCAGAAAGGAAAACTAAGAAAACAATCCCATTTACTAGTGCACCCAAAAAAAACAACAACCTAGAAATAAATTTAACCAAGGAGGTAAAAGACCTGCACTCAGAAATTACAAGACACTGAAGAAAGAAGATACAAATAAATAGAAGCATGTATTTTGCTCATGGATAGGAAGAATTAATATCATTAAAATGTTCATACTACCAAAAATAAGCTAGAATTCAATGCAATTCTTATGAAAATACCACTGGCATTTTTTCACACAACTAGAACAAATAATGCATAAATTTATGTAGATCCATAAAAACCCCCAAACAGCCACAGCAATCTTGGAAAAGATGAACAAAGTTGGAGGGAGCAAGCTTCCTGATACCAACTATACAACAAGGCAATAGTAGTCAAAACAGCATCATCCTGGCATAAAAAGAGACACATAGATGAATAGAACAGAATTGAGAGCCCAGAAATAAATCCATGTCTATATGGTCAAGTAATACAAAGGAAACAAGAACATACAACGGGGTAAAGACAATCTATTCAATAAGGGGTGTTGGGAAAACTGGACAGAAAATATGTAAAAGAATGAAACTAAAACACCTTCTTAAACCATATACATGAATTCACTCAAAATGGATTAAAGACTTAAATGTAAGATTAAAATCATAATCCCCCTAGAAGAAAATTTAGGCAGTAACATATCTGACTTCTTTAGCAATTTTTTTTTTTTTTTTTACTGATATACCTCCTCAGACAAGGAAAACAAAAGAAAAAAAAAAGGGACTACATCAAACTAAAAGGTTTTGCATGTCAAAGGAAACCAGCAACAAAACAAAAGACAACCAACTGAATGGAAGAAGATATTCTCCAATGATATAGCCAATAACAAGTTGATATCCAAAATTTATAAAGAACTCATACAATTTAACACCAAAAACAAACAAATAAATAAAACAACCCAATTAGAAAGTGAGCAGAGGACCTGAATAGACATTTCTCCAAAGAGGACATACAGATGGCCAACAGTCATGTGAAAAGATGCTCAAAGTCACTAATCACCAGAGAAATGCAAATTAAAATCATAATGAGATAACACCTCACACCTGTCAGAATGGCTATCATCAATAAATCAACAAACAACAAGTGCTGGTGAGGATGTAGAGAAAACAGTTCCTAGTGCAGATTGGTAGAGCCAACACAAAAAAACAATATGAAGTATTTTTCAGAAAATTAAAAATGGAACTGCCTTATGATCCACTGATTCCACTTCTGGGTATATATCCAAGGAAACCCAAAACACTAATTTAAAAGAATATATGCACTGTTCATTGCAACATTATTTACAATAGCCAACTTGTGGAAGCAACCCAAGTGCCCGTCAATAGAAGAACTAATTGTGGTGTGACCTGGCTGGGAGTGGTATAGGTATTAAAGCAGGACAGAGGCAAGAGGAGGTAAAATCGATAGGAGTAAGTAATCAATTGAATATGAAGAAGGTGAAGGAGAGGGAAGTGTTAAGCATGGCTCCTACATTTCTAGCTGAGATAGGGAACAACTGAAGCACACCAGATTTAAGCAAGACAAGTTCTGCAGATCTTAATTGCTGTTTTTGCAAAATAAAAGGCAATCTTTTCTTTCAAGTCTTGTCAAGTTCTAAAATTGTATGTTTGTATTATATAATTCAATCATATTTGAAATTAAGGAATAGCGGAATTAGAATATAGGTAAATGCATTTAGTTATCTATTGTTACATAAAAGTTACCCCAAACCTTAGTGACTTAAAACAAGAAAAACTTATTATGTCATAATTTCTGTGGGTCAAGGATTCAGGGACAGCTTAGCTAGGTGGTTCTGGCTCAGGCCACAGTCATGTGAAGGCTTGACTGAAGCAGGAGAATTCATCTGCTTTTACAGTGGCTGACTCACATGGCTGTTGGCAGACATCCTCAGGCCCTCACTGGCTCCTGGCAGGGCTCCACTTCTCACCATATGGGCCTCTCCATGGGCTGCTTGAGTGTCCTCATGACCTAGTACCTGGGTTGCCCTAAAGCAGGTGACCCCAGTGACAGCCAATGAGGAGGAAGTTGCAGTGCCCTTTATGATCTAGTCTCAGAAGTCATATAACATCAATTCCACTTTATTCTATTTGTTAGAAGGAAGTCACAGTCCACACTCATGGGGTAGGGAATTAGGCTCCATCACTTGAAGGAAGGAGTTTCAACTAATTTGTGGATATATTTTAAAACCACCACAGTGAAATTTAAATCTCATACATTTGAAGTTTTGCACAGTGCTAGGCACCTTTCCTCTACGTAAATAACATTTTATAGATTCGACTAAATTAAAATAAAACTAAAGTGTTATTGGAAACAGCTTCCTAGAATGCTCAGTGCTAAAAGTTCAGGGCAAGTTTTATTATTTATACATTTACATATCTGTATTATTGAGTGTCATTGAGTTACAAACTAATATATATTTGGTTCAAAAATTATGAAATATCATAGTAAGTGATTCTGTATAGAAATGTTTAATGCATATGTTGTAAATACACAATGAATTCTAGAAATTACACCTTGTTATATATAAGAATCAAATATTTTACATGTGAATCAGAGTTGAAGAATATGAGAGCTTGAAGAAAGCTTACAGATGGTCTGTTTAATCCAGCTCCTTTATTTAATAGAGAGAACTGAGAGTCCATTTAACCTCAAAATTCTTTTCTAGAGCTCTCACACATCAATGGCAGAAAGCCACTGTTGATGGGATGGTCACTTCACAATAATGTTGGAGAGGGAATTCAATGCTTTTTGAGGTTCTCTTTTAGTCCTGAAAATCTACATGTCTGAAAACAATCTCTGGGAAAGGCACAATAGGTGTAACATTCTCCCTCTTTTAATGTTGTTTGCAAGTAAATTACAGACTAGTCCATTGGCTCTTTCAAGATCACTTAGCAACTTGTTTGTAGAAATTGGGATTAAAGCCAAAGATATAGATTCTTTCATTTACTCTTTAACTCCATTTATTATTTACCTCTGAAATTTTATTGCCGTTTATCACAAACTGAATTGGCTTTATTATATAAGCAAAGAGGATTGAGTAAAAACTTTTACCTCATTTTGTAGAAGATTAAAGTACTCATATCTGTAAATACATTATGATTTATGTAATTTGATATTAGATAGGAAGAGAATAAAGGTAGAAATAGGCCTGCGGTTTCTTGACTCTTAGATTAGGTACATTAGTCATCAAACCTCTATTGACTGTACTGAAATTTTATAGCTTATATCAGCAAATAAATTTGTATGGCTTACTAGGCATACAAAGCAGGTGATAAGATAGTTTTATTTACCTTGTCTATTTTTTCCTAAGGGCTATTATACTGGCAAACATATATAACAAATTTTGAATATGTACTTACATATGCAAGATGGTGTGAATAGTACAAAATATCAGGGCTTATAATAAATATTATCTTTTGCATTTCTATGCACAGGTTTTAAAAGTAGTTATGATTTTACATGGTTATAGCTTTTATAAAATGGTAAATGAAAAATTTTGATGGAAAATTTTAGTACCTTACTATGCTTCAGATTAACTTAATACCCCATATCGCAATAAAATCATTGGCTTGAACAAAACTATATTTTTCAAAGAAATAGTTGGAAATGAAAGGCATATTTCATTGTGTTATCTCTATATGTTCATTTATTTAACAATTATGTATCAGCTGTCTCACTTGCCATTGGTCTTATAGTTCCTCTATTTCCAGCTACTGAATATACATTTGTTTCTGGATTGCCTATAGACACTTAATAGTCAGCTTCTTTATAGCCTGCTTAATTATCTTGACCTCTCAGTTTATTTCTTTTATACCTCCCATTTATCAGGAGGGTACCTATTGCAAACCCCAAAATCATTTTATCATCTTCCTTTCTCTTACCTTTCAGAACTTGTAAAAGATTCTATTTCCTCTCCTTCATCCTCACAACCTCCCAAGTTCCATCCCTCATCCTCTCTGTCCTGGACCTTTATAGCAAGAGTCTATCTAAGGTGTGCCTGACCACCTCACCCTCCACCCTCACTGTCACATACGCTTCCCAAGCAACCCACATGGCAGCCAGTTACTTACTAATATAAATCAGATCGCATTATTCTTCTTTTTAACATTTCTTATGGGTTCCTATTTCCTCAAGGATGAAGGGTAAATTCTGAATTTCCTAAGCTGATCTCAATTTACCTTTTTGAAACCTTTGGTTACAAACATCTTTGTGTCCAAACATCAACCCCATCTTTCTACTCAGTCTCCAAAACTGATTGCCCTCTGCCAACTCATCCCTTTAGTGTCGCCTCCTCTGTGGCTTTCTCTTCTCCAGGCAGAGTTAATTGCCTTCTTTTCTGTCTCCCTTTACACTATGTGTCTATCTTTATTATAGCTCATATTGCACAGCATCTTCTCATTACTGAATTTAGAGGGCAGGAACCAAGCCTTATTCAAACTAACAAAGGGTTGGAACTCAATATTTATTCTAGATTGGGAAACTGTTATTTATAAACTATACTGACAAAAAAATGGATTTTCTTCATTTTCAAGATGTACTTTTATATGTGCTAGTGAGATAAATGCTTTGTAACTATTCCAGAATTAAGAATTAGCCAATAGCCCTAACCTGTGTAGCTCAGTTGGTTGGTTGTCCTCCCGTAGGGAGAAAGGTTGCTGGTTCGATTCCTGGTCATGGCATATGCCTGGGTTTCGGGCTGGGTTCCCGGTCAATTGGGGCATGTGCAAGGAGCAACTGATCAGTGTTTCTCTCCCTCTCTTTCTTCCTCCCTTCCCCTCTAAGAATAAATAAATAAAATTAAAAAAAGAATTAGACAATATATTGTGGTAGAATAGAGTAGGATTGCAGCAAAGAAGAATGATAAGTTGTAATAGATTGGTTTTGGCCTTTCTTTTTGTGCATATTATGTGCTATATATAAACACTTTTATTTGTAACTATTGATATTGTTACCAAGGACACCCGAGTCAGGGGCTCCCTTCCTTGGTTCTTGCCTTGCTCACAAGAGAACAGTTCAAGCAAGAGATAATACATATAGTAGAAATGAAATAGCAAGTTTATTTATGAAATATACTTGAGCAAAAAGGCTACAAGTGGGTACCCTGACCATTGGGGTTCAGGGGTTATATACTTTAGCTAGATTCTAGGTATGCCTCCTCCCCCTTGTAGACCTTGGGATCAATATACAATTACAGAGGCTTTCTTTCTCAACTAGTAAAGGCTTTCTGTCTTACTGAAAATGCTACAGAGGCTCTCTTTCCTAGCACAGAGTCTCAAGGACGCCCCTCCTCCTGTGCTATCTTTGCTTGTGATGTTCAGAACACCCAGCAATCTTATCAGACAGGGTTCGGGACTGCTGAATTAATGGGCGAGATGTGCCTCCCTCCCAGCTCCTGCATTGGTTTACTATCTATCCTACCTAACATTATCATTGGATTATTTTTCTGAAAAAAAGGTAGTTTCAGCAAATATGTGATATTGTCCCTTCAGAATTTGAAATGTTGGAATTAAACTGAGAAAGAAAATTTTCAATTAAGTCTTTAATATTTCATTTAAAGGTGCACATATTTGATGTAAGAAACAAGCTAAAACAATGGTGTGTGTAGATTACATTTACAATCAACAATAAACCTGATCCCTGACTATAACATCCTGTCAACTCCATTCATCACAATTCTTCACAAAAGAGCCTAACACTTAGGAAACAGTGGCTTTGTTACCGGTGGTATGTAGACTCTTGGTTCTTGAATTCAGCAAAGAAAGAACTCAGAGCCAAGAACTCTAGCAGGAGAGGAAGTTTATTTAGCATGCAAAGCAAAAATACATTCGAAGGGAAGATTTGAGTGGGCTACTTAGAGAGCTACCTTGGCCTTTTTGAAAGAAAGTCACAGAGGCAGAAGTGAGCCAGCTGGGCTGCACAGACACAGAAAACAAGTTACAGAAGCTAAAGGAGGTCCCTTGGAGACAGGTTCAGGGGGTTAGGCCAGGACAAGCTGCCGCTACCCACTGCCCTAGTTTTAAGAGATTAGGAGAAAGAAAGCAAAGATACAAGCCCGAAGAAAGGTGTGGGCTTGCTCTAGAGAGAGACACCATGCAACAGGTCATTTGTCTTAAGAGTCTTTTATTTGTTTTCTAAAGGCAGGAATTTTAGGGTAGATCTCAGGGGAGGATCTCAATAGAATATTCATCAGCTTTCCAGGCATGTCCTTTAATATGCTGATTCATCAAAATGAGCATGTAGGGTCAGGGTCCTGGTCTCTACAGATTGGTCAGCACTAGGGTAGGGGGCCATTGGTCATTGCATCTGGTCCTGATGCCAGCCATGGCCTCACTTCCTCTGGTTTTGCTGCTTTTCTGGGCCTGGAGCTGAAACATAACTGGGATGTAGATGTCATCTCTAGTTTGACAAAAACTGTGTGTGGTCAACAGACTTTGAGGCTTTGTTCCTAAGATTATATGATGCTGATCAGAATCTCATTGTTCTGAGGGCTTGATGCCTAAGGGAGTGGTCCTGCAAGAGAGAAGGAGGCAGGTGAGTCAGAACGCTGGATGAGATTTGAATCAGTTGTCTGTCTCAGTTTCCCCATTGTACTTGCCGAGGAATTTTCCTGGCTTCTTAGGTAGCCTGCCTCAGCTTTGCTATTTTTGTGTAATTGACAGCCATATTGTAGTAAAAACTCAGATTTTTTTACACTGCAAAGGTAACATAGAAAATACTGAAGAACAGAATACAGGAAAAAAATATGCCCATAGAAACACCATCCAGAGACAACTTTGGTTTTCAATCTTTCTTTTTTTTCTAATACCTAATTTTTATTAAACAGATGTGATCATACTTACTTCTATTAAAAAAGCCACTTGCCATGATGTTATTATACATTAGATAAACATTTAAAACTGTTACCTAAAATGCTAGAGTAGACATATTTTTATTTTTGTGTCTTATAATAATACTTTGATGTAGAGTTTATGAAAAAAGCTTTTGCTCTGTTTCAGATTTTTTCATTCAGAAAGAATCCCAGATATGAGATTATAGGTTCCAGGAACATTTTTATAGGTTGACTCACAATTCCAAACTGCTTTTTAAACAGGTTGTTTCAGCTTATACATCTACTCACAATGTCTGTGAGCACCCTTTTTATCTTAGCAGTCTTGAATATTATCCTTTACTTAAACATTTACTAATATGATAGCCAACTGAAATGTTACAATTTCTGTTGTTCGCTGTTGCATAGTAAGGAATAAAATCAAGGCTTTGGAATCTAATGTAACTGGTTTGGTCATAGCCCTGCCACTTTCCAGCTGTGTTACATTAAGCAAATTACTTAACAACTTTGAGGCTCTCTTTATTCATTGTCTTCCCCTCCCCCAAGCACAGGGGTGTTGTAATTATTAAAAGAAATAGTCACATAAAAGCATTTCACACCAGAGCTTGACACATGACAAACAACAGTGAATCTTCATTTTCCACTGCAAAAGAATGTAATTTACTTAATGTACTACCTAGGAATTTACTTATTACTTTGATTATTATGCATGCAACTTGTGGATGATTTCTTGCACTCCAGGGAAGTGGTCAGGGAACGATCTTAAAAAAAAAAGAACATACCTGACTTGCATCCCTCCATCCTTGAGGAATTTGCAATCTGAAGTCCTTTGAGTTAACTCTTGGTGCTTTTAATTGTTCAGAGAAGTCTCAAAGGGCAATGGTGGAAACTCAATGACGAGTATAGTCGAAATGATCTGGGGAGCGAGTTCCAGGAAAAGCTACTATCTCAGGGAAGGCAAATGCTAAGGAAATATGACTTATTGTTCTATAGAAGTTAAGTACACTCAGGGGGTTTTATTTGAAGCTAAAGTTTGTTCTTAAAAGGTAAACTATATGAAGCACCACAAACAGAGCCAGCTAGGCTAATCTGATGTTGTGCACTTGCTCTTTGTATATTTGTATAGCAAGTTTCGCTCTTTGCAACCCAGCAGAAATAGAGGAATCATGGCATAGATGATGACACACACTGACCAGAAGTCTATCTAGTCCCAGCCATAACTTAAGTGAGTAGGCTAGAGTTAGACTATGATCAAATATCTTCCTCTAAATTCATATAAATTTAGGTTTGATTGCTCTTTGGGGCTCCACATCCAACTTTTTAATCGACTCCTTCCAAATGCCAAAGAATGTTGGTAGTCATAAAAAATCATCAAATATGCTCGCCTGGATAAAAATCTGCACTCTCGTTTGGGGCCATATCCATCAGGGTAGTGGTGGAATTTAAAAACTGCCCCTGAAAAAGCAAGTTTTTCTAGTTGGGTGAAATCTGCCAAAATAATTTACTGTTCTTTGTTACAAATATAAATTCCTCTAAGATAGACCCATTTCTCTCTCCTGATCCACGATTTTCAAATTGAACAACTAAGCAACACACTCGTTCTGGTTCTGTATCACCTGTGGGAGGAATTCCTCTTTGGGGGCGATGTAGACGCCCTCGGTGAGTTTTCTGGCACCAGCGGGAGTTTCAAGTTTCCATTCATGGGGGTGGCGGCAGGCGCACGCTGGACTTTGGGTTGAGCTGCTCCGCTTCCCCTAACAGCCGGCTTCTCTGCAGCCCAGCCCCTGGAAGGAGTCTCTCTTCCTCCACTCTCGCCCCATTTCCCTAGGCGTTCTGGGGCCCTCATTCCGGCCCCAGCGGGATACACCCCGGGAGGGCGAAGCTCGTCGACGCCCTGCACGGCTGGCACTGGGAGCCTGACGGGCGGGGCGCGGCGCGGGCGGCTCTTGCGGCGGCGGCGGCGTTGGCGGCGGCGTTGGCGTTGGCGCTCGGGTCGCGGCGCGAGGCCGGCCGGCCGGCCGGGAGGGGGAGGCGGGGGGGGGGGGGCGCGGAGCAGCCCCGCCTTTCCCCCCCAAGAGCCACTGGGCGGCCATATTGCGGAGCTGTCTGCGGTGGCGGCGGCGGCGGCGCCTCTTCTCTTCCTACTGCTAGTAGAACCGCCTTTCCCTCTCTGCCGCAGCGCAAGGCGCGGCATCGCCGCTGAGCGCCGTAGCCACACTCCGGGCGGGAGGACCCGCTAGCTGTTGCGGTAAGCTGCCGGCGCCCCCCCCCCCCCCCCCCGGCCCCGCTCTGCGGCTCCACCAGAGACGCTGAGGTGGCGAGAAGTTCCGGGGGCCTGCGCTGCTAGGGCCTCGCGCGCCTCTTTTCGCGCGCCACGGCGTCACCACCCTAACGGCCGGGCCGGCTGGCCAGGCCGCTCCCGGGGCCAGAGGAGCCGCGAGACCGGGCCCGAGTCATGACCGGGCTGCGGCCCGAATATGCAGTCGCACGATTCTCTTCCTGGCGGGCGCGGGGCTGCCTTCGGAGTCGGCCCGGCACCCCTCTGTGCTCCGAGGACGGTCGGATTCCCGCCGTATGGGCGCGGCCCTGGGCTCGGCCTGGCACATCCCTTCAGGATAGTTTGAAAATACAGATAGTAAGCGTAGGTAGAAATAGAATTTGCATTTTAGTGAAGGAAATTATTACAATTTCTTCCCCGGCCTCCAGTTTGAAAGTAAGGGTGTTGAATTACTAGAGAGCGTGCGTTCCGCCCTGGTGGCAAAGGGGATGTTGCATTTCGGGGTTTGGGCGCGGAGCCGCTCCTGGCCACCCGCACCCACGCTTCCCGGCCGCCCCTGTACCTGCTGCTGCTGCTGCTGCTGCTGGCGGCCTCGGAGCCTTAGAACTTGCTTGGGCCCCGGAGGCAGTCCGACAGTATTTTAGACCTCACCAGGCAAGTTGAGCACGTTACAGTCCCCCCCGCTCCGTTAAAGGGTTCTAAACTTAATTCTTAGGCTGGCTAGAAAAGGGAGGCACTACATTATTTCAGTTTAAAAAGAAACCTCACTTCCTATACATACAGGTATGTCATGGTTCTTTAATCATTCCCAATATTTGGTATTTTTTTTCCCTTGAAGAGAGGTTTGGAATAAGGTTGGAAATGTAAAGTCAACTACCTCAAAGCTGTATTTTAAAATACAGTTGAGATTTTCAAGAGGACATTTTAATGAGTCCTATGGCACCAAGACTAGCATGATGTAAATGGAAAAGCCTAAGATGAGTACTTGGACGGAGACATTACTAATCTATTGTTTACGGGGCATTTTTTAGAACACACACTAAATACGCTTTTATGTTTCTGACGGAGTTCTGAATGAACAATTACCTCGTTCATTTTGACGGAGAAATAATGGCTTAGTCCATTTGCCAAAACAGCATTATTAGATTTGAGAAGAGAGATTAACATTCAGACTTGCAGTTTTTTTATTTTTAGAATTCCATTGCTCTCAGTGTGCTTTGTTTTCCAGAGAGATTAATGATAATTTACCTCAAATATGACAAAATTTAGATCATTCATTTTGAAGTTAATATAGTATGCTTTAAAAAGGATTGCACTTTCTTTGTTTAATCACTTTTATATAGGGTGGAATTTAATAAGCAGTTAATACACTTTTTAGTAAGGAATAAATAGAAATACATTGGAATTCTTTAGGTTTATTTAAATGAAACAATTTGATTATGGCATTTAGAAATATTAAGTTCTTGCCCTGTGGATTATGCAGTTTTGTTTACTCCTGTATCCCCTCACATGGAAGAGCGGGTAGGACAGGTTCAAATATTTGTAGAATAGATGTAATTAATTTTGGTGTGGGGGAAGTAGGTTGTGTTTTTTGTTTTAGACATTGTTGTTAATTAATTGAAAATTCATTTTTTCTGTGGTGGTAAGAAACGATAAGCTTTACTATTCCTTTTCTCTCTTGCTAACTCAGTAGTCTCAGGGAAGGGGAGCAAGGATTGTTTTTTGTTTATTGCTTTACCCTTCTCCAGAGCAGAATTGGGTTTTTAAATTCATTTTAATCTTTTGCAGGCTGTTGAAAGGCTCTATATTTTACCTTTACTTTAGTACTCAATCTTTAGTCTACTATGCATAGTTTAACATAATAGAGTCTGAAATATTGGATGATGGTGGCAGCTTTGTTTTTCATTCATTTTTAGTTTACTGCATTTTAACTTATGCCATTTAAAAATGGCCACTTTCTACTAATATTTCCCAAAGACCAAACCCTAAAAACATGTGTTCTATTAAGATTGTGAAGACTGAGCTATGCTGGTGGAGCATCCCTGATAGAGCATAGCTAATAGAATTTTATGCTACTGCTGTGAATGTGGGAAATGGAAGAAGTCACCCTTTCTTGGATGGCTTGGGACCTCCTTTAAGACCAAGAGCTAGGGGGTACTTCTTACCTACCATGAACCATTCTTGGGATTCTGGTGTAGTGGAACTGTATTGAGTTGCTATAGACTCCACACTTACAAGGTTATTTTAAGCCTGATGGTGTTTCTGAGGGCTAAAAGCTGTTTGGGAAACCTCCCTAACTTCTGCAATCAGTATATATGCTCACCTCTTAATGGTAGTAGAAGTGAGAATTCCTTTATCTCTAGCTTCTTTCAGAGAAATCTTGCCTTTCCTAATCGTTTTGGTTCCTTGTGTATTTCTCAATATAAATTTATATGAAAATTTATTTCAAACCATTTTTTAAGATTAAAAAAGTAATACATTTTAGGAGAAAGTTTAAAGACCCAAAAAGATGTAAAGGGAAACGTAAAACTCCTCCTCTCTCCCCAGAGCCCCTCAGCCTCTTTCCCAGTCCTGTTTCTCAAAAGTACGAATTTCTGTCAGCAGTTCCTAGTATGTAGAAAATGCGAGTGCTTACGAGAGGATAAACATATACTTTATATATCTTATTTTTGACGTTAAAGTCTATAAAAATAAGGTTACTTTATAACAGACATTGAAAGGATGTTTATTACTGTGTTAAACATTCATGTTTCTCAGATTTTCATCATTTGTATGGAATAACACAGTGGAATTTCCTATAACAGCGATTTTCAACCAGTGTGCTGCAAGAATTTTTAAAACATGCAATACCTGATTATTTAGTCAGGGGCACTGACCTCTCTTCCCTTAGATTGTCAAATAAAATAATGACAACAGAGCTGGCTGGGCAGCTCAGTTGGTTGGAGCCTCGTGTGTACACCAAAAGGTTACCAAAAGGTTGCAGGTTTGATCCCTGGTGGGGGCATATGTCAGAGGTAGTAACTAATTACCTCCCCTCTTTCCCTCTTTCCCTACTTCCCTGCACTCTCCCTCCCTTCCTCCCTTTTGCCCTCTCCCCCCTCCTCAAAATTATGCCTATTTGTCAGATCAGCAAAAAATTTATTTTTTGGTGTGCTGCAGAATTTTAGTAAGTTTGTGTGTGCCAGGAGACAAACAAGATTGAAAATCGCTGTCCTATAAAAATTCTTAAGGGTGCTTATGTATATGTGCAAATTTTCTTGACTAATGGTTATAGGTGAAATTCACCTCTTTAAGAAAAAAGAAAAGGTTTTATTTATTTTTTTAGAGAGGGGAAGGGAGAGAGAAAGAGAAACATCAGTGAGTGGTTACCTCTCATGCACCCCCAACTGGGCACCTGGCCTGCAACCCAGGCATGTGCCCTGACTGGGAATTGAACCAGTGACCCTTTGGTTGGCAGGCTGGCACTCAGTCCACTGAACCACACCTCCAGGGCTGAAGTTCACCTGTTGTTTTCTTCTTAAGAGTATGGTATATAAATCCCAGTGAAAAAATGGTGTCCTTTGAAAAACGGTTTATGGTTTTGGATAGTGAAATGTCCACATAATGTTTGTATTTGTACTTGGGAACTGTTTGAAAAGAAAATAAGGTCCATGTGATTCACTTTTTTATTTCTTCAGTTATTAACTAATTTCAGCCTCCCGGAAGAGAGGGGTTTATTCAGATTAGGAGATACATATAAGATTTTTTTTTAAATGTATAGACATCCTTGCAGATTCACTAATTTAAAATACTTAGTTTTATTTAGTGGGTAGATATTGTAAATTTGCATATGATAAGTTTTGTATTTTTTCTGTGGTAATATCTGTTACATTTTAATAGAATTCTAAATTAATTTTATGGATGTTATGTACAAATAAGGTAATTAGACTATTATCAAGTGTTCTAATGAGTATGAATAGAATGCTCAAGAAAAGCTTGTTACTTTTTTACTTTTCTGCATGATTTATTTACATTTTAAACAGACTTTTAAAATCATCACTGGAGGATATAGCTATTGATTTCAGACAGAAAAGGGGGGAGAGAGAGAGAGAGAGAAACATCCATCAGTTTCCTTCTTAATGCCCTCCCATAGGATACGGCAACCTAGGCATGTGTCTTGACCAGGAATTGAACCCACAACCTTTCTGTTTAACGGAGGACTCTCCAAACGAGAGACCAAGTGTTTAAGTAAACTATTTTTAAGGTCTAGTAAAGTTGATTTGTTTGTGGAAGATATTCTCTTTGCTGTTAACTATTTAGAAATCAGGTCAGGTCAGCAAACTGGTTTACAAGGCCAAAGCTAGCCTGCTTTTGTAAATAAAGTTTTATTAGAACACAGAAATGCCCATTCGTTTACATATTGGCTGCTTTTGAGCTATAATTATAGTTGATATTTTTGCAAATTTTAAATACTATCTGGTCCTTTACAGAAAAAGTTAGACCCCTGATTTAGAGAGGGGGAAAAAATCCTATTGAAAGAATATTTTAGATAAAGTATCAAAGAAGGAGGTACTGCATTTTTTTCCTTCACAATTACAGAAATTATAGAAGTTACGAATTTCAGTATCAGTAATCTTTATATATATATATCCCCCCCTTCCTGAGTTGTAGGTAGTCTCTGGGCTTTCAGGACCTTAAATGTTGTTTTTTTTTTTTTTTTCTTTTAATTTGTGAGAAGTTGTAGTTAATAGGACTGGCTGCAGGTGAAATTGTGAAGTGAGCAGTCTTTAGTTTCAAGTCTGTACATCATTTAAGATGCTATGGCTGCCATAACAGAAAGTTCTCAAAAAATGCTTCAATAATAAGGAAATTTATTATCTTACATAGTAAAGTCTTAGAGGCTCAAGAATAACAGTAATAACATCAAGAATTCATTCTCTTTCTAATTCTCTGTGTTGCTGTCTTCCCATGAACTTCATAGTATGACTGCTTCCTCTTGTTTCCAGTTTGGCTGCAGCAGGACCAGCATCTCATCCAGACACAACAATATCCAAAGAAATGAGAAATGTCTCTTTTACAGAAGGCCCCCCCCCCCCCGCCCCCAGCAGATACCTTAGTCTCATTGGCCAGGATTGGGGCACGTTTTATATCTAACCAGTCACTGGTGATGGTAATGGAATTGCCCTTTCTTCTAACTCTGTTTCCATTAGATTATTTCCCTTGTTCATATACTAAATGTTTTGGGTTCTTCTTACTTCCACCCAAAATCAGATACAAGATTGATCTGTCATACATAATCTAGCATGAATATGTGAGTTCATATTTATTTATGTATAATCCTCACCAGAGGATATGCTTATTGATCTTAGAGAGAGGAAGGGAGAGAGAGAGATCAAGAAAAAGAGAGCGAGAGAGAAGAAAACAGAGGAACATCGATCAGTTTCCTCCTGTATGTACCCCATCCAGGGATCGACCTGAACCCTAGGCATGTGCCCTGACCAAAGGTTGAACCTGCATCCTTTTGGGGTACAAGATGACACTTAACCAACTGACCCACCCAGCCAGCGTCAAATTTATTTAAATTATGGAGTGAAAATAATTGATTTTTCTGCTAAAATATTTTAAGGCAGGGGTTGACAAATTATGGGCCATGAGCCAAATCCAGCCTGTTGCCAGTTTTGCAAATAAAATTTTATTTGAATGCCTCATAGCTCATTTGTTTGCATATTATCTATGTCTACTTTGATGCTACAACAACAGAGGAATTACAACAGAGACCGTAAGATGAGCAAAACTTAAAAAGTTTATTTCTCTGGTCCTTTACAGACTAGTTTGCCAACCCCTGCTGTAAGATATCTTTCATACATTCAGATATTTATAATCATATGCCAAATATTCTTATTTGATGTGTAAGATGTTGAGAAGGTCACCCTCTAATGGGAATATAGTTATTCTATATGACATTATATAGGTAAAAGTGCATTAGTATTGCTATTAAATACAGTATTAACACTGAGCTAAACATAAAATAAACATTGTTCTGTGTATATTAGAGGTTTTAAGTCTGTGAGTCTTTGAACTTGGGTTGGGAAAAAAGTTCCATCTTTGTGTAATTTTATTTCATTATGAATGTGGGCAGCAGTAGCAGAGACGGTTTCCATTAGAAATTGCAGGTAGTTCATAATCCGTTACTGTTGCAGATATCTTAAAATGACACTTATACTCATCACTAGAAGTTTAAATATTAGATCCACTAGTAGATATTGTTTAAAGATTAATAAAGAAGCACATATCTTACTATGTTATAAATTTGTATGTTTTATATTTTGATAATTGTATTCCAGTATAATTGTTTTTTTGGTGTTATTTTATGTATTTCGTGCGTTTAAAAATTTTATTATGTTTTTAGAGAGAGAAACATGGATGTGTTGGTTTTTTTAAAAAGTTGATTGGTTGTCCCACTTCTTTATGCACTCATTGGCTGATTCTTGTATGTGCAACCTTGGAATATAGGGATGACCCTGGAACCAGTGGAGCTACCAGGTCAGGGCAGATTTGTTGTTTTTTTGCATTTTACCCTGGCCAAGTAGCTCAGTTGGTTAGAGCATCATCTTGATACCTCACGGTTGTGAGGTTTTTTGTTTTTTTTTTTTTAATTATTTATTTATTTATTTTTAGAGAGAGGGGAAGGGAGAAAGAAAGAGAGGGAGAGAAACATTCATGTGTGAGAGAAACATCTATTGATTGCCTCTCACATGTCCCCAGCTGGGGACCTTGTCCACAACCCAGGAATATGCCCTGACTGCGAATCAACCTTTTTGTTCCCAGGCTTAGCCCTCAGTCCACTGAGCCACACCAGCCAGGGCAAGGTTGTGGATTTGAGTCCTGGTCAGGGCACATAAGAAGCAACTGATTAATGCATAAGTGAATGGAACGATAAATTGATGTTTCTTTTCTTCCTCCTTACTTTCTCTTTCAAATCAATTAAAAAATATTTTATAGGAGGGGGTGCATAGAATTCATCAGAGGGGCCCAGGGTGGGTGAGATGAAGAACTTTTTTTGTAGATGTTGTTATTGATTTGACTGCCAGAGATACCTTATTAATTCAATTTATATTTCTCTTTGTTATACTGTTTCCCAGTTCCCTAGTAAATTGGCAGAGGAATTCTTTAGTAATTTTTTAGTCTAGAAAGACCAAAATCATGTTCAGAGATTACTTTTGTGTTGCAAAAAACAAACAAACAAACAAACAAAATTACAGCTAGGCTTGGGGAAAGATTATCTTAAGAGTAAAATTAGGCAGCCTGGTATAAATTATTGAAGCTTTAGTGTAGGCCCAGTGTGGACTAGACTTAACACCTGTTTTACCACCTGACAGGCAGGAAAAGTCTGTTGTGCTGCTGACTTACCATAGTGCAAGGTGTTAAGCATGAGGCTGTTTTTCCATTGTGTGAGGTAGAGAGGAGGCTGTTTAGGGTCCCATTTAGAGTTAAAGGAAAAAGAGGATGTTTTTTATGAATGATTTGTTTCTAAAATGTGACACATTTAGTGTTTGAGCACATATTCATGGAATTCAGGAATATGTATGCTGGTAGCATCTCTTTTAAAAATTATATTTTATTGATTGTGTTATTACAGTTGTCCCAGTTATTCCCACTTTGTCCCCTTCCACTTGGTACCCCCATCCCCTCCAACACTCCACCGTCCTCCTTAGTTCATGTCCGTGGGTCATGCATATAAGTTCTTTGGCTTCTCCATTTCCTTTATTATTCTTAACATTTCCTTGTCTATTTTGTACCAATTAATTATGCTTCTTAATCCCTGCACCATTTTCCCTTTCTCCCTCTTTTCCCTCCCAGTTGATAATCCTCCAAGTAATCTCCATACCTGTGCTTCTGTTCCTATTCTGGTTGGTTGTTTAGTTTTTGCTTTTTGGTTTCCCATTGTTGATAGTTGTGAATTTTTTGCCTTTTTAATGTTCATAGTTTTGACCTTTTTCTTAAATAACTCCCTTTAACATTTCATATAGTAATGGCTTGGTAAAGATGAACTCCTTTAGCTTTATGTTGTCTTGGAAACACTTTATCTGCCCTTCCATTCTAAATGATAGCTTTTCTGTGTAGAGAAATCCTGGTTGTAGGCCCTCTTGCTTTTCATCACTTTGAATACTTCTTGCCAACCCCTTCTTGCCTGCAAAGTTTCTTTTGAGAAATCAGCTGATAGTCTTATAGGCATCCCTTTGTAGTAACTCTCTGCTTTTCTCTTGCTGCTTTTCAGATTCTCTTTTATCTTTCACCTTTAGCAGTTTCATGATGATGTGTCTTGGTGTGCTCCTCTTTGGGTCTAGCTTGTTTGGGACTCCCTGTGCTTCCTGAACTTGTGTATCTATTTCCTTTCCCAAATTTGGAAAGTTTTCTTTCATTGTATTTTCAAATAAGTTTTCAATTTCTTGCTCTTCCTCTTCTTCTGGCACCCCTATGATTCGTTTATTGGCACGTTTGGAGTTATCTGAGTCTTCTTATACTGTGCTTGTTTTTTTGAATTCTTGTCCTTCATTCTGTTCTGATTGAAAGCTTTATTTCTTCCTTATGTACCAAATTGTTGATGAATCCTGGCTTCCTTCACTTCACTGTTGGTTCCCTGTAGATTTTCCTTTATTTCACTCAGTGTAACTTTCATTTCTTCCTTTATGTTGTTGCTGTACTCAGTGAGTTCTTTGAGCATCCCGATCACCAGTGTTTTGAGCTGTACATCTGAGAGGTTGGCTATCTCCGTTTCATTTAGTTCTTTATCTAGGGTTTTGTTCTGTTCTTTCATTTTGGCCATATTGCTTTGTCTCCTCAATTTTGCAGCCTCTCTGTGTTTGTTTCTGTGTATGAGGCAGAGCTGCTTTGACTTCCTTTAAAAGGCGCCCATCTGGATGAATGTGGCTCCTTTAAATCCTTGGTTGTTGGACTTCTATACAGTTCAATTTTCTGACAGTTCTGGGTGTTACTTGTTTTGAAGTTCAGTTGTAATTCTTTCTGTGGTTGTGTGAAGAAAGGAAAAATGCCTACCTATGCCTCCATCTTGACCGGAAGTTCTTGGCAGCGTCTCTTAATTTTTGGTTACTTTTCTGCCATGATTGTGTAGGGTAAGACTACTTTAAGAAATTTAGGAAGGGTGGGAAGGAGGGACTAATTTTTTTCTCAATAATTAGGTATAATGAGGGCAGAGGAAAGAAGAGTTTATTTTTACAATATATCTTTGATATACAGTGGTTTAGGTGATTATATATTCCTTTTTTTTTTTTAAGATAAAGAAGACACTGACAAAATATTCAACACGAATCAATTAGAGATGGAACCCTAGGAGACATGTATTTAGGTATCATGGCTTTTCATGTGACATTTGTCTGTTCTGCTACTAACAGATTCCAGTTTAAAGAACAAATACAGTAGTCCCTCTCTATATCGCGGTTCACTTATCATGGCCTCACTGTACTGCAGGATTTTTAAAAATATTATATTTAATTATTTATTGCTATATTGAGGGATTTTGCAGTACTGTATATGTATGTTAAAGTTATGTAGGTTTAAGAATGTAGAATATATTTAAGAACATAAGTATGTTTATAAAAGTGTGGAAAAGGTTAATAAGGGTGTGGGAAAGGTTAATAAGGGACTGGAAATGGTTTATAAGTGTGTGGGAAGGGTTTATAAAGCCTTAAAATATATATAAATACTAAAATAAATGTTAAGGTTTCTACTTCACGGATTTTCACCTATTGCGAGGGAGTCTAGAATGTAATACCCGCGATAAGTGAGGGAATACTGTACACTAATATAATTAGAAGGACTAGACATGTTCAACTGAAGTTAAATAATAATTGATGTATTTTTCAATAATCATTTGATTGGCTAAAAACTTGGGATTTAATTACATATACATACAGCCTCATCCTAAAAAATTTAAGGCAGAATTCTTTTCTGTCTCATATTATATGAGCTAGTAAACTGATATATAAACAAGTTAGTGAAATAAATTCTCATCTGATTTATAAAATTAGGAACATAACAAAAATGAGACCTGATTAGAATTAAGTGCTCAGTTCTGTGTATTCAAATATCATTTGTAAGGATACCTATGTTTTGACCTAGTTATAATGGGTGGTTATGCCTTTTTACTTATCTGTATGTAAATGTTGACAATTTGTCATGCTCTACCCCTCAGAAAATAGTTTTATCATGGCACATAGTTTCAACATTAATTGTGGTTTTAATCATTGGTTGTTATAATGAGTGCTACTGAGAATACTTTAGTACAGATTACCTTCTTTTGTAGTTGTTTATTTCTTTGGGATATATTCCAGAAGCATCCTGTTCAGAAACATGTTGTAGCTTTTGTTATGAATTGACAGGTTACTTTCGAAATGTGGAACCAATTTACAGTGCTATGAGCAGTATTTTTCTGCTTGTTTACCAACACAGATTCATCAGTACTGGCATGTATAATTAATAATTGTTTTGATAGTTTAATCAGTAATACTTTAAAGTCATTTTGAAATTTTTTTTAAGTATATCTTATTATGTTGTTACAGTAGTTTCAAATTTTTTCCCCTTTGCTCCCCTCTTCCCAGTACCCACCTTTCCTCCAGCAATCCCACACCCCTTAGTTTATGTCCATGGGTCATGCATGTAAGTTCTTTGGCTTCAACCTTTCCTATATTATTCTTAACTTCCCCTGTCTTTTTTGTATTTACCAATTATGCTTCTTAACCCCTGCACCATTTCCCCATTTCTCCCCCTTCCCCCTCCCAGCTGATAACCCTCCGAATTAACCTCATACCTATGATTCTGTTCCTGTTCTGGTTTGCTTGGTTGGTTTTTGTTTTTAGTTTTTAGATTCAGTTGTTGATAGTTGTGAGTTTGTTGTCATTTTAGTGTTCATAATTTTGATCTTTTTCTTAAGTAAGTCCCTTCGACATTTCATATAGTAATGGGTTGGTGATGATGAACTCCTTTAGCTTAACCTTGTCTGGGAAGCACTTTATCTGCCCTTCCATTTAAATGATAGCTTTGCTGGATAGAGTAATCTTGGTTGTAACTCCTTGCTTTTCATCACTTTGAATACTTTTTGCCAGTCCCTTCTTGCTTGCAAAGTTTCTTTAGAGAAATCAGCTGACCGTCTTATAAGCACCCCTTTGTAGATAACACTCTGCTTTTCTCTTGCTGTTTTTAAGATTCTCTCTTTATCTTTAACCTTTGGCATTTTAATTAGGATGTGTCTTGGTGTGGTCCTTTTTGGGTCTAGCTTGTTTGGGACACTCTGTGTTTCCTGGACTTGTATGTCTGTCTGTTTCCTTTGCCAAATATGGGGAGTTTTCCTTCATTATTTTTTCACATAAGCTTTTAATTTTTTTTCTCTTCCTCTTCTTCTTCTGGCAACCCCATGGTTTGGTTGTTGGCATGTTTAAAGTTGTCCCAGAAGTTCTTAATCCTCTCCTCATTTTTTTCAATTCTTGTTTCCTCATTCTGTACTGGTTGACTATTGTTTTCCTCCTTGTGTTCCAAATCATTGATTTGAACCCTGGTTTCCTTCACTTCACCGTGGGTTTTGTGGGATTTTCCTTCGTTTCACTTAGCATAGCTTTCACTTCTTCTCTTAGGTGTTTGCCATACTCAAGCATATCTGTCAAGCCTTTGAGCATCTTTATCACCAGTGTTAGTCTCTTTTTGAAAAAAAGATTAGCCTACTTAGATATTATTAAATGTTATGATGAAGTTATAGGTCCAACTTTTATTTATTTGAATTATTGTTCTTTCATTTTAAGGAACTTGTTTTTCCTATTACAGCTCTATATTTTTATTTTAGAAATTTATAGATTAATTCTAACTCATTAGAGACTTAATATTTTAGAGTATGATCATTCTGGTCTTGTTATACTTTTTATTAATAATTTTTTAAAATTGATAATCTGTTACAGTTGTCTCAGTTTTTCCCCCTTTGCCCTCCTCTGCTCATCCCACCCCAGGTCTTGTTACACTTTTTAAAAGAAATGATGATACTGTATGTATGGTTTTATAATCTGTCTTTTAATCAGTATTTTGCAAATAATTTGCCACATCATTTAAAATTTTTTGGTGACATTTTGATTGGCTGTGTTTTGGTATAGCAAAGCCTACAGATATATCTAACCTCTTAACTAACCTCTCAATATTCACTTTACTAACTTTTCAGTCTTATATATACTTGTATAAATAGCACTGTAACTAGAATCTTTGTAACTAGACCATTTACACATTTGTTATTTTCTTTTGAGTAAATATTCACAAATGAAATTATTTCCCAGTTTTGTTTTTTTGTTTGTTTTTAATGAAAAAAAGAAGACAAGTTGGTATATGGTAGCACTTGGAACTCTAGGTATCAAAAGCCCATTTGGTCATTTATTAACCCATATGATTTAGGACAAGTCACTTTTATACAGATGTTTCTTTATGATTTAAAGAATCCATATGCTACCTGTGTTGCTTGTCTCCTAATTTTTGTTAATAGGAAATTAAATGATCTATAAGAACATACAATTATATAAATATAAGGCATTGTTAAATAATCACTTTATGCTCATCTGGTAAATAAAGAGGTAGAACTGTATTATTCTCAGATAATTTAAAATTAACTGAAGTAAAACAAACTAACTTGAATTTTAACTTGAATTTTGAAAGAATACTGAATTGAATTTCAAGAGACAACACTGGTCTGAAAATAAACATTTTTAGAAGCTTCTTTTAGAAGTTAACCATATCTGTTTTTGCAAAGGCTTTGGTTAGATTCTGATAGTTAGGCTTGTTGCAGTGTAAAAAACTTAATTAGCTTGTGTAAAAACTTGGTTTTATTTATATTGATCTATAACATATTTTTTTTTTTTATGTCAGCAGACCTCTCTTTTTAAACCTAAAACTTTAATGATGGATTTTTTGTTTGAAAGGTCCTTTTCTGTAGAGTATAACTTGAAAACTTGGGTACATTATTTCCTAAACAAAAAGAAAAAAAAAATCCTACCTTTATTTAGTTCTAGTATTATGAGTAAAACACAGCTTCAGAAATTCTGCAGACCAATGGACGATATTTATTTATCTGCCTAACTGGCTCTGTGTTTGATAAATGCTTTTTCTGTAATTTGAGTGCTTTAACTTTGTTTATACCCTGGCATAGAATTAATGCTCACTTTATATCCTTTGTTTCTTACGAATGAGAAATTGCCCATGATAAGTAGTGAGCAGTCTTTGCTAACTTCTGTAGGGTGTGGTAATAGGGTCTGATATGATAATGGAATGCTAAATCAAGAAAATGTAAAAGTTGGTCTAGGACAACTAAAATTCCTTGTACTATGGAAGGAGCAAATCTGAAATACTTTGTATGGATACATACACAATTCAGGGCTTGTAAGACTCCCACATTGGCAAGGGACATGGGCTTTCTGTCCAAAATTACAAACTCTAAAGAAATAAGCTATAATCAACTGAAGATAGTAAAATAATAATATAGTGACATAAACATTATAGGGGTAAAAACATAGAGGATTCAAAACAAATTACACAATAAAATAGCATAGTATTGTTAATAAACATTTTTAAAAGCCAAAAAGGAGTTTCTGGAATTAAAAAATATATAATTACTAGAATATTAAACCCATAGACATTAACGCTTTGAGTGCCAATGTTGCTGTGAGCGATGCAGACAAATCTTCCCAAAAGTGCCAGCGTCGCTCCCAGCGACTCTTTTCTCGAAGGCTATAAATGTAAGTAACAATGGGATAATTCATATTTTATGTTTTGTTCTTTTTGTGCCTCAGGTTATATATTGATATAACTTTTTCTCATATTGATCCAAATTTTGAATTTTTACTCTTGTTCAAATACTGACATATTAATTCTATTATGATTTTTACTTACATTTTAAATGGTCCTTTTAATTTCATTTATCTTTGCAATACTCATCGAAACTATGCAGTGTGCATGATAAGGAAGCTTTTGCTAATGGACATTTTCATTGCTTCACGGTATAGCATTAGCATTTTGTTTATAAACTGTTTTTCACTGTTGATATCTATTGATATATGTCTCTAGGGTGAATGCCGTTTTTTTTTTTATGTTATGAAGTTTTCTTTTTTTAAAAAAAAATATGCAATATTTGGAATACTTTTTGCTTGTTATCCATGTTGCTATGTGTTTTTTCAAATTATAATCATAGGTTTTATATTATGCCATATGTTATACTTCAAAAGCCATATCGAGGGAAAGAATTTATTTTTTCTAAATTGTTATAATAAAATAATTTTGATGCAATAAATATTTTGCTAAATTACATCAAAGAACACCGCTTACAAAAGAAGAGTATTTACTATATGTTGCGAAATTTTCAGCAAATTATTATGAATAATAATGTTTTTATGGACACTTGTCATAAACTCTGCATTTCTCAGCAAAATAGCCTAGCATTTCTCACACGAATTTTAGCAGTTACGCATGGCACTCAAAGGGTTAAAAACAACTGGAGAGAATTAGAGATCAGAGGAATGTTGTACAGTGAGATAAAGAGATGGAACAAATGAAAAAGTAGGCATGGTTAGAGAATAAGATACCCAGTATATGTATAAGAAGAATTGCTGAATGAGGAGAAAAAATGTGAAAGAAGCAGTGGCTAATACTTTTCCAGAATTTACGAAGAGCATAAGTTGTCAGATTTAAGGAAGCTCACCAAATCCTGAACAAAATAAATAAGAGCAAATCTGAAGAACATTCCTGTCCTCCCAATTAAAAAAAAAAAAAAAGCAGAGAAGAAAGGCATATTACCTCAGAGAAGTGAGTTAGATTGACACTTAACTTCTCATCAGCAGTAACACGTCCCAGAAAAATAATATCTTTCAAATGCTAAGGGAATAACCATCAGTGTAGAATTCTGTATGAAATTCAATTATTACTTAATTATAAAGGAAGTATTCACTGGAAAGATGTAACACTTGTAAATCTATGCTCACCTAATGACAGCCGAAAGCATATAAATTAAAAAATGGCAATTTACAAGAAGAAATTTGTACTTGGGAAAATGTAATCCATTTTTTTTCAAATTAAGTAGACTAAAATGAATAATAGTAGAGAGACTTTAAAGAAAACATTAAATACTTGGTGTAGCTTAATCTAGTTTATCAAATTCAGAAAATATATTTTTATTTATATTTGGAGCGGTCAAAAAAGAAACTAAACTGACCAAGTACTAAACAAAGGAAACCTAAATGAATTATTTGACTATAGTATAGTAAACTTAAAAATAAATGGTGTAAAAGGTAGCATTCTGCCCCCAGGCCTCTCACCATTACATTTGAAAACTTAAAAAAAGCTCTTAGTAGGGATTAGAAATCATAATTAGAAAATGAAACATTTAGAGCTAAACAATGAAAAAGTACATATAAAAACCTGTGTGAGAAACCACTAACATGACTGAGAGAAATTCTATGGATTCAAATAGAAAGTAAGATATTTTACCATTTTCTTAAAAAAATAGTCCCCAGAAAAGGATTTTAAAATTTGTGTTCTTAGGAACTTTCCCATTGCAATTCTCATGTTCTCTTTTTCTTGAACATGAAAGTTCAAGATGGGCACATTGACCTGAAGTGCCTTTTAGTTTAAGTGAGTTTGGAAAGCTCAGAGCTCATCTGATAAGAGACAAAGAAATCTAGCACAGATCTGGTGTTTAAAAAAAAAAAAAAAAAAATCACTTAAGACCTGGCTGGGTGGCTAAGTTGGTTGGAGCTTCTAAAATCAATAAAAACACATCCTTAGGTGAAAATTTTTTTCAAAAAATCACTTAAAACTTATACACTCTGGCTACATTATAGGTATTAAAATATATCCCAATGGTACAAATAGGGATAAAAAATTCCTAATATTTTATATAAATTGGTAGTTGTGGCTTGGGATAAAAATTTCAATGACAATAAACACTGATTCAACAAGTGCTTATGTAATCTGGAAAATTTACTGTGACTCAAAAAATTTTGATACATTTATGTCATATCAGGAGTTGGAAGAAAGGTGTTCTATGAAATATGAGATAAAGCAAACAATATTCTGAATTAATATTTTATGGATTATCTGTTTTAATATTTAAGTGTACTAATAAATTATGCATAGTTGGTTATTTTACATATTCAGAGTAAAATTATTTTAAAATATTGTAACTGGCAAAATAGGAAGATCATTTTATATTTGGAACTGCCTTATAATTGGGCATACTTAATGACCTTAATACACGTATTAGAAAAGAAAAAAGATTGGAAATTACTTGGGTAACCTTTCAAGTTTAGGGATTAGAAAATGGGCCATAAAATAAAGCCAACAAGTGACAAGGGAAATGATGAAAAGAACAGAAATGAACAAAAGAAAAATATATGAAACAAAATAAAAAATGAAAGCTGCCCTTTAAACCAGCAAACTTATGCCAAAATTAATTAAACAAAAGGAGAGGCACAAAGGGAAATGACAAGAGGATTATATCTGCAGATGTAGTAGAGATATTAAAAATCACAAGAACAACTTTCTAGAAATATATTACCAAGAGTTTTATAGAAAAGCAGATTCAGCTACAGAGTAGGGTTTTAAGTGTTTTGGCTATGTTGTATTTGAGATAATCTTTACATGTTGAGCAAGCCAAGTTAGTCAAGCAAGTTTTGGGTATGTACAGATTTCAGAGTCACTGGCTTATAAATGATGTTAATCTCAGGTCCATTTGGAGGCTGTTCTAAAAACCTGAGATGAGAGGGATCTGAACTAAGGCAATGGAAGTGGACTAAGGGTATAGAATTAGAAGACAGAGCTGAAATAAATTTAGGTTATGAAAGTAGGTGACCACAGGAAAGGAATATCTGTCTTACCACTTCATAGCTAAGAGTTAAGGAAATGATTAGACTGAGGAAATGAGAAGTTTAATACTTCCAACTGAATTTCATAACTCAGTGTATTATAAAAAAAAAACTCCTACATTCCCTGTCTTAGAGAGGTTTATTGGCACGTGATTGAGTAAAATTTAGGTAAATGGCCTTACTTCAATGCTTTTACTTTCATTTAGTTTGAAGACTTTTCAGTTTTATTGATTATAACATCTTAAAAAGCAATTGATAATATAGTTTTAAAACATGAAACCTAATTGTATATTAATATAGTTGAGGCTAGTATAATGAATAGTTTCTTGGCAGAGATATTACCAAAATAAACTGATCTTCAAGTAATAATTTATCTAAGTTACCTCTCACTGTAGGTTTTCAAATTGGAATGATAATGATTTTTTTCTGGACATAAAGTATGATTAAGAATGTTTGATCTTTAGGTAGATTTGTGGGGGGAAAAACACCTTTGTTAGATGTTTGTAAGAGCATTTACCCTAAGACAACAGCATGATAATTTTTCTGGATTAGGATTCACTTCTGTTGCCATAGCGGGAGAGGATATAATTAACATTAGTTTTATCTATGTGTCAGTGAGGGCCATTAACTTGCTGGTGAAGTAGCATGCAGATTGCTGTTGTGCGGACTATGGCTGTTCTGCACATCTTAGCTGAAAAAGCTACTCATGCATTTACTTGGATTTTTAAACTTTGAAGAAGAAAAAATAATTTTCTTTATAAAGTTATCTTTCATAGTTTATATTAGAATTTCCTTTGTCTTTGGCAATACAGAAAAAAGGTTGAAAAGTATTTTTGAGTTCATTTGTTTAGACTTGAGTCCGTCTGTCCTCACCTTCGCTATCTCTGTGTCTACTAGCCTGGGTCTAGTGGGTGACTGACGCAAGGACAGCATTTGGGCCCTTGTTCCCTTGCTGTGTGTTGTCTCTAATTAAAGTTTTAGTTGGTGATCAATATGCTTTATGTTATTATGTTATTTGAGACTCATGCTATTTTAAATTACAGCTGTAAATATTTTTATAGAATGTGAAATAATAGTAGAAAACATTAAAAATTATAATGAAAGTTCTGTTACTTTAAACTGACGTTTTAAATTTTTTAGAATTGTACACCTGATACATAATTTTATTAACCAGTCACCTCAATAAATTAAATAAAAACTTAAAAAATAAATAAAATGTTTAAATTTTAATGTTATTCTATACATATGATTAAATAAAAGCATTATATTAGAAAGATAATAGGTCAATTATGCTTTCTTTTTCTTTCACAGAAGGTGACAACATAATTTATAAAAGTGAAGAATTTTTTTAAAAGGTGACAAAAAGAGAAAGAAAAATGCCGAAACCAGTAAGTATATTTTATTTTACTTTTGCCACTAGTTATATAGCATGAAGTTCCTTTTGGAACAAGGCAAAGTATTATGGTAGAGTCGCTGGGATGAAAGACTCTGGTATTACTGTTATTTGTTTTAGATCAATGTGGCTAGAGTGCAAAAATGTTATGTAGGCCAATGAAGGTGAAGTATAGGCAACATTGTAGTTCAGTTTTAAGTTTATGGGTTCTAGAATCAAACTGTCCAGTTCTTGTCCTGACTTTGCTATTTAATTTGAGTACATTTGTTTGATTAGTTTAGTCTCTCCAGCTCTTAAATTCTTCATATATAAAATTGAGATATATATGGTGAGCATTGGAAGAAGTTGGTACACATTCAGTGCTCAGTAGATAACAACTTACTGTTAAATAGGAAGAATGAGAGGTTCATGCATTAATAATTATTTCATAATCCTGGCTTTGATGCTGGTGATACCAATGCTGATATTATATAATCTTAGATTTTTTACTTAAGGGTATATGTGTGCTCATTTTACTTAGTTTTATAATTATGCAGTTCTTAAGTTTTATTCCTTTTTCTTTAGATTTTCTTTAACAAAATTTGGGTGTTTATTTCAATAGCTTTCTTTTGGTCAATTACTTTTTAAGAAAATTATTGGTTATAGTTATTGAAATTTTTTGGCATGGGTATCATTTTGGGATTGCTTTAAAGACTTAGCAGATAACAAAGTATGCATTCATTGTTCAAGGGAGAGAAGTATAAAGAAATAAAAGTCATAACCATCAGAAAGGAAGAAGTAAAGTTTTCTATTTGCAGCTACTAGAACTAGTAAATGAATTCAAGATTGTTGGACAGAAGGTTATATTTTTAAAAATCAGTTGTCTTTTTTATATACTAGCAGCAAAATTTGAAAAATTATTTGTAACAGCATCAGAGACATAAAATACTTAGAAATAAATTTACAGAAACTGTACAAGATCTCTATACTGAAAACTTCTGAGAAACTAAAGACCTAAATATACAGAAAAGTATATATTGTCTAGATGTGTCTAGAAAACATTAAAATGTCAATTCTACTTAAATGTAATAGTAGATTGAATGCAATTCCAGTCAGTTAAATTTTAGCAAGCTTCTTTGACTAAAATTGACCAGCTGATTGTACAAGGTATGTGGAACTGCCAAACCAAAATTTATGTGGAATAGCCAAAGCAATTTTTAAAAAGAATGAAGTTGGAAAACTTCGCACTCCTGAATTTTAAGACTTATTCACAAGCTATAAAAATAAGAAAGTGTGATACTGTTGAAAGGATAGCTAATAGGATCAGTGGAACAAAAATACACTGACACACATATATTATAAAGAAAATATCATTATATTTTCAACAAGGTTATCACAGAATTCAATGAGAAAATTAAATTCTTTCCAACAAATAGTGTTGGAACAAAAGCTTATCCATACAGAAAGACATGAACATAAACCCTTATCTCATGCTGTCATTACACAAAAATTAGCTCTAAAATTAAAAACCCAAATTATAAAATTGCTAGAAGAAAACATGAGGAAACATTTTTGCAGCCTTGGAATAGGCAAAGTTTTTTATAGAATGCAGAGTTTTTGAACCGTTGAAAAAATTGGATTTCATCAAAATTAAAAACAGTAATAAAATGAAAAGATAAGACAGAATGGGAGAGAATAATTGCAATATAAAGTGCTTATAGAACTCAGTAAGTCAAATTTTTTAAAAATGGGAAAAAACTTTAAATAAATACTTCACAAAAGAACATATATTAATAGCCAGCAAACACTCAGAAAGATCTTCAATATCTTCAGTATAAGGAAAACACAAATTGAAACTACAGTGAGATAAGACTTTATACTCATTAGAAGTAAAATCGAAGACTAAAATTGAAGACTGATGGTATTGAGTTGGTAAGTATGTGGATCAACTGGAACTCTTAATTTCTCAGAGGAATGTGAAAGTTTGCAACTGCTTTGGAAAACTCAGTATAATTGGAGATTATTTATTTCTTAGGGTAAAGATTCAAAATTGTATATACAGTGGGGTATAATAAACTATATATTGTTAATGCATAAAAATCCTGGAAAAAAATAATTAAAAGTAATGTATTTTTTCCTTTAAACTTTTTAGCTCAGTATTTAAATAGCCACCCCCACCCTCTTCCAAATGAAAAAGAAAAGAAAGTTTAGTTTTTCAAAATGCAAGCTTGGAGAATTTAATTTGATCTTGTTGGCCCAGCTTGTTGGCCCAGCTTTATACTTAGTAGATATGTAACCTAGGTCAAGTGACAACTTTTGAAGATGTTTTTTAAATTGTAAAGCTGATTTAATAATGTGCTTTTATTACCTCAGAGAATTACTGTTAGGATGAAATGAAAAGACTTTACAAGTTGCCTTATAGTGAGTGCTTTTATGTTAAAGATATTGATATGTGATATTTGTATTTTTCATGTTATTTATGTTAATAGCTAATAGGTTTATTCTTGTTACATTTAAATGAATATCTTAAAATTTTCTCAGTTGTAATTTTTATGTTTTGATAGATAACCCACTAAACAGAAATGTTTGGGGAATGTTTTGTGATTTAAGAGTGTAAAGAGATCAGACCTGGAAGTTTGAGGACTTTTGGCCTAGGGCGTTATTATTGTCTTTATAATTGAAGGTGAGTTACTGCTGTGTCTGGCTTGCAGCCAGCAGGAAGGGAGGAAAAAGCACAGGGAAGCTTGCTCACTGTTTTATGCCTCAGCCTGGAAGTGGCCTATATCTCCTCTGCTCACGTCCTGTGGTAAGAGCTTAGTCACGTAGCCGTATCTAATAGCAAGAGACATTGAGATGTTCTGTAGCTTAGTAGCCATGTGTCCAAATATAAGTTTATTACATTTTGGTGGTCAAACAACAAACAATATCACAATTAACATGGTCAATTTAAAGGAGAAAAATTATATAATAAATTTAGAGGGTGCAGTTGCTAAAATTGAACAACTATTCATGATTTAAAAACAGTAACCAATACTCAGGCTAGATCTAAAAGAAAAGCTACAGCAAAAACTGTTGTTAAATGTGTAAACAGTGGAAGCATTTCTTTTAAAATCAGGAACAAGGTAAAAGATAGAGTCTCTCTCTCACAGTTGCTTTTCAACAATGAACTGAAACCTTTACAAAAAAATTGTTGAAAAGCTAAAGAACCTGAAAGGAAAAACAGCATTTGAAGATGTTAAGATTCTTATTTTATATAAGGGGTTGGCAAATTATGGCCCGTAGGCCAAATCCAGCCCGCCACTTGTTTTTGTATAGCTTGTTAATTGGTTTTATGTTTTGAATGGTTGTAAAAAAAATCAAATAATATTTCATATGTGAAAATCATATGAAATTCAAATTTCAATGTCAAGTTTTATTGGAAGATAGTGTGCTTTATTCTCTGTAACTGCTTTGTTGCTATAGTAACATAGTTGAGTAGATGCAGCAGACTGTATGGTCTGCAACACCTAAAATATTTCCTGTTTGGTCCTTTACAGAAAAGGTTCTCTGGTTCCTGGTTTATATAAACACAAAGATTTACAGGCTTATTACAACAATTGGCAAGGAACTGATAAGGATCGATATAAAAATCAATTAATTGCATTTCTACAGAAGCAAAACCATGAAAATGCTTAGAAAGGTTTTTATTACATTCTTATAATTTGAAACCCTTTAAGCTAATTGAGTTTCAGTATTTGGGATTTTTTGGATTCTAGAAAGCTAATATGCCATATTTATGTGTACATGTCATTATCATGAGACTTTTCATTATCTGTAGATAAGAGTGTGAATATTCATTAGTAGTGGGGTGAATTAATTTACTAGTTAGTCTCATATCACTGCAAGTCAAATTTTTGCTAGAAATTAGCTAATAAACTTGTTTTTAATGCTTTTAGGATGTCAAGGGATTGTGGACCTAAAGAAGACCTAAATTCACAGGGAGAACCATAGCCATGGATAGGAGAGTCCATATTGAAAAGATGTCATTACTCACCCCAAGAGAATTTGTTGTGTTAGTGAATTTAGTATAGTTCCAATTTAAATCATGATAGGGTATTGATTATGATTTATAATGAAAAGTTTACAATTTTATATGAAACTAAAAGCAAAAGCAAAGAGCTAAGAATAGCTAAAACAGTTCTGAACATAATGAGGGGAGACTTGCTCTACCAGATGTCAAGACTTATTTAAAGATATAGTAATTAAGACAGTATGGTATTGGCAGAATGGTTAAATTGACCAATGCAAGCAGAATTAGCGCAGGATCAGACCTATACCTATAGACATTTGATTTGTGGCAGAGTGGTCTTTGGAACACGAATTAACGAACCAGTGTACATCATTTGGATATTTTAAATCTCTGTATCTTTATCCTAATGAGGATTAAAAAATAAATTGGACTTCTACTTCAAATCATAAGCAAAAATCATTGAAGACAACTTATGAAAAATAAAACTTCATTAGGAAAATATTACATGTATACTGATTAGTTAATATTCTGATTTCAGAGTAAGAGAAATATTTCTTAAAAATGGCACAAAAAACTGTAAATAAACATTGGTAAATTCAATATTAAAATTAAGTATATGTGTGCCATAAAGAAGTGCACTTTATAAAGTAGAAGGACAGACTACTAACTGGGAGAATAAAAATTTCCTAACACAAATAACTGACAAAGTACCTAGGATATATAAAGATTTCCTACATAGGGGTAAGAAAAAGACAACCCAACTAGAAAAATAAGCAATACACATGAATAGATATTTCAAAGATGTGGAGACTGAGTAGGCAGTAAACATATTGTATTAGATTTATGTTGCTCTGTAAAAAAATTACTACAATTTTAGTAGCTTAAAACAACATCCATTTATATCTTGCTGTTTTGTAGGTTAGCAATATGGGATGATGTGACTGGGTTCTCTGCTCAGGGTTTCACTGGCCTGAAATCAAGATTTAGCTCCGCTGTATTCTTATCTGGAGCTTGGGGTTCTCTTCCAAGCTCATTCCTTTTACTGGGAGAATTTATTTCCTTGCAAAAAATGATCCCCCTTTTATTTTTTATTTTTTTATTTTTTTACTGGAGGATGAAGTTCCCATTTTCTTGCTAGCTGTTGGCCAGGGGTCACTTTTGGCTCCTAGGGGCTGGTGTCAGGTACTTGTCCTGTGACCCCTCCGAATTTTGAATCTGACTTCTGCAACCACTCGGAGAAAAGGTTTTGCTTTTAAAGGATTCATATGATTAACTTAGGCCCACTCACATCATCTTCCCGTGTTACTCATGAGAGTAACAGCAGGAATGGAGATGCTGGGGCCATCTTAGAATTCTGCATACCACCCATACGAAAATGTTCTCAGCCTCATTAGAAATAGGAGATCTGCACATTAAGCCCATATTAAAATGTCGTTTACATCCACTACATTGTCAGACATTAAAACAAATCTGGTAATACCCACTGTTGGTGGAAAATGCAGATCAGCAAAAATTCTTAGACACTATTGATGGGAATTTAAGTTGATACTGTCATGTTGGAAGACAGTATATAGCATTACATGGTAAAGTTGAAGGTATGCACAAGTTATTACCCAGAAACTCTTCTAGAGAAATTGGTCTAGACATATATGCAGTAGGAAACATGTATAAGAATGTTGATAGAAGTATTATTCATAATGGTAAAGATTGGAAACAATGTCTATTGACAGGAAAATGGGTAAATAAATTATTGGCTAACATAGATATTGTATAGCAGTAAATACTACTCACAGAAACATCAGTGAATCTTGGAACTATAATTGTGAAAAAAACAAACTACAGTATAGTATACTTTTTGTTAAAACTTTTTTATCAAATATTTTGTAAGTTGGTGCATATTCATACCCATGTAACTATTGCCCACATCACGAAAGAAAACTTCATTAGTAAGTACTGTACAATTTTAATATAGTTAAAAATCAAGAAAAATGAAATTTTACAAGAAAAACTAACTTTACATATAGATAGAATTATTTGTAATAGAACTGTTCTTTTTTTAAAAAGCAAAGGAATGACAAACAGGAAATTCAGGTTAGTGCTTTCCTCTGAGGGATTAGGGAGAGGGAAATTCACAAAGAAGAAATACACTGATATAGGCAATATTATTTGTCATTTCTTGTTAAGATATGGTGGTAGATTTATGAGTAAATGAAAACTTTACTCACAAAATTTCTGACTCCAGATATGTGGGTTTTCCACATCCAGCAATTCTCCAATTCTGTGTGGATGCTAATTGTGTGTCCTGTAATTTAATTCATTCTGACACTAGCTACCTGGCATTTAGCACAGACTCCACAGGTTAATGGCTGCCTTCCACTCTTCAGACACCAATCACAAGTAGTGGGTCCCAGGTTATGTGCACTTCTATATAATCTGACTACAAATTGAGGATTTCCATGATTCCCTCCTCAGTTGCTTTTATTTGTTATAACAGCTCACAGAATTCAGGGAAACACTTGACTTTCTACTACTGGTTAATATAAAGGATACGGATGAAGAGGAGGGAGATACAGATGATGTGGTACAGAACGGTCCTAAGCACAGGAACTTCTGCCCTTGTAGAATTTGGGTGTACCATCTTCTTTGCATGTGGGTGCGTTCACCAACTTGGAAGCTTACTGAACCCCTACCTTTTGGGTTTTTATGAAATTTCCATTATGTAGGCATGATTGATTAAATCATTGACCATTGATGATGAACTCAATTCCTACTTTCTCCTCTCCCTGGAGGTTGGGGTGCGTGGCTCTAATAACATGGTTGGTTCTTCTGATCACATGGTTGGTTTCTCTGGCTACCACGCCCTCCCCATAGTGATGCTATCTAGGATCCCATCTAGAGTCAACTCATTAGCATAAACTGATATGTATGAAAGGGGCTTATTATGAATAACAAAAGATGCTCCTCTCATCTCTCAGGAAATTCCAAGGGTTTTAGAAGCTCTTCCAGGAATGTCACAATTGAACATTATTATGTTTTATTGTTTACATGTGTTACATGTATTGTTTTATGTGTATCAATAGTTCCTAATAGGTATTACTTTAAAGAAGGAACAATCTCTAAGATTTATTTGATTAGGGAAGGTAGAAGATCTATAGGTATAGAGGTAGTGGTTAGAATGAATAAAAGGTGTAAGGAGAAAGTCTGATTTAGAGTTCTAACAGTGGAGTTAAAGTTTAAAAGATATATTTGCACCACATCATTATGAATTCTAGGTAAAGATGGTACTCTGGAGTTTAAATTATTTTGGTTAACGGAAGGGGGATAACAGAGGAAAGCAGGGGAAGGGTCTGGTCAAGGAACAAGTATGAAGGACCCATGGACATGGACAGCAGGGTAGGGATTGACTGGTAGGGAGGCAGGGCAGGGGAGAGCAATAAGGGGAAAATTTGGACAACTGCAGTTGAACAAAAATAAAATAAGCATATAAGATAAATACAAAAATTATTTTGGTTAAGGCATGTTAAGTTTTGGGTAAGATAATCCAACTAGAAAGCTATTTACACACAAAAAAAGTTAGTTTAAAGTAGACTAACAAAGGGCAGTAGATGAATGCTTTTTATAAAGTGAAGAATGCATTTGCAGTATAAATAAAACTCTGATTTTTGTGTTTAAAGAAATAAGAGATACTGAATGACATTCAAAGAATTGCAAGTTATACTTCAGTTTAAATGCCTGTTCTGCATTTGATATTCATGTGTCATTGTGCAAATAATGGGAACTGTTTCAGTTTCTGTAGAAATGAGCATATCTCTTAGAATTGTTGCAGGGGCTAAATGAGAATATGAAAAGTTCATGGCCTAGTGTCTAGTATGTTAGGAATTCAATAAAAGCTCTTTAAATAAGACTTACTAAGGTCTTTGTTTTGTAAATAGATTTAAGATTTTCTATAATTAAAATCAAATCTTCTTACTTTATCTATTAAAGAACCTATTGCCCTGGCTGGTGTGGCCCAGTGGATTGAGTTCCGGCCTATGATCTGAAAGGTCACTGGTTCAATTCCGTGTCAGGGCACATGCCTGGGTTTGCAGGCCAGGTCCCCAGTTGGTGGCGTTTGAGAGGCAACTGATTGTTTCTCTTACATATTGATATTTCTTTCCCTCTCTTTCTCCCTCCCTTCCCCTCTTTCTAAAAATAAATAAGATCTTAACAATAAATAAAATAAAAAGAAACTATTAAATACAGTTATGGAGTTGGTCTTTACTGCCTGCACATTATATTACTTTATTTTAGAAATCAGATAAAAATGTTTTCTCTTGCTTAATAATAAGTGTATTCTCTTTCCCAATGATTATTTCTTTCGTTTTTATTACAGATCAACGTAAGAGTAACCACAATGGATGCTGAGCTGGAATTTGCCATCCAGCCCAATACAACTGGCAAACAACTTTTTGACCAGGTATCATTTAACCACATGAAGTATGCAGCTTTTGACACCATAGTGTGCATGCTATGGCACTTCTTTTTCTGTTTTTATTGATAGTGCAACATTGTAGCACTGGAGTTTTTCACAATACATATTCAGATATCTTGAACAGCCGTATAGATATTCCTTGTCATTCTTAGATTTGAGGGATAGGATTTAAAAAATAAATATTAGCAATTGTTCTTTTTTAGCTGTCATCTTAATTTTTTTCTTTTTTTAGCATTTTATTTTATTTTATTTTATTTATTTTATTTTATTTTATTATTGTTGTTCACTTACAGTTATCCCATATCTCCCCTGTTGTTTTCCCTTATCCCCAGCAATACTTGATATCAAACTATATTACAAGGCCACTCTAAATCAAAACAGCCTAGTATTTGTGTAAGAACAGACACATAGATCAATGGAACAAAATAGAGAGCCCAGAAATAAACCCAAGTCTCTGTGATCAATTAATATTTGACAGAGGGGGCAGGAACATAAAATGGAGTAAAAATAACCTCTTCAACAAGTGGTGTTGGAAGATCTGGACAGGTACGTGCAAAAAAAAATGAAACTAGACCACCAACTTACACCATACACCAAAATAAATCAAGATGGATAAAAAAGTCATGACACCATAGAAGCCTTAGAGGAAAACATAGGCAAGAAAACTTCTGATATCCCACATAGCAATATTTTTGCCGATATATCTCCTAGGGCAAGGGAAATAAAGGAAAGAATAAACGAAAGAAACTGCATCAAATTAAAAAGCTCTGCACAGCTAAAGAAAACATCATTAAAATGAAAAGGGAACCAACTATATGGGAAAACATATTTGCCAATGATATCTCGGATAAAGGTTTGATCTCTAAAATATATAACTTATATGACTCAAGACCAGCAAGATAAACAATCGAATTAAAAATGGTCAAAGGACCTCAATAGACACTTAGTCAAGGAGGACACACAGAGGGCCTATGATTTTATTTTTCAATTACAGTTTATATTCAATATTATTTTGTATTAGTTTTAGGTTTACAGCATAGTGACTAGACAATTATATACTTTAGAAATGGTCCCTCGATATTTCAAGTACCAGTCTGGCAATACATAGGTATTGTAATAATGACTGTATTCTCTGTCCTGTACTTTACATCCCCAGCCCTGGCTGGTTTGGCTCAGTGGATTGAGCGTCGGCCTGCGAGCTAAGTGTCGCTGGTTCGATCTTCCAGTCAGGGCACATCAGAGAAGGAAAACTCTGACTCCAAAAAACCTCCACTGCCTTGCGGCATACCTCTTCAGGGGAAAGGCTAAGGGAGTAAACCCCGACAGAAAATCCGGAGCCGGAGTCCCTAAGGCGGTTTGACGTTGTAGTCAACACTGGCAACTCCTGCGGCGCATGTGAAGCCAAGCTGTATTGACTCCGTCTTTCCCTTGGACCCTTCAGCTGCGAAGAGAGGGGGGGTCTGCTGCATGGGCAACAGCAGACCCTCCATATCACCCTGCCCAGGCTCTGTAGCTTCAGCTCCACTGGAGAGGACACTCCAGTGTCATCGCAAGATGTCGATTCAACACGGGAGGAGACAATTACCGTGTCACTCCCGAGTCGGACTGCACAGCCATTCTCGGCGGTGCAGATAGACTTAAGAAGCTACACCATCGTCTCTCGAGACGGACGGCTGCCGACGAGGAATCTCTTCACCTTTTTTTATTATTATACTTATTGGGGTGATATTGGTTCATAGGGACATACAGGTTTCAGGTGTACATTTTTCTGATACATGATTTAAATATTGAGTTGTGTGCCCATTACCCAAAGTCAGATCATCCTCTGTCACTATATATTTGTCCCTCTCTACCCTTTACTACCCCTCATGCCTTTCCCTCTGGTAACCACCATGCTGTTGTCTATGAGCTTCAGTGTTATATCCCATATATGAGTGAAATCATATGGTTTTTAGCTTTTTCTGACTGACTTATTTTGCTTATAATAATATTCTCAAGATCCATCCATGTTATATTAATATCTGCTATGCACATCATTGTAATGAAGACTAAAAGGAAATTAGAGACATGCTATGTAGTGGAATGGGTGCATATTCTAGACAAAGGGATGGCAGGAGCCAAGACAGAGAATTATAGGCTAAAAGTAGGCACTTAATAGCAGTTTGATGCCATAGACTTGTTTGCTAGCCTGGGATTAGAACATGGATGTCATGTTAAGGAACTTGGATTACTGATTATTATCTTTTTTTCTCTCCTTAGTGCACAATTTAGTCACCTGTGGTTTAAAAAAAAAAAAACAAAAAAAAAACGGCGAGGAGGGTGGGGCAGTGCTTGGAAACCACCTCCAGAAATTCAGATTTTATTATCTGAGACCTACTTTAAACCATTAGTTTGTGTGTTATTTTTTTTAAAATTTAAGCTCCTCAGGTGATGCTCTATGCAGTGTTCTAAATAATCAAGTTTTATCGGGAAAAGGAGGAGAAAGATTGGTGCCTAGGGGTCAGGTAAGTTAGGTGAATTGATAATTGCAAAGAAGAGGATAGTGATACATCTTGTGTGGCATGAGACTTCTAACATTTATATAAACTTTTATATATGAGCAAGAGAGCGGTAGTCTGTGGTCAGATTAATTTGACCTTAGAGCAGCAATTTTCAACCGGTTTGCTGCAAGAATTTTTAAAACATGCAATACCTGACTATTTAGTTAGGGGCACTGACCTTTTTTCCCTTAAGTTGTCAACAAAAAAATGACAACAGCCAACAAAACAGTAACCATCCACTGTGAATGAATCAAAGTCGTACCTATTTTTGTCCTGGCTGAATAGCTTACTTGGTTGGTGTAGCCCCAATATGATAAGGTTGTGGGTTTGATCCCTAGCCAGGACACATACAAAAATCAACCAATGAGTTCATGAGTGGATGCAGCAACAAATCGGCATTTCTTTCCCTTCTCTCTCTTACTCTGTCCCTCTCTCCTTCTCTCCTCTCTCTCTTTCCCTCTCGCCCTTTCCCTTCCCTCTCTTCTTTTCTCCCTCGTTCCCCCTTTTCTTTCTGCCCCCACCTCTAAAATCAATAAATAAAAATTTTAAAATTATACCTACTTTTTGTCAGATCAGCAAAAGTATATATTTTGGTGTGCTACACAGAATTTTTTTACATCTGTAAATAACCTGTTACACATCTTGGTTTTATTAGGAGTCATTCTCTCACATACTGATCCAAAATATGAAATAAAAAATTTAAATTCCTGGAAAGTTGTTTTTCTTGACAAAGTGGTGTACTTAATTTCTCGATTAGGTAATTAATGATCTAGAAAGCCCTGATAAGGTCTTTTTGGAAGATGAAAGGCTTTTTTTGGTGTGTGTGTGAGTGAGCAAATTGTTTTTTTAAGTATATTTTATTGATTATGTTGTTACAGTAGTTCCAATTTTTTCCCCCTTTGCTCCCCTCTGCCCAGTAGCCCCCTTTCCTCCAGCAATTCCACCCCCCTTAGTTCATGTCCATGGGTCATGAATATAAGTTATTTGGCTTCACCATTCCCTATATTATTCTTAACTTCCCCCTGTCTATTTTGTACCAACTGATTATGCTTCTTAATTCCTGCAACATCTCCCCATTTCTCCCCAGCTCATAACCCTCCAAATGATCCCCAGACCTATGATTCTGTTTCTATTCTGGTTTGCTTAGTTGGATTTTGTTTTTCTTTTTTAGATTCAGTTGTTGATAGTTGTGAGTTTGTTGTAATTTTAGTGTTCATAGTTTTGATCTTCTTTTTCTTAAGTAAGTCCCTTTGACATTTCATATAATAATGGCTCGGTGATGATGAACTCCAATAGCTTTACCTTGTCTGGAAAGCACTTCATCTGCCCTTCCATTCCAAATGATAGCCTTGCTGGATAGAGTAATTCTGGTTGCAGGTTGCCTTTCATCACATTGAATACTGCTTGCCAGTCCCTTCGTGCCTGCAAACTGTCCTCTGAGAAATCAGCTGATAGTCCTATAGGCACCCCCCTGTAGGCAACTCTCTGCCTCTTTCTTGCTGCCCCTAGGACTCTGTCTTTATCTTTCACCTTTGGCATCTCAGTCATGATGCATCCTGGTGTGGTCCCCTCTGGATCCAGCTCGCCTGGGACCCTTCGTGCCTCCCAGACCTGTATGTCCATCTGCTGTGCAAAATTTGGGAAGTTTTTCTCATTTTTTTCAGTTCTTGCTCCTCATTCTGCACTGGTTGACTGTTTTTTTCTTCCTTATGTTCCAAATCTCTGATTTGAAGCCCGGTTTTCCTTCCCTTCACCATTGGTTTTGTGTGGATTTTTCTTCATTTCACTTAGCATAGCCTTCACTTCTTCTCTTATGCATTTGCCGTACTCAAGCATAACTGTCTAGCCTGTGAGCATCTTTATCACCAGTGTTTTGAATTCTGCATCTGTGAGGTTGTCTATCTCCTCATCTGTGAGGTTGTCTATCTCCTTGTCGCTTAGTTCTCCCACTGGAACCTTGATTTATTCCCCCTTTTGGGCCATATTTCTCTGTCTCCTCATTTTGACAGGCTCCTGTGTTTGTTTGCTTCCGAGTCCCAGGTAGAGCTTTCGCTCCTGTTACATTGTAAGGGGCGGAGCCTTACGGATTCATCAGTACAGGTCGACCTGTTTCACCACGTTGTGGCGCTGTATGTGGGGGAGGGGTCCGAGAGGGAACAGTGCTGCCTGCCCAGCACTCGCCCCTTTTCCAGGCACCTTTCCCACTTCCGCACCGGACTGGCGCCCCTCTAGCTGCTGCCCTGGCTGTCGTTTTCAGAGTGGGTGGGTCTGTGGCCGTTCTAGGACCGTGGGGGCCCTTTAAACAAGCAGACTCTGCTGAGAGACCAGCAGTTTCTGCCTCCACCCCAACCCCCACTGGTCAGCACAGTCAGAAGCAATGAGGCTTGATTTTCCTGGTGCTGGGACTGTAGTTGTGAGGTCCAGTGAGGAGCTGGGAACGCTCTTCAGGTGTCCCTCCCGACTTTCTAAAACGTGTGACTGCGCTTTCCGTCAGCCTGCCCCTGCCGCCACTGCTGCTGCCACCACACCATGTCCTCTCCACCCCGGCTCTGCCCCTTCTACCTGTGTGGATGAGTATTTCTTCTTTATATCTTTGTTTGCTGGGCTTCCATGCATTCTGATTTTCTGGAACTTCTGGTTGTTTCTAGTTTTGAGGTAGCCGTATTCCTTCTTAGTTGTGGAGGGTGACGCAGCGTGTCTGTCTACGTCTCCATCTTGGCCTGAATTCAAGTGAGTGAATGTTTAAAACAAAATCATAAGCAGCTGTATTCACTCTACATTATAGATATTTTACCTTGTGAATTAATAACCACTTATGTTGATTCTTCTAGACCTCTTACTTGTAAATATATAGCCTATCTTATTTGAATAAAAATGTGAATGGAGTTAGCATTTATTGTACTTCATAGCAAGTTGAAATGTTATTTATATAATGAGTGAAATGCTTGTGGTAGTCAAAAACTAACCAGCAAATGGACCTTTTTGATATTGATATTGAGAAATAAATTATTTGTTATTTATTAAGCAGAATTGCTTTAGCCTGGATACTGGGAAAATGAAACCCATTTATTAAAGTGCAATAATGTGTAGTAGCTTAAAAATATGGACTCTGCAGCCACATCTGCCCACAGTAGAATCCTGGCTATAGCTGTTCAACTTTGGACAGATTCCTGCCTTTGCCTTTTTTTTCTCTTTTGTACAATTAGGTTGATGATAATGTTGCTCCCTTAGAAGGTGGTTATGAGAATTGAGACTCCATGTAAAGTACACAGAACTGTATTTTACATATATGCATACAGTACACATATATACATAATATTTCATATTGTAATTGAAGGTCTAGATTAAGGATTGTTATCTGTTATGGGCTTTCTTGACAATTCTTAGAGTCGCTGTTCTGTTTTCTGACAAATTCTCTTGAGCCTGAGTGTAAGAATCTAAAAGCAGGCTTAAACTTTGGGTGTAGTGAGTATATGGAGTGAACTGGCAGGTAGGTAGGTTCAGGGTTAGGCCAGGAACAGACCTAGAGATAGGTGTCCTCTCAAATGAGGGTACAGTACATAGCTACTTGAATCCACCTACAGCAAAGTCTCTCTTCTAATTATGATGTTGGCTTGAGGCCACCTGCTGTGTGTAGGAGGTTCTAGTTTAGTGCTTAAGGTTCATTGTTTGCTCCCTGCTGACTCTTCCTTCAGTAGCTTCATCTTCCAGCTTCTACCTGTGGGATAGAAGTAGAATATTCATAACCTCAGGGAGTGCTCAGCATGATCTGTTAGGATGCAAGAAAAAAATGTACCAAAATGTTTATGTGTTTGTCTTTCTTTTTTCAAATTATTTAAAAATTATGTGCTTTATAATATATGTATGATAGAATGTGTATAATTTATAAATAAATATACATATATTGTAGTTATGTGTCTGAGCTTATTATTTTTTACTTATACAGGGTGGGAAAAATTGGGTTTACAGTTCATATTAAAAATAGTACAATACTTAATAATACAAAAATAAATTCTGTTTTGTGTACTCACAGCTGTAAACATACTTTTGCCTCACCCTTTACATGTTATGTGATGGAAAGTATCTTGGAACATTTCCAGAAGTAGGCAAAGAGAGCTGTTGAAAATACAAGGCCTCTTCAGGAATTTCACAGCTGAGCTCTCCTGCTCTTTCTGGTGTTTGTTTTGATAGTCTAAAGTTAAGGTACTGTTTCTGGTGCCTACTGTGGCAAGTCCCCTTTTACTTACCCAGCATTGCGAATCACACAAAGTGTAGAGGCAGAAGCTGAGGCCAGCTACACTACACTTTCCTCTCTTGCCCTTGACCTGTATAAATTTCCTCCCCTGCCACTCTGAGCTGCATTGTTTTCTGTGGCTCTGTTGGGACTACCTATATTTTGCCAAGATAAATTATCGGGGTCTTTGTCCATGTAAAAGTTCTGTTGTTTGGCATTGGTTAGATTTTGCATCAGTATGAGATTTTATAGTATATCTCAGAAATTTCTCATCCAGATCATCCAGAAATTTCTCAGTTTTGATTTTTTTTAATGGTAACCCTTCTTAGCACAGCTAAGTAATATTTCCTGTTTTTAATTGGTGTGTGTGTGTGAGAGAGAGAGATTTCAGGGAAATTTTTCAAGAGGGAAAGCAGACTAACAGCTTCAGTTTTGCTATCTTGAAACCAGAAGCCTGGCATGTTTTTATTTTATTTTGTTTTTAAAGATTTTATTTATTTTTAGAGAAAGGGGAAGGGAGGGAGAGAGAGTAGGAGAGAAACATAGGTGTGTACCTTTTGCACACCCCTAACTGGGGACCTGGCTGGCAACCCACGCAGGTGCCCTCACTGGAATTGAACAACAACCTTTCGGTTTGTGGGATGCTGACCAACCCATTGAGCCACACCACTAAGGGTGCCTGGCATGTTTTTAGATTTAAAAGTAAAAATTCCAAGAATATTTATCACTTAAGAACTAATGTTGTATCTTTCTGTAAAGCTTTTTAAATGTTAATAAATTCTCATCTCCTCTGGCTCAATTTTCTCATTTTAAATATGGATTTTAAAAAATATGCTATGTTAAGTGTTGGTACAATCCTGGCTATGGGCCCAAACTTGACACTTTATTTACTCTTAATACTTTTGAGTGCCTACCACAGGCTAATCATTCTTTGAGATAACATGGATATTGAGGTGAATAAGTCAAACAATCTCTTCCCTTAATTTTAGACAAAGAGAGTAAATAGACATACTGCTAATACAGTTAATTATGATATGATAGAGTACTGTTCTCACAGCACATAGGTAAAGTACTGTGGGAACGTCAAGGAACAAGTGATTCATTTTACCTGGATGATAGAACTTCATTTACAGAACGCAGGTTAGTTGAGCTGGGCCCTGAGAAATAAATTATTCAACAGGTGGTAAAAGTACAGAAGAAACACTGTAGGCAGAGGAAAAAGCAAGAGCAAAGTTGTAGAAGGGTAAAATTCATGGCATGTTCCAAGAATGGTTTCTTGCCCAGTGAGGGAAGAACGTAGAATACATAATAGCGAGTGAAGGGAAGAAGAAATGGAGGTGAAATCACCAGTTGGATAACCTGGGGCGTGGCATTTTAATGTCTTCAGAGACTTTGTTACCAAAATGGTACTGCTTGCCTTGCCTAACTGATAGTGTAGTTATGGGGGTAAATGGAACATAGGGTTGCAATATACTTAAATATTTTATTTATTTATTTTTAGAGGGGAAGAGAGGGAGAGAAACATCCATGTGTGGTTGCCTCTTGCACGCCCCCAACTGGGGACCTGGCCAGCAACCCAGGCAAGTGCCCTGACCGGGAATTGAACCAGTGACCTTTTGGGCCACAGGCATGGCACTTAATTGATTGTTTTGGGTTTCCTTGGATATATACCCAGAAGTGGAATTGCTGGATAATAAGACAGTTTAATTTTTAATTTTTTTGAGAAACCTCCATACTGTTTTCCATAGTGGCTGCAGGAGTCTGCATTTGTTGTGGGGGTAAATTGAAATAGTAAAATGCGATTATGACAGCTCTATAGCTGTTTCCCCAGACTCTTCTTGTTATCTTGGGATCATGATGGGAGTTGAAAAGAAAAAGGAGGTATAAAAAAATGGATCAAGTATGATTGAAATAACACTATAAAATTTAATATACAAACCTGAATTTAAGTTTTTAGAAATTTTCCTTTATTTAACATGTTAAATTTAGGAAAGAGCTTCTCTGTAACAAAGGAATATATTTATAATACCTATGTAGTTTTGTTTCTCTTTTGAAGTATAGTGCCATCTAGTTATAGTGTGAATGTTGAACTGAAATTGACTTTTATTTTTTTAAGGTGGTGAAAACAGTTGGTTTGCGTGAGGTCTGGTTTTTTGGACTGCAGTACGTGGACAGCAAAGGCTATTCTACTTGGCTTAAACTAAATAAAAAGGTAAAATATGTATAATAACATTCAGCTAATAATTAAGTTACTTAGAAGGTAATGATCTTGCATTTATGCTAGCAAAGCTTAGGGTCGTTTAATTCAATAAGGCACCATCAGCTTATCTTACAAAAAGAAATATCACTTTTCCTATTTGAAAACTTAGCACATAAGAAATATTATTAGGTATAACTTAGTACTTTGACTTTTATTTAAACATCTACAGAATAAGCTTCTCAAGAGAAGTTACAGTTTGGTTATGAGATAGGATCTATGAGTTATAGGTCATATTTCTGAACATAGAATCTTTTTTTCTTAAATATATTTTTTTAAAGTAAGAATCTTAGAGATTTAAAATCTTACTAATGTTTTACATCCTACCTTCTTCTGAAAAGGATTTGGTGCAACTAGATTCAGTTATTTTGAACTTAAGATTTTTGTTGATTATACTTGAAATTACTGTTTCAGGTTACACAGCAAGATGTTAAAAAAGAGAATCCTTTACAGTTCAAATTTAGAGCTAAATTTTTTCCTGAAGATGTTTCCGAGGAATTAATTCAAGAAATAACCCAGAGACTTTTCTTCTTGCAAGTCAAAGAAGCTATCTTAAATGATGAGATATATTGCCCACCCGAAACTGCAGTCCTCTTGGCTTCCTATGCTGTCCAAGCCAAGTATGGAGATTATAACAAAGAGATTCACAAACCAGGCTACCTGGCTAACGACAGACTCCTACCACAGCGGTAAGTGAAACATGCTTTTATGTTATATTCTCTGAAAAATTATATTTCATAAGTTTGTAAATAGAATTTTTAAAAAACTATGTTAAATTGCCAGCCAAATCAGAGAGTTAGGTTTAAAAGCCATGACTCAGTATGCCCATAGACTTATATAGTCTGCAACTACCTAAACCTTCTGCCTCTTCTCTGTTCATTTCCACAAGAGAAGCAATACATAGAGATTTGGGCTTGGGTGAGAATGTGACTGACTGTTGCTGCTGGGTAAAAATTCTTAACACAGGCAGATAGGTGTTTAACCCTTTGAGTGCCATGCATAATTGCTAAAATTTGTGTGAGAAATGCCAGACTATTTTGCTGAGAAATGCAGTTTATGAAAAATGTCTATAAAAACATTATAATTCATAATAATTTGCTGAAAATTTCATAACATAGAGTAAAAACACTCTTCTTTTGTAAGCAGTGTTCTTTGACGCAATTTAGCAAAAATTTTATTCCATTAAAATTATAACAATTATTTTAGAAAACTTTCCTTCAGTATGGCTTTTGAAGTATAATATATGGCATAATATAAAACCTATTATTATAACTTGAAAAAACACATAGCAACATGAATAACAAGCAAAAAGTATGTCAAATATTGCATACATTTTTTTAAAAAAGAAAACTATAACGTACAAAAAAAATGAACACAAACTGTATTCACACTAGAGACATATATCAATAGATGTCAACAGTGAAAAAGTTTATAAACAGAAATGAAATGCAAAAACAATACAATAGCAAAAGCTTCCTTATGCACACTGCATAGTTTCGACAATTATTGCAAAGATAAATGAAATTAAAAGGACTGTTTAAAATGTAAGTAAAAATTATAACAATTAATATGTCAGTATTTGAACAAGCGTAAAAATTTGAAATTTGGATCAACATGAGAAAAACTTACATCAGTATATAACTGGAGATACAAAAAAAGATAAAACATAAAATATGAATTATCCCATTATTATTTACATTTATAGCCATCGAAAAAAGAGTCGCTGGAAGCGAAGCTAGCACTTTTGGGAAAATTTGTCAGTGTTGCTCACAGTGACGTTGGCACTCAAAGGGTTAATAAATGCTTTTGAGAGTACCAGCCTATGTTTCTTCCATAGAATTAAAATTAAGTTTCTAACTTCTAAAAAGGCATTTAAACTCAGTGTTTAGACTACTAGTCTAGTGTTGTGTTCTTTATCTGCAGTATATTGCTGCCTCAATATGTTATTTCAAGTAGCATGGCATAAGAGAAATCATTAGAGAGGAAACCTAGAATTTGAGTATTGATTCTACTCTTTGCTACTTATGTGCCCTTGGGTACAAAAGCTAAAATCCCCGAGCCTTGAAAATCTGAATCTGCAAAATGGAGATAATCATTCTGCTCTACCTACCTTACAGTTTGTGATTACTATACATGAACTGTATGGTTTACAGTTTTAACTATAAAGTGTGATACAAGTGTTAGTTGATAGCATTACTTAAGAAACTTAGAAAGTACAACATCAGATATTACTTTTAAATATCTTAGTTCTTAAATGTAGCACACATTTCCCTAATATTAGAATGTATGTAAAGATCTTTCTTTTAGAACTGGAGAGAAGTTATTGTTCTTAGTTCAAATTCTCAAGTTTTAAAATTTCTATTTAAATCCAAAACTGTATATTTTTAACCTAAAATTTTAGTTCTGCACCACATCTTCATAGTAGTCAAGTTGTTAGATATAGTTTCTTTTTCATAGGTACTAAATATGAAGACTAAACTATGTCATGTGCACTTTCATTAATTTCCTTTGGTCGTAGACTTTAATGTTTATTTTCAGCTAACAAAGTGTATTCTGTTGATACATGCTTTATAAAGATACTGTTAAGTACAATAGCTTTAATATTTGATTATTAAATGTTACACTATTTTTCCTGTTAATATTATTGCAGTAATAGTTATCTTGGAGGGTAAAACTTCATGGTGTTGAGCAAAAGAATTAGAATTATGAAATACTTATTTGTCTGTAGTTTGTCTGGTTTCTATTATTATTCCAACCCAAAATTCTTTTTTCTTTTTTCTTTCTTTTTTACTGTGGTAAAATACACATAACAAAATTCACCATCTTAATCACTTTTAGTGTACAGTTCAATGGTATTAAATACATTTATAATGTTATGTAACTGTCACCACCATTCATTTCCATAATGTTTTTTTCCATCTTGTAAAATCAAAACTTTATATATATTAAACAATAACTCCCTATTCCCCTACACTCAGCACCTGGCAACCACAATTCTATCTTTAGTCTATGATTTTCACTACTCTATAAATATTTCATACAAGTGGAATTATGTAGTAGTATTTTTTTGTGACTGACTTATTTAACTTAACATAATGAATGTTCTCAAAGTTCATCGATGTGGCAGTATATTGCGAATTTTCCTTCTTTTTCTAGGGTTGCATAATACTCTTTTTTTTTTTAAGCGTATTTTATTGATTATGCTGTTACAGTTGTCCCAATTTTTTTCCCTTTGCTCATCTCCACCCAGTACCCCCCTTCCCTCCAGCAGTCCCTCCTCCCCTTAGTTCATGTCCATGGGTTGTTCTATGGCTTCACCACTTTTCTGTATTATTATTAACATCCCCCTGTCTCTTTTGTTCCTACCAATTATGCTTCTTGATCCCTGTACCATTTCCCCCTTTCTCTCCCTTTCTACTCCCAGCTGATAACCCTCCAAATGATTCCCATACCTATGATTCTGTTCCTGTTCTGCTTGTTTGCTTAGTTTGTTTTTGTATTTGTTTTTCTTTTTTAGATTCTGTTGTTGATAGTTGTGAGTTTGTTGTCATTTTAATGTTCATAGTTTTGATCTTTTTCTTAAATAAGTCCCTTTAACATTTCATGTAATAATGGCTTGGTGCTGATGAACTCCTTTAGCTTCACCTTGCCTGGGAAGCACTTTATCTGCCCTTCCATTCTAAATGATAGCTTTGCTGGATGGAGTAATCTTGGTTGTAGGTCCTTGCTTTTCATCACTTTGAATACTTCTTGTCAGCTCCTAGCCTGCAAAGTTTTTTTGGGGGAAATCAGCTGATAGTCTTATGGAATTCCTTTGTAGGTAACTCTGCTTTTCTCTTGCTGCTTTTAAGATTATCTTTTTATCTTGAACCTTTGGCATTTTAATTATGATGTGCCTCAGTGTGGTCCTTTTTTTGGTCTAGCTTGTTAAGGACTCTCTGCTTCCTGGACTTGTATATCTATTTTCTTAAACAAATTAGGAAAATTTTATTTCATTATTTTTTCAAATAAGTTTTCAATTTCATGCTCTTCCTCTTCTTCTGGCACTCTTATAATTTGGATGTTGGTACGTTTAAACTTGTCCCAGTGTTTCCTAATCCTCTCCTCATTTTTTTCAATTCTTGTTTCTTTTATTTATTTCTTCCTTTTGTTCCAAATCATTGATTTGAACTCTGGCTTCCTTCCCCTTCACTGTTGGTTCCCTGTATATTTTTCTTTATTTCACTTGTATAACCTTCACTTCTTGCTTTATTTTATGGCTATACTCAGTCATTTCTCTGAGCATCCAGATCACTGGTGTTTTCAATTCTGCATCTGATAGGTTGGCTATCTCTTGTTTCATTTAATTCTTTTTCTGGGGTTTTGTTCTGTTCTGTCATTTGGACCATATTTCTTTGCCCTCTCAATTTGGTAGCCTCCCTGTCTTTATTTCTGTGTATTAGGTAGAGCTGCTTTGACTCCATGTCTTGGTAGTGTGGCCTAATGAGGTAGGTGTCCTGTAGAGTCCAATGGCACAGCCTCCCCTATCACCCAAGCTGGGTACTCAAGGTGTGCCCTTCATGTGGCCTTGTAGTTGAGCCTTGGTTATTGTTGGCAGATCAGTGGAAGGGTCTTAACCCAGGCCAGTCAGCTGTAAGGCCTGTCTGTGACTACTGACCACCAACCTATGCCCTCTGTGGAGGATCAGCTGTGTGGGACAGGATGGTGGTGCTCCGATGTGATCTGGAGCTGTCCACTGGGTATGCTGGCCCTGGGGTTTTGGGTGGTGCAGGCCAAGGTCAGCCCCCACCTGTATTTTGCCTGGGCCTGAGCTATAAAGCAATCTGAGATGGCTGCTACTTGTGCTGGCCTTGGAGATTTCCAGGCAAAGCCAAGCTGTGAATCTTAAGCTGGCTGCTGGTAGTGCCAGGCCTGGGGCTCACTGAGGCCAACTGTTGCTTGTTTGATAGGATTTAGGAAGTTGTGAAGCCTGAGCCAAGACCAGCCTTCCATGAGAAAAAGAAGCTTGGGTGGGTCAGTAAGTTGGTGGGGGGGAGTCTCTGGGGATCTCCAAGGGCAGGTCAAACAGTGTTGGCCAGGTTGATGGAATCTCAGATATGGCAGCAGCTTGTTAACTCTATGTGGGGAGGGTTTAGAAAAGAGACAGTGGCTCCTGCTCACCTTGATTCCAGACACTTCAGTTTCTCCCTGTATGCCACTGGTGCCTTTCAAGCTCCTGCCCTGGTGCTGGAGCTCAGAGGGAGTGAGTCTGAGTAGGTGAGTCCGTGTGCAGGTTCTTTAAGAGGAACTGGTTGGGGCTCCAGCAGTTTCTTGGACTGACTCAATTCCTGCTACTTTTGCAGCCAGAAGTTGTGGGGACTTATCTTCCTGGCACTGGGCTGGGGGGCCTGGTGTGGGGCCGGGTCTTCTCGCTCCCATAATATCCCTCTTGAATTTTTATCCACCACACATGGGTGAGAGACCAGCCCGTCCTGTGTCTGCTTCCCTCCTACTAGTCTCAGTGGATATGGTTTCTTTAATTCCGTAGCTGACAGGCTTCCATTCAACTCGATTTCTCAAGGTTCTGGCTGATGGTTGTTCCATATTTTAGTTGTAATTTGGATGGGGTTGCACAAAGAGGTGAGCCATGTCTGCCTATGCCACCATCTTGACCCGATCTCTGCTTAATAATATTCTACTGTATGTTTATACTACATTTTGCTTATCCATTCATCCATCAGTGGATACTTGGGTTGCTTCCACGTTTTAGCTATTTTGAATAATGATGCTGTGAATGTGAGAGTACAGTTGTCTCTTTACTTATCTGCTTTAAATATTTTTTTGCGTATAAACCCAGAAATAGACCTGTTCGATCATGTGGCAATCCTATTTTTAATATTTTGAGGCATCGTTAGATCATTTTCCATAGAGGCTGTACCATCTTGCATTCATTCCCATCAGCAGTGTACAAGGTGCTAATTTCTTCACATCCTCCCCAACAGTTGTTTTTCTTTTTTTTTTTTTATAGCAGCCCCCTTAATGTGTGTGAGATGGTGTCTCATTGAAGTATTGATTTGCAATTTCCTAATAATTAATGTTGAATATATTTATATGTGCTTATTGGCTATTTGTTTTATCTTTGGAGAAATGTCTGTTCAGGTCTGCCCGTTTTTAAATCAAATTATTTGTTTTGTTGTTGAATTTTAGGAGTCCTCTATATATTCTGGATATTAATACCTTATCAGGTACATGTTTTGAAAATATTTTCTCCCATTTTGTGGGTTGTGTTTTTACTCTGTTGGTAAGTGTCTTTTGATGAAGAAGATTTTAAAATTATCGTGACCTCCAATCTGTCTGTATTTTCCTTTGTTAACCTGTGCCCTTGATGACATATTCAAGAAATTACTGTCAAATTCAATGTCATGAAGCATTTGTCTTATGTTTCTTCTAGGGATTTTGTAGTTTTAGATCTTACGTTTGTGTATTTGATCCATTTTGATTTAATTTTTGTATATGGTGTTAGGTAAGGGTCCAATTTCATTCTTTGCATATGGATATCCAGTTTTCCCAGCACCATGTATTGAAAAGATGGCTCTTTCCCCATTCAATGGTCTTGACACTCTTGTCAAAAATATCATTTGACCATATATTCAGCGGTTTATCCTGTTCCATTGGTCTACGTGCCTGTCTTTATGCCAATATCACATTGTTTTGATAATTGTAGCTTTGTATTAAGTTTTGAAATCAAGAACTGTGAATCCTCTAGCTTTCTTCTTCATTTTCAAGATTATTTGGCTATTTGGAGTACTATATGAATTTTAGGATAGGATTTTCTATTTCTGCTGAAATATCATTGGGATTTTAATAGGGATTGCATTGAATGTGTACATCATTTTGAGTAGAGTTGACATTTTAACAATATTGTCTCTTCTAATGTTTATGGGCCATGTTTCCATTTATTTGTGTCTTCTTCAATTTCTTTCAGCAGTGTTTTGTAATTTTCATTGTACAAGTTTTTCACCTCCTTGTTTAATTTCTAAGTATTTTATTCTTTTTGATGTTATTGGAAATGGAATTATTTTTGTAATTTCCTTTTCACGTTGTTCATTGTTAGTGTATAGAAATGCAACTGATTTTTGTTTGTTGATTTTGTATCCTGCTACTTTGCTGAATTTACTTATTAGCTCTTAACAGATTTTTTTTTTTGCTTTTTTCCCCATCACCTTTATCCCCCCCATATCTCTTATGCCTCCGCCCCCCACCCTTGGTCCCTTGCAATTCAAAATTCTTTTTCTCAGATATTTAAAGTACTGAATTGAGAAATAGATTGTTGGCACAGTATAATTTCATTTCAGATAGGATTAGTTTTTATTTTTAGTTGAAGTATAATTTATATATAGTAAAATGTATAGCAGATTGTTTTTAAGTCAGTATGTAGGTAAATATTATGTATAATCAAAGTTACCCTTAAAATTTTTTAATTGTTCATAAAAAAAGACTTTAACTCAACAAATATAACATATTTCTTTCAGTGTTAAATCAGATTGATATTTGTTTGAACACCAGATGAAGTAATTGACTTACATTTAATAGTCATATGATTTTAAAAAATCTTAAACACTGCAATCACACTTAACCATGATTTTTTATTTTAAATGTATGTATGCTCTAACAACTCTATTTGAAAGAGAGCACTTACTATTTAAGATTTGGTCTTTGATATTGGAAGTCTAGAGAGCTGTTGAAGTTGATAGTTTCTGGAGGACTAATTCCAGATATCTAAGACTAAAGGAGACTTACTCATAATGTTAGAATACTAATTTTTTTGGTTCAGAATGGAGAGAAATACTTTTACAGTGATCAATTTATTTTGTGTATGGTATATAGCACACTTATTATCTAAGTGATCACCTAAAGGTTATTTGGTGATCACAAATCACAGTAATTCAATGATTTTGGTGGATCCTTTTAATTTTTATATTGAAAAACCCAGATAAGCAATCTGTTCTCCCAAAGTAGTTTAGATTCCTGGTGATACGGATAATCAGCTGCACCAGATAGTATCTTTCTTCTTTAAAGGGAGTTTGATGTACGTAAATTTTTATATCCCAGATTTCTGACTTGGGCAACTGGGAGGTTGGTAATACCTTTTGCCAAGATGTGGTAGGGTGGGTACATTTTGCAGGAGGGAGATTTCAGTTTTGAACCTGTTGAGTTTGAAATATCTGCAGTATAACCAAGAGAGAGAGAGAGCTAGTATTCATTTGTGGATATGGGTTCAGATCTTGGAGAGCAGTTTGAGCTATGATACAGTTTTGGGAATAATTAGTAAATAGATGGGAACCAAAGAGATGGAACTTAAAGTACATAAAGAGCAAGAAAAAGACCTAGGACGGACCTTGTAGGAACTTTACTTTTAAGTACAAAGGGAGAGGCTTCTGTAAAGGATATTGAGATTAATACCAGCAGAGTGTTATATCATGGAATGCTTCCAGGAGAGACTGGTCAGCAGTGTCAAACTGTGCAAAGAGGTTGAGTATGTGCCTGTTGGGTTTAACAATAAGGATATTGGAAGTGACCCTTAGTAAGCAGTTTCAGTAGTGTTGGGGATTGAAGTCAGATTGTGGTAGACCTCGGGCAGTGGATTTGAGGTATGGAAATGAAGGACAGTGAATATGGACAGTTCTCAAAAGAAGTTCATTGTTTAGAAGAAAAAAACTAGGAGTAGGGAAGCATGGGTTTATAGACATGTTCTGTAAAAGAAGGGAAATAATTGATTTTGAATCTCCTTTATTTACTCCACAAATTTTTGAGTACAGTACTCTTGAGTGCCGACAGTGGGCTTTTAGTGGTGAGCAATATAAATGTGGTCTTTGCCCTTTGTAACACAGATAAGTATAGATGATAATATATGTAGGCAGGGAACAATAAATATGTCCCCTGCCATAAAGTATGGAGTGAAGATCCTGAGAAAGTGGAGATAAAAGTCATTTAAAGGCCCAGATAGATTTAAAGTCAAGTTGGATGGGTTGGCCTTAGATGTGAAGAAGGGCTCTTTGGTTCTGGAACGAAGAAAAAGTAGAAAGTTTTGGATACCTGCAAATCGGTCATGCAGATTTAATAATACAAGTACATTATGCAAAATGCAAACAAGTCATATTTGAAATACAGGATATAAAAAGCTATAGCAGAAATCCCAGTGGCATCCAACTTAATTAACCCATACCTTCAGATTTAGTTAACATCCTGAGACCAGCAGTTGGCTGAATTGATTGTGCCTTCAAGGGTGATTGCATTCCTGCTGCTGAGCACAGGCCAAACAGCAACAGGGAGGATAAAGACAAGAAAAATGTGGGAACTTAAATGCTCTGAGGAAGAAGACAAAACTCCTTTCCCCAAAAGCAAGGGCTAAAAGAGAAAGGAGCAGTTTGTAATAATATAATGGTTTGTCTGAAACCCCATTAAGGAATCCACTCTAAACAGTAACTTACCCAAAGGAGGATTGCATCCTAAGATTTTTTTCATATTGCCAAGAAATCCCTTGGATTTCAAGTAAAATTTTTATATAGCAAAACAATATTTTAACACAACATATTTTGCTATCAGTAAAGTATTCTCTGAGGATTCACCACTAAAGAAAGTATTATATGACCCAAAGAGAATAGAAATACATCCTCTGTAGTGTGCATAGTAGGTAAATTATATGCATGTTGAATCTGCTGATTTGATATTAAAATAGTAGTAGTAGGAAATAGTGTGTTTTTATATTTGCATAGAAACACTGGAAGGATACAAAAGAAACAAATGAAAAGTTACTTAGAGGGCATGGGTAGTGAAAAAACGTATGACTTGTCCCTTTTATATAAAGTATTACTAATAGAAAATTAAATTAACGCAAAAATAAATACATCCAGTGAAAGAATTAAGGCCTAAGAATTCTGATTTTCAGTGTTTTCTGTAAATTTCTATTAATAATGAGAGTCATTTTTCACTTTTTTCCGAATATTCACTTAAAAATTTGAATTCTTATAAACTATAACTATTTTAAACAACTTAAATAACAAAATTAACTTATTTTGAGATACTCGTAGGTTCACAGCAACTGTAAAATAATGGAGAGATCCTGTGTATCGTTCTCGCAGCCCTCTTTAATGGTAACCTCTTACATTACTTCAGTACAGTGCCACAATGAAATACAGACATTGATACCATACACCTACCTTAGTCAGATTTCATCAGTTTTACATGCAGTCATTTGTGTGTGTGTGTGAACTTATTCTATGCAATTTTATTGTGTATAGATTTGTATAGCAACCACCACAGTCAGGGTATGATTCTAGACTTTTGAAAGACTATTGATTTTCAATGATAGACTTATTTTTCCTTATAGTGTTTTGGAACAACACAAATTGACAAAAGAGCAGTGGGAAGAAAGAATACAGAACTGGCATGAAGAACATAGAGGAATGCTAAGGTATTTGGATGGTTGTTTCATAGTGTTTTCCTCAAATTAAAGTATTTTTATTTCATAACATTAATTATATCAGATTATCCACCAAAGATTATTTGACTTATTGGAGTAAAACACTAAATTTTAATTCAAAGTATTTTTGTAATTTGTTTGGTATCAGATACTCTTACTTAAATATGTTATAATAAGTTTTATTCCTACAGGGAAGATTCTATGATGGAATACCTGAAGATTGCACAAGATCTAGAAATGTATGGAGTCAACTATTTTGAAATAAAAAATAAAAAAGGAACTGAATTGTGGCTAGGTGTTGATGCTCTGGGTCTGAATATTTATGAACATGATGACAAGTAAGTAAATAGTGAAATCGTCATTAATCAGTTGTCTTGATTACCCTTATTGCTTTTTTTCAAATTAAAAGATAAGTTAATGCCACATAGGCTTTCAGATATCATATTTTCATTTTCCCAGCATCTTGTGGTTCCAGTTAACTTCTCAGTGTATTTGTCAAAATGAGTGGATTCATTTTTATTTGGAGTATGCTTCTTGATCTCTTGTGAGTTATGTCTGGTAACTTAGTTAAAATTTGTTTCCTCAATAGGTGAAGAACAAGTCATACTTTTTTTCACTACCCATGCCCTCTTAAGTAACTTTTCATTAGTTTCTTTAATGTTATGTCTGGCATACAGGTTGAAATTGAAATTAACATATATAAGAAATCAAGAGCAGTGAGACAATGAAATTAAAACATGTTTGATTTATTGTGTTTGTAACACTTTTGTTGAATATTTATAGGAATTATTTTGAATATTTTTGGACAATAGTAAAGTAGAATATCCCTGTATTAAAAATAGTGGACAGTGTAATTTTATTTTGAAATTGACCACCTATTTTTATATTAATATGAAGCACATCCAGGTCTTTTAGCAATTTTCGGAATGATAGCTACTATTGCTTTGTACTTTTAACTTATTTACCATACAACGTAAGCATCCAAGTCTGTGCCAATGAATGGCACCTTCTCCACAGGCATTTCTCTTTATTCTAGGTTGGCTCCGAATTTTTAGTTTCATTGTTACTGGTATCTAATAAAACACATATTTCTAAGCATATACATGATGATTCCAAATGAGAGCATTTTACTAATTTTACTCAGATGTATTTTTTCATTTATATTACAAAGCAAGTTAAAATGCTTTATCCAGAAGGGAAAATTTTTGAGAAGCAAAATTAACTTCAGGGCTATTATAGGCCAAATCTTTTTTTCTTTCTTTTAAAAATTATTATTATTATTATTATTTTTTTTTTTTTATTTTGGTTTTTCAATTACAGTTGTCCCCTTTTCCCCCAATTTCTCTCCCCCACCCAGCCCACCCCCTCTCCCGCAATCATATCCCTCCCCGCTGTCCATGTCCATGAGTCCTTCATACAGGCTCTTTAATTAAACCCTTCCCTTACTTATCCCCCTTCTCTCCCTCTCCCCTCCCCCCTATTGACTGCTACTCTGCTTTTTGTTCTATTTAGTTCCTTTGTCTGTGTTGTTCTTTAGTTTCCTGTATTAGGTGATATCATATGGTATTTTTCTTTCTTTGCCTGGCTTATTTCACTAAGCATAATTCTCTCTAGTTCCATCCATGTTGTTGCAAATGGTAGGAGTTCCTTCTTTCTTTCTGCTACATAGTATTCCATTGTGTAAATGTACCACAGTTTTTTGATCCACTCATCTACAGATGGGCACTTAGGTTGTTTCCAGCACTTAGCTATTGTAAACAGTGCTGCTATGAACATAGGGGTGCATAAGTTCTTTTGAATTGGTGTTTCAAGATTCTTCGGGTATAATCCTAGTAGTGGAGTCGCTGGTTCAAAAGGCAGTTCCATTTTTAATCTTTTGAGGTAATTCCATACTGTTCTCCATAGTGGTTGCACCAGTCTGCATTCCCACCAACAGTGCAGTAGGGTTCCCGTTTCTCCACATCCTCGCCAGCACTTGTTGCTTGTTGATTTGTTGATGATGGCCATTCTGACTGGTGTAAGGTGGTATCTCATTGTGGTTTTTATTTGCATCTCCCTGATGGCTAATGATGTTGAGCATTTTTTCATGTGTCTATGGACCTTCTGTATGTCCTCTTCGGAGAAGTGTTTGTTCAGGTCCCTTGCCCATTTTTTAATTGGGTTGTTTGTTTTCTTGATGTTGAGTCGTATCAGCTCTTTATATATTTTGGATATCAGTCCCCTGTCTGTGATGTCATTGGCAAATATGTTTTCCCATATGGTTGGTTTCCTTTTCAATTTGCTGTTGTTTTCTTTTGCTGAGCAGAAACTCTTCAGTTTGATGTAATCCCATTTATTTATTTTTTCCTTTATTTCTCTTGCTTTAGGAGATGTGTCCGTGAAGAGATTGTTACGTGAGATATCTGATATTTTCTTGCCTATGTTTTCCTCTAGGACTTTTATGGTGTCACGGCTTACATTTAAGTCTTTGATCCATCTTGAGTTTATTCTCGTGTGTGGTGTAAGTTGGTGGTCTAGTTTCATTTTTTTGCAGGTCCCTATCCAGTTCTCCCAGCACCATTTGTTAAAGAGGCTCTTCTCACTCCATTTTATGTTCCTTCCTCCTTTATCAAAGATTAGTTGACCATAGAGGCCTGGGTTTATTTCTGGACTCTCTATTCTGTTCCACTGATCTATATGTCTGTTCTTATGCCAGTACCATACTGTTTTGATTACAGTGGCTTTGTAGTATTGTTTGATATCTGGTGTTGTGATTCCTCCTGCTGTGTTCTTCTGTCTCAAGATTGCTTTTGCTATTCGGGGTCTTTTTTGGTTCCATATGAATTTATGGAGTATTTGTTCTAGGTCTGTGAAATATGTCATTGGTATTTTAATAGGGATTGCATTGAATTTGTAAATTGCTTTGGGTAGTATGGCCATTTTGATGATGTTGATTCTTCCCATCCAAGAACATGGTATTTGCTTCCATTTATTTGTTTCTTCCTTAATTTCTTTCTTCAATGTTATGTAATTTTCAGAGTACAGGTCTTTTATCTCTTTGGTTAAGTTTACTCCTAGGTACTTTATTTTTCTTGTTGCTATAGTAAATGGTATTTTCTTTTTTGTCTCTGTCTCTGCTATTTTATTGTTGGTGTACAGAAATGCCTTGGATTTCTGTATATTTATTTTGTACCCTGCGATTTTGCCAAATTCACTTATTATATTGAGTAGTCTTTTAGTGGAGTTTATAGGATTTTCTAGGTATACTATCATATCATCTGCATATAATGAAAGTTTCACTTCCTCTTTCCCAATTTGGATTCCTTTTATTTCTTTTTCTTGTCTGATTGCTGTGGCTAGGACTTCCAACACTATGTTGAAAAGGAGTGGAGAGAGTGGACAACCTTGTCTCGTTCCTGAGTTCAGGGGGAATGCTTTCAGTTTTTGTCCATTGAGTATGATGTTGGCCTCAGGCTTCTCATATATAGCCTTAATTATGTTAAGATATGCTCCCTTTATTCCCATTTTGCTGAGTGTTTTCATCATAAATGGGTGTTGAACTTTATCAAATGCTTTTTCTGCATCTATTGATATGATCATGTGATTTTTGTCTTTCATTCTGTTTAGGTGATGTATTATATTTATTGATTTGCGAATATTAAACCATCCTTGCATCCCTGGAATGAAGCCCACTTGATCATGATGTATGATCTTTTTGATGTGTTGCTGGATCCTGTTTGCCAATATTTTATTGAGGATTTTAGCATCGATGTTCATCAGTGATATTGGCCTGTAGTTTTCTTTCTTTGTTGTGTCTTGACCTGGTTTGGGGATTAGGATAATACTGGCTTCATAGAAAGAGTTTGGGATTTTCCCTTCTTCTTGGATTTTTTGGAACAGTTTGAGGAGGATAGGAGTTAGTTCTTCCCTGAATGTTTTGTAGAATTCGCCTGTGAAGCCATCCGGTCCAGGGCTTTTGTGTGCAGGGAGATTTTGGATTACTGTTTCAATTTCCTTCTTTGTTATTGGTCTGTTGAGACTTTCCACTTCTTCTTGATTCAGTTTTGGAAGGTTGTATGTTTCTAGAAATTTGTCCATTTCTTCTAGATTGTCAAATTTCTTGTCATACAGTTGTCTGAAGTAATTTCTAACTATCATTTGTATTTCTGAGGTATCAGTCGTGATTTCTCCTCTTTCATTTCTGATTTTGTTTATTTGTGTCTTCTCTCTTTTTTTCTTGATTAGACTGGCTAGAGGCTTGTCGATTTTGTTGATTTTTTCGAAGAACCAGCTCCTAGTTTCGTTGATCTTTTGGATTGTTTGTTTAGTCTCTATGTCATTTAGTTCTGCTCTGATCTTGATGATTTCATTCCTTCTTCTTGCCCTAGGCTTTGTTTGTTGTTGTTGTTCTAGTTCTTGTAGCATTGTGGTTAGGTTTTTTATTTGAGATTCTTCTAGCCTTTTCAGATATGCCTGTATTGCTATAAACTTCCCTCTCAGGACTGCTTTTGCTGTGTCCCACAGGTTTTGGGTTGTTGTGTGCTCATTATCATTAGTTTCTAGAAATTTCTTGATTGCTTCTTTGATGTCATTGTTAACCCATTCATTATTTAATAGCATGTTATTCAATCTCCATGAGTTTGGGTGTCTTTGATTTTTTCCTCTGAGGTTGATTTCTAGTTTCAAGGCATTGTGATCTGAAAAGATGCTTGATATGATTTCAATTTTCTTGAATTTGTTGAGGCTTGTTTTGTGACCTATCATGTGGTCTATCTTTGAAAATGTCCCATGTGCACTTGAAAAGAATGTATATTTTGCTTCTTTGGGGTGAAAAGTTCTATATATATCAGTTAGATCCATGTGGTTTAGTGTGTTGTTCAATGCCTGTATATCCTTGGTGTTTCTTTGCTTTGATGATCTGTCTATTGTTGATAATGGAGTGTTGAAGTCCCCTACTATGAGTGTGTTGTTGTTGATATCCTTTTTGTGGTCTTCTAGTATTTGCTTTATGTATTTGGGTGCTCCTATGTTGGGTGCATATATGTTTATCAAAGTCATATCTTCTTGATGGATTGTTCCTTTAAGTATTATGAAATGTCCTTCTTTGTCTCTTTTTATTGTCCTTGCTTTGAAATCCATTTTGTCTGATATGAGAACTGCTACCCCGGCTTTTTTTTCCGGTCCGTTTGCTTGGAATATTTTTTTATATCCCTTTACTTTCAGTCTGTGTAAATCTTTTGTTTTGAGGTGTGTTTCTTGTAGACAGCAAATATGTGGGTCCTGTTTTCTTATCCATTCCGTTACCCTATGTCTTTTAATTGGAGCATTTAATCCATTTACATTTAAGGTTATTATTGACGTGTATTTATTCATTTCCCTTTGTACCTCTGTTCCTCTCCTCTCTTGTTTTTTCCTAGAACAGTCCCTTTAGCATCTCTTGCAATGCTGGTTTGGTGGAGATGTATTCTTTCAGTCTTCCTTTGTCTGAGAAACTCCTTATTTCACCTTCTATTTTGAATGAGAGCCTTGCTGGGTAGAGTATTCTTGGTTGTAGGCCTTTGTTTTTCATTGCTTGAAATATTTTTGACCATTCCCTTCTGGCTTGTAATGTTTCTGTTGAGAAATCAGTTGATAGCCTTATCGGAGCTCCCTTGTATGTTATTTGCTGCTTTTCTCTTGCTGCTTTTAGGATTCTCTCTTTGTCTTGGAATGTTGCCATTTTAACTATGATGTGCCTTGGAGTGGGTTTTTGGGGGTTCCTCTTGATTGGAACTCTCAGTTCTTCTTGGACTTGCATAGCTTTTCCTCTCATCAGGTTCGGAAAATTTTCTGTCACTATTTCTCCTATCAGATTTTCAATTCCATGTTCCTTTTCTTCTTCCTCTCGTATTCCGATGATCCTTAAATTATTTTTCCTAATGCTATCCTGTAATTCCCTTACATCTTGTTCATATTTTTTCAATCGTTTTTCATTTTGCTGTATTGTCTGGGAGTTTTTCTCTACATTATCTTCTAACTCACTAATCCGATCTTCTGCTTCGTTTAGTCTGCTTTTGACTGATTCTACTGTGTTTTTCAGTTCAGAGATTGTATTCTTAAGTTCTTCCTGGTTCTTGTTAACGATTTCTATGTCTTTTTTTATGCTGGTGTAGTTCTCTGCCAGTTCCCTGTAATTTTCTTGGAGCTGCTGGTAACTTCCTTGAAGGTTGTCATAGTTGATTTTAAGGATGTCGAGTATATTGAGCTTCTTTACCACCATTGTTTTGAATTCCATGTCTGACATTTGGGCTATGTCTATTTCGTCTATCTCTCTTTCTGAGGATTCCTCTTTTCTTTTCATTGAGGGGTTATTTTTGCGTCTTACCATGTTGGATTCTTTTTGTTTTTATTTATTTATTTATTTATTTATCTATTTATTTATTGGGGGGGTAGTCTGCTTTGACTTCCCTCCTTTGTGGTGTAATATTCTTTATCGAAGGTCTGGGAGTTTCAGTGGTGCAGTCTCTTTGATATCCTGAGCCTGATGGTCTTAAGTTACCCTTTATGTCGTTTGTTTATGCTGTTCGGTTATATTTCAGATGTTCTTTGATAGGATCTTCCTTCTGGCTACTTGGTTGAGAGTCACTCTATCTGCTTTGTCTTGAGTTCTTTTGTGGATATGCTGTTAAAGACATAAACACACAGCCCAGGCAGGAGACCCACACCCTCAGAAAGTATCCCCCACTCTATCCTGCTATCGTTAGCCAACTAGCCCGTATTAATATAAATGTAAAGAGATTTGAGCTTTTATACTATAAGAAGAATAGATACGAGTTGTTTTTGGGGAGGAAAAATATAATTTTTGATAGAGGGGTTGATAGATTAATAATAGTTGAGACTGTGCAAGCCAGTTAGTAATATTTACATTGTATGTTAAGAAAAATAGAAGAAAAGGATAGAAAAATACTTAGTATAGTAAGAAAGTGGGATTGTATTGTATTTGGGTTTATATAGTAATTATATTGTATTATTTAAAGTAATAGGGGGGCTAAGCTAGACACACAAACGAATAAACCACTATTAAAGAGAAAGGCTGAGAAGGAGAGGTTATATGCAACACGTTAGAGATAAAGTTTCTTATTATTGGATGAGGTGGAGGAAAAACACTCCCCCAAAAAATCCCCAAGAAAATAGGAGAAAGAAAAGAAGAAAGAGAGAAAGAGAAGAAAATAAAAAATTTACCACAACCCCCCCCAAAAAACCCCAAAAGGTTAGCAAGAAAGGAACAAAGAAAGATAGAAAAGAAAGAATACAGAAGAAAGAAAAAAGAGAGAGAAAAAAAAATTGAACCAAAAAATATATATATATATATATATATACCCCCCAAAACCCCCCCAAAAAAAACCCCAGGAAAAGAATAAAGAAAGAAGGAAAGAAAAGAAATTATTAAGAAGAAAGAAAGAACAAGGGAGAAAAAATTTGGGAGAAAAAATTTGGAGAAAAAAAAAAACGATGTTTTTACTCCGTTTTAGCCTTGGTGTGTTGCCTTCTTTTTCTGGGTCCGCAGCTGGTCTAGTGTGGCAGGTCAGAGGTTCTTGTTCTTTTGCCGGACTGGTGTGCGCACCCGGTTGCCGCTATGGTGCGCGCCCGCGATTGCCGGCGCGGCGCGCTACCTTGCTGCCCGCTGTAGCCAGTTGAGGTGCCCTTGCGCGTAAGCCCCTGCGCGCTCTGACGGCCCGAGAGTTTGCCCCGCGGTTGGAGCCCACTGCTGCCGGGCCGCGGTGGTTCCCCGTTCGTGCCAAGGTGTCTCTGTCCGCGCGGGCGGCCCGAGCGCTTTCCCCGGGATTGGCTCCTTCTTTCGCTGGGGCACGGCAGTTCCCCGTTCGCGCCGAGGTGACCCTGCCCGCTCGGACAGCCCGAGCGCTTTCCCCGGGATTGGCTCCTTCTTTCGCTGGGGCGCGGCAGTTCCCCGTTCGCGCCGAGGTGACCCTGCCCGCGCGGACGGCCCGAGCGCTTTCCCCGGGATTGGCTCCTTCTTTCGCTGGGCCGCGGCGGTTCCCCGTTTGCGCCAAGGTGACCCTGCCCGCACAGGCGGCCAGAGAGCTCCCACTGACCCCGGGCTGAGGTGCTTTCACGCTCGCACGCTGCCCCGTGCCCTCAGTCCCGCTGAGCCGAGCTCCGGGAGTTGGTCTCTCGCCTCTTAGGGCAGGGCCAGGGACACTTGCGCTCAGTGGAATCGAGCGTCCGTGGGTCGCCGCCTCTCGCTGTTCCCGTGCTGCAGCCGCCCGCCTTCCCTCACCCGTCTGGGCGGGCACAAACAGAGCCTGCGCTAGTGGTCTGCTTTCCGGCCTGGGGCCCTGCGCCCACGGGAGCTGTCTAGGGGTGTCTGTGCACAGTCCTCTGCGTGTTCAGTGGGCCCTCCCTGTGCCCGTTGGGGCACTGATCTTATGTCCGTTGGGGAATGTCCGAGGGACGCCTGGACTCACGGCCCCGCGCACCTGGGCCAGTGAATGAGAGCACTTCCCTATGTGCGCCCCCGCGACCCAATGGTAGGGTTGAGGAGTGGATTAGCGCGCCCCTGCGCCTGGGCTCCTCCAGAACGGCCTACCACACCCAAACTTTCCTCCCCTCTCCACCATCCACTAGAGAAAAATATAAAGGAGAATTATGTTCTCACTTGCCCGGTAGCACGCTGTCTCCTGTCCTTCAGCGCCAATGCCACTTGGTCGAGTCCCGTCTCTGCCAGCGGGCAGAGATCCGCTCTCCGCCTGACTCCTCTCTGGGGTAGCCTGTGGTCGCCAAAAATCCTTTGTGTGCTTCCCGCCACAGCTCGGGCAGCCGCCCCAGTCAGGAATCCCGTTTCGTCCCCTTTTTCTCCGCTATCCTCACTAAACAGGTTGTTCCCAGGTGGATTTTCTCTAATCCAGCAGTGCCTTGGCTCAACTCCCGCCAATGTCCAGCTGCTCACTGAGATGTTCTGTCTGCAATTAGACCAAACTGTAGACGGGTCTCCGGAGCCTAAAACCGCAACCTCTCCTCACTCCTCCGCCATCTTACCTCTGCTCTAAAAATTATTGATTTACTTTTTATTGGAGTATCCATTATATATCTTGATACAGATAAAGATGGGGAATATGAAAGAGAGGGGTTATCTCAGGACAAGAGGGAGGGTTTGGGGATCATGGACAAAGTCTATTCTGTAATAGTTCAAGTTATAATGAGAATGTGATCATCTATTATATTTTCAATTTTTAAAAAAAAAAAATCAAAATAGGGTACAACTTTAAAAGGTTAGTTTGGTTCTTTTACCAGCTCTGCTACTAATTACCTTTGTGACCCTGGTCAAGTTATTAACTCTGTGAAATTTGTGTAACTGCCAGATACACATCACAAGATTGTTGTGAGAATTATATGAGGAAATTGCTTTAGAATTTTTTAAAGTAACATATAATAGGATAATATTACCTTAAAAATAGTTCCAGCAACCTCTCTATTAAATAGGTAACTGTGATTTACCTTAGTGGCCATTAAGGGACAGGGTGGTGCATGCATATTGAGTAAAGAATGTTTTTTGTAGAGAAAATTATTTGATATGTTACAGTCAGTCTGCTTCAGAATTAAAAGGACTATGAATAGGTAGAAGTTCATACTCTGTTATTCAAATGCTGACTAAATAGGCCTTTTGGCCAACATAGGTGTCACAGTTATTCATGCTCTTGTTGGATAGCAGTGACACATTTGATGGGGAGTCTGAAACAATGAAATATTTGACATGCAGAAACAAAATTACTTATTCCAATCTGATTCCCTAAATCTTTGTATTTAAGGTGGTAAATGGGGGCAACAGTTGTATAGTCATGGAGTCCAAATTTCAGTTCTATTTATCTAAATATTATATGAATGTTTTAAAAAATTTTGTGGAATATATAAGTCACATACTATAAAATTAAGCCTATTAAAGTGTACTGAAAATTTAGTGTTTTTAGTATATTCATAAATAATGCAAACATTTAAAAATTAAACAGGAAATAATTTTTAGTAAAATGTTCATAATTCACATGAAAAGTTATAAAACTATCTTTTTTCCTCTTCTCTTCTTAAACATATTTCAACTTAATAGTTGTAGTAGCTTGAGCCTAAATTGAGCTTGTGCAAACCTAAGAGGGAATTCCATCCAGGTTTGTGACACATTTATGAAATTTTTGGGATAGTCTTTGTTTTATGTGATTTTTAAATTTTTTAATTTATTTCTTTTTAGAGGGGAAGGGAGGGAGAAAGAGTGAGAGAAACATCCATGTGTGAGAGAAACATAGACTGGCACCCCCCCCCCCCCCCCAACTGGGGACTTGCTTGCAACCCAGGCTTGTGACCTTGGTAACCTTTCGGTTTGCTGGCTGGTACTCAATCCACTGATCTACACCAGGAAAGACTGTTTTATGTGACTTAATTAATCAAATGTTCCTTAAAATGTAATGTCAGTAGTATGTTATGAGTAAGTTAATACATTTTGAAAATCTGGAACTCTTAAAACTGGTTAACTAAATTAGCCCCCAAAAAGTTGATACAAATTTTGTCCATTGTTTCCTGCTTCTAACTAAAGAAATGTGCTCTTTTTTTTTTTTTTTAAGGTTAACACCTAAAATTGGTTTTCCCTGGAGTGAAATCAGAAATATTTCATTTAATGACAAAAAATTTGTTATAAAGCCAATTGACAAAAAGGCACCTGTAAGTAAAATTTTTAAATGTTTTATGTATTTTAAATTCCTGCTACTTTGCTATGGTATTACTTGAAGAATAACGTTGTTAATTTATTGAATTGCTCCTGAGAAATATTCTTTTTCCATAGTTTAACTTTCCTAAGTGATAAAAAAAAATGGTATTAAAAATACAAAGTTTTAATTTTATTACAACATATAAATATTAGAATTTTATTTTAACTGAAATTTAACTATATTAGGAAGTGAAGGAAAATAATCACCATTCCTAAGAAGCAATTTTAAAAAGCTTGTTTGTTGGTATCTAGAATGTAGCAAAAGGAGGCCTATTCTATATTTATTCTATTTTATAGAATGTTGCATCATGAACATTGTATTTTTGTAACTCGGAGTCATAAACTTAAATCTTTATATTTAAATAGATTCTTTGATTCATCTAATGTCGAGCATACTGTTGTATTGTTAGTAATTGAAAAGAAAAAGGTAAGGAGAAGATTTTTAGGTAAAAAACTTGACAGCCCTGAACAAAGATCAGTTTTGAGATAAATATGGCAAAAGGTAAAACAAACAAAAAACCCTCTTGAAGTGGAGGAACAGATGCTAATAGTTACTTCAGTGAAGAAAAAATAAATGGCATTTAATGTATTGGGAGTATAAGATTATTAGCCTCTCAACAAAACTGGTGGGGAATGAAAAGGTGAGGAACCAGTTATGTGAAAGTATGGGAATTAGGAAATCTTAATGATGTCTAAACTGTGTGTAATGTGACAATTGAATTCATACCACACATTAAAATTTAGTACAGATTATTGTGAGAGATACTGTCGTTCAGGAAGATTTTAAATTCAGAATACTTTATGTTTAGGATTTTGTTTTTTATGCACCTCGTTTGAGAATCAATAAGCGGATTTTGGCTTTATGTATGGGAAACCATGAACTGTACATGCGAAGAAGGAAGCCTGATACTATTGAAGTACAACAGATGAAGGCTCAGGCTAGAGAGGAGAAACATCAGAAGCAGTTGGAAAGGTATGGAATTTATAGCCTTTCATTCTTGATTGATAGAAGTAAGATATTTACAATTTAAGAGTGATGGCCTTGGATGGTGGGGCTCAGTTGGTTTGAGTGTCATCTTGTAAACTGAAAGGTCATGGGTTCAACCCTCACTTAGGGCACATGCCTAGGTTGAGGGTTTGATCTTCATTTGGGGTGCATGCAGAAGGCAACTGATCGATGTTTCTCACATTGATATTTGTTTTCCTCTGTAGAATCAATAAGCATGTCCTTGGATGAGGATAAAAATACATAAATAAAAATAAATTTAAGAACGTTCAGTTTCTTTAACATACTCAGAAGTTACATTTTACACTATTTTCATTGTATTAAAATTAAATGACAGTGTTACCACTATCCTCTTTTAAAAAGAATATGTATAATTTTCAAGTTAGATATCCAAGAAATATTTCTGAGTCAATAGCTTTTCATGATTTCATAGGTGTGCTTTTCTTTTATGCTTGCTTCTCACTGACAGACATTGGTTTGGATATAGTATGAAATTTTCAAGTTTGTTTTGCTTGTGACTTAGGGAAACAATATGCTGAATGTTTTTCTCTGAAACAGTGTCATGGGCCTTGTAGAACTCAAAAAGGCAGTGTACAGAGTACAGTAACACCTGTTCTCCCTACCAGCAACACTGATCTTTTTAACCATGGTTCACTTAAGACTTTCAAAAAAAAGATACTGTTAACTGTATTAAATTGAGAGATTTTGAAATGGAAAGATGCGTTGAAATTCTTATCAGCCCTGGAACCAGATTACTGGGTTTGGCAACAAAATCCCCAAATCTGATGCTAGGTTGATTTAAACTTTGTGCTTTGTTTGAAAAAATTTAGACACGAAATTGAAGTTAACCTTTATTGAAGAAATATTTGTAGAGCAGCATTATAATATAAGAAGTAGACTAGGTCCTAAGGAAAACAATGTTGAGGAGCCCTAAATATATGTAAATTTATATACTTCAAGCATATTGGAAATCACATGATTTGAATCTGATAAATAGGCCCTCTGCTAAGTATAAGTTTGCTACCTATGTTTTTAGTGTTTGTAATTAATGATGCATTTTTTCCTTAAATTTTCTGTGTAATTCAAGTCTTTTATTAACTTAGACTGCTTCTCTCAATTTATCTGCCTTAGAGAAGTTTACTGTATTACAAAATATTTTTTATAAAGGCATTAAACTTGCCAGTAATTCGTGACCACCCACCATTAAAGACACTAAGGTGGTTTGTTACTTTGAGTGGGCTCTGTCATTTTTGACTGCTTTCATGTGGCTTAGGATCACATTGTGGTTCTAGTATTACATGTTTTTTAACATAGTTCTTTATTGGGCTTTACTTTCCATATATTCAGAAATTACAGCCATTCTTTGTAGGGGATTGGCTCTAGGACCCTCACGGATATTCAAGTCCTTTATATAAAATTGTAGTATTTGCATATGACCTATGTATATCCTCCCCTATACTTTAAAGCTTCTTTAGATTTCTTGTAATACCTAATACAATGTAAATACTATGTAAATGTTGTGATACCGTATTGTTTAAGGAACAATGACAAAAAACGTCTGTACATTTTCAGCACAGATAGAACCATCAGAGGCCTAACTACATAGTACACATCAGCAACAACCTAACTTCTTAATATTTTTAATTCATGGTTGGTTGAATGCACAGATGAGGAGCCCAAAGATAGAGAGCACTGATTATGTTATGCATACTTATCACTCAGTCATGTCCTGTTTTGCTTGTCTATAATGCTGATATGTTACTTATTTCTTAAATATATTTGCTTGTTCCTATTTCTCATGCATAGAGGCGTGCTGTGTGGTTTTTAGTATATATAGTATGGTTACTTCCCCTGGCTGGTTTGGCTCAGTGGATTGAGCGTCGGCCTGCGAGCTAAGTGTCGCTGGTTCGATCTTCCAGTCAGGGCACATCAGAGAAGGAAAACTGACTCCAAAAAACCTCCGCTGCCTTGCGGCATACCTCTTCAGGGGAAAGGCTAAGGGAGTAAACCCCGACAGAAAATCTGGAGCCGGAGTCCCTAAGGCGGTTTGACGTTGTAGTCAACACCGGCAACTCCTGCGGCGCACCTGAAGCCAAGCTGTATTGACTCCGTCTTTCCCTTGGACCCTTCAGCTGCGAAGAGAGGGGGGGTCTGCTGCATGGGCAACAGCAGACCCTCCATATCACCCTGCCCAGGCTCTGTAGCTTCAGCTTCACTGGAGAGGACACTCCAGCGTCATCGCAAGATGTCGATTCAACACGGGAGGAGACAGATACCATGTCACTCCCGAGTCGGACTGCACAGCCATTCTCGGCGGTGCAGATAGACTCTTAGGAAGCTACACCATCGTCTCTCGAGACGGACGGCTGCCGACGAGTATGGTTACTAAGTACCAGTGGTGCTATATTTTAGTTACTTTAAGGCTTAGATGAAAATGGAAAACTTTTAAGTATATTTTTTGCCACAATAAGAATCCTGTGGTTCCTGTCTTGGATAAATTTTATAGCCTTTCATTAGCAAGCATTGTCTACTGTAGGAATTCAGTAACTGTTTCTTCATTTGAATGCCTAGAGGATGTTTTATAACATAGGGATTTGGCAGGTGTCAGAAAATCTTCATATACTCCCTGCTTTACAGCTCAGAAGAAGAGAAATGACAGCTCTATATGTGGGAACAATTTTGGTCAAGCTCATTGGCAAAGTAGCCAGCAGACGTACTGGGGGGATGCTCAGGTGTGCTGCCTGTGCTGCTGGACTCTCCTGGGCAGCAGCAGGAGTTGGGAAGGGGCAGCAAGCAAGCCTCTGCAGTACCTTGGTGTGTGTGATCCTATTCTTGCCCTGTAATTCTCATAACTGGGTTTTTCACAATGAAAATAGTGTTATATATTATATACCATGGGTTATTGGTCTCTGTAGCCTGTGGTCTGAAGTTATTTCCATCCAAATAGATGATGATTCATTCTGTAATCCTGAACATTTTTTTGTATGGCTAAAATTGTTGCCAAATTTAAAAACTAAGAGCCTCAAGTTTACAATTCTAATTTAGACACTCACGCACCAATTGTAGGTTAATTAAGGGATATTTTGTGTCATGGCTGGCTGGCTGCCTGTGTCAGTAGAACCCAGCTGGTGTCATACAGAGAATACAGGCTTTGGAACTAAATAAATCTGGATTTCAGTCCTCTTCTGATACCTGTTAAAAAAAACTTTTGAGTCACTGTTCTCTTATCTTGATATGAAAACAATAGTCGTACCTTCGAGGGTTTTTGTGAGACATAATGACAGCAGTATACAAACATTTAATACATAGTCTGAATTGAAGTTACACATTAGTCTTTTATTTTAAGAAAAATGTAATTGGGCCCATGGGATAGTCTTTAAAAAGTAAAGTATTCTAAAATATTATTTTTTGCATGTTAATACAGATACTTGATAGTTTATTAATATGTTATTTGCATTCTTGAAATAGAACAACTTGGTCAAATGAATGTTTCAAAACCCAAACTCTAAACAAAAATATTTACATCTGTGATTTAGAGTTACATCATTACACAAGAGGCTTCATGGGGAAAGTGGGACTTTACTAAAGCTTTAAAGTTAGAAATAGACTTGAGATTTAGAGAGGGGGAAGATATTTTCAGAAGAGGAAGCCAACATAAGCAAACATGTAGAGATAAGAATATGCATGGCTTGCCTAGGGGCCAGTGAATATACCAAGTTGGTCCTTGCAATTGAACATTGTTTAGGGGAGAAGCAAGCTCTTCAGTTTCATGAGGGAGATAAGACAGACCTGCAAAACTAGGTATAACTAAGGGAAGTGGTGAGCCAAAGGTGTTTGTTTTAATTGAACAGAGCTTTAGTTGGTGATGGCTGTAGTCAGGGGAGAATTCTTATAAGATACGAGGCACAGGCTTTGTAAGAGTGCAGCAGCGTAAACTGTGCATATTGTTTTAAATATAATCAAGTATCTGCTGTTCATTTATTCCATTTTTTGGTACAAAGGCTAATTCTCTGCTCCCAGCCCCCAACTTGCTTGTGGCCAAGTTACCTTTAGTCTTTTTTCCTGTTTCCATATCTCCTTACCTCTGTCCTTGAGGAAGAACAAATGAAAGGTTAACAGGGAAAAACTAAATGAAATCATCACTCATCTCCAGAAGGGGCCATATGTGTGCCAGAGCTCGACCTGACAGGTTCTGAGTTCATGGAATATTATTGTAGCCTTTGGGTCTAGCGATTTGGTTTGTGGTGTGAGGCTCAGGGCCTGCCAAGGAGGCAGGAAGGTAACTGTCCTGGGGACCATGGCGGCACTGGGTAGGAGTGAGCAGAGGCTGGGGAGGTGAGTCTTCATGCTAGGACTGCTGGCAGCCTGGCATCAAAAGGAGTAGCTCTTGCCCATACTAGCAATACTTGAAAAGTACTGTGCTTTTTTCGTCAGGGACAGCCTGCATTTTCAGCTTCCTAAAGGATACAGAAAAGGTAGCAGCCTCTGTGTTGGGGATTCTGGCAGCCACCAGGCCCTTATTTTGCTTAAGGAAATTGGGAAACTCATTCATTTAAGCCTCTTATCACACTCATGTCTCCAAGAGGGGTGGCGTCTCACAAGTCCTTAAATCTCTTTGCCTGCATATACTTGTATATACTCTGTAGATCAAAATAGGATAGGAAGAAAGAGGTGAATGTGCTGCAGAGTGAGGCCAAGTCTAGGGGGTAGGGGTGGGTAGTGGTTGACTCTTCCTCTTGCTGTTGAAAAAGTACCTTGTAGGGAACTTGAACATAGGTGGAGTTCTCCTTAAATGAATGAACTCCAGGCCCTAGAATCTTAAATGCTATGAAGATTCATTAAACCGTTGGGGAGGTGTAATGACTCCTAAACTTCATGTTTGATTTGGTGCATAGATCATTATCGATTATCTGTCTTACCTCTTGCTGACTTGTCACAGTTCTGTTTATCCAAGATGGAGTCTCTTTCTGTATTTGGGGCAGATAGGTATCTAAGAATTGCAGGAATTTTTAAATTTGGGGTTTACAGAGTAAGGAAAATGCCTTTGATGAAACTTTCCTCAAGAGTTTATCAGAGACTGGAGGTTAAGAAACTACATGACTGTGCCCAGCATTTAGAATTGATAATAGATAGCAGTGATGTCTTTTGGGAAGTATTTACACATACTCAGGTAAGTTTCAGAAATGAAACTATAATCCATTTTTTAACTAAAAAAAATGGCAATATTGAGTGTTGATTAAACTTATTAAGTAGGTAATATTTCTGATAATTAACAGAGTCTCCTCTAATTCTTATTTATCTTTATATTTCGGGGCCTCGACATAACATCAGATCCATGGTAGGCTCTTGGAAGATGTTCTATGAATGAATTGAACCATATTTAAAAGAACAGTCTCATTAGGCCCATGGCAGATGCAGCTAAATGATAGAGGCAGTCTGGCCACCTAGCTCTCCTGGTAATTTTTTTTGAACAGCATTAGATACATACCTACTTTCATGCTAATGAAATTGTCAAAGGAAATATAACTGATTTGTCATCTTGTATCTAAGCATAAATTGGTTCTACCTTAGAAATTAAACTTGCATTAATTTATTGCTAATTATTACAAATTGTTGCTTCCCAAGTTATTTTACTGTTTAAAATAAAAGAGGCTTGTGTGCTCCCTTCAAGCTCCTGATAACCTAAAGAAGTCATTTTCTTGGAAATGGCAACTGTGCAATTAACTGCTTTTGTGCTGACCTCTAATTTATTGTCAAAGTTCATTGAGTATGCAAATGATAAATCTTTTTTTTCTTCATACAAGTCTGCATTTAAAAAAAATGCTTACACGGGACATATATTTGACAGTTTTAATTTCCTAACAGTTTTGAAAATTTGTCCTTTGAGACTTTTTTAAATGGCTAAGTTTTTAATATTTTTAAAATACTAAGTGACTATATTTATTGTGACCCCACAATAAGAAACCCAATAAATCCAGTATATGTATAACAGGGTACTTCTATATTTTTAACTATATAATTTTTTTTTGAACACAGATGATTATAATGAAGACATAATTATGCTGTAGTTTCTTCTTAGTTGCTTTTTCAAATTATTAATTTGTAATAAAACAGTTGCAATTCCATTTAAGGGCACAATTAGAGAATGAAAAGAAGAAAAGAGAAATAGCAGAAAAGGAAAAGGAAAAAATAGAGCGGGAAAAGGAAGAGCTAATGGAGCGTCTAAGGCAAATTGAAGAGCAGACACTGAAAGCCCAGAAAGGTAAAAGTTTCTTTTTGACCTTGAATTCAAAATCATTGCTCTGTTGTCAGGCAGTAGTATTTCCTTACTACTATTAAAACCGATTTGTCTTACAGAGAATAAGTACATTTAATGGCCAAATTAAACAGTGAAATTACAACATAAGCATGTTTAAAGCACATTCAACTATACAATTCTAATATGTTCTTTCTCTTTAGTTACTTAAACATATATTTTCATGTGCACTTTTATTCTGTATTGTAAATGACTAAGTATATTAATTTATTTCTGTTCGGGGTTCTATAAACAAGAACACATTTTCAATACTTTCTGGCATGTAAACAAAAAAGCGTTTATGCCGTGCTTTATGGATACTTAAGTACCTTAAGGCATCCAAGTAATTTAAGGCATTTTTAAAGCTATTCTGCCTATACAAATTCTTTTTGGACTCAATCTCTAAATTGGTTTTAGTATCTTAAAAAATACACAACACAGAGATGTTGTGAAGAGTCTACTTCCTAAGCAGTGTATAACCAGAATGCTACAGTGTATAGACGGGTACATGAGATTTGGAGAGTGTGCTTTATATTAAATAACTCTAGGATATATTTCAATCAACAAATAGTGGGAGAACAAAAGAAAAGTATTGAACAAAATAAGATGTTTGTCTCCTTCCTAAGCAATAATATCTCGGGGCTAACATGAAATCAACTATTTATAAAACTTTTCCTGACAGCTAGTAGAACCAGCCATTAGTTTGTTGGAAATAGAAGTTTATTATTCTGTGTAAGGTTTATTAAATAATGACCTCATACAGGTTTATTTTAATTCCTAACACCAGCCTGCTGTGGTGGGGAGGCGCTCTGGAGCAGTGGGTAGAATAATTTGCAATGGGTCTCTAGGGGAAGAAGTCACAAAAATTGCTATAAATCCACAGACTGGTTGATTATTTTAACTCCGAGAGGATTGGAAATAATAATTTCTAAGGGATGAAACAGAAGAAGCCTGGGTTTTATTCTAACTCATTTAGAGACCTTGCTTCCCAGAGCTAGAAAAGGCCTAGAAACTATTTAGTTCAAACCCCAGAGGTAGGAAAGAGACTTGTTCCCAGGCCACAACACAAGGACAGAACTTAATCTTCTGAATTCTAGCTTGATGTTGTTTCTACCACTCTAGATGCCTTTTTCATGCATCGAAGCAGACATTCATAAGGTGCCTGTTTTTGTGCTGCATTTTAGGAATACAAATATAGCATGCCGGGAGTGAAGTCTGTGGTGGCAAAAATATTAATAAAGTGAGATAATGTGTACTAAATGCCCTGTGAATAGTATGAGCAATGCTTTTAGAGATAGAATGCTGTAAAACAAACAAATTCTGGAATGTACTAAAGCGGGTTTTTGAAGAAATTTATGATATTGGTCTGATTTTAAAGAAGAGATTGAATGATAGGTATTTATATAATACCTTTTCTGAGAGAATAGCTACTTACTAAATATTTTAATCTCATTTATTTAGGATGTATAATAAACATATTAATAATTTACACACAGAAAACTACTGAACTAAAGAAATACTAAAGAATATAAGGAAGATAGAACATGGGAAAGACTATAGAACATCCCTATCAAGACCATTTTAAATCAGTCTTCTTAAGGAAAAGGACGTTCAGTTTATTTTTCTAGTAATAAACCTTTTCCATGCTGCCCTAAAGTCTCTATGATTGTCTTATAAATTATGCTAAATTCTCATTCAAATGCAGTAACTCTGACCATATCTAAGTCATGATATGTGGTAGATAAACCTATAATTTTTTTGAGAAGAAACTTTTCTGTACTTCATTATTATCATTTTATTTTTTAAAAATTTTTATGAAGTAATTATTTGAAATGGGTCAAATAATTTAATAAAATCATTCTTCCATTTTACATTTCTATAATGTATTAGTGTTAATTATCTTTTTATAACCATCCTTAAATTAAATTGATGGCTATATTTGGGATATAATACAGCCAGGCTTGCATTCAGTTACTGTTCCAACAAATAACAAAGTGAGTTCCCACCTTCAAAAAGACAACACAGGAAAGAATTAGGGGTGTAGTGATTTTATTCTGGGTACTTATTAAGCAGTGTGTAATATGTATGCACTGTTCTTAATAGATAGTGCAGATCGTTCTATGTAGTTTTAAGTGCAGTGAAGGGAGTAGGCATGTTGATGTGATAAAAGTAGTTGATGTGAGTAGGAGGGTTTGTCCACTTTCAGTTTACATTGTTTACAAATAGGAGCTAAGCTTTAATTTTGTCTTTAACTTAGCCTATGACCATAAGCAAATCATTTTAACGTCTTGATTTTCTAATGTTCCTAATTTCTAAAATGGAAGTAAATAATTCATAACTTAGTTTTCTGAGATTTTCTGAAATTTATAGTTACATTTAAAATCTTTTTTCTTTTAATATGTTTTATTGATCATACTGTTACAGTTGTCCCAATTTCCCTTCCCTCTGCTCCCCTCCACCCGGTGACCCACCTCCCTCCAGTTGTCCCCCCCTTTTAGTCCATGTCCATTGGTTGTGCATATAGTTCTTCTCAACCTCTCCCTGTCTACTCCATTCCCTCCTACTATGCTTCTTAATTCCTGTTTCATCTCCCTCCCTTACCCCCTTACCCCTCCCTGCTGACCTCCCCCCAATATCTTCCCCATACCTATAGTTCTTTTCCCACTCTCGTTGCCTATTTAGTTTGCCTTTGTTTCAATTCCCTAGCTTCTGTTGTTGGTTCTTGTGATGCAGTTTTCATTTTAGTGTTCATAGTTTTGATCCTCCTTTCTCTAAACCAGTCCCTTTAACATCTCATATAATAGTGGTTTGGATCTAATGAACTCTTTCACTTTTAGTTTGTCCTGGAAGCACTTTCTCTGCTCTTCTATTCTGAATGACAATTTCGCTGGGTAGAGTATTCGTGGTTGTAGGTTTTGGATTTTCATTACTTTGAATATCTCTTGCCTGCAGGGTCTCCCTTGAGAAATCAGTTGATAGTCTAATTGGGACCCCTTTGTACATGATTCTTTTCTTCTCTCTTGCTGCTTTTAAGATTCCCTCTTTATCTTTAACTTTTGACATTTTGATTATAATGTGTCTTGGTGTGGTTCTCCCTGGGTCCAGTTTTTCTGGAACTCTCTGTGCTTCCTGGACCTGTAAGTCTTATTTCCTTCCCCAAGTTTGGGAAGTTCTGCTTTATTATATTTTCACTTAATTTTTCAATTTCTAGTTCTTCTTCTTTGCCCTCTGGCAATCCAATTATTCTTACATTCGGTCTCTTATAGCTGTCCCAGAGGTTTCTGATCATCTCCTCATTTTCCTTGCTTCCTGTTTCCTCTTTCCGCACTGGTTGACTGTTTGTTCCTTCTCTATGTTCCGGTTTGTTGATTTGAACTCTGGATTTTATTTCCTCACCATCTGTCTCGTATGTGATTTTGTTCTTTTCAGTATGAGTGTTTTTCAATCCTTTCTCGTCTTTTTCCAAATCTTTTGTTAATTCTGTAAGCCACCTGATAACAATGGCCCTGAACTGAGCCTCTGACAGGTTCTTATTTGTTCATCTGTCAGATTCTTCATCTGTTGCCTGGTGAGCTGTGCCACCGGGATTTCTAAAATCTTTTTTCATTGAAGTATAGCATAGATATAGTAATGTGCACATTTCTTAGGGTATAAGGCTTCATGAATTTTTACAAGGCAGATTTATTTTTGTAACTACCTAGAAAAAGATACAGAACATTACCTGTACTCAGGGATCCTTACTTGTGTCCCTTCCAAGTCATTTTTTCACTCAAATGTGACATATCATTCTGATTTGGATCATCATAGAGTTTAATCTTATTTATTTATAGTAGCTTTGTTGAGATATAATTCACATACCACACAATTAACCATTTAAAATGTACAATTTAATGGTTTTTAGTATATTCATTGAGTTGTGGTAACCATCAGCACAACTTTAGAACAATTTTTGACCCCCAAAAGAAATTCCATATCCGTTAGCAGTCATTCCCATTACTCCCAAATCCTCTCTCCCCCATCTCTAGGCAACTTTTTCTCTAGGCAACTCACCGGTTCTGGACGTTTCCTGTTAATTGAATCATGTAAAACGTGGTCTTTTGTGACTTGTCACTGTCTTTCACTGAGCAAAATATTTGCAAGATTCATTCATGTTGTAACATGTATCAAGCACTTTTTTTTTTGTTGCTGAGTAATATTTTATTCTGTGGATAATACTACATTTTACTTATTCATCAGGTTTTGGACATTTAGGTTGTTTCCACTGTTGGCTATTGTGAATATGCAGATATGAACATTATGTACTTGCTATTATGTTTTCATATGTGTTAATTTCTGTTGGGTATAAACTTGGGTGTGGAATTGCTGGGTCATATGGTAACTGTTTAACTTTTTGTGGAACTGCCAAACTGGTTTCTAACGCTACTGTGCCATTTTATATTCCCACCAGCAATGTGTGATTTCTGCACATCCTCACCAAAACTTGCTAATGTTTGTCTTTTGGATTATAGTCATCCTAATGGGTATGAAGTGGTTTTGATTTGCATTTTCCTAATGGTTAATAGTGTTGAGCATCTTTCCTTGTGCTTATTGGCTACTTATGTATCTTCTTTGGAAAAATGTCTTTTCAGATTTCATGTCCATTTTTCAATTGCATTATTTGTCTTTTTGTTGTTGAGGTATAAGAATGTTTTATATTGCTGGATACAGGTCCTTTATCCGATGTCAAATACATGATTTGCAAATATTTTCTCTCATTCCATGGGTTGTCTTTTTACTTTGTTGATGGTATTCTTTGAAGCCCAGTGGCTTTAAATTTGGGTGGAGTCCATTTTATTTCTTGTTTTGTTGCTAGTGTTTTTGGTGTCGTGCCTAAGAATAGTCTTGCCTGGTTTTTTATTTTTTGGTTTTATTTATTTATTTTTGCCTAAACGTATGCATGTAGCTATTTTCAGTTTGGGGATATTATAAAATAAGGCTGCCGTGAGCATTATTGAACATAGCACACATATATTAATTTTTGGGAAGTATACCCTGGGCGTGGAATTGCTGGATAACAGCTATACTCAGATACTGCCACCATTATTCCAAAGTGATTGTATCAATTTTCATTCCTACCAGTAGTGAATGCAAGTTCATATGCTCTATATCTTTAACCATTACTTCCACCACTTGTTATCCTCAGGGTTTCTTCTTTGTGTTGTTTAATCATTCTAGTGAGCACAGTGAGTACAGTACATTGTCTTGATGACCGATGATTTTGAGTACCTTTGTAAATGCTTTAAACTATATGTTAACTGTACTTTCACAACTTTTGCTCATTAAAAAAATTGGATTTTCTTCTTTTTCAGATTGATCTGTAGGAGTTCTTTGCATGTATTGTAAAGTATCTTCTCTCTATGCTTTGTTTACCTTTTTATTTTCTTAAGGGTGTCTTTTAATGAAGAGTTTTAAATTTTAAGTTCCATTTATGAAACTCTTCAATACGGTTGTGAATATGTTATTCTGAACTACCTTCTAAAAGCTTTGTTTTGCCTGTCACACTTAGATCTACAATCTATATGTAGCTAACTGATTTGTATAAGGGTCAAGGTTTTTCTTCCCATATATTTCCAGCTGACCCAGATCCATTTATTGCAAAGACTGTTCTTTCCCCATTGTACTACAGTATCACCTTTGTCACAAATTCAAGACTGTATATGTACAGGTCTGTTTTTAGACTCTGCTTTGTTCCACTTACCTGTTTGTCTACCCTGTTGCCAATGCAACACTGTTCAATTGCCAGTTGTATCTAGAAATATTTGTAACTGACATCTCATAGATGAGTAATAGGTATACAACAAAATACATGCAGTAAGTACACAGTGATTGTCAAAAACAAGACAACACTTGGGCTTACCTATTACTTGAATTTTACATTACCTTTTATGGCATTAATTATTGTTGCACATTTCATACTTTTATAAATTATAAGCCTGAAGTTGAGAAAAGGAAAATAATTAGTTGAAAAAGGTATTATAGGGAGCCATTTAGTTTATAACAGGACAAGCTAAATCTGCAGATTTTATCTGCCAGTACTTGACTCCTTGGTTTGAGTCAGCAATTCAGATATTCTGCCTCTTTTGCATGTACCCTCTTCTTTTTTTTTAATGTTTTTATTGATTATATTGTTACAACAGTTCCAATTTTCTCCCCCTTGTTCCCCTCCACCCAGCACCCCCCTCCCCCAGCAATCCCCCCCAAGTCCATACCCCTGGTTCGTAAAAATTAACTATCCCCCTCCTCTCAAATATTAGGACCCTTTGTAATCTTGTAAAGGACAATGGGCGAAGGTCTCAAGCTCCTCTAGCTGCTTCAAGCTGGACATGGTCGTCGTCCTACCTACCCTTGGGTCCAGAAAACCCTAATAAGAGTGGGGGTGTGGAGGGGAGGGTGGCCTTCCCACATGGGGAAGGATCGTGCAGACTCCAGGTCAGTTGGCTGTCTCCGGTCAACGGCGTGCTTGGTTAAACAGGCTGGTGTCCTTGTTGTGTTCTGGGGGCAACAGATTTGGCGAAAAGGGTTAAAAGACATCATTCAATCCATAACTACTAGATGACAAAAGGCAGGGATTAATTTTTCAATGTTCCATATTAGGGGAAAAAAAAAGCTTCTTTGTAAGAAGGTGTGCTAGGCACATCTTGCCTGTCCAAAACCCTTTTGCCCATTATACTTAGTTTGGGCTGAGGTAAATAGTTTAGGTTTTTCCCCCCTCTCAGACCTCTGGGCCTTTTCTGTCCAAGCCATTAGGATAGAAAAGAGAAACCCGTTTTAAAGTGAAGCCCACAGACCACCCCATTCTTCCCCAACCCAGCCATTTAGTTCAGCCAAACCGTTGAGTCTCAGGAGGCAGCGCTGCAGAGAGGATTAAGTGAGGCTTATGCATACAGATAATCACTCAGGTAATGCGATCATTGGCTTATGTCCTTTGAAAACAAAAAACACGTGTTAATTTATGTAACATAACCCGCAAACAAGTCTCTAAATCTGGAGAAGAAACTTTTAAGACGGCTAGTTGCCCTGTTTTATACTCTACTACTGATCATTGTGATTTTCCTTGAATAATAATTTCTCTCCCTAAGGTTACCCTCCTTGTCTTTAAAGGGACTACATTAAGTCCATTTTTAATTTATCCTGTTCGTTTGCATAAACATAACAAGAGCAGCAAATGATCACTTATGATCTTTAGTTCTGCTTTGCTGGAACTTACCCAAGGAATATTTGGGGTGACCTTCAGTCTGTTCTTCAGGGCACAGAAGCTGTGCCACATATCTGGCATTCATCCTTGCCTGTACACACCTGTTTTTTCCAAGTCTTTCTGGTCTCTCCTTGTGCCTTAAGGTCCCTTCTAGCCATCTTTCAGGAAAACAACCTTCGTTCCTTCCCTGGAAAGATTGCTGTGGACCGCACAACCAACCATGGTACCAGGCCTTTTATCTCACGGGCTTTTATTACCTTTGAAAGTCATTCCCAGTTCCTCAGGGCTTTCTGGTAACAATCTGAGCCCAAGTATGTTTCCTTTAGGCTTGACATTCCAGTCAACGACTTGGTCAAAAAAAAAAAAAAGAACCTCTGTTGACAACTGGTCTTATTAGTTCTATGCAAAGGAACTTATGTCATTACTTACTTGTTTACAATGCCAAACTCTGGAGGGATCAAATAGGGAGAAAAATATACAACGTGAAGGAAAATCTTTGTCCTAATATTCACTGAACTGGCATTTCCATTCTTCATATTTTCATTTTTCCCCCACTAAAAAATTTTTGTTTGTTTTTCCATTACAGTTGTCTCACTTTTTTAGCCCTCTTGTTTCCCTGCACCCTGTCCCTCCCCTCCCCCACATTTAGTCCCCACTCAGTTGCCCCTGTCTGTGTGTCATTCATATATATATATATTTTTTAACTTGACCCATCCCCTTACACCTTTCCTTTCCTCCCCCCCGCCCCCCTTGTTACTGTTAGTCTACTTCTTGTTTACATACCTCTGGTTCAATTTTGCTCATTTGTTTGTGTTGTTCATTAGTTTCCTGTAATAGGTGACAGCATAAGGTATTTTTCTTTTGTTGCCTGGCTTATTTCACTAAGCATAATTTTCTCTAGTTCCATCCATGTTGTTGCAAATGGTAGAAGTTCCTTCTTTCTTTCTGCTACATAGAATTCCATTGTGTAAATGTACCACAGTTTTTTGATCCACTCATCTACAGATGGGCATTTAGGTTGTTTCCAGCACTTGGCTATTGTAAATAGTGCTGCTATGAACATTGGAGTGCATAGGTTCTTTTGAATTGGTGTTTCGGGATTTTTTGGATATAATCCTAGCAATTGAATTGCTGGTTCAAAAGGCAGTTCCATTTTTAGTTTTTTAAGGAAATTCCAAACTGTTTTCCACAGTGGCTGCACCAATCTGCATTCCCACCAGCAATGCACCAGGGTTCCCGTTTCTCCGCATCCTCTCCAGCACAAGTTGTTTGTTGATTTGTTGATGATTGCCATTTTGACTGGTGTGAGGTGGTATCTCATTGTGGCTTTAATTTGCATCTCTCTGATGGCTAGTGATGTTGAGCATACTTTCATATGTCTATGGGCCCTCTGTATGTCTTCTTTGGAGAAGTGTTTGTTCAGGTCCTTTGCCCATTTTTTAATTGGGTTTTCTGTCTTCTTGGTGTTGAGTCGTATGAGTTCTTTATATATTTTGGAGATCAATCCCTTGTCTGAGATGTCATTGGCGAATATATTTTCCCATATGGTTGGTTTCCTTTGCATCTTGCTGATGTTTTCTTTAGCTGAGCAGAAACTTTTTAGTTTGATGTAGTCCCATTTGTTTATTCTTTCCTTTATTTCCCTTGCCTTAGGAGATATATCAGTGAAAATGTTGCTACGTGAGATATCTGAAATTTTCCTGCCTATTTTTTCCTCTAGGACTTTTATGGTGTCACGGCTTACATTTAAGTCTTTGATCCATTTTGAGTTTATTCTGGTGTATGGTGTGAGCTGGTGGTCTAGTTTCATTTTTTTGCATGTCCCTGTCCAGTTCTCCCAACACCATTTGTTGAAGAGGCTCTTTTCACTCCATTTGATCTTCTTTCCCCCTTTGTCAAATATTAGTTGACCATATGAACCTGGGCTTATTTCTGGGCTCTCTATTCTGTTCCATTGATCTATATGTCTGTTTTTATGCCAGTACCAGACTGTTTTGATTACCGTGGCCTTGTAGTATAGTTTGATATCGGGTATTGTGATTCCTCCTACTGTGTTCTGCCTCAAAATTGCTGTGGCTATTCGGGCTCTTTTTTGGTTCCATATAAATTTTTGAAGTATTTTTTCTAGGTCTGTGAGATATGTTGCTGGTATTTTAATAGGGATTGCATTGAATCTATAAATTGCTTTGGGTAGTATGGACATTTTAATGATGTTGATTCTTCCCATCCATGAGCATGGTATACGCTTCCATTTATTTGTATCTTCTTTAATTTCTTTCTTCAGTGTTATGTAGTTTTCTGTGTACAGGTCTTTTACCTCTTTGGTTAAGTTTATTCCTAGGTATTTTATTTTTCTTGTTGCTATGGTAAATGGGATTTTTCTTTCAATTTCTATCTCTGAGTTTTTATTGTTGGTGTATAAAAATGCCTTCGATTTCTTAATATTGACTTTGTATCCTGCTATTTTGCCGAATTCACTTATTAGATTGAGTAGTTTTTTTGTGGAGTCTAAAGGATTTTCTATGTACACTATCATGTCATCTGCAAATAATGACAGTTTTACTTCCTCTTTTCCAATTTGGATGCCTTTTATTTCTCTTTCTTGTCTGATTGCTGTGGCCAGAACTTCCAAGACTATGTTGAATAGGAGTGGAGAGAGCAGACATCCTTGTCTTGTTCCTGATCTCAGGGGGAATGCTCTCAGTTTTTGCCCATTGAGTATGATGTTGGCTTCAGGTTTCTCATATATGGCCTTTATTATGTTGAGGTATGCTCCCTCTATTCCCATTTTGCTGAGAGTTTTTATCATAAATGGGTGTTGTACTTTATCAAATGCTTTTTCTGTATCTATTGATATGATCATGTGGTTTTTGTCTTTCATTTTGTTTATGTGGTGTATCACGTTTATTGATTTGCAAATATTAAACCATCCTTGCATCCCTGGGATGAATCCTACTTCATCGTGGTGTATGATCTTTCTAATGTGTTGCTGGATCCGGTTTGCCAATATTTTGTTGAGGATTTTAGCATCTATGTTCATCAGCGATATTGGTCTGTAGTTTTCTTTCTTTGTTGTGTCTTGACCTGGTTTTGGAATTAGGGTTATACTGGCTTCATAGAACGAGTTTGGGAGTCTTCCCTCTTCTTGTATCTTTTGGAATAGTCTGAGGAGGATAGGAGTTAGTTCTTTCCTAAATGTTTTGTAGAATTCACTTGTGAAGCCATCTGGTCCTGGGCTTTTGTGTGCTGGGAGTTTTTTGATTACTGCTTCAATTTTGCTAGCTGTTATTGGTCTATTCAGACTTTCTGCTTCTTCTTGATTCAGTTTGGGCAGACTATAGTTTTCCAGGAATCTGTCCATTTCCTCTAGGTTGTCAAATTTCTTGCCATACAGTTGTTCATAATAATTTCTTATAATTCTTTGTATTTCTGTGGTATCAGTTGTGATTTCTCCTCTTTCATTTCTGATTTTATTTATTTGGGTTCTCTCTCTTTTTTTCTTGATGAGCCTGGCTAAAGGCTTGTCAATTTTGTTTATCTTTTCAAAGAACCAGCTCCTACTTTTGTTGATCTTTTGAATTGTTACTTTAGACTCTATGTCATTTAATTCTGCTCTGATCTTGATGATTTCCTTCCTTCTACTTGATCTGGGTTTTGCTTGTTGTTCTTCCTCTAGTTCTTGTAGCTGTAGGGTTAAATTTTTTATTAGAGATTCTTCTAGCTTTTTTAGGTAGGCTTGTATTGCTATGAACTTTCCTCTTAAGACTGCTTTCGCTGTATCCCATAGGTTTTGGGTTGTTGTGTGTTCATTATCATTGGTTTCCAGGAACTTTTTGATTTCTTCCTTGATGTCATTGTTAACCCATTCATTATTTAATAGCATGTTATTCATTCTCCATGAGTTTGAATGTTTTTGAGTTTTTTCCTTGAGGTTGATTTCCAATTTTAAGGCATTGTGATCTGAGAAGATGCTTGATATAATTTCAATTTTCTTGAATTCATTGAGGCTTGTTTTGTGTCCTACCATGTGGTCTATCTTTGAAAATGTTCCATGTGCACTTGAGAAATATGTATATTTTGCTTCTTTGGGGTGTAAACTTCTATATATATCGACTAAGTCCATTTGATCTAAAGTGTTGTTCAGTGCCTCAATATCTTTGGTGTTTCTTTGCTTTGAAGATCTGTCCATTGTTGACAATGGGGTGTTAAAGTCCCCTACGATGAGTGTGTTGCTGCCTATATCTTTCTTGGAGTCTTTCAAAATTTTCCTTACATATTTGGGTGCTCCTAAGTTGGGTGCATATATATTTATAAGGGTTATATCTTCTTGATGGATTTTTCCCTTAAGTATTATGAAATGCCCTTCTTTGTCTCTTTTTATGGACTTTGCTGTGAAATCTGTTTTGTCTGATATAAGTATTGCTACCCCGGCTTTTTTTTCATGTCCATTTACTTGGAATACATTTTTCCATCCCTTTACTTTCAGTCTGTGTAGATCTTTTGTTCTAAGGTGGGTCTCTTGTAGACAGCATATATGTGGGTCATTCTTTCTAATCCATTCAGCTACCCTATGTCTTTTAATTGGAGCGTTTAATCCATTTACGTTTAAGGTTATTACTGATAAGTACTTATTCATTGTCATTTTCCCCCTTTGTACTCGTGTTCTTCTCTGTTTCTCTCTGTTTCTTTATCTTCTTAGAGCAGACCGTTTAGCATCTCTTGCATTGCTGGTTTGGTGGAGATGTATTCTTTTAGTCTTCCTTTTTCTGAGAAACTCCTTATTTCGCCTTCCATTTTGAATGAGAGCCTTGCTGGGTAGAGTATTCTTGGTTGTAGGCCTTTGTTTTTCCTTGCTTGGAATATTTTTTGCCATTCCCTTCTGGCTTGTAGTGTTTCTGCTGAGAAATCTGAGGATAGCCTTATTGGAGCTCCCTTGTATGTTATTAGTTGTTTCCCTCTTGCTGCTTTTAGGATTCTCTCTTTGTCTTTGGATGTTGCCATTTTAATTATGATGTGTCTTGAAGTGGGCCTGTTGGGGTTCATCTTCATTGGGACCCTCTGTGCCTCCTGGATTTGCGTGACACTTTCTCTCCTCATGTGAGGGAAGTTTTCTGTCATTAGTTTTTCAAAGAGGTTTTCTATCCCTTGCTCTTCTTCTTCTCCTTCTGGAATTCCAATGATACGGATATTGTTACGTTTCATGTTGTCCTGCAGCTGTCTTAGAACCTCTTCAGTCTTGTTCAGTCTTTTTTCATTTTGTTGCATTGTCTGGGAGTTTTTGTGTACGTTGTCCTCCAGCTCGCTGATCCGATCTTCTGCTTCCTCTAGCCTGCTTTTAATTCCTTCTACTGTGTTCTTCAATTCAGAGATTGTATTCTTCATTTCCTCCTGGCTCTTATTGATAGCTTCCATGTCCTTTTTGATGCTGGTATAATTCTCAATAAGTTCCTTATAGTTCTTCTGGAGTTCACTGTAGTTTTTCTGGAGTTCTTTGTAGTTTCCGCTGAGCTCATTTAGCTTCTCCATAATCCATGTTTTAAATTCTGTATCTGATATTTTGCTCCTCTCTATTTCATTTAGCACTCTTTCTGGGGATTCTACCTTTCCTTTTGATGGAGGGTTGTTTCTCTGTCTCCCCATTTTTGTGATTCCTTTTGTTTGTTGGTGCTTCTTGGAATGATCTGTTCTTCCTGGATCTGCCTCTGGTAGCATCAGATCATGTACCAGACTGGCCCTAGGCAGCCTGTTGGAGACTTCCAGGGATCTACTGCCTTTGTCTCTCTTCTTTAGTTGTTACTATACTCAATCTGTGATCAGCTGTCAGGCTTAAGGACTGTGGGTGTGGCAACTTAATTCCTGTAGGCAGGGCTTTTATTTCCCCTTAGTATGACACCACTTGGAGGGGGATGGTCTGTCTGCTGTACTGGGGCTGAGTCAGCACTGGCTGGTCCTGGGAGGGGGTTAGTGTAGCTTCCACTTACTCCTCCGCCCTCCTGGATCTCCGTCTGTGTTGTCCTTGATGATATTTATTTAATCTGTCTGGTTGTATTTCAGCTACTTTTTGGTGGATCTTTTTCTCTGGTTAGTTGATTGAGAGTCACTCTGCCCACCTTGTCTTGAGATCTTTTGTGAAGGTGCTGCTAAAACATAATTACACAACCCAGGCAAGAAACCCACACCCTCCAATGTCTCCCCCAAATACAATCCCACTATAGGCTGCAAATGAGCCCGTGTTAATATACTTGTGGAGATACTGGGACTCTTATTTCGTAGGAGAAACAGAAAGGAGTTGTTTTAAATGAAGGAAGGGTAATTTTTGAGCTGGAAGTTGATAGAGTATTAATATTAGCAATTGGGATCAAGGTTATGTAAGAGAGCAATTAACACTTACACTGTCTGTTTGAAAAGGAGGGGAGGGTTACAGTGTGGAGTGTGAAAGTTGAAGTGTATAGTATTAGGATTATATAATCGGTATATACTATATGATTAGCGTGGGAGGTAGGGTGGACACAACAGACATCCAGGTAGACAGACAGCCAGAAATTGAAAGAGAGGGCTGGGGAGGTTAGAAGGTAGGAAATAGATTGAGAGAGAATTTTTTAAGGATAAAAATACAGAGTAGAAAATAGCAAGACAGGAAGGGAGAGAGGAAAGAGAGAGAGAAAGTAGAGAAGAGAAGGGTAGGAGAGAGAACAAAAGAAGAAGGGGAGGTAGAAGAGAGGGGACTGGATTAAAATTCTTTTTTAAATTATATGTTATAAAAAAGATTAGGAGATTAAAACATGATATAAAGTTGCAAGATAGAAAAGGTGAATATAGAGAGAGAGGAATAGGAGATAGGAAAGCAAGAGGATTTGGGAGGAAAAGAGCTCAGAGGAGGGAAGGAAATCAGGAGGAAGAGGAGATATTAGGTAGGGGAGGATTGAAATTGAAGAGTTGGCAAAAGATAGGATGAAGGAGAGAAATACAAGAGGTAGGGAAAGAAGTGGGGGGATGGGGTAGAAAAAGAGAAGGGGTAAGAATGGGAGAGTAAAGGGAGAGGGGGATAGATTAGAATTATAATTTGAATATTAAGAGATTAGAATATAAAGTGTAATAGGGAGAGAGAGAGATTATGTATAGGGAGAGAAGGAAAATAAGGACAAGAGATGAAAGAAAAATGAATGTAGACTGAAGGGGGACAAAATAAAGAAATTTAATAAAGTTGAAGGTGCGTAGCGCAGAGAAAGGAGAGGGTGAGAAAGGGAGAGAACTTAAAATTATAAAATTAACTGAGAATAGGATGCAGGGGAGAATGCTAAGGGGAGAGAAGGGAGGGAAGGGGAGGGGAGAAAAGGAGCGAGAATAAGAAGGGACTGATGGTAGGGGTAGTTAGAGAGTGAGAGATAAAAGAATGAGGATTTTAATTCAATTCAACTTTTATGCACAGTCTCTGGGTATTTTTGGTTTGTTTGTTTTTTGGTTTTTCCTTGCTTCCTTCCTGAGTCTGCTCCTATTCAAAATTCCATGAGTTTCAAATCTTTTCTGGTTGGTTGGCTGGCTGTGGGAGGGTTCTGCTTGATTCTGGGGTTGCTAGTCTTTTTTTCGTGGGCCTACCGCCACTCTGCTGTGATCTGCGTTTAGCTGTCCCCTCCTGAGGCAGCCTCAGCCCTCCTCAGGCTTGTCCAGCTACTCCTTCCCTCTGTTGGTCCAGCCTGTGCCTGCCAGCAATCCTCGCCCTGCCTCCAGTCCTGTCTCTATTCCCAGGCTACAGCTTCTGCTCTCTTCCCTGTCTATATGCCTGCGCACTGTACCTCTCTCCCTGTCTCAAGATCGTCCTTTCGTTCTGCAGGACTCTGGCACAGTCGGTCAAAGTGCCGGGCCCAGTGGCCCTTTCCTGCCCAGGGCCTCTCCCCTAGTCTGGAGCTTTGCAGTGGCTTTCCTGCCTGTGCTCTTCTCCTTGCCCCAAAACTTTCTCTATTCCGAGCTACCGCTTCCGCTGGCTTCCCTGTCTATCGGCCTGCGCGCTCTATCTTTCTTCCCGCCACAGCACCGTCCCTTTGTTCTGTGGGACTCTAATGTGGTCGGTCAGCGCAGCACTCTCTTTCCCCGGAGCTCTCTGCGGGTCTGGAGCTTCGCAGCAGCCCTTCCCTGCGGGCCCTTCTCCTTGCCCTAAAACCGTCTCCCCTCCAGAACCTCCGCCTCTGCTCTCTTCCCTACTTACACACCCTGCATGTCCTATTTCTCTCTTAGCCCCAAACCTGCCTTTTGTTCTGTGGGATTCTAGCGCGACTAAAGAGCAAACACTGATTTCAAGAACACAGTTCTCCCCCGGTCCGGAGTTCCGCAGCAGCTTTTCTGTGCGGCCCGTCTCCTAGCCCCAAAACTGCTCCTTTGTTCTGTAGGGCCCTAGCGCAAGTGCTGGGGGTGCCCGGGATGCCGAGCTTTCCGTCGGAGGTTGCAGCTGAGGATGTTTCTCTCTAGACTCAGGTCACACAGTTTCTCCCAGTCCTGGTTGTTCACTGTTCTCTCCCTCCTCTGGTTTTTTCGGCCAAAGCCTCTCCCTAACTCCCTACAAGAATTCACTTATCAGTGTGCCCCTAGCAGGGGGAGCCTCCAAGCAGCTCCCGGCTAGTGAGCTCTCCGGCTTGATACTGCAAACGCACGGAGTCTCAGAATGACTCAGCCTGCAGTTTGTGATAAACCCCTCCACCTCCCTCCACGCTGCTCCCACGATCTCCTCCCCGTTCACGTTATCAGATATTCCCACTCACTCAGTCATTCCTCCCCGAGTTTGTTCCTCCTGGATTGTCTCCTTAACAGGAGCGAGCTGAGAACACTGTTCCTACTCCGCGGCCATCTTTCGGGGAAAAAAGCATGTACCCTCTTCTGTTGTATTGCAGGTGATGTATTTACTGGATAGTTCCTGGGTTGGCGGTTTTCTTTTTTTGTTTGCTGTATTAACTATACTTTTCCTCTCATCTTCCATAGCCTCTCATTCTATTTTTTTGTAATCCTTTTCTGAATAGAGAGCTTCTGAAGAGGAAGTTCTGAAGATGGGAGTCCAAGAGAGGAAGAACAGTTGTTGGGATGTCTTTGCTGCAAACTTCTGTGGGCTGAAGATGTCATAACAGTTTCTGAATGCAGCTTTTCTATTGAGTCCCCCTACCTCCCTAGTCTGGCATTTTTAGGTGTTCTTTCCTTAACCTTCCATCCTCAGTCAGGAGACATTCCCGTGCTCTTTACACACTTGCAGTTTTGCTGATTATTTGGTGGTTATAAGTGTTTTATCTTTTTTTTTTTTTTTTTTTTTTTTTTTTTGAGAGGAGAGGTTCAGTGCATGATTGCAGTGGCTCGCCGTTTTGCTAAAATAAAATAAGTAGTTGGTCTGGGTGTCTGTCAAACACCTCATTAATTTTTAGTAGATGTTTCTCTGTGGAGGGGCTTTGGATTATGGACCTGAATGTTAGAGGTAAAATGAAGATAAAGACTGATAGGTTGAACCTTTATAATTATAAAAGAGGACTCTTGCTCTTGGCTACTTTTGCAGAGTAAGGTGCCTGAAGATCCGTTTCTACATTATTGTCACTGTTATTTTGGACTTTGATTCTTTCCTTATGATTTGCTTACTTCCCAGCTCTCCTAGATAAGTAGTCATCAAAATTATTTTAATGTCCTTATTTGCTAACTCCACTATAATCCATTATAATACTGGATAATCTCTGGATCTAGTCTGTAGTCTGTTTTGGGGGGAATTCGAGGGGTGTCATTTGGTCCCGTCTCCTGGTATGCCTGGTAATTTTGGTTGAATGCCTAACATTGTGTGTGAAAAGTTGTAGAGACTCTGGGCAAAGTTGAACTGGGTCTCAGGCTTTGTTAGTTGGTCTCTCTGGTTTTCCTTCTCTGCTAGTCTGTAGCCCTTTGGGTGTGTCATCTGAAAGACTGCATATTTATGAGGGCCTTTCTGTTTTAGAGGGCCTTGAACTCCAGCCTTTGACTCCCCAGTTGCAAGAGTGACAATCTCTCTTCTCATCTACTCAGCCTCTTCCAGTTGCTTCCTCCTTGTTTACTAGTGTCTAACACTGTGTATATATACTTTAGGCGTTGGCAAACATCTTGAGGGGAAGTAGCAAGCAGATTTAGGGCTTATGTGTCTGTTCACTCCTCTTCAGGATCTTGGCCTCTCCAGCCTCGGATGCCTTGACAGCCCCAAAGTCTAAATCCCTGTCTTCTCAGCCTGGTAGAACACTGCAGGCCTCAGGCTCTGCATTCTGCTCCACCTCTGTTCTACTGTACTGGGAAGAGGGTATGGGGAGTAAATGGCAACAGAAGGAGACGTGCTTGGGGTGGTGAACACATAATATGTACAATGTACAGGTGGTACACTTGAAACCTATATAATTTTATTAACCAATGTCACTCCAATAAATTCATTAAAAATTTTAAAAAACTTTGGAGAGATTACTTTTTTTAAAATAGTTGTGCAATTTTCACTTCTTTGCATTTTTAAACGGTGAAATAGATTTTTAAAAAATTATTGGGCTTCTGCTAAGTTAAAAATGAGGTATATGCCCTGGCTGGGTGGCTCAGTTGGTTGGAGCATCATCCCGTGCATCAAAAGGCTGCAGGCTCGATTTCCAGTCAGGGCACATACCTAGATTGCGGGTTTGCTCCCCAGCTGGAGTGCATATGGGAGGCAATCAATCTATGTTTCTGTATCACATGTCTGTCTGTCCGCCTGTCTTTCTCTCTCCCCTGTCCTTCCCTCCCTCCCTCTCCTTTTCTCTTTCTCAAATCAGTAAACATATCCTTGGGTGAGAATTTAAAAAAAGGAGGTATATGTTCATTTGCAGACTTGCTAATTTAAAAAAACTGTACAGATTGGATTCCTTGCCACTATTTTGGCTTCTTTTGATAATAAGTATAATTGGAATTAATTATTGGGGGCGGGGGGCATACATAATTTTGACAGAACTGGAAGAACAGACTCGAAAAGCTCTAGAACTGGACCAGGAACGAAAACGAGCAAAAGAAGAAGCAGAAAGGCTTGAAAAGGAGCGTCGAGCTGCTGAAGAGGCCAAGACAGCTATAGCAAAACAAGCTGCTGACCAGATGAAGAATCAGGAACAGCTAGTAAGGAACCTTCATTCTACCCTGAGAAGAAGAAAAAATTGCACAAAAGCATGAAGTTAACCTTGTAAAAACTAAGTATATTATTATGCCTTCTGGAAAGCAAACCAAAGATACAAGTAACTTAATAACAAAGTGTGGAGATAAACCTAAAAGTGAAACAGAGTAAAAGATAAATGAAGCCTATTGCTAACAAAAAAATCTGATTCACTTAAACTTTACATGAGCAACTGGCACTTTGCTTTAGATAAACTGACAATATATTGTAGCTCCTATAAGATATCTGTAGGCCATAAGTCATTGGGTTTTTGTTTAGTGGATTTGCAGATAATTGGACTAGGCATCTTCTAAGTAGAAGATGGTTCAGGCATTTACTTGTCTTTGGGTCTTCCTGAGCCTCAGATCCCTCTTTTTGAGTAAAGCAGTAATGCCATCTAATAGGATTATTGGGAAATCAAATGAGATTATTTGACAAAGTGCTCTTTAAACTATGAAGCATTATGTAAATACAGGTTTTTTCTTTTGTAGGCGTTAGCAAATATTTTATTGATAAAAGTTTAAAAATAGCTACTAAGTCACCACATTTTAAGTTCCTGCTACTGAAACATGAATAATTTTATGTCTGTAGAATAATAAAAATTCTTTCACGTTTTCTTCTTAGTAGCTCATTAGACCTACTGTAAATATTTATGATATTAAAGAAATATTACCTTTTTTAAAAATGTAGAACTAAGAAAAACATAAAACAGCCCGAGCATATACATTAAAGCTTTGTTGACTTGATACACATTTTTGAAAATATATTATTTTCTAAGTTTTGGTAATTTTATTATTTTAGGCAGCAGAACTTGCTGAATTCACTGCCAGGATTACACTTCTAGAACTAGCCAAGAGGAAAAAGGAAGAGGAAGCAGATGAGTGGCAACAAAAAGTAATTATTTGTTTCATTCACTGTCATTTATTGAATATTTTGTACCCAGCAATATACTAAATTTATGGAGATGAACATAGGATACTGTTATAATTTTGAGGAGGAAGATACCTGTGTGTATTGTAGTAAATATTAGCCTATTGATGTGTACGCTAAGTACTTTGGGAGGACAGGAGAGGTGAATGAGGCAGGTGTTGGGGAAACTCTTCTAAGTTTAAGCTGGGTCTTGAATAATAAATTGAGTTTGGGGGTAGAAAAGATTGTGAATGGTTAGAGACTGAAGAAGAAGTCATTCCAGACAGGAAAATGATTGAGTGTAGGAAGTATGAAAGTACATGATAGATATGAGAACAGCCAGTGAGTGAGCAAGCAATTCAGAAATTTTGGGAGATGTGTCTGGAAAGTTAGAGAGGAAATGAAGTTGTGAAAGACATTATATAAATGCCCTGCTAAGGCAAGATGATGGAGAGTATCTGTAGACATTGAGTTCTGAAGATTTCAAAACAGGATTGTATATAACAGGATCAGGTATGGTTTTATAAAAATAACTTAGCAATCAGAGTGAAGGATGAATTGGGATAGTGGGTAGGATTACTTTAGAGCTAAAGACACAAACTAAGGATGTGGCAATGAGAATAAAGAGGAACAAGAATTGTGAGAGACATTTTGCGGAGGATTCAAAAGGGCATGACAGTCAGATGACTGGCTATAAAGTTGAATTAGAGGGATGCAATGATGGTGATACTGAGATTTCTAACATGATTCTTAAGTGGATGGAACCACTATTGTCTGAAATAGCACACAAGTGAAAACTAAGGCTTTAGTTGGAGGAGTGGGGGAATATAAGACTGAGAGCTTAATTCAGACTTTAAATAGCATTAATTCTTAAATGAATACTTACAGTTTTTCTACAATAAAATGGATATGGTTGCTTCTTAAATTTTCTTTGTAGCAGTTTAAATTTCATAGAGAAGTTTTTCATACATTGAGACTTATGTATGTAACTATACAAAAGGAATAAAACTATATTAACCTACCTGTTAACACTACTTTCTTTATTAGAATTTTATAGAGATATATAAACTTAAGAATAACATCACAGGGGCAAATCCTGTGAATTATGAAGATTAGAAAATTCACACAAAGAATCACATTCCCACAAAACCAGGATTAGTATTGTCACACCTCAGTGCATATCCTTTCCGGATCTTTTCCTGTTTGCATATGTGTATCACACACATTTATATATTCACAGTGAGGTCAGATTATATATACTATTTCATTTTAGTCTGTTTCATCTCATCTGTTATTAGACTATATTTAAGATTTAGATATAATTGACATTGTATTAGTTTCAGGTGTACAACATAATTCATATTTGTATACTTTGTGAATGATCACCACAATAAGTCACCATACATAGCTACAGTTTTTTTCCTTGTGATGAAAACTTTTAACTCTCTTAGAGATTTTCAAATATGCAATACAGTTTTATTAACTACAATTATCATTCTGTATGTTACATCCCGTGATTTATTTTATAGCTGGGAATTTTTACTCATTAATCCCTTTGTCGTAGTTTGCCCACCCTTGCCCCTGGTAACCTCCAGTCTGTTCTCTGTGCCCACAAACTCAGTTGTTTTGTTTGTTTTTATTTTACATAAAGGTGAAAGCATGGAATATTTGTCTTTCTCTGACTTATTTTATTTGGCATAATGCTGTCAAGGTCCATGCATGATGTTACACGTGGCAAGGTTTCCTTCTTTTTTTATGGCTGAATATTATTCCAGAGAGAGAGAGAGAGAGAGAGAGAGAGAGAGAGAGTGTGTGTGTGTGTGTGTGTTTAGACAACACCCCGCCCCCCATTTTCTTTTTGCATTTATTCATCATCCAAATTAGAATATTTTTGAAAGTGAAATTCAGGCATACCTGCAAGATATGATAGCTCAGATAATTGGCGCTGTTGGAATACTTCATGTTGTTTCATATCAGATGACACTTAATATCTAGTTAACTAGCCATTAATGATTTTAATTGATTATTGGATTAGAGTAAGTACAGTCTGATCCTTCCACTGTTGGATTACATTTTCCCCCATATAGTTAAAATGTACACTATTAGGTGTGGCATTTTTGGCATTATACAAAAATATCCATTTCTCATCAACCATTTGCAGAACAATTTTAGCAGCAATTGATAACCCTTGCCAGAATTAATAATTTTATTAAGGTTTTTAAAGTAATGTTTTAAAAATTCTGTCACTCCTACCTGCTGGCATTCTTCTATAAAAGTAGAACTTTCATCAGTAGGGTTTATTTTTATTGCCTGAAATACAGTTTCTATTAGGAGGAATTACTTGATTCTTTAAATTACTGATTTTTAAGGTTGCTGATAAATTTATTTTAAATATTCAGGCTTTTGCAGCCCAGGAAGACTTGGAAAAGACCAAAGAAGAGTTAAAAAGTGTGATGTCTGGCCCCCCTCCGCCTCCACCACCACCAGTCGTTCCTCCCACCGAAAATGAACATGATGAACATGATGAAAACAATGCTGAGGCTAGTGCTGAATTATCAAATGATGGGGTAATGAACCATAGAAGTGAGGAGGAGCGTGTAACAGAAACACAGAAAAATGAGCGTGTTAAAAAGCAACTCCAGGTATTTAAAACTTGCAATTCTATGAATATTTAAAATATATTTTGCATTTTCCTCATTTATCATAACAAAGTTATTAGAAAGGAACATTTGATTTTGGGAAGCATACCTGACATTGTGATCGATTGGCCTGTGAGTGCTTGTCTATAGGTACATCATTTCATCTCTTCCGTTATGTGACTCCATTAGCAAATGTTGGTTAGCTCTATGTAGTGAGGCCTTAACTAGTGAGACATTCTTTAATTACAGTTTAACCCATATTTAAAGATGAAACTATTTTCATGATGTATTTAAAAAACAAATGAATTTAGTTTTTAAACAAAGTGTATATTAAAAAGCAATGATAATTTAATAGACTATCTGTATGACATTACATCATCTGAATTATTTACTTACTGATCTAATTACACAATTAGATCAGAATCAGAAATTTTAATATTCTTGGTCTTTTTTTCACATTAAGTTTTCTAACTTTTCAATTGGTGAAATTTTTAGATATTAATAAAAGAAAATGAGGTGATAACTAATAAATGTATTGACTTTTGGAGAAGGCTTCTCTCATAGTGTAGATTTTAGATCTTACAGTAACATTATTCTGTAATGGCTACATTAAATATTTTAAGTTACATCAAGTATTGTAAGAAAATTAAGGAAATTTAGATTAATACACAAAATCAAAATAGTTGATGGGTGTGGAAATGAAAGGCCATGGGTATTTCTTCCTAACCATTATCCCCTTGATTACTAAAAGTAAAACAAAGTCACACACTTTAAAGAATTCACAGTGGAATTTTAAATATACTAAAAAGCAGATTTCTTATATGTATGTTTTTGTTTTTAAGCCTTTTTCATAAGTTTTTAAAATCTCAGAAAAAAATAAGTCATACTTTTTTATTTTTTAAACATAGGCATTAAGTTCAGAATTAGCCCAAGCCAGAGATGAAACCAAGAAAACACAAAATGACGTTCTTCACGCTGAGAATGTTAAAGCAGGCCGTGATAAGTACAAGACTCTGCGACAGATTCGACAAGGCAATACAAAGCAGCGTATTGATGAGTTTGAAGCAATGTGAGAGCTGTTATTTTGCATACATGTTCTTCATAAGCTGAACCACCAACAGAGAAAAGCAGGCCTTTGCAGATGTGATGGAATGCATCCCACCTTGCCAAAGCACTTATACCAGTTTGACTTGTGGTGGCTAAAAGACATATTTAAGGGGAGCGCTTCAACATTAAGGCAGTGTGACATCATGTTTGGTTTTCTTTTTCATTTGAGCCAGGAAATGGAGGACAGTGTTCATCACCTCCTTTCATATTTTGCATTTTTCTTTTTTTTTTTCTGTTGAAGATTAACACTAATTATCATGTCTGACAAATGTGTATGTGTGATTTAAGCACTTTGTACATTTTAAAGGATGATGGTGATTCAATGAGTGTTTAGGTTGAGTACTCTGTTTTCCCTTGCCCCTTCCATATTTTACCTGCATGTATTTCACATTCTCTCATTAAGTTTTCTCAGTGTGCCCTTCTCATATCTTGCCATGCCCATAGCCGTAATTCTGCCACCATACAGATCATTGGCAGTGTTTAAAATGAGGATAGGTCATAGGTGGACAGTCTGATCATTGTGTAGAAGATGACTTTGAATCATGAAAAGGATTAGAAAGTTTAATAGTGTAGTGTCCAGCTGGTGGTTAATTTTTTTAATCCTGATTTTCTTACATTATTGGATATTTGCTTGCTTAATTACAGTCATCTTTGACAACTGAATTGATTAGTGTTTCATCTTCTGTCATCCTTTGGTTTTCTTTGCCTACTGATTCACAAAGGTGTAGACAGTAGGTAGTAAGTAGTTCCCTAGAAGTTTACTTGATGATATACTACCTGCAAATAACAGTTTCCTGAAAGATTTTAAAAGTTTTGCTCTTTCACAGATTGGTTTAGACAGACATTTAATAAAAGAAAATACATATTTGTTGGTAATTGATTATAATCATTAAAAACCCTGGACCTTCCTGGAAGGGCAGCATATGAAAACATCAGTCCCATGAGGGGACAGTAATGCTACCTCACTACTACACCTGTGATGAGTGGTTGTTCAACACAATGGAGTGTTCAAGTTATATGTTTTATAATGCATAATAATATTTCAGTCATGGATGACTATGTTTGAAATTTCCTTTTCTTTCAGGATATTTTAGAGTGCTAAATTTTTAACTGCCTTTTTGTTGAGCTGAATCGTGGGACTCTGAATTGTATTAAAATTGTAAGCTCTAACTGGTATACTGTCTTCCTGGAGAGGCGTTCTATGTCTGAGAAGGGAGGGGGTGCTGTGTGTGTGTGTGTGTGTGTGTGTGTGTGTGTGTGTGTGTGTGTGTGATTCTGTGTCTGAGAAGGGGTTATGTGTGTGTTGCATTCTGTGTCTGAGAAGGTGTGTGTGTGTGTGTGTCGCGTTCTATGTATGAGAAGGGGTGTGTGTGTGTGTAGGTTGCCCTCATAGCATAAGAAGAGTGTCTGTATCTTTGTTTCTTGGTGTAATTGTTGCATAGTCATTTTAGCACGTTTGGTTCCTAAATCATTGTGCTTATCTTTTTCTAGTCTCTAACTAAGAGTACTGAAATTTGGTTTGTTGATCCTATTTTAGAAATTATAATATTAGGTAATAAATATTAAGTTCAATTATGTCTTTAGAAGAAATCTTTCTAGTTTGAAAGATGTTCTAATATTCACGTTCTAACATTTTTTTTATTGTAAAACATCTGAATTTGGAAATGAGGAAAGCCTTGTTTTCTCTGTGTGGTTCAGCTACTTTTCATTTGGTATTATGCATTCAGATTGACATTTATCTATTGAAATTGCCATTTTGTTAAGACATTTTTCATGCACAGTAGATTCAAGTTGTGTCTGAAAATATCTCTTATGCTTTTTGATTTTGCTGACTTTAAAAGGATTAATCTGGGCAGACATGAAAAAGAAAGGTTACATTTAATATATTTTTTTGGATTTTGTAGGACAAAATATAACTGGTTAACCTTGAAGTGACTGTTGTGCAGTGGTTGTACACATGATTCAAAACACTATTGAAGAGAATGTTTCTACATGAGCACATTAGCAGAACACATGGTGAGCCCTGCATCATGCTTTCAAGCATAAGTGTTCACTTTTCCAGAGCATTAAGGCAATTGCCATAACAGGTGAAAATGTAGACCACCATTGGATTTTTATTAATTTTATTTTTGAATTTGTGTACTACCATTGCTGCATCAGTTTGATATCAGTGTTGAAAAATTACCAGTTATATTTTTGTTTATACTCTATTTGTAGATTAGGATTAAAATGGAGTTAATCCATTTTTAAAGCTGTGTGAATTTTTCTAAACAGGAACAACTATTTGCAATATGGATTTTCATAGTGATTAAACCAATTATAACTTTTATTATTAGCAGTTGAGAGCACATGTTTATATAGCAATGTAAAAATATATTAACGAATATTTGGTAAATTCCAACAGCCTTTTACCATTATCATAATTTTGTGTTGTACAATAAAGTTACAGTTACATCTATAATTTTGGATAACATTCATTGGTTAACAATAAAGTGACAAAAGCTCATGCCTTTAAGGTCCACTGTTGTTATTTAACATGGATTTTTTGGTCTATTTTCTGAAAATTTTCATCTCTATTAGGCCCATAAATCATCACATATTAAAAATGAAAAGCGGTTAGGAAAAAATTATAAAATTCTCATGGCTTTACTCTTTCTCCTAAATTATATCTCTTTTGATATGGAAGTAATAATGATTGTTAATTCTGTGGAAAAATTAAATCGACTCTTGATAACAGAAATCAAGTTTTTCAGTCATTGCTTTTATTGTATAGTGTTGTAGTTTCTTTTTCCTGAAGAAGATAGTTTCATTGTCATTGATTAATCTCACAGTTAAAATGCTAATGTTCTTTAAAGAACTGTACTCTAAGTGCATTTATTTAAATACATATTCTTAAAGTAGCATTACAGAGCAGTTACCATAAATCTAGAAGTTAATTGTCCTTTTAAAAGCTTCTTACTAATTTTTAACATGAAGATTATTACTAATAAACAAGTGATAAAGCTAAGTATAGGAAAAACCATGTGTCTTCTCAATCTAGTAATATTTAATTCACTTTTTTATTGCTGTTCTTAAAGGTAGGTAATTTCTTCTCATCCTGTCAGAAAAGGGAATTTTGTATTTCAAGAGTTACTATAAAGAACTAGAATTATCACTTACAGAGTATCTTAGGCCATATTGGAACTCTCACTCCTGATTATTATTATTAGAAAAGAGTTTCAATGTTGGTATTCTGAGAAAAGCAAAAAATGCCTAGACTTTTTGTCTCAGTTGTGATTACCTTGATGAATGGTGATGTTAGAAGTGAAGATACAAAAGCATCCCATTCTGTGTATATATGATGAAAACAATTACGCTTAAAACTGAAGTATAAGGAGTTACTGCCTTTAGCATTAATTTACTGAAATAATTAGTAAACCAAAGCTTAGATATCTTTAGTAAGGATAAGGGAAATCATATAAATATGGAGCTACCCTGCACTGGTTGATAAGTTTCTCTCTTAAGTTTGTTCTAAATGAACAGAAGTTTAGCATTTTCTTAACTAGATTATGCATCAGATATTCTAATGTGGTTTATCACATAGAATGACAGTATTCTAGCACATTTCCAAAGCTTGGTGGATTCTGGAGATGTTTTGATAACTTCGTAAAAGTCAAGGCAATCTGACTCCTCACATTCTACCCTGGGAACCAGGAAAAATTGGCTCACAATAATGTTTCATATATCAAAGCTTATCACTTTCCCATTCTTCACTTTTTCACTTAAATTATCTTAACTCCCATTCCTAGTGGACCTACTTCTTAATATGCCCATCTTTCAAGATTGTAAGAGCTGCCGTTTTTACCTCTGGAAAGATTGTAACTCCTTGCTTTGTTCCCTCAACATTTTTGACCTTCCTTAAACTCTTGATACAAGAGTTTTCTGATTTCAGGTTACATACACTGCTTTAGGAGTCGAAGTATTCATCATATTTTCCACAGAATTTTCAGGTTAAAAGTCATGACTAATATAATTAGTGCCATATCTTTTAAATTCAGGTTTATGTTTGGCTCTGGGCTTCCCCAGCCACTAAATGGTTCCAGGTTCTTATTTAATGATCTCCATTTAGCCAATACGTTTTTATTAAGTACCAGCTATATTCTGGAATATAGAAGCAAGATTAGAATGACTGTGACCCTTTGTAATGGCCTATCTTAAAATAGGAAACTTCAAATATTTATCTAGCTCTTAGACTATTTGCATTCATCTGTTATAATACTAGATTGTTTTTAAAATGGCAGTACCATTTTGTTGATTTATGTTCTTTGTATGCCCAGATTCCTCCGTGCTTGTATCTAGTCAGTTGCTTCCATCCACATAATTTATTATTTGTATTTCTCTATTTTAATTGTTCTTGTTTATTTAATGATCATTTTAAAATTTAGATGTACTTTGATATTTATGCATGTCATATAATTGCTCTTAAAAATAGTGATACTGGTTTTTGTTTGTCTTTACTAAGTCTGTATAGCCAGTAGTCTGTCTTCCAAGTGGTAATATGGTATCAAAATTTTAGATTTATACAATGATCCTTGGAAGAGTTCTTTTTGATAAAACATGGATTTATTTTATAAAATTCTTACACTTTTATAATGTATGCCATAGTATTACTTTTAGTTTTTACAAGTTAAATTAAGATGTTTTATTTTCAGTTTTAGACCTAGAAATGCATGTATGTCTTAGGTTCACAAGGCAATACCCCCCTCTCTTTCCTGTTGTTGATACTGAAACGTCTGTAATTCAAGTCTAGCATTTGAATGTATATGCATGCCATCATTCCATTTATATTATTATTTACTTTAAAATTTTAGCTATTGGATAAAAGTTTTGTGATGAAGGAAACTACTACAACATAAAGCAGATCAGCAGAGGAAAATTAGTGAAACAGAATAAGAAACAGTATAGTTTCTCAGGTATGCTTTTTCTTTGGTAAATTACTTAATTTTTATTTTATAGCTCTAACTTTATAAGAAGACTCATACCCAGCTGACAAAACAAGTATAATAATAATCTGTATTAAATGTTGAGATGTTTACTGCGTTAGGAGTTTTCTATTGAATCTATTTACTGCGTTAAAATATACATAACAGACAAAAATGGGGAGACAGAGAAACAACCCCCCATCAAAAGGAAAGGTAGAATTCCCAGAAAGAGTGCTAAATGAAATAGAGGAGAGCAAACTATCAGATATGGAATTCAAAACATGGATTATGGAGAAGTTCAATGAGCTCAGCGGAAATTACAAAGAACTCCAGGGAAACTACAGGGAACTTCAGAAAAACTACAAGGAACTTACTGAGAATTACACCAGCATGAAAAGGGACATAGAAGCTATCAATAAGAGCCAGGAGGAAATGAAGAATACAATCTCTGAATTGAAGAACACAGTAGAAGGAATTAAAAGCAGGCTAGAGGAAGCAGAAGATGGGACCAGCGAGCTGGACGACAATGTAGACAAAAACTCCCAGACAGTGCAACAAAATGAAAAAAAGACTGAACAAGACTGAAGAGACAGACAGCTGCAGGACAACATGAAATGTAATAATATCTGTATCATAGGAATTCCAGAAGGAGAAGAAGAGCAAGGGATAGAAAACCTGTTTGAAAAACTAATGACAGAAAACTTCCCTAACATGAGGAGAGAAAGAGTCATGCAAGTCCAGGAAGCACAAAGGGTCCCAATGAAGATAAACCCCAACAGACCAACTTCAAGACCCATCATAATTAAAATGGCAACATTCAAAGTCAAAGAGATAATCCTAAAAGCAGCAAGAGAGAAACAACTAATAACATACAAGGGAGCTCCAATAAGGCTATCATCAGATTTCTCAGCAGAAACACTACAAGCCAGAAGGGAATGGCAAAAAAAATATTCCAAGCAATGAAAAACAAAGGCCTACAACCAAGAATACTGTACCCAGGAAGGCTCTCATTCAAAATGGAAGGTGAAATAAGGAGTTTCCAAGACAAAAGAAGGCTAAAAGAATACATCTCCACCAATCCAGCACTGCAAGAGATGCTAAAGGGTCTGCTTTAAGAAGAAGAAACAGAGACAGAGAAGAACATGAGTACAAAGGGGGAAAATGACAATGAATAAGTACTCATCGGTAATAACCTTAAATGTAAATGGACTAAATGCTCCAATCAAAAGACACAGGGTAGCTGAATGGATTAGAAAGCATGACCCACATATATGCTGTCTACAAGAGACCCACCTTAGAACAAAAGATCTACACAGACTGAAAGTGAAGGGATGGAATAAAGTATTTCAAGGAAATGGACATTAAAAAAAAAAGCTGGGGTAGCAATACTTATATCAGACAAAACAGATTTCACAGCAAAAGCCATAAAAAGAGACAAAGAAGGACATTTCATAAAACTTAAGGGGAAAATCCATCAAGAAGATATAACCCTTATAAATATATATGCACCCAACTTAGGAGCACCCCAATATGTAAGGAAAAGTTTGAAAGACTCCAAGAAAGATATAGACAGCAACACACTCAATGGGACTTTAACACCCCGTTGTCAACAATGGACAGATCTTCGAAGCAAAGAAACACCAAAGATATTGAGGCACTGAAGAACACTCTAGATCAAATGTACTTAGTCGATATATGTAGAACTTTTCACCCCAAAGAAGCAAAATATACATTCTTCTCAAGTGCACATGGAACATTTTCAAAGATAGACCACATGTTAGGAAACAAAACAAGCCTCAACAAATTCAAGAAAATTGAAATTATATCAAGCATCTTCTCAGGTCACAATGGCTTAAAATTGAATATCAGCCTCAAGGGAAAAACTCAAAAACATTCAAACTCATGGAGAATGAATAATATGCTATTAAATAATGAATTGGTTAACAGTGACATCAAGGAAGAAATAAAAAATTTCTGGAAACCAATGATAATGAACACACAACAACCCAAAACCTATGGGATACAGCGAAAGCAGTCATGAGAGGAAAGTTCATAGCAATACAGGCCTACCTAAAAAAGCTAGAAGAATCTCTAATAAAACATTTAACTCTACAGCTACAAGAACTAGAGGAAGAACAACAAGCAAAGCCTACATCAAGTAGAAGAAAGGAAATCATCAAGATCAGAGCACAATTAAATGACATAGAGACTAAACTAGCAATTCAAAAGATCAACATAAGTAGGAGCTGGTTCTTTGAAAAGATAAACAAAATTGACAAGCCTTTAACCAGGCTCATCAAGAAAAAAAGAGGATCCAAATAAATAAAATCAGAAAAGAAAAAAGAGAAATCACAACCAATACCACAGAAATACAAAGGATTATAAGAAATTATTACGAACAACTGTATGGCAAGAAATTTGACAACCTAGAGGAAATGGACAAATTCCTGGAAACATATAGTCTTCCAAAACTGAATCAAGAAGAATCAGAAAGCCTGAATAGACCAATAACAACTAGTGAAATTGAAGCAGTAATCAAAAAACTTTCAGCACGCAAAAGCCCTGGACCAGATGGCTTCACAGGTGAATTCTACGAAACATTTAGGAAAGAACTAATTTCTATCCTCCTCAGACTATTTCAAAAATTCCAAGAAGAGGGAAGACTCCGAAACTCGTTCTATGAAGCCAGTATAACCCTAATTCCAAAACCAGGTCAGGACACAACAAGGAAAGAAAACTACAGGCCAATATCGCTGATGAACATAGATGCTAAAATCCTCAACAAAATATTGGCAAGCAGGATCCAGCAATACATCAAAAAGATCATACACCACGATCAAGTGGGATTCATTTCAGGGATGCAAGGATGGTTTAATATTCGCAAATCAATAAACGTAATACACCACATAAACAAATGAAAGACAAAAACCACATGATCATATCAATAGCTGCAGAAAAAGCATTTGATAAAGTACAGCACCCATTCAGGATGAAAACACAGCAAAATGGGAATAGAGGGAGCATACCTCAACATAATAAAGGCCATATACGGGAAACCTGAAGCCAACATCATACTCAGTGGACAAAAACTGAGAGCATTCCCCCTGAGATTGGGAACAAGACAAGGATGTCCACTTTCTCCACTCCTATTCAACATAGTCTTAGAAGTTCTAGCCATAGCAATCAGACAAGAAAGAGAAATAAAAGGCATCCAAATTGGAAAAGAGGAAGTAAAATTGTCATTATTTGCAGATGACATGATAGTGTACATAGAAAACGCTATAGACTCCACAAAAAAACTACTCGACCTAGTAAGTGAATTTGGCAAAATAGCAGGGTACAAAGTCTATTCAGAAATTGAAGGCATCTCTGTACACCAACAATAAAATATCAGAGATAGAAACTAAAAGAAAAATCCCATTTATGATAGCAACAAGAAAAATAAAGTACCTAGGAATAAACTTAACCAAAGAGGTTAAAGGCCTGTACTCAGAAAACTACATAACATTGAAGAAAGAAATGAAGGAAGATACAAATAAATGGAAGCATATACCATGTTCATGGATAGAAAGAATCAACATCAATGTCCATACTACCCAAAGCAATTTATAGATTCAATGCACTTCCTATTAAAATACCAATGATATTTTTCACAGACCTAGAACAAACACTTCAAAAATCTATATGGAACCAAAAAAGAGCCCGAATAGCCACAGCAGTTTTGAGGAAGAAGAACACAGTAGGAGGAATCACAATACCTGATATCAAACTATACTACAAGGCCACGGTAATCAAAACAGTCTGGTATTGGCATAAGAACAGACATATAGATCAATGAAACAGAATAGAGAGCCCAGAAATAAACCCAGGTCTGTATGGTCAACTAATATTTGACAAAGGGGGAAGGAACATCAAATGGAGTGAAAAGAGCCTCTTCAACAAATGGCGTTGGGAGAACTGGTCAGGGACATGCAAAAAAATGAAAGTAGACCACCAACTTACACCATACACCAGAATAAACTCAAAATGGACCAAAGAGTTAAATGTAAGCCGTGGCACCATAAAAGTCCTAGAGGAAAACATAGGCTGGAAAATTTCAGATACCCCACGTAGCAACATTTTGACTGATGTATTTCCTAATGTAGGGAAATAAAGGAAAGAATAAACAAATGGGACTACATCAAACGAAAAAGTTTCTGCTCAGCTAAAGAAAACATCAGCAAAATGAAAAGGAAACCAACCATATGGGAAAATATGTTTGCCAATGATATCTCAGACAAGGGATTGATCTCCAAAATACATAAAGAACTCACACGACTCAACACCAAGAAGACAGACAACCCAATTAAAAAAAGGGCAAAGGACTTGATCAAACACTTCTCCAAAGAGTACATACAGAGGGTCCATAGACATATGAAAGGATGCTCAACGTCACTAGCCATCAAAGAGATAGATGCAAATAAAAACCACAACGAGATACCACCTCACACCAGTCAGAATGGCCATCATCAACAAATCAACAAACAACTTGTGCTGGCGAGGATGCAGAGAAATGGGAACCCTGGTGCGAATGCAGACTGGTGCAGCCACTATGGAAAACAGTTTGTAATTTCCTCAAAAAACTAAAATTGGAACTGCCTTTTGAACCAGCAATTCCATTGCTAGGATTATATCAGAAAAATCCTGAAACACCAATTCAAAAGAACCTATGCACCCCTATGTTCATAGCAGCACTATTTACAATAGCCAGGTGCTGGAAACAGCCGAGGTGCCCATCTGTAGATGAGTGGATCAAAAAACTATGGTACATTTACACAATGGAGTACTATGTAGCAGAAAGAAAGAAGGAACTTCTACCATTTGTAACAACATGGATGGAACTAGAGAGAATTATGCTTAGTGAAATAAGCCAGGCAGCGAAAGAAAAATACCTTATGCTGTCACCTATTACAGGAAACTAATGAACAACACAAACAAATGAGCAAAATTGAACCAGAGGTATGTAAACAAGGAGCAGAGTAACAGTAACAAGGGGGAGGCGGGAGTCAGAGAAGGGGGTGAGAAGGGGGTAAGAAGGGGAAGGGTCTAGTCAAAGAACATGTATAAATGACCCATGGACATTGACAACTGAGTGGGGACTGAATGTGGGAGAAGGGGGTGACAGGATGCAGGGAAGCAAGAGAGGAATAAAAGTGGGACAGCTGTAATGGGAAAACAAAAAAATATGCATAACATAAAATTTACCATTTTAACAATTTTCAAGTGTACAGTTTAGTAATAGTACATTCATGTTGTTGTGCAACTGTCACCTCTACCCATCTTCAGAGCTTTTTCCATCATCCCAAACTGAATCTATTTATTAACCACTAACTCATTCCCCATTACTTTCTTCTTAGTCCCTCGTAACCACTGTTGTATTTTTGGTCTCCAAATATGACTATTCTAGGGAGCTTTTATAAATGGACTCATAATATTTGTCCTTTTGTGTCTGTCTTACTTCACTGAGTATATGTTTTCAAGTTTCATTCCTGTTATTGCATGTATTAGAATTTTATTCTTTTTTAAGGCTGAGTACTATTTCATTGTATATATGTACCATATTTTGTTTATCCATTCATCAGTCAATGGACATTTGGATTGTTTCCACATTTTGACAATTGCCAATAATGCTACTATGTACATTGGTGTACAAATACCTGTTCAAGTCCTTGCTTTCAATTTTTTGGGGTATATACCCAGAAATGAAATTGCTATGTTTAATTTTTTGAGGAACTGCCATACTGTCTTTCATAGTAGCTGTTCCATTTTACATTCCTACCACCAGTGCATAAGGGTTCCAGTTTTTCCACATCCCAACCAACAATTGTTATCTTTGTTTTTGATAATAGCTCTCCTAATGGATGAAGCGGTACGTCACTGTGGTTTTGATGTACATTTCCCGATGATGCATTTCTCTGTGATGTTGAGCCCATCTTTTCATGCACTCATTGACCATATGTATATCTTTGCCAAAATTTTTATTCATGTTTTGTCCATTTTTAAAAATTGAGTTTGGTATTTTTGTTATTACTGAGTTGTACTTCTTTATATTTTCTGGATATTAATTAATCTCATCAGATTATATGAGTTGCAAATAATCCCTTATATATGTGAGTTGCAAATATTCTCCCATTTGTGGGTTGCCTCTTCACTATTGATATTATCCTTTGATGCACAAAAGTTTTTAATTTTTATGAAGTTCAATTTAATTTTTCTTGCCTGTGCTTTTAGTTTTCATGTGTTTTAAAGAGAAAAAGGAAATTTTGGTGAAGGTATTACTAAAAGGAGGCAGACCAGGATGGCTATCTTATGTACACTGTTTATAGAGTCAATAGAGATGAAAAGTAGACTCTCTAGACTGCTCTAGAACATGTGGTTAACTGCTCACTGACTAGGATGGCGAAGCTAGAATGCATTGGTTCAGAAATTTATGGAGCCTTGAATCGTATGCTGAGGTGGTTTTGGTTTGATTTGAAAACACCTGGTGTTTGGGGAATGAGTTACAGAAGGGAACAATAACTAAGCTTAGGTCTCAAGGAAAATTCATGCTGCTATGTAAGGTATACTGAAAGGTATATTTGAATAAGAGAATAAAGAAAGCTTAGTAGAACTATGTATCCTGCAATTAGCCTGAAGAATGGCTGTGGTCATGAGAAAGATTAAATTACTACTTTCCGAGAATTTAAAAGGAAATATCTGCATGTAATTTGCTCTCATGTTTGCTATGTAGTTCTTTTTTGCTGCTTATTTTCCAAGTGACCTCTTCAGGACAGTTAAGACTTCTGTTTTTATTTTATCCAGCCTTCAGGTTGGGTTCTTCAGTGGCACAAAGAAGTAGAAAGACATCCAAGGAAAAATAGATTGGATTCCGAGTTCTAATTCCAGATGTTCTACGCTCTTGTCTGATTTTTATAAGCAGTTTTCATATTTCTGAATTAGATGGTCTGTTTAACAACATTTCTCTGGAATCAGATATAGACACTTAGATTCCAGATGCATTGTCTTCTCAAAAATGCAATGCCTGACCAAGGGTTAATATCCCTGTACTTGGAATTTTAACACTTGCTTGTAGTTGAAAAACTATTACCGCAGAGAGTGCTTACAACAGCAGTTCTGTCAATATTCTTTCTGCTTTCAGATGCTCTTAATAATGTGACTAGAAAGCAATTGAAGGATTTTCTAAAACAGGTTTTTAAGGAGTTAGAAAAACAGTTCTTAAAAGGTAATTTTGAAGAGGTTATATTCAACAAAACACAAGTCAGTGAAGATTATCTCAGAATATACACACACAGTTTATTCTCTGGCTATGATAGTTTTGAATAACTTTGGAAATTTCTGTAGATATTTAAAGTAGAGAATCGTATTGATTATGCCCCATCAACTTAGCTTTTGCTAGAGATGATTTGATTCATCTACTTATGCCCAAATGATACATTAAGGGTTGCTTTTCCTTATTTTAGCTTATTTTCCCCATATAATTTCTAATACAGTATTTCTCTCAATTTTTAGGCCATAAAGTTTTTGAATATAGGTGAATAAAGTATTGCTAGTCTTAAGGTACAAGCAGATGGTTTTCCTTCCCACTAACTTTAGAGAAACTAACAACTTTGCTGTTATGTAGATAATACTTGATACTAGCACATTTTAGTTTCCTAGAATATTTGGGTTGATTAAACTATTATTTTTCCACTATAAATTTTAAGATCTTTTTAAAGTAGTCAATTATAAGTATGAAAAATGTTTTTGTTGGTAGGTAGAAAATAAAATCATTGTTATTTGGTAGTTTATATGCATTCTTAAAATATCCTGAGAGAATACTTCCATTTTGTATAGAGTACCAAGCAGTATATAACCTAGAATTAGGACCCAAACCTTATCATCTGTAAAGTTTATAAATAGTTTCATATAGTACATCACATTACATTCTAGTATAAGCTGATGTTTTAAGGATTTTTATGGTAAGTTTATAAAACTTAGACTTTTCCAAAGGCTTTGCATCAAATGTTAGCAATTTATCCATTAAATCATTGGCATTAGTATTTTTGGAATGTTCTCAAGCATTAGGAAGACTGGAAGCAAGTACATGTCTTCTAGATTACTGGTATGATGTCTATAGGTAAGAAAATGTTCTCTACCTCCTCTTATTTTTGAACCATTGTGCTTTAGCTCTTAGAGAATAGACATTTAAATGGTTTTCAATTGAATAGTATTATGAAAGGAATGCTGAATGGGAGACAAGGTGGCATGGTATTTTTTCTCATAAAGTATTAAAACTAATACATATGTACATAGGCATTCATACAGTCATTCTTTCTTCCAGAGATTTATAGAGTAATGGCTATTTATGCAAAGCACGGTTATAGAAGGTAGATGAGACCTTGTGACTCTGTCATGGAAATTGTAGTGAAGTCAAGGAGTTGAGACATGGACTCAAGATATGGAAAGTAAAGTAGTAAAATACCAGAAAAAAAAAAAGATAAAATGTTCAAGAGTCAGAGAAATTAGAAGTCACTTAGTAGGTGCTAATTAGCAAACAAGAAGCATGATATTGACTTTGACTAATGAGGCCTGAAAAAGTTTTCTTTCATTTCTAAATTACAGGTGCTAGAAAGCATCAGAAGTATAAATTCATCCCTAGGGAGGTTAGCTACAACTTTAGATTTATTGGCTTAGTTCTCTGCCACTAAGGAATTGCAAATTCTTTAATATCAAATATAAATGTGGTTTCCTTATAATAAGTCTTGAATATGAGCAACCTTATTGATAATGATTTATATTAAAATAGCCGATCTTGAAACATAATAATTAGTTTTCTTATGGCCTTTTGTTTACTGTATTTGACTTGCTATTAAGTTTACCATTTTTACTACAAATTATTTTTTACTTTATATATTAGGATATCCATAACCTCAAGCAGTACAGGTAGAATTTCCTTCTCAAACAATTGTTAATTATGTGGATTTTTGTAAGTTTATATAGTAATAGCTTCTATCATAGCAAAACATCAGAAAACTGGGATAGTAAGGATTTTTTTCCTTTGGAGATTTTTAAAAGCATTAAAATAATCAAGTTACTATGAAATTCCCTCTCCCATTGAAATTTTTTAGCTCCACTTAAACTTTTAAAAACAGAAAAGTAGATATTAAATTACAGATAATTTAGGAAAGTATATTTTTATTGGCTTCTGTTGAAGTTGCCCAATAGTGAAAGGTGCTTTAAGTCATACTTAGAAAGCCTCATTTTAAAAAATTTGGTTAAATCATTAAAATTCTTAAAAATAAGTGATACATGCACATGAAACAAAATTCAATAAATACAGTAGGATAACTTTTAAAAACAAATAAGCCTTTCTCTGTCATCTAGTTGTCAGCTCTCCCCATAGATAACTTTTCAACTTGTGCCTCTTTCTGGAGATTACCTTACACACATAAATTACAGCATTCTGTTAAGATGGTTCTACATATCTTTCACTGAATGGTGTGTATTTTGGAAATCATTACATATTAATACAAAAAGAGGTGCTTCTAAACCTCTGATGAACATTTATGTTTTGACCATCCTTTGCTGTTATAAGCAATACTGTGATGTGCAAACACTGCTGTGTTTTATCCTCTTTAAGAAATTGTGTTCCAGTCCAGTGGATAGGGTAAGTTTATATAAGATTTTCTATGTATTATGCATTTCTAAATATAGGAAGTTATTTTTTACATAAAAGATGTAGCTGTACTTTCATTAAAAAAATTAAATAGCATGTGCTTATTGTACACTTCATAAGTGGATTTCTGTATATATCAGACTTACTTAAAAGGTGACACAGCTATAATTATCTTAATGGTTCACTTTTGAGGGCCCAAGTGAAAAAGCTCTGCCAATAATTAGAACTGACTTCTGCTAATTCTATGATCAGAAAATATTATTTTAAAAAAGAAGCAAATCAATAGGTAGGATTTTCTAAGTGTACTTTAATCGCTTTGTAAAAGAATTGTTTGGGCTTTGATACCTATTTTTTTTTTTTGGCTTGAATTGATTAAGCAATATTGTTTCCATTATTTTTTTCCTTTTTATTGAATTTATTGAGGTGACACTGGTTAACAAAATTATACAGGTTTCAGGTGCACAATTCTCCAACACGTGATCTGTGCAGTGTATTGTGGGTTCACCACCCAAAGTCAAGTCTTCATCCATCACCATTTATCGCCCCTAACTTGGATAAGTTTTTAGTTTTTAATTTACTTTGCCACCATTTCCACGGTAGTTTTCATTTGCCTGCTTTTTTTTAAATGGCAAATGACAAACTCAGATCATTGCCAAACATGCTAATACGTAAGACGCTTTACCATGCCCCCAAACGACAGCAAAAGTATTCCAAAGAAATTTGATTCTGTACATTTTCTTTGATTTTTAAGACGGTAAGTCAACTTTGTGTTTTTGTATACAACAACTTCTAAGTTATAATATATGCCTCATCTTTTAATTCACTACATTACTGTGTTTCTTCTTTTTGGTTTAAGAAAATGTCCTTTGATTTCAGAGCTTTCCTTTGTGTATGTAAACTAGCTCTTGTCTATAAACTTTGGCCAAGTTCTTAAATTATTTTCATGGACCACAGAGCAGTCTAGATTTGTTTAAAAAGTGCTAATGTTACCTGATGTTAATCAGAAGAAACATTGATCTTAGTAGTTTGCAGTATCCTTCTCTCCCCCAAGATGCACATGAATTCTAAAGAGACAGAAGTCGCCATCATTCCCATTGCTCTTTCAGCGACCCTATGCTGATGAGTTCTGATCCCTGCCATCTGTTTCTGCATGGCTTTTCTGGGTATACTCAGATACTGTCAAATAGTCATATTACAGATTCTGTGGCCCATGGTTCTCCATAGCCTAGGGCACAAGGATCGCTCCCAGGTTCTCCTGCTGCTTCAGCAAATTTTTCATTGTTATTTTACCAAAGATGCCTGGCTCCAGGTTTTATCAGTTCAGATTATATCAGATGCATAGCCAGTCTGATTGGAATTCAGAGAGCGTTGGGGAAGATGTGAGGCGGCATAATATACAGATGATTGTATGGGTTTTGGAGTCGCACATTTGGGTTTGAATGTCCCAGCCACTTACTAGCTGTGTGACATGCGGAAGCCACTCAGCCATTTGGAGCCTAAGTTTCCTCATCTTTCAAATGAGAGTAACAGTATTCATCTTGTGAGCATTGATTGTAATAATATACACGGAGTACTCTGTTTATAGCTTGACATATTAAAAGTGTTAATAGTAACTTCTGTCATTCTGTTTTTCATAATATTTTTGTTCATCTGTCAGTTGTGGATATTAGTGTTTGTACCCAAGTCCTTTGGATTCCATTTTTAATGTCTTCTGTTTGCCTTTTAAGGATTTTACTTGTGATTCTTAGAAAGTCTTACTCAGTATATGTGTATTAGGATGTGTACAAGATCCTGTGTTAAGTATGTGGAGATAAAAAGAGACGTAGTCCGCCCTGAGCAGTAAAGAGTTTACAGTTTACTCCCAGAAGACAAACAATTCGTGTTTTGTGGATAGGTGAGGTTCCCTTCTCACTTATCCCAAGGCCCAAGCTTCTCTGCGTACACTTGGCTCTCTCAGTGGCCTAGCCAGTGTGCCAGCTCTATGCTGACAGCTGTCAAGCCTCCACCAAACCTCTCCCCTGAACATGAGACTTCCATATTCAGCTCTCTACCTGGAATTTCCACTTTGATATCTAATAAGCATGTCAAACCAAACTCAAGAACACACACACACACACACACACACACACACACACACACACACACACACACACACACACACACCACACCACCACCACCACCACCACCACCACCACCACACCACACACACACACACCCTACCTTGCTCCTGCCTCAGCCAATAAATGACAAGTCCATTTTGTCAGTGAATCAGGACAAAACCTTGACTCCTTTTCTTCTTATATCCCACATCCAACCCAACCATAAACTGTTGGCCCAATGTTCAGAATACACACTACCCAGAATTTGACCACTTCACACATGCTCCAGGCTCTCACCCTGAGCTTGCTTGGATGGTTGCTAGAGCGTTTGGATGGGTTTTCTTGCTTTCTCTCCTGCTATTCTATAAGAGAGCAGCCTTAAAAAGGTGAATCAGATCCTGTCACTTCTCTGATTCCTCCAGAGGCTTTCCTTTTCAACAAGAGCCCCAACCTTCTCAATGGCCATGCAGATCCAAATATGTTTTGGTCCCTTGTCACTCTGGGGCCTCATCTGTTGATTTCCCCTTCTCTCCCTGAATTGAAGTCAGCTGGTTTCTGTTTTCATTCTTTAAACTAGTCTGTGCTCCTGTTACCTCAGCTGCTATGCCCTTTTTCCCCAGATATTTTTATGCCCACTTCAGGATTTTGCTTAAATGTCACTTCAATGTGGCCTTCTTTTGCTGCCTTTCCCCATTATTCTCTACCCAGTTGTTTTCATTATTTTTCTCTATAGTATTATGTCAATAACATGTATTTTACCTATTTTTATATTTATTATTTGTTTCCTTCTGCTAGAATGCAAGCTTCCTGAGGGCAGGAATTTTACTGTTCTGTGCAATATGTGCTCAGTGCTTAAGAGCCATTCATGTCTGGCATATGGTTATTTATTGAATGAACAGGATGGATGACTACTGGGAGCTCAGACGGAAGGTGCCTAATCTTGCTGGAGGGTTTCAGGGCAGGCTTCCTGGAGGAGATAATTCCTGAACCAAGTATTTTTCAAAGAATTTTTATTGATTGATTTGAGAAAGAGAGACATTGATTCATTCTTCCACTTATTTATTCATTGATTGGCTGTTTCTTATATGCGCCCTGACCAGGGATCAAACTCATAACTTTGACATATCAGGACAATGCTCCAACCAGCTGAGCTATCTGGCCAGGGCTCCTAAATCAAGTAAAAACAAGTTTTTCTTAATCAAGGGGCAAAGCTAAGAAGGCTATCCAGATAGAAGGAACTCTGTATGCAAATACGGCAAGGCACAATATGACTCCTAGTAATGGAACTGCTTGTTTATATTGACAAAATAGAAAGCTTGAGATTCAGAAGGTGGTGACATGAAACACTAGAAAACCCAGAGGGGAAGCAGGTGTGGATATGTGATGACATTTCTTTGGACACCTTTAATTTTGGAATGCTGATGGAATGTCGGGGGAATTCTCCCAAGGGAGCAGTATGAGGAGAGACACGGTTTTATCCAGTGCCTTGGTGAGCGCTGCCTGAGCAGAGGAGTGGTGCAGCAGAGAGGCCAGGCCCCGGGAGAGAGCCGCAGAAACAGGAGCCGACAGAGATGGATAGCCTGTGTGACCGCCAGTGTCAGGAGCGGAAGTCTAATACAACATTTAAAGTGTACACGAGTTTTGGAAACCAGGAAATCATTGAAAAGAGCACTTCTTTTGGAATTAGTATAGTTTTTACTTAGCTTAACTATGCAGTGTTTCCTGGAAAGAGCTTCCCACAAACCTGTGCATAGAACAAGAAGATGCTCTGTCAAGCAGTGTCCTCTGTCACCTCCAGATGTTTGAAGCTGACACTCTAGTGTGAACCCCAGCCCCACCCCTGCCCAAGACCATGACGATATACCTAGGAAATGAAAATCTGTTCCCGTATTTACCTTCTAGAGATGCTCTATGTGGCACTCGAATGTTGTAATCTGTTCAGATAATTTCATTCATTCATTAAACATTAAGGGCCTGAAGTTAGGTCCTGAGGATTCATAGATATTTTTTTAAAGCATTCATAGTGTAGAGGAGGAAACAGGAGTTAATAAACAACGTGACAAGTAAACGAGAAGACATACAAAGATCTAGGGAGCCACCAAACTCTTGCTAGCGTCATTGTCAGCAGTCACCTAAGGAACAAGTACCATTTCCCCAGCTTCCTTATAGGGCCAAGGGAACGTTTTGGTGGCTGCCCAGCAGTGATCTCAATGCTGGTTTGCACAGGTGTTGCAAGAAAAATCACATTTCAGGGGTATTTTCCAGTACTAGGACCAAGGCCATCAGCTGTGTGAGCAGAGGCTGATGCAGGCTGGGACCAAATTCAGCTCCAGAGCTGAGTGAGGCAGTGCTGAGGAGTGGTGTGAGTCAGGAAAGTGAGCTTATAACTTGGGCTAATTCTATAGACCTCAGGGTAGGTTTCAATGGATTTCATGTATGTCCTGGAGCTGTTAAGAAACTTTGTTGAGAAGAGTACTTTCATTTAGTCATCCAAATATTTTAGTCCCTAGTGTCATCCAGATGCTCTGTACATCCTTGTCATTGAGAATATAGCAGTGAGTAAGACTAGATCCTTACCCTAATGGACTTAGTTTCTGTAGAAAGTCATGAAGTGCAAGCCAAATTTAAACCTTGGAAATTGTGTTAGATTGAATCATGTCCAACTGGCAGTATTCAACTATCTTTGACATATAAAAGCTGCAAATTTATATGAACTTGATATTATGAAAGAAGCAAGGACTGAGTTGGGAAAAATATGGGGATGGTAAATTAGGGATAGGAAGGTCACAAAAAGTCTCTGAGAAGAGGAGACATATAAGTTGCCACCTGAAAGAAGAGAAGGCTAGGTCTTCCTCCTCTTCTATTTAAATTAAAATGGTAAGTGCGGATGCCAGAGGGATGGAGGAGGGCACTGGACCTGGCAGGGCCTGGGTGCAGCCCGAAACTCCCACCCTGGCTGAGCAAGGCAGCAGCTCCTCAGATACAGCAGGCTCACTGTTGCTATACCTTTTGATTTCCAAGGTAAGCCAGAAAACGGCTTTTAAATAAAACAGCATTTAAAGAATAATGCTTTAGATATTTAAGTTGAAATGTAATTTTATGCAAAATGTCCCAAATTTTATGTCAGCTTTTTTTTTTTTTTTAATTTAGAAAATGTTTTGCAATCTGAACAATGTATCTGCTTGCCAGGAGTGCCTACTCAGCATCAATTTGCAATCTTCACTTTAAAACATTCCAGGTAGAGGGAATAGCTTATACAAAGGCAGGCAAGAAAGGGCTTGACACTGTTCATTCAAGGAACAGAAAAGAGGGTGGTATACCCAGAGCTGAGGGAGCCCACAGGTGAGGGGGTGTGTGAGTGAAGTTTGGAAGGAGCCAGATAGCAGGAGCTCACAGAAGTATAGGGGCCAACGTGCAGGGACAGAAGTACAAATTTAGTGTGTACAGTGATACCTCGGCTAACAAAGATAATTCGTTCCGGAATCACATTCGTTCACTGAAATCTTCGTTAGCTGAAACGTGATTTCCTGTAGGTTTCTATAGAAAATCATTTAATTCGTTCTGGATGCTGCCCACGAGTTAAAGATAAGTTTTATAAAATAGTAAAAAGCACACTATAAAAGGGCAAAAACTCACCAAAGGTTGAGATGAACAGCTACCCAAATGGATGAAGGAGAGTGGAAAGTAGAATGAAAAACTGACCATCTTTACACTACTGCAGTACATTGTCATCAAATCCAAAGCTGCTTATGTTATCAGGCATCTCACTTCTCACTGTCTCGAACATAAACAACCCAGTCGGGTTGGCGGGTCTCCCCTATGTGATGTGGTCAGCTCCTTTCTTTGTCACACACATGCAGACAGAAAAGATAAGCTCCTGGAATGGCCTGACCGTTCATGTTTGCGGCTTTATGTTAGCGCGCGCATCCACTAAAACATTCATTAGCTGGGTCCGAGAAAACAGCAAAAAAATCTTCGTTAGCCGAAAAATTCGTTAGCAGGGTCACTCGTTAGCTGAGGTATCACTGTACTCCACTCAGCAAGTGTGTACCCTGGGGTGACACAGGGTGTATCTGCCTGGAGGAAGGGGCACCTTTTCCTAATCCACACACAGATGTCATGAATGTTGGACATCTTGCATTTTTCCATTTTACAGTTCAGTAACCTGCCCAAAGGAAACCATAGTGCCGGAGTCTGCTTTTGGGTGTTGGCTTTCTTTTTTTTTTAAGTATATTTTATTGATTATATTGTTACAATAGTTCCAATTTTTTCCCCTTTGCTCCCCTCCGCCCAGCACCCCCCCCCAATAATCCCCTCCACCAAGTCCATGCCCATGGGTCGTACATACAAGCTCTCCTGCCTCACCCTTTCATATATTATTATTATTGTTTTTAAAAATAATTAACAATAAGAAAGAACAATCCCTCCCTCTCAGACTTAAGACCCTTTATAATCTTATAAAGGACAATGGGCAAAGGTCTCGAGCTCTTCTAGATGCTTCAAGCTGGACATGGTCGTCATCTTACCTACCCTTGGGTCCAGAAATCCCTAATAAGAGTAGGGGTGTGGAGGGCAGGGTGGCCTTCCCACATGGGGAAGGATCATGCAGACTCCAGGTCAGTTGGCTGTCCCCAGACAACGGCGTGCTTGATTTAACAGGCTAGCATCCTTGTTGTATTATGGAGGCAACAGATTTGGCAACAGGGTTAAAAGACATCATTCAATACATAACCACTAGATGACAAAAGACAGGTATTAATTTTTGAATGTCCCACATTAGGGAAAAGAAGGGCTTCTTTGGAGGAAGGTGTGCCAGGTACATCTCACCTGTCCAAAACACTTTAGCCCATTATATTCAGTTTGGGCTGAGGGAAATATTTCAGGTTTTCCCTCTCTCAGACCTCTGGGCTCTTTCTGTCCAAGCCATTAAGACAGAAAAGAGAAACCAGTTTTAAAATGAAGCCCACAGACCACCCCATTCTTCACCAACCCAGCCACTTAGTTCAGCCAAACCATTGAGTCTCAGGAGGCAGCAATGCAGACAGGATTAAACGAGGCCTATACATATAGACAATCACTCAGGTAATGAGATCATAGGCTTAATGCCCTTTGAAAACAGAAAACACATGCTAATTTATGTAACATAACCCACATACAAGTCTCTAAATGTGTAGGACTGTCTTATCGGAAAGACATCCAGTTGCAAGGCATTTGACATTCTTCTTGCCTGTAAATTAAACATCTTTGATAATACCACAGACATAGTTTAACTTTCAAATGAAAACATATTTCAAATGAAAAGAAACTTTAAAGACGGTTAGCTGCACTACTTTATAGTCTACCACTGAGCATTGTGATTTTCCTTGAATTGCGATTTTTCTCCCTAAGATTACCCTCCTTGTCATTAAAGGGACTGCATTAAGTTCATTTTTAATTTATTCTGTTCATTTGCATAAACACAACAAGAGCAGCAAATGATCACTTATGATCTTTAGTTCTGCTTTGCTGGAACGTATGCAAGGAACATTTAGGGTGACCTTTAGTCTGCCCTTCAGGACACAGAAGCAGAACCACATACCTGGCATTCGGCCTTGCCTGTAAAAACCTGTCTTTTCCAAGTCCTTCTGGTTTTCCAGTGTGCCTTACGGTCCTTTCTAGCCATCTTTCAGGAAAACAACCTTCATTCCTTCCCTGGAAAGATTGCCATGGACTGCACATACAACCAAGGTACCAGGACTTTTATCTCGTGGGCTTTTATTACCTTTGAAAATCAATCCCAGTTCCTCAGGGCTTTTTGGTAACAACCAGAGCCCAAGCCTGTCTCCTTTAGGCATGACATTCCAGTCAAAGTCTTACTCAAAAAAAACCTCTATTAACAACTGGTCTTATTAGTTTTATGCAAAGAAACTTATGTCATTACTTCTTTACAATGCCAACTTCTGGAGGGATCAGATAGGGAGAAAAATATACAGTGTGAAGGGAAATCCTCGTCCTTCTAATATTCACTGAACTTGCATTTCCATTCTTTATATTTTCATTTTTCCCCCACTAAAAATTTTTTTGTTTGTTTTTCCATTACAGTTGTTCGACTTTTTTCCCCTTCTTGCTTCCCTGCACCCTGCCCCCACTTCTTCGACATTCAGTCCCCACCCAATTGTCCATGTCCATGGGTCATTTATACATGTTCTTTGACTAGACCCTTCCCCTTCTAACCCGCTTCTCTCCCTCCCATCTCCCCCTTTGTTACTGTTAGTTTATTCCTTGTTTACATACCTCTGGTTCAATTTTGCTCATTTGTTTGTGTCGTTCATTAGTTTCCTGTAATAGGTGATAGCATAAGGTATTTTTCTTTTGTTGCCTGGCTTATTTTGCTAAGCATAATTCTCTCTAGTTCCATCCATGTTGTTGCAAATGGTAGAAGTTCCTTCTTTCTTTCAGTACTTATTCATTGTCATTTCCCCCCTTTGTACTCATGTTCTTCTCTGTCTCTCTCTGTTTCTTCATCTTCTTAAAGCAGACCCTTTAGCATCTCTTGCAATGCTGGTTTGGTGGAGATGTATTCTTTTAGCCTTCTTTTGTCTTGGAAACTCCTTATTTCACCTTCCATTTTTGAATGAGAGCCTTCCTGGGTACAGTATTCTTGGTTGTAGGCCTTTGTTTTTCATTGCTTGGAATATTTTTTTGCCATTCCCTTCTGGCTTGTAGTGTTTCTGCTGAGAAATCTGATGATAGCCTTATTGGAGCTCCCTTGTATGTTATTAGTTGTTTCTCTCTTGCTGCTTTTAGGATTCTCTCTTTGACTTTGAATGTTGCCATTTTAATTATGATGTGTCTTGAAGAGGGCCTGTTGGGGTTTATCTTCATTGGGACCCTTTGTGCTTCCTGGACTTGCATGACTCTTTCTCTCCTCATGTTAGGGAAGTTTTCTGTCATTAGTTTTTCAAACAGGTTTCCTATCCCTTGCTGTTCTTCTCCTTCTGGAATTCCTATGATATGGATATTATTACATTTCATGTTGTCCTGCAGCTGTCTAAGAGCCTCTTCGTCTTGTTCAGTCTTTTTTTCATTTTGTTGCACTGTCTGGGAGTTTTTGTCTACATTGTCGTCCAGCTCATTGATCTGATTTTCTGCTTCCTCTAGCCTGTTTTTAATTCCTTCTACTGTGTTCTTCAATTCAGAGATTGTATTCTTCATTTCCTCCTGGCTCTTATTGATAGCTTCTATGTCCTTTTTCATGTTGGTGTAATTCTCAGTAGTTCTTTGTAGTTTTTCTGGAGTTCCCTGTAGTTTCCCTGGAGTTCTTTGTAGTTTCTGCTGAGCTCATTGAGCTTCTCCATAATCCATGTTTTGAATTCCATATCTGATAGTTTGCTCCCCTCTATTTCATTTAGCACTCTTTCTGGAGATTCTACCTTTCCTTTTGATGGGGGGTTGTTTCTCTGTCTCCCCATTTTTGTGACTCCTATTTTTTGTTGGTGCTTCTTAGAATGATCTGCACTTCCTGGATCTGCCCCTGGTGGCATCAGATCCTGTCCCAGTCTGGGCCTAGGCAACCTGTTGGAGACTTCCAGGGATCTACTGCCTTTGTCTTCTTTAGTTGTTAATCTATTCAATTCAGGTTTAAGGACGGTGGGTGTGGCAGCTTAATTCCTGTAGGCAGGCTTTTTCTTCCCCTCGGGCTGACGCCACTTGGAGGAGGGGAATGGTCTGCCTGCAGTATGGGGATGAGTCAGCACCGGGACCCGGTTGGCTGCCTCCCCAGTTCTCCCCTCAAAGCCACCACACCAAACTCTCCCCAAGCGTCTCTAGTCCTCTCTGCCTTTCCTCCGCTTGAGCCCAGGGTAAGTGGGGGCAAAATATTTTTGTATGTGATCCGCCAAAGAGCTCTTTTTCTCCAGCTGTTTCTCTCTTTCCGGCTAGCAAGAAACCCTGTGGCTTTTCACTTTTCACAGCTGGATACTATTTTACTTTCCACTCTGTTGCTGTAGGCTGGGAAGCTCAGCTGGGGGTTTAGACCCTGCCCTTCTCAGCTCGGCTGCTGAGCTGTTTCTCAGTCCCTTCAGCTGCCACCCGTGTGAGCCCAGCCAGCCCTTCCGGGTCTCCGCACTCCCTACCGGTCACGTTGTGATGTAGCAGCCTTTTCTGTCTCTCCGTGGTTATAAGACTTCTCTCCAGCTAGTCTTTGGTTGGTTATTCCAGATGATTTCTCCAAAATTAAGTTTTAAATCCAGACTAGTTCTGGGAGGAGGTTAGTGTAGCTTCCACTTACTCTTCTGCCATCTTGTTTCTCCTGGGTGTTGGCTTTCTTTGAATTGAAGGCCTGTATCCTTTTCACTACAAAACACCAACTACCTTTCCTACTGAGATGCGTAGATGACAGTGCCCTTCAGAGGATTTGCTTGTCTGCATAACACAAAGTAAATGTACCTGTTAATTTAGAGGCCCACAAAGGATGCTTTACATATTGAATATAGAGTAACAGTGACCTGGAGATCAAACCTCATCAAACTAAAGACCAGACTCATTTGGCTGTTTTGTGCAGACTACTAACACCAACTTGTCAAGATTGCTCTCGTGTTCAAGATAAGGTGAATAGAACTTAAAGATGTACAGTTGAAATATATGACTTACTGTTGTGAGAAAGCATCTTTTTATTGAGTGAGAAAGCCCTTGGAATCAAAAGGGTCTCAGCTCAGGATCTTGGAAAAATGGAGCGAGATGAAATTCAAGAAGTAAAAATAGATACTGATAAAAATAGGATTTTTTGGACATCCAACAGGTGTTGAATAAAATATTTCAGGAATTCAGTGAGCAGGTCTTTAGTGATATGATCTGTATTCAAGAGGCTGAGGATCAGAGGGAGAAAGGCTTTGGCCTGGGAAGCTCGAGCCTGGGGAGGGGCGAATGGTTGGGTCGCCACAGTGTGAGGCCTGAGAAAGGAAGCCAACCCGCAGCACTGAGACAGGTCTGCAGTTTACGTGAACCACCAGGTGAACGTTGGTGGGTGGAGATTGCCAAATTAATTTTCAGAATTAAATGTGAGAGAGTACTTCATTAAAATACACCATCAGTTCTTTGTCACATTAAAATATTTGAAGAGAAAGTAACATAATATTTTCCAGATGATCTATGTGGGTTATTTAATTTGTAGATAAAAGTGGATGTGATTTAACTTTCTTATTCTTTAAGCTGATAGATTTTTACCTGTAGAATTAAAGCAAAAATAGTATTTTAAAGATAAAATCATTACGATGCCTGTATTTTGCTTTTAGATTGGTAGATTCTAATTACAGGTATCTCCCGTATAACATGGTACTTCTATAACACAGTTTCACTCTAACACGGCTAAAGAATTGGGGGAAACTCCTGTATAACACGAAATTAGGGAAATCCCCATACAATACTGAATGTAATAAAGTTTTGGACTATATTAATCCAATAAACTCATCCTTCAAAGAAATAAAACCAACATTAAATGCTTGTTGGAAAAATATACGGCCAGAGTCAATTTAAAGTGAAAATCTAATCGAGCCAGCAGAAAACAGTATGGATAAAATAGTAGAACTTGCTAAGTCTTTAGGAGAGGAAGATTTTAACGATATGACTGTAGAAGATATCCAAGAATTGCTGGTAGAAGAAGAAACCGATGAAGCAGTTTTGGTGGAAATGATATCTGGTATGTGCCAAAATAACTTAGGGGACGATAGCACTGATGAAAACAAGTTAAACAGCTTACTCTAAAAAGCGTAAAGAAAGGCCTAGACTTAGCTAAACAGAGTCATGTTTCTTAAATGAAGATCCTTGCACTGAAAGCAGCACAAAGTTTAAGAGAGAACTTCAAAAGTGCTTAGCACCATATAATGAAATTTATAAAGCTCTCTCAGCTAAAAGCAAGCAATGTAAAATCACTGATTTTTTGCAGAAAGTAGAGCATAGAAATCAAGATAATGCTGAAGAAAGTTCAGAGGATGAGGGTATCTTGTCAAACACATTCGGTTAATGGAGCTTAGTAATGATGAAGAAAACATTACTTAGTTCATATTAATATGTAATACTTTTAATGAAAATTGCTTTAATAAATATTTCTCTTAATTATAAAAATATAATAATGTTTTTAAATTTTTTGGACCCTAACGCCCCTTTTTGTACTAGTTCTGTTTCGTATAACACGGATTCGCAAAACATGGCATTTGTTAGGAACCTAACAACCATGTTATACAGGGATTATCTGTAGTATCAAACTAAAGCAGAAGTTGGCAAACTTTCTACAGAAGTGCAGATATTAACTGTTTTTGACTTTGTAGGCCAAATGGTCTGTCACAACTACATAACTTTGCTGTTTTAGTACAAAAGCAGCTACAAGTATAGAGAAATGAATGAGGATGGCTGCCTTCCAATAAAATTATTTATGGACACTGAAATATGGATTGTAATTAATTTTCATCTGTTATGAAATATTTGCCTTTTGATTCAATTTTTTTAAAAAATTATGGTCTGTACAAAAAACAGGTGGGGAGCTAGATTTGGTCCATGAGCTACAGTTTGCTGACCCCTGAATTAAAGGATTTAAAAACAGCCACGTTCTTCCAAAGGCCAGTGGTCTGTTTTTCTCAGCCATCTGGAATTTTGATTTGCTCATGGGGGGCTTGTTTTGTTTAATGAAGAGGTTTCCCTACACATTCTAAAATCTTCTGGTAGTGATTCCCAAACCAGCATGTATCAGGTTCACCTGGGGAGTTTGTTATACTGCAGACTGCAGTGCCTGCTCCCTGAGTTTCAGTTCAGTGATCTATGTGGGACCCAGGAACGTGCACTTTAGCAGCTGAGGCTGGTGCTGCTGTTCTGGGACAACACTTTGAGAATCACTGATTTAGAGATGAGGGTGCCCAGCACTGTGGGAATAACAAGGTCGCTTCTTTTACTCAATGTCCTTAGAGTGTTGACTTCGCATTCAAAATTCTGATAGTTCAAAGACCTGAGATAATTGGAACCAAATATATAATTTCACCATCTATTGTGTTTTTCTCCATGAATTTCTGTTTTAAACACTTAAAAAGTAGAGATTGTTTTACAACAGTGTTGGGAAAAGATGTGTGTCTAGGAGAAATATAAAGGAATAGATATTATATATAGTACATATTATTAAAACATAATTATATATATATATTTGCCTGTTTTGATAGAATTTTTTTTAAAATAAAAAGGTTTAAAATTTGTCAAATGCAATTTCTGTATATATTGAGATAATGTGTATGTGCTTTCTGTGTGTTAACATATTGGATTAGATTAAGTAGATTTTCTACTGTTAAACCAAGTTTGCGTACCTTGGTTAACTTGACATATGACTTTGTGGCTTGGTGCTCCTCCAATCCTGAACCCCCTGTATCGTGAATATCCGTTCCCCTTGATTTGTCTATCTTCCGCTCACTCCTTTTCAAGGGTCTGTGTATTCAACCACATTAATCTCATGGCGCCACCTGGTGGCACGTTTTGGAAATTTCTGACTTCCTAGCTCCATCTCTTTCTCTTAGGGAAATGAGGTTTCCTTGGTTATCACTGTAACCCCTCACTCTGTTTTCTTTCTTGTGCCTTACATTCATCCACTTTCCTCCCCCATTCTCCTTTCTCTTGACCTTCATCAGATTAGTCGCTTTTCCTTCCTTTGCTCTTTCTCCCTTTGTTCCTTTATGAGTATAAATCTACCTCAGTTACGGTTATTCATGGTGACAGTAGTGCTGGTGACTAAGGAAAAAACACAGTAGTGCATTTTTAAATGACATTTGATACGATAAAGTGCCAGCTCTGGTAACTTTCCAAGTCTTTGAAAATACTTCAAATTCCCTTTAAAATGTTCTTAAATTTCAAGTACTATACTAGTCATCTAATTAATTCTGCCCAGTTTAACATCAAGCCGAAGTATAAAAAAAGATTATAATACTGTTAATAAGTTTCATTGTTCCTATCTTTCTTTATTACTAGCATTGACAAATTTGGAGTTTCTACTGTATTTTACTGCCAAGACTCCATTTTTCATTATGGGTTAAACTGCCTGGAAACCAAACTACCATCTATAACATGGTTCCTATGGGCAACAGCCCACCAGAGATGCCCTTTTGGCACATAACTGATTTATAGAGATTGCCAGTAACTGACTGTCTAATGTTTAACTCACGAGCACAGAAATGCTGTAAGCAATATTCTTCCCACTCAGAGAACTCACATATGGATAAGCTTGGCTGGTTTAGCAGTTTCTTTGTAGAGTTAATTGTGACTGTTTTTGGTGTCTCTAAGGGCTATATCTGAGATTGGCAGGTGAGTCAGCCAAAGAAGACAGACCAGAGAAAGCAGGGCTGAAATCGATCTCTTTAACCATTGCAATGCCAACAGGGCTGCAGGAGAGATGGTTTTTATTGTTTGTCTGTATTAACTCACACCAATCCTTTAGTGGGCAGGTATAGTATATTGAAAATGTGCTTATTCAAGAATAGCAACTCTTGATTTCAAAGGAGACACCACTAGACTATTTTGGGTCTGTAAGTCTGGTTAGTGCCTGCAAGACATTTTAACAGTGCCTAAATGAATCAAGAGAGAACCTCAAATAAAATATAAACCCTGTCTTATATATTATTCTAATAGTTACAAAGCTTTGATGTGTATGGCTTTGAAGTCCATTAGTCGTGAAACTGAATAGTTTTTGTATAGTTGCTACAACTATTAGAATTCTAACATCTATTTAAAAGGAAGATTTAAAGTTATTCTTATTTTCATATTGTAATTATGGATATTCAAAAGTAGACTGAAAAAGAAGTTCAAAGTTAAGAAGGAGATGACCGTGGCAGTTTGGTTACCAGGGGCCCTGCATGACCCAAGGTGATGCGCCCCCCCACCCTGCCTCCGCCTGACACTTGGCGTCCTTCAGTCCTTCTGTGTTCTTTTGCTAGATGCTTTCTAACCTCTTGATGTCTCTTTTAAAAGGTGGGGACCCAAACTGTATGCATTGTTCCAGATGCGTTCTTGCCAGAACAGCATAAAGCAAATGTAACAGTTAGGAAGAAGGCTCCCTCCCTCACTAGGTAAGTACATGTGGCAGCTGTGGCCAGGGCCAGCCCACCTTCCCATTAGACTTGCCATACCTGTCCACTGCCAAGCTGCTAGGACCCCACAAGATCTGACTCCTCGGTCAAAGGAGCTGACTCAGAGCAACCCCTACCATTATAGCATCTAATTCCACCCCTCCCAGGTTCTTTCTCAATGGTTTACATCTCTCGGGCCTTTTGCCAATCAAGAACATCTTCCTTCAGTTTAATAATTTTAAAGTCAGATAGTTTATTAAGCGAGATTTTACCTATAACCTTGGTGAAGTGATTGGACCTGCTACTTTAGACTGTTGGCTTATGGGCATGAAAGAACCCTCGTGATGTGGAGTGTTGCAGGGCAAGCTCACACAGGACACTGTGCAGCTGTTAGGTTTCTCCTTATTTTAAAACATATTTAGATATACTTAAAAATGAAGTGCCACACATGCATATTGAGTAGAAGGATTCCAGAACTGGTTCCTAAGCCAGGTTAGTATTATGCCTTGATCTCAATTTGGAAATATTTAAAAATCATTGATCAACCGCGATAATAGCCTGTTTTAAAATTCCTTAATTTCTTTGGCAGAGACTGATTTCACCTGTCCCATTTCTAAGTAAAACCACGGCAATGCAGCTTATCTGTAGATCTTGAATGGTTCATTTGACCTCCTCCAGTTTGCTAATGAAGTCTCCCAAAGTTCTATAAACCTAACTGCAGCTATACATGTACATATTTGATATAATACTTTAAGATCTGGAATAAATGTCCATTATAACAATATTATTTTTTAGATTTTTTTTTTATGTGACATATAAAATGGTCATATATATTTGCTTCAGGTGGGGGATTTTGATGTAATTTGCTTTTTGGCCTTGCATTTCAGATTGCTCTGAGATGAGTTGAAGGTCACATAGAATCTCTGACGGTCTGTAGCAGCAGCAAAATACTTCACTGTTTCAAATCCATTTGAAGGGCTTATGACAAAACATCACCATTGCTCTCTCACTCATTTTGAACGGGGTGGAATTGATTGTGAATTCATATAGTCCAATTAGCCTTACTCCTAATATTTGAGCTAAAATCCTTGGTTAAAACACCTTCTTAATGTTCCATAGATTTCTACAAACAATTTTCAGTTATTCATCTTTATTTTTTAAATTTTTGTAAGAGTTTATTTGAGCCAGACTAACAGCACATGCCAGGGAGCAAGATCTCGAGTGCTTCAGAGGATAACAGTTTGGCAGTTTCTTTTACGAATTTGAAATTATGGAGAAAAAGGACGATTATATAGATGTGGGAGAAAGCAAAGTGAGACTACAGGATAGTTAACAAGATTACATGCTCACTTGAGGGTGGTTAGGGCTTATTTCAAAGGTGTGTTAACCTAGGTGCCAGAAACAATGGACAGGGACTACTCAAGGCACAGATAACCTCCCACTAAAAAGTTGTATGTTTGGGCGTGACCACCCACCACGCCCACTTAGAAATTTATGATCATGTCATCCTGTTTAGCTATTCATCTTTAAATCATTTCTTCCAGTGCAGGAATTTATGTAACTCTTTCCATTTTGTTTGCTGATTGGCAAAAGCCCCCAGATTAAAATGTTCCTGATGTTGTGCAGCTTTTTGTCATTGACTTTCATCCGTTAACATTTTTGCTTTTTAGAGCAAAGCCTTCAAGTGATTGTGACTCTGCCATTGTCATCAGAAGTAGGAACATAAGTTTTCTGTATGACTCACAGGAAAAGTCAAGATCAGATGACAGAGATTTTGAATTATCCAGAGATTAATTTATTAAAGGACCAAGGAATTGGCTATCACCACATCACCTCCTTCAGCTTGAAATGTTGCATAGTTGGCAGCCTCAGAAAAGAAATGCTGGCCCCCTCCATAATTGATTATGATGTTATTGACCCAAGAAAAAGGACAAGGACTTCTAAGTGGTTCTCTGGTCCTTCTCCAGTCTTTAGAGTTTCTCCATCAAACGCTCATCCTGTCTTTCTATGGCGTATGGGATTATGGTAGTGAGGAATTAGAGATGGCACCTATAGCCACGGACAAGCCAGAACCATGGGCTCTTCAGGGATAGAATTACCTGCAGCCTCAGGTACCAGGCCGTATCCCAATTACTAATCAGCCCCAAAAGCTGGCAGTCTGGTGTATTCAGATACACAGGCTTCTTGCTCTCAGCCTTTAGGCCTTGTCCTTTCTCTGAGGCGCTAGGCTGATTTTAGCTTAGGAGGCTGTGTTAGACCTGATCTGAAGACACTCTCTTTTTAACCCCTGAGTGAGGAGTGGCCTGAGGGCAGAGGTGGAGGTGGTGCAAATACAATGAGCTCATCTCTTGGGCACACATGCCACATAGGCTGCTCAATGACTTCTCTTGTGATTCACATCACAAAAACTTACATGACTGTGAATATCTGAAAGGGAGTGTGTTTATACTGGGATCTCATATTCTCATCCTAATTCTGGATCTGAAGTTTGCACGATCCACTAGTTAGATTCCCTTTGAGACCAAACATAACTGTAGCCTGGTGGAGCTCAGAGGGTAGAGTCTGTGGACCCACCTTTGTCTGGAACAAAATGTATGTTGTGGCTTTGCATCTATCCCCTCCTAATTTAATAGAAAACTGAACCACGGCTAATGGTCCTCAGGAAATGTGGAAAGATTTTCAGGCCGTGCTCATGTCAACCCTATTATGGCAATATTTATGTTTCATGTTCTTCTTTCTTACCTAACTTTCCTGTTCACTCTGTCTTCATGCAGGTCCCTGGCATCAGGCATGTGGCGAGCTTTAGGATAAGGACCTACCAGGATACGCCTAAGTTCTGAATGTGAATATCCTTCCCCCAAAGTCCAGAATCTCTGCTGGAACCAGATGGACCTGTGTTCCCCAAACCAGGGCTCTTGCTGATGGTTCCCTCCACAACTGAGTTTACTGTTGATTTTCCCTTTCTTGCTATCCCATCTCTCCAAACCCCTCTCGATTGATTGCCTTTCCTAGGGACTGACCTTGGAAAGATGGGCCAGGACTTGGGGATTCTGTATTGCACCCACAGTCCCAAGCCAGAGTCTACCGCTTGCTGTCTGCAAGGCACCGTCCCATAAACATGCCGGAAGGCATCAGCTTCTCAGAGCCCACTTTTAGTCTGCATGACTAGCTTGCAAGGAGGGATATATGGAGAGAATTTCCAAGAATTTTCCACTCAAAAAAAAAAAAAGTATGTGAGTTATTTTTGGCTTTTAACTGAGAGCTAACTCTGGTGTACAGCTCTGTTTACTTGCGCACATCTGTGAAATCTGGAGACATTGATGCAACATTCCTTTTCCTGTCTGGGCTGTTTGTATAGTTGTATATAAATGTAGCAATAAATATATTCTAACATCAGCCTGGGGCATTCATGACTTTCCACTTGATTCTGCATGGTGATGGTATAAGCAGTGACTATCACATTCTCAAGGAACTGCCCTACTGACCAGCGGGGCTTGCCTGCCCCGTCTCAGGTTCTCACCTTCTCTGATTTCACAAAGCGTTAGTTTGGAGTTGGCCCGTGTTTGGAGAAAGAAGGTTGAGGAGTCCGGTGGCAGAGTTGGGACATGAAGCAGCATTATTAATTCACTAGGTGGCACTATTCTTGGCACTCTGAGGTGGCTTGAATGTCCAAGGACTGAAGCTTTGAGGATTGGGTGACAGTTTGCCACATGAGTCAGCTATTTTATTAGTAGTCACCCTTGCATCCTGCAAGAACGTATTGTACTGCAATTATATGGCAGGTACTTACCTGCCGAGCACAGATACTCCTTAAAGATTTTCAGAGAAAAGCACAGAAAATGTGCCAACAGGATATTGAATTTCCCATCTGAACCTGATATTTTTCAAGGATACTAAGTCTAACTGTTTTAGAAACAGTGTGCAACTAAAGGGAACACATAAGCAAATAACCTTTTTTGGCAGAAATAATGTTGTTTGTCTTAATGTCAAGGAGTAGTTGTTCCCAAAGTGGTCTCATAATTTATCTGAAGTCATTGGTTATCAGGTATTTTGATCACTTAAAAAATACTTTTGTTGTGGTTTCTTATCAAATTGCTGTTTCTCAGGTCTTTCCTCCTTTGTAAGCAGAAGTTGGTGGAAATGCATTCTGCCATAAGACCTGGGAATGCAGTGGGGCTGGAAGTTGGGTGTCCTGTGGCTGGGGTTTGAAAGCAGAACCTGAAACACCGCTTTTTTTTTTTTTTTTTTTTTGGTTTTTCAATTACAGTTGTCCCCTTTTCCCCCAATTTCTCTCCCCCACCCAACCCATGAAACACTGCTTTTTATGTATTAAAACAATGTAGACCGGAAGCACTTGACAAAATCATCAGGTGGAGCCCTTTGAACCACTGATCAGATAACTATCTGAATGATCCATCATGCCAGGTCTATTCTCACTTTCGCCTTTTAATAGATCCATCAGAGAACCTTAGGGTCAAGAGATAAAGAGTGAACAGTGTGGGCTGCTTCCTTCCACAGAAAACTCCCATGTGATTCCACTTGACACCCTTTTCTCCACATAGATTTCTCTGGCCAGGACTAGTGATTCAGGGAGAAAGTATTTAAGAAGACACATGACAAATAATCCATTGTTTCTGGTAATAGTGTGATATAAGATAAGGCCAATTATAGATAATAGTATATATGCAATGGTTCATAAGCTTGTTTATGGAGCTGTGGCGGGTTGAGAATTTCCAGACTGTGGGTGTTAAACCTGGATGTAGGTTGTGGTTCTGCCTCTAATTAGAGGTTAGACCCGAACACATCACCCCACCTCTCTGAGCCTCCGATTCTTCTGCTGGGAAGAATCGAGGTATTTTTACTAATAGGTAATGGTATTTTTACTAATGATTTTTAAGATTCTTTTTATTTTTTGAGCTTCTCCTTCTTTGGGAAAGGGAAAGGAGTAGCATACTTTTAAAAAAGAAATTCCTCGCCTGAGGATATGTTCATTGATTTTAGAGAGAGAGGAAAGGAGTGGGAGAGAGAGAGAGAAACATCGATGCAAGAAAGAAATATTGATCGGTTGCTTCCCATGTGCGCAACGACCACGACCGGGAATCAAACTCTCAGCCTAGACATGTGCCCTGACTGGGAATTGAACCCATGACCCTTTAGTATATGGGATAATGTTCCAACCAACTGAGCCACCTGGCCAGGGTGGGAGTAACATACGTTTTAGTGTTAAAAAAGAAGGTCATGGGATGGCAAACATGGACAATTGAGAGGCAGCAGAGAATTATGAAGATCACGTATTTTCAGGTACTAAGAAATGCATTAAGATAATGACAGGTCAAAGCAGCACCTGGTCAAACCACTTTGGAAACAATATGTTTAGCTTTCCATCTTCACACCTTACTGACTGGGTTTCTTCTTGGGGTCCCTTCTGCAAAGGGGCAGAAAGACAGCAATCTACACTTACCACTGGGACAGACAGGTGGACGTTGAAGCCTCAAAATAAGAAGCCACTTTTCTTCATTAACGAACAGGGTAGTACCATGAAGAGCGCCCCTTGGCGCTTGTAAACTGCTGCATTTCAGTCCTGGTCAAGCAGGCAAAGCTGACAGGTGCAGCAACTGAGAGGGAGACTACGGGTCAGCAAGGAGCACGTTGGTGGGGAACGTTCCCCGCTTCAGTGTAGAAACAGCACCGATTAGCACAGCGCTCCTGTTCTCTGGGCCCACCCTCAGCCCTTCGGCCCTTCGCTCGCAGGTGGGATGAGCTGCCAGACTGGTGGGCGTGGAGAGGAGCTGCGGGCCAGCCCTTCCCCCTCTTTTCCTGCGGGGAGCCGGCTGTCCGCAGGAAGCGCAGATTATGCCTCTATGGCTTAGTTTTCCAGAGCAGGCTGGGCTGCCACGCAGAGGGGTGAGTGTCTGATCTGAGGTTCAGGATTAGGAAGCTATCGCCACGGATGCCATGGCTTTATCAGTGATCAAGGAGCTCTGTGGACGTCACCTGCTTTTTCTTTGGCTTTACTTCCCAACTGGTTTGGCACAACAATTCTCAGTTTAAGGTGCCTCAGAATCACCTGGAGGATTTGTTAAGCCACCTTTGCCGGTCCCTTCCAGAGTGTCTGATTCCCTGGTGCGGCTGCGGCTGCGGCTGCGGCTGCTGGGCGGGAGTCCACACTCACAGGCCCGGCCGTGCTCGGCTGAGAGGAGTTCTAGTTATCCGCCCCCTCAGGCCCTGGGACTGAACGTTCTCAGGGCCCAGTCAGCTGGTGTCCTTCAGAAACGGGCTGGCAGACACTCCTGGTCGGTATGAGTAACTCCTACAAATCAATATCCTTTTCTAGCCCGCGGCCTTGGAGAGAAACAAATGGTTATGGATTACACTTATTTCTGTTCTGAGTAGAACAGCAGCGGGACCAATGCCAACCACAAATCAGCCCTGAAATGCCAATTTAAAAACAGACGCCAAGAGACGTGTGCAGCTCTCCTTCAGCACAACCTTGTAGAGTGCTGCGCACGAACGGACACTTCAGGGGGCTTTGCAGTACCGACGAAGCTAGTGCCCTTTGAGAGCTTTCAATTGAAATATAAAACACAAACCTTCGCAGATTAGTGGACAGAATCTCCACGAATGAAAAGCCTCCGTGGAATCAGCACCAGACCAGAAAGAGAGCATTTATCCCCCCCAATCCCCCTGTGTTTTCCTCAGTCACGGATCACCCCTCCCAGGTAAGTGCGATCCGATCCGAATTCTGACAGGGGAGGTATGGTTTACTGCTGCTGTTTATATAAGTGCACTCATTCAGCCTGTACTCCAGTGTCTGGTGCCTTCCACTCAGCAAGCTCCTGAATTCCTAACAACCACTCTCCCCAGGCCTGCCCGCCCCCTGCTCCACGCGAGCTGCTCTCGGGCCTCTGTTCTGGGGCTGCGCCCACCAGCTTCCTGCACCCTCTGCCCCACGTGCCTCCACAGAGCCGCTGTTCCGGGAGCCAGCCCCTCCCCCCCCTTAACGGTCAACAGCTGGACCTCCCACCGCCAGCCCTTCCTTCAAGCTTCCCCAAACCTCAGATTTCCGTTCGTCAGAATAGACAAGGCTGTCGGTCCCTGACAGCTCCCACAACTCAGAGGCTCATCCCTCGATCCCTGGGCCTTGGCGACGTTTGCTTCTCACAGTTCTGGGGACCAGATCGTCCCTGCACCGTTTGGAGCACGGACGGGGTCGCTCGGGCACCACTGCAGGGACATAGGCACCGGAGAAGCCCCAGGGGGTTTCCAGCGCCTCCTCCCAAGAGCTACACTGGTCTCTTCTCAGATCCCTTTCATCAGAAGTAGCCACAGGGGCTGGGAGAAGTAAGAAAATATTTGGTGAGCATCACTATCTCTGTTGCACCGACTTTCTTAAAACCAGAGTATGTCCCCCTTTCCCCTTTGAGAGAAGGAGAACTGAGTGATATCCCCAGCTTCCTCCCCAGTCTCAGAAATACAGCAGACAGCAGCGGCGGCTGACCTGGCTGCCCCTCGCTGCGCAGGGGCCCGCGTGACCGCAGGCCGCAGCAGAGAGGCAGCGCGGAGGTTGTGTGCACCAGGCCCCTTGCACCCTGAACCTCACATTTTTCTTTGGCACTGTTTTGTGTGTTTTTTGTTTGTTGTTTTGTTTTATTTTTCTGGTTTTCTGGTTGAACTAAGGTGAAGGCAACTCAAGTTAGAGCCAGTGAGTCATCGCCCTTCCCTGTCCTCATGTGAACAGGCCTCTATGGCCTGAAAATGAGACTCATTCTAATGCCAACTCTGTCATCTTCTGTACTGTGACTTTCGACAAATTGTTAACCTCTCTGGACTTTATTTTTTAGCAATAAAATAGTAAATTGATTTCTATAACATATTTTTTTCTCCTCAAATAGATAAAGTGTGTAGGTGCTTAGAACCTACAGGTGTCCTGTTATCCTGGGGCAGTCTGTTCACTCAGCCCTGAGGGACTTGTGCTGGAAGGTGCCCTAAAGGTACAAATGCAGAGACTTTGTGTAAGTTCTGAAATATAGGATTACCTGAAGGAATGCTACTCTTTATTCCTTCATTTGAAACCACTTAGAACCATCTACTGTGTCGTTGGGCCCTTCTCTCAGAGTGAGTGGTTGGCAAGGATCCCTGTTTCTGCATCGTCCACTTTAAGTGGCGCTGGTAAGTCCTGGGTGGCATTCATCAGTCCTCACCTGCTGCTGATTGAAGGCAGAGTGCAAGGCTGATCATTCACACAAAAGTAGAAGTTGTAACATCTTGCTCAGAGAGAGCTGCTCATACAGTGAGCCCAGCTATCACGTGTCGACTTTCTCTGTGCTCTGTCCTGGTCCTGAGACCAGCCAGGGAGGTCAGGGAGAGCTTTGAGAGGGATAGAGTGGGGTCTAGAGTCAATGGATGGCTATGTGACAGAGTGCTTATATACATATCATCAAGAATGCCACCTAGGTGTGCCCTGGGCCTGCCTGTGAGGTGACTAACAATGTCTGGGAGTAAAAACGGCCCTATCTCCATGCTGCTGCTGGGGACAGTGGATCTGATTAAAAATTACTCTGCCCTCATACATTTTACCCTGGTATGTGTGGTAACAGGGGCATGATGCTCCCTTTCCTTGCTCTGTTGGGAGAGAGGAGCTCAGCTCTGGATGACACAGCCAAGGTCCTGACTCAGTGCATTTCCATCTGTGGAAATACCCTCCAAATCCACACATCCCACACATCAGAGGGCCCAGGACCAAGGCCCCATTCCTAGCCAACCCAGAGGCTCCACCACCCCAACTTCCTGTCTACCCAAGACAGGGACAGTGGGAGATACTAGGAAGTGGCCGACCTCAAGTAGCTCATGACATCAAAGGAAGATTAGAACCCCTGGCTCTGAGTAGCCTGGGTCCCAGCTACCACCTAAGCTGTGCTCACTCAGGCAGAGCCACCGTCCAAGGCGATGCCTGGAATGAGATGCCAAAGGAGCTTTGTTGATTCACATATGTACATAGCAAACACATAATTCAAGCCCCTGCTTTCATGGAGCTCGTGTTTCCGACTGAGGGAGGTGAGCGATACATAAACCGTGGTGAGCAGTGCTAGAGAAGACATAAGATGAAGCACATCCCAGAGGTGGCTCTGGGGTCGCAGTTTACAGCTGGTGGCCAGGAAGGCTTCTTGAGAGGTGGACATTGGAGCAAGGACCTGAAGAAGTGAGGGAAGGATCCATGCAGGCACCTACAGTGACAAAAGCAGGCACCGAAAATGACAAAAGTGCCCTGAGAGGGGAGGGTGTGTAGCATATTTGAAGAAGCTGCTGGAAGGCCAGGGAAGGGAGCTGCAGCTCGCAGAAAGAGCCTGGGAAATGCCACTTCACCAGGGCAATTATGGCGCCGTTGGCCACGCAGTAGCCTTGGGAAGCAGGGTGACAAGATGAGACCTGCCATTAGGGAGGTGGCAGGAGAGAGCATGTTGGCAGGGCATGCTTCCTTCAGGTATGGTCTTGAGAGGTGGGGAAGATTCTGAAATGGGAAGCAAAGGAGGAGCAAGCCCAGGCCCAAAGCTGGAGCTAACAAGGACAAGCTTGGCGGTACTGAGGGAAGACGACACTGTCTGACTCAGCTGGCACATAGAACAGTGGGCTGAAAGGCAAGGCCAGTCTGCACACTGGCCTCCAAGTTTGCAACTGGATTGCTTTCATCCAGAGCATGTAGAGGACAAAGTATGTCCCAGTTGAATCTACAAACCCACTGGAGGGTTTTCAATAGAGGATTGACTGACCTTTACAATTTTAAGAGAATATTCTGGTTGCCCTGTGGTGAGTGGGTCAGGGGGGTGGTAAGAGTGGAATTAGCGTTCTAGAGACAATGCACAGGCCTGGGCAGCGATAGGCACTGGCCCCTGCTCTGGGCCAGGTGCAGTGCTTCGAGTGGTATCAGCTGCTGATTGTACATGTCATGGTGGCCATGTGGCAAAACCCTCATCCAAGATTAACACAATAAAAATCTGGGTTGGATTCAACTTCAACTTCCCTTCTTCTCCCCCTAGTGCACACACTGAGTTGGTTTGTTTACACTCTCATGGGGTTGGGCAATCATAGCAGCCTCCCCACAGCTGACCCTCCTCTAGTTTTATTGGCCTTTTCAAAATTGGGACCCACCATTTAGTTCCTGTTAAAAATCTTCAACATTTTTAGTGGCCTCAGATTGCCTATTTGCAGGGACCCCAACCTCAATATCTTCGGGAGCCAGGCATGACACAGTCACGAGGCCAGCAGTGGGGGCCCCATCAGAGAGTGCACACCTGGCCAGAGGCCATTAGTGGAAAGGGAAGCACTCTGGCCAGCATAGAAGCATCGGGTCATCCTGCCGGGCTTATATGCTCCCTGTTTGTGATTCTGGGTTAAAGGACCAAATCCCTGGCATCCACCGTCTGGCCTCAGAGTGCCTCCCAGCTTCTTCTCCATGAGCTCAATGATTTTGCCAAAACCTCTCTGTGCTCGGAAGGTGCTCTGTCATGCCTCCTTGTCTCTGTGCATGGTTTCTTCTGAGTTTTACATTTTCTGTCCCCCCAGAGCAATCAACCTCTGGGACCCAGGTCCAAGGCCACATTCTCTGTGACACAAACACAGCATTATCACTGGTGGCCAGCATCCTGGACCGCTTCCCTTTTTCCCTTTTGACTATGCTCTCCTCAGAGGCAGAAGCCAAGAGGATGACAGCTCAAGTATAGCCCAGAACATGAAGCAGGTGGTGCTGGCCATCAATTCCTACCCCGTTTTCTTCTCCTTCAGCACCTAATTTTGCAGCTGCTTATTTAACAATTGCTAAATGAATGTGTTAATCAATCAAAGAGAAAATGGAACTCAGCACAGCCACTACTCTTGCGGCAGACAGTCCTGATTTGGGCAGAGGGAGAAAGACTGTGCGTAAGAAGCAAGGAACCTAAATATAGGCTCGGGGCCCAACAGAAGTCTGCACTAGGAGAGGGAGTCTGACTTCTGTTAGAGAGGCTAGAGAAAGCTGTAGCACAGGGTGGCATTTGTCTGGACTCCAGGATTTCCCTTCTGCTGGTGAGGCAGAGATGAAGTTATCTAAGGGAGAGGAGCTTGCAGGATGGGGGCTGGAGGGATGGGAGCACTCGCCATCCATGTTTTGGGAAGGGTCAGTGGTCTAGCACCTATGGGGGGAGGGGTGGCACTATGGTGTGTCTGGCATGTTGCTGTGATGGGTGGGCTTTGAAGATTATTATAAGGAATTCTGACTTCATATATAGGTAGTGTGTGTTGGGAGTCAGGGAGTGGGGCTTCAAAGGCTTCCAGGAAGTGCCTCACTAGAGGGTTGACGCTAGCTGGGGTACAGGGTGGAAAGATGATTTGAGGGAGAGAGAAGCAGTGGGAAGATTGCGTGAGAAGTGTTCCCAGAGGCCTGAGTCAGAGCAGTGGGGTGCGCAGCAGTGGTGAACGCTGGATCTATTAAGAGAGCTGAGGGAAGGGTTTGGGAAACTCTGCATGCTATGAGGGAAGGGAGGGGAGATACTCAGGTCTCTGGCCAGAAAGGGAATTCATGTCTTTCAGCAGCTATCATGTCCCAGACTCTGGTGCCAGACATTCAGTGCAGATATCTTATTTCATTATAATGACACCCCTGGAAGGTGGGTTAAAAGTTTCCCTTTTTAAATAGATGAAGTGGCTGAGCTTCAAGATAAGGACCCACTCAAAGTCATCAGTATGGCAATGGAGTTACCAGACTGGCAAGCAGGTCTGTCTGGTTCCAAAGTCTGTGCACTTGCCACTGTACCTCACACCTCAAATTCCTCAGCAGCCACTAGCAGGGCTGCCCTGTGCTCTCGAAGCCAGAAGCCAGAGTGGTTGGAAATCACCACTCTTTTGACCACTGGTTGGAGGTGGGAAAAATCGATTCTTCTCCACCAGACCCTGGCTCCCTCTCCCCAGCTCTCCTTGCTGTAGGATTTTTCCACTTTGTCCAAGGCCCTGGGCGCAGTATCACTGGAAACACAAACTTTTGCTTTACAACCCAAAAGAGCCAATGTTTCAAAATTCATTTATTTTCCTCTCGGAGGATATAGTTAGCCTGAGAAACACTGGGTCTCTTGGAGGGCAGGGTTGGGGTGGTGGTGCTGTGACCTGAGGCTGGTAAGGGGAGGTTGCACTGGTTCCTCCGGTTACAAAGAATGCGCAGAAGGCAGAGGCAGGGGAAGCTGCTGGTTATGAAATGCACCTGCCACCTGGCTCCTTAGCAGCTGAGGAAGCAAGCTGTGGGAACCATCCTCCTTCAACTTCTGCTTGAGCCTCTAGGGCCAGTTGCTCAATCCTCGAATCCATATATATTTTACTAACATAACTAGAGCTTGTGGCTGGATTCAAATGTTCCCTACATCACCTTTACCTCTTGGCATTTTCTGCTAGGAATCTAGGAAGTGGCATCACAAACCAGTGTATTAAATTCTTGTTAGAGAGATGGAGTGGGAGCCCTCAAAGCCAGTTGCCACCTTCCTCTTTTCCTATCCCTGTGAGCATGATCACTGTTGCCCAGTGATCTCAATGTCCCCTGAAAATCTCTGGCTGGGGAGGCTGGGACATGGAGTTGAGAATCCTGCCCCTTCTGGTGACTCGAGTGCAGGAAGAGATGGTGGGGTGTGTGAAGGCAAGAGCCCAGGGCTACCCCTGATGCCTGAGGCCCAAGGAGGCTCTGCTCTGCAGTTTGTAAGAATGCGGGACTGGTGGAGGGGCTGACCTGCACTGCCCCTAGGCCAGTGGCCTCCTCCAGTCCCACTCACGTCCCCCTCCACTGCTCTCCACCTCCCTGCACCCAACTTGGTCCATGAAGGTGAACTTGGACGACAACAGCTCACTTGGTCTATAAATTCGTAGTGTCTAAGGTACATTCACAACAGCACAATGTGCTTTGTCCTGGTCCTGATAATTTGGTAAAATATATAGCAAACTCATAAATCTCCTCCTGAGCTTTTCATTTACAGTATTCCCTCACTTACTGTGGGTATTACGTTCTAGACTCCCCCGCAAAGTGGGAACCTTACATTTATTCTACACTCTTAAACCTACATAACTTTAACAACATAAGTATACAGTACTGCAAAATCCCGCGATATAGCAAAAAATCAGCGATAAATAATTAAATATAATATTTAAAAAAATCCCATGATACAGTGAGACCGCAATAAGTGAACCGTGATATAGAGAGGGACTACTGTAGTTACAAAATCATATTTGCCATCTCCCTTAATCTTTTCACCTGCATACTTGGAACAATTAGTCAAATGAATGATAATTACATCTTTGGAAAGCAGAGGGGCACAAAGACCTTTGAAGGCTGAGGAGGCCTCTGGTGCTGGTGGGGCACCTGAGGGGTTGAGGGGTGACTCAGGGGGCAGGATGAGCACTGAGACTGGCCAGCATAGGCCTCCAGACCAGAGCAGGGCAGGCCAGGAATTTGGTGAAAGGGAAATGCATTTAAACATTATATCTCTTATGCTGTCGGTATTCTGTCTCTCACTGAGCTCTCCTGAGGAACTGGGAAGGGAATCTGTTCAACCACCTAATTAAATTTTCTATTTCTAATCTTGGGCTGCATTTGTGCAAATAGAAAGCATGGGAAATGTAAATGGAAGTTGCTTGACATAAAAGGTCATGTGTTTGCAGTAGGCATTGTCAAGAGTCTGAAAGCTAAGGGCTCTGGGCATGGCTGGAAACATGAGAAATGATTATGCTGCCTTTGCTCTCTAAGACTACAAAGGATGCCAGGGAGTAGAGACAAGAGGCCAGACTTTAATCTCCTTCCAGCACAAGAACAGCCTTCCCTTCCAGGACACTGTGGGAAGTGGATTTTCTGAGGCCCTGAGCTCTGAGCCCTGGTCAGCTGACTGGGACTTGAGACAGGGCCATCACCACAGCCTAAGGACAGGAAGATCACTGGATCCTCTTTCCCTCCAATACAAGTGGCATCTTTGTCATGACTGTTTATAAATAAACAAAAGCAGAGTGTTGAAGGGATGTGGATCTATTGAAGTAGAGAAAAAAAAACCTCTAATTCCTATTTTTCCTAGTCTTTCCCTGCCCCTAGGTGATCATAGGATGTTTAAGTGTGTGCAGTTACAGTATCTCTTGTGTTCCTCAGGCCTAAATTTTTATAGAATAACCCATACCAGGTAATTATGGGCCCATTCTTAGTACTGTCTGGTAGCATAGTAAAAGGGGGGGGAAATGGAAGCATGTAGAGAGGAATTTGTCTTTAAACTTTAACACTTTTTTTCATTTCTAAAATAGGGATAATGCCTGTTTCATAGTGTTTTTGTTTAACTTATCTACAACATGGGCCCCTCCAATGTGAGGAGTGTCCCTATCAGCCCTATCACTCCAACTTCGAGAGTGGTAGTTATAAACTAGGAGAAAAGACTCAAAGAGAAAAACAATCACCCAATTTCATGTGACATCTCCACAGAAATGTGCATTGTCCACCTGAGGCCACAGAGCAGCTATTGCTCTGTCCAAATCATCTCTGTAGGTTCCTACATTTGAAGGACAACTTTTACTTTTACTCAGATCGGGTGGAAGGGGTGCAGACAGGTGTGATGAGCGTCACCTTCAGGAATGAAAGAAGAGCTCAGAGGAGGTCAGCAATGCAAACCATGAGCTACTGAGCTGTGAGATTCTGGAAGGTTTACCTTCTGTTTTATCATCATTATTTTTGTTATTCCATTTATTTTCCTATTATGATCAACAGAAAACTGTTAAGTCAACAAGGGCCTAATAATGGGGTTAGCAAGAAAATGGGGCGCCAAGAAGATCTTTGAAAAATTATTATCTTTAATTATAGTTGACATATGTCCTGGCTGGTTTGGCTCAGTGGATTGAGCGTCGGCCTGCGAGCTAAGTGTCGCTGGTTCGATCTTCCAGTCAGGGCACATCAGAGAAGGAAAACTCTGACTCCAAAAAACCTCCGCTGCCTTGCGGCATACCTCTTCAGGGGAAAGGCTAAGGGAGTAAACCCCGACAGAAAATCCGGAGCCGGAGTCCCTAAGGCGGTTTGACGTTGTAGTCAACACCGGCAACTCCTGCGGCGCACCTGAAGCCAAGCTGTATTGACTCCGTCTTTCCCTTGGACCCTTCAGCTGCGAAGAGAGGGGGCGTCTGCTGCATGGGCAACAGCAGACCCTCCATATCACCCTGCCCAGGCTCTGTAGCTTCAGCTTCACTGGAGAGGACACTCCAGCGTCATCGCAAGATGTCGATTCAACACGGGAGGAGACAGATACCGTGTCACTCCCGAGTCGGACTGCACAGCCATTCTCGGCGGTGCAGATAGACTCTTAAGAAGCTACACCATCGTCTCTCGAGACGGACGGCTGCCGATACGAGTTGACATATACAATATTATACTAGTGTCAGTTGTGCAAAATGTGCTCACCACAATAAGTCTAGTAACCATCTGTCACAGTACGTAGTTAACACAATGTTATTGACGAGACTCTCATATTCTCTGTGCTGTGACTTATTTTATAACGGGAAGTTTGTACTTCTTAATCCCCTTCTCCTTTTTTGCCCACCCCCAAAACCCTTCCCTTTCAGCAACAATTAGTCTTTTCTCTGTATCTGTGAGTTTGTTTCATTTTATTTGTGCATTTGTTTTGTTTTTTAGATTCAACATACAACCAAAATCATATTTTATTTGTCTTTCTCTGTCCAATTTATTTCACTTAACATAATACTATCTAGGTCAATCCAAGTTATTGCAAATGGCAAGATTTCATTCTTTTTTATGGCTGTGTATTAACCATTGTATATATGTGCCGCATCTTCTTAATCCATTTATCTATTGATGGACATCTAGGTTGCTTCCATATCTTGGCTATTGTAAACAATGTTGCAGCGAACATAGCAGTGCATATATCTTTTTGAATTATTTTCATTGTCGTCACACAAATACCAGAAGGGCAATTGCTGGATCATATGGTAGTTCTATTTTTAGGAGAACCTCCATAATGTTTTCCAAAGTGGCTGCACTAGATTACATTCCCACCAACAGTGCACGAGAGTTTCCTTTTCTTCTCTTCCTTGCTGGCACTTGTTACTTGTTATCTTCTTGATATTAGCTAACCTGACAGATGTGAGGTGATATCTCATTGTGGTTTTAATTTGCATTTCTCTGATGATTACTGATGTGAGCATATTTTCGTGTGTCTATTGTCCATTTATATGTCTTCTCTAGAGAAATGTCTATTCAGATCCTCTGCCCATTTCTTAATTGGTTGCTTGTTTTTTGTTGTTGAGTTGCATGAGTTCTTTATATATTTAGGATATTAACTTATCAGATATATGAGTGGCTAATATTTTCTCTCATTCAGTAAATTGCCTTTTTATCTTGTAGGTAGGTTTCTTCACTGCAAAACCTTTTTAGTTTTATGTAGTCCCATTTGTTTATTTTTGCTTATGTTGCTTTTATCCGAGGAGAGATATCTAAGAAATATTGCAAAGACCAATGTCAAAGACTTTACTGGCTATGATTTTGTTTTCTAGGAGTTTTATGTCTTCAGGTCTTACATTTAAGTCTTTAATCCTTTTTGTTTATTTTTGTACATGGTCTAAATAAGGTGGTCTAGTTTCTTTCTTTCTTTTTTTTTTTTTTTGCATGTATCTGTCCAGTTTCTTCTACACTATTTACTGAAGAAACTGTCTTTCCTCACTTTATATTTTTGCCTCCTTTATAGTAGAGTAATTGACCATAAATATGTGTGAGTTTATTTCTAGACTCCCTGTTCTGTTCCATTGATCCATGTATCTGTTCCAGTGCCAATATCATAGTGTTTTGATTAATATAGTATAATTAGAAATCAGGTAGTGTGGTACCTTCAATTTTTTTTCCTCAAGATTGATCTGGCTATTTGAGGTCTCTTGTGATCCCATATAAATTTTAGAATTATTTGTTCTATCTCTGAAAAATAACATTGACATTTTGACAGGAATTGCATTGAATCCCTAGATTGCTTTGGGTATTATGGACATTAAAATGATATTTATTTTCCAAATAATGAGTATGGCATATCCTTCCATTTATTTGTATATTTTTCAATTTCTTTCTTCAATGTCTTATAGTTTTCAGAGCACAGGTCTTTTACCTTCTTAGTTAAACTTATTCCTAAGTATTTTATTCTTTTTGATTTAATTGTAAATTGAATTTTTTCTTAATTTTTCTGATAGTTTGTTATTAGTTTATAGAAATACAACAGATTTCTGGATGTTAATTTTTTTATCTTGAAATTTTACTGAATTAATTTATTAGTTCCAATTGAATTTTGGCGGAATTTTTAGGGTTTCCTATACATAGTACTATCTATGCATTCTGCAATGGTGACAATATTAGGGTTTTCAATATATAACTTGTTATCTACAATAGTGACAATTTTATTTGTTCCTTTCCAATTTGAATATCTTTTATATCTTTTTCTTGTCTGATTGCTATGGCCAAGACTTCCAATACTATGTTGAATAAGAGTGGTGAAAGTAAACATTCTTGTTTTGTTCCTGATATTAGAGTAAAAGCTTTCTGCTTTTCACCATTGAATATGATGTTACCTGTGGGTTTGTCATATATGGCCTTTACTATGTTGGGGTATATTTTTTCTATACTCACTTTGTTGAGAGTTTTTTAAAAAATTATCAGTAGATGTTTAATTTGTTCAAATAGTTTTTCTGAATCTGTTGAGATGATCATATAATTTTCATTCTTCATTTAATTTATGTAGTATATTACGTTATCTTATTTGTGAATATTGAACCATTCTTGTATCCCTGGAATAAACCACACTTAATTATACCGTATGACCTTTTTTATAAAAAATATTTTATTTATTTATATTTAGAGAGAGGGGAAGGGAGGGAGAAAGAGAGGGAGAGAAACATCAATGTGAGATAGAAACATCAATCATTTGCTTCTCATACATGTCCAGAATGAGAACCAAGCACATAACCCGGGCATGTGCCTGGATCAGGAATCAAACTCGCAACCATTTGCTTTGTGGGACAATGCCCAACCATATTAGCCACACCAGGCATGGCAGTGTATGATGTTTTTAATGCATTGCTGAATATGGTTTGCTAATATTTTGTTGATGATTTTGTATCGGGATATTGACACACACATATATATATTTTTGATAGTGTTTTTCTCTTGTTTTGATGTCAGGGTAATGCTGGCTTTGTAGAATGAGTTTGGAAGCTTTCTTTCCTCTTCACTTTTTGGGAATAGTTTGAGAAGGATAAGTGTTAGTTCTTTGAATGTTTTGTAGAATTCAGCTGTGAAGCTGTCTGGTCCTGAGCTTTTGTTTGTTGGTAGTTATTTGATTGCTTATTCAATTTTGTTTCTAGTGATCAGTCTATTCAGATTTTCTGTTTCTTCCTGATTTATGGAATTCTATATGTTTCTAAGAATGTATTAATTTCTTCTAGGTGATTCAATTTATTGATCTACGATTGTGTAGAATATTCTCTTAAAATCCTTTGTGTTTGTATTGTGTTGAGGTAACCTTTCCTCTTACACTTCTGATTTTATTTGGACATTTTTTCTCTCCTTTTAAATAATTTCTTTGAATTAATTGTGGTAACATTGGTTAATAAAATTATAAAAACTTCAGGTGTAAAATTCTATAATACACCATCTATATACTGAATTGTATGTTCCCCATCCCAAATCAAATTTCCTTCTATTACCATTTATCCCCCATATACCCTCTTCTACCTCCTCTCATTCCCCTTTCCCTCCGGTAATCACCATGGTGTTTTCTGTGTCTATGATGGGTTTTTTCTTTGCTTAATCCCTTCACCTTTTTCACCCAGTCCCTGAACACTCCTCTCCTCTGACAGCTGTCAGTGTGTTGTCTGTTTCTACAAGTCAGTTTCTATTTTTTTGTAAGTTTATTTTTATCATTAGGGTCCATATATAAGTGAAATCATATGGTACTTGTCTTTCTCTGACTGGCTCATTTCACTTAGCACAATACTCTCTAGGTCCATCCATGCTGTCCCAAAAGATAAGAGTTCCTTCATTTTTATTGCTGAGTAGTATTCCATTTTTATCCCTGGCTGGTTTGGCTCAGTGGATTGAGCGTCAGCCTGCGAGCTAAGTGTCGCTGGTTCGATCTTCCAGTCAGGGCACACCAGAGAAGGAAAACTCTGACTCCAAAAAACCTCCACTGCCTTGCGGCATACCTCTTCAGGGGAAAGGCTAAGGGAGTAAACCCCGACAGAAAATCCGGAGCCGGAGTCCCTAAGGCAGTTTGACGTTGTAGTCAACACCGGCAACTCCTGCGGCGCACCTGAAGCCAAGCTGTATTGACTCCGTCTTTCCCTTGGACCCTTCAGCTGCGAAGAGAGGGGGGGTCTGCTGCATGGGCAACAGCAGACCCTCCATATCACCCTGCCCAGGCTCTGTAGCTTCAGCTTCACTGGAGAGGACACTCCAGCGTCATCGTAAGATGTCGATTCAACACGGGAGGAGACAGATACCGTGTCACTCCCGAGTCGGACTGCACAGCCATTCTCGGCGGTGCAGATAGACTCTTAAGAAGCTACACCATCGTCTCTCGAGACGGACGGCTGCCGACGACGAGTATTCCATTTTGTAAATGTACCACACTTTTTTTCTCCACTCATCCTGGTTATTGTAAATAATGTTGCAATGAACATAAGGGTACATATACTTTTTCAAACTAGTGTTTCAAGCTTCTTTTGATATACTACCAGAAGTGGAACTTCGGGGTCATAAGGTAGTTCTATTTTAAAATTTATGAGTTAATTGCATACTGCTTTCCACAGTGCTTGCACCAATCTACATTCCCACCAACAGTGCACAAGGATTCCCTTTTCTCTACATCCTTGCCAACAGTTGTTTGCTGATTTATTTTAAAGTATATTTTATTGATTATGTTGTTACAGTACTCCCAATTTTTCCCATTTATCTCCCCTCTGCCCAGTATCCCCCTTCCCCCAGAGGTCCCACCCCCCCTTAGTTCATGTCCATGGGTCATGCATATAAGTTCTTTGGCTTCACTCATTCCTATATTATTCTTAATTTCCCCCTGTCTATTTTGTACCAACCAATTATGCTTCTTAATCCCTGCACCATTTCCCCATTTCTCCTCCTTCCCCCTCCAAGATGATAATCCTCCAAATGATCCCCAGACCTATGATTCTGTTCCTATTCTGGTTTGCTTAGTTGGATTTTGTTTTTCTTTTTTAGATTCGGGTGTTGATAGTTGTGAGTTTGTTGTCATTTTAGTGTTCATAGTTTTGATCTTCTTTTTCTTAAATAAGTCCCTTTAACATTTCATAAAATAATTGCTTGGTGATAATGAACTCCTTTAGCTTTACGTTGTCTTGTAAGCACTTTATCTGCCCTTCCATTCCAAATGATAGCTTTGCTGGATAGAGTGATCCTGGTTGTAGGTCCTTGCTTTTCATCACATTGACTACTTCTTGCCAGTCCCTTCTTGCTTGCAAAGTTTCTTTTGAGAAATCAGCTGATATTCCTATAGGCAACCCTTTGTAAGCAACTCTCTGCTTTTCTCTTGCTGCTTTTAAGATTCTCTCTTTATCTTTCACCTTTGGCATTTTAATTATGATGTGTCTTGGCGTGATCCTCTTTGGGTCTAGCTTGTTTGGGACTCTTTGTGCTTCCCGGACTTGTATGTCTATTTCCTTCGCCAAATTTGGGAAGTTTTCCTTCACTATTTTTTCACATAAACTTTCAATTTCTTGGTCTTCCTCTTCTGGCAACCCTATGATTCAGATGTTGGCAGGTTTAAAATTGTCCCAGAGGTTCCTAAGCCTCTCCTCATTTTTTTCAATTCTTGTTTTCTCACTCTGTACTAGTTGACTTTTTTTTTCTTCCTTATGTTCCAAGTCATTGATTTGAACCCCAGTTTCCTTCCCTCACCATTGGTTTTGTGTGGATTTTCCTTCGTTTCACTTGGCATAGTCTTCACTTCTTCCCTTATGTGTTTGCTGTACTCAAAAATATCTGTCAAGCCTGTGAGCATCTTTATCAGCAGTTTTTGGAATTCTGTGTCTGTTAGGTTGGCTATCTCCTTGTCATTTAGTTCTCCCACCAGGACCTGATCCATTCCCCCTTTGGGTCATACTTCTCTGTCTCCTCATCTTGACAGGCTCCTGTGTTTGTTTGCCTCTTGCCTTAGGCAGAGCTGTCACTCCTCTTATGTTGTAAGGGGTGGAGCCTTAGGTATTTGTCAGTACAGGGCAACCTGTTTCACCATGTTGTGGCACTGTGTGTGGGGAAGGGGTAAGAGAGGGAACAGTGCCACTTGCTCAGCACTTGCCCTCTTTCCAGGCACTTCTCCCACTTCTGTATGGGACTGGTGCCTCTCTAGCTGTTGCCCTGGCCATTGTTCCCAGAGTGTGTGGGTCTGTGGTTGTTCTAGGACCATGGGGGCCCTTTAACAAGCAGATTCTGCTGAGAGACTGGCAGTCTCTGCCTCTGCCCCAACCCCCAATGGTTTTCACAGTCAGAAGCATTGAGGCTCGATTTTCCCTGTCACTGGGACCGTGAGCTGTGCGGTCTAGCCAGGAGCTGGGAATGCTCCCAAGGGGTCCCTCCCCACTTTTTAAAACATGTGACTGCACTTTCCGCCAGCGTGCCACTGCTGCCGCTGCCACCACACTGTGTCCTCTCCACCCAGGCTCTGCCCCTTCTACCTGTGTGGGTGAGTATTTATTCTTTATATCTTTGTTTGTTGGGCTTCCATGCAGCTTGATTTTCTGGAACTTATGATTGTCTCTAGTGTTGAGGTAGCTGTATTCCTTCTTACTTGTGGAGGGAGATCCAGTGTGTCTGTCTAGACCTCCATCTTGGCTGGAAGTCCTGTTTGCTGATTTATTGATTATGGCCATTGTGATGGTTGTGAAGTGATATCTCATTGTGGTTTAATTTGCATTACTTTGATGATTAGTGACATTGAGCATCTTTTCATATGTCTATCAGCCATCTGTATGTCCTCTTTGGAGAAGTATCTATGCAGTTTCTTTGCTTATTTTTTAATTGGATTTTTAAAATTGAGTTTAATAAGTTCTTTATAAATTTTGGATATTAACTCCTTATCAGATGTATCATTGGTTAATATGTTCTTCTATTCAATAGTTTGTCTTTTCATTTTGTTGATAATTCACCTATGCTGTGCAAAACTTTTTAGTTTGATGTAGTCTCATTTGTTTATTTTTTTCTTTTCTTTCCCTCACCCAGGGAGATATATTGGAAAAATATATTGCTACAAGAAGTGTCCTAGATTTTACTTTCTATGTTTTCTTCTAAAATTTTTATGGTTTCAAGTCTAACATTTAAGTCTCTGATCTATTTTGAATATATTTATTTTTTAAATCTTCACATGAGGATATTCTTTGGTTGCTTTTTAGAGAGAGAGGAAGAGAGAGAGAGAGAGAGAGAGAGAGGAAGAGAGAGAGAGAGAGAGAGAGAGAGAGAGAGAGAGAGAGAGAGAGAGAGAGAGAGAGAGACTTTAATGTGAGAGAGAAGCATTGATTGGGTGCCTCCTATACATACCCTGACTGGGGATAGAATCTGCAACCCAGGCATGTGCCCTCACCAAGAATCAAACCTGCAACCTTTTGGTTATGGGACAATGCTCCAACTAACTTAGCCAAACCAGCCTGGGCCATTTTGAGTTTATTTTTAAGTATGGTGTAAGAAGGTGGTTGAGTTTCATTTTTTTGCACGTACCCGTCCAATTTTCCCAGCACCATTTATTGAATAGACTGTCTTTAAACTATTGCATGTTTTTATCTCCTTTTTCAAATATTTATTGACCATAAAAGTGGGTTTATTTTGGGACTCTCTATACTCTTCTATTGATCTATCTTTCTGTTTTTATGCTAGTACCATGCTGTTTAGATTACTATAGCCTTTTTGTATATTTTGATATCAGGTAGGGTGATTCCTCCAAATTTATTCATCTTTCTTAAGATTGCTGTGGCTATTCGGGGTCTTTTGGGGTTCCATATACATTTTTGGAATATTCTAGTTCTGAGAAATACATCATTGATATCTTGATAGGAATTGCATTGAATCTATATATTGCTTTGAGTAGTATATACATTTTAATGATGTTAATTCTTCCTATCCATGAGCACAGTATATGCTTCCACTTTTTGGTATCTTATTCAGTTTCTTTTTTCAGGATCTTATAACTTTCTGAGTACAAGTCTTTTACATCCTTAAGTTAATTCCTAAGTTTTTTAAATTTTATTTTTATGCACTTATAAATGTGATTGCTTTGTTAGTTTCCTTTCTGATAGTTCATTACTGGTGTTTAAAAATGCAACTGATTTCTGAGTATTTATTTTGTATCCTGATACTTTATTGAATTCATTTATCAGTTCTAGTAAATTTTTAGGGGAATCTTTCAGGTTTGCTATATACAGTATCATGTGATCAGCAAAAAATGACAGTTTTATTTTATTTTTTCCAACTTAGATGCCTTTTGTTTCTTATTCTTGACTGATTGCTGTGGCTAGGACTTCCAGTACTATGTTGAATAAGAAAGGTGAAAGCAGACATCCCAGACTTTTCCCAACTTTAAGGGGAATGCTTGTAGTTTTTTTCCCAATTGAGTATGATGCTGGCAGTGGGTTTGTGATATATGGCTTTTATTATGTTGAGGTATGTTCCATTTCCACTTTGATGAGAATTTTTGTCATAAATGGGTGCTGGATTTTATCATATACTTTTTCTGTACCTATTGGTATGATCATGTACTTTTTAGCCTTAAGTTTTTTAATGTAATATATCATATTTATTGATTTGTGAATATTGCACCAGCCTGTATCCCTGGAATAAATCCCACTTGATCATGGTGTATGGTCTTTTAATGTATTGCTGGATATGGTTTGCTAGTATTTTGTTGAGGGTTTTAGCATCTATATTCATGAGGGATATTGGCCTATAATTTTCTTTATCTGGTTTTGGAATTAGGATAATGCTGGCCCTGTAAAATGAACTTGAAAGTATTTCCTCCCTTTGAATTTTTTTGGTGTAGTTTGAGAAAGGTAGGTAATAGTTCTTCTTTGAATGTTTGGCAAAATTTACCTGTGAAGCCATCCAGTCCAGGACTTTTGTTTGTTGGGAGTTTTTTGTTTGTTTTTTGATTACTGCTTCAATTTCATTAGTTGTAACTGGTCAATTCAGATTTTCTGATTATTCCCGATTAAGTTTTAGAAGATTCTATGTTTTGAGGAATTTATTCATTTTCTCTGGATTGTCCAATTTGTTAGCATGTAGTTGTTTATAGTATTTTCTTATAATCCTTTGCAGTTCTTTGGTGTTAGTTGTTACTTCTCTTTCATTTCTTATTTTATTTATTTGGGTTCTCTCTCTCATTTTCTCTTTGAGTAAAAGTCTGAGTAAAAGTTGATCAGTTTTGTTTATCTTTTCAAAGAACCATCTCTTAGTTTCATTAATCTTTTGTTTTTTTTTAGACTCTATTCAGTTTATTTCTGCTCTGATCTTCATTATTTTCTTTTTTCTACTCACTTTGGCTTTGTTTGTTGTTTTCTTTTAGTTCCTTTAAGTGTGAAGTTAGGACTGCTTTCAACGTGTTCCATACATTTTGGGGTTGTTGTATTCTCATTTTCATTTATTTAAAGGTTTGTTTTGATTTCTTTCTTGATCTCATTGTTAATCTATTCATTGTTTAGTAACATGTTATTTAGCCTTCATGTCTTTAATGTGTTTTGTAGTTTTCTTTCTTGTGATTGAATTCTAGTTTCATACCATGATGGTCAGAGAAGATGCTTGATATGATTTCAATCTTCTTAAATTTATTGAGACTTGTTTTGTGTCCTAACATGGTCCATGTACACTTGAAAAGAATGTATATTCTGCTGCTTTGGGCTGAAATGCTCTGAAGATATCAATTAAATCCATCTGATCTAGTGTGTCATTTAAGGCCACCCTTTCCTTGGTGATTTTGTCTGGAAGGGCTATCCATTGATGTCACTGAGGTGATAAAGTCTCATACTATGACTGTATTACTGTTGATTTCCCCCTTTATGTCCATTAATATTTGTCCTGTTTATTTCTTCCTTATGTTCCAATTCATTGATTTGAATCCCAACTTCCTTCCCTTCACTATTGATTCCTTGTGGATTTTTCTTTATTTCACTTAGTGTAGCCTTCACTTCTTCCCTTATGCATTTGCCATACTCAACCAGTTCTCTGAGCATCCTTATCACCAGTATTTTGACCTCTGCATCTGATAGGTTGGCTATCTCCATTAAGCTTAGTTCTTTTTCTGGAGTTTTGATCTTTTCTTTCATTTGGGCCATATTTCTTTGTCTCCTCAGTTTGGCATCCTCCCTGTGTTTGTTTCTGTGTATTAGGTAGAGCTGTTTTGACTCCCTCTCTTGGCGCACCTGTTACATTGTAGGGGCAGAGCCTTAGGTATTAGTCAGGGAAGAGCAAACCATTTAACTGCTTGGAGGTGCTGTATGTGGGGGAGGGGTCAGAGAGGGAACAAGGCTGCTTTCTCAGCATTCGCCCCTTTTCCAGTCACTTCACCCACTTCCTGTATGCGACTGGTTCCAAGAGTGTGTGGGCTTATGTACATTGATTGGACTGTGGGGGCCCTCTAAACAGACTCTCTTGAGAGATGGACAATGTCTTCTGCTGCCCCAACCCCCACTGGTTTTCACAGCCAGAAGTTATGAGGTTTTATTTTCCAGGCACTGGAAGCCTGGGCTGCATGGTCTATCCTGGGGTGTGGGGGGGTGGGGGGCGTTGGGATCGCTCCACAGGTGTTTCTCCTGTCTTTTATCTACCACACGTGAACATGAGACTGCTTGCTCCACCAGCCACTGCCACACTCATCCTCTCTGCCCCTCCTACCTTTCTGGATGAATACTTCTTCTTTAAATCCTTGGTTGTCAGATTTCTATACAGTTCAATTTTCTGGCAGTTCTGGTTGTTTTTTGTCTTGAGATTAGTTGTGATCCTTATGGTTGTGTAAGGAGGTGAAATGTGTCTACTTATGCCTCTATCTTGGCAGGAAGTCTGAGAGATTTTTCTTGTTTCTTGGTGTAGGTCTTTATCACTATGAATTTCTCTCTTAGAACTGCTTTTGCTGGTTCTCATTGATTTGGTATTATTCTGTTTCTATTTTCATTTGTCTCAAGATATTTTAAAAATTTTTTCCTTGATTTCTTCATGAACCCATTGATTGTTTAGTAACGTGTTGTTAAGCCTCCACATGTTTGTTTTTCAAGTTTTTTTCTTGTATTTGACATCTAGTTTTAAACCATTGTGATCAGAAAAGATGACATAATTTCAGTCTTCCTTAATTTACAGAGATTGTTTTGTGGCCTAACAAGTGGTTTTCTCATAGAAAATGTTCCATGTGCACTTTAAAAGAAAGTGTATTCTGCTGTTCTGGGGTGGAATGTTCTGAAAATATTAAATTAACCTTGATCTAATGTGTTAAGGTCACTGTTTCCTTGTTGAAATTCTGTCTGGATGATCTATACATTGATATAAGTGGGGTGTTAAATTTTCTACTATTATTTTATTACTATTATCTCTCCCTTTATGTCTGTTAATATTTGCTTTATGTATTTAATTACCCCTATATTAGGTACATACATATTTATAACTGTTAGATCCTCTTGTTTGATTGATCTTTTCATCATTATGCAATGCCTTCTTTGTCTCTTGTTTGTCCGTTTTAAGGTCCACTTGATATAAGTATTACTACTCAAGTTTTTTTTTTAATTACCATTTGCTTGAAATATTTTTCCATTTCTTTACTTTCAGTGTCCATGTGTCTTTCAATCTAAAGTAGTCTCCTGTAGGCAGCATTAGCACAGATCCATTCTTATTCATTCAATCAACCCATGTAATTATGGATAGGTATGTATTTATTGCCATTTTATTGCTTTCAGGTTTTGTAGTTCTTTGTTCTTTTCTTCATCTCTTGTGCTCTTTCTTTGCATATTGATGACTCTCTATAGTGATTTTTTTTGGTTCCTTAAACAATTTTCTTTTGTGTTATTTTTGGTTACTGTGAGACTCATATATACCAAACCATGTTTATAGCAGTCTAGTTTAAGTTAATGGTCACGTTAGTTTTATCACATTAAGCAGTACTTTTACTCACCCCATTCACATTTTTGACATATTTTACATCTTTCTTGTGTGTGTATGTGTATTTCTTAATTCATAACTGTAGTTACACTTGCCTTTACTACTTTTGTCTTTTAACCTTAATAGTAACTTTATGATTGGTTGACCCACTATATTTACTAAATGGTTGCCTTTATCAGTGAAACATTTTATTTTCTTATTTTTAGCTGTGGCCTTTTCAATTTAAAGGAGGCCCTTTAATTTTTTTGTAGTGCCTGTTTTGTGGTAAAAGTATTTATATTTTGTTTGTCTGGGAAACTTTTTCTCTTTCTGTTTCTTGCTGGATAGAGTATTATTGGTGGTAGGCTTTCATCAATTTGAACAGATTGTGCCATTCCCTTCTGGCCTGCAAAGTTTTTGCTGAAAAATCAGCTTATAGTCTTATGCAGGAATGCCTTGTATGTCACTAACTGCTTTTCTCTTGCTGCATTTAAGATTCTGCGTTTAACTTCTGGGATTTTAATTATAAGTGTCTTGGTGTGGGCCTCGTCTTGTTGGAAACTCTGTGCTTCCTGGAGTCTGTTTCCTTCACTGGTCAGGAAAGTTTCCAGATATTTTCGCCAAATATGTTTCCTATCTTTTTCTCTCTCTCTTCTCCTGAGAACCTCGATTTGAATGTTGGCATGCATGATATTGTCCCAGAGGTCCCTTCAACTATCCTCATGCTCTGATTCTTTTCCCTTTACAATCTTCCAATTGGGATATGCTCAGTATCTTTTCTTCCAGCTTGCTGAGTTATTCTTCTGCATCATATAATTTGCTGTTGATTCCCTCTAGTGTTTTTAATTATTGTATTCTTCAGTTCTGACAGGTTCATTTTTCCCTCTTTATGGAATTTTTCCCTCAGTTCACCGATTTTCTTGTGTTTGTTGAGCAGCTTTATAACCATTGTTTTGAACTCTTATCTTGTAGATTGCTTGTCTCTTTGTTGGAGATGTGTCCTCATTTTGGCTATCTCTGTGTTTTTGTTTTTTTATGAATTAGGTGACAGCAACCTGCCCTATTCCTGAAGGAGTTGCTTTGTGTAGCTTTCCCTTCATACATTGTGTGTGCTGTTTCTTGGCAGGGCAGCAGCTGCTGCAGCTGGAGTTGACCGCAGGGAGACTTGGGGACAGGCCTCACTGGGGCTGCCTTGGCTGAGGCTGTAGCTGGATTGGGCTTGGGCCAGGGCCAAGGGGTGTTCCAGGAGTAAACTAACCTGAGGCCTGGAGCTATATATAGCTGGGGTGGCCTTGGAGTGTGGAAAGCCCTGGGGCCAAGCCACACTGGGACCCAGTTTTACCTGGAATACATGCAAACCATGGTGAGTCCCAAGGGCAAGCTGTGCTGGCCATCTGGAGTGGCAATTGGAGTGGGCTTAGACCATGCAAAGTCCTGGGGGCTTGTGAAAGCCTGGTGCTGTGTGGCTGAAGAGAAAGTGGTCTGCAGGATGGCCCCGGAACTAGCTGCACTGGTGCGGGAGCTGTGGGAAATCCCAGGGATAAGCAGCACTGGGGCCACTTTCGTGGGCTGGATGAAAGCTGTAGCAGTAGCAGGCCAAGGAGAGATCCAAGGATAAGTTGTACTGCAGCCCAGAGCTGTGACTAGGGAGGGAATACTGGGGCAAGCCTGCTGTGGGCCTGGCGTGTACTGGAAAGGCTTTGGCTGGCAGCTGGAGCACCCGGACAGTGCTGCTGTGTGATTAAGGCGGAGGGGGACACAACAAACGGTGTCCTCTGGTACCTCAAACAAGCTCTGGGGTTAGTAAATGGATTTCTTTCTGGTATAGTCTAGGTGTCCTTTAAACCACTGCCTTTTCAGTACCCCAGGATGGGCGAGTCTGTGTGTGAACTTTAGTGCTGCCTCCCTACTGCATGCTGATGCATTTGGGGTGAGGTCCCACAATACCATGTCTCTCTCTCCTACCCATTTCTGTGGTCCTCTTGTTTGTTCTGCATAAGCTATTCAGTCAACCTCAGTTCAATATCTCTTTAAAGATTAAAATGTCACTCCAAACAGACCTCGTGATAGAATATATTGTATTACATTATTGCTAGATACTAAGCTTCATTTGTGCAAGGAGAGATGCAGAAAACCAGGAAGATCTATACAATAAAGTCAGGTCACTGGAGGTGACATAAACTCAAGGCAAAGGCAGAAACAGCTTAGGTTAATCACTGATAAAAAATCAGAACAAGCTATGACTAGTTGTCTTTGGCATTTCCTCTCCAGTTTCATGTGCATTAATTATGGCTCTAACACACTGATAATGAATGTGTGCTTATCCTACAGGAGACTCACATGTTATTAACCACTGACTGTTGTGAGCTGTGGGACCAGAGAAGGATGCTTTTATGTCTTTAGCATCTATGCTGCTGCATGAAGTCCATTTCTTCATGAAACAAAAACAAACCACCATAAGAAAAATGAATGTTTTAATTATTTTTTTTTCTGAGTGGCAGAATCAATCACATAGCTGTTTTGATATGATTTCCAGTTAGGTCTAAAATACTGCCATTTGAAGTTGTAAAAATTCCATTACAGAAAGACACAGAACAGACACATGATAAATAGAATCACATCAGTTTTTCAGATGGTTGTTTTAAAGATATTGCCTTATTTTCCTATAAGAAATGTGTGAAGGATCAAACTGGAAATTTTACTATCAGCATACAACTACGGTTTGGGAAGAAAGAAACCTAAAGGAAAAGACAAACTCAGCCACCTGGTTCACTTCCAATGCTATGTGTATGTCTCTGAGGAGTTTGCATGTCTGTGGGTATTTTTGTGAGCTGGGAAATTTATAATTTCAAAATATCTAAGGAAATCTAAAATATATTCTATATATATATATATATATATATATATATATATATATATATATATATATATAAAAAACCATTGCTCTTCAATGTCTCTTTCCCTTGAGACAGAAGCTGATTGAAGAAAGGGGTCAAAATCTTTAACGGACAACAACTTGTTATTTATCAGAAATATCCAAATAGAATATTGGCAAATTTGGTACATGGTTTAAAAAGTGAAACTTTACAAATTTTATAAAACTAAATTGAAATATGAACACACATTTTTTACTACAAAATGGTCAAAACTTCATGTTGTTTTTAAATGTGAAAGACTAAGGACCTTGGGGAAAAAGCCATTCCTAACACATAACAGTATTATTGTAACAGAAGTAAAAAAGCAGGCAGGTTGGCAGATGGCATCAAAGAAAAAAAAAAATTAACCAGTTACCATTAAAAGGTAGAGTTGTAATCCAATTTTAAAAGAAAGTGTACCTACCTAAGTGGATGTTAATTTTCGAAGCTAATGGAAATGTTACTGATGTAACAATTTATAAAACACTGTGAATGAACATGCTCCACAGTGTGTACCTCCAATGAATTTTAAATTACACATGATCATGTTAAGAATACCATTCCATGGACTGTATCTTAACAAAAACCCTACACTAAAGGTTTGGACAGTGAAAGCAGAGATACACTTGTTTTTTTTAATACAGACACCAATGAAGCAAATGTACTCACATTTTAGCTACCATTACATCAGTCACAATTTTTAGCCTTTCAGAATAAAGCTATAGCATGTGAAATTACAATATATTCATTTTCTTTAAAACCATTTTTAAAAAAGGGCAGATCTGTCATTTTTCTGAAAGTCAAAACCAGAAGAAAAATGTAACTGATAAATGCAGTCTTTAAAATATTTTGTGGCTAATTATATGCTAATTTTCAAAATATAATAAAATGTTTGGCCCATAAGGCCTTTAAGAAACAAAAGGTAGGTAAAGGATTCTCATGTATCAGTAAAAATACAAAGGTCATGAAAATTTTAATACTTATTAAGATATCTTTTTACAGAATGCATTTTTTGTGGTTAAACATAAGAAATCTCCCTAAAAGATAATGGTTGTGAGCAGGTAAAACATATAAGTGAATTAAGATGCTTTAATCATTATCTCACCATCTTTTTTTGCAGGCCATCAATAAAAAAATGTCTTCCAATGTCAACTGAAATACAATTACAATTATTTCTTATATTAACATTTATCAGGGTTTAATGCTTAAAATGTCTGTTTTTGTCCCTCTAGGGCAGGGATAAGCGAACTGTGGCCCCGGCCAAATCTGGGCTGTAAATAAAGTTTTCTTGGCACACAGCCACACCCATTCTTATATATTGTCTGTGGCTAATTTCGTGCCGTCGGGGGCAGAGGTGAGTACTAGTTCATTACCATAGATAGAACCATATGATTCTCAAAGCCTGAGTTATTTACTGTACGATCCTTTGTAGAAAAAGTTTGTCAACTCTTGTCCTAGGGGGTTTCCTAGACCAATCTAAAATAATGGATGTTTCCCTACTTTTATTAACACTTGTTCTCTTACTTTAATGTATGTGTACAGGTCATGAATTTTATACTTCATTTTATTTGTTGGTATATACCTAGGAAGTCAACATTCTAGCTAAGTTCCCATGTGTAATATATAATATTTAGAACATAGCATTCTCTCTGGCTATAACCTGTTTGATTTCAGGTCACTCTGGAATTCTCCAGGAACTGTAAGATAATAAAGTGGATGAGCCATACACTAACAGAATGCCATGAAAACTGTACATCTTATTTTATCTTGAATAAGGAAGTTGGATTGTGAAAAGAACCACCAAAACCAAACATATCTTATGGTAAATGTCATTCAATCGGGAAAAATAGTTTGATAGTTTTCAAAACACATACACATATACATATCCTGAGCCACCCTCCCACCTATCACAAACTAATAGCTACAACATAAAGCATATCTGTTTAATAAATATATTACTGTCTATATACATATAGGTACATCCATAAAAGACTTGTTAAATAATTATCTGTATAATCAATACTACTTTAAGGATTTTTTGTGTTTTAAAATTACACATTCTATTAAAATTATCAAAATAATTATTTAAAAATACCGGAATAAAACCAGTGAAGAGTTGCTTTCCATTCAGGTGTTTCTAAATCTTATCATCGGTCATCCAGACTCCAGCCTCAGGCATGTATAACTCAAGGAAACAGTTCAACTAAGGACAAGTTAGCCATCAAAAGCATAAAACCCTCCCACTGTTAATATTACTTCATAACAAATATATATGCATGTAGTTATACATATAAAAACACTCTTTTTAGTTATATTACATATTCTCATAAATGAATTTTCATAAAAGCACAAAGTTCTAGTTTCTACCAGTATCAAGTATTTTATCCTGGTTTGCATTTCTTTCAAATGTCTAGACAATGACAAACTCTATCAAGATACAGGGTCATAAAAAGGAGACTGAAAACTTATGTATCACATGCAAGAAAGGAGGAAATACTAAGGGCCAGTATTTGGCCAGCTGGGTACTATTCCCTCTGTACTAAGACACAGAGACAACAAACTGGCTAATTACTGTATAAAGTACAGTCAACTCTCAATTATTCAGGGGCAGAATATTCCAATCAGAATCCTTTCTCCCAGCAGTTTCACTGTTTACTAACACACCTCTCTTATTTATGAGCAAGTCTGGCAAAATATATGATAAAGGTGAAAGTTTTAGCTAAATTAAAGGTTTGGAGTCAGCTATGGATTTAATTCAACAATGGATCCTTTTACTTATTGCTTTAGACAATTAAGAATTTTCTGTATCCAAAGTCTGCTTAATATCTGATTGTTAAGCTCTGAAAGCAGCACTGGTCCTTAAAATAAAAAGTGGGGATCGGGGACAAACTGTCCTCTTGACATAAGAAAATGGCTGTATCTTAACTTACAATGACACTGAAGGATTTCAGTGTGGATAGTTCAGAGCTATTCACTTCAGGACAGGTGGTGGCAAGCTACGCTATTTCCCATAGTCTAAAATCCATGAAGCAATGACAAATTGTTAGCTAAAAACATTTAGAAGATCAAATTAAAGGTATGATATACATTTTACCTAAATTTTCATTTATGTAAATCTGATAAAGTTTGGCAGAATTCCCAAACATTTATGATACTAAAATTAAGTAAACGGAAGCAAAACCTTCATGTACAATTTAAGTGATTTTACATGAAAAAAGAAAAAAAGGGACTACACATTTGTAACCCTATTTTTGGCACTGCTTTCGCCTCTACATGTAAGCTTGTACTACAGATAGTGACCAAAATCAAGAACAGTTTCACAAGTGAGTGTAGTCGCTGTCAGACAGACACCACTCAGAATGGTTTGTGTGGCATCATCTGTATTATTTTTAGGTACAGAGGAATACCACACTCACCCCAAAAACAACAGCAATAATTGTGTAGAACACCACTTTCCTGAATTAAGTTTGCTGAACACGGTTCAGATTATTGGATATGTCAATATGCACAATGCCTTTTAGAAGCATTTACTGTATACCCAAATCCTACTTCATGCAACACACAGTGTCACACAAGTAGTGAAAATGTTATCCTAGTCAAAGGTGCTTGGACATTATTTTCAGGCAGCATTTTACCTTTATTTTAAGTTCACACTAGATAAGTTTTAGAAGAAAGAAAATGCCAATGAACTTATTTAATATATTTTAATATATTATATAAAACTAGGACAGACACTTTTATTTACCTAAACTGTTATTTTAATTTTCTACTTTATTCTAGACCTCAATTTTACTTAAAAAATTTTGTAATCAAATAAGGGATAAAATGTTGCCCAAAAGTCTAATCATAGTTACACATATGTGTTTTAACTAGATCTACAAATCAAAATAGTTCTTATAGTTAAAAAGATACAATTTGTATCAACAGTAAAAGGTACTTTCTGGTTTTTCAGGGCTTTACTTCAAACTGTAGTATATGGAATCGTTGATATGGAACATCGAATGACCAGGGAATCTTGGCAGACTACAGAAACAGATTGAAGTAAGTCTGTTACACTAAGTAAAATTCAAAAACTGGAGGCAACAGGGAAGTCATGTCAATCCCATAACTGCCACTGTTTGCAATCTCTGTCTTCTAACCGACAAAAATAGAGCATCTAGCAAAACCCATGACTTTGAAACCAGAAATATCCCTTACTAATACTAAAACAGACCTTAGTCTGTATCTAAAACTACACTATTTGTGGCAAGAATCTGGCCTTAATAATATAACAGGCCCCCATAAAACTACCTTCAGGAAAATGGAAAATATACAGTATCTTACAAAAATTTTAAGTTACCATTTACAACTCCTCCATCACCATTTCCATAGTGCAGTATCAATAAATGTTGCATATCCTCAACACATAAAACCACCTCAGGCCGGCCTTGATAAATAGCAGGAAAGCTGAAGAGTATATTAAATATAAAAGTTGCATCGAGAATAATTAGATTCATTAAAAATAGGCAATTACTGCAAAAAGGTTATTTTATCCAGTATTGTTGTGTCCCCAAACAAAAAGACAAACACTAAAAATAAAGGTCAACAGGACTCTAGGAATTCAATTCCATTTCTACCATCTTAGAAGCACATCATAGCTGGATAACAAAGCTCTAAACTGTAATAGTTACAGCTTTTGCCTTTTCCATTAAAAATAAAAAAAGAAACATCTTTTCCCATTGATTGCATCTGCTTTCCTTTAAATCCACCATACTAAATTACTTAACAGACAAAAAACTCCAAACAAAAATAAAACAATTAAAAGTGCCATATTGTAAATCATCCTAATGCATACTGTTACCCATTTCAACATAAACTGGTAACTTACATTTGTTTAAAATATAAAGTCAGTGCTGTAGTATATCTTTGTTTCTATAAATAATGATTATAGCACAAAGAAGCCCACTTTCCCCAAATAAAAATAACTTAAAAAGCTGTAAAAGATTCCAATTAAGCTTGGCTTGAAAAAATAGTTTGCTAGGTCTAGCCAAATGTTCAACATTCTGAAGGTATTGTAATTGCTTGCAATTGACAGAGAAACACCAGTTAATAAAACATGAAATAAGGATAAAAAGTGCTGCATATAAACCCCTGATGCACCAAAGTTAATATCAAAGATCACAGATGCATCTAATAAATTAAACTGGAAAAATTTCCAGCAAAGGATATAGCTTTAAAAAGGAAATGTTAAAAAAAAGTTTGACTGTAAAGCAATCCTGTGATACTTCCACTATGTGGGGCTATACATACAGATTCCATGATACAGTATTTCACATAAATGGATACTATATAACCTCCTTGATGAGGAGATCACATGTGCTATTGTAGCAAACCTCCCTCAGCATTTGAGCTGAACAAAAAAACTAAACACCACAAAGATGCATCATCTTTCAGTAACCCAGCTGTGATTTCTCCACCAAGATGGCTGCGGCGAGCTGCTGGGCATCCGTCACGTGAGGGTTCCTCTTCATGACAATTCTCACAAGGTCAGGGGGGAAGATGTTGCACAAGTTAATATAAATCTTTTCTCGGTTGTCTTGATACCTGGGAGGATCTTGCGGCAGTCCACAGTACGGTATTCGCCACGTTGGCTCCTGCTGTTCAGGTAGGCTCTGGAAGGTGAACTGCTCATAACATGGCTGTGTGGAGTTATCAGGCAAGGAATAAGTTTGCCGATAGCCATACGCATCAATCCCGTAACCCTGCCTGTCCCAGGTTCCCAGCCCTTCCTGGCGGGAGTAAGGCTTTCTTTGTCTTGATGGAGAACTGTCATACAGCCGAGAGTCAGAAATGCTGTCTATTCTTGTGGCCACTAAGGACCGCCCTAGGTGTGGTGCCTTAGAGTGTGCTGAACTTGGAGGAGAGGGGTAATCGCCAGGACAACTGGACCGGGCTCCCACAACTGGGTGCTGCAGATGCACGGCCAGATGTGGAAGAGGAGGCTTGTGATGGTACTTTGGTTCTTCATGACTGTAACTTTGCACTCTGCTTAAGGGGTCGTGGAAATTCTGCAGGAAGGGTTGGGAATTAAGGCGGCCGTGAGGGTACATATGTTGACACTTTAAATTCTCTTCTAGTTGTGGATCAGGAGAACTGACATAGGACCGGTCATTGTACCCCACATACGAGTCACTGCTCCCACAGCTCATGCTCCCTTCACTGCTGCAGTCAGAAGCTACAGAACTTATCCTATAATCTGTGTCTAAGGAAAAACGCCTTTCAGGACTTCGTGGGCCTGAGAGGCTCAGATTTGAATATGCATTCAACATGGAATAATATCCAATGTCAACAGGTGAGTCACATTTTGGATATGGTTCATAAGGCATTGGCGTTCCATGATTTTTGGTTGCCATCATCATTGGAGGATATTGTCCCTGTGGTCTTTGATCCTGAGCTGGGAAATGAACTCCAGACGGAAGGCCGTTGCTTAAAGATGTAGTGCTTTGGGGTTTTGCAGTAGATGTAGCCGGTATACTAACCAGGGAAGGTACAGACCTGGTTTCCAGTTTGTTTTTGGTGGGAAGCTTTTCCTCTAGGTCTTGGTAGACTTGAGTCCTGATGCTGGGATCTGACTGCCTCTTTGGAGCACCTCGTTTGCCTTCAGAAGTGCTGTCAGCCTTAGTGCTGCAGGGGACACTGTTGCTTTTCACCAGTCCCCCTTCATTTGCAGCTTTGGCAGCTGTATTTCTTGACATGGCACGAAGTTCATCAGCCACTGACCGCTGAGGCTGGCTGCCCCTTTCTGGATGATAATATTTGCACTTGTGTCCATAGGTGCACTTCTTTCCTATGAAGAGTAAAATTAATTAGGCAAAGGAGCACACCACCTGATCCTGAAAATTCAGTTTGGTGCTACTACTTTAATTTGTAAAAGAAACAAAGGCAGAAATTGGAGATACACTGAGTGTTGCTCTGCTCCTTATTTTTGAGAAAAGCCACCTTTTAGTCTTCCCTCCTTGGTACTGTTAATCTCACTAAGAAAGCTGGCTGAATGATTAATAATCAGCCCCAGAGTTTTTGGCTAATACATTGTGTCCTCAGCTCTTACCTACCTATCTCTTCCAGTATGACTTTATAATCAGGTAGGACATTCTGTTTTGGAAAAAATAAATGTATTGCTGTAATGTGATAAAACCATGCCAATCTGATGTGTATCTATATATAAAAACCCCACATTTTTATCTACCTGAAAACTTCATGCAGAAGTTACTAAATGAGTTTTTTCAATCATGTTTTAATTCAAGGAAATGCATTTGCATTGAACCCAACTAGGTAAAAATAATTATTTTTTTCATGGTTAGGATGTTTTCTTAAATTTAAATATAATCAAAAAGAACTACATACTATGCCATACAAAAACTAAAAATGTTTATTAACAGAAATTTAACAACATATTATGTTCTAATGGCATATATTAAATACTCATAAAGAAAGTTACCATATGGACAAGGCTGCTTTTTGTGTTCAGGAACAATAGGTTTCTTCCTCAGAAAATTATCCAGGCTTGGGCCATGTCTGCCAAGGGGGTCATCAGGAGGCATGAACCTGTCACAAATAAAATACAAAATTATACCTAAGTAGGAAGTTGATAATTTAATTCCAAAAACAGTGTAAATATTTATTACCGTAAGGTATTTGCTTTTTCAATTTTAATCCAAGTACTTTGAATCAACATTTGTAGGATAAAAGTATTAGTATACAAAGTTTTCTTTTCTTGATAAAAAACAAAATTAAACTATTTCAAGCTGAACTCATATTTGTCTTAATTCAAATAAGTTTTGAGTCTAGCATGTTCTAATTATTTCTTCCTTCCTCTCAGTCTTAGGATTTTGTGACATTTTAGGAGAGTTTTATAAATGTCAATCTTGTGTATTATGAACTGGGGGTGGGGAAGGAGCAACGAAGGGCAGCTGAGGAAGAGAAGGGAGACAGAGTATAATCTGATGGGAAGAGTACAACTAGCGGAACCCCTAGTATGTGTCAGCTACTGTGCACACATCATCTCTTTTCATCCTAGCATGATCCCTGAAGTATCAGCTCTATTTTATAGGTTAATAGACTTTTCTAATTTAGGCGTAGATAAATTATTTTTATGTAAGTTCACATGGCATAGTCAAGATGTCTAACTCCATAGTCCATTCTCTTCCCACACTACTAAGGTATTTCTCAGCAGATATAGAAAATGTCTTAAGAAAATAAGCTTATAAAACATGGTAGGACTTTGGGTTGGGACACATAGCATCCAGTGTAATCTTCCCTCTACTGTAGATGGTGCCATCCTGGGATGGGCCCAGGCTCCTTCACGGACTTATAGCCAGGAAGGGACCTGCCTTTGGGGCCAGGAATTGAAGTCAAGGGATCAGAGCTGAAAGTTCCTAAAACCTGCCAGACCTTCTGTAAGAAGTGTAGCAAACCTCAACTTCACAAAGTAACACAGTACAGGAAGGGCAAGGATTCTCTGTATGCACAGGGAAAGCGATGTTATGACAAGAAGCAGAGTGGCTACGGTGGGCAGACTAAGACCATTTTCCAAAAAAAGGCTAAAACTACAAAGAAGATCATGCTGAGGCTTGAATGTGCTGAGCCCAACTGCCAATCTAAGAGGATGCTGGCTATTAAGAGATACAAACGTTCTGAACTGGGTTGAGATAAGAGAAAGGGCCAAATGATCCAGTTCTAAGCTTCATAGTTTGTTTTATTATGTGACAATAAAATCTTGAGGATATGTTCACTTCATATACTCAATCCTTATTTTGGACTGACTGTTCAATGGAAGCAACAATTCATGGCATGCATAATGAAGACCAGTTACGATCGAAAAGTTCTGATAGTTATGTAACTGTTTGAATCTGAAATACACCAAGTATTTACCCATAAAATGTGATTAATGTATGAACTCTTTAAGGGAGAGTCAACAAAGCTGATTAATAACACTTAGCAAATATAATGTTTAATATTAATATAAAAACAACATGATAACATTAAAAGTTTAAAAACAGAACACTGTCACTCAATCCTACAATCTTAATACAATTAATTTCCACTTATGGTTGCATTTTTCTGTATGCATACACCATTTTACAAACACAAAGTTTATGCTTTGTCTTTTTAACATGTTTTTCCATGCTTCTTAATAGCTTTTCATAATCTTAATTCAGGAAAGCAGTATTACTTGTAAGTAAATGATTTTACTTACTTGTCATTGACAAATGAATACATCAATAATCGTTCATCTATGAACTTCTTCCATTCTGGTTTTTCATTAGCCAAATCCCTGTAGTTATCATTGGATACAATTATACCATCTGACTCAAAAGCCAGCTTCACAATGAACCTGTCATCATAGCACACCACTCGCCTCCCCTGGACTCGCCGGGACGGTGTAAACACCAGGATTTTCTCCTTCTCTAATTTACGAAGAATTTCTTGATCTGTAGGGTAGAATTTCAGAAATAAAAACATATGAAACACATATAGCAACTTTCATACAATGCCAGATTTTATAAGATAAGCTGGAGATATGTAATCATTTAATTAGGGATTATGATTTACAGTTTATAGATGAAACAAATTTGTAACTCCCAATAATATTTTTCCTTTTGGATTTCTAATAACAAAACCTTTAAAAATACTCCCCACCGAATAAACTTAAAAAATATAAGTTTAAAACTTTTGAAAGTTAAAAAAATTAAAAGCATAACTTAAACATGACTGAGCAACTTGTGATTTTCATTACATCCCTTCTTCCCACTTTTGCTCCTCTATTCCGTTGTCCCAGCACTGTAAATTCTGGCACAGAGTGCCAGGTGTAAGCTGATAGATACCATCATTTAAAAAAATAAAATAAAGAGGTTTACTACTTCTCAGTGTTTATTAACTGGAGTTATTATTATTTTTAATTATCCTTTCAGCAAATAATTACTACATGCCTACTCTATGGTATGTCCTATGCTAAGTGTTAATGGCCACCAAGATTAAGAATGACCTGTCCTTAGAGAGGTGTCAGGTATTGGATTGGATAAATATGTAAACTAGGTAAACAAAGGTTGTAATCGCCACAACAAAAGTATGAAGAGGGTATGAGGGAAGAAGGGCTGGAAGAGCGATATGTGTCAACTCGCTCTGATATAGATTTCATGATGGTGCTGATAAAATTCCAAAGTTCATCAAGACCAGGAATTTGGTTTAGAAAAGCAGCAGAGAAATGGAAGAAATGTGGACCTTACAATCAGCAAGCCATGGATAGATCTCAGATTTTGCTACTTAATATATATGGCAATCAGTCTTATTGAGCCTGTTTTTTGTGTCCTCAAATGCAGATAGGCTATGAGGAGTCAATGAGTTATTATGTGTAAAAGCACTTAGCACAGTGCCTAGAAAGCTCTCAGTAAACACTGTATTCTTCTTCTACTTAATTTTATTTATAGATGTATGTAATTGTTGGTCTCCTTTAAAAGTCACAGAAAACCAATACAAAATTAAAAGCTCAGTCTCAACTATAAGATCTGTCACCTTATAATGATTTTGTGTGTTTCCCTGATAAACATTTTGAGGGCAGGTGTGATGTCTCATTTATCTTTGTATCTACCAGCACTCAGCACATCAGCAGATACTCAATTAATGTCTGTGAATGAATACATGAGCTACTTAATGATGTACATTCAGAGATCTTCCAGTTTATTCCCTGTCTATGTTCATGAATAATCCACAGTACTTTATTTGTTGGAGGGTTTAGTCATGTAAGATATGCCTGGATCCTCACCAAAATGACTAAAGGAGCTAGTGTGCTGACCTAACAGTCACGATCATCTTGCTCACTTTACATTTCTTAAATAGCTAATGAGAAAAAAAGGACACTAATTAGGATAAGTTAGCTGACAACTAGTTAGGATAAGTAATCCTAACTTAAATAAATATGGGTTTAGTATAGCTAGTAAGTTAACTGAATCTCTAGTTCCTTGAATAGTACCTGATACACAGCTGAGTATTTGCTTGTTAAGTATTTGATAAATCAACAGAAGACTGGCAAAAGTGCTAATCTGACTTTATATCTGAGAACTCTAATAAAAAATTTTTTATCAAGTTTCTTTTTCTGATAGAATGAGAAGACACCGGACTATTCAATTTACTAGTTATTATCTTGTTGAAGATTTTAGTCAAGACAATTATCATCCCGGGGAAGAAAATACCTAACAACCTCTGACAGTAGTTCTATGTGGTTTACTTTGTGTTCTAGATACATCATGCTGGAATTTTAAAAATTAAACTGAGCCACAATCTACACTATTATCGTTTTAACTTCTTGATCTCATATTCCCTTGTGCTCAAGAAGTTTTCCACTTGTTTTCATGTTTAAATATTATGTGTTTCTTTTTCAGTTTGATTATTGTTAATATTTGGGCATACTGTATTTCCTTCTAGTCATTTTCTGTGTATTTTTCTCTTTCCATTGTTTATATATGTACATATGTATGTATATGTGAATATATACACAATAATAAAACCTGACTTTTATGTTAAAGAACACTTCCTCAGGTCATTAATAATTCTGCCTAATAATCTAATATATATTTTGTCCTATCAATATATACTAATTTTTTGAACCATTTAAAAAAAAAAGTATGGGTTGTTTCCTTTTCTATTATAAGTAATATTGCACTGAATGCCTCTGTGGTCAGAAATCTGTGTAGACCTCTGCTTATTTTCTGGAGAATTATTTATAGAAGGGGAAATAGTAGAGCCAAGAGTATTAATATTTTAAGACCAAACTTTTCCAGAAAGGTTGTAACAACTTATGTTTCCATAGCACTGTGGAAATAACTTCCTCAAAATATTATTATCAGTTTTATATTTCTGTGAATTTGATGGGTGAAAAATAATTTGTTTATATTTACATTTTTTAAATTACTAATGAGGTTGAACACTTTTTCCTCTTATTTGGCACTTACATTCTCCTACTGTGTTACCATTTATATATTGGGGAGAACTTTATCAATGTGTGAGCTATTTTTATGTTAAGGATATGGATTCTGCATTTATTAATTCTATTTTTTCCTTAGGCAAATAAAAAGATTTCTAATTTTTAAGAAAATTTCTCCAAATACAGAAGTTAACATTTGATGCAATTAAATATATTTTTTCCTTTGTAATTTCCTGTAAAAAATTTAAATTTAGATAGGTCTTTCCAGCCATTCAAAGACTATTTATAGAATATAATGGTTTAATTTTTGAAAATTAATTCTTCAACCATTTGGAATTGACGGTTATATGATGTACGATAAGGATCTAAATATGTATAATTTTTCCATAGAGTTATCCAATGTCTTGGTACTGCTGGCGGAATTACACCTACCTCTCCTACTTTATAGTTTATATAGGCTGGGATCTGAGTCCATGGCTCTGAACTTCACAGTAACTTGCCCATCTATTCTTATGCTAGTTTGACAATGATTTAATGATTATAGATAAAAATAAAAGTCTTAAAATAAGACTTCAGGTACATGGTAAGTGGTCTCTCCATTTATTTTTAACTTTGATGTGTATCTTCTTCACACAGGTTCCTCAGTTTTTGTTAATGTTGGAGATGGAGAGAGTGGTGAAAGGGTCAGATGCTGACTGAGAATCACTTAACTTGAGCAAAATGTTCAGCAACAGTAATAAGCAGGCACAGAGGACATTTTTGCCTGAAACTCATATACTTAGAAATTACAAAATAATGCAAAATAAGATACTTTATTGGGATAGTCATTTCCTGCTACTTGACACCAGAGAGCATATCCTGAGTTTCACAGATCTTTTTTGATCTGCAGCCATTATAATTTGATATTCACTTAGTCTAATTCTTATAGGAGAAAACTGCGGTCCAAAGAGGTTCAGTGTGTCCTATGGCTAGTAAATGGCAAAGCCAGAATTTGAATCTAGGTCTCTTGACACCTAGCATGTCTCTAAAGGTCAGAATTTCACAAAATTTTAAGTAAAAATTTCCAAATAAAAAAAGGCTTATGTAGCAAGGATTACTGTTTAGTTAACATAATCCGTTTTTAAACTTGAAAATAACTTTAATGTTCCACCAAGACAATGTGGCAGTTACATAGACTGAGTAAACAGAAACAGATTAACATAGTGTTCAATGGAATACCTGACAGTGCCAGATACCTGCACAAATACATATGGAAACTAAAACAAACAGCTAACAGGGCTTACCTGTGATGAGAGCATCAGGTCGGGACTGCTCTTTCCTCCAAGCAGGAACAAAAACTGTAATATCTTTGTGGCCTCTTTCCAAAAACCAATCCACTGCCAATTTTATTCCTCGGCAGGAAAATACTTCTTTGTTTCCATGGCTGAAAGATTATTTTAAAACACTTATAACACAACAAAACCTAAATTTAAATTAATTCAAATTTGTAAGCAGAAATGATCACATAATTATAATAGCAATAGGAGGTTTCAAATTTAGGATGGAGTTGAATAGCTCCAAGAAACATTAAGATAACAACCTAGGAACTGAAAATCTGTGAGCAAAAATTTAAGAAAATTGGGATGATTATTGTGTGAAGAATAAAGAAAAGTAAGTTTTCAAACATAAAGTTGTAAAGGTTAACTACTCAGAAAGCTACATGCTCTTTTTGACCAGAATGGGAAGAAAAGCAAGGGTCCTCAAACACAGCAAGAATAATTTCAGTCAAATGTACAAAAGAAGTCACATGGAAAATAAATCTGTAAAAACAGTGGAATGGAATATCCATTTGTTTTTAAAAGCTTCCTTCTCAAAAGTTCTTATGTGTATATTTCAATATAATCATTAAATCATGTACAAAATTTATATGGTGGCCATGTAAAAGAACGTACACAATGTGTACTAAAAAGAAAAAGATGTGCACAGTGCTTAATTTTATACAAGAAAGTCTTCCCATGTCCTTCAAGGAGAAGACACATGGTTTCTATTTAAAATTATTGTGCTAGACAAGGATTAATGATGACAAAAGAGCATTCAAAGCTGGATTAGCAGTTTTAGTGCCTAAAAGAAAACGCTTGACTAAGAGTATAGTCATTCAACAAGTATTTATGTAGCACCAGGCTCTGCTTATACATTTTAACCTATTAATTCAAAACAACACTTCTAATGGCTCTTAAAAAAAAAAAAGTCTCCTGTTTTGAATGCAATAACATTCTTTTATAGTTTGAGCTCTGAAGGCTCCATTTCTTATCTGTAATGGAATTAGATATTCTTTACTCCTTACATCTAAGGAAGGCTAAATGAAATAGGTAGATAAATGCTTTACTAACTTTTAGCACTAGGCAAACATTACGTATATTAATATATTGGTCTAGTAGTCCCCTGGGAAGCACGCACTAGAACCATCTAAATATGGCTAATCATTTTAAAAACAAAAAAGAAACAGCCCACCTCGTTTTTTAGATATTAAAGGCTATAAATGCCAACTACACAGACTTTATGGTTCCACACACCCATCCTAATGAGTGGGGACACAATCAGAGGTGCAATCAGATGTACTGGAAGTTTCAGAGAAAGGAATAAGGGATGAGGGGATTTGAAGTCACATGTTCTGGGTGAGAAGAGCTACCTGACAGTCTCACCAATGGTCTAGCAAATGATACAAAGTGATGTTAGGTTTCATGGAAAACATTGATTATTTAATCAGTCTTCTGAAAAACTACAGAAAATGATGGCAGCATATCTTGAGAGAATAGTATATATATATTTCCGCTAATTATTCCTAAATACAAAACCTCAACTTGTGAAAACCTGTTTTATTCTGCATTAATGCTTTGCAATTTAAGTGTATGATTATTTTCTAGTCATTAATGATATTTAGTTTACTGAGACTCTGGCTCTGAGAGATGACAATAAGCATTTTTTCCCCACTTGGTAAGAACAACTGTCACATTTTACTATAGAAAGAGAAGATTCTATCTTCTAGTTACAGAGTTTTCAATGGAATGTGGGTGAACAGCAAACAGGAGACAAAGATTCCATACATGCTGAATCAGGACACTGTACCATGCAGCTGATAATAAAGGCTGTTCTCATGTTGTCTCCTTCCCCTCTGCCCCTCACCTCCCAATTCCCCTCCCACAGAGACTCATGGGGAGAAAATGAGCAGGAGGATGAAAGGTGCCACATTGTGAATGTCCAATGGAAACATTAAAGAGCCTGGGTTTTGGAGCAGATGGACCCAAATCCATTTCTGATCTTGTTATTTGAGGAAAAAAGCAAAGCCCCCTCATTTGTTTAAGAAAATGTAGTCAATTTTTCTGTTATTTGCAGCTACATACATCCTTAACTGATCCATTAGTTATACCATAAACCAGAAAAAACTGGCAAAGCTGTATATTAATATCAGAAAAAACATTTTAAGGCAAAAAATTACTAGTGATAAAAAAGTTTTTATGTAATAGAAATAAAGGAACAATTCACAAGGAAGCTAAAATAATTGTGAACTCAGTCTCCATATGAGGTACGCAAAAGATCACAGGATTACTAGAAGAAATGAACAAATCTATAATCATACAACAGACAGATGAAGCAGAAAACACTCAGTGAGATTGGAGACTGGAACAATCAATACAAGCTTGATCTAATGGACATATACAAAACCCTGCACAAAATTAGTGAAGAGAAAACCTTTTCAAGAACATAAAAAAGACTGATGAAATTAGCTTTGTTTGAGGTCACAGAACAGATTTCAACAGACATCATACATCTGCACAATACAGATAACATTTTTGACAATGTTATTAGATTGAAGATATAAAGTTCTACTTCAAAATTAGTATTGCTATTCACCAGCAAACAAATTAAAAATATTTATTTAAAAAATAACCCCACTTGTAACAGTAACAAAAACTAAACAAACCTAAAAGAAAAGATGTGAGAGAGATTTATAAAGAAAACAAAAATTGAAAACCTGTATTAAAGGGAATAAGAGAAGACCTAAGTGATGATAAGACTCAACTTATGAAGAAACAATTCTCAAATTATTCTATAGAGCACTGCAATTCTAATAAAAATTCTCAAAGGGTTTTTTTTAATGGAACTTGAGAAACTGATCCTAAAATTTATATACAAAGGGCCAGTTTTGAAGAACAAAAGAGGAGGAACTTCCCCATTAGTTATCAATACTTAGTATAAAACTACATAAATACAATCAATGTTATACTGGTATAGGCAAAACAAAAAACAAACACAAAAATATGTAACACACGTATAAATGATAAAAGTGACATTACAAATCAATGAAGAAAACCAACAAATAGTACTAGGGCAAACTAGTTATTTATATGGGAAAAATAAAACTGTATTTTAATCTCATACCATACACAAAGATAAACTATAGATAGATGAAAGATTTAAATATGAAAAGAAACATCATAAAGCTCTTAGAAGAAATTACAAGAGACATTCGCATCAGGATAGAAAAATACTTCTTAAAGAAGACATGCAGCCACATGCTCTGTCAAGGAAAAGCCTGATACATTTAGACACATAAAACTTCTTTATGCAAAAGAATCCATAAACCAAATATGAGAGGGTATTTGTAACATATAGGACCAACCAAAAGGCTAGTACTCAGAATATATAAAGTACTCCTAAAATTGAGAAGAGTAACATTTTTTCCTTTTTTAAGGCAAAAGATATGAACAGCAAATTCACAAAAGAAACCCAAATGACCAACAAACATGAAAAGATGCTCAATAGTGAAGAAATGCAAATTAAAGTCAAAATGAGACACCACTTCACACTCATCAGATTGGAAAACTAAAGTCTGCAAACATAGATGTTGCCAATGATGTGTGAAAGTAGGAACTCATACATTACAGGTGGGAGTGTGAACTGGGATAACAGTTCAGGAGAGCAATCTGGCAATACCTTATAAAGTTGAAGGCGTGTTTTCTCTAAAACACAGCATTCCACATTTAGGTATGGTAAAATCCAAAAGCAACTTGAAATCAGATTTAAAGCAGATAGCAGTTGGCTTTCATCCTGTGCCCAGCCTTAAATCTCACAAGGGGAGACTAATGCCTTATCTCCTACAGGGAGAGGCAAAGCCAATTTTCCCCTTACCAGGCCAGAGAAATGAATGCTGAGTAGGACATCCCTGGAACTGCTGCTTGTTGACTTAGAATTTCTTGCCAGGCAAGGCCCAGAATCATCCTTAGTAATATTAAAGTCCAAGCAGACCAACTGATGGGTCTAAACTGCAGGCGGGACTTCCACACACTAGCAGACGTTGTGGGAGACGGAACTCAATCTAACCCTACTGAGTGAGGCGTACTGAAGGATGTGACAACTCACATGTGCTGGATCCAATATAAGGGGCAACCAATGATAACAACAGGGTAAGCATAATGTACCTACTGGTATAAAGTAACTATCCGAGTGTTTACTGTGGCCACTTATGGGCTATATCTGCATGGATGCAGGGTTATTTTTTCTCAGTAACAAAAATAGCTAGTTATATTTTTATGAATTGGTATATTTCTTTAGGCCTCAATTTCTTTTTTATTTCAACCATTTGGCAGTAAGGATGGTATACCGCAGAAGTGAGTCCTTTGCTGGGTAAATTTGTTGTAAAATTTTGGTCACTTTTGATTAGGTAATAAACCCTGAATATTTGCTAAAAAGTATCCCTTCACCTACTTTGGCTCAGTGGGATTGGACTCCCAGGGAAAATTCCAAATCCTTACTGCAAATTTTGAGTTACTATATGAGCAAAATGGGTAATGTAGGCTCAAAGGTTGCATGTGATTTACCATTGGCTTTAATGGTAGAAAAATACAAAAAACCTGTCAGCAGGTCTCTTTCTTAAAAGGCTTATTTTACTGTCATGTTTGGGAGAGGCAAGCTTATAAAAATCCTGCTTTGCAATGGTCAGAGGAAGTCTCATTTGAAGTGGACGAACAGGTATAGTTAGAAATTTTTAGAAAAACCAAACTTTAAAGGAATTATTATCATCTCTGGATCTCAGGAAATAAACGAATGAACTGGACAGCCAGAAGAAGGAATTAAGAAACTGCAAGTTCCTTCCGTTTTCTCCAGGTTCTCAACCCCTGTCTTTTGTTGCTCCTGCTCCCTCTATTCCCTTCACGCTTCTTTGCCTTGATAGGGGATCTAGAAGGAGACAATGACTTCTTGGATAGATGGTTCCCAATGGCCTTAGGACCTGGGGTTAACTTCCCTTTGGAAGATAGAGAACTGCCAGCCTTATTTAAATGTTTTGGTATGGATTATACCCCTAAAAATCCTTTGACACTCAATATGTAACAGGGGTCCCCAAAATTCCCCACAGCCCATGGTTTGAGGGGTGGGGGAAAGGGACAGCTTTCAAGGTACTTAGCTGATAGCTAGTTTCTTAGTTATGCAAGTAGCTATGGCCTCTCCAGGCCCCAAGGAGATGGGGAGGGGCTTTGACCTTACAATGGTGATAAAAGAGCTTAAGCCTCCACAAGTTTCTGTTAATGGCCAAAACCGGTTACCACACCCACTGCATCACAGGCTGCACAATCAGGGATTTAAAAATAAGGCGGCAGCCATTAAACAAAAGGAAAGGAGAGAGGCAGAGGAGAGAGCCATGTGGTCTGAAAGGAGAGGGCCATGTAGCCTGGGCTAGTAAGAAAGCTAGCATGCTGCTGCTTTGATTGTGCCCGCACCAGCTAACTTGGAAGCCACCAAGGACTCTTTTAAAACTTGTGCCTTTCCTGGACTTCACCATGATCCAATGCAACATGGCACATGTTTTCCTGGACTGTTATACGGAGGCTGATGACATCATACCCCACCCAGATCCTGAAGGAGACAGCTGACAGATAAGGGTGGGGAACTTCTGGGCATGTGTTTGGCTTCTAGCCTTTTGGGGAGCAAGGGAAGTGCTGGGTCCTGTAGGAGAACAGGGCTCTGAGCTGAAGTGCTCACTGCCCTCCCCAGGTTGGAATATTGTAAATAAGACCTGTTTTCCTCAACACTAGTTGTTGGGTTTTACACCAAGGTTCCACATGAAGGAAAAACATGCAAAACATAGCTAGGGAAGCAGAAATGATTAACAGGACGGAATAAAGAGTGTGAGAATTCCGATAAAAGACTGTCCTAGAATTAAGGCATCAGGCTGGCGAATGGTTACCCAGGTAACTTGGAAGAAAGGGAAACAGCAAAGTGAGACTGAAACCACACCAACTTACTTTTCATCTCAATGTGATAAAAACTCAGCCTTATGCCCTTGGAGCCCCAGGGACTCAAATGCCTTCTGTAGATTCACTGTTCACAAACAGAGCATATTATTTTCTTACCCAGAGTTGCTGGGTAGATCAGATGTGGTAAGAGTGCATATTCCCTTTTCCTAGTTCCTATTACCCATCTTAAAGTTATTTTCCAGCGCTTTGGAAAGATTTGCAAACAAGCATCACATCGCAAGGAGTGTTGCCTCTTGATGACTGGTTGACTAATCAAAAAGGCATAATGGGACCAAAAGATAGCCCCTCTAGTGGGAATGTCATGGCCTCAGGCACCTCCTCCCACTCCGGCTGTTTGGCTGTTCCTCTGCCCTTGGCAGTCTGAATCCCTTCTGCAGCAGGGGACCCAGGAAAAGCTCAATGCTGCTGCTGCCTGAGACCCACTGATTTTCATCAGTGCTTTAGTAAGGCATTTTCTAAATTAACAGGGATGGATTCAGGGACGGATCAGAACAGACCCTTAATCTCTCCAGTTTTGTGGTAGCCTTGTTGCTGGAATTTAAGTGAGGAAAGGTATCTGATGACAATATATAGACAGTCTCAGGAATTGGCAACAATAATCCAGTTTTGGGGAAAAAATGGAGAAAGGTGAAGACAAAAAGAAATTCAAGACTGCAGTGTTACCTGCCCAGTTAGAATTATTCACAAAGAGAGCAAGCTTTTTTCTGGGAACATCAACAAATAAGATTGGACTCCTTAATGAAAAGTCAGTATGTCACTACTGTAAGAAGCCAAGGACACTGGAAAGAGAAATGCTGAGGGAGACTGAGGAAGGTGCAATGAATGCAACCTAATTATGAAGCTGTAAACTGTCCACCAGGAGCCTCTTCCCCCAAGGAAACCAGACAGGAAATAACTAGCAAATAGTGCAAACTAATGAGCAAAACCGACATAATTGAAGAGCTTCTGAGCTGGGAATGGGAACACTTTATACAGGCACTTTTTCCTGCCTTAATCTTTTCCTGTCCTTTCTTATGGATCTTAAGAGCCATGTATTCTGTAATTTCGACTGGTCTTTCTTGTTTTACTTGAACCCAGAAAAACACACAAGTTGTGGGTATCAATGAACAACCTTCTACCTGTTCTTTCTCCTGTGAGGTGGCTGTTGAAGGAATGTACCCCTCTTCTTAATGCTGTTAATCTGTTGGGAAAAGACCTGCTGTATAAACTAATGGCTGTACTCCAGGTAGAGTGTTTCTGAACCTGAGTTACTGAACATGTGCTTATTTATACTGTTAGTAAATATGTGCAGGGGTCTGCCATGCTATGGGGCAAATTTTGGATCAGAGAGGCTTTTAACATCAAAGGCAACTAACTGCTGATATATCAGTCATTGCAACTTCCCCCACAGGTTTCTATAATTCATTATTGGACTTATTTCAGACAATAAAATGAAGTCAATCTGCAGACCAAGCTGTGAAAGGGCTACTATGGTTTGGACTGAAGCCTCCTTACTTCTGTCCAGGGAGTCCCATTCAGTTGCAGGCATGCAACTTCCGTATGAACTAGAAACTGGAAACAAAGGGAAGCTAAAATGGAGACAGATTATCTTGACAAACATAAGATTTTCACTGTCATAACTTTTCATTATTATGCAAATTTATTGTCTCATACCTAACGGAATTACCTTTAATTTATTCATATATATTACTGTAACTATTTTGAAAAGCACATAAATTCTACTTTTCTGTCTTCAACAGAAGGGCAATTCAATATACAGTCAAAATAATATATTTGCCACATTTTTTGCCAACACCATATATACTTCCCACTAGAAAATTGAAGTATACTTGCTTAGCAATGTGCTATTAAAGTAGTCACCTATGACAGTTAACAGATTATAAAAGCGTATTTTGTAATGCAGAGAAAAATGCAGGGAACCAAATATTTTAATGTAAGTTTGCATCAATATGACCAAGCAGTCCATTTGACATATCTAGGAAATGTAATTTTACATATTATACTTTCCTAAGTTATATATACACATATCATTTACTAGGTTAACCACAGGTAGGAAGAATTATTTTAGAATTAAAACTGTTCCAGTGGTAAACAGGAGGAGTAATTGAAAAACATGGAGAAACTTAAAAAGGGAATGAAGTCATCTATTAAAGGGAAGAGCTTTTTTATTTTTTCATGGCATTGAAAAAAAGGGAGAAAAAAGGAATCTCTTTTCAATTATCTTATTTCCTCAAATTTGGTTTTGCTTTAGTTTCAGTATTTGCTTTGAATTACATATTATGTTATACAGAACCTTGAAAACCATAGGTTATTTTCTTATATTCTAAAATTTATGTAATATATTATTCATATGATCAAAGAAGAGCTATTCTTAAAAACATCTTTCCATAACTCATCAAAAATCTAATTATAAAATTATACCTAGAATGACATATTTAGTACCACTAAGAATGATTATAATAGTATTAGTGTTACTACTAAATAGGGATGCCTTTTGATGAATAGGCCAATACAGTGAAAGGAAGTCTTTGGAACCAAACATAAGTTTTAGTATTTTCTTTACCACTTTTTTGTGTGACCTTGACCAAATTACTTATTCTGAACCTCAATTTTCTCCTTTTTAAAATGGAGATAATCCTACCTACCTTATAGGGCTGTAAAAACTGAACAAGAGTACCTACAGACTTTACTTTCTCATGTCCCTTTACTCCTAATTTTTAGAAATGTAAAAAAGCTTGCAATGGAATGAAAATAAAACCAATCAATAGATCTTTATAGCTTTAATCTCACCATTGATAGTAAATTGTGAGTTTTAGGGCAATATGTTTGATGTGTGACAGTCACTAAATAGATTTAGTTTTTAACTAAAAGAGATCAAAATAATCACAGGACTCAAAAAGACTATTAAGTGCTTTTTAAATAACTTTCTATATATCATCTTTTATTTAAAGAAAAAAACTTGACCAATAAGTTTGTATATCCTCTACCGGAAGATTCAAGTATGATTACAAAACTTCTATGACTTTAACGGGTCATTATATCAACTATCCTATAATGATAAGGACACAAATTATTGTCAGTCAAGTGCCTACAATGAAAAATATAAGAAAAAAGTATCCTTTTAAGTTAGAAACATTATTTGAATCTTTAGTACCAAAGTACTTCAAGTTTAGATACAGTTAGCTTAATTATATCACACAAAGTCAGGAAGCACTGGACATTGATCACAAAATAATAGAAATGCAATTATAAAACTACTTATTGAACACTAAATTATTAATATACTCAGGTGCTCATCAAATATTTGTTGACTTAATTTTATTTTTTCTCAATTTTTAGCCCTAATTGTACATAAATAGAGCTGGATATTGAAAATAGATTTTAAAGAATTCTGAAAAAAATGCCTTTAAGACTTCCTTCATTAATACATTTTCCATGTTTAATGAGTCTTACAAAGAAATTCTATCTATTCTATGTTCCTTCAGCAGGGAGGAAGAAGTGAAGCTGGATACCATCTTCAATATGAAAACGAGAGTATTTTACTTCCTATCACTGTTGTCTAACTGAATTTCATATTTTGTTTGAGCACATGTTAATTCCATGTACTGACTCACAGGCACCTAGAATTCTTCCTAATTGATGCCTATTTTGTCACTCTTCTAGCTACTCAACTTTACTATCTCTGATTTCTTTTCCAAGATCACTTTGAAGCTAACCCTGGATGTCAGAATGCTAAATAATGAACATACCACCAGATAATAATCTATGCTCTTCTGTTACAGATCATTTAATAAGTGTTTATCAAGTTGTGTTCCAAAGAGAAATTCCACATTGCGACTTTGAAGCTCTTCTAGGGAGCAGGGAAAATTTTTAAGTGGGAAACACAGCCCCACCTATGACCCCCAATTCAAACAGATCTCTCTGCTTTTGTTTGCTTTACATACTAGGCTTTCATGCAATATTTGCAGTATTGTACTACTTTAAATGAAAATAAAAGTGTAAGAAATCACTGGTTTAGGACAATGAAAATATCCAACATCAAAAGTACAATGGAAGTCTTGATGTGAAGTAGTATACTAATAGCCTCCAATTAGTTGGTTATGGACAAAGAGAGAGAGAGAGAGAGAGAGAGAGAGAGAGAGAGAGAGAGAGAGAGAGACCTTGTAAGGTCCATCATTTGTAGCCAAATCATAGGAAGCACATCTAGCTAATCCAGATCCAAGGGGGTGAATAGCTTAAAAAACCTAAAGAGAATGTATCTGTTAAGTAGATGTAAAAATGTCTTCAATATTAACAAAAGTAAAAAACATTGACTCTTATCACTTTTTCCTCCTATTTCTTATAATTGGATAACTTTTCCCATTTCTGGTAATTGCTTACACTAGTTAGGTGAACTGTAATTAACTTTATTCATATGTAATAGGACTACTGATGCTGCTGTTTCCTGGGGTAGGGTTTAAACAGACATATTTGAGATAAAGTAAAGTTTATTGACCACTGGTCGATTTAAATTCATGACTGATGATAACTAGAATTATGTACTCAGGATTATAAAGAGATGCAGTGGAAAATAACTAATATTTGTCTTTTTCAGACTCCATATGATCTAGTTAAATAACAGAAAAACTAGTTCTGATGCTTTAATTCTTTCGTAGTCTAAGGATTTTCTTTAAACAGTAAGAGAAATGGGCAAGTTACCTGTAAGTAATATCTATGACACTCACCTAGAGGGGAATTAAGCTGCCCTTTAATTAATATTAAGCCCCTAAGTTGGGGCTTAAAACATATTCCCCTGAGAGGCTATCCAATAGAAATACAATGTGAACCACATATATAATTTTAAATGCTCTAGTATAGCAAACTTAAAAAAAGTAAAAAGCAGTTGAAATTAATTTTCGTAATATATTTTGTTTAACTCAATGTAGCAAAATAATCATTTTAACACATAATCAACATAACAGTTATTTCACATATTTTTATACTAAGTTTTCTAAATCTGGTACGTAGTTCACATTTCTAGAATATTTCAATTTGGACTAGACACATTTTAAGAACTTAATTGACACTTGTGGCTAGAGGCTACCATATTGGGTCACACATGTCCGCAGCACATAATTTTGATACACTTCTGTTGAGGACAAAAAACAAATCTGAATAAACTCTGGCAATTGGTAGTCTCTCCTACAGTCTAAACCAAACACACAAACTAGGTGTCCAGGCAGATTTTATTAACTATGTCAGTGCTGCACATAAACGGCAAACTGGCAACACAACAGTAAACCCTCTGAACAACTGTAAGCAAATTCTACAGCCTAGGCAAAATGGCCTTCAATATTCAACTGACGCCCTGGCCAGATAGCTCAGTTAGTTAAGAGTATTGTCCCGATAGTCCAAGGTTGCAGGTTCAATCCCAGAAGGGGTGCATACAAGAATCAACCAATGAATGTGTAAATGAATGGAGAAACAAATCGATGTTTCTCTCTGTCACCCTTTCTCTGTCTCTAAACAATAAATAAAAATAAAAAATAAAAAATTAAATTGCTATCAAAAAGTTCTCAATTTCTTATACCTTCACAAACCAGAAGCGATACAAGAAAGGCTTTGTGTTTTTAAAAAGACTCATCAGATGCTTAAATCCTATTTATACAGACTACTAAATTTTCTTCTATTTTAAAAAAACAGTCTGTTCTTGATAGAAAGGTAAGTCATCACAACTTATACATTTTCTCTATTCATATTCTAATTCTGAAATCTGTATCTGGTTTCTGTTCAACTTTAAGAAAATGGCCTTAAGGATTGACCTGGAATGCTTTTCTACTTTGCTAACACTTAGGTTTGTAGTATCAGCAGCTGGTTTCTGATAGGTTCCTTTTTGGAGGGTGGGGTGTAAACTGTCAAGCAAATGGTTACTTTATTTTATACCATTTGGTGTACAAAAGCAATGATATGCTAGTTCATCTTTCTTTCCAGGAGAGTTCTACAATTTAACCTCTGCACATATTTTAAAAATATAAGTGGGTTTCCTTGTCTCCAGTCTTAAAATGTTCTCATCTTTCTCTAATTGTCTCTGTAGAGCGATCTTTCTTAAAGGCCAGTGACATGCCACTTCATCCTTGCTTAAATTCTTTTAGTGGTTTTCTATCACTAAGAGAGGGGTGATAAGAGCATGAATCCTATTGGCTAAAAGTTGGCCACCTGAGATATTAGCAAAGGAAATATTTGTCCTAATATTCTGCACAAATATGTACTAATAAGGCTTACCTACTAGTCAGATTTGATCTAATTCCAAAGACCTGGGTTCAGTGACCAAGATAGAGGACTTATAATGGTGGGTGGTGGCAGTGGAGTTTCAATAGTTTATTCATATCAAAAAGAGAAGTGTCTAGCTTCCACTCCACTCAGCAGAAGAACCTGTGCTACAGCATAATGTGGAGGCAGTGATGAGGCTCTGAGTTTTTCTGTGTTCTTATTTTATATAATATTTGGTAGAAACTAAAGTAGCATATAGAGATAGTTAATTTACATAAAGTTAGATGACTAGGTCATGAAAGCACACTGAAGAAATCAAAAACATTTAGAAATCATAGGGCTCTGACAACCAAATGATCATACTCCCATCCCCGATGGCTCAAGATTATACTTAATTAATGATATATCATGTCATCTGAACCTAAAACTACAGATCAAAAGAATACTGGACTCGTTTAAGGACAAATATGAATTCAAACTATTGTATACACGTGGATAGAGACTAATTCTATACTCCACTGCTGAATTACAACAAATTTAATGGAATCAGATTTTGAAGGCTTGTAAAGCCACTTCGAAGAAATAAGAATCACAGTATCATAAGAATTTCATTTCAGAAATATATTAAAGATTAATTATGCCCTATGTCTGTGTCTATATCTGGAATACACATTTCATGGCACATCTCTATTATCAAGTATCTGCCCTAAAAGAGGTCTATTTGCTGAATGACCAATTTGCTAAATTACTAAGAGGTTTTTTAAGAATTATAACTAACTGCAACTTTTTATCAGGAATTGTTAGTCCAGCTCCACCAATTGTAAACTTAATTCTTTTCATGTTTCAGGAACCAAGCAGTTTTTGAATGCTTAACATTTTATATGCAAAAGTTTAGGGTTCTCTCTAAACTTACCTTACCCTACTTTCTATTTTTGCATACTTAATGTCTTCTTTGCTCCTATATCTAGCAATGAAACACCTATCACAAATTATGCTAGACTAAGTTCCAGGTATTTGTCTTAATTTCTGGTGAATTGCTCATTCATCAAACTTAACCAGAGCTTCTATCAAGGTAGCACATTTAAAAAGGTATATTAAATAAGCCAAAAGTAGTGGCATGCTCCCACAAGGTAACATAAGATCCCTGCAATTTTGCGACCCTATGCTATACACTGTATTTTTCTCTCTGTATGACACACTTTCCCCCCGCCTAAAGTGGGGGTAAAATGTCTGTGCATCTTATGGAGCGAGTATTGCATCACAGACTGTGATGTGTATTACCTGACCTGTCAGCGGTGGAGATAACTGTTAGAAGAGGAAGCAGTGGGCCCACCCAAAACCCCTGGGGATGCTTAAATGTCCCACTTTACTGCTGAATCTCAGGGCATCTGGTCAGTATGAAGATAGTGAAGAACGTGGTATCAGTGATTGTGAGCAAGTGAGCTTCATAAATTCTAACACTAGCGATGATGAGTTCTTGGGGTTCCCAGAAAACTAGAAGAGTACTTGAACCTTAAAGTCTCTCCTAACTTGTTAATGACAGTGATGATGGTTCTTAATACTGCTGTTGACTGCTGTTCACTTTACATGGTTGAAATATTATTCTGTTATATTTTATTAAATATTTTAGTATGCCATTTGGTTCAGAATATTTTTTTTCTTATTTTCTTCCTCTAAACCTAGGTGCATCTTATGGTCAGGTGCATCTTATAGTGAGAAAAATACGGTACTCTGGCTATGTGGCTTGTCTCTGGGCAATTCTGAAGTCACCCAGATGTGAAGAGTCCAGGTCTTCTTTATGGAACTGTAGAAATCATCATTGCCAACCACTGATGTCATAAACTTGAAGTAAAAATTAAAATACACCTACAGGTCATAATAAAGTAGACTGCTAAATTGCTATATTTGTTAAATATTGAATGAAAAACTAGGATAACTAAGTTTTCATTACATTAGTTACTATATTCTAGTTCTTTAATGTAATAACAACTCTAATTTACTCAGCACTTATTATGCCAGGCATCTGGTATTAATTACCTCTAATTCTAATAACAAGCCTGCAAGGTAAGAATTTCCCTTTTTATAATTTTGAAAATGAGGCTGGAGAATTTAAACAACTTACTCAGAATCACAATGGTAGTCTGTAGACAATTAAAAAATTTTTAAAGTCTGTCTTGCTAATTTTAATAAAAATGCCTTTGCTTTCCTACTTTTTAATTTACATCTAAAGAATCATTTATATCAGTTCCATGGCTAGCATTTAAATGAAATTAAAATATATTCATCATATAGGGGATATATCCATTTAAGAGATCAGAATTTAAGTAAAATACTATGCTATTCTTAATTCACCCCCACATTTACTTATTATACTTTATTACTATATGTTCATATTTATAATTTAATAGGTTTGCTAAATTTATGAGTAGAAAATTAATTTCAAAAATAAAAGCATGTCATATTTAATGCAACATGAAATGGGTGAGATCTCTGCATTTTTGTTAAACTAAGATTTTGGATGTAAAGTAGATATGCATTTTTACATGACTTGACTACTTTATGTAGATCTTATAAATGGCAGAATGTAAAAAGTTTACTATGACATTTTATGAGTCCTGGTACTTCAAAGTTATAGACGCGGTACATTTTATTGTGAATGACAGTATAATGCTGCTATAATAAAAATGTCCTCTCAACTTGCTCTGTCCTGAAATGCCTGAAGCACTTCATTAAGTGTCAGAATGAAATATATGATGGAGAGAAGAACCAACTCTGCACTGTCTCATCTTTATAGCAAGGGAAACAGGATGGTACCAGAACAGTGCGTGGATAGGAGTTTGTTTCCATAATTATATAAGAATAGACTTGTGATGCCTTAATTATGCCATCTTTTTTTACACTACCGTTTTTCTGTGGATAATTCTCACTGTATGGGATGAGCAACATTTAGAATTCTTGGTAAGTTTTCAGTTATCCAAGTACTTTTCATTTCCATGAAGACCTAGGTTTCAGTCATGTGAGTTGATGTCAGGATGACCCAACTGTGACATAATTTATCTAAATGATATCCATCTTAAAAATCCAGTTCTATGGGGTACAAGTTTTATAAATCTAAAGCTGTCTTTCCCCTCCAATGCCTGCATTTACCTCCAATGCCAAATTCTCCACTTGGGCCTTTCTTGTTTCCTCCTTCAGAACTTTGCTTCAAAAACTAAAACTCATGCTTAGCCCCTTTCCTGTGGAGACCACTTTCCCTGTCCCCTCAGCTATATAGTTTCATTCTTAAAAACAAAATGCAACAAAATCCTCTCCCTACTCTTCTTCCCTTTCTTCTCTTCCTCTGTCAACGTTCTAGAATAAAAGTCTATTTCTATTCCTTAATTTCTTAACATCCTACAACTGGGCTTCTATCTTTAATAGCATATGGCACTGTCTTTAAGAATGCTACATGGTATTAAAAATAATGACTTCCGGGCTGTCATGTCCTCTGGTCTTTTCAGTTCAGCCCACAGGGTATTCTTTCCTTAAAGTCTCTTCTTCTTGAGTTTGATGACATTTGAATGTCTCTTGTTTTTTCTAACACTATGCTTTTATTCTGACACATGTTTTTCACACTCCGTTCTCCCTGGATCATCAGTTTCTTTTACCTCCTGACCTGTAGATATCCACACTTTTCATCTAGACTCATTCTCAACAAAAGCTATGCATCAAAAATACTCTGGCCCTTAAAAAAATATAGTTATTTGGAATCCACAAGAGCTCCACTGAATGAGGTTCTCTGAGAGCAGAGCCCTGGAAGATGTATTTGTAAGAACCCCTCTGGTGACTTTGGTACATGGCCATGGTTGCAGGTGTTCCTCTTGCACCTCTTACATCTTCCTTCATTACTTTCTCCCTTGGCAAATTCATGGCATTCTGACCCTACATGCTATCACAATGCTAAGGTAATTAATTGTTCACTAGTTCTGGATTATTATAAGGAACAAAAATCATTATGTGGCCAAGTCTGGGAAAGATTAAACAAGAGAGGTTTATTTTATTGAAAGACCTCTTAAGGTCACATACATCTTCATACCTCTACAATGTTTAAAGCCCTCTTTATGAAAGGGCTGCTAGCATCAAAACTCATTTCCCACCTCCTATAATCCACTCTGAACATCAATGCCAAATATAAGTATAAGGAATAACTCTACTCTTGGCATTCCCCTCCTCTAACATTTTCAATTACCTTTGGATTAGAGCCAACCTTAAATTTCCTAGCCTGGCATTCAAGGCCTTTTAACATCTGCCTTGAACCTTTGCAACTTGCTTTTAGCCTTCATTATATGATTAAAAATGTATAGACTTTGAAATTAGACATATTTGGGTTGAAACTATATTCTAACTTGGCCAAGTAATTTAAATCCTACAAGTCTCATTTGCTCATAAATGCAGTAAGATAATACAGCTTCCACCTGAAAAGCATATTTGGAAGATTAGAAGTTGGTCATTCTCATACTCTGTGCTGAGGTACTTGCTATCACCTACTAAAAACAGTGGTTTTTACAAAGCAAGATGCCTGGGCTATGCCTTGATAAGCCTGTATGTGGACTTGGAAGGTCTCTAGAACTATACTGTACAATAAATATGGTAGCCTCTAGCGAAATGTGTTGTGAGTGTAAAATGCTAGATTTTAACCCATATGAAAGGAACAATGCAAAACACCTCATTAACAATTTTTTAATTGATTACATGTTGTAATATTTTGGCTATATTAAACAAAAGATATTATCCACATTAGTTGTGAATAATATATTGACTTTAATGTGAATAATATATTGACTTTTTCATGTAGGTATCAGAAAATTTAAGATGATATATGTGCCACATATTATATTTCCACTGAACAGCACTGTTCTAGAATGTGCATTTTTAACAAGTTCTCCCAATGATTCTGTGGTAGGTAACCTCAGATCACCCTCTGAGAAACAATATATAAAATTTAAGCTCTATAAAAGAACTGATGCCTTCATAGATCTTTATATCCCCAGGCTTCTGAACATTGTAGGCAGTTCAACAATATAGCACTAACTGAATTTAGATATACTTTAAATTTTACGCCATCAAAATTTATAAAAATATTTCATTAGAAGTTCTACGTTTGTTCTCCCCCATTTAGTTCCTAAAGAATTATTTTTGAATTACATCTCTTAAAAAATTTGAAACTAGCTTTGATTTGTTTCCAAATCATAAAAAGTTTATTATCCCTATGGTTATTTGACTTTGTGTAGAAATTGTCTATTTATCTGACTACATTCCAAAATTGTTGAATATTATGGTATTCAGGTTCTTCATTTAAAACTAGTAGTTGACACTAAGCCAGGAATAAGTATTACAGCATAGTAATAAAGCCAGAAGAGAGAGAGAGAAAAAAAAAGAGACATTTGGGGGAAGGAGGTCTCTATTTATGGACAAATGTGGTGAAAATGGCTGACCACTCTGGAAGTAGAGAAAACTAGAAGAGAGTCAATTAGAAATATGCAAGCTAATGCTAGGATGAAGAAGAATCTTGACTTTAATGACTGTTAGAAGAGAAACAGTCACAATGAAGATTTTCCAACTTACCTCATTGCCACGTTGCTACCATCAATAACTATTGGTCTCAGATTTTCTCCATCATCTGTCACAATCTCTTGCATTGGAGAATCAGACCGCTGAGATTCCAGGGAGGATGGTTCCCGCATTATACTGTTAATTGTACTAACTGTTTGTTTGGCCTCACTTTTATTTCCAAGTTTGACAAGTTCTCCCAAAATATCATTGATTAAAGCATCAGTACCAAGTTTGTTTAGCACAAGCTGGACTTGTTCTTCAGAATAACCTAACTTAAGTGCAAACTCCAGTTTTGTTTGGTATTCTCGCACCACATCAGGGGGTTTCTTCACTTCCCTGGATGTAGTCTGGGCCTCTTCGGGTTTAAAGTCTTGCAAAATTTCATTGCGTTTAAGTATGTGAGGAGCCTCTAAGCAGGGAGACCTGCATAGCTGTCTGTGAGTCTTGGTTAATAAGCATGGCTCTACTGAAATGCTACTCAATTGCTCTGACTCATTATCAGAATTTGTGCTTTCTTCTGAGTCACCAGAGCTTGCATTTTCTTCGGACACCTCTTTTTCTTCCTTCCCAGAATTAACTCTATCCATTGTTGGTTTTTCTATCATTGACCAAGGTACAGATGTACTTAAGTGTGGGTCAGTGCTCTCCACATAAAGGTGGCCTAGGTCATGCCTCAGATGATCCTTCAAGCCCATGAAGCTGTTATGTGTCCTTGACTCCACTTTGCTGTTTTTTCTGTATTCCTGAATGCAGAGCACCCCGTATTCCTAGAGAAAAATGTAAACTATTTAGAATTTCATATTATTTCATTCGTCTCAATGTACAAGTTAGAAGAGAACTACCAAACTATAAATACCTACTTCATGCTATGTCTGCACTCTCTCATCCCTCAACACCCTCGCCCACACAGTATCATTCTGTGTTTGCAAATGACACTAGAAATTAGAAAGGCCATGTCACCTCTCCAAGGCAACAAAATAAGTAAATAGTGGAACTGGATTTTTTTAAACCAATTTTTTGTTTGATCCCCAAACCCCTATTCTTCCCATTATATCATGCTATTTTTCAGCCTTGATGAAAGTGACTTTTCCACTGCTAAGAAGACCTATCTATGTTTCTGGAGTGACATATAGAATACTAGCAAAAATAATTTTTAGACATGCTATGATAGTGTTATGTACATTTTTTTCTAAAAGAATTCTTTAAAAACCTGTAAAAATTCTTTTAAAGAGAAAGCAATATGGAAAGAAAAACATTAACTTATTATAATTGTACAAGAATTAATTATAAAATTAATAATTTTAACAATCTAAAGACATTTCAATAATAATTCTAGTACTGAGTTGAAAGAGCACATATTCAACAACCAACAAGGAATTACATAATTACAGAGCCCATTATACTCCACTTAAGAGATGAGAACTTCTGCCCTAATAATCTTTATTTTGTGAATATTTTACGATTATACTACCCTTATTAAGCTCCAGGGACACTACAGTCAATTTCATTCCAGGGAGTGAGGAAAAGCTCTTTTATTCTATGCACATTTATAGAAAGCAGAGAAATAAAATACTGCACATAAAATTAGTAGCAAATAATTAGGTACACTGAACAAATAATGTTATCTTAATTTCTTGAATTTTATGGCAGAAAATATTTCTCTATCGTTTCAGATAATTAACTATTATCTGCATTTATTAAAAAGTCATCCTCTTCTTCTACTTCCCCCTATAAAAATGCTTTTACTGCTTTACTCTTTTCCTTACAGTCTATTGGGAATAATTGTTATTTCTCTACTAGGAATAAGTTAGCAAAATAAAATTATATTCTCTCGTGCTTCATTGTAAGGATTATATTTATCTTAGTAGTTTAATTATTAAGGCAATTCCAGTATTATATCCATGGATAACATTAGTAAGCCAGTGATAGCTGAATTTGAGACTGTCATAAAACACCTATTTAAAATCCTAAAAAAAGAAATTGGAAAAGCATTTCATTCTAAAGCTCTTCAACATCTTATTTACACTAGAAAGGAACTATTATACAAATGTTAAAAGAAAATGCTAAGTGATTTTTTTAGGTCATTTGAATGTATATTGGGTGAACTTACTAGAGTTAAATATTTCTACATAATGAAATAAATTATATTAGTTATGGTAAATACTGGAAGAGAACATGGAATCTTTAGTCTGATACAATACACTTAATATTCCTTCAGTGTAGAACTCCTACACGCTTTTACAGGAGTTTCTACAGATTTTATCCTTTGAGAAGACAGATAACTTTAATATCACTGTTCTACTAATGGGATCATTCATTAGTTTTAAAGAAACATCAAACTCCCTTGGCTCCTGATTGCATAATTGATAAAAAATACTCGTTAGGAGAGCTCCATATACATCTGCTCCATTATGAAGTTGTATCCATTTTAATATTTTTCTACTAATATGGATATATATGAGCCCAATTATTGAGAATTAAAGGGATTTTGAAAGCAAAGTTTTACACTCGCTGATTTATTAACTACTGTAATATACTGACACCATAATGAAAGTAACAAATCACAACAGCATCCTAATAAAGGGATACAGTTATAAGAAAAATCTGCACCATGGCCTTCACAGAGCTCCCACCAAAAGTATCTAATACAAGGAAAACCTATTGGAAGCTGGGCTGCCTAGCAACCAGAAGCTGGTTGCTAAGCTGCGCTCTTTTAACATGCCACCATGAATGCTAGCACAGCAAAAGAATAAATTTGGTATGAACAAAAGCCTATAAAAGAGACTGGGACTTAAGTGCGTCTGGTTTATCCTCAGAGAACAATGCAGCTGCCAAACCAATCTGGAAGCTCCGACATCATTGTTCTGTAACCCTCACAATCTGCTCTGACTGCAGGAAGTGTATTTAATGGGCAACATTTTTGATCTCCCCTGAAAAGTTTGGGTTTTGCATAAGTGCTGTTGTGAGACAATTCTTCATGATAATAATTCACTGACCAAATCCCTAAATTAAACTAGTAAGTATTATTTTAATTTTGAGCTGTAGTGTTTTTCTTATGGACTGTTTCAAACAAGATAAATACTTTATGAAAAATACAGCCAGTGGGGAAAATTAGAATGAAATATTATGTTTACAGTGTAAATTATTCTTAATTTTTATATTTTTCAAAGAAAGAAAACCAAATACTGTGAAGTGTTTAATATAAAAACCCTAAAAAGTATTTCAATCCTTCTATATCACCTTCAATCTAATTTAAAAAGTGTTGATGACACTATGTAAATCTGCTATATACTTCTATTATATGCCCATGATACAACAGAAAAAAATGAGATTATCAGTTGTTTGCTTTTTATAATATTAAACCAGATAAAACTCATTTGTATACAAATATATTTAGTGAATATCACACACATTTAACTTGTGATAATTCATGTAATTTATATATACTATTTAAACAAAAAGTCTGAAAGAATTGGGCTAACATGTAATAATTGGAATATATGTAAGTTTGAGCTAACCTACTTTAAAAAAAATTAACATCAAATTTTGTTGGAAAATAATTTTTCTTTTAAAAGATTCTGATTTAGCTTTTTTTTTCACTCTTTCCATTTTTCACTGGTTACCTGAGAGAAAATTATTCAATGTCATCTTGTCCTAAATAAGCAGTTAAATGTTTAGTACCAATAAATCAACTAAGTATGAAATAGTACAAATAAGGTCAACTGAGTTCAAATACCGGGCCTATAAACTGCATACATTTTCTCTACTACCTAATATAAATTTGAAATAACCTGATTTGTACTGATCTAAATGGTAAAGATTTGTTTTTGGTTTTTTTTAAACTTTAACCTCTAAAATGTTTCCTTACCCACTTGTAATCAATAAAGTATTGTCATAACTTAATATGATACTTAGAAAAGAATTTGGCAATATCTTCAAATCATTCAATTAAAAATTAAAGGCTACAATAAAAATATTTTTATATGCTGCAGTACTTGTCAATGTACTGTGTAAAACTTACAAGTAATTATTATAAGAATCTTAGGATAAAGACTGGTATATGGAAAAAAAAAAGAATGGTATATGATCTTTTGTTCAGTGCCTTAAAAATGATCAATATAGTTTTGAAAAAGAAAAGATAGCAAAGACTCTCATAATACCACAAAATGTATTACATGTATGATAGAAAATACTTTTCTCTTTAATTTCTAAACCATTTATAGGCTTTTTAAGTTTTATATTTACTCAAGTGGAAGTATATATAAATCATCTTTAGTCAACTATTTATTAATAAGGGTAATTTTCTTCAGTTCCTGAAGAAGCAGCCTAGACCAAGTTTCACACACAAAGTAGGTCACAGTTTATACTCTGATAGTTATCAAATAACTCCAAGAAGTATGGCTTAACTTTTAAGCTTAATATCAGGAATCCATTATAACTGGTCTTTACATACTGTATTCATGAACACAAAGATATTGGGCAAAAATACAATGGTCTGAAAACAGATTTCTACACTTAAAAAGCTATAGATTCCCTCTTGATAATGTATTGAAAATGAAAACAATTTTTGCTAAAGACCTAAAAGTTAAAAATCAAAAAATATTTTTCAAAAAAAGAACTAAATTTTCATAATTTTGTAGATGATGATGGAGTATAGCTAATTATATTACTGATCAAAGAGAAACTTTAATGATATAATGGCTATTTTACTAGCAATTTGTTGCATACACACAAACTCCACATTTAGTGAGATTTTCTCAAAGTTCTCATTAGATGCCTTGGATAATCCTTCATCTCTAATCAAAAATTCTCACAGAGCCTCACATTAATCAGGAATATTAAGACCATAAACTTGTTAGATCAATTTATTTGTTTGTAATGTAAAGTTATAATGCCATAAAGTGGGTTCTGGTTGTTACCCAAATGGTAATACTAAGAGAACAATGAAAATAAAATAATGAATATGTAATAACTACCTACTGCTGTAGTCTCTGTGTATTTAATTACTACTGTATTTCAGTGAGTGCTGTTGTCTGCATGGCTCTAGCTAACAAAGGAAGGATGTCCCTTTGAACAGATTGGTTAATGCTCCAGGGCAACAGATGTCTACTGGAACTGCAGGAGCCAGCAACTGGTGGCCTGCCCATCTTCTGAAAACTTTCAATAGACTTATGCATATGTTCACACAAAAGGGCATGTGGAAGAAATAAAAACCTCTCTTTAACCCTTTATGCTCTTTCTTTCCCTCCCAACTGAGAGATGAAAGTCTTTGTTTCTTCCTCCCTTCCCCACTACAGAACTCTTGAAAGCAATAGTTCTTGAAATGACATCTTCAATCTAATATCTGGAACTCATGCAAGGAAAGAAAAAGATGGGAGAGAAGAAATTAGTAACTCTATGTGAATACTGAAATTGCTGACAAAGCAACTGGATGCTTAATGATCATATTTAAGACAAGTTATTTGAAACATTTGCCCATATCCATCCATCTCCCCTAGGTAGGTTTTTAAGACAATGGAAAAATCTATCAAATCTTAGTATTACTTTACAGCACCTAGGTCTGACAGTGACACTTAAAGAAACATAAGGATGTGATAAGATAAAATCTAAATTTATTGTTTATCAAAATATCAGAACATGTAACTATCACTTATCTTTAATTACTAAATGATTACATGCCATGCCTAACGTCTTGCAAATGCTCGTGAAGCTGTAATTATAAAACTCCAGAATTATAAAAATGTAAAATACCTGCTTCACATATTTTACACAGATAATTTAATTTTCTGGTATTTTTGCACTATATAGTAAGTTGTAGGCTTTCTTTTCATTTGAGGTGCTTTCTATCCTTTACAGAGTTCAAATAAAACTTTGAATATTTACTAAAGTTTAACTTCCAAGGCATTAAGTAGCACAGATACTCACATTAACAGGAAAATACAAAGACACTGGTTTCTGTAGCAGCTTCAGCAGTAACTCCTTAACACAATTCTAGCTGCAGACTTCCAGGCAGGCAAGAAAAACAATGAATGGTTGAACAGATGGAATGGCAATGTCTTTGCTTAACCTACTACCAAGTGAAATAACAGCCAATCATAGGCCAGAAAGCTCACAATTAGTTGGCTAGGCAGATGCAAGCCAACCTCAGCACCCTGCTTCCAGGTTTTTTAAGATAAGCAAGTTGATGTCACTCTTGGGGTCGGCAGGGGCAGCATGTGTATTAACGAGGGGTGTGAGGCAACAATAGGCCATACAAAGCTGACTAGTAGGCAGCTGCTCTTTGAGAGCAGTCATTAGGGAGCAGGCTGCCAACAAGAAACACCTGGCTTGGGCAGGCATCAGCTTTTCCTCCCTGTTTTTAATGCATGAAACAAAGAAACCAATTATATTTGAAGTAGTAAAAGTTGCATATTTCCAAAAAGTTGAGGCTATACTCTAGCATAGCTTTTTGTTTCGAGAAATACAGAAAAGGAGGTATGTCAAAGTAGCAATTAGTGACTGCAGCAATCCCTTTTTTGTAATAAGTGAGTTACTGGTGAAATGAGACATAAGGTTATAATAAAACTATTTGCCTGGAAATACTGGGAAATCTAAAGTATTGGTTAATTTGTTGCAATACAATAAACAGAAAAAAAGATGATGAATATAACATTGCAAAAGAAAATGGTTTAAGGGCTTACAAACAGAACTGATTATCGAAAGTAAATTCACTCAAGTATAGTGTAGTAAGGTATTCCATAAAAATAAAACAAGTTTGGTGCAACTTCGTACCAAATGACTCATTTGAAATATACATATAGGCAAAACTAACTTCAACCTAAAATCACCAGGGTAGCATATCTTATTTATGTCAGATAGTAGTGTAATATTCTTCCATGATAAATACTAGTTAATCATGTAATGAAATAAAAGCAAAATCTTTATATACCTGTTAAAATTATTTGTGTTTCATAAAATTTGTAAGATGTGATATTCAGATTTCAGTTCAGCAACATAATAAACTTTATAAGGAAAGAAATATTGTGATTTTTTTTGAAGGATATAAAGTATACAAAAAACAGCACCCTCAGTGAGAGAGCTTGTTATCCCTGATTTATTTCAGAGTTTCATACTTGCAGTATTTATAATGCTATGGGCTACTTGCTTTTGAGGGCTGCATAAGTTATATCTATTTTGAGTGGCCTCTAAAGATGAAAAAAATTCAATCAAAATTTAAACACCATCAGATGTGAGAAAATTTCTCTACTACAGAAAAAGGGAATCTAGAGCTGTCCTACTACATATACTTACGTGATGTAGTACACACATGTACATACACACAAGTATCCCCTTTTCATTTCAGTGCAAATATAAAAAAAGGCAAAAAGCTGCTCTTAATACAATATTTTGATATATGCTGATTCAGGCAGAGCCTAGGTTTTTCCATTATACATATAATCATAAACTCTAAAGATATAAAATTTGGTTAGAGCACCCCAAACAATCTAAATCAATCTCTCCTTTCATATACATATATAGAGGTTATTCATAATTAATCATTTGTGAATATTTAGAAAAACATAATATAGGCTGGGACTCTTGGTCATGTCCTTATTGTGCTCTCTCAAATGTAAATAAGCTCTTCTTTATGTACAAAATCAGAGTAAGATGTACTCTACATGGTTAAAAATCTTCAGTTATCTCATTAAAAGCATTCCTAATACCTCCTAAAAGCCTAAACATTACTGTTGTTTCCAGAAAAAGTTGAAATATAAAGTATGATCTATAGAACACCATTTGTCTATAGATATCTTTCACCAAGAACTTAAAAGTATATCATATCAAAAATATTAGAAAATTTTAAAATCTAAAAATATTTTTTAACTAAATTATTTGATTCTAAATGACATACTAACTTCTAAAGTAAGACTAACTTCTAAATCAAGAACTTTCTTTTTTTTTTTTTTGCCAAGGGTTACAGTAATGCTTCTGCAATAGTTAAGCCCATTGTCTAATTTCATAGGCCTATTAAAGATAAAGAATCTCTAGTATTACATAGTTCATTGTAAATTATAGTGATTTACATAGAATTCAAATTTTATGACTTGGATAAGCATAACCTTAAAGAAACGAAGAAAATTAAATTTTTTTCCCTTTTTTGGTTATAAGGTAGTACTTCTTTTTGAAAATTCATGAGTAAAAGGTATGAGCCCTGAAAGGAGTAAGAAAGATAAATCTATGCCACTAGTATGGCTTAGTAAATGTACTTCTGGTAAAACTGAGTTTGATTAAAAGAGATTAAAAAAACAAACATATGTTCATGCAAAGTAGTTAAAACTAAAAGACAATAAAACTTAAGCTATACACTGACTAGCAAGAGCAATATTTATGGTCAATATTTATGAATTTATATTAAAACCTTTTTCTTTTGTATATACAAAGGAAACTCTTTAGTATGAATAGACAGCCTTCTTCTTTCCCTTGGGTTCTCTTTCTTCTTTTTTGTCCCTTGCTACTATAGTTACTATTTTATAGCTTTAATTCAGGAAGAGGACTCTTCTCACTAATTCCTACCACTGTGAACACAAAGAATGAGAGAAAACTTTCCAAGAGCTCAGCAGGCACCCTGATCTCTACTACTGGATTAAGCTTTTTTGCAATAGCAAATAAATGCAGTGATCTGAAAAAGCTAATCAAATCCTGCTGTGGTATTTAGATTATCTGGGTTGCTACTATTGAATAATGTTAAGCACATTAAAACATCTGGGTGAAAAGACGGCCCTAGTCTGTCTCTCTTAGTCACACGGCCCTAGTCCACCTCCCACCACAGAGCCAATACAAACAGCTGTCAGCTCTGCTTGGATCACTGCCAAAAATGACTGTGCAGTTATGACACAAGAAAACAGGACAGTGTAGTTTTAGGTGGATACTAAAATCTGTCATTGCTAAGGCTGTGTCTAACATCTGAAACTTCAACTATACGACAGGCCCTTGTACACTTGCTGAGGTATGAATGTGAAACTTTTGAGTTTTAATGCTAGTGTTTGAAATCAATTCTTTTTGTAAACCCTCTTCCTGATACCTTTCTCCTAATATGGGTGTGTTCCCCTTTAATATGCAATCTCTTTCAACCCTAACAATAACACCATAAAAGATTATTATATGAAATTTTACCAATTGTCCCCCTAAACTTAAAAGATTATAAAATTATTTTTGAGAGTTAAAACTACAAACCAACCAACCAACAAAAAACCTCATTTATACACATGGTGTAAAAGAATGCAGCAAAATCAATCAGGCACTAACTCTAATCTCTGGGTTATTATATTTAGGAAGTCAAATGCACCATGAGAGCTTTAACATATTTTATTTTCTTTGGGTCTTGGTTACTTTCATTTCTTAAGTTACTCCTTTCTTGAATACCCCCTAAGTACATCCCTGCCAGACTGATTTTCAGACACCACTTTTATGCTTAAAAGTCTCTGCAACAAATCATAAATATCTGGTTCTCTGCTTTGTTTTCAAGGTGCCTTCTACAGCCTGGGCCCCTCCTGGCCCTCTAGTCTTATTTCCCATTTCACTTAAGGTGAAGGGATAGCACAAGTGAAGTCCCCGTAAGTGTTCTCTTGCACTGCCCCATCTACCCAGACCACACCCGCTATTCTGAATCCAGCTCAAGGTTTATTTTCCCCTAAAACCTTCCAGGACTGGTTCAGTTTTTATTGATGTCCAACTACTTTGAATTTCTATAGCATGAAGAGTCTGTACTGCATTAATATAAGCATTTATTTATGAACCAGGCTATAAGCTTCACGAGGGCAGAGCCATGTAGTCTCCCATAATCCGCACGGAAGAAACCTTTGTGTGCAACAATGTGAAGGTATCTTGAAGACATCTGAGTGAAAAATATGACCAGTAAAAAAAACTCCTGCAAATATGAATGCAGGCATTCATATGAACAAAAATGCTCCCCTGCTAGTTTTTATTTCTCTTTCGTGACAAGGTGAGCTTATCAAAGAGGCCTCAGCTATTTGCAATGTTCCTGTAGCCACGGTTCTGCCACTGGGGCTGCTTTCCGCATTTCATTCAGCTGTGGAACTGAGTGAGCACAAGCCTCTCAGTGATGAGAGGTCTTCTCATGCAGTCTCCTCCTCTGGCTTCAACTTCCCACACAGAGTGCCATCTGTTGGAGTAATACTAAGGCCTCTGCCTCCTCATCTGAGGATGACTAATCTGATGGGTAAATCTGGGAAGAGCAACTGGGAAAGCAAAGCCCAGCTCCTGACTCACAAACTTCGCTTCAGGATCTGCACAGGTGTAGAGTATATGGTTGCTTTGCTCTCCAGCACTGCCTGAGGTTGAGTGGTGAAGTCTTTCTAATTTGGGAGTGCAATGTGACTAAGCCCTTTATGCTGTGATCTTAAGCCACATTCTACAATAGCTGTATCAAAACAAAACAAAACAAAAAACCCTGCTCTTTTTGATGTCCATCTGCCTGGCTCCCTTGTCTATTTCTCAGTTGGCAGTTGGTTCAGAACTAAGGCAGGAAAAAGACCCCTTCAAACAATATTCAACAGTAAAAAGTTTTGTTATAAAGAACTATTATGGAAAAAAAGTGATAAAAAGACTTACATATATTAACTCTGATCAGACTATTTATATTTTTATTTATTTTTAAATACTTTATTTATTAATTTTGAGAGAGATGGGAAGGGACAGAGAAAGAGAGGGAGAGAAACATCAATGTGTGGTTGCCTCTTGACACCCCTAACTGGGGACCTGGCCTGCAACCCAGGCATGTGCCCTGACTGGGAATCGAACCTGCAACCTGTTGGTTCACAGGCCAGCGCTCAATCCACTGAGTCACGTGTGCTAGGGCTGATCAGACTACTTTTAAAAATACATATAAAGTTTTTTTTTTAATTCTGTAATAAAGAAGATAATGCTCCTCAAAGTAAAATGTCTTAGAGTTTGATTTAAAAAAAAAACTTTCTATGCCATATCACTAAGAGCAGACAACCCTCAGTTGTCTTAAGAGTTCGGAGATAGATACTAAATAAATCCACAAAATCAGTTTTTCTTTCCAGTGGTCTAAAAACAAAAGATTTTCTATAGTCATTTTAAATGACGACATAACACATATTCTTAGACCTCAAATATTTCTCAGTGATTAGCTTCCCATTTAGTATTTTAAAAATTTCATTAAATACATAAGTCTAAATGATCATCTTAAATTTTTATGAAACTTATACATACTCAAGAAACAAAGAATTTTAGAAAAGGTTAAGGAATACAAATCACATCCAAAATGCTACTGTAATAGGTTACTAAACAGCTAATATATGAGGGAATAGTGGAGAGGAAATTCCTGAGGAAAAAAAGGCCATAGTAGATGATTTTAAAAGAATCAGAAAGCACATGATATCATCCAAATTAACAAAACACAGGTATATTTGGTATAATTAAAACTGAGTAAGAACTGACCAAAAAAGTGTAACTTTATATAAAATATATAAGACAGTCTCGGAATTATATCACAACTGGACGATAGTGAAATGACTCTTTATCTCGTATGGTAATGACAATATTTACAACATCATTATCAAAACCTAGCCAGAACTCCTCTCCTGATGCCATGGCACAGTTAGTTATCTCCTACTCTGGCATTCCTCATTTAAAAAAGAAAATTCTCACCCAGGAATATTTTTTCATTGCTTTTAGAGAGAGGGAAAGGGAGAGGCATCGACTGGTTGCTCCTGTACATGCCTGGACGGGGGACCAAACCCATAACCTGATATGTGCTCTCTGACTGGAATTGAACCTGCAAACCTCTGGTAATAAACAACACTCCAACCAACTGAGCCATACTGGCTGGGGCTGACATTCCTCACTTGTACCTAGTATGTGCTCATATCTGCACACAATTATACCTTCAGGCTACACATACCAGCTGAAGATGGGTGCCTGTCTTATTCTTTAGGTATTAAATAACTGCTTAGCAAACTACTTCAAAGCTGCTTGACCAAAAGGATTGCGAAAGTGAAATCGACAGATTTAGGCTATAAAGAATAGCTAGAGCAAACAAAATTAAAATAGGGCTCTATCATTAGGTTTGTCTGTTTTTACTAATGGTCTAGAAGAGATAATAGCATATTAAATGTAAAGGAACTCAGAAAAAGCTAAAACATGGTGTACAGCAAATATACACAAGAAGCTGCAAACAACTATGACTCAATAAAAGTTCTTATTAGTGATCAAGATAGAAACTAGTTCTTTATATACCAATTCTTATAAGATGGAAAAACAAAGTGCTTCAGTTAATACTTCCAATGGTCCTCATACTACTGATTTTAGACAATTGTCCTGGTGAGCAAGAAACTGAAAAACATTGAGGCAAACAAAATGAATGTTAGAACATATGCTCAGTGAAATTAGCACAAAAGTTTAAAAGAAAATTTTTCTTTGTAGAGTTCTATTCATACCAGAGGGTGAGGTAATAATTTAGACATTAAATTTATTATTCTGAGCACTTAGGACAAGATTCCTTCTAAATACAAATCATCATATACTATAATTAAATCTACAATATGAATCATCCTAAACAGCTGCCAATGCAATTTGATTGTAACCTCTAAGAGGACAGGGATTCTCGTGTTTTGTTTTCTGATTTACCTGCAGCACCCAGGAGAGTGCCTGGCACACAACAGGCGCTTAACAAATACGTGCTAAATAAATGATGACATTTCAATACCAGGGCCAAAATCTCTTTCTCAGATTTACTTGTTCTTTGCTTACTTTATATAACCTATACTCCAGCCAAACACAAGTATTTAAAGCAGTGGCTCTCTCAATTTGGTTACACATTGGAACCATCTGGGGAGGTTTAAATACAGTATTTAGATTCCAGAGTTCCACCCCTAGAGGTTTATTTATTTATTTATTTTGGTTGGGATGAAGCCTGGCCATACTCTAGGTGATTCTCATGTGTAGCCAAATTTAAAAACACTGACCTCAAGTTTCTTTCTTCTAAAATAACTATGTACAGCTTTGCATGCTGAAATCCTACCCCCATTATTACTGAAGACTCAGCTAAAAACCAACCTTGCCATGAAAACTTTCCTGGAACACTGGTAAACTTATCTTTGGATTATTGAAGTTTTGCACAGGGCCTGATGTAGCTAGGATTTAATAGATATTTGAGTGAATAATTCTGGGAGCATGACACATAGTATAAACACAATACATATTTATTAAAGGCATGATGTACAGTTGGTTCTTATTATTCATGGATTCTGTATTTGCAAATTTGACTACCTCATAAAATTTGTAACCCTGAAATTAACAGTCGAGGTGCTCTGGAGTCATTCAACAGACACACACCTGAGCAGAGAGACAGAAAATGTGAGTGGCTCAAGGCACACATTCTAGCCGAGGCTGAACAAAGTGAAGCTTTCCCTTCTTCCAGCTCTCATACTGTAAACCAGTGTCCTAAAAAGGACTATTTAGTGCTATTTTTTTTGCATTTTTGTGCTTTTTCTTGGTGAATTTGCTGTTTCAATGGCCCCCAGCTTAATGCTATCTATTGTTCCTAAGAGCAAAAGGGTTGTAAAGTGCCTTCTGGAGAAAATAGGTGTTAGGTAAGCTTTTTAAGACATGAGTTACAGTGCTGCTGGTCTTGAGTTCAATGTTAATGAATCAACTATATATATATTAAATAAGGTTTCTTTAAACAGCAAGACATGTACAACAAGGTTATGTACTGACTGGTCGATGAAAATGTTTTGACTTGAGGTTCACAGTAGTCCTGTGTTTCCTACAGAAGCAAAGGTTCAGTATTTGCAGCAACTTTACAGAACATAACTACAATGAAAAACAATCAGCTGTAATTTCTCCCTCTTCACAACTTACTTAGAGATCTTACCTACAATTTTTAATAGCAGTTTTATTCAGCAAACAGGACCCTCCCAGGGCCTGGTGCTGAGAATACAGCAAGAACAAGCAAGTCTTCTTCTCTCACCAAGTTTATGGTGCAGAGTGGGGTGGGGGAGAGGGAAAGATTATTAACAATACATGTCAGGTGATGGGTAAGTGCTACAAAGAAACTTTGAATCAGGGAAGGCTTCACTGATAACGTAATAATCGTTCAGATACCTAATGAAGTGAAAGGAAATATGTAATAGGGAGGATTAATTATAAAGCCCTGAGATGAGAGTGTGTTCACGCTCAGCAAGGTGGCCAGTATGACAGGTAGCAAGTGCGCAAGGGGATGAGTCAGATAATGAGGCCAGAAAGTAAGGACAAGGGAAGCCAGGTCCTGTAGAACTTCGAAGGGCAATGCTTCTCAAAATTTACACAGCAAATGAACATATGCGGTTCTTGAAGATTCTGATTCAGGAAGTCTGGGGTGGGGTTTGAGATTCTGCATTCTAACAAGCTCACAGCAGAGGGAGTAATGTGACCCTATTTTATACTAATGTCTTATAAGCTTGACCTACTTCCACACTTCCAATTAAGTTACATAGATCTATATATTTTTGTGCCTGTACCATATATTAAAAACTGCAGATTTATAATATATTGGGTACCTTGCATGTGCACATCTTCTATCATTAGTTTTTCTCATTTTCATATTTTTATCCTGGCTGTTTTTGCATGTACATGCTTTCAGATACTTTAGAATTGTTTTGACAAGTTTTAACCAAAACGCTGTTGGGAGTTTGATGGAGACTGTGCTGCAGTAATACTTGCTTAAAAAGCACTGCTGATTATATTAATCAAGAACAATTTATTGAAATTTTCTCTTTCAATATAGTTACCTAAATTTCTTAATGGGGACTTATAAACCTGTCTTAACAGTATCTTGCTTTTGTTCTTGTTGCTGTGAATGGAGGGTTTTTCCTTCCCCATTATATTTTCTACCTAGTTATTGTTGGCATCTAGAAAATATTTCTATTCTTATTCCTGTACAAGCTTTTATGAAGTAGGTATTTCAGTGACCTCAATGTTTCTATTAGTGTTTCACCAAGGCTCTTAGGTTTTCCAGACATAATAAAATCATCAGATTGTCTCTTCCTTATCAATTTGTGTATCTCTTGATCCACACTTTTATCTCATTACATTGTAATATTAAATAATAATGATTATTTTGTGTTGTTCCTGATGTTAATGGGAATGCCTCTAATGTTTTATTAAGCATTATACTGATTGCTGGTTAGGTTGTACACACACATAGATATACAGCGCACGTGGGCGCGCGCGCGCACACACACACACACACACACACACATCACCTCAGGCAAATTTATCTCCCCATGTCTGTTTCCTCAACTCTAAAAAATACGTAATATGGTTATTTTGAAATTTAATGAGCTAATAAATATAAACACTGGAACAGTGCCAGGCATATAACTAAGCACTCAATAAGGGTTAGCTACATGAAATTATATGCTTATATACATCTATATGTATACATACCACACAATATATAGCCTTTGAAAATCATTTACAGAAATATATTTTCCTCCTTCATGAAAGATTTAGGAAAATAATCTAAAATGTGGATTTCATTAAAATGATATAAGGTATACTTCTTATTATTGTAAAGTATAGTAACAAACTGCCTTCTACAGAAACATAATTACATTTTAGAAGGATTATATATGCTGATATTTCCCTAAAACTTTTTCTATCAATAACCATAACACTGGATTGTCATTTTCTTTAACTAATTGCTCTGCCACATTTGGGCACCATTATTTTGCTGACTTTATGAAAGGGATATGGTATTTCATCCAAATTTTTTCTCGGTGGCAAACCAACTGCCCAGGTACCAAAGGGAGCTGGACTAGATTCGGCCATGTGTTCCTACAAAGGCACCACTATTTCTGACTTACTGGTATTCTGAAAAGTGTCCTTGAACCCTTAGTATAAATGTCAGGGTAGAGTTTACTCAAGTTAAAGACAAGGGGATGAGCAAGAGGGAAATCTTAAAACTTATGCATATAAGAACCGACACCATACGACGCATCCCTCTACTGCAACTGACCAAGTGACCAGGACAAGTTACTGAACTGCTCTGTGTCTCCATTTCGTCAATGTGAAATAGAGATGATAACAACACCAACAGCATAGGGTTTTTATGAAGATTAAATGAGTTAATATACATAATAACTTCGTCCTTGACAGAGTAAATGTTCAGTGTCAGAAAAGTTTACAAGTAAAATTGAAATACAATAGAAAACCTCATTTTCATTATTTTATGTTCTCATTAACTTAATTCTAAAAAGAATATTATGCAGGCAAAGGCTATTACCTCTTTTTTTTCAGTCCTCACCCAAAAATATGTTCACTGATTTTAGATAGAGAGGAAGGAAGGGAGGGAGAAAGGGAGAGGGGGGAAGAGGGAAAGAGGAAGATGGAGAGGGAATGAGGAGGAGGAGAGAGGGTAAGAGAGAGAGAGAGAGAGATACATTGATGTAACAGAAACATTGATAGGTTGCCTCCCATACATGCCAACTGGTGATTGAACCTGCAACCTAGGTATGTGCCCTGACCCGGTATGGAACCCACAACCCTTTTGGTGTATGGCACAATGCTCCAACCAACTGAGCCATCCAGCCAGGGCATCACAATGACTCTGAAGTAGTAAAATTGAAAATGATACTTCAAGATATTTACTTCAACTATAACATGATAAATATTTATGATTTCTAAGGGTAATAAAGTCATATAAACTGTTATTAATATTGGTTTTGTTGCTTACATTCATAATTAAGGGAAATGCTATATGAATATGAATACAAACATGTAAATTTTTTTCTCATCCAGCATCAAAGAATGCCCAAATTCTATCTACAGACCCTCTGGGGAACCATAGAACCCAGGTTAAAAACTCCTGGTTAAGAAAAGAAAGCCCTGGTTAGTGTGTGCTGAAGAAGAGATGGTAGTATATGTATTCTTTTAATAAGCTTGGCAGGAAAGGAATAAGATATAGAAAGGTAGTTCTGTGGTTGGTAGGGAAGAAGTAGTTTTTCTTTTTCTTTCTTTTTTCCGTTTAGAACTTTAAACCAGGAAATGGATTCAATGGGGCAGGAGAGGAAAAAGGTATGTACATCTGTGTATGAATGAATGAATGAATGAGAATAACTGAAAGGACAATCTGAAAAAAGCAGTGAGGTGCTCCTCTACCACCCTCAACACTCTTCCTAACCTCTACAAGACCCAGCGAGCCAGGACTGACTGAGAGTGAAGAGTGAAGAGTGAAAGGTGAGGAAAAAGACATGGCAGAAACTGCAAGTCCTCAAGGAGCAGGAGGTTCTTTTTTGTTGCTCCTTTGCCTCCTTTTCTAACCCATCTTCAATCTTCTTTCCTAGCTCTCAAGATACTTGGAGGCTTACTGCTGCCATTTGGCAGTCTAAATACTCCTGTCCTAGTTGCTTCTTCCAATTTCTCTTCCACCAGAAATGAAGACACCAAATGAAGGATCAGTCAGGGTATTGGAATACTTGTAAGCTTAAAGTAATTATTAAACCTCTAAGTATGGAAATCCTTGAGGAAGATACAATGAACATTATAAGGATAGCTTGTAAAACCAAATGACTATTTAGATAAAGAGATTGTTAAACATAAGAATCTTAGCATATTTCTAGTTCCTGATCTCCTTCCTTGTGCCCGCGCTGTCCTCCTCACTTGTGTGTATTGATGTGTGCGTGTGCGTGGGCAGAAGCAGGTGCTCGGAGAAAAGAATCAGTTCACCCCATTTCTCACCCTTGGGAGAGGTTCTTAACCTATTGGGAAGCAACTATTTGGCAATTAAACAAATTAACCAGTCTTTAGAACCAGTATTTCTAAAATAAGAAAGTGGTTGTTTTATTTTATATTATAATTCTGATGATCTTCTTAAGAGATAACACAAAAAGTTTAGTAAGAGGCTATCACACATTAAAAAGAAAATTATTTCAGAATTTTGAACTGTTCTCCCTATTTTAGGTGTTTATCATCAAAGAATTACCCAATTAAACTGTACATAAAATTTAAGTACTCATTTGCTATCAAAGTAGGAAATAAACATTTATGATCTACCCATTATTCTGAGGAATGCTCAGGCCCAAGACTCAGCAGCTGAGAGTGCACTTGCCAAACTGGCATCCTGGCTTCTGGCTGTCACTCAGGAGTTCCAAAGTGTTTTCTCCACCTGCCTGTTTGCACTCAGGTGCTATCACAGCATGGAATGATCTGGAAGCTAAGCTGCAGCTGCCAACCTGGTATATGCTTCCCAGCCACCAAGGCCAGCAGTAAAATTTCCTACTTTAACCAAACTCACAAAATTAATTTTGTGACATTTTTTCTTATATGCCAATTTCTGATAATTTTTCAAATCCATACTTAAAACATATACTACCTATACTCCAATTATACTCTTTCTCTTAATATAGAAAATCTTTCTAACATATGGATCAGAATTCGACTTCAAACATTAGCTGCCTGTGGTTCCCTGCAGATGTTCTTATTCAAAAGGGTGGTTTTAAAGACATTAAAACCAATCTGAGGATCTCTCTTTAATGTAACAGAAAGATGTGAAAGAACACTGAAAAGGAGGAACTTAATAAAAAATAAAAGGGCAATGATTTGAAGCATTTTTTTTTCCTTTGGAAAGAAAGTATTTGCTTAATTTTCTTACAGGAATTACAAGAATTGCCACCACTCTCCATTTTCAAGAATGTGGAGTTAATTGCTGTAATTTTGGTATTCCTCTTGGCTGGTTTATTCATCCCATCCATAAACAGGTCAGGAAGGAAGAATTAATTTTTTTCCCCCAAAAGCTTTAGAATCTTGGGGATGAAAGTGGGAAGTAGTCAGATGATGCTCTCTGAACTATGATCAAATTGGTAAAGAGCATAACCAGGGCTATGGAGAAACCACAGGCTGGCTCTTCCAATCCTAGTGAAATCCTAGGAAACACACAGAAAGGAGCACACCTGGAAAGAGGTAAGAAGATCTAAAAGGAGAGAAACTTCATTCAAGGAACTCACATACTTTTAAAGCAAACTAGGAAATCAACTTATTTCAAAAGTTACACCATTCAACTCCTACACAAAGATGACAGAAAGCCCTAACAATCCAAAGCATCAGATTTACTTCTCTTATCCACAGGCCTTAAATGATGACGATAGCATTACACTCCAGGGTATATGGTATTTAAACAACAAAAATTTAAATGACCCTTATCTCAAGTACTCAAATAATTCACTTTGAGTTGCTTAACTTCAAATTTGAGATAGAGACAGGCATTTGTGCTAGACCACCTTTGCAATGCTTAGGAAAAAACTCAAACCGACAGAATGGAAACATTCTGACCATGATACAAAAAGTGAGAAGTTAGCAAGCAGACAGCTAAAAACAAATTTAACCCCCACCCCACAACCCACTACCTGTAAATTAAAACTCTCCTCCAGATAACTATAGTTAAAGAAAAATAAAGACTAAAATTACAGCTATTTAGAAATAGATGACAATAAAATTATAAGCTATAGAATGTGGCCAGACTGACACTTAAAGAAAAACAGTGTAAGTGTATTTAATAAAAAACAAGAAACAAAGGAATTTAACAGCCCTAGTGAGTCCCTAGCCCCTGTACCTCTTGCTAAGGTTAAAATGAGCAAACAAACAAAAATACAGGTGGGCAAAGGAATAAAATTAAAAGCACAAATAAATTAGGAAGCAAAAAAAAAATCCAAAACTGGTTAATGACATGGAGAGCTGGTTCTAAATGATGAATGAATGAATGAATGAATGACCTCTTAAAAGTGTGACCAAGAGGTTGGGAAACTCTACAAATATGTAACATTACATCTGTAACGTTCAATAAAATAGAAGGCATTCTCTGCATAAACCTTTGTGCCAATAAATTAAGAATCCATAATTAAAGCTAACTTAAGAAAAGGCTGCAAGTGCGAACAACCATGGAAGAAATAAAAACTCTGTTAAAGATATATACCCTGGACTTCCAGTCAAGAAGGCGGCATACGTAAACACAGCTCACCTCTTCACACAACCACATCAAAATTACAACTAAACTATACAACAACCATCACTCAGAACCATCAGAAATCGAGCTGAATGGAAGTCTGACAACTACAGAATTAAAGAAACCACATCCATCCATACTGGTAAGAGGGGGGAGATGTGGAAGGGGCTGGTGCCACTTCCATATGTGGTAGATAAAAACTTAGGAGGAATATCTCAGGAGCAAGGAGTCCCAGCCCCACACCAGGGTTCCAGAGCCAGGAAGATAAGTCCCCATAACTTCTGACTGCAAAAACCAATGGGCACTGAGTCAGTGAAGGAAACTTCTAGCGTCCCAAGAAGTTCCTCTTAAAAAATCCGCACATGGACTTATTCAGACTCACTCCCTTGGAGCTCCATCACTGGGGTAGCAGCTTGAAAGGCACCAGTGGCATACAGAAAGGAATTGAAGTGTCTGTCATCAGGCAAGAGCTGGGGGACAGCTTACTCCCAGACATAAAAGCAGGCAGAGGTCACTGTCCCTTTTTTGAACCCTCTCCCCACCACAGCCACAGAGCTACAGAGCTGGCAGGGGGTGCCATATATGAGACCCCATCTCCCTGGCTAACACTGTTTGCCCTGCCCTGGAGATCCCTTGAGACTTAGTCCTACCCAACTTATGGGCCCACCAAGCTGTTAACAGTCATTTGCACATGATTGGCTGGTCTTGGATCATGCTTCACAACTTCCTAAATCCTCTCAAACAAGCAACAGCCAGCCCTAGTGAGTCCCTAGCCCCTGTACCTCTTGCTAAGTGGCCCCAGACCTGACACTAGCAGCAGCCAGCCTAGATTCAGAGCTTGGCTTCCCCTGGGAAATTCCTAGCTCAGTACAAATAGCAGTCATCTCAGATTGCTTTATAGCTCAGGCAGGGTGGCCCCGGGCAAAACATAGGTGGGGCTGACCTTGGCCTGCACCACCCAGGAAACCCCAGGACCTGTGCACTCAGTAGACAGCTACAGACCATATCAGAGCACCACCATCTTGCCCCTGCACAGCTGATCCTCCACAGAGGGCGGAGGTTGGTGGTCAGTGGTCACAGCCAGGCCTTGCAGCTGACTGGCCTGGGTAAATCCCTCCCATTGATCTTCCAACAGCAACCACGGCTCAACTACAAGAGGAGGGTGGTATAGTCAGCCCATATGGAGGGTGTACCTTGAATACTCAGGTTGGGGAGGCTGTAGCACTGGACCCTACAGTACAGGACACCTATAGAGAGAAAGGGAGTGAGGGAGGGAGAGAGAGATTAATGATACCAATGTGAGAGAAACATAAATTGGTTGCCTCTGGTATGTGCCCTGGCTAGGGACCAACTCTGCAGCCTAGGTGTGTTGCCCTGACCAGGAATTGAACCCATGACTTTTTGGTTTATGGGACAACGCTCTAACCAACTGAGCCACACTAGCCAGGGCTGTACTAATCATTTAAAATTACAGCAAAATTCCAAAAAAATTATTAATACATAATCATCAACTAAGTGGGACTGGGTGGAGCAAAAAAAAAAACAATTAGGAGGCAGCTTCAATTATTTGGGAAACCAGCTCACTGTAGTGTACAAAAACGCTAAGATTTAAAACAGTCCGAGTCACAGAATAAGGATAAAATTAAGCCCACGTAATTTTGACTAGGAAATGAATACAAATGACTAAGAATAGAGAACAAAAACTAATTTTAGTCTTACCCTAAAAGACATGAGGTAATGGATTTGAAAGCTCTTTGAAAAATCTAAAATACAAACTGACATTAAAAGCAGTAACAGTACTGCCCTAGCTGGTGTGGCTCAGTGGATTGAGTGCCGGTCTGCGAACCAAAGGTTCACTGGTTCGATTCCCAGTCAGGGCACATGCCTGGGTTGTGGGCTAGGTCCCCATTTAGGGTCGTGTGAGAGGCAACCACACACTGATGTATACCCCCACCACCATCCCTCTCTAAAAATAAATAAAATCTTTAAAAAAGAAAAAAAAAAAGCAGTAACAGTAAACTTGCTTTTACAGAAATTTCATATCTGGTAATCCCAATTCTTGGAACACAATTAAGGGTCAGTGAATAAGTAGACAGAAAAAATAAAATTTCTGTCCAGTCAAACCAAAGGAGATTGTTAAATCATTTTATAATATCGAGTATCTTCTGTGTGCCAAGTACATTTACGCTTATTATCTTGAATCAGTAAAAACAACTCTCTGCAAAGTGCATAGTGTTTGATGGATGAGAAATCAAAGAGAAACTCAGTTTTGCCTAGAATCACAGCCAGGACAGAGCTGAACTCAAATCCAGGTTTAGCTGATTTCAGAGGCCCCACATGCTCTCTCCATACAGTACAATCTTTCAGTTCTGTAACCTAGACTATCTGAGCATCCCAAAAGCCTTTAATCACTGCCCAAATACTTCTATTTTAGACATATTAGCTGTTATTCAGTTTCATATTCCACAGTAGGTATCTGCTGTATATTAGAAGAAGAGAGTGACAATGTCAGCAAGGAACAGTTAATAGTAAGGAGAAAACACCGAAAATCATTGATATAAATCAATATAAATCATGGAGTCCTGCTGTCCATATATATATATATATATATATATATATATATATATATATATATAGCATAACAAGTATTGCTGTTTAGTTTAAGATAAATCAGAAATCTCAATAACCTTGGTAAGGTTAACATCTCTAGGCATGAGCTCCATTGCCTGGATGATAGGCAAAACAACAGTGTAAACCATATGGAAATACTATGAAACTAAATTAGATAACGTTAAGTGCTTAATACTATGCCTGGCATAGAGTTAGTGCCCAATAAATGTTAGCTATTATATTTCATAATAATTGAAATTACAGGCTACATACATATTACTCAAAGGCAGAAAAATATAATGCATTTGTATACATTCTTCCATTGAAAATAGTTAAAATAAAATAAATGTTTTGCTCTTGAAAGACTTTAAAGACTAATTTTTTGGAAAATTCACTTTTATAATATCCTTCCCTTGTTAAGTGGGGTAGATAAGGTTAATTATATTTTTACAAGGCAAGTATGTGCAGCACCTCAAGAAATCACATCATGCATTCTAAGTTAATTTTAAAATGTTTAGGTAGCAACAACTGCGTTATTTGCTCTGCATTATTGTGTCCATCTATTAATCATGTACTGGCTTTTGTCTATCCTACCCACATCAGCAGATTATTTAAAGTACTATATGGCCTTTAACAATAAGAACACTTTCATGAAGTTTTCTAGTTGTACCAAATGCTCTAGAAGGCGGGAACCACAGAGTCCTTACCCTTAGGGAGCCTAAAGACTGAACAAGATAGAAAAAAAATTCTAGGTACTGTTATCAACATTTTATATTATCAGTTAATCCTTATGGTCTAGGTGGCATTTTCTCTGTTTTCTAGATGAACAGCAGAGGCACAGAAACTAGAAAAGAAATAAGAAATAAAGAAGAAACAGTTAACTGTCGCTAAATATGTAAATGTTATAGAAAATATATAGTATTTGGAAAACACCAGGAGTAAGCAAATAATTTTGCCTAAAACTGGGGGATTAGGAAATGCTTATATGTTTTTCTTTAAAACCCAAATTAAGATCTTATAAAGTATAACTACAGGAATGAAACACTGTCAGGAAAATATTTATCAAAACATTGTATTTACAGAAGTTATTTCTGGGTAATGATATTCCAGGTGGCTTCAATTTTGTTTTTTCTTAATCAACTCGTACTACTTTAATAATTTAAAACATTAAGTAGGAAAAAATTTTACTTAGATATTGCTCATCTAACAAACTGTCAAAAATTTTAAAAGTTAATACTTAGTGTATTCAAACACATTATGAAATCACCACTCGCACTCTTTGCTAATAGGTGTGTGCATATCAGTACAACTCTTCTGGAAAGCATTTTGGCCATCACACACCTTAAAGTGTATTGATTATCTTGGATGATTATTTCTAAGAATCCATACTAAGAAACATATACAGAAAAAAACTTTTGTACTGGGATGTCCAACTTAACCATTATGATAATGAAATTTGGGAAAAAAACCCCCAAATGTTTAACTGAAAAGGAGAATGATTAAATAAATGACATATTCTTAAGAAGGTAATGTTTAAAATATTCTTAATGGCATAAGAAAATCCTTGGTGTATGCTGAAAGGGGAAGGGAAGGTGGTATACAAAGCTCTATAGAAAGTATAATTCCAATTATACAAGAAAAAATATATATATTTTAAGGACCAAACTCCCAAGAAAGATAATTCCATTATATTATTTAATATAATCCTCACAATAATAGACACATTTATTAACATGTGTTAGGTTCCAGAGATCTTAATATTTGGTTAAAACAGGGACTCAGCCTTAGTTGGAACTCTCACTCTGCCATTAATTGTGAGACCCATCAAGTTTTTTAACTACATTGTGATTTGCTTTCCTCATGGGGGTGGGGGGGAGTAATGAAATACTTCTTCATAGAGGTGTAGTAAGTATTAAATGCATTAATACAGGCGGAATACTTAGAACAATGCTTGACATAATGAGTTACTAAACTACAATGGAGTAAACCAATTAAGATCTAAGCTGAGGCCTGAATTTTTTAACAAGGCTGAGCCAAACAAAAGGTAAGTGTGGGTGGGTGGGGATAGGGGGGCACTAGGGAAAAATGTTCAGGCAAACAAGGAGACCTTGAGATTTTCTACTTATTTCTTATACACCCTTAACAATTTGATAATTAACTTAAAGGTGGAATGCCCAAATATTCAGCTGTGCTTATGGGTTTTGCTTTAGGCTAGTTCACTTTGCACAGGAATTACTGTCAGTATTGTGATGTATAATCATAAGTAATATTCTTTATGGGTGATTATTCCCTATTTTCATTTTAGAAAAGTAAAACAATCCTCTGTCAAATAGAAAAACTAGAGAGAAAAATCACACTGAATGACCAAAAGTATTGGATCTATTGGGATGAAAAAGATTTTTTAAAAAAATCACATTCTCAATTGTTGATAATTTCTCTGAACTGTTAATAGTGAAACAGCAGCAGTGATTATAACATGTTTTTGATGAATCTCAACATTATAGCTTTGTAAAGACATGAGATTTTTATATACTGTAGGTCCATGAGGAGTATTAGCCCTTAAAACACAACATTTTTTAGAACATTTGGTATATTTGAAATTCAACCCTAGAATCTCCCAATATTTTAGGTGTAACTTTGGAATCCTGATTTAATGGATTTTTGCTATTTACTGACCTTGTTACTTAATATTTCTCTTTCCAAGAAGAACTATACCTCCCAAACTATCTTTGCCGCCTTAATCACTCACTACTCTCATCATCCACTGAATGCTGTGGACACACTAGACCTCCCACTCCCTTCGTTCCTGCCAGGTCCCTTGACTCACAGTATTCATTTGGAAATGACTCCCACCCAACTCTAACTAGAGGCTTATCTCATTTTATTGTGCTCCACTTTACCGCGCCTCACAGGTGTTGGAAGACCCCCCACCAGCAAAAATATTACCACTCACTTTATTGCAGTGGTCCAGAACAGAACCCACAATGTCTCCAACGTCTGCCTGTAACTGAATCCTACCTTTGAGGCCTGGAATGTAGCTTTCCCCAGTACCTGAATTTACTTCTTCCCTCTACATTAGATCTAGCATTATGTTCTATTGATTCATAATGTCTTTTGTTTTACAGGTCAGGGGCCTTAACACAGCACCTGGACTGATAATAAATAATTATTTGCTGAGGGAATTGGTAGTTTACCAGTCTCAAGTGAAGAACAACTGAGATTAGTTTACAACCCTAAATTCTAACACCAAAAGAATTAAATACCTCCTATTTCACAACTTGTTTGTTTCTTTAAAATTGCAATAAAATCTCAATGAAACTAGAATTCTTCTAGATTTATGTACAAGAACAATGAAAAACACTAAGGGTATAAGATGATATAATATGGCATAAAATGCTCTAAAATGAGAGGAACACTTTTTCATCTGTTACAAAAATCAAAATTAATGTAAAACTCATTGTGGTCTGCTAGAATGAAAGAAGGTAACCCAGTTGTAGAATGAGAAAATATTTTAAAAATACAATTTCCCTTAACCACTTGGGTTCCAATCTGGCAATGTATTTCATGAAAACATAGCTCCAGAGAAGACAGTAATATAAAGTAGGATATTTTTATTAGTTTTGTAATTAAAACAAAATGTAGTAAAAGGAAGTGACTAATAAAAACTCTTATCAGCATACAGACATTCCAAGTTTCTATTTCCTATCCTTTAACATTTTCCATCAAAAAAAAAATAATTTATTTATTTGTTTATTTTATTTTTAGAGAGAGGGGAAAGGAGAAAGAGAGGGACAGAAACACCACTGTGTGGTTGGCTCTCACGTGTCCCCTACTGGGGACCTGGTGTGCAACCTAGTAATGTGCCCTGACTGGGAATCAAACCAGCGACACTTGGCTCGCAGGCCGATGCTCAATCCACTGAGCCACAGCAGTCAGGGCCTTAACATTTTCCATTTTAATTAAATACTTCCATTAGACTTTCATTATTAAATGCTGGCTAAAAAATACTGCCTTTTATGTTATTGTTTTGTTTAAAAGTTCGTTTTACTTTGCTTAGTGTTTAAGTACTTTTGCAATGACCAGATGCTAGACGCAGAATTGTAACTTACTTTGAGAAGTAAAACCCATTCTTAACTTAAGTAAAAATAGCCAAACATTTTGAATTATAGAGACACAGTTACTAGACTATTCTGATATTTTTAGGGTACCTTCAAGTAGACAGATTTAGGTAACTTAAAATAAGAATGCCAACTTGGAAGAGAGAGGCAAGTATGAAATAGGCATCTTTCTCCGGTTATCAGAATAAGATAATTTCATAAATATTTGGTTCTACTATTTAAAAAAAAATCTTCACCAGAGGATATGCTTATTGATTTTAGAGAGGGAGAATGGGAAAGAGGGGCAGAGGGAGAGAGAGAGAGACACCTTGCATCTCCTACGCACCCGACCAGGAACAGACCCCGCATTCTAGGTATGCGCCCCGACTAGGAATGGAACCCGCAACCTTTTGGTGCACGGGAAGAGGCTCCAACCAACTGAACCAACCGTCCAGGGCAGATTCTGTTATTTTAAAAAGTATTTAAACATCAGATAACACCATTATTAAAAAGTTGCTACCAAAATTAATTACATATGTAAGTGATCAAATAAATGGAAGTCATACACATTGAACTCTAAATACATTCATAGTTTGAAAAATATAAACATAACTGCAAAGAACATATATTCATGACCCACAGACATGGACAATGGTGTACAGATTGTCTAAGGGAGTGGGAGTGTGGGGGCAGAGGGGGAAAATGGAGACAACTGTAATAGCATGAACAATAAAATATAATTTAAATTTAAAAAATAACAGTAACTGTATTTGTGACTTCTTGTGGTTCTTGGAAAGTCCGAAAAATGTTTGGGGCATATCCATTGTTTTCTGTTTATAACATAAATTAGAAAAATGTGATGAAATAAGTGAACAATAATTTTCCCAAATTTCTAAATATACAGTATGGAGCCCTAAGTATTTTTGCATCTATTCTAAGAGAGTAAAAGGAAAAAAAAAAAAAAAAAAAAAAGACCTGAATCAGCAAGGGCCTCGGGGGTCTAAGGATATTCCAATAGTCTTACAACCAATAGGAAAACTTTGACTAAATCTGAATTAGCATTTTCCCTCTTTATCACAAAACACAGAGCACCAACCAGGATTGTTATCAGTTACCCAGAAGGCAAGAAACCCAGTCCGAGTAATCTGTACTTGAAAGCTAAAAGCTGTTCTTAAGAAACTTAAAAGGAGTGAAGGATGAGACAGTTTAGGGAAGAAAAGCGGGATTCATGTCTTGAAGTTATATTTGTAACACGTCTTCGTACGGAGTTAAAAATGTAAACCAGCTCAGCTACCATGAACGCTGGGTGAAAATGGAAATTCAGCAGAAACTGAAGCGAGAGGTGCGGGAGGGACGAGGTGGGGTGAGATCTCGTTAGGGCAGGCCTGCGGGCGGTGGCGGTTTGGATGCAAGAATGGGTGAATAACAGCGAATGGCTGGGGCTGGAGATGTCGGATGATGCCTCAGCCCACGACCGCGCGAGGGTCTGAGCCGCACGAGCAAGGCTGTGGGTCCGTTTCCCTCTGGGGCGCCCGAGCTCACCTCCATTTTCGCCGGCTGTGCCCTGGGGCAGGCGGGAGTGGACCCGTGCCCCAGGCCGCGGGGCGGAGGAGACCGGCCTCACCTCGCCCGAGATCCCGGCGGACCGCCTCCGCCGGCGGGGAGTCGCTCGGCTTTCCTCCTCGGCCCCACCCGAGCCCCAGGGGCCGCGGGAGCTCACTGACTCAACCTCCGGGCGTCCAACCCGCCTGGGCCTGGAGATCACCGACCTCGGCTCCTCCACCAGGCTCCGGCGCGGCCTCCCGGCCCGCGTCCCTCCCCACTCCCGGCTCCCTCGGGACCAAGCTCGGCGCTGTGGGCCCCCTCTATCCCCTTTCCCGAGGGACAAACCTGCGGGACCGCTACCCGGCATGGCCGACCGCGCGAAGAAGCGGCGAGCGGGCGTCGGCGCCCGCGGCGACTGCGGCCACCTCGGCCCTTCCCCCGGCCGCGGCCCCTGTGCCCCCTCCTCGGGCTTGCACAACTCGCTCCTCACACGCGCGCGCGCGCGCACGGGCTCAACCGTGTTGCTCAACCTACTTGCAGTCTCTTCTCAGCAGCCATCACATGTCCTGGAAGCCGGGGCAGTCCGGGGGCCCTCCAGCGGCCGGCCGCCTCTCTCCTCAGCCCTGGGCCGCCGCGGCCGCCGCTAGGGCGCGGGGCGAGCGGGAGGCTCCCCCATGCCGCCCGCCCGGCCACCCGACTACTTGTCCGGGCCCCGGCTCAGGCGCTCCGCCCGCGCCGCTGCCCCGCGGGCGAGAGCGAACCCGGTTGTGCCGCCCGCCTGCTCGCTCCTCGACCTCCCGCCTGCAGCCGCCGCCGCCGCGCGGCTTCCGCCTCCCCTTCCCTCTTTTCCTTCTCCTTCGCCTCTGGAGCCGAGGTTGGCAGACCAGCACCTGCTGCTGGAGATCACCGAGAACTGAAACAGGAAACCCCGAGCCGAAGGGAAAACCCGGGAGGCGTGGAGAGCGGCGAGGGGAGCTGTTGGAACCTGTCGGGGTCGACCCAGTCGCTGGCGCTGCCCAAGGTTCTCGCGCCTCCTCCCCTCGCGCCCACTCCCCAACCCGGCCCAGCCCCGGGGTACCCCTCCGCCCCCCTTTCCCCAGCGCTTGTCGGCTTGGTGACATCTTCACGACGAGCACCCTTGGACAATCAAGGAAATCGAGAATCTGCCTTCTTATAAGGGGCAAGTTTCCCGTGGTGGTTTCTAAATATCAATAAACCGTATCGAGGAAAAACCACAGCCGGCATTAGCAAGACCAATAAGGGAACTTAAACAAATGAAGCTGTTCGGATTTCTTCCAGGGGAAGGACTTCTTTCAGCAAGAAAACTGGCCTTGTGGGAAATGGTAATACGTCAAAATAGAGGTTAAAGCCAGGATAAATCCAGATCTCTTTCGGGAGGTTGGGAGGAGACAGTTTTGCCCACTGAGGTGGGCACCTGAGTTGCAAGTGTGAAAAGCCCTGGGAGCAGAGAGCTTTCTACCTCTGTGAATTGTATAACACCCAGCACAATCTAGGTCGACAATTCAAAAATGTTCAAGTTATTTTATTCACCGGCTTGTGGATTTGTGGCCAGGTGCCTTACTCCTAGCCTTGGGCAATATGCATCAGCCTTTAGAGTGAGAGGGAAGGGAACTTACCTGGGTCGTGCCTATTTAACAGCATTATCTCATTTAAGGGTCACCACAGCCGTGTGAGCTAGGTGTTGTCATCCCCTTTAGCGGTCAGAAAATTGAGGTTAGAAAAACTTGCCAACATTACACAGCTTCAGATCTGTTTGTTTCCTGAGTCCATATTTGTTTCACTGGAACAGAGTTCATGCCTTTGATAGCATTTTTTCACCTTCAATAAAATTATTTCTTGCCTCTCTGAATTGTTTTCAATAGGGCATATATGGTTTGTGCGTGAATTTGTTGAATTTGCTTGGTCTACTTAATGGTAGTGCTATTAATGCTTACCGTGGCTCAAACTTTATATTTTCCAGTATAATGTTCTCTTTCTCTCTGCCTTTATGGCTTAGTTGAGCAACACAGATGTCCTCACCTCTTTGGCCAGCACCTGTTGCTCTTTAGCTATGGATGATGGGGTCCCAGCTGAGAGCATTCTACTTGCTGGTGCTACTGGCATCCTCACACTGAGTCTGCTTTCCACTTCAGTAGCAAGTCTTGGGGTGTGGACTTCTTTCTGAGCATAATAAAGTCCTGTGGTCCACATTTTTAGTACCATCTTTAAGACCCTTAGGAAGTCTGGCAACCTGCTCTTTGCAGCCAGGTCTGTTTGGACTGGCAGGAAGGGAATTGTGTTTTGGGAAAGCATCTCACATCAGAGCCAAAACTTCAAAAGTCTCTTGAGAGTACTGGGGACGGGTGGGGTATTAGAAACAGCCTTGCTGGCTGGCTGGCTGACAACAGTAAGTGATGGCATCTTTGGTATGATTTTTGTAAAGCCAGAAACTTCCCCTACTCCACAATATACCGCTCATGCAATCTACCTTATTTCCCTCAACTGACAATTAAATGCCATTGACTAAACATAGTTATAGACCAAGGCACTATATTAGGTCATTTGGAGGTAAGAGATGTGAGTAATTATTATAATTGCTAACATTTAGTGAATACCTACTATGTTCTAACCATTTGTGTGTGTTCTCTCATACAATGCCTAAAAAACCCCTATAAAAGAATAACTGTCACTATTTCCATTTTACAGATGAGAAAACTAAGACCGAAAATACAATCAGTAAGTAAAAGTACAAGGATTGAAATAGAGGCAGTCTGATTCTAGAATCAGAAATCATTTTGTGAATAAGATACTGCTCTTAATTACCTTACTGTGTATTTGGGGAGATAAAAACACAGAAAAATTAAAAAGAAAACTAAGAAGACAGAAGAATTTACAAGTGTTAACTGTGTGTCATAGGTAATACATGCAATGAAGGTTCAGAGGACAGAGGCATTTCTTTAGGCTGGAGTAGTTGGAAAGTCTACATAGATGATTCCGAGTTTCAAAAAGGGGAAATTTAAGCTAGGCAATGACGATGAATACTATTTTGATAAGCAGAGAGGATAAGGAAGGGGATTTCAATGAGATTGCATAAATGAAGAGAGAATGCAGGGAGATTTGGAAAATAGGGATTAAAAAAAAGCTGCAGAGCTCTAAATTACACAGAGACTTGAACAAAGAGAGAGGCAAAAAGGGAGGGAGAGAAAGTTTGAGCTTATACAGTGTGGACTCTGTGAAGGGTTTTTAACAGAAGATGACATGGAGAACATCCTATTTCAGGAAAACCAACATTGTGATGGTTATTGGGTGGTTTGGAAAGGGGAGCGATTGAAGCAGGAACACAGGTTTGAAGACCTATATGGGAGCACTGACATGAAATAATGAAGTAAATAGTGAGAGAGTAAAAGAAAGGACAGTTAGCAAGACACTGTGATTTAACAATCACCAAGTTTTTGTGAACAATTGGATACACCTGATGGAGGTGGAATTAAGAAAAGAGAAAGGTCTAAAATGACTTAGTATGTGTGAATGTGAAGCCTGTAGTGTTACTGAGTAGAAAAAAGGGCAAGTTTAGAGGAAGAGGATATATGTTTTTGGCAAATGTTTAGAATAGTTTGGTTTTAGGCATATATTTGTGATAATAATGGATTATGAATATGGAAATATTTCATAGTATTATCTACACAGGGCAAATAGGTAGGTGAGGCTTTTATTTGCTATCCAGAGAGTAAGAAAATTATAAGTGATCACTATTAGGGTTGAAAGAAAATCTCTAACACAAATAAAACACTTCTATGGCTCTGAGATAAATGAGCATTAGGAGACTCCTCTTTTCTTTACTCCGAGTTATATTTACTTAAAAGGAAAAGAGAATATATAGAAAAGAAATTTCATGGGCTCAAACTAATGAAAGAAAAGTTAGAAATCATTTAATCTGACTCCATTTTTCATTTTGCAAAAGGTAAAACTAAGGATCAATTTTTCAGTGTCTAATAGCAAAACTTCAAAATAGGCATTAGCCAAACATGACACATTTTTTATTACCAATTCTGGATAGCCGATTGGTACAGTGTATTTGAGTTATAAAATCAAACCCTGACCTTGACTTAGGACTTTTGATTGCACATAATTAAAATTTTTGAGTGGCTGTGACTCCCTAATAGGCAAAACCTTGACCAGCCTCACTAGTTAAAAGCAAATGCTTTGGGAAGAGCAGGTTGGGGATGGGGTGCGAGGGAGAATGATTGCAAGGGCAGCACTTCTTTCTAAAATATAGCTCCTAGGTAGACCACCACAAACCTGGTAGATTCACATTTGAACCTTAAAAACAGAGTTGCAGGTGCCCACCACATCCCACTTGGCTGCCTCAGTCTGGAACTTCTAATTGCCCAGCCACATTATTTAAGATCTACAGGGACTGTAGGTCACCCTCCTGTTCAAAATTGACACACACCCCTGGCAACTGCTTCTAATTCAATCCAGAGTTTTACTAACGGTGTCTTTAGGAGTTTTCTCATTGAAAATGTGTGAATCCAGTGGGTAAACTTGGGGGTGCAAGAGAATTATTTCTTTTGTTCTCTTGTCTCCTGGCTCTGCCATTTCTGTCAAAACCTTACCTTAGCTGAAACAATGTCAGAAGTCCCTCCGAAGCACTTTCATCTTCAGCTCTTTGGCCAGCACTTAATTTCCTGTAGTTGAAGAACTTCACCCACATAGCCAGGTGACTTCTGTGATTTTTTTCACTCACAGTTTCTGATGTCTTTCAGAGAAGTTCTGGTTAATCCCAACAACCTATGAAATGTAAGTTTTCATTTATACCATTACCTTAAACAACCATTGCCTAAGCAAATGACCTATGTAACATAGATATATAGGAATAAAATTCATTCTTGACCATGTGCTTTAGTGACTGGTTAGAGTTGCTTTTTAATACGGAGTTCTTAGGGAACGGAAACTAGAGGGCACGAGATATGTGCTGTTGACCAATCCCACAGCTTCTTTCTTTTGACGAGTTACCACAGATGCCACGCTAGCAGCATGACTCTTTTTCAGCATTTGTGGGAGGCCACCAGAGTCAGAACAGCAGTGTTTCGATATGCTTGTGTGGCACAGTCATGTGCTTGGTTTTCTACCTGAATCAGACAGCATGGCTGCCCTGCTTTCACTGCATTTGGCCAGCATAGGAATTTTGAGAAAAATAAACACTTAATATAGAATAAAAATTGTTCTTAAGGTGGCGCTTTGCCAACTTGAAAAGGACAACACCTGTCATTGCAGTTCACTCTGCCCAGAAGTTTTGAAATTTTTATTTCAACATAGAGTTTCGGGTGTACCTCTGTAAATCTGTTGTTTTTAAAGGAAATTGGTATGTAGAATTACAGATGTACAAAATTGAGATAGTTGAAAACAGAATTATAGAATTTCCTGGTTAGAGTACATTTTACATTAAAAAGTTATGTCACAAGGATATTAATTACAGCATTATTAGCAGAGGCAAAAAATTGGAATTGTAGTATTAGAATGCCATTTACCTATTAAAAAAAATGAAGTGACCTTTATGTGTGTGGAATAAATGTTAAGATCCATTGTTTATTGAAAAATTAAGGTGAAGACTAGTATGTATAATAAATACCATTTGTGTGAAAAAAGAAGAGAATATCTCTGTATTTGCTTAAATATGGATATAATATCTCTGGTATGACACATAAGAAACTGATAATGGCATTTGCCCTGGGCTGAGAAACTGGATGACCAGGAAGAAAAGGTAGAAGAGAGATTCACTTTTTACTCTATAGCCTTTTAGAGCTTTTGAATTTTAAATTGGATACTTGAATCAGCTAGTCAGAAAATATTTTTAAAGTCTACATTTATTGATGATACATGCTATTGTCCATATCTTTATATATATATTTTCAAATAGTACCACAAGGAAGAGGAAGTTGTGAGAGTCCTGTGAGTTGCACATATGGAGTCTGGGGCTTCCCAGACAAAGGAAAGATTTCTACAATCACGTGGAAGGGGAGATCCCATAATTGCTAAAGGATTCCCAGCCAGCATTAGTGGTGTTAGTCACTGATTTTACAACTTGTCAAAAGTTCTAAATGTAGATTCTAGAAGAATTTTGGTGAGAACTGCTTTAATTGAGGGGAACATTCAGGGAAGTACTCATCAGCAAACAAGAGATAAGTCCATATAAACTTCAGGCATCACAGAAGGCCAGTAATAGTCATGAGGCAAAAGAAGTACTTTTTAAAAAGTAACACTCATTACTTAGAATTATATTTGCTTTGTTTGATCATGTTTCCCCACATCAAGAATGTAAGCTCCATGAAGACAGGAGCTCTGTTTGTCTTGCTTCCTGCAACATCCTCAGCTGTCCTGTGCCCCCCACATGGAAGGCATTCGGGTTGGTTCCAGACAACTGGACCAAAACACCCAGTGACTCTTCAGCTTCTGGTTGCTTATTTAGGCATCAATCTGTTATAAGGTAATAAAGATATGGCCATGGGAACCAGGATTCAAGACTCCAGTCTCTGAAATAATGAGCAAAGCAGAACAAACCTCAAAGGAATTGGGGAGTTAGAAAAATACTTACACGCATGAGGTGACAAGCCAAGTAACCAACTACTGAAACAGCAGAACAAAGTAGAGGCTTGGCTTAAAAAAGGAAAAAATAACTAACCAGAAAACACATTAAAATAAAACAATTTCCCTAAACAAATAACAACCATCATAACAATAAAATGGAAGAGTTAGCTACATAATTAGGGCTACAGTTTACAGTAAAAGCAGAGTTATCAGCAGAGCAGGCGAGCTGCTGAGTCACTGTATCCCCAGAAACTTGGGTGGTTGTGGTGCGCACGCTGTTCATTTAGGGTCTAGGTTGGCTTCAGATAAGTCAGCATAGTCACTAGGGTCAGAGGGAATCAGGGGAAACAGCCAACCTAGATGGTTTCAATCACTCACATCCATGGGAGATTTATGCTGTCACCTATTTTTTGTTTGAAGGTGGAGATTCCAGGGAATGTTCAGCCAAAGAGCACCCAGGAGTCCATGAAGAGTCCACCCAGGCAGGAGATGTTAAGTAGATCTCTGTGGTTCCTATAAGTGAGTGCTATAGGCCTAGGTAGGAGATGATTAATTGATGCTGAAGAGATAAATAGACTGGAGCTATCTGATGGTTGTTAATGGCTTTGGTAGGTCTGATTTTAGAGAAACTACAGTATTTGTCTTCTGTCTTATCTATTCTCTGGCCAATCCACAACACATAGGTTTTGACTTATAGTCAGAGGTAGACTCAGGATGTACCTCATGGCCCTTTAGTTTGGTCAAAACATTTCCCTTATTTGAAAGAATGTCAGTAGCCCCCTAAAATGTGTCTTTAGCTCTTGATACATCTGTGACTTCTTTTTGTTTTTGAGTTTTATACACAGAACTCTGGCTTATTGAGAAGAAGTAGGCCATTTGGGTCATACTTACAAACATCTATTTTGAAAAGTGAACATTATCTGTCTTTGGTAGTTCCTACTTTTTAATGAAGATTTTGCTGGAGAAAATCAAGAATTTGTCATTTTACTTGGGGTAACTACAAGAGGCATTAAATGTTCAGTGAGCTTTGGCAAGAACAACTTGTTTACTATAAGACACTGTGCTGAAAACATGTATGATCATCACTTTTTGTGGTTTGCTTTGCTTAAAAGTGTGTTTATAAGAATATTTTAGAATGTTAGTAGGATTGGGTCTATATAATTACTTGTAGTATCTTGGTGTTCAATTATTTCTGCACAAAAGTAGGAGCTGTCATTTTCTAAGACTCATATATGTAGCCAACCAATAGTAAAATTGAGATTCAAATACTTCAGCTGTATGGATCTTGAACAAGAGCTAATGGAGGTGGATTTCACTGGCTTAGTATCTAGTACCTTTCAGTATTCTTTTTCCCTTTAAAAAAAAAAGAAGTTTTACTTATTTACTTTTAGAGAGAGGGGAAGGGAAGGAGAAAGAGAGGGAGAGAAGCAGCAATGTGCAAGAGACTCATACATCAGTTGCTCCTCACACACCCCCAACCGGGGACCAGGCCCGCACCCCAGGCATGTGCCCTGACTGGGAATCGAACGAGTGATCCTTTGGTTCACAGGCTGGCGCTCAATCCACTGAGCCACACCAGACAGGGCCTTTTAGTATTCTAATGTATTATTTTAAATGATAAAAGAATACATGTTCATTGTAGAAATTATTTTATTGAGTTTATTGGGGTGACACATGTTAACAAAACCATACAGGCATCAAGTGTGCAGCTCAACAAACATCATCTGCACAGTACATTGTGTGCCCCCTGCCCAGAGTAAAATCTTTCTGTCCTCATTGATCCCTCATTTATCCCATTTATTTTGTTTACTCCCTACACCATCTTTTCACCAAGTCCTCCAACCCACCTCTCTGACAGCTATCAGTCTGTTCTATAAATCTACGTTTCTGTTTCTATTTTGTTTGTTAAATTGTTTTGTTCATTAGAGTCCACATATAAGTGAGATCTTATGGTAATACATGCTCATCGTAGAAAAATTTTAAGGCACAATAAAACATAAAGTTTCAAAAATGCAAATTATCTGTCATCCCATCAACTAGAGATAACTATCCTTATACTTTTTTCATTTTATCCCATCAACTAGAGATAACTATCCTTACACTTTTTTCATTTTCTTCCATTCTACATTTATATTCCTCTACCTTTCTTGATTTAAATAAATTAAACATATGTTTGTTGAGTTCCCCACTAGAATTGGAATCAGAAAATAAAAGACATGGTCCACATCTTAAATAAACCAAATATTTTCTCAGACAGGTAAAACATACATTTGAAAAAAGCTCTAGAGAAAATACTAAATTAAATATAATCTAGTGCCAAACTTGCCTGAGTTAGGGGCTTACTCAGTCAGCTGTCATCCTTAGGATGTGGATCTGAAAATAACTCTCCATTCACCTTAGGAATTCACTTATTGAACAAATGTTTGCTGAGCACTTACTTTTGCCTGCCATTGTGAGGATGTACCACTACTTCCTAAGATGGACTTGGAGAATTCATAAGTTGAAGACACTTTCTGTTTCCTTCAGTTTATCTTGTACACAGCCAACTCCTCATTTTCTACCACTCATTTTCCATGAGCCACACTGGCTTTCTTCTTGCTGTTTCCTCTCTCTGGAACACTCTCCCCTAAATATCCATAAGTCTTGTTCCCTAGTCCTTCAGATTTCTGCTTAATGTCATCTTATTAAAGAAGCCATCCCTCAACACAATATCTAGAATACCACACATGTCCTCCCTCCCTTCATATATGTTCTGGTCACAATCCATCTCCTAATTCTGCCTTTAAAAAAGTGTATATAAAAATACTATGTATATGTCATCTCCAGATAAGATGTGTATATAAATGGAATTTATTTCTCTGAAGATGAAAATGCAGGAAAGTTTATTTCAATAAGGGAAGAAACGAGAGAACAGATATGACATCCTATTCAGAGATATCACAGGAAACCCAGTCAGACAGTAGTTATGTAGGTGAGGCTTTCTTTAGAAGTCACCAAATGAATATAACAATGAGACAAAGTAGTGACAGAAGTCTTAGCTGTCTGGGTGTCTGCTGCACATCACAATCAATCAGAAGAGGATTATCTGATTAAGTTGTGATTTTCATCATGGAATCTGTTTTCTTCTGCCTTTTGTTACCATTTCTCTCCTGGTTCCCCATTACCTTTCCTGTCCAGTCTCTTTGGGACTTTTCTTCTGTCTACGCCTACAAAGAATTTCTCTCTTACCCATTGTCTTGAGGCTCCACGCACATGCCCTGGGTTTTCTCACCCATTCCTATACACTACCTATATTCTGATGTTTGTGAAATTGTTATCTGCAGCCCCTAGCTCTTGGCACTTGGTAGGCACACAATAAAAGAACATGTTATTTATTCAGAATGAATAAAAGGCTTTTTTGGCTGGAGAAGCAGGGGGGAGTTCCTGCTATGTGTCAGCCATTATTGCAGGTGCTGGAAAAGTTTTCAACTCTAATAGAGCTTATATTATATATAACCAGTATACAATTAAGCAAATACATGAAATCTACAAACAAATAAACAAAATGATTTCTCATAATAGCAAATGCTCTGAAGAAATTGATTAGGTGGTTTACTAGCAGGTTTGGGACTGGCTCATGGGTAGTGATCAGGGAAGGCCTCTTTTGAATCACATTTTAGCTAAAATGATGCAAAGGAGCCAGCCATACAAAACACATTCCTGGTAGAGGAACTAGCAAGTGAAGGAGCCTGCAGGCAGTAGAAGTGGAGGTTCGAGGGAGAGAATGAAGAGCAGTGTAGTGGAGCATGGTGAGAGGGAAGGAGTTTGGCAGGAGTGGAGGCTGGTCCCCTTAGATAGGTCCTGTGCGCTTGTTTGCTTCAGACCTCATCTTCACTTTATCTTACTGCTGAACAGCCTCTCTTAGTTAATCTACCTGCCTGGTTCTTGTAAGTATTTGAGTTTGTGATCCTTCTTTGTTTTTGGTAAACCTCACCAGCAGTTATAAAAAGGTTCCATGTTTTTGTTTGTTTCTGGGCTTCTACATAGGCTGCTCTCTCTGCCTGTAATATCTTTCCCTTAATACTTTGTGAATAAAGATTCGGCTCAGCAATTCACTTTATTCTAGGAAGCTTTCTCTGATCTCATCTAACTGTCCCTCCTTTATGCTCCCAGAGTCCTATATAATAACCAAGGCACATAAAAGTTGAGTAATTTCCCCCAAACCACGTGACAGTTCAGCCCAACCTCTTAACCACTGTGCTCTAGTCCCTGCTTCATAAAGCTGTTGGGAGAGGTATCTGGGATGATGCATCCCAGCTACCTGGGACGATGCATGAAAACTGTTTAACACGAGTCCTGACATTTGAAAAATACTCAGTAAATGTTAGTTCTAATTACAGACATATCTATGCCCCAGAAAAGCTTATGGTCAAGTGAGGGAGTTAAAAGTCTAGTAAATATTTGAATAATATAAAGAAAATAGTTTGAATACCTAGAAAGATCTTTAGTATAGTCATTTGCATCCCTCTCTGTAAGTAGCTGCCACTTGATAACAGCGATGATAATATTCTTTGAAAAAAAAATACTAAGAGGATGAGAAGGTCTTATGGGAAAAACGATAAATTCAGTTTTAGGCACATTGAACTTGTCTTCTGGAGGTGCTTCTGGAACATCTAATTAGAACCGACCATCAGGTTAAGACAAATGGCAGCAAAATTCACCCTGTTTCTGAAGCAACGTTTTTGATTTTTCTCCCCCACCCCAACCCCCAACACTTACTCTGGAAACCAGGCTTTGTTGGTTCTGCTTTCAAAATATATCTGTAACCCACCCTCTTTTCTCCTCTGCCTCCACCCTGGTCCAAACTACTACTGTCTCTCTGTGCCTTGTCTTCTTCATCTGTAAATGAAGATACCATTATAATAGTATTTATCTAATGGGGCCATTATGAGACTTAAGATAATTTATGTAAAGCATTCAGAATGCTACCTAGCATGTAGAGGACAGGGAGGACCAAAAAGTGGAAAGAGGACCAAGAGAGTATAGGGCTATGGAATCCACTGCATGAATGTTTCCAGAAGAAAAGTAGTTATTAGAGGTTAAGAAGATTGGGAACCTTCCAAATATGTGATATCTTGTTCTGTTAGAACATGTTTACATAAGAGTGGTGAAATAGAAAGTTGAACAAGGTTGTTCCACTCGGTTAGTTAATCAGAATAGCATATACAGCAATTATCTAGAGAAAGATTGAGTCAATTAGAGTCTCTTGCTTAGAAGGAGCAAGACTCAGCTAGAATCTAATTGACTCAAGTCAACTCTGTTGAGTCAAAACTTTTTGTATCAGGCCACCTCATAGACTGCTGACCAGTCTGAGGATTGGTTTCCTTTGGGGTAAGCTGCCCATTCTTATTCAATCAGAAGAGATGAGAGAGAGTTGTGACCAAGCCACCAAGGCTGGCCAGAGCTGCCCTGTCAGCAAGGGCTCAGAATGGAGCAGTTTCCTTCTCATTAGAAGTGACTAGGGGTGCTGAGTGTGGCAAAAATCCCAAGTGACACTTACAGTGAAGAGATACAGTTATGTTGAAGAATGGTATGAGGTATGAAGTCTAATACCTGGTTTTGAGTCTCAGTAATCCAGCTTCACTTTGAACCAGTTCTTGCTTTGAGCAAGTTGGTAAATTTCTCTGATGCCTAGGTTCTCCTTTTTTAAGTAATATGTTTATAATTTCACAACTATTTGCTTTGGAAAGCTCTATGTAAACTAATCACCTTGAATCATCCAGGTCCCAAACAACCTTTGTGTTTAGAAGGAGCGGTGGTTTTAATTGACTTGTTAATTGCTGAAACTTTTGTTAAGATACTGCTCAAAGTGGCACTACTCTCAGTGAATAGGACAAAGATATAATTCCCACAAAAGATTTTTCTTTTTCTTTTCAGATGTATAAGAAGAAGAAATTCCTTAATGCTAATAAGAGGTAATATGGCCAACTTCAGCAAGACAGTCCAGACATGCGCAATTTACTGCTATGAATTTATCTCTTAAGAAATAAGGTGAAATGGGATAGAAGAGCTAGTCAAGGTACTTCTTCAATGAAGCAAGACATCATACTAAGGAGCTCTGATGAGAAAGTAGAAAGTAAAGGAATACAAGAGGGGAAGTCCAATGGAACAAGAAGGTTGGCCTACGATTTCAAAGTTGTCCTCTGTGGATGAGAATTACTCCATCAGGCATCCCAAGTGGGCCAGTCAGGGTAGAGAAAGAACAGGCTGGAAGCTGTACTATGGTGTGAGGACTCCAGGACAAGTGAGAGGAAACAAACAGTTAAATGCTGATGCTCATCACATGTCAGTACATAGTTATTGCTGCCTGGAAATAGATTCTGGAATTCAAAGTGAGAATGCCCAAATCTGATAGCAAATGTTTTTCAGAGGGCTGCCAACTGCCTTGTGGTGCTTACATTTCTGTTTTCTTCTCTCTTAACCTAGAAGAAACTACACTGTTTCTCGACCTACAATATATAGCAGGAATAATGTGTCTAATATTTAAAAAAGTAAATACAATGAAATAGTCAGAATTCTGATCTCATATAATAGAATTTATGAAAGAACATTGGGTATCTGACATAAACTCTAGAAGGGCTAGAAAACCAGGCTTCAAGGTCATAGAGCCAGACACCATGTCCAGCATCACCCCACAGAAGGGAGATATCAATGTCCCTGTTGATAGGTATGGAGACCACAGCTTGTCCAGCCTCCCGCCTGATGCTGGCATTAGAGATGGCCACTAGAACCACTGTGCCTGCTGCCTCTGGAAAAGGAGCATAGCTTCTGTCCCTGCTATAACTATTGTCAAAATGGACTCTACAAGATTCCTTCTTCTTGTCACTAGCTCCTGGTTCAAAATCTGAGGTGAGCGCATCCAATCAAAGGAGTCTAAGTCATGTGCTAGCATGCTAGCTAAGCAAGTTAGTTATCTGGTAAGTTCAAGTTTGTACTGGCAGGTGGGCTCTGCTTATAAGGTTTCTCACGCAGAGCAAAGAAGTTTAGATGCTGAAAAACCAAAAACATTAAACATTTAAGCGAGGTTTGTCTTCTAAGAACACTTTATTTTAGTCAGACAACTCTTGATTTAGTTAATACAAGATATTTTAGCAGACAACTCCCAATATTCTACACATTTCCTTTTAGCTCTCAGTACTGATTCATTATACCCTTTAACCTAAGTAACTTTTTACCCTGTGAAATATTATGCAAATAGTTTTTAGTTCAGAATTTTGTACATTTACTAACATTAAAAAAATCAAGATATTTTTTGTTGTTGTGCAAAGATAATTGTTAATACATTGAATAAATACTTGCCCATAAAAATAATGAATATGTTTAAAGAAAAGCTTATATATTATATGAATTTAATGCTAATGATTTACCAAGATTATGTAGCATTACATGTTATACTACTACTACTACTACTACTACTAATAATAATAATAATAATAATAAGAAGAAGAACAAGGGAAGAGTAACATACTAAATATTTTATTTACTCTTAAATTTTTTTTCTTTAGATTTCTGTCTAGACCTCTGACATTACATACATGCAGAAAGAAGCTTTAATCTATTTTTGTCACCAGTGGAATATTTTTGTGGTTCAACATCTATGCTGCAAATAACAAGCTCTCTTATCAACGTTGTCTAATAGTCATTTCACAATTGATTAGCAATGCCAGTTGTGACGCAGATGCATGCCTCATGGAGCAATTTCTAATATCCCCCAACTCCTAGTATAGCTACTTTAGAAGTTAGAAAATTATAAACCAAATGGGAATTGGACTATCCTCAAAAGTCTGGGAGAATTTTGTCTATGTGTTTGTGGTTGTGCCATACCGAGACCATATTTTCCTAAGTTATGTGAATAAAGGGACGAGTGGCCTTTCGTCAGTGCTTACTCAGTCTATGTCTTTCCTGTGAGTCATTATTGTTTTCCAGCTTGATGCTGTGGCCAGCCTTGCTTTCAATATGTCATTTTCACTCATTTGGAAACTAAAGAGCTGTCTGTGCTTTGCACCATGTCCTTAATGTCAGCAAACCCAGCTCTGATGGATTAAAATGCAGAGATGCATTTGCAGCTAGTGCAAAGTGTTGCAGGCTGCAGATCTGAACCAAACAACCACACTGAACTTGAAAGGCCCTTTCAGAAGGGCTCCAGGGTTGTATGCCTGGGTTTAGGAACATCTCAAGGCCAGCCATGGCAAGAAAGGTGCCTTTTTTGTGCTTGGAAGGCACAGAGTGTGATATGTAGAGGAGGTGTGGGCTGGTAGAAGTCACTGTAAAATGGTGATGTGATATTTATACCTAAATTTCTTACGGGATGGGCACATTGTAAGCATGAATGAGTTAATACATATAGAGCACTTAGAACAATGCTTAAATTTTTTAAGTGTTATCTAATTTAATCTTTACAATAACTTTATTTGGATATGAAAAGTGGGTCTAGAGATGTTAAGTAACATAATGAAAGTCATACAGCTAGTTTATGGTTTGGAGCCAGAATTCAAACCCAGTTCTGCCTGACATCTAGAACTCCTGACCTTTACCAATGAGCTTGAATTCAACACCTAGAATTATATTCTGTTGGTAATAAGAGATGGAAAGACCAAGATGGGGGGATGACAGAGTTGCAAAGAGCCTGGAATTTTTGAGAGAGAAATTGTGAAAGAACTAAAGAGAACCTAGCATGTGTTGATTCCTAGCTTAAGTTGCAAGCTCCATTACTGTTTGTCTTATTTACAGTCTTCAATACATAGCATAATACTTGGCGAGATAGTAAGTAAAGGTAAGAGTGACCATATTACCTTAAGATGACTAGACAGAGATTTTACTGTGGAATAGGCTCAGAGGACCCAGGAAGTCAGCTATCTGGCTACAGTTTTGACTGATATTATTAGAAAGTATGAAGCATACACAATTTTTCTCAGAGTAACCAAGACATTTTAAGTATATTTTATTGACTATGCTATTACAGTTGTCCCAATTTCCCCACCTTCCCTCCAGCAACGCCCCCCCCCCAACCTTAGTTCATGTCCATGGGTTGTGTGTGTAAGTTCTTTGGCTTAGCCCTTTCCTATTCTAAACATGCCCCTGTCTATTTTGTTCCTACTAATTATGCTTCTTAATCCCTGCATCTTTTCCCCCATTCTTCCCATTCCTCTTCCCAGCTGATAACCCTCTAAATGATCTTCATACCTATGATTCTATTCTTGTTCTGGTTATTTGTTTAACTTGTTTGTTTCTTTTTATATTTAGTTGTTGATAGTTGTGAATTCGTTGGCTTTTTTATGTTCATGGTTTTGATCTTCTTCTTTTCTTAAATAAGTCCTTTGAACATTTCATGTAATAATGGCTATGTGATGATAAACTCTTTTAGCTTTACCTTGTCTGGGATGCACTTCATCTGCCCTTCCATTCTAAATGAGCTTTGCTGGATAGAGTAATCTTGGTTGTAGGTCCTTGCTTTTCATCACATTGAATACTTCTTGCCAGTCCCTTCTTGCCTACAAAGTTTCTTTTGAGAAATCAGTTGATAGTGTTATGGGAATTCCTGTGTAGGTAACTCTCTGCTTTTCTCTTGCTGCTTTTAAGATTCTCTCTTTACCTTTAACCTTTGGCATTTTAATTATGATATGTCTTGGTCTGGGTCTCTTTGAGCCCAACTTGTTGGGACATTCTGTACTTCCTGGACTTGTATGTCCATTTCTTTTGCCAAGTTAGGGAAGTTTTCTTGCATTATTTTTTTAAATAAGTTTTCAGTTTATTGCTCTTCCTCTTCTCCTTCTGGCATCTCTATTATTTGGATGTTGGTGTGTTTGAAGATGTCCCAGAGGTTCCTAAACCTATCCTTGTTTTTGTTTTGTTTTTCATTCTTGTTTCTTCTTTCTGTTCTGGTTGAATGTTTATTTCTTCCTTATGTTTCAAGTCATTGATTTGAATCCCGGCTACCAGTCCTTCACTGTTGGTTCCCTGTGGATTTTATTTAATTCATTTAGTGTAATCTTTATTTCTTCTTTTATATTTTTGTTGTACTCAATGAGTTCTCTGAGCATCCTGATAACCAGTTTTTTGAACTCTGCATCTGATAAGTTGGCTATCTCCATTTCATTTAGTTCTTTTTCTGGTGTTGTGTTCTGTTCTTTCATTTGGGCCATATTTCTTGTCTCCTCTATTTGGCAGCCTCCCTGTGTTTGTTTCTGTGTATTAGGTAGAGCTGCTTTGACTCCCTCTCTTAGTAGCATGGCCTATGTAGAAAAGATACCTATAAAATGTGTGGGGTGGGACCCTAGGTAATAGCCAGAGCAGGGCAGCCCATTTCACTACTTTGTGGCTCTGTGTATGGGTGGATAGATTCAGAGAGGGGACAATGTCGCTGCCTGGCTTCTGGAGGTTTGCCTTGCACTCACCCTGTTTCCAGTCACTTCACCAACTTACCATCTGTGACTGGCACCATTCCAGCTGCTGCCCTGGTGGTGAAACCCAGAGTGAATGAGTTGCATACTGTCCATTTTAAGTTTGTGCAGGCCCTTTAAGTGGTGAAAATTCATCAGTTTCTTCTGCCATCCCAACCCCCACTGGTTTTTATAGGTAACAGTAATGGAGATTTATCTTCCTGCGCTAGAACCCTGGGCTGTGTGGTCTGGCCTGGGGCTGGGATTGCTTGCTCCTAAGGCATCCCTCTCAATTTTTATCCACCAGATGTGAATATGGAACTGTCTGTTCCACTGCTGCTGCCTCTGCGCATCACCCTCTCCGCCCATCTCTGTGACTCCGCCCTTCTTACCTATCTAGATTAATATGGCTTCTTTAAATCCCTGCTTGTCAGATTTCCATAGAGCTCAGTTTTCTGATGGTTCTGTATGTTACTAGTTTTGAGGTCTGGTTTTAATTCTTTCTATGGTCGCACGAGGAGGTGAAGAATGTCTGTCTACACATCCGTCTTGACTGGAAATCCCACCAAGGCGTTTTTAAAAGAAATGTTACATAGGAAGCTTTCTGTGAGAGATAGTCACTATTGATATCAATAATTTTTTTAAATAGAAAAAAAAATAGGGAATTTAATGACTATTCCTTGCAGTTTTGTTGATAAACATTTCATTTGATGGTTTTATTTTATTTAAGGCTTTTACATAGTACCTAGAAGAACAGAGGGGTTGTGTATCATAAAAGATACGTTTTAAACAATACCACTTAGTAAGGCTCTTGATAGGTACTAGGTAGGAAGCAGATAATGCTGAGGTTATATTCTCTGTCCAGAGCCTTATGAATCAGTGGTCTCTGTGGCTGTTTGAGACTGATATGTGCTTTAAAAAGAAAAAAAAAAATAGCAATCAGATTGTCTTCTTATTATTAATATATAAGCTCTTTAAGTACACTTTTGGTTGATCATTTCTACCTCTACATGGATCAGAGAATCATAAGTACAATGTTTATGAGATATGAGAGTTGGGGAGGAAACTTATTCTTCCTCCCAACCCAATTTTTTAGAATTAAAAAAAATAATAAAAATTCAATAGAAACATCAAAAGCATACATAATTAGCTATGTAAGTAGTAAAATTAATCTCAGTGTTCTATTCTCTGATGCCACAAAAATATCTTATTTTCCTTTCATCAAGAGTGAAAACAACAAAATTATGAACTCTATTGATAATGACAATTCTGTGGTGTCATCTCTTTTCAGCTGATTCAACTGCCTGCTACCATGATGTTTTCTGTTTTTTAATAATTTATTTATTTGTTTTATTTATTTATTTATTTTTAGGGAGTGAGGAAAGGAGAAAGAGAGGGAGAGAAATATCACTGTGTGGTTGCCTCTCACTCACGCCCCCAACTGGGGACCTGACGTGCAACCTAGTTATGTGCCCTGACTGGGAATTGAACCAGCAACACTTGGTTTGCAGGCCAATGCTCAATCTGTTGAGCCACACCAGCCAGTAGCATGATGTTTTCTTATGGCATCACTTATACAGCATTAGATCACTAGCTACAAATTTTCATTCTACCCTAATTTGTATAATAATTGGTTGGTTATAGTTCTTTTTTCTGCTAGCTCATATATTTGAAAATGTTATCAGAACAAAAGTTTTATTTATTTTTTTACCTGGGAAAACTATCAGCTACTATCTTCATAAATTGCTTTCTTTTCCTTCCCTTTGTTCCCACCACAACCTCTTCTATTTCAGAATTCCTGCAGAATGGGCAGAAATCACCAGGGTCCCAGAGGAAAGTTTTCTGGGGAAAAGGAAGCATTTATATTTAAAGACTTAGAGTTCTGTTCGTAAACAATACAGGAGAGAACATTCTAGTAGGAGAGAATGTCAGAGGTAAGAAGTCATGGTACTCTGGGAAATATGCAAGTATGTCCTAATGGTTAAAATGAAAGGAGTTGTGAGTGAGGAGGCTGGAAATGATAGTTAGAGTAATATCATGAAGGACTTTGTCTGATGTGTTTCCCATAGAGAGTTTGGAATTTATCTTAAGACCATAGGGGGAGCCACTGAAGGATGTTAAGCATTAGAGAGATTGCCAGAATTCATTCTAGCAAAATAAATCTGGCTTCACTTTAAAGGATAGATTATAAGGAGAAAAGACTGGAAACTTTCTAATTTCCTTTGTCAGAGATGCTAAAGGACTGGCATGGTGGGGGGGGGTGGTGTGGGTGGTGGGGTGGGGTGTTAGAAGTATCTGTTGCCTACATGCTAGGTAGAGAATGCTGGAAGGTGATTAACAGGATTATGTCTGAGAGAGAGGCTGAGGTTGAGTTGGAGTAGAATGTCCAAAGGGAATAATCAAAACTGGGGTCAGAGACCCAGAAGAGGCAAGAGCAGAGTACTAGATTGAAATGTATGGAACAGATGATCTTAGTAAATTCCAAGGATGAAAAACCAGCACCTGTGGGGAGGCAGTTATGTGGTGGGATTTTTGTATTTTCACACAGTTGTGTAAGCAGAATGGGTTTGTTGATTGCTTCATAGCCAGGATGAAACAGACCAGAAGGATGGAACTCTGTTGTAGTTGTCCAGTCAAGGAGCATTCAAGACCAAGGGAGTTGTAGAGTTGATAATGAGAAAGAGAAGGATTTTAGAGATTTTCAGTCACTTTCCTGGGCTGTTTTTCAGGATAAATTAACAGCAAAATGTACCTCTAGATAAAAAATGAAATTAATGTATGGTTACTGTTTTATGTTAAAGTTTAGAGTTTAATTTTAGAAACTATCAAAGACAATGTTTTTATATAGTACAGAGCCTCTCTTTCTGGCAATAGATTTCAAGAACCAGTTGTTTATGAATCCATTTTTTGGTTCATAACAAAACCTTATTAATAACATGTAGGAGGACACATCTTATTATTATATGTGGAAGAAGACATCCTTCAGGACATCTAAATTAATTTCTAATTATGAGTGTGTAAATTTAAAAGCACTGGGGTAGAATACATACCTCTGACTTGTCAGAGGACCTCTTTTGCCTACTATTATTTTGTGTGAACATAAATAATTAGAGGCTATATTGAGTTCATACAACTTGGCCCAAAGCCATTTCCTGCCTCCTGAAGAAAAGGGCAATGACAGGGCATTTGAAATTGTAAGAAGTAGTGATGGAAGTGCCTGTGCTACTCTCCCTGCTAGAGTTGCTCCAGTGAACCATTGTCTGGCTCTAAAATTCTTCCTTTTCCTTCCTCGGCTGGGTATCTAGTGGTTCACATCTTTCCAGGACTGAGGCATGTGGTTGCCTGAATGTGACCAAATGTCTTGCTGTGTTGGACTCAAAGCACTAGGGGGGCAGTGAGCCTTCTCCTGCAATGTCCTGGCAATGGCTGGCTGAGATCTGATATTCCCCAGTTGCAGAGAATAGCTTGCTGCAGCTCTAGAAAGCAAAGCATGGTGCCCACAGAGTAGTTCTCTTTGTGCTAGCTCAGATGGAATTAGAACTCTCATGGGAATAGGCCCAGGCAGCCATTGCAGACACAGTGTTGTCCTGTCCTTTCGCTAGTCCCCATTGACCTCATTTCTTCTCTCACCCACTTTTCAGAAAATGGGTGGCCACTCTAACTATTCATATTCCCCTGGAAGGGTAGCTACCCCACATTGTCCTTTCAAGGTTGCTTAATTTTAATCCTTGCAGTGCTATCCTTGTCTAAGGGTAGCTGCACCAAATCTCTCTTCGCCTCTTCTAAGGGGTGTGTTTAGAGAGAACAAGAAGGAAAACAATACGGACATATTCTCAAGCAGGTATTCACTCCACAGCCTTAAGTTTTTCTTTTCTGATTGCTTTACGAGATGGGAGTGTAGCAAAGTCCTCGGTGAGCAGGAACTAAATGGATCTGTGACAAAGGATAGTCACCCTAAACTTAAGTGATGTATTTAGATGAATTGCAAGATCAGTGACCAGGTCCAGTTTGAGAAAGGCTTACAGTGTATGAAACATGAGAAACTTGAGCAGTCCAAAAAATCACTTTAGAATTGTAAAGCTAGAAGAAATAGGCCATTCAGACATTAATATTGCCTTGTGTTTCCAATACCTTTTTCTGAAAGCTATACAGTGGAAAGTTGTCAATAAAGACACCTTTACAATTAATAATACAAACCAAGCGTAGGACCTCCTATTTTGATCTGTTACATTTATTTTTGGAAGTAATTTTTGAAAATTTAAATATTTATTTCTTGAGTGGGCACATGTATTCGTTTTCAGGTTGTAGAGAGAAAAACACAAATCAGTGACCATAAGTTTATTTAAGGAACCAGTAGCAGGTCTGCTGTAGTGCTTGGCTCACTTGTTCATTAACTCTAACCTCCACCCATCTTGGATTTTTCTCACCTTTAATTAACCCAAATTTCTCCAGTGACAGAACTTGAGACATGTGACTAGGATGGTTGAGTGTGGTGTTTCCAGGCCCCTTCAGAAAATTGCTGTGTATTCCTTTTCATATTACTAATCAAGCCAGATTCATTCTCAGTACCTAACAGTCCTCGCCAAACATCCATAGCAAGGGTGATGCAGGTAACAGTCCATCAATAAGAGGTAAGTAGGGCAATTGGGACAGGAATTTAAGAAGCTCTTCTAGTTAAAGAAATATTCCTATAGAAGTAGAAATATCCTTCCCATTTCAGTTTAATAAACTATTTTTAGTAGTGCAATGATATGTACAAATAAGTTGGAAACCACTACCATATTATGGTAAGGACTAAGAAGAGGGGACATTTTTGCTTTTCATTATTTATTGACCTATTTTATTTTATTTTATTTTATTCTATTATTTTATCATTTTTTGCCCTTTTCACAGTTAAATAGCTTTATTTTATATAAACTATAAATCAACCATTTTATATACAATATAAATTATATAAAATATATTTGTCAACACATATAATAAAATAAGAGAGACTAGATATACAAACAGACAATGGCCAGACCATATATAATAGTAAAACTATGACTCACAACCTGCAGCAATGTGCCCAGGAAACCAACAGCCTTATTTAGAATAATCAGTCCTAGAAACCAGTATACTATAAGTTGGACTTGCAGAATGCCAGATTGCTATCTCTAGTGACAATCTAGGAAGCGAAACATTATCTTGTGTAATAGTCACTCCAAAATGGCCAGAAGTTGATTAATAACTAACAGGTTCCATGATTTTTGTCCCCACTTATAGCTTTGGACCAACCAGAGGAAGCTCAATGTATACTCCTGACGAATCACGCAAGATACCTACTCTTGTTAGCCTGCACACAGCTTCCCTATGTCAATAGCCTCCAATCAGGGCACACCTGCAACCTTCTCTCTTTTTCCTGACTATAACATTTCCCACTCCTCTGCCTGCCTTTGAGTCTCTGCCAAAATACAAGCGATGGTTGCTGACTCTCTCATTGTATAGCAAACCTTGAATAAATAGTCTTTGCTTTTCTCATTTAGTTGGTCTTTGTTTATTTCCACAGATAAAATACATAAATAAATTTACATAAAATAAAGTAGCACATTTTCTTTTTAAAGAATTCAAGCAACATATATAAAAAAAAAAAGTCAAGTTCATCTAAAATTTCATTACCCTGAGATAACCATTATTAATGTTTGGTTATTGTTGTTTTTATAAACCCTTTTGGAGTATAAGTGAAAATATAAATAAATACATAAATATGATTTTACATGAATAGTATCATATATTCTGTTTTTATTATAAATACACCATCTCATCCTGACTAGGCTAGTATCCTATTTCTGATCCTTGAGCATTTCAAGTGACCCATGTTAATACCTAGTGAATATCTTTTTATATTTTGATAAACATTTATATGATTCTGTATAGGTCTATTATATCAATATGTCTATGTATTAATCACATATAGATTTTTTTTGGTAATATTTTTAAAGAAAACAAATTATATACTTTTTCCTATTTCTGACTTTTCTCCTTTAACAGTAGCTTATGGGGCCTTCCAGATCATCTTGTATTGCTCTAGTTTATTCTTTTTAGTGGCTGTGTGGCATTTTGTGGGCATACCACAATATTCAGCCATCCATCCTCATTGATGAAGTTCATGTTTTCAGTTCTTGGCTCTTACATGCATCCTTGTATACTGGCACTTTTATGTCCAAAGAGTAAACTCTTAGGAATGGGGTTACTAAATTGACAAGTATACATAATTTAAATTTTTATAGTCACCTCCATATTGCTTTCTGAAAATCTATAACACTTCAAATTTCACCTGCCATGTATTTTAGTAATTTTCCCTTCTACCTTTCTAATGCAAGATAATTGAAATGTAAATGAATTTATACTAGGCTGCCCTTCAGCAATATTTGGTGAAGTTTATAGATTTGACAGGGTTTTTTTCATTTAGGTTAAAATAACTCTCTGTAGAGAAGTGGCCCATGCCAAACCATCTTCAGAAAAGACTTTAGCAAGTCTGGTGTCAATCTTGACATGATCACATCTTTTAGCTGAGCATGGGAATCAGGACTGGCTCAACTTAGTGCACCTCTGCTGAGGCAGAGCATGACTGGACACTTCATGGCGGTGAAGACTGCAAGGACCAGTGAAAGATCAGCAGGTATACAGGGGTCCTTATGGCCTGAGCCAGCCAACTGAGAAGAATTCCTGGAACCATGGCAGCACAGACTGGTTAAAGTAAAACAAACAAACAAACAAAAATCCCAGAAATAAATATATAGTTATTATAAAAAGTAGTAAAAGAATAAAAGAATTATAAGTGACTAAAAAGGAGATAGTGATAAAATAGACTAAATATAATTAAAATAAAATAAAACCATCACATGCAAAAGAGATATTGAAAAATGAATATAATAATATGTTAAAATAATCCAGTTAAGCCAAAGATTGAAAAATTAAAAATGAAAGTAAAAATGGATAACATAAAAATTCTAGGGCTAACATCTTTGTGTGCGGACAAATTTCCAAAGCTTCCAAGATGGGGTCACTTATCCAAGGTGGGTCCCCAGATTGCTAAAGGTCAAGAGCAAGGACCTATGGCTTCTTGGATCTTATATGCATCCTTGTATACTGGCACTTTTATTTCCAAAGGGTAAACTTCTAGGTATGGGATTAATAGGTTGACAAGTATACATAATTTAAATTTTTTTAGACATTTTCATTGCTCGTTCCCATCCATGTCCACTTGTCCACTTGGTTAAATGCTCTCTGTGCTGTGGGACAGCTGTGCCTACCTACCATACACAACCCAGCCTGATGCGCCAACAGCAGCCTCGAATGCTGGAAAATGTCAAAGTTTGGACCGGAGAACAGGCTCCCAAGATACCAAGGAAGCACATAATGCTTTCAAATGATTCAGGTTTAAAGATACTGAATAAACAGAGACATCTGGGTTTTTAATTCACCTTAACTATTTGAATGTTGCACCATGAAGTTCTTACCCAGTTGGTAAAATCTAGTCATGGCACTGAGTGTACTGTAGGCATGTTTTCCTGTAGTGGAATTGTGGGCTGAACTAATACTAGAGAAGAGAGGGTTAAAAAGAGTCCTGGGAATTTCAGGTTCCCATCCTCTGGGGAGGTACAACACAGAACTGGATTAAGAAAGGCAGTTCGTGGCTAGAATTCAGTGTGGTTCATGAGGCAGATCCTACAATAATGTTCCTTAACTAATGTTTCTCATATGCTCAACTCTGAACACGTGTTTTAAACTACAGTATTTAACTCTTAATACAGTAACCAAAATTTAAATGACTCCCAGTAATAAAGAGATATTTGCTTCAAAACTCAATAGCATTTAGAGAATTGACTTATGGTGTTTTTTAAAAATAAGATATTTATTGTTTTTCTATTACAATCATCCCACTTTTTTCCCCATTGCTCCCCACACCCAACCCATCTCTTCTCCCACAGTTCATCCTTGCCCTGTTACCCGGTTGTCCATGTCCATGGGTGATTTATACTAGTTCCTTGACTAAGCCCTTCCCCTTCTTTCCCTTCTTTTCCCCTTCCCCCTCCCTGCTGGTTGCTGTCAGTCTGCTCCTTGTTTACTTGCCTCTGGTTCAGTTTTGCTTGTTTGTTTGTGTTGTTCATTAGTGTCCTGTATTAGGTGATATCAGATGGTATTTGTCTTTCACTGCCTGGCTTATTTCGCTAAGCATAATGCCTCCAGTTCCATCCATGTTGTCACAAATAATAGGAGTTCCTTCTTTCTTTCTGCTGCATAGTATTCCATTGTGTAAATGTACCAGTTCTTAAAGCCACTCATCTACAGATGGGCACTTAGACTGTTTCTAGCACTTGGCTATTTTGAATAGTGCTGCATAGCTTCTTCGAATTGGTATTTCGGGATTCTTCGGGTATAATCCTAACAATGAAATTACTGGATCAAAAGGCAGTTCCATTTCTAGTTTTTTGAGGAAATTCCATACTGTTTTCCATAGTGGCTGCACCAGTCTGCATTCCCACCAACAATGTACTACGGTTCCTTTTGTCCACATCCTCATCAGCACTTGTTGTTTGTTGACTTGTTGATGATGGCCATTCTGACTCGTGTGAGGTGATATCTCATTGTGGCTTTAATTTGCATCTCTGATGTTTAGTGATGTTGAGCAGTCTTTCATACGCCTATGTTCTCTTTGGAGAAGTGTTTGTTCAGGTCCTTTGCCCATTTTTTAAATGGGTTGTTTGTCTTCTTGCTGTTGAGTTGTATAAGTTCTTTATATATTTTGGAGCTAAATCCCTTGTCTGAGGTATCATTGGCAAATATATTTTCCCATATGGTTGGTTCCCTTTTCATCTTGCTGTTGTTTTCTTCTGCTGAGCAGAAACTCTTTAGTTTGATGTAGTCTCATGTGTTTATTCTTTCCTTTATCTCTCTTGCCTTAGGAGATATATCAGCAAAAATATTGCTACATGGGGTATCTGAAATTTTCCTGCTTATGTTTTCCTCTAGGACTTCCTTGGTGTAATAGCTTACATTTAAGTCGTTGATCCATCTTGAGTTTATTCTGGTGTATAGTGTAAGTTGGTGGTCTAGTTTCATTTTTTTGCATGTTCCCGTCCAGTTCTTCCAGCACCATTTGTTAAAGTGGCTTTTTTCACTCCATTTTATATTCTTTTCCCCTTTGTCAAATATTAGCTAATCATGTAGACCTGGGTTTATTTCTGGACTCTATTCTGTTCCATTGACCAATATGTCTGTTCTTATGCCAGTACCAGACTGTTCTGATTACAATGGCCTTACTATAGTTTGACGTCAGGTATTGTGATTCCTCCTACTGTGTTCTTCTTCCTCAAGATTGCTGTGGCTATTCGGGGTCTTTTTTGGTTCCATATAACCTTCTGAAGTATTTTTTCTAGGTCTGTGAAATACGTATGTCACTGGTATTTTAATAGGAATTGCATTGAATCTATAAATTGCTTTGGGTAGTATGGACATTTTAATGATGTTGATTCCTCCCATCCATGAACATGCTATATGCTTCCATTTGTTTGTATCTCCCTTAATTTCTTTCTTCAGTGTTGTGTAGTTTTCTGAGTACAGGTCTTTTACCTCCTTGGTTAAGTATATTCCTAGGTACGTTATTGTTTTTGTTGCTATAGTAAAGGGGATTTTTTTTTCTAGTTTCTATCTCTGATGATTTATTGTTGGTGTACATAAATGGCTTCAATTTCTGAATGTTGACTTTGTACCCTACTATTTTGCCAAATTCACTTATTGTGTGGAGTCGTTTTTTAGTGGAGTCTGTAGGGTTTTATATGTACACTATCATGTCATCTGCAAATAATGACAATTTTACTTCCTGTTTTCCAATTTGGATGCCTTTTATTTCTTTTTCTTGTCTGATTGCTGTGGCTAGAACTTCCAACAATATGTTGAATAGGAGTGGAGAGAATGGACATCCTTGTCTTGTTCCTGATCTCAGGGGGAGTGCTTTCAGTTTTTGTCTGTTAAGTGTGATGTTGGCTTCAGGTTTCCTGTATATGGTCTTTATTATGTGGAGGTATGCTCCCTCTATTCCCATTTTGCTGAAAGTTTTCATCATAAATGGGTGTTGTACTTTATCAAATGCTTTTTCTGCATCTATTGATATGATCATGGGATTTTTGTCTTTCATTTTGTTTATGAGGTGTATTACATTTATTGGTTTGCAAATATTAAACCATCCTTGCATCCCTGGGATGAATCCCACTTGATCGTAGTGTATGATCTTTGCTTTTTGTTTCTGTTTTTGTTGTTTTGCTTCAGATTTTTCCTTTTATTTTTCATATACTTTATTGTTTATGCTATTACAATTTTCCCAATTTCTTTTCCCTTTGTTCCCCTCTACCCAGTAATCCCCCTCCCTCCAGTTGTCCCCCCCCTTAGTTCATGCCCATTGGTTGTGCATATAGTTCTTCTCAACATCTTTCTATCTACTTCACTCCCTCCTACTAGGCTTCTTTTTTTTTTTTTAATGTGTTTTATTGATTACAGTGTTACATTTGTTCCAATTTCCCTTCCCTCTGCTCCCCTCGACCCGGTGACCCTCCTCCCTCCCCTTGTCCCCCCCTTTTAGTCCATGTCCATTGATTATACATATAGTTCTTCTCAACCTCTCTCTGTCTATTCCATTCCCTTCTACGATGTTTCTTAATTCCTATACCATCTCCCTCCCTGTCCCCCTTCCCCTTCCCTGCTGACCTCCCCCCAATATGCTCCCCATACCTATAGTTCTTTTTCCACTCTCATTGCCTATTTAGTTTGCCTTTGTTTCAATTCCCTAGCTTCTGTTGTTGTTTCTTGTGATGCAGTTTTCATTTTAGTGTTCATAGTTTTGATCCTCCTTTTTCTAAACCAGTTCTTTTAACATCTCATATAACAGTGGTTTGGATCTAATGAACTCTTTCGGTTTTATTTTGTCCTGGAAACACTTTCTCTGCCCTTATATTCTGAATGACAGCTTTGCTGGATAAAGTATTCGTGGTTGTAGGTTTTGGATTTTCATTACTTTGAATATTTCTTGCCAGTCCCTTCTTGCCTGCAGGGTCTCCCTTGAGAAGTCAGCTTATAGTCTAATTGGTACCCCTTTGTACATGATTTTTTTCTTCTCTCTTGCTGCTTTTACGATTCTCTCTTTATCTTTAACTTTTGACATTTTGATTATAATGTGTCTTGAAGTGGTTCTCCCTGGGTCCAGTTGTTTTGGAACTCTCTGTGCTTCCTGGACCTGTAAGTCTATTTCCTTCCCCAAGTTTGGGAAGTTCTGTTTTATTATATTTTCACTTAATTTTTCAATTTCTAGTTCTTCTTCTTCACCCTCTGGCAATCTGATAATCTGTATATTCGACCTCTTATAGCTGTCCCAGAGGTTTCTGATCCTCTCATCATTTTCCTTGCTTCCCGTTTCCTCTCTCTGCACTGGTTGACTGTTTGTTCCTTCTCTATGTTCTGGTTTGTTGATTTGAACTCTGGATTTTATTTCCTCACCATCTGTCTCGTATGAGGTTTTGTTCCTTTCAGTATGAGTGTTTTTCAATTCTTTCTCATCTTTTTCCAGATCTTTTGTTAATTCTGTAAGCCACCTGATAACAATGGCCCTGAACCGAGCCCCTGACAGGTTTCTTATTTGTTCATCTGTCAGGTTCTTCATCTGTTGCCTGGTGAGCTGCGCCACCAGGATTTCAATAGTTGTCTGCCTCATTTTGACAGATGTGTTTTGTTTTCTTGGGCTGGCTATAGGGGGCAGTGCCTGTGTACTCATCACAACCCAGCGACCAGCGGCGATCCGCAACCTTTTTCGCCGCACTGTGGCCCTTTGTCGTCACGACCCAGCGTCCCGCGGTAGACCAACAACCTTTCTCGCCACGCCATGGCGCTTTGTTGTCACTGCACAGCGACCAGTGGCTATCCGCAACCTATTTCGCAGCGCTGTGGCGCTTTGTGTGGGGGCGGGGGTCCAAGATGGATTCCTGCAGTTATTCCACTAGGAGACCGGGATCCGTCCTCCCGCCCTCTGGGCCTCACTGTTGGAGGTGATGTGGTGGCTGCTTTTCCCAGCGTTGGGGTCGCAAGCTGCCGGGGTTAGACTGCAGCTGAGATTGCTCTCCCTGCCCCTGTCCCTGGAGCTACCGCAAACAGCTCCTCCCCCTTTTGCTCTTCTTACCTGCCCAAAGGGCGCTGCTGGTTTATAACTGTACGTTGGGCTTCCGTGTAGTTTTATTTTCTGGAATTTCTAGTTACCTTTTGTTTTGAAGTAGTTGTATTCCTGTCTAGTTGTAGAGGGAGACCGAGCGTGTCCGTCTAAGCCTCCATCTTGGCTGGAAGTCCTGCTTCTTAATTTCTGTACCATCTCCCTCCCTTTCCCCCTACCCCCTCCCCAATGACCTCCCCCCCAAATGTTACCCATACCTATAATTCTTTTCCAACTCTTATTGCCTACTTAGTCTGCCTTTGTTTCAATTCCCTAGGCTCTGTTTTTGGTTGTTGTGATACAGTTTTCATTTTAATATTCATCGTTTTGATCCTCCATCTCCTAAACAAGTCCCTTTAACATTTCATATAACAGTGGTTTGGATGTGATGAACTCCTTCAGTTTTACTTTGTCCTGAAAGCACTTTCTCTGCCCTTCTACTATAAATGACAGCTTCACTGGATAGAGTAATCTTAGTTGTAGGTTTTTTTCTTTTCATTCCTTTGAATATTTCTTACCAGTCCCTTCTTCTCTGCAGAATTTCTTTTGAGAAAGCAGCTGACAGTCTTATTGGGACCCCTTTGTATGTAATTCTCTTCTTCTCTCTTGCTGCTTTTAAGCTTCCCTATTTATCTTTAATTTTTGACATTTTGATTATAATGTGTCTTGGTGTGGATCTCCCTGGGTCCAGTTTTTTTGAACACTTTGTGCTTCCTGGACTTGTAAGTCTATTTCCTTACCCAAGTTAGAGAAGTTCTGCTTCATTATTTTTTCACATAATTTTTCAATTTCTAGTCCTTCTTCTTCACCTTCTGGCAGCCCTATGATTCAGATGTTGGCCTGCTTATAGCTGTCTGATAAGATTCTGAGCCTTTCCTCATTTTCCTCACTTTTCATTTCCTCTTTCTGCACTGGTTGACTGTTTGTTCCTTCCCTATGTTCTGATTTGTTGATTTGATCCCTGGTTTTCTCTCCCTCACCACTTGTTTCGTATGTGTTTTTGTTCATTTCAGCAGGACTAGCCTTCATTCCTTTCCCGTCTTGTTTAAGATCTGCGGTTAGGTCTGTAAGCGTTTTTATAACCAAAGCTCTGAACTGTGCCTCAGAAAGATTTCATATCTGCTGCTTCGTTAGATTAGATATTTGCTGTCTGGTCAGCTGCGTCACTGGGATCTCTATCATGATCTGTGCCATCCTGAGGGTTTTGTGTTTACCTTTGCTTCCTGGGCAGGGCTGTCACACCTCCTAAGCTATAGGGGGCAGAGCCCCATGCACTCATCACAACTGGGCAACCTGTCTCACCACACTGTGGCATTTTCTGTGGGGGTGGAGGTCCAAGATGGATTCCTGCCATTCACTCTCTGCTGAGAGACCAGGAGCCTCCTCCTCCATCCCCATCCCCTCTGGACCTCACAGTTCAAGGCAATGGAGGTCTGTCTTCCCTGGCTTTGGAATTGCAAGCTGATGGGACTGGTCTGCAGCCTGGGGTGTTCCCTAGGTGCTTCTCGCCTCCCCTTAAATACGGGTGTCTGTACTTACCACTGCCCTGCCTTTATCGCTGCTGCTGCTGTGGACAGCACAGCTTGAACTCTCCTCCCCGGCTTCACCCCTCCTACCTGTCCAGATGAGCACCACTTCTTTATAACTTCATACTTTGGATTTTCATTTATTTTCTGGTACTTCTGGTTATTTCTGGTTTTGCAGTAGTTGTATTCCTTAGTTGTGGAGGGAGATGGAATGTGTCAGTCTAGGCCTCTATCTTGGCCAGAAGTCCCCTGTGTTTGTTTGCTTCCATGACCCAGGGAGAGCAGTCGTTTCTACTACGTTTAAGGGGCTGAGCCTTAGGTATTCGTCAGTAATGAGCGACCTGTTTCACTACGTTGTGGTGCTGTATGTGGGGGAGGGGTCCGAGAAGGAACAATGCTGCCTGCCCAGCACTCACCCCTTTTCCAGGCACTCCTCCACTTCTGCACCAGACTGGTGCCCCTCTAGCTGCTGCCCTGGCCGTTGTTCCCAGAGTGGGTGGGTCTGTGGATGTTCTAGGCCTGTGGGGGCCCTTTAAACAAGCAGACTCTGCTGAGAGACTGGCAGTTCCTTCCTCTGTCCCAACCCCCACTGGTTTGCACAGTCAAAAACAATAAGGCTTGATTTTCCCCGGTGCTGGGATAGTGAGATGCACAGTCTCATGAGGAGCTGGAAACACACTCCAGGTGTCCCTCCTGATTTTTTAAAACCTGTAACTGCACTTCCCGCTGGCCTGCTGCTGTTTCCACTGCTGCCACCACCATGCTGTGTCCTCTCTGCTCTGGCTCCGCCCCTCCTACCTGTCTAGATGAGTATTTCTTCTTTATATCTTTGTTTGTTGGACTTCCATGCACTTCAATTTTCTGGAACTTCTGGTTGTTTCTAGTTTTGAGGTAGTTGTATTCCTCCTTAGTTGTGGAGGGAGACACAATGTGTCTGTCTATACCTCCTTCTTGGCCAGAAATCTGTATGATCTTTTTAATGTGTTACTAGATCTAGTTTACCAATATTTCGTTAAGGGTTTTAGTGTCTATGTTCATCAGTGATATTGGCCTGTAGTTTTCTTTCTTTGTTGTGTCTTGACCTGGTTTTGGAATTAGGGTAATATTGGCTTCATAGACAGAGTTTGGGAGTTTTCCCTCTTCTTGAATTTTTGAAATAGTTTGAGAAGTATAGGAATTAGTTCTTTCTTAAATGTTTTGTAAAATTCACCTGTGAAGCCATTCGGTCCTGGGCTATTGTGTGACAGGAATTTTTGATTACTGCTTCAATTTCACTAGTTCTTATCAGTCTATTCAGGCTTTCTGCTTCTTCTTGATTCAGTTTTGGAAGGTTATATGTTTCCAGAAATTTGTCCATTTCATTTAGGTTGTCAAATTTCTTGCCATACAGTTGTTTGTTATAATTTCTTACAATCCTCTGTATTTCTGTGGTATCGGTTGTGTTTTATCCTCTCTCATTTCTGTTTTTGTTTATTTGGGTCCTTCTCTTTTTTTCTTGATGAGCCTGGTTAAAGCTTGTTGATTTTGTTTATCTTTTCAAAGAACCAGCTTCTACTTTTGTTGATCTTTTGAATTGTTTGTTTAGTTTCTATGTCATTTAATTTTGCTCTGATCTTGATGATTTCCTTCCTTCTACTGGATCTGGACTTTGTTCTTGTTCCGCTAGTTCTTGTAGCCCTAAGGTTAGATTTTTTTATTTGAGATTCTTCTATTCTTTTTAGGTAGGTCTATATTGCTATGACCTTTTCTCTCAGGACTGCTTTTGCTGTATCCCATATGTTTTGGGTTGCTGTGTGTTCATTATCATTTGTTTCCAGAAACTTTTTGATTTCTTCCTTGATGTCATTGTTAACCCATTCATATTTAATAGCATGTTATTCATTCTTCATGAGTTTGGCTGTCTATGAAATTTTTCCTTGAGGTTGATTTCCTGTTTCAAGCCATTGTGATTTGAGAAAATGCTTGTTATAATTTCAATTTTATTGAGTTTGTTGAGACTTGTTTTGTGTCCTACCATGTGATCTATCTGAAAATGTTTCATGTGCACTTGAAAAGAATGTATATTTTTCTTCTTTGTGATGAAAAGTTCTATATATCAATTAAGTCCATTTGAGCTAGAAGGTTGTTCAATGCCTCCATATCCCTGGTGTTTCTTTGCTTCAAAGATCTGTCCATTGTTGACAATAGTGTGTTAAAGTCCCCAACTATAAGTGTGTTGCTGTTGAATTCCTTCTTGTAGTCTTCTAAGACTTTCTTTATATATTTGGGGGCTCCTATGTTGGGTGCTTATATGTTTACCAGGGTTATATCTTCTGGGTGGATTGTTCCCTTGAGTATTATGAAATGTCCTTCTTTGTCTCTTTTTATGGACTTTGTTGTGAAATCTGTTCTATCCCATATAGGTATTGCTACCCCTGCTTTTTTTAATGTCTGTTTGAAATACTTTTTTTCCATCCCTTTACTTTCAGTGTGTGTAGTTCTTTTGTTCTGAGGTGGGTCTCTTGTAGACAGCATATATGTGGGTCATGCTTTCTAATCCATTCAGCTACCCTTTGTCTTTTGATTGGAGCATTTAGTCTATTTACATTTAAGGTTATTACCGATAAGTACTTATTCATTGTCATTTTCCCCCTTTTTACTCATGTTCTTCTCTGTCTCTCTCTGTTTCTTCATCTTCTTAAAGCATACCCTTTAGCATCTGTTGCAGTGCTGGTTTGGTGGATATGTATTCTTTTACCCTTTTTTGTCTTGGAAACTCCTTATTTCACCTTCCATTTTGAAAGAGAGCTTTGCTGGGTAGAGTATTCTTGGTAGGCCTTTGTTTTTCATTGCTTGAAATATTTTTTGCCATTCCCTTCTGGCTTGTAGTGTTTCTGCTGAGAAATCTAATGATAGCCTTATTGAAGCTCCCTTGTATGTTATTTGCTGTTTTTCTCTTGCTGCCTTTAGGATTCTCTCTTTGTCTTTTAATGTTGCCATTTTAATTACAATGTGCCTTTGAATGGGCCTTTTGGGGTTCATCTTCATTGGGACCGTCTGTTCTTCTTGCACTTGTACCTGTGAAACATTTTCTGTCCTCATGTTCGGGAAGTTTTTTGTCATTAACTTTTAAATCAGGTTTTCTATTCCTTGCTCCTCTTCTTCTCCTTCTGGTATCCCTATGAAACCGATCTTATTACATTTCATATTGTCCTGCAGCTCTATTAAACTCTCTTCATTCTTTTTCATCTTTTTTCATTTTGTTGCTCTCTCTGGTAATTTTTTTTTCTGTTGTGCTCTAACTCACTGATCCAATCCTCTTCTTCATTTAGCCTGCTTTTGATTCCTTCTACTGTGGTCTTTAGTCCAGAAATTGTTTACTTCATTTTTTCCTGGCTCTTATTGATAGTTTCTATGTCCTTTTTATGCTGGTGTAGTTCTCAGTAAGTTCCTCGTAGCTTCCCTGGAGTTCTTTGTAGTTCTCCTGGAGTTCATTGTAGTTTTCTTTGAATTTGTTGAGATCTTTGAGCTTCCTCATTACCATTGCTTTGAATTCCATGCCTGAGTTTGATTGCCTCTATTTCATTTATCCCTCCTTCTGGGAATTCCTCCTTTTCTTTTGATGGGGTGTTGTTTCTTCATCTCCCCATTTTAGGTGGGTCTTCTTGTTTCTGCTTTATTTCCTGCCTTTGTTGTGTGACCTTTTCTGGTAGGAGATTTGTGGGATTCAGTGGTGCAGGTTCTTAATCTTCTGAACTTGATGATCTTGGGATGCCATTTATGCCTTTTATTTTGACTCTGGTAGTTAGTATTTTGGTTTTGGTTGTTGCTGTGTTGCTCTTTGGTGCATCCTTCTCTCTGATTAGCTGACTGAGAGTCACTCTGAACATCTCATCTTGCAGACAGTTGTTGAGCTGCTGCCTCCAGCTGATGCTGCTTGGAGGGGAATAGTCTGCTTAAGAGATTTCTCCTGTAGCACTGGGGATGAGTCTGCTCTGGGATCTGGTCCGCTATTCCCCAGCTATTTCTCCAAAACCAGTGCCCAAAACTTTTCCAGAGTGCCTCTAGTTCACTTTGCCCCCCTTTGGCCACAGCACAGGTCAAGCGGGGTGGGCCTGGGGCAGGCCTTTGACCTGCTGGGGCAGATGGATCTGAAATGTTCCCGTGCACCAGCCCAGGGCACACTGGGGTGGCTTACAGTGTTTATTGCTTCACGGAAATGTGTCAAATCATGTCACTTTGTCTATACACATTGTTGTACTCAGATGGCTTTACATATGCTGTATGTGTGAAAATATCTTCTGGTCTTTTTTTTCTAGAACCACATTTATAGCCAAAATTTTAGTACTATATGTATTGTTTTATGAGTATTTCAAGGGTTTACTTAAAAATGTATTCATGAAGGGATGATTTTTTTCTCCTAAATATACAATACCCCCTGCCCCTGCTCTATCTTCATTCACAGTTGATGGTCTTGCTTCCCACTTGACTGAAAAACTGAGTCAAGTGTGAGAAAAATAACACAAGTTTCTACCACTACATTTAACCAATTACCTTCATCTATGCCCATTGGCTGGTGTGTGGCTCCGTGGATTGAGTGCTGACCTGCAAACCTTCTATGTCCATAAACTCTGCCTTTCCCTCATGACTGTTGGTGAACCCTTTGTTTCCCTAGCCCCTCCACTTGGCTACTGGAGTCCTTCCTCTTGACTACTTAGGGTCATTTCTACAGCAATTATCTTTTCTTTTTCATGGAACCTCATTTTTTTTTCCACTAAATCCTGTCTGTCAGCATACAAAATGCCACAGCTACCACACCATTTCCCTGCTAGCCTATGGCAAGTTCTCAGCTCAGGCATCAGAGTGAGCCTGTTAAAACCTAAGTCCCTTCATGTTAATTGTCTGCTAGAAATCATCTGATGGCTTCCTATCTCAGTAAGAGAAAAGGGCAAAATCTATAAAATGGTCAACAAGGTCCAACTTAATTTCCTTTTCCCCCACTTCACCTTTTTTCTCCTCTTTATTTGCTGTGCTTTAGCCATATTGAGCTTGCTGTTTCTTGAACACATCAAGTGTTACCTGCTCAGGGCCTTTCCTTTTGCTTTCTTCTTCCTTGAATGCTTTTCCCTAAATATCCTGCTCCCTCACTCCTAGAGCATTTGGTTCCAATATCACTTTCTTAGTGAGTGCTACCTGGACCACCTTATTTAAAATCACATTTCCTATCCATACTTTATCCCTTTTTCTGTTTCACTACTCTCCCACACCCTCCAACCCTCACCCAGGATTTATTATCTTCCAATAAACAATATGTATTTATTTATTTTTCTGTTTTCTTCCACTAGTATATAAATATCCTGGAGGCAGGAATGTGTATTCACTGCTTAGTAAAGTACCTGGTTCACAGTAGCTCCTCAGTTAGTATTTGTCATTAGAATGAGTGAAGAGGTAAATTTCATAAGAATAGGGACCTTTTTGGCTTGTCCATTGCTCTGCCCCCAGTGACTAGGATACTGCCTACTCACAGTAATTTTTCAATAACTATTCGTTGAAAGGATGGAAAAATGAATCAAAATAGAAACTAAGAAAAACTGAGCAGTACTGTCTCGTGGCACTGAGCCACACATCCACCCCACAGCACCTCTGAGATGGCTATCCAAGTTGTCTGTTTTTATCTTCACTTGTCTCTGAAATGATCCTAGATTAAAACATGATTAATTATGGACTTCAACCTTAGCTGATCCCTAACATGCTTCCAAAGGATGGAGACGAGTATGGGGAGGGAGGTTTGTGAGCTGGGGAAGGCAATGGGGAAAGGTTGGGATTATAATTGCAAGGCCAATAATTTAGTCTTATTCTCTACTGGGTGAGTTCTTTTATTCATTCAAAATATTCATAAAATTTTATCTGTGTTCTGGATACTAAAGATACAATCCATTCATTCATCCTTTTATTTTATAGTGCTAAATGTTGCCCCTCTTCTTGGAGCTCCAAAATATCCTTGCGTGGTGATAAGTGTTCAGATACTGGAATTGGATACTTGAACCCAGGTAATGGTGAGAAAACTAACTACAACCCCCGCTTGGAGGGAGGAGGCAACTGGGAAGGGTCTACTTCTAGTCTCACCTAATACACAAGATACTTTGCACCCAAAGAAACAAGCAAAACTCCAAAATATTCTGGATTTTAAGCCTTCTTTCAATGGGTATGCTACTTGATTCTCCTTTGATGATAAAAGACCTGGCAACAGTCCTTATTCTTTATGCTTAGTTACCAGAGTCTTATCTGATATTGTCTTATTACTTTAAGAAACTTTGTCTTTAGCATTTATTTTGCTTCTGATGGTAAGATTTATATTAACAGCCAGAAGTAAATTATGAACAAGAATCCTCTCTCAAACATCCAGTAGCTAAACCTACATTGGTATGCAGTAGCTATTTCATTCATTGTATGTTTGCATAATAGGATAAAGTCTGTTTTTTTCTTCATACAGGCACCATCCTTATCTTTTTTTTTCTTAATGCAGTTTTCCTGTTTACTACATGTCTATACAAAAAAAATTATCAAAAATCAATCATATAGTAGGATATAGAGTCTCTCTCTTCATTGGTGTGAATGGAAGTGAGGGTTAGGGATATGGTTTATTCTTTTCAAAAGCCTGATTGTGAAAATAAGCCAAGAAGGTGGAAGCAGAGAAAGACATTGGATTATGAGTGGACTTCTAAAATAGGTTGGGAGTGACTGTATCATGTATATATGGCCAGAGGTGAGTCATTTGAGAGGAAGAGATTCAGAATATATAGAAGATAAAATAAATAATTACAGAATGAACAAAGGAATGAATTTATGTGTTGAGGGGGGTAGAAGATATAGGAAGAGTGAGGGAGGAAGTGGGCTTGAAGAGAGTGTTGAAGGCTTAGAACAACCCCTGTAGTCAATAGATCAGCGCTGATCAGAGACACAGGAGAGCATTGCTGAGCTATTGGCAGATACCCTCACAGGCTCAGAGGTATGGGGATTGGAATCAGAAATAGTTCTGTGAGGGCCTGCCCCAATGTCTGTCACATAGAGGCAATTAGGGGCTGTAATAATAGTTATATAATACAACTATATAACAATTGTTATATAATAATATATTATATAATATATTATAATAATAATCCATAGATCACTTTGGGAGTGTTGATGTAAGAAAGTCCAAACCACGATCAAGTGGGATTCATCCCAGGGATGCAAGGATGGTTTAATATTTGCAAACCAATAAATGTAATACACCTCATAAACAAAATGAAAGACAAAAATCCCATGATCATATCAATAGATGCAGAAAAAGCATTTGATAAAGTACAACACCCATTTATGATGAAAACTTTCAGCAAAATGGGAATAGAGGGAGCATACCTCCACATAATAAAGACCATATACAGGAAACCTGAAGCCAACATCACACTTAACAGACAAAAACTGAAAGCACTCCCCCTGAGATCAGGAACAAGACAAGGATGTCCATTCTCTCCACTCCTATTCAACATATTGTTGGAAGTTCTAGCCACAGCAATCAGACAAGAAAAAGAAATAAAAGGCATCCAAATTGGAAAACAGGAAGTAAAATTGTCATTATTTGCAGATGACATGATAGTGTACATATAAAACCCTACAGACTCCACTAAAAAACGACTCCACACAATAAGTGAATTTGGCAAAATAGTAGGGTACAAAGTCAACATTCAGAAATTGAAGCCATTTATGTACACCAACAATAAATCATCAGAGATAGAAACTAGAAAAAAAAATCCCCTTTACTATAGCAACAAAAACAATAACGTACCTAGGAATATACTTAACCAAGGAGGTAAAAGACCTGTACTCAGAAAACTACACAACACTGAAGAAAGAAATTAAGGGAGATACAAACAAATGGAAGCATATAGCATGTTCATGGATGGGAGGAATCAACATCATTAAAATGTCCATACTACCCAAAGCAATTTATAGATTCAATGCAATTCCTATTAAAATACCAGTGACATACGTATTTCACAGACCTAGAAAAAATACTTCAGAAGGTTATATGGAACCAAAAAAGACCCCGAATAGCCACAGCAATCTTGAGGAAGAAGAACACAGTAGGAGGAATCACAATACCTGACGTCAAACTATAGTAAGGCCATTGTAATCAGAACAGTCTGGTACTGGCATAAGAACAGACATATTGGTCAATGGAACAGAATAGAGTCCAGAAATAAACCCAGGTCTACATGATTAGCTAATATTTGACAAAGGGGAAAAGAATATAAAATGGAGTGAAAAAAGCCACTTTAACAAATGGTGCTGGAAGAACTGGACGGGAACATGCAAAAAAATGAAACTAGACCACCAACTTACACTATACACCAGAATAAACTCAAGATGGATCAACGACTTAAATGTAAGCTATTACACCAAGGAAGTCCTAGAGGAAAACATAAGCAGGAAAATTTCAGATACCCCATGTAGCAATATTTTTGCTGATATATCTCCTAAGGCAAGAGAGATAAAGGAAAGAATAAACACATGAGACTACATCAAACTAAAGAGTTTCTGCTCAGCAGAAGAAAACAACAGCAAGATGAAAAGGGAACCAACCATATGGGAAAATATATTTGCCAATGATACCTCAGACAAGGGATTTAGCTCCAAAATATATAAAGAACTTATACATCTCAACACCCAGGTGACAGACAACCCAATTAAAAACTGGGCAAAGAACCCGAACAAACACTTCTCCAAGGAGGATACGCAGAGGGTCCATAGACACATGAAAGAATGCTCAACATCACTAGCCGTTAGAGAGATGCAAATAAAAACCACAATGAGATGCCACTTCACACCAGTCAGAATGGCCATCATCAACAAGTCAACAAACAAGTGCTGGTGATGATGTGAAGAAAAGGGAACCCTAGTGCACTGTTGGTGGGAATGCAGACTGGTGCAGCCACTATGGAAAACAGTATGGAATTTCCTCAAAAACCTAAAAATGGAACTGCCTTTTGAACCAGCAATTCCATTGCTAGGATTATACCTGAAGAATCCTGAAACACCAATTCAAAAGAACCTATGCACCCCTATGTTCATAGCAGCGCTATTTACAATAGTGCTGAAAACAGCCTAAGTGCCCATCTGTAGATGAGTGAATCAAAAAATGGTGGTACATTTACATAATCGAATACTATGCAGTAGAAAGAAAAAAAAGAAAAAAGAAACTCCTACTCTTTGCAATAACATGAATGGGACTAGAGAAAATTATGCTTAGTGAAGTAAGCCAGGCAACAAAAGACAAATACCGTATGATATTGCCTAATACAGAAAACTAATGAACAGCACAAACAAACGAGCAAATTGAACCAGAGGTATGTAAACAAGGAACAGACTAATAGTTACTAGGGGAGAGGCGGGGAGGAAGAGAAAGGGGGCAAGTAGGGGAAGGGTTTAGTAAAGGAACTAGTATAAATAATCCATGGACATGTACAACGAGGTGGGGATTGACTGTGGGAGAAGGGGTGGGCTGGGTGGGGAGAGAAATGGGAGAAAAAGTGGGACAACTGTAATAGAAAAACAATAAACAAATCAAAATTAAAAAAAATTAAAATGTAAAAATAAAAATAAAATAAAATAAACTTCAACCCTGTAGAGAAGTTTCATAAAAATTTATTTGCATCAAACAGCGAATATGCCTGGAACCAAGATCTCAACAAAGTGAGATAAATGCTACAAAGAAATGACAGTTTGCACCTTCTTTTTTGCATTTGGAATTAAGGAAAGAACATAAGAATTATATAAGGTGAGAGAAAGCAAGACAAGGATTAGATTACAGAATAGATAAGATTATGCCCTCTCTTGAAGGAGATCACCAGAAGGAGGGGTCTGAGACGAGGCATCTAAAAGGTGTGTTGACCTAGATATGCACAGAAACAGTGGACAGGGTTTCCTTCAGGCAAAGATAATACTTTTACTAAAGAGTTCATAGGCTTGTGGTGTGGCTTCCCACCATGAGCTGCCCCGTTAGGAATTTATGAGCAGCTCACCCTGTGAGGTTACTTTCCATAGAACCCTTTTCATCCACAGGAGGAAAATATACTGAAAAAAATTATTTTTAAAATAATTTCAGACTGAAAGTTGTAAAATAGTGCAGAAACTCCTGTTTACCTTTCTTTTTACCAGATGTTAACATTATACTATATTTGTTTTATTATTCATTTTATAGTTCTATGTGTGTATGTATAATTTTTTGCTATGTTTTAAAGTAAGTTGACATATAATGACACTTTAACTCTAAATACTTCAGTGTGTATTTCCTAAACACACACACAAACACACAACATGCTCTATATTACAGCACAGTAATTCTTCAAATCAGGAAATTAACATCAAGCTAAGACTATTATCTAAGCTACAGACCTTATTCAGATTTACTCTGATAAAAATTTAAAAAGTGAATTATTATACCGGTCATCTTTGAATAGACTAGAAGAGATTTTTTTTTTTTTAGCTAAGATTATACATTCTCAGTGATTCAGATCAAAGATCATAAAAAACATATTTTTAAGTGAAACTTTTAACAATTGTGTTTTCAGTTTTTTAAAAAGTGGATTGATTTAAAATTGTTTGCAGTGGTTACGGGAAAAAGCTCAGTCTGTTTACATAAAATGGCTAATGGGGTTTTCGGTAAAGATGAAAAAATAGATGCCTGGATAATTGTTTTTACAGTAATTTGCCATGGAGTTCAGGATGATTTTAGAAAATTACTAATGGAGCTGTAGAAAGAATGACTATTACATTTCTCAATGCTTCTTGTAAAATGAGAAATTTTTATTTCTAGCCTGCAAAAATGTCAAGATGAATCCAAAGAGGCATACATTGCTGTGAGACCATCATCGCAACACTTAATAGCCAGGGTCCCACAGTCAGGGAGAAGGCAAAGGGCCTGTTTTTCCAAAGCTAAGAAGGTTATAAAATTTCTGAGCAAATAGCAAAATGACAACACAATGAATGGACAGCCATTTTAAATGAGAAATGACTGAGCACTGCCCTCGTTTTGGACAGTTTCTCATAAATCCTTAGGGTGCCCTGGCTAATTCTGCCCATTTAACTCAGTTCCCAAGGAGTAAATATATATAGTTAATATATATATAGTGTATATAGTTTTTTGTTTTTCTTATCTATTTATTTAAATTACAAGGCAATACACTAAAAAGTCTTACTCTATTAAACTGAATCTTATAAAGTTTCCATTTTTGTAGGTCAAAATGATCGAATAGTAGCAACATCAAATAGCTGAATCTAATAAAAGAGGTGTAGTCTAATAAAACATTCAAACAATAGAAAATATACAGAGCAAAATGTTAAAAGGTGTCTATTCCTTACTTACTCTCACTAGCCTTCCTAGAAGTAACATTTATTAATTTTTTGTGTATTCTTCTATTTTTCTAAACATTTACACCATATGTATATTTAAAATGTGTACATGGGCTTAATCTATATGCATTGCTTTACAAACTGCACTATGCATGTGAGACTTTTGCTTTCCAGAAAATTTGGTAATGTTGTGTAAGTATTCCAGATTATTGTTTCATGGAGATTATAATGCATATTTATTTGTACATATGAAAAAATTCCTTTGAATTCCCAGAAATGAAATAGCAAGACATTCATTTGCAATTTCATCAAGTAACACCAAATTCCTTTTCAAAAAGAGTTTACCAATTTATTCACTAACGATTATTTTCCTGCATCCTACCTTATACTAGGTGTTATAAAAATACTTGAAATTCTTATGAACCTGATGGGAGAAATATAATATTAAATTAATACCTATTTTCTTTTTTACTAGTGAGGTCAGGCAACTTTTGATATGTTTCTATTGGTCACTTATATTTCTTCTGTCAATTACTTTTTTATAACCTTTGATTTGTAGGGAGATTGAATATTAATCATTTATTTGCTTTATGTCCTATAATTTTCTACCATTATTGTCTTTTACCTTTACTTATGGTAAATTTCATCATTAAGACTTTTAAAGTTTTATTTAACTAAATCAATCATTCTTTCCCATTTTGAATTCTAGAGTTTTCTAATTTAGGAAGACATTTTCAGTCCTGGGATTATAAAACTGTTGTGTGTGTGTGTGTCCTTAGTCTAATTTTTAATTTTATTTTTCACCTTTAGTTTTCTATTACATCAGCCATTATTTTTTGTGTATAATTTGAAGTAAAGGTCTGGTGTTTTTTTTTTTTTCCCAAACAGATATTTATTCTAATACTATTTATTGAATAAATATATCCTTCTATAACTGATTATAAATGCCAACTTTATGGACTATAACAAAGTTCTATTTATAAATGAGTCTGTTAACGGACTCTTCATTGTTTATTTATCTACATATTTAAACATCAATATCGTACTGATGTAATAATTACTATAACTTCAAAGTATTTTAAAAATATATGGCAGAACTATTTCCTTTTATAATTCTCTAAAAAAAACCTTGGCTATTACGTGGTATTTTCTTTATATAAAATTTAGCATCAGCTTAAGATTTATTAAATTCTAATTGAAGCTTTATCTAGTTATTGCATTGAATGTATGGATTGATTAGAAAAATGGGCATTTTTACAATTCTGAGTTTTTCCATCCAGAAACTTACAATTTTTGTATTTATTTTGGTCTTTAAAACAGTCCTTATTTCCTATAGTCATTTTCTCCATTGTTTTTTTTTAACTCTTCCTGACATGTTTATCCATAGCTGTTTGTAGTTTTGGTACTATGATGAATGGAATAATTTTCATCATGCTTTGTAATTATAAAAAAATAGAAATAAAATTGTTTTTGTATTTTGATCTTATGTCTGACCATCTTACTAAAATTCCTGTTAGTTTTAACTGATTTTCTTTAACATGTTAGATAGACAATCATTGGCAAATGGAAAATTTGCCTTTTCTGATATTTTTGCCTCTTTTTTTGTAATATTATTGGATAAGCATTTCCAGGATGATGTTGAATAGCTGTGATTTTAATCATCCTTGGTTTATGTCTGAATGTAATGGGAATCGTTGTGTTTCTCCTTTATGTATGGTGTTTCCTAGGTGTTTTACTAGGATACTTCTCTTTATTGGTCAAGTTTCTAACCAGTTTTAACTTAGCTTTCTAATGTTTTTTATAAAGTCACATTTTAAAAGTTGTCATACACACACACACTAATATGCACAGATCTCTTTTTAAGTTCTCTAATCTCTACCTTTTTTAAAAAAGTATATTTTATTGACTATGTTGTTACAGTAGTTCCAATATTTTTCCCCCTTTGCTATCCTCCACTCAGTACCCTCCTTCCCTCCAGCAACACCCCCCCCACTTAGTTTATGTCCATGGGGCATGCATATAAGTTCTCTGGCTTCACCCTTTCCTATATTATTCTTGACTTCCCCCTGTCTATTTTGTACCAACCAATTATGCTTCTTAATCCCTGCACCATATCCCCATTTCTCCCCCTCTCCCTCCCAGCTGATAACCCTCCAAATGATCTCCATATCTCTGATTCTATTCCTATTCCGGTTTGCTTAGTTGGATTTTGTTTTTATTTTTTAGATTCACTTGTTGATAATTGTGAGTTTGTTGTCATTTAAGTGTTCATAGTTTTGATTTTCTTTTTCTTAAGTAAGTCCCTTTGACATTTTATATAATAATGACTTGGTGATGATGAGCTCCTTTAGCTTTATCTTGTCTGGGAAGCAATTTATCTGCCCTTCCATTCCAAATGATAGCTTTGTTGGATAGAGTAATCCTGGTTGCAGGTTGCCTTTCATCACATTGAATACTGCTTGCCTGTCCCTTCCTGCCTGCAAAGTGTCCTCTGAGGAATCAGCTGATAGTCCTATAGGCACCCCACTGTAGGCAACTCTCTGCCTGTCTCTTGATGCCCCCAGGACTCTCTCTTTATCTTTCACCTTTGGCATCTCAATCATGATGCATCCTGGTGTGGTTCCCTCTGGGTCCAGCTTGCCCAGGACCCTCCGTGATTCCTGGACCTGTATGTCCATCTCTTTTGCAAAATTTGGGAAGTTTTCCTCATTTTCTTCAATTCTTGCTTCCTCATTCTACACTGGTTGACTGTTTTTTCTTCCTTATGTTCCAAATCATTGATTTGAGCCCTGGTTTCCTTCCCTTCATTGTTGGTTTTGTGTGGATTTTCCTTTGTTTCACTTAGCATAGCCTTCACTTCTTCCCTTATGCGTTTGCTGTACTCAAGCATAAGTGTCAAGCCTGTGAGCATCTTTATCACTACTGTTTTGAATTTTGTGTCTGTTAGGTTGTCTATCTCCTCATCTGTGAGGTTGTCTATCTCCTTGTTGCTTAGTTCTCCCACTGAAACCTTGATCCATTCACCCTTTTGGGCTATACTCCTCCTTCTGACAGGCTACTGTGTTTATTTGCCTCCATGTCCCAGGTAGAGCTGTCACTCCTGTGTGTTGTAATGGGCAGAGCCTTAGGGATTAATCAGTGCAGGGCGACCTGTTTTACCATGTTGTGGTGCTGTGTATGGGGGAGGGGTCCAAGAGGGAACTATGCTGCCTGTCTAGCACTTGCCCCTTTTCTAGGCACCTCTCCCACTTCCGCACCAAACTAGCACCCCTCTAGCTGCTGCCCTGGCTGTCGTTCCCAGAGTGGGTGAGTTTGCGAATGTTCTAGGCCTGTGGGGGCCCTTTAAACAAGCGGACTCTGCTGAGATGAGGGCAGTTTCTGCCTCCACCTCAACCCCCACTGGTCCACACAGTCAGAAGCAACGAGGCTTGATTTTTCTGGTGCTAGGACCATGATCTGCGAGGTCCGGTGAGGAGCTGGGAACACTCCCCAGGTGTCCCTCCTGACTTTTAAAAATGTGTAACTGTGTTTTCTGCCAGCCTGCTACTGCTGCCACCACCACACCACATCCTCTTCACCCTGGCTCTGCCCCTTCTACCTGTCTGGATGAGTATTTCTTTTTGATATCTTTGTTTGCTGGACTTCCATGTAGTTTGATTTTCTGGAACTTTTGGTTGTTTCTAGTTTTGAGGTAGTTGTATTTCTTCTTAGTTGTGGAGGGAGATGCAGCATTCTGTCTACGCCTCCATCTTGGCCAGAAGTCCTCTACACAGATCTTAAGTGTTCAGTTGCGTTTATCCATTTAGCCACAACCTAAAATTAGATATAATTTATTACTGTGATGTCAGAAATTTCTCATATATTCTTTCCAGAGGAATCTGCTTTCTGACTTCTATCCTTGCTGATTAGTTTGCCTGTTCTTGGATTTCATTTAAATGAAAACAGATTATGTATTCTGGTGTGCCTGGTTTCTTTTGCTCAACATAATGTCTGTGAGATTCATATATGTTGTTCTTGTGTTAGTGGTTGCTCCTTTTTATTTTTGAGTAATATTCCATTGTATGAATATACAGGAATTTATTTAGCCATTCTCCTCTTGATGGACATTTGGGATTATTCCCAGTATTTGGCTATCATAAATAAGGTTTCCATAAGTATTTCTACAAAAGATTATTTTATTCTATTTTTGATGAACATATGTCACTTCTCTTTGGTATATACCTATGAGTGAAATTATGGTTTATGGTTAAATATCTTTTTACCTTTATAAGTTACTGCCAAAGAGTTCTCCAAAGTGGTTATACCATTTTATGTACCCACCAGTAATGTATGAGAGTTATAGCTGCTTCTCATTCTCTCCAATATTTGGTGTAGCCAGTCTTTGATTGAGCCATTCTAGTATAGGTGAAGTACTGTCTCATTGTGATTTTAATGATCATTCCCATGATGACATTAAGGACTTCTTTCATGGGCTCATTGGCCATTTATATATCTTCTTTCTCTAAGTGACTGTTTAAATCTTTTGCCTATTGTTTTTAGTTGGTTGCCCTTTTATTGTTGATTTTTAGAAGACATTTATATATTTTTTAGTATACATATAATCTGTCATATATCAATACTGTGAATCTTTTTGCTCTCTATTTGGTGACTTACCTATTTATGTTTTTACTGCTAACTTTCAAAAAGTAGGAAATTTAAATTTTGATAATATCGAATTTGTTAAGATTCTATTTAGGCTTTTTCTTCCCCTTTCAAGAGGTGATGGCTTACTACTTAGATAACAAAGACATTTTTCATTCAAGAAGCTTTATAGTTCTGGCTTTTATAGGTAGGTATATGATTTATTTTAAATTAATCTTTGTATATATAGAGTGAGATACACACACACACGCGCGCACACACACACACACACACACACATATATATACACACATATATATCTCACATTTTTTACTTTCAATTATTTTTTATTTTTAAATTACAGTTGATGAAAAAAAAATAAATAAAAAAAATAAAAAATAATAAATAAATAAATTACAGTTGATACATAATACTATATCGGTTACTGGCATACAACCCAGTGGCTAGACATATCTTACTAAGTGATCACCCCAATAAATCTTGTACCCATCTGACACCATAAATAGTTATTATAATATTACTGACTATATTTACCATGCTGTACTTTACATCCCCATGACTATTCTGTAACTACCAATTTGTACTTTTTAATCCCTTCACCTTTTTCACCCATCCTCCTAACCCCCTCCCATCTGGCAATTGTCAAAATGTTCTCTGCATCTATAAGTCTGTTTCTGTTCTGTTTGTTTATTTTGTTTTTTAAATTCAATTAATAAACACAGCCATTCTTTCAATCATCAAATTAGTATCAATTATGTCTTATTACCTCCTCTTAACACATATTGATTATACATCTACTATTTTCCACCATGTCTGCTATTGTTTACTATGTGAAAATCTGTAAAAATATTCCCTTCCTTTTTCTTTATTTCTGACTTCAAAATTCCAATCATAAAATCAAACTGACATTTGCGTCCCAGAATTTAGCAGCTTTTGGCCAAGCCCGTAAGACACTATCTGGGTTACCATCCAAGACAGAGAGCCACCTGGGACAAGAATGTAAAATTCAGGACAGTTCAGGACAGTATAAGAAATTGGTTTTTTATAAACAAGTGACATTTTAATTTAATTTAATTTTATTTTCACTTTTATGTCTTTTTTCTTTATTTTTACTGTTGACACTATTACAGATGTTCCCATACCCTCCCCCTTTGCTCGCTTCCACCCAGCCCCTATCCTCTTCCCTTTGGCAGTCACCACACTGTTGTCTGTCTCTGAATCATGCATATATGTTCTTTGGTTAATCCCTTCACCTTCTTTTATCCAGTCTCCCTTACCCCTCTGACAGCTGCCAGCCTGCTCCTTGTGTTCATACGTCTGTTTATATGTTGTTTGTCAGTTTATGGAGAATTTAATTTTAAAGCAAATGCTATATTCAGCATAACTAATCTCTTTTTCTCTTGATATCTTTAGGAGACAGGTATTCTTTGTAGAATATTATTCAGTTACAGAACTAGAATGTTGATGTGGCAAATAAAAAAATATTTCTTCTATAATATTCACTCTCTTTTTTTAAAGTTTTTTTTTTTTTTTTTAGCAAGTTTAGGTTCATTGCAAAATTGAGCAGAAAGGACATAGAATTCCCGTATATCCCACATATTCATAGCCTTTCCCATTACCAACATCTTCTACCAGAATAGTACATTTGTTATAACTGATGAATCTCTATTGACAGGTTATCATCCAAAGTCCATAGTATACATGAAGGTTTTGTACATTCTATGAGTTCGGATGAATATATGACATACCTACCATTACAGTATCATACAGAGTAGTTTCTTTGCCCTAAAAATCCTCTATGCTCTACTTATTCATTCCTACTTCTCCATTCTCTTAACTCCTGGCAACCACTAATCTTTTTACTCTCCATACTTTAGTGTTTTCCACAATGTCCTATAGTTGAAATCATACAATATGTAGCCTTTTCAGATTGGCTTCTTTATCTTAGTAATATACATTTAAGGTTCCCCCATGTCTTTTCATGAATTGGTACCTCGTTTCCTTTTAGTGCTGAATAATAATCCATTGTTTGGATGTACCATAATTTATTCATTTGTTCACCTACTGAAGGACATCTTGGTTATTTCCAAGTTTGAGCAATTATGTATAAAGCTGCTATTTTATCTTCTTAAAGTAATAAATGTTTGGGATTATGTGTATAAATTTGGGTCCTTGGATATAGTCCTCATCTCTCCTCTATTTATAGTCATACCATTGATTACCTCATCTAGTTCTCTGGCTTACATGCCATCTGTATCTTAACTGTTTCCAAATTTATACTTCATCCCAAACCCTTCTCTCCTGAACTTCAGACTCATCTGTTCTAAGGCCTATTTCATCTCTCCATTTGGATGTCCAATAGTCATATCAGACTCAACATGTTCAAAACTGAGCTCCTGGTCTTTCTTTCTATCCCCTGCCTCAAATCTGCTCTACATGCAGCTTTCTCTCTCTGTCTCAGTTCATGTTAACTTCATCTTTCTAGTTGCTCAGGCCCAAAAAACTGGAATTTTTGAATGCTTCTCTTTCTATCATATTCCTTATCTAATTCATCAGGAAATCATGCAGAATATTCAATATTCTGTATATCCCAATACATAGATATATAATCTTACCCCTATTCATTCCTGCCAGAGCTATTATTTTATTGTAAATCATTATTATCTCTCACCTATAATAGCCTCCTAAAGGACTCAACACAGCAGCCTTAAGTATTGTTTTACTGTTATTATTTTAGTTTGAAGTGATCAAAACATTTCAGAAAAATTGCAAATTCAATACAAAGAGTTTTTTTTCCTGAATAATTTGGGCATAAATTGCTGACCTGATGCCTCATCACTCTCCTTCCCCAAATTCCTCAGTGTGTATTCCTACAAACAAGGACTTTATCCCATGTAACAATAACACAACCATGAAAATCAAGAACTTAACAATGATACATCTCAATTACTTAATCCTGAGACCATAATTAAGTTTCACCATTTAGTTCCAATATCATGATGTTGATATTTTCAAAGATTACACACCAGTTATTTTGTTAAATTGTTCCCAGTACAAATCTTTCTCACATTTCCTCATAAAAAGATTCAATTTGGCAAGAATATTACAGAAATGGGCTGTGTGTTTTTCTTATGGCATCTTATCAGGTGGTGCACAACCTCGATTTTTTGTATTACAGATGAGATTCAATTTTATCACTCACTTAGTATTTGCCAATATTCTCCACTGTAAAGTTACTATTTCTCCTTTGTAATTAATAAGTATTTTGCATTATGTTACTTGGAAACTACATAAATGTACCATTCCTTATCACACAATTTATGTATTTTTAATATCTGTATGGACTCATTATTTTAATTTTATGTAATTTTATTCATTTTTGCTAGTGATTATAATTATTTATTTTGGTGCTCAAATTGTCCTTAATTTGGTTAGTGGGAGCTCTTTCCAGATGGCTTCTATAATATATCCTTTTGCCATGTTCCTATCATTCTTTGGATATTTTCTTCCTTCCTTCCTTCCTTCCTTCCTTCCTTCCCTCCCTCCTTCCCTCCCTCCCTCCATTTCTTCCTTTCCTTCTTTTCTCCTTTTCTTCCTTCCTACCTTCCTTCCTTCCTTCCTTCCTTCCTTCCTTCCTTCCTTCCTTCCTTCCTTCCTTCCTTTCTCTCTCTCTCTTTCTTGGCAGAAGATATTCCAGGCTCACTCATCTGAGACTTTCCATGTCTGAGCCTTGGAATCAGGCATTTTAACAGGGAATACTGGTTCTTTTCTGTGTAAATCCTCCCCCCCACACAGCCTCCCTTCTTTGTTGCCCCTGCCTGGGATACACTCCTTTCTCTCTTGGACTCAGACATCCTGTGACAGGCTGCCCACCCACACAAATGTCTTCTTAGCCATTTCAAATAGAGTCCTATGAAAACCAGTCAAATCATGTCACTTCTCTGGCTCAAAATCCAAAGATAGCTTTATTTCACTCAGAGTAAAAACCAGAGTTCACACCATATGCTACAAGCTCCGACCCAATAAGGATCAGCCTCCCTTTATGCTCCTATCTCCTTTGCTACTGCTATTTCCTCGCTCACTTTGCTGTTGGAGCACCTTTGCCCTTCCTCCAAAGAATCTCTTGGCCAGGTGCCCCACAGCATTCAAGTTTTTGCTGAAATATTACATTACAATGAGGCTTACCCTGGCTCATCTATTTAGTACTGCAAACTTCCATTTGCTTAGGTCCATATTTTTTCTTTTAGTAAAAATGCATGAATGGACCTGTTTCAGAATGGAAGCTGATGCCCACAGGACATGGACCTGAAAGAAGGTGTAGAACCAGAGCGGTCTGAGCTGCTTTGTTTAAGACAGTGAGAGGAATTTGAAGTTTGTATAGGTAGCTCCCCAGCAAAGGGGTGAAAGCTCTGGGAACAGCAGAAATATGAACAAGATCCCAACATTCAAGAACAAAGATGGCTCACACTCACATGTACAATGTGTTTCAGACATTGCAGCATTGCAGCTCTGTTGTTTGGGGGTCCACTCAGGTAGATTGGGAGTGCAGCAGGAACAGCCCACTGAGGTGAAAGGTGTCAATGAGAACATATGCATCCCTAGAAGGGTAGAAGAATGGTGGCCTTCTCCCAGCCTATGACAGTAGTTCTCAACCTTCCTAATGCCATGACCCTTTAATAAAGCTCCTCATGTTGTGGTAACGCCCAACCATAAAATTATTTTCGTTGCTACGTCATAACTGTAATTTTGCTACTGTTATGAATCGTAATGTAAGTCTCTGATATGCAGGATGTATTTTCATTGTTACAAATTGAACATAATAAAAGCATAGTGATTAATCACAAAAACAATATGTAATTATATATGTGTTTTCCGATGGTCTTAGGTGACCCCTGTGAAAGGGTCGTTCAACCCCCAAAGGGGTCACGACCCACAGGTTGAGAACCACTGGCCTATGAAAAGAAGGACAAAGCTGCTGCACAAGCTGTTACAGAGAAATCTAGAGGTGTTAGGGACTCCTAGGTGCATGTGATACATAAAGATGAAAGGAACCCAAAGTTCATCTCCCTGATCTGGGCCAAATGAATATCTACATGCTCAGAGAAAGAGAGCTCACCATTCAAAGAACTCCATCTGAAACTACCTGATGTGTTCAGGTGCTGACATGGGATATTCTTCTCAAATTGGGAGGTTAGTAAGTGTGCTGGGCAGAGCTTAGAACCATGAGACCAAATATGGTACACTTTCATATATCATGAATTTAAATATCATTGTACGTGTATTAAATCAGAGACACTATGGAGTAGAGTACAACATTTTAAAGTAAATGTAAAGTGAAATTTTGCTCTTAAACTAACCTGCTATAGACTGTGCCTTCACAACCTGGGAGTTGTTTATTTCCCTCTGCCACTGGATCACTGCATTGTAAGAGTTAGAAAAGCACTAAAGGATGGTAAAAACACCATCATGTCTTTCCCTATTACTCATGTTGACCTTGGGCAAATTACCAAACTCATCAGACTATTCACTTATAAATTAAGTAAGTTGACTAGATGATTTTTAACTGGGCTACTTTGGGCTTTTAGAAATACCATCAGGCTCTTCTCTTTCCTTCCCTCTCAACATCTCTTTTTCTGTAGGTCTGTCCCAGTCTCCTTTCTCTACCATTTGTCTTCCTATTAGTCCCTGAATTTTCATTTTCTTAGAACTTTTATCTTCACCTGGTCCACGATGATAGACTCTTCTCTCTACTTTCTGACAGTTCTTAAACTTTAGTTTTTGCCTCTGCTGTCAATTGCTTAGTCTGTCAGTTTCTACTTAATTCCCGACTGGCACAGCTCATCTTTTTGAAATAGTGATAGACTGTTGGCCAAGCAATAGATGAGCTGCACTGAGATCAGCTCCCATCCTGGTCCAGTCAGTGATAGTCAGCAAGCGATAGGTTCTGTGTTAGAAAACATGGCTGCTATCCTTTAGCAGAATGGCAGGGAAGTTATATTCCTTTAGAAGTGAATGCAATTGGCAGGAATCATTTTTTAAAAATCAGACTTAACCCCTAGCCTCTTCTGACTCATATGAATTCTATGATAAGTAAGACACCACATCTCATGACCAGGTTCACTACAATGATTGTTTTGATATTTAGGACCATATTTCCTGTATGATAATGTGATTTATAAAAATCACCTATGTAAAGAAATTCTAGAAAATAAACACATTACTAAAAGTTTTTGGTTGCTGAATATTTTAGGCTCAGTAAAGTTAATTCTCTATTGATTTCCTTTCATTCAATTCAACAGATATTTATTTAATTCCATTTCTGGACTTGGCACTGTTCTAAGCAACAGCAGAGAACAAAATGAACAAAGTCCTTACTCACATGGAGCTCCTATACTAGAGAAATATATATAAGTTTTTGGTTGTTTTGTTAAAATGTTTTAAGCAAAAAGAATTATATAACAAAATGTATTATCATATGATTTCACTTACATGTGGAATCTAAGGGACAACATAAACTAACAAAAGGAAATAGACTCAGAGATACAGAGAACAGATTAATGGTTCCAGAAGGAAGGGCTTTTGGGGCTGGGTGAAAAAGTGAACAGATAAAGAAGAACAAATTGGAAGTTACAAAATAGTCATGGGGTTGTAAAGTACAGCATAGGGAATGTAGTCAGTAATATTGTAAATTAACTATGTATGGTGCCAGGTGGGTACTGGAAATATTGTGGGAATACTTTGTAAACCATATGATTGTCTAATCATTATGCTGTAAAACAAATACCAAATAATATTAAATGCAAAGTGCAATTAAAAAATAAAATTTAAAATATAAAAAATGCAACACTTCCCTTTGCCTAGAATAACAGACCAAAAAATATTGATATATCCCCTATCCTGTTAGTCAGAGCTCAACATTTTGTCACACCTGCTTTATTATTTCTTTTATATACACTGTATATGGAGTTGAAACTCTCCATGTAGCTTCCAGACCTATTCCCTTTTCATCGCCCCTTCCCAGAATGCTATGGACTGAATTGTGTCCCACAGAAATTCACATATTGAAGCCTTAACTCCCATTGTGACTGTATTTGGAGATGGGGCCTATCAGGAGATGGTAAGGTTAAATGAGGTCATAAGAATTAGACCCTGACCCTTCAGGGCTGGTTCCTTTTAAAAAAAGGGGGGGAGGTGAGATACCAAAGGGCTCTCTCTCTGTCATGTGAGGACAGTGAGGAGATAGCTATCTGCAAGCTACAGAGAGGGCACTCACCAGCCAGAACTTTAATCTTGGACTTCCCAACTGTGAGAAAAGAAATTTCTATTTTTTTAAGGCAGCAGCTTATGTTATTTTGTTATAGCAGCCCAAGTAGACTAAGTTACAGAGGTAAGAATTATTCTGAATTTGGTGTATATCAACTCCAAGCAGGATTTATACTTTCATAATATTATATTCATGTAGATCCATGAACAGTTTTAAAAATTTTATATAAATAATATCATGATCTGCATACATTTCATATAATAAAGAAATGACCTATTTTCATTGCAATTTGAACTTTTGATAGAAGTTATGGCCAATTTCCTCACAGAAAAGTGTGCATTATTTTGTAAACTATTTCAGACACGTCATGAACTGTGAAGCTCAATCATGAACCTCAGATTAAGAATCTTTGCTTTAGTCATAATTACTCTTTAGAATATTCATCCCAAAATATTGTAAGTTTGCTAATCATGTAGAAATAGAGTAAATCATAACCACTATTCCATGCTTATTGTGACTAAAAATTAGACTCACATTTTAGGAAGATTCTTAATAACAAAGATTGAGAATAAAAATGTTTTTTTATTAACCGGCAAATTAAATTATTACATGCTGAATTTTTCAGGTTTCCTAAATAATTGAGGTTCAGCAGTGAGAATCACATAGTAATGATATCAGTTTGATAAGGAGTTAATGAAAAATCTGCTTCATTTGACCTGACAGAAGGGGTTTTATCTATTACAAATGCATAGATCTGAAAAAAAGTGTTCCTGTGATTTAGTACCTTTATTGCTACAGTTAAATACCAAGTCCAATTTTGTTCCCCTGTAAAATGTGAGGACACACATCTAGCTCCCTGGGAAATTGGAAAGCAAAGGGTTCTTTTTAAAATACCTGTTGTGAAATTTCTTGGAAAGGATACCCGGCACAGGGTATGATTGTTTTTTGGCATGCTGGTAAGTGCCTCTGTGCTGCACTTTGCTTTCCTCTGACAGCTGCAGAATATTGTGAAAGATGTTCAAGGCCAAATGAACATTTACAGATGAATTACCACCTGCCATGAGCACAGAAAGAAATATTGATGTTAAATAGAGTCATTTGAGAATTCAAGGAGGAGAAAAGAGTGTGGAGCCAATTGACATCTGATGTGCCTAGCCAAGTTTCAGAAAGGCAAGGTTAAACTGTCCTGTAGAAAATAGCACAGGCCTGGAATGATGTGGGAATCACATTCATGTGTCTGTTGAAATCTGTCACTGCCTGTCTTTATTGAGGAGTGCTAAAAGATAAAAAAGGTAATATTTTCTAAGATGAACTCTGGAGCAAATATTTTGCAGGCAGAAAGGAAAAGCCTTAACTATAATAAGGATGAGAAATAGGAGATAACAGGTATCATCGGCAGCCGTCCATCTCGAGAGACGATGGTGTAGCTTCTTAAGTGTCTATCTGCACCGCCGAGAATGGTTGTGCAGTCCGACTCGGGAGTGACACGGTATCTGTCTCCTCCCGTGTTGAATCGACATCTTACGATGACCCTGGAGTGTCCTCTCCAGTGAAGCTGAAGCTACAGAGCCTGGGCAGGGTGATATGGAGGGTCTGCTGTTGCCCATGCAGCAGACCCCCCCTCTCTTCACAGCTGAAGGGTCCAAGGGAAAGACGGAGTCAATACAGCTTGGCTTCAGGTGCGCCGCAGGAGTTGCCGGTGTTGACTACAACGTCAAACCGCCTTAGGGACTCCGGCTCCAGATTTTCTGTCGGGGTTTACTCCCTTAGCCTTTCCCCTGAAGAGGTATGCCGCAAGGCAGCGGGTATAACAGGTATAAAGTTAAAGAGAGATGGAATTCTTCGGACAGGAGAATCAGTAGGAATGCAGATCATTTTTAGGTATTTTGGAACATAAACAGAAGCAAAGTGATAGAGAGATAGAAAAAGAGAGGCTAAGGAAACTGAATTGTTGATACCTGCAGTAAGATAAGCATTCTGAACATTTTTCTAATAGGTAATTGCTGGTAGGATATAGAAGAGGTAAAATTAATAAAGTGTAAGAGGAGGGAGAAAAAAATAAAGAATAGGATAACCACACCTTAACTGACTCCCCATATGACCTGTCTTCTCCTAAGACTGTGGTAGGTTGAAATATAGTATTCCCTTAAAAGATACCCACCTCCTAATCTCCAAAACCCGTGAATGTTACTTTATATATGTTCCTGCCCCTCAAGTCTCTGGATATAATTAAGTATTTTTAGATGAGGAAGTTATCCTAGATTATCCTGGATTTTCCCTAAATAAAAACACATGGATTGTTATATGAATGAGATAGAGGGAGATTCAATACACATAGAAGAGAACAAGGCAACATGACCACAGAGGCAAAGATTGAGATGATGTGGCCACAAGGCAAGGAAGACTGGCAGCCACAGGAAACTGGAAGAGGCCAGGATTAGATTCTCCCCTATAGAGCCTAGCAGAAGCTTGGCCCTGCTGACACCTTGATTTCTACCCATTGAAACTATCTCAGGCTTCTGGCCTCCAGAATTGTGAGAAAATAAGTTTCTGTTGTTTTATACCACCCAGTTGGTGTTAATTTGTTACAGTGGCCATAGGAAACTAATACATAGACCAAAAAGAAAATCAGCAGCAGAGACTTACACAACTGGGATATCAATGATTACAAATAATATGTTAGCCTCTTTGACATCAGAATAATCTAACCATATGAGTTTCCTAAAGTAAGAAGGTATCTGAGAAAGGAATTAAGACTTTACCATGTCTTTCCAGTAGAATTGTATTTCAGAATAATAGTCAAGTAACTCCGCTGATGAGGGAAAGCTCTTTTTAAAACAGGGAGAAGAAATTATAGAACCAGAAAAACACTGATTTTTCAACCACTAGTGAAAAATCGGAGGCAGAATTATTAGTGGTTGTCAAAGTCAGCTGCTTACTGGAATTACTGAGAGGCTTTGAAAGTTATTGATACCTCTATCCAATCACTAGAGATTCTGATAGAATTAGTCTGGAATGAGTTCTGGGTGTCAAGGTATTTAAAACCTCCTAAGTGATTTCTGATGAGCAGCCTGGGTTATAAAACACTGCTATTAAATATTACTCCATAGATTTTGTTTTCATCTTACTTTTCTAATCACACAGAAAAATGTACCTTATAGTGGAGAGATCAGGCCCTTGCTGCCTCAACTTAGTGATCCAATTTAGAATCACTGCACTTAGAACTACCAGACATATGTTCCTTTCGGTGTGTTGTAACACACTAACATAATAATGAATATAAAGTAGAATGTGTCCTAATTATGTAAAATTAAAAATTATAACTATGCTAAGTGCTATGAAGGAAAGATATATGGTGACAAGAGAGGGACCAATGGGGCCAAACCTGGATGAGGAGTCAGGACCGTAGAGGACCTGGGTGACACATGCAATAATGAAATTCATACAAATTTTGATTCACCAGCTAACTGTATCTATTAAGCTTCACTTCTGCCACATCCTCTGTCTAGTTCAAGGTGAGTTCACAGGGGTTTGTGGCAACAGTGTTTTATAGATCTCATGCAAGTGCCCAGCAGCCTTCTCCTTCTTCATTTCTTCCTACCATGGTAACAAAGCTCAAAAGAACTGCCTGCCCCTGTCAAAGTGCCCATTGCTTCTTAGAGGGAACTGTGACCAGACCCTGTGCCAATTATAAGTTGGCTCTTGATTCATCTCTATAGCTGTTTCCTCTTATGGGGAAAGTGTGGCTGGCTGGGAGGAGCACTGGCTTCAGCATCAAGCAGTCCTATGTTTGAATTCTTTCTCTGACACTTAGCAGCTCTGTGACCTTAGGCCATTATATAAGCTCCCTGAGCCTTGATTTTTCTCACCTATAAAATGGGAACAACAATACCTACTTTACAGTGTAATTGTTGCAAGGACCAATTACAATAAGTGCAAAGTGCTTAGGGAAAGACGTGCTGTAGGTTCTAACCATCTTCCTGTCAAACTGGTGGAAAGAACGACCTACCAATGTGGTAGCCTGCATTGTGCCCTCGGTAAGTATAGAAATGCTAGTGGGGTCCATTTTTATTTGGCTCTTTTTCTAGGAGGGCTTCTCCAAAGTCGAAAATCCCAATTGTTTGGATGAGGAGATAGTATTGGTGTCTATACAGAGAATGTGTCCTGTGATCGCCACCTCATCCCTGAGTGCTGTCCGGATACCAACCTTGTGAGCCCTCATTCTGAATGAATTTCTCCCCACTCCTACAAGGCCTCATTCCACATCAGCTTCCTTCATTAACAACTATTTGTTGAGCACTTGCTAGCACTAGAGAAAGTGCTTGTACTCATACAGCTTGCAAGCAGTGGAGTCAACAAATAACTCAAAAGCAAATAAGTATTCTGTATAGTGTAATTCCAGATAAGTTTTGTGAAGAAAATAAAACACAGTAATTAGAGAGCAGGGAAGGCAGGAAGGGTTGTTTTTTTTGTTTTGTTTTTTATTAGCTACAATGGAGATTTTCTTTTCTTTTTTTGGGGGGGATAAAACTTTTTTTTTTTTTTTCAATTACAGTTGTCCCCTTTTCTCCCAATTTCTGTCCCCCACACAACCCACCCCCTCTCCCGCAATCATATCCCTCCCCGTTGTCCATGTCCATGAGTCATTTATATATGTTCTTTGACTAAACCCTTCCCTTACTTATCCCCCTTCTCTCCCTCCCCCCTCCCCCCTATTGACTGCTATTCTGCTCTTTGTTCTATTAAGTTCCCTTGTTTGTGTTGTTCTTTAGTTTCCTGTATTAGGTGATATCATATGGTATTTTTCTTTCTTTGCCTGGCTTATTTCACTAAGCATAATTCTCTCTAGTTCCATCCATGTTGTTGCAAATGGCAGGAGTTCCTTCTTTCTTTCTGCTACATAGTATTCCATTGTGGAAATGTACCACAGTTTTTTGATCCACTCATCTACAGATGGGCACTTAGGTTGTTTCCAGCACTTAGCTATTGTAAACAGCGCTGCCATGAACATAGGGGTGCATAAGTTCTTTTGAATTGGTGTTTTAAGATTCTTCGGGTATAATCCTAGTACTGGAGTCACTGGTTCAAAAGGCAGTTCCATTCTGAATCTTTAGAGGTATTTCCATAGTGTTTTCCATAGTGGCTGCACCAGTCTGCATTCCCACCAACAGTGCAGTAGGGTTCCCGTTTCTCCACATCCTCGCCAGCACTTGTTGCTTGTTGATTTGTTGATGATGGCCATTCTGACTGGTGTAAAATAGTATCTCATTGTGGCTTTTATTTGCATCTCCCTGATGGCTAATGATGTTGAGCATTTTTTCATGTGTCTATGGACCTTCTGTATGTCCTCTTCAGAGAAGTGTTTGTTCAGGTCCTTTGCCCATTTTTTAATTGGGTAGTTTGTTTTCTTGATGTTGAGTCGTATCAGCTCTTTATATATTTTGGAAATCAGTCCCCTGTCTGTGATGTCATTGGCAAATATGTTTTCCCATATGGTCAGTTTCCTTTTCATCTTGCTGATGTTTTCTTTTGCTGAGCAGAAACTCTTTAGTTTGATGTAATCCCATTTATTTATTTTTTCCTTTATTTCTCTTGCTTTAGGAGATGTATCCGTGAAGAAATTGTTACGTGAGATATCTGATATTTTCTTGCCTATGTTTTCCTCTAGGACTTTTATGGTGTCACGGCTTACATTTAAGTCTTTGATCCATCTTGAGTTTATTCTCGTGTGTGGTGTAAGTTGGTGGTCTAGTTTCATTTTTTTGCTGGTCCCTATCCAGTTCTCCCAGCGCCATTTGTTAAAGAGGCTCTTCTTACTCCATTTTATGTTCCTTCCTCCTTTATCAAAGATTAGTTGACCATAGAGACGTGGGTTTATTTCTGGACTCTATTCTGTTCCACTGATCTATATGTCTGTTCTTATGCCAGTACCAGACTGGTTTGATCACAGTGGCTTTGTAGTATTGTCTGATATCTGGTGTTGTGATTCCTCCTGCTGTGTTCTTCCGTCTCAAGATTGCTTTTGCTATTTGGGGTCTTTTTTGGTTTCATATGAATTTATGGAGTATTTGTTCTAGGTCTGTGAAATATGTCACTGCTATTTTAATAGGGATTGCATTGAATCTGTAAATTGCTTTGGATAGTATGGCCATTTTGATGATGTTGATTCTTCCCATCCAAGAACATGGTATTTGCTTCCATTTATTTGTATCTTCCTTAATTTCTTTCTTCCATGTTATATAATTTTCAGAGTACAGGTCTTTTATCTCTTTGGTTAAGTTTATTCCTAAGTACTTTATTTTTCTTGTTGCTATAGTAAATGGTATTTTCTTTTTTGTTTCTGTCTCTGATATTTTATTGTTGGTGTACAGAAATGCCTTAGATTTCTGTATATTTATTTTGTACCCTGCTATTTTGCCAAATTCACTTATTATATTGAGTAGTCTTTTAGTGGAGTTTATAGGATTTTCTAGTTATACTATCATGTCATCTGCATATGTCAGACTGCACAACCATTCTCGGCGGTGCAGATAGACTCTTAAGAAGCTACACCATCGTCTCTCGAGACGGACGGCTGCCGCCGCCGCCGACTTCTTTCCTGATTTGGATGCCTTTTATTTCTTTTTCTTGTCTGATTGCTGTGGCTAGGACTTCCAACACTATGTTGAATAGGAGTGGAGAGAGTGGACAACCTTGTCTAGTTCCTGAATTCAGCGGGAATGCTTTTAGTTTTTGTCCATTGAGTATGATGTTGGTCTCAGGCTTCTCATATATAGCCTTAATTATGTTAAGGTATGCTCCCTCTATTCCCATTTTGCTGAGTGTTTTCATCATAAATGGGTGTTGTCCTTTATCAAATGCTTTTTCTGCATCTATTGATATGATCATGTGATTTTTGTCTTTCATTTTGTTTCGGTGATGTATTATATTTATTGATTTGCGAATATTAAACCATTCTTGCATCCCTGGAATGAAGCCCACTTGATTGTGATGTATGATCGTTTTGATGTATTGCTGGATCCTGTTTGCCAATATTTTATTGAGGATTTTAGCATCTATGTTCATCAGTGATATTGGCCTGTAGTTTTCTTTCTTTGTTGTGTCTTGACCTGGTTTGGGGATTAGGATAATACTGGCTTCATAGAAAGAGTTTGGGATTTTCCCCTCTTCTTGGATTTTTCGGAACAGTTTGAGGAGGATAGGAGTTAGTTCTTCCCTGAATGTTTTGTAGAATTCGCCTGTGAAGCCATCTGGTCCGGGACTTTTGTGTGCATGGAGATTTTGGATTACTGTTTCAATTTCCTTCTTTGTTATTGGTCTCTTGGGACTTTCCACTTCTTGATTCAGTTTTGGAAGGTTGTATGTTTCTAGAAATTTGTCCATTTGTTCTAGATTGTCAAATTTCTTTCCATACAGTTGTCTGTAGTAATTTCTAACTATCATTTGTATTTCTGTGGTATCAGTCGTGATTTCTCCTCTTTCATTTCTGATTTTGTTTATTTGCGTCTTCTCTCTTTTTTTCTTGATTAGACTGACTAGAGGCTTGTCGATTTTGTTTATTTTTTTGAAGAACCAGCTCCTAGTTTTGTTCATCTTTTAGATTGTTTGTTTAGTCTCTATGTCATTTAGTTCTGCTCTAATCTTGATGATTTCCTTCCTTCTTCTTGCCCTAGGCTTTGTTTATTGTTGTTGTTCTAGTTCTTGTAGCTTTATGGTTAGGTTTTTTATTTGAGATTCTTCTATCCTTTTCAGATATGCCTGTATTGCTATGAACTTCCCTCTCAGGAACTGCTTTTGCTGTGTCCCAGAGGTTTTGGGCTGTTGTGTGCTCATTATCATTAGTTTCTAGAAATTTCTTGATTTCTTTTTTGATGTCATTGTTAATCCATTCATTATTTAATAGCATGCTATTCAATCTCCATGAGTTTGGGTGTCTTTGATTTTTTTCTCTGAGATTGATTTCTAGTTTCAAGGCATTGTGATCTGAAAAGGTGCTTGATATGATTTCAATTTTCTTGAATTTGTTGAGGCTTGTTTTGTGTCGTATCATGTGGTCTATCTTTGAAAATGTCCCATGTGCCTTTGAAAAGAATGTATATTTTGCTTCTTTGGGGTGGAAAGTTCTATATATATCAGTTAAGTCCATGTGGTTTAGTGTGTTGTTCAATGCCTGTATATCCTTGGTGTTTCTTTGCTTTGATGATCTGTCTATTGTTGATAATGGAGTGTTGAAGTCCCCTACTATGAGTGTGTTGTTGTTGATATCCTTCTTGTGGTCTTCTAGTATTTGCTTTCTGTATTTGGGTGCTCCTATGTTGGGTGCATATATGTTTATCAATGTCATATCTTCTTGATGGATTGTTCATTTAGGTATTATGAAATGTCCTTCTTAGTCTCTTTTTATTGCCCTTGCTTTGAAATCCATTTTGTCTGATATGAGGACTGCTACCCCGGCTTTTTTTTCAGGTCCGTTTGCTTGGAATATTTTTTTATATCCCTTTACTTTCAGTCTGTGTAAATCTTTTGTTTTGAGGTGTGTTTCTTGTAGACAGCAAATATGTGGGTCCTGTTTTCTTATCCATTCCGTTACCCTATGTCTTTTAGTTGGAGCATTTAATCCATTTACATTTAAGGTTATTATTGACGTGTGTTTATTCATTTCCCTTTGTACCTCTGTTCCTCTCCTTTGTACCTCTGTTCCTCTCCTTTGTTTTTTTTTTTTTTTTTTTCTTCTTTTTTCTTAGAACACTCCCTTTAGCATCTCTTGCAATGCTGGTTTGATGGAGATGTATTCTTTTAGTCTTCCTTTGTCTGAGAAACTCCTTATTTCACCTTCTATTTTGAATGAGAGCCTTGCTGGGTAGAGTATTCTTGGTTGTAGGCCTTTGTTTTTCATCGCTTGAAATATTTTTGACCATTCCCTTCTGGCTTGTAATGTTTCTGTTGAGAAATCAGTTGATAGCCTTATCGGAGCTCCCTTGTATGTTATTTGCTGTTTTTCTCTTGCTGCTTTTAGGATTCTCTCTTTGTCTTGAAATGTTGCCATTTTAATTATGATATGCTTTGGAGTGGGTTTTTGGGTGTTCCTTTTCATTGGAACTCTTTGTGCTTCCTAAACTTGTATAACTTTTTCTCTCATCAGGTTGGGAAAATTTTCTGTCACTATTTCTCCTATCAGTTTTTCAATTCCATGCTCCTTTTCTTCTCCCTCTCTAATTCCGATGATCCTGATATTATTTCTTCTCATGCTATCCTGTAATTCCCTTACATCGTGTTCATATTTTTTAATCTTTTTTCATTTTGCTGTATTGTCTGGGAGTTTTTCTCTACATTATCTTCTAACTCACTAATCTGATCCTCTGCTTCGTTTAGTGTGCTTTTGACTGATTCTACTGTGTTTTTTAGTTCAGAGATTGAATTCTTCAATTCTTCCTGGTTCTTGTTAACAGTTTCTCTGTCTTTTTTTATGCTGGTGTAGTTCTCTGCAAGTTCCCTGTAATTTTCTTGGAGCTGCTGGTAACTTCCTTGGAGGTTGTCATGGTTGTTTTTAAGGATGTCGAGTATATTGAGCTTCTTTACCACCATTGTTCTGAATTCCATGTCTGACATTTGGGCTATGTCTATTTTATCTATCGTTCTTTCTGAGGATTCCTCTTTTCTTTTCATTTAGGGGTTATTTTTGCATCTTACCATGTTGGATTCTTTTCGATTGTTTTTATTTATTTATTTGTTTTTTGGGGGTATGGTCTGCTTTGAATTCCCTCCTTTGTGGTGTGAGATTCTTTATGGGAGATTTGGGGGTTTCAGTGGTGTAGTCTTTTTGATATCCTGAGCCTGATGTTCTTGGGTTACCCTTTATGTCGTTGGTTTATGCTGTTTGGTTATATTTCAGATGTTCTTTGGTAGGATCTTCCTTCTGGCTAATTGATTGAGAGTCACTCTATCCACTTTGTCTTGAATTCTTTTGTGGAGATGCTGTTAAAAACATAAACACACAGCCCAGGCAGAAGACCTACACCCTCAAAAAATATCCTCCACCCTCTATCCCGCTATCGTCTACCAACAAGCCCGTATTAATACAAATGTAAAGAGATTAGAGCTTTTATACTATAAGAAGAATAGATAAGAGTTGTTTTTAGGGAGGAAAAATATAATTTTTGATAGAGGGCGTGATAGATTAATAATAGTTGAGACTATGCAAGCCAGTAGGTAATATTTACATTGTATGTTAATAAAAATAGAAGAAAAGGATGGAATAATGCATAATATAGTAAGAAAGTAGGATTGTATTGTATTGGGTTTATATAGTAATTATATTCTATTATTTAGAGTGATAGCAGGGCTAAACTAGACACACAAACAAACAACGATTGAAGAGAAAGGATGAGAAGGAGAGGTTATATGCAACATGTTTGAGATAAAGTTTGTTTTTCTTTTGGAAGGGAAAAAACAACAAAAAAAGAAGAAAGAAAGAAAGAGAGAAAAGAAAGAAGAAAGAAAGAAAGAAGAGAGAAAGAAAAAAGAAGAAAAGAAAATCCTGAGAAAAAAGAAGAAAGAAATAAAGAAAAGAAAGAATATAGAAGAAAGAAAGAAAGAAGAAAGAGAGAAAAAAAAGTGGAAAAAAAAAAAAAGGGATGTTTTTACTCGGTTTTAGCCTTGGTGTGTCGCCTTCTTTTTCTGCGTCCGCAGCTGGTCTAGTGTGGCGGTTCAGAGGTTCTTGTTTCTTGCAGCACTGGTGTGCGCCTGCAGCTGTCGCAATGGTGTGCGCCCACGGTTGCCGGCGCGCATTCCCTTGCTGCCCGCTGGAGCCAGCTGAGGTGTCCTTGCGTGTGCGCCCCTGCACGGGTGGGGCGGCCCGAGAGCTTGCCCTGTGATTGGTGCCTATTGTCGCCGGGCTGAGGTGTTTCTGCTTTCTAGGCGAGGTGTCCCCACGCACACATCCCTGCACGCACAGGCGGCCTGATAGCTTGCCCCGCGATTGGCGCCTATTGTCCCCGGGCTGAGGTGTTTTCGCACTCGTGTGCCCATGCCCTTAGTCCCACTGAGCCAAGCTCCGGGAGTTGGTCTCTCACCTTTTAGGGTGGGGCCCCAGACACTTGTACACGGTGGAAGTGAGCGTCTGTGAGTCGCTGCCACCCGCTGTTCCCGTGCTGCAGCCGCCTGCCTTCCCTCGCCCGTCTGGGCGGGCACGAGCAGAGCCTGTGCTAGTGGTCTGCTTTCCGGCCTGGGGTCTGGCGCCCACGGGAGCTGTCTAGGGGTATCTGCGCACGGTCCTCTGCGTGTTCAGTGGGCCCTCCCTGTGCCCATTGGGACACTGATCTTATGTCCATTGGGGAGTGTCCGAGGGATGTCTGGACTCACTGCCCCACACACCTGGGCCAGTGAATGAGAGCACTTCCCTATGTGCGCCCCCGCGACCCAAGGGTAGGGTTGGGGAGTGGATGAGTGCGCCTCTGTGCCTGCGCTCCTCAAGGATGGCCTACCACCCCCAAACTTTCCTCCCCTCTCCACCGTCCACTATAGAAAAATATAAAGGAGAGTTATGTTCTCACTTGCCCGGCAGCACGCTGTCTCATGTCCTTCAGCGCCAATGCTACTTGGTCGAGTCCTGTCTCTGCCAGCGGGCAGAGATCCACTCTCCTCCCGACTCCTCTCCGGGGCAGCCTGTGGTCGCCAACAAGCCTTTGTGTACTTCCAGCCGCAGCTCGGGCAGCCGCCCCAGTCAGGAATCCCGTTTTGTCCCTTTTTCTTCCACTATCCTCACTAAACAGGTTGTTCCCAGATGGATTTTCTCTAATCCAGCAGTGCCATGGCTCGACTCCTGCCAGTGTCCAGCTGCTCACTGAGATGTTCTGTCTGCAATTAGTCCAAACTGCAGATGGGTCTTGGCAGCCTGAAAATGCAGCCTCCCCTCACTCCTCAGCCATCTTCTCTCTCTCCGATTTTCTTTCTTTTTCTGAGAAGACATTTCATCTGAATAGACTAAACAGAGAACGGAGACACACAAAGATTGGGGGATAGAGCTTTCCAGATGGAGGCAACAACTGGTGCAAAGGTCAAGGCTATACTCAGCTTGGGAGGTTTGAAGAATTGAAAGAAGGCCAGTGTGAATGGAGCCAAGCGGTGAGAGATGAGGTCAGAGACAGAGGAAGGGGTTAGATCATGTAGGGCCACGGTAAGGAGTTGTATTTTATTTTATTGAAATAGAAAGCTATTGGAATATTTTCAGCCAGAGAGCAAATGCCCTAACTCTTGCCTTAGAAAAGATCACTCTGACTACTGTGTAGGTAATGGACCTATAGGGTTAGTTGTGGAGGCAGGCTGACCAGGTGAATATTATCAAGTAGTTTAGGAGAGATGATGGAGGCTTAGATTAGGGTTATAGCAACAGACATGGTAGGGACTGGTAGTACATGTGACAAGCTTCAGAGTTGAACATCAGAATGTATTAATTGAAAATGAATATAAGGGAAGGAGAAGAATTTAAGAATGACCCCCAGATTCTCAGCCAAAGCAGCTGATGACTGGTGATACAATTTAATTAGATAGCACTATGGGGGAGAGTGGATTTTGGAAAAGAAAATAATTTTATTTTGGTCATGTAAAGTTGGAAATGTTTATTAGACAACCAATAAGAAATATTAAGTAACAATAAAAGTACAGGTCTTGAATAGGAAGATCCTGGCTGGAATCATAAATTTGAATAATTAACCTATTAGATTAGGTAGTGGGGAAAAGAATTCAGATGGAGAAAAAAAAAGGGCCAAGGACAGATGCCTGGGGCACTCCAACATGCAGCTTGATAAGGGTCACAACTGTAGCCTAGAATCCTCTTGACCTTTCAGGGGCCTCACTTAATGGTACCCCTTCCTAGTCTAGCTCAAAGCCAAAGGGTCTTAACCCTGATTTTGCCTTTATCTCAATCCCAGCTGCTCTTATGTTATAGAACAGAAAGAATTTGTCCACCCAGCATTTGCAGAGCCAAACATTGAACACCCAGAATTGCAGTGAAGAAAGATAGGTTATTTTATTATGAATGATGCCACCCAGAATAGGAAGCTAACACTCAAAAGTCCAAACTCCCTGATGGCATGTAGGCTATAGATTCTATAGGGAAAAATTACAAGAGCCCTTAGGTTAGGGGTTCAGGATTGTGCTGGGAGCTGATTGGTCAGAGGTGAGGTAAGGGTGATGAATCATTTCTTCAGGTCTTTAGGATAGCTCTGAGGTCTGTTCTGGTGTCCCTCTGTCCAGTTTCATGGGAAAGTAGCCAGGGGGTTATTCCAATTTAAGGCTCAGAAATTGAAACATAACTTAGGGTAAGAGGTTATCTTTTGCTTGCCAGAGGTCTAGACCATGTGACCATTAGTCAGGTCTGGGCTACTGTCTTCTGCTGATTATCATGAAGAGAGAGAGAGACAGAGAGACAGAGAGAGCGAGAGAGAAGATTTGTAGAGCTAGGATTTAAAGCTAAATTTAATCAAAAGCATAAGGACCTTTGGTTTCACTTACAATTTCTCTCCCTCACTTAATCTCATGTGGTCTTTTTACAGAGTGGAGGTCCCCCAAAATTCCCAGAGCCTGCGGGTTGGGGGATGGGAAGAAGGGAACAGCTTGTAAGATGCCTTTGCATAACTATGGATGATAGCTAGTGTCTTAGTTATGCAAATGACTTTGGTTCTTCCAAGGCCCTAAGATGGGAGGGGTTTTGACCATGGAATAGTGAGGAAAGAGCATACAGAGCCTGCACAAGTTTCTGTGAATGGTAAGAACTGGTTACCACGACCTCTGTGTCACAGGACGCAGTCAGGGATTTAAAAATGGGCGGCAGGCATTTTGGCTAGGAAAATACCATGAGGCTTTAAAAGGAAAGGGAGAACTCCATGCTGTTTACAAGAAGGCTGGGAACTCCACCTGGTTCTACATTAAGAGCTGGAGAGCACAGGCAAAACCTCCCCAATCAGGTTTGAATGATTGAGAGCTGCTGGTGAAACTGAACTAACTGTGTCTGGGAAGTAGGAAAACTGTACAGTATCTCTGACTTTTCTAAAACTAGCCTGGTTTGGTAGGGGGAGGCAGAACTATGTGTTTGTGCGTGTTTTAAATAAAATAAGACTTAATGGAAGAAATCCGTCAATAATCTAAATCTGTATAACCTTTAAATAAACAATTCTTTTTCTTTTCACCAAACTCTGGTATTGAGAGTTATGCTTCTGGTGGTGGGCAATTGGGCCCCTCATAACTGAAAAGCTCATGGGTTCTATTGCAGTCTTACTGGGCTACTTTATCTCTTTGGTTTGTATTAGTCTTGTGGCCCTGATGAAATTGCTGCCCCTTGGCAGAGGGCAGGGAACACATTTAATAAATTCCCATCTACGTCATCAACATCTGACAAAGATATCCATGTTGATTTGGTAGGACAAAGCTGCTTGAGAAATGCCCTGTGAGGCCCTGTTGGCACTGCTGAGTTTGTGACCCCATGTGTCCTCGAACACTCCCTCCAGGGTGGTACCATCAGGCAGGAAGAAACCATTGTCTCCACAGATAAACACCAGAAAGTCTCCCAGCAAGGCAGGTGGGTGAAGCAAAGCACAGGAAGTGAAATTGCTTTCTTGGTAAACAAACAAACAACACAACAAAACAGAAACTAAACCCAAACTTCACTAGAAGGGAAAAGATCTGCAGCACCCATGCCAGGGGACTGACTATAAGAAGATGTACAATATTAGTTGAATGAGGAGCAAGCTGATTTAAGTGCACGCAGAATCAGTTTCTATTATATTTCTACAACACTGACATTACTGGTAGGCGGTGGCAGAGGTTTTCTCTGTGCTTCCCTTTCCTGCCTGAATGTTACAAGTTGCCTGCAGATTAAAGAGCCTTGGGTCATCAGCTGTGGCCAGAATTCTAAGTCTTCACGACCTTTTCAAAGCCCTTGCTGCTCGGATCAGCAGAACAAAAGACAAAGAAGCTTGAAGAAAGGGAGGACACTGAGGGAGAGAAGAAAAATGGAAGGAAAGCCATGTCTTGAGGCCAGGGAACACAAAGAAACCCGAGGCAGATGTCAGTGAGGAAGAATAGAAAATACTGATGAATGGGAGGGAGTCAAAACCATCAGAAACAGAAAAAAGATAAGATTACTGAAAAAGGAACAGAGAAGCACAACATGAACCTTGGATCAGAGAAGAGACAATGAATGAACAAACAGAAAAAAACAAGTGAAGTGTGGATTTGTGGGAAAATTATACATTAAAACTGAAAAAATTATAGCTCTTTTTAGGGTATACTTTGGAATACTTTAGAGCCTTTAGAATACTTGGCCAAAAATGAGAAATAACAATGTCTTTAATGAAATTAGAATTAAGACATTATTAACTTTAGTGGTATAGCACATGGTTAAATTTATTTGGAAAATTAGAAAAATTAAATAAAGTATAATTCATACAATTCATGAAAGTCACAAGGATGGGATTGCTTTCAGTTATTATGATTAATATAAAGGGTTGGGCAAAAGTATGTTTACAGTTATGAGTACATAAAACAGAGTTTATTCTTGTTTATTAATTATTGTATCATTTTTCATTCAGCTATTACTTTGGTCTTTATTGACACAGGTAAAATTCAGAAAGGTATCATAAAAATATTAGATCTAAAATAATTTTATTAAAATTAGCTAAGAACTAGCACAGACATTTCTCCAAAGAAGACATACAAATGGCTGGTAAAATGTTCAAGTCATCAGGGAAATTGCAAGTAAAACCTCACATCTGTCTGAATGGCTAGTGCTTAAAAGAAAAGAGAGAGAGAAATAAATAAAGGAAGGAAGGGAGGGAGGGAGGAAAGAAGAAAAGGAAGGAAGGAAGAAAGAAAGGAAGAAAACAAGTCTTGGCATAGATGTGGAGAAATTAGAACTCTTGTATGCTATTGATAAGAATCCAAAATGGTGCAGTCTCTGTGGAAAACAGTATGAAAGTTCTTCAAAATATTTAAAATAGAATTACCATATGTTCCCGCAATCCCACTTTCAGGTATTTATCCAAACGAATTGAAATCAGGATATTGAAAAGATAATAGCACTCCCATGTTCATTGAAGCACTATTCACAGACAAGATGTGGAAGCAACCTAAAAGCCCATCAAAAGATGATAGGATATATGTATATGCATACAACAGAATACTATTCAGCCTTAAAAAAGATGGAAAATTTGCAACACAAAACAAAATGGATCAGTCTTAAGTGCATTATACTAAATGAAATAAGCCATTAACAGGAGAACAAATACTGTATAATTCCAATTATACGAGGTACCTAAAATAGTTAAATTCATAGACTCAAAGAGTACAGTGGTATTTGCCAGGGGTCGAGGAGGGGAGGAAATTGGAAGTTAAGGAAAATAAATAAGTTCTAGAAATCTGCTGTACAACACTGCACTTTAAAAAAGCCCAGGGCAGGCTGCCCCCAAATATCCCACAAGGACATACTGAGTACTTTGAATTAAGGTTACCTGACCAGCAGCTGGTTTAAGAAAGGCATGTTGACCCTCCCTTGTCTTCTTCAATGCAGAAAATAAGTCTGCCCTGTGAAAGATGCCCTCCTTGCTGCAGAGGGTGGCTGGGAGAGACACCCTCATTGCTAAAGTTAAGAATCCAGAGCCAAGAAGCCTTATCAACAAACCTTATTACTTCTGTACTAATTTACTATGGGAAGCCCAGACTTTGCTTAGATACATCTTTAAAGAGCAACCAAACTTAAGTTTCTTTGTCTTGTCAAATGTTCATATTTATTGTTTCTTTGTCTTAAAAAGTATAAAAAGCTGGTAGGTTCATCATTTCTCTGAGTGGCATTTATGATCTACCCTGTACATGTGTCAAATTGTTTTTTCTCCCTTTAATCTGGTCTTATGTCAATTTTGTTATTAGTTTAGTCATAAGAACTCAAAAACGGGGAATTATTGGGTTGGCCAAAAAGTTCATTTCATTTTTCCATATGATGGTTCTGGTAATGCCTAGTTGTCTTTAACTTCATTTGAAACAATTTTGTTAGGTTGTATTGTGACAGCTGTCATATCAGAATGCATTAAAAAAAAAAGCTTATCGAAGTTGGTGAACTTTTGTGCAGCCATTTAATATTGAAGATGGAAGAAGATAAACAACATTTTCGGCATGTTATGCTTTACTATTTCAAGAAAGGTAAAAACGCAACTGAAACACAAAAAAGGATTTGTGGAGAAGGTACTGTGACTAATCGAACGTGTGAAAAGTGGTTTGTGAAGTTTCTTGGTACTATTGACATCTTGGCCAAATAATTCTTTCTGTGGGGCTGGCTTAGGTATTGGAAGATGTTTAGCAGCACCCCTGGCCTTTACCCACTAGAAGCCAATAGCGGGAGACAGCCAACATACTCAAAATATCCAAATCAAAATAAAGTTATTGGTGAAAATAAAAAAATCTGTCTTTTATTTTATGGAAAAAAGCAAATGGATGTTTTGGCCAACCCAATACCTTTGGTGGGGGATTGGGAAAGGGAGTTGGGGAGGGAATTTTCCCCTCCTCAACAACCTATAGTCCATAATACTGTATTATATACTTGAAAATTTGTTCAGAGGGTATCTCATGTTGTGTTCTTACCACAATAAAGTATAATTAAAAAACAAAGGCAAAGATGTGTGTATTACTACAAACTTTTTAATTGATGCTACTTTAAAAAAAAATCAAGGGGTCCTGCCCTGGCCAGGTGGCCCACTTGGTTGGAGCATCTTCACCTACACCAATAGGTTGCAGACCTGTTCCCTGTGTAGGGCACACACCTAGGTTGCGAGTTCAGTCCCCAGTCAACGCGTGTACGGGAGGCAGCTACTTGATGTTTCCCTCTCGCATCAATGTTTCTTGCTTGCTCACTCTCTCTCTCTCTCAAATCAATAATTAAAAAAAAAGACATATCCTCGGTGAGGATTAAAAAAATCATGAGGTCCAAATACACAAGAAATAAAAAAATATTATTTAAAAACTGTAAAAATAATTAGATCTGAGATTTAACATGAAGAAAATTGGCTATGGCTTTGGACTTGCTTAGGAAGCTCTGAGTCCCTGAGGGAGAAAGTTGGTAATAGGTCTTGAGAGTGACTCTATAAACTCTGGATCCAATCTGCTGTCTCAGTAGTTCTAGGCTGGGTTTTGGCTGAGAACAATGAAAGACCCTAGAATGGTTCTATAGCAAATGCAGGGTTTCCAGAAACTCCTCAACAATGTTGCTCATTACCATGGTCATTTGCTAGAGGAAATGTTTTTGGTAGGAAAACTTAACATTCCCTTCTCAGAATTTGGGGAGCAGGGCATCTGTGATACAGAAAATAATGTAAGCAAATACAAGATCCAATAGAATAGACCCAATAGAAGGCCTGTGTTGCATTCCTTCACTTTTTAGTCCGAGATGGACACATGACACAACAATTGGTTAAGGGGGAAAAAATGTTAAGGAATTTACTCAATTAGAGAAGAAGCATCAGTCTCTTCTTTTCACAAAACTGCATTCTTTATGTACAACCAGAAGAACTATTTCATGCCCTCACAGGACAAAAACAGACCAATGAGATAATGACCCTAAAACTAACCCTTGACCCTTGGCAGGTGGCCACTCTATATTGCACTTTACATACAACTTATCTTTTCAGCCTTGACTTCTGTTCCCAGGGCTGTTGGCAGTGAATGGGACACTCCCTGTACAGAATGACCAGCAAGGCTTTTCATCAGAGCACAGGGAATCTGTGTCTGAAATGACTCTACATTTGTCTTAATAGGCACGACCCTTACTCTTGGGAAACATTTTTCATTGGCATGTCTGTCTTGTAGTATGAATCAAGACAGTGATTCATTCAAGTTTTTCAAATTCTCTCTTTCATTACTAGAAGAACACTTAGGTCATTTATAGTTTGGACCTTGGTCCCTCTCATCCTTTATTCATAAAAAAGCATGAACACTCTCCTTGTTCATAGGGAGGCCTGGTTCACTTTCACCCCATTTTCTTTTGCTCACAATGTCAGTATTCTTGTCTTCTCTCCACACATAGATTATTTTTACATATCTGGTAAAATGGAAGCTCAAAGAAAACCTTTAAAAGCCTTTGTCACTCTATGGCTTGTTAAAGCACATGTAGCCTTGTCCTTTGCTTACCCACTTCTCATGTATCCTAAAGTGTTTTCCTCTGGTGAGTAACAATTACAGGGAGTAGATTTTGGCTCAGAGTAAAGACAGCCAATAGCAGTTACAGGTGCCTGAAAAATAAATGGGGGCTCCCTCTAGAAGTAATGAGCTTCCTGGCCTTTGAGGTGTGCAGTCTATGCATTGGTGAATGGCCATGTGCCAGAGATAATGTTAGAGAGAATTCATGCATCAGATTAGGATTGGCTTGACAGTGACCAACATTTGAGTATTTTTTATGCCAGAAATAAGAAAAGTAAAGATAAGTAAGACAGTCTAGCAGGGTTAGATTAAAAGATTCTTCAGGTTCCTTTTAACCTTATATTATATCTAGATGCATATATATATATATATATAGAGAGAGAGAGAGAACTCTAAGAAAAGTCTTAGCTGAACGTCTTAGTTGAAGCTTGTTTCTTAGGGTTATTGATCTAAAGTGATCTTTAGAGATCATTTTTGCTGAGCCTGTTTTTCTAATAGAAGCAGAACATTAGGCTCCAAAAAGCAAAGTTTTATTTCCCCCAAGATCGTTGTGAAAGGAAAACGAATTTGGCTTTCTTCTCAGCTGGAATCTACTTGTGCTATTTTGGGTACAAATGACTCTCAATTACTTTCTCCTACGTTGGGACTTTTCCAATTTAGCACATGACTTCTTCTAATCAGTGGTTAATGTGGGATGACCATATATTTATCACTCAAACCAGGCACTTTTGAGCTCCAGCCTGTTCCCTAAGCCTAGCCACAGTTCCTCCTTGTGTTATGTGTTCTACAAATGGAAGACTAATCACAAACCCTAACTTCCTCTAGAGCAGAGAAGGGTGCACTTACTAATATGTAGTTTAAGATGCATGTGGTATTAAAAACTTTAGTCCAGTTGCTATGCAATAGGGCTTTAGAATGTGATGGTATAGGTTTTCTTTTCATTAAAAATTATTTGTTTTGAAATGATTTTATTCTTAAACAGAAAGCTTGCAAGTCAAGAACAAAGAACTCTGAGATTCTCCTGATCCAGATTTCTCAGCTGTTAATATTTCACTGCCTTGCTCCATCTCTCTGTCTCTTTGTGTGTTTCTCTCTCAATTGTGTGATTTGGAAAGAGAAAAGCAAAGTCCATTCTTATTAAAACTATGTACCAGAAGGAAGTCTTAGGAAATGACCCAATAAGAAAGGAAGGAAACTGGAGAACAAAAGTATTTTTGTAGACAACCTCCAAGTGATGGGCATTGTGCTTCCTGCTTTGTGAACATTCCCTCTTTTAAATCCTTGGGAGAGTCCATTGAAGTGGGGATTGTTCCCACTTTACAGATGAGAAAATGTGTTCAGAAAGGGTAACAACATGCCTGAGGTCACAGGGCCAGGACACTGGCTGTGGCTGAGTGTACCATTTTCAAGTTTCTCTTTGCATCACAGCAGACCTTGTTTTTACAGAAAGAGTATTCAACATCTTGGGCGAGCCATTTGACTCCATATGAATTCAGCTTTCTCAACTATACAATGAGGGAGGTTAGACAAAATGAATCTGAAGATTTCTTTCAGCTCTGTAGTCTGAATAATTTAATAAATGTAATATTTCTCTGGCTGACAGAAAAAAGTCCATTGAATATGTTACTGTTCAATGTAGGAATATTTGAAATGGGACTTAGAGCATATTTAAGTAGCAAAAAAGTTATTTCCTCCTATCTGTTGGGTTGTCTACTTAGGAGCCTTTTTAAAGCTTCTTTGGGTCCTTGACCTTTTGCTACTTTTCCCCCTTTGCAGATCACTGAACTTGGAGCTTCTGGTGTTGGGATGATTCTGGAGGAGAGGGGTTGAGAGTGCCTCTGATGGATAAGTTGAAAGACTCTACTTTTGTTCATGGACCTCACCCTTTGGTGGCCTAGATGTTATCCTGTTTATTTACAAGTTTCCTTAGATAGTCCATTCCATCTTCAGACAATCCTAAGTATTTTTTAAAAAAATTTTTAATATCTTTTATTGATTATACTATTACAGTTGTCCCAATTTATTTTCCTTCTGCTCCCCTCCATCCAGTGACCCTCTTCCCTCCAGTAGTTCTCCTCTTTTAGTCCATGTCCATTAGTTGTGCATATAGTTCTTCTCAACCTCTTCCTGTCTACTCAACTCCCTCCTACTATGCTTCTTAATTCCTGTACCATCTCCCTCCCTTTCCCCTTCCCCCTCCCTGCTGACCTCCCCCCAATATGTTCCTCATACCTATACTTCTTTTTCTGCTCTTGTTGCCTACTTAGTTTGCCTTTGTTTTGATTTCCTAGCTTCTGTTGTTGGTTGTTGTGATGCAGTTTTCATTTTAATGTTCATAATTTTGACCCTTCTTCTTCTAAACCAGTCCCTTTAACATCTCATCTAATGAACTCCTTCAGTTTTACTTTGTCCTGGAAGCACTTTCTCTGTCCTTCTATTCTGAATGACAGTTTCGCTGGATAGAGTATTGGTGGCTGTAGGTTTTTGATTTTCATTACTTTGAATATTTCTTGCCAGTCCCTTCTTGCCTGCAGGGTCTCCTTTGAGAACTCAGCTGATAGTCTAATTGGGACCCCTTTGTACATAAATTCTTTTCTTCTCTCTTGCTGCTTTTAAGATTCTCTCTTTATCTTTAATTTTTGACAATTTGATTATAATGTGTCTTGGAGTGTATCTCCCTGGGTCCAGTTTTTCTGGAACTCTCTGTGCTTCCTGGACCTGTAAGTCTATTTCCTTCCCCAAGTTCAGGAAGTTCTGGTTCATTACTTTTTCACATAATTTTTCAATTTCTAGTTCTTCTTCTTCTCCCTCTGGCAATCCTATTATTTGAATGTTCGTTCACTTATAGCTGTCCCAGAGGTTTCTGAGCCTCTCCTCATGTTCCTCCCTTTTTGTTTCCTCTTTCTGCACTGATTAACCGTTTCTTCCTTTCCTATGTTCCGGTTTGTTGATTCAATCTCTGTTTTTTATTTCCTCACCATTTGTCTCATATGTGTTTTCGTTTGTTTCAGTGTGACTAGCTTTCATTCCTTCCCCATCTTGTTCCAGATCTTTTGTTAATTCTGTAAGCCACCTTATGACTATAGCTCTGAACTGAGCCTCAGAAAGATTTGCTCATCAGTTAGGTCCCTCATCTGCTGCCTGGTGAGCAGCGTCACCAGGATTTCAATCATGGTCTGTTTCATCCTGTCAGTTTTCTGTTTACCTTTGTTTCCTGGGCGGGCTGTAGGGGGTGGCGCCCTGTGCACTCATCACTACCTCTCAAGCAGCGACCTTTTTCACCTCTCTGTGGTGCTTTGTGTGGGGGCGGGGGTCCAAGATGGATTCCTGCCATTACTCTTTGCTGAGAGACTGGGAGGCTCCTTCCCCACGGCCTCACTGTCCAAGGCAGTGGGGGGGGGAGTGGTCTGCCTTCCCCAGTATTGGAATTGGGAGCTGCCGGGTCTCGACTGCAGCCGGCATTGCTCCCCTGGCATTTCTCGCAGCCCCACCACTATCCTCGCTGCTACCGCGGACAGCACAGCCCAACCTTTTTATCCCGGTTCCGATTTCGCCCCTCCTACCCATCCAGATGAGCACCGCTGGTTTATAACTTCATACTTTGGGGTTCCATGCAGTTTTATTTTCTGGAATTTCTGGTTATCTTTGGTTTCAAGGTAGTTGTATTCCTACTTAGTTGTAGAGGGAGACCGAGCATGTCAGTCTCAGCCTCCATCTTGGCCGGAACTCTAATCCTAAGTATTTTTAAAAACACCTTTTAAAATATTTGACTGCCCTTCAGAAACTGGAGTATGCATACTCACAGAAGGTGCAATGGTGCTCCAAGAGGTCCCCAAACAAGCCATAATATAAATTCAGAATTAAAAGTTTCATAAAATTTTAATGTAAAACCCAAGAACCCCCAACACTCTTACCATTTCTATGGATTTTTTTTTTTTCTTGCCTCTTGGGATCTGGAGTAAGCATTCTCTTTGTTTTGTCACTAAGGATACTAGGGCATGAAAGTTTGAGATGCAGTCATATTTAGAGACTATAATATAGTGCCTAGTAGCAGTTTCTCAAAAGTATAGCTATCAATGTTATTATTACTATATCAACTCAAGTCTCTTCTTGTATAATTTCCTAATCCAACTTTTCCCATGTTGTTTTTTTTTAATTCACGATAGGAATTCTTTCAGCATTTGACTCCCAGTGAAGGCAGATCCAAGCTCCTCTTATTTATTCTGAATTTATCTCATGATTCTAAACCCCATTGGTTCCAAGTCTAATTCTTGGGAAGACAGTGACTGAAAGCCACTGACATATGACAAATATGTCAGTTAACCAAACCCTCCTGAGATCTTTTTCTCCTGATTAAGTATTCCTAGTTCCTTCAACATTTCTTGTTATGGTTTTAGCAGGCTGGTTCTCTCACCATTCTGGTCCCACCCTCTCAAAAGAGAGTCTGATCTATCTATATTTGTCTCAAAGAACAGATCTAATAGTACTGAGATGTCTCCTTACTTATGTATATGCTTTCCAGTGAAGGCTGATTAGCCTCAAGGCTGACAGTAATCATCTTCATCTTACTGAATTTGTTTGCTTTTACTAATTGGTAAGTGTGACAGTTAAAATAATTTGGCTGTTCAGCATTCATTTCCTCCCTCCCTTCCTTCTATACTTCCCTCCTTCCTTCCTTCTTAAGGCAATCTGATTCTTTTCTTAGAAATTATCTCTTCTCCAATGGGTACTGTCTGTTGGGATTATAATCAGGAGTTCTGTTTACTCCTCCAGATTGGCAAACTAGGCCAATCTACTGTTCTTTCCCTGAAATTTGAATTTTGAACAGAAGGGGAATGATACTGAACATAGCTGGATTTCCATCCCACCCTAGCAAGCCTCCTTGATTATACAATTCTTCGTATGTAGTTCCATTGTTGCAATTCTGCTTTCTTCCCTTCCATTCTGTGAACCTCACAACTTCCTGATACTTACCTTTGATTTAAGTTAGCTAGAGTTGCTGTCTACTGCTTATAATCAAAGAACCCTGACTAATACTACCATTGTACATGGTGGTGTGCCTATCTAGTATATAAATTCTCCTACATTATGAGGCCTGTCCAGAAAGTATCCAGCTGCATACTATAAAAAATTGAGACATTTATTGAAGAAAATACAAGATACAAGAAACATTGTACATAGGACAACGATGCCTCAGTCCCCTTCAGAGTATGCACTTTGGGACCTCACAAAGTTCTCCTATCATCAATTAGCAACTGCAGCATGGTGTTCCTTCTGCTCTGGTATCAGAAGCTGCAGAACAAATTTTGCCATGACACATTTCATGCCAAGATCCTGTGTCAAAATCTCAGATAGTAGTTTTTGGAATTCCCAGGTCAGCTTCTAGTTCTCTCACTGTTAGTCACTGATCTTTGTTGATTGCAGCTTGTACATGTTCCATATTCTCAGATGTTCTCCTTGTTGCAGGCATTTCAGAATGTGGATCACTTTTAACAGATTCTTGGCCATCTTTGAAGCATTTGTGCCACACTTTTATTTGCGCTGCACTCATTGCATTGTCCCTGAAAACCTTCTTAATCATATGAATAGTTTCCACAGAGGAATGTTCAAGCTTAATGCAAAATTTGATGTAGATTCATTGCTCTACTCACTCAGTCATTCTGATTGTGACGGCCACACAGTACTCATGCTCACTGAATGACCTCTACCACCTCCACTGACTAGTACAGTGAAGTCATTATTGTTCACACATGCACATTCTGGTCCAGTCTCCTTGCCTGTCAGGTTACATTGATGTCACACAAACCATTCTCAGTATGTTAATAATGGTTGAATTTTTTCCAGATAGGCTTATATCTCTTCCCAAAGGTTTCTTTAATACTTATTCAACAACTTAAAAATATAAGAAATCTCCCGCCTCTTAATTTTTACCATAATGTGCTGCCTTTTTTTCCCAGGAGGCTTATTCCATGGTAGAGAAATCTCAGTGTGTTCCCATCTTCCTCTCCTTACTACAATATGATTCTATAAACTTTACTAGAACATTAATTAATGAAACATCTAGTTTTGACTGAACACAAAAGTTTAGTAGCCTTTTGAAAAGGGGCACTATTGCCTTTCATATGGAAGAAATCAGCTCAGTTGTTGAGTTGTGTGGGGCACAAGACATTTTGTATTTTCCAGGAAAACCTGGGGGAGTAGGAAGCATTTGCACCCTCCATAATGTCCTCTGCAATTAAGTCAGATTTTATTCACTTACTAGTGTTGAAACCATAAAAGAAAAGCAGATATCCTAGCATAAGATTAAAATCAATTATTGAATGAAGATGAAATGCTTTTGTGCTGATGAAACAATGAGGCTGTTCAACAACGTGCTGGGTCTGTGCTCGTCTCCTTCAGTTCAGACGTTTGTTACTAAAGTTTTAGATTGGTGCCTGGGAAGACCAGATATTTCATCAGGGAAATATATGCTGGGAGTAAGAAGAAAGGGGAGGAAACAGGATTGGGCAGGGTGAGCCTCAGGCCACTGTGCAGATCTGACAGTTTCTTCTAACCTAATAGGAGTCCTGCTTTGGGGAGAAGCAGCCAGGCCCTAGAATCTTCATCCTGTGGTTGTTTGTGGAGGACAGCCCAAGAAGAGCGTGGCTTTGGGTCAAAATTTGTAGATCCTGAAATGGAGATCTGAGCAGTGAACTCCTGTGACTGGCACATTGTCCCTCTGAATTGTGTTCTAAATCTATTCAGTGGAGTCAGACAGTCTAGGTGTGAATCCCAGTGACAACACTTGCTCACATGTGACCTTAGAAAAATTTTCTGAAGCTCTCTTTGCCTCATACTCCTCATCTTTAAATTGGAAATAAAATCAGCAATAACCTTATAGAATTATCAGAAAACTTAGAAAAATACTTGACATAGTAAATATTGTACATAATTATATAAGTATAAAATGCTCACATAGTATATATTTACTATTATTTATTTATTTATTGACTGTCAGTTATGTGCCAGTTCCCATTGATCTATCATGAAGGAACATTCAGATCACCTTCTCTGAATTAGCTCAGTCATCTATGAAGTAACATTACAATTGACGCTCATCAAAAGTACATCTGAGAGTCTCAGGAGACCCTAATGCTCTGGTTACTAATCAGTGACACTACTGAGATCAAAGACTTAGCTCATATCTTGAGCAGACTTCATTGTTTCTTTTCTTTTCTTTTTAAAAAAGATTATTTTATTTTATTTTTCCTTAAGATATTAGCTTTGGCCCTGGGGGCTAACTGCAGTACAGCAGAGTCTCAGCTTTAAATGTCAAGTTTCCACTAGTTTGTGTGTTGAGGTCAATAAGGCTCACTCTTTCGAGACCATCACACCAGTGTGAGTAAACAGGACCACAGGTTACCTTTTGGGAACCTAAGAGAACTTCCTTTAAAAAGTCCCCTAAGTGCTGTCAGAGAGATAATTTTATTTATTTATCAAACACAGATATAGTTATTATAGGTGCTTGGTATGACATGAAGTGATTTAAAGTATCAATTAATTTAATTCTTAGTACTATGATGTAAATACTTGATTTAAGTACTACCAACACTCTCATTTTATAGCCTTCACAATTTTAGTAAAGTGAAGTTATAGTGATATTAAATGACTTGCTCAAGGAGAGATGCTAATGAGAAACAGAGTTCAACTTTGAATACAAGTAGAGTTTGTGTTTCCAGGGTTTGTACTCTTAACCACCAGATATCCTACCTCCAAATAAGTGTTCATCTTAAAATACATTCTTTGCTTCTGTCACACAATTGTGAGGACACTTTGGAGCATAAATCCCTGAAAGGAAGGTCCTAATTTACTCTGAGGGTGAAGATCCATCTATCTAGTTTTTGATAAGAGCTCCTAAAGTATGTAGTTCTGAGTTTATGTGTCTTTGGGACTTTCAGTTGAGAACTGTACATTGAAGGCCACCTGAACTGTTTCTTGGATCTCATTTGTCAGTTGCCTGGCAAAACATTGAGGACCAGTTCCCACGTCTTAAGCCAGACCAAGGGCAATAAAGATGATGCTAGCTGAGAAGGCTGACCGATCACTAAGACTGATGGAAGATTTTGGATTTACAAACACCACTCTGTCTTAGGTTTATTGTTACTTTAAATAGTATGTTCAAAGTAACTTTTTTCTAGCTATAATTTCTAGTTTTTTGGTGTGTGCATTTGTGTATGTGTTTTCTGTGTTTCACTTTTCATACACAGATGGAATAATCTGGCAAATTACAATCGTCGGCAGCCGTCCATCTCGAGAGACGATGGTGTAGCTTCTTAAGAGTCTATCTGCACCGCCGAGAATGGCTGTGCAGTCCGACTCGGGAGTGACACGGTATCTGTCTCCTCCCGTGTTGAATCGACATCTTGCGATGACGCTGGAGTGTCCTCTCCAGTGAAGCTGAAGCTACAGAGCCTGGGCAGGGTGATATGGAGGGTTTGCTGTTGCCCATGCAGCAGACCCCCCCCCCTCTTCGCAGCTGAAGGGTCCAAGGGAAAGACGGAGTCAATACAGCTTGGCTTCAGGTGCGCTGCAGGAGTTGCCGGTGTTGACTACAACGTCAAAACGCCTTAGGGACTCCGGCTCCGGATTTTCTGTCGGGGTTTACTCCCTTAGCCTTTCCCCTGAAGAGGTATGCCGCAAGGCAGCGGAGGTTTTTTGGAATCAGAATAAAAGCATTAGATTTTCTTATCAGGCTGTCATGATAGTAGATTTTCAGAAAGCAAAGCCCTCTTTTTAAAAAGAAGAGAAACATGTATGGCATTAGACAATCTGAGTTTTAACCCTGGCTCTCCCATAAATTTATTGTATGACCTTGGGCAAGAAAATATTTAATTTTGGGGGGCCTTAGTTTGTTCACCAGTGACTTCTATGATAATTTTAACCTCTATAATCAGCAGAATTTTGAAGAAAGAGTAATTTTTTCTGGAGAAAAAAAAACAGTATTTATTATATAGATTCATTTTTTCCCTCTCCTCATTGTAAATCTGTATTTGTGCCATTGTCTAATCAGTGCGAGACAGATTACCCTGTAGTGCCATTTACAGTGGGAAATAAAGTAGAGGTAAACCACTGAATGAATTCATAGAAACAAATGATTATAATAATATTATTTCCAATGACATTCTTAATTCAGTTCTGTAAAGAGGAGAAGTTAGGGAGAGAGGACATGTGTTTTGTTGTCTAAGCACATTTACTTGATAATCTTTTACAATATTGATCTGGTAGCCACAGTGAGAGTGGTTTATTTTCTTCATCAAGCTTATTATCTTTCTTCCATGTTTTCCTTTCTCCCACTGTATTTTATTGTGTGTGTCACTGTTAGTAACAGAATAGATCTATACTTAAACTAAGCTTTCTGTTTCTCATTTTAAAAATAAAGGCAGGACAACATTACTGTAAATTTTAAAAACACCATAGCAGAGGGCAATTAAGGTTTTACTTTAATGGCATAATACTTAGTTAATTAAATAATTCTTGCACTTAGCCAATATTTCTTAGGTACCTGCTATAGGCCCAAGAACTATGCCAGGTGCTGAAGAGACAGTGGTGAGTGAAAATATATTTACATGGGGGTATCAGACAATAAGAAAATAATTTCACAAGGATATAAACTGTGGCACATATTATAAAGGAAAAGCACAGACAGTTCTGAGAATCTGTGCCTTCATCTAGGCAAGAGGTCACGGAAAGTTTTCCTGAAGAATTGAGTTTGAGCTCAAAGATTAAACAAAAGCAGAGTCTATTCTACCACTATGACATATTTCTGTAAGTCAAACGGTCTCTTGCCTGATTGGTAAATTGGAGAATAGTAAAAAGTGAAAGTTACATTCTTTGATCATGTAGATTTTTCCCAGCATATTAACTTTAACCAAGTAATGCAGTTGAAGGCAAAATCCATTCATAGGGCTGAATCCAGTAAAGTGTGGTAGAATATAGCACTGTGCATGTTGTTACCCATTCACCTTGCTATTCCTTCCACAGTTTGAACACATACTTTGTCTTAGAAGGACTCATTGCGTGGTTCTTTAGCTCTTTAAGTATTTGTTCTTGTCTCTCTATGAGTTAGAAACCTCAATCCCCCTTCATCACCTTACATCATAGAAATTTCTCCTTTTGGGGAGAGTCCGCCTCTATAATAGCATTTCTTTATTCATTAAGATTGTAATGTCTTTTTAATGGGACTACTATTTTCTATTGGGGTTATTACTATTTTTTTTTGTTGTTGCTCACATTAGAACATTGCATTGATTTTGAGTTGTCTGAATTTAATTTTCCTGTAATTATTTATCAGAAAGGATTTTTATGTACCTCATAGCAGAACCACATTTTTGGAAGCAAACTCACAACTAAAAAGTATGTGCAACCACTATGACTTTTTAACTGAAACTCTTTTTCAAAGAGTTCAATGTAGGTCTCTTAAATCTTAGCTTTAGTTTAGTAAAAACTTAAGTATCAAGCTTTTATTTCAGCTTCCTAAATAATTTAGACATAGAGAAGTTATTTGACTTACTTCAGGTGACAAAATAATTTCAGCTGATTGCTCTTTTTATGATGGCATATTGCCTTTGACTTATTATTTTTACTTACCACTCACACATTTTCTCAGACATGATAAGGCCAAAGTATTTTAAAAATAAATTTCATTAAAGTATACTTTGCATATAACACAAACCATGTTTTAAGTTTATTGTAGGATGAATTTTGACAAATGTAGTCACTGCCTCAAAGGTTCCCTTATGTTCCTTCCCAGTCAAACTTGTCCAGTCCATTCCCAAGCAACCAGTGATCTATTTTTGATCATTATAGATTAGATTTTTCTTCTCTAGAGTTTCATGTTAAGCAATTTTAAAGTAGCAGTGTCTGCTACAGGGTTAGTCTGGATGACTAGTCAGTCCTCCACAGACTTGATCAGTAAGGAGACGTGAACCCAAATGGATTCAGATTCACAGCGTAGTAGGTAGCATGAGTTTTGTGCTTGCATGGGTTGCCCTTGTCTCCCAAGAACTGTGGGGTGATGTGGAGGAGAGCCTGGGTGAATGCTTATGCACACAGTGGATCTGTGTCTTGGCTGAGGAACACTGAGCTCAAGAAACCCCTAGTATTATAATGGGACTGCTGCCAAACCTGTCTATCTTCTCTTATGGAGACAGATATTATCCTGGTCAGGAAGCAAATCTACTTACTGACTCAGAGGGAGTGTTATTTTTATAACACTGGAATATCTATAGAGAGAAGAGAAAACTTTAATTTTATTACCCTAGAGTGTAAGCAAACCTAATCTCTGCTATAGAGCACCTTTGCAAACATCCTTAAACAAAGCTGGCGATGCACTGTGCTCAGAAAATGAGCAAAAATTCTGAAATTATCTGCCAACATCATGTAAATGTAATCATATAGTGTGTGTCCTTTTGAGTATGACTTGTTCTGTTCTGCATAAAGTTTTCAAAAATTATCTTTCTAATGCCGAGTAGAGTTTCATTGTATGGTTATGCCACAATTTGTTTATCTATTTACCTAGTAATGGACACCTGGATTGTTGGCATTGTGGCTATTATAGATAAAGCCACTATTAATGTTCATATACAAGTCTCTGTGTGAACATATGCTTTCATTTCTCTGAGAGTATTTAGAACTGGCAAGTGTATGTTTACTAAGGAATGGTGAATGTGTGGTACATATACATTTAAGTTTTTAAGAAACTGTCAATCTGTCTTCCAAAGTTGTTGTACCCTATGACATTGTCACTAGAATTGTGTGACAGTTCCTTTTGATTTAGATCCTGAACAACTCTTTGTATAGTTAGTCTTTTTAAACTTTAGACATTAGATATTTGCCTATTTCTTTTTTAAATTCTGTAGATTTTCACTTTATCTGCTTTGAAGCTTTGTTATAAGAAATATACATTTTCCAGATTGTTGTCATATTGATGAATTGACCTCTTTATTATTATACAATGTCCCATTTTATCTCAGTAAAATTCTTTATTCTGAAGATTTGCTTTGTCTGATACATATTTTTAAAAGTATATTTTATTGATTATGTTGTTACAGTAGTTTAAATTTTTTCCTCTTTGCTTCCATCTGCCCAGTACCTCCCTTCCCTCCAGCAATTCCACCCCCCCTTAGTTCATGTCCATGGGTCATGCATATACATTCTTTGGCTTCACCCTTTCCTGTATTATTTTGAACTTCCCCCTGTCTATTTTGTATTTACCAATCATGCTTCTTAATCCCTGCACCACTTCCCCATTTCTCCTTCTTCCCCCTCCCAGCTGATAACCCACCAAATGATCCCCATACCTATGATTCTGTTCCTATTCTGGTTTGCTTAGTTGGATTTTGTTCTGATTTTTTAGATTCAGTTGTTGATAGTTGTAAGTTTGTTGTCATTTTAATGTTCATAATATTGATCTTCTTTTCCTTAAGTAAGTCCCTTTGACATTTCATATAATAATGGCTTGGTGATGATGAACTCCTTTAGCTTTACCTCATCTGGGAAGCACTTTATCTGCCCTTCCATTCTAAATGATAACTTTGCTGGATAGAATAATTTTGGTTGTAGGTTCTTGCTTTTCACCACCTTGAACACTTCTTGCCAGTCCCTTCTTGCATGCAAAGTTTCTTTTGAGAAATCAGCTGTTAGTCTTATAGGCACCCCTTTGTAAGTAATTCTCTGTTTTTCACTTGCTACTTTTAAGATTCTCTCTTTGTCTTTCACCTTTGGCATTTTAATGATGATGTGTCTTGTTGTGGTCCTTTTTGGGTCTAGCTTATTTGGGACTCTGTGCTTCCCGGACTGGTATGTCTGTTTCCTTCACCAAATATGGGGAGTTTTCCTTCATTATTTTCTCACATAAGTTTTCAATTTCTTGCTCTTCCTCTTCTCCTTCTGGCACCCCTATGTTTTGGATGTTGGCACGTTTAAAGTTGTCCCAGAGGTTCCTAAGCCTCTCCTCATTTTTTTCAATTCTTGTTTCCTCATTCTGTACTGGTTGACTGTTGTTTTCTTCTTATGTTCCAAGTCATTGATTGGAACCCCAGTTTCCTTCCCTTCACCATTGGTTCTGTATGGATTTTATTTTGTTTTATTTAGCATAGCCTTCACTTCTTCCCTTATGCGTTTGCCATATTTAAGCATATCTGTCAAGCCTGTGAGCATCTGTATCACCAGTGTTTTGAATTCTGCATCTGTTAGGTTGGCTGTCTCCTCATTGCTTAGTTCTCCCACTGGAACCTTCATTCGTTCCCCGTTTTGGGCCATAGTTCTCTGTCTCCTCATCTTGACAGGCTCCTGTGTTTGTTTGCCTCTGTGTCTTAGGTAGAGCTGTTGCTCCTGTTATGTTGTAAGGGGCAGAGCCTTAGGTATTTGTCAGTACAGGGCGACCTGTTTCACCACATTGTGGCGCTGTATGTGGGGGAGGGCTCTGAGAGGGAACAGTGTTGCTTGCTAAGCACTCACCCCTTTTCCAGGCACTTCTCCCACTTTGTATGGGACTGGCGCCTCTCCAGTTGTTGCCCTGGCCATCGTTCTGAGAGTGGGTGGGTCTGCGGATGTTCTAGGACTGTGGTGGCCCTTTAAATAAGTGGACTTTGCTGAGAGACCAGCAGTTTCTTCCTCTGCCCCAACCCCCACTGGTTTTCACAGTCAGAAGGAATTTTCTCCAGCGCCAGGACCGTCTGCTGTGCAGTCTGGTCAGGAGCTGGGAATGCTCTCTAGGTGTCCCTCCCAACTTTTTAAAACATGTGACCATGCTTTCTGCTGGCCTGCAGCTGCCGCCACTGCTGCCGCCACCACACCACATCCTATCCATTCTGGCTCCGCCCCTCCTACCTGTCTAGATGAGTATTTCTTCTTTATATCTTTGTTTGCTGGACCTCCACACAGTTTGATTTTCTGGAACTTCTGGTTATCTCTAGTTGTTAGGTAGTTGGATTCCTTCTTAGTTGTGAAGGGAGATGCAGCTTGTCTGTCTAGGCCTCCATCTTGGCTGGAAATGTGATACATATTTTTTAGTTGTTACTCTACCATCTACAATATACATCTTTAACTTATCACAGTCCAACTTCACATAATATTATGCCACTATACATATCCTATAAAAATTCAACAACGGTATATTATGATTTTCTCCTCCTATTCTCTGTGCTTTTGTTGTTCTACATTTTATACCTAAATATATTATAAACTGCAACACATTATTTGTTTTAAATGGTCAAATATCTTTTATTTATATTTAAAATTGAGAAAAATGTATTCTACATATACTTACATGCTTATCACCTTTTTATTCTTTTGCGTGGACTCATTTTGATATGGTATAATTTTCCTTATGTCAGAAGCACTTTGATATTTCTTGTAGTTCAAGTTCACTGGTAGCGCTTCTGTTAGTTTTTGTTTGATAAATTCTTTATTTTCTCTTCATCTTTGAAAGATATTTTTGCCACGTAAAAATACCAGGTTGACAGGTTTTTTTCCTCAAGCACTTAAAAAATGTTGTTCTATTGTTATGAGAGTCAGCCTCCCAAATGACCATCAGTGATCCTCATCTTGTGGCATCCATGGGTTTGTATAGTCCCATCCCACACTGAATCAGGGCTAACCCATGTGATCATAGGCTATGACTGAAATTACAGTACATTACTTCTAAGACTGTTATATGTAGTCATTGCATCTTGCCCCTTGGTCCCTTGGAACACTCACTCTGGACACAGCCACTCAGCATGCCATGAGGATACTCAAGCAGTCTCACAGAGTGGCCCAGTTGGGGTGAAATAAACTTGTCAGGCTTGACTTGTCAGAAATGAGAGTGATATACCTTGAAGGTGGATTCTGATAAAAGATGCCTAACCAGAGCTACCTAATGAGCAAGTCTCAAATTCCTGACAACAATTGTGAGGGATAATGTGTTATTATTGTGCTTTAATGCCATCACTTTTGGGGTGATTTGTTATACTTCAGTAGACACTTGCATAGTTGTTGATGAAAAGGGTGCAGTCATTCTTTAAAAAAATTTTTTTAATTGTATGTTTTTCATTACTATTTAGTCCCCTTACACCTCCCACCCCCCAACAATTACCATGCTGTTATTCATGTCCATGACCCATTTTTCCTTTTTGCTCAATCCCTCCACCCCCAAACTCCCACACTTAGCTGTCATCCTGATTTCCATATATGAGTCTGTCTCTGTTTTGCTTGTTAGTTCAGTTTGTTCATTAGATTCCACATATGAGTGAAATCATATGGTTTTGTCTTTCTCTGACTGGCTTATTTCATTTAGCATAATTTTCTCCAGGTCCATCCATACTGTAGCAAATGGTAAAATTTTCTTCTTTTTTATGGTCCAGTAGTATTCCATTGTGTAAATGCCCCCATAGTCATTTTATCTACTCACCTACTGATGGATACTTGGGCTGCTTCCATATCTTGGTGATTGTAAATAACTCTGCAATAAACATAGCAGTGCTTATGTTCTTTTGAATTAGTGTTTTGGATTCCTTTGGATATACTTCCAGAAGTGAGATTGCTGGGTCAAAAGGCAGATACATTTTTTATTTTTTGAGGTATCTCCATACTGCTTTCCACAGTGGCTGCACCAGTGTACATTCCTATCAACTGTGCAAAAGGGTTCCCCTTTCTCCACATCCTCACCAGCACTTGTTTGTTGATTTAATGATGATAGCTATTCTGACAAGTGTGACATAACATCTCATTGTGGTTTTAATTTGCATTTCTCTGATGCATGTAGGTGTAATTTTGGTTCATTCACACCAAACAGTTATTGTTATATTGGCTGTCATCATTTTTTAAAATTTGACAATCTAAGGGAAAAGAAGTCAGTGCCCCTGACTAAATAGTCAGGTATTGCATATTTTAAAAATTCTTGTGTCACAGCGTTTGAAAATCACTGCTATAGATCCTTAAGCATATTGAAGATATTAATTATATCTGTTTCAGTATTCTTGTCTGCTAATGCAATCATCTCTGTTATCTCTGAGTGTATTTCTATTAACCTATCTCCTCATTGTGACTCTCATTTTCCTGCTCCTTATGTTTATTCTAGTAATTTTTTGGATGATGAACAGAGTGAATTTTATAGTATTTTGAGTGCTGGATTTCACTGTATTTATTTAAACAGTGCTGGACTTTGTTCTAGCATGTAATTCAGTTATACGTAGGTTAGATCAAAGCTTGCTTTTAAATTCTTTAATGGTAGACACCTGGAGTTGCTCTTTTTCTCTGGTTAATTTCATTCCACTACAAGGTATAACCTCTCTGGCATATTGGCCAAATGCCCTTTGTATTCATCAGCATCCCTTTGCTCTTGGAACTTGAAAGATTCCAGTTCTGTGTGAGTTCTGGGGCTTGTCTTTCTTCATAGCTGCCAATGACTCTTTCCCTGGAAGGTGGTTTTTTCTGGTTGTGTGAAGTTTCCATTCCATGAGGTGAAGATCAGTATTCAGTTCACAATTCAAGTAGATTTCTAAGCAGATTTTTTGGTTCTTCCTCTATGTATTCAATATCTCCATTTCATAATCTGCTCTGTAAATTCCAGCCATCTCAATCTCCCCAAGCTCCAATCTGTCTCCTCAATTCACTAATACTTCTGGGCCCTGCTTGGGTTCCCACTGACTGTGCTGTCCTCTAGAAATTGTCTGCAGGCTAAAGGCTGAAGTAACTCACCTCATTTGTTTTCCTTCTCTAAGAGACCACAGTGCTGTGTTACCTCTTGTTCAATATCTGAAACTTGAGTTTTTTGGTCATCTTTTCTATTAGACTGGCCAAAAAGTTTGTTCAGTTTTAAAGTAAAAATAAAAGACCCATTTTTTCATTTTCACTAATAGCTTCATTGAACAATGTATTCACCATTTTGTTCCACTACCTTCTGCCATCTTTCAGGCAACTTCATAAATCCATCTTCTTAAAACTTTATCTTTTTGAGCAAAGAACTGTTCCAGGTGCCTTTTGCAGTCTTTCAGGAAGTTGAAATTTTTTTCCATTAAGAGAATTTTGTAGAGACCAAAATAAATAGAAATCCGAAGGTGCGATGTCTGGTGAATATGGCAGATGAATCAGAACTTCTCAGCCAAGCTGTAACAGTTTTTGTCTGGTCATCAAAGAAACATGAGATTTTGTATTATACTAATGGAAGATATGCATTTTCTGTTGACTAATTTTGGACACTTTTTGTCAACTGCTGCTTTTAGTTGGTCTAATTGGGAGCAGTACTTGTTGTAATTAATTGCTTGGTCTGGAAAGAGCTCACAATAGGGGACTCTCTTCCAATCCCACCATACACACAATATCACCTTCTTTGGATGAAGACCGGCCTTTGGTGTGGTTGGTAGTGGTTCATTTCACTTGCCCCATGATCTCTTCCATTCCACATTATTGTAAAGTATCACTTTTCATTGCTTCTCACAATTTGTTTTAAAAATGAAATATTTTTCTTATGTTTAAATAGAGAATCGCATGTGGAAATATGGTCAAGAAAGTTTTTTTCACTTAACTTCTGTGGAACACAAATATCAAAGTGATTAACATAACCAAGTTGGTGTAAAAGATTTTCAACACTTGATTTGCATATTTTGAGTATGTTGGCTGTCTCCTGCATGGCATAACATTCATTATTCTCATTAATGTCTTGATTTGATTGCTATCAACTTCAACTGGTCTACCCAATTGTGGAGCTATGTTTAGTGAGAAATCTCCACTATGAAACTTTGCAAACCACTTTTGACATGTTCAATCAGTCATAGCATCTTCTCGAAACACTACACAAATATTTTTTTGAATTTCAGTTGCATTTTTACCTTTCTTGAAATTATAAATCATAATATGCCAAAGATGTTGCTTATTTTCTTCCATCTTCAATATTAAAATAGCTAGACAAAATTTTTCAATTTTGATTTTTTAAAAATGCATGCTGATATGACAGCTGTCACAATACAATCTAACAAACTTGTGTTGAATGAAGTTAAAGACAATTCAGGGCTACTAGAGTCATCTTACAGAAAAAAATGAACAAAATTTTTGTTTATGGTGGGAGAGTAATTCCAGAGCCCTTTATTATTTCATGACCAGAAGTGAAAGTTCTCACCAAAATGTTCTTATAAAAAAGATTTAAGAAAAAATTATCTATTTAAAAAATAGTGTTTATACCCTCTTATGCCAATATATACATTCTATCATTTCAATTATTGTATTTGCAAAGTTTTTTTTAAAAGCCTATTTTTCATGCGCCCCACAAAGACACCACATTTCTGATATAGAATAAGACTCATCAAATACATGAGCACTAACAGTTTTATGGTCAGTTCTCCTGTCACACTTGTGGGATTATTTCTAAAGTTCATCTCAAAGGAGAGGGAGGCCAGAGTCTCTGGTTTGTGACAATATTTTTAGGTTCTAGGGGTATGGACTCATGTTCTCCATTGATTCCAGGGTTACCGTCTCTTTTCTTAAAGAAAACATATCATGCCTTTTTTGTTTTATTGCACTTAAAGGCTATTTCAGTCTGATTTTTCCACAGCAGTGTGGCAATGCCATGTATTCATTACTGTTCTTACTTTAGGAAAAGAAGGCGTTGGCAGAAACCCGTAGAGAGTTTCTGGTTTGGATGTAATCCTTGTGAGAGTGGAAAAGGACTCTTTTTCTAATAATAATAGGAATAATAACAATGATAATCAGTAATATAACATACATAGTTTAATATGAACAGAAAAAATAAATAAAAATAGTAATTAAGGATGTATATTGAATGATTGTAGTAACCAACAACTCTTATTACTGTTATTGAATGGATACTGGAGTATGAAGGATGATAAAATGACTGTTGCTCCAAGATAGGCCCCCTTTTTGTCTCTGAATATTTATTCACTAGTTTACGAGGGTCCTTCTTATTGGATCCATTCTGCTGTCTGGTAAGATGTACTAGTTTTTGTCTTGTTGAGCACCTGAATATTGCATTTTCAACTTGTATTAGTAGTATTCACTCATTTTTGACTGGTAAAAATTTAGAACATGGTAGCTCTTCCCAGACATAACAAGGGATGATGTAGTTGAATAAATCTATCAATTTTTATTTCCTATTTGTTCATTAGCTTAGAATTTCCCCCTCTTTCTTTTTGTAGTTTTGCACTATATAGTTTCAGAGGAATTTTCTATTTGGGGAAAAAAGTACCCCAGAAGATTAACTCACTCATAAAGCTGAAGGACTATTTTCCTTTAAGCATTTATTATTTGAAAGAAACAAATTATCTTTAGAGAGCTAGGAGAATTTGCAATGACCTCTAAGGATGAATTTGTAGATGCTTCCTAGGAAGATTTTTGATTGCTAAGCAACACTCATCTCATTTTTTATTTTAATAATTTTCTGTAAAATACTTAAACAAGAGTCATTTCAGCATTGCAGCTGCTCCTTGGTTAGCTGCCTCTGTGTATCAGAACTGGGTGCTACCTGTAACATTCAATGGCTGTATTTGGTTTTGTCCCATAAGTGTAAAGTTAAAAAGGGAAAATAATCCTATTCAGACATATGTTAAGATTCTGGTTGATTCTCTGTTTGCACATGGAAGAAGTATCATTGAACAACAATCAGCTGGGAGAAAGACACTGAATTCTTTAAGTAAAGGAAAGACAATTTTAGTAAGCTTGGTTCTTTCTAAGTAGTTTCATATTTTTTAATCTTTTTTTAAAATTTTTTTATTTTTGGTTTTTCAATTACAGTTGTCCCATTTTCCCACATTTCTCTCCCCCACCCAATCCATCACCTCTCCCACAATCATATCGCTCCCCGTTTTTCATGTCCATGAGTCATTTATACAGGTTCTTTGACTAAACCCTTCCCTTACTTATCCCCCTTCTCTCCCTCTCCCCTCCCCCCTATTGACTACTATTCTGCCCTTTGTTCTATTTAGTTCTTTCGTTTGTGTTGTTCTTTAGTTTCCTGTATTAGGTGATATCATATGGTATTTTTCTTTCTTTGCCTGGCTTATTTCACTAAGCAAAATTCTCTCTAGTTCCATCCATGTTGTTGCAAATGGCAGGAGTTCCTTCTTTCTTTCTGCTACATAGTATTCCATTGTGGAAATGTACCACAGTTTTTTGATCCACTCATCTACAGATGGGCACTTAGGTTGTTTCCAGCACTTAGCTATTGTAAACAGTGCTGCAATGAACATAGGGGTGCATAAGTTCTTTTGAATTGGTGTTTTAAGATTCTTTGGGTATAATCCTAGTACTGGAGTCGCTGGTTCAAAAGGCAGTTCCATTCTGAATCTTTTGAGGTAATTCCATAGTGTTTTCCATAGTGGCTGCACCAGTCTGCATTCCCACCAACAGTGCAGTAGGGTTCCCGTTTCTCCACATCCTCGCCAGCACTTGTTGTTTTTTGATTTGTTGATGATGGCCATTCTGACTGGTGTAAAATACTATCTCATTGTGGTTTTTATTTGCATCTCCCTGATGGCTAATGATGTTGAGCATTTTTTCATGTGTCTATGGACCTTCTGTATGTCCTCTTCGGAGAAGTGTTTGTTCAGGTCCTTTGCCCATTTTTTAATTGGGTGGTTTGTTTTCTTGATGTTGAGTTGTATCAGCTCTTTATATATTTTGGAAATCAGTCCCCTGTCTGTGATGTCATTGGCAAATATGTTTTCCCATATGGTCGGTTTCCTTTTCATCTTGCTGATGTTTTCTTTTGCTGAGCAGAAACTCTTTAGTTTGATGTAATCCCATTTATTTATTTTTTCCTTTATTTCTCTTGCTTTAGGAGATGTATCCATGAAGAAATTGTTACGTGAGATATCTGATATTTTCTTGCCTATGTTTTCCTCTAGGACTTTTATGGTGTCATGGCTTACATTTAAGTCTTTGATCCATCTTGAGTTTATTCTTGTGTGTGGTGTAAGTTGGTGGTCTAGTTTCTTTTTTATGCTGGTCCCTATCCAGTTCTCCCAGCACCATTTGTTAAAGAGGCTCTTCTCGCTCCATTTTATGTTCCTTCCTCCTTTATCAAATATTAGTTGACCATAGAGGCCTGAGTTTATTTCTGGACTCTCTATTCTGTTCCACTGATCTATATGTCTGTTCTTATGCCAGTACCAGACTGGTTTGATCACAGTGGCTTTGTAGTATTGTTTGGTATCTGGTGTTGTGATTCCTCCTGCTGTGTTCTTCCGTCTCAAGATTGCTTTTGCTCTTCGGGGTCTTTTTTGGTTCCATATGAATTTATGGAGTATTTGTTCTAGGTCTGTGAAATATGTCACTGCTATTTTAATAGGGATTGCATTGAATCTGTAAATTGCTTTGGGTAGTATGGCCATTTTGATGATGTTGATTCTTCCCATCCAAGAACATGGTATTTGCTTCCATTTATTTGTTTCTTCCTTAATTTCTTTCTTCAATGTTATGTAATTTTCAGAGTACAGGTCTTTTATCTCTTTGGTTAAGTTTACTCCTAGGTACTTTATTTTTCTTGTTGCTATAGTAAATGGTATTTTCTTTTTTGTTTCTGTCTCTGATATTTTATTGTTGGTGTACAGAAATGCCTTAGATTTCTGTATATTTATTTTGTACCCTGCTATTTTGCCAAATTCACTTATTATATTGAGTAGTCTTTTAGTGGAATTTATAGGATTTTCTAGTTATACTATCATGTCATCTGCATATAATGGTAGTTTCACTTCTTTCCCGATTTGGATGCCTTTTATTTCTTTTTCTTGTCTGATTGCTGTGGCTAGGACTTCCAACACTATGTTGAATAGGAGTGGAGAGAGTGGACAACCTTGTCTAGTTCCTGAATTCAGGGGGAATGCTTTTAGTTTTTGTCCATTGAATATGATGTTGGCCTCAGGCTTCTCATATATAGCCTTAATTATGTTAAGGTATGCTCCCTCTATTCCCATTTTGCTGAGTGTTTTCATCATAAATGGGTGTTGTACTTTATCAAATGCTTTTTCTGCATCTATTGATATGATCATGTGATTTTTGTCTTTCATTTTGTTTAGATGATGTATTATATTTATTGATTTGCAAATATTAAACCATCCATGCATCCCTGGAATGAAGCCCACTTGATCGTGATGTATGATCTTTTTGATGTATTGCTGGATCCTGTTTGCCAATATTTTATTGAGGATTTTAGCATCTATGTTCATCAGTGATATTGGCCTGTAGTTTTCTTTCTTTGTTGTGTCTTGACCTGGTTTGGGGATTAGGATAATACTGGCTTCATAGAAAGAGTTTGGGATTTTCCCCTCTTCTTGGATTTTTCGGAACAGTTTGAGGAGGATAGGAGTTAGTTCTTCCCTGAATGTTTTGTAGAATTCGCCTGTGAAGCCATCTGGTCCGGGACTTTTGTGTGCATGGAGATTTTGGATTACTGTTTCAATTTCCTTCTTTGTTATTGGTCTCTTGGGACTTTCCACTTCTTGATTCAGTTTTGGAAGGTTGTATGTTTCTAGAAATTTGTCCATTTGTTCTAGATTGTCAAATTTCTTTCCATACAGTTGTCTGTAGTAATTTCTAACTATCATTTGTATTTCTGTGGTATCAGTCGTGATTTCTCCTCTTTCATTTCTGATTTTGTTTATTTGCGTCTTCTCTCTTTTTTTCTTGATTAGACTGACTAGAGGCTTGTCGATTTTGTTTATTTTTTTGAAGAACCAGCTCCTAGTTTTGTTCATCTTTTAGATTGTTTGTTTAGTCTCTATGTCATTTAGTTCTGCTCTAATCTTGATGATTTCCTTCCTTCTTCTTGCCCTAGGCTTTGTTTATTGTTGTTGTTCTAGTTCTTGTAGCTTTATGGTTAGGTTTTTTATTTGAGATTCTTCTATCCTTTTCAGATATGCCTGTATTGCTATGAACTTCCCTCTCAGGAACTGCTTTTGCTGTGTCCCAGAGGTTTTGGGCTGTTGTGTGTTTATTATCATTAGTTTCTAGAAATTTCTTGATTTCTTTTTTGATGTCATTGTTAATCCATTCATTATTTAATAGCATGTTATTCAATCTCCATGAGTTTGGGTGTCTTTGATTTTTTTCTCTGAGATTGATTTTTAGTTTCAAGGCATTGTGATCTGAAAAGATTCTTGATATGATTTCAATTTTCCTGAATTTGTTGAGGCTTGCTTTGTGTCCTATTATGTGGTCTATCTTTGAAAATGTCCCATGTGCATTTGAAAAGAATGTATATTTTGCTTCTTTGGGGTGGAAAGTTCTATATATATCAGTTAGGTCCATGTGGTTTAGTGTGTTGTTCAATGCCTGTATATCCTTGGTGTTTCTTTGCTTTGATGATCTGTCTATTGTTGATAATGGAGTGTTGAAGTCCCCTACTATGAGTGTGTTGTTGTTGATATCCTTCTTGTGGTCTTCTAGTATTTGCTTTCTGTATTTGGGTGCTCCTATGTTGGGTGCATATATGTTTATCAATGTCATATCTTCTTGATGGATTGTTCCTTTAAGTATTATGAAATGTCCTTCTTAGTCTCTTTTTATTGCCCTTGCTTTGAAATCCGTTTTGTCTGATATGAGGACTGCTACCCCGGCTTTTTTTTCAGGTCCGTTTGCTTGGAATATTTTTTTATATCCCTTTACTTTCAGTCTGTGTAAATCTTTTGTTTTGAGGTGTGTTTCTTGTAGACAGCAAATATGTGGGTCCTGTTTTCTTATCCATTCCGTTACCCTATGTCTTTTAGTTGGAGCATTTAATCCATTTACATTTAAGGTTATTATTGACGTGTGTTTATTCATTTCCCTTTGTACCTCTGTTCCTCTCCTTTTTTTCTTTTTTTTTTTTTTCTTCTTTTTTCTTAGAACACTCCCTTTAGCATCTCTTGCAATGCTGGTTTGATGGAGATGTATTCTTTTAGTCTTCCTTTGTCTGAGAAACTCCTTATTTCACCTTCTATTTTGAATGAGAGCCTTGCTGGGTAGAGTATTCTTGGTTGTAGGCCTTTGTTTTTCATTGCTTGAAATATTTTTGACCATTCCCTTCTGGCTTGTAATGTTTCTGTTGAGAAATCAGTTGATAGCCTTATCGGAGCTCCCTTGTATGTTATTTGCTGTTTTTCTCTTGCTGCTTTTAGGATTCTCTCTTTGTCTTGAAATGTTGCCATTTTAATTATGATATGCCTTGGAGTGGGTTTTTGGGTGTTCCTTTTCATTGAAACTCTCTGTGCTTCCTGAACTTGTATAACTTTTTCTTTCATCAGGTTGGGAAAATTTTCTGTCACTATTTCTCCTATCAGTTTTTCAATTCCATGCTCCTTTTCTTCTCCCTCTCTATTCCGATGATCCTGATATTATTTCTTCTCATGCTATCCTGTAATTCCCTTACATCTTGTTCATATTTTTTCAATCTTTTTTCATTTTGCTGTATTGTCTGGGAATTTTTCTCTACATTATCTTCTAACTCACCAATCCGATCCTTTACTGCTTTTAGTGTGCTTTTGACTGATTCTACTGTGTTTTTCAGTTCAGAGATTGAATTCTTCAATTCTTCCTGGTTCTTGTTAACAGTTTCTCTGTCTTTTTTTATGCTGGTGTAGTTCTCTGCAAATTCCCTGTAATTTTCTTGGAGCTGCTGGTAACTTTCTTGGAGGTTGTCATGGTTGTTTTTAAGGATGTCGAGTATATTGAGCTTCTTTACCACCATTGTTTTGAATTCCATGTCTGACATTTGGGCTATGTCTATTTCATCTATCTCTTTCTGAGGATTCCTCTTTTCTTTTCACTGAGGGGTTATTTTTGCATCTTACCATGTTGGATTCCTCTTGTTTTTTTTTTTTTTTTTTTTTTGTTTATTTATTTATTTGTTTTTTTTTGGGGGGGGGGATGGTCTGCTTTGAATTCCCTCCTTTGTGGTGTGAGATTCTTTATGGGAGATTTGGGGGTTTCAGTGGTGTTGACTTTTTGATATCCTGAGCCTGATGTTCTTGGGTTACCCTTTATGTCGTTGGTTTATGCTGTCTGGTTATATTTCAGATGTTCTTTGGTAGGATCTTCCTTCTGGCTAGTTGATTGAGAGTCACTCTATCCACTTTGTCTTGAGTTCTTTTGTGGAGATGCTGAGCACGCTGTCTCCTGTCCTTCAGCGCCAATGTCACTTGGTCGAGTCCCGTCTCCGCCAGCAGGCAGAGATCCGCTCTCCTCCCGACTCTTCTCTGGGGTAGCCTGTGGTCACCAAAAAGCCTTTTTGTACTTCCAGCCGCAGCTCGGGCAGCCGCCCCAGTCAGGAACCCCATTTCGTCCCCCTTTCCTCCGCTATCCTCACTAAACAGGTTGTTCCCAGATGGAGTTTCTCTAATCCAGCAGTGCCATGGCTTGACTCCTGCCAGTGTCCAGCTACTCACTGAGATGTTCTGTCTGCAATTAGCCCAAACTGCAGACGGGTCCCGGGAGCCTGAAAGCGCAGCCTCCCCTCACTCCTCTGCCATCTTGTTCAGTCTCTCTAAGTAGTTTTAGATGACAGGAGCTAGTAGCAGATCTGGGATGGTCCTCTTAGGGACATCGTAGGTATATTGGAAAAATAGAAGGCACACTAGTTCTGGAACAATGAGGGGCTTTCTGATTACTTTACATGCTTCTCTGGCTGATTATTTGTTACCAGATTAGAAAAGGACCACTCATTTTTATAAACTGGGAGTGGGGATGGAGAGAATAAAATCTGTCATAAATTAATTCAACACTTGAAAAGAAGCTAACACTGGGACAGTGTATTTTATTATTTGTTTGGTGTGAGAATTATATGAATTAATACATGAAAAGTGCTTGGAATAATGCCTGGCATGTAGAAAAAGCTCTGAAAAGGTTATTACATGTTATTACATTAATTGAAACAATCCCTGGCTGCCTCCAAAGTCAGTCATTCATTAGGAAATGGGGAACTCATGTATACACTTACGGTTTGTTTTGGGTAATCTGTTTACAGAACTATAACTATTTGGACCATAAAACCTCATTTTATTTCATCACTAACCTGGAGACCCATGAAGAAGCCTCCTGCAATGATTGACATGATCAGTTATTTCCATGCTAAAAATATTTCTCCTGTAATTTAAATCTCATTTTAGCTAGACTTTTCCTATCTTTTTCTTTTCTCTGTATATTCCTTCAAACAGAAGAAAGACAGCAAGACATTCAGGGTGAATAGAGAAAGAAAAATGATGAGAAGAGAAGGGAGCTGGTAAGTAAGGAAAGCAAATAAGGTTATATAAAATTTTCTCTGAGAGTTGACTTAGAATTATGTCTCAGAAGTTTTCATACACAATGTTCCATTATAATTAATACTATTCAAATAGTTTTTACTTTCTGTTTGACCTAAGAGTACCTTAAACAAGTGTTCTTTATTCCTCTCCCTTTCTCCCTCCTTTTTTCCTTTCTATTTTTCTTTTTAAAATTTCCAACTAATTGAAGCCTTTGTATTTTTTAAATGATTATTTCTAATTTTGTTTTGCATTGTGGTCAGATATGGTCTGTACCATTTCAACAGTTTGAAATTGTTGAGACTTATGTTGTCACCTTATATATGGTTAGATTTTACAAATATTCCATGGAAGCTTGAAAAGAAAGTATTCTCTGTAAATTTGGCATTTATAAAGGTATTGAAATAATTTTATAATTTATTGGTTATTTACCTTTATCTACCTAATATTTTTGAAATGCAATGATTATATTAATTTATTCACACTTACAGTGATTTCTTTTTAAACTTCTAAAACATGTAACATTTATGATATATAATGTTAATTATCTATTTTCACTTTTTAACAGAGTGACTGTTTTGAATGTTTTTCCCCTTGATTTCTACTTTAATGCTGTAACCCATGGTTTTGTTCTTTTGGTTTTTTTTTTTTTTTTTTTTGCAGTGAATATTAGCATAACATATCTTTATTCTACCTTTTATCTTAAGTTTTTCTGAGTCACTTTGTTATTATTATTATTATTGCTATTAATTTTAACCCTCACCCAAGGATATGTTTATTGACTAGGAAGAAAGGAAAGTGGGGAGACAGAGAGAACATCAAGGCTAGAGAGAAACACTGATTGGTTGCCTCCCTCATGTACCCTGACTAAGATTCGAACCTGTAACCTAAGTATGTGCCCTGACTGGGAATTGAACTCACAGCCTTTTGGTGTATGAGATCATTCTCCAACCAGCTGAGCCATCCAGCCAGGGTCTGAGTCACTTTCAGTATATTGCTTATAGATTATGTGAAGTTGGATTTTGTTTTTTGACCCAGTTAAGAGTCTTTCCTTTTAATAGCTGAGATTTGTTTCCTGAACATTTATTTTCATAACATGTTTATTACTTCTTTTTATTTTAGTTTATGCTTTCTGCCTTCTTTCACTAATTCTCTCTATTTATATAGTGTCTATGCGTTTTCTTCTTTAAATTTCTTTTAAGTCCTTAGGTACAAACTCTCGGCTACTTCCACGAGAAGAAGGAGCTGCCTCTGGGTGCCAGTGACTCCTGCTCGGACACGGACAGCTTCTACGGTGCGATCGAGCTGCCTGCGGATGTCAGCCTGTGCCCGTACCCCACGGACAGTGAAGAACTACGAGCAGGACGACGATGACGACTAGTAGTTGGAGTCTGACTCACCTGAGCCCGGAAGGCCTGAGGATACCCTGACACACCCGCCAGCCTACATCCGACCCCGTGCCCACGCCCAGGAAGCCGGCCTTCTCCGACGTGCCCTGGGCCCGCTCCTTCACCGCCAAGGCCCGAGCCCTCTGCTGCCGCCCCCGCTCCCTAAGGTATTTATATGAAATAGCATTTAATGACTGCCACCTATTAAAAAGAATAATTTGTCAGAGATAACATTTTGTTCCATTTCTCAAGTTTTTCTTTGTATATTCTGGAAGTTTTTCCTAGATAATTACTGAATTGTTGAAACATTATTCTTTTAAAATTATCTTTTCTTTCAAGAATTATATTTGCATCTTGTTTCATAACCTTATTTGCCAAGTCATTTCAATTTGGTTATCTGTTTTAATTCATGTGTCTGGGCCTTTCAAACCCCTGCATTCCTATCTGTGACATTATCTGCACCTCCTCTTTGCCATTATATGTATCCTCAAGTAGTTTTTCAAAGTAGAGCTTATAGTTTTTATACTTCCTAAAGATTTGTAAATTCGTTAAGATTTTTCTGTTATCTCTATATGAAAAGGACACTTTACTGAGTTATAGAACTCATGAGTCTTGGCTCCTTCCTCTAAAAATTAATGTAGCTCCCTTTTCTTCTGGCATTTAATATTGCAGAGAAGATGACTGACTCTAGTCTGTTTTTCAAAAACTTTTTTCTTACAGATAACCTGGAGTGTCAGATGTTGTTGGATAATGTTATCAGTTTGATCATTCAACAGCCTTAATATGTGAGTCAGGATAGGGGGCAACTATATGTTTTCACAGAAGTTGTGTTTCCACTCTTTGCTGAAATTATCACACCAGAGGCCAGATATTTTACATTTAGTTTCTTTTTGTTCAGCCTGTGCTCTACTCCAAGTAGTTTTCTCTGGAATCTTCCCTGGGGATTTTATTCACCAAATTGCAATAGTTAGTTGTCATTGTAGAGAGCTATCCCTCTACGGTGTGCCAAATTATCTCTAATTTGGGATAAAATTTTAATATATCAGGGGGAAGTAGCCAGGTTGGTAAAATTTTGGATGTGAGGGAACTTAGAGCTAGCAGGGTTTTATTGCTGGTCCTGCTCCAACATATGCTGCAGTTAGTTCCATTGGAAAATGTGCCTCTATGAGGGGTGGTCTTCATCTTTTTCATGGTGTTTCTAGCTTTTCTGGAGTGGGGTTGAGGTCCAGCCTCCTTCCCCATTTTAGGGAAGTGCTTCTCCACATCAGAATGTGCTGCTTCTGAGAAACAGGGTAAGCAGCAAGCTGCATTGCTGCAAGGTTTTCTGTTCCGCCCATGTTTGTTTTTTTCTGTCCTGCCCCTGTAGCTTCTGAATCTTCACCTCTTGCCCTCATTCCTCATTCTTAATGATTGCTGGTGAACTTTGTCAGGACTTTCTTTACTTTCTTCCCACAGCTTCCCGGGTGGGGAACCTGAGTTGGCTCTTGATGAGATCTTTCGATCTTCTTTCACTTTTACCTAACAGATTAGATAAGCTTCCCTGTTTGTCTTCAGCGCCAAGAAAGTGTTTTTGGTATCCTAATTTTATGATTTTGCCTGTTTCTGGGAGAAGAATTTGTTAACATAATAGAAAGATTTTGTCCACCTGGCACTAGAAGAGCCCAACACTAGACACTGAGAATTGCACTGGAGAAAGATTGGCTATTTTATTATGAATGGTGCCACCCAGAACAGGAAGCTAACACTCAAAGGCCTGAAACTCCCCAATGGCCTGTAGGTTACAGATTATACAGGACAAAATAGCAAGACATTGTGGGATAGGGGTTTGGAGTCCTGCTTAGAGCTGATTAATTGATGGTCAGGTAAGGCTGATGAATCATTTCTTCAAGTCCTGAGGACAGCTCTGAGGTCTGTTCTGGTGTCCCTCTGGTGTCTAGTTTCATAGTCAGAGGGTTGGCCCACCTTAGGGCACAGGAACTAAAACATAGCTTAGGTCAAGATGTTATCTTTAGCCTGCCAGAGGTCTAGACCATGTGACCATCAGTCAGGTCTTCTGCTGACTCCAATGTTGGTTGATTATTGGGAGAAAGACGAGGTCTCTGAGGGGTATATATAGAGAAAGATATGATTCCTAAGAGCTAGGATTTAAAACTAAGTTTAATCAAAGTCTTAAGGACCCTCAGTTTCATATTTGAAACAAGTTGTTCCATTGCCATTTTCCCTAGAATTTATAAGACTACAGAGAAATGTTCATAAGTTGCAGTCCATATTTTTCCTAAGGATTGGAAAGATTATTTTGAGAATTATTTCTTTGGGTTGCTCTCAGCATGTGGCTTAGCAAATTCATTTTTCAATTAATTACTATTAACTGTCTCCCAAATTCGGGGGTTCTTTTTTTTTATTGAATAATAATTATTTTATTGGTAAGTACTTGGTTTCAGTGGCAATAATAAAGTCACCTGAACAGGAGACAAAAATTAAGTCAAAAGAATAAATGATTGCTAATCACCAGAAAATCTGTGGCCATTAGAGCTCTCATGTAGAAATTCAAAATCACTCAGAGGCCAAATCTCAAAATAGTATGTCCTCTTATTAGTCCATATGAAATAGATCCATAGTACTTGGAATTGTAGAATTCTGTAGATTATCACCTTCTAACCAAACATGATCTGTTGGCACATAGCTATGGCTTTTAAAGAAAACTGATGGACTGTTGGTAAGGATTTTGTCTCCTTCCAAACCAATTACTTGTTTACAAATATTTGATTTGGGATCACTTGGTCTTTTTGTAGTCACAATAGCACCTCTTTGGACACCATAAAAATGTTGACTAAGATGTTCTGCAACGAGAATATCTGAATTGTAGGCTCCATTGATGGTCCAAAACACATAATAGACAACATTACCAATGTATTCAAAAGCACAATGAGCTTATACAGTCTATTGACTAGAAACACCATGAACACCATCAAGCAGAGCTCTGCCACCATTGGCCATAGGTCTGTCCTACAATACATTGAATTTTGAGGATAGTTGCAGGGCTTCCATAAAAAAGCACCTAAAGTAGGTCTCAAAGCATATAATCCTGGCTTCAGGATTTCTGTGGCCCCAAGGAAGCCCAGGAGGCTCACACCCATGACTCAGGTGGGACTTTCTGGCTTGGGCTGCTCAGAAGAGGTGCTCCTTTTCTGAGGCCTGTCATCCACAATGCTCTAACTTAATAGCTCTATAAGGTGAGGTATTTGCCTGATGGAAAGGAGAGTAAGTTCGGTGAGTAAGCATGTGTGCAACCCCGCTTATCTCTGGAACTTCTGGAGGCTGGTTGATGGCTTGCAAAGCAGTCAAGTATTGTGATTGGCCTCATTCCATGCCCTCAGCATTCCAGACCTCACCTCCTACTCATTTATAGATACAATTTACTTTTCAGAACATCTCTGGAAAAATATTATCCCCCCTGTGCCATTGAGGATGCTATCTGGTGTCTTCCCCCATCCATAAGGTGATGAATACTCAAAATTTAAATATAGTGGGAAGATAAATCTATTCCAATTAATGATATAGTACAAAAGCAAATATGAAATATTTTTGGATTATCTTTGCTGCTGTACATTATTGTAAGCACAGATAATGAAGCACCTCTAAGAATGCTGAGTTGTGCATTATATCAATAGTTCCTCATTCCCTATTCCTTAACTAAATCCCGTAGTAAGATGATTTCATGTACCAGTAGTCACATTGCAACTTCTTTCAACTTGGCACCTTAGCTATCTTTTTTAGTGTTATCTTTTAACCATTGTCACCAAATGAGATTAAATTTTGAATGTTATGTATTTACACTATCTTTTGAAACCATTAATTTTTTTTAATTAAACATTTTCAATTAAATTTATTGGGGCAATATTGGTTAATTATATTATATAAGTTTCAGGTGTACAAGTTATGATATGTCATCTGTATATTGCATTGTGTGCTCACCACCCAGAGTCTAGTCTTCCATCACCATATATTTGATCTCTTTTACCTTCTTCATCCTACTTCCACCCACATTTTTTTTTTGTATAAAAATGTGTGCATTCTAGTTTATCTTTAAAGAATTAAGAGTGGTGTCCTAGTTGAGAACAATTAAGTAATTTCTGACATTTAGTAAGCTGTTAGAGGAAACTGGTGAGTATAGCTTACTGTCTTCAAGTTACATTAGTTATTTAATAAGTTGAATGAGAATATATTAAGCTTATTTTTAGAATGTTCCTTCTTATAAATGTATTATGTATATCATAGAGACTTAGCAGCCTCACTAGTGTGGGAAGTGAACTTGTCACATATCATTCCCTATTCCCTTTGCAGGGTCAGGTCTCATTGAAACTCAGAGAAGGAAGTACGGACCACTAAAGAAAACTCCAAATGATTCAAGTAGTGCTATTTATAAACTTCTGCATCAGTAATGACTCAGCACTGGAGTACAGTGTTAAGGACATGGGTTAAAGCAACAATGGTGTGAAATTAAAGCTGAGACCTCTTGCGGGTTCTTATCTGTGGATATTTGAAATTATGAGTAGGCAAAAATATTTAGCACAACACCCCTTTCACTCCAGGCTTATTTGTAAGCAAATTAAAACTCTTCCTCCCCAATGTTATTTTTTTAAAAGTGGTACAAACAGAAAACAAAGGTCTCTTGTGTACATTAATTTGAAATGAAAATGTGAAGTCTAATTAGATTTTTAAAAACTGGGCTAGCATTCTTGAGTATTTAATACCAGATGCATTAAAACCATGTACTATTATTCTTATAATACTCATTTTACAAATGAAAAAACTGAGGTTTAGAGAAGTTAAAAGCTTGATGAAAGTGACACAGCTAATAATTAATTTTCAATCAAGATTCCAACTCAGATCTTTGCTCAGACTGGCCAAAGTTCCTTGCACCATGTTGTCTGTTGTGGTGGAAAGAGGTTAGTGCTATGTCAAATGAACAAACTTCCAAATTTAACTTGGGTTTATGGTAACTGCCTAAAATTTTAATCACTAAATGAAGGTGACAACATCGAAACCATTTGAAACTCTTGGAGGAGAGAAGCATAATAATGTAAATGAAGATAATACTGGCCTATCTTTGGTTTAATATTGGTAAAATTATAACCTCCAATTTTCATTCTTTTCTCTTTTGAAATGTGAAGGCAGATTTAGGGCAACTTTGTCATATTTGCTATATGCTACCTCATAATTTTTCTTTTAGAATGACGTTATGATGAGTTTTCCAAGTAGAATATGTGGGAGACCAAGTATTCAGGCTTACGACAACAGTTGGCAATATGGGGACATACTCCATCAGGGACTTTGAAAGGGTTAGGAATCATCAGGTTTAGCAACACTTTGGGAGGCAGCACGTTCCTCCAGCCTCCCAGGGCAGGACTCTGTATTATGCAGCCCCATCTCTTCTGAGTAAATTTGGCTCCTTGAATGATCGGACCAATTGCATTGTTGGTAGAGATGCATTTGCACAGAGTGCGAGACGACTGCAGAAACATTATATTATATATATTTTTAGCATGGATAGTCCCTGGAGCTGCAGAAAGGAAACCACAGAGAATGGGGGTTGTCCACATACTTGAATTAACAAAGTAATACATCATATATCCCTATATACATTAATTATTTTGGGGGACCATACAGTAGTCAACATTTTATTTTTTAAGTAATAACATTGAAAAATACCCTGCCACCTACTATCATTTCATAAAAGAAAGGCCACTTTTAAACTAAAAAGAGGAAAAACATAATATCAAGATAAAGCATAACCTTCTAAATGGAATAAATTTAGCTTCGTTGGAAAATCACTCTATTGCACTTATCTCTAATTCTTGCTTCAGCCTGACAGAAACTAGCCCATGGGTCAACACTGCCTATAAATGATTGCCAGGCAGTTCCTGAATGTGAAGCATTTAGAAGTCCAAGTCTTAGAGCTCTGGTCGACTCACCAGACCTGAGGAAAATCTTGGTAAAATGTGTCCCCCAAATGAAGACCAGAACAGGGTGTTGTACATATTGTGTGCTCAAAAAATATTTGTTGTTGAAACTGAAGAGAAATGAATGCTTGCCAAGTACTAGGACTGCATCTAGGGGGTGGACAGCAGAGGGGACAGAACCTCCAGGCCTCAGGTCAAGATGCCCATCCCTCATTCTCCCACTGATGTAAAGCACTGGGAGCAGGGAGGCTGCAGAATGAGGGTCAAAAGCCTTATATTCAGGAGCCAGTCTCTACTGAAGATACATGTTGGATGGACCAGCCTGAGGCTGTGCTATATCAGCAGTGACTGAACAGTCCTTCAGAGGGGACTCAGGGGCTCTCCATGCCGCTCTTGGCCTCAGTGGGCCCTGGGATCTTTTCCCTGGGTTCACACTGGTCCAAGGGAAAAGGTTCAGTGTGGCAAGATCACCAATTCTCAAGACAAGCAGACCTGGTCGAAATGTTTATAATTAAACTTAATATCTACAGATACTTTTTTCCTAAGATTAACTGCACCCGAGGGTCCATATCAAAACATAAATGTGCCTAACTAGAATGAACACAGGCATAAATAAAAACATGGAAGTTATATAATAAAAACAATTATTAAAATAAGCTACTATAAAATCAAGGTTCATATTTTATTTTTTTAGGAAAAGATTTCTAAAGATGTTTGTCATAGGTTATGTCTGGACCCCTGGGCTCATGAGAGGCTTAGGCCAAAATTATATAGGTTCTCATTTGGTCTGGAAATCACAAGGCATTTTGGGTTCTCAGGAATGAGTGTGAACTCAGAGCCAGACCTCAGTAATCCCCTTAAATTTTGGGTATTTCCATTTCCATAGCGCACAGTCACCCTGGTAAATGACCACATTTCCTTTGGGGAAGACTGGGAGTAAGATCTTCTTTCTCAAATGGATCTATGACATTTTACTAAGGTCTCTCTATACCTGGAAAAAGAAAAAAAATTGAGGGAATTGAACACTAAACCTGATTTTTTGCTTAAACAAGTGGAAGGAAGAATGTTATTGGCTGAGATGGGACGTGATCTAAATTTGAGGGTGGCAGGAGGATCAGGAGTTCAGTCTGGGGCACATGGATTTTGAGACACTGTTTGTCTAAACAGTGTCTCATGTGGAGTTGCTGAATAGATGGTTGGACAGATGAGCTTACCTTTCAGGGAAGAGGTCCAGTGTGAAAGCATAATCTGGCAGTCAGCAACACATAGATGGGATTTAAAGGCATGAGATCCCAAGAGACAGTGTGAAGAAATAGGAGAGGTGGAAGAACCAAGTGCTGGGCTTGGAAAAGGGGATAAACCAATAAAAGCAGAAGACAGCGTGTAGCTCTGAATTCCAAGTGAACAAAGTGTTTCTAAGGAGTTGAAAGTGATTAACTGTATCAAGTGTTGCTGATAAATCAAGCAGAAGGAGGACTGAGCTTTGAGCATTGAATTCAGCAGCATGGTGATTATTGATTGATTGATTGATTTGGGGGGACCCCTGCTCTGTAACAATTCCCTTCTCTCAGACTTAAGACCCTTTATAATCTTATAAAGGACAATGGGCGAAGGTCTCGTGCTCCTCTAGCTGCTTCAACCTGGACATGGTCATCGTCCTACCTACCACTGGGTCCAGAAATCCCTAATAAGAGTGGAGGTGTGGAGGGAAAGATGGTCTTCCTACATGGGGAAGGATCTTGCAGACTCCAGGTCAGTTGGCTGTTCCCAAGCAATGGCATGCTTGGTTTAACAAGTCGGCATCCTTGTTGTATTCTGGTGGCAACAGATTTGGCAACAGGGTTAAAAGGCATCATTAAAACCATAACCACTAAATGAAAAAAGGGAGGGATTAATTTTTCATTATCCCACCTTAGGTGAAAAAAAGGCTCCTTTGGAGGAAGTTGTGCAAGGCATGTCACACCTGTCCAAAGCCCTTTTGCCCACTATACTTAGTTTGGGCTGAGGGGAATATTTTAGGTTCCCCCCCCCTCAGACCTCTGGACTCTTTCTGTCCAAGCCATTAGGACAGAAAGAAACATCAGTTTTAAAGTGAAGCCCACAGACCACCCCATACTTCACCAACCCAACCACTTAGACTCAACCAAACCGTTGAATCTCAGGAGGTGGCGATGCAGATAGGATTAAGTGAGGCCTATACAGAGAGACAATCACTCAGGTAATAAGATCATAGGCTTATGCCCTTTGAAAACAGAAAACACATGTTAATTTATGCAACATAACCCATGAGCCAGTCTCTAAATATGATACTGTCTTATTGGAAAGACATCCAGTTGTGAGGCATTTGACATTCTTCTTGTCTGTAAATTAAGCATCTTTGATGATGTCACAGACCTAATTTAACTTTCAAATGAAAACAAACTTTAAGTGAAAATAAACTTTAAACACAGTTAGCTGCACTAGCTTGTGGTCTACCACTGAGCATTGTGATTTTCCTTTGAGAGTGATTTTTCTCCTTAAGATTACCCTCCTTGTCATTAAAGGGACTGCATCAAGTCCAGTTTAAATTTATCCTGTTAATTTGCATAAACACAACAGGAGCAGCAAATGATCACATATGATCTTTAAGTCTTCTTTGCTGGAACTTAAACAAGGAAACTGTAACGTGACTTTCAGTCTGCCCTTCAGGGCACAGAAGCTGAGCCACACATCTGCCATTCAGCCTTGCCTGTAAACACCTGTCTTTTCCAACTCCTTCAGGTCTTCCTTTGTTCCTTAAGGTTTCTTCTAGCCATGTTTCAGGAAAGCAACCTTTGAAAGACTGCCATGAACTGCACAACCAACCAAGATACCAGGCCATTTTTCTCATGGGCTTTATTACCTTTGAAAGTCAAGCCCAGGTCCTCAGGGCTTTTTGGTAACAACCAGAGCCCAGGCATGTCTCCTTTAGGCATGACATTCCAGTCGAAGTCTTGGTTAACAAAACCTCTATTAACTGGTCTTATTAGTTTTATGCAAAAAACCTTATGTCATTACTTCTTCAGAATGCCAAATTCTAGAGGGATCAGGTAGGGAGAAAATATACAGTGTGAAGGAAAGTCCTTGTCCTTCTAATATTCACTAAAATTGCATTTCTATACTTTACATTTTCTTTTGTTCACTTTCCTACATGTGAAGTTATTTTTGGTGGGGAGTGGATTTGCTAGCTCATTTATTTATTTATTTTGCTTTCATTTTAAATTTTTTTCACACTAAAATTTTTTGTTTGTTAGTTTTTCTATTAGAGTTCTCCCACTTTTTTTTCTCATTTCTCACCCCCACCCTGCCCACCCCTTCTCCCACAGTCAATCCCCACCCCGTTGTCCATGTCCATGAGTCATTTATACATGTTCTTTGACTAGACCTTTCCCCTTCTTACCCTTCGTTCTCTCTTCCCCCACCTCTCTTGTCATTGTTGGAATGCTCCTTGTTTAAATGCCTCTGGTTCAGTTTTGCTCATTTGTTTGTGTTTTTCATCAGTTTCCTGCATTAGGTGATATCATATGATATTTGTCTTTCATTTCCTGGCTTAATTTACTAGGCATAATTCTCTTTAGTTTCATCCATGTTGTCACAAATGGTAGAAGTTCCTTCTATTTTCTGCTACATAGTACTCCATTGTGTAAATGCACCACAATTTTTTGATCCACTCATCTACAGATGGGCACTTAGGCTGTTTCCAGCACTTAGCTATTGTAAACAGTGCTGCTATGAACATTGGAGTGCATAGGTTCTTTTGAATTGGTGTTTCAGGATTCTTCAGGTATAATCCTAGCAATGGAATTGCTGGTTCAAAAGGCAGTTCCATTTTTAGTTTTTTGAGATAATTCCATACTGGTTTCCATAGTGGCTGCACCAGTCTGCATGCCCACCAGCAATGCCCTAGGGTTCCCTTTTCTCCACATTCTTGCCACCACGTGTTGTTGGTTGACTTGTTGATGATGGCCATTCTGAATGGTGTGAGATGGTATCTCATGGTGGTTTTTATTTGCACTTCTCTGATGGCTAATGATGTTGAGCATACTTTTATATGCCTATGGACTCTCTGTATGTCCTCTTTGGAGCATGGCAATTATTAGTGATCTTGGAAAGCAGTTTGGGAATGGTGGTGGTGGAAAAAGTCTGATTAGAATGTGGTGACAGAGAATTGGAGGAGAAAATAGTGAATACTGAATAGTCAAGTCTTTCAAGGAGTTTTGTTGCAGAGGAGAATAGAGAAATGGGCAGTAGCTGAAGTAGGAAGTATAGTCCAGGGAGGACATTTTTATAAGGTGAGGTGATAAAGATCAAACTATGCTGGTATGTGCTAGAAATGACCTAACCAAAAGACAAGACAAAAATCAATGGTGTAGGACAGATGAGAACATTCCTGGAGTGATGTGTTTGAATAGGTGAAGGGCTATTTAATTATAACTGTGAATCAAACCATAAGCTCTAAACCACAGAGATTTACTCTTTCTTTTTCTTTTTTGCTGTTTTTATATGATCATCATTGCCAAACTTTTGTAAAAGTAATGTGTCCTTATGGAATACTATGGAGAGGAATCCTGACATAGTCCTATGTTTGCATCAATGCAGAACCACTTTAGACTGGGACTTTACAGCATGAACTCTGAGAGTGCCATTTACCACGGCCCCAGACAGGAAGAGGTGGCTAGAAGGGGACAATCATTGAATTTTAAGACCTAGAGAATATTTGGTTCCACTTCTCACAGCACATTAGCAGCATTTCTTCCCTTCATATGCATTTATCTTGCCCTACTGATATCACATAGCTTTTCTTCAAAAGATACTGCAGTTCCTATCTTCCATTTGAAGCACCATTCTAGAACTTTCATCCAACATTCCCTGTCTTTCGCTGTGGTCATTTGTTTTTAGTACCCTTGATGTTTATTTATTTTTTGATTTTATGGTCAGGATATTAATTTACTTTCACTAAATATTATATATTTAACAATTATTTAATCCTCTAGTTATTCCACTCAGAAATTAAGACTTTGACAAGTAGCTTTTAGTTTAAGAAAATTAAAAACCTTTCCTCTGGCTGGTGTGGCTCAGTGATTGAGCTCTGGCCTGCAAACCAAAAGGTCATTGATTCAATTCCCAGTCAGGGCACATGCCTGGGTAGTGGATCAGGTCCCCAGTTGGATGGGTGTGAGAGAGGCAACCAATTGATGTTTCTTTCATACCTTGCTGTTTCTCTCCTTCTTTTTCACCCCTCTTTCCCCCTCTCTAAAGCATAAATTAATCTTTAAAAAAATAAAAAGTGAAAACCTTTAATTGCTAATAATTAAAAGATTTATTGCTCTTTTTTCATTTATTTTTTCCAAAGCAAACGTTTTTTCAGTGCCATTTGCAATATCATATAAATGTAGATTCTCAGTGGACTTAAAGCTGAAATATCATAATTGTTGCACAGTAGGCCCCACAGTGCAATTGTCTGAGGTTTAATGAAAGAGAAAGTGTTTTAAAGTCTGAAAAATCATCTCCCACTGGCTCTTGTCTGCTGTTATTCTGATTACTCAATCTCCTTATGAATCTAATTTTGAATTCAGTAGCTTCTAAATTTAAACCACAGTGCATGTTGTGCATTGTGCTGAAGTAACTGCTGGAGGCAACACCTCTGTGCCACACCATGAATCATCTGAGGGAGGGAGAACAGTTGCACACCACCGTATCTGTGCTTGCTGTCTGCCCACTGTGCACACCACACTGGCGCTACTTGTACAAGTTTCAGTCTCCTCCTCCGAGTGATGCCTGTGGTGAGGGAAGCTTCATACCTTCTTCACTTCCTCCCCTGCAGTGCCCAGGACAGTTCTGCCATGTAGAGGCACCCAAGAAATATTTGTCAAATGAATGAATACTTTAGGTAATTAATAAACCACATGATATGGTCATCCATTTCTACCTGAAAGTAGCTTGCAGTTTAGAAGCTAGAAAGTTAATATATTTAATTTTCAGCTTCTCTATAAATGAATTCTCTTGATCATCCACTCCAATCCCCACCCAACACTTTACCAGAATTATCTTTTTTGTGTGTTTAGTGTTTTGGGCCCTCTTTTATTTTCTATGCTTCTCAGTTTGAGTCAGGTTGCAAAGGTGTAAGATAATATAGTTTAGTGTATCTATCTGTAACACAAAAAGCTTTTAGCAGGAACTATAATAGTTTTCTGTTCTCCATCAGGCTCTACTTTATGTGAATGTGGACTGCTGTCCTTCACTTCAAAGCCTTTGTAGACAACCACCCCTCTGCCTGGGAGGCATTTCCTCCACTGGTCCACCTGTCAAACTCCTGGGCAGGGAGGCTGAGAGTATTAGTATAGGATGCTATTGTTAGAACCACAAGTTTTAGTTTAACCAGAAGTTTTGGTGGGTGGTTTTGATTCCACCTGTCTCTTGTGTGACATTGGACAAAATTCCTAACTTTCTGGATCTCAGTTATTTCCTTTGTAAAATGTGGGTAAAGCTGATCTTGATGGACTGTTGTGAGGATTTAATGAGATAACATATACATATGGCACAATAATGATAGTTGCTATCACTACCACTATCACAGCTATCACCATCATCGTCACCACCACCATCATCATCATCATCCCTGTAGGATTTTATACACCCAGCACTCATTGCATTATATTGTCTTTGTTCTTTTTCATGTGGTCTTTTTACATGGCTGAGCTACTTGATGACAGTAACCTTGTCTTATCAATCATTAGATCTCTAGTATATAGCATCTAACACTGGACTTGTAAGATCAGCTCATTAAATGTGTTTTGAATGAATATAGAAATATAATAAACTTTTCCTTAGATGTAAAACTAGCTTTTACCATGTATCTGAAAAAGTATCATGCAAATGATAGTCCCAAGTCTGGGAGAATGAATGCAAGTGTAACAGCCATAAATTTGGAGATTCAGTAAGATTATATTGTTTGTAAGCTCTCCATGCAATTCCAGTAAATTGTAACATTTGTAAACATCATTATAAAAATAAATTTATGTTCATTTATAGTACTTGGAATATTATTTTGTTATTTTAAGTAATTGTAAGTTTTAGTTGTTTTTGCTTTTTGACATATTGTTGGATATGTTTTTTGAGATGGCTTTTTGATAAAGAATGCAATCCCTAATCAAAATATTGCCTGGGAGACTGCAACTGCTTTAAACTTGTTTTGTTTTGTTATAAGGTTTTAAGGCACTCATTTTTTTTTTTTTTTGAGAAAAATGGAGTCTGCCTGACTTCCATTATGTTCAGAATTATCATTCAGTGGTGGCCAGCTCTGCAAAACTTGAAGCCAAGGAGGCAAATAAGAATGATGTCAAATATAAATGATACCATTTTGAATCTCCATCTCCTTGTGGCACTCCCTCATCACTCACAAACCTCTTCTATTCCTTCTCACCTGTGAAAGACTAAAATCTGATACCTGAAGTTGGAGGCTGGAGGAATGGTATCCCAGCTGCTGTTTAGGTAATTGCTGTTGCTTTTGTGGGAATTATAAAGGTCCTGAAAATTTCAAAACTTCTAAGTGGTTAGAGATTTGATGTTCTTTCTTGTATCCATTAGAGAAACCCAGATTTCTGGAATGCCTGGGCTCAAATTTGCTTGGATAGCATCTCAAAATTAGACAGAGGGCCTCTAAGGTTTTGGAGGCCCAAGTACATGGTGACTTGGGAAGTCTAGTTAGCAGAAAGAACATAGGCTTTGGAGTCAAGTGGATCTGCCGACTTAAACTCAGTCCTGCCTCTGAAGTGTATTCATTTTTCTAAACCTTCATTTCCTGATCTTGTATCTAGGTAACTATAATATTTACTTGTAAGGGGGGCTGGTGATGAATAAATAGGGAAATATACATTAAGCATCTAGCATAGTTCCTGACCCACTGTTCAATTTCAACATAAAAGAAAGAGGATGGTGTTGGGGGTGGGGCTGAGCTAAAAAGGGAATTTATAGATTGGAAAAAATTTAGAGAATACATCAATCAATTGCATTATATGGAGCTTATATGAGTTCTCATTCATATTACTGGAAAATATATCGGGAAGTTTAAATGCTGAGTGAACATTTGATAATATTAAGAAATTATTAATTTTTAATTAGAATAGTGATATTACTATGTTTAAAAATGAGTTTCTGGCTTTTAAAAATACATGGAAACTATGTGAATAAGACAAAAGATTGCTTGTAAACATTTCCTTGATAAAATAGCTGTAGCTATACATTGTTCTTTTAAAAAATCTAATTATATATATATACACACACACACACACAATATTACTGTACAAGTACACTGGGATAGATTAAATGCCAGGCAGGGTTCAGGAACATCTGCTCTGTTCTTGTTTTTACTAGCATAATAACCAGATGGACAACAAAGAGCAGCATTGTGCCATGACATTCGTTTCATTGTAGGTTTTTCAGGTGTTTTTTTATATATCAGGAGTGCTTCTTTTCTGACATTATAAAATAAATACAAGCAACTCTTAGTATGATTCACATTAAATAAAAAATATTACTATTTTTCTTTTCTATCTCCAGAGTTGTTTAAGACTATCCTGAGCAGTCAACAACGAAACAAATTGTCAAAACTGCTCATCTGTGGAAGTCATGATCTGATAGATTCTGTACAACTAGAACAAAAATAATTTGGATGTGGTGTGTGTGTGTGTGTGTGTGTGTGTGTGTGTGTGTGTGTGTGTGTGTTATGTGCCATTGAGTCAGCTCTGACTCTTGGTGACTCTGTGAGTGAGTGATGTCCACAATGGCCTGTCCTCAGCAGCCCTGCTCTATTTCTTCACAGCATTTTACATAGCTCCCTCATAATCATGCTCTCCGGGCTTCATTCCTGCTTCTCTGAGTGCTCCTCCTCTATTTCCATTGCTAAATGGTACTAAATGTTCCATTGCTAAACATTCTCTAAGTGTTATTTGCTGGACTTTGTCTGACCTTGCCCTGTATCTTATTTGACACCAATCTTGGGTAATCTCACCCACTCTCATGACTTCAACTTTGAAGTTTCCCACATCTAGATGAACAAACCTGCAACTCAGACCTCTTGCCTAAGATTTAGGCTCAGCAAGACTTATTTTATTACTACTTTGTGACAGACACCATGATAGCACTGAAGTTTCAGAGACAAAGGAGACATGGATAAGCCAGGTTGCTGCAAAAGAAGCTCTTTTATAATGGCATCTTACTTTTTAGTTCTAATCAGAGTCTAAAGCTAGTCATTCTTTTCTTGGCGTCTATCCTGTCACAGCATCTCTTTTAAACCAGATTTACAACTCCTCAGCATCCTGGGCTGTTCATGGATACCCTCTTCCCCTCCAGTTATAACATCTCATTTCCTGGGTGCAGTACCAAGTCCATGAGGTTGACTTTCAAATCCTCATCTACAGCTCTGATGTTTCCTTGAAACTCCAAATATTGACACTCATTTACCAAGCTGTCAATTCCACTTGGACGCTGTAGTTATCTTAAATTCTACATGACCCAACAGAAATTCCCGTTTTCCTTTCTCAAACCTGCTCCTTTCTCGGTAAACACTACCACCATCCACCAATCACACATGCAAAACTTTCATCAGTGTCCTTTGACCCCATGTTTTTCTTGTTCTCCTTATCTAATCCGCTGACTCCTTTTTAAACTCCATATAGAAACATATCCCAATTCAATTTACTTCTTTCCATCTCCTCTGCCATCACCCTAGTGCCCCTGATCTCTTCTGAAAGGACTGCTGAAATAGTTTTCTGACTTTTTACTTGTACTCTTGTCCACCTTCCACGTAACAGTCAGTAATCATTTAGAAACATGCACTTGCTTGCCTAAAACCATGCAGCGACTTCAGTCCTTAAAATAAAACTCAAACATGTTGCCCCAGGTCACATAGCCTTTGAATTCTAGTCTGGGTCTACCTATTAAAACTAATCACTTACCCTTCATCTTCATGGGGCTACTTACTGGGCACACTGGCCTTTGTTCCATTTCTTGAGTTGGCAAAGCATTTTCCATCTTAGCATGAGTTGTTCCCTTTGTCTAGAATGCTCTACCGCCAATCATAGAGTGACAGATTTTTCTTATCTTTAGATTTTTCTCAGAGAGGACTTTTTTCAGCCATGCAACTTAAAGTAGCCTTTGGTCATTCTCATGTCATCTTATTTTCTCACAGTTCCTAACACCATTTTATAAATATTTTTGCTTACCTATTAAAACTCATCACTGTTGTAGTGTATAGCACTACTGAAAGGGATTTGAAAACAAAAGCACAGGCACTCTGGACAGTGACAAGGAAAAAATGTTTTATTAGGGGAAGAGTATAAATTAATAGTAAGATGCAGGGAAAGGCAGAGGGGAGTGTCAGGGCAATACATCACCAACTTAACCATCAGCATCTGAAGTCACAGAGTGACACAGCTGGGAGAGGGAGAGGGGAATACATTACCAACCAAGCTAAGGGCATCTGAAGTCACAGAGCAACACACTGGGAGGCCCCAGGGAAGCTGACCTATGGAGCCTCAGTGGGAACTCTAGGAGTCGCAGGCAGTGAGTCCACTCCATGGGTGAGACTTCAGAGGACCAATCCCTGCTCCCTTGCTTATATATATTTTATTGACAATAATTATATGAAGACAATTGCTCTCTGTGCAACAAAAACACCTGGTGGGTCCTTGGCCCCTGGGAACAGGCTAAATTCCCAGAGTACATGGAGCACCCCTCTTCCCCCTTTATAGCATTCAAGGTTGGTACAGTCTTGTTTTTGGAGATGCTTATGTAATAGCTATTGGTGTTTTTTCCTTCTGAGGTTGTGTCTGAAACCATGTCCCCAATTCACTTTTAGGCTTCAGCAGTACAATTTGGCCCTTGAACCAGGTTCGTGTATAGGAACAGCCTTAACCTTTATAGCAGGGCAGGGAAATAGGGCAAGACATTGGGTAAAAAACAAACAGCTACAATAGCAGATACATGGTACAATAATGATAGTGAAGAGTATGGTTACACCTAGCAGTATAATTATTCTTCCCTTACTTTCTAGTTGTTGAAACTATTCACTAATAGGGTCTCTTCCTATATTATGGATAGCAGTAATATGTTTGCCCATATTATTCAGGGCATGGGTAATATTTTTAGCATGATGAGGAATATATACACAGCACTGGGTACTAATAGCCACACATACCCCTCCTTGAGCAGTCATCATTAAGTCTAAAGCCATTCTATTTTGGAGCACTACAGTGTGCAGGTTGATGTGTTACAGTCATACCAGCCGAGGTTGGAAATTTGGTTTAGATCTAGCAACTTGATTGATTATGACCTTGCGAAATGGCACCAGCCCATCCCATGATGGTGTTTCCGTGGATCTATCCTGTCTTCATTCCTATAATTCCAATGACTATCACCATCTATTCATGGGAAACACAATCAGTTAAAGGAATGTTAGTCCACTTTTCTTGTTCTGGAATCATAACAGCTACAGTATTATCTAGTCCTTGGGCAATGATGTCTCCTGCAACAACTGCCTGAATGGGGTGCTGGACCAAGACCCTTGTCCCTGAGACATGGTCAGTGGACCCAAAGCCTTCAGATCTTCTGGCTGTTACTAACACAGGTGCAGTTCCTTCAGTGAATGCTCCTGTCTGATAAGGGAGGATCAACAGTTGGGCAATTCGATCTCCTTCTTGAACTAGTACATCTTGAGAGCCCAAGTTTTGGAGGATTGCCTTAATTTCACCCTGTAAGTTAAATATCCAAAATATGTGTCAACAGCAGTGCATAGGTATTGACTTCCCTTATGGTGAGGCAAGGATCCAATATAGTCAAATCTGCTAAATTTGTCTGGGTAATTTTCCCTTCCCTAACTGTCCCTTCATTGTTTGAGGTAACTGTTGGCCCTTGATATGCTGGCAGACAGGGAACAGGACTATTACAGTCTTAATTAGGCCTATAGTTCTATAGTTATAGCTATGCCCCAATCCATGGCCCATCTGTACATGGCTTTCTCTCCTAAGTGGCCACATTTTTGATGTGCCCACTTAGCCAAACCTGAGTTGTCGTGGACAAGGTCCACAGCTCCAACTTGGGTCTGAGTTTCAGCATCTGTTAAGGAATTGAAAAAAAAATTCTAGAGTGTTAGTAGGGTTCAGTTTCTAGCAAAGCCCAATAGTATGCCAATAATTGTTTCCTGAAGTGGGTATACCAGGCTCCTGCCTCAGGTAGCTTTCGACTCCAAAACACTAAGAGGACTCGTTTTCTTTCCTGTCTTTACCACAAACTCCAGTTAGCATATCCACAGTCTTCAGATACCTGTAACTCTATATGTTTCTCTCTCATTGGCTATAAATCTAAAATTAAAATCAAACTAGTTAGGATGTCAATGCCAGTTATATATTCTTTGATAGGAACAATCATTACAGAACATACTCTTTTAGACAATTGTGCAATATCCAAAGCTAAGGAGGTTTGGGTGGCTTGAATCTGACTACCTTCTTCTCCCACTCCAGGGGAACTTGCTCCAGGCAAGCAGCAACCTTCTCAGGCTCAGCCCATGGCAAGCAGCTAGTCCAGTCCTCTCACAACCCAGCCCTGAGGGTCCAGGCTACCATCACCGTGCTATATGGGATGTCTTCCCAACCAGAAATCCTCACTGCAAGTGAGTTCACCTTTTATCCCCTTTTCCAGAATGTCATGGTTTTGTTCTCAAATCCTGTTTGTGATGCCAAAATGTAATGCACAGCACTACTGAAAGGGATTCGAAAACAAAACCACAGGCACTCTGGATAGTGATAAAGAAATGCTTTATTAGAGGAAGAGTATAAATCAGTAGTAAGATGCAGGGAAAAGCAGAGGGGAGTTTCAGAAGCAATACATCACCAACTGAGCCATCAACATCTGAAGTCACAGAGCAACAGACTGGGAAGCCCCCGGGCGGCTGACGTATGGAGCCTTGGTGGGAACTCTAGGGGTCCCGGGCAGTGAGTCCACTCCATGGACAAGGCTTCAGAGGACCGATCCCTGCTCCCTAGCTTATATGGATTTTGTTAATAATAATTACATGAAGATAATTGCTCTCTGTGTGACAAGAAACACCTTGTGGGTCCTTGGCTCCTGGGAACTGGCCAGAGTCCCAGAGTACATGGAGTCCCCTCTACCCCTTTTCTAGTGTTCAAGGTTGGTACAGTCTTGTTTTTGGAAATGCTTATATAATAGCTATTGGTGCTTTTTGCTTCTGGGGTTGTGTCTGAAACCATATCCCCAGTTCACTTTTAGGCCTCTGTAGTAGACCTATTCACTTGTCTGGTTATTATTTATCTGCCTCTGTCAGGATGCTCTATGAGAGTAGAGATCTTGTCTCCTTGGCTCATTGCTATATATCTAGAGCTTAGGACAGTATCTGGCACTTAGAAGGTACTTGAAAACATATTTGAATAAATGAATAAATGTTTCTAGTCCCCCAAATTTCTAATTTAATCTCTAAACAACTGCCAGAGTGAACTCTCAAAAACATTTATCTCACCAAGTCACACCCTACTAAAAATACTCCAGAGACTTCACATTACCAAGAGAATATAATCCAAAATTGCTTGGCACAGCACATAAGGAACCCCACAATCTGATCTCTGCTTGCCTCCCCAAACTCATATCTCACCTAATGCCTACTACCGGCAAGATGCCTAATGACTGACACATTCCAGACACCATGCTGTTTCGTGACTCTGGGTCTTTGATCCACGTCTTCATCATGTCTGGACTGCCCTTTCTTTCCACTGCTCCTCTCACTCCAACCTCCCTTATTTACTAAGTTTTTTAAGATACAGTTCAAGTCAGGAAGTTGTTCTCATCATCCTATCACCCAAAACTCCAGGCTTTTCCTCTATAAATTATACTTGCCTCCATCATAGCTATTGCAATTCTTTACTATTCCTATTTTTTTCATGCCTGCTTCTCCACTTGAACAATAAAGTTCATGAGGACAGATATAGTGTTATATAGAGTATCATATTATATATCATAGTTGTTTATTTTCATAGTGTTATATATCATTTTATTCCCAGATATAACTCATGGTTGACACATGCTCAAGTGATGGTTAACCAGCTCACTGAATGTATGGATCAATTTATTGTATCTGCCATAAAAATGCAAGGAACTTGAAAAAAAATGCAAGGAACTTGAGAACCCATGTCATCAATTGCCATGGGGTTGATAGGTGCTAATCATTATACTGTGCTTACTGTGGCTGGACCCTCTGCATGTTCACTCAGATTAATGTAGATGAATGTCTTTAAACTCTTATGAAAAGTGTGCTCCAGGTGAAAGAATATTGGCAATATATCACCTAAAACCAATTCTTAACTGATCAGAGGGCAAATCAATGGGTCTGATAAAAATATAAAAATTTTAAGGAAAAATTGATAAGAAAGCTTCAAGATTGATTATAAAATTTAATGTCTGTAGGAGAGAATGTTATTGATATTTAAATAAATGTCAACAAAACAAGCTGCAATTAAGCATTTTCCATGGTAAATAAATCATCATCAAGTTATTTGTTCTGAATCATAATTATATAAATATGGTATGTGCAACTCTGAAATAAATATTTGCGTTAGGTGTGACTCACTGATCAGAATCTTGCACGTGGACGCTCTTGTTTTTACAATGGTAGCTGCAAGTCGTCGTCGTCGGCAGCCGTCCGTCTCGAGAGACGATGGCGTAGCTTCCCGAGAGTCTATCTGCACCGCCGAGAATGGCTGTGCAGTCCGACTCGGGAGTGACAATCCCTGCCGCACTTGGTACAGGTGAAGGCAGATGGCTGTTGTTGCTGCTGCTGACGCTGCTTCCGCCTCGATCTTTTCTGGACCGCCTCCTCGTTGCGCGCAGCCTCTGCGCGTGACGTTCCTTGCCTGACCGCGAGCCTCCAGGCTAGGCGGTCGTCTGCTTGAACTTCCCATGTGTTGAGATTGATGGAGCATTGTGTCATGTCCTTTTTGCAGATGTCTTTGAACCGCAGTTTTGGGCGCCCTGTCATCCTCTTGCCTTCTGCTAGCTCGCCGTAGAGGAGGTCTTTGGGGATACGGCCTGCATCCATTCTTTTGACATGGCCGAGCCACCTGAGGCGTCTCTCGCTAAGAACTGCATGCAAACTGCTCATATTGGCTCGCTTCAGCACCTCGGTGTTGGGGACCTTATCCTGCCAGGCGACATGCAGGACGCGTCGCAGGCACCTCATGTGGAAGCTGTTGAGTTTCCTTTTGTGCCTTGCGTAGGTGGTCCACGTCTCGCTGCCATAGAGGAGAGTGCTGAGTACGCAGGCTTGGTAGATGCGCAGTCTGGTTTTCTCAGTGAGGCTGGAATTGTTCCACGCTCGCCGGTTCAGTCTGGCCATAACTGTGGCTGCCTTGGCGATTCTCCGGTTGACCTCCAAGTCGACTGACAGAGAGCTCGAGATGGTGGACCCGAGGTAAGTGAAGTCGCTGACAACCTCCAGGGTGTATCCGTCGATGGTGATGCATGGGGGAGTCCCCGTGCCTTGAGCCATAACATTCGTCTTCGTCAGGCTGATGGCTAGTCCGAACTCCTTGCATGCGTGGGAAAGGCAAGTGACTAGCTGCTGGAGTCCCTCTTCGGAGTGTGATGTCAAAGCTGCGTCGTCGGCGAAGAGCATCTCACGGATGAGCACCTCTTTGACTTTGGTCTTGGCTCGTAGACGGGCCAGGTTGTAGAGCTTGCCATCGGATCTGGTGTGAATGAAGACACCCTCGCTGCAGTCCTTAAAGGCGTATTGGAGGAGCATGGAGAAGAAGATTCCGAACAGCGTAGGCGCGAGGACGCAGCCCTGCTTTACTCCGCTGCTGACTGGGAAGGCCTCAGAGGTTGCGCCGTTGTAGGACACCGTGCTGTGCATGTTGTCGTGAAAGGACATGACCACAGCAAGCAGATGTGGTGGACAGCCAATCTTCCGTAGCAAGCTGAAGAGTCCGCTTCGACTGACCAGATCAAACGCCTTCGTGAGGTCCAAAGAGATCCACCAGGTGTCATGGAGGCACCCCCGCTCCCGTCATTGGCACCAGCTTGACCTCGTCATCACCAGAAGAACGGATATTGGCAGCACCCTCCTCACCCGCAGCTACCACAGTGCAGACTGCGACACGGACCATGCCCTCGTGGTAAGCAAGGTGCGCATAATGCCGAAGAGGTTGCACCACTCCAAGATGAAGGGTCGCCCACGCATCAACACCAGTTGTGCCAGCAACCCAGTTAAGACCCAGCAATTCATCAACAAGATGGAAGATGCACTCGGCGAGGGAGTGGCGGCAGATGACATTATCGAATCCAATTGGCCACGTCTCCGCGACGCCATATACAACTCCGCCATTATTGCTTACGGGAAGAAAGAGCAGAAGAACGCTGACTGGTACGAGGCTCACTGGGAAGAAATGGAACCCATGATCGAGGCTAAGAGGAAGGCCCTACTGGCTTACAAGGTCACACCCACTCCCAGTACACTTCAAGCTCTACGGGCTGCCAGGAACAAAGTCCAGAAGACCGCCCGCCACTGTGCCAACACCTATTGGCTAAACCTGTGCAGAAGCATTCAGGAAGCCGCCGATATAGGCAACGCACGAGGAATGTATGAGGGTATCAAGAAGGCAACAGGCCCAATCCCCTCCAAGATCGCCCCCCTTAAGTCCAAGACAGGTGAGGTCATCACTGACCAGGAACAGCAAATGCGGCGGTGGACCGAACACTACCTCGAGCTGTACGCAACGAAGAACACTGTAACAGACATTGCTCTTAAAGCCATCCCAGACCTACCAGTCATGGAGGAGCTAGACACCCCACCTACTGCGGCAGAGCTCGGCAAAGCCATCGACCGCCTTGCTTGCGGGAAAGCACCAGGAAGCGACGGAATCCCTCCAGAAATCCGAAAGAGCGGGAAACCAGTCCTGCTAGCTGCAAGTACTGTTACATAAAGGTTAATGTACTATGTCTCCTTTTCCTAGGCCCCAGTCCTTCTACCGCTTTTTGGTTTCCAGTTATATCTGCTTTAACTTGAACCTTTATACCCTGGCTGGTTTGGCTCAGTGGATTGAGCGTCGGCCTGCGAGCTAAGTGTTGCTGTTTCGATCTTCCAGTCAGGGCACATCAGAGAAGGAAAACTCTGATTCCAAAAAACCTCCGCTGCCTTGCGGCATACCTCTTCAGGGGAAAGGCTAAGGGAGTAAACCCCGACAGAAAATCCGGAGCCGGAGTCCCTAAGGCGGTTTGACGTTGTAGTCAACACCGGTAACTCCTGCGGCGCACCTGAAGCCAAGCTGTATTGACTCCGTCTTTCCCTTGGATCCTTCAGCTGCGAAGAGAGGGGGGGTCTGCTGCATGGGCAACAGCAGACCCTCCATATCACCCTGCCCAGGCTCTGTAGCTTCAGCTTCACTGGAGAGGACACTCCAGCGTCATCGAAAGATGTCGATTCAACACGGGAGGAGACAGATACCGTGTCACTCCCGAGTCGGACTGCACAACCATTCTCGGCGGTGCAGATAGACTCTTAAGAAGCTACACCATTGTCTCTCGAGACGGACGGCTGCTGACGACTTGAACCTTTTCATAAAGTCTCCCATGACTTTCTGGTGAACATATCCAATGGTCCAGCTTACTTGACTCTTCGGGGTATTTAATTCACTGATTCAGTGGATATTAATTTATCATCCACTATGTGTTAGCATTAGGCACTGATTTGGTGCACTTAATTAAAAAACAAGGAAAGATCTTCCCCCTACCAATACCCAAAAACCAAAATCAAAACCAAACAAACAAAAACAAACTAAATAACAACAAAAAACAGACCAGATTCCTGACCTCAAATATTCTATCTTCTAGTAGGAAAATAGACATTAAATAAATGAACACAGAGATAAATATTTAATTAAATCGTGATGCATGCAATGAAAGAAAAAAAAATGTACATGGTGTTCTGAGAAACATTAAGAGGAACCCAAGTTAAATAGGGGATCAAGGCAGTGTATCTAGGAAGAAGATCTGAGAATAAGGGAGAAAAAAACGTTCAAATGAGGAGAGAAAAACTGCTTGTAAGATACGTTTGATTGGACAACACATGAAAGATATGAATCCTGTTTGGCAGATCATTTTCCCCCAACAGCAGATGAAGAGGAGGAATTGCCAGCTCTCACAAAGAAACCCAGCATTCATGCTGATAAACATGTTATAGCCAAAGACAAAGTATTTGTATAGCCATATTTTAAAGAAGATCAGAGAGAGACTAGCTTGCAACATTTTCTTCATTTTGAGGTGGTTCAGAAATAAGAGAGAACCAAATTGGTTGAGCATATATATGTGGAATGTGAAATTGATTGTGTAGATATTCCAGCAGAAGAAAGAGAAAAGAAGCTGGCTCCCTGTCAAGATGCCAGCTCTGCTGCATTCCATCCAACACATCAGAGAGTTTCTGGGAAGCTGGTTTTCCTTCTGACATAGGGCAGGCATTCCCTTCATCCTGAATGGTACATGTAGATAGGGGACATCCATGCCCTCAGCAATGGGGAAGACTAAATAAATCATTGGCAGAAATTGGTTTATGTGTCTAGAATGGCAAACAATAAGTATGAAAGAGAAACGGATAGTTTTTTGCAGAAATGAAACTTCCTTTTTGTGGTTAACACGTGATTAAAACAAAAACTGCAAAGTGCATTCTCTACCCTCTTTGGGCTTTTCTGGATCAGAGGCACTTCATTCCTTATAAAGAAAGAGGGGAAAAGGTCTTTTTCTTTCTCTCTCAATAAAAATTTAAAAAACATTTTTTTTCTAAGGCAGTAGTTCTCAACCTGTTTACACATCAAACTTACCTGGGGTACTCTGAGAACTCCCTGTATCTTGGCAGCTCCGCAGGGTCCTTGCTCAGTGGGTCTGGGTTGGATTTAGGGATCGGTAGTTTCAAAAGCTTCCCAAGTGATTCTGACATGCTGCCAAATTTGAGAACTGCTATAGTAAGTCTTTATCACCTCTTTCCTCTTTTTAAAATAATCTTTTTCTCCTGAAAATTAAATGTATGTTGAAAAAATAATTCAAATTATCATATTTTTTAAAATAAAAAGGAGCTTGTAAAACTTCCAGTAGAATGTTTGCAATCTTACTGTCCTGCCTGTGTTGCAGGTGGTGATGAGCGACCACTCTGCAATCTCCAGCAGGCAAGTCTCTCTCTCTGGCCACAGAACTTGGCAGGGTTTCCCAAATACTCTCACTTACCACAACTTCTCTGTGATACTACATGTGTACAGCACAGTTGCGTATCTAGTATTCTGTCCCTTGGGCAGACTGCATGTTTCCATTAGGTCTTCTGAAAATAGGGACCCTGGAACCATTCTAGTTTCTCCCGCTTGCTGTTACTTCCCCTCACTTTACTCTCACTTTCCTCTCACAGTTGCTGATGTAGACACACAACCCTTTATCTGAAACCCCTGAGGCCAGATGTGTTTTGGATTTCAGAATGTTTTATATATTGGAAAGGTAGATTTTTGTATTTCACCCTGTAATCAAAGCTTTTCATGTTTCTACAGGAAACTCACGACTACTCCCAAGAGGTGGGCTGAACTAAGAATACAAGCAGCCTCACATCTGTGCAGTTCAGGTTTTGCCACCAAATGACATTGCTAGAAACTTTGTAAAGAAAAACCTTTAAAATTTCAGAGCTCTTTGGATTTTGGAATAAGGGATGGAGGATCTGTGGCAGCAATGTTATTTAAACACATTTTGCAAAACTGCTTTTTCACTGACTTGATTAGTTTTTCTCATTGCTTATAATAGAAACATAGGAACATGAAGTTAAATGGATTTCCATGTCAGTTGCTTTCTTAGTGTTAATACTTTCCATTTGGTCAGAAATGGAAACTCCAGAAAACCCTAGGTTGTGGGGGAGGTTAGAGTAAAACTAAAATAGATTAAACAGATATTGAACCTAAACAGCTGACTTAAACCTCAGGTGGGCAATTTTGGTTTTGCTTATGGCGAGTTATTAATTATCTGAGTAACTCTCTTCTTCAGGCTGAAGACATCTCTTCTCCCTCTAATTTTATGTTACACAGTTTTCACAGTTGCATTGGATGAATTTCTGTTATATTGGCCTTCCTCATAGCTGTCAGGACACAAGGCCACAGGTTCCTGGGGTAGGGGGAGGAGTATGTAGTAGAGACCAAACTGTTCAATATCATGTGGTCTCATTTTCACAGGCTGGCGAGAACAGAGATAAATTTGAATAACATGCATTCATTTCCCTATTAGATTAGCTACTCTTTTTAAAGTATATTTTATTGGCTATGTTATTACAGTTGTCCCAGTTTTTGCCCCTTTGCCCCACTCTGCCTGGTACTCCCCTTTCCACCTGCAAAACCTGCCCCCTCACCTTAGTTCATGTCCATGGGCTGTGCATATCAGTTCTTTGGCTTTTCCATTTCCTATACTATTTCTAACAACCCCCTGTCTATTTTGTACCTACTAATTATGCTTCTTAATCCCTGTACCTTTTTCCCCATTCTCACCCTACCCCCTCCCAGCTAATAACCCTCCAAATGATTTGCATACCTATGATTCTGTTCTGGTTGTTTGCTTAGTTTGTTTTTAGATTCAGTTGTTGATAGTTGTGAGTTTGTTGTCATTTTAATGTTTATAGTTTTGATCTTCTTTTTCTTAAATAAGCCCCTTTAACATTTCCTGTAATAATGGCTTGGTGATGATGAACTCCTTTAGCTTTGCTTTGTCTGGGAAACAATTTATTTGCCCTTCCATTTTAAATGATAGCATTGTTGGGTAGAGTAATCTAGATTGTAGGTTCTTGCTTTTCATCACTTTGAATACTTCTTGCCTGTAGTTATTTATTTATTTATTTTTTAAGAAATCAGCTGATAGTGTTATGGGAAGTCCTTTGTAGATAACTCTCTCCTTTTCTCTTACTGCTTTTAAGATTCTCTCTTTATCTGTAGCCTTTGGCATTTTAATTATGATATATCTTGGTGTGTTCTTCTTTGAGTCCATCTTATTTGGGACTCTGTGTTTCTTGGACTTGTATGTCTATTTCATTCACCAAATTAGGGACATTTTCTTTCATTGTTTGTTCAAATAAGTTTTCAATTTCTTGCTCTCCCTATTTTCCTTCTGACATCCCTATGATTTGGATATTGGTACATTTGGAGATATCCCAGAGGCTTCTTATACTATCCTCATTTTTTTTGAATTTCTGTTTTTCTTATTGCTGTTCTGATTGAATGCTTTGTTCCTTCCTTATGTTCCAAATCATTGATTTGAATCTTGGCTTCCTCCCCTCCACTGATGGCTCCATGTAGATTTTTATGTATTTTACTTAGTGTAACCTTCATTTCTTTCTTTATGTTGTTGCCATACTCAATGAGCTATTTGAGCATCCTGATCACCAGTGCTTTGAACTTTGCACCTGTTAAGTTGGCTATCTCCATTGTGTTTAGTTCTTTTTCTGGGGTTTTGTTCTGTTCTTTCACCTGGGCTGCATTTCTTTGTCTCCTTAATTTGGCAGCCCCCCTGTGTTTGTTTCTGTGTATCAGGTAGAGCTGCTTTGACTCCCTGTAAAAGGCACCTAAAAAACTGTGTGTGGAGGAGCCTTAGGTAATCACCAGGGTGGGGCAACCTGCTTCACCACTTTGTGGCTCTGTGTGGGGGGAGGATTCAGAGAGGGAATTATGCCACTTCCTGGCTTCTGGGGATTTGCCTTTTCCAGTCACTTCATCCACTCCCCTTATGTGACTGGCACTCTTACAGCTGTTGCCCTGGTGTTGAATCCCAGAGTGGGTAGGTTTGTGTATGTTTTAAAACTGTGTGGGCCCTTTAAGCAGAGTTTCCTCTGCCACCCTGACCCCCTCTAACTTTTACAGCCAGAAGTTATGGGGATTTATCTTCCTGGTGCTGGAACCTGGGCTGTGCAGTCTGGCCTGGGGCTGAGACTGCTTGCTCCTAAAGTATCCCTCGTGATTTTTATCCACCACACATGAATGTGGGACCTCACACGCCATTCTGCTGCCACACTGCCTCTCTGCTCCATTCTCAGTGTCTCCTCCCCTCTTACCTATCTGGATGGTTGGGGCCTTTTTAAGTCCTTGGTTGTCAGACTTAAATATACTTCAATTTTCTGACATTCTGGGTATTATTTGTTTTGAGGTTTAATTGTAATTGTTTTTGTTGTTGTGCAAGAAGGCAAAGCATATCTACCTACACTTCCATCTTGACAGGAAGTCAGATAAGCTACTCTTTTAAGAGCAGCCTTTCTTCCTACTCCTTAGAACACATGGCATAGTTGGTGGGTGCCAAAAAAATCTTACTGTTTTCTTAATAGTTGATAGTATAATTTATTGTGGGAGTAGGTCTTAAAAAAGAAAGTATCTTGGAGCATTTGGGTATGAAAAAATAGGCTCACCCCAGGATTCAGAAGTTTGGGGGCAGGATAAATGGATTAAAAATAATTGGTGATGCTGAGAGGGGGCAGAAAGGAGAGAGAATAGCTAAGAAACATGGGGAATCAACCAAGAGATTTTACAAAACAAGATGACTATTATTCAATTCTACTTGCTATAGCTCAGCAGTACAAACCCCATCTATTTCTTAATTTCTATAAACTTTCTGTAAAAAATCTACACAAAGGTTTTGTGTGCATATTTTTCATTTGATTGTGTGTAAAACTAGGGAATGTAGTTCAAGAACCCAGGTGGCAATAAAAAAAAGTTGCAAGATGCCGAAGCCAGAGGTGGTTATGGGAACATAATACACAGAAATCTTGGAGAGAGAATTGGACTTTTGACAGTGTGGTGGGGACCAGGAACAATCTTGTCTAGCTTTTAAGAGGCATGATGACCTTGGGTGTCATTTAGGATAAGTAGTAAAAGCTCAACAAGAGTACAAATAGCATTTTAAAATGATAAACACTAGATTAGTAGAATGTTCCAATCATCTGCATAATGGAAGGAGTCCTGGAGAGGGGTTTAGAAGTTCTGGGTTTGCATTTATTTTTCCCTCTTCAACTTCCAGTATCTTTGCTTTTACCTAGAATCTAGATACAGTGAAGTTTACCAGGGAAGTTATCAATGTACTTCAGGCTCACACTTCAGGTTCTTTAAACTACTTCAATATTTGCAAATGTGAGAATGTACATTCCAAAACTGGGAAACCATAATTTGAGATTATACCAACAAATTTATTCAATATTGATATAATACACAAAATCATACATGCAACATATGGACTTTATGGAATTTGGCCTTATTATAAGAAGATTATGATACTCTTTGCTTCTAACTTCTAACTTATGAAGTGATGCAACCAACAAACCAACCCTCTTCCATAGCTTTTCACTATGTTCTTAAAAACATAGGAAATTCTTCCTTTCAGACAAGGTAAAAAAAAAATTCCCACCCAGAAAATAATGTTAACCCAGAATTATTAAATTTTGAAGTTTCAGCAGATGGGACACTAGAAGTAAATTATAAGCAACTTTAACTTAAATCTTTTACCTAAGTAGTAAGAAGCTACACCATCGTCTCTCGAGATGGACGGCTGCTGACGACGACGACTATAAGAATTTACAGTGTTTACCAAAGAAGACACAGGTTTCTCAATAAACTTAGTTTTAATGTGTCTTAAAATTCTATGACAGATTGGTGGCCAAGTTGTTTCCATTAAAAAGTACTAATTTTAAAAGCTAATAATTAAAACTGCCCCCTCCACAAAATGGTCCATAATCATTTTTCTTTCCTTCTGACGGTTTTATGATGCATTATCACTAACCACTTTTTTAAAATATTAAACTTACATGGTTACTAAAGACAATAGTTCTGATATTATTCTTCCAATGCTGATTAATACTGGAATGGCAACTATTAGTGACAGTATGCATTTAGCATTCTGAGATCTCTGGCAGTCTTGGGGACTTTGCCAGCTTCAGCAGTCTCTTGCCCACTGCTTTGATGACACCCACAGCAACTGTTTCATGTCACGAACAGCAAAATGACCCAGAGGAGAATAGTCAGAGAAGCTCTCAACACATATAGGCTTGCCAGGACCCCTATCAATGATGACAGCATGACCAGATTTCTAGAATTTGGGGCACTCTTCCAGCTTCTTCCCAAAATGACAATCAATCTTCTTCAGCTCAGCAAGCAGCATGAGTTATGTGACAGTCCAGCACAGGTGCTTAGGCAGCACTGATTTGGCCTGTATGGTTCAGGATAATCACGTGAGCTGTGAAGCCAGCTGCTTGATGGGTCATTTTGGCTGTCACCAGCCACATTGCATGGTGAACATCTTTGATAGACACATTCCTGATGTTGAAGCCCACATTGTCCCTAAGAAGAGCTTCACTCAAGTGTTGTAATGGTTTCAACAGACTTTACTTCAGTTGTAAATTTGACTAGAGCAAAAGTAACCATTATACTGGATTTGGAAATACTGGTCTCCACAGGGACACTAACTACAAATAGCATCAATTTTGTAGAGATCCTAGAGGGGCAAATGCAAGAGCTTGGAATTCTAAATTCTCCTATGAAAATGGAAGTCCTTCTCTTCATCTGGACCATGTTTCAACATTTCTTCTCACTAGATAGGCAGCCATCATCAGAATGCCTTGGGCAGGACTTCATGTCACTAAGTACTGCTTTTGCAGTATCACTGAACAACAGCTAGAGTGAAGGGACATGTCTATCTACCTCCTTGTGTCCATATTTCTTGGGTGCCAATACTTTCTCTCTTTCTAAGGTCCTAGTATTTTGAAAGGGGAGAGGGAGCTCTTCCCTGTACCTCAGAAGTGTTGATGGGCCAGTTTTCCTATCCTAAATCTTCTATTTCCTGTTGCCTCACGGTGTCTTCATTTCACCCATCGTGTATATTTGGGCCTTACATACCAAAGGAAGCTAGACTAAATAAAGTGAGTCTGAGCCAGAGTGGAAAGTATGTGTAATTATACAAGACCATACAAATATATTTTTCTTAATTTTGGTCCACATTTTCATATGTTAAGTTAATGGGATAAGTATGTGTATTGTATTGACCAAACCTCTTTATAGTTGCCCCTAGGTTGAAAAAATAGTTCTTAACTGATAAAGAATTTCCAAATGATTATTTTATTTCATAAGATGCTCTTCTAGTCATTGTACTAAATGTGAAGTTTATATTTCTGATCTAATATTTCCTTTTATTTGTGTGGGCCATAATATTTCTTTGATAGTATTTATGATTCTGAATTCTCAATTCCTAAAGAGTTTATATGGAGCATTGGGGTGGGCAGTCAGAGTAGGCTGGAGCATAAATATGGCAGGCTCTTTCCAGGATGACCCTTGGCACCAGGGTGTTATGATTTATGGATGTTTGAGTAGTAACCACAAAGTCATATTAACTCAGCCTCCAGAATACTGATTAAATCTGTATAATTCTTTTTATTTTTATTATCATCACCCCACCATCATATCCCATCAGGGTTCCTGGAATAATTTTCTAATCAACCTGCTCTACAAATACTCTTTCCCACTGAATCCCCATAATACAACCAAACTGACCTTTTAAAACTCAACTTTCAGAGAAGTATGGCTATATTTGAATCTGCCAATGATTTCTCATTGTTCTTAAAAGAAGACCTCAAATCTTTAGTGAGGTCTACATGGTCCTCCACACCTCAGGTTTCTCCACTTCTCCAACCTTATATTGGGCAATTCTTCACACCTATCTTACTTCCATTTTGTGACTATGCCAACCTTTTCATGTTGGGGCTTTCATGCATGATGTATTGTTTCTTTTGGGTAAACTTTCCCCCCAAACTCTTTGTCTAACCTGGGGGAAAGTTTCCTATGTATCTCTTCTGAAAGTGGAAAAATTAAGAAAAAATAGGAGAAATAATTTGTCTTTGTGGAAGCAAAGAATATTCCAACAGGTTTACCATTCAAACACTTGGCCCTTTTTATTTGTGTGCATTTTCTGCATGGCTTTGGGAACCTTTAGAGTTTGTGTGCTGAAAAGTTCCATGGCAACTTTCACGTATAGAACTAATTTGCCAATAAACCTTGGCTTTTAGTCACTTAAACCTGGTTTTAAGCTCCTGACTCTTCTGTGTACCAGATCTGTGACCTTGGAAAGCATTTGAATCTTATTAAGCCTCACTTCCTCATCTATTACATAGGGATCTGAATGATACCTAGTCCCCTGGAATATTGTGAAATTAAAAGATTGAACATAAGTCACTTAGTATATAATTAATTCTCAATAACTGTTATCTGCCAATGTTATTGATGTCATTTTAATACAGGTTTTAAAATTCTATAACAATAAACTGGAAGAAGAAGAAAGAAAATAAGCAGAAATGGGAAGTGTCAGGAATCTGGAAAAGCTGGATCAAGAAGATTAAAACCAAGAATGAGTGGAGGTTTGCAAAGTACAAAGGGCAAGAAATGTAGAACTTCAGTCATTTTTTTTTTAAATTTTTAAATATATTTTATTGATTATGCTGTTACAGTAGTTCCAATTTTTTCCCCTTTACTCCCCTCCACCCAGTATCTCCCTCCCCCAGCATCCCCCCCCCAAGTCCATACCCATGGTTCGTAAAAAATAACTATCCCTCCCTCTCAGATATTAAGACCCTTTGTAACCTTGTAAAGGACAATGGGCGAAGGTCTCAAGCTCCTCTAGCTGCTTCAAGCTGGACATGGTCGTCGTCCTACCTACCCTTGGGTCCAGAAATCCCTAATAAGAGTGGGGGTGTGGAGGGGAGGGTGGCCTTCCCACATGGGGAAGGATCATGCAGACTCCAGGTCAGTTGGCTGTCTCCGGACAACGGCGTGCTTGGTTTAGCAGGCTGGCATCCTTGTTGTGTTCTGGGGGCAACAGATTTGGCAAAAAGGGTTAAAAAGCATCATTCAATCCATAACTACTAGGTGGCAAAAGGCAGGGATTAATTTTTCAATGTTCCACATTAGGAGGAAAAAAAAAAAAAAAAAAAAAAAAGGGCTTCTTTGGAGGAAGATGTGCTAGGCACATCTCTCCTGTCCAAAACCCTTTTGCCCATTTTATTTAGTTTGGGCTGAGGGAAATAGTTTATGTTTCCCCCCTCTCAGACCTCTGGGCCCTTTCTGTCCAAGCCATTAGGATAGAAAAGAGAATTCAGTTTTAAAGTGAAGCCCACAGACCACCCCATTCTTCACCAACTCAGCCATTTAGTTCAGCCAAACTGTTGAGTCTCCGGAGGCAGCGCTGCAGAGAGGATTAAGTGAGGCTTATGCGTACAGACAATCACTCAGGTAATGCGGTCATAGGCTTATGCCCTTTGAAAACAGAAAACACATGTTAATTTATGTAACATAACCAACAAAAAAGTCTCTAAATCTGTAAGACTGTCTTATTGGGAAGACATACAGTTGCAAGGCACTTGACATTCTACTTGCCTGCAACTTGAATCTCTTTGGTGATATCACAGATATGGTTTAATTTTCAAGTGAAACCATTTTTTAAATGAGAAGAAACTTTTAAGATGGTTAGCTGCCCTACTTTACAGTCTGCCACTGATCATTGTGATTTTCCTTGAATACTGATTTTTCTCCCTAAGATTACTCTCCTTGTCTTTAAAGGGACTACATTAAGTCCATTTTTAATTTATCCTGTTCATTTGCATAAGCATAACAAGAGCAGCAAATGATCACTTATGATCTTTAGTTCTGTTTTGCTGGAACTTACCCAAGGAACATTTAGGGTGGCCCTCAGTCTGCTCTTCAGTGCACAGAAGCTGGGCCACATACCTGGCATTCATCCTTGCCTGTACACACCTGTCCTTTCCAAGTCTTTCTGGTTTTCCATTGTGCCTTAAGGTCCCTTCTAGCCATCTTTCAGGAAAACAACCTTCGTTCCTTCCCTGGAGAGATTGCTGTGGACCGCACAACCAACCATGGCAGCAGGCCTTTTATTTCGCGGGCTTTTATTACCTTTGAAAGTCATTCCCAGTTCCTTAGGGCTTTTTGGTAACAACATGAGCCCAAGCATGTCTCCTTTAGGCTTGACATTCCAGTCAAAGGCTTGTTCAGAAAAAGGAACCTCTATTAACAACTGGTCTTATTAGGTCTATGCAAAGAAACTTAAGTCATTACTTACTTGTTTAGAATGCCAAACTCTGGAGAGATCAAATAGGGAGAAAAATATACAACGTGAAGGAAAATCTTTGTCCTAATATTCACTGAACTGGCATTTCCATTCTTCATATTTTCATTTTCCCCCACTAAAAAAAATTTTTTTGTTTGTTTTTCCATTACAGTTGTCTCTCTTTTTTTTCCCCTCTTGCTTCCCTGTATCCTGCCCCTCCCTTCCCCCACATTCAGTCCCCACTCAGTTGCCCATGTCTGTGGGTCATTTATACATGTTCTTTGATTTTACACTTCCCCTTCTTACCCCCCTTTTCTCCCTCCCCCCTCCCCCCTTGTTACTGTTAGTCTACTCCTTGTTTACATACCTCTGGTTCAATTTTGCTCATTTGTTTGTGTTGTTCATTAGTTTCCTGTAATAGGTGACAGTATAACGTATTTTTCTTTCGTTGCCTGGCTTATTTCGCTAAGCATAATTCTCTCTAGTTCCATCCATGTTGTTGCAAATGGTAGAAGTTCCTTCTTTCTTTCTGCTACATAGAACTCCATTGTGTAAATGTACCACAGTTTTTTGATCCACTCATCTACAGATGGGCATTTAGGTTGTTTCCAGCACTTGGCTATTGTAAATAGTGCTGCTATGAACATTGGAGTGCATAGGTTCTTTTGAATTGGTGTTTCAGGATTTTTCGGATATAATCCCAGTAATGGAATTGCTGGTTCAAAAGGCAGTTCCATTTTTAGTTTTTTGAGGAAATTCCAAACTGTTTTCCATAGTGGCTGCACCAGTCTGCATTCCCACCAGCAATGCACCAGGGTTCCCGTTTCTCCGCATCCTCTCCAGCACAAGTTGTTTGTTGATTTGTTGATTATGGCCATTCTGACTGGTGTGAGGTGGTATCTCATTGTGGTTTTTATTTGCATCTCTCTGATGGCTAGTGATGTTGAGCATATTTTCATATGTCTATGGGCCCTCTGTATGTCTTCTTTGGAGAAGTGTTTGTTCAGGTCCTTTGCCCATTTTTTAATTGGGTTGTCTGTCTTCTTGGTGTTGAGTCGTATGAGTTCTTTATATATTTTGGAGATCAATCCCTTGTCTGAGATGTCATTGGCGAATATATTTTCCCATATGGTTGGTTTCCTTTGCATCTTGCTGATGTTTTCTTTAGCTGAGCAGAAACTTTTTAGTTTGATGTAGTCCCATTTGTTTATTCTTTCCTTTATTTCCCTTGCCTTAGGAGATATATCAGTGAAAATGTTGCTACGTGGGATATCTGAAATTTTCCTGCCTATTTTTTCCTCTAGGACTTTTATGGTATCACGGCTTACATTTAAGTCTTTGATCCATTTTGAGTTTATTCTGGTGTATGGTGTAAGTTGGTGGTCTAGTTTCATTTTTTTGCATGTCCCTGTCCAGTTCTCCCAACACCATTTGTTGAAGAGGCTCTTTTCACTCCATTTGATGTTCTTTCCCCCTTTGTCAAATATTAGTTGACCATATGAACCTGGGTTTATTTCTGGGCTCTCTATTCTGTTCCATTGATCTATATGTCTGTTTTTATGCCAGTACCAGACTGTTTTGATTACCGTGGCCTTGTAGTATAGTTTGATATCAGGTATTGTGATTCCTCCTACTGTGTTCTTCTTCCTCAAAATTGCTGTGGCTATTCGGGCTCTTTTTTGGTTCCATATAAATTTTTGAAGTATTTGTTCTAGGTCTGTGAAATATGTTGCTGGTATTTTAATAGGGATTGCATTGAATCTATATATTGCTTTGGGTAGTATGGACATTTTAATGATGTTGATTCTTCCCATCCATGAGCATGGTATATGCTTCCATTTATTTGTATCTTCTTTAATTTCTTTCTTCAATGTTATGTAGTTTTCTGAGTACAGGTCTTTTACCTCCTTGGTTAAGTTTATTCCTAGGTATTTTATTTTTCTTGTTGCTATGGTAAATTGAATTTTTCTTTCAGTTTCTATCTCTGAGTTTTTATTGTTGGTGTATAAAAATGCCTTTGATTTCTTAATATTGACTTTGTATCCTGCTATTTTGCCGAATTCACTTATTAGGTCGAGTAGTTTTTTTGTGGAGTCTATAGGGTTTTCTATGTACACTATCATGTCATCTGCAAATAATGACAGTTCTACTTCCTCTTTTCCAATTTGGATGCCTTTTATTTCTCTTTCTTGTCTGATTGCGGTGGCTAGAACTTCCAAGACTATGTTGAATAGGAGTGGGGAGAGCGGACATCCTTGTCTTGTTCCTGATCTCAGGGGGAATGCTCTCAGTTTTTGCCCATTGAGTATGATGTTGGCTTCAGGTTTCTCATATATGGCCTTTATTATGTTGAGGTATGCTCCCTCTATTCCCATTTTGCTGAGAGTTTTTATCATAAATGGGTGTTGTACTTCAGTCATTTTTAGAGTGAGAAATATGAGGAAGAAATAGCTACTGCTTAATGAAAAGTGTGTAATGTTAACAGACAACAGAAAGAAAGCAAATTTGTTGTAGTAGTGTTTTAATTTATCTTCTTGGTCAAAGAGAAGTATTTTCAGTCAGAAAGGAAGAATAAACATTGGTAAGAGGAATCTAAATTCTCAGAGACAGAAAGAGAGCTCTCTGAATGATTTCATATGAACTGTGTCATAGGCTACTGGAAAAAGGGGCAGGTGAGATCGTGGAAGCACAAATGGCAGTCTATGAGGAAGCACAGAGTATGAGCATCTCTAGACAATGACAGAGACAGATAGTATCCAGAGAGCCAAATAGGAGAGGAAGAGTATGTTTATTCTATAACTTCATGAATTCTAAACCAAAAAGCTCAATGTTTTCCCCAAGAGAAATAATAAATGGATTGTTTGTGCTCATTTAAGAAAGGAAAAGCATGATCATAAAGAGTTGGCACTGGTTCTTAAGTGTAAGTTTTGTCAGTATATTCATCTTCTCTTCCGAAAAGATTATTAAGCTAGTAGGTCATTCAGCAAATATTTATTAAATACTAACTAGGGGCAGGCATATTGTCTGCCACATTTTTCTTGGAGAAGTAGGCAATAGGTTCATTTGTTAATTGACATGGGATAGAATTAAATGTTCTAGGAAGAAATGGCACAGAGACCTGGCCAAGTGTACAGATAGGAATAGTGATAGTTTTAAAAAATTTGTAAATATAGAAGTTGCTGAATGGGGTAATAGAAAGCAAGTTAATTTTTGGACTTATGTTTAAAATGTGTTCACAATATAACTGGAGATGTTTATTAACATACAAATATGAAGCTCAAAGACCCTGAGACACCAACCGAGGAATCATTAGCTTGTACAGTTATTAAAGTTTTTACAGTGACTGAGATTTCTCAGAGAGGCATATTGAGTGAGAAGAGGGCTAAGGCTGGAATCAAGGTGGCACTAATGTTAAAGAAAAGAAGCTTACAAAGAGGACTGGAAACAAAGGTCAGGATGAACAGTGAGGGGAGAACCAGAAGAGGGTGAAGTTACTTTGGCAGAGGGGAAAGAGAAACTTCTGCGTAGTGCTGAGGCCTCAGATGTATTTGGTGGTGATGACAGTCAGCGCGGATGTGTGAGTTTTGTCCACAATCTACGGTTGTAAGAAGACTGCACCCTCACCTCAGTGTTCAGGAGAGGAAAAGGGATATGGGTTGAACAGTGTAAGAGTAAATCATTTGCAGAGATGGTAAAATAGAAAAACAAAGAGGAGAATGAAGCTGTTGAAGAAATGGTGATTAAATTTAAGATAATGTGATAACGTGTGGGCTGCCAAGATATCGGTTAACATAACTGAGACTCCAAAGTAGTATAGTTAGAAGAAATGGTCGAATCTAGCAGAGTGAAAAATCTAATAGAAATGCATGTACATTCCTCCACTTCTTTAAGGACTTGGTGCTAAATGAAGCAGAGGACGACCAATTCCTGTGGAATAAAGATGTCTGTTCACCTTCTTGCCTCTTCTCTTTCCTCTGAAGTAACAACAAATCTTTAATTAACATTTTTCTTTTTAATAATGTATTTTAGAAGAGCAATGAACTGAATCAACATTTTTCCATCTGGACATAAGAACCATGTGAAGGTCACTTGACAGTTGTAAAATGAAAAATACCTTTCAGATTTTGTAGTTGGCTTTGAATTCACTATTATTAATACATACGACATTGTAAACATATGTGTTAGAAAGTTATAAATGTCCTGTATGTCTAGTAGACATATAAAACAGCCCACAGACTCAAGTTTATCTAGAAAAATAACTTCAACATTTCTTGTAACTCAATTTAGTTCTAACCCTCCCTCCTACTGCTAGGCTAAGAGTAACATCTCAGGCAATTCTTGCTTTCTGCCTTCTTCCATGGGGTGGAGACAAAGGCCCAGGAGATATTTATACAGCTCCCTGGCCAGTAATTGGGGGATGCCTGCTGCATGGCTCACACAGTTGTTTTGCTGCATTACTTAGGGACAATAGACAATTGTGTCTAGACTCTGTAGGAAGCCATTTCCTCTTTGAGGTATTGCTATCTCCGACCCCCACCCCAGGGGCTCAGCCTAAAAACAGAGAACTCACTTGCTGGACCCATCATTCTGTATGTTCTCATTACCTCCTCTTTACTCTCCTTCCCTCAGCCCACAGAGAATTTTATACTAAGCAGAGAGTGGAAGAGATTATGGCTCTCTGACCTCTGCTTCTCCCACACATTCATCTATACGTCATCCCCAAAACCTTAAGTTCCCCACTTTAAAACACAGAGATAAAAAGAGCCCATTGACTATTTCTGCTTTCTGACCAGCTGCATCCCCAACAGTAAGCTCAGGGTTACCCATGTGCTTGCAAAGGGGAAATACCAGGAGAGAAATGTACCAAAATAACTGTATCACCACACCCACATTCAATTATTTAGTCTTGCAGCAACAAAATTCGAAAATTAGGCAGAGTCTTAGATATTTGCATGAAAGGACCCTTCCAAATCTAATACTATAATTCTCTGAGTGTTAGATGAAGCCAGTTGTTTTGTGTTGACAAAGGACAGGAACAGCCATGGGCAGCTCTGAGGCAGATAGCAGCAGCAAGGGCTCAGACACTGGGAAGAAGGGCTCTGGCCTTTTAGTTTTGACAGTGCTTGGCAAGGTTCTTAATAATAGTGGCCAAAACTGAAAACTTTTAATGGCCAATGTGGACTCTCTCTCCTCTCTCGAAACCTCTAGCCATTACATAACAGTTTTTACTTCTCTGCCAGGCTAAGCCTGGCCTTTCCTTGACTCCAATTTCTCTTCTGACTGTGGCTTGACAAGATGTCTCTGTGTTGGTGACCCTCACTCTTTCCTTGGAGTCAGGAGAGTGATGCATCATGGTGGCCTCTCAAATTGCATGGAACCTCACTATCAATGAACACTCATTGACATGGGTTGTTCAGAGCCTTGTGATAAGGATTCACATATTGTAAATCACCAGGGGCTTATAATACACTGGAGAGATGGGGTATGTGCATAATCTAGTATAGCATGTCCCAAACACCCTCTGTGTTCTTGCTCCAAGAGTCTGGAGAATTTGAGCACGAAGCTGCTGAGTCAAAAAAGCATCTGCTTGTGACACTTGAATTGCAGCTGCTTTTGAAACCCTATCTAAAAATAGTTTAAGCTCAATCTGCAGAAATTCTGACCTGGATGGACATGCCCAGTACAAGAAAGAAGAGTTATTTTTAAACCTTTATAAGCAACTGTGAAGGAAGCCACCAATTCAGCAACATCAGCAATTAAGACTAATCATACCACTCTCCCAGATATATAAGCTTTGTAGGTTATATATGTATATCACTGATTGCCATTCAGATATTTACTGCTATTGTCCATTATTATTATATATTCTAGAAGTACAGTAGGTGCTTTAACATTATGGTCTGACTACTAAATCCAGAGTGGGACCTTTCCCTCCAAACTGATCACTTTGGTGTTTAAATCAGATTCTGAAAGCCTCAGAATACCAAAGTGCCCATTTAAAAACTACTGTTTAAGATGAATGTCCTAGCTTGTAAGTTGCAATTTTAAACTGATTCAATCAGAGAAGTACTTTGATGTTGTAAATACCTACACATTGTCTCATCTACTTTTAACTTGATCAAAATATTTAGGCATCTTCACAGAAATGTCTCATATTCATAAAATAAGGCAATAGTTATTTACTTTCAGATATTATGTTTAGGGAAATCTCTATGTGACTCGAATAAAAGGAATAAAAGCTAGTTTCATGGAACTCTATTGTCAGTCCAATGAATGCTTGAAAAACACATTGATTCAAAGCTTGCCCAACTCTCTCCCTGGGGCTGTAGAGAGTGTGTTGCAGTGGGTGTTAAAAGGAAGGAGATTTCCTTTGCCCCATTTCATTTACTGTCTTTGGAGATGGGCCTCTAGTAAGGCCAGGAGAGAATGGCTAAACAGTTAAAAGGTTAACAGCCAACATGTTGGTCTCATCATCTCTCAAAGGCACTCAGGAAACTAGTTGCAGAGAGCTGAGTAGCAGCCAGAGAGCATCCCAGAGAACAGTGTTGAGTGTATTATTCCACATGATTACACATTCAAATTGGTTTGAATTCTGGGCACCTATGGGAATGTCAGGGGAGGTGGAAAAGGAGCATGCTGGGTAGAGGCAGGAGCCGTGGTGAAGGCTGGTTTGGCGTTAAAAATGTGCTACATATATTTCCCTTCGATGGAAAAGTCCCACAATCATAAAAATGCAGGCAACAAGGAAAGAGCTGTCAACCTAAAAAATGGGGTTGAATTTCCAAGTGACATATGATAATTATTTTCAATACATTAAGGATTCTCCCTTGCATTAGCAAGAACTTCTTTTCTTGAATTCTTCATAAATAAGTTTTTAAAATTCTCATATTATAGCCAGGTGTGTTAACACATACCATGCTGTCTAGACTAAAAATCCCCAGGAATTATGAGTAAATGTCTGACATTTTGCTTAATAAGAGTTGGTGTTGGGGGAACTTTTGAGGGCTAGTGGCTACAAACATAACCTTTGGTTGTCTTCACTAATGTGGTTTGAGAGGATTCAGAGTTGTGTTGGAAAGTGTGGGCAGAGGCAGGGGAATTTGGAAAACATATGAAATTGCTTATTAGCCTTGTATGTTTGTGACCTTTCAATGGAAAACTATAAAGAGAACTTTGCAAAGTCATGTTTCAATGATAGAAATAGAATAAATAGAATATGAACATATAGATAATAATAAATATAATCTGTTTGCAACATAGTGTAGGGTTGAAAGTTCTTACCAAGTTTTCTATTTCATTGAGTAATGTATGAGGTCCTAACTGAGCTGTGTTGAGGTGGGACTTGGGGAATAAAATGGAGCAGAGACTTAGAGGTGAGATATTTGGATTCAGCACAGCATTATCTAGAAGGTATGGCAATAGACCACTGGTGATGCACTGTGCTATCAGCAGGATGAGGAGAGGGTGATGAGTGTTTTAACCACAGAGAATTTCAGAGCAAGTAATATTCAAAGGTTTAACCAGCACTGCTCAATGGAAATATGTAATTGACCAGTTTCTAGTAGCTACATTTAAAAAAGTAAAAAAGAAAAAGATAAATTCTAGTTATATATTTTATTGAATCCAGTATATTCAAAATATTATGCTATCAACATGGGGACTATACTTCCAGTGCTCAGTGGCCACATAGGACTACGGACAGCACAGAAAGCGGCCAGGCTTTTGGCGTGAGGGGAGTCAGGCAGGCCAGAGGGAGATGAGCCTCAGAAAGACTAATGGAAACTGATATGTTAACTGACAATCCACAGAAAAGAAAACACGAGTGGTTAGGAAATTTATTTTAAAATGTCTGTCTTATTCTGTTATCAGAGCTATATAAATTAAAATACCAGTGACATGCTATTCCTTTCCTGTCAAAATAGTCAGGGTTTAAAAATATTACAGTTGTTTGAAGGTGTGCTAAAATTCATATGCTGCCATTAACATTGTACATTAGTATAACTTCTTTGGAAAACAGCTTACATTTCATGTCAAAAGCTTTGAATTATTATTTTTTCAACTTCTAAGACTCTACAACAAAAACCAAAAGCAATTATTTGTTGAGTGTTTATTATATAATAGATAATATGCTTAGTACTTTATATACTTTTAAGTTTTTTGATCCTCACAACTACCCTATGCAGTAGTTATAATTATCCAGTTTTAAACACATAAAAATAAAGTATGAAAAATTTAGACATTAATGTTATTATAGCATTATTAAAATAAGTTAAATGAAGAATTCAAGAAAAACTAGGGAAAAACCTAAGTGTCTCATAATCAGGTAATTGTTACTTAAATGAATATATTCAATAAAATCGATGTATTTACAAAAGGGTTCTTAAATAATACGTAATATCATGGAAAAATGCATGTTTTAGTCTGCTATTGCCCCAGTTAAGCTGTATAACAAACAAACACTAAATCTGGGTAACATAACAACAGTAAGTGTGTATTTTTCATGCTCCTGTCTGCAGGTTAGCAGGGATGTGGCTCTGCTTTTAGCCTTAGGTTAGCTGGCTTTGGTTTCAGGCTCAGGTATGATGCACTATGTTCCTTTTGGAGCCCAGGTGAAAGGGCATCTGCTATCAGAGGGAATCTCTTTGTATGACAGACTCATGGAGTGCAAGAGGGCAATAGTATATGCACAGCTCATTTTAAGCATCTGCTTGCTTAATGTTGGCTAACTACTCATTAGCCAAAACAAGGTACAAGGGTGAGCCTAAAGTAGAGGGGTGGGGAAGTATCTTCTGCCTGCAGTGAGAATGTGGCAGAAACGTGTATGTATTCTTCTATTACAAGGGAATTAAGAATTGGCACCAGTGATTCAATCCATGACAGTCTGGTCTCTATCACTATGATTTACATCCCTCCCATCCGAATATCCCCAAATCTCATTCTATGATGGCATCAGGCTAGAAAGATAGCATCACTGGATCTACATCAACTCTAGCTGTGATTCTTCTTGGTCTAGAGATCTTTAAACTAAAGAGACAAGTTATCTGACCCCTACTCACACCAACATGCAAAAGTGAAACAGGAACAAAATGACCACAATAAACACCCCCATTCTAATAGGGGAAGAGTGAGAAGCATATAGCAGTCATGGGTTTGTAGCAATTGTGAAATCCCTGTAGGCAAAAGCTGGAAGGTTCTTCTACCTTGGGGGAAAGGAGTGTTCTTGGATTAGACCACATTACTGCTCCCTGGGAGTAGTTGCCCACACCCCAGTCTGATTGTTCCCCAGACTCTTGGATCCACTCTGAGAGCTCCATCTTGGCACAAATACCTTCCATGGCCAAGTCTAAAGACAGCATTGGGGAATATGCCCAATTGGTGGGTGAGCAACCTTTTCAACCTCCTTCCTACCTGAAGAAACTTGGAGGAAGGGGAGTCCAGTGGTACTTTTATATCTCAAAGAGTCACAGTCATTTCTAGTCTAAGCTGACAGAAATGTTTTCAATACATTTTAAAAAATTTATTTGTTGTTTTTTGATTACAGTTGTCCCACTTTTCTCCCCATTGCTCCCCCCACCAGCCCACCCCTTCTCCCACAGTCAATTCCCACCTCATTGTCCATGTCCATGGGTCATTTATACTAGTTCCTTGACTAGACCCTCCCCCCACCCCCGTAACTGTTATTCTTCTCCTTGTTTACATGCCTCTGGTTCAATTTTGCTCTTTTGTTTGTGTTGTTCATTAGTTTCCTGCATTAGGTGATATCATATGGTGTTTGTTTTTTGTTGCCTGGCTTATTTCGCTAAGCATAATTCTCTCTAGTTCCATCCATGTTGTCGCAAGTGGTAGTAGTTCCTTCTTTCTTTCTGCTGCATAGTATTCCATTGTGTAAATGTACCACAGTTTTTTGATCCACTCATCTACAGATGGGCACTTAGGCTGTTTCCAGCACTTGGCTATTGTTAATAGCACTCCTATGAACACAGGGGTGCATAGGTTTTAATACAATTTTTTATCCCTGCAAATTCTAGGATTTCTGAGCTCTGTTTATTCATTCTGAGTTCTATCTGCAAGCCAGCCTTGGGTCTTTTCCTGAACCCATCTCTTGGAGTACCTTTTCAAATGCAATTAGCAACAACCTACTTACTCTATCAACATTGTGCCTTGAATCTTGCTTGCTCCTTATCTCAATTTTATCAGGTCCATTTTATGTCTTTTGGTTTATTGTAAGTAACCATTAATTATAACACTGTTTGTTGTATAAAACATGCATTAACATTTTCCATCCTGCTATATTTCTTTCTCACCTACTTATCAGTTTCAGAGCCAAAGGCCCATATTTTGGGATTTATCATGGCAGCATCCCATTTCTAGTAATAATTTTCAGCCTTATCCAGCTATTGCCACAATAATGCCATGTAACAAACAACTACAAAATCTCATAGGCATGCAGCAATAAACATTTGTTTCTCATTTATCTGGATTGAGCACCAACTGGCTTAGCACCTGGCACTGAGTTGTGCTCCACTTGTGCTAGTTCTGCAACTGTGGTTGTATGAACTCTTTTTATTATGAACAACCACATCAGCACATTCCAAGCCTCTGCTTGCATCATGTTGTATTAATTATATATTTTTAATGCTTTGACATCTTGGGGCCTTGCTGACGGGAGGGACTGTCCTCCCAAGAAGAGCTAATTCCTAGAGATAGCAAACAACTAGCCTTCCAAGAGTGCACCTTTCATATGCAAACCAATTTGGAGGCCATAAGCCCAACCATCACCTATGTCAACATATAAATATACATTCCAGGTCAATATTCCCCTGACCCAATCACCTCAGGGCCAGTACAAGACAGCTAGTGACAGCCCCTATACCACAGAGCACATTGAAAATTATTCAAGCTGGCTGAAACTGTTTATTCCTGCCTCACCTATTCCTTTCCCAGGGAAACCACAATAAAATTCTTGCTACATTTCCCCCTCACTCCCTCTGCCTCCTGACCCACCCTGGTGCTTCCTTATGTGGCCTGTGTTATGGTATGCCCTCTTCTTTTGAGATGTTTAGGTATAAAAAACTTACTTTACCGAAGCCCTATGTTCTCATCTGTTGGCCTTTTCATACCTAAATTTAAAACAAACAGAAAACCCTACTTTAACCCTTACCTGTGTGGCTCAGTTGGCTGGGCATTGTCCTACAGTGAAAGGTCAACAGTGTGGGTTTGATTTCCCATCAAGCTACTTGCCTGGGTGGCAGGTTCAATCCCAGGTCTGGGAGTGTATGAGAGACAACCAATTGATTTTCTCTCTCACATCAATGTTTTTCTTCTTCTCTTTTTTTCCTCTCCCTTCCCCTCTCTCTAAAAAGAAATAAAATATTTTATTTTTAATAAAATCTACTTTAAAAAATACCTGTCTACTAATATCTCTTTGATTAACTTAAGTCACATGGCCAAGCCTGATATCAAGGTGTGGGGAAGTACTCTTTGTCCACCAACTTGGGAGTTAATGCATATTTGTATTAGAAGGCAGCAAAAATTTGGACACTGTTACTGTTCATTAGAGTGGCAAGAATGTGGATGTATAATTCTATGACTTTGGCTATATAACTTGAGTAGAGGGGAGTGAAGAATTGGGCCCAATAACTTAATTTGCTACATTGTATGTATGTATGTGTATATGAAACGAGATAAAAATGAGATATGCAACGTAATTTCAAATATGTAAAACAGAATCTATGTAGAGAAAATAAGCTTGAATGAAAGACATCCAAATGTTAATAGGGTATATTTTTGGATGTTAGGATTGTGAGTGATTAAAATTATTCTTCCTATATTTTACAAATTGTGTTTCATGACAATATATTCATTTCATAATTTAAAATGTACTCTATTAACTGGAAGCTGTGTCTTCCAAGTATTAAAATTAAATTGCTGGGTTACCTTTTGCATATGACCAGTAATAGCCCTAAAAGCATGGATAAGGAAGATTTGCTTCTGATTCCGTGAGGACAGAAAGTTCTCCAAAATCAGGGAACCATGCAGGATCTGACATGGGTTGTCTTCTCTGCTATTGGAAGTTTGGTGCACAGATCACCAGCATTGGCATCACCTGGACACTTGTTAGAAATTCATAGGCTTAGTCTTCACCTCAGAATTACTGAATCAGATCTACTCTAAGAGAATTCTCCATGTGATTTGTAGGAATTACTATTTTAAAATGAAAAATTGGCAGATAGTGGAATAGACAGGCAAACAGATTGGCTGGTCCAGTGATAAAGAACCAACAATATTTACACAGTAAAAATGAATTATTCAGTCTGTAATAGTTATTGATTGCCAGTTTGATGTGGGCCACTGTTCCAGGTAGAATTATCTTTCCTTTCCCAAATTATAACACAGAACTGTAATTCTTAGATGTTGTCGGCAGCCGTCCGTCTCGAGAGACGATGGTGTAGCTTCTTAAGAGTCTATCTGCACCGCCGAGAATGGCTGTGCAGTCCGACTCGGGAGTGACACGGTATCTGTCTCCTCCCGTGTTGAATCGACATCTTTCGATGACGCTGGAGTGTCCTCTCCAGTGAAGCTGAAGCTACAGAGCCTGGGCAGGGTGATATGGAGGGTCTGCTGTTGCCCATGCAGCAGACCCCCCCTCTCTTCGCAGCTGAAGGGTCCAAGGGAAAGACGGAGTCAATACAGCTTGGCTTCAGGTGCGCCGCAGGAGTTGCCGGTGTTGACTACAACGTCATACCGCCTTAGGGACTCCGGCTCCGGATTTTCTGTCGGGGTTTACTCCCCTAGCCTTTCCCCTGAAGAGGTATGCCGCAAGGCAGCGGAGGTTTTTTGGAGTCAGAGTTTTCCTTCTCTGATGTACCCTGACTGGAAGATCGAACCAGCGACACTTAGCTCGCAGGCCGACGCTCAATTCACTGAGCTAAACCAGCCAGGGACATTCTTAGATGTGTTAGTAGAATATTAACAGGTGTCCCAATGTATTAGTTTCTTATGGCTGCTGTAATATAACCACAAACTTGGTGCCTTAATATAACACAAATTTATTATTTTACTGTTCTGATGGTTGAAAGTCTGAAATGGGTCTCACTGGGCTAAAACGAAGGTGTCAGCAGGACTGTGTTCCTACTAGGGAAGAATCCATTTCCTTCCCCTTTTCAGCTTCTAGGGAAGCCTGCATTCCTTTGCCTCATTCTATCTTCAAAGCTAGCAATGGCCAGTAGTGTTTCTCTTGCTGTATCATTCTTAAATTGACTCTCTTTTGCCTCCAATTCCACTTCTAAGAACATTTGTCATCACATTGGGTTCACCCAGATAATCCAGGATAAACTCCCTATATTAAGGTCAACTGATTAGCAACCTTAATTCTATCTGCCAACTTAATTCTCATTTGCCATGTTAGATTCCAGGATAAGGACATAGACATCTTTGGGAGGCCGTTATTCTGCCCACCACATTCATGAACTAGAAACTTGGTGGTCACATGAACTGCAAATAACTTTTCCTTCTTGCAGCTTTGCAATGTACATTAGCATAGGAAAGGCTCTGATAAACCTTGAAGTAAAGGAGCCTATTTAACTTTGCCCAATCCAGGAACTCTTCTTTTACTTCCACACTTCATGAAGCTGAGCCAGAGAAATATGCAGAAATTTGGAGTAAATGAAAAGAACTGATTTCTTCCCTAAAGGAATTGAAGAAAGATTTTCATTTTAAAAATCATGTATTACAAATTAATCTCAACTTCATTAGTGGTGAGGGAATGCAGAGCAGAAGAGTGAGAACATCCATGGAAACCAGGGGCCCAAATCCCCAGCTTCTGTTCTATTATAAGGCAATATCAAGTACAGTAGTGTGGTGGGAGTCTATGCCTATTTCCATTTTTACCAGTGACATATTGGTATTATGTGGAATTTTTAAAAAATCTGTCCGGATCACTTTCTTAATCTTGATAACTCTGTTTCTCATTTATAAAACTGAGTTAACGGTATCCCTTTCATCCAATATCATTATGGGGGCTTAATTATTTTTAAAATGCTTTTTAGCATCAACATGCAGAAAGAGTTATTAAATTTCAGTGGCAAATATTGTGATGGTAATGAGGATTAGCTCATCAATATTTCATTGCATGTGCAAGTTTTTTCATTAATTTATTGCATGAACCATCATACAGTATTATCTCTATAGCCAGAATAGCCATCTTCTTTCATCTTTTAGATATCTCTGTTGAAACCAAAAATATAAACTAGAGAAAGCTGTGTCTTGTAAAAAAAAATCCCAGAAGGATTTGTTTTATGTGATGAGCATAATGACTACTTACAATAAAAAAAGCCTTGGAAGGTTTCACTTGTTCTGAGATTATTCATGTGGCGATTATGCTATTGATGACTATCTGTTTTTATGATAATATATTATAAACTATTCCGACCTACTCAACAAAGCCTAGTATAATGCTTGCAGCCTTTCTCAAGACCTCTTTTACTAAGATACCTATTCACTTTCTTGATAGAAAAAGCTAAAAAATATAGGCATTTAAAAAAAGATAAAGCACAAATCAATTGTAATCTTCAATAAACTGGAACTCCTAATTTTAAAGTGAACAATGACAAAAGGGAGAAATTGTTAGGTACTCTTACATTTGCGATAATCTTGTTTATCTTAGCACAAATGCTTTCCATGAGCCCCTAACTTCTGTGCAAGACACAAAGGAAGAGGATCTATTTATTTTACAATTTGACAAGAACAAAAGGGCTTTTCAAAATTTGTTTTGGCATTGCTATAGGTTTACAAGTAAGTACAGTTGACCCTTGGACAACATAGGTTTGAACTGCACAGGTCCACATACAGGCAAATTTTAAAAAATAAATACAGTCATTGTCCTTTTACATCCTGGAGTTTCGCACCTGCAGCTTCAACCAATCACATGTCAAAAGCAGTATTTTTGAAATTCCCAGCTGTGATTTCCCAACCACAGATTCCCAGCTCTGGGTCAAAAATACTGTTTACAATCTGCTGTTGGCTGAATCGATGAATGCAAAAGACTGACTGTAGGGTCCAAAGTTAAACCTGGATTTTTTTTGCATGGGGTCTGAGCCACTTAACCCCCTGCGTTGTTCAAAGGTCAACTGCGTTCTTATTTCAAGTGAATATTCTTATTTGTGTTCTTTAAGGTTTTTGTTTTTGTAGAGTATGTAACACATTAATACATTTCACTTTAAAAATAGTTATTGTGGTTGTTTTACCAGGGGAAGCTACATGAAAATAAAGTCAAAATGTATATAAAAGAAGATACGTGTCCTGATATTTAAGAGGTTAAATCTCACACTCGTTTCCCTCACGTTTTGTTACAACTTTAAATTCAGTTTATATCCACACAGACAGAGTAAAAAAATGCCCCAATGAAACATCTGTTTCACATTGTCATCCATGTTCACATTCTGCAAAATTTAATATAAAATTTATTATATGAAAGATGCTTTTTATCCTCAATAGCAGGGTTTTCTCCTTTCTTTGTTGTCTGTCCACTTCATTTTGTGTTGTAGATATAACTTGGAGAAATAATTTGAAGATGGGTAAATAAAAGGTTTACTGGGGATGATAGAGCAAGCAAATTGATTGATTAAAATCTTGGTCTTTATAAACTGGGTTGCAAAAATAATTATGTAAAATAAAGTTTAAAAATAGATGTATAAGTCAGGGTAATTTGGATACAGAAAAGTAAAATGAAACCAAGTGTAAGGTCTCACTTAACAAACACCCTACTCTTGTAACACACAAATACTCTCAAGCTAACTAGTATACACACATTTGTTTCTATATTTTTTAGCGACTCATGAAATGAGGGAAAATAACCTCTAATGAGACTCTCCTGAGGATAAAAGAAAGGCAGTTATTTAGCTCGAGTCTTTCCAACAATGAGGCAAGAGGAGAAAATGAAATCCTCTGTCTCATTCTATTATCTGTCTGTCTGTCTTTCGTGTCTCTCTCTGTCTTTGTCTCTCTTTCTCTCTCATTCTGGGATTGAGAATAGTGGATCAGTTTATACAGTTGGATTCTCTGAAATTAAGTGTGCCTAGGATACAACTCTATTGTTCTCTGAATTGGGCTGTTCAAAAAACAGAATTTTAAAATCCATTTAACTCTGTTATTTTCAGAAAAGAGGGAGTAATATAGCTGATTTTCTGAACATGTCCAATGATTAAACATAATTTTATTTTTAGCTCAGAAATGCCAGTGGGAATTGCAAACAAAATCAAACACACTATGTTAGAGAGGCTAAACCAGTCATGACTAGCTGGCACTGCACAAAACTGAAAGTCACCAACAAAGGGTATTATCAGTGAGAGGAAAGAGCTACAGGAAAGTTCTACTGCAGTCACTGGTGGCTGACTGGTTTCCCCCAGCAGTAGCAGAGCTGTGTGTGCTCACCTAGTGAATCCAGTGATTTCCACCAGCAATTACTATGCATGAAAGTGATTCTGGATTTTGAATGCTCACTTATCAGGGTGCCTCAGAGATGTGGCCTCTTGTCCAGGCTCTGTTACTTTCTCTGTGATTCTGAGAAAATTACTTCCCTATTTTTCAGTTTGTTTCCTCTCAGTGCAATATGAATTGGACTAGATACCCTTCAAAGTCCATTCCAGGATTCTAAGCTTAAGCGGATTAGTTATTCCCATAAACCTCATGTATGTAAACACGTATTTTTTTGTTTTACTTCTTTATTGCCAAACTGAATTGCTCATAGCCCCTATTTTAATGATGAGAGAGAGGGAGAGTGAGAGTGGTGGGGGGAGGGAGAGAGAGAGAGAGAGAGAGAGAGAGAGAGAGAGAGAGAGAGAGACATTGATCAGTTGCCTTCCATATGTCCTGACTGGGGATTGGACCTACAACCTTTTGGTGCATAAGATGATGCTCAAACCAACTTGGCCACCCAGCCAAGGCATGTCCTCTCAATTTTAATGCTTATAAGTCTGCAAAGGAATCCATATCTTTCAGCCCCTGCTTAATAAAGTTTGGCTCTTGCAAGTTAGAAATAAAAAAAATCTGGATTTCTTGTCTTCAAAGTGTGCATGATCAGCTTATTTTAAAAGTTGGAAGCTGAAATCTGACTACTCTCTTCCTTGTTCCTAAGCAAGAGGTTCTAAGATCTCTATGAACAGAAGACAAAATTCTCTAAAAATATTTTAAAATAGAATTCAGCTATAGAGGAAGAATTCTATGCCATGATTAAGTGGGGTTTATTCCAGGAATGCTAGGCTAGTTCAATATTAAAAAAAAACAAGTTAAGCATGTTAACAGGCTAAAGAAGAAAGACACATGATTTCATCAAAGGTGCAGAAAAATCATGTGATAATATCCACATTTATTCATGATAAAAATTCTTAGGGAAATAAGATTAGAGAGGGAACTTTCTTAATTTGATGAAGAACACCTACAGAACACCAACACCTAACATGATACTTAATGGTAAGAGAATGAATCCTTTCCCCTTAAATCAAGAACAAGTCATGGATGTTCAATCTCATCACTCTTATTTATTATAGTTCTGGAAGTTCTAGCCAGTGAAATAAGGCAAGAAAAGGAAATAAAAGGCATACAGATCAGAATGGAAAAATAAAACTGTCCCTATTTACAAATGACCTGATAGTCTATGTAGAAAATCTCAAGGAATCTAAAAAGAGATTGTATTCTAGAACTAATGAGTGAACTCAGCAAGGTCACACTATACAAATTAAACCTACAAAATCAATTGTATACTATACATATAGCATATATGTATAATTTACTATTAATGAGCACATTGATACAAAAAGATCATTTACAATTTGTCAGTGACTATAAGTACATTGAAACTCAATAAAATACATAGGCATAAATCTAAGAAAACATGTACAGGATATATGCTGAAAACTACAAAACACTGATGAAAGAAATAAAAAATAATTTAAGTAAGTGGAGAGACATATGTTCATGGATTTGAAGATTCAACATAATAAAAATGTTAATTCTTCTCAAATTACTATACAGGTTTAATGGAATTTCCATTCAAATCCTAGCAAGATTTTTCTTTTTTGTAGTTAAAAACAATTTATGTAGAAGTTAAGTAAAATTTATGTGCAAAATAAGTAAAGTAGTTAAAACAATGCTAAAAAAAGAGAGGAATTAGTCCACGAGATTTCAAGACTTATTATATAGCTACAATAATCAAAATAGTAGAGAATTTGAGGAGAAACAGGTACAGAAATCAACAGAACAGATTAGAGAACCTATAAATACATTCACACAAATATGCCCAACTGTTTTTTGACAAAACTTAAAAAGCATTCAATGGAGGACCAATAACCTTTCAACAAATGATGTTGAAACAACTGAACAATCATAGGGAAAAAAATGGATCATGGACTTAAGGGTGAAATGTAAAACTATAAGACTTTCTATTAAAAAAAAGGACAAAAATATTTGAGATCTAGAGATAGTCAAAGACTTCTTAGTCTTGACACTAAAATCAAGATCTATAAAAATTGATAAACTGGACATCATTAAAATAAAAAATGTTTGCCCAGAAAAAAAGAAAGCACCCTATTAAGAAAATGAAAATACAAGCTACAGATTTAGAGGAGACATTTGTAAACCAGATAACTGATAAAGTATTTTTATGTAGAATTTATAAAGAACTAAAGAATTCTCAAAATTCAGTGACAAAAAAAAAAAAAAGAAATTAAACCATCCAAGTAGAAAATGGGTAAAAGACTGAAGAGATATTTCACTGAAGATGATAAACAAATGTCAAACAAGCACATGAAAAAATGTTTAACATCATTAGCCATCAGGGAAATGCAATATAAAACTACAAAGAGATGTCACTATGCACTTTTCAGATGCCCAAAGTAGAAAATAGTGACAACACCAAAACACTGGTAGGGATGCAGAGGAACTGGATCATTCATACATTTCTAGTAGAAATAAAAATAGCACAGCTTCTCTGGAAAAAGTTTGTCATTTCTTTAAAAACTAACCAACTACCATACAATCCAGCAATAGCTGCTTGATATGTAATACACAAAAGATGGGAAAAAACCCACATGTCCTCCAATGGATGAATGGTTAAAGAAACTAGGGTACTTCCATACCATAGAATATTACTCAGCAATCAAAGGGAATTAATAGTTGATAGAACAATTTGGATAAATCTCCAGAGAATAATACTAAGTGAAAATGCCAATCTCAAAAAGTTGCATTCTGTATAACTTCATTTACATAACATTTTGAAAATTAAAAAAATACGGAACAGATTACTGGTTGCCAGGGGTTGGTGGGGGGTAGGAAATAATAGGAAGTGGCAAAGGGAGGTGGGTGTGGCTATAAAAGGGCACCACGAGGGATCCTAGTGGTGATGGAAATGACTATATCAATGCCAATATTGTACTATAGTTTTGCAAGATGTTACCACTGGGAGAATCTGGATAAAGGTTAATGGGATCTCTATATTATTTCTTACAATTGAATATGAATCTGCAATTATCTCAAAATAAAACATTTAATTTAAAAAGGCAAAAAGAAAAGAAAAGCAACAATGATCCTATTCTGAGTACCCATGCTCCATACATACTTTTTAGCAACTAGAACAGTTTCTGGCACATAGAAAGCACTTAATTTTGTTGAATGAATGAATAAGATGAGTTTGAAACAAGGAATGATTCATAACTCATGAGATATTTATTTAAGCTTCAGAAATGTTAAAACTTCCAGGAGAGATGGGAACTCTCCTCCATTACATGCAGACGTTTTTAAAGTCTCTTATCCACTCCTTTGCAACATTGGTTCATTCTTCTAAATTTATGGACATAGCTTTTGAAAGATTGTTTGAATCAGAATATGCTTGAGAACACAAATAACCTTCTCACTGAAGCAAGTTGGAGATTTTTTATTTTTCCAAAGAAATTTAATTCAGTTTTGCTCTTCCTTTTACCTGCAGATACCAATTTCATGAATTTCTTCCTACTTTGCACACACTTGTTACCTGGGTCTTAGTTGGCACAGAGCAGGAGCAGCAATTTTTAAAAATAATTTATTTATTTGTTTATTTTATTTTTAGAGAGAGGGAAAAGGAGAAAGAGAGGGAGAGAAACATCACTGTGTGGTTGCCTCTCACTCGCACCCCCAACTGGGGACCTGACATGCAACCTAGTTAGGTGCCCTGACTGGAATCGAACCAGGGACACCTGGTTCGCAGGCCGATGCTCAATCCACTCAGCCACAGCAGCCAGGGTTTAGGAGCAGCAATTTGAGCTCACTGGGCCGATATCCTCCCCAAGTTTCTGTTTTAGGTAGTCTAGCACCTAGTGAGTTTTTGGGAAATGAGTATTTTGTGGGAAGTGGAAGAGAAGATTATGCTTTTGACCTGCTTAATGATGGAATTGCCTATGAGGACTCTCTCATTTCATCAGTCTTGTTGCCTAGGAGACAGTCTCCAGATAGGCTGCCAAGGGAAACCAGGTCTCTGAGAGCTCATTCTGGTGAACAGGTGTATCCCAATCTTTAAAACTCTGAGGCTAGGAGATTATATTTTGCAAGTCATGAAGGGGACACGATCAGATTAATGTTCGATTTATGCTTCTGAAGAAATTGGTATAAAACAATATTCTATGGTCACAGCCACAAGATATTGGAGTTTGTAATTATGATACAGCTTATGGAGCAGCTCTCTCTAGTGGTCAAAGCCTGTATTACCGAAAGAAGAGAAAGGGCGTCTTGTGTAATTTGAAATAAAGGCTAAGGAAAATAGTCTCTTCTTAGTTTGGGCCACTAGCAACACCTGCTGTTCATAAGTGTATTTTGAAGATTTGGTGCCTCCCACCACAGGCACCAAGAGGGGTTCTAGGTTATGGCTGGTAAACAGTCAAGCAGATGCAAAATTGTAAGATTTCCATTTGCCTTTGATGGCTCAGCCTCCCCTTCAGAGCTTCCTGAGCTGTAAGACCTTCCACTTCTCCCAAGTGTAGCCCATGACATACAATTATGAATTCAGTGCTATTGCCATCATCAAGATCTGTGACCTAGTATAAGATATATCTATATTTATATCTATATCTATATAAATTTCTTTTGTGAAATTAAGTCAATAGACTTCCTTTCCCAGAGGAAATATATTCTAAGCCCCACTCTCTAAGTGTAAAATTAAAGGCCATTAAACTTCAAGCATCAGGGAGAAGTTAAAATTGTTAGGGCAGTTAGCCCAGCCCAGCTCAACCCACCTCAGCTCATGTCTTAGTATCCTTGTATCTTGATTGTTCTGGGGCTATTGGGGCAGTAGTGACAGATACAACTTTTAGCACTTAATTGAGGCCCCAAAGTCTCTACTAACTCTTCAGGTCCTATTTCACAATGGTTCCTTTGCCCAGAAACTGCCTACCTTCAATTACCTTTTACTCATCTTCAGAAGTTTTCATTATTTTGCTGTTTCTCCTAAATTGGATAATTGACATAAGTTATCATGCATTCAGTAGGTCATGGCTCTGACATCTTGAAATTCATGCCATCCAGTAGAAGCTTTTTGTTTCCTTAGAGTGGTGTTTCCAGGTGGTGGTCCAGGGAGGGGGAGAAGGAAGAAAAGTGGTGGCTACCCACCTCTTTATTGCAGTTCAATAGAGTATATTTTAAAGTTACCATTGCTTTAATATCCTTAAAAAAAAATCCTCACCTGAGTATATGCTTGTATTGATTTGAGAGAGAGAGAGAGAGAGAGACATATAATCTTTCAAAACCGAATCAAGAAGAAGCAAAAAGCCTGAACAGACCATAACAACTCGTGAAATTGAAGCAGTAATCAAAAAACTCCCAGCACACAAAAATCCAGGACTGGATGGCTTCACAGGTGAATTTTACAAAACGTTTAGGGAAGAACTAACTCCTATCCTTCTCAAACTATTCCAAAAGATCCAAGAAGAGGGAAGACACCCAAACTCTTTCTATGAAGCCAATATTACCCTAATTCCAAAACCAGGTCAAGACAGCAAAGAAAGAAAACCACAGGCCAATATTGCTGATGAACATAAATGGTAAAATCCTCAACAAAATATTGGCGAACAGGATCCAGCAACACATTAAAAAGATTATACACCATGATCAAGTGGAATTCATCCCAGTGGTGCAAGGATGGTTTAATATTTGCAAATCAATAAATGTAACACACATAACCAAAATGAAAGACAAAAACCATATGATCATATCAATAGATGCTGAAAAAGCATTTGATAAAGTACAACACCCATTAATGATGAAAACTCTCATCAAACTGGGAATAGAGGGAGCATACCTCAACATATAAAGGCCATATAGAAGAAACCTGAAGCCAACATCATACTCAATGGAAAAAACTGAAAACATTCCCCCTGAGATCAGGAACAAGACAAGGATGTCCACTCTCTCCACTCTTATTCAACATACCTTGGAAATTCTAGCCACAGCAATCAGACAAGAAAAAGAAATAAAAGGCATCCAAATTGGAAAAGAGGAAGTAAAACTGTCATTATTTGCAGATGACATGATAGTGTACATATAAAACCCTATAGGCTCCATAAAAAACTACTCAACCTAATAAGTGAATTTGGCAAAATAGCAGGGTACAAAGTCAATATTCAGAAATTGAAAGCATTTTTTACACCAACAATAAAATGTCAGAGATAGAAACTAGAAAAAAAAAATCCCATTTACTATAGCAAGAAGAACAGTAATGTACCTAGGAATAAACTTAACCAATAAAAGACCTGTACTTGAAAAACTATATAACACTAAAGAAAGAAATAAATGAAGGAAGATACAAATAAATAGAAGCATATAAAAAATAAAGTTTATTTTATTGTCCAAAAAAATGACCCAATTAAAAATGGGCAAAGAAACTGAATAGACCCTTCTCCAAAGAGGACATACAGATGGACAACAGACATATAAAAAAAAAAGCTCAACATCATTAATCATCAGAGAAAGACAAACTAAAACCCCATGAGATATCACCTCACATACCTGTCTCAAATGACTATCTATCATTAATAAATCAACAAACAATAAGTGCTGGCAAGGATGTGGAGAAAAAGGAACCCTCATACACTGTTGGTGGGAATGCAGATTATTGCAGCCACTGTGCAAAGCACTATGGAGTTTCCTCAATTAAAAATAGAATGGCCTTATGACCCAGCAGTTCCACTTCTGGGTATATATCTGAAGAAACCCCATACACTAATTGGAAAAGATATTGCACCCCTATGTTCATTGCTGCATTCTTTACATTAGTCAAGATATGAAAGCAACCGAAGTGCCCAGCAATAGACAAGTGGATAAAGAAGATGTAGTACATATATTGCCCTGGCTGGTTTAGCTCAGTGGATTGAGCGTCGGCCTGCGAGCTAAGTGTCGCTGGTTCGATCTTCCAGTCAGGGTACATCAGAGAAGGAAAACTCTGACTCCAAAAAACCTCCGCTGCCTTGCGGCATACCTCTTCAGGGGAAAGGCTAAGGGAGTAAACCCCGACAGAAATCCGGAGCCGGAGTCCCTAAGGCGGTTTGACGTTGTAGTCAACACCGGCAACTCCTGCGGCGCACCTGAACCCAAGCTGTATTGACTCCGTCTTTCCCTTGGATCCTTCAGCTGCGAAGAGAGGGGGTGTCTGCTGCATGGGCAACAGCAGACCCTCCATATTACCCTGCCCAGGCTCTGTAGCTTCAGCGTCATCGCAAGATGTCGATTCAACACGGGAGGAGACAGATACTACCATGTCACTCCTGAGTCGGACTGCACAGCCATTCTCGGCGGTGCAGATGGACTCTTAAGAAGCTACACCATCGTCTCTCGAGACGGACGGCTGCCGACGAGTACATATATACAATGAAATATTATTTGGCCATAAAAAGATAAAATCTTACCATTTGCAGCAACATGGATGTACCTAGAGGGTATCATGTTAAGTGAAATTAGTCAGACAGAGGAAGACAATGACTGTATGGTTTCACATGTATGTGAAATTATAAAAACACAAAATAACTGAACAAACAAAACAGAAACAGATTCATAGATGAAGGAAACAAACTAGTGGTTGCCAGATATTACAGGGGTTGGGAGGATGAGTGGAAGGGGTAAAGGAATTAAGAAGTACAAATTAACAGTCACAAAATAATCACAGGGATGGATGAAAAAATATGGCATTGGAAATATAGTAACTGATATTGTAATAACTATATATGGTGCCAGGTGCGTACCTGGGTTCTTGAGTTATTAGGGGGATCACTTTGTAAATTATAGAATTGTCTAACCACTATGCTGTACACATGAAACTAATATAAAATAATATTAAATGTCAACTGTAATTGAAAAATAAAACAAAAAATAAAGTTTACTTTGGGGTCAAATATCTCTAGGTAACTGTACATGACTTTAAGGATTCAGCTATGTTAAGTGGTAAGACTTCTATAAGGCTCTGATATTAACTTATAGAATTACTTTTTATTTGCTTTTATATCTAGTTTTTTAAAGTACCCTTACATCAGAAAGAACATAAACATAGCAATAGATTAAAATTTTAAAATCCCAGCAACCTAGCAGAGTATTTAGCACATGATAGATATTAAATAAATACTCATTTCCCTTATTTCCACTCTCCTTTCTGAACTTAAGACCAGAGAAGCTACCCTGGTTTATTTTTCCCAAATTAAATGAAGATATTTTTCTTTCTTCTTTCCTTCCCCACTCCCTCCCTCTTTTTCTCAATCTTTTCCTCCCTCCCTCCCTTCTTTCCTCCCTCCCTCCCTTCCTTCCTTCCTTCTTTCCTGATATAAATTAGAATCTATTTAGATAAACTAATTATTATTAATTAACTTTGGCTATTTATTACTTTTAGCAAGCTTTTAATGAAGAAATATTTAGATTTAATATATGCTAAGAACAGTGCTTAAATCTGCTGGAGAAAAAATAGCAATAAAAAATATAGGTAACTAAATAGCAACTGGTTTGTTTTACAAATTACTGTATCTCTATAATTCTTTAAGAAATGCTATACCCCTGCCCCAAGTCCTGTCTCTTTGTCACAGAATATTATATCCTGAACAGAAATAAGAAAGGTTCTGATTTCATCATAATCTCCCAATTAGCACATATATATTTGGCCTAAGAGGACTAAAGCAGGATTATGTATTTCTCACCTTTTCTCATTTTGTTGGATGAAAAAAAAATCAATCATGACATTTGGATTTCTAACTGCTACATTATAAATACACTAAAAATGCAATGCAACTGGAAAGTCTTTGAACATAAGATTATTTGCTTTGGGCTCTTTATTTCAAATACCATCCTTATATGTGTCATTTAAAGAAAACTCATAGTTTTGGGGGAAATTTTTATTTTAAAAATATGCCTTTCAGGATATTTTCTTAACTTTCTGCTCTCTCTCTCTCTCTCACACATACATACACACACGCTCACACACTCACACACTCATATACACACAGACACACAAACAAGAAATTATTTAATTTTATTCTCTTGCATTTGGGACATGTTTTGTAGCAAGCTTGGGGACAAAGTGGAAAGTGGACATTTAGCCTAAGAAACTACATTACAGCACTCCTCTACTGAGGAACAATTGTATATAGATGAGAAAATATTGAACATTTCTGAAAGTGATTTAATGTTACCCATTTGAAAGTCATCTGACAGTTTTAAATATGGAAATTTTAGTCTCATTCACATCAACAGATATTAAAATTTCTACAATTCCTTATGCTTATGTAAGTTTGGATGTGCATAATGTCTTTTTAAAATAAGACTCAGCAGAAAAGTCTCCATAATAATCTGGAGGTTTGAAAGAAACAAAATCAATTTTTTATGATAACTGAATAGCTTCTTAAATCATTGAAGTATTCTGCACTTTTGCCATGGGTTTCAGCTAAAGGATAAATATTCCTAGCCTAAATATTGGAAGCACTGCCTGGTCATTTGAGGTGAGAAGGAGTCTTGGAACCATCCTCTCCTTCTAGATCTAGCCTCCATTTCTCAAGAGGATTGTCCTAAGTTCCACAGCCAGTTGGGGTAGAGCAGGGCCTAGAACCCCTGACTGTGACACTCAATCTAATCTTTGTGCTAAGATGTTCCATCAGCCCTGGAGGGCTCCAGCCTTCCCCAGTTCTTCTTTGAGATCCATTTCTGTTGAAAGGCAGTGTGCTTCACTATCAGAGCAGGAATGATGATTCCTACCCAAAGGTTCTTAAGCACAGAAATATGTCTTGAACATATACATAAATAAAACATTAATGTAATAATCTATAACAAAGTAGTAATATTAGCAGGAAACTTTGAAGAACAAACTAAACCATATGAGAAGACAAGTCTAAATATGAAACAGTAGAAAGTATTTACCTAAGATGCCCAGAATTGAGACTTTCAATTATTTACTGTCTACTTAAAATCATTACATAAGCAAAGCCTCAAAATTCTGTCCTTACCTGCTCCTCATCCTTACCTGTGTCCCGAAGAGAGAACATGTGTATACACACATTCTGTTCCCTTCTTCCCTTTTTTTCCCCACAAACAGCAATTCAATAATTTTCCTTGTATCTTATTTAGACAATTAGAATTCACAAGTAGTATAAAATTTTTCTCTTCTTTTTGAAATATAAATAACTTGACACCCTCTGTTAACATTTTCAATTCTCCAAAAATAGAGGTAACAGTGAGCAATTGGCTTCCTAAACTTAATGCTAAGCAACAGAGAGATTTAGGGTGAGACAAGATTTTCTGAAGTGATAATTGATTGGTTACATCTCTATTTTATGTTTTGATTCAGGAAAAAAACATAAAAGGAGACAAATCTGATATTTATTATTCTTGGATGAAAGCATGCCAGGAACAAATAGAATGTGTTATAAAGGTACATGTCTTGATTTTCAAAGAAGAGTGATTGAAGATTTGTTTACAAGTGTCAGCATTGAGGTAAGAGAATGTCACTCTGTCGCTCTCTCAGGCCAGAAACTCAAGAAATTCTGTAGTCTCAATTTGAAGACATTTCTAGAGAATACTGTTCTTTAGGGCAAAACTTAAGTGTAATTTTGTGAGTAAACCTTCAGCTGGAACTCAGAACCCTTTTTCAGAGTGTTTTCAAATGCAAGCTGGTTTGATCAAACATGTGGGGAGTTCCAGAAATGACATTCTTATTGGTGTTTCCCTGAAGCAGTATCAAATATAATTGTTCCAAGGTTGTTGAATATTGAAAATGAAAGAAAGCTCATCTATTTAGGAGCTTATTCTGACTTTACCAAGAAAGATACCATACATATTGTTATTTCCATATTTCTCATTGTTCTTCAAAAGTCACACCACAAATGTTAATTCAACATCTACTATATGCATTTAATAACTGTCACAGAGGTTTTGGTGAAGAAATAGATAACAATCCCCTCATTTCCTACATTAAAACCATTGCATCTTTCTCACTTTTTCTGACCTCGCTCTCTTGATCACCCTACTTGTAAACTCTTACTTGTCCTACAACCAAACTGACTTAACCGCTTTCTCCTCTGTGTTTCCAAAGACTTGTGTTCATTTTGCATATTGTAACATTTCAAATGTTGTATGTACATGTTTTCATATTTTATCTCTACTAGGTTTAAGATCATGTCTGTGAATAGCTCTGCAACTATCTCCAACATAGGTCTCATTAAAAATTTGATGACTGTCTTTGAGGAGTTTATGGTCAATCAGGGAGCAAATGTAAAATAACCAAAAATCATAGGAGGCAAAAATTAATTCATTAATTAATTCAACAATTTTTTATTAATTGCCTATTTTGGCCTGGGTATAGAAATAAGACAGACCTGGTACCTGACTTCATAGAATTTAAAATTTGGACCTAAAGATAAATATTAAATAAAGAATGATACAAGTGGTTTGTAAAAAGTGCAACAACAAAGAGCAAGGTGCCATGAGAACAAAGAATAAGTACAGGCAACAGCATGTTCAAAGGCCCTGGGGTGACAAGAAGTTTGGTCCTTTGGAGGAAGTGAGAGAAGACTGGTATTACTGATAAAGAACTAGAAGGAAAAGAATGGCAAGAGATCAGTTTGGAAAGCTGGGCAGAGGCCAGATCATGCAAGGGCTTTAAGGTCACAATTAAATGTCTGGAATTTATTTTAAAATCAAAAGAAAGCCATTCAAGAGTATCAAGCATGACTGTAACATTATTGAATTTAAGAAAGATTATTCTAGTTGCCAGATGAAAATTGGAAATGGGTAGATGTTAGTTGGGTAAATGAGGATTGACTGTACTAGTGTGATGTCAGTTGTAACAGAGACAAGTGGATGGATTCGAGAACACTTAGAAGCTAGAATCCATAATGTTTAGAGATTATTTGGATTTACATGTATGTACATGTGTGTACACAGACATGTGTGGTATATAGTTTTGGATGAGTGGAGGACGCATGAGGGAGAAGAAAATATCAAAGATGACTCCAAGGTTTCTTAATAGACCATGTTTTTAAAATGTTTATGTGCACAAATTTAAGAAATGGAAGACTACCAACTCTAACCTCCATCATCAGTCTTCAATCTGAAATCTCTTTGGGTCTTTATAGAGTATTCAAGTGCTTCCTATAAAAAGGCAAAGACCCTGATGATGGTGGTGATAGGTAACCTTTTAAAACATTAAAAAATTATTTTTCAATTATAATCTACATGCAATATCATATTATTTTCAGGTGTACAACACAGTAAAATATTTTTAGTAAAGATCATTGAGATACTAACTTCTAGCAAAGAATGTGGTAATTAATGAGTCTTGTCCAGGGAGGGGCTCTTACAGTAGCTGGAGGACTGGAAGAAAAGAAAGGCAGGCTTTTCTTGTTGGCAGAAGTCACAATGTTGCTGATAGGAGAGGTCCTAAAAGAGATATACTGTCTCCAGAGAAACAGAATCAGCAAGTGTGTAATTGCAATTCAAATCTATTCCCCCTTTACTTTCAGCTGGGCTTTTCATGACAATCTCCTTTCACAAACTTAAAAATCTAGTTGTTTCACTGTCTCCAATGTCTGATTTCCTGCAACTTTCCCTGAATTATCTAGTTTATAAGCCTATAATATGTCCATGACTCAGCACTTCTCACTAATTAATGTAACATATTTTAAAAACTGTTTCAAAGGTTTTAGCTTTCTGCCTCCCTTCTATTTATTCCCCATCAGCCCCACACTCTGCACTAAAAGTAAACCAGCTCACATGATCAAACCTATGAATCCCTTCATAATTGCACTAGATGGCAGTAGAGGAGCTCCTCCACTGCTGAAAAAGCCAGTGCAAGGGGAATGTGTATGAAAAATGGTCACGTTCAGTTTCCCCTTGTCAGCTGAACTAAAGGCAGAGAGAATATAAAAGAGGAAAAGCAATGCAGTGAGCTAAATGCTGCTGCATCAGTTCAATCTTCTTGGTATTCAAGTCACAAAGACAAAAGGTTTTTTAAGTACACTTATCTTTTGTTTAATGTAGTCAACACCGGCAACTCCTGCGGCGCACCTGAAGCCAAGCTGTATTGACTCTGTCTTTCCCTTGGACCCTTCAGCTGCGAAGAGAGGGGGGGTCTGCTGCATGGGCAACAGCAGACCCTCCATATCACCCTGCCCAGGCTCTGTAGCTTCAGTTTCACTTGAGAGGACACTCCAGCGTCATCGCAAGATGTCGACTCAACACGGGAGGAGACAGATACCGGTTATAAGCTCATCCGATTGGCGAAGGAAACGAGCGCCAGGGGTCTCCTCTGACAGTGGGAGAGGTCATCGCACCTCACTGGACAGCTACCGTCTCGCCATGGCTCGCCTGCCCCACTGGGTGCGTGGGGATCAGAGAGGCGCCTCTCGAAAAGTGGGCCACAAAACACCCGCACCAGTTAATTCCAAGCAAACAACAAGAAAGAAGCCTCCGGCTCTTCGCCTCGCTAGCTGGAACATCAGGACCATGTGCCCCGGACTTACTGCAGACCTTCCGTGGATCAAGGGTGCCAGGAAAACCGCTGTCATTGATAGGGAACTGGCACGACTAAACATCGACATTGCGGCTCTACAGGAGACCCGGTTGGCCGACAACGGAACTATCAGAGAAACCAACTACACCTTCTACTGGCAAGGGAAGTCTCCGGACCAACCAAGACAGCACGGTGTTGGGTTCGCTGTGAAGAACACGCTTGTTAACTCCATAGAGCCACCCACAGGAGGCACAGAGAGATTACTTACCCTCCGATTGTCAACAACTTTCGGCCCAGTCAGCATTCTTAGCGCATATGCCCCAACCCTCTGCGCCACCACCGAAGAGAAAGAACAGTTCTACCATGCACTGGACGAAGCGTTATCCAAGATTCCCAGAAGTAACGCTCTCTATCTCCTTGGAGACTTCAACGCAAGAGTAGGAGCCGACCACATGGCCTGGCCCACCTGCCTTGGAAACTTTGGGAGAGGAAAGATCAATGAGAATGGTCAGCGACTGCTTGAGCTTTTGTGTCACCACGGCCTGTACGTGACAAACACATTCTTCAAGTGCAAAGAGATCCACCAGGTGTCATGGAGGCACCCCCGCTCCCGTCATTGGCACCAGCTTGACCTCGTCATCACCAGAAGAACGGATATTGGCAGCACCCTCCTCACCCGCAGCTACCACAGTGCAGACTGCGACACGGACCATGCCCTCGTGGTAAGCAAGGTGCGCATAACGTCGAAGAGGTTGCACCACTCCAAGGTGAAGGGTCGCCCACGCATCAACACCAGTTGTGCCAGCAACCCAGTTAAGACCCAGCAATTCATCAACAAGATGGAAGATGCACTCGGCGAGGGAATGGCGGCAGATGACATTATCGAATCCAATTGGCCACGTCTCCGCGACGCCATATACAACTCCGCCATTATTGCTTACGGGAAGAAAGAGCGGAAGAACGCTGACTGGTACAAGGCTCACTGGGAAGAAATGGAACCCGTGATCGAGGCTAAGAAGAAGGCCCTACTGGCTTACAAGGTCACGCCCACTCCCAGTACACTTCAAGCTCTACGGGCTGCCAGGAACAAAGTCCAGAAGACCGCCCGCCACTGTGCCAACACCTATTGGCTAAACCTGTGCAGAAGCATTCAGGAAGCCGCCGATATAGGCAACGCACGAGGAATGTATGAGGGTATCAAGAAGGTAACAGGCCCAATCCCCTCCAAGATCGCCCCCCTTAAGTCCAAGACAGGTGAGGTCATCACTGACCAGGAACAGCAAATGCGGCGGTGGACTGAGCACTACCTCGAGCTGTACGCAACGAAGAACACCGTAACAGACACTGCTCTTAACGCCATCCCAGACCTACCAGTCATGGAGGAGCTAGACACCCCACCTACTGCGGCAGAGCTCGGCAAAGCCATCGACCGCCTCGCTTGCGGGAAAGCACCAGGAAGCGACGGAATCCCTCCAGAAATCCTAAAGAGCGGGAAACCAGTCCTGCTACAGCCGCTCCACCATCTACTCTGTCTCTGCTGGAAGGAGGGTTACATCCCCCAGGATATGAGAGACGCCAACATTATCACCATGTACAAGAACAAAGGAGACCGCAGCGACTGCAACAACTACCGGGGCATCTCTCTCCTCAGCGTCGTCGGCAAAGTATTCGCCCGGGTCGCTCTTGCCCGCCTGCAGACCCTTGCTTCCCACGTCTACCCAGAGTCCCAGTGTGGCTTCAGAGCTGGCCGCTCAACAGTGGACATGATCTTCTCCCTACGCCAGCTGCAGGAGAAGTGTCACGAGCAGCATAAACCACTCTACCTCGCCTTTATTGACCTCACGAAGGCGTTTGATCTGGTCAGTCGAAGCGGACTCTTCAGCTTGCTACGGAAGATTGGCTGTCCACCACATCTGCTTGCTGTGGTCATGTCCTTTCACGACAACATGCACAGCACGGTGTCCTACAACGGCGCAACCTCTGAGGCCTTCCCAGTCAGCAGCGGAGTAAAGCAGGGCTGCGTCCTCACGCCTACGCTGTTCGGAATCTTCTTCTCCATGCTCCTCCAATACGCCTTTAAGGACTGCAGCGAGGGTGTCTTCATTCACACCAGATCCGATGGCAAGCTCTACAACCTGGCCCGTCTACGAGCCAAGAACAAAGTCAAAGAGGTGCTCATCCGTGAGATGCTCTTCGCCGACGACGCAGCTTTGACATCACACTCCGAAGAGGGACTCCAGCAGCTAGTCACTTGCCTTTCCCACACATGCAAGGAGTTCGGACTAGCCATCAGCCTGACGAAGATGAATGTTATGGCTCAAGGCACGGGGACTCCCCCATGCATCACCATCGACGGATACACCCTGGAGGTTGTCAACGACTTCACTTACCTCGGGTCCACCATCTCGAGCTCTCTGTCAGTCGACTTGGAGGTCAACCGGAGAATCGCCAGGGCAGCCACAGTTATGGCCAGACTGAACCGGCGAGCGTGGAACAATTCCAGCCTCACTGAGAAAACCAGACTGCGCATCTACCAAGCCTGCGTACTCAGCACTCTCCTCTATGGCAGTGAGACGTGGACCACCTACGCAAGGCATGAAAGGAAACTCAACAGCTTCCACATGAGGTGCCTGCGACGCATCCTGCATGTCGCCTGGCAGGATAAGGTCCCCAACACCGAGGTGCTGAAGCGAGCCAATATGAGCAGTTTGCATGCAGTTCTTAGCGAGAGACGCCTCAGGTGGCTCGGCCATGTCAAAAGAATGGATGCAGGCCGTATCCCCAAAGACCTCCTCTACGGCGAGCTAGCAGAAGGCAAGAGGATGACAGGGCGCCCAAAACTGCGGTTCAAAGACATCTGCAAAAAGGACATGACACAATGCTCCATCAATCTCAACACATGGGAAGTTCAAGCAGACGACCGCCTAGCCTGGAGGCTCGCGGTCAGGCAAGGTACGTCACGCGCGGAGGCTGCGCACAACGAGGAGGCGGTCCAGAAAAGATCGAGGCGGAAGCAGCGTCAGCAGCAGCAACAACAGCCATCTGCCTTCACCTGTACCAAGTGCGGCAGGGATTGTCACTCCCGAATCGGACTGCACAGCCATTCTCGGCGGTGCAGATAGACTCTCAGGAAGCTACGCCATCGTCTCTCAAGACGGACGGCTGCCGACGACGACGACGACGACGACGGAATGAAGTAAATGCATTTGTTTTCTTTTTAAGCCATAAAATTAATTTCCATTAAAAAATCCTATTTTTCTTCACTGAAGTTCATTATTAAATTAGGGATATAGTTCTTCAGAGAAAGAAGGTTCATGAATATTATTAAATCATAGGAATGCAGCACACCTTTTGAAATAGCCCATTTAAAGGAATATAATAATCTGCTGAAAACATTGACAATAGTATTAAAATATTTGTAAATATTTACAAAATATCAGTAACGTGTTATATTGCTAATAAGTTATAAAATAGAAAACATTAAGAAAGAAAATAAAATACCAGGTTCTTTAGAAGTAAATGATCAGCCTTTTTTGCTGTTCACTCCTTAAACCTTTAGTAGTTTCATTCAGTGTTTCCATTGCCTTGAACTGCCTTATTCCTTTTGAACTGTATATTAAACATAATTCATTAAAACATTTTTTTTTCTCTATGTGGTTTTGGACTGTTTTCAGGTATTAGCTCATACTGACTCTTTAATGTTCAAAGCAATGTTGAATGTATTTATCCGGTGGTACATGTTTTTGATTGATTATGATATAATTACTAACATACATTTGCATGCAGTTCACAGAATCTTCTTCATATACATTATTTCATTTAATCTTTACAACAATGCAGGGATGATTATTAGCCCCATTTTACAGCTGAGAAACAGGAGATCATAAAGACTAAGTAACTTGTCCAAGTCCACACACTTTTTTTTCACATCAGTCAGGTAATGTGCCGGGGTTGTAACAAGGTCTGAGGGAGGCATATCTCACACAAGAGTGTAAATCCCCAATCATCACACTTATGAACTACAAAAAGATAAGGTAACATTCATTAAATAACAGGAGTTTGACATGAACCTAGGGTTTGTGTGAGTCTAAATCATGGGTTCTCTCCACTATTACTCACTGACTTCCAAACAATTAGCATATTTAAATAATTATGGTCACTTACAAAGAACCAAAAACAGAACAGAGGAATATAAAAAAGAAAAAACAATGGCCCACTGTGGATGGTCAGATTGTAGACAGCCTTGTAAACCATGGAATAGGGACTACTTTTAAGGGTGACAGGAAGTCACTGAAAGGTTATAAACCAAGGCAGGATACGATTTGTTTTTTTATGAAAAACAACCCTGGTTGCAGTGTGGAAAATGATTTGAAGCCTGCAGGAGTGGCTGTGGGGAGGTTGGTTAGGCAGCTATTCAGCAGTTCAAGAGAAAGAGGTGGCTTTGGTTAGTGGCAAAAGTCATCATGTAAAATGGGCAGATTTGAGAGATATTCAGGAGTTAGAATGAATAAGTCTTGATGATTGACTGTAGACTGAGGATAAAGGGAAGGGAAACGTCGAGAATAAATTTTAACATAGGTAGCTGGTTGGCTATGAAACCAAAACGCAGGTTTGAATGCCTACTGCAACTGAAAGCCACGGTGAGACAAGCGCTGGTGCCAAACAGGTTTATTCAGGTGCTGTGACCTGGGAGAATGGCAGACTCCCTCTCAAAGACCATTCCCCCTTCTTCCTCCAGGTTGTCGCTCTTAAAGGGATGGGGGGGGGGGCTTTTTTTCCCCTTCCTACCCAAATATCATACTTGCTTTTGGCACGCTGAAGCCCTATCCATTCATCTTTCTAGCTTTTGGATGCTCAGTGTAAGAATCCTCACGCCATCTTGGCCAGTGGGAGAGACGACCCGTGCTTCCTGACTGTCTACCATATGGGGAAGAGCTGCTGCAGGACCTGCCACCAGGAAGCCTGGAGATTCCCTGCAGCCCTCAGTCTTCCTCTGGGTGCTGGACATGGCACACATCTGGGGGAGCTGGTTGGGGTCTCTGGGGAACCCCTGGATACCAGTGCACTGCGTCCTCTGTGCAGTCTCCTTGCGGCCCTGACCTTTTGAGCCCCGCCCCTCCCAAGTGGCCAGCCCCACATTCACCTTGCTGCCAGCTGCCAGGGTTCTGACTGTCCTTGGTAACAGTTAGAGGTGTTATTTACTAAAACAGAAAATATTGGTAGAACATCTGATTTTTCCTGAGGTATTATTTGACTACATCTAATTCATCAATAAAAAGCCTTGTTAATAGAAATTATTTTATAGTTTAAAATTGCAGTTCAGAAAGGCTACACTCTTACCTGAAGTACTCTTCTTCCTGTCTTTCTCCACCCTACAAACCTAAGCCTAATCTGACTCCTCTAATATATCCCTTTTATTTTTCCTGCTAGAAATCTGCCCCTCCTTTGTTCTCTCAAGGCACCACCTCTATACCTTTAGTTTAGCTGTTGTCACACTTTGCTGTTACTTTTGTGCTTGTAGCTACTGTCTGAACCAGGTTATAATTCTCTTGATTTACATTTGAATAAATATAGGCTGAATAAATACTTGAATTAATGGATTTGAATTCTCACTTTTTTTCCATTGCACTGCAAGTAAGATAGTCTTCTGATTTAAAAAGAGAAACTTCGACATTGTAAATAAGAAACTTAAGCCACAGATGGGAAGAGGAGGGGATTAGGAGCCACATAGTGCTCTTATCTAAAACAATTTAACTTCTAGCTCCAGACGCATTACTTTAGAGACCAGTGAAATGACTTTAGTTGTGATCTTAGAACTATTAATAATAATCTTTTAGAAGTCACATAGAATGTCAGTAGTCCCAAATGAATGTAAATAGGACAATGCCACAATTCTAATTAGGAAAGAATGGTAGCTTCCACAAACAATAAATCACTAATTTTTATTTAAATTGTAGAAATAAATTGATTAATTATCCCATTTATTCTATGAAAATATATTGACTGCTGAGGATACAAAGATACGTAAGCAGGAAGTCACAGCCTCTTGAAGGGAGACGGAGGCATGAAAAAAATGTGATGTGACCTGTGTTATAATAGGGACACATATATACTGCTATGGTAATACAAATGAGAGAAATTAATTGTGTCAGAGCATGTGGTTAGGGAAGTGGCATTTCAGTTGCTCTTTAAATAATGAACAGAAATTCCTCAGTAATCAAATAGGAAAGAGCATCACAAACATGCAGATATGCATAAATAAGTCATGCAAGAATCACAATGCCTCTCTGAATAGGTGGGACAGAGGGTGTATGGGAGAAAATGACCTGGGATAAGCCCACAAAGGGTCTGGCCTAGGAGCTTGATCTTGTGGAAAATTTTAGAGCTTATTTTAAAATCACATGGTTTACAAATATGCAGAGAAAAATGCAGTGGTAGATAAGAATATAGTGATGTGGGTGAGAACCCATAGTGTCTAGCACAGAGGAATGTTTAATAAAGTATTGAGAGAATAAGATTACATTCATGAAGAAGTTTTTCAATAAACAAGATTTATGCTATTTATGATATAAAATAAATCTATACAAATCAATAGCTTTTCTATATGCCAGATATGAACAACTGGAAATTATAACAGAAATAATGCCCTTTCCAATACTAGCAAAGCATGATCTAGATATGTGCAAACTCATTACAAATGACTTAGAACCTAGAGGAGTAAAACAACAAAATATTGATAAGTGATATAAAAGATGACTTGAATATTTGAAAAAACATGCCTTGCCATTGGATGTGAACAATTTTTTTTATAGCTAAATTATGTTGTTTTTAACACAGAGTGTAAGTGCAGTTTTTAAGTATATTTTATAGATTATGTTGTTGCAGTAGTTTCAATTTTTTCTCCCTTTGCTTCCCTCTGCCCAGAACCCCCTTTCTTTCCAGCAATCCCACCCCCCTCAGTTAATGTCCATGGTTGTGCATATATGTTCTTTGGCTTCACCCTTTCCTATATTATTCTTAACTTCCCCCTTTCTGTTTTGTACCAATCGATTATGCTTCTTTTTTTTAATATGCTTTATTGATTATGCTGTTACAGTTGTCCCAATTTCTTTTCCCTTTGTTCCCCTCCAGCCAGTGACATCCCTCCCTCCAGTTGTCCCCCACCCTTAGTCCATGCCCATTGGTTGTGCATATAGTTCTTCTCAACATCGTTCTGTCTACTCCACTCCCTCCTACTATGCTTCTTAATTCCTGTACCATCTCCCTCCCTTTGCACCTTTCCTGCTCCCTGCTGACCTCCCCCCATAATTTTCCCCATACCTATAATGCTTTTCACACTCTTGTTGTCTACTTAGTTTGTCTTTGTTTCGGTTCCCTAGCTTCTGCTTTTGGTTGTTGTGATACAGTTTTCATTTAAATGTTCACAGTTTTGATCCTCTTTCTCCTAAACAAGACCCTTTAACATTTCATATAACAGTGGTTTGGATGTGATGAACTCCTTCAGTTTTACTTTGTCCTGGAAGCACTTTCTCTGCCCTTCTATTCTGAATGACAGCTTTGCTGGATAGAGTAATCTTGTAGGGCCTTGCTTTTCATCACTTTGAATATTTCTTGCAAATCCCTTCTTGCCTGCAGAGTTTCTTTTGAGAAATCAGCTGACAGTCTTATTGGGACCCCTTTGTATGTAATTCTCTTCTCTCTTGCTGCTTTTAAGATTCTCTCTCTGTCCTTAATTTTTGACATTTTGATTATAATGTGTGTTGGTGTGGTTCTCCCTGGGTCCAGTTGTTTTGGAACTCTCTGTGCTTCCTGAATCTGTAAGTCTATATCCTTCCCCAAGTTAGGGAAGTTCTGCTTCATTATTTTTTCACATAATTTTTCCATTACTAGTTCTTCTTCTTCACCTTCTGGCAACCCTATGATTCAGATGTTGGCCCCCTTATAGCTGTCCCAGAGGTTTCTGAGCCTCTCCTCATTTTCCTCACTTCTCGTTTCCTGTTTCTGTGCTGGTTGACTGTTTGTTCCTAGCCTATGTTCGATTTGTTGATTCGATCCCTGGTTTTCTTTCCCTCACCACTAGTTTCTTATGTGTTTTTGTTCATTTCTGCAGAACTAGCCTTCATTCCTCCCCTGTCTTGTTTAAGATCTGCTGTTAGGTCTGTAAGCTCTTTTATAACCAAAGCTCTGAACTGTGCCTCAGGAAGACTTCCTATCTGCTGCTTTGTTAGATTAGAAACCTGCTGTCTGGTCAGCTGCGTCACTGGGATTTCTATAATGATCTGTGCCATCTTGAAGAGTTTTGTATTTGCCTTTGCTTCCTGGGCAGGACTGTCACACCTCCTACACTCTAGAGGGCAGAGCCCTGTGCACTTGTCACAACCGGGCTACCTGTCTCACCACGCTGTGGTGTTTTCTGTGGGTGTGGGGGTCCAAGATGGATTCCTGCTGTTCACTCTCCGCTGAGAGACTGAGCGCCTCCTCCTCTGTCCCCACCCCTGCTGGGCTTCTTGCCTCCCCTTAAATACGTGTATCTGTGCTTACTGCTCTCCTGCCTCTGTCACTGCTTCTGCCATGGACAGCACAGCTTGACCTCTCCTCCCTGGCTTCACCCCTCCTACCTGTCTGGATGAGCACCACTTCTTTATAACTTCATATGTAGGACTTCCATTTATCTTCTGAAACTTCTGGTTATTGCCGGTTTTGCGGTAGTTGTAGTCCTTCTTAGTTGTGGAGGGAGACAGAGCGTGTCAGTCTAGGCCTCCATTTTGGCCAGAAATCCAAGATGTGTTTGTTTGCTTCCGTGTCCCAGGGAGAGCTGTCGCTCCTACTACATTGTAAGGGGCTGAGCCTTAGGTATTCGTCAGTAATGGGCAACCTGTTTCACCACATTGTGGCGCTGTGTGTGGGGGAGGGATAGAGAAGGAACAATGCTGCCTGCCCAGCACTTGCCCCTTGTCCAGGCACTTCTCCCACTTACGCTCTGGACTGGCACCCCTCTAGCTGCTGCCCTGCCTGTCGTTCCCAGAGTGGGTGGGTCTGTGGACATTCCAGGTCTGTGGGGCCTCTTTAAACAAGCAGATGCTGCTGAGAGACTGGCAGTTTCTGCCTCTGTCTCAACCCCCCACAGGTTTGCACACTCAAAAGCAACGAGGCTTCATTTTCCCTGGTGCTGGAACAGTTAGCTTCCTGGTCTGGTGAGGAGATGGGAACACTCCCCTGGTGTCCCTCCTGACTTTTTAAAACGTGTGACTGCATTTTTTCTGCCGGCCTGCTGCTGTTGCCGTTGCTGCCACCACCACACTGTGTCCTCTCCGCCTGGGCTGCATCCCTCCTACCTCTGGGTGAGTATTTCTTCTTTATATCTTTGCTAGACTTCCATGCACTTTGATTTTCTGGAACTTCTGATTGTTTCTAGTTTTGAGGTAGTTGTATTCTTTCTTAGTTGTGGAGGGAGACACAGCATGTCTGTCTATGCCTCCATCTTGGCTGGAAGTCTCCGATTATGCATGTAACAATTCTTGACATTAAGAATTGGATATCAATTCTTACAATGTATTTAGCATTTTATTTATTTATTTATTCATTTTATATTTCTTGCGATGATGCTGAAGCTACAGAGCCTGGGCAGGGTGATATGGAGGGTCTGCTGTTGCCCATGCAGCAGACCCCCCCCCTCTCTTCGCAGCTGAAGGGTCCAAGGGAAAGACGGAGTCAATACAGCTTGGTTTCAGGTGCGCCGCAGGAGTTGCCGGTGTTGACTACAACGTCAAACCGCCTTAGGGACTCCGGCTCCGGATTTTCTGTCGGGGTTTACTCCCTTAGCCTTTCCCCTGAAGAGGTATGCCGCAAGGCAGCGGAGGTTTTTTGGAGTCAGAGTTTTCCTTCTCTGATGTGCCCTGACTGGAAGATCGAACCAGCGACACTTAGCTCGCAGGCCGACGCTCAATCCACTGAGCTAAACCAGCCAGGGCCCACTCCCGAGTCGGACTGCACAGCCATTCTCGGCGGTGCAGATAGACTCTTAAGAAGCTACACCATCGTCTCTCGAGACGGACGGCTACCGACGACGACATTTTATATTTAGTATTTTAATGTCATTTCAATGAAAAGCTCAATGATATTTTCTTTTTCTATGCAGGAAGAAAAAGAGTTTCAACTTCTTTTGGAGGAATAGTAAGATGAAAATATCCAACACCAATTAAAAAATAACCTAATTAGAGTTCTTTTCCTTAATATTATAGTACAAAGCTGTAATAATTGAAATAGTGTGGTACCAGAACAAAATTGGACACAAAGATCACTGGAATGTTATAAAGAATTCAGAAATAAACTTTAATGTATAAATAAGAAGTCATGGAATATTAATGTGAAAAATTTATTTATTCCATAAATGATACTGGCAATGTTTGTTGGTTACATAGAAGCTTTACCCAAGCATCTAAATACCAGAAGACTTCATATAATAGTTTCAATGCGATTATTGATTTTAAAATAATGCCAGTTAATTATTGAAGAAAAACTTGTTATAATGTATAACCTATGAATTATTGGGTTAGGAAAAACTGGTTGGTAATTTTATGAAATGTATAATTTGTGATGGTTCTTTGTAGTACCTATATTTTAGCAGACTCTATTTTAATTTATTGAAATGCAATTATGTAAATACTTATATACAATGTGCCAATTTACAAAGTTTGCATTCTTTTGGATAAATACTATTGTCAAATTCTTGACTTCATGTGTACACCCTACTCTACTCTATTTGGAGCAAATAGATACACATTGGACTTCATAAACATACTCCAATGAAAGGACAGAGAATGTCAGAATGTGCAAAATGGAAGAGCTAACTTTATGCTGTCTATAAGAAACATATTTAAATAGAAGATAAGGCTAGTATAAAAGTAAAAGGATTGCAAAAAGATATATCACGCAAATACTCATAAAAAGAAATTAAGAGCAGCTATATTAATATCAAAGTAGACTTCAGAAAAAGGAACATAGAGAGAATAAGGATAGACAATAGATAAAATCAAAAAACTTGTTAAATCTGTAGCTAATATGGTAAAGAATAAAAGAGGAAAGTCACAAATTATCAATATAAGAAACAAAACAAGAGCTGTCACTATAGATCCTATAGGCATTAACATAAGAAAATATTATGAGTAAAGTTATGACAATAAATTTGACAACTTAGGTAAAATGGACAATTCCTAAAAGAAACAAATTACCAAAATAAACTCAAGAAGTTAAAAACTTTAATACCTTTTATATCTATTTGAAAATTTGAATTTTTACTTAAAATATCTTCCCACAAAAAATGTCCACACAATATGGCTCTCATTGGTCAATTCTACCAAATACTTAAGAAATAAAAAGTACCAATTCCATGTGAACTCTTTCAGATGGAAAATAGGCATATATAGTCCATAACTCATTTTTACAAAGCCAGCATAGAAAGATACCTGACTTTTTCTTGTGTGTGATATAAATTTACAAAATGATTTCAAAGTTTATATGGAAATGCAGAGGACCTAGAGTATTTAAAACAGTTTTAACAAAGAGTGAAGTTGGAGAACTTCATACTTACTGAAACTACAATAATCAAGACCGTGTGGTTTTGTCTAAGTATAGACATAGAAGTCAATGGATCAGAATAGTGATATTCAGAAATATACTAACACATATATGGTCAGTTAATTTTCTATAAAAGTGTCATAGGTGGAAGCAGAATAGCCTTAGGAAAAATATTGCCAGAACAAATGTTTATCTTCATTAAAAAAGTTTATTCTTATCTCAAGCTGTTCAGATAAGTTAACTCAAAATGGATCATAATGCTAGATATAACAACTGAAACTACAGAACTTTCTCCCCAAATAACAGAATCTCTTTACAACTTTGGGTGAATGTAAATTTCTTAGAGAGGACACAATATATATAAAATATAAAATGAAAAAATGAAAAATTGGACTTTATAAAAATAAAAAACTTCTGTTAATTGAAAGACATTTAAGAAACTAAAAAGGCAAGCCACAGGTTGGGAGAAATATTAGCAATATATCTGATATGAGACATATAAAGACTGTATAAAGAAGCTTTATATCTTACTACAATTAAGAAAAAAATCAATAAAATAGAGAAAGGTTTTGAACAGATACTTCATAAAAATATACAAATAGTTATTAAGCATATGAAAAGGAATTCAACATTATTAGTTATCAGGGAAATGTGAATTAGAACTACAATCTGATGCTACTACACATGTTAGAATGTCTAAAACTTAAAATACCAACATAACAAATGGGAATAAAAATGTAGAATAACTGGAACTTTCATACTTTGGTGGTGGGAATGTAAAATGGTATAAGTTAGGAAAAAAGTTTGGTAATTATTTATAAAGTTAAATATATGCCTACCATGTGACTCACCATTTCCATTTCAGATATTTAAATATCTGATAGAAATAAAAACATTTGGTAACAGACTTGTACACAGACTTGTAACGGCTCCATTCATAATAACCCCAAACTAAAACAAATCTAATATCATCAAACAGGTAAATTTTGGTACATCTGCACAATGTGATACTACTCATCAGTAAACACATTAGTGATGGACACATGCAATAACATGTATGAATCTCAAAAATATGCTGAGTACCAGAAGCCAGATACAAAAGAGTAAACACTGAATACTTCCATATAGCCTCAATTTCAAATAATAAAGAAATGTTAAATTTGTGATTTTTCAAATTTTGAGAAAATCAAATGGAAGTTTTTTTCACCAAACAAAATCTTACTTAGAACCTCAATAATTAAGACACATAATAGTAGATTTGTTCTGGGGATGGCAAAATCTGGATTGTGTCCACCTACCCCAACTGTTTTTGGCACTTTGCAGTGGATTTTGCAGCAGAAGCTTAGAAACCTATGATTTTGAGAACACAGTTTGAAAAATTATTCCATTAAACTGGTCACTGCAATCTATAGAAATAGCATGTTATTTGCGAAGAATATTGGAGGCATGAGAAAATCTTTATGATAAATTTTAAACAAAATATAGAATGCAAAGTTGTCAATGTAATTTTATGATCTCAGCTATGTGAACTATATCTGGAAAAAAAGGATGGAAAAAGAAATAACGAATGACTGTGAATGCTTTTGTAAAAAAATGAAAAAAGTTATATCTGGGCAGTAAGAGTATGCATAATTTTAGTTTCACTTTTATACTCTTTTGAATTTCTCAAGCTTTTAATGAGAAGGGTGTATTGTTTTTATGTTGAGAAAAAAGTGTGTATGTATGGGGCATCCCCCTCCCCCCCCCCCAAAAAAAAACAACCCAGAATTATCTTCTGGAAGACAGGCCCCTTGCAGTACAGGTTTCCCCCACTAGGTGAGTGTTCTAGGAACCCATCTGTGTCAGTGTACCAGCTGGCACTGTTGAGGAAGGCTGCATTTGGTTTCAGTGAAATTTTATGAAGACTTTCAATGCATGTGCCCATTTCATGATGGGTGATTTATGAATGCACCTGACCACATTGCATTGAGTGTTCAGCAGTTTTTGACTAAAAATGGCATGACTTCTGTGCTCCACCCTCTCTATTCACCCAATCTCACCCTGAGTGACTTCTTTTGTTTCCCTGGATTAAAAAAGGCCTCAAAGGACAATGTTTTGCTGATGTGGAAGAAGTGAAACAAAAAATGGCAGAAGCACTAGAGGGCATCAAAATCAACGAGTTCTAAAACTGTTTTTGAGCAATGGAAAAAAGTCTTGATAGGTGTATTGCAGCAAATGGAGAGTATTTTGAAAGTGACTGAAATTTAGACATATAAGAATAAATACAAAAATTTTTTATAAATAAATTCTGGGTTTTTTGGTCCCCCTCTTGTACATGTGTGTTTGTGTGTGTTTGAAGTCTCTCTTGCCAAACAGACCTCATTTCATTTTTTAATATGTTGGTGGGTTAGTGGAAATGCTGTGGTCCTTCCTACCAATCTTATTTCAGCTCAGTGACTAACAAAGTTTTTCATATTCTATTACAAAAAATAATAGATTGCGGGCTGGGTGAAATACAGTTAGGCAGAGTCACAGTTGGTTGAGCAGTTCACTCAGTTACAAAATGTATTGAGCACTCATGACTCCCTGGGCTCTGAAAATATAAAATGAATAAGACAGGGTTCCTGTCTTTAAAGATGCTCAATTCAGGGAAGAGCAGGCCTGAGTACAATAATCACAGTTCCATAGTGATATGCATCCACTGCAGGTGTGCCAGGAACATTGAGGAATGATTGTCCTTGGGGCAACATCACAGAGAAGGAAACTTATATGACCACTTTCTTTACCAGTAAGCAGTACTTTACTTTGTTGTATCAGTCAGGAGTCATGGTTGCAAGCAACAGAGGCCAACTATGGCTGATCATGCAGGAATAGGGGTTTTATTGAAAAGATATTGTATAGTTATCAGCTTGGAGAACCAGGCTCGAGAAAGTTTCTAGGAACAATATCTAAAACCTTGCTGAGGAACGAGCTCCAGTGAATAGAGTGATCACTGTAGCTGACTCTGCTGCAACAGTATTCAACTTTGCTACCCCTCAGCCCATAAAACTCCATGTCTCTACAACCAGCATCATCAGCAAACTAATTGCTACACAAGACCTTCTTCAAGTGAATTCTTTGGGATTGAAGTTTTGGGTGGGAGAGTAAATGTGTTTGGTGTAGCCTGGTTCACATGCCTGTACCCTAGCTGTAATGAGGTGGTTTTTTGCTTTGAGTTGATAAAACTCGTAAGACTGGAGACTCTCCATTATAGAGCATGGTGTTCAAAACATGGCCTCTAACCAGAAAATCTGACCACATATATGTTTTATTATTTAATCCTTATGACAGCCCTGTGAAAAATTATATTTTCTCAGTTTTTAAAACAAGTAAACTAAGGATTTAAGGAGTCAAAGAATATGCCCAAGGTTTCAAAGCTAGGAAGTGGTAGAACAAAGAACTGAAGTCTGTCTGACTCCAAAACTCATGCACTGTCAGAGGACTACAAACCATGCTCTGACTGACAGAGGAGGTGACCTTTGGTAAAATCCAGAAAGGATTGTTTTCAAGATCATTACGAAGAAGAAGGAGGAAATGATAATGGGAATGTAGTGAAGTTTCAGACCACAAAGAGGTGAAGCTGTTACAAAATACCAGGTTCAGCAAATTTAGGGCCCAACTGTTTTATGCCTGAAAGAATCCAGTGTAAAGATTTTTAATCAGTAACTTTCCTGGGATTCATTTACCCTGACTTGTTTTTCCCACCAGGGTCTCAACTCCCTCTTGTTCTGGCCATAAGTGTTTGGAGTTTATAGGTCCTTGGTTCTTAACCGGTTGAAACCTATGGGATTTACTTCCCACGCAACATTTTGCATGTTCAAGGATGGGCAAAAGTAGGTTTACAGTTGTGAGTACACAAAAGAGTTCATTTTTGTATTATTATTTATTAATTAATTATTATATTATTTGCCATATGAATAACTGTAAACCTATTTTTGCCCACCCCTGTATGTCTTCAACCTATTTACAGATCTTCTAGAGCCTAATCCATGGGATTTGTATGGGTTCAGGTTACGGGGAGAAAAAGGAGAATTTAGCTGATACATTGATATAATGAGACTTGTACTTTAAAAAGAGATAACTTTGATAGTAGCCTGGAACACAAGTTGGGAGAGATTAAAATGAAATAAGAAAAAATTAGGAAGCTGTCATAAACCTCCAAAGCAGAAAATGATAAAGACTTAGTTATATAAAAATTGTTAATTGGTTCTATGAAAATTTAGATGGACATCTCTGCCAACAGCCATACTTAAATTCAACTGTACAATTTAATAGGGTAAATGAGAGTCACCTGACCTGAAGCAGTTTATATATGGGACCCTGGTAATCTGTTCATGTATACAAACAAAGTAGCTGCCTTAACTCCAAAATTCCTTTTTGGTTGAGACAACAGCAGTACCATGTTTCCTCAGGTACGGAAACTCTGCTTTCCTCTGGTTGAGCTATAAATAGAATACTGCTTGAACCCTCAGGTACCATGTTTAAAAAACAAACCAAAAAAAAACCCAAACATGCTGCTAAAGTAAAAAGGCATTTAGGAGAAGGGTGAGAGGATAAGAAAATGCTAGAGAATGAGTTCAAATGTAAGAGGAAGGATCAGAACATGGTACTACCTGAGGTGAACTAACAGAAGACATAATTAAGTTTTCAAATATTTGGAAAGGCCAGCAGTTGAAATAGTAGTTACATTTACCTTCCTGTACTGCAAATGTCAGAAAAAAGACCATTGGGAAGGAGTTAGATTTGGGCTCAGCTTAAAAAACAAGGGGGTAACAATTAATAGCTGTCTAAAGAGGACTGGCCTGCCTCATAAGGCATAGGAATATTCAGACAAAAGCTGGGCAACCATCTGCCAGAAGTTCTGTACAGGGAATTCTGCATGGAGGCTGGGGGCAGGGGCCAGGAGCAGGTGATGGATGAGAGAAAGACAGAGAAAGAATGAGCCATTTGAACTGAGTTTTCTTCAAATCTGAGAGTATGCAATATCACATAATGAGATATCACTACCTTAATTATTAAATTAAATATAATTATTGGAAGAAAGTAATGGCTGAAGTACTCTTGAGGCCACAGCCCTCTTGGAGAAGAGAAGGGTGAGAAGGCAGACTCCTCTCAAAGTAACTTTCAGACACTATCTCCTTTGACATCTGAGTTTTCCTTTTCTGTGCCTACTGGGTGACAGTGAGATTTCATGGAAGAAATTTGCATTTTTATGATTGAAAAACAAAGAGCAACGAAGAGCATACAATGTTTGACAAGACATAGGAAGGGAAGAAAGGGGGAAAAGAAAAGAAATTCTTTCCCAGGAAGAGCAGGTAGTTGTGAAGACAACAGTCATAATAAAATCACTAATACATTTTAAGATAATTGTTGGCCATTTAGTATGTGTCATATTCTGCGCAAAAAGTTTTGCAAGTTGTTTCAGTTAACTCACAAAAACCCTAGGAAGTAGTACCAGTATCAACCCTCATATTTTAGAGATAAGAAAATAGAGTCTTTGAGTGATTTAATAGTTTGCTAATAGCACAAGTGTTGGGATTATTAAATGGGCCACTTAAAAATCTTATCTAAAGATATTTAGTCTCCAAGGTGCATCCAGAGGAGTCTATAAGCCAAAGTTTCTATAATTGAGAGCTATTTTATTCTTTTAATATTAGTTAGATTCTAAAGCTCAGACAGCTTTCTCTCTTCCACTCTCTCTTAGATAAAGCAGTGTTGCAGCTGCATAGGCAGATGGATGCATCTTGGATTGACAGGGGTTCTCTCTGTTCATAATGAGCAGTTTCGTGTTCATCTGCCCATCTGTTTGGTACCCATGCAACCATGAAATAGAACAGCTTTTGAATATTTATGTTCTTCTTCTTCTTACTGCCATGCAGAGATGGGGAATTACATGGTAATTTAGAAGTTTGACTGTCCATTTAGGAGCAACTCATAACACTAAAAAGAATGCAATTACAGATGGAGAACATTTTTCATCTTTTCTTTTTCAGATATTATGTTCGTGTCATAGTTAACTATATGGGTACAATTCATATTGACTAAGACTCCTTAGAGCATCTTACGTCAGCTTGCAGATCAGTTCTCCAATTGATTTGGCTCAGCAGAATTCCAGTTGGTTCGCAAATTCTGATTGTTCATGTCCCCCTCTTTATTTGTCCATTCTTAATGACCCTGTGGTCTTTTATTTAGTTTTGCATTGATAAGCCAAGGAAATCAGAAACATCTCTTTATATCAAGTACTCTTGGAGTTCTTTTTTATAAGAAAATATTTTATTTATTTATTTTTAGAGAGAGGAGAAGGGAGGGAGAAAGAGAAGGAAAGAAACATTGATCGGTTGCCTAACTCATGTGTCCCAATGGAGACTGGGCCCGCAGCCCAGACACGTGCCCAGGCTGGGAATCGAACTAGTGACCTATTGCTTTGTGGGACAATGCTCAACCAACTGAGCCATGCTGGTCAGGGCACTCTTGGAGTTTTAATAAAGAAGATTACTCTGAAAATTAAGATATAATACACATTGATATTATAGCACAGCGAGTATAAAAATGCTTCTTTTTGATACCCTGTAATTTTACTAAGAATGTCATTTCCACAGTTATCCAAGTCCAGAGACATTAAAGAACATGGTGTCTCTCCATGAATCTAATTTCTTAGCCCCATTGATAGATATGTAAACTCCATTTTACTACAATGCATTATTGCAAAAGCTGGTAACTGCTAACTTTCACACATGTCCATCATACTGTGTGTGGCTCTATAGTAAATTATTTACCTTGAATTTACCTTGACCCCAAAAGGAGTAACTGGATGCTGGGGAATAGACATCCAAGGAAGGAACTTGACCACAGCCATCAACCTTGGGACACCTACTGCTTTGTAGTCTTGCTTTTCCTTCTGCCTATTTTCAAGTGGAAGAAATTAGTAGCCTTTGTAACTTGCCATGAGATCAAGTTAACTTATAGGTTCAAGGAATATTTGTACTAGAAGAGACATTACCTAATCAGATAATGGCATTATTTTTAAATTATATGTTGTGACCTATTAGTTAGTGGTAAGATCAGTCTAATGAATTGTGATAGATTAAATATGATCACAAATTCTCTGATTCTGCTATCATCAAGAAAAGAAGTCTGTGTCTGTTACTTTTGAATCTGGGTTGCCTTTGTAACTTGTTTGACCAAAAGAAGGCATCAGAAGTGTCATTCTGGGACTTCAGAAGCTAGGTCATAAACTGTGTAGCTCCCACTCAGGTCTCATGGAATGCTCAGTTTTGGGACACTCTCTCTGGGAACCCAGATGCCAGGTAGTGAAAACCCAGACCACATGGAGAGGCCAAGGGTAGCTGCTTAGTTCACACCCAGAGCTGAGCTCCCAGCTGAGAGCCACTATCCACTGGAAGCCATAATCATGAGTACTTTGGGATATCCAACACAGCTGTGCCACCAGAAGCCTGCAGCTCCAGCCTATATTTGACTGCAATTGCACTAAAAACTGCAGGCAAGAACTACTCAGTGGAGCCCGTTCAACCCATAGAACCCCTTGAAATAATAACATTGTTTTAAAGCCCTAAGTGTTAACGTGCTTTGTTTTGCAGCAAAAAGATAACCAAAAGACAGGCCAAGATAAGTTTTTAGTGAAATAGTGTAAGATAGAATAGTAAACAATAGAGGGATATAGAGGATAAGTATTGTTTTGTAAAACATTTATAGTGTGTGTATGTGTGTGTGTGTGTATGTGTATGTCAGAAATAGAGACGAGAGACTATGTTATATATATATTTTGTATATTTTTTTTAGAGAACAGGTTCATAGAGATATTACCCATATGATAATGTACTCATTTAGAATGTAAAATTCAATGTCTTTTAGTATATTTACCAAGTTGTGTAACCTTTGCTAAAATCAATTTCTAATAAAACATTTTCATCACCTCCAAAAAGAAAACCCTTAACTATTAACAGTTATTTATCATCTATCATCACTGCCTTTTCCCTAATCTAATTTTGGTCTAAAAATTTCATATAAATGAGATCGTACAACATGTGTTTTGTGACTAGCTTCCTTTATTTAGTACATTTTAAAGGTTCATCCATGTTTAGCATATATTAATAGTTCATTCCTTTTATTGCTAAATAATATTCCATTGAACAAAACATTATATTCATTTATCCATTCAGCAGTTGATGCAATAATTAGATCGTTTCCCCCATTTGGCAACTATGAATAATGTTGCTATGAATATCCATGTAAAGGTTTTTATGAAGACATATGTTTTGTTTATCGTGGGCATGGTACATATGCATTTAACATTTTGAGGAACTGTCAAACTATTTTCCAAGGAGGCTGAACAATATTTTATCATTGGTCCCAATTACGTGCATTGTAGTCATCAGTAAATGAGAAGTTTTAGATTAAATATCTTCTTGGAATGCCAATTAAAAAATGTACTGAATTATTTTGGAATGAGCCATTTGGATTTTAATAAAGAAAAGAAAAAGAAAAAAAATAAAACTTCTGGTTTCTGGTCTGGCATGTAAGAAGTTTAGAAGTTGTCACTAGATCCTGACACAAGTAAAAAGCTGAACAAGCTGAAAAGTCAACAACTCTTCTTAGATCCATCAAAGAAATGAGTTAACAAGGCAAAACACTGCGCCTCAAATTGAAGAGACAAACAGGAAAATTCAGAGAATCACAACTTACCTGAGCAGAAACCTCCACGAGAACCAGTACCAGGGTAGGGAAATTTGAACTGTAATTGAAAAATTGTTGGAGGGCTCAGAGTGGACAAGTCTGAGACTTAAAAGCTGCAGGATGACACAGGTATAGTGGGTCCCCACATTTTTGTGAGTTTTACTACCATGAGTTATTCCACGTTCTCACTGTGGACATAAGAGAAAAATCCTCTCATGCTTTCAGCAGTAGGGGGAAATAGTAATTCTTTTGAAATATGCCAGAAAAGCATGTTCATAACAAGGCTTACCCCCTAGAGAAACTGTTTTACCAGAGACTAATCCACATTAGTTTAGGTTTTATGAGAGCCTACATAATTGGGTGACAAGAAATTCGCAACTTCAGCTCTCTCTAGGCTTTCACATGGGAGACAGGAAATATCCACTGCAATCCCTTTTAGCCTTCCATGTTCAGGAAGAAAAATTTCCAACCCTAGTCTACTCTAGGCAACCTGGGGGTGTGGGTAGGAGGTCAATTCTAGGCATCTTGTCCCACCTATGGTGCAGAGTGGGAGGTAGCTTAGAAGCACTTGTGCAGGTCACAGTTCAGAGGCATAGGATCATTAAAAGACTAAGACCTACTCATAGGACTGTAGAGTGCTTCCCTGTCTCCACTACCTTACCACCATATTACTAAAGGTTTACTTACCACAGTTCCTTTTATTCAGTCCATGACGTCTGATTGCTAAGGATAAATTATAAGACATACCAACAGAGAAATAGTACAATTTGAAGAGACAGAGCATTAGAATTAGATTTAGCAGGGACGTTGGAATTATCAGACTAAAAATTTAAAAATAACTATGATTAATATGCTAAGGACTCTAATGGATAAAGTAGACAACATGCAAGAATAGATGGGCAATGTAAACAGAAAGATGTAAATCCTAACAAAGAATCAAACAGAAATGCTAGAGGCCAAAAGAACTGTAACAGAAATGAAGAATGCCTTTAATTTACTTATTAGTAGACTAGACAGAGCTGAGAAAATAAACTCTGAGATTAAGGTTGTATAAAGGAAACTTCTAAAAGAGAAAAGAAAAAGGAAAAAATAAAACAGAAAAAAATGGAACAGAATACCCAAAAACTGTGGGACAGCTACAAAAGGTGTAACATATGCATAATAGGAATACCAGAAGGAGAAGAGAGAAAAGAACAAATATTTGAAGCAAGAATTACTGAGAATCTCCCCATGTTAATGGCAGACATCAAACTACAGATCTAGGAAGTTCAGAAAACACTAAGCAGGATAAATGCCAAACACACACACACACACAGCAAAAAACAAAAACAAAAACAAAACTACACCTATGTACGTCATATACATACCATGGAAAATCAAAGATAAAAAATATAAAAATAAACCAGAGAAAAAACAGCTATTACCTAACAACAGAGCATCACAACACATGAGGCAAAACATAACAGAACTGTAAGGTGAATAGATGAATCCACTATAGCTTAACTCAACAGTATCATTAGTCAACTGGATATAATGGACAGAATTAACTTCTTCATTTAACAAAGCAGAACATATATTCTTCTCAATTTTACATGGAACATTCACTACTGTATACCACATTTTGGGCCATAAGACACACTATAACAAATGCAAATATATTTATATTTATATATAATGCAATGTCTGCTCTCAGCCCACAATAAAATTAAACTAGAAATAAAAGAATAGAAACCAGAAAGATAGCTGGAAAATTCCTGAATACTTGAACATTATACAAAACACTTCTAAATAACACATAGGTAAAGAACAACTCTCAAGTAATATTAAAAATGCTTTGAACTAAGTGAAAATGAAAAAACAAATTTTAAAAATTTGTGGGGTACAGCGAAAGCAGTGCTTAGAAGGAAATATATAGTAATGAATGTATATATTAAAAAATAAGATAAATCTAAAATTAATGATCTGAGTTTCCATTTTAGGAAACTAGAAAAAAGAGATCAAATTAAATTCTAAGTAATCAGAAGAAAAGCTATAATAAAAACTAGAGCAGAGATCAATGAAGTTGAAAACGAGAAATTAAGAGAGATAAATAATTATACAGAAAAGCTGGTTCTTAGAAAAGATCAGTAAAATTGACAAATTTCTAGCCAGTCTCACTAAGAAAAAAGACAGAAGATGAAAATTACTAATATCAAAAATTTAAAAATAAATATCACTATAGATCCAATGGATATGAAAAGATAATAAAGGCATATTATGAATAACCATATGTTCACAAATTTGGTAACCTAGAAGATGAATCAATTTCTTGAAAGGCACAATCTTGGAGTAAATCATAAGAATAAATAAACTATCTGAATAGGCCTATGCTATAGACTGAATGTTTGTTTTCCCCCCAAATTCATATAGTAAAATTCTAACCCCCAATATAATAGTATTAGGAGGTAGGCTTTGGGAGGAGATTAGATACAGAGGAATGGGATTGTTGTTATAAAGAGCCATAGAGAGCTCCCTTGTCCTTTCTTCCATGTGAGGACATGGAGAAGGTGGTTGTCTCTGAACCAGAAAATCAGTCCTTACCACATCCTGACACTCCCTAGACTGCCAAACTTTAAGAAATAAATATCTGTTGTTTATAAACCAATTAACAAATTCTGTTGTTTTAAAGTCTATGGTATTTTTGTTATAGCAATTTGAATGGACTAAGATAGCTTGTATCTATTAAAGAATAGAATCAATAATTAACAATCTTCCCAAACAGACAGCAACAGGCCCAAATGGGTTTCTTAGTGAATTCTACTAAATTTTTAAGTAAGAAATTACACCATTTCCCTATTATCTCTTCCAGGTTATAGAAGGAGAGGGAATACTTCCAAATTTATTCTACAAGGCTGTCATTACCATAATACCAAAATCAGAAAACGACATTGCAAGAAAACTACAGACCAATATCTCTTACAAGTATAGATGTGAAAGTTCTCAACAAAATATTAGCAAATTAAATCCAACAATATATACAAATAACTGTACACCATAATCTATTGGTATTTATTTCAGGTATGCAAAGCTGGTTTAACATTACAAAATCAACTAATGTAATCCATAACATCAACAGGCTAAAGAAAAAAAGAACACAATTGTATTGATAGATGCAGAAAAAGTATTTGAAAAAATCCAATACCCATTTATGATAACTCTCAGAAAACTAATAGAGAGAAATTTCCTCAGCTTGATAAAGAACATCTAGAAAAACCTACAGTTAATATAATACTTTATGGTGAGAAACTAAAAACAGAGATTTTGGGTGTTTTTGACAGCAAAACTCTTTTGTATAATACTAAAATTGTAGGTATATGTCATTATATATTTTTCAAACATACTGAATATACAACACAAAGAGTGAACTCTAATGTAAACTATGGGCTTTGGTTGATAATAATGTGTCAGTGTAGGTTTATTTATTGTTACAACTGTACCACTTTGGTGAGGGATGTTTATAGTGGAGGAGGCTGTGTTTGTGGGGGAGGAGATATGGGAGATCTTTGCAGCTTCCACGCAGTTTTGCTGTGAATCTAAAACTTCTTTTAAAGTGAAATTCTATTTAAAAGAACAGTCTAAAATCCAATTAAAAAATTAAATGGGCTCTTTTGCTTAGCCTGTAGCAGGAAAGATGAGGTAAATATGTCAGTCAGTATACATAAACTATAAACACATCAATAATTCTTGCTGCTAAAAATATTCATCATTAACATTACCTGTTAATATAAGAATACTGATGATTTCTGGTCAAGATGGCATTGTAGGGCCCTGCCCATCATGGTTCAGTTGGTTGAGCATCATTCCACAAAGTGAAAGGTCTCTGGTTTGATTCTTGGTCAGGGCGCATACCAGGTTGTGGGCCCGGGCCCCAGTTGGGGCATGTGCAAGAGGCAGCTGATCAGTGCTTCTCTCACACATCAATGTTTCTCTCGCCCTCTTTCTCCCTTCTTACCCTTCTCTATAAAAATAAATAAAAAATATTTTTAAAGTATATTTTATTGATTATCTGTTACAGTAGTTCCAAATTTTTCTCCCTTTGCTCCCCTCTTCCTTCCAGCAATCCCACCCTGCTTAGTTCATGTCCATGGATCGTGCATATAAGTTCTTTGGCTTCACCCTTTCCTATATTATTCTTAGTTTCCCCCTGTCTATTTTGTACCAACCAATTATGCTTCTTAATCCCTGCACCATTTCCCCATTTCTCCCCCTCCCCTCTCCCAGCTGATAACCTACCGAATGATCCCCATACCTATGATTCTGTTCCTATTCTGGTTTTATTAGTTGGATTTTGTTTTTAATTTTTAGATTCAGTTGTTGATAGTTGTGAGTTCATTGTCATTTTAGTGTTCATAGTTTTAATCTTCTTTTTCTTAAGTAAGTCCCTTTGATATTTCTTATAATAATGGCTTGGTGATGGTGAACTCTTTTAGCTTTACCTTGTCTGGGAAGCATTTCATCTGCCCTTCTATTCTAAATGATAGCTTTGCTGGATAGAGTAATCTTGGTTGTAGGTTGCTTTTCATCACATTGAATACTTCTTGCCAGTCCCTTCTTGCCTGCAAAGTGTCTTTTGAGAAATCAGTTGACAGTCTTATAGACAACCCTTTGTAGGCAACTCTCTGCTTCTCTCTTGCTGCTTTTAGGATTCTCTCTTTATCTTTCACCTTTGGCATTTTAATCATGATGTGTCTTGGTGTGGTCCCCTCTGGGTCCAGCTCACCCAGGACTCTCCGTGCTTCCTGGACTTGTATGTCTATTTCCTTCACCAAATTTGGGAAGTTTTTCTCCATTATTTTTTCACATAACTTTTCAATTTCTTGCTCTTTCTCTTCTCCTTCTGGCACCTCCATGATTCTGATGTTGGCACGTTTAAACTTGTCCCAGAGGTTCCCAAGGGTCTCTTCATTTTTTTCAATTCTTGTTTCCTCATTCTGTACTGGTTGACTTTTTTTTTCTTTCTTATGTTCCAAATTATTAATTTAAACTCCGGTTTCCTTCCCTTCACCATTGGTTTTGTGCGGATTTTCCTTTGTTTCACTTAGCATAGCTTTCACTTCTTTTCCCATGCGTCTGCCATACTCAAGCATATCTGTCAAGCCTGTGAGCATCTTTATCACCAGTGTTTGGAACTCAGCATCTGTTAGGTTGGCTATCTCCTAGTCACTTAGTTCTTACACTGGAACCTCTTTTGGGCCATTCCTCTCTGTCTCCTCATTTGGACAGGCTCCTGTGTTTGTTTGCATCTGTGCAGAGCTGTCGTTCCTGTTACATTGTAAGGGGCAGAGCTTTAGGTATTCCTCAGTACAGGGTGACCTTCTTCACCACGTTGTGGCGCTGTTTTGGGGGAAGCATCTGAGAAAGAACAACGAATAGACTTAATTTCAATAGAGAGAGCGAGAAATATGTTTTTAGTAATTAGGTCATCCAAAAAATTGACCAAGACACCTTCAAAATGATTGATTATGAAAAATGATGCAGCAAAGATTGGACTATTGGCATCTAGCTAAACTTGTCACAGAGGGATTCACATAGGGGAAACTCCAGGTATCCTTTAAAGCCAATGATCTATGAATTCCAAAATGCACTACATTTCTCACTCTGAAGAATATTTTAAATCCTTCAGTGATGAAAATAGAGCCATTAGGAATAAGGGAGAGATAAGTCTGTGTCTTGCATGGCTCCCTTCTGTATCTCAGGTAGACTTTAAGAAGAAAACCTGATACAAGTTTCACGTGAAGAGCTTGAGGGCTTAACAATGAAAGAACATCAGCTCAGGCAATACCAGCAGGAGGATAAGTACCATAATTTTCTTTCCACATTTGATGCACAGTCCAGTTCCATGCTTAACCTCTGCACTAGCTGCCTAGGTGAAGGGAGAGCATCAGAATTAGGAGAATATGTCATAGATAATATAGGAAACTGTTGGAGGATGGTGTTCTATATCCTGGGGGTTGAGCTATTTGTGAGTGGTTTTCACAGTAGTTATTCCTTTCCTTGCTGACCTGCAGCCAAATGTGTGGGCCAGAAAGTCCCAACAGGTAAACAAGGGTTCCAACCTGAGGCACTCTTCAAGAAGTTTCCTAACTCAGCCTAAGTCTTTCACTGGCAAGGTGTTGCTGACATTGAACTCATTTAATTGAAATGATACTTTAAACAAGATCTGGGGTAAGAGAGAGCAGATGAAATAGAACACAATCAAATGGCACATGAAAAGATAAACTTTCCATTTTGTTGAGTTTTAGTTACATTTCTAAATTTAAAAAATACAATAGTATGTTAATTATTGTTGGGGGTTCAGAATGAGTCATCCCAAGATGTGCCTCTGTGGTATAAGAATTGTTTTGAGATAAAAGGGAATTTAGCTGTTCCCTGCTCACTTCACTACCCAGAAGAAATTAAATAAGGGGCCTTGCCAAAAATAAGGGATTATCAGAGATAACCTCTTTTGACCTACATATGTGATAGAAAATTAAAAATTACTAAACTTGTGTTTTCCCTGCAATGACCTTCTGAAGTTGCAAGGTGCCTTATCTCATCCCTCACTCAGAACGTCATATAGACCCCTTTTACTTTTTGGCTTTGAACCTCTTTTGGAGTCCCTGATGCTCTCATGTATGCAGGGTTCTCATACATATATATGTAATTAAATTTTTTTTCTTTTGCTAATCTGTCTCGTGTCTACTTGACCATTAGACCAACTAAAAGAACCTTGAGGATAAAGGGAAGTTTTTTCCTCTCCCACTTATATAAAGAAATCATAAAGTGCCCTGGCTGGGTGGCTCAGTTGGTTGGAGCATCGTCCCATGCACCAAAAGGCTGTGAGTTCCATCCCCCTTCAGGGTACACACCTAGGTTGCTGCTTCGATCCTCAGTCAGGGTGCTATGGGAAGCAACCGACTGATGTTTTTCTCTCACATTGATCTCTCTTTCTCACTCTCTTCCTCTCTCTCTCTCTCTCTCTCTAAAAAATCAATAAATATATCATCAGGTATGAATAAAAAATATCATAAAGCAGTTGTTAGGAATATGCAAAGAGAAAGCTTGATTGTCCTCTAGGGTCTTCTATGAAGCAGGCTTAGAGTCAGTCAATTCCTGTGGTTAGTAGTTGAGGAACAGCCTCAGCCAAGAAACTTAATGAATTTAAACTTTGGTTTGAAGAGCACCATTTTTATTGTGAAACCACTCAGATTTATTTTTAAAAGATCTCCCTACCTCCTGCTGATTATGTTGTACCCTTCCTCAAGGGCCTTTACTGGCTCCCACTTGTCTTTTGGAAGAAACTCAGACTCCTCTTTGTCTAGACAGCCTAGACCAAACAAGAGTCCACCCTAGAATAACTCAGCATCTGGATCTTCCCAGCTGACATGCCTGACAGCAAAATTCTCACTCTTTCCTCAATGTGCCAGGCTAGTTCCAGTTCTTTGCCTTTTCTCATTTTCATTCTGTTTGGAATGCTTTCTTTTATCTTCTCCATCCAGCAAACTCTTTTCTTCTTAAAACCTCAACGTAGTGGTGGTGGAGGGGAAAGATTTAACCCTTCCTGAGGTCTTACCCAAATCCCCAGATGGAATTATTGTTCTTTGTGTACCAGAGACATTTTTTCATATTTATCATATTATGCTGTTATAGTCATGATGAACACATTTATGGCTCATGTTGGATTATTAATTAAAACAATAATGACTCATCCATTTTTACACTCTTATCAATGCTGCAGTTTACTATAGTGGTTCTGGAGCAGAGTTGCCTGCACTTTACTGTAAACTGTGCCACCTATGAGTATATGGACTTGGCTGAATTATCTAAGCTTCACAGAAAGTGTTAAAAATACGACCTTGTCCATTACTTAATGTATTTTAGCTATTGTTATTATCTTTATATGCTCTGAGCCTGCCAATTTTTAATAATCATAACAGTAAAAGGTAGCAAAATATGCCACTTAAAAATATGCCTTTTGGACATAAGAATTATTTTGAGAAACAACAGAATAAGAGAACCTCTGAAAACACAGAATTTTTCTTTTGTTAGGAAATTTACATTTATTTTTAAAAAATCTCCATTTATAAGGGTATTTCCTACTTTGTATTAGGAAGAGAAGATGACTCTAAATCATAAGAGAATCTTATCAATGGAGAAAGCACCAATTTTAATATGTATAATAAATCTTATCCTGTTCATTGTAAATTTCCTGCTAAATATCTCATAATGTGTCTCTCCATACCTTTCTTCCTTTTGTCTTTAGCTGAGGCTTAGACCACCTCAGGGAGTTAGTTACTCATATTCCTCTGGGTATCTCCCATGTATGTACAAGGTACACATGTCAAAAAACTTCTAAGTGTTTTTCTGTTGTTAATCTGCCTTTTATTACAGAGGTCTCAGCCAAAATCTCAGAAAAATAGAGGTAAAGTTATTTTCCCTCTCTTTCTATAGCAAATACTAAACACTTGTTTTATACTAGTGGTAAGTAATTTTCATATAATAATACCTAATTAAGTCACACAACCAAGGCCAAGACCATGGTGAGAATAGCAATGCATCTAAGGCACAAAACTGAAGGAAACACTTACTTTCAGAGTTTGCAATGCTCTCCGCAGACTGTGCACTTGCATGGCCTTGAGATGGAGTGTCTCCTTATATTGTTTAACAGCTTTATTGAGATAAAATTCATATACAATACAATCTTCTCATTTCTAAAGTGTAATTTCATAGTTTTAAGTATAGTCACAGAGCTGTACAACCATCACAGTCAAGTTTAAAACATGTCTGCCACCCTTGAAAAGCCCCTACCCACTAGCAGTCACACTTCACTTCCCACTAAAGTCCTGAGCACTAAGGAACCACTAATCCATGTTCTATCTCGGTAGATTTGCCTATTTTAGACATTTTATATGAATGGAATCATACAATATGTAGTCATTTGTAACTGGCTTCTTTCACTTGCCATGATGTTTTCTAGGTTTATCCATGAAGCATCTGTCAGTATTTCATTCTTCTTATTACTGAATGACATTTCATTTTATGCATATTTCACATTTTATTTACCATCCATCAGTTGATGATTTTTGAATTGTTTTTACTTTTGACTACTATGAATAATGGTCTTCTGGATGTAAAATGCTATCTCAATGTGGATTTAACTTACATTTTCCTAATGGCAAATGAGGCTGAGCATCTTTTTATGTGATTATTAGTTATTATATATCTTCTGCAGAGAAATGTTTATTTAGATCTTTTGTCCATTAAAAACATTTTCACATCATTGAGATTTAGTTAACAAAAAATTAAGATATTTAAAATATTTAAAGTGTATATCATGGTGATTTGATATAAGTACACATTGTAAAGGATTATTTCCATCTAGTTAATTAGCACATCTATTACTTCATATATTTAATATTTTGGCCAATTTTAATTGGGTTATTTGTTTTTTCTTAAATTACTAAATTACAAGTCTTTATACATTTTGGATACAAGTCCTATTAGCAAATATTTTTTCCCATTCTGTAGGGGTCTTTACATTTTTTTGGATAGTGTACTTTGAAGCACAGAAGTTTTTAATTTTGATGAAGTCCTTTTTCTTTCTAATCATCACTTGTGCTTTTGGTGTGAGGGTTTGCCTAACCCAAAGTAATAATTTATTGTTATACTTTCTTCTAAGAGGTTTATAGTTTTAGTACTTACATTTAGGTCTATGATAATTTGAAGCTAATTCCTGTGTAACTTTAAATTTTGCATCCCAAATGACTCACTTGCTTCACCCCAGCAATGCCCTGCTTTCAACAACTTTTTGAAGTAAATAATATTATTATTCCAATTTACAACTGATTTAAATGAAGCTGGAGTAGTTAGACAATTTGTCTCCAGTCACACAGTAAATGGCAGTGATACAATCTGTACCCAGGTCAGAGTCAGAACTGTGAGCCACAGAGCTGTACTGTTGGTTTCTTGGTTTATACTGATGTATACTGATGACTTCTTGAATGAATAAATAACTCATAAAAAATTACATTCAAATATATAATATATTCTCCATTCTCCCAAAAAGCTGTGAACTATGATTTCAGTTGGTCTTTGCTCAGAGACTTCCTCAGATTAAGTGAGGAAGATTAGAGATCAGAAATGGAAACTGTAAAATAGTCAAGCCTCAGGGGACTACATCAAAAAGTAATGCTTAATAATATGATGCTACAGATAACTTAGAGTTGGTTTATTGTCCAACTCAAAAAATATTTATTGACATACTGTACAAGGTGCTGGTCAATGAGAGACTGAAAAAGAGAGAAACCAAACAAACCTGATCCTTGCCCGTGACAGCATTTCCTGGATGACACCATGGAGCACAGTGGAAAATGCATCAGTAACAGAAAAAAAGCTTGGATTACAGACATAGAGTAGATAAGAACTCTCTCTTTCCCAGGGAGTTTTATGTGGGGTTGAGAATTTGCCATGTGGTTGCCATGAGAGAGAGGAGAGGGCAGCTGAGGATTGTGAGAGTAGAAGTTTAACAAATTCATGTAGTTCATTCATTGTAGGTATTTAGTAATTTTAGATTATACCTCTTTCTTGTCAGGATGTTGGGGTATCAAGTTAGGAAAAATGTATGAGAAGAAATTCATACTTAGACATAATTTAGTGAAATGTTATAAACATCCAAGTACAATAGTCCCTCTCTATATCATGGTTCACTTATCATGGCCTCACTGTATCACAGGATTTAAAAAAATATTATACTTAATTATTTATCACAGATTTTTCACTATATCATGGGATTTTTGTGGTACTATATATATATGTTGTTAAAGTTACATAGGTTTAAGAGTGTAGAATATGTTTAAGAACATAAGTAGTATTTATAAAAGTGTGGAAAAGGTTAATAAGGGAGTGGGAAAGGTTAACAAGGAACTGGGAATGGTTTATAAGTGTATGGGAAGGGTTTATAAAGCCTTAAAATATATATAAATACTAAAATAAATGTAAGGTTCTTACTTCATGGATTTTCACCTATTGCAGGAGTGTCTAGAATGTAAAACCTGTGATAAGTGAGGGAATACTGTATAGAGAAATAAACGATTAGCAGTAAAACAAAAACAGATTCTCTACAAAGGAGCAACAAAATCAAGTTTATTACAGGGAAAGAAATGGACTTTCAGATGTGAAAGGAACAGAAAAACAAATTCCTGGCACATCACAGGCATTCAGTAAATATTTGTAAACAAGTGTATGTTCTTTTGTATGCAAGTTCCCAGAAAGTATACAACCCAGTGACCATTTACTTATTTTAAGATTTTTTCAGATATTCAAAAAATTTTGAGATATAATTGACATACACCACCGTATAAATTTAAGGTGTACAGCATAATGATCTTTCTTACATATATTGTGAAAATGATTACTACAATAAGTTTAGTTAACACTTATCATCTCATATAGATACAAAATAAGGAAAAAGAAAAAAATGTTTTTTCTTTGGGATGAGAACTCTCAGGATATAACCTTCTTACAGCTTTCATATACACCATACAGCAGCGTCAACTATTGTCATCATGTACGTTATATCCCTAGTACTTATTGATCTTGTAACTGGAAGTTTGTACCTTTTGACCACCTTCATTTAATCCCCCTACCACATCCCCACTTCCGGTAACCGTACAATCTGATCTCTTTTTATGAATTTGTTCTTTCTTTTCTTTTTTAGATCCCAAAGATAGTGATATCATGCAGTATTTGTCTTTTTCTGCCTTACTTATTTAATTTAGCAGAATTATCTCAAATCCATCCATGTTGTCACAAATGGAAAAATTTTCTTCTTTTTTATGGTTGAATAATATTCCATTATAGATACACACACACACACACATGGGCACACACACACACAGTGGGACAAAAGTAGGTTTACAGTTGTAAGTACATAAAACTTTGTTTCATGTATTCTCTCTCCCTCTCCTCCTCTTCCCCCTTCCCCTCCTCCCCCTCCTTCTCCTTTTTCTTCTTCTTCTTTTTCTTCTCCTCCTCCCCTCCCCCCCCCTCCTCCCCCTCCTCCCCCCTCCTTCTTCTCCTTTGTCTTCATCTTCTTCAAGCAAGCCCTTTAACAATTGTTGCAATATTGGTTTGGTGGTAAAAAAAAAAAAAAAAAAATCCTTTAGCTTTTTCTGGATTGGGAAGCTCTTTATTTCTCCTTCAATTTTAAATGACAGCTTTTCTGGGTAAAGTAATCTTGGTAGTTGTCCCTACTTTTTATCACTTTGAATATTTGCATGCCAATTCCTCTGGCCTAAAATGTTGCTGTTGAGGAATCAGGTGACAGTCTTATTGGACTCCCTTGTAGGTAACTAACTGCTTTTCTTTTGCAGCTTTTTAAGATACTCTCCTTGTCTTTAAACCTTGTCATTTTAATTATGATGTTTATTAGTGTGGGCCTCTGGGTAAATCTTATTTGGGAGGCTGCACTTCCTGGACTTGTATGTCTTTTTTCTTCACCAGGTTAGGGAAGTTTTCAGTTATTATTTCTTTAAACAGGTTCTCTATTTCTTGCGCTCTCTATTCTCCTTCTGGTATTGTTACAGAAACAGGGAGTCCAAAAACAAACCCCAGAGTTTGCAGCTGGGAGATAGGGAAAAGGAAGCAGCTTTCAGAATACCTCCACACGCCTGAGGCTGGTGGCTGGTGTCTTTCATTATGCAAAATTGCTTGGATGCTTCCAAGGCCTCAGGTGGATGGGAGGAGTTTTGAACCAGGGGACGGTATGGAAAGCACCCAGAGCCTACGTGGGGTTCTGTGAATGGTCAGAACTGTTGGCAACACCCACTGTGTCAGAGAACGCAGTCAGGGATATATAGGCAGCTGCGAACACTTGAGGGGGGCACGCTCTGGGGCTGTCTCCCTTGCTGGCGGGTGTTTTTGCAGGGTTGCTCTGGAGAAGGAGAGGAGATCCACGTGGTTTACAGAAAGAAGACAGTTTGCAAGGAGGCTGAGAATCCCGGCAGTTTTGTATTGAGAGCTGGAGGGCACCACAGCACAGAAAGGACCTCCCCAATCAGAACCGAGTGATTGGCAGCTACTGGTAAAGCTGAACTGTGCGTAGGAAGTAGGAAAACGGTGTTTCTGACCTTCCTAAAACTGGCTAGGTTTGGTAGGGGAAGGCAAGGATATGTGTAACTGTTAAATAAACAATTTTCTTTTCACTCAACTAAAGTATTAAGAGTTGTAATTCTGGCGGCGGGCAATCGGACTCCTAACTAAAGAGCCCGTGGGTTTGTTTTCAATTGGAGCAGCCCAGGGGTTCTGTAACAGTATCCCTATGATACAGATGTTGTTATACTTTATGTTGTTGCAAAGGGCCCTTGCACTATCCTCATATTTTTAAAATTCCTTTTTCTGTTTCTCTGCTTTGGTATTTTTTCTAACTTGTCTCCAAAATTGTTGATTCAGTCCTGTTTCATCTAATCTATGGTTTATTCCTTCCAGTATATTATTTATTTCAGATATTGCATTCCTTTTTTCTGACTGTTCCTTTTTATGGTTTCTATGTCTTTTTTCATGCTGTTGAGCATCCCTATAATCATTAATTTGAACTCTATATCTGATAAATTGCTTACTTCCATTTCACTTGGCTCGTCTTCTGGAAATTATCTTGTTCTTTCATTTGAGGCCTGTTTCTTTGTCTTCCCATTTTGGCTATCCCTCTGTGTTTGTTTCTATGTAGATCTGCAAAGACTGTCATGCAGGCCTATGTCAGTTGCTGTGTGTGACTTCCCATGGGCAACCTGTTTGGATCTATCAGCAATACACAGCTTATGGCTCTCTTTGCTATGCCTGGGAGCATGCAGAGAGAACCAAGCTGTGCACCATGGCTGCCTTTCACCAGCACCAAGCCTGGGGGAGGGTCAGCTAAAGTCTCAAAGCTGCTGGAGATCCACTTCCACCTATAGGCTGTTAGGCATAATCACTGAAATAGCCTCCAGCTGTACTTCTCAGCAGGGCTTAAATGTAACAGGGTGGGGTGAGATGGATTCCTACCAGTGGGGTTATTCCTTCTCCCTAGGCTGATGCTACATGGAGGGGAGTGCTCTGCCTGAGAAAGATGACTTCTGCAGTATGGAGAATGACTCAGCACAGGGATTCTGGTGGCTGACCCTCAAGCTCTTTCTCTTTAGCCACTCTCATCATGCAGGTCTAGTCCACTTTGCCATCCATCTGACAAAGCCCAGGGTAAGTGGCTGCAAACAAAATTGTGTGCATTGGCCCTTTTAGAAGGTGTACGTACCTCTATCTGTCTCTCCCTGGTGGACAGAAACCCTGCTGCTTTTCACAGCTGGATGTGAGCACCTTTCTCAGTTATGGTGCTATTGGCTGTGGGTCCCAGCTTGGGGTTTAGATCTCACACTTCTCAGAGAGAACCTTCCTGGCTACTGAAATATTTCTCCAGAACTTTAGCTGCTGTGCATGAAAGCCTAGCCAGCCCTGCTATGCCTCCGCACTTCCTGCTAGTCTTGATGTGGTGTTGTGGTTTCTTCCATAAATTCTTGGTTGTAAGTCCTTTTTCCAGTTAGTCTTCAGTTGGTTATTCAGGATGATTTTTCTATAATTTAGTTGTAATTCCCATTTGGTCCAGGGAGGAGGTTAGTGCAGCTTCCACCTACTCCACTGCCATCTTGAATCCCTTTGTTAATTATTTACTTTTTAATTAAAAATTTTATGCTGTTTGCCTTATATCTTTATCTTTAAGTTATTTTTAAAAATTATTGTTTTTAGGGCTTTTCATGAAATTCCTGATGATCCATGACTGTCTGCTTTGAAAGTGAGGAATACAAAACCGAATGGCAGGTTATGAAGAGTGGTGGGGTCCACTGGGTGACAGAGCAGAGACCTGCTATTTCCCTGGTAGATCTGTACTTGTCAGTCAGTATCTGTAGATACCTTCTCTTGGCACCCTGGGAAGAATCCTCCCATCTCTTCCCTGCAGAAAACAAACCTGCCTGCCAACATAGTGGGAATGAATATTCCTCCTAAATCTTTGTTTTCACCCTCATCTTTGACCATGTCTGGCACTGTAACACAGAGCCTCCCTCCTTCAAATTCCTCTGAGGATTAATAGCTTGCCTTCTGCTGAAGTTGGGGAGGAGAAGTCTTTGACTCTATGAACTGGGGCTGGGGATCTGGGAACCTAAGAACTTCTTGTCCAGACTTTTAGTCATTCTTCCTATTTCCAGTCCCAGTTTCTGCTTTCTCACAACCTTTCCATTTTGCATTACCTAAAGTGACCAACAGTGAATAAGAGGCTGAACCAGGAATCAAACAAGGTCGTTTATTTCTGAATCTCTGTGATCTTCTTAGCATACCAGGCTGCAACCTGCCAGTTTTACCAATTTAAGTTTTATACTCTACATTTCCATATTTCTTTGTTCTAAATTATTTTGTGTTTGCTATTAAATCAAAGAGAATAAAAACAATTTAGAAAATGTGATTGTAAGTGATGAAATGGAAAGTCAGTCTCATTATTTCATGTCACGAGGCACATGGAAAGTTTTGATGATGATGATGATGAAACAAATTCTTACACATTGGGCTTTTCAGAGTACAACAATATAGAAAACGTAACATGAGTTAGCTGATATGGTTAGAACATTAGAAGACATTTTATAGTGCTGCTCAGCACAAATACTCAAGAGAATATTTTAATTACGGTACAGGTTTCTAAATTATTTTTCTGGCACTATTAAGAAAGATACAAATCATTAAACATGATTAATGGAATCCACAAGATGCTCAAAGAAGAGCAGCAACTCTGCTGACTGACATTTGTTTTAAATGAAAGGAAGTGTCTGTAATTGCAAACTCCAATTTAAAATGCCAGCAGCAGCATTTACAAACATCAGCTCTGTGCTTCATTTTCACTAATGCTGGTGCTCATTTACTCATTAACTTGTGAAGATCTTAGAGAAATTAATTGGGGGTTATATAAATAAGAATTTCTATAAAATATAATGAAATCTCTTCTAGCAAAGAATGTCCTTTCAACCTGTGCTGAATACAATAGACTGGGACAGACACTCTTACTTTCTTATCCCTGATATCTGCTATGGATCTTTGTGGGGTAGATGAAGGATGAGATAGTCAATGAATTTTTTTACATCACATTAAAATCATTGGCAATTCATCCAACTTTTAATCAGAAAACTAGTTAATTCAGTGGAAGAAAAATGGAAAAAAATGTTTTGGTGTAGCTGTTTGGGGGAAGCACTGTTTAGATAAAAATAAATATTTGGTTGATTGAAATTTTATATGAAAAGGATAAACCTGGGATCAAATAATAAATCTAAGAACCCCAAAATGTAGATATTGCATATATAATGACTTTTATATTCTAGCAGATGATAGAGTAGGTATCTAAATATTTTTTGAATAAATGAATACCACAGGAGTCAGAGACATTCTTAGTAATTGCATTAGCTTTGTAAGTAAGGTTTGTGTTCATGGTAGTTTGGCTCCAGAGTAGCTTCAGAATCTAACCTGCATCCAAACTGACCTCAGGGTCAGCTCTTGTCTCATGTTGGATATGTGCCTTTTAGATTATTTGACTAGGGGTTTAGATAGGGCCCTCTTGGAATAACTTCTGTCTGCTCTCAATTTCAGTGATAAACTTGAATAATGGCAGTGGAAATGAAAGTGTGGAGGATGAGTTATGAAGATATTTTTTATAGGGGAATTCTGGTAAATGTTAGAATTTCTTTCTTTTTGTTTTATTTTATTTTTAAAAGTAGTTTATTTTTTATTTAATTTTTTCCAATTACCATTTTCACACTTATACCCTCTTCTATCTCTACCCATTCTCCCCCCTCCCCCCATAATCACACTGTCGGTGCCTCTGAGTTATTTTTCATTTTTGGTCAGTCCTGCCACCCCACAACACCTCCTCGCCCTGCACCCCCACCAAAACTGTTAGAATTTCTTCACAGGGTGGAGGTGGAGTAGGGAAAGCTAGCAAGAGTGGATTTAGGGGCAACGTATGGTACAAATAAGTTATTTTTCTCCCTTGGCAAGAGTAAAAAAGGTAATGTATATAAGGACAACTAACAAAGGGCCTGGCATGTAGAGCAGGTATTTAGTAAGTATTAGTTTCTTTCCTTTTCTTTCTTGACAAGGACAGAATAATTTAGAAGGAGCTTTTGGTAGCATCTTAGGTATTATGTGTATGTTTGTGTGTTTGGAGAAGGATGTCAGGTAAGGAGAGAATGAGGTAATTTTATTCTTAAAATATGTGTATTTAAGAATATATATAAATATATAATATATAAAAATAATATGTTGAGTATTAGTTGCTGTGTCCTCCAACACCATAATTATAATCCCTTCTAACCTCATCTTGGTGATTAGCTAGGCAAACCACAGGTACCCCTTTACTAGAAAGTCAGAAAGGAGGATGTGATTCAGTGAGAAATATTGAGTCTCATAGTAGATATTTGAATCTCCTGGCAGAGAAAACAGCTTTGAGGAAAAGGTGGGAGAGTATTAAATTGCACTTCGTGGCATTGTGAAATTGATGATAAGTCAAGATGAGTAAATAAAAATTCCCCAGTGTGGAGGACTGAGGAGAAGATTAGACAAAAAACAAGAGAAAGCGATGCTTTCAAGACAAAAATCAAGAGCTGAGAAGAGATAGGTGATGAATGATGAGAGTTTCTTGTAAGTATAGAGATCTGAAAACAGACCTGGAACTTTACAAAGAGAAATGTGACCTAAGTTTTGTGTCATAAAGGCATATAAGCAATGGAGCACCCCAATTCTCCCAGCCCATGTGCCGTGGGAGGTGCATTTGAGAATGAAGGAAAATGTCTTTTCTTCAGTACCTAAATATAAATTAGGAGGGACAGATATAAGAGAGGAAGGTGGGCACTGGACTACTTTGAAGGGTCCCTGCTAAATTATTCATTTCTGTAAGCCATAAGTAGTTCACTGGTTACCATACCAGCTCCTGAATATAGACTTTACCGTATTGTTCCTCGGTTCTCTTATAATTTAATGAACACCTTACTATACACTGATTTTTAAATATATAACAATCAGTATAATAGAACTGACTCAACTGTAGTTATTAGTCAATCAAAATACTTGTTAAAATAAAGTTATCAATAAAAGACAAATGCATTAATGAACATGATGAATAAAACAACCAAGTCTACATAAACCCATTTATATCCGCTAGGTTGTGTTCTTTGTTTCTGAAAGATCTAGAGATTTTATCCCCTTCTCCATTTTTTCTCCCTCTTTTTATTTCTCCTCTGCATGTTCTTTTTACAGTCTTTGCTTCTTCAGAAATAAAACATAGCCATTGAAAAAAAGAAGACAGAGAGAGAATAGTTTTTACAATCTCAGAGGTTATGTGCCAACTAACATATTTCAGATAACTCTCTTCACCATTTCGCATAAAGGTAAAATAGGTCTGAGTGCTGTAAAATTCTTCTACTGAATCCAATATTGCCTTCTCATATTTGACTTATTTCTTATCCCCTGTATTAGAAACAGAGTTTCACCTATAGTTTCCCAGCTCATTTTTATTATCAGGTTGGAGCTGCTGGCATTTCAGGCTCAGGTGGAGTCTCAGTGCAAAACACACAAGAAAGTTTCACTTGATTATCTCCCTCCCCGAACCACAATGAAGATGAAGGAAAACCATGATAGAAGATTAATGTCTTTCAAAGGCCTTGGGATTTCAAGTTAAACACTACTTTCACTTCTGTAAATTGATTTCTTTATTTTAATGCAAGTACAGATTTTATTCTTGCTCTTTATGTTACAAGTTGAGCAAAAATAATCAACTCTCAATCTGTCAGATGATTCCTTCTGAGGTGATATGTTTTGGTGGGAACAATCCTGGAATAAGCAAGGTATCAAAGCTCTGCATTAAGTGTCACCAGGTGTGATATTTGGGGGCAAATTCCCTTATGTACTAGTTTCCTCAGGATGCCACAAAATAATATAGACTGAATGGCTTAAACAATAAAAATTAATATTCTCATAGTTCTGGAGGCTGGACAGTCTGAGATCAGGGTGCCAGCTTTCTGGGTTCTGGTAAACCTCTCTCTTTTGGCTTTCTTGTGCTCACATGGCAGAGAAAGTTCTCTCTCTTCCTCTTCTCATAAGGCCACTAATCCTATCAGGGTAGTACTCCACCTTTCTGACCTCATGTTACATAACTATCTCCTAAAAGCCCTATCTTCAATATAGTCATGCTGTGGATTAAGGTTTCAACATATGAATTTTGGGGGAAATACACAATTCAGTAGATAGCACCTTGTATCTTGGTTTCTTAATCCAAAATAAGCTTAATAATATCTAATTTACCTAGTTAAAAGGGTAAGTAAAGATCAAATGAGATAATCAATGTATATGAAAGTATTTTTCAAATTTAAAATCATATAAAAATGAAAGATATTAATGGATAAAAACAAAATTGAAGAAAACACCATAAATAAAAAGGCCAATAATTTCTGACTTCACTTGTATACAGATATTTGAAAAATCTCTTAACTACCTCAGTCTAGGCAAATTGGGACAGCAATATTCTAAAATAGACTATATAAATGAATGTGTAACCATCTTAACAGACAATGAAATATTTGCTCTTGTCTAAGCTATTAGCTTCAGGATACCTAATCTTTACATCCTGTACCTCTTCTAAATTGCATCCCACATGAAAAAATCAAATTACTATTCCATAACATTTAAATATCACGAGTAACCCTAGTCAACAAATTTGACCTCCACTTGCATTGTGTCTGATTTATGTAAATAGCAAAAAATTAAATGTTTTTTTATTTTAATGTCCTTAATTATTATTTATTATTTTAAGTACAGGCAATATAACCAGTGCTGTGTAAAGTAAGGGAAAAATATTATACCAGAATGAAGACTTGCTGTATAATCAGAAGATCTAACAATTCAAACATAAAAACATAGGTTTGAAAGATACTCATTAAACTTTCTAGCTTTGGTTCTTTGGGATGTCAACTGTTTTAGAGCTGTTTCAGCACAATGTCTTCAACAACTATCATTGATTACACAGGACATATGTTATTTTGGGAAAACTATACTCAGATTGACTTACTTCTGTTTCTGTGTTAAGTCAGTATGGTACTAGGACAGACATTATTCTCAAAGAAATATCTCCCCCTCCACTGGGACCCAAGGAAATAATTTATCCACAGGCATGGGGCATTTTGATCCTTCATTCTGTAGAGACAACTGACAATATAATAATAATAATAATAATAATAATAATAATAAAACAAACTATCAACAACTAGTTCTTAAGCTGGAGTTCAGGAATGGCTTTATGGGATTTGTAAATTGCACAAAAGTTGATAGTTTTCAGTGGATTCTCAAAAAGTTCATTTCGTAAAAAGATTTAAAATCACAGAAATAAAAGTAGATTTGTATGTATTTCTTCCTCACAGGACTTTCTTTAATGTATCATATCATTAATAGTAACAATTCAAAAAGCACCAGAGCATACATACTCTTATTATGTGTAAGGAACTATGCTTAATGCCATGAAGAATATAAATATGAATAAAGCATGAGGCCCTGATACACTCAGGGTCATACAACCTTACAGTAGAGTTAAGAAATTTGTACAGGCTGAGCCTTGGTGCTACTGACAGTGGAGGAGGCCACTTTTGAGCGACCTGTCTGCTGAGGTACATGGAGGAGACACAGGAGAGGCATGAGTTCTGGCTGGCTTGGCTCCCCTGGCAGCAGCTGGAGGACACAAAGTCTTCTCAATGCCCCTGGGTCTCCCCTGAGAGCAGTGGAGGTGGAGATCCAGGCTGTGCCTGCCAGCAGAGCCAGGAGTTGGCTGGATGATGTCTGGCTCTGGGAGGCTGGGAGCAGTGGTGTTTTGTTTTTGTTTCCTTTTCTCTCTCTTTTTATTTTTTAAAATTTATTGATTGTTTTTTGCAAATGGGGAGGAAAGGCTATGGGCAGGGAGAGATCCTTGAGGAACAACAGCACACAAATCCACTTGCAAGGATACACTCGGCCCTCACACCCACTGCCAGCCAGTGCAGTGGAACACTCCTGGCCCACCCACACGCCAGAGCAGGAAAATTATACCAGCCCGTGCTCACACCAATCAGCATGAGGGAACACCCCTGCCCGCCAGCATGGGACAATGCTCCTGGCATGCCCCCCCCACCTCCGGTGCACAGAGGAATGGCCCCAGCCTGTGCGCTAGCACAGGGAAACGCCTCCCCTCCACCCTAGTGCCCATCCGCAACCCTGGCCCACCTGCTGGCTGGCAGAAAAAAGCACACTTCCAATGCTCATCCTGGGCTGCAGCTGAAAGAAGGTGAAATGAACTGGAGGAGGTTTGGAAAATTTTGACTTTGCACTGGTTCTGGCGAAAAAACTGGAGGAGCAGCAGACCAGATCCCAGGGAAGACTCAACCTCAGTGCTACAGGAGAAATCTCATAAGCAGACCACTCCCCTCCAACAGGCATGAGCCAGAGGCAACCCAACAACTGTCAGAAGTGGGCAGAGTAACTCTCAGTCAGCTATCATAATTTAAAGGAAGGACCCACCAAAGAGCAGCACAACAAACAAAACCAAATACTACTGGAGAGGTCAAATAAAACGCATAAACGGGTCTTACCCTCCAGAAGATAATTCCAGGTTTTGTTTTTCATTTTTGGGTTTTTTTTTTGGGTTCCCCTTAGTAGGTTTATTGGCCCAGAGTTTAGAATGATTTAGTCACAAATATACGTTCAATGCTCTGGCTACCATTCTTGGTGCCCCATATAAGTGGAATTATACGACACATACAATAGGTGTCCTTTTGTTTCTGACTTATTTCACTTCAGGTTATCTTTTGGCAATTTTTTGAAACTTTAGGTGAATGGCAGGATCTGAAGGATATAGAAAATGTGATTTAAAATATTTTACTACATAACAAATTTCAGCAGTACCAGGAAACAAAGGTCATATCCATAAAGAATAATGGTTGCTGAATTTTCCAGAATCTAGGACTGGTGTCTATGCCCAAACTTTCTCTTAGAGGATTGTTGCCACAAAGAGGCACATTTTGTTAGAGAGAAGAAAGTCATGGTAAATCTGCTGCTTTCCAGTCATTGCTATACTTAACTGCCCACACTGAACCAGTGCTGGAGACCAAACTTCAAAACTCAGAGTACTGTGCTGCTGCTTTTACCAGCCAAGGAGGACTTGGTTGCTGCATGGAGGAGTTAATTAAATGAATCACCCAAATCTTACTTTACCACACAAGTGTAACCCCCACATATGCCCCTGAGGGGCAGTTTGTTTTTTTGCCAGTGCAATTGCTGCTCTTTATATGCATACTGATACTGTTTCATTCATGCTCTGCCTCTCTTTCTGAACTTCTAATGTCTCCAAGTGTATTTTCAGGGGGATGAATATGTGTGCAGTGATGTAATCTACAACATACCTGAAGAGATTAAACTATTTCTAGTTATTTGTATCAATTTTCTATTGCCAACTAAAATTAATTTCAAGGGTGAAGCAATTTGTAAGAAAACTCAAGGGCTGATAACTGGTGGATTATTTTCCATGCTTTCGTGAATAGCTGTCACTTTTGACAGTTATCGTAGAATGCAGTTATGCAAGGAAATGTTAAACTGTCAGCATTTCATTAAAAATAACCTGCTGAAGATCAGAGGGTGGCTACTTACCATACCGCAGAGCACAGAGAACACAAATGTATTTCCAAGAATGTCCCCAGAGAGCTCAAGAGCAAAGCATCTTCGTGAATTTATTCACATTTTCAGCACCTGTAAAGGCACAAGAGGGAGAATCTTAAATTTCTCTGAGGTGACCATTACTATGAGGGTATTGTAGCTATAATATAGCTGTCAAAATGAACTGGTAAGTAGTAGCTCAGATTTTACAAGCTTATACACATGAAAGATATAAGATGTGTGTGTACGTGTGTGTGAAAGAGAAATTTTTTTCTAATAGAGCTGCTTTATTCTGGAAACTGGTGTGGTGTCACCTATAATGATACCATATAAAGAGTTATTCTGTTGGGCAATTTTGAAGAGGACATTGTTAATGGGAAGACCAGTGGAAAGTTAGGAATAAAGCTAGCAAGACCTTTTTTTTTTTTTTTTTTTTTTTACCTCACCTGAAGACATGCTTATTAATTTTAGCTAGAAGGGAAGGGAGGAAGAAAGAGAGAGAGGTAGAGAAACATCAATGTGAGGGAGAAACATTGATTGGCTGCTTTTCCTGTGTTTCTGGATCAGGATTGAACCCACAACCTAGGAATGTGCCCTGACTGGGGATCAAACCCTTGACCTTTTGGTCTATGGAGACTACACTCCAACCAACTAAGCCACACTGGCCAGTGAAAAGCTAGCAAGGTCTTAAAAAGCATGAAAGGGTAAGCAATCAATAGGGTCTTTTAAAAGAGGCAAAATTTTTATCAGACCTCTGGGTTATACAGGTCTGCTCATTTTAGGAAAAGTCAAGATGGTGGGAGTGGGGAGTAGGGGCTGGGGGCCTGGGAAAGTCTCCTGAGACACATCCAGCAAAAATCGCTTTAATTGATGGTTAGGATATAGGCCAAAGTTCAGAGCAGGCTCTATATGCATTGACTATGTTAAATAGAATTCATCAGTTATATAAGTATACCTGAACGTTTATAAAAAGAATCGGTTTGGTGACAGCTTAAGGTTGCTGATGGACGGCTAACTGGAGAAGGTACATAAGGAAGCATGTTCTTGTCATATGTTCAAGCTCCCTCACAAAACATGTTCTCATACTATGTGTATAAAATTTATGTGCTCCTCTGGTGACACGTAGGAGAGACGCAGAGTATTACATCCTGGCTCCTTATGTGTGCTTAGTCTTAGAGGACATTGGTGCCACCCCGGTAGCAGGGGACAGAGGGAGCTCTCTTGGCCTTATAAGATCTGAAAAAGCGGTTTTGTTAGATTTGACTTTTTTTTCTGCCTTTCACCCTCACGTTTGTGACCAAATTCAACCACCTGCTTTCAGGTACCTGTTGTCTTGGTGGGCTGGGACAGCTTTTAAATGACTCAAGGGACTCAAATGATATAATATTGCTCCCTGGTCTAGTCTGACCTAGTCAGGATCTGGTTAGTGCTTCGGGCCAAACTCCTCAGGCCTTGCTTGTGTCTCCTCTTTTTCTCTAATAACCAGTAACCAACCTGTAAAGAAATTGTGTCAGCTCTACCTTCAAAATACATACATAATTTAACCACTTCTCAGCACCTTTGTGATGAACATGTTGATCCTAGCCACTTCTGACCTGTCTCCCACTTCTGTCTATGTGCTCTATAATCTCGTCTCAACACCTCTGACCCAGTCCTCCCAATGGTCCCCACCTAACTTGGTGAAAACCCAAGTCCTTAATGTGGCCTGCAAGCCTTCACACAATTTGACCCTTCATCTCTCAGGCCTCATGTGCTACTCTTCAGCCCCTTATTTATACTACCTCAGCCACATTGGCCTTTTTGCAGTTACTCAGGCATACCCATTTTGCTCTTGATTCTGTGCTTTTGCTCCCTTTGTTCCCTCTGTTTGGAGTTATCTTTTTCAAATATCCACATGGCTCACTGCCTTACCTCCATTATGTCTTTGTTCACTTTACACCTTCCTAGAGCAACTTTCCCTGGACATCTCATTTAAAACCTCCTCCCAGTCCCATATGTCCTGTTTATTTTCCCTGCTTTCTTATTCCCCACTGCATTAATTACCACCTGTAATACATTTTCTTATTGATTTTATTTATATTCTATCTCCCCTGATAGAATATAAATTCATTAGAAGCATAGATTTTTGTAAGCTGCTATATTACTAGTGCCCAGAATAGCACCTGTCACAAAACATGGCTCGATATGTATTTGCTGAACAAATAATTCACATCAAGAAAGAAAACCAGAAAACTGCTTAGTCTATTAAAGAGACCTGGGTTGTTGTCACTGCCACATGGTGTAACTGTTGGAACACAGGCAGCCTGAATGCTGGCATTGCCCATGTCTGCTGGCAGGAGGGCTGCATTACCTGGTGCTGAGTAGATGGCACTGATATCTGAAAATTGAGGAGCCTAGGCTGACTCCACTGTCCACTGAACAAAGATGCTTCAGTGATGTGGGGCTGTGGCTGCCAGCTTTGGGGGGAGAGCCAGAAGATGAAGTCCTACTCCCCCAGGGTTACCCTGAACTGCCACCACTTCACACCAGTGTTGGCCTGGGCTCCCCGCATTACTGCTCCTTGGGTGGCTGGCTCATTAGTTCACATACACGCTCATACACACTTCACTCCAGACATGTCAAAGGGGCAAGTTCCTCAGAGGATTTCAGCAGCCTCCTGTGCTCTCTGGGATCAGGCTCTCCCCAACCCCAATTTCTGATCTTATAAGTATAAGAAACCCTTTTTTTCCCTTAACCGAAAACCTGCCTCATTTTTGTATCTCAGGAAGAATGACATTTCCTTTAGAGAAAACTCCCATCTTATCACATACACAGTTGGGCTCAAGTTTCAACGACTTATCTCACTTGATTAGATATGCATACTTTTTAGATTGCCCAATACTTCCTGGTCTTTTGTTTCTATTAACTTATAGGACCCGATAGAGCTTGACTTTGATGGAAAAAGAAACCTAAAGAGAGTACCTTAACCATAATGATGATTCTTTAAGGTCAACAAAGAAAGAGCAAAGCAACTCTGAAGAGATCACTCTTATTTATTAGCAGTAAAAATAATAATGATAATAGTTAACCATCCACTAGGTAACTAATATGTGTCTGGCACTTTTAGGCATATTATCTCAGTCAACTCTGATAGACAAATATTACTAATAGGAATTTAGAGATGAGAAATCTGAAATGCAGAGCAGGAAGGTGACTCAGAGCATGAAGACTAAGATCACGCAGCAGAGCCAGGATTTAAGCATTGGTTTTTCAGACCAGAAAGCTTGAAATTTTTCCAGTGTACTACACTGTACTACACTGTACTCTTTAGCAATGACTGAGTATCTCTGACCTATGACTACTGAAGGAGTCATACATTGTTGGTTATTCCAAGACTGACTGCTATGGAAACCATTCACCTACTATGTAAAATGCTCCCACCCTTTTGATTCTGGAAATGTATGTTTCAGTTGACCTCTTCTTTATCTTTGGGAACATTTTTATTTCAATGCACTCTTTAAGAGTAGAGTAATAATTTTTGAACCTGCTCCTTTACAATCTAGATGAAGGAAAGGAGAGAGAAAGCTGGAAGAGCCTCAAAGTGGCCTTGGAACATGCAGTTGTCTTTATTGGCTCCAACAAAGGTGAGAATGTGCTTGGTGAGAGATGTTCTTTTTTGAACATCTTGGCCTAGGGATTCTTTAGCAAGGTGTAATTCTTATTTTTCTCTTCAGAATTTAAATAACCTCTGTAATTGATAAGCCTTGTAGTCACAAAGTGAACTTCAGAAGTGAAGAAGATAACAGGCCATTACCTTGGAAAATAGTGAAATTTTCCCTCATTTTGGTGTTGCCTTCATCTCACACTTGAAAATTCTGTAGGGTTCTCACTATCACCCTATGGTAGTTTCCTTCTGACTCAGAAAAAGCCCCCAGGCTCTTGCCACCCAACTTGAGGTCATTAAAATGCTTGAGTGAACTTCCAAGTTTCTCTCTATTTAAGAAATTTATGTAGGAGGTGTGTTTGGACTAGGCATCCAAATGCCACAAGAATGATTTCAACAGCGAAGCATTTTCATTTTGCAATGTCTTTATATGAGCATATTCAAAGATTCCAAATTCTCTTGTATTTTGGCACATTTTTCCTGATTTGCTATAAGGATTTCTGATAGGAATTATTTGATTATATATTTGTGTTTTTGATGTCTTTCAGCACATTCCAGGGAGGTGGGCACATCTCCAAATGAGGAAAACTAAACAAAATTTCTTAACATTTAAGCTTCAATACTTACTATGCAAATATTTTTATTTTGTTTTATTTTCTGAAATAGAATTAGGAAAAGAAATGGTGGAGAATCTGAAATTCTTAATCATGAAGACTTCTGCCTACACCAGGGGTTTCTTTTGTCCCATTATCTAACTTTTACTGAACTCTAAAGGCATTAAAAGCTTCAACTGACATGTAAGGGTGTCACTAATGTTATGGAAATGATTCAACCAGCCTCCATACTTAGTTATGCGATTCTTACTCCTCTTCCTGACTACAAATTTATAAATTTTCGTTTACCTCTATTTGGGAATAATGGTGTAGAACTAAAACATTTTTCATTTACTAAATGAATTTTACTTGAAATATGTACTCCATTAATTTTCCCAATAATGTATAAGTCATCCCATTAATTACTAAAGGTCATGGGATGTCTTACTTTGGTGAGAAAGCAGGCACATCAGATTTTTATTAATTTCTCAGAAGTTATTCTTCAACATCTATTTTTTAAAATTTAATCCTCACCTGAGGATGTTTATTGATTTTTGAGAGAGAGGAAGAGAGGAAGAGAGAAAGTGAGAGAGAACCATTGATGTGAGAGAGAAACATCGATCAGTTGCTTCCTGTATGCACCACAACTGGAGATCAAACCTGCACCTTAGGTATGTGTTCTGACCTAGAATTGAACCTGCAAATTTTTGGTGTATGGGATGATGCTCCAACCAACTGAGCCACCTGGCCAGGACTCTTCAACTTGTTTAATAAATCACTGTAAACTTTCCTTCTTGATTATGTTAGAAGGTAGAACACAAATTTGTGGATTTGGCATTAAGAATTAGACTTTAGAGTCTAGAGATGACCCAATCTATTTTTTAAAGTATGTTCAAAATAAAATAGTTGGAACAAGGTAGCTTGCTTGTCTAAATGAAGGCTGTCAACATTCCAATTTCTGGTTAAAATGCAAAAAACTATTAGTCATCAACCTTAGTTTTCTCTAGAGGGCAGTTGAGACTTTCAACTTATTACAGACATAGATGACACAGAGCCAAATCACAGTCTTTGATTTTGATATTTTTGGAGTCAAGATCTTTTTAGTTGAAAAAGATCTTACTTCTCTTTTGCTTTTGATCCCTCTGTAGCAGATAGGCCTTTTAACAAAATATCCTCATTGATGTGAAGGCACTTATAAATTTAATTAAATGCACTGGCTTGTATTTCTTGATGAACCTTGTTTACATGCTCCAAATCCCTAATGCATATAACTTCAAAAAATTTTTATTGTATTTTTACTTTACCATTTAACCCCCTTACACCTCTCTTCCCCTACCCTGCAAAGACCACACTGTTGTCCATGAATCTTTTTTCTTTTTTGCTCTATCCCTCCACCACCTAACCTCCCTGTCCAGCCCAATAGCTGTCATCCTGCTCTCTTTCAATGAGCCTGTCTTTATTTTGCTTGTTAGTTCAGTTTGTTCATTAAATTCCACATATAAGTGAAATCATATGGTATTTGTCTTTCTCTGACTGGTTTACTTTACTTAGCATAATGTTCTCCAGGTCCATGTATGCTGTTGCAAGGGATAGAATTTTTTTCTTTTATTACTGCCAGCACTTGTTGTTTGTTGATTTATTGATGATAGCCATTTTCACAGGTGTCAGATGGCATCTTATTGTGGTTTTAATTTGCATTTCTCTGATGGTTATTGACATTAAGCATCTTTTCATATGCCTATTGACCATCAGTATGTCCTCTTTGAGGAAGTGTCTATTTAAGTCCTTTCCCATTTTTTAATTGGATTGTTTGTTTTGGTGTTGAGTTTTGTAAGTTCTTTATAAATTTTGGATATTAACCCCTTATCAGATGTATTGACAAATATGTTCTCCCATTCTGTGGATTGCTTTCTATTTTGTTGATGGTCTCCTTAGTTGTGCAAAAACTTTTTAGTTTGATGTAGTCCCATTGGTTTATTCTTTTCCTTTGTTTCCCTTGCCCAAGGAGCTATTTCACAAAATATATTGCTACTAAAAATATTCGGGATTTTACTACCTATGTTTTCTTCTAAGGTTTTTATGGATTCCAGTTTTACATATAAGTCTTTAATCTATTTTGAGTTTATTCTTCTGTATGGTGAAAGGAGGTGACTTAGTTTTATTTTTTGCATGTATCTGTCCAATTTTCCCCAAACCATTTATTGAATAAACCATTTTTAGCCCATTGTATGTGCTTGCTTCCTCTCTCAAATGTTGACTATAAAGTTGTGGGTTTACTTCTGGGGTCTCTATTCCATTTCCATTGATATATGGGTCAGTATCATTCTGTTTTTATTACTATGGCCTTGTAGTATAGTTTGATATTAGGTAGCATGATTCTTCCAACTTTGTTCTTCTTTCTTAGGATTACTGTTGCTATGTGGATCTTTTGTGGTTCCACATAAATTTTTGAAATATTTCTTCCAGTTCTGTGAAATATATTATTGGAATCTTGGTAGGAATCATGTTGAATCTATAGATTGCTTTGGGTAGCATGAACATTTTAATGATGTTAATTCTTCCTACCCATGAACATAGTAAGTGCTTCCATTTATTTGTATCTTCTTCAATTTCTTTCTTTAGTGCCTTATAATTTTCTGAGTACAGGTCTTTTACATCTTTGGTTAGATTTATTCCTAGGCGTTTTATTTTTGTAGAAATAATTGTGAATGGAATTGTTTTAATTTCTCTTTCTGTTAGTTCATTATTGGCATATAAAAATACAACTGACTTCTGAATATTAATTTTGTATCCCGCTACTTTGCTGAATTTATTTATCAGTTCTAGTAGTTTCCTGGTGGAACCTTTGGGGTTCTTTATGTACAGTAGCATGTCATCTGCAAATACAGACAGTTTCGCTTCTTCTCTTCCAATTTGGATGTCTTTCATTTCTTCTTGTCTGATTACTATGGCCAGGACTCCCAGTACTATGTTGAATAAGAGAGGTGAAAGCAGATATTCCTGTCTTGTTTCCAATTTTAAAGGAAACACTTGTAGTTTTTGTCCATTGAGTATGATGCTGGCAGTGGGTTTGTCATATATGGCCTTTATTATGTTTAGGTATGTTCCCTTTATTCATGAGGATTGCTGAGAGTTTTTCTCATAAATGGATGCTGGATTTTATGAAATACTTTTTCTGCATCTATTGATATTATCATGTGGTTTTTATCCTTCATTTTGTTTATGTGGTGAATCACATTTATTGATATGTGAACATTGCCAACTTTGCATTCCTAGAATGAATCCCACTTGATCATAGTGTATGATCATTCTGATGCATTGCTGTATTCGGTTTGCTAATATTTTGTTGAGGATTTTAGCATCTATGTTCATGAGGGATATTGGCCTATATTTCTTTTTGTTTGTAGTATCTTTATCTAGTTTTGGAATTAGGATAATATTAGCCTCTTAAAATGAGTTTTGGAGGCTTCCCTCCTCTTGAATTTTATGAAATAGTTTGAGAAGCACAGGTATTAGTTCTCAGAATGTCTGGTAAAATTCTGGGAGTTTTTTTTTTCTTTTTAATTACTGCTTCAATTCCACTAGCTGTAATCTGTGTATTCGGATTCTCTGATTCTTCCTGATTTAGTTTTGAATGATTGTATGTTTCTAGGAATGTATCCATTTCATCCGGGTTGTCCAGTTTGTTGGCATATAGTTGTTCATACTATTTGTAGTTTTTTGGTGTCAGTTGTTATTTCTCCTCTTTCACTTTTGATTTTATTTATTGGGTCCTCTTCCTTTTCTTGATGATCTAGTCTAAGTTTTGTCAATCTTGTTTATCTTTTCAAAGAACCAGCTCTTGGATTCATTGATTTTTTGTATTATTTTCTGAAACTCTATTTCATTTATTTCTGCTCTGATATTTATTATTTTCTTCCTCTACTCAACTTGGACTTTGTTTCTCTTTTTCAGGTTTCTTTCTATTTTCTTTCTTTTCTGTCTTTTTTTTTTTTTTTTTTTTGAGATAGGCCTGTAATACCATTAATTTCCGTGTTAGGAATGATTTCCCTGTGTCCCACAAATTTTGGATTGTTATGTTCTAATTTTCATTTGTTTCAAGGTATCTTTTGATTTCTTCCTTGATCTTGTTTTTGACACTTTCATTGTTTAAAAACACGTTATTTAACTTCCATGTCTCTGTGTGTTTTTTTTTCCCCAGTGTTCTGCTTGTGACTGATATCTAATTTCATAGCATTATGGTCAGAGAAAATACTTGATATGATTTCAGTCTTCCTAAATTTCCTGAGAATTACTTTGTGTCCTAAGAAGTGGTATATCCTAAAAAATGTTCCATGTGCACTTGAAAAATATGTATATTCTGCTTTTGGGGGTGAAATTAAACTTAATTAAAGTATTGGCTTGTATTTCTTAATGAACATTATCTGCATGCTCCAAATTCTTAACTCATATAATTTTTTAAAGTATATTTTATTGATTATGTTATTAGAGTAGTCCCAATTGTTTTCTCTTTGCTCCCCTCTGCCCAGTACCCCCTTTTCCTCCAGCAATCTCACCCCCCATGCATATAAGTTCAATGACTTCACCCTTTCCTATATTATTCTTAACTTTCCCTTGTCTATTCTGTACCAAATAATTAAACTTCTTAATCCCTGCACTATTTTCCCATTTCTCCCTCTTCTCCCTCCCAGCTGATAACCCTCCAAATGATCCCCATACCTATAATTCTGTTCCTGTTCTGGTTTGCTTAGTTGGATTTTGTTTTTACTTTTTGGATTCAGTTGTTGATAGTTGTGAGTTTGTTGTCATTTTAGTGTTCATAGTTTTGATCTTTATTTTCTTAAATAACTCCCTTTAACGTTTCATGTAATAATAGCTTGGTGATCATGAGCTCTTTTAGCTTTACCTTGTTTGGGAAACACTTTATCTGCCTTTCCATTCTAAATGATAGCTTTGCTGGATAGAGTAATCTTGGTTGTAAGTCCTTGCTTTTCATCACCTTGAATACTTCTTGCCAGCCCCTTCTTGCCTACAAAGTTTCTTTTGAGACATCAGCTGACAGTCTTATAGGCACTTCTTTGTAGGTAACTCTCTGCTTTTCTCTTGCTGCTTTTAAGATTCTCTCTTTATCTTTCATCTTTGGCATTTTAATGATGATGTGTCTTGGGGTGGTCCTCCTTAGGTCTAGCTTGTTTGTGACCCTCTGTGCTTTCTGGACTTGTACGTTTATTTCCTTTACCAAATTTGAGAAGTTTTCCTTCACTATTTTTTCACATAAGCTTTCGATTTCTTGCTCTTCCTCTTCTCCTTCTGGCACCCCTATGGTTTGGATGTTGGCACGTTTAAGGTCGTCCCAGATGTTCCTAAGACTCTCCTCATTTTTTTTTCAATTCTTGTTTCCTCATTTTGTACTGGTTGACTGTTGTTTTCTTCCTTATGTTCCAAATCATTAATCTGAACTCTGGTTTCCTTCCCTTCACCATTGGTTTGTGGGGATTTTCCTTTGTTTCATTCAGTGTACCCTTCACTTCTTCCCTTATGCGTTTGCCATACTTAAGCATATCTGTCAAGCCTGTGAGCATCTTGATCACTGGTGTTTTGAACTCTATGTCTGTTAGGTTGGATATCTCTGCATCTGTTAGGTTGGCTATCTCCTTATCGCTTAGTTCTTCCACTGGAACCTTGATCCATTCCCTATTTTGGGCCATAATTCTCTGTCTCCTCATCTTGACAGACTCCTGTGTTTGTTTGCCTCTGTGTCTTAGGTAGAGCTGTTGCTCCTGTTATGTTGTAAGGGGCGGAGCCTTAGGTATTCATCAGTACAGGGTGACCTGTTTCACCACGTTGTGGTGCTGTATGTGGGGGAGGTCTCTGAGAGGGAACAATGCCAGTTGCTCAGCACTTGCCCCTTTTCCAGGCACTTCTCCCACTTTGTATGAGACTGGCACCTCTCTAGTTGTTTCTCTGGCTGTTGTTCCCAGAGTGAATGAGTCTGCAGATGTTCTAGGACTGTGGGGGCCCTTTAAACAAGCAGACTCTGCTGAGAGACCAGCAGCTTCTTTCCACTATCTCAGCCCCCACTGGTTTGCATAGTCAAAAGTAATGAGGCTTTATTTTCCCCAGTGCTTGGACTGTGAACTGCGTGGTCTGGTCTGGTGCTATGAATGCTCCCCATGGATCCCTCCTGACTTCTTAAAATGTGTAATTGCCACTGCTACTGCTGCTGCTACCACCACCACAGTGCATCCTCTCTGCTCCAGCTCTGCCTCTCCTTCCTGTCTGGATGAGTATTTCTTCTTTGTTTCTTTGTTTGTTGGACTTCCATGCAGCTCGATTTTCTGGAACTTCTGGTTGTCTCTAGTTTTGAGGTAGTTGTATTCCTTCTTAGTTGTAGAGGGAGACACAGTGTGCATGTCTAGGTCTCCATCTTGGCCAGAAGTCTAACTCATATAATTTTGAATGAGGCAGTTAACATCTTCATGCCTGAACACTAACATGAGTGTTCTGGCCTTAAGCATTTTCAAGGCTCCCTCCACCATCCTGGCCAATGCACTATGTTTTCTGGTTTTCAGGCCCATCCTAGATTAGGATATAATTCTTTAATTTTTATGCTTGATAAATCTAGGGAAGTCTTAGACATCTTTCTAACCACTATGGTTTACTCTTCTCCCTCTTCCATGTTCCCAGTCATAGCTCATCCATATCCGAGCATTAGGAGTTACCATCCTGTGTGTTTAGTCTTGCAACTCTTAAAAATAAGAACAGTACATTTTATTATATATTCCCAGCATGTAGCATAGTTCTCGACACATAATAGGCATGCAACAAATGAACAAATTCTTAAATCAGTGTTATTGATTTTATTTACAAACTATTGCATAGTTTTAACCATTTAAACAAAGCACTGCTTAATTAAAAAAAAGAAGACTTTCTTAAAGTACATAAGATCCAATGCATTATGAAAAAAATGAGTTATTGTACTGACAGTTTGGTTTCCATTCCAGTTCAATACCACACAGATGGGGCAAAAGTAGGTTTCCAGTTGTTTGTATGGAAAAGAATACAATAATAAACTCCTTTGTTTCATGTACACACAATTGGAAACCTAGTTTTGTCCCACTCTACATATATTATGTGTGGGGACCCAACAGAAACCAGAATTATCTTCCAGAGGATGAACCCCCTGTAGTTCAGGCTTCCCCCACTAAGCAAGTCTTCTAGGAACCCATCTGTACCAGTGTACCATCTACCATTGTTGTGAGAGGCTTCAGTGACTATTTTGGAAGACTCATATTTACTCATTTATAATGGGTGATTTAAGAGCACATCTGCCTACATTGTGCTGAGTGTTCAGCAGTTTTTGACCAAAAACAACATGACCCCTGTGCTCCACCCTCCCTATTCACCTGTCCTCAACCAGAGTGACATTTTTATGTTTTCCTGGATTAAAAAAGGTCTCAAAGGTAAACATTTTGCCAATGTGGAAGAGGCGAAAAAAATTGGTAGAAGCACTGAAGGGCATCAAAATCAAGAAATTCAAAAACTGTTTTGAGTAATGGAAAAAATGTCTCAATAGGTGTATTGCATCAGATGGAAAGTACTTGAAGATGACTCAAGTTCAAATATGGAAGAATAAATACACAATGTTTTATAAATACATTCTTGGTTTTTTTGGGTCCCTCCTTGTATTTGTATATTTCATACATATGAGGTTGTCCAGAAGATATCCAGCTATATAATAGCAAAAATAGAGATATTTATTGAAGATATAAGATTCAAGAAACATTATACATCATAGGACAATGACATCTCAGTCTCCTTCAAAGTTGGCACCTCGGGACCTCACACAGTTTTCCCAATCACCATCAGCTGCCCCATTGCATTTTTCTGAATCTCATCAATGGTCTGAAATCTCTTCCCTTTCAAAGGTTATTTCAGTTTGGGGAAAGGCCAGAAATTGCAGAGTGTCAAATCTGGGCTGTAGAGGGGCTGAGTCACCTAGGTGATTTGATGTTTTACCAAAACACTCTGCACAAGATGAAATGTATGAGTGAGTATGTTATCATGATGAAGCTGCCAATCACAAGTTGCCTATAGCTTTGGCCTTCTGAATCACCTGAATAGTTTCCATAGAGGAATATTCAAGCTTTACCCAAAATTTTATACAGATTCATTGCTCTCTTCACTCGTCATTTTGAATATGACAACCACACAGTACCATGCTCACTGAATGACATCTACCACCCCCACTGACTAGTAGTGAAGTTATCATTGTTCACACATGCATATTCCCTCTCACTCTCCTTGTCTGCCAGGTTACATCGATGTCACACAAACTGTTATCACTATATTAACAATGGCTGGACTTTTTCTAGACAGACCTCATATTTTCGGATGTTGATGACATTGGTTAGGACAATATTAAAGCCTAAATATTTAGCCCTAACCAAATTGGTCAGTCTTTGTGTTTTGGTGCTGGGGACTAACTGCACATCCAAACCAACAATGTCATGCTCATTTCATGTCCACTGTGGTTTCTTGTTTGCTAAATTATTGAAGTGCAGGATATGACAGATTGCAGTTATTCTTTACAAAACTTAAGATGATTCTTGAACACATGAAGAATGCTCATGCTTGCCTCTAGGATATTAACTAAGAAAACTTTCTTTAGTCCAAACATTATTGAAATTATATTTCAAGATGCCTTGGCCAATTCATCAGATGCAGAAAAATCTCCTAAAAGGAGCATTGTGTTGTAGTTTTATGTTGTTTGGCTTTGTATACTTAATAATTATATATAATGAAACATATTCAAGATTTGGAGAGTGAAGCCTCAATTCATATAGCATCATTTTACACTCTTTAGGATAAAGGGTTGGTTTTGTTTAACTTAGAATGGTTTGTCTTGTAATCATAGTGCAGACCCAATTAAAATTGTAAGTCTTCCCCCCAAATTCTAGATCCAGAACCTAGAACTCTGAATTGCTCTTGCCTAGTTCTACTGACCTGAAGACCTGTGCTTATCACATTAAATATAATTAGAAAGCTTTGAATCTAAAATTAAAATCTTTTGAATTGGTGTCTTTATCAAGAAGTAGATTTTTCTAGTTCACTGGTCAGAAGAGATAATCATGACACAGAGGTGGGAATCCCATTTTGTTATTTTAGACAACCACATGAGTGGGGAAGGAAGCTTTGACTTGAGTCAACACTAGTAGTTGTGTCTAAGTCACTTGTCTTTTGTGTACCAGCATATCCTCAGTAAGCAACTCCAACCATATCCACTCTGATCATCGTTTCTCAACAAGCATAAAAGAGTCTTTCCAATCATTCTTTTGGGATCTATGGAATCAACTTTGGTAAGATGCAGAACTTCTGGTAATTCGGTATTTTTCTTGTGCTGTCACTACAAGGGAATGAGACCAAAGCTGGTAATAAGTAAAACCAAAGTCTAGTCCTTACCACCCTCTTCTGGGTTCTTGTGAAGAATAGAGGCTGTATCTGAGGTCTATTGCCCACTAGCCTTGGAGGGGGCCTGCCTTATTTCTCAGGATCCTGGATAAGAAGATGGAAATTGGCTTTCTTTTCTAGTGTGCTCAGAGACTAGTCTTTAAAACATCTTGGAGAGATGAAAATATGTTCTTTGAAGGACTCATAACTAAGTGATTAATAACTTATTCCTATAAAAAGTCAAAATTTATAAATATTTCCATTTAAATAAATATATCTCTTGTGTTCTACAATAAATTGTATTTAGGTAATTTAATTTAAATAAAATTTAAGATATTCAAAGGCCATTTCTTTTTCTAAAACATATTTTATTGCTTATGCTATTACAGTTGTCCCAATTTCCTCCTATTGCCCCTCTCCACCTGATACCCCCCTTTCCTCCAGCAATTCCCCCCTTAGTTCAACAAGCTTGGAGCAGGTTTAAAAACTTGTAGAATGTCACAAGGTCAGCAAGAGCCAAAGCTGGTATTTGAACCCAGTTTGATGTGATTTCAAAATCATTGCCTTTAACCAAGGAGAGGAGCTCTCTAGATGTGAGGGGAAGAAGGTAATGAGTTCCTTATAAAGTTTTTGGTGAGTGGCAAAGATTAGTCAGAAATAAGTGAAGCAAATTCAAGAATACAGGTGGAGAACAGGTGGAGTACAAGTGGAGAAGAAATCAGGTTAACAAGTAAGAAATAAAAGTAAAATTTCATTTGGGTGGAAGTAGGTGTGATAGCCTAGAGATGAGAGGTTTGTTTTGTTCTGTTTAAAGAGGGTTTTCATTATCACATTCACTTTATTCCCATGAGTTTGGGTAGTAATGTTCTTCTTTTTAGGCCCTATTTTTTTCCTAAGAATTTGATTTTAACTTCTGTCATTAACTCCTGCCAGTTAATTAATATCCAGGGGAATTCAGAAAGAGTTCATCCACTTCATCAAAGGAAATGGTTTAATCCTAAATCCAAATTGAAACTGACTCACTCCAGAATCAATAATGGTGATGGCCAAAGCCAAAACAGCCTCCTTGAAAGCCACTGTCTCTGACACTACCCATTAACAAGACTCTAGGTAAAAGTTCAGTGATATTACTAAGAACCACTCTGAAAATGATCTAAATAAAAAGCTCAGTGTGAGTATGAACTCATCTTTATAAACATAAAGGCTTTGAGAGAAAGAAATGGCCTTTGGAACTTCTGGTCAAGATTCAGGCATAGGTAAACATGCTTTGCCTCCTTGCACAACCATAACGAATATTACAAGATGTCAAAAATAAATAACAACCAGAAGCATTGGAAAATTGAGCTATATGGAAGTCTAACAACCAAGGATTTAAAGAGACCACATTCATCCAGACAGGAAGGAGGGGAAGAGTCACAGAGAAGGAGAGGAGAGGCAGTGTGGCTTGGATCAGCAGTAGAGGTGGAATGGACAATCTAACATTTACATGTGGTGGATAAAAATTGGGAGGGATACCCTGAAAGCAAGTGACATCAGCCCCAGGCCAGAGCACACAGCCCAGGGTTCCAGCACTGGAAAGATAAAACCCATTAACTTGGGCTGTAAAAACCAGTGGGGGTTGGGGCAGCAGAAGATACTGCTGGATTTTCACTGCTTAAAGGGCCCACATTATCTTAGAATGTATGCAAACCCCAGGGCAGCAACTGGAAGAGTGCCAATCATGTGTATACTTCATCTCCTCAGTGAAATTGTAAATTTTTTAAAGCACGTGGCGGATTTTTTATTTTTGTTTTTCTCTTTTTTCCAGTAGAACATTGCATTATAATAGGCACTTAATAAATTTCCTGTTGATTTATGTATTTATTTATTTTTTAAATCTTCACCTGAGGATATGTTTTTACTGATTTTTGGAGATAGAGGAAGGAGGGGAGGGTAAGAGAGGAAGAGAGAGAGAGAGAGAGAGATCAATGTCAGAGAGAAAGATCAATCAGTTGAGCTTCTGTATGTACCCTGATTGGGGATTAAACCCGCAACCTAGGTATGTGCCATTTGGTGTACAGGACAATGCTCCTACCAACTGAGCCACCGGGCCAGAGCTTTTCGGTTGATTTAATGTGTATTCTTAGACTTCTCTCCTCCTGAGGGCTTTCTTAAAGCTTTGTACGTCTTAGTTTAGTTGTCAATGAGAAAAACAGCATAATAATGATAATAACATACTAGTTAAGAGTTTCTGAGCATGTACTTTGTACCAGACAATGGACTATCTTATTTACCCTTCTAATCCTGTAAATTACATTCTGTAATTAACTCAGTTTACAGATTAGAAAACCGAGCTTTGGAGCAGTTATGTAATCTGTTTAATGTTACAGAGCTAAGAAGAGATGGAAATTAGAAGCCTTGATTTGAAACTAGTAGTTTGATTCCAGGGCCTAAACTCTCTTGAGTTCTTAAAAATCTTCACTAGATTGCCTGACCACCTTCTAATTTCTTGTTTTAAATGTTTGCTACCATTTGTTGAAGAGGCTATTTTCACACCATAAAAATTATAGAGGAAAACATAGGCAGTAAAATTTCAGATATCCCATGTAGCAATATTTTCACTGAGATATCTCCTTGGGCAAGGGAAAAAAGGAAAGAGTAAACAAATGGGACTACATCAAACTAAAGAGTTTCTGCTCAGCAAAAGAAAACATTAGCAAGCTAAAAAGGGAACCAACCATATGGGAAAATATATTTGCTAATGATATCTTAGACAAGAGTTTGATCTCCAAAATATATAAAGAAATAATATGACTCAGAATCAAGAAGACAGACAACCCAATTAAAAAGTGGGCAAAGGACCTGAACAAATACTGCTCTAAGGAGTACATACAGAGGCTCCATAGACATATGAAAGAATACTTGACATCACTAGCCATCAAAGAGATGAAAATTAAATTATCTCCTCACACCAGTCAGAATGGACCTCATAAACAAATCAACAAACAAGTGCTGGCGAGGATGTGGAGAAAAGGGAACACTGGTATACTGTTGGTGTGAATGCAGACTGATGCAGCCACTATGAAAAAGAGTATGGAATTTCCTCAAAAAACTAAAAATGGAACTGCATTTTGCTCCAGGAATTCCATTGCTAGGATTATACCTGAAGAATCCTGAAACACTAATTCAAAAGAACCTATGCACCCCTACATTCATAGCAATGCTATTTGTGACAGCCAAGTGCTGGAAACAGCCTAGGTGCCCAAATATAGATGAGTGGATCAAAAAACTGGGGTACATTTACACAATGGAATACTATGCAGCAGAAAAAAAAGAAGGAACTCCTGCCATTTACAACAACATGGATGGAGCTGGAGAGTATTATGCTTAGCGAAATAAGGCAGACAATGAAAGAAAAATGCCATGTGATATCACCTAATACAGGAAACTAATGAACAACACAAACAAATAAGCAAAATAAACCCAGAGACATGTAAACAAGGAACAGACTGGTGGTGACTGGGGTGGGTGGCAGGGGAGAAGGGGAAGAGTCTAGTCAAGGAACAAGTATAAATGATCCATGGACATGGACAATGGGATTGGGATTGACTGTGGGAGAAGAGGTGGGCATGGTGGGAGGGAGCAATTGGGGGAAAAGTGGGACAATTGTAATAGAAAAACAATAAATAAAATTTTTAAAAAGTAAATACAAAAAAAGTTTGCTACCAAAACCTTTTCTGTAAGTATTTTTTTTATTGTGGTAAAATACATATGGTGTAAAATTTACCATTTTTAAGTGTATAGTTCAGTGGCATCAAGGACATTCATAATGTTTTATAACCATCACCACCATCCACCCCCAGAACTTTCACCATCCACCCCCAGAACTTTTTTTTGGCTATATTTTATTGATTATATTTTCACAATAGTTCTATTTTTTTCCCTTTGCTCCCCTCTTCCCAGCACCCCCTTCCCCCAGCAATCACCCCCATCCCCCCAGTCCATGCCCATGGGTCATGCATACAAGCTCTCCAGTTTCTCCCGTTCCTTTATTATTATTTTTTAAACTAATTAATTAATTATAACAATAAAAAAATAACACACCCCCCCTCAGACTTGAGATCCTTTATAATCTTATAGAGGACAGTGAACAACACTCTCATGCTCCTCTAGCTGCTTCAAGCTAGACATGGTCGTCGTCCTACCTACCCTTGGGTCCAGAATTCCCTAATAAGAGTAGGGGTGTGGAGGGGAGGGTGGCCTTCCCACATGGGGAAGGATCTTACAGAGTCCATGTCAGTTGGCTGTCCCTGGACAACAGCATGTTTGGTTTAACAGGCTGGCATCCTTGTTGTATTCTCACCCCCAGGATTTTTTATCATCCCAAACTGAAACTCTGTACCCGTTAAACAATAAATCCATTCACGTTCATTCTCAGCCCCTGGTCTGTGAATGTTTTATTGCAAGGTGTATATTTGACTATTTCAATTTTGGGGGACTAGTCTGAGAACTTCTATTATGGAGGCCTTAGTGAATTCTGCATCCCTACAGCTGTCTTACTCAGCTTGGCCTTGGATCCTTGTGACCTTACTTTTCATCTGATATCAACAGACCTAGAGTCAGAAAGGTCTTTGGTGACAGATGGCTTTTCCTTTATGAATTATCCCTTTCACAGATTTTCCCCTCTTATGGGCTTGTTCATTTTTATTTTACCACTGCCACATGCCCATGACGTGGGCCCAAAATTCTGAGGCACTAGCTCTATTTGCATCAAAGAAAGCTATGATGGAAAAAAGAATCTTCTGTGATTATTATTTACCATGAACTTGTGATGACTTGCAGGGTGAGGTAGGATCTCTTCATTCTGGGTGAAAAATTTCAGCATTACCCAGAGCTCAGTAATGGGTAGAATTGAAATGAAACAATCTGGTTAGAAGTACTAGACATAACCCATCTGTATCTGTACAGTAGTCCCCCTATATCTATGATCTTGCTTTCCACAGTATCAGTTTACCCAATATTAATTGTGGTCTAAAATATTAAATAGAAAATTCCAGAAATAAAAATTTCATAAGTTTTAAATTCATACAGTTATGAGTAGCATGATGAATTTTCATGCTATCCTGCTCTGTCTCATCCATGATGTGAATCCTCCCTTTGTCAAGTGTTTCCACACTATTTGCTCTATACCCCTGAGTTACTTAGTAGCTGTCTTGGTTATCAGGTGGACTGTCACAGTATCTCAGTGCTTGTGTTCAAGTCACCCTTATTTTACTTAATCATGATACATTGACATACCTTTATTATGGTATGCTGTTAAAATTATTTTATTTTTATTATTAGTTATTATTATTCATCTCTTAGAGTGCTTAATTTATAAGTTAAACTTTATCGTAGGTATGAATGTATAAGAAAATGCATTATATACATAGGGTTCGGTACTATCCATGGTTTCAGACACCCACAGGGCTCTTGGAACATGTCCCCTGTGGATAAGGGGGAGACTACTGAAATGAGAAGCTAAAGAGTAAGTGTCAGACTTTGGGGTCTCTGTTCCTATTGTCCTTTCCCAGACATTCCTTTTCAGGTTGTGAATAGCATGACATTTTTCATCTTGACAAGCCCAGTTTATGAAACGAACAGATGCAGAGCCAGAAGACCACAGCTTTTTAACCTTTGCATTTGGCTTGAGGTCCTTGTGATAGCCACTTAAAGCCACCATATCTTTAAAATAGAGCTTCTGTCCACAACAGGTATGGTGCTGTTTAAAGTGGGCCTATTTTGCATTATGTCTAGATGGATACAAATATGATTATAGAAAATTTTAGTTTTTTACTTCAGTTTCCAGGTTGATACAGATCATATTTTTGATTCCTTCCTTCTCAATACATATGCATTTATCCCTTGAAATTTACTTTTCTTTATTTTCCCAACTTTCTGGTATTTATGTCTGCTCTCACATAAGATAAAAATCTTATGCCTTCTGTATGTAGTTTTACTGATCAAGATACGTTTGTTTTTTATTGTGTTTTTTAACAATTTCATGATTCCATGAAACCTTCCTTGACAAACCTAAAAGGAATTAATAATTATATATATCTATCCTCACCCAAGGATTTTTTTGGAGGGAGAGGAGGGGAGAGAGAGAAAAGCATCAATACAAGAGAGAAGCATAAATTGCTTGCCTTCCATACATGCCCAAACTGGGGATCATACACATCTGGAACAAGGACCAAACATGCAACCCAAACATATGCTCCACCCAGGAATTGAACCCACACTCCTTTGGTTACAGGCCAGCACTCCAACCAACTGAGCCACACTCGCCATGGCAGGAGTTGATAATTTAAAAAATTTAACTCTTATTATTTACTTTTGTTGACATAGTACCCAGACCTATGTCATTTAACATCATGATACTATATGAAAAAATGCACATATCATAACTCTACAGCTCACTAACCCTTCTCACCTGAACATACCAACAGAAACAAAGCAGAGATGAAGAAACAAAATATTATGGTGAGATCTAGGAACATAGATTAATGTTGTCTACTTTCAAACTTTATATAAATGGAATCACAGCATATACTCTTTTGCTTAAAATATTTTCCCCTACAATTTGAAGTTGGGATCCAAATAAGATTGTTATTGGTTATGTCATTTATGTCTTTCATATGGATCCTCTCCATCTCTTATTTTTCTTTGTATTTAAAAACAGAAACTGAGATGTTAATCCTGTAGAGTCTCCTGCGGCCTCATTTTGCTGACTGTTTCTTCAGCCATGTGCTTGTTTTGATTGTTTGCAACAAATTGGTGGCCTATTAGAGGGTTTTGATCAGGTACAGAAGGCATGTAAAGTCTGGCTGCTTATTTTGTGGTGCCACCACCCACTGGTAACCATTGCCTGGCTTTGGATGAGGTTATTGAACCATGAAGAGGGTGAATGATTTGGCCAGGTACTCAAGGCAGAGCCAAGGTCTGCTGGAATCTAGTTCAGTTCACTTTATAGGCCAGCATTAAAAACTGAACTGCAATTCCTGAGTGTAATTCAACTGTATTCTTATTTGCTATTGACTGAAGTTTCTGACTCTTGATTTTGTGTGTTCTCTGTTTGGAAGGAATGGGTCACATTCCTTGTATTGCTTCTGTAGTGAGTGCGTAACATTATGATAGCAGTTGTTTTGCATGAAAGAATACTATAGAGGAAAGGCCAACTTTGTGTGGCTTTTTTATTTTAGAAGAACAGTGTCAGTTAAATCTAGGTAAATATGTATTTAATAAGCATGTCTTATTAGCTCAGCAAAGTGAAAATATAAGTAAAACCAGATAACATCTCTGTATTGAGGGGCATTCAATTCTTTTTACAGAACCTTATGTCTGAGAGAAACTGCTAATATGATGTTTATGGACGGTGAAAAAAAGAACTCCTCTCAGAGTCTGAAGACAGAGATGGAGGTTTCACCTGTGCTGTTTTCTGGCTCTGTGACATGCACAGGCAGTTTAATGGCTGTGGGTCTTAGTTCCCTCATCTATAACAAAGTGGGCCTGACCCACAAAGTGGTTATGAGGTTTAGGTAAAATAATGACTGCAAAGTGCATTATAGTAATGGTACTATTACATCATCTCTGCTTGACTATTACAAGAAATGAAGAATTTATTATTTTAAAAGCAGATGACCCTCTTTTTTGGAAATGTTATAATTGTAACATTTTCCTTTAAATTATCTCAAATCTCTCTTCTTGTAACTTCTACCTGGGGATTCTGGTCAGTCTCTTCTAGTATAAGTGTACATCTTCACAGCATAAGTGTAAACTTTTTTTCGCATGTGAGATCTTCAGATATTTTAAGATAGCTAGCATCAGGTTTCTATGTTCCAGGAAAACCATCCCAAACTCATCTCATTCAATCATTCTCCCTATGCTAGGGTTCTAAACTAGTAATTTTAAAGATAGGATAAACATCAGAATCATTTAAGAGACTTTAAAAAGCAGCATTTTGAAAAAGCTCTCCAACTAATTTTTAATTCTAAGTATCTTAGTAGTTTAAATAATCTTTAACACATTTATTTATTTATTTATTTATTTTCAAGTTCCCTGCTTTTTCTTTCAGGGGCAGTTTTATTTTATTTTATTTTATTAATATGCTTTATTGATTATGCTGTTACAGTTGTCCTCATTTCTTTTCCCTTTGTTTCCTGCCACCCAGTGACCCTTCCTCCCTCCAGTTGTCCCCCCCTTAATCCATGCCCATTAGTTGTGCATATACTTCTTCCCAACATCTTCATGTCTACTCCATCCTATCTACTTCCTGTACCATATTCCTCCCTTTCTCCCCTTCCTCCTCTCTGCTGACCTCCCCCCAAAATGTTTCCCATACCTATAATCCTTTTCACACTCTCGTTGCCTACTTAATTTTTCTTTTGTTTCAGTTCCCTAGCTTCTGTTTTTGGTTGTTGTGATACAGTTTTCACTTTAATGTTCATAGTTTTGATTGTCTTTCTCCTAAACAAGTCCCTTTAACATTTCATATGACAGTGGTTTGGATCTGACGAACTCCTTCAGTTTTACTTTGTCCTGAAAGCACTTGCTCTGCCCTTCTACTCTGAATGACAGCTTTGCTGGATAGAGTAATCATGGTTGTAGGTTTCTGCTTTCCATTATTTTGAATATTTCATTATTTTTTCACATAATATTTCCATTTCTAGTTCTTCTTCACCTTCTGGTAGCCCTATGATTCAGATGTCGGCCTGCTTATAGCTGTCCTAGAGGATTCTGAGCCTCTCCTTATTTTCCTCACTTCTCGTTTCCTGTTTCTGCACTGGTTGACCGTTTGTTCCTGGCCTATGTTCCAATTTGTTGATTTGATCCCTGGTTTTCTTTCCCTCACCACTAGTTTCTTATGTGTTTTTGTTCATTTCAGCAGAACTAGTCTTCATTCCTTCCCTGTCTTGTTTAAGATATGCTATTAGGTCTGTAAGCATTCTTATAACCAAAGCTCTGAACTGTGCCTCAGGAAGGCATCTATATGCTGCTTCGTTAGATTAGATATTTGCTGTCTGGTCAGCTGCATCACCGAGATCTCTATCATGATCTGTGCCATCCTGACAGTTTTGTGTTTACCTTTGCGTTCTGGGTGGGGTGGTCACACCTCCTATGCTATAGGGGGCGGAGCCCTGTGCACTCATCACTACTGCTGACCCTTCTCACCACGCTGTGGCGTTTTCTGTGGGTGTGGGGGTCCAAGATGGATTCCTGCCATTCACTCTCTGCTGAGAGACTGGGAGCTTCCTCCTCTGTCCCCACCCCCTCTGGGCCTCACAGTCCAAGGCAATGAGGGTCTGCCTTCCCTGGTGTTGGAGTTGCAAGCTGATGGGTCTGGTCTGCAGCTGGGGGTGCTCCCTAGGTGCTTATTGCCTCCCCTTAAATATGGGTGTCTGTGCTTACCGCCATCCCACCATCATCGCTGCTGCTGCCACCGCCAGCACTGCTTGACCTCTCCACCCCAGCTTCACTCCTCCTACCTGTCCAATGAGCACCACTTCTTTATAACTTCATATGTTGAACTTCCATTTATTTTTCTGGAACTTCTGGTTATTTATGGTTTTGCAGTAGTTGTATTCCTTCTTAATTGTGGAGGGAGATGGAGCATGTCAGTCTAGGCCTCCATCTTGGCCGGAAGTCTCCTCCATCTTTAACACTTTTAAACTTGCCCATATCCCTTTCAAAATATGACTTACTAATCCAAACACATACTACAGACATATGTGGACTGGTTGAAATAGTTAGGGTTTGGCAGCTGTCATAACAAACAATTCAAAAGATGGTGGTAGCTTAAAACAAAATAGTAGTTTATTTCTTGTTTATATGAGTTTATACTGGATTTTCTTAATGGTGGGTGGCTGTCTTTGAAGCACTGATCTAAGGTGCCAGACTTACTGCCTTGTAGTATACTTTGATATTAGGTAGTGTGATTCCTCCAACTTTGTTCTTCTTTCTCAGGATCACTGTTGCTGTGCAGGACCTTTTGTGGTTCCATATAAATTTTTGAAATATTTGTTCTAGTTCTGTGAAATATATCATTGGAATATTGATAGGAATTGTGTTGAATCTATAGGTTGCTTTGGGTAAAATGGGCATTTTAATTATGTTAATTCTTCCTATCCTTGAACATAGTGTGTGCTTCCATTTATTTGTATTTTCTTCAATTTCTTTCTTCAGTGTCTTATAATTTCCTGAGTACAGGTCTTTTACATCCTTGGTTAGGGTTACTCTTAGGTATTTTATTCTTTTGAAGTAATTGTGAGTGGGATTGGTTTCTTAATTTCATTTTCTGTTAGTTTGTTATTGGCATATAAAAATGCAAGTGACCTCTGAATATTAATTTTGTATCCTGCTATTTTGTTGAGTTAATTTATCAGTTCTTGTAGTTTCTTGGTAGAATATTTAAGGTTCTCTATATAGTTTCATGTCATCTGCAAATAAAGACAGTTTTGCTACTGCCCTTCCAATTTAGATGTCTTTTATTTCTTCTTCTTATCTATTGCTGTATTCAGTTTGCTAATATTTTGTTGAGGATTGTAGCATCTATGTCAATTAGGGGTATTAGTCTGTAATTTTCTTTCTTTAGTGTCTTTATTTTGTTTTAGAATTAAAATAATGCTGGTCTCATAAAAAGAGTTTGAGAACTTCCCCTCCTCTTGAATTTTATGAAATAGTTTGAAAAGGAGAGGTGTTAGTTCTTGAAATGTTTGGTAAAATTTACCTGTGAAGCCATCTGTTCTAGGGCATTTGTTTATTAGGATTTTTTTTTATTACTGCTCAGTTTCATTAGGTGTAGTCTGTCTATTCAGATTCTCTGATTCTTTCTGATTTATTTTTGCAAGATTGTATGCCTCTAGGAATTTATCCATATCATCCAGGTTGTCCAATTTGTTGGCATATAATTGTTCATAATATTTTCTTACAAACCTTTACATGTCTTTGGAGTCAATTGTTTTTTCTTTTCTTTCATTTTTTACTTTATTCATTTGGGTCCTTTCTCTTCTTCTCTTGATGAGTCTGGTTAAAGGTTTGTTATCTTGTTTATCTTTCAAAAAACCATCTCTTGGACTCATTGATCTTTTGTATCATTTTTTAGACTCTTAAAAAAAAATTTCTGCTCTGATCTTTATTATTTCCTTCCTTCTACTCCTTATGGGCTTTTCTTGTTGTTCTTTTTCAAGTTTTTTTAAGTGTGAAGTTAGATTGGTTATTTGAGCTTTTTTGTGTGTGTGTGTGAGATAGGCCTATAATGCTATGAATCTCCCTCTTAGGATTGCTTTCCCAGTGTCCCAAAGATTTTGGATTGCTGTGTTCTCATTTTCATTTGTTTCAAGGTATCTTCTGATTTATTCATTGATCTTGTTGTTGACCCATTCATTGTTTAATAACAGTTACTTAGCTTCTATGTCTTTACATGTTTTTCAGTGTTCTTCTTGTGACTAATTTCTAGTTTCATAGCACTGTAGTAAGAGAAGATGCTTGGTATGATTTCAATCTTTTATAATTTCTTGAGAGTTGTTTTGTGTCCTGATGTGGTCTATTCTATATATCCATTTGATCTAGTGTGTCATTGAAGGCCACTGTCTCTTTGTTGATTTTCTTCCTGGAAGAACTATCCATTGACGTCAATGGGGTATTAAAATCCCCAAATATGACTGTATGTCTGTCAATCTCTCCTTTTATGTTCATCAGTATTTGCTTTATATATTTAGGTGCTCCTACATTGGGTGCCTAAATGTTTACTAGGGTTATTATCCTGTTGGATTGTTCTCTTTATCATTATGTAGTGTCCTTTGTTGTCTCTTACGATAGCCTTGGTTTTAAGGTTTATTTTTGTGAAATATAAGTACTGCTACCCAAACTTTAAAAATTTTTTTTATTTTCATGAAATATCTTTTTCCAACCATTTACTTTTAATCTGTGTGAATATTTTGATCCGCGATGGGTTTCTTGGAGGCAGCATATATATGGATCTTGTTTCCTTATCCATTCAGCTACCTTCTGTTTTTTAGTTGGAGCATTTATGACATTTATATTTAAGGAGATTATTGATAGATACTTACGTAGTTCCATTTTATTGTTAGACTGTTTTTCTCTGTTTTTTTTTTCTTTTTCTCCTCTTCCTCCTTCTCCTTCTTCTTAAAGCAAGCCCTTTAATATTTGTTGCAGTACTGATTTGATGTTAACACATTCTTTTAACTTTTTCTTGTCTTGGAAGCTCGTTATTTCTCTTTTGATTTTAAACAATAGCCTTGTTGGGTAAAGTAGTCTTGGTTGCAGGTCCTTCTTTTTCATCATCTTGAATATTTCATGCCACTTCCTTCTGGCCTGAAATATTTTTGTTGTGTAATCAGATGACAGTCGACTTGGTGCTCCCTTGTAGATAACTACCTGTTTTTCTCTCTGTCTTTTAACATCCTCTCCTTGTCATTAAGCCTTGTCATTTTAAATATGATGTGTCTTGGCGTAGGCCTCTTTGGGTCCATTTTGTTTGGGACTCTCTGAGCTTCCTGGATTTGTGTGACATTTTCCTTCACCAGATTAAGAAAGTTTTGGTCATTATTTCTTCCAACAGATTCTCCATCCCTTGCACACTCTCTTCTCCTGTTATATCCATGATGTGGATGTTGTTATGTTTCATGTTGTCCAAAATATTTCCTATGCTCTCCTCATTTTTTTAAAGGTATTTTTCTTTTTGCTGCTCTCCCTAGGTGCTTTTTGTCCTTTTTCTACCTTGTCTTTGAAAACACTGACTCTGTCCTCTGCTTCATCTAACTAATTCTTTATTCCTTCCAGTGTATTATTTAGTTCAGATATTGCATTATTTATTTCTGAGTGGTCTTTTTATTTTTATGGTTGTTATGTTCTTTTTTATGTTGTTAAGTATCCTTATAATCATTACTGTAAACTCTCTATCTGATAAATTGCTTGCCTCCATTTCATCTAGTTCTTCTGGGGAAGTCTCTTGTTCTTTCATTTGGAGTCTGTTCCTTTGTCTTTCCATTTTGGCTGCTTCTTTGTATTTTCTGCCTTAGATGTTAAAATAATCAGCTGTTAAATTGATCATTTGTGGGACTTCCATCCAAGGTGGAGACCTAGACAGACACACTGTGTCTCCCTCCACAACTAAGAAGGAATACAACTACCTCAAAACTAGAAACAACCAGAAGTTCCAGAAAATAAAACTGCATGGAAGTCCAAAAAAAAACAAAGAAATAAAGAAGAAATACTCATCCGTACAGGTAGGAGGGGTGGAGCTGGGACAGAGAGGATGTGATGCAGTGGCAGTGGTAGGCCGGCAGAAAGTGCAGTCACACATTTTAAAAAACCAGGAAGAATGTAAGTTCCAGCAAAGCAGACTTAAAGATCATATGTGATCATTTGCTTCTCTTGTGGTTTTATGCAAATGAGCAGGATAAATTAAAAATGGACTTAATGCAGTCCCTTTAATGACAAGGAGGATAATCGTAAGGAGAAAAATTGTGATTTAAGGAAAGTCACAATGCTCAGTGGTAGACTATAAAATAGTGCCAATAACTGTCTTTAAAGTCTCTTTTCATGTAAAGTTTGTTTTCATTTGAAAATTAAACTAGGTCTGTGGCATTATCAAAGATGCTTAATTTACAGGCAAGAAGAATATCAGATGCCTTGCAACTGGATGTCTTTCCAATAAGACAGTCTTACAGATTTAGAGACTGGTTTGTGGGTTATGTTGCAAATTAACATGTGTTTTCTGTTTTTGAGTGGTTGTCTGTATGTATAGGCTTCACTTAATCCTGTCTGCATTGCTGCCTCCTGAGACTCAACAGTGTGGCTGAACTAAGTGGCTGGAATACAACAAGGATGCCAGCCTGTTAAACCAAGCAGGCCGTTGTCCAGGGACAGCCAACTGACCTGGAGTCTGCAAGATCCTTCCCCATGTGGGAAGGCCACCCTCCCCTCCACACCCCCGCTCTTACTAGAGATTTCTGGACCCAAGGGTAGGTAGGACGGCAACCATGTCTAGCTTGAAGTAGCTAGAGGAGCATGAGACCTTTGCCCATTGTCCTTTATAAGATTATAAAGGGTCTTAAGTCTGAGAGGGGGATATTGTTACTTTCTATTGTTATAAAAATTAATTAATTAATTAATTAATCATTAAAAAAAGAAGAAGAAGAATATGGGAAAGGGTGAAGCCAGAGAGCTTGTATGCATGACCCATGGACATGAACTGGGTGGGGAGGGGATTGCAGGGGGAGAGGGATACTGGGTGGAGGGGAGCAAAAGGGAAAAAAGTAGAAACAATCATAACAGTATAATCAATAAAATATACCTAAAGAATAAAAAATACAAATGTCAGGAAGGACACTTGGGGAGTGCCCCCAGCATCAGACCAGATCACGCAGCTCATGGTCTCAGAACCGAGGAAAGTAGAGCCTTATTGTTTTTGACTATGCAAACTATTGGGGGTTGGGCAGAGGAAGAAACTTCCAGTCTTTCAGCAGAGTTCAATTGTTTAAAAAGCCCCCACCGTGCTGAAACATCTGCAGACTCACCCACTCTGGGAATGATGGCCAGGGAAACAGCTAGAGAGACGCCGGTGGGAGAAGTGCCTGGAAAAGGGGTGAGTGCTGAACAAGCAGCATTATTCTCTCTCAGACCCCTCCCCACCACACAGTGCCACAATGTGGTGAAACAGCTTGCCCTGTGCTGATGAATACCTAAGGTTCTGCCACTTACAATATAACAGAAGTGACAGCTCCACCTAAGCCACAGAGGCAAACAAACACAGGAGCCTGTCAAGATGTGGAGACAGAGAAGTATGGCCCAAAAGAGGGAATGGATCAAGATTCTAGTGGGAGAACTAAGCGATGAGGAGATAGCCAGCCTAACAAATGAGGAGATAACCAACCTAACAGATGCAGAGTTCAAAACATTGGTGATAAAAATGCTCAAAGGCTTGACATATATACTTAAGTAATGCCAAAGTATAAGGGAAAATGTGATGGCTATGCTAAGTGAAACGAAGGACAATCCACACAAAACCAATGGTGAAGAGAAAGAAACCAGGGTTCAAATCAATTATTTGGAACATAAGGAAGAAAACAACAGTCAACCAGTACATAATGAGGAGACAAGAATTGAAAAAAATGAGGAGAGGCTTGGGAACCTCTGGGACAACATTAAACGTGCCAACATACAAACCTTAGTGGTGCCAGAAGGAGAAGAGAAAGAGCAAGAAATTGAAAACTTATGTGAAAAAAATAATTAAGGAAAAGTCTCCAAATTTGGCAAAGGAAATAGACATACAAGTTCAGGAAGTACAGAGAGTCCCAAACAAGCTGGATCTATAAAGGACCACACCAAGGCACATCATAATTAAAATGCCAAATGTTCAAGATAAAGAGAATCTTAAAAGCAGCAAGAGAAAAGCAGAGAGTTACTTACAAAGGGGTGCCTATAAGACTGTCGGCCAATTTCTCAAATGACACTTTGCAGGCAAGGAAGGGCTGGCAAGAAGTGTTCAAGGTGATGAAAAGCAAGAACCTACAACCAAGATTATTCTATCCAGCAAAGCTATCATTTAGAATGGAAGGGCAGATAAAGTGCTTCCCAGACAAGGTAAAGCTAAAGGAGTTCATCATCACCAAGCTATTATTATATGAAATGTCAAAGGGACTTACTTAAGAAAAAGATAAAAATTATGGACATTAAAATCACAACAATCTCACAACTGTCAACAACTTAATCTAAAAAATAAAAACAAAATCCAACTGAGCAAATAAGAATAGGAACAGAATCATAGATATGGGGATCATTTGGAGGGTTACCAGCTGGGAGGGGGAAGGGAGAGAAATGGGGAAATGGTGCATGGATTAAAAAGCATAATTGGTTGGTACTAAACAGACATGGGGAAGTTAAGAATAATATAGGAAAGGGTGAAGCCAAAGATCTTATATGCACGACCCATGGACATGAACTAAGGGGGAGTGGGATTGCTGGAGGGAAGGGGGTACTGGGCAGAGGGGAGCAAAGGGAAAAAAAGTTGGGACTACTGTAACAAATAATTAATAAAATATACTTTAAAAAACATACAAAAATAATTGATCTGTTCTTAATCTAATCAAGCTGTAATCAGCAGTTGGGTTCAAGCACCAGAAGTTGGGGGCAGATTAATTCCTGTGGGTAGAACTATTGCTTCTCCTCAGGCTGCTGCCACTTGGAGAGGAGTGCTTTGCCTGAGAAAGATGGCTCCTACTGTATAGGGAATGACTCAGCACAGAGATCCTGGTGGCTGTTTCTTCAGTTCTTTTCCCAGAGCCACCAGCCCCAGACTCTCCTCAAGCATCTCTGCCCTCACTCTGCCAAAACCCAGGGTAAATGGCTGCAAATAAATTTTTTTTGCGTTGGTTCTTTAAGAGGCTCTCTGCATCTTCAGCTGTCTCTCCCTGGTAATCAGAAACGCTGTTACTTTTCAGAGCTGGATGTTATCTGGGTTCCTTTTACAGTTCTGGTGTTGTAGAGTGGGGATCCCAGCTTGGGGTATAAACCCACACTTTTTAGAGGGAAGACCCCTAGCCACTGAAATATCCCTTCAGAACTTCAGCTACCACCTGTGGGAGCCCAGCCAGCCCTCTCGCACCTCCTCTGTGCTGCCTACCAATCTTGTTGTGTGGTAAAGTAGTTTCTTTTGTCTGTCTGTGGTTATAAGGCTTCTCTTCAGCTAGTGTTCAGTTGGTTATTCTGGATGATTTCTCTAGAATTTAGTTGTAATTCCACATTGGTTCTGGGAACAGGTTAGTGTAGCTTCCACTTACTCCTCTGCCATTTTCGATCTCCTCTGCTTACATTATTTTGATGTACTTTTCTAAATGCTTCACCTGCATTTAGTTTAAAATTTTTTATAGTAACTTCATTAAGTAAATATTGTTATCTTTCTTTTAAAGGTGAAGAAATTGAGGCTTAAAGAAGCTAAATAATTTGCTTAACATTACATGACTAGTAGCTGTCAGAGTTAGGGTTCTATTATTGGTATGTCTTACTTCAAATATGAGTTTTAGTAATTCTTCTATGTCATCTCCTTCCTAGGCAATACTTTGCTTACATGCCACAATGGAGAGATGGCATCAGGGAAGGGTTTATTGAAAATAAGGTTTCTTATGACTCAAAATAAAGGGTAGGTAGAAAGAAGAATAAAGGGCAAGAGTTTATATATTGAGTTTTCTCTAAGGAGATCCAACTGTTCTATTGTATAAGTAGCACTCTTTCCAGCCTTGGCAGAGTAGGATGATGAAAATGAGGAGCCTGCATTCCAGGAAAGGAGGTCTTGTACTGAGGCATCACTGTGGCTGAGCCCCTTGAGGAGACAGTGTTATCAGTGTTTCTCTCTCTGGGTATATATGCTTTCACTGCTGCACTTGAGGAGATCAAGATCCACAATTGGCTGAATAAAGAAACTACTCAAGTAGGAAACCACAAAGAAAGTACCCACAGGTACACTCACTTTTCAAAAGTTCATGTGACTCCACTTTACTTTCCTGAAAGAACTCCATTAGTACTTGTTTTCCCTAACTAAAAGAAATCCAAAGAGGATGTTTCCTTTTATAAAAAAGGCGAAAAGCAAAAATAGCATTCAGCATTTGTTTTGTGTGAGCAGTTAGGCAGTGTGCACCCCAAGCAGCTAGAGTGGCCCCACCAAGCTCCTTCCCAGGAACTACACTCAACACTTTAGCTTCAAGACACCATAGCTTTGAACTATGTCTGTGAACATCTGTGCTTCATCTCCATTTATTTTGTGCATCCTTTAGTATTCTGTGTTCTACGGTATCAGAGCGAAGAGAGCCTATAATGACATTACGCTTAGCATAAAACGACGTAATCAAGTGTATTTTGTGTGATTTGGTAGGTTATTTTTGGGTCTGGGAATGCTCATAAAATTTCCGTGTAAATTAGTGATAATTGCTTCTTCATTTTATGCTATTTCAGTCTATGAGAGGATTCATACGAATATTCTAATTTCAGTGGGGGAAACCTGTGTGAAGACTTCCCTGGCCAACTTGCTGATTTCTAGAGCTATGTCTCCTCCTGGTGGGAGCTAATGAAATTGCAGTAAATTCACAAGGGCCACAGGTAGAATGATTGTATCCACTCTAAAAATCAGTCAGCTATTTATAGAGAAAACAAAATCTAACAAAGACGCAGTTTCATGAAGTTATCTTTTTTTTACTGCAGTGAATTACTTAAGATACAATGATTTCTTCCCCATCGAGACCTATACTATTTTCCTGCATGCACCATTAGTGACATTGATTGGAAAGCATCAATACAATTTTATTTAAGGGTTGTTGCATTTCTCAAAAATATTGCTTTATTTTCTAGTATATATTTAATGAAAGGTTAAACTTCATTTAAATTGTTATTAACATCAATTCAAGGGGAAGAGTTTATGGAGGAAGGAAAAATCAGAAATAAATTTTAAAACTTTTCCTTGGATTCATATCATTCACACATAATTTATATAATTAAAAACCATGACAGTATTGATTACAAGTTAATTAATTTTGGCTACAGTTAGTATATCTTGGCTTTTGTAGCTTTTATGAAGCATTTCCTTCTAATCTTAGGTAAAAACATAAAATAACATCAAACTCTTGGTTTCAAGATAGAGGTGAGAATTTGTCTTAGAAATACCCAATACAGCTCTGGGTTTAAAAGCTGGAGTTAAAAATAGTATGCAATATTTTAAACATGTTAGTTAATGTATGGTAATGCTGAAAAAAAAGATTTGGAGCTGTTTTAAAAGGGCACCTTACCATGTGTATGGGAAGGTAGTCTAAGAATCAGGACACAGAAGGTTTAAGAAATTAATTGGTTTATTGGATAGCTATGGAAAGGAACAATTAGCAAACAACTGAAGAGTACTAAATTTGGTTAGGTATTTAAATAAATAGCCTGCTTATTTACCAAAGGGGAAATATTTTTAAGTAAATTGTTAAGATGTGGACTGTAGGACTGGTCCCAACTCCTCACCTTTCCCACTGCTTCATTTATAGCCACATCCTTCCTTTTAGTGACAAAGTGCTAGTGAGACCAGCACTTCCAGTATCAAGGCCAGTTAAGGAAGTGATTCAGAGTGAAGTCAATGAAAATGCTTAATAAAAATGAAAATATGAATACCTTCCATTGATATATAATATCTTCAGTTTAATTGGTATGTAATATCCATCAGTTTAAAAAATGCTTTTTATAGACATTATTTCCTTTGCTCCTCACAACAATCCCAGAGGAGTCCAGAGGTAATAGTGATATTCTCTTTGTACATGTCATGAGACTGAAGCTTGGAGAGATTATTTCTTGCCCAAGCCCATTGAGCTCCTTTTGACATGTAATTTCTGTATGCCCCAAAAGAGAAGTTAAGTGTCAAACCATTTTCCTCTCTAATTCTCATTTTCCAGACCTCATCATGGACTCTCAGTGCCAGGCACAAAACAGGGTGATAGTGCAAATGGAATCACAGTAGATTGTACCCACCTAGGATCTTTCACATCCTTGGATCCAGACCCTGAAAGGCTTGCGATGGAAAGGCATACAATATGTTGAGTCAATATTTCCTATATCCTGAACTGCTACTTAAAAAATTAATGACATCCAGCAAGATACAAATTTCAAGCTAAATATAAAAAAAGTAATTTTAAGATGCTATTACTTAATTGGTTCAAATTATCATTAATTACATCCTTAAGCTCTCATTCTACTATAAGATACACATATTCAGTAAATATTGGTCAACTTAATTAATGATGCCTCAGTACTAAATGGAGGAGCATGATATGAAGGGGACTATATTTGCCCCTTGCTAGCTGTGAGAACTTCTGCGGGTTAATCTCTTCAAAACATTTCCTTATTTTAAAAATGGATTTAGTAAAGCCTATTTCAGGGGGCTTTAGTGAGGATTAAATAGTAGCACATGCAAAGCATGGTACATGGTGGGAATTAAATTACCATGGATATTTATAAAACAGATTTTCTGAGTTGTCTCAGAGAATTATGTTTTAAGGGTGAAAAAAAACCCTCCATTACAAACATTAATGGCAGAGATATTTAAATATATCTCTCTATCTTGGCAATATATAAGCATAATCCAATGGCATTTTTTAGTTTTAAAGGAAGTAACATTTAATTGTCCCTTCTTAAGTGGAAAAAAATTAAGTTAGGGGTCAAAAGGCATCTTGGCTCTATTATTTAGGATCTCTTTGACATTGAGAAAACCACTGAGATTCTTTTAAATTTGGTATTCTCATCAATGAAATAAGTTTATCTTCCCTCTTTACCTCTTATCTACATCGTTATGAAGACAAATTGATTTCTGAATGTGAAAGATGTTGTTTTTTTTTTTCCTGTGCTTTATTTTATATAAGTCTATGCATACACAGCATTGCTTCTTCAATACCCATATGAGGAAATCGGGTCTTCTTTACTGCTTTTCGATTCTCTGATCCAGGAAAACAATCACTCTGGTAGATACTTACGTCAAAACTAAAGTGACAGATTATTTTGAATATACTTCTAGATTGAATTAGTTTTGGTTCTTTCATCACTAATTAGATGGCACAGCAGGCCTACCTCAGGGCACAAAAGCATCACTTCAGTACTTGTAAGAGCCTAATGAAGTACCTTCACCATCTTTCAGTGTGCCAGTTCTCTAAAAGTTGCCCTGAAAGTTAAAGCTTAAGAAATATCAGAGCTACCCTATCAATTTAAAGACACAACAGAAAACAAACAAAAAATTTACATAGATATTTTAAAGGATATGCTCATATTTTCTCCAACCCTACGTTTGAAAGTGATCTTGACATAGCAACTAATTTATTTCTGATTCCATGGTGGATTATGATGGAATCATCCTTGGAGTCAGAATCTAGTCTAAATTTCTAAATGCGGGAAGTGCCACAACTGATTTGTAACACATCCAACTATCTAACAGCCATAACTATCTCCATTAGTATAAAATATGACTCTTATTTATAATTGAATATCACCAACTTGCCAAATATTGTCTTGATCCAAAAAACTTCCATGTGAGGCTGACAACCAGACACATGTAAAGAAAAGAAAATTATTGGGGATAGTATAAAATTCTCGATATAACCTTGTGCTCCATGTACTGCAATATATTTTACAGAGCAATTTCACATCCAGTTTCTCATGAGAGAGAATCTGCAGTGAAGTTCACGGTCCTGAAACAATAGGTTAAGGAAAAAGCGTTAAGAAGGAAACAGTGAAGAGAGATAAGGTGCAGATTCGTAGCATCTTAATGTTAAAAAGAATTCTAAATTTTGTCAAGTTCATCTTCTCACCCACACAGGAATTCTCTTTGTATTCCTAGCTACCGTGTTTCCCTGAAAATAAGACAGTGTTTTATATTAATTTTTGCTCCTAAAGACGCGCTAGGTCTTATTTTCAGGGGATGTCTTATTTTTCCATGAACAAGAATTCACATTTATTGTTGAACAGAAAATCCACATTTATTCATATACTGTAGTCATGTCATCACAAACATCAGCATAACCAGCCAAACTCTGAATTCCATCAAGAATTTGGGGGGAGCTGTAGCAATGACTGCCACTAGGACTTATTTTCAGGGGAGGCCTTGTATTTCTAAGCTTGAAAAATATTGCACTAGGTCTTATTTTCAGGGGATGTCTCATTTTCAGGGAAAAAGGGTAGTAATTGACCACCTCCTGCTTAAATGTTTCTAATGGAGGGACGTGTCCAGGTTACAAGGCAGCACTGTCCATTATTGAATGGCTCCATCTGCTACAATGTACTTCGTTTTATTTAGTCAAAATCTGCACCCTGTAATTTCTTCCACTTCTTCATTTGCCTTTTTGTGACAAGAAAGCACAAGTCTGTTTTTTATTAATAGGAAAGCTATTCAAAACTAAAGGACTAGAAATTTGTCCCCAGCCATGCAAATCTTCATGCCAAAATGATCTAGTTCCTTTCAACATTTATTATGGTCTGAGTTTCAGTTCTGAAACCCTCCACGTGTGGGCTCTTCTCTAGAAAGACACTAGTTTCTTGCTATTCAAAATGTGTTCTGTGTTCCAGCAGCTTCAGCTCACCGGGAGCTTGTTACAAATGCAGACTCTTAGACTCCATGCCAGACCTACCAACAAGAGGGTTTGTATGAGTATTGAAGTTTGAGAAACACTTCTAGTTTATTGGACTATCTCTTAAAATGCAACAAGGAGAATTATGTAAATCTTTCAGGTGTGGGTCTGAGGACTGCAGAATAGAGTGATATTTATCTGACTCTGAATGTTATATTTGTATGAAATCTCCTATCATTTTTATATTTTAATTTTATTTTATTCAGCGAATGCTTTGCACAGTTAATCCCTCCTAAATGTATGGCCAAGGATAAGATCCAGATCTTTTTCACATAAACTATTGCTAATAAGGTTTGCTTCTTCTCCCAATGGTATAATTGTTATTTTGCATCTATAAATAAGAATATACACATACCATTATAAAATTCTTTCCTGCCATTTGAAGCCAATCTTTCTACTCTGCTGGGATAATGTTCAAGTTTTATTTCATCAACCATCACATTACTTGTATTTATCTCCGCCAGCTTGTATCCTTTTAAAAATGGATGAGGACCTGGCCCATGTGGCTTGGTTGGTTGGACCATTGTTCCATACACCAAAAGATTGCAGGTTCGTTTCCCAGTCAGTGTACATACCTAGGTTGCTGGTTTGATACTCAGTCGGGGCGCGTATGAAAGCAACCAATCTATGTTTCTCTATCACATCAATGTTTTTTTCTCTCTCTCTCTCTCTTCCTTCCTCTCTCTCTAAAAGTAATGAAAAAATGTCCTCCAGAGAGGAAATAAATAAATAAATAATTTAAATGAATGAGCATGTTTCTCTTCATTTAACCCATTGATAAAAATAGTGAATACAATATGGCTAAGAGTAGAATGCAATAATATACTTCCAGAAATGTCAAAGAAACACATTTTTATAAATTTTTTGCTGGAAAACTATTATATGTTGGAAGCTACCCTGAATTAAATACCTTAAATACACAAAGAATACAGTCACCTTTCTATCCTTGAGAATCCCACTGTATAATGTGAATTCTGTACTTGGATATCATGCAAGGACATCTCTTGCCAGGGCTACCACCCCTTCATTAGGCTGGTTATGGGAACAGAGTCCATGCCTCTGTGCCCTGAGGCAGGTCTGCTTTCTCACCTAGTTAGTGATGAAAGAACCAAAGCTAATTTAATTTAGTCTGTCACTCTCTAGACTGAAGAATTATCCCAGACATTGTGAGAACACAAGCTTTGTCTTGAAATTATAAGAAAGGACAGACAACACCACAAGATTTTAATTTTTCTGAGTTCACTAAATCAAAGAACAGCTGTGACTTAAATTGTATACCTTCTAAAATATCTCATCATATATAATACACATAGCAATATCTCAGACAAATGACATAAGAGATTATTCCATTTCTGAGCAGTTTTGCAATAGTGTTCTGATACCTTAGAATTGTTTCATCATTAATCAAATAAGTCAAGATCAAGGTCTATAGCAAATTTTGCTGCAGATTTAAGGTAATGTAAAGGTAGTGTGAATTTTTTTAAGTGATCAGTGCCTTAACCATTTGAGCCATGCTTGTCTTATTTAATTTTTGATTACCTTCAATAGAAAATTCTTTATCCCACAGGCCTTATCAACATGCTGTGCTTCTCCATTAACTGAATCCTCCTGCTTTGCCCTTGGGCCCTATCATTCTTAATTCAATAACTGTTCAACAAATGTTTATTAGATGCATTTATGAAAGTCTTTCACAAAACTTACATTCTACAGGGGAGAAACAGAAATAAATAGGTACATCAATAAATAAATGAGATAATTTTAGCTATTAACAAATGCTGCAAAGAAAATAAAACATGGTAAGTTGTGAGTGACATATTTGATGAATGAGAAGTCAGTGTGGTGGAATTTTGAGCGAAGAATGTTCCTGACAAAGGGAATGAGAAGTTTCATCCTCTCATATTGAATCTCCCTGAAACCGATCCCCTGACCCTTACTGCTGGATCCCCCCAAGTTTTCCTTATTCACTTGGACCTCAGCCAGGTGTCTGCCCACCTCATTTCAAAGCACCTTAGATCTTGTAGTGGCTTTGGATGTTTTATTTATGGTATTTGCAAATTCTCTCTTACCCAGGCCTTGTGGACTGAATTCTGCTTAAGGTGGCTTTAAAACTCCTGTCTACAAGCCCCGTCTTTAGGGGAGCATAGCTCTGGCCTTGCTCCTCTAATTAGAACCCAGGAGTTTTTACTCGGTGTCCCCATAGTGACTTGCGTTTTTCTTTCTCATAGAACTCATCATGCTGTACTGTTGTCATTTACGCGACCATATCCCCACTAGACTGAGCTCTTTGAAGGCAGGGACTATGTCTCCAATTTAAAGCCCATCATCTAGCACAATATCTAATGCATGCGAGGTGCTTAGACTCTTGACATGAGTGGATAAGAAATTAAGTGGTTTTAGATTCATATTTCTGACTTTGCCTCATCTGGTTGTGTCACACTGCCATGTATTTTTTAAAATATATTTTCATGCTGATGACATTAACTACTAAGAGTGATGTTATGTGGTTATATTTTCAGTTTGTTAAAAGTGTGGTACATTTAGCAATTTAAATTTAATTCCACTGTACTCAAAATGGCTTTGGGAAACCAGTCTTACTGGACAATAAGATTTCAGTGGGGCTTTGTGGCACAAGATCTGTATATTTCTAATCACCCCTGGTCTATATTTTGCTCAGTTTTAAACAACATGTGGCAATAAGTATTTTGATTTTTTACTTTAGAAAACCAGAGTATTTAATTTTTCTGCCATTGATATGCACTTCTTCTCCAAGAAATCTCTTGAGATTTTTTTCAGACATTCTTCTCTGACATAAGAAGAAATCACGATTTTCCAGGAAAACAAGCAATTTCAAGCTGCACTTAAAACTCAGAAACAGAGACACTCTTACCAAGTATAAATGGTAAGTAATGTGATTTGGGACTGAAATGAAAGTCCCCATACATCTCCACAAAAATCTCTTCTAGCTAATGAGTCCTCTTCTGAAATTTCATAATTTAAAATATTTTCTTGTTAAAGTATAAATTCCCTTAGAGGGATTAGACATTAAGCCTTGTTCACACTGCAATTTTCAGTGGCTAATATCAGATTTCTTTTTCCCCTGAGGAAGAGTTAATAGCTTATAGACTTCTGGACTGTGGAGGGGGAAGGAAGAGAATAAAAAAGAACCACAGTGATGAGGCTGTATCAAAAAAGAGGCTGGGAACTCTTAAATTAAACTTTGTCAAGTCTGCAACTCTGGGCAGGGCCTGAGGCTAAGCCTGAGAGAATGTGCCGCTCTCTGCTTCTCCTTAACAGTCCGTTTCAGATTCAATATTGCTAAATCCTTTAACAATTTCCTGATGGCAGGCTATGAAATAAATCCCTTGTCTATTTTGAAATTCAGAGTGCAATATTCTCAGTTTATTGATTCTGAGTATACAATTGATTCTGGCCAGTCACTTACTAGTAATGGGGGAAATGATTTTAAATATTCAATAACTGTGCTATGCCCATTTGTGTATCTACATATGTCTTCATAAGAATTACCAAGGGTTATTTTACATTAATCTATTCAAGCTCTGGCCAGTGTTGAGTTTAGCAACAAATTACAGACATTTTTTATTTTAAAGCCAGGTTAAGATTCCCAATTACACATGTTTGTCAAATACTGAGTAATTCAGGTGGCTTTAATCAGTTCTTCTGAAAATGCAGAGGGTGAGGATAGGTCTTAGAAGGGAACCCAGCAGAAAAAAGAACAAGAAGTGAGTTAACCATGGAAAGTGGTTAGTAAAGAAAAAAAAATGGTGAATCAGAGAGTTGAGCACACTAATTTGAATGGAAAATTTCATCTGGGCTGATGTTTGGAAGAAGAACAAGGGAAAATAAAAGCAGCTAAGATTATTAAGTGCCATGTTCTGGGAGTTGTGCTAAGCCCTTTACATGCATTATCTTACTGAATCATTACATGAGGCTGGTTTGGCTCAGTGGATTGAGCGTTGGCCTGCGAGCTAAGTGTCGCTGGTTCGATCTTCCAGTCAGGGCACATCAGAGAAGGAAAACTCTGATTCCAAAAAACCTCCGCTGCCTTGCGGCATACCTCTTCAGGGGAAAGGCTAAGGGAGTAAACCCCGACAGAAAATCCGGAGCCGGAGTCCCTAAGGCGGTTTGACGTTGTAGTCAACACCGGCAACTCCTGCGGCGCACCTGAAGCCAAGCTGTATTGACTCCGTCTTTCCCTTGGACCCTTCAGCTGTGAAGAGAGGGGGGGTCTGCTGCATGGGCAACAGCAGACCCTCCATATCACCCTGCCCAGGCTCTGTAGCTTCAGCTTCACTGGAGAGGACACTCCAGCATCATCGCAAGATGTCGATTCAACATGGGAGGAGACAGATACTGTGTCACTCCCGAGTCGGACTGCACAACCATTCTCGGCGGTGCAGATAGACTCTTAAGAAGCTACACCATCGTCTCTCGAGACGGACGGCTGCCGACGACGACATGAGGCCTAGGAAATAGGTACCACCATAATCCTGAATGTATAAATAAAGAAATTGTTGAGAGATGCCAGTGACATACGTATTCACAGAGCTAGAGTGAAAGGTTGTCTAAGCTGTTGGGTGATGGTTACCCACCTGGTTAGTGGCCATATAACCTACAGTCCAAACTTGAAACCACTGCTTTCTACTGAAAGGAACCAAAATAAAGGCAAAAGGGAAGAAAATGCAAAATAGATGAGGTTCTTGGGATATAGATCATTGGGATTAGAGGTATACATAAGGCAGTTCCACCTTATCTGTGAGATGTTTTTAATATCTACAGTCAGAATCACCTTTTCTCTGCTAAGATACCACAACATTTTATTTATAATTATCCCTCTTCTCTCCCTCCCACCTCCTCCCTATTGACTTTTATTCTGCTCCTTGTCCTATTTAGTTCATTTGTTTCTGTTGTTCTTTAGTTTCCTGTATTAGGTGATATCATATGGTATTTTTCTTTCTTTGCCTGGCTTATTTCACTAAGCATAATTCTCTCTAGTTCCATCCATGTTGTTGCAAATGGCAGGAATTCCTTCTTTCTCTCTGCTGCACAGTATTCCATTGTGGAAATGCACCACAGTTTTTTGATTCACTCATCTACAGATGGGCACTTAGGCTGTTTCCAGCACTTAGCTGTTGTAAACAGTGCTGCTATGAACATAGGGGTGCATAAGTTCTTTGAATTAGGGTTTTAGGATTTTTCGGGTGTAATCCTAGCAGTGAAATCACTGGTTGAAAAGGCAGTTCCACTTTTAGTTTTTTGAGGGAATTCCATACTGTTTTCCATAGTGGCTGCACCAGTCTGCATTCCCACCAACAGTGCGGTAGGGTTCCTGTTTCTCCACATCCTCGCCAGCACTCGTTCGTTGATTTGTTGATGATGGCCATTCTGACAGGTGTAAAGTGGTATAAGATACCACAACATTTTACATATAACTCTGTTACAACACTTTCATAAGCTTATTTGTTCTTTATTATATACTGCCTGTTTTCAAAAATTAATTAAAAAAATAACTTTATTGAGGTATAATGAGGTGTAACTGTTGTACAGTAAACTTCACATATTTAAAATTACAATTTGATAAATTTGACATATGTATATGCTAATAAAATCATCACCACAATCATGATAGGGAATATATCCATCAACTCCCAAAGCCTGTTGGCAACCCTTTGTAATTTCTCTCTCTGTCCTTTGCATTACTCAGGGTTCTCCAGAGGAGCATAACCAATAGAATCTATAAGGAATTGGATTATGCAATTATGAAGACTGAGAAGTCCTCAGATCTGTATTTGGCAAGTTGGAGATCCAGGTGTGGTTCCAATCTGAGTCCAAAGACTGGAGAACAGGAAAGCCAATGGTGTGAGTTCTAGGCTGGCATGTTCCAGGCCAAGAAGAGATGATTTTTCTGTTTGAGTCCAAAGGCCTTAAAAGACCAATGTTCCAGCTCATGTAGTTAGGAGGAGATTGCTCTTACTCAGCCTTTTTGTTCTATTCAGGTCTTCAATTATTAGATGAGGCTCACCTACTTGAGGGAGGGCAACCTGCTTTACTTAGTCCATGGATTCAAGTGTTAATCTTATCCCAGAAATAACTCCTACAGATACACCTAGAATAAAGTTTGGCCAAATGTTGTGCATGCTGTGGCCTAGTTAACAAACAAAATTAACCAGCACACCTCTTCTACCTGCCCTTGTTCCCAGGCAGCTACTGATCCACTTTCTGTCACCATAAATTAGTTCACATTTCTTAAAAGTTTCATATAAATGAAATAACACAATATGTACTGTATTCTTTTTGTGTTCAACTTTTAAAATTTCCTTTTCATTCAATATAATTGTTTCAACCATGCTGTTACACATATCAATAGTTTCTTCCTTTTTATTGCGGAATATATTCTATTGTATAGATATATATGAGATATATCATTGGCAAATATTTTCTCACTCCCAGTGGTTTGTCTATTTATTCTTTTAACATGCTTTTTTTAAGAACAGAGGTTTTTGATTTGATGAAGTCAAATATATCAGTTTATTCTTTATGGATTATGATTTTGCTGTTGTTTCAAAGAAATAATTGCCTAATCCCCAAATGTAAAAGTTGTTAATATTTTATTCCATAAGATTTATAGTTTTAGGTTCTGTAATCCATTTGGAATTAAGAATTGTACATAATGCAAGTTATGATCAAAGTTCTTTCTCATATTATTTTTTGCATGAAAATATCTCAGTCCAGTATCATTTGTTGAAAAGACTAGTCTTTATCCATTGAATTACCTTTGTGCCTTTGTTGAAAATCAGTTGTTTGTATATGTGGGGGTTATTTATGGATGTTGTATTCTGTTAAATTGGCCTATTTTTCTTTTTTTCAATTTTTTTTCATTTTTAATATTTTTATTGTTATTCTATTTCAGTTGTCCCAATGTGTTCCCCTTTACCCTCCTCCATCGATCCCACTCCTCACTCCCAAATCAATTCCCACACTGTTGTCCATGTCCACAGGTCATTCATACACGTTCTTTGACTAGTCCCTTCCACTTCTTTCCACCGTTATCCCCCTCTTCTCCCCCTCTGGTCACTGTGAGACTATTCCATTTTCCAAGCCTGTGGTTCTATTTTGTTCTTTATTTTGCTCACTAGATTCCTCTTATAGGTAATATCATATGGTATTTGCTTTCACTGACTGGCTTATTTCACTTAGCATAATATCCTCCAGTTCCATCCATGCTATCACAAAAGGTTGGAGTTCCTTCTTTTTTCTGCTGCATAGTATTCTGTTGTGTAAATGTACCACAGTTTTTTGATCCACTCATTCACTGATGAGCATTTAAACTATTTCTAGTGCTTGGCTATTGTAAATAGTGCTGTGTGAACATAGGGGTGCATACATTCTTTTGAATTGCTGATTCAGGATTCTTAGGGTATGTTCCCAGCAGTGGAATCACTGGGTCAAAAGGCAGTCCCATTTTTAGTTTTTTGAAAAAATTATATACTGCTTTCAACAGTGGCTTCACAACTAACAATGTCATCAGGTTCCCTTTTCTCTGAACACTTGCCAGCACTTGTTCGTTGATTTATTATTGATGGCCATTCTAACAGGTGTTGAGGTGATGTCTCATTGTGGTTTTAATTTGCATCTCTTTGATGGCTAGTGATGTTGAGCATCCTTTCATATGTGTATGGGTGCTCTGTATGTCTTCCTTGGAGAAGGGTTTATTCAGGTCTTATTTTTTACTGGATTGTCTGTCTTCCTGGTGTTGAGTCATATGAGTTCTTTATATTTTTGGAGATCAAATGCTTTCTGATGTATCATTGGTAATTATGTTCTCCCATATGGTCGATTCCCTTTTCATTTGATGATGTTTTCTTTAGCCAAGCAGAAGTTTTTTGATTTGATGTAGTCCCATTTGTTTACTTTTTCCTTTATTTCCCTTGCCATAGGAGATATATTGGCAAAAATATTGCCAGATGGGATATCTGAAATTTTCCTGCCTATGTTTTCCTCTAGGACTTTTACGGTGGTACAAATTATATTTAAGTATTTTATCCATTTTGAATTTATTCTGTATAGTGTTAGCTGGTGATCTAGTTTTATTTTTTTGCATGCAGCAGTCCAGTACTCCCAACATCATTTGTTGAAGAGGCTATTTTACCCCATTGTATACTTATGCCCACATTGTCAAATATTAATTGACTATAGAGACTTGGGTTTATTTCTGGGTTCTTTATTGTGCTCCATTGATCTATGTGTCTATTCTTATGCCAATACCAGACTGTTTTGATTACAGAGGCTTTGTAGTATAGTTTGATACAGGTATTGTGATCCCTCTCCTATTTTGTTCTCCTTTCTCAATATTGCTGAGTCTATGTGGGGTCTTTTTGGTTCCATATAAATTTTTGAAATATTTATTCTAGTTCTGTGACATATGCATTTGGTATTAAAAAATTACACTGAATCTACAGATTGCTTTGGGTAGTATGGACATTTTTTTTTCCTCTTTTATATTTTGGTTTTTCAATTATAGTTGTCCCATTTTTCCCCCATTGCTCTCTCCCACTCCACCCACCCCTTCTCCCACAATCATATCCTTCTCCGTTGTCCATGAGTCATTTATACACATTCTTTGACTAAACCCTTCCCTTCCTTATCCCCCTTTTCTCCCACCCCCTACCCCCTATTGACTGCTATTCTGCTCCTTGTCCGATTTAGTTCATGTGTTTATGTTGTTCTTTTGTTTCTGTATTAGGTGATATCATATGGTATTTTTATTTCTCTGCCTGGCTTATTTCACTAAGCATAATTCTCTTTAGTTCCATCCATGTTGTTGCAAATGGCAGGAATTCCTTCTTTCTCTCTGCTACATAGTATTCCATTGTGGAAATGTACCACAGCTTTTAAGATTCACTCATCTACAAATGGGCAGTTAGGCTGTTTCCAGCACTTAGCTATTGTAAACAGTGCTACTATGAACATAGGTGTGCATAAATTCTTTTGAATTAGGGTTTTAGGATTTTGGGGTATAATCCTAGCAGTGGAATCACTGGTTGAAAAGGCAGTTCCATTTTTAGTTTTTTGAGGAAATTCCATACTGTTTTCCATAGTGGCTGCACCAGTCTGCATTCCCACCAACAGTGCGGTAGGGTTCCTGTTTCTCCACATCCTCGCCAGCATTTGTTGTTTGTTGATTTGTTGATGATGGCCATTCTGACAGGTGTAAGGTGGTATCTCATTGTGGTTTTTACTTGCATCTCTCTGATGGCCAATGATGTTGAGCATTTTTTCATGTGCCTATGGACCTTCTGTATGTCCTCTTTGGAGAAGTGTTTGTTCAGTTCCTTTGCCCATTTTTTGATTGGGTTGTCTGTTTTCTTGACGTTGAGTCATATAAGCTCTTTATATATTTTGGAGATCAGTCCCCTGTCTGAGATATCATTGGCAAATATGTTTTCCCATATGGTTGGTTTCCTTTTCATCTTGCTGATGTTTTCTTTTGCTGAGCAGAAACTCTTTAGTTTGATGTAGTCCCATTTGATAATTTTTTCCTTTATTTCTCTTGCCTTAGGAGATGTATCTGTGAAAATACTGTTACTTGGGATATCTGAAATTTTCCTGCCTATGTTTTTCTCTAGGACTTTTATGATGTCATGGCTTACACTTAAGTCTTTGATTCATCTTGAGTTTATTCTCATGTGTGGTGTAAGTTGGTGGTCTAGTTTCATTTTTTTGCACATCCCTGTGCAGTTCTCCCAGCACCATTTGTTAAAGAGGCTCTTCTCACTCCATCTTATGTTCCTTCCTCCTTTATGAAATATTAGTTGACCATAGAGGCCTGGGTTTATTTCTGGGCTTTCAATTCTGTTCCACTGATCTATATGTCTGTTCTTATGCCAGTACCAGACTGTTTTGATCACAGTGCCTTTGTAGTTATGTTTGAGGTCTGGTGTTGTGATTCCTCCTGCTGTGTTCTTCTGTTTCAAGATTGCTTTTGCTATTCGGGGTCTTTTTTGGTTCCATATGAATTTTTGAAGTATTTGTTCTAGGTCTGTGAAATATGTCATTGGTATTTTAATAGGGATTGCATTGAATCTGTAAATTGCTTTGGGTAGTATGGCCATTTTGATGATGTTGATTCTTCCCATCCAAGAACATGGTATTTGCTTCCATTTATTTGTATCTTCCTTAATTTCTTTCTTCAATGTTACATAATTTTCAGAGTACAGGTCTTTTATCTCTTTGGTTAAGTTTATTCCTAGGTACTTTATTTTTCTTGTTGCTATAGTAAATGATATTTTCTTTTTTGTTTCTGTCTCTGATATTTTATTGTTGGTGTACAGAAATGCCTTAGATTTCTGTATATTTATTTTGTACCCTGCTATTTTGCTAAATTCACTTATTATATTGAGTAATCTTTTAGTAGAGTTTATAGGATTTTCTAGGTATACTATCATGTCATCTGCATATAATGGTAGTTTCACTTCTTTCCTGATTTGGATGCCTTTTATTTCTTTTTCTTGTCTGATTGCTGTGGCTAAGACTTGCAACTCTATGTTGAATAAGAGTGGAGAGAGTGGGCAGCCTTGTCTAGTTCCTGATTTCATGGGGAATGCTTTCAGTTTTCGTCCATTGAGTACAATGTTAAGGTATGCTCCCTCTATTCCCATTTTGTTGAGTGTTTTCATCATAAATGGGTGTTGTACTTTATCAAATGCTTTTTGTGCATCTATTGATATGATTTTGTGATTTTTGTATTTTATTCTGTTTAGGTGATGTATTATATTTATTGATTGGCAAATATTAAACCATTCTTGCATCCCTGGGATAAATCCTACTTGATTGTGGTGTACGATCTTTTTGATGTATTGCTGGATCCTGTTTGCCAATATTTTGTTGAGGATTTTAGCATCTATGTTTATCAGTGATATTGGCCTGTAGTTTTCTTTCTTTGTTGTGTCCTGACCTGGTGTTTGGATTAGGGTAATACTGGCTTCATAGAAAGAGTTTGGGATTTTTTCCTCTTTCTGGATTTTTTGGAATAGCTTGAGGAGGGTAGGAGTTAGTTCTTCCTTAAATGTTTTGTAAAATTTGCCTGTGAAGCCATCCGGTTCAGGGCTTTTGTGTGCATGGAGATTTTTGATTACTGTTTCAATTTCCTTCTTTGTTATTGGTCTGTTGAGACTTTCTACTTCTTTTTGATTCAGTTTTGGAAGGTTATATGTTTCTAGAAATTTGTCCATTTCTTATAGGTTGTCAAATTTCTTGCCATACAGTTGTTTGTAGTAATTTCTTACAATTGTTTGTATTTCTGTGGTATCAGTTGTGATTTCTCCTCTTTCATTTCTGATTTTGTTTATTTGGGTCTTCTCTTTTTTTTTTTTCTTGATCAGCCTGGCTAGAGGCTTGTTGATTTTGTTTATTTTTTCTTAGAATGAGCTCCTAGTTTTGTCGATCTTTTGAATTGTTTGTTTCGTCTCTATGTAATTTAATTCTGTTCTGATCTTGATAATTTCCTTCCTTCTTCTTGCCCTAGGCTTTGTTTCTTGCTGTTCTAGTTCTTGTAGCTTTAGGGTTAGATTTTTTATTTGAGATTTTTCTGTCCTTTTCCTATATGTCTGTATTGCTTTGAACTTCCCTTTTAGGACTGCTTTTGCTGTGTCCCATATGTTTTGGGCTGTTATGTATTCATTATCATTAGTTTCTAGAAATTTCTTGATTTCTTCTTTGATGTCATTGTTAACCCATTCATTATTTAATAGCATGTTATTCATTCTCCATGAGTTTGGGTGTCTGATTTTTTTTCTCTGAGGTTGATTTTTAGTTTCAAGGCATTGTGGTCTGAAAAGATGCTTTATATGATTTCAATTGTTTTGAATTTTTTCAGGTTTCTTTTGTGTCCTGTCATGTAGTCAATCTTTGAAAATGTCCAATGTGCATTTGAAAAGAATGTATATTTTGCTTCTTTGGGGTGAAAAGTTCTATATATATCAGTTAAGTCCATGTGATTTAGTGTGTTGTTCAATGCCTGTATATCCTTGGTGTTTCTTTGCTTCGAAGATCTGTCTATTGTTGATAATGGAGTGTTGAAGTCCCCTACCATGAGTGTGTTGTTAATATCATTCTTGTGGTCTTCTAGTATTTGCTTTATGTATTTGGGTGCTTCTATGTTAGGTGCATATATGTTTATCAGTGTTATATCTTCTTGATTGATTGTTTTTTTAAGTATTATGAAATGTCCTTCTTTGTCTCTTTTTATTTCCCTTGCTTTGAAATCCATTTTGTCTGATAGGAGGACTGCTACCCCAACTTTTTTTTCAGGTCTGTTTGCTTGGAATATTTTTTATATCCCTTTACTTTAGTCTATGTAAATCTTTTGTTTTGAGGTGTGTTTCTTGTAGACAGCAAATATGTGGGTCCTGTTTTCTTATCCATTCCGTTATCCTATGTCTTTTAATTGGAGCATTTAATCCATTTACATTTAAGGTTATTATTGACATGTGTTTACTCATTTCCCTTTGTACCTTTGTACCTTCTTCTTTTTTCTTAGAACACTCCCTTTAGCATCTCTTGCAATGCTGGTTTGGTGGAGATGTATTCTTTTAGTCTTCCTTTGTTTGGGAAGCTCCTTATTTCACCTTCCATTTTGAATGATAGCCTTGCTTGGTAGGGTAGTCTTGGTTGTAGGCCTTTGTTTTTCATTGCTTGAAATATTTTTGACCATTCTGTTCTGACTCGTAGTGTTTCTGTTGAGAAATCGGTCAATAGCCTTATTGGAACTCCCTTTTATGTTATTTGCTGTTTTTCTCTTGCTGCTTTCAGGATTCTCTCTTTGTCTTAGAATGTTGACATTTTATTTTATTTTTTTAATGTGTTTTATTGATTATAATGTTACATTTGACCCAATTTCCCTTCCCTCTTCTCCCCTCCACCCGGTGGCCCCCCTCCCTCCAGTTGTCCCCCACTTTTAGACCATGTCCATTAGTTGTGCATATAGTTCTTCTCAACCTCTCTCTGTCTATTCCATTCCCTCCTACCATGATCCTTAATTTCTATATCATCTCCCTCCCTCTCCCCCTTCCTCTTCCCTGCTGACCTCCCCCCAGTATGTTTCCCATACCTGTAGTTCTTTTTCCACTCTCATTGCCTGTTTAGTTTGTCTTTGTTTCAATTCCCTAGCTTCTGTTGTTGTTTCTTGTGATGCAGTTTTCATGTTAGTGTTCATAGTTTTGATCCTCCTTTTTCTAAACCAATCCCTTTAACATCTCATATAACAGTGGTTTGGATCTACTGAACTCTTTCAGTTTTATTTTGTCCTGGAAACACTTTCTCTGCCCTTCTATTCTGAATGACAATTTCGCTGGATAGAGTATTCGTGGTTGTAGGTTTTGGATTTTCATTACTTTGAATATTTCTTGCCAGTCCCTTCTTGCCTGCAGGGTCTCCCTTGAGAAGTCAGCTGATAGTCTAATTGGGACCCCTTTGTACATAAATTCTTTTCTTCTCTCTTGCTGCTTTTACGATTCTCTCTTTATCTTTAACTTTTGACATTTTGATTATAATGTGTCTTGGAGTGGTTCTCCCTGGGTCCAGTTTTTTTGGAATTCTCTGTGCTTCCTGGACCTGTAAGTCTATTTCCTTCCCCAAGTTTGGGAAGTTCTGCTTTATTATATTTTCACTTAATTTTTCAATTTCTAGTTCATCTTCTTTGCCCTCTGGCAAACCAATGATTCTTATGTGGGGCCTTTTATAGCTGTCCCAGAGGTTTCTGATCCTCTCATCATTTTCCTTGCTTCCCATTTTTTCTCTCTGCACTGGTTGACTGACTGTTCCTTCTTTGCGTTCTGGTTTGTTGATTTGAACTCTGGATTTTATTTCCTCACCACCTGTCTCGTATGTGGTTTTGTTCCTTTCAGTATGAGTGTTTTTCGATTCTTTCTCATCTTTTTCCAAATCTTCTGTTAATTCTGTAAGCCACCTGATAACAATGGCCCAGAACTGAGCCTCTGACAGGTTTCTTATTTGTTCATCTGTCAGATTCTTCATCTGTTGCCTGGTGAGCTGCACCACCGGGATTTCTATAGTTGTCTGCCTCATTTTGACAGATGTGTTTTGTTTTCTTGGGCCGGCTATAGGGGGCGGTGCCTGTGTACTCGTCACAACCCAACTACTGGCTCCGATCCTCAACCTTTCTCGCCGGAGCTTTGTCGTCACTGCCCAGCGACCAGTGATGATCCGCAACCTATTTCACAGCCCTGTGGCAGTTTGTGTGGGGGCGGGGGTCCAAGATGGATTCACACAGTTATTCCACTAGGAGACCGGGATCCGTCCTCCCGCCCCCTGGGCCTCACTGTTCGAGGTGATGTGGTGGCTGCTTCTCCCAGCATCAGAGGCGCGAGCCGCTGGGGTTTTGCTGCAGCCGGGATTGTCCTCCCTGCCGCTGGGATTGTTCTCCCTGCTGCTGTCCCTGGTGTGACCGCAAACAGCACTGCCCACTTTCGCTCTTACCTGCCCAAAGAGCGCCACTGGTTTATAACTTCATACGTTGGGCTTCCGTGTAGTTTTATTTTCTGGAATTTCTAGTTATCTTTTGTTTTGAAGTAGTTGTATTCCTCTCTAGTTGTAGAGGGAGGCCAAACATGTCTGTCTAAGCCTCCATCTTGGCCGGAAGTCCTCCATTTTAATTATGATGTGCCTTGGAGTGGGTTTTCTTTTGGTTCCTCTTCCTTGGAACTCTCTGTGCTTCCTGAACTCGCATAACTTTTTCTCTCATAGGTTGGGAAAATTTTTTGTCATTATTTCTCCTATCAGCTTTTCTATTCCTTGTTCCACTTCTCCCTCTTTAATTCCAATGACTCTGGTGTTGTTTTTCCTTATGCTATCCTGTAATTCCCTTACATCTTCTTCGTACTTTTTCAATCTTTTTTTATTTTGTTTTATTGTCTGGGAATTTTTTTCTACATTATTTTCTAGCTCACTAATCTGATCCTCTGTTTAGTTTAGTGTGCTTTTGACCAATTCTACTGTCTTTTTCAGTTCAGAGATTGAATTCTTCATTTATTCCTGTTTCTTGTTAATAGTTTCTATGTCCTTTTTTATGCTGGTGTAGTTCTCTGCAAGTTTCTTGTAAGTTTCTTGGAGTTGTTGGTAACTTCCTTGGAGGTTGTCATAGTTGTTTTTGAGGTTGTCAAGTATATTGAGCTTCTTCACCACCATTGTTTTGAATTCCGTGTCTGACATTTAGGCTCTGTCTATTCCATCTATCTCTCTTTCTGTGGATTCCTCTTTTCTTTTCATTGAACGGTTATTTCTGCATCTTACCATATTGGAATTTTCTTGCTTGTTTTTGTTTTTTTGATTTGTCTGCTTTGACTTCCCACCTTTTTGGTATGAGATTCTTTATAGGAGATCTGGGGGTTTCAGTGGTGCAGTCTCTTTGATCTTCTGAGCCTGATGTACTTGGGGTACCCTTTATGTCATTTGTTTATGCTGTTTGGTTATATTTCAGATGCTCTTTGGTAGGATCTTCCCTCTGACTAGTTGATTGAGGGTCACTCTATCCACTTTGTCTTGAGTTCTTTTGTAGAGATGCTGTTAAAAACATAAACACACAGCCCACGCAGGAGACCCGCACCCTCAAAAATATCCCCCACCCTCTATCCCGCTATCATCAGCCAATGAGCCAGTATTAATATAAATGTAGAGAGATTAGAGCTTTTATACTATAGGAAGAATATATAAGAGTTGTTTTCAGGGAGGAGAAATATAATTTTTGAGAGAGGGGATGATAGGTTAATAATAATTGAGACTATGCAAGCCAGTAGGTAATATTTACATTGTATGTTAATAACGATAGAAAAAAAGAAGGGAAGAATGCAGAATATAGTAAGAAAGTGGGATTGTATATTATTAGATTTATATAGTACTTATATTCCATTTATTTAGTGTGAAAGGAGGCTGAACTAGACACACAAACAAATAAACAAAAATTAAAGAAGAATGATGAGAAGGAGAGATTGTCTGAAACAAATTAGAGATATAGTTTTTTTAAGGGAAAAAAAGTTTTTACTGAGTTCAGCCTTTGTGTGTCGTCTTCTTTTTCTGAGTCCACAGCTGGTCTAATGAGGATAGCCAAAGGTTCCTGTTCCTTGCAGCAGCAGTATGCATCCATGGTGGCCAGCGCAGCGCGTTCCTTTGGCGCCTGTTGGAGGTGGCGAGGTGCTTTTGTGCGTGCGCCTGTGCACACGCAAGGTGGCCTGAGCGCTAGCCTCAGGCCTGCCAAGCTGTGCTCCGGGATTTGGTCTCTAGCCTCTTAGGGTGGGGCCCCGTACATGTGCACAGTCAAGTGAGCATCTGTGAATTGCTGTGGCCCACTGTTCCTAAGCTGCAGCCACCTGCCATTCCCGCACCGCAGCCGCCTGCTGTTCCTGCACCCGCCTGGGCGGGCATGAGCAGAGCCTGAGCAAGTGGTCTGTGCTCCGGCCTGGTGCCCACTGGAGCTGGCCAGGGGTGTCTGCGCACGGTCTTCTGAGTATCCAGTGGGTCCTCCTTGTGCCCGTTGGGGCACTGGATATTTTAATGATATTAATTCTTCCAATCCATGAACATGGTATATGCTTCCATTTATTTGTATCTTCCTTAATTACTTTCTCCAGTGTTCCAAGTACAGGTATTTTACCTCCTTGGTTAAATTTGTTCCTTGGTACTTTACTATTCCTGTTGCTATAGTAAATGGGATTTTTTTCCTGGTTTCTCTTTCTGATATTTCTTCTTTTTTTAATTTTTGATTTATTTATTGTTCTTCTACTACAGCTATCCCATTTCCTCGCTACTGCTCCCCCTACCCTTCCCACCCCTTCTCCCACAGTCAACCACCACCTTGTTGTCCATGTCCATGGGTCATTTATACTAGTTCCTTAACTAGATCCTTCCTCTTCTCACCCCCCTCCTCCTGGTCACTGTTAGTTTGCTCCTTGTTTACATGCCTCTGGTTCAATTTTGCTTGTTTCTTTGTGTTGTTCATTAGTTTCCTGTATTAGGTGATATCATATGGTATTTGTCTTTCACTGCCTGGCTTATTTCACTAAGCATAATACTCTCTAGTTTCATCCATGTTGTTGTAAATGGTAGGAATTCCTTCTTTATTTCTGCTGCATAGTAATTTACTGTGTAAATGTACCCCAGTTTTTTGATCCACTGATCTACAGATGAGTACTTAGGCTGTTTCCAGCACTTGGCTGTTGTAATTAGCACTGCTATGAACATAGGGGTGCATAGTTTCTTTTGAATTGGAGTTTCAGGATTCTTCAGGTATAATCCTAGCAATAGAATTTCTGGATCAAAAGGCAGTTCCATTTTTAGTTTTTTGAAGAAATTCCGTACTGTTTTCCACAGTGGCTGCATCAGTCTGTATTACCAACACCTGTGCATTAGGGTTCCCTTTTCTCCACATCCTCAACAGCACTTGTTGTTTGTGGATTTGTTAATGATGGCCATACTGACTGGTGTAAAGTGGTATCTCATTGTGGTTTTAATTTGCATCTTTCTGATGGCTAGTGATGTTGAGCATTCTTTCATATGCCTATGGACTCTCTGTATGTCATCTTTGGAAAAGTGTTTGCTCAGGTCTTTTGCCCATTTTTTAATTGGGCTGTCTGTCTTTTTGGTGTTGAGTTGTATAAGTTGTTTATATATTTTGGAGATCAATCCCTTGTCTGAGGTATCATTGGCATATATGTTTTCCCATACAGTTGCTTCCTTTTTCATCTTGCTAATATTTTCTTTTGCTGAGTAGAAACTTTTTAGTTTGATGGAGCCCCGTTTGTTTATTTTTTTCTTTATTTCCCTTGCCCTAGGAGATATATTGGCAAATATATTTCCAGATGGGATATCTGACGTTTTCCTGCCTATGTTTTCCTCTAGGAACTTTATGGTATCACAACTTATATTTAAGCCTTTTATTCATCTTGAGTTTATTCTAGTGTATGGTGTAAATTGGTAGTCTAGTATCATTTTTTTACACATCCCTGTCCTGTTCTCCCAGAACCATTTGTTGAAGAGACTCCTTTCATTCCATTTGATATTCCTTCCTCCTCTGTCAAATATTAGTTGACCATAGAGACCTGGGTTTATTTCAGGGCTCTCTATACTGTTCCATTGATCTATGTGTCTGTTCTTATGCCAGTAACAGACTGTTTTGATTACAGAGGCTCTGTAGTATAGTTTGATATCAGGTGTTGTGATTCCTCTTACTGTGTTCTTTTTTCTCAAGATTACTGTGGCTCTTTGGGGTCTTTTTTGTTTCCATATAAATTTTTGAAATATTTGTTCTAGGTCTTTGAAATATGTCATTGGTACTTTAATAGGGATTCCCTTAAATCTGTAAATCACTTTGGGTAGTATGGACATTTTAATGATGTTGATTCTTCCCATTCATGAACATGGTATATGCTTCCATTTATTTGTGTCTTTCTTAATTTCTTTCTTCAGTGTTATGTAATTTTTCAAGTACAGTTTTTTTACCTCCTTGGTTGTTTATTCCTTAAGACTTTCTTTTTCTTGTTGCTATAGTAAATAAGGTTATTTTTCTAGTTTCTATCTCTGATATTTTATTGTTGGTGTATAGAAATGCCTTCAATTTCTTAATATTGACTTTGTATCCTGCTATTTTGCCGAATTCACTTAATAAGTTGAGTAGTTTTTTGTTTTTGTGAAGTCTACAGGGTTTTCTATGTACACTATTATGTCATCTTCAAATAATGACAGTTTTACTTATTCCTCTCCAATTTGAATGCCTTTTATTTCTTTTTCTTGTCTGATTGCTGTGGCTAGAATTTCCAACACTGTGTTGAATAGGAGTGGAGATAATGGACATCCTTGTCTTGTTCCTGATCTCAGGGGGAATGCTTTCAGTTTTGCCCATTGAGTATGATGTTGGCTGCAGGTTTCCCATATATGGCCTTTATTATGTGAAAGTATGCTCCCTGTATTCCCATTTTGATGAGTGTCTTCACCATAAGTAGGTGTTGTACTTCATCAAATGCTTTTTCATCATTTATTGATACGATTATGTGATTTTTGTTTTTAATTTTGTTTATGTGGTGTATTATGTTTATTGATTTGCGATTATTAAACCATCCTTGCATCCCTGGGATGAATACCACATGACTGTGATGTATGGTCTTTTTAATGTGTTGCTGGATCCAGTTTGCCAATATTTTGTTGAGGATTTTAGCATCTATGTTCATCAGTGATATTGGCCTGTAGTTTTCTTTCTTTGTTGTGTCTTGACCTGGTTTTCGAATTAGGGTAATATTGGCCTCATAAAAAGCATTTGAGAGTCTTCCCTCTTCTTGGATTTTTTGGAATAGTTTGAGAAGGATAGGCGTTAGTTCTTCCTTAAATGTTTTGTACAATTTGCCTGTGAAGCCATCCTGTCCAGGGCTTTTGTGTGCCAGGAGTTTTTTGATTACTGCTTCAATTTCTCTAGCTATTATCAACCTATTCAGGTTTTCTGCTTCTCCTTGATTCAGTTTTAGAAAATTGAATGTTTCTAGAAATTTGTCCCTTTTTTTCAATTTGTCAAATTTCTTTGCATATATAGTTCTTCATAGTAATTTCTTATAATCCTTTATATTTCTGTGGTTTTGGTTGCGATTTCTTCTCTTTCATTTCTGATTTTATTGAATTAGCTCTATTTTTCTCTTGATGACTCAGTTAAAGGCTTGTTGATTTTGTTTATCTTTTCACGGAACCAGCTCCTGGATTTATTGATCATTTGAATTGTTCTTTTAGTCTCTATGTCATTTAATTCTGCTCCGATCTTGATTATGTCCTTCCTTCTACTATTTCTGGTCTTTGCCTATTGTTCTTCTAGTTCTTATAGATGTAGGTTTAGGCTGTTTACTTGAAATTCTTTTATCTTTTTTAGGTAGCTTTATAGTTCTATGAATTCCCTCTCAGGACTGCCTTGGCTGTGTCCCATATGTTTTGCACTGTTCTGTGTTCATTTTCGTTTGTTTCCAGAAACTGTTTAATTTCTTCCTTGATCTCATTCTTGACCCCTTAATGAAGGGGTCAATAACATGTCATTAGTCTCCATGTAATTGAATGTTTTTGAGTTTTTTTTTCCTTGACATTGGTTTCTAGTTTCAAGTCATTGTGATGTGAGCACATGCTTGATATGATTTCAAATTTCCTGAATTTGTTGAGGCCTGTTTCGTGTCCTACCATGTGATCTGTCTTTGAAAATATTCCAGGTGTACTTGAAAAGAATGTATATTTTGCTTCTTTGGTGTGAAAGGTTCTGTATATATCAATTAAGTCCATTTGACACTGAGTATTGTTCAGTGCTTCAATATCCTTGTTGATTCTTTGTTTGGAAGATCTATTCATTGTTGACATGGAGTGTTAAGATCCCCTATGATAACTGTGTTGTTGTTCATATCTTCTTGAAGTCCTCCAAGATTTTCTTTATATATTTAGGTGCTCCTATATGGGTGCATATATGGTTACAAGGGTTATATTCTCCTGTTGGACTAGTTTCTTAAGTATAATGTAGTGACCTTCTTTGTGTGTTTTTATGACCTTTGTTTTGAAGTTTATCTTGTCTGATATAAGTATTTCTACCTCAGCTTTATTTTATGTCCATTTACTTTGGATATTTTTCTCCACCCCTTCACTTTCAACCTGTGCAGATCTTTTGTTCTGAGGTGGGTCTCTTGTAGACAGCATTTGTGTGGGTTATGTTTTCTTATCCATTCAGCTGCCCTATGTCTTTTGATTGGAACATTTAACCAATTTATGTTTAAGGTTATTATTGATAGGTACTTATTCATTTCCATTTTTTCCATAACTGTGTTTCTCTCTCTCTCTCTTTCTTCTTTTTATAGTAGTCTCTTTAGCATCTCTTGCAGTGCTGGCTTGATGGTGATGTACTCTTTTAACCTTCTTCTGTGTAAGAAGCTCTTTATTTTGCCTTTCATTTTAAATGAGAGTCTTGCTGGATAAAGTAGTCTTGGTTGTAAGTCCTTGCTTTTCACTACCTGGAACATTTCATTCCAATCCCTTCTGGCTTGTACTGTTCCTGTTGAGAAATCAGCTCATAACCTTATCAGGGCTCCTGTGTATGTCACTAGCTGATTTTCTCTTGCTACCTTTAAGATTTTCTCTTTGTCATTAAAATTTATTATTTTAATTAGGCTGTATCTTGGACTAGGCCTCTTTTGGTTCATCTTGATTGGGACCCTTTGTGCTTCCTGAACTTGCATGACTTTTTCTCTCACCAAGTTAGGGAAGTTTTCTGTTTTATTTTTTCAAACAGATTGTCTATCCCTTGCTCCTTTTCTTCTTGTGATATTCCTATAATGTGAATATTGTTACATTTTATGTTGTCCTGCAGTTCCCTTTAACTACCATTGTTCTTTTTGACTCTTTTTTCATTTCGTTGCTCTAAGTATTTTTTTCTATCTTGTTTTCCATCTCACTGATTCAGTCCTCTGCTTCACCTGGCCTGCTTTTAATTCCTTCTAGTATACTTTTCATTTCAGTTATTGCATTCTTCATTTCTCCCTGGTTCTTATTCATAGTTTCTATGTCCTTTTTCATGCTGCTGTAGTTTCCTTTTAGCTTCCATAAAGTTCCTTGTCATTCTCATTGAGTTCCTTGAGCATCCTTATAACCATTATTTTGAATTTTGTGTCTTATAGGTTGCTTGCCTCAATTTCATTAACTTTTTTTTTTCTGGGGATTCCTCCTTTCCTTTCATTTGGGTGTTATTTCTTTGTCTCCCCATTTTAGTTGACATTTTTTTGTTTGTTTTAATGTCTTAGGTTGCTCTGTTTTACCTGCTTGTCTTCATGGGGTAGATTTCTCTGGTAGGAGTTCTGTGGGACTCACTGGTGCAGTCTATTTGATCTCCTGATGTAGTTGCTCTATGGTTTCCCTTTATTCAGTTTATGTGAATTTTCTTGTTGTAGTTGGGCTTTGATTATTGATGGCTCATTTGTTGGTGGGTTCTCCCCTCTGGCTGGCTGTCACAACCTCTGCCACATCTTGTGTGCACCTGTTGTGAAGTGTCTTCCGTACTCCTTGGCTTCCAAACTTCATAGCAGCTAAGATTCCATTGAACTTTCAGTTTATTTGTCAGAAGATCAGCCAAGTGTCTGAGTTTGGGGCCAGAGCAAGTGGACTCAGCTTCTTCTCCTTTAGCTGAAGCTTTGGGAGCTGGAGGAAGCACTGGTGTTAGAAAACTTCCCAGCTTGTATCAGGAGCCCACAGACACTGTAGATGTGGAGAATGTCACTGTGTTTTCAAAATATGGTCCCTTCTCTGAAGGGTTGGGGAAGGACCAGTGGGCAAAGATCTGCTGATTTGTGGGGCATCAGAGTTTAGGGCTCTGTCTGTGTCATTGCGGAAGCACCTGCCAGGCCTACATTCCCCACTCCTGTGGTGGTCCATCCCACAGACATGAATGAGGATGGACAGCAAGAGAAGTACCTGAAGAATGGGGTTTCAGTGGGTGAAATAGTTTCTTCTTCTCCTCTTCCTGGTGGTGCAGCCACAACAATCCATCTACCAGACAAAGGGTTGGGTTAGCTTTCCCCTTGGCACACACAGCAAGCCACAACATCCACTGAGGCTGCCGGAACAGGTGGTTCAGGGATGCTGGGGTGTTGGAAAAGGTGCAGATGAGGGCTGCAAGGAGTGGGTAGGTCATGGAAGGGAGGGGCAGAGGAGAGGGGGAACATGCAAGCAGCAGCTTCCATGCACACTCGGGGTGTCTTGCAGTTCTGGGTGGGGAGGTGGCAGCAGTTGAAGTAGCTCTAGTGGCAGCGGGGGCTCCCAGGTGTTCTGGCTGCTGCAGTAGCAGTAGTGGCAGTGGTGGAGGCAGCTCTACCAAATTGCCCTATTTTTTTTTAATGCACTCTCATACCACATTGTTTGGATTACTGTTGTTTTATTATAACTAGTGGTGTTAGTGTTAGTCCTGAAAGTTTGTTTTTCTTTTTAAGTTTTTTGGCTATTCTAGGTCTTTTGTATTTATTTTATTTTTAAGTAGTATTTTATTAATGATATTTTCCCAAATATATTTTAAATTGAATTTATTTGGGTGATGTTGGTTAATAGGCTCATATGGGTTTCAAGTATATGAGTACATGATCTGTATATTGCATTGTGTGTCCATCACCCAAAGTCAAATCATTTTCTGTCACCAAATATTTGACTCCTTTTAACCTTTCTTCCTTCTGATAACCACCATGCTGTTGTCCCTGAGTTTTGGTTTTATATCCCACATATGAATGAAATCATGATTCGTAGCTTTTTCTGACTGACTTATTTCACTTAGTATAATATTGTCAAGGTTCACCAATATTGTTGCAAATGTCAGTATTTTATTTTTTCTTATGACTGAGTAGTATTCCATCTTCTAAAAAAGATATGATCCTTTGCATTTAAATATAAATTTTTGAATAATTTTAATTTCCACAAAAAAAAGCTGGCTGGAATTTTGATTAATATTACATTGAATTATAGATCATTTTGGGGAGAATTGGCATTTAACTATTTTCTCTTGACCCACGAACCCAATATATCTTTTCATGTATTCAAAATTTCTTAAAACTCTCTCAGCAATGTCTTGTATTTTTCAGTGTAAAATAGCTATGTCACATCTTTTGTTACATTCACCCCTAAGAATTTTTATATTTTGATGCTATTATTGATTCTTTTAAAATATTAGTTTCTAATCATTTGCTGTTACTATAAAATGCAATTAATTTTATATATTTGCCTTGTATCTTGAAGCTTTACTATTCTAAGCTAATTCTAGTAGTTTCTTTGTAAATTGCATTTTATTTTCTATATTAGATTATTGTGCTGTCTGTGAACAAAGACATTTTTACTTTTTCCTTTCCAATACCACTATCAATAAACTCTTTCAAGGTAGTAAGCTCAGGCACTTTTATGGTTCACCTCATTTGCACTTATCCCTGGAATCAATTACTCTAAATGTTTTGAGTGGTTTTTCTAGAACTTAACTTCAGACTTCTACTTGCATAATCATGATAATGATTTTTTTTAATTTTAGGTTTTGGATTTTTATTATCCATCCTGCCAATGACATTCCCACACCTACTTATGCTTTCCCACCCCCATCTTTTAGTTTAGGTGTGTCGTAATAGAAAATAAGTTTTAGAATACTATAACCTCATAAATATATTCACAGTTAAGCCACAAAGTAGGAAAAAAATTTAAATTCTTTTAAAATGATATGAGTATATATTAAAATCAACATTGCCTGAGCATCAGATTACCTAGAAACTTTTATAAGAATATATATTATACTTCTGAGCTCTAATGCAGATCTGCTGTATTTGAATTTCTAGGCTGGAACCTTCGAGATGTACTTTTAAAACACTCAGTGGGTCACTAACTTTGCTGATCTACTGAAGTTTTGGAATAACTGCCTTACAGCTCATTTCATTCAAGAAGGGCATAGTGGCTATTAATTATGATAACATCTTCATTGTAACTGAATTGTCAGATTGCACTGAAGTTTGGCTGTCCTGGATTTCTGTCTGACACTATACATCAGTCATAATACACAATGATCTCATCTCTTAGCCAGCGCTAAACCACTGGCCGAAGCTTTGCTAACAATGACTAGATTATAATTGTACCTGAACTTGTGGCCTTTGGGCATGATATTCATATTGCTGGGTTCACTGAACTGAAATAAGAGTTAACAGTCTCCTTTGACAAGTCACATGGGGTTGACTCAATTACTTATGTGCACCTATTAGTTTGCAAAATTTTGAGATTTGGTAAGTGGTTAGCCTTGAACACAGTGTGCTGTGCAAAATGTGATTAGCACCACCTGTCTCTCCATTAGCTTCTGTGGCTAATTAGATTTCTACCATATCAAGAAATATTCAAAGTGTGAAAATGGTGAGGCTTCACCCTCTTTAACTATCCAGTGGGAACCAGGGTATACAAAGTGAATTAACTCTCTGACCTTGAAAATATAGGAACTGTTTTTAAGCAGTAAATATTAAGTTAAAAATATCCTCCTGAGACATAAACTCCAGGTCTTTCCTGGAATATAGTGCAGACCTTTCTAATAATCATCAGAAGAGATAATGCTGGATATATTATTAACAAAGCATATGCACATGTTGGGATCTTAAGATTGTAAAATTTGGCTTAGTTACCAGTCAGACTCCAGTATGTAAGCAATACAGTCTCTGAATAGCTGTGCTACGCAGCTCACTTTAATCTTATCTTTTTTTAAAAATAATTGTTAAATTTTTCATTTATAGTTGACATACAATATTATATTACTTTCAGGTGTACAACCCAATGATTATACATTTATATAACTTATAAAGTGATCACCTCAATAACTGTATATGATGCCATATACAGTTATTACAATATTATTGACTATATTTCCTATGCTGTACTTTACATTCTCATGACTATTTTGTGATTACTAATTTGTGCTTCTTAATCTCTTCATCCTTTTCACCTATACCTCCCACACCCCCTATCACCAATCTGGCAACCCTCAAAACATTTTGTGTATGTATGAGTCTGTTTCTGTTCTGCCTATTTGTTTATTTTGTTTTTTAGAATCCACATATAAGTGAAATTCCTGGCATTTGTCTTTCTCTGTCTAGCTTAGTTCACTCAACACAATACACTATAGGTCCATTCATGTTGCTGAAGGTGTCAAGATTTCATTTTTTCATGGCCGAGTCATATTCCATTGTATATATGCACCACTTCTTTATCCACTCTTCTGTTGATCAACACTTAGGCTGCTTTCATATCTTGGTGTTTATAAATAATACTGCAATGGGCATATGGATACATATGTCTTTTTAATGTAGTTTTTTTTATTTCTTTGGGTATTTACCCAGAAGTAGAATTCTGGGTCTTTTTATGTCTCTTGTTATAGTCTTTGTTTTAAAGTCTATTTTATAAAAAGCAAAATAGAGACAGACTCATAGATAGAGAGCAGACTGACTGCTCTCTGGGGTAGGGGTGTTGAGGGGCTGGTGGTATTCAGCAAAAAAGAGAGAAATAACTCATAAACATATACAACAGTGTGTTATTGCCAGGGGAGAAGTGAAGGGGATAGTGAAAAAGGCTATAGGGCTGATAAATGGTGATGGATGTAGGCTTGACTTGGGGTGTTGAACACATTATACAGTGTACAGATGAGGTGCTTTAGAATTGTGTACCTGGAACCTGTATAATTTTGTTAACCAGTATTACCTCAATAAATTTTTGATAGGAAAAAAAGTCTGTTTTGTCTGGTGTAAGTATTGTTTTACAACAGCTTTTTAAAAAAATTTCCCTTTTCATGAAATGTCTTTTTATCCTTTTATTTTCAGCCTGTGTGTGTCCTTTGATCTGAAGTGAGTCTCTTGTAGAAAGCATTTCTAAGGGTCCTGTTTCTTATGCATTCAACCATCCTTTGTCTTTTGATTATAGCATTTAATCCATTTGCTTTTAAAGTAATTATTGATAAATATGTATTTATTGCTATTTTATTATTTATATTATTTATTTATTTTTTATTGTTGTTCTTAATGAAGATACTATAATATTTCTTGTAATACCAGGCACTCCCCTGTAGGTAACTAACTGCTTTTCTCTTGCTGCTTTTAAGATTTTTCCCTTGTCTTTTACCTTTGGCATTTTAATTATGATGTGTCTTGGTGTGGGCCTTTTTGGCTTCATCTTGTTTGGGACTCTGTTCTTCTTGGACTTACATGTCTATTTCCTTCACCAGGCTAGGAGAGTTTTCTGTGATCATTTTTTCAAGTAGATTTTCAATTCCTTTTTCTCTCTCTCCTTTTCCTGGCACCCCCATGATGCGAATGTTGGTGTGCTTGAAGTTGTCCCAGAGGCTCATTATACTACTCTCATCTTTTTGGATTCTCTTTTCTTTTTGAATTCTGATGGGGTGTTTTTGTAATCATCATATTCCAAATTGCTGAGTTGATCCTCTGCTTCATCTACTCTACTGTTGATTCCCTGTAATGTATTCTTTCTTGCAGTTATTGTTTTTGTTTCTGATGTTCTTTTTTACATTTTCTCTTTGTTGAAGTTCTCACTGAGATCCTTTTAACCAGCATTTTGAAATGTGCTTCTGATAGATAGCTTGTTTTTATTTTGTTTAGTTCTTTTTCTGAAGTTTTGTTCCATTTCTTTATTTGGGACATGTTTCTTTGTTTTCTCATCTTGGCTGCCTCTCTGTGTTTGGCTATAAGTCTTAAGCATTCAGTACTTGGTAATGAAGAGCCAACATTAAATCATTGACCATTCATCCATCTATGTCTGTGTGTGTTACTCATCTTTATATCCCTGAGACTGGTCCGCTGTAGATATAGTTGCTTAATATTTGTAGAGTAAGTGAGAAAACGTTTAATAGGCACCTATTATTTGCAAGACATTTTTTGAGATATGTTCATGTAAATTAGCTTGTTAACTTATCATAATTTACTCATCAGTTATTTTTAATCTCAGATCATCAAAGAGTATTTGAGGCTAAGAAAAGTAAGTGACTTTGTTTACAATCACAAAAATAGTGTTAATTTTTCATCACCACAGCCTTGTGGCCAAAGCATCTGAGTACCTGTTGGATACAATGTGCACACACATGTGTGTGCAAAACACACACTGACCATGGGGAATCTCTGTTTTAACTGTACAAAGAGCATCAGATCCTAATTAATTCTTAGAAATTATCCACAGACATGCTACTTTCAGATTTAAGATACAAGGAGACTGTAGCGGATGGCTCCTCAGGTGCTGATAGAAATGACAAAGCATTTCAACTTTGGTGTTGTCCATGAATAAGTTAAATGCAGGAAGACCCTTTGTACAACATTAGAGGTTGTGCAAACACTATTATTGTGCCAATAGGATGTAGAAAGAAAAATAACTTTAGCTAAATCAGGACTAAGAATGGAGTTTTTTTCTTCACAGTAGAGTAGAGATGATTGGTCCTGCCTTTCCTCAGTTGCAGAGTGGTTGTGAGGATCAAGTGAAATTATAGTTTGGAAGACAGTATGCAAGGTAGAAGCATGTGGGTTTTGGAGAAAGACGTTGAATTGATTTTGCTACTTACTAGCTATGTGACCATGTCAATGAAACTTTCTCAGGCAAAGATTATTCCCGTTTCCAAATAAGGACAATACAATACTGCCTATTTCTCAGGTTTCTTGTGAAGGATAAATAGATTTTAATAGATATATCATATCTAATTGGCATTCAATTCAGAGAAGAACATCAATGAAATCACATTCAGAAGACTCTGGGAAAGGAGGAAGGGAGAGTGCTCCTGTGAGACATTGGTGCTTTCTCTCCCTCCCTTCAGGTGTGCACAGGGCACCAAATAACTTCAGAGAACCCATGGGACATGGTGGGATGATATGAGCTAAGGAGAATATTCTAACAAGATAGGAGTCTTGTTTTCTGATTATTTCTTCTATCAATCTCTTGTTAAATACTCAGTGAAGTCCCTGGAAAAATAGACAATATTTTTTCCATCAACTGATACCATGGGGTGCCTCATATAGAGCTTGGCTCTAAATAGGTTCTTAATAAGTACTCATCTGAATAATTACTGGAGTAGTTTGTGAATCTCTGGCTTACCTGCCATGCTCTGTTCCTCTAGTTCTCTTTCTTCCTCTGCCATCTCTTTAGCAGTGTACACAGCCTCTTTGAGCTTTGGGAGGCTAATTTTCAAATGGATAAAAAAAAACAGGAAACTGGACCAGATATTTCTGTGATCTTCCTTATAGCTCTGAAGTTAACATCACCAGATAGAAAAAGAACACTGTGTGAATTAGGAGGTGGACTCAAATGTCTCTTCTCCTCTGCATGTTCCCATAGGCTTTGGTGTCTGAATGCTAGGAGAGAAATGTGTGCCGTCTCTACTTCAACTTAATTTCACAGATGAGCCAGTGGGCTTTCACTTTCAGGTTATAGCCAATACAATTTTGCCTATGGGCAGAATGCTCTGCTCAGGGAAGGGGAATATATGGTCCACTTGTTGGTAGGGTACTGTGTCTATCAGTCAAACCCTTGACAGCAGCTGGAGAGCAGTGAATTCACGGTTAAAGTCTAGCAAGGATGGCATGCTGGGACTCTATTTGGCTGCCTGAAAAAAAATTGTTATGCGTTGGCTGTTTTCATCTTATTAGGAGTAGCTTTGGGAAGGAAAAACATATTATCCACATAGAAAATGATATTCTTCTTCTTGTTTTCCAAGGCAAAACTGTCGTCGGCAGCCGTCCGTCTCGAGAGACGATGGCGTAGCTTCTTGAGAGTCTATCTGCACCGCCGAGAATGGCTGTGCAGTCCGATTCGGGAGTGACAATCCCTGCCGCACTTGGTACAGGTGAAGGCAGATGGCTGTTGTTGCTGCTGCTGACGCTGCTTCCGCCTCGATCTTTTCTGGACCGCCTCCTCGTTGTGCGCAGCCTCCGCGCGTGACGTACCTTGCCTGACCGCGAGCCTCCAGGCTAGGCGGTCGTCTGCTTGGACTTCCCATGTGTTGAGATTGATGGAGCATTGTGTCATGTCCTTTTTGCAGATGTCTTTGAACCGCAGTTTTGGGCGCCCTGTCATCCTCTTGCCTTCTGCTAGCTCGCCGTAGAGGAGGTCTTTGGGGATACGGCCTGCATCCATTCTTTTGACATGGCCGAGCCACCTGAGGCATCTCTCGCTAAGAACTGCATGCAAACTGCTCATATTGGCTCGCTTCAGCACCTCGGTGTTGGGGACCTTATCCTGCCAGGTGACATGCAGGATGCGTCGCAGGCACCTCATGTGGAAGCTGTTGAGTTTCCTTTCGTGCCTTGCGTAGGTGGTCCACATCTCGCTGCCATAGAGGAGAGTGCTGAGTACGCAGGCTTGGTAGATGCGCAGTCTGGTTTTCTCAGTGAGGCTGGAATTGTTCCACGCTCGCCGGTTCAGTCTGGCCATAACTGTGGCGGCCCTGGCGATTCTCCGGTTGACCTCCAAGTCGACTGACAGAGAGCTCGAGATGGTGGACCCGAGGTAAGTGAAGTCGTTGACAACCTCCAGGGTGTATCCGTCGATGGTGATGCATGGGGGAGTCCCTGTGCCTTGAGCCATAACATTCGTCTTCGTCAGGCTGATGGCTAGTCCGAACTCCTTGCATGCGTGGGAAAGGCAAGTGACTAGCTGTTGGAGTCCCTCTTCGGAGTGTGATGTCAAAGCTGCGTTGTCGGCGAAGAGCATCTCACGGATGAGCACCTCTTTGACTTTGGTCTTGGCTCGTAGACGGGCCAGGTTGTAGAGCTTGCCATCGGATCTGGTGTGAATGAAGACACCCTCGCTGCAGTCCTTAAAGGCGTATTGGAGGAGCATGGAGAAGAAGATTCCGAACAGCGTAGGCGCGAGGACGCAGCCCTGCTTTACTCCGCTGCTGACTGGGAAGGCCTCAGAGGTTGTGCCGTTGTAGGACACCGTGCTGTGCATGTTGTCGTGAAAGGACATGACCACAGCAAGCAGATGTGGTGGACAGCCAATCTTCCGTAGCAAGCTGAAGAGTCCGCTTTGACTGACCAGATCAAACGCCTTCGTGAGGTCAATAAAGGCGAGGTAGAGTGGTTTATGCTGCTCGTGACACTTCTCCTGCAGCTGGCGTAGGGAGAAGATCATGTCCACTGTTGAGCGGCCAGCTCTGAAGCCACACTGGGACTCTGGGTAGACGCGGGAAGCAAGGGTCTGCAGGCGGGCAAGAGCGACCCGGGCGAATACTTTGCCGACGACGCTGAGGAGAGAGATGCCCCGGTAGTTGTTGCAGTCGCTGCGGTCTCCTTTGTTCTTGTACATGGTGATAATGTTGGTGTCTCTCATATCCTGGGGGATGTAACCCTCCTTCCAGCAGAGACAGAGTAGATGGTGGAGCGGCTGTAGCAGGACTGGTTTCCCGCTCTTTAGGATTTCTGGAGGGATTCCGTCGCTTCCTGGTGCTTTCCCGCAAGCGAGGCGGTCGATGGCTTTGCCGAGCTCTGCCGCAGTAGGTGGGGTGTCTAGCTCCTCCATGACTGGTAGGTCTGGGATGGCGTTAAGAGCAGTGTCTGTTACGGTGTTCTTCGTTGCGTACAGCTCGAGGTAGTGCTCGGTCCACCGCCGCATTTGCTGTTCCTGGTCAGTGATGACCTCACCTGTCTTGGACTTAAGGGGGGCGATCTTGGAGGGGATTGGGCCTGTTGCCTTCTTGATACCCTCATACATTCCTCGTGCGTTGCCTATATCGGTGGCTTCCTGAATGCTTCTGCACAGGTTTAGCCAATAGGTGTTGGCACAGTGGCGGGCGGTCTTCTGGACTTTGTTCCTGGCAGCCCGTAGAGCTTGAAGTGTACTGGGAGTGGGCGTGACCTTGTAAGCCAGTAGGGCCTTCCTCTTAGCCTCGATCACGGGTTCCATTTCTTCCCAGTGAGCCTCGTACCAGTCAGCGTTCTTCTGCTCTTTCTTCCCGTAAGCAATAATGGCGGAGTTGTATATGGCGTCGCGGAGACGTGGCCAATTGGATTCGATAATGTCATCTGCCGCCACTCCCTCGCCGAGTGCATCTTCCATCTTGTTGATGAATTGCTGGGTCTTAACTGGGTTGCTGGCACAACTGGTGTTGATGCGTGGGCGACCCTTCATCTTGGAGTGGTGCAACCTCTTCGGCATTATGCGCACCTTGCTTACCACGAGGGCATGGTCCGTGTCGCAGTCTGCACTGTGGTAGCTGCGGGTGAGGAGGGTGCTGCCAATATCCGTTCTTCTGGTGATGACGAGGTCAAGCTGGTGCCAATGACGGGAGCGGGGGTGCCTCCATGACACCTGGTGGATCTCTTTGCACTTGAAGAATGTGTTTGTCACGCACAGGCCGTGGTGACACAAAAGCTCAAGCAGTCGCTGACCATTCTCATTGATCTTTCCTCTCCCAAAGTTTCCAAGGCAGGTGGGCCAGGCCATGTGGTCGGCTCCTACTCTTGCATTGAAGTCTCCAAGGAGATAGAGAGCGTTACTTCTGGGAATCTTGGATAACGCTTCGTCCAGTGCATGGTAGAACTGTTCTTTCTCTTCGGTGGTGGCGCAGAGGGTTGGGGCATACGTGCTAAGAATGCTGACTGGGCCGAAAGTTGTTGACAATCGGAGGGTAAGTAATCTCTCTGTGCCTCCTGTGGGTGGCTCTATGGAGTTAACAAGCGTGTTCTTCACAGCGAACCCAACACCGTGCTGTCTTGGTTGGTCCGGAGACTTCCCTTGCCAGTAGAAGGTGTAGTTGGTTTCTCTGATAGTTCCGTTGTCGGCCAACCGGGTCTCCTGTAGAGCCGCAATGTCGATGTGTAGTCGTGCCAGTTCCCTATCGATGACAGCGGTTTTCCTGGCACCCTTGATCCACGGAAGGTCTGCAGTAAGTCCGGGGCACATGGTCCTGATGTTCCAGCTAGCGAGGCGAAGAGCCGGAGGCTTCTTTCTTGTTGTTTGCTTGGAATTAACTGGTGCGGGTGTTTTGTGGCCCACTTTTCGAGAGGCGCCTCTCTGATCCCCACGCACCCAGTGGGGCAGGCGAGCCATGGCGAGACGGTAGCTGTCCAGTGAGGTGCGATGACCTCTCCCACCGTCAGAGGAGATCCCTGGCGCTCGTTTCCTTCGCCAATCGGATGAGCTTATAACCGGTATCTGTCTCCTCCCGTGTTGAGTCGGCATCTTGCGATGACGCTGGAGTGTCCTCTCAAGTGAAACTGAAGCTACAGAGCCTGGGCAGGGTGATATGGAGGGTCTGCTGTTGCCCATGCAGCAGACCCCCCCTCTCTTCACAGCTGAAGGGTCCAAGGGAAAGACAAAGTCAATACAGCTTGGCTTCAGGTGCGCCGCAGGAGTTGCTGGTGTTGACTACAACGTCAAACCGCCTTAGGGACTCCGGCTCCGGATTTTCTGTCGGGGTTTACTCCCTTAGCCTTTCCCCTGAAGAGGTATGCCGCAAGGCAGCGGAGGTTTTTTGGGGTCAGAGTTTTCCTTCTCTGATTTTAGAGATGTCCTTCCTCTTTCCTCCTTTACAGTCTTGAGGGCAGCATTTACAGGCTAAAATAGAAAACTGGCAGTGTAACCTTCTAAGCAGATACTACCAATACCCTGCTTGGGTATACTCACCCAACAATAAACATCTCTTAAATGTCCTCCAAGTGCCATGCCTCGAATTAGTAAATGGCAGTGCAATGGCAGCCAAACATTTGGATCAGTTTCACTAAGTAAACCACCAACACAAGTAGGTTTTTAAAACAATAGAATAGTGTCTCATTTTATTAAAAATAATAACTATTTTTAAACAACTTACCAGCAACACTGAATAAAAACCTGGCTGTGTTTCCCACTGTTTCAACTGCTCCTCAGCTGGCTTTAACACAGCAGTATCCTGACTGGTGGCCTGAGTTAAGACTTGAAGAACAACAGTGCTGGCACTATTGAGATCCATGGAAACCAATTGGCTCAGTCCGAATAGCCCGGCTCTCCAGCTTCCACTGTCCAACACGAAGTGGCGTCGGTTGGTCCCGTGCCCCACGCTTGCAAGTCCACGCGCCGCCGCCCACTGATGCCGAAAGTGGCTTCTAGGAACGCGCCATGTTCTGAGTCGCATCTCTAAACGATGCGGACGCTAGAATATCGCGTCACAGACATCCACAGCAATAAAAAAGATCAAAATACTGATACACAAAACAACACAAATGAATCTCAAAAAGCATTACGCTAAGTGAAAGAAGCAAAGCATAAAAGTCTACATGAAGTTCTAGAAAATGCAAAATTATAGAGACAGAAAGTAGATCACTGGTTGCCTTGGGCTATGGGGCTAGAGGAAAGGATGATACAACAAGACACAGGATAATTTTTAGGGAGATGGAAATGCTTTAATCTTGATTCAATAGTAGTTATGCTACCGAAAAGCAATTTGGGGTCCTGCTGCCTGCCGCCACCCTCTAGGCAAAATTCCAGAAGCAAAGGTTTGGTGATAAAGAAAGTCTATCCAGTCACAGCTTCAATTACTTAAGCCTATCAATTAAGGCTAAACTCTAACACCTGGGCCCTGCTATCACTTCCCCCTGTTTTAATCACCTTATTTCTATAGGGCTAGTTACAAACTAAAACAGCATAAAATACAAAAACTACACAACTTTGGAAGAATGACAGGCTTCTGCCTCATAGCCTGTTCCCTCTAGAACACCCAAAGAATAAACCAGGGACCCTCTGCCAGGCCAGCCCAATCCTTTAGAAAAATAGGAAGCCCCACACTTTGTTCTTCCACAGAGACACGAACTTAACAATATACTGTCTAAAAACAGTACATCTGTACATCTAGTTAATTCGATAAATGCATGAAGCTATTTAGATTTTTGGAAGAGCAAGAAATAATATCCCTTGAGAATCAAATTAACAATATTCATACAAAATGGGTAGGATTATCCATCTGAGAGTGAAATCCTCTCTCTGTAAAGGTGTAAAGAGCCTGAGGTTATAATTTAGTAAGTAAAATCCTGATAACATTTTATCTGATTTGGAGAAAGATTTTGAAACGATATACACATATAGTTGGTTAACGCATCAATTTACAATGAGCCAAACAAAATCTGGCTTCACCAAATTTAATGGATAAATGGCATTACATGAGACCTTTGGTAATGAAAAATTGGCTTAATCTTCCTAATTGTCTGTATCAAAGACAATAATATTTGAAATTTCAATAAAACTAAAAAAGAAAAAAACAGGCTAAAATGTAGTTTTGATTCATAAGACTTGAGATTGGAATATGATAAATTAGGAGATCTGAGTGCATGTGTTGATTCTTGCAGACTTCATAGAATCAAATGCTGATTAATGTTCCCAAATCCTAATTTGGCCATTTTCTCAGCAAGGTGAAAAAGAGTATAACAATACTTGCATATTCTTGATGTAGTATACTAGGTGGAAAGAACAGGAGCTGCAATTTATTAAGAAAATGACGGTGTCTATTTTAAATGGATTATCTGACAGTGTAATGAGTTTATATCTACCTTCACTTATATAAGAGAAGCTGTACTTGAGAATCAATTAGAATATATAGACTTTCGGTTGAGATGGAGGCCTAGACAGACACGTTGGGTCTCCCTCCACAACTAAGAAGGAATACAACTACCTTAGAACCAGAAGTTCCAGAAAATCAAACTGCATGGAAGTCCAAGAAACAAAGATATAAAAAAGAAATACTCATCCAGACAGGTAAGAGGGGTGGAGCTGGGGCAGAGAGGATGCAGTGTGGTGGTGGCATCAGTGGCAGGTCAGTGGAAAGCACAGTCGCACATTTTTAAAGTTGAGAGGGACACCTGGGGAGCACTTTCAGCATCAGACCAGACCACACAGCTCACGGTCCCAGGGCTGGATAGATAAAGTCCATTGTTCCTGACTGTGCAAACCAGAGGGGGTTGGGACAGGGGAAGAAACTGCTGGTCTCTCAGCAGAGTCCATTTGTTTAAAGGGCTGCCACAGTCCTAGAATATCTGCAGACCCACCCACTGTGGGAACGACAGCCAGCGCAACAGCTAGAGAGGTGCCAGTTCCATACAGAAGTGGGAGAAGCGCCTGGAAAAGGGGCAAGTGCTAAGCAAGCAGCATTGTTTCCTCTCAGACCCCTCCCCCACATACAGCGCCACAATATGGTGAAACAGGTTGCCTTGTACTGATGAATACCTAAGGCTCTGCCCCTTAAATGTAACAGGTGTGACAGCCCTGCCTAAGACATAGAGACAAACTTGTCTTTTTGAAGACAAGAATTATTTTTAATTTTTAGACCAAACACAACTGATGGACTTAGTAAATATCACATAAATCCCAAGGACAAAAGGTTCCAAACATGCTGACTTTATTACTTTTTTATTACTTGCTTAAGCAGCAGATTGGAGTTTTGTATATTCCCAGGTAAAATTGAACTTAGCCTATCAGTCACTATTGATATTGATAATCAAGCTTCACTTGATTGCTTATTAGAAAAACTATCAATAGTGTCTCTTCTGGTTTTGCTTTGCTGGCAGAGAAACAGCCCATAATCACTTAACACATACCGTTGTAATCCCTCACAGGGATCTATCCCAGGAATAATAAATTCCTGACCACAAACCTGTGTTCCTTGTGGGTTTCATTATTTCATCAAGGCATTCTTTCCCATTGAACCTCAATGTGATGTCAGAATCTTTCTCAACATAACACTCGGATCTGCACCATCAATTGACTGGTGTTTGTATATAAGATAAAATTTACTTGCCATCTTTGGCAAAACACAAAATATTCTTGAATTTTTATTTAAGCTGTGATGCCTTGAAAATTTAATTATTTATGGTATAATTGTGAGCAGATGGCAGCCTACATGTTATCCACTTATTTTCTGTGAGAGGAACTAATGTCTTGCTTACAGATTGTTCCTCCTGGGATGTATTATGATCAATGCCTAGACACTTCCCATTTTTCAATTTTATGAATGACCTCCTTGCAGAATGTCAATGTAGTTTTGTATGTGTTATGAGATGTCAACTCAATTAGAACAAGTCAAAAAATTTTGTGAACAGATGCTAATTTTTTGACATTTTAGTGACTTTTGAAAAATTGACAAATTTAACAGCAAAGTCCCTAGTACAAAATACATTTTTTTCCTATTGAGAGAATAAAATCTGAATATTGCATCAGAATTTTGGAGAGCTCTCTCAGAAAATAATGTGTGGACAGGTAGGCATATTTAATGATGACTGCTTTATTTCTCTTCCAGACTTGGAAAACCACAGAGTTAGGTGAGAGGCCAACATTTGTTAAAGCTTGGGGTTTAATTCTTGCTCAGTTTCCAGAACTATTACATCTGAGGCAATATAGTAAGGGTCACTTAAAACTCAGGTGACTTGTGTCTGTTGTTTGTCCCTCCTTGGAGTAAGTGAATTAATAAAATTATTAGTAGGCAAAGTAGCATGTAAAAACCATTAATGGGGAACTGGCATGACCATCTCCCATGAAATGGAGACAATATTGTTAAATGCCATAATTAAAACTGATTCTATTAAAATATCAAGACAAGGTGTCCATCATGTTCAATGTTTCCCTCACTTTCAATATTTGATCATTAAAAAATGTAGGGTTTTATTCCGAATGATGACTAGTTCAATGTAATAATTCTGGTTACAATAGCTGAACAGATGCTGCTCTAGAAACAGACTATAGAGAATCAAAACCATCAACCTCTGAGCCACAGATTCATACAGTCAATATTCACAATGTAAAGTAGACCTAGACCCAGGTTCTAAGATCACCACAATCTTACTGAATTTTTAATTAACTATGGGCAAAATTTTGTGTTTGTATACAGAACTAGTATGTAATTTCCCCCTTCCTTTTAGAAGAATTTTAACTGGGTAGGGTTATATCTGTTCTTGTAAATTAATCATCCCAATTTTTAAAGTATAGTTTATTAATTATGTTGTTACAGCAGTCCCAATTTTTTCCCATTTGCTCCCCTCTGCCCAGGTCCCCTTCCCTCCAGCAATCCTACCCCCTTTAGTTCATGTCCATGGGTTGTGCATATAAGTTCTTTGGTTTCACCATTTCCTATATTATTCTTAACTTCCCTCCATCTATTTTATACCAACCAATTATGCTTAATCACTGCACCATTTCCCCATTTCTACCTCTTCCCCCTCCCAGCTGATAACCCTCCAAATGATCACCATATTTATGATTCTGTTCCTATTCTGGTTTGCTTAGTTGAATTTTGTTTTTATTTTTAAAATTAAGTTGTTGATAGTTGTGAGTTTATTGTCATTTTAGTGTTCATAGTTTTGATCTTGTTTTTCTTAAATAAGTCCCTTTGACATTTCATATAATAATGGCTTGGTAATGATGAACTCTTTTAGCTTTACCTTCTCTGGGAAGCACTTTATCTGCCCATCCATCCTAAGTGATAACTTTGCTGGATAGAGTAATCTTAGTTGTAGGTCCTTGCTTTTCATCACCTTGAATACTTCTTGCCAGCCCCTTCTTGCCTACAAAGTTTCTTTTGAGACATCAGCTGACAGTCTTATAGGCACCCCTTTATAGGTAACTCTCTGCTTTTCTCTTCCTGCTTTTAAGATTCTCTCTTTAGCTTTCACCTTTGGCATTTTAATAATGACGTTTCTTGGTGTGCTCCTCCTTGGGTCTAGCTTGTTTGTGACTCTGTGCTTTATGGATTTGTATGTTTATTTCCTTTACCAAATTTGAGAAGTTTTCCTTCACTATTTTTTCATATAAGCTTTCAATTTCTTGCTGTTCCTCTTCTTCTCGTACCCTTATGGTTTGGATGTTGGCATGTTTAAAGTTGTCCCAGAGGTTCCTAAGCCTCTCCTCATTTTTTTCAATTCTTGTTTTCTCATTCTGTACTGGTTGACTGTTTTTTTTCCCTGATATTCCAAATAATTGATTTGAACCCCGGTTTCCTTCCCGTCACCATTGGTTTTGTGTGGATTTTCCTTTGTTTCATTTAACATAGCCTTCACTTCTTCTCTTATGTTTTTGCATACTCAACAAGCATATCTGTCAAGCCTGTGAACATCTTTATCACCAGTGTTTTGAACTCTTCATTTGTTAGGTTGGCTATCTCCTGTCCGTGAAGTTGGCTATCTCCTTGTTGCTTAGTTCTCGCACTGGAACCTTGATCCATTCCCTGTTTGGGGACATACTTCTCTGTCTCCTCATCTTGATAGGCTCCTGTATTTGTTTGCCTCTCTGTCCTAGGTAAACTATCACTCCTGTTATGTTGTAAGGGGCGAAGCCTTAGGAATTTTCAGTACAAGGCAACCTGTTTCACCACGCTGTGGCTCTATGTGTGGGGTGGGGGTCTGAGAATGAACAATGCCGCTTGTTCAGTACTTTTCCAGGCATTTCTTCCACCTCCGTATGGGACTGGCACCTCTCTAGCTGTTGCCCTGGCCATTGTTCCCAGAGTGGGAAGATCTGCGAATGTGGGGGTTCCTCAAACAAGTGGACTCTGCTGAGAGACTTGCAGTTTCTTCCTCCACCCCAACCCTCACTGGTTTTCACAGTCAGAAGCAATGAGGCTTGATTTTCCCTGGCACTGGAACTATGAGCTGTGTGGTCTGGTCTGGAGCTGGAAATGCTCCCTAGGTGTCCCTTCTGACTTTTTAAAATGTGTGATTGCCTTTTCTCCTGGCCTGTGACTGCCACTGCTGTGTCTGCTGCTGCCACCACATTGCATCCTCTCCACCCTGGCTCCACCCCTCCAATCTGTCTGGTTGAGTATTTCTTCTTTATATCTTTGTTTGCTGGACTTCCATGCAGCTTGATTTTCTGAGACTTCTGGTTGTCTCTAGTTTTGAGGTAGTTGTATTCATTCTTAGTTGTGGAGGGAGATGCAGCATGTCTGTCTACGCCTCCATTTTGGCCAGAAGTAATCATCCCAATTTCTTATGTCTCAGGGAAAAGTCACACTAAGCAAAATCCAAAAACTTTTAAGAGCACCATTTAATTCAATAACTTGTCTAAAATATATTTCAGAGATTATATTACCTTCCAAAAATCTTTCTGGAGCCTGTAGAAAAGAATTCCGAGAAACCCTGTTTAATATATTTTCTTTTGGGACAACTTGTAAGCACTATTCCTTAATTTTTTGCTCTGGGAAGTCTTAACCTTTCTACTCTTAGGTCCCCAGATCTAAATGTACTCGGTCCTTCCCCATTAGTCCATGTAAAATGCTTTAGATTTAACTCTTTTTTGTACACTGCTAATTTGTTTACACCTCAACACTAACTTCCCCCCTCTACCTCTGCCCCATCCCAGACCTTGCTTTCACTCCAACAGTGGCACTAGCTGCATCTGAGTAGGTAGTATGTATAGAACATTCTCCAAAAGGTAGTTAGGAGGCAGATAATACATCAAGAATAAAGCCAGAGCTCTTGCCATCAAGATGTTACTACCTTTTTGAGGAGACAAAATATATTCATGTATAGTCTACTTACTACCTAACAAAATCATATATACAATAATAGCTGGAAATCCTAATTGATTATACATAGGTAAGTATGAAGATGAAAAGCAAGTTCTGTTTTTAGATATCAGAACAAAATTTATCATTATTACCCTTGTGCATGCTTGCCTGCATGTAAGCACATGGGTATGCACCCTACCCTCACACTCATACTTGCTGTTGTCTCTCTCTTTACCCAAATGGTAAGAATTAAGCTGCCAGATGTCTCAGTGAGAGCTTACATTATAATTATTTAATTAATTTTACATGATATACAACAATAATTTTATATGTATACTGTTAAGTATTTTTGCAATGAGAACTCCATCATACTTGTCAGGATAAATGAACAGAGCTCATTCCCCATTACATAAGATCCTTTGTTTTGAGATGTTTATTTTGCACTTTTATTAGAACATAACTTCGGGGGTAAAATTGGGATATACATACATACATATATACACACATATATAATGTAAGAGATAAACTTCTCTTACAAAAAATAAAGTAAATTAAAAAAAAAAAGAATATAACTTTGCAACCTAGAGTGAAAACAGCCTTTGCTTAGTTTGTTGCCCAGAATTCATCTGTAATGGAGTCAACAATTAAAAAATAAAAAGAAATATAAGAAAACAAAATAGGTTTCACATTCACCTACTAAAAAGAAGTTTGTTGAATGAATATATACTTGACAAACAAAATAAAACAAAAATTATATGCATAATGCTTTATCAGTGGTCCTGGATGAAATAGGTACTGTATTCCACATTCTCTATTTCTTGGTGGTGGTCTCCTAATTTTAAGTAAAACCTGGGAAAAGTAGGCATCAACCTCATAAAGGTCCCATAAATGGGAAGGGATGACTAGAGAAGATAATGCAAAATAGCTGATGTATTCAGCTTCTTGGGATATCGATGTATTGGGAAATCGTATCAGACAATAGAAGCCTGGGTATTGTAAAGTTACTCTTGGCTCAGCTCACCTCAATCATTAAACCATGCAAATGCAGGAATAAAAATACGAATGTTAAATTATAATGAGCCCTGGCATGTACTGCATTGAGTCCCTTAGATTTACACTTTCAAAGAGTTTTCTCTGAAAAACTGTGTTTTACTAGTGAAATCTATTTGAGCAATCTAATTGTCAAAAAACCATTACTGCTTCTTGCTCTGGAAATGCTGGGATATAAAAACAATATCACATAGTATTTGAAAAAAAGTTACAGTTGAGGGAAAAACATAGGCCTTATTTTAATCCTTTTACTTCCATTGACTTCTGAACATCTTGTGAATTAGTCTCTTCCCTTTAGCACCTGTCCCCTCTTTTAAATTATATCCTCTCTTACTTTTTCAGGAATTTTTCTACTCTGCTTATCACTTCTTTGAAGATAATCATTTTTCTATCTCCATTGGTGTCATTTCCATTTCTGATATTTCTCATCTAATTAAAAAATAAAATAAAATGAAAACTTACTCTCTCTTCATATCCCTCTAGTTAACATTCTTTCAGTCCAAACTTCTAGAAAAAGTCATTTATACAACTAATTTTCCTTTTTCTTTTCTAAACTAATTTAGGTCTTCATCATTACATCAAAACTACCTTCCTGAATATTATAGCAACCTTTATGTTGCCAAATGCAAAGGGTGCTTTTAATAAACCACCTCACCTTGAACACATTTTCCTATCTTGGCTCTTGTAACACACACTCTTCAGGTTCCCTTCTACTCATAGGCTTCACCTTATTGGCTTCCTTTATGGGCTCTTCTCCTCCAACTGAACTCTCCCTGGATAATCCCATCCCATTTCCATGATCCTGTGAAAATTTTGACACTGTTTTCTGCTCTCCCAGGAAGCTTTTTCATAGTTCCTTACAATGTGCACAGAATCTTTTCATGAAGAAGCCAAACTGTAAGTCATAACACAACTTCCAGCCCATCAGCAGTGAAGTGCATTGAGCTCCCAGTCATGGAAGTAGCCAAGTTGAGTAGTGAAGTTTGTAGACTCTCAAATCCAGATTACACAGATTCATACCCTATCTGTGTTGCTTATGTAATCTTCTACTTTCTTAGGTAATCTCTTCACTAGTGTTAACAGAGATGATTATAATAATCATAGAGTAGTCCCCCTTATCTGTGGGTGTATGTTCCAAAACTCTTAGTAGATGCCTGAAACTGCAGATGTACCAAACCTAATACACAGACAGTTTTTTTCCTGCTTATCAATGACAAACTTGCAATTTGGGGGCATTATTTAGTAAAATAAGAACTACCTGAGCACAAGTACTGTGATACTGCAGAAGTTAATTTTACTAAGTGACTACTGGGCAGACAGCCTACATCGTGTGGATACACTGGACAAAGGGATGATTCATGTTCCAGATGGGATGGAGCAAGATGGCTTGAGAATGGTGTGCAATTTAAAACTTGTGATTGTTTATTTCTGAAACATTTTACTTAATATTTTTGGACTGCAATTGATGGGTAACTGAAACCACAAAAAGTGAAACATGAACAAGGGGGACTATTGTACATATATTAAGCAATATTGTGAGAGTGAGTTAATAAATATAATGTGCTTAGACAAGTATCTAGTTTGTAGTAAAGGTCATCTGTAAGGAAATGTAAGGAAACGTCTGAGACTGACCTTACCACCTAACAAGTTAGCCTATTAGTACTTCATGAACGCTATCAGAAGACACAAGACTCTTGGGTCAGAGACAAAGAACTTTAATACACATGGCAGACCATGAGTGTAATATTTGTATCACCTCATCTTCACTCTCCCCTCCAAGTCCTATGGGTCTGATTTGAAGAGGCGCAGATGAATGTTACTCAGCTGTTACGTTGCAGCTAAAGAACCCCAAGCTTAGGGAATATGCTTTTATAACAGGCTAAAAGCATGGCTGCTGTTTGCTTCCAAGGGAAAGATTATCTTTATTATAATGGGAAGTAAGAAAATCTGCTTTTTTCTCAGGAGGGAGACACCCGCTCTATCTTCAAAGTGTGCTTGCTCTACAGACATCCTTGAAAAGATAATCCAAACAAAAGGGCAATGCCTTATTTACAAGACATGCAGAACCATGAGAGACTCATGACAGACTTTCTCCTGACACTACTCTTGTCCATGCATAGTGTCTATCTCCACTGTTGGCCATTCCCTGTTCCCCCAGGGAGAGAGTTCATTGTTTCCTCTTCAATGCCCCACAAAACTTTGTACATATTGTAACTATATTACATCTAATATGTATAAATGTGGCTTATATCTGTTTCTCTTGTTATATTTTGAATTTCTTTAGAGCAGGTATTATGACTTATTTATTATTTATATTCTTACCCCTACAACCTGCATTGCAACACCAAGAAGAGTGTCTAAAATATTTGGTGCTTAATATATGTTGAATTATTTGTTTTTGTTTTTGTTTTTAATTTTATTTTTTGGTTATTCAATTACAGTTGTCCCATTTTTCCCCCATTGCTCCCCCCTCCCAGCCCATCCCTTCTCCCTCCCTGTTGTCCATGTCCATGAGTCATTCATACACGTTCCTTGACTAGACCCTTTCCTTACTTATTCCCCTTCTCTCCCTCCTCCCTCCCCCCTACTGACTACTATTCTAGTCGTTGCCTATTTAGTTCGTTTGTTTGTGTTGCTCTTTAGTTTCCTGTATTAGGTGATATCATATGGTATTTTGCTTTCTTTGCCTGGCTTATTTCACTAAGCATAATTCTCTCTACTTCCATCCATGTTGTCGCAAATGGCAGGAGTTCCTTCTTTCTTTCTGCTACATAGTAATCCATTGTGTAAATGTACCACTGTTTTTTGATCCACTCATCTACAGATGGGCACTTAGGCTGTTTCCAGCACTTAGCTATTGTAAACAGGGCTGCTATGGACATAGGGGTGCATAAGTTTTTTTGAATTAGGGTTTTAGGATTTTTCGGGTATAATCTTAGCAGTGGAATCACTGGTTGAAAAGGCAGTTCCATACTGTTTTCCATAGTGGCTGCACCAGTGTGCATTCCCACCAACAGTGCGGTAGGGTTCCTGTTTCTCCACATCCTCGCCAGCATTTGTTGTTTGTTGATTTGTTGATGATGGCCATTCTGACAGGTGTAAGGTGGTATCTCATTGTGGTTTTTACTTGCATCTCTCTGATGGCCAATGATGTTGAGCATTTTTTCATGTGCCTATGGGCTCTCTGTATGTCCTCTTCGGAGAAGTGTTTGTTCAGGTCCTTTGCCAATTTTTTAATTGGGTTGTTTGTTTTCTTGAGGTTGAGTTGTATAAGCTCTTTATATATTTTGGAGATCAGTCCCCTATCTGAGATATCATTGGCAAATATGTTTTCCCATATGGTTGGTTTCCTTTTCATCTTGCTGATCTTTTCTTTTGATGAGCAGAAACTTTTTAGTTTGATGTAGTCCCATTTGTTTATTTTTTCCTTTATTTCTCTTGCCTTAGGAGATGTATCCGTGAAGATATTGTTACGCATGATATCTGAAATTTTCCTGCCTATGTTTTCCTCTAGGACTTTTATGGTATCACGGCTTACATTTAAGTCTTTGATGCATCTTGAGTTTATTCTCGTGTGTGGTGTAAGTTGGTGGTCTAGTTTCATTTTTTTGCACGTCCCTGTCCAGTTCTCCCAGCACCATTTGTTAAAGAGGCTCTTCTCATTCCATTTTATGTTCCTTCCTCCTTTATCAAATACTAGTTGACCATAGAGGCCTGGGTTTATTTCTGGGCTTTCAATTCTGTTCCACTGATCTTTATGTCTGTTCTTATGCCAGTACCAGACTGTTTTGATCACAGTGACTTTGTAGTATTTTTTGATGTCTGGTATTGTGATTCCTCCTGCTGTGTTCTTCTGTTTCAAGATTGCTTTTGCTATTTGGGGTCTTTTTTGGTTCCATATGAATTTTTGGAGGATTTGTTCTAGGTCAGCGAAATATGTCATTGGTATTTTAATAGGGATTGCATTGAATCTGTAATTGCTTTGGGTAGTATGGTCATTTTGATGATGTTGATTCTTCCCAACCAAGAACATGGTATTTGCCTCCATTTATTTGTATCTTCCTTAATTTCTTTCTTCAATGTTGCACAATTTTCAGTGTACAGGTCTTTTATCTCTTTGGTTAAGTTTATTCCTAGGTACTTTATTTTTCTTGTTGCTATAGTAAATGGTATTTTCTTTTTTTGCTTCTGTCTCTGATATTTTATTGTTCGTGTATAGAAATGCCTTAGATTTCTGTATATTTTGTACCCTGCTATTTTGCCAAATTCACTTATTATATCAAGTAGTCTTTTAGTGGATTTTATAGGGTTTTCTAGGTATACTATTATGTCATCTACAAATAGTGATAGTTTTACTTCTTCTTTCCCAATTTGGATGCCTTTTATTTCTTTGTCTTGTCTGATTGCTGTGGCTAGGACTTCCAACACTATGTTGAATAGGAGTGGGGAGAGTGGACAGCCTTGTCTAGTTCCTGATTTCAGGGGGATGCTTTCAGTTTTTGTCCATTGTGTATGATATTGGCTTCAGGCTTCTCATATATAGCCTTAATGATGTTAAGGTATGCTCCCTCTATTCCCATTTTGCTGAGTGTTTTCAACATAAATGGGTGTTGTACTTTATCAAATGCTTTTTCTGCATCTATAGATATGATCATGTGATTTTTGTCCTTCATTATGTTTAGGTGATGTATTATATTTATTGATTTGCAAATATTAAACCATCCTTGCATCCCTTGGATGAATCCCACTTGATCATGGTGTATGATCTTTTTGATGTATTGTTGGATCCTGTTTGCCAAAATTTTATTGAGGATTTGAGCATCTATGTTCATCAGTGATATTGGCCTGTAGTTTTCTTTCTTTGCTGTGTCTTGACCTGGTTTTGTGATTATGATAATACTGGCTTCATAGAAAGAGTTTGGCATTTTCCCCTCTTCTTGGATTTTTCGGAATAATTTGAGGAGGATAGGAGTTAGTTCTTCCCTAAATGTTTTTTAGAAATTGCCTGTGAAGCCAACCGGTCTAGGGCTTTTGTGTGCAGGGAGATTTTGGATTACTGTTTCAATTTCCTTCTTTGTTATTGGTCTGTTGAGACTTTCCATTTCTTCTTGATTCAGTTTTTGAAGGTTGTATGTTTCCAGAAATTTGTCCATGTCAAATTTCTTGCCATACAGTTGTCTGTAGTAATTTCTAACTATCATTTGTATTTCTGTGGTATCAGTTGTGATTTCTCCTTTTTCATTTCTGATTTTGTTTATTTGGGTCTTCTCTCTTTTTTTCTTAATGAGCCTGGCTAGAGGCTTGTCGATTTTGTTTATTTTTTCGAAGAACCAGTTCCTAGTTTTGTTGATTTTTTGGATTGTTCATTTAGTTTCTATGTTGTTTAATTCCGCTTTGATCTTGATGATTTCCTTTCTTCTTTTTGCCTTAGGTTTTGTTTGTTGTTGTTGTTCTAGTTCTTGTAGCTTTATGGTTAGGTTTTTTATTTGAGATTCTTCTAGTCTTTTCAGATATGCCTGTATTGCTATGAACTTCCCTCTCAGGACTGCTTTTGCTGTGTCCCACAGGTTTTGGGCTGTTGTGTGCTCATTATCATTAGTTTCTAGAAATTTCTTGATTTCTTCTTTGATGTCATTGTTAACCCATTCATTATTTAATAGCGTGTTATTCATACTCCATGAGTTTGGGTGTTTTTGATTTTTTTCACTGAGGTTGATTTTTAGTTTCAAGGCATTGTGGTCTGAAAAGATGCTTGATATGATTTAAATTTTCTTGAATTTGTTGAGGCTTGTTTTGTGTCCTATTATGTGGTCTATCTTTGAAAATGTCCCATGTGCGTTTGAAAAGAATGTATATTTTTCTTCTTTGGGGTGAAAAGTTCTATATATATCAGTTAAGTCCATGTGGTTTAGTGTGTTGTTCAATGCCTGTATATCCTTGGTGTTTCTTTGCTTGGATGATCTGTCTATTGTTGATAATGGAGTGTTGAAGTCCCCTACTATAAGTGTGTTGTTGTTAATATCCTTCTTGTGGTCTTCTAGTATTTGCTTTATGTATTTGGGTGCTTCTATCTTGGGTGCATATATGTTTATCAGTGTCATATCTTCTTGATGGATTGTTCCTTTAAGTATTATGAAATGTCCTTCTTTGTCTCTTTATATTGCCCTTGCTTTGAAATCCGTTTTGTCTGATATGAGGACTGCTACCCCAGCTTTTTTTTCAGGTCCATTTGCTTGAAATATTTTTTTTATATCCCTTTGCTTTCAGTCTATGTAAATCTTTTGTTTTGAGGTGTGTTTCTTGTAGACAGCAAATATGTGGGTCCTGTTTTCTTATCCATCCCGTTACCCTACGTCTTTTAATGGGAGCATTTAATCCATTTACATTTAACGTTATTATTGATATGTATTTATTCATTTCCCTTTTGTATCTCTGTTCCTCTACTCTTTTTTTGTTTTTTCTCTTCCTTTTTCTTAGAATATTCCATTTAGCATCTCTTGCAATGCTGGTTTTGTGGAGATGTATTCTTTTAGTCTTCCTTTGTCTGAGAAACTCCTTATTTCACCTTCTATTTTGAATGAGAGCCTTGCTGGGTAGAGTATTCTTGGTTGTAGGCCTTTGTTTTTCATTGCTTGAAATATTTTTGACCATTCCCTTCTGGCTTGTAGTGTTTCTGTTGAGAAATTAGTCAATAGCCTTATTGGAGCTCCCTTGTAAGTTATTTGCTGTTTTTCTCTTGCTGCTTTTAGGATTCTCTCTTTGTCTTGGAATGTTGCCATTTTGACTATGATGTGCCTTGGAGTGGGTTTTGGGGGGTTCGTCTTTATTGGAACTCTCAGTGCTTCTTGGACTTGCATAACTTTTTCTCTCATCAGGTTTGGAAAATTTTCTGTCACTATTTCTTTTATCAGTTTTTCAATTCCATGCTCCTTTTCTTCTCCCTCTCTTATTCCTATGATCCTGATATTATTTTTTTAATGCTATCCTGTAATTCCCTTACATCTTGTTCATATTTTTTCAATCTTTTTTCATTTTGCTGTATCATTTGAGAATTATTACCTACATTATCCTCTAACTCACTAATCCGATCCTCTGCTTCATTTAGTCTGCTTTTGACTGATTCTACTGTGTTTTTCAGTTCAGAGATTGCATTCTTCATTTCTTCCTAGTTCTAGTTGATAGTTTCTATGTCTTTTTTATGTTGGTGTAGTTCTCTGAAATTTCCCTGTAATTTTCTTGGAGCTGTTGGTAACTTCCTTGGAGGTTGTCATAGTTGTTTTTGAGGTTTTCGAGCATATTGAGCTTCTTCACCACCATAGTTTTGAATTCCATGTCTGACATTTGGCCTATGTCTATTCCATCTACCTCTCTTTCTGGGGATTCCTCTTTTCTTTTCATTGAGAGGTTGTTTCTGCATCTTCCCATGTTGGATTCTTCTTGTTTGTTTTTGTTATTTGGATTTGTCTGCTTTGCCTTCCCACCTTTGTGGTATGAGATTTTTTTATGGTAGATCTGGGGGTTTCAGTGGTGCAGTCTCTTTGATCTCCTGAGCCTGATGTTCTTGGGGTACCTTTTATATCATTTGTTTATTCTGTCTGGTTATATTTCAGATGCTCTTTGGTAGGATCTTCCTTCTGGCTAGTTGATTGAGAGTCACTCTATCCACTTTATCTCGAATTCTTTTGTGGAGATGCTGTTAAAAACATAAACACACAGTCCCAGCAGGAGACCCGCACCCTCAAAAATATCCCCCACCCTCTATCCTGCTATTGTCAGCCAACGAGCCAGTATGAATATAAATGTAGAGAGATTAGAGCTTTTACACTATAGGAAGAATAGATAAGAGTTGTTTTAGTGAGGGAAAAATATGATTTTTGAGAGAGGGGATAATAGTTTTATAATAGTTGAGACTGTGCAAGACGTGTTGAATTATTTGTAATTAAAAAAATTAGTGAGTGTCATGGTGGGAACACTTCTTTCCTTTAGTCTGTGATGGAAGACATTGTCATTATTGAAAAGAAACTTGTGGCATTCAGGACAGTATAGAAATACAACTCATTAAACAAATCAACATTTGACTTTTTAATATAGAAAACAAAATTAGAGAGGCTGTTATCACAGCACTACATTTCAGAAAACTGGTATTTTTAGACATAAGAACATAATGGTAAATGGTATTTAACTCCGACATCATTAAAAAATTCTATATATAATTATAATATTTTCTAGCTTCAACTTTATCTTGCATTAAGTGACTATGCAGCACAATGGATATTATAATTTAAATGTATATATTCCATTTTGTTCATTCTTCTTTAGAGCTGTCAGACAATTCTTCAAGACTCTGAGTAACTGTGTCCCCAGTAAGGTGAAGAAACACCTATATATAGATGCATATTGGTCTATGGTTGTAATTTGCTTTGGTATCCATGGGGATGACAGGTGCTAAAAAGTGCAAGCTGATATTATGACATAGAACTGAGCTATATGATTTAGCATTAAGCTTTGGCACCAAGGGAGTTTGATCTGATCTGACATGTGAAAAAGTTTGGTAAAAGAATGTTATACACTTATGCTGAGTTTAAGGTGGTGTCAAATTGTGCCTCAGGAGGAGAAGGATTTAGGATGTTCTGCCCTGATGAAAATAAATGAATATTCATTTCATGGTTTCAGTTAAAGTAATAATTAGGAAAATTGTCATATTTGTTGAGGAAGCTGAAGGAGAATGATCTCCAACAATGAGACTTCAGATAGGAATAGAAAAGGCAAGACCAGAGATGGCATATTACAGCAATTAAAGGACAGAGCCTGGAGGAAACTTGTTCTGGGTTTAAATTTTACCTCAGTCACTTTCCAAACATATAATCTCGGAGAATTTCCTGAAATTGTCAAAACCCCTGTTTCCCTGTAAGATGTCTCCATCCCAGATTTCCCATGATGACTGAGAGAGGTAATGCATGTGCATTGCTTAGCCCAGTGCTGATACATGTAGTGTGCTGTAGTTTGTAATAAACATTTAGTGTGCAGTGGTTTGTAATAACTTACATGTGCATTTATTCAAGAAAGAATTTCCCCCTACAAAAAGCACATATTTATCTAATGGTTTACTTTTAGCTGCTAAAAGTGCTTTTCTGTAATTCTTGGTTGAGACCCCTTTGTCCTGTTTTTCCCAAGATTCTCCAGAATTCCAATGTTCAGCTCTGATTGTTTTTCTCTGATGGGCAGGTCACCTCCCTATATTTAAATAAAGTAATGTATGGAATGCATTAGGTATAATGCATAGCCTGAGGTAAGCTCACCGTAACGGTAGCTACATTGTTAATTATCACAACCATTCATTTTTCAGCGCTTTGCTTTCTTTTTGGAGCAGACTTTTCCACTCATTTCTTCCCAAACTACTTCTCTGCAAGTGACAGAACTCATACAGCATCTCTCATTCTCACACAGCTTCATGTGGACTGCTCCTCAGAACCCCAAACAAGTGCCAAGGTCTTAAAAATTCACATGCATTCCATCTCTCCCCATGCCTGCTCCTTTATCTCATAGCTGACCAATGCTCTGGTTTCCCTTTGCTGTCTTTCCTTGAAATAACAATTGTCTTGAATCTTGAACCTTGGTGAAATCCTGACCTGGCACCTGGTTCCCAGATTTCATCTCCAATTGTTTTATTTGCTCCAGAGAAATGCAGCTTTGCAGGCTGTGCAGTAAATGAAATTGAGTTCACAACCATGAAATGGATATACAAATAGTAAAATGCGAAGAAGCAAGACCAAAGAATCTTAGCAGGTGGGAGAGGGCAAGGTGAAGAGAGATGATAGAAGGATTGGTTTGAGTAGAGGTGGAGGAAGAGAGGGAGGGTGAGGAAGAAGGAGGAAGAGACTGAGAGAGCAAGAATGAGATGGGGAGAGAGAGACACAGAGAGAGAAAGAGACAGAGAGAGAGAGAGAGAGAGAGAGAGAGAGAGAGAGAGAGAGAGAGAGAGAGAGAGAGAGAATATCCTGATATAGGAGAAAAACAAGGACAGGGGCTGAAGTCTTTAAATATTTCATTCAAGATTTGCCACTTAAAAGTATTATTATTTTTTATGTGTGTATTTGGTTTTTTGGCTATGGATGTCAAACATAATATTTAAAGTAGATTTAATATGCTAATTAAATGAGAGGGAAGAGGTACAGCATAAAGAAAAGGTTATGAGTAGCTGTAGGAGTTAGTGAGTTTAAGTTAAGCTTCATGACTATGCATGCTGTTATTTCTAGGCTCTTCAGAAAACATAAGCAATGGAATTCCCATACAGTGCTTTTGCAGACTGTGGCTCTTTTTCTGTTTATATCTCTCCCTCCACCTTACTTTTTAATTGTCTTTACACCAAGTAGGCCCTAATTTATGCCAAGAGTAACACAATTCTCTGACTCAGCTATATTTTGCAAAATATAAGCTAGAGTAGGGGTGGAGGAATGTTATATCAACCTTGAAACCTGTCAACATGTTCCCTTCCTAACTTGGCTTGCCAGTTGCCTAATGGGAAAATGAACAGGGAACGGAAATTCAGTGACATATTCAGTCATGTAATGCTATAATTTGTCTCTCCAGAGGAGTGTGAAATTTTGGATGAGAGGTCAAAGTACAAGCTTAAGAAGACAAGATTGTACATTTTACATATCTCTCAGTATCAAGTGTTTGGTCCAAGTGGTCAAATTTTTGTAAATGAAGGAAATAAAGTAAATTTACATCTCATGAAATATTCATACTGATGTGCTACACACCATTGGGCTGTGCATTTTCTCATGCACTCATTTAATCCTCATGATCATCTTGCAAGTTTTACGGTTGAGAAAAATTGACTCAGAGAGTTTAGCTAACTTATCCAAATCTCAGGAGGAATTTCAAATCTATTTTGACCTTAACTCCAAACTCTACATTCTATTTCCAAACTTTCTTGGTTAAAAAGGACTTTGAAATTTGGGAAAGATATCATAAATGGAAGGGTCTTGAAATCACCATTGCTTTCTTGCCCCATAAATTTAATAAAAATAAAATAGAATGGTACCTGTTCAAAACATTTGTGATTCATTATTTTCAGGAAGTCTTGGATTAAGATGTCTAGGTTTTAAAATAATATTTATTTCTTGTATTAATTATACATTATTATTTATCCAAAATGAAAATTTTGAAAAATGCAGAAAACCATATGAGAATAAAAATAATTAGTGAGCCCACTGTATCAGAGGTTATGTGAGTTGCTATAATAAAGTCATCCTAAAATTGAGTGAGAGATTACAAAAATTATTTGTCCTCTCAGCTAAACATTCTGAGGAGAACATTTCAAGTAAAGTTGTAGTTCTGTGAACTTCAATGTGCCTTTCAAGATTATTTAAGCCAACATCACTCCAGCAATCAGGAAGAGAGGCAAGAATTCTTGTGCAAGAATTTATGGACAAACATTACTTCTACTCACATTCTGTTTTCAAGAACTATATCACATGGTCCTGTCTAGGCACCGGGAGATGTAGTCTCTGGAAAAATAGATTTATTTTTCCTCCAGGGTAAGGAGGAAGGGTACAATGGATTTCAGAGGAAAACTGTCTCCAGCCACAATAACTGTTATTATATTTTATGTTATATCTCTATGCAATCTTAATATGAATACTTATAACTACATAATTTAAAAACAAAATTAGGATATTATACCTACTATTTTGTAACATGCTTTTTCATGAAATAAGTATGATGGCATTATTGTCTCATTTCATTAAATATACTGCTATAACATCACTGTAATGTAGACCAGATATTCTATTATTTGGATGGCTACTTTATTCATCTGCTCTCCTGTAGTTTCTTCTAGTATTTCACTAAAAAAAATGAGATTGATAAATTTATGTAAAGTTTTTTCTAGGCATCTCAGGACAATTCTTAGAAGTCAAGAGGTAAAAAATTGTTAATGTATATAGTGTTTAAAGATTGTATTAATTCACTGTCCTATCAGCAATGCACGAGAGTAAAGACATCTGAGGCTTACCCTTGATCTCATCAGTATAATTACCTTCATTAATCTGTGAACATTTGTCATTTAAAATATTTACTTTCTCTCTAGCACTTCCATGGATATAATATACTTTATCATCCTTAGAGTTTGGGTTCGGCCATGTGATCTGCTTTGGCCAATGAGATGTCCATTTTATAATTTCAAATTTTGTTTCACTTGAAATGTTCTTGACTAATTGTGTGGGTCTTTTTTTTTCTTCTTCCAATGCCATGAACAAAGCTTCCTCTTGGTAGCCTTTGGTGCAGGGAGGGTGAGAGATACATAGGAAGGTCAGAACCAATGGGCAGCTTAGAGCCACCTAGTCAGCCCAGCCTAGCTCAGCTCATGTGAATGAAACCAATGCCTTATTGTTGTACACCACTGAAATTTAGTGCTTGTTTATTATGCAGGAATAGCGGACTGATACAGTGCCAACTGACAACACCTGTGGCAAAAGAAAACCTATCAGCTGCAGAATTACAACATATTAGAAGCAAGCTTGCTCTTTCCCTGAATCTTTATACCATTCTTTCTATCTCTCTGGGTAAGTGATTGTCCCTTAGTTTCCAAGTGTCAGTAGGTGAATGAGCTAAAGTTATCCTAGTTGTGCTATTTCAGTCTTACAAGTTTTTCAATTTTTACTTTCTCTTTGCTCTAAACCTCAGTTCCAGCCCAGTACAAGAGGCCAATCAAATGTAGACCAACATTTGGCTTCTAAAATGTCAACCTATAATGAGAAAAGAAAAATAGTTATTAACAAAAGAAGTTACAGACACCCATGGGGATGTCTTGTAAATACAGTGCACTGAGATAATCAGCAAAGCCTAAACTCAGGAAATATGATTTCAATGCAGAAGCTATGACATATGTCTTAAATGCTTAATAAAAATAGATAACTTTACTAAAACAAAACAAAACAACAGGAACAGGAACCACACATGGCTCAATAAACTCTTGTGAGTAATTCCAAAATGTTTTATTCTAGAGATTTCCCAAGACTCAAGCCTACCTTAGGGACAGATTTTTGGCATATCCAACAGTTTATTAAGTTATAGAACATCTGCAAGGCCATTCCATGGATAATTCCCTCAAGACTGCAGCTATCCATCCATTCAACATTTATGGAGAGCTAAATGTGTATCAGGAATCCTGATAAAGACTAGGAATCCTAAGCTGAATACACATGTTCCCTGAGCTCAGCAAGTTGACCACCTAGGAGAGAAGAACGGACATGAAACTCAAATCTTGTAGTGCTATAATGGAACCATGGACAAAGTTCCATCAAAGGAAAGAGGGACAAGGTACATCCAGACCTCAAGCCAGACCCCCAGTTTTGCTTCCACTCTACCAAAGTACACCACATTCTACACACCTAGTCAGTATTATTATTGTTTTTTCTTGGCCTCTTACTACCAAGACATGTATTGTTGTCCCAATTTTCTCACTCCCTCATGGCACATCTCCTTTTTAATAAATTATTTCTGACTTTTGTGGACTTCCTGGTAGAAAACTTCCCACCAGTCTCCTTTCTTTACCTTTATCCCCAACTCTGACTCCTCTTTCCAGTAGATTTACAAAGATTGAGATCCTCACTAACATTTGCAGAATACTTGAAAGATTGCAATGAAGATTTGTCCTACACATAGATGATTTAGAGCAAAAATCATTTAGAAGTAGCTAGAGGATTCATTTATTTTATCACTTGCCTGAGACAGAGGAGGGTTATTTTTATTATATTAATCAAGAACTCAGACATGCTATCAAGTGGAAGATCCATGCTGGCAAATTCAATCGGGGAAAAAAGCAACACATCCACCCTAAGCAGCTCTTGATATGCAGTGAAATTATAGATTGTTAATTATTAAGCTCTGTTTCTCTTGACAATAGTACCAAGACCTTCTGATTAATGACTAAGGAAATATTAATGACTTTCTTATTGGTTCTTAAAAAGCCTAGGGCAAGTGCTTGTTAGTTAACTGAGTAAAACCATATTCTTTTTTTTTTTTTTTTTTTTGGTCAATATAAAGTGGTAGTTTCCAAACCAGGCACATCTCATCAGACCATATGAGAAACATTTTACAAATCAGTGTTCCAAAATCTCTCCTTTGGAGAGTCTGGTGGTTATAGAGTGGGTCCAGAAACAATATTGTTGCTAATAAGTTTCTCAGGTGATTTTGATAATGACACTGACTAGACAATCACTAGAGAAATTTCTGGGGAATACTATAATTCCTGAGACATTTAATCCTTACATTCTTTTTTTAAAGTATATTTTATTGATTATGTTGTTACAGTAGTCCCAATATTTTCCCTTTTCTCCCCTCTGCCCAGTACCCCTCTTCCTTCCAGCAATCCCACCCCCCTTAGTTCATGTCCATGGGTCATGCATATAAGTTCTTTGGCTTCACCCTTTCCTATATTATTCTTAACTTCCCCCTGTCTATTTTGTACCAACCAATTATGCTTCTTAATCCCTGCACCATTTCCCTGTATCACCCTCTTTCCCCTTCTAGCTGATAACCCTCCAAATGATCCCCATATCTATGATTCTGTTCCTATTCCGGTTTGCTTTGTTAGATTTTGTTTTTATTTTTTTAGATTCAGTTGTTGATAAGTGTGAGTTTGTTGTCATTTTAATGTTCATGGTTTTGATCTTTTTCTTAAGTAAGTCCCTTTGACATTTCATATAATAATAGATTGGTGATGATGAACTCCTTTAGCTTTACCTTGTCTGGGAAGCACTTTATCTGCCCTTCCATTCTAAATAATAGCTTTGCTGGATAAAGTAATCTTGGTTGTAAGTCCTTGCTTTTCATCACCTTGAATACTTCTTGCCAGCCCCTTCTTGCCTACAAAGTTTCTTTTGAGACATCAGCTGACAGTCTTATAGGAACTTCTTTGTAGGTAACTCTCTGCTTTTCTCTTGCTGCTTTTAAGATTCTGTCTTTATCCTTCATCTTTGGCATTTTAATGATGATGTGTCTTGGGGTGGTCCTCTTTGGGTCTAGCTTGTTTGTGACCCTCTGTGCTTTCTGGACTTGTACGTTTATTTCCTTTACCAAATTTGAGAAGTTTTCCTTCACTATTTTTTTCACATAAGCTTTCAATTTCTTGCTCTTCCTCTTCTCCTTCTGGCACCCCTATGGTTTGGATGTTGGCACGTTTTTTCAATTCTTGTTTCCTAATTCTGTACAGGTTGACTGTTGTTTTCTTCCTTATGTTCCAAATCATTAATTTGAACTCCGGTTTCCTTCCCTTCACCATTGGTTTGTGCGGATTTTCCTTTGTTTCATTTAGTGTACCCTTCACTTCTTCCCTTATGCGTTTGCCATACTTAAGCATATCTGTCAAGCCTGTGAGCATCTTGATCACTGGTGTTTTGAACTCTATGTCTGGTAAGTTGGCTATCTCCTTATAGCTTAGTTCTTCCACTGGAACTTTGATCCATTCCCCATTTTGGGCCATACTTCTCTGTCTCCTCATCTTGACAGGCTCCTGTGTTTGTTTGCCTCTGTGTCATAGATAGAGCTGTTGCACCTGTCTAGTCCTTACATTCTTTAAGTTATCTCATTTAATTTCTAATCCTAGCAGTGAGTATGATTCTTATTTCTTAGACCACAGGGAGAGTGAAAAACTGAGGCTGATGGACTCCTAAGCTCCAGGATTCATCAGGATTCCAAATTCTTGGGTGCAGTGAGTATCACAGTCAGTGGTAAATTTTGATTTTTGTCTTCCATTCACAAGTGTAGAATCAGGAAGAAGGAAACATTATGGTTCCAACCCTTCTCAGAAGATCCTGAGGAGGGCTTCCATGTTGGGCAATTCTAAACACACCACTCATGTATCACTAAAAATGCTCTCTCTTGAGAACTTTAGAGAATCTCTTGTACAGTGTAGCTAATGCTACTTGCTGCTCTGACTTCCTACCACTAAGCTTCTAAGTATTACAACATTTCTTTTTTTGTTGTCTTTCTTTTTTTAAGGGTTATAAATACTCTTGTTAGAGATCTAGATCAGCACTAAAAGACTGTGTGCATGAGGGAATTTATCCTTTACTTCTGGGACTTATTTCCCCAGCAACTTCATGGTTCATTATGAGTTAGGGTACTGACTACTAAGCTGCCCTTGATAAAGGATACAATCTCCTTCTTGTAGATACCTAGGTCTTAACACAATGAATGTAGCTCTAAGCTAGCTTAACATATCACTTGTAAGCACACTCTGAAGAATAATGCTCTTATTTACTAAGACCCCTGGCAGTCTACACTGAAGTTCCATAGTTACTAGGTTATCTGTATAGAGACTTGTGCTTCCTTTGAAAAATTACACACACACACACACACACATACATACACACAAAGAGAGATTTTAAAAAGTGGAGGATTGGGGATTGGAGTCAGGAAGGAGATAAGTAATATAAAAAATAGTTACAAGTATTATCTGGTCTCTTCAGTATAGAATCTGTGATCACTAGCAACTGGTACCTGGGAACAGGTGCTGTTCAAATCACGGAAGAAATATATTCTCAAGAAACTGAACAGATTTGGCAAGATTAACACATCTGAAATAATGGAAAGCCAGATAAAGTAGAATGTAATTCAGTGTCAAAGCATGTGGAAAAGACTATAATAAAATGTTTTAGAATTCTACAGCATTGTCTTCCTTCTGTCCATTTCCCTGTACTGTCAAAAAGTAAACCAAAACTAACCACTGCTACAGAAAACAACGAAAACTTGCTTGATTAGCTTATGCCAATCATCTAGCTAGGGATTTTTATTTTATTTTTTTACTATCTTCTCTCTTTTTTCTTGTTAATCCAGCAACTAGGCATAAAAAGTGTAGCAAAACTAAATAGGAAAGTGGGAGAGCTGCCTCCCTTATTTTAGAGCTTGACAAGATGTGTTAGCTTTTATATTTTGAGCTTTGTAGGATGTCAGGCACTTTAGAGTAGGGGTGGCATCTATCTTTATGGTGCTACTTGCACAGGCATCCTATCTGGATGAAATAATCCTTTGTTTCACTTATTATTTTTAAATAGGGTTTGTCAAGTCCCAAAAGTTCCTTCTAAAGAGACAATATGTACTCTAGTTTTGTTTGCAGATTTGGGCACACTTGTCATCACCATCAGGTGCTTTTGCAATGTCTATTTTCATGAGGCAGAGGCTGCCTTTTTGTTGCCCATGGAGACACCTGCGGAAGTTTTAAAAAATGCCAAAGTCTGGGACCTACCCCTGAGGGTCTGATTTAATGGATTACATTGCAATGTGGCCTGGACATGGATCATTAAAGACTCCCTGGGCAATTCTAATACATGGTCAAGGGTGAGTGACATAGGGAGGGTTGAGACTATCTGTATTATAGAAGTTAAAATATAGGTGAGGCTCAAAAAAGGAGAACTTAGAAAGAATTATTGCCAGAATGTGCATTTATTTCTTTTAATTGTCTTTAGGACCTGCTTCATATTCTCTTAAACCTCTACTGTGAGACCAAAGTTTGTGCTTTCACCTTGGTGATGAGCCTTGGCAATAGCCAAGTGATTGGATCGAGGTCCTACTGAATTATTTTTATATCCAATAATAGAAGTGATTGTGACATAATGAGACTGACTTGTTTCACTCTATTCTCCATCTACCTGCTAGAATTATCTTTAAAATGTAAATCAGATTGCATCATTCTCTCCTTAAGACCGTTCAGTGGCTTCCCAGTAGAATAGAAGTGAAAGTTCTTGTCAAAGTCTACATAGCCATGTGGCTCCTTCCCACCACAATGACCTCAGTCTTCTATTGCTCTTCTTTTTAATACACATCAGTCACACAGGCCTCCATTCTGTTCCTTGAACTCACCAAATATATCCCTACCTCAGGCCTTTGGACTTGCTGTTCCCTTAGAATGGAAAGCTCATTACCCATATGAAAGTAAGAAGTAGTTAACAATCTCTTCTGAGTCCCAGTTTTTCAAATACGTGCTCAGCCACCTGCATGTGCACTTTACCTTGCTCCTCCCTAGAACCAGTGGAACCTGGATGTGATGTGTGCCAATATCTCTGTAGTCTTGCTCCTTCCTTAGAGCTGATACCCAACTATTTTAGTGGCATTTCCAGCATCAGCCTCTAAAGGTGGAAGCCAAGATCTCTATGATGACTGGGAGAAACAGTAACCATTAATAAACTGGTCAAGTTCAAACATCAGACCTGGTAGTGCTGAAATATTTCATGTAGGTTATTGAAAATCTATATGCACTTCATGTATGCAAAGTTTCTAAAGTAAGAGTTTAGGGAGAAAGAGAATCCTGAATGTGAAACATTTGCTATAGGAATACATGATGACAGCTACCATTTATCAAGTGCATACTACGTGCCAGCACTGAATCAGCTTCCTAATATACACTCAAAGGCTTAGAAGAGTAGGGAAGGAATAAGATATAGAAGAGTCCACACAATTCTTATCTCACCCAGGCAGTGGTTAACAATCATATTTATAAGGAGGACCAACAAATGAGAAGCAGGTATAGATAAAAGAGGCCCATAGATGAAATAGTCATGTGCACAGTACTGGTTGTAAATTCGGCCCTCTTTCTCATACTGGATGGTCTTGAAGGACACAGGTGAGCTACAAAAAAATTTTGGATCCCCATTTGAGTGGAAGGGCAGTCCATCTAATAGAACTTTTAGTGATGAGGTTCTGTTCCCATATTTTTATAATAAGACACTGAACATACTCTCTGATTCAAAAGCTAGAATACTTGGTGCAATCTGAAGTCTACTTTTCAAATCCTGGTACATATGAACATTTAGATTTTTTTCATATCAGTGCAGTTCTGCCTGAGAATCATGTGTGTCCCATACATCTAGATGGTTCAGTAGGTCCAGCTGGTGATAATATTTTTAAAAATTGTATTGCTTTGTGTGAAAAACAGCATGGAATTATATACCAGGTGGGAAGAATAGAGTACCAGGCTCCCTGTGTCTGATGAATCATCTTCTGCCTGAAAGTGTCTCCCCACTCCCTCAATTTCCCCTTAGGTTCTTTCTCTCTGCTAGAAGAGGGGGTGGAGTGAGGTTGTAACAGTATTTTACATCCCATTTCCTGCTTTCTGCTTTTTGTTCTTTTCATCCCTGATTTTCATTATGTCTTTATTAAGGACTGGAGCTGCACATGGAAGAACTAACTGATGTGATTTTAGATGTCCTGGGAAGGACATTTTCCAAGGACAGATTAAACCGGTTTATTTACTGAAAATGCCTGCATTACCATTGGTTAGTGTTCCACTGGGGTTTGCTGGTGATTTAATTTACCAGATAAGCTAAAAACCTGTGGGTAGGGAAAAGGGGAGTTTGGAGGGGGGAGAAAGGAGTGACGAGATATGGTTGATAAATGACATGTTTTCCTTAGAAGGGATGTAACAGAACAACTCAAGAAGACTGAGAGTCTAAATAGGAGACAGGATCCAGAAAGAGAGAAGAGAAAGATGTGAGGCATCAGCTTCTGGGAGTTTATTAAGTCCTTGAACATGCACTGTCCTTTCTCCTTGGGGAAACTTCTCTTACTCACCCCACCATTGACTATTGTTAGTGCTCTATCTTTGATCCTCTTCTCACTTCTCAGTAAATGCTCTTCCAAGGTGATCTTATCCACACTGGAAGGAGGCTTCCACCACTACTTGTGAATCGATTACTCTCAAAACTAAATCCTCAGTTCAGATGCACATTCCTGAACATCTCCTCCTAGGTGTCCCAGTGACACCGAAATTCAGCAGCTACAAGTACACACACTCTCTTGCTTGGTCCTATCCTCTACCCCATACTTCCCAGGCAACCCTGTTTCTTTGACTTTATTTCCCACCTCTATAAAAAGCACCAACAGGCTACACCAGAGCAGATGTCACCCTCATCATATTCTAGAGAACTTACCTTTTTATGTCCTCTTTCATTGCACTAATCTTATTGCCACTACCTAAAGTGAGACCTCACCATTTCTTACCTGAAATTTTGGAAATCTGACTTCAAATACTACCTCTCTAATCCTCGCTAATATTTACTCATGACTTTATGCTTTGCACATGTTCTCACTAACTGAAATAAGAAACGTTATACCAACTGTCATTTATTGAGCCTTTTCTATTTTCCATAAATTAGCTGCAATCATAATTATCTTGCAAAGTACTTGTCATTACTCAGACAATAAAGCATACACCATACATTGGGACTTCGGGCTTACTGACTCCAAAGCATTTTTTTTTTCACTATTTTTCTTTCAGCCTTTTATTCACACCCTCACCCATTTCTCTCTGCCTCTTATTTCTTTTCTTGTGCATCATCAGTTCCTACATACTCTCAGTATTGAATTTGGAAGTTGTTGTCTTCAAAATACCCTTTCAATATACATTCAACATGTCACAACCTATTTTATGTGTCTCTTTTAGGCTTTAATTATATCCCCTGCTACCCTTCATGATTGTTAAATACCATGAGGCTAGAGACTGTCCATATGTATCATTTTTATATCTCTCTATCCATCCCTGCCTTCTTCTGATAAGGTTTTAAGTGTATGAAGATAAATAGTGAGTCTTTTATCTTTTATTTCCACTACTTAAAACAGTTCCTAATACATAAATTTTGTCAGGTAAGGTTTTATGAATGAATGATATCAATAAAACTCTTTGAAGTAACAACCAAGATTATTAAAATCTCTATTTTAGTGAAGAAGAAGTGAAGCTTGGGCAAGTTGGATGGGCCAGGTCAAAGACCCAAATAAAAAAGTGACAAAGACAAGACAAACATTTTGCCCAGTCTAGTGAGACAAAGCAGCATCACAACTTCTGTGGGTTTTGTTTTTATACCTTTGTTTTATTTCCCTCAGTGGTCCTATTTTTATTCTCTTCCTTTTTTATCAAGTCAGTCTCTCTGAAAAGTATGCCTCATCCACCTTAATACACAAAAACATTCTTAAATTTGCTTTTCCTCTACCTTTGCTTTCATTCGTCAGTTTGCTCATCTCCTCACCTTAGTGTATTTTTCACTTCAGACATTGTAATTTTGATTTTTAGAAGTTCAATTTTGCTCATTTTTATATCTTCTATATCTTAGATTAATATGCTCAATATTTCTTTTAGCTTTTTGAGCATATGTAGTACAGTTTTTGTATGTGTTTTAATGTTCTGTGTACTAACTATACCATATTTGTCATTTCTCGTAGATATCAATTTACTGATATTTGTTCTTATTTTGAGTTGTATTTTTCTACTTTGTTTCATGACTAGGTGTTATTTGATGCTATACTTTATATGAATTTTAACCTGTTAGATGTTTTTGTTCCTATAAATATTCTTATTGTAGTTCTGTAATGTAGTTAACTTCTTTGAAACAGTTCAATTCTTTCCAACAATGATTTTAAACTTTGTTAGGTGGGGTAGTATTAATTTTCTTCTAATACTGATGCAAAATATTTTTTGTTTACCTGTGAGGGTTAATTCTATGTATTGACTTGAATAGGTTAAGGGATGCACAGATAGCTGGTAAAATGTTACTTCTGGGTGTGTCTGTGAGGCTGTTTTGGAAGGAAAAAGGTTAACATTTGAGTTGGTAGACTGAAGAAAGAAATCATTTTTACTTATGTAGATGGGCCTCATTTAATCTCTTGAGGGTTTGAACAAAACAAAAAGGTAGAAGAAGGGCAACTTTGCTCTTTTGCTTGAGTTGGGATATCCATTTTCTCCTGCCTTTGGACATAAGTACTCCTGGTTCATGGGTCTTTAGATTTTACTGTGCCTTACACTATTGGCCCTTGATTCTCCAGCCTTTGTTTTTGGGCTTAATTATACCAATGGATTTTTTGGTTCTCCAGCTTATAGATTGCACATTATAAGACTTCTTGGTCTCCATAATTGTGTAAGCCAGTTCATATAATAAATCATTTTGAATTTTTTATTGTCTTGTGTAGTCTTTTCTCACACGTGACCTATGTACTCAAGGGAGATTCTTTATCTCTCACTCTCTTGCACCTCTCTTCTCTGCCATTTTCTGTTTTGTTAAGTCTAGCATCCTTTGTTTCCCCATTGTCTCAACTCTGTCTTCTCAATTCAGATTGCTTGCTGCAGTCTTCTTAGTTTTCTCCTTCCTGTGAATTCTCTTCAGGCAGTAAGTGGTATAATCCTATGGCTCCCTTTGGTTTCCTGACTCTCAAAGATCACTATACTTTGTTTCTTGATGTCCAATATTTTGTCTTTTCATATGTGTTGTCCATGTTTTAAAGTATTTCTTGTGGTAGGGTATATCTAGTCCCTTTTTCTCCATCATGGTTGATGATTTGGAATCTTATCAAATAATTTTATTTTAGAAAATATTATAAACACTGACTTTTAAAATTTCATTTTATTATAGATAAGTGATTTTTTCCTTCTTATATTCTAATAATTATGATTAGCATAAAACTGTACTTAGCAATGAATGTTACACAGAGCTCCTCCCAAGTCATTTAAAAACTATTTTCACTTAGTTGAATTGGGTCTCAATACAGAATAATATCTTCAATGAGCAGTTTTCTCCTGGAAATCTACTTATTAAGGATTCATAGGATCATAGAATTGTATTACTGGAAGGTTTATTTGTTTATTTTTGGCCTCTCTTATTTTATGATGAGGAAAATGAAGCTCAGCCTGCAGAGATTCTTTGACATAAAGCCACAGTGGTAGACATTTGACCAAAGTACAGTAGTCCCTCTCTATATTGTGGTTCATTTATCATGGCCTCACTGTATCACAGGATTTTAAAAAATATTATATTTAATTATTTATCGCAGATTTTTTGCTATATCATGGGATTTTGTAGTACTGTATACATATGTTGTTAAAGTTATGTAGGTTTAAGAGTGTAGAATATGTTTAAGAACATAAGTAGTGTTTATAAAAGTGTGGAAAAGATTAATAAGGGAGTGGGAAAGGTTAATGAGGGACTGGGAATGGTTTATAAGAGTGTGGGAAGGGTTTATAAAGCCTTAAAATATATATAAACACTAAAATAAATGTAAGGTTCCTACTTTGCGGATTTTCACCTATCGCAGGGGGGCGGGGGGTTTCTAGAACGTAATACCCGCGATAAGTGAGGGAATACTGTAAAAGATAGATACTTGTACCAGTGGGCCCTAGCTTATAATTGAGTTATGTTTAATATGTTTTTTTTTAAGTGGCTGTGATGCAGGATATGTTTTCCATAGAGACATTGCAATAAATTTGAGTCTATAATGTTACATTGTTTTATGAACACAACCAGGTTCATTTTAGGTTAAATAGGTTTTTGTAAACTGGTATTTGAACCCAGTCACTGGTGCTACTAGAGGATATGCATTCAGACTTTGAGTCAGAATGCAAAGAAATTTTTCCCTTTTTTTAAAAAAAGTAATTTATGTATTTACTTGTTTGTTTATTTTTAGAGAGAGGGGAAAGGAGAAAGAGAAGGAGAGAAACATCACTATTGGTTGCTTATTACTCGCACCCCCAACTGGGGACATGACATGCAACCTAGTCATGTGCCCTGGCTGGGAATCGAACCAGCAACTCTTGGCCAACGCTCAATCCACTGAGCCACAGCAGCCAGGGCTTCCCTTGGTTTTTGACAGCAGTTTTAGTTGACAGGAACTCTGTGCAAGCATTTATTTCCCACTAGCAGGTTGTTAACTCACTCTGTTTCTTCATCAACATTAAAAACTCCCTCATTTTCCTGGGAAGATACATGGTGTTTGGTTTTAGGCTATGTTCTTTTCAGAGAGATTTATCTACATTTCTATTTGGTATTCAATGTTAGTGTAGTGGAGACTTCCTCTCTCTGTCAGGCTGAATTACACCTAGGCTTGTATTTTCTTTATGCTTAGTTCCACATCAAGAGTTATAGGAATAGGAATGAAAAAACAAATATTCTCATCATGTAATTATAATTCTAGGAACATATTCTAATGAGATTATTAGAAAAGTAAGAAAAGACATTTGTACAAAGTTGTTCATCTCAGCATTGTTTACAATAACATAAGTTAGAAGAAACTTAAATGTCTATCAGTGGAAGATTGGCTAACTAAATCATTGAAAGTCTATACAAGTCTGAATTTTGAAGTTATTATAAATGATGATATTCTATATTTCTCAATATGAAAATATATTCATAAACATTAAGCTAAAAGGTTAAAAACAGTTTTTAACATGTAAACTAATTCACTTAAAATTTTATGTAGGCATGTGAACACTTGTGTGTTTGTGTCTGTGTGTGTGTTGTGGACCTTGAGAAGAAAGATTTATTGATGTGAACCCTGAGAAAGACTCTTTATCTTATGCTTTCCAGACAAGATTAAGCTAAAGGAGTTCATCATCATCAAGCCATTATTATATGAAATGTCAAAGGGACTTACTTAAGAAAAGGAAGATCAAAACTATGAACACTAAAATGACAACAAACACAACTATCAACAACTGAATCTAAAAAATAAAAACAAAATCCAACCAAGCAAACCAGAATAGGAACAGAATCATAGGTATGGGGATCATTTGGAGGGTTATCAGCTAGGAGGGGTGTGGGGAACTGCTCCTTGTGGTTAAGGGAATTGTAGACCTTGCACTCCTGGCTTGTTTTTAAGTCTCAACAAAAGGCTGGGTGGGAGACAAACATACCAGAAAACCATTCAGAGGGTTTCCATGGGAATTGGATTTAAAGAATGTTTATTATGCTTTAGACCTTGCTCTGCTTTTCTTTATCTCTTAATTAAGTATAAACAGTCTCTAGCAAGGAATATATGAAACCTTGCACCTAGTGCCAGTGTGGGGTCAAGATGTTTAATAGACCCTGGCACAGACTAGTCATTGTACGTGTTGTACTGGAACTTGTAATCTGTTATTGTCAATTGTAATCCAGGTAACTGTAAACTATTGATGATTTATGAATTTTGATCTTGTATCTCTCATGAACATCCTTCTCAATAAAAAGCATGAAAGATAGAGGTCTGGCTGCTATTCTCCACTAGAGAGGGTAGCTACCTCCCTACCCCCCAGACATAATATAGTGTCCTGGATAGATTTGTTCCGCCGTGGTTGTGAAACTTCTGCTAGACAGAGTAGTTTCCAACCAAGCCTAGGGCATTGGAAGCAACTCTGCCTCAGAGGGAGAAGTGGGAGAAATGAAAAAATGGTGCAGAGATTAAGAAGCATAATTGGTTGGTACAAAATAGACAGGGGAAAGTGGAGAATAATATAGGAAAGGGTGAAGCCAAAGAACTTATATGCATGACCCATGGGCATGAACTAAGGGGAGTGGGATTGCTGGAGGAAAGGTGGGTACTGGGAAGAGGGGAGCAAAGGGGAAAGAAATTGGGACTACTGTAACAGAATAATGAATAAAATATACTTAAAAAAAAAAGCTTTATCTGCTGAGATGGACTCTTCATGGTCAACTGAGGGCCCCAATTTTGTAAACAATAAGAGCCTAGCAGCCATTTGCTGACAGGGGCTCCTTGCTTGCTCGGTATACAGGGAAGAACCTCAGACTGACTTTCTGGGCTTCCTGCACTAAACCCACTGTGTATGCAGTCTGAGCCAACTGCTGAAGGGAAACCCTGCTTTTGTCTTTCTATGGAAGGACTGAGACCTGCCTCTCCAGTCAGGACTGCATAATTTGGACACTTGATTTACATAAAACAGACCTAATGGAGAACCTGGGCAGGAACTTTTGCTATAAAAGGGGGCCTCCCCTTTGTCTCAGTGGAACACAGTTTAAGTTGCTACCTGACTGTCTCCCAGCCTGAAGCTCCTTTTGCTCATATAAATGCTTTTTATTCTTTATTATGACCTAAAATTAATTTGGTTTACAGTGTAAAAGTGAATTGTCTACAAGGTTATTAATAAAAATGTTACTATGGTTGCTTTGCTAGTTCATGGGACTTTGTATGAATTTACTTACTTCTTCATTCTCTATCTTGCTTATAAATTGTACTACAAATTGTACAATATAAGTTTACATTTTGAAAAAGAACTTAAGTGAATCCAAAACCATTTGAATTTAGTTTAGAGCAATCAACAAATAATATGAGGCAATATTGTATATAGATAATATGAATTGAGAAAAGAAGAAAATATATTTGAGTTTTACAGAGGAGATAAGGTTACACTTGAACTTTGAAAGAAAGCATAGACACTGGGTAGCAAGAAAGAAGGACATTTCTTCTCATCTGATATAAGTAAGAAAGAATAGTTTGATTGGGTGGACTGGAAGATAAAGCTGTATAGGAAATTCAGAACCAAAGCATTTTCTAAAACCAGCAACATCCACAGGATGTGCATTTGATCATCTCATCTTGTTTTTGTTTATTTCAAAGCAGAATTTCAATGCTATTGTTAGGTTTTTTGGTTTTTGTTTTTTAAATGCAAGTACTCAGCAAGTCCCTTATTCTTTCCATTTTTATTTCTCTTGTCTAAGCTGGTTTGGGCTCTGCCATAACAGAATACAATACACTTGTAAAAGAAAACAGTTATTTCTCATAGTTTTGAAGCTTGGAAGTCTAAGATCAGGATGGTGAAGGTCTGCTTCCTGGTTCATTGACCAATGTCTTCTCACTGTGTCTTCTGTGGAGGAGGAGTGAGGGAATTCTCTAGGGTTTCTTCCCTAAGAGCACTAATCTCATTTATGAGGGCTTAATCCTCATTACCTTATCACCTCCCAAAGGCTCCACCTCCTAGGTTTCAGCATGAATTTGGGAAGTACACAAATATTCAGTCTATAATGTACTTCAATCTCTTCAGCTCTAATTAGGTCTTTGCTCCCCCCAATACTTACTCTGCCTCTTGTCCTCTGACTTATGATTAGCCAAGGAACATAGATGCATAACCCATAGACACAAACAACAATGTGGTGATGGCCGGAGGGAATGGGGAAGGGAGGTTGGGTGGAGGTGGGCAAAGGGGATGGGCCACCTGTAATAGGGTCAACAATAAAAATAAAGAAAAAAATAAAAAAATATGAAATGTATATATATGGCTAAAGGCATAATTGAAGAATGAATGGGACCCAGATTTTGGAGATTGTTTGTTTTTAGAACATAGAGTGGCATGGCTTTGCTGGAACAAAAAATAACTGGTGTACTTTTTTTGTATCATTAACATGGATTGTGTTGCACATTTTTGCATGTTTTCTGATAAAAATAAATTTTAGCACTGTGAAATTTCAGATACCTTGAAAGACCTAACACTAGAAATATAAATGTTTTTTATGGAAATATTTTCTAATGCCATTGAGAAATTTAAATATATTGCATATTGTTCTTTGATATGTGGCTTAGCTATGTCTTAATTTCCTGCTACTGTTCAAGTTTGATGTGAATAAAATTTTTGTGGAATAATGAAAATAAAAAAGAGTATGTTTTGGAATCAGGTCTTATTTGAATTGGTTTTGTCACTTATTATCTGTAAAAGTTGGACAAGTCATGTAACTCCCAGAAGCCTCCATTTCCTCACATATAAAATGAAAATGATGATAGCTAAAACAGTCTGGGAGACAAGAGAGAAATAAATATAGCACATCTACATGTTTCTTCCTGCTCTCTTCCTCCTCCTTTTCCTCCTTCTTTTTACTTCTAAGTCTCTAGTCATTCAACTAGGAAATGCCACAGAACTTCTCAAATCTGAATTCTGGATGTCACTGAATTCATTAGACCATCATTTATTAAGTTAGGCATTGAGGTAACTAAAAGTGAAAGTTTATACATCATCCTTTCCATGCATGTTTTAATAAGGCACTTCCTGAAACACATTTCTTTAAAGCAGGAAAAGGTATAAATGGTGAAAATGCTAGGTCTTGTGATGGGCCAGTGGGAAAGAAACACTGTAAGGACACTGAGCACATAGAACACGTTGCCTCCCATTTCTCCTTCATGTATGCTAGAGACTTTGACATTTGCTGAATGATTTGATTGGAATATCCACCATGAATGGAAGAAGTGTCTCCAACAGTATTGCTGACATAACTGAGCCTCAGCTGTGGCCTACTTAGACACCCACAATCTTATTGAGTGCTTTTATGGAGAGTATTACTAAACAGAGTTGTCAACTAGAACTTGTTTCAGGTGCAACCCTGCATCTGATATGGAATCAAATCCTTGTTTCGCATTGGGTCCCTGCTTATTCCACTATGTGCCTGAAAAGAGAAAACTTACTCTGATTCTATAATCTTTTTTATCTCTGACCGATTGCTTCCTGCATTATGTTCTGCGACAAGGAATCTTGGAGGAATCATGTATTTTATCTCTTCTATCTTTGGAAGCTCCTGCTGGTTCACTGCCTTGAATGGAACTCTACACTTCTTTTTTGCTTCATTAACTTTCTCCCCAAGGACCAGTGGAGACAGGAACCAGGCATCATCACCCAGTTATGCTTTATTTTCTATTTTGCAATCCAGGCACTCCTTTCTCTGATTCTGTTTTACTTAAATGCTCTAGTTATTTCAAAGCTAAAAACATAGCTTTTTCAGAGAAAGATACTTATTGTATGTGGCTCAAAAATAATTATGTCGCCTATTGGTAGGAGCTTTGGGGTCAGTAAATATAGTGGCCTTGTTCCCCAGCTTCAAGGTCATATATAATATTCTGTGAGAAGAATTGCAACATGTACTTTGTGTGAAATTTAGTGTTCACCAATTCTTTTGTATTCCCAAATTTCTTGTGGCCTAACTCAAGGGCATTTATTTGAGTCAGCAGGCATCTTATAAACAAGCTAAAACTCTTTATTATTAATGAGAATCATAGTCATAAAATAGCATTAACAATTATAAAATTCCTTTTTAGACTGTCTTCCTTGGTGTGGTCATCATGACCTTCTTTCTTGCTGTAATTCAGAAGTTAATTCCTAGCATTTTCCCTAGGTGATGAGTTCTTTAGTTTTTATTTTGATTCTATCTTTCCTGTACAAGGTCTGTCCTATCACAAATGGATTAGACTGCCCCTGACTTCAGTTGAAAATCTAACCTCATTCTGATTCTAGGCCTTTCATGCAGTGATTTTTGGCCTTCTCTTTATGAGTGCTGCTCAATCTTTAGGAATACCTTCCATTTTCTCAGGTTAGACATGATATAGACCAAATCCCTATGTGTTTAAAGAAATGCTAGCCACTGTAACAATAACTTCCAAAATTACACTAACTTACAATGAAATTATATTTCTCACTTTCATAAATCCTGGGAAATTCTCTAGCATATGGTGACTCAGGGATCCAGGCTCCTTTTATATTGTGGCTCCTTCCTCCTTTATGGTCTTAGCATTCTCTGTCTATCCCCAGTACATGGTTAAAGAGAGGCTGGAGATGGCACATCTACTTCTTGACTCTCTTAGTTCAGAGGTGATATACACTACTTCCACACACATTCCGTGGGGAAGCACTATTCATATGGCCCACTAGGATGCAAGGGCATCTGGCTGAGCACTATTCTTCAGTAGTTCTCTACAATATGGAAGGGGTAACAATTTTTTTTATTTTGGTAAAATATACATAACATAAAAGTTACTATTTTAACCAGTTTTAAGTGTATAGTGCAGTGGCATTAAGTATATTTGTTACCGAGCAAAGTGGGGCTCATTCACATGGCACCTTGGTGTAAGACTCAACAATTATGTTGAGAAAAACAGGTCTTTATTAACAATATTCCAACCTGAGGGGGCGGGGGTCACTGGGAGCACTCCTGCTCAGAGCCCTGTTCTCTCATGAGACCCAGCATTTCCCTTGTTCCCCAAAAGGCTATAAACCAAAACCAAGCCCAATAGTTTCCCGTTCCTTATCTGTCAGCTCTATCCTTCAGGATGTTGGGTATGATGTCATCAGCCTGCATATAATAGTCCAGAAAGGCATGTGCTGTGTTCCACTGGATTATGGTGAAGTCCAGCAAAGGCACAGGTCCTAAGGCATGGGCAAAGCAGCAGCGTGCCCACTCTCTTACTAGCGTAGACCACATGACCAGATCCTGACTGCAAAGCACATAGCTGCTTCTCACATGGCTGCTACAACTTGCTGCTCCATCATGCCCTTCTAACATACTTCTTCCATTGTGCTTCTTCTCATGGTGGACAGGAGCCCTTCTTCCCATCAGACTTCATGGTGGACTGGTGGGGTCTCTCTGCAATCTTTCAAATCACGTCGCTCTTCTCCTCACATGGCTTCTGTCTTATTTTTAAACACTGACGGCAGCCTGTGACACAGTCAGTGTGGTGATTGGTCCTGCCAACTTGCAGAATCTTGCGCAGGCTCCATAAGCCTTTTTGTCACCATTCTATGGTCAAAGCCCTCCCATCTCCTTGGCATAGTGGAGTGGCCACAGCCATTTCCATAACTAAGACACTAGCTACCAGCCTTAGATATGCAAAGACAACACTCAGGAAAATGGCCATGCTCCGCTGAGTCCCATCCCCTAACGTGAAGGCTTCTGTCTACTCTCTTACACATTCACATTGTGGTATAAACATCACCATATTGCTTCAGAATTTTTTTCATCTTTCTAAACTGAAACACTGTACCATTCCTCCCTCCTCCAGACCCTGGAAACTACATTTTACTTTCTGTGTCTATGAATTTTAATATGCTAGGTGCCTTATACAAGTGGAATCATGCAATATTTGTCTTTTTGTGTCTGGTTTATTTCACTTAGCTTAATGTTTTCAAGGTTCATTCATGTTGTAACATGTGTCAGAATTTCATTTTTTTTTAAAGGCTGAATAATATTCCATTGTATATATACACATTTGGTTCATCCATTCATCTGTCAATGGACACTTGGGTTGCTTTTAGCTTTTGCTATTGTGAATAATGATACTATGAACATGGGTATACAAATATTGTTTAGAGTACTTTTTTTCAATTCTTTTGGGTATATACCCAGAAATGGAATCAGTGGATCATATGATAATTCTATTTTTAAAATTTTTGGAGAATTTTCATACTGTTTTCCATAATGGTTACTTTTTTTTTTGTATTGGGAGAGCATTTTTGATGAACAATTAGCTACATACTGTGCAATTCTTTTTCTTCCTCCTTTTTCCTCATATACCCCAAATCACTGTATCTTACTTTTTCTTTATTCAGTTCCCTCAGATATTTCAATGGTGAACATTAGGTACTCATGGATTAATGGATAATCTAGACCAAGCACACCAAATCTGGGACATATGCTTTTAGGAAGAGGAACTCAGGTGCTCAGAAGTTAAGCCTTCAGCTTCACCTTTTTGGTTGGACTGGCAGATGTTAGTCCTACTTAATAAGTGCTGGGTCTCTAGGGGAAAACTAGTCATTGACTCAGTGAATATATATCATCCTTCTGAAGTCTCTCCACTTTAAATTTTTAATTAGTATTGTTTCTCCTACTTGAATAGTTTTCAAATTCACATCTTATTTTCTTTCTTATTATTTCAGAACATTCGGGCTGATTTAAACAAAAAACAAAGAGTAACGCTTGATACTGAAATGCCAACTCACTAGTCTAGGGAAATGTTGGAATCAGACTAAGTGACAGTGCCCTCAGGCAAAACCAATCTTGATCTTCCTTTACTATGCCCTGCTTCTCACCTGCACAGTGACTTGTAGGGGTTTTGAAAGTTTTTTTGTCCAAAGGGGCAGCTAGAGGCAAGACCACCTGATCTTATAGTCATCAACTGGAGTCAGAATTTTGACTGTGGCCTCAATGCCACCCACCATTAACTAAGGAGGTGATAAGGGACATTCACTTCTCCTCTGGGCATGTATCAGCTTTTTCACTTGCAAATTGAAAGAGGTAAATTGGACAGGGAATTGAATTATATTATATTGCAGGTTTCCCCAAACTCCAAAGAGTCTATGAGCTTCTGCTTTCCTTAGCAATTTGAGGAGCTGTGTGATGTCTTCCATACCTTTTATCAAAGCTAAAGGGACATTTACCAGCAATTTTTCCGCACACACAGATTTACTTGTGATCAAAATGTTTGAGGATTTGTGTGTTCTTACATAGCAATATGCAATCAAACACCAGATGCTCAGCATTCAAACCTAAAAAGGCAGCTGGGCAATTTGATCTCTTCCATCTGAGAAACTGATTACTAAGAGGCTGACACAGATCCCTTGAGGATGACTCTGCCTGGGCTCCCCTCTGACCGGCTGCCTTGTGAACCAGGCACAGTGCCTGAAGCTGGCAGGAAGAGCAGCAGCGTCTGAGATGGGGAAGTCTGAGTGATGGGTTGGGAGTGACAGGAGCTTCACTTTGCTGCAAAACTGCAGGCACTGAAGCACTAGCAACAAAAGCCCCCAAAACAAGAACAAATGGAAATGGATTATTCCAGAGATACCTCACTTTTAAATGGAATTATACAAGTGAGATTGGAACTGTTTTATAGAAGACAAAAAAAAAATAGAATTTTATAACAATGCCACTATATGCTTACAGAGAAAATGAGTGTCATATAATCATCTCCACCTACATGGAAAAAAGTATATATTTCTTCTGCAACAAAATAGCATAGGAGAGAGCACTTTAACATTGGTGTAACATTTTTAGTACATGAAGTGTCTTGCTACTTGTATATGAGTACTTACACTGTTTATTACTAACTTCATCTTTTGTATTTTGTCAAGGAGTTAAAAAAATGGGTGGGTGTCTGCTGATGTGGTCTCAACATTCCATGTGAAAAATTGCCTCCCATATGTCTGTTTTTTGTCCCTCACTTCTCTCAGGCCCTCTCACCTTCAGGACACCCAGTGCTTCAGAGGAGGGCTTGAGTTCCTCTACCAACAAACAAAACCATTTCCCATGTTCATTCACACTATTATTTTATTGACTTCACACATTTGAAAAGAGAATGCTGTTTGTGGGGACAATGCTTAAATTATAGAGATAGGTCTCAAATCATGAAACTTCAGGCATAATGCTACCTGGATTATTTGGGGAGATGTGTGAGGGTAGAAGAAGCCTCTAAGTCACATCACTTAGATGACTGTTTATTCTGCTTTTCACTGAGGCATCTTGCACTGTACACATGGTACAGTCTTTTCCATTAACTTTATTATTTCTATGAGCTGAATTCCAGAGTAAATTAGGATGATATTATAAATCTCAGCAGGTGGTTGACTATAACTTGCACTTTGTAGATCCATCCCCTAACGAATGAGATCTGATACTTTTTGTCTGGAAATATGACTGTGAATTTTCTCCATAGGCTCTCATTTTAATTCTCAGCAGCTTGGACTGACGATTTTGCAGTCTGTTATTATTATTATTTTTTTTAATAACGTTAGGTAAGTTCCCCGGATAATAGCTATAGGACGCCATGGCCCACAGAGAGAGATGTGTGAGGGAAGTCTGACTCAGTTTATTTGAAAAATAACTGTTCTGATACACAAAATTGGTGTAATTCTTCTCCCACCAGGAACCAGTGGCAAAAATTAATGAGAAGCCGTCTATCAATTTTTCTTTCTATTTGCATATGCCTGAACATTTAGTCACATAACAATTGAAAAGTGCAGGGGGAAATGAGGACACCCTGTAGTTTTCAAGTGGATAAAAAATCAGGCTTGGAATGAATAAGTCACAGGGCTTTACTCCAGATGAATTATTCCAGGGAAGGGAGCACAGAAGGGGATAAAATAAAGATGGGTATTATGGAAGTGCCTTGGGGGGATTAACTTTTCCTCTGAGCTGGTCCCTCAACCAACTAGTTCTCACCAGCCATGTGAACCAGAGTCTGATGCCTAGTCACTCTGTGCCTCAGTTTTCTTATCTTAAAAGGAGACTTTCTCTTATTAAGTTAAAAGAGAAGTATTCTATGAGTGTGAAGGGTCAGCACACTGGGCACGAGAGCCAAGAACATGTCAAACATCTTTGTTAGCTTTAACTACAAGTTCTCTTCATTCTTTTCCAGTTTCTTTTTCAGTCACATTTAAATACTGAGTTGTCTTTAAACTGGGATTAGCATAATTTAGTGTTCTTTGAAAGTATCACTAAATAATAGAGACCCTGGAGCTCTTGATGTTTAATAGATGTCAAATAATGGTAATATGCTGTTATTAAAAATGTTAATTTCCTGAAGTGAAGCTGAATTGTTTTTCTTTCTGTACAGAGAAATCTATTTGGCTGTACAATGGCACCCCAGAAGGATATGGAGTGGTGAATAATTTAATAGTTGGACAAAATATTCTGCACTGAAAACACAAAAATGGAATAACCTTTTAATTTAAAATAAACTTTATTTTATAACCATTTTCCCATTTGTTCTTACACTTTTAAAGGTAAGAAAGAAAAGTAACATTCTTTTGACCAATGTGTAAAAACCAGGGTTTTATTAAAAAACAGTCCTAATTGACTGTATATATTTGACCAGTTTACTCAACAAAACAAAAGCTGGAGGCTTTACCTAGAGCTTATGAGCTCTGAATTTTACTCACAATTATTATTATAAGTTGCCATTACTAGGCATTAACATTAAAGTGACACCTGATAAAAAACTGCTGTAACTGGTTATTTGAACCAATTGAAGGTACTTCTACAAGGAAGATTATTATATGTTAAACCTGAAGGATACATACGGCTTTGTGATTATTCTAATATCTTGTAATTCTACATTTAGAACATATATACTAGTTAATCTGAAAGATTTAAGATTTGGTTTTCTCACTCTCTCCAAAACAGCTTGCAGTATTGAGGAAATCTCAGAATTCATGTGAGGGGATCTATAATAGAGTATTGGCACTATGATTTACTCACTATATAAATGATAACAGAATAGGTTTTGTTGTCTGTAAATTGAGATAAAATGAGTTTATTATATTATTCTTATCTTTCAGGATTATTGTGATGTTTTAAAAAGATGATGTAATATTCTTTGTAAATTGCAAAGAACTTTGGGAAATTAAAGATTCTATTTATCAATGGTATAAGTATAATATAAGGAAATGGTAGACTTACTGTGGAAATTAAAGAATAAGGTCAGAGGGAAAACAAATAATTTTTGAGTGGTCACTATGTTACAGGTATTTTAGAATTTTTTTAGCAATCCCTCAATTTCCAAATGAAAAAAACCAAAGGTCAGAGAGTTTAAGAAACTTGCTTAAGATCACACAGCTAGGAAGCACTGGAGTTAGTGTTTCTTTCATTATATCACTCATCTTTCTGCATAGCAGATTTTTCTTCTTTCAAACACAGTTCCATGCTGGAGAGGCTGAAGCATACACTTATTTACTCACTTGTTTGTTCAATAAATATTTATTCTTCAACACTAATAAGTCACTGTTCTTGGTTCTGTTTAGTAAACAGAAATGAATAAAACACAACTCTTATATTTGTGAAATTAAAATCTGCTGCCACAGTCAATTCTTGGCTTTGTTGATAGAATGAAGAATAATTTAAAACACTGAAAAAGAGATGCTCCATAAGTAAATTCTCAAATCAAAGATAAAGTTCTCTAATTTTCTTCAGTTTCTCATTAAGAGCCAAGAAGACCAGCCAAGATGAGGCATAGGTAGACACACTGTGTCACCCTTCACAACTAGTAAGGAATACAGTTTTCCCTCACTTATCCTGGGTATTACATTCTAGACCCCTCCGTGATAAGTGAAAATCTGTGAAGTAGTAACCTTATACTTATTTTAGTATTTATATATATTTTAAGGTTTTATAAACCCTTCCCACACACTTATAAACCATTCACAGTCCCTTATTAACCTTTTCCACACTTTTATAAACACTACTTATGTTCTTAAACATATTCTACACTCTTAAACCCATGTAACTTTAACAATATACATATACAGTACTGCAAAATCCCGTGATATAGCAAAAAATTCATGATAAATAATTAATTTTTTTAAATCCCGTGATACAGGAATGCCATGATAAGTGAACCGCGATATAGAGAAGGACTACTGTACAACTACTTCACAACTAGAGCCAACCAGAAGTTCCAAAAAATTGAGCTGCATGGAAGTGCAACAAACAAAGATATAAAAAAGAAATACTCATCTAGACAGGTAGGAGGGGCGGAAGCGGGGTAGAGAGAATGCATTGTGGTGGTGGCAGTGGCAGGCCAGTGGAAAGCACAGTGACACATTTTCAAAAGTCGGGAGGGACACCGGGGGAGTGCTCCCAGCACAAGACCAGATCACACAGCTCACGGTTTCAGCACTGGGGAAAATAAGGCCTCTTTGCTTCTGACTGTGCAAACCAGAGGGGGTTGTGGCAGAGGCAGAAACTGCCAGTCTCTCAGCAGAGTCTGCTTGTTTAAGGGGTCCCCATGGTTCTAGAATATCTGCAAACACACTCACTCTGGGAACCATGGCCAGGGTGACAGCTAGAGAGGAGCCCATACCATAGAAAAGTGGGAGAAGTGCCTGGAAAAGGGGTGAGTGCTGAACAAGTGGCATTGTTCCCTCTCAGAACCCTCTCCCACACATAGTAACACAACGTGGTGAAACAGGTCGCCCTGTACTGACAATACCTAAGGCTCCGCCCCTTACAACATAACAGGAGTGACAGCTCTACCTATGACACAGAGGCAAACAAACACCGGAGCCTGTCAAGATGAGGAGACAGAGAAGTATGGCCCAAAAGAGGGAATGGATCAAGGTTCCAGTGGGAGAACTAAGCGATGAGGAGATAGCCAACGTAACAGATGTAGAGTTCAAAACACTGGTAATAAAGATGTCCACAGGCTTGATAGATATGCTTGAGTATGGCAAACGCATAAGGGAAGAAGTGAAGGCTATGCTGAGTGAAATGAAGAAAAATCCACACAAAACCAATGGTGAAGGGAAGGAAACCAGGGTTCAAATCAATGATTTGGAACATAAGGAAGAAAGAAACAGTCAACCAGTACAGAATGAGGAAACAAGAATTGAAAAAAAATGAGGAGAAGCTTAGAAACCTCTCAGAAAACTTTAAACATACCAACATCTGAATCATAGGGGTGCCAGAAGGAGAAGAGGAAGAAAAAGAAATGGAAAAATTATGTGAAAAAATAATAAAGAAAAACTTCCCTAATTTGACAAATGAAATAGACATACAAGTCCAGAGAGTCCCAAACAAGCTAGACCCAAAGAGGACCACACAAAGAAACATCATAATTAAAATGCCAAAGATTCAAGATAAAGAGAGAATCTTAAAAGCAGCAAGAGAAAAGCAGAGGGTTAACTACAAAGGGATGCCTATAGACTATCAGCTGATTTTTCAAAAGAAATTTTTCAGGCAAGAAGAGACTGGCAAGGAGTATTCAAGGTGATGAAAAGCAAGGACCTAAAACCAAGATTACTCTATCTAGCAAAGCTAGCATTTGAATGGAATGGCAGATGAAGTGCTTCCCAGACAAGGTAAAGCTAAAGGAATTCATCATCACCAAACCATTATTACATGAACTGTCAAAGGGACTTACTTAAGAAAAAGAAGATCAAAATTATGAACATTAAAATGACAACAAACTCACAACTATCAACAACTGAATCTAAAAAGTAAAAACAAAATCCAACTAAGCAAACCAGAATAGGAACAGAATCATAGGTATGGGGATCATTTGGAGGGTTATCAGCTGGGAGAGGGAAGGGGGAGAAGTGGGGAAATGGTGCAGGGATTAAGAAGCATAATCAGTGGCACAAAATAGACAGGGGTAAATTAAGAATGATATAGGAAAGGGTGAAGCCAAAGAACATATATGCACAACCCATGGACATGAACTAGGGGGTGTTAGATTGCTGGAGGGAAAAGGGGGTACTGGGTAGAGGGGAGGAAAGGGAGAAAAATTGGGACTACTGCACTAACATAATCAATAAAATATGCTTAAAAAATGTGAAACAGCAGCATCGTCCCAATACATCAAAGTTATAGGTTTGATCCCAATTCAGGGCACACACAAGAATAGACCAATGAATGTATAAATAAGTAGAAAAACAAACTGATGTTTTTTTCTCTCTCTCTCTCCCCCCCTTCCTCTTTCTCTCTTTAAAATCAATCAATAAATTAAAAAGAGTCAAGCAGAAATCTTTGTTGTATTTTTTTATTTTTAAAATCAAAAATAAATCACCATATTCTCTTTGGTAACTGGAGTATTAAGACTATAAATAGAATTGTTAAGAATAATAGCTGTGGAGTCAGAAATGCTCTGTGTTCAAGTCTCAGCTACTGTTACTAATTGTATACTTTATCTCTAAAATGTGATTTGAGTTGTAGACTTGGAATAACCCCTCACCTCCAAGTTGTTAAGATAAAATGAATTAGTCTTGTGTGTGTATGTGTACGTGGTGTGTAATGCACATTAAGCACTTAGCACAATGTCTGTTGTTTAGCAAGCAGTTCTCAAATGACAGGAATTTTTATAGTTATTTTGTCTTTGAGGGCTCAGGCTTTAAAGAGACACAGATCATTATTCTGAATGACAGTTTTAATGGCAAAGGACAGCTGGTCCAGAGAGCCTATTTAGTAGATTGGGCTAAATCTAGGATAATTTTCAGCTTGTTTATATTGAATTTTTTATTTTATTATTTTTACCTAATTTCTTGGTAACAGTTGTTTTTTATGTGTGGTATTGTTCTCATAAGATATGGCAGAAAGAAAGTTCTAGCTAATTAAGGGTTTGAATTACCTAACTTCTGAAAAATTGTATTTTTATTGTTTTTGCCCTTAAAAGAATCCCTTTTTTTCTGACAATTTGACTTTAATTATAGTTATTACATTCATGGAATGCTTAAAATGCATCATATATTATTCTAAGTGACTTTCATGAATTAATTTAGTCTTCTAAAACCTAATGTAATAGGTACCACTATTGGTCATCTATTTGGTGTGGGGCTGCTAATACCCAGAGTAATATAAACCAAAAGAACAACACACATGCCCTGGCCGGGTGGCCCAGTTGATTGGAGCACTGGCCCGTACACCAAAAGGCTGCGGGTTTGATTCCTGGTCAGGGCAGATACCTAGGTGGCAGGTTCTGTCCCCTGGTTGGGATGTGTATGGGAGGCAACTGACTGATGTTTTTTCTCTCACATCAGCATTTCTCTCTCTGTCTGTCTCCTTCTCCCCCCCTTTCTTTCTCTAATATCAATAAACATATATTTGGGTGAGGATTAAAAACCAAAAATCACTGAGTGGAGCTATTGCTTCGGAAGAGCTCTAGTCCTGTTACAGAACAGCAGTCAGGATCCCACTGCCTGCTGCCACCTTCTAGGGAAAAATTCCAGAGGCAAAGGTTTGGTGATAGAGGAAAAGAGTCTTTATTCAAAAGCAGTCACTTAAGCCTATCAAGTCATAACTTTAATTACTTAAGTCTTGATAGGCTAAACTGTAAGACCTGAGTTCTCCTCTCATTCCCCTGTTAGTTTCTGTAGGGTTAATTTACAAACTAAAACAACATAATACACAAATGCTACACAATTTTGAAAGAATGGTAGGCTTCTGCCTCAGAGCCTATTCCCTCTACAACACCCAAAGAATAAACCTGCCACCCTCTTCCAAGCCAGTCTGATCCTAGGCTGTGTCCAGATTTCCTTCTCATTTAGAATACTGTCGGGAAATGCAGACAGCTGCAGCATGATCATCCAGGCATCCTGGAGGAAGAAGAGTGTGAGAGCCAGAGAGAGCCAGCCCAGGAGCCAGAAAAGTTCCTGAGCCAAAAAGCCAGCCCTCTTTTCATTTCCATTGGCTCTGGAGGCATTCAGCTTCTCAGCCAATCCAGTCATAGACTACTTTCCATTGCTTCAGCAAACTCCTCCTATGGCCCCTCCTACTTCTCCCCAGTGATTTTAATCAGATTCTTCTGTGTAAGTAAGACACATATTACAGAGGACGGCACTGAGGCACAGAAATATTTACTAACCTGCCCAAGCAGGCAAGTGGTAAGGCTAATGAATGATCATAAGCAGCCTGGCTCTCGGATTTATATTCCCAACACTTCTAGGACATGCCTCTCATAAATCCAACTAATTCTATATGTTTTTATGGACACAGTGAAATCAAGACTTGTCCCAGTGAGGAAATAACCCAGGTGCAAACAACCCTAATTGGTGAGCCCCATTGGGCTAGTAACAGACCAAATCTTTTCCTCAGCCTATCTTGGACTGAGAATTAGGGGGCATAAGGTCTGGCTGAAGGCCTGACACCAGTTTGTGGTGTGAACTAAATAAGTGATTCTCCCATCCTCACTTTCTCCATCTAAAAAATGGGGGATTGGACAAGACAATCTCTAGAGACTCTCCTGGCTCTAAAAGTCAGTGCTGTTTAAGTTTGGGAGGTGTACATTAGGTAAAGTTCCCTGTATTAGAACTGCTGTTGGTTAAGATGATTATTATAAATGCCACTGATAAAACAGCATATCTAGGGAGGAGAGGGAGCCTGGTGATTGTTGTATTTTGTTCCATTTTTTTTCTCCTTACTAGTCTGGCCCAGATCAATCCACTAGGTTAGCTGTTTCCTTAAAAGGCAAAGAGCTGGGTCCTGAAAGGATGTGGTCTGGGAGCTTAGAGAGCTGCTGAAAGGGGCTGCACAGGGTGACAGGGCTGCAGGTGAGATACAAGCACCCAGGGTTTGGAGGTGAGAACAGCTGAGCTAACTCTCTTCACTTCCAGGAAGAACACCATTTTTTATTTTTCTCTTTCTTTCTTTGTTTTTTGTTTGTTTATTTTTGTGGGGCTTTTCTCTCTCCAATGACCAATTTCTAGGACTAGACATGTTACTTAAGTTGGTCAATCAAAATACTTTCTTGGAATTTTTATTTTTTCAATTATGACTAGAAGGGAGAAGGGGCAACTCCCCTCTGATAGTGGGATGTGAGGCACAGGACCTGTCAACATGATGATTCTTCAAACGTGCGGGGGAAATGAGTTTAAGAGACTAGAACTGATCTGTATAATCTGGTAATATTGAAGTCTCTGATTTCAGTTATTCCAGAAGCCAAGCCCACATGTCTACTTTTTTTTAAATGCAACCATTTCTTGGACTCTCTAGGCTACAAAAAGAAAATCTCCTTTTGGATTTCTATAACTTGAATAAAGGAAATAGCAAGAACAATTCAATTCACTATTAATGGAATTCAAATCAATTAGACCCTAACCCCACAATCCATGAACCACTTAGAGAAGGATATGACATTGTATCGGTTGTTGCATTTTTCTGTGGTAAAGATGCATGGCTTTCATCAGCTTCTCCAAGGGGGGTGTAAACCAAAAAAGAATAAGAGCAATTGCACCCGGAAGCTTGCATGCAGGGGTGAGATCAGTTCTGCAGGAACTCAATGAACAGCTATTGAATGAATTCAGCACACATCAATTGATACCAACTGAGTCTCATATATGGCACTAGATTCATGAGGGACACAGATGGATGGCACAGCCTCAATCAGAGCTCATCTTAAGGGTAGGAGACACAGCTAAAGTGAAACAGAGTGGAGTAGTTTTTGTAACAAAGGCACCAAGTGTGGGCTCCCAGTGGGAAGAAGGAGCTGATGACCAATTCTTGTTACAGAACCAGGTAGGCTGAGCAAAGTGGTTTACAGCTGTGGGAGCTTGGATTTGACATTGCTGAACCTGAATGTACCTATTGATAAAATTGAAATAATAATTGTATTTACCTCATAGTGTGGGAGCTGGCTACGACATTTGTGGTGGTGGTGGTTCAATAAGGAGAAATGATGAGCAGACTTCAGGCTGAGATCGCAGTGAGGACAAAGGCAGAGAGACAGGGGATTGTGTACTATGATTGAGAAGAACAAATGTGGTTTGCTTGCAATCAAGAGTTCGTTAGGTGACTTTGGATAGTCAAATTGGAATGTTGAGGAGGCCAGGTTCAGGAGTTTTGGAGGCAACCAGAGGCCATCAAAATGTTCTATGCAGAGGGGTAACATGAAAACTCACTGCAGTGTGAAGGAAGGGCAGCCCAGGAGAGATACAGTGAGTGACACAGTAGGGTAAGAGCATGACTGCCCCATGGTTAAGAACTTAGGCTTTGTAGTTGGACAGACCTGTTTTTAATTTTGCATTCTGTCCCTTACTTCTTACATCACTTTGAAAAATTTACCCAAATTCTCCAAGACTTATTCTTTAAAATGATGGTGAAAATAGTACTTACCTTATGGGATTATTATAAGGCACAAGTGAAATAATGCACATTAAAGAGTCAATTTTTTTTATCTGGCACACAGCAAAACATTCCATTTTTAGTTATCATTATAATATTGGAGAACTGTGAAGAGACATTTCTTCTGAGGCTGACTATGCTGGTCTCCCACCCTCCTTCCTCTCAAATGTGGTGGGTAGAGGTTGTCCAGTAAACAGTCCCCAGACAAATGCATCTAGCAACTTAGGGTCTAGAGACAAGACCCTGGCTAATTTATGTCCCTTTCTTTCAGAATCTTTCCCCACTTCACAGTAGCCCCCTTAGCATTTGTTGTTCTTTGTATGTCAGCAGGCCTACCTCAAATGAGCACCCAAGCTTGTCTACAAATATGACTCAGAAGTGGCTATTATCACATCAGTGTTTCCTGTTGAGCACATGATCTGAGTGGCAATCAGTCCTCTCCCTGAACAAAGGCTAAATACTTGCACTTGTTTTTTAAAATGAGCAAAACCTCTGTCACATTTACAACGTAATTCCAAGATAGGGAAAAAAGCATTTCAAGTGGAAAATGAGTTGTAAGCTAAAAAATGAGTATTCATTTCTTCTTGAAATCTAAGCTTTTAATGGTTGACTCTCATTTGAGAACAGTAATGAATAATTAGAAACAAAAAACAAACACATATTAAAGGAGGTATTTCAGAGCATGGTATAGGTATATATGGCCAGTTTATTCATTCTATCATTTGTAACTTTATTCTATTGATCTGAGGAAAGCTTTCCTTTGATTGTACTTTTCTTTCAGGTTTATCATTGAAATTAGTAAAAAGCTCTCCCCACATCATCTGCTACCCTCAAATTCTTTGGACATAAAAAGACAGGGTCACATTTCCCCCCCAAATCAAGACATGGCAATTGTTTAGTAGTTACTAATTTCTTTGCAATTCATGTTGGTGATGAATCTACTAAATATTAATATGGTACTCACTATATTCCGGGGATTATTCTCAGAATTTTATGTTTTATGTCATTTGATTTTAACAACTCATTTGGATAAGGTAATATTGTTACTCTCTTTTGCACATGAGGCACAGAGGAGTTAAACAGTTTGGTCAAGGTCACACAGTTTGGAAGATAGGGAGTTAGGATTCAAAAATAATCTGACAATTGTATATATGTTTAACCATAGTTTTATGATAACCAAACTCATTTGTATTTTTATGATTTTATGTTGCTAGCCTGTTAGTTTATCAACTAAATTAAGATTAATGAGTAGTTTTGTTAAAATTTGACAAGATAGGAAGACAAACTACATGTCATATAAACACTGCAGAGTATTACTAGTCTCTAAAACTACATTAGTCCATGTCAGGAGAGGCTAAGAAGCTTTATTACGATGATGGATGCCATCTTTGGGTTCCTAGCCTTCTATATTCCTTTAGCTACTAGGTAATTTCTTCCTTTCATCACGGTTCCTTAAATTTCTTTCTTTGTATTTTCTCATCTATTTCTTCTTTTGTTCTCCCACTCAACCTGTCTTCTTATTGCTATTGTGTGGTAGCACAAATTAACTTTCTTCCTAGAAAAGAAGCAACAAATTTGCCTCTGTAGGAATCATTCTTCTACACTTCATAGTGTGTGTCAAGTATATAAAAAATATTTATATTGATTCTGACATCAATTCCTATGTATGGGTTCTTTCTCTTCGCCAAGCAATTCTCCTACACCAGCCAGGTATCCTACATTTTAACTCAATTCTGACACTATTTACCTGGAGATAGTGTCCAGTCCCACAGGGCCAGGGCTTGGTCCCAAAAGACTATCCTCTACTTCATATGCCAATCGCAAACCCAGGTTGTTACCGGTGCTTCTAACTGACTGGCTATCAAATCAGGTTTCCACAACTCCCTCCTAGGATTTGCTTAATTGGCTAGAGACACTTACAGAACTCAGGAAACCAGTTTACTCATTAGATTACTGTTTATTACAAAGAATGTTAAAGGATATGAATCAACAGTTGGATGAAGAGATACATGGGTTGAGTGAGGTCCAGAACACAGGTGCTTCTGTCCCTGGTGAGTTCAGAGCTCTGCATGGAGGCACGTGGATGCATCCTGGTTCACCAAACTGGAAGCTCTCTAAATCCAGTCCTTTGGGGTTCTTATGGAGGTTTCATTACATAGACCTGATTGATTAAATCATTGGCCATTGGTGATTGAACTCAATCTCTAGCCCCTCTTCGCTCCTCTAATTACAAAGATGGTTCTCCTGGTAACCAATTCCCATCTTTTGATTATCTAAGGGCCTTCCAAAAGTCACCTCATTAACATAAGTCACCTCATTAACATAAGACACCCTTCCCAAGGGTGCCAGGAACTGGGATGAAGATGAAATATATAGTTATTATAAATCATAATATCACACATCTATTTTTCTGTCATAGTTTCATACAAATTAGTAAAATTATTAGTAGAATTTTCTTATAATAAAAATAGAGCAGAAGATTTTTGCATTGACTTAAAATCTTTATCTATTTTTGTTTTTTTTAATTGAAAAAATCAGCCACAAATATTTGTTTTCTGCGGCTGCCATAACAAACTATCACAGATTGGGTGGCTTAAACAACAGAAATTTATTTCCTCATACCTCTGGAGGCCTTTAGAAGTCAGAGATGAAGGTGTTACCAGGATTGGTTCCTTCTGAGAGTCATGAAGAGAAGATCTGTTGCAGGCCTCTCTCCTCCATTTGTAGAAGGCCATATTCTCCCTCTGTCTCCACATCATTTCCCTCTGTGTGTGTCTGTGTCCAACCTCTTCTTCTTATAAGATCCCCAGCTACACTGGGTTAGGGCTTACCCTAATGACCTCATCTTGACTTAATTACCTCTTTAAAGACCCTGCCTCCAGGAACAGGGGGTTAGGACCTCAATATATAAAGTTTTTTACTGTTTGTTTGTTTGTTTTTTTGCAAGGGGGACATAATTAAGTCTTTAACACCATGAAAATAAAGATTGTCTACTAGTTGATTTACATCTATCCTAAAAGTAAGAATTCCTACTGGGACTGGCACTGGCTGAAGAAATGATTACAAGCACAGACCATGCTGTGTGTCTAGAAATCATCACAATGTCACCAAGTGTCTTGAGGGGGACTTTTTTTTTCAATAAAGACAGTGCTATAACTGGAGATATCATTTCTCTCTTTTTTTAAATTGTTCTCTTTTTTATTTTATTTTTATTTTTAAGTATATTTGTATTGATTATGTTGTTACAGTAGTTCCAATTATTTTCCCTTTTGCTCCCTTCCCCACAATAACCCCCTTCCCACCAGCAATCCCATCCCCCTTAGTTCATGTCCGTGGGTCATGCAAATAAGTTCTTTGGCTTCACCCTTTCCTACATTATTCATATGTCTATTTTGTACCAAATAATTGTGCTTCTTAATCCCTGCACCATATCCCCATTTCTCCCCCTCCCCTCTCCCAGCTTGTAACCCTCCAAATGATCCCATACCTCTGATTCTGTCCCTATTCTGGTTTTCTTAATTAAATTTGGTTTTTATTTTTTAGATTTAGTTGTTGATAGTTGTGAATTTGTTGTCATTTTGGTGTTCATAGTTTTGATCTTCTTTTTCTTAAGTAAGTCCCTTTGACATTTCATATAATTATGGCTTGGTGGTGATGAGCTCCTTTAGCTTTCCCTTGTCTGGGAAGCACTTCATTTGCCCTTCCATTCCAAATGATAGCTTTGCTGGATAGAGTAATCCTGTTTGCAGGTTGCCTTTCATCACATTGGATACTGCTTAACAGTCCCTTCCTGCCTGCAAAGTGTCCTCTGAGAAATCAGCTGATAGTCCTACAGGCACCGCCCTGTAGGAAACTCTCTGCCTCCCTCTTGCTGCCCCCAGGACTCTCTTTTTATCTTTCACCTTTGGCATCTCAATCATGATGCATCCTGGTGTGGTCCCCTCTGGGTCCAGCTTGCTTGGGACCCTCCGTGCTTCCCGGACCTGTATGTCCATCTCTTTTGCAAAATTTGGGAAGTGTTCCTTATTTTTTTCAATTGTTGCTGCCTCATTCTGCACTGATTGACTGTTTTTTTCTTCCTTATGTTCCAAATTATTTATTTGAATCCCAGTTTCCTTCTCTTTACCATTGGTTTTATGTGGATTTTCCTTCCTTTCACTCAGCATAGCCTTCACTTCTTCTCTTATGTGTTTGCCATACTCAAGCATATCTGTCAAGCCTGTGAGCATCTTTATCACCAGTGTTTTGAATTCTGCATCGGTTAGGTTGTCTATCTCCTCACCTGTTAGGTTGGCTATCTCCTCATCGCCTAGTTCTCTCACTGGAACCTTGATCCATTCCCTCTTTTGGGCCATACTTCTTTGTCTTCTCATTCTGACAGGCTCCTGTGTTTGTTTGCCTCCATGTTCCAAGTAGAGCTGTCGCTCCTGTTACATTATAAGGGGAGGAGCCTTAGGGATTCATCAGTACAGGGAGATCTGTTTCACCATGTTGTGGCACTGTATGTGAGGGAGGGTTCTGAGAGGGAACAATGCCACCTGCCCAGCACTCGTCCCTTTTCCAGGTACCTCTCCCACTTCCGCACAAAACTGGCGCCCCCTCTAGCTGCTGCCCTGGCCATCGTTCCCAGAGTGGATGGGTCTGAGGATGTTCTAGGGCCCTGGGGGCCCCTTAAGCAGTCTCTGCCTCCACCCAAACCCCCACTGGTCTGCACAGTAAGAAGCAATGAGGCTTGATTTTCCCCGGTGCTGGGACCATGGGCTGTGAGGTCCAGTGAGCAGCTGGGAACGCTCCCCAGGTGTCTCTTCTGACTTTTTAAAATATGTGACTGCTTTCCGCCGGCCTGCCACTGCTGCCACTGCTGCTGCTACTACACCGCATCCTCTCTGCCCTGGCTCCGCCCCTCCTACCTGTCTGGATGAGTATTTCTTCTTTATATCTTTGTTTGCTGGACTTCCATGCACTTTGATTTTCTGGAACTTCTGGTTGTTTCTAGTTTTGAGGTAGTTATATTCCTTCTTAGTTGTGGAGGGAGACGCAGAGTATCTGTCTATGCCTCAATCTTGGCCAGAAGTCTGGAGATATCTTTTCTGAAATAATATTTTTGGTACTAAGTTTTCCCTTAATTTTCTACATCCACTGTAAGGTCCAGATGCCTTTCTTACTTTTAAACTCTTTCTTTTTTGCTTTTTGATTACAATGACATGCTCATGGTTTTGTTTTGTTTTTCTTATTCTGAACTTCCCTTATTTCACTTGTAAAAGGGTGATGATAATGACATTCTCACAAGGTTGTCTGAGGGTTACATGAAATAACTGTGGGAAAGAGTCTATTTTTTTACTGTATAAATATTTTATCTCTACTTAAATTGTGAGATCTTAGGGAAGAAGGAATACTTTGAATTCTCAGTAGGTAAAATTAATCACAAAAATAAATCTTTGTTGGATAAAATATCAATTCTATTGTAGAATGTGTTATATTTTATTATAAATTATAACATAATCTGGTTTCAGGAAGATGCAAAATTCAAGGAGGAATATAAATCTAGGAGCATACCAAAGGTATGACTTTGGAAGTAGAGGGTTGTAATGACAGATACAGAGCTAGCTCATTTAGGAAAATATGTTCCCAGTAGACCTAGTAAAGAGTGGGTATTATGGGTTAAATTTTATTGCCCCATCCAAATTCATGCATTGAAGTCCTAAGCTCTAGTACCTCAGAATGTGAATATTTAAAAATAGGGTCACCGCAGACATAATTAGTTAAGATGAAATTATCCTGGAGTAGGGTAAGCCCCCCATTCACATGACTGGTATCCGTATAAAAAAAGAAAAATTTGGACACAGAGACAAGCATACTGGGAGAGAAGTACGTGAACATGAAGAAATAAATAAGAGTGATGCTTCTATAAGCCAAGGAATGCAAAAGATTTCCAGCAAATAATTAAGCTAAGAGAACAAATTTTCCCTCACAGCCTCCAGAAGAAACCTGGCTGACACCTTTATCTTGGACCTGGGCTTCCAGAACTAAAGCAATAAATCTCTGTCTTTAGCCACTTAGTTTGTGGTGCTTTGTGAGGCAGCCCTAGAAAACTCATAAAGTAGGGCTGGCAGAAGTGAGGACCTACTGGATTAAATAGAAGTTGAGAGTCTCCCATCCTGAGAATCTTGGTCTGGGGGTAAGAGATAGAGACCAAAATATTTTTTAAAAAACTTAAACCCTCACCTAAAGATATGTTTAATGATTTTTAGAGAGAGGGAGGGAGGGAGAGAGAGAGAGAGAGAGAGAGAGGCATTTATGTGAGAGAGAAACATCAACTGGTTCCCTCCTGTATGTGCCCCTGTCAGGGATTAAAGGGATAAGCCCCCAACATAGAGATTTGCCCTGCTGGGAATCAAACCTTCAACCTTCTCATTTACAGGATGATACTCCAACCAAATGAGCCTTCCAGTGACGGCAAGACTACAAGATAAGATCCGAGATGGCAGAGGAGTAAGTGGAAGTTACACTAACCTCCTCCCAGGACCAATCTGAAATTACAACTTAATTGTGGAGAAATCATCCAGAATAACCACCTGAGCACTATCTGGAGAGAAGCCTTATAACCATGGACAGACAGAAGAAACTGCTTCATCACAACACGACTGGAGTATTCTTGCCCAGGCAGACCACTCCCCTTCTAGTGGCATCAGCTTGAAGGTGAGTAATAGCCCCACCTGAAAAAATTGCCCTGGCTCACCCTGTGGTGCTTAAGCCTGGTTGCTGATTACTGATTGTCTAGATTGAAAACTGGAGGAGACTGTGGATTGCTGGTAGTCTCGAACAGACTGCCCAGGCCCAGATTGGGACATGACCTGATGTCACCAAGGGCATATCCAGAAAGAGAAGAAAGTAGTAACAACCAGGTACTACTGAGACTAATTTCACTGCAGTCTTTATAATTTGAGTTATTTTCTCTCTTGCATAGTTTTTTAACGTTCATTTCCTGTCTTCTCAGTTTGTGCATTTTAAGTCACTAGTTTTTATATCATAGTTTATTTCATATCTCATATTTTGCTCCTCTCTTATCTTCCTCCATTTTACTATCTTATTTCCTGTTCATACTTTTATTTTAAATTTTATCTTCTCTCTTGCTATAACCTGTTTTCATTCTGCACTCTTATAATTTCTCCCCTCTCCAGCCTCTCAAAACACTTTTCTTAACATTAATCATCTCATATTCTTTTTCCCATTCTTAAAGCACACTTATCCTCTCTCCATCTTTGCTCATTTTTCATGGATATGGTGGTTGTTTTGGCATTTCTGTAATTTGATTAATAGATCTTCGCTATTTTGGTATTTCAAATCTTAAATCTTATTATTCCCCTCTGCTACTCCACTTGTTCCTTCCTCCACCCTTTCATTGTTTAATTTTAAATTTTAAGTTTTCCCTGTCTTAGTCTGGTTTTCATTCCTCACTCTTAGTATTCCTTCTCCCTCTATCATCCCCAAATCACTTCCCTTTCCTCTAGATATTTCTTAAGCTTTTTCTTATTTATCTTATCCTTCATATTCCCATTTAACCTATATCGATATTTGCTCATTGGTTGTCAATAGTGCTGTGGTGAACCTATGCAACCCTATGTTCATAGCTGCACTATTTATAATAGGCAATGCTGGAAACAGCCTAAGTGCCCATCAGTGGATGAATGAATCAAAAAACTCTGGTACCCTTACACAGTGGAATACCACACAGCATAAAGAAAGAAGGAACTCCTACCTTTTGCAACAGCATGGATGGAACTGGAGAGTATTATGCTTAGTGAAACAAGCCAAGGGGCAAGACATGCCCTCAGCTAATACAGCAACCTATTGAATAAAACAAACAAGCAAGCAAAACAGAAACAGAGGCATGTAAACAAGAAACAGACTGACAATGACCAGAGGGGAGAGGAGATGGGGAAAAGAGGGGAAAGAAGGGAAAGGGTGCAGTCAAGGAAGTAGTATAAATGACCATGGACATGGTCAATGGGGTGGGATTGACTATGGGAGTAAGGGGGCAGACAGTGGAGAGCAAAAGGGGAAAAATTGGGACAACTGTAATAGAACAATAAAAACAAAAAAAATTTTTTTAAAGGCCAAGATATCTTAAAAGAATGTGAAAATGAGAGTCTAGTAGATGGATGCACAGGGCAGCCCTTGAGGACCTTAACTTTTCAGGATGGAGGAGGGATAAGAACCAATTACATATAAATTTTTGTCAGGATCCTATTGGACTTCAGAGGGTTGGGGTGAGAACAAATAACAGAGCCAGCTTCTGATGGCTATTTGCCCATTATGACAATGGAGGTTGGGATGGGAACTGAATTGATAAATTTATTAAAATAGGTTTCATTTACTGATATGTTATATTGTGATAACAAATAGCCCCCAAATCTTAGTAGTTCTGAAAGACATAATCATGAGTATAACAGCTTTCCTGAGGTCTGTGATCTTCCTATAAATTCATCGAACTTGTGAGTGGTCTTGGGGACCTCCAACAAAGCTTCCAAGTAGTAAGAAGAGGTATTCACAATTCTATAGATGCATTTCTTAAAACTAGACATTAGGAAAACAGAAAGGATGGAGAAGAGATGCTGTGAGTGAGGGTAACCAAGTGAGTACTAACCTGATACAACTGCAGAGGGCCAGACCAGGATGGTCTGGTATTTGACTGAGGACACTTAGATGTACATTAATGTAGACAGAGATAAACAATTAGTATACTTAATTTACTAATGATGTTGTAGGAGGTTATTTGGAGGTTAATGATCACTATAGGAAAGAATAACAGCACATCTCCAAACTGGGACTAAGAGTAATTTTAACTTCTTGGTTATTTTCTAAATCATTGCCTTTTCTAATTATTCTGTTAAAAAATGTTAATGGAGATTAGCTCCAGGTTATAAAATAGAAGACCTGTGAAATGCAAACATTCCATATTTATAAAGGTGCAAATGTATTTGCAATTAACAATTAGAAGTAATTAAGGTTGTTAGTTTCTCAAACAATTGGTTACCTTTGGGAAAGGAAAGTGGAAACATCATTAGGTTTAATGAATTTTCCAACTGCATATTTAAATTTGTATTAAGTATCTATATAATCAATAGGTAAATTAAAAAAATTTTAATTAAAATAAGGAAAAGCCCACTACTTTAAAGATTTTTAAATTGTTTTATTTTATTTTTACTTCAATTTTAAAAGTTTTTAAATTAAAGTTTATAGATTTAAAAAATGTATATATGCTTTATTTTTGGTGGGAACATTTTCCTTCTTGATTGGAGAACATCCCAAGTGCCTGTTTGTATATGGACTGGTTCTCTTGCAGAATCATTTTGTAATTTGAACCATGAATTATTAATTTACATGAAATGGGGTAATATGTTCAATTGCTTTGCCAACTGTAAAGTGTTACACAAAAGTAAGCATTATTAGTCATTCTAATGGGCATTCTTCTGTGAATAGCTTCGTGTGCATCATGGTTTTTCCAGCTGAAGCATCTTTTTGGTAAATGGGAGTTTCATAAGTTTGAGCTTCACTACATGATCTTGTCTGGTTGACAAGAGCAAACTGGGACAGACAGGAAGGGCTAAGGCCTGGAAAAAGTTCTGTCCATAAGGATGGGAAGCCACAGAAGTGAAAAAAATAACAAGACAGGGAAATATTTTGGCAGATAGAACATATAACCCATGGGTGTAGCAATTCAATGATGGGATATCTGGAAATATGTAGATCCAGGGACAGGCAGTATAGGATCATGCAGCATAGTAGAGATTATATACATGGCCTGTAGGGTTACAAAGACATAGATTTGCATTTCAGTTTTATTAATTAAAAGTCTCTAATCTAAATTTTCTCAAACATGAAGTGGGATAACAGTGTAGGAAAGGGAATAATATTATCCTTTCATACCTCTGGTTCTTCTGAATGGTTGAATAATCAAATCAATCAGAGGTAGATAGACAGGAGAAAATCCCACTTAATTTCTTTTGCACAATGAGAGAGTCATAGATCTCATATACATGATAGGTTCAAAGACAGAAAGGGAAATTAAGGTATAAAGGACATTCTGAGCTAAGAATGAGGTGAGACACCTTGGGACTTTAGAAAGTCATTGCAGGGAGAGCACATTTTCAGTAATTACTAGTTTGCTCTGCCCTATAGATAAGTAAAAAAATAAAAAAAGATTATCTCTTATAATCTCTTACTATGGGCATGGTCCCTAATTCAAATTCCTTTAGATAATTAAGGGGGGAGGGGTGGGGACAAAAGTTTATCTTGAGTTCACAGGGTGTCAGTTGCTTTTAGCTCAGAATAATCCAAATACCACTCAGGCATGTCTTGGGGTAGCTCTTTCTGAACCCCAACAAAAACAACTTCCTGAAGGAGTTATTGTTAAGATAAATTTAGAGAATATATGTAAGGCATTAATGTAGTGCCCAACCCCTGGCTGGTTTGGCTCAGTGGATTGAGCGTCGGCCTGCGAGCTAAGTGTCGCTGGTTCGATCTTCCAGTCAGGGCACATCAGAGAAGGAAAACTCTGACTCCAAAAAACCTCCACTGCCTTGCGGCATACCTCTTCAGGGGAAAGGCTAAGGGAGTAAACCCCGACAGAAAATCCGGAGCCGGAGTCCCTAAGGCGGTTTGACGTTGTAGTCAACACCGGCAACTCCTGCGGCGCACCTGAAGCCAAGCTGTATTGACTCCGTCTTTCCCTTGGACCCTTCAGCTGTGAAGAGAGGGGGGTCTGCTGCATGGGCAACAGCAGACCCTCCATATCACCCTGCCCAGGCTCTGTAGCTTCAGCTTCACTGGAGAGGACACTCCAGCGTCATCGCAAGATGTCGATTCAACACGGGAGGAGACAGATACCGTGTCACTCCTGAGTCGGACTGCACAGCCATTCTCGGCGGTGCAGATAGACTCTTAAGAAGCTACACCATTGTCTCTCGAGACGGACGGGCATGGGCAACAGCAGACCTTCCATATTACCCTGCCCAGGCTCTGTAGCTTCAGCTTCACTGGAGAGGACACTCCAGCATCATCGCAAGATGTCGATTCAACACGGGAGGAGACAGATACCGTGTCACTCCCGAGTCGGACTGGACAACCATTCTCGGCGGTGCAGATAGACTCTTAAGAAGCGACACCATCGTCTCTTGAGACGGACGGATGCCGACGACGGCGAATGTAGTGCCTGACAAATAGTAAGGGCTCATTGACTGTTAGCTTATATATATTTAGGATGATAATTTTTAAGTCAGAATCAATTGGTTTCAGCTGTGTGGTGAAGCTTGCTTCTGATTAGGACTAGGTACATCCTCAAAGGGAGGAGGAAGAGAAAGAGGAAGGTAGCTGATTCAGACCTGCAGACCACCTGTTATGTGAAAGAGGATTCACAGAGTCTGGGTAGCACAGACACACTTGATATTGGTCTTATTGCTCTGGGAGGTGAGTCTTCTCTCAACAGCTGCTCCACCTCACCTTGCCCATGGATGAGTCAGCAGATAGTGCTTCAAGGCTTTCAGCACCATCCAAGCACCAGGCCCTTTATCATCAGCCTGGACCACAGAGGTGTGTGTAGTGGGTGGCAGTTCCTTGGCATACAGAGAGGTAGAAGTGGTATGGAAGGAAAGACCCCAGCATGGGCATTTCAGTGGAACTGAATGGAGTGGTACACACTCCATTACACAGTGTCAGAGGTAACGAGACATTTACAGTGCTTGAGGTCCACTGACAATATTCCAACACTTCATTTGACTTAGAATGATCTTAATTACTTAAGATTGCTTGAGCCAAACAGATCCAGCCATTTGCAGAAGACACATGGGCCATAAAATGCATTAAATGAGTCCAGGGAAAGTGCCTCCAGGAAATACAAAGCATTTGCATTAGCTCTTCATTCTCAGATCTGGGTAAGTACAGCCCCTCCAACATGGAGGAGTTGATGCTGAATGTCATTCAGGCTCTGAGTGGGTACCTCAGAGGCCATATAGTTCATTGTTACCATGGGTGCACCTTACCATGGTAACAATTAACAGCAGAGACGGTGCCTCATGCTGAGAAAGAAGAGCTTGGAGAGGTGGAACAGATGGCCTGTTGTCTGTTTCTACTTTGGGCATGACAGATGAGAAAGGGATCCAATTATATCAGCGGAAGAGAAAAGCCATCTAAGATATTAGAGATCTGCAGGTCTGGCTGTGGAGCCAAAGAGCGGCACCAGGTGCATTCATCCACTACCTGCTCAGGAGTAGCCATGGTACCTATAGACATGCTCTGGACCACACATCATTTGGGAAAGGAAGTGTGAGGGTTGAAACAGCTACCACCAAGCCCAGCAGATGATTCCTGAAGCCTGTGCAGACAATATGGATATGGACATTTTACCTTCATCACAAAAGATTAAATTTTAAAAAAAACTTCATTTTTTAATCCATTTGTTAAAGAAAAATTAAGTGCTCACTCATTCAGTGAAGCTATAAGTGTTTCCCATTAATGCTAATCTATGATTATTTCACATTTAAGTAAATGATGAGCATATGTCCTAAAGGAGCTTTTCCTAAATTTGGTTTTGCAGTACATTGTAAGTGGAACTCAATAAAATGTTCCTTGTCAAATAAATTTGGGCGATCCAACATTAAAAGGTCTCTTCATGAAAGAACCTTACAGTCCTTAATTTATGACATGAATTATGGATATCCAATCACAGCATATATAATATGGTATTCCCAAAGCTTGTTTAACCAAGTAGTACTTTTTATCTGGTATGTTTTGCTGAAGAGGGAACAAGGGTATATTTTAAACTAGTGTTTTGCAGAAATCCCTTTGGAAAAGGCTACTTTGGAGTATTTTAGGAATAGTTAAGATTGGAAGCTGGTGAAAAAGAATCACACAAATTAACACTGTAAAAAAGGTTGGGCTCAATTTAAGACCATGAAGGCCATTACTTGCATTTTCTCCATGTGTAAAATGAGGCTAATATCTCAATTTCAAATTTTTCATAAACTCCTCCATGCATGTAGCCAATATTATTCTGGATTCCTTAGTGTTTCTATGTAGTCCTTCAAATCATGAGAATAAAATAGAAGCTGAATCATGGAAGAGTTTTCCAAGTAGGAGCTACTAATGAAAACAAAACATCGAATGATTGACATATTATATTTACTTTGTATTTCAGAGGCTTAAATTTCAAATGCCTTGATATTCTCAAAAACTTTGTTGAAAAGGACCATACTCTAAGAAATAAGGTCTATGCTCTGTTCAATTAAAGGGTTAATATATTCTTCTGCCAGTAATCTTTGCAGTGATAATATAGCACATTCCCAATCAGAGCCATAAGAAAGAAGCTCTACCTCAAAAGGCATATCCTGAATAATGTAAGATTCCTGGCTGTATCATTTCCCCCATGTATACTAGGTAAGTACACTCAATTACATGTTTTCAGACCACTAATAATCAAATCAGCCTAGAAATGTTTCTGTTTTGTTTGTATTCTTTTGGCACCAAATTGATAGCAGACCTCTAGTTCAATACTTAATGAATCTTCTCAGGAAATCTTCACTGATAATGAAAAGGACAATGAAACCTACAGTGCAGCAAATTTACAACCAAAAATACTGCAACTGGGTTTGGTGAGCAGGAACTAAGAGGAAGATGCTTGCTCTCAGACTCCTGTTCTGTGGATGAGCAGAGCGCTTCTGAATCTGCCAATCCTACACCAGTCTCAGGCCTTACATAGTTGCATCTTCTGCACTGAGCAGAGCTGCAGTGGCTAAGTTTGGGGATGAATGAAGGTGCGTGATCGGTGGAGAGGCAGGCAGAGAGAGGGAATGCTACACAGGCGTGATCTGGTTTGAGGGACAAGGAGCTGAGATCCACATTCTGCCCCAGGCTCTGCTGCATTTACCATTCCACTGGGCAGTGTCTGGGCTCGGAGCTGAAGTCCCTGCCTTCCACATGTACCTTGTAAATCACAAGCCAGGGCAACCTTGGGGCCACTGGGTCTGCTAATGCACTCTCATATATTGCACTGAGAGCTGCCCACTCAGATGACCTTCACAAATCTTACTTGGAGGTAAGTGTGCTAGAAAAATAAGTGCTGTTATTTGGAAAGAAAAATTAATCATGCAAATTAAGAAGGAAGATTCTGGTCTAATGCAGTAAAAACATTACTGAAGGGGAAGGAAGAAGTGATATAGGGGGTGTGGGAAAGAACATTCTCGTATATGTGTGACTCTGATTGTAAGCAGAAATTCAAACTCAGTACTTCCAGTTCAGTGTTGTAACAGTCTTGATGCAGTAATACTATAATAATAGCAGCCATTTATTGAGTACTTATAATGATCCATGCACTGTGTTAAGGGCCTCATGGGTTTTATTTAATTTAATTTTCACTATAAATAGGCTCTATTATAATATTAATTTTATTTATTAGAAAACTGAGGCTCAGAGAGATTGGGTAACTCATTCAAGGTCACACAGCTAGCTGGCAGCAGAGAATGGTCTTCTAACTCCAATGATGGAACTCTTAATCACAAAACTTTACTGATAATGAGTCACACTCTTTGGATTGAGGGAGTAAATGGATTTTAAAGAACAGGACACATATTTCTTGTCATTATGGAGCTTATGCTTAGGAATGGAAAATAGACAAAAGTATTTCAAGTTTAGTTCATTAGATGTTTATATGGGTGTGTAGAGCTGGAAAGGGGCGATGCAGGGTACTCCGGAGGCTCTCCTCTGCACCTCCATCACTCTGCCTCTGTCCATAGCTATAAGGACCAGCGTAATGACACCTGCATAGTTATACCTGTAGTTAGTCAGGAAATTCAGGTTTATCCCTCCCATTTCAAATCTGATTTTAGAGTTTATACTGATTCTCTGTTCTGGAAGATGAAAATATGGTATCACTGTACATATTATCATCTTTAGCTGCCTTTGGGAACTAAGAGAAAGATGCTGACTCTGAGGCTACAGTATAAAAAAGTAACCTTTTAAAACTGATTTATATACTTGATACCTATACCATTTTGAGCTTCTTAGTTGTGGTAAGTGAAGAGTGGCACATCTAAAATTCTGATTCCCAGGTTTTTTCTCCAGACTAATTGAGAGGCAGAATGTAGTATGCAGATCTGGGCTGTTGCTCATTTGGGTTTCAGGGAGGCTGAGTCTCAGTGGCTGCACTTGCACCTGGAAACTGTGCAGTCAATTTGGTGGGTTCTTCCTCTCCTGGTTCGTTTTAGAGATTCCTCTAAAGGGACACTTTGATCCTGACAGCTGAACCCTGTCATTCTGCTCTTGTCTGTCCTGGTGCTGGGAGGAAGGGTTGTCTTATGTCAGGTTCTCTAGCAACAGGCCCTGAGACTATGTGCTCTTTGGCAAACAGGCAAACAGAATCAGAAAGGTTGGAGGCCCGGCAAGGATGTGGTCTCCAGCCTGGTCCCTGAGGGTTCTGGAGTCTAAATCACACTCAGAGGTGTCTCATCTGGCGGTGAGGGGCCAGGCGCTTTTTTTTTTTTTTTTTTTTAAGAGTTTTGTTTATTTAGTTTTAGTGAGAGGGGAAGGGAGAGAGAAAGAGAGGGGCAGAGACATTGACGTGAGAGAGAAACATCAATCAGCCTTCTCTCGCATGCCCCCAACTGTGGACCTGGCCTGAAACCTAGGCATGTACCCTGACCGGAAATCAAACCGGCAAACCCTGTGTCTGCACAATGACACCCAACCCACTGAACCATGCCAGTCAGGACAGGGCCAGACTCTTATGTTGCTACATCATCCCCCTCACCTTGAGGTGAGCTAACCTTCTAGGGCTCTCCAGAAGTCAGCGAGGCATGGGTACAATGGCACAGAGATCCGAAGGCAGTGCCTGCTACAGATTCACAATAGGGAACACTCCCTACACCCCAGAGTTCCAGTCTTTCAAGAGGATTGTGAAGGGTTTTGGTACAAAACACAACATAACATTCCTCTCTGATAGGCCAGCAGGTGAAGCATGGGGAACTCAGGCACCAACCAGCAGAGGGTTCTCCAGGTCCTGATTTTCCTGCTTTCAAAGACAGAAGGTGATCCAGCTAGTGGCACCCCCCATTACGGCCATACCTGGAATGCAGAGCTGATTTAAAGGGTCCCTTCTGAACAGACATATTGTTGTATGGAGTCTCTAAGGCGTTAAGTGACATTCTGTTCCTTAGTGACAAGTATCCACATGAGCTACAGAAAGAGGCAACAACTTTTACACATTTTAAATTTACTCTCACAACCAATAGAATTAAGATTCTTCCTGCCTCTGTAGACTTCAAACAGCAAATGTTACAATAGAGGCAACTCATAATTCATTAACTTTTCTTTTTTTCTTTTGGTTGTAAATTATTTATTTTTTATTTTTATTTTTGGTTTTTCAATTACAGTTGTCCCCTTTTCTCCAAATTTCTCTCCCTCACCCAACCCACCCCCTCTCCCGCAATAACTTTTCTGTACTTGGATACTTAATTCCTGTTGATATACAATTTAAATAAATAATTTAATAATTTGTTTATGAATATCAACCTTCCCAGAATGACTTACTAAATTGATTGGATTGTAAAATTTTGTAAAGTCCCTTCCCCAGAGAAAATGATCCATTTGAAGGAGATTTTTCCACCAAGAGTTGAAAGGGGTGTCAGAAAAAAAAAAAAAAAAATGCTGGAAGCTGCCTTCCAAGTCCTTGCAGCCTATACTGTGTCTTTGCCAGAAAACTAATGCTAAGTTCCCTTCTGAAAGATTGCTGCTAGTTTCCCCTTGGCATATGTATATTCCAGAATCCTAGATGTGTTGGTTCTGTGGTTAATGTGTGGAATAATCATTAAAAATGTCATACTTCACTGAATGATCTCCTCTCCCCCCATTTTTTCATGGAGTAATGTCTAATTAACTTCACATTGTATTTTTGATGGCTATAACCATTTGGTTGCTTCAACTCAGAAGTTCTTATCTAGATAGAAATGATGATGGTAAGTAGATGAGAATGTATAACCAAAACAAATTTTATTTAGCCTTTGTGGGCATGCTGACACCTCCATTTTATATACCTTACTTTGATCAATCATAACCTTTTTTCACAAAAGTTATGCATCCAGAGCCCCAATTTATAGATTTGCTGGTTGTTTCACCATGTTGGAAAACTTACCCAATATTGGGCCTTTAGCTGTGGCATTTACAATTTATATTATATATGTCATTGGCTACTGTTTTCCAATTGCAATGATTAGTTTGATTACACATTTTTTTGAGCAAATAAAGACAGTTTATATAAAGACATAACTGCCCACAAAGAGGAAGGATTTCTGCGTGTGTATATAAGCTTTCCTCCATGGCAGGAATGTCCACCTGATGGAATGCCTTCCCTTATAATGTCTAGAAGTCATGGGAAGGCAGATTATAATTCTTAATTGCCATGCCCAATGCAAACAGATATTGAGCAGTGATAAGGAAAGTCTCAAAATACACTGACCAAAGAAAAAGAATTTGAGTCAAGGGAAGTAGAAATCATATCAACTCCAAAGAAACTATAAATCTTGATATTTCATACAACTAGTATATATGTTTATTATACTCATTCAAACAAATGAGCCAGAGTTACATTTAATGCCTCTTGGATAGTAGCCAGATTTTTACTTGCTTATAGCAAATGATGATTTATGTCAGGTAATACAAAAGTAATAGAAAAAGCTTATTTAATTAATTTTGCCACCAGGATTTCTCCACTGAGGAAGGGTAAAGTGGAACTAGTATATTTCCTATATTTATTTATAAAAATAAATAAAAATTGTCTGCTGTGTCTTATTTACAGTTGATGTTGATTATCTGCCACTTCATCTACGCTGGCCATCATCAAATTAAGTCAGTTAAGTCATTATCTGACTTTTTGAATTGAGTAGCAATGGGTCACCTCTATGGGCTTGAGGGTTTTTCATTCATTTATTAAACAAATAGTTACTTGATGCTTATTATATAACAGGCTATTTTAGGTGCTAGGAATATGATGATCCAAATGGACAAAGTTGTTGCTATCATGGACTTACTTTCCAGTCCTTATGATAAACAAGAAACAAGGAAATATATATATATATATATATATATATATATATATATATATATATGTCATACATGTCCAGGTCAAGATAAATACTATGAAGAAAATGAAACAGTGTAAGAGGATGGAGTATAAGGAAAGGGTGTGATATTTTTAAAAGACTGCCAAGGGAGGTCTCTCTGAGGAGGTGACCTTTGAGTAACAACTTGAAATGACACAATCTATATCATTATGTAAAGTATCTAAATCTATATGACTTTGAAAAGATGTAATCTACATAAATATTTGGGGCTGAGAGAATACAAGTGTAAAGTCCTGTCATAGACATGTATTTGTCTTGGGGTACTGTTATTAGTTTATTTTTTTCATTGTCATGAGCTCAGAGGAGCTAGCTAAATTATTATTCAGGCTGGGAGTAGAGGAATAAGAGTGGGAAAGAAGGCAAGATTTTAGTGCTGAAACAAACAAGGAGATTTCAGAAACAGGGGTCTGAGGGAGTCAAAGTCTGAGCTGGTCAGGCAGTCCCAAAGTTGGCTGCCAAATTTCACAAATCCAGTGGCAAAGAGGGAGCTGATTTAAGAAGCCAGAGGTAGAGTGAAGCCCATGAGTCAGTGTTGATACAGACTAACAGAGTAAGAAATAAGAAGATGGGAGAATATAGAGCAGTTCCTGAGCCAAAGGCTGGTACCATGGTTACATTTTCTTAAGTCTTGATGCATTTTTCATAGGTGTACCAGATGCATTGGAAAGGTGGACAGGGAGGGTGGTCATGCAGGATGAAATAAACAACCAGATGAACCCTGGAAAAATCAGATCTAGTTTGGAGTTCTCTCCATATCCCATAAAATGCTGTTATTGGTATAATGAGAGTGTCAGAAATGAAGCAAAATTTCTAGGCTTCTCAAGGGCTGGGGATAAATTTGACTTCTCAGAGTGGAAATGGTAACCTTGTTCCCTGAAGCCCAGAACATAGATTGGTCAATTGTCCGACCAAATTTATTGTGGGAAGATACTGTAATATGTGTTTTGGGCAAACATATTATTTGCTTCCTCTTCTGGTAGGTTTGCAATGTAATAGAGCAGTTCCTGGGAAAATAATTGTTTGAACCACAATTAATTAATCTTATTTAGATTTTCTTATTACTACTCCTTATGCTTGATACAGTCTCTTGAAACTTGAGCATATGAAATAGGGCAGAGATAGAAAGTTGAAACAGAAATACAAGATTTCAAACTCGAAGAGAATAGGGATTTTAAAACATCTTTCCTGTGACACTTAGAAGAAAGAGAAAAATGAAGAGAAATAATATTTATTAAGTTCCTTTTGTGTGCCAGATGTTTTATGTAGTTTTTCATGTTAACCCAAAATTGAGACAGCATGTAAGATGGTTGGTTAGTTAACCAAATATTATATGACTAATAAGTGTTTAGTTGGGATTTGAATCAAGCCCTTTGTGATGCTGGGACTGATTTTTAAATTCTTTATCATACAGAAGCTTCAGTCTGGATTTGAAATTACCTAGCTGCATGACCTTGACCTTGCTGGCTTCAGCTTCAACAGTTGGAAAATAGTGAGATTGGACTGAGCCTCCTGAGAACACTTCCAGTGAAATCTCAGTGGCTTCCCTGCCATAACTCCCATATTATCCATGGCTAATATTTGGATGTTGTTCCTTAGGATTTCTCTGAATTCTGGTATATTTAAGTAAGAAATAGTTATTTACACTCTAACCAGATCCCTGCTGTTTTGTGCTCAATTTTTTGACAATATAGATCTTTGTATTCTAATTGTTTGAGTAAATTTTTTTTTCCAGGATGACACCTGTATGCTTTTGAAGGTCCCTTTCTCATCATTCCACCCTCTGGCTACTCAGGGGACTTTACTAGCTCCACTAAAAATAGAACTGTATCCAGTCAGATTCAGAAAGAGAAACAGGTTTGACCATTTGAATAGCAATATGAAGTGTAGCTGACAGATACTTAATTGCAAAATGTTTGTGCTGTACTTAGTGATTTTTTGAAATAAATCAACAGATCAGCTGACCTACAGACCAGTATGAGAAAATCAGTGGGAAATTAGAAAAATAATGTCTGTTTCAAAAAAGATGACTTAATACAATGACTGTCTTAATAACTTAAAGTAACCAAAGCACTTTAAAAATTAATTTGAAATTCACCATTGATCATTTTAGATTTTTATGGCCAAGGAACCTCATTTGTATAACTCAATTGCTCAATTGCATAGCAACATTAAGTTTCAGATCCAGAGAAAAAGAATTAGATGAAATGAATACTGACCTTTGCTTCTGATAAAAATGAGAGTCAGCATCTCTGGGCAGTTCTAGTTTCACATTGTTCTTAATTGGACAGTATTACAGAAACAATGATAAATAGGACTTGATATTGATAAAAATTGCTCTAATAGATGGGAGTATTTTGACAGAGTGATTCCAAGGTTTCCTAATTTGAAGGTGACTGAGTTGTAATTTCTAAACTAAATAGTATTTTTACAAACTAATTCCTAGAGGAGACATATCCAACACATGTCTAAAATGGATCTATCACATTTTACTGTCTCAGGGATCCAATTACATGAAAATTTAAATCATCTAACTATGTTCATGAAAAAGACAATTAATTGGTTGGGGTCTAACAGCTTCAGACAAAAATACCAGACAAATCTGAGAATTTTCAGAATCATACAGAAACCAGAGATTGGACTGTCAAAAGCCAGTTCACCTTCATAATCATCCTGTATATACCAAACACACCAGTATCTGCAGGAAACAGAGGCCCTGGAGAAAATCCTAACAGGGTCAGGCAAGGACTCTAAGTAAGCTGCACTGGCATGAACAGAACTGCTGAGGGATTTTAGAATTAAGGTCAGTCAAAAACTGGACTGGACAACCCCACAAAGAACTGACCTAAGAACAGAATGTCTGATGCTTTATGGCCAGTCAAGTGTTCAAGATCCTGCTAATTCCCATCTGTGAGGCTCAAAGCTCTTGATTTGCACCTTAGTCTATCACATGCTACACTGGCTCCCGCACACTCAGAGAACACACCCCACACATGCACACACAGACAGACAGAGAAAGAGAGAGAGAAGGAGAGAGGGAGAGAGAGATGAGAGAGAGAATGAATAATCAGCCTCAGCCAGGGAAATGGTCGTGTTAGCAAGATGATTGTTTACTTGACCTCCCTTTCTGACTTTTTTTACATTCATGAATATTTTTTTCCACTATTGGGTTCCAAGACCTCATTGCTTTCTGAGCCTTCCCTCAAGAAAATCAAGCATTGGTCTATATCAATATTATCCTTTGACAGATTTTCACTCACTGATATAAGAAGAGATGTGAACCATGCCCCTCTCCATATCCAACACACCTTGCTTTGGGAAGGATGGATTATCCCATGGGTGGTTTCCTATAAACCATCACAGCAACCTAGGAGGGCCATGACCTAAAAAAATGGATCTTCCTCCTGGGAAAGGTGGGTATATGAAAAAGAGGTGCAGTGCAAATAAAATAAGTCTTCCAAGTGGGGTATGGAACCCAATAGGCATAGTAGTGAGTGAGGAGGTTGAGTAAGTGAGTAGGAGAGAATGATAGGGAACTCATGATTAGGCGGTATAGACTAATATGGGTTTGAATAATGCCTCCAATACTTTCTAGAATATATGAAATATGTGAAGTATTGTGTTTGCCACTACGTTTATCTTGTACCTAGAAGCGTTCTAATAATAAATATTTTAGTTATTTTAAGCTATTCAAAGAATTATTCTATATGTTATCACTTAGCACTGACTTCAAATGTTAACTTCCTCTCAATGTATTCTCTCTCCTTACCTATGTCTTCACTGTTCTTTATTCTTCCCTCTGATTCACCACTGGCATCACTGCCACCACCACCACCACCACCACCACTACTGCCTCCACCTCCACACCGTGGTAATTGCTTGACAGCCAACCCATATCTTAATGGCCCAGAATTTCTGCTGTCATGAACCACCTGGTGGCCAGGACATCCAGCAGAGTTAGGGAGCAGAATTGCTTTGAGGTATGAGGATTATGGAGAGAACTGATAAAATGACAGTAAGTGAAAGAGCAAAATGCTCTCAGAGCTGGGACTCAAAGAAATAATTACAGATGATAGAATGTACTGTTTTCCAAAATATTTGCTTTTCTCCTTGAGAAAGCATTATCTTCCCTGCTCCTTTGCCTGGTTGTGCAACTTTCATTGGCTGAGGAAATGAGTTGCAGTGGTTGGTGTCATTTCTGAGAAGAAACTCTAGGGGCTAACATGTGGCAATCCATGTTTTCTTTGTATTTCATCTGCGACAATAACCAGTACTGATCCAGAATAGACAGACACTACCTAATTGGCCTGGGTCCCAGAGGAGACAACAGGGAGTTGAACTACCCAGTAGTTCTACCTATCTATCATTTATCATTTATCTATCTATCTATCCATCTATCTATCATGTATCAATCATCTGTCTATTTATCTATCATCTATCAATCTATCCATCATCTATCAATCACCTATCTATCATCTATCTATCTATCATTATTTATTGACATCCGTTGTTGTACACCATTATGATTTTGAGTTGTTATTTACCTCAATCCAGCCTGAACTATTTTACTATAATAGAGAGTTCCAGAAACAAGGTTATTCTAGCCATTGATGAATAATATTTAAGGTATGTATCTCTGTGTGTATATACATGTGATCTAGAACAATGCACAGAAAAAAATACTGGAAAAATAATCAAGTAAAAATAGAAAAACTAAGAATTTTATTTGGCTTGTCTATAACAGTAATACCGATCACTATCATTTTTGTGAACTACTTACCATTGGAGACTAATTTACATGCAGCATAATAAAACTTTTGCATAGATTAAAATTTGTACCTGATTAACTCTTTTGCTGGCTTTGTTTGATTACAATAATAACCTCTATATGTGTATATTGTGTTTGTAATTTGTTGTTCATGTAGCAATTTAAAATAACCAGTGAAAGTATTTCCATTAAAAGGATCAAATTAGGAAACATGCTATGGGTGAGTCTATAGAACTAAATGGAGTTGTGACTCTAAGAAGTAGGAAATGGATCTTGGGTATTCCTGGCCAAGATGGAGGCCTAGACAGACACGCTGTGTCTCCCTCCACAACTAAGAAGGAATATAACTATCTCAAAACTGGAGAAAACCAGAAGTTACAGAAAATCAAGCTGCATGGAAGTCCAACAAACAAAGAAATAAAGGAGAAATACTCATCCAGACAGGTAGGAGGGGCGGAGCCGGGGTAGAGAGGATGTGGTGTGGTGGTGGCAGCAGCGGTGGCAGTAGCAAGCTCTTGGAAAGCACAGTCATACCTTTTAAAAAGTCAGGAAGGACACCTGGGGAGTGCTCCCAGCACCGGACCAGATCACGCAGCTCACGGTCCCAGCACCAGGGAAAATAAAGCCTCATTGCTTCTGACTGTGGAAACAAGTGGAGGTTAGGGCAGAGGAAGAAACAGCTGATCTCTCAGCAGAGTCCGCTTGTTTGAAGGGCCCCCACAATACAAGAACGTTCACGGACCCACCCACCCTGGGAACGACAGCCAGGGTAATAGCTAGAGAGGTGCCAGGACCATATGGAAGTGGGAAAAGTGCCCGGAAAAGGGGCAAATGCTGAGCAAGTGGCATTGTTCCCTCTCAGACCCCTCCCCCACACATAGCTCCACAATGTGGTGAACCAAGTTGCCCTCTATGATGAATACTTAAGGCTCCACCACTTACAATGGAACAGGTACAACAGCTCTTCCTAAGACATGGAGGCAAAGAAACACACGAGCCTGTCAGAATGAGGAGACAGAGAAGTATGGCCCAAAAGAGGGAATCGATCAAGGTTCCAGTGGGAGAACTAAGCAATGAGGAGATAGCCAACCTAACAGATGAGGAGATAGCCAACCTAACAGATGTAGAGTTCAAAACACTGGTAATAAAGATGCTCACAGGCCTTACAGATATGCTTAAGTATGGCAAATGCATAAGGGAAGAAATTAAGGCTATGCTAAATTAAACAGGAAAATCTACACAAAACCAATGGTGAAAGGAAGGAAACCGGGGTTCAAATAAGTGAATTAGAATATAAAGAAGAAAACAACAATCAAGCAGTACAGAATGAGGAAACAAGAATTGAAAAAAATGAGGAGAGGCTTGGGAACCTCTGGGACAGCTTTAAACGTGCCAACATCCAACCATAAGGGTGCCAGAAGGAGAAGAGGAAGAGCAAGAAATTGATAATTTATGTGAGAAAATAATGAAGGAAAACTCCCCAAGTTTGGTGAGAGAAATAGACATACAAGTTCAGGAAGCACAGAGAGTCCCAAACAAGCTAGACTCAAAAGGACCACACTAAGACATATCATAATTTAAATGCCAATGGTGAATGATAAAGAGAGAATCTTAAAGGTAGCAGGAGAAAAGGAGAGAGTTGCCTGCAGGAGGGTGCCTATGGGATTATCAGCTGATTTCTCAGGGGAGGCTTTGCAGGCAAGAAGGAACTGGCAAGAAGTATTCAAGGTGATGAAAAGCAAGGACTTACAACCAAGATTACTCTATCCAGCAAAGCTATCATTTGGAATGGAAGGGCAGATAAAATACTTCCCAGACAAGATAAAGCTAAAGGAGCTCATCATCACCAAGCTATTATTATATGAAATGTCAAAGAGACTTACCTAAGAAAAAGATCAAATTATGAACATTAAAATGACAACAAACTCACAACTATCAACAACTGAATCTAAAAATTAAGAACAAAATCCAACTAAGCAAACCAGAATAGGAACAGAATCATAGGTAGGGGGATCATTTGGAGGGTTATCAGCTGGGAGAGGGAAGGGGGAGAGATAAGGAAATGGTGCGTGGACTAAGAAGCATAATCTGTTGGTACAAAATAGACATGGGGAAGTTAAGAATAATATAGGAAAGGGTGAAACCAAAGAACTTATATGCATGACCCATGAACATGAACTAAAGGGAGTGATATTGCTGGAGGGAAGGCGGGGTACTGGGCAGGAGGGAGCAAAAGGGAAAAAATTGGGACAACTTTAACAGTATAATCAATAAAATATACTTTAAAAAAAAGAAGTAGAAAATGGGAATCTGAGTAAATGAGTAGAATCAGTCTAACCCTATCCCAAGCCATGTAAACATTTATTTATTGCACTGCATTTCCTCTAGACTCAGTATAGGCCTCTTATCATGCTAATCAATCTCATCTATACTCATGGATTTCAATAGCAGCAACTTATCACTGTCTTCAAAAATTATATCTTCATCCTATATAGCTTCTAAGAACTCTACACATATATATACTACTTCTTATTCATCATTTCCACTTGGATGCCTCCAAGGTACCCCAAAATCAACATAGTCAAGATCACAGTCATGGTCTTCCTCAGAAGCTGGTTCTCTTTTCCTTCTCTTTTACTTTCCTACTCCCAATTGATCTTCAACTACCATTGGTTTTACCCTCTAACTATTTTTATCCTATTGCCTTAGTTATAGCTATGTTTTCACCACCCTAGTCCAAGCTAGCATCATCTCTAGTCTAGAGCTTAACTAGATTTGTGTGATCTGATCATTTCATCTTACTGTTTAAAATCCTTAAATTTTTTCCCATTGCTCTTATGGTAAAGACCAAAACATTAAGCATGCCATAAATCTACCTGCAGTGGATATCTGTTACACCCTCCTGCATCCCCTCTTTACTGTCAGAAAACCCTCTTTACAAGCTGGTGGGTTATCTGTAACTTAGCTCCATCCCTACTCATGTGGAACATGTGACCCAACCTGACTCATCAGAGTACTCCAGTGATTAGTTCAGTGTTGGGCATTATATTCTAAGTATGAGTCAGTGAGAGCCCTATTTTGGCAATTAATATGACTCCTAGGAGATAAAGGACCTCTCATCTTCTGAAATAAGAGCTCTGAAATTTCCCTCTAGGCTTGGTCTTTTCTACTATGTAAAGAAAGTGTGCTGGGAATAAAGCTAATGAGGGGGAAAAGCGAGTCAAGAGATGAGACAAAGAGACAGATGAATGGAAACATTTATTCGAGACGGTGCTAGAAATCACTGTCAGATCTTGGGCTACCTGTTTACATGAGTCGGTATATTATTTTTTCATTTAGGCTAATTTAAATCGAGTTACCACCATAAGTAAAAGATTCTCTTATAAGAGGGAATCTTATTCTTATCTTATCCTTTGTTCTATAACCATATCCCCTCCTTCACCTCTCACCAAGTTGATTTCTTCCCAGCTTGGCTCAAACATTACATCTTTAGGAATGTTCCTTTTAACATCCCGAACAAGATAAGGTATTTGTTATGCTTGCTCATACTATTTGTTTCCATTTGTAAGTACATATTTATTTATACATTTATGCCTATGATTCTTCTCTGTCTCTGCCATCTCGCTCTAAACTCAATGAGGGCATACTGCTTGGTGCCTTGCATAGTGCCTAACAATAAATATTTGTTGAATGAATGAATGAGTGAATGAATGAATAATAACTTGGTGTCAAATGCTGTGCTAAGTGCTTTTACATACATTATCACATTTAAACTTAAAATCTGGTGGCAACTACTGTGATCTTTTTGCAAATGTGGACACTAAGGTATGGATATGTTAAGAAACACTGTTTAATGAATATAAAGATAGAGATCCAGGACATAAAATGAGGTTTTGTTCCAAATGCAAAGTTCCTTTTCTCAAGATGCCTTCTAGAGGCCTCTTAAATGACTCTAAGCACTCTCTCCTTTCCCTACAAAATGCTTATCTTGAATTCAATTCCTAGAGTACTTTACTCTCTCTTTTTAACTTAAACTGGTGTTTTACAGTACTAGGTTTAAAATGTTCTAGGAATATTTGTAGCCTTACCTGGAACATCTGAAACACACCCCCTTCATCACAACAATGCTTTAAAGATCCAGCAGAAAGAACATCTTTTAGAATAGTGGTTCTAGTTTTGGGGTTTAGAAGAAGGACTTGGCTTGAAATTCCCCATATTTTTCTGTATTTGTCAGTGATTTTCTTGTATACTCCTAAACCATCCATGATTAGAAGAGAAAAGAAGTGAGAGAACTAGAGAGGCTGAGAGAGGGGAGGAGAGGACAGACCCACCTAAGCCTTTGAACTGGAATCTCTGGGGTCTTCACCACTTTAAAGCCTTTCACCACTCACAGTGCCTCCAGAAGCCCAGCATTCTGGTAAGATGTACATTGTAATAATCTGACAGCCATATGTATTAAATGGCAGAAGTTAAAACCTACTAAACTGATGCTAGACAGTTCAGTGGACATTGATAACCTACTTGATATATAGTACTCAGAACTATAACAATAAGTGTTATAGGCTCAAAGAAACTACAGAAGAGGAAAAATTCCAAAGACTTTTGGATATACTATAAAAGGCCTAATATTGCCCTACTAAAAGAAACCAGCCTTCAAATTCTTTGTTCAGATGAGTGACAAGATGAGAAGCTTTCGCCAGGAGATGTCAATGAACTGCTTCTTTGATTGAGGTAGTCTTGCTACAAAGAAAATGTTATCTGAACCAAAGTGTGAATTGTCATGCTTGATGCTGGTATAATCTTACCTTATCTCAAATGGGTAACAAGTTCACTGACCAGCACTGGTCTCTAAGTGCACTTTGAGCAGCCACATCCTTGAAAAGTGGTTTGCAGTATATTAGAAGCACTGGGGAGGCTTACACTATGCTAATGCACTAGTAACTTATCCAGAGATTTTGTTTCAGTAAATTTGGGGTGACATCCACTATGCTTTAGCATTTCCCCAGGTGATTCTAGTGTGCAGTCAAGATCAAGAACCACTGGTCTCAGTTGTAACAGGACTGGAAGACATGAATTCCTGAGGTTGACCTTTGGCAAAGTACTGAGAGCTAAGTATAGCTCACACAAAGCAAGGAAGGAGCTTGTCTTTTGAAAACTTCTTGCTTCTTGGATCTTTTACTAGCCATTTAGGGAAAGGAAATAGAACTGACCCAAGTTAGGTAACAATGCATGGAGGGAAGAAACACCTATAGGCTGTTTGGAAACATAGGCTTTAAGAGCTCTAAATTTAACAAGAGATTTGGTGGATGGGATTCTACTTCATTGCATGGCAGAGAAAGCAGTTGAAGGACAAAAAAGTCATAATGGCCTTATTTACCATCCCCTCCCTTCCATAATAATTATCTGGGAAGGATAGAGCTATCATTGACACCAAAAGAGGGAAAAGTGAAGATTTCGGAGGTGAGAACTATAAATATGGCAGTGTAGAGAACAAGGGGAATCTGTTATCTATTTAAAATACCTAAGTTTGGAGTTGAGCCTGAAAAATATGTAGTTCAGAGTTAATAAATGGATGGAGCAGACCTCCAGTTTTTTAGGCCATCCATCACTCTAGCCATACAAGCTTGCAAAGCACCAACCATTATTCGACTCACCCATTAAATGAGGAAAGAAATCACAGATAAACCTCATAAACACTTGTAGTGCAACTGGAACCTCTGCTTAATACCGATAGCCTCTCAGAGCCCCCATTCCAGAAAAAAAAGGATGCCTTATTTTGAAGACCAAACATCGCCTTTGTAGCAAGTACTAGGTTGCCCAGAGTCACTGCCAGCCTTCCTTCCCAGACCAAAAGAAAATAGCATGGCTTTCTTGTCCATTGCAGGCTCATATACTGGCTTCTAAGGAGTATTTTACACATGAGTATCTTAATATAGATAGCATAGCATAATGGGAAATATATAGTATTTAGACACTGGCCCTTTAACTTGCTACAGGGACCTTAGGTAAATTAATTTACTTCTTTGAACCTTGGTTTTCTCATATGAAAAATGTATGTCTTTAGGATTTCTGTAAAGATGAAATGTAAACTAAAGTCATCTATTAAGCAAGCTGAATTTAGTAGGGTGCAAGTAGGAGGTAACTTTATTCTTTGTCAACATTGCCATTCGAATCTGGTCTGCTGACACACCCTTTTTCACTCCTCAATGATTCAGGCAAATTTTTTAGCTATTCTTGTCTTGCATTTAAACAGTCTTATTTTAAGAAGTCCAGTCCAATCTTACAACAAAACATCAGTCCCTATACAATCCGAAGCCTTGTCCTTCTGGATCAGACCTGACCAGTCTTTAGAAACCTGTCCTGCCCCCATTCTCAATGCTCTGTGACTTCTGATTCATCAGAACTGTGACAGGGAGAAGAAGGAAAAGGGGAAATGGTTTTACTTAGTTATCTAGCTCTGGGACTTTCTGTGTCACAAAAACTCAAGTGCTGGTGCTGGCTCTTGTGGGGTGTCTTCTGGACTCTTTAAGGGACCGAAGATAACACGAACACAAGGAAATGAATGGCATATGTAAACCCTAAGTAATTGGTGCTTGGGTTTAAACAGAGCAGGTTTCTGTAGGTTTAGGAAGAACACTTGCCTGCTCATCACAGAAAAAGTTCTTAGGAAATATTTCAGATATACAAATGCAGATTTGTTTTCTCTGTATTTGACACCTCCCTTTGCCATAGCATACATATTGGTTTTTTTTTTTTTTTTTTTTTTTGTCTCTTATTGTGGCAAAATACATATAACACACAATTTACCATTTCATACATATATATATATATATATATATATATATGCAGTTCAGTGGCATAAAGTATATTCACATTGTTACGCAACCATCACCACCAGCGAACTCCAGAACTTTTTATCTTCTCAACTGAAAATGTATACCCATGAAATATTAACTCCTCATTCTTCCCTTGTCCTTAGCCCATGGTAAGTACCATTTTGCTCTCTCTATATGAATCTGACTACTCTAGGTACCACACAAAATTGGAATCAGATAGTATTTGTCCTTTTGTGTCTGTCTTCTTTCACTAACCATAATGTTTGCAAGGTTCATCCATGTTGTAATATGTGTCAGAATTTTCTTTCTTTTTAAGGCTGAATAACATCCCATTATTTCTATATATCACATCCTGTTCATGCACTCATGTGTTGATGACATTCGGGTCCTTACCACCTTGCTTGTCTCTTGAATGCCATTTCAGATTAAAAAGTTCATGCCATAAGTATCATCAGTTTTGAAGATGTGTCAATGGAGGATTTCTCTTTCTCTGACTCATCTCTTTTTACATTCTTACATATGGATGACAAATATTGGGTAGCAATTTGACCCCTGTTCTCTGGAAACTGCTTACCCTCAGTGTACCTGCTCCCTAATCCCACTCCCAAGGCCAATCAACACTTGACCTGACCTTGCCTGGTCAAAACTAAAATATGCAGACACTGGGCACTGAGAGTGGGTGCTGTCCAGCTGAAAGGTGTACCTGTACCTGAGGTATTGTGTCTCTGGAGTGGTTATTCCTTGGGCTGTGCTTAGATTCCCCTAGTAATTCTCATGCTTTTTTTTTTTTTTTTTTGGTTTAATCCACCCCAAATAGGCTTTTTCACTTGCAACCAAACCACTTGATTAATGTCATCTGTATTCTCTTTCTCACTTTCCCTTTCTCTTACCCTTTTTCTCTTCTCAGATTCACCCTTCACTGGCAAATTTTAGCCAACATCCCTTAAGACTGAAGGGATTATAAATTTGAAACTAGACTTTTTAAATTCAGCTGACTGCTGCTCTCCACCTTGGCTCCCATGCTAGCCTGGGGTAATTGAAACTGGCTCTCTAGCCTCCAAAGCCAGGAGACAGCGCATCCACTCAGGCATTTATAGTGAAAAATACTAATGGTTCTCAAATGGTTATATATAAAATCTTGGAGTAAATATTAACAGACTGGGTGCATGATCAGCTTTTTAAAACCATAATTTTCTCTCACTTTTTTAGCAAGCTATGCCCCTGAAGCCCATACTTTACCTAGAAAAGCAGAACATGTACAACATAATTCATGTCTTAGTGACTGCACATGTTCAACCCTGAAAGCTGTTTGGAGATTTTATTCTCCTTTCTGTTGGTTGAATTTCATATTTCAGCTCCTTTAATTTCAACTTTCTTTAGTTTATGTACAATTCATCTTTCTCTGCAGCTTCCTTTAATGGTTTAGTAGTTCAAGGCCTTTGTTCTTCCTCCTTCCTTCTCCTTCTTCTCCTTCCCTCCTTCTCCTCCTTCTCCTTCCCTCCTTCTCCTCCTCCTTCATCTTCCCCTTCCCCTTCTTCTTCTTTTCTTCTTCTCCCTCCCTTCCTCCTCCTCCTTCTTTTTTCAATCCCCTAGGAAGGATGTGTGCAAAAGGATGTATCCAAAGACCGACACTCAGATTTAGCACTTCTGGAACTGAAAATAGTGGGTCCCTGAACTATGATCTTTCCTTGGCATTTTCTGTAACTGGTGCTGTAAGCCCAGCACTCAGTCTCTTCCTCCACTTACTTCACTGCTTTTTTTTTTCAGGAAATGCACCAAACAGCTGAGAATTAAGTCCCCCATTTCTACCAGACTGTAATGCTTTCCTTTATTGAAATAGTGTATTTACAAAGGCTGAAGTGATGGAGGTCTGCTTGTTAATAATAATGGTACTACTTGCATTTATTGAGAATCTGCTTTTGCCAGATATTTTATATGCAGGAGCTATAAGCCCTACCTTTGGGATAAGATTTATTTATCCCTGTTTATAGATTAGGAAACTGAGGCTTGCAGAAGAGATTAATAGATTTGCCTAAAATCATATAGCTAGAAAGTAATGGGGCTAGGTTTTAAACTCAGAATTTCTAACTTAAAAAAAAAAAAAACAATAACACCAAACCCATAGGTATGGTAAAAAGTGTGATTTTGAAAGGATTGGCTCTTTTAAAAAATATCTTAGAATCTCACACCAAAAGGCCCAAGGAAGGATATGTTCACTCTCTATCATGTGGATGTGTCCTGAGACTTTGCTGAGCTCTCTGTCCCCCATTTTTTACCCACAAGCGGTCCCTGAGCCCTGTCTACAGGGGCTATAAACTGAGACTGAATAGCAACCCAGCTGTGCCACCATGTGGGTCAGCCCACTGCCCGGTCTCTGACTGCTTGTTACAGAAACAGAGGAGTCCAAAAACAAACCCCAGAGTTTGCGGCTAAGAGATAGGGAAAAGAAAGCAGCTTTCAGGATGCCTTTGCATGCCTGGAGCTGGTGGCTGGAAATTTTGTTGCACAAAGATCCCCTTTGAAACTTCCAAGGCTCAGGAGGATGGGAAGGGTCTTGGACTGTGGGATGGTAAGAAAGGAGCCTACAGAGCCTGCATAGGGTTCTGTGAATGGTCAGAACTGTTTGCAACATCCACTGCGGCAGAGGACACGGTCAGAGATATATAAGCAGCTGCAGACATTTTAGCTTGTGCGCTCCCTCCATGTGACTTGGAGGAGGGGGCCTCCAGGCTGCTTTAAGAGGCTCTTGCCATGCGGTTTGAGAAGAAGAGGCTCTTATCACGTGGTTTGCAGGAAGAAGGCAGTTTACAAGGAGGCTGAGAACCCAGGCGGTTCTGCATTGAGAGCTGGAGGGCACCACAGCACAGAAAGGACCTCCCCAATCAGAACTGAGTGATTGGCAGCTACTGGTAAAGCTGAACTGTGCCTAGGAAGTAGGGAAATGGTGTTTCTGACTTTCCTAAGACTGGCCAGGTCTGGGAGGGGGAGGCAGAACTATGTGCAAATAAACAATTCTTTTTCTTTTCACTAAACTCTGGTATTGGGAGTTATAATTCTGGTGGTGAGCAATCAGGCCCCTAAGTAAACAGCCCGTGGGTTCTGTTACATGCTCACAGGCCCCTATGGACTCTGTAGCAGTTTTTAAAGCTTTACTCCTATAGTTGCTCCAAGTGGAAATTTAGACAGCACCTTGTCATAAAATAATTGATTATAGTAAAGAATTAAATTCAGTGAATGACTTTGAGCTCTTGTAATAGCAAAGTTAGAAAAAAAAAATCCCATTCTGTTTGAAAACAAGCTCCAGTTTCTGTTGAAATTAAAAATGACTTACATTCATAGCATTTGGGAGTCATGTGAGCTGACTCTCAAGAAGAAAACATGATTCATTGTATATGACTGTGGCATTTACTATGAAGATGCCCTTGATGTAAACCTACTAGGGTTGTCAAGCAGAGGAAGAGAGAACTGCTTGGGCAAATGTTTCAGCCAACCCTCACCTGTGCTTTCTAGGTCTCTGACAACTCCCTAATGGGTACCCACTTATTCTTTCTCTGCCTGATCTCCCAGTCCATTCTGGCGACCAATCTCTCTTCCCTAAAACTCTCTCCTGTGGTGGTTTCTGCGACAGTGCAATATACCGAGATCTTACTCACTGTCTCTTCATTATAACTTCTTTGTTCTTATACTTCCTACACAAAAACATTCTCCAAAATTCTGTCCCAGGCTTCCTGGATTTCTTTGGACACTGTGCCCTCTGGTTAGCACATGGATGCCCTACAACCCAGAGCATCTCTGCCTGTAGTTATTGTAGGCCTCTGCCCAGAGGGTCAGGCTCCAATTCCCAGCCCCTGCCTCTGGTTTTTCCCAGTGTATGGCCTTCACCTGCTCTGAAATTCCTCTGTGTTCCTTTCCCTCTGTCTTGCTGGACACTTGTTATTCCATGGCCCTTCCTAAGCCTGGGGCTGACCTGCCCAGCATCAGCTGTCCAGTGCCTTTCTTTGGGTACTGTTTTCTTCTTCTTGCACTGGATTTTCTCCAGAGTCTGAAGATGGGTCTCGCCCAGTGTGTGCATTCATGTACTTTCAAGTCATGGCTCCTCCTGGTCCTCCTCCTAAGCATGCTTGAGAGGTGATATTCTTTATTAGATGCTAAACTCTTGTTCAATGTTGCAATGTCATAATACTGAATGCACTGTCTTGCACATAGTAGCTTCTTCATAAATAGTTAAATTTAATTAAACAAATATTCATCAAGTTGAAGTTCATATTTACTGCATCAAGATAACACCAAGTAGGAGGTATAGAAGATTCCAAAAAGAAAGAAAAAGAAGGGGAAATTTTAAATGTATTATATTGATAAGGAACATGTCTTAAATGTCTGTGGAAGCTAATTTATTCATATAGTGTGTAGAAGTTTTGGGGTCTGTGTTTACCATGGGAAGATATGAGAATAAAGATAAAGTATGTCACAGTGTCTTCAATTGGTATTTTTTTTTCATTCATAAAAATTGTCTTTAAACCTAAATTGAGTGTGACTCCAGGATTAAATTCATTGTGCAAAAGCATTTCTCAATAACTGTGCCCCTTTTCCTCTACAGGGGTCTTCTGGGCAAGCTAGGGGTTGACATTTTATATGACACAGCTTAGCAATTATAAGCTAGCCTTTTTCTTAGCGTTTTCCTGGGTGAGTCTTGTTTTGCATCACCATCTGCATAATTACAGAGAACTTATTTCCTGATTTTTCACAGCCCAAGCCAGAGCTGGGCCAAGATCCATATCCAGACAGACTAATAATTTGGCACCCTTTCAAACTAATATTCTCTAAACATTTAACAGAGGTGAGGATAAACTGATTTTCTATTAACATATATTTTATCCTGAAATAAATTCACTTACTAAATCATTTTCCCTAGCATAAACAGAGTCAAATGTTGTGAAAAACAATTATATAAAATCATTTTTCTATAGTTCTGTTTTTTTTTCAGCTCTTATTTGTGATTTCCTGAAGCAGATGTGCCTTCCTTGGAAGACATACTCAAGGATTTAAAATGTGTACAAAAATAAACCATTTGTTTTTGCTAAATTGTTCTATATCATGTATGATGCAGTTTTCAGATGTTGCTGATTCTGAGGGTCGATTGCAGGCAGCTTTCAGTGGGCTGGTTTGAGGTATAGCTGCTCTATGTAACTTGCAAAAAGGCTCAGCAGAGACATGTATGCCCTGGAGATTTTTTTTTTTTTTTAAACTTCATTCTAGGACACTGCCTAGATCAGCAGCAGAGGAACCAATTTATATTTCTCTGGTTATGTGGGATGCCATGTGTGGGAGCCTGAATTAACTGGTCCCATATTTCCAATATATTTCAATGGTGCTTTAGTGTCCCTGATAGGTTGGCACTATCTGCAGAGGGCTTGCCTTGTAAATCCAGCTCACTTCATCCTGGGGCTCACTTCTGCATTCATTCCTCCTTCTGGCCTGATGTCTTTATTTTTTCTACTTGTACTTGGTCTTTTTTCCCCCTATAATTCATATTGCCTTCCTTAGCCTCTTAAGTATTTTAGCAATACTACCTTAAGCTCCCACAGAATCTTCCTTCTGGGATAAACCCCTTTTTAAGATCTCTGTCCAGTCTCTATTTCAGAGTGTTGCCACCCACAGCCACTTCTGAGGTATGAGATGCATGCTTCTGGCCAGGTCTAACTAAACTGGGTGCAGATCATTGACACCTACCTTCAGGGGAAACCACAGGTAGGTTGGATAAATCAATGTGATTCTCTTTTAGAGGGATCTGGAATTACAGTACCAAGATTGAGCCAGTTGTATCATGGCAAACACTCACGAAGAACCAGGTAAAGTCAGGATTGGTATCTCCAAGAGGGGTCATGTAAAGCAGATTAAACCAGACTAAGACAGGAGAAAGAGAACCAGGGAAAAGAAGAGAATGAGGAACCCACAGGATTCTTGAAAACACAGTGGCTTCTCTGACTTTTAAATTTCAATGTGTCCCTGTCTAGTCCAGATACATGTCATTTTGTCTTTAGAGGGTCCTGAAAAATATTGTCTTTAAAATAACTTCCCCTTTTACTAAATTACCTTGAGATAATTTCTGTTTATTTGAACAAAATAGCTTTAAACAAATGCTCTTTCTTGTTTCTGCCACTCTGGCGGTCTGCCTGAGAGTCTTCTGGGGCTTGGCCTTAGTTCTCATCAAATGCTCTGTGAGAGGCAGCAACTTGGCTCCCGGGGAACATTGTTGTAGATAAAGAACCACTTGCCCACTTTATTAATCAAGGTAATTAGTGATAACTGCTTCAACAGACAATCCTCCCAAACTTAGTAGCTTACATCATAAGATGTAATTCTTATTCACATAAAATCTGATGTGGGTTGGGTCACCTCCCTCCATCCCGTAGCTATGTCATCCAAAACAGGGGATCTCTGTGGTGGCTGAGGCAGGAAAAGGGAGTGATGGAGAAGGCAGGATGACTCTTAATTGCCTTGGGCTGAGAGTGACATCTGCCACTGTCATTTATACTTATAGTCCATTGTCCACAACTCAGCATGTGGTTTCGTCTTAACTGTATGGAAGTCTGGGCAGCATAAAGGGGCACATGGAAAATTGAGTGAGTCAGCTGTTTATGTTCCACTCATGTTTGCCTTCTACACCCAGTTGCCAGTCGGATGCTTTGACAATTGATTGTGAGAAGCTTGGGGAGTGAGCCCCTATTCTGGGTTATGCAGTATGCTTCAGACAGTGTAGTGGTTCAAGGAGACACCAGGGGAGTCTGTGAGGCCTCGATCAGAGCATGGACTCTCACAGAGCTGGGCCACAGGCTGGCTCTATCAGCACCTCTTTACCAGACCTGGGGAGGCCGCACTGTGCCATTTACAGTTTAATCACCTGGGCCAGCCCTCACTTGCCCATCTCCCAGTCACACTCTCAGCACAAAACTTGTGCAGTCACGCCATGAAGGAATTACTGCTAAGGAGCATGATTTTAAAAATGAAATTTAACAGAACTTACACTTGGAAATGGTTCTTGATCAGAAAGGCTGTATAGCAAACGATTGACAACATGGGATCTTGCTCCAGAATCCTCTGGTTGAAATACCAGCTCTGTCATTTGCTAGCTGTGTGCCCTTAGGCAAGTTATTTCACCTCTTTGTATCTCAGTTTCTCATTTACAAAATGAGAATAACACTATTAACCTCTTAGATTTCTTGAGAAGATTAAATGGACTAATACATGCAAAATGGGTAGAGTAATGCCTAACTCATCTCACGTATTATGCGTTATTATCATTATTTATAGTAGACATGTTGGATGAAGAAAGAGAAATATATATTTTTCTTGTGTTTCTTTACAATAAAAAAATAAAAATAAATAAAGTAGGCATGTGGGGAGGCTGTGTGGTTTTTCCATGTCTGCTCCTTTGGCATGAAGCACACTGGGAAATTCGTCTTAAGAAGTTCTTTCAAATCCAAGTCATGATCCTTGTAGGATCAATGTTACACAACTCATTTTGAATTGATTAACTGAAAGCATCGTTCATTCATCTGACAACTGTCCTCCAGTCTCCAGCCCAACTAAACTGCTTCCCCTTGTACTCACAGTGCTGCTCCACCCACCACCACAGCCTGTGCCTTCTTTTCTCCAGATACTGTAGGAGAAGCCTTTCTCTCATTGGGGGTCATGTCTTCTTGGGCCCCAGATCCCATCCCCTCTCATCTTTTCAAATGCTTTGCTTCCTCAAATCTCCCCATCTCTTGAACAATCAGTTTCCCTTGACTACTTATTTTTTCTAGTCAACAATGAAATATTTTATATTTTGTCTTAAAGAGCATATTTTACCAAACGCTCCCCTCTAGCTATCACTTTATTTCTCTGCCCTTCTTTGTTGCAAAAATTCTCATCAAGCTGTCTATATTCTCTGTGTCTATTTACTTTTATCTCATTTTTCTACTCTAGTCAAGCTTTTACCACCTCCCCTACGTTACGACAATTGCAAAGATCACCAAAACTTTCATGTTGTGAAATCCAATGTTGAATTCTCGATCCCCATCTTAGAGACATGACACAATTGATAAATTCCCTCCTTTCAGAAATACATTTTTAATTTTGTTTCTAGGACATACTGTTTTGGTTTTCATCCTATGTAACTGGAGATTCCTTTTCAGTGCTTTTGTTGAAACCCTCTCCTCTTCCCCTAGCCCATCCCAGTTTCACCTTTTTGTACCTTCCCTTCCTCCTTTCTTCTGGCTAACTCTTCATTTTTAATATCTCAATTTATTTTTTATTTTTTGGAAAACCTTCTCTAGGACAGGGATAGGTACTGCTTTTATGGGGTCATGAAACACCCTTTACAATCCTTCTTATCATGGCATTCACGACATTGCACAGCAGTTTTCTGTTTTTCCAGCTGGACAGCTCAAAAGCCAGGCCTTCTTGTGCTTGGCTGTACTTGCCTCTGAGCCACTTCCCCTGGCAGAGGAGAGAAGAGCTCCATCTCTTGCTGTAGAAAGGAGACATTGTCTTCTCCTCCACAGGACAGGAAGAATGGCCTTCAGAGCCTCCTTTGTCTGTGGCCAAGATGCTTCTTTCCAGGGACTGCCTGAGTGGGCTCAGCCTTCCAACCCCAGAAGAGCTTGTCTGGTCTGTCATCCTGCAGCAACTGTCCTGGGACAGCCTGCCTACAAAGCTGTGGAAGGAGGGATGAGCTGCCTGGGTAACAACCCTGCAGCTACCATAATGACTTAGATAAGAGCAGAAGGAAACTGCAATCATTTTTTAGTCTGTCAGTTTTTCTATTATCCTCAAAACTGATCATGAAACATTCATTATAACACATCCTTATTGATTCAACTGATGAAAATATATTGGTATTAATAAGACGAAGCTCTAAGGCACGGGGGATAATAAAACAATTGATTACTAGCATAACGTGTCTCAAAATATTTTTATGTGGTAGTTCCATTCATTTCATTTCCATTAATTACTAAGCCAGCAAGTGGGTGATTTGGGCATTGCATCATCAAGCCATATAACCATTTTTACTTGGTACTTATATAATTATCTAGAGGAACTAGTTTGATTGGTTGTTAGCAATTGTTTAATTTGAGGCAAAGTGAAAAATATCTGTTTGAAATGATAACTCACTGATGAAAGACATGGAGTAAGGGTTTCAAATGGCTAAAATATGGTCATTAAAAGGAATGTTTTGGGGAGCATTTTTAATATTGTGTCCTACTCGGAAGCTTATTTTTCTGGGGTATAATTTAGGTCCTTGCCCTTCTATATTCAGATTATTGTGATAAGGCATAGGAAAAGAGAACTTTTATTATGGATTGTACTCTTTGGCTACACTTTTACCTTGAGAAATATTTTTTGCTTGATCATTTCTGTGGTCCCTGTAACTGAATAAAAGGTTTTCAGCTTCTGGAGAAATTGATCTCACTAAGATGTATAATGTCAAAATATACCATTTTGTAATGCATTATAAAAAATAATTATTAAAATTATGGGAATTTAAGAAACCTAAATTCTATTGACCACCTTCCAATCCACTGCTCTCATTTTGCCATATTGCTGTCTGGATTTAGAATGTCATATATATTTGGAATACATATTTAGAATGGCATTCACAAAATATTATATTTTGTTTGTCTTTTGTCAAACATTTTTGTTTTTATATTAATATTTTAATGGCTGCATAATATTTCATGCAGTTCTGTAGTTGCCACTTTCATTTTCATAATAGTCATGCCCATGTGTTTTTCATATACTTCATTCTTAACATTACTCATTACTCCTATGAGTAATTTTACTGGGTCTAATTGTAAGAATTTTTAAAAATCTCATAAAATACGTTTCAAAATAACTTTTTCAGTTGCTTGAACAAATTTAAATCACCCTTATTGATATGTCAGACACTAATTTTAAAATATTTTGATTAAGATTATAGATTTTCACTTTAAGTTATTGTAGCATATGAAAAACAATACTCTCTATCTGTATTTTTGGTAGTTTCAGGGACTATTTTTCTAAATGTTTGTTTTCTTTTTTTTTAATTTTATTTTATTTTATTTATTTATTTATTTATTTTTTATGTGTTTTATTGATTATAATATTACATTTGTGCCAATTTCCCTTCCCTCTGCTCCCCTCCACCCGGTGGCCCCCCTCCCTCCAGTTGTCCCCCCCTTTTAGATCATGTCCATTAGTTGTGCATACAGTTCTTCTCAACCTCTCTCTGTCTATTCCATTCCCTCCTACCATGCTCCTTAATTCCTATATCATCTCCCTCCCTCTCCCCATTCCCCCTCCCTGTTGACCTCCCCCCAATATGTTCTCCGTACCTATAGTTCTTTTTCCACTCTCGTTGCCTGTTTAGTTTGCCTTTGTTTCAATTCCTTAGCTTCTGTTGTTTCTTGTGATGCAGTTTTCATTTTAGATTTCATTGTCTTGATCCTCCTTTTTCTAAACCAGTCCCTTTAACATCTCATATAACAGTGGTTTGGATCTAATGAACTCTTTCAGTTTTATTTTGTCCTGGAAACACTTTCTCTGCCCTTCTATTCTGAATGACAATTTCGCTGGATAGAGTATTCGTGGTTGTAGGTTTTGGATTTTCATTACTTTGAATATTTCTTGCCAGTCCCTTCTTGCCTGCAGGGTCTCCCTTGAGAAGTCAGCTGATAGTCTAATTGGGACCCCTTTGTACATAATTCTTTTCTCCTCTCTTGCTGCTTTTAAGATTCTCTCTTTATCTTTAATTTTTGACATTTTGATTATAATGTGTCTTGGAGTGGTTCTCCCTGGGTCCAGTTTTTTTGGAACTCTCTGTGCTTCCTGGACCTGTAAGTTTATTTCCTTCCCCAAGTCTGGGAAGTTCTCCTTTATTATATTTTCACTCAATTTTTCAAGTTCTAGTTCATCTTCCTCGCTCTCTGGCAAACCAATGATTCTTATGTTGGGCCTTTTATAGCTGTCCCAGAGGTTTCTGATCCTCTCATCGTTGCTTCCCATTTCCTCTCCCTGCATTGGTTGACTTCTTGTTCCTTCTCCATATTCCAGTTTGTTGAAATGAACTCTGGATTTTTTTTCCTCACCATCTGTCTCCTATGTGGTTTTGTTCCTTTCATTATGAGTGTTTTTCACTTCTTTCTCATCTTTTTCCAGATCTTTTGTGAATTCTGTAAGCCACCTGATAACAATGGCCCAGAACTGAGCATCTGACAGGTTTCTTATCTGTTCATCTGTCAGGTTCTCCATCTGTTGCCTGGTGAGCTGTGCCACCGGGATTTCTATAGTTGTCTGCCTCATTTTGACAGATGCGTTTTGTTTTCTTGGGCCGGCTAAAGGGGGCAGTGCCTGTGTAGTCGTCACAACCCAGCGACCGGCGCCTGTCCGCGACCTATTTCGCAGCCCTGTGGCGCTTTCTTTGGGGGCGGGGGTCCAAGATGGATTCACACAGTTATTCCGCTAGGAGACCGGGATCCGTCCCCCCGCCCCCCTGGTCCTCACCGTTCAAGGCGATGTGGTGGCTGCTTTCCCCAGCGTTGGGGTCGCGAGCTGCCAGGGGTTCGACTGCAGCCGGGGTTGTTCTCCCCGCCGCTGTCCCAGGTGCGACCGCAAACAGCTCCGCCCCCTTTCGCTTTTACCTGCCCAAAGGGCGCCGCTGGTTTATAACTTCATATGTTGGGCTTCTGTGTAGTTTTATTTTCTGGAATTTCTAGTTATCCTTTGTTTTGAAGTAGTTGTATTCCTCTCTAGTTGTAGAGGGAGACCTAGCGCGTCCATCTAAGCCTCCATCTTGGCCGGAAGTCTAAATGTTTGTTTTCAATTGTGTTTCTTCTTGTGTGAAATGCCTTTTCATTTGTTTATTTACCCTTTGGGTCTGGATGATTTTCTTGTCAATTTTTATGAGCCTTCCTGTTTGCTGCATATATTTTCTTAGTCTATTTTTTCTTCTGTATTTTAGTTATGTTAACTTTTTTATTGTACTGAACTTTAAATATTTATGCAATTGAATCTGTTGACTATTTCTCATTTATAACTGTCATTTCTCTAAAGCTAGATATAATTTTCTTAATCCTATAGTCTGCTAGTTTTCTTTGATTAGAATTTTATATTTGCCTCTTTAATAATGTAAAATTTATTTTGATAAAAGAGATGTTATTTTATATTATGTACTTTTATTCTTACATCAATTATTAAATACCACAAGATTAATATCAGATGACTTGTTAGCAGTATTGTAATTTTGAAACTTATTCAATACTATGCATTGCTGAGTCAGGCAGGTTTCTAGCCACAAGGAAATGAAAAATAAAAATAGCACTATTTTAATCATTAAGAACTCTGAGTTTAGGCAAGAAAAGAGGGCAGGGAAGAGTTTATAAATTAACAAATTTCTGGTATTTCACACTGATCACTGAGTCAATATGCTAGGAAACTGAACTCTGTTCTCTCCTCATACCTATTTCTTTCTTTCTTTCTTTCTTTTGATTTTTTTTTGTCTTTTATTTTTTTGTGTTTCAATTACAGTTTTCCCATTTTTCCCCCATTGCTCTCCCCCACCCCACCCACCCCTTCTCCCACAATCATATCCCTCCCTGTTGTCCATGTCCATGAGTCATTTATACATGTTCCTTGACGAAACCCTTCCCTTACATATCCCCCTTCTCCCCCCCCCCATTGACTGCTATTCTGCTCCTTGTCCTATTTAGTTCATTTGTTTATGGTGTTCTTTAATTTCCTGTATTAGATGATATCATATGGTATTTTTCTTTCTTTGCCTGGCTTATTTCACTAAGCATAATTCCCTCTAGTTCCATCCATGTTGTTGCAAATGGCAGGAGTTCCTTCTTTCTCTCTGCTGCATAGTATTCCATTGTTGAAATGTACCACAGTTTTTTGATGCACTCATCTAAACATGGTCATTTAGGCTGTTTCCAGCACTTAGCTATTGTAAACAGTGCTGCTATGAACATAGGGGTGCATAAGTTCTTTTGAATTAGGGTTTTAGGATTTTGGGGTATAATCCTAGCAGTGGAATCACTGGTTGAAAAGGCAGTTCCATTTTTAGTTTTTTGAGGTAACTCCATACTGTTTTCCATAGTGGCTGCACCAGTCTGCATTCCCACCAACAGTGCAGTAGGGTTCCTGTTTCTCCACATCCTCTCCAGCACTTGTTGTTTGTTGATTTGCTGGTGATGGCCATTCTGACAGGTGTAAAATGGTATCTCATTGTGGTTTTTATTTGCATCTCCCTGATGGCCAATGATGTTGAGAATTTTTTCATGTGTCTATGGGCTCTCTGTATGTCCTCTTTGGAGAAGTGTTTGTTCAGGTCCTTTGCCCATTTTTTAATTGGGTTGTTTGTTTTCTTGATGTTGAGTCGTATAAGCTCTTTATATATTTTGGAGATCAGTCCCAAGTCTGTGATGTCATTGGCAAATATGTTTTCCCATGTGGTTGGTTTCCTTTTCATCTTGCTGATGTTTTCTTTTGATGAGCAGAAACTCTTTAGTTTGATGTAGCCCCATTTGATAATTTTTTTTCTTTATTTCTCTTGCCTTAGGAGATGTATCCATGAAAATATTGTTATGTGGGATATCTGAAATTTTCCTGCCTACGTTTTCCTCTAGGACTTTAATGGTGTCATGGCTTACATTTAAGTCTTTGATCCATCTTGAGTTTATTCTCATGTGTGGTGTAAGTTGGTGGTCTAGTTTCATTTTTTTGCACGTCCCTGTGCAGTTTTCCTAGCACCATTTGTTAAAGAGGCTCTTCTCACTCCATTTTATGTTCCTTCCTCCTTTATGAAATATTAGTTGACCATAGAGGCCTGGGTTTACTTCTGGGCTCTCTATTCTGTTCTACTGATCCATATGTCTGTTCTTATGCCAGTACCAAACTGTTTTGATGACAGTGGATCTGTAGTATTGTTTGATGTCTGGTGTTGTGATTCCTCCTGCTGTGTTCTTCTGTCTCAAGATTGCTTTTGCTATTCAGGGTCTTTTTTGGTTCCATATGAATTTTTGGAGTATTTGTTCTAGGCCTGTGAAAAATGTCATTGGTATTTTAATAGGGATTGCATTGAATCTGTAAATTGCTTTGGGTAGTATGGCCATTTTGATGATGTTGATTCTTCCCATCCAAGAACATGGCATTTGCTTCCATTTATTTGTATTTTCCTTAATTTCTTTCTTCAATGTTACATAATTTTCAGAGTACAGGTCTTTTATCTCTTTGGTTAAGTTTATTCCTAGGTACATTATTTTTCTTGTTGCTATAGCAAATGGTATTTTCTTTTTTTGTCTCCGTCTCTGATATATTATTGTTGGTGTACAGAAATACCTTAGATTTCTGTATATTTATTTTGTACCCTGCTATTTTGCCAAATTCACTTATTATATCGAGTAGTCTTTTAGTGGAGTTTATAGGGTTTTCTAGGTATACTATCATGTCTTCTGCATATAATGATAGTTTTACTTCTTCTTTCCCAATTTGGATGCCTTTTATTTCTTTTTCTTGTCTGATTGCTGTGGTTAGGACTTCCAACACTATATTGAATAGGAGTGGAGAGAGTGGACAGCCTTGTCTAGTTCCTGATATCAGGGGGAATTCTTTCTTTTTTTCTTTTTGCCACTGTAATTTTCTCTTGCCTCTTCTGTTTGCTCTCTTCCTCACGCAAGCTCTTTGGCTTGCTTTCTCTTTCTCTCTCTTTTCCTTCATTCCCACTGTCTCTCTTTCCCTCCCCTTCACTCTTTTCCCTTTCATCTTCTTCAATGTCTCTTCTTTCTTCCTCTAATTTCCCTCCTTTCATTTCTCCTTCACCCATGCCTTCTCCAGAAAAATTAAGTCTGACTCTCTCTCTCTCTGAGGAGACATAAGTTTCTAAATCAATGACAAGGCATTAGTCAAAGCATGCATGGCCTTAATGGCTCCACAGATTTGAATTCAAGCCTTGGCCTTGTCATCACCAGCTGTATCAACTTAAGCAATTGCAGAAAGTCCTTACTTTGCACAGTTCTGATTGCAAGAATTTAAGTTACTACAATATAGTCACTTAAACAATACTGTTCAAATTTAAGTTACCTCAGTATGTTCACTTTAGTAATGGGGTGACTTACAAACTTCAATCCTAACTTCTCAGTCCACAAATCACAATGTAAATAACAGCTGGGTATAATGTACAGGGACCAATCATGTCACTTCTTTCAAAGCTGGTGGGTGTTTGGTCACTAAGACACATTTATTACTCAATTAACACAAAGTTAGCAAAGTATGTTGTTGTGCTGCCTTTTTGTGTACCAGAGATATACTAAGATGACTTTTACAAAAATGAATAATCAAGAGAGAACACTGACCAACAAAGATAAAAGTGCAGCCAAGAAACAAAAGTGGGCATAAATGGAGATATGGAAGAAACAGCCGATCTGGAAATACCGCCACTACCACTATTTGAGAGACTACAGACATGCAGCCTGAGGAACTTAGTGAAAGTGAATGTATGGACAGAAATAAAGAAAGTGGTTATGACAAAAAGAATGTGGTGTCCCAGAGGAAGTGATGTCAGCAACAAGCTTTATATTAAAATAACTCTCAGAGCTATTTCATAACAAAAGAACAAAGGATGAAATGTTGAACATTCATTCAAACATAGAAAATAGTGTGACAATTTACAAGGTGTATAAAAAATGCTCTGAACATAAGTTAAATGATGGGAAGTAGGTAAGCACAATGTTCAAACTACTCTTGAGACTTTATTTTGAAAAAATAAAACACTTTAGAGTTTTGAGAAAATTCCATACTGTTTTCCATGGTGTCTGCACCAGTCTGCATTCCCACCAACAGTACACTAGGGTTCCCTTTTCTCCACATCCTCAACAGCACTTGTTCTTTGTTGATTTGTTGATGATGGCCATTCTGACCGGTGTGAAGTGGTATCTTATTGTGTTTTTAATTTGCATCTCTCTGATGACTAGTGATGTTAAGCATTCTTTCATATGCCGATGGGCTCTCTGTATGTCCTCCTTGGAAAAGTGTTTGTTCAGGTCCTTTGCCCATTTTTTAATTAGGTTGTCTGTTTTCTTGGTGTTAAGTTGTATGAGTTCTTTACATATTTTGGAGATCGAAACCTTGTCTGAGGTATCATTGGCAAATATGTTCTCCCATACGGTTGGTTCCCTTTTCATCTTGCTGACATTTTCTTCTGCTGAGCAGAAACTCTTTAGTTTGATGTAGTCCCATTTGTTTATTCTTTTCTTTATATCTCTTGCCCTAGGAGATATATTGGCAAAAATATTGCTACATGGGATATCTGATATTTTACTGCCTATATTTTCCTCTATGATTTTTATGATGTCATGGCTTACATTTAAGTCTTTTACCCATCTTGAGTTTATTGTGGTGTATGTATGTTGTAAGTTTGTGTTCTAGTTTCTATTTTTGCATGTCCATCTCCAGCTCTCCCAACACCATTTGACCCAGTGATTCCATTGTTAGGATTATACCCAAAGAATCCTGAAACATCAATTCAAAAGAACCTATGCACCCCTATGTTCATAGCAGAATTATTTACAATAGCCAAGTGCTGGAAACTGCCTAAGTGCCCATCTGTACATGAGTGGATCAAAACACTCTGGTACATTTATACAATAGAATACTATGCAGCAGAAAGAAAGAAGGAACTCCTACCATTTACAACAACATGGATAGAATTGGAGAGTATTATGCTTAGTGAAATAAGCGAGGCAGTAAAAGACAAATACCATATAATATCACCTAATACAGGCAACTAATGAACAACACAAACAAGTGAGCAAAATAGAACCAGAGGCATGTAAATAAGGAACAGATTGACAGTGACCAGGGGGAGTGGGGAGGGGGAAAATGGGGGAAAGAAGGGTAAGGGTTTAGTCAAGGAAGTAGTATGAATGACCCATGGACATGGACAACAGGGTGGGGATGAATGTGGGAGAAGGGGTGTGTGGGGTTGGGTAGAGCAATGGGGGAGAAAATGCAACAACTATAATAGAAAAACAATAAAAAATAAAATAAAACAAAACACTTTAATTTTCTTAAATTGCAGTGTATTAAATAAATTTTAGTTTTACTCTTTTTCATTTTCTTATGTATTTATGACAGTTATTAATTTTTATATATTGTATTTAAAATAGAGTTCTTCATGTTTTGAGGAAAAATTTTTTAAGGTCACAGAATAATAGTAAGTTTTCCATTGAGAATTACAATTATTTTATATGGTTATATTTACAGCCCTAATCTAGTGTGCACAGTGTTGACTTGCATATTCTCTAAACTTCAGTTACTCTATTTGTGAAATGAAACAGTAACTCAGGTGGTTGTGAGGGTTAAATGAGATAATGCGTATAAAGTGCTTGTAGTAGATGGAATGTGCTAAGCTTTCAAGAAAAAAAATTCTCATACTAGTATTGTTATTAAATATTATTAATATGAATACTAAAACAATAATTATTATTACTACAATTATTACTGATAATATCATTACTATCAACAAACAAACAAGGCAAAATTCTACAAGTTGAGCTTAATGAAACTTTTATTGATTAAGCCAAATAGCTTGTGCAAACTATCAGGATTAAATCATAAACACAATAAATTAGTAAAAATTGAATATTTTTCTAGCCATCAGAAAGCTGCCCTTCCTCAATCCCAAGATACCTCACTCCAAAAAAATTGCATTGTCAGTCTTTGTAATAAAGTGCTCAAACTCACTTTCTTGGACTTGCCTGGAGTACCTAAGAAGTTCAAATCTTTTTTGTTCAACCCCTGATTTTTCATTTCTCTTTCTTTTTTGAACTGAAAAGCACCAGTACAGAGGTTCCCTGAAGTCATTATTAGAAAAGTGGGGAGTGGTTTCTTTTTGTACTGAAAAGCACCAGTACAGAGGATCCCTGAAGTCATTATAAGAGGGGGGGGTTGTGGTGGGCGGGAATTTAATCAAATGACACTCTACAGTATTTCTACAGAAGCATATAATTATATATAATTATTCTCTGGTTGTATTGTGCTCACCTATTTATAAAGACAGGAATGAATGAACATGAAAGAGAGGGACTTTCTTTAAGATCTACGTTTCTTTAGCCATTGTTGTCAGACATTTTACTCCTCACATTTTTCATAGCAAAGTAAATATCATTAATTTAATTTTTAATGCTTTCTCTATTTTAGTTTGAAGCCATTACTTAGAAATTTTAAAAAATGTCATTTTCACAAAATAGTAAAAAATATCAAGCATTTATAAAGTTTCCATTTGGATTAAAGCTAAGTAGTTCCCTATTGCCTATGACCAAGTTTCAATGCCTAAGCACATCTTTTTTGTACCATTTTGCTTATTTAACCTTGTATGATATTCCACCTGATATTCCAACCACATTAATCTCCTTCTTGTTCTCCAAACAACGTTCATCCTCAGCTGTGTCCTTACTGTTGCCTTCTCTCTGCTTCAAATGACCTTCCCTCTCTTCTCTGTTTAAATGATGCCTGCTTTTCAAACTCCAGATCAAGACGCATCTCCCAATCAAATCTTTTCACTGCTCCATTCCCCATCAATCTGGGCTTTCTCTGGCCTTCTATATTTCCTATGGTTCACGCCAGTGCCCTCTGACAGTGAGTTCCTTGTGCGGTGGCACTCTTCTGTATATTTCCATCTAGTTCACTGCTAGTTGTGTACACAATGTGCTTGTGATTCCTTGACATCAGAGACACTTTCTTGTCTATTTCTGCATTCCATAGTGCCTAGCATATGGCTCAACAAATAATTATGAAGTAAATGAAAAAACAAATAGATATAATAAGGCAATTAAAAAATATCCTCCAACCTCACTTTCTCCCTCCATATAAAGAAACATATCTGTCCTAATTGTCCTTAAAAAATTAATCCTTTGTCTTTTTTTCAGTCTTTCTGGGATACAAATTTTTCAGAGGGATATGTTAACAAGCTGGGGAACAATTACATGGCATATCACCTGTCTTTTTGTGTGGGCCTACAGGGGACTTGTATTTTCCTTAGCTAGGTTTATTGAGCCCCAGACCTAATTTTATTTTGTTACTTTAAGATATTGCATTTTTAATTGAAATGTGAAAAATGTAATCAAACATCTTTTGTTCTACACAGTAAAAATAACTAGCTGTAATATATATGTTTTGTTTCTAAATTGACTAACTTTTCTTTTTTAAAAAAAATTAATTTAATTATTTATTTGTTTGTTTGCTTATTTTATATTTAGAGAGAGGGGAAAAGAGAAAGAGAGGGAGAGAAACATCACTGTGTGGTTGCTTTTCACTCGCGCCCCCAACTGGGGAACTGACATGCAACCTAGTCATGTGCCCTGACTGGGAATTGAACCAGCGACACTTGGCTCATAGGCTGATGCTCAATCCACTGAGCCAGAGCAGCCAGAGCTGACTGACTTTTCTTATAACATAGACATAGTACAAGCACTTTCCAAGCAGCTAATTCAACATGCTATTACCATTCTTAAATTACAGTGGCCAAATGAACAGAATCAGTAAGCTGTAATATCTTTTTAAGTTAAATGTTTTTTTGTAAGTGCACGTGTATAACATATATAACATACATGCATATATTTATATATATGTTTTTCCTATACATGACCTTATTAAAACAACATTGCTATACAATTTCTCTTGAAAATACTATGTACATTGATACAAGTAAAAACAAGCTACAAAGAAAGAAAATTTGAACTTCTTAAGATGTTACATATTCAGGAAAGTATAGCAGATAAATTAAGATTTAAAAGTTTGAAAATAGGTCCCTAAGGGATCCATGGGTGTGGTCATTTGCATGCTCAAAGGAGAACAAATGAGGGGTATCCCAGGTAGAAGGCTCGGTCAGGTTCCATTACTTTAATAGATTTAAATTGACATCAATAGAGAGGAGAGAGGCTCTTCAAGGTTTTCCTGAGTTAAACATCTGCATTAGTGGCATTGCATTTGATGGGCCAATAAAGTATAACTATAATCAGATACTAACCTTATTGTAAACTGCACTTTGTCCTAAAGGATTTTTAGCTTGTCAGTCAGTCAAACTCCATTTAAATGATGGCTGGCTGACATTTCATACACATGTCAACCATGGCAGAATCATCCAGCTGTGGCCTAGCCTCATGCTAGGGTGATTACACCATGTGCCTTTTTGGGTTATTGTCAAGGGTGTTGCCTCACTGGCTTGAGTACCCAGCACACACAGGCCACACTGCTGAGATAGCAGGGGTAACTGAAGAAAGAAGAGAAGAAGAAGAAAGAAGAAGAAGAAGAAGAAGAAGAGGAGGAGGGGAGAGAAGGGAAGGGAGAGGAGGAGAAGGAGGTGGAGAGGAGGAGGGGGAGGAGGGCGAGGAGAGGGAGGAGAGGGAGGAGGAGGTGGAGGAGAAAAAGAAGAAATCTTTATATTTTGCTGCATTTAATCACAACAGAATGGAGGCGATGGATCACACTGAAATAGAAAGCCCATCTTGATCAGAAAAAATAAAAGAAAATGTCCTAGTCTTCATTTTATATGTTGGTGGTCTGTACATATGAGTGGATACGTTTCAGAAAGACACTGGTACTCTTCTAAGATACTTGTAGGACAGCCTTACCCAGACACACTCTGAATGTCCTTTTCTTTATTTTTTTTTTTTCCTTTGCTAGGAGCTATTGGAAATAAGCACGTCTGATTTACGAGGCCATTCAGGTGCTCAGAACACAAAGAGAACACAAAGTCACAAGGTTACTTAGCATTGTTAGATGGCTTCTTGAACATGTTTCATGACACAGTGCTAAGCTGCTTCACAGGTCAAACTATCAATCACCTCTGCTATTACCATGCTCAGGTAGGACTGAAGTGGAATTCTGACACATTCTTGCAATTCTTGAGCTATAACCTGGCATGAACCCCTACTTAGCCAAAGGAAATCTATCAGAGCTGAAACTCATTCACTTGGTGCATTGCAGTTCCCTTGCAAGTCTGCAGGAAACTGCTTATAATGCTCTTTTCAAAAACTAATTATAATTCAGGGATAGCAGTGAATATTCTTACAGAACATGAGAAATAACAGCAATAACCTTTCTAATTACAAGGAAGAATAATGCACCGACCAAGGAAATCACTGGAAAGAATGGCTGTGTTGTTCCTTGTGGCTGTAGCTGCTCAGAAAGACAGTAATCATGAACACAAGTCTCTTGGCTGGTATGACAGAATTGTTAGGGAGCTTAAGGGAAAGAGTGCCCAGCTCAGAGGAAATTCTAAGTCTAGCGAAGCAGTCTTGGAATGGAAATAAGCTCCTTGAGTTTGAAGCCTGGTAGCATGCCAGGACTAAGTGGAACCAGATGCCAGTTCTAAGGTAGAGAACCTGGCAGAGAAGAGCCATAGTTTTCAACTGGTTCTCTGAGGCAAAGGTGCATCTTGTCATCTTCAGTGGTGTGTAAGCAAATTTAATTTTGCTTCAACTAAAGATATGTACAGTTTGGATATGTACAGAATACCTATACATCAGAACATTAAGTTACGATGTTTGTGTAGTAAGTATAGAGGGCATGATATTTTATGCCATATTCTAGTAAACAGACAATCTTTTTTTGTTGCTGGGTAGGTTTCTTCTTTTGGTCACTCCTTGGAATTTGTTATTCATTCAGGAATGCTTTTACCCTTCTCTAACACTTTGCAGTAACCTTGGGCAAACTTCTCTAGACCTATGGCTTCATTTAGCACCCGGGCACTAATGACTTCTCAGTAGGACTTGGAATCATTATTCTTCCACTTACTACCTCAGTTGATTAAGGAAAAGCTGCCTTATCTATAAAATTGGAATTATAATATAATATCTGTCTCACAGAGCTGATATGAGAATAGTAATAGAGTAGGTGAAGCCCATGCATACAGTTAAATCTAAATAAATATTAGCAAGTACTACTAATAGTAAACATGCTTCCCACTCAGTTCCCCCTCCTGAGCCTCAGATTCAGCTATCCAACTGTCTGCTGGACATCTACACTGGATATTGTATACACACGTCACTCAGCATCTCTAATGTTCAACTTATTATCTCCCTAAACCTTCTCTTCATGAAATCTGTCATTAGTTAATCCGTCGGCAGCCGTCCGTCTCGAGAGACGATGGTGTAGCTTCTTAAGAGTCTATCTGCACCGCCGAGAATGGCTGTGCAGTCCGACCTGGGGGTGACACGGTATCTGTCTCCTCCCGTGTTGAATCGACATCTTGCGATGATGCTGAAGCTGCAGAGCCTGGGCAGGGTGATATGGAGGGTCTGCTGTTGCCCATGCAGCAGACCCCCCCTCTCTTCGCAGCTGAAGGGTCCAAGGGAAAGACGGAGTCAATACAGCTTGGCTTCAGGTGCGCCGCAGGAGTTGCCGGTGTTGACTACAACGTCAAACCGCCTTAGGGACTCCGGCTCCGGATTTTCTGTCAGGGTTTACTCCCTTAGCCTTTCCCCTGAAGAGGTATGCCGCAAGGCAGCGGAGGTTTTTTGGAGTCAGAGTTTTCCTTCTCTGATGTATCCTGACTGGAAGATCGAACCAGCGACACTTAGCTCGCAGGCCGACGCTCAATCCACTGAGCTAAACCAGCCAGGGCCCATTAGTTAATCACTCTGTCATGAACCTGCAAAGACATCTGAGGATCATTGATAATTTCACTCTCTTTCATTCACCGCACCCAATTAATCCCTAACTCTGAACCCTCTTTCCCATCCCTCACTATGACCACCTTGGCTCAGGATCCTTGCAACTTCCACATTACCACAGAGTCCTCCAAATTGGTTGGCTTATTTCAAGTCTTGTTCCCCTCAAATATATGTGGACTGATGCCAGATTCATTAAACTAAAAAACAGATCTGCCCATGTGTATCCCTGCTCAAAACCTTCAGAGGATCCACATCTCCTACAAGATGAGCTCCAAATGGAGCACAGAGTAAAAGGTCCTCCTCTTACCTCTCCAGGTTTTTCTTTCATTCTCTGCCACACCCATTATCTACATCCTTCCTCCTTCTATTCTCTTACAATGAAGATGTTGGTTTTCCCATGTCCAGGGCTGGTCCTCATTCTGCTCTGGAAGGATCTTCTCAATCCTTACCCAACACCTATTCCCTTTCTGTCTTGTATCTGTAATTGCTTTCTTTTCTCACTTACTCTCCTCAGAACATTTAAATGTTCCCATGTATCTAACCTTCACTTATAGTCCTATGTTTTCTCTTCAAAACATATTTTCTGGGAGAAACATCAACAGGTACAGTTTCTTCTAACTCATCCATCACTCCTTGCAAGTCAACCTGGTTTCCTTCCTTACCAACTGGGAACTCAGCCTTTCCTGATGCTACATTCAGTGGCCTTTGACTTCTTGACAGCACTTCAGGCTATCGGCTATTTCTTTCTTTTAAAAATCCATTCTTAACTCAACTTCCATGGTACTCTATCCTCCCACTTCCTTCTCAGGGTTTTATCCTTATATTCTCTCCTCAGGGAGTCTCATTTTCTCGCACCACCTCAGTAACCATTTATATGCAGATGACCTTTCAATCTCTGTCTACAGTCCAGATCTCTCTCCTAACTTTAACCCCTATAACCAGTTGCTGTATGGACATTTCTACTTTGAGATTTAACAGATACCTTTAACCCAATATGTCCCACCCTGAACTCATTGATGATCTGTTTTACCAGCTTGAATGCCAACTTACTAACGGAGAGGTCTTGATATACTTACTGCTGTTTTGTTTTCATTAGAACACTGCCAGAAATTTTTAGTAAGCACTCATTAACTGTTTGTTGAGTGAGCAAAGTGTATTTTATCTCTGTGAATGACACCACACAGCTGTCTAAGCAGTTTCAATTTTGATTCCTGTATCCCTCTTGTTTTCAAAACACATCAAATCAGTTATCAGTTCACTGATTTTACTTTCTAAAGAATTTGCAACAATATTTTCAGGTTGTTTCACTTGCTTGTTACATGACTTGTCAAATCCAATCAGTAGAGCAGGAACCCAGTTATAAGTTATAAGTCAGGCCTGTCTCACCATTTGCAGCCTGTCTATTCTGCAGGTAAACAAACCCACTTTGTTTCTAATGAAAATTCCAGAAGATCACATGGTACTTGATTCCAGTAGATTCTGACTTGTGAAACATCATTTCATTTTATTAAGATTTGTTGTAGGAAGTAGTGACTGTGCTATTTCTTGGAAAGTACTTTAAATGTATAAAAAAAATCATTGGTGTCAGAAAATTATTTCTTTAAATATAATATGAGGTGCCCATGCCAAAACTTACAGCCACATTTTTTTTTGCCTGTAATGGAAAGAGAAAATGGCCCAAATGACCTTTCAAATTTGACACCAAACCCAATGTTTCTCTTAGGATATTTGGAGGTCATATCAGAGAGGGTACTAAAGAAATCTTAGATTTATAAAAACAAAGGTTAATGTGTGTTAAGCATTTACTATGAATCAGAAACCGAGCTAACTCTTCATTTGTTAACTCATATATTTTTATAACAACCTGTGAGTATAATTCTCTCTATCTCAGAAAGCTGGGGCAGAGAATGGTTACATAAACTACCAATGTACTCATGATTAGGAAGTGGCAGGCTGTCCTCTGAATCAGTCTGGAGCAGTCTGGCTCCAGAGTCTCTGACTTGGACACTGCTATAAAGCTTTTATATGTGATAAATTCATTCCAAAACATGTTACTTTATTTCACACCCATGACTTGTTCTTTTAAACACAGAACTAAAAAACATATACAAAAAAAGGCAAGTAAGAGACCAATTTTGGAAGGGAGAATGGTTATTAATTTAAAGTATTTCTTTAATAATCTACAAAACAAAGCATATTCACTATTAATATGTCATGAGTACTTAGATGCCAGGTGTTTTGTAAGAAACCTATGCCTACTACCCCCTTAGTTAGTTTGTACATTACGTAGACACAAATAAGGTTTTGTTTGTTTGTTTGCTACATGTTGTCATTGTTTAAGAGCCTAAAAGAAGGTTGGGAGAAGCATCAACGAGCAAATACATTACTTATACACCTCAGCATTCTTTTTAGATTCCCACAACTGTCACTGGGGAAGGAGAAACACCAATAACCCAAGTGGCCCTGACCCCCTTACCCTATACATAAAGTTAATATGATTCCAAATAGTATATTATAAAAGCCAACCAAAGTAGTGTAATTACTTAAAACAATATTATATCATATTCTTTCTTACTCAAAAATGTTTCTTTGTCATCAACAACCTGAAGGATAGATAAATTCTAACATCTTTGCTATGTTACTATCAACAACCTGAAGGATAAATTCTAACATCTTTGCTATGTTACTGATATTTAAGGTCAATTGGAATCCAGCCCCAACCAACATTTGCAGCCCCATCACCTCCCATTTTCCACCATTTCCATTAAAATCCAGTACCTTGTCCCCATAAACACCTGCTACTCTGTGACAATAAACCATGCTTTCAGATTCCTGTGCTTTTGCACATACCATTTTATTTATTTAAAGCTATACTGTTCATTAAGGTAGCCACTAGTGGAAATTTAATTCTAAACTAATTAAGATCAATAAAATTAAACATGCAGTTCCTCAGTCATACTATGCACATTTTCAAGTACTCAGTAGTTGTATGTAGTAGATAATGCAGATAGAGAACATTTTCATCATCATAGAAAGTTCTATTGGACAGCTTGCTCTGAAGTACCTCAATTTCCTCATAACCCATAACTTCTGGACCCTTCAGAGTCTTATTCATTTTCAGATTTCCACTCAAAAGTCACTCCCTTTGTAAAGCTTTCTTTGATGTCTCTCTGGAAACTACCTCCGATTGCATTTTTTGTATACCTCTGTTATACTGCATACCAATTATTTCATGTTTGTATATGGCTGTTTCCCCCACTTAGATGTTAGAAAAGTGAGAGAAGTGACTTCACATTCTCATCTTTATATCTTATTAAAGTTCCTGAATTATAATGATGATTTTTAAATGAATGAATGATTTGGAATGCAAGACAGAGGTTTCTAACGTCTATTTTCTTTTTCTTATTTTTTTTTCTAAAGGAGGAAAGAGAATGTTACATAACATTTTTGTGTTCCGTAGAAGATTGAGAAAAAGCAGAAGGCCATCTTTCTGAGCCCTCTATGAATTTGAGTTCATAAGGTATGTTGGGCTCAGGAAACCTGGATTTATTGTTGTTTATAATTCTTTCCTGATCTTTGACAGGTGAACATGGAGGTGGAATTGATGATGCTCACTAATTATACCTTCAACTCACATCCTTATATCAATGTGTCTTAACTTCTGCTTCACCCAAAACTCTGCAGTCCAATTTATATAGATTTTCAGGGGAGAAGCACCTATGTACATATTATCAATTAACCTTTGCATATGCCTTATTTTCTAGAAATTTTTCAGAAGAAAAAGGTTTAATGTGTGTTTAATATGGAGCAATTTTAAAGCAGTCACAGTCTTTGAGACTATACAAATATGCTCTGAGGAAGCACAATTTTGGGCTGTTTCTATTCTAATAAAGCCATCAATAAAAACAGAAACTATCTACCCCCATCATCACTGGGCCTTCAGTCCCTTTGTATCCTTTCCCCTGCATGTGTTTATCTCTGGGCTTCTTTACCTCTTTTTATAAGAATACCAGTTCACACTGGAATAAAGGCCTATCCTACTCCAGTATTACCTTGTCTTAATTACGTCTGCAAAGACCCTCTTCCCAAGTAAGCTCACATTCACAGGTAGCAGGAGTTAAGACTTAAATTTTTTTTTTTTTGGAGAAAACAATTGAACCCACATAATGATTATTAAAAACTCAGATCCCTGAGGCTCATCTCAAACTTACTGAATGACTTTCTGAAATTTCTGATACATCTTCCCATGCAAACATAAATTTGAGAATCATGGTGCAGAAAAACAATGAAGGGCAGGGATAGAAGTCAATCTTGAAAAGGTATTTATTAAATGGATAATTGGCTCAAGTTACTATCTCTGTCCACATTGCAGGATGTTTTCTATAACCTTTCTCTATTTTCTTCAACTTACAAAGCAATTCTGTATTTATTTTAGTTTAGTGAACATCTATAATGGGGATGCAGAATAAATTTCCTTCCCTTAGAAAGCTAATCCTACTGATTATATAATACCCCACATATTATAACTAAAAACACATGAATTACCAAAATGGAGGATTTTTCATTGCAAACCACTAGCATATTTGAAACATTTTTCTAAAAGTAAGTTAGATAAGTATTTAAAAGAATTTGTGCTATATAAGTTTTAGCTGTCAGAAAACCAGAAGCTAATCATGAAGTGAATGCTTCCATGGGCAGAATTCAATTGAAAATGGGTTGTCCTTTGGGATCTACCAACTGGAATCACAGAATAAATGCAAACTGATAATTCATCATTGGTGTATTCAGTTATGAACAATATCACACCCTACTTATATAGCCACTTGTGACAAGAATCTTAGAGTATTTTTCTTAATCAGTCAAATGTTCCCATTATCTCACTAGTTTGACAGGATATTTTTATGTCTGTGACCCAGAGGCAATGACTGACACAGAGCAACATCAGCCTGAAAGCCAACAGAAGTGTTCAAATCCAGTTACCTTCACATTGCTAAGACTTGCTCTCACACAGTCTAGAATTACTGATCAAGAAACAGTTAGATTATTAACTAAAAGCACTGTCACATTCAAACCCTGCAGAGATGTGGCTGCTTAAGAGCTGATGAAAAACAATTTTGTTAATTTAATTTTTCTTATATAATATATAACACAGTGTAATGTACAACCAGGTGCTTGATAAAAGACCAGTAGTTTTATTAGGTGAAAAAAAAAACATGGCTTATGACATTCCATAAATAAAGATATGATTTACATCACATAAATTGACTGATATATAATCTGACTATCCAGTTGGTGAGTAACCTATACTTACCTGGCTTACAATTACTTCTTAACATTTTGTATGTGACTATTTTATTTTTCCTCACTCTTCCACAGAGGGTTGGTGAGAGCAAATTTCCTTGTGAACAGCAATCCTTAAAAGGCTTTGTTCTGCCAAGGCCAGGAACAGGAAACTTCCCCTCTTGATTTTGTGCAATTCTTACCTCTAGTTATCACCTTTGTGGATATGGCTGCTGTGGTCCAAACTTACAACCTCGTTCCTTGTTCTTTGGTTTCAGGACCACTCAGGTCCCTAGTTCACAATACTGTCAGACTTACTGCCTGACATAGATTGAAACATGTATTTTGTGGTATTTATTATTCTGAAATGGATCTTTACTGATATATTTTAAATAATCAATAATATGTCCTAATTATGCCCTGACTGGTGTAGCTCAGTTGGTACAGCATCATCCCACAAATGGGAGGGTTGCATGTTTGATTCCCAGTCAGGGCACATGCCTGTGTTTCAGGTCAGGGTATGTATGGAAGGCAGCCAGTCAATGTTTCTCTCTCACATTGATGTTTCTCTCCCTCCCTTTCTCCTTCCCTTTCTCTATCTCTAAAATCAAAATTAAAAATTAAAAAATCATTTAAAAATAACGTCTTAGTTATAAAATAACTAAAAGGACACATAAAAGTAAATATAATTAAATAAATTTATTAGGAAATAGTACACTTCAATATGTAAATGTGAGAGGATGACTACACTATGAGGCAGTCAGATGCATTTGCATGAAGAATTGCTGTGAATGCAACAGCTATAAATGTACTTTGGTACAAGTTTCTTGCATTCGTTATTCAAATACTGTGAGTGGCATTGTCATTAGTGACATAATTTTCTCAAGTGATGAAAAACTCTCAGAATAGTTTGCAACAAAATAAAGTGTAGTCTTCTTAGTTACATAATAGTTGCACTCCTGGGAATTAAGCATATGTTTAAATGAAACTGTGCAAAAAATATTTTTGATTTATATGTAATACAAAGTTAAATTTTAACCTTAGAAAATTGTCAACATTTTTTTACTTTTATGAATATCAAACTAGACACTCAAAAGTCAGGGAAATAGGACAAACATAGAAAATGAGGTAATTCCTTCTTATATGGGACTGTTCTAGGCATTGCAGACTCTCTAATAGCCCTGGCTTCTATTCACCAAAATATCTCCACAAATTTTCAAAAACAATCCTTTTGGGAACTACTGTTTAGAAAAGACAAAAATTTATATCAAATTAGTCAAAAAGTAATAAACAGCAGAGGATCCTGCAAAATGGTAATAGAAGCAACATCATTTTTTAATTTCTTTAAATTCACCCTTAAAAGCAAACAGAGGCACTAAGTGAAAAAATATAGACAAAGAATACTATAGAAAATAAAATGGGGTGAAATGAAATGGGAAGCAGGATGAGAAGAGCAATGAGAAGTAGAATAAGATTGTTGATTGCTTTATAGTTGTTAACTTAGAGTAAAAGGATATTACTTCAAATCAGATTTTGGAAAACAATGAGGGGAAAGAAAAAAAGATTGCAACTCAGTTTTAATATATTTATGGTTGTGAAAAACCAAAAATCATTTAAAAAAGTCTTAATATGTTAGTATAAAAATAACCATTGAAACAAAATGCACACTCTCCTAAATACCAAATACATACTTAAGGAAAAGAGAAAACAATAGAGCATCTAATAAAAGTGTTGAGATAATTGGGGATATATATATATATACATACATATATGAATTTGGATCCATTTTTCATATTTAAAAAGGAAAAATTCCAGAACCACCTGAAATTTAACATAAAAAATAGAATCTATGCAAGTACTAGAAGTAAACATGAATGAATTCCTTTATAATTCAAAGATAGGGAAAACTTTTATACCATAATTCACAATCCCGTAGTAATTAGAGAAAAGAGAGATAAATTTAATTAAATAAAAAATTTAGCATGGCAAAAAGAAACCCCAACACTCTCCCCACACACACGCAAAAAGAAAAAAAAAAGTAAACAAAGGAACAGACTAATAACAAACTGGAAAAAATAGTTTTAATTGTATAACATTAAAAAAGGTTAAAATATTAAATATAAAAAGTTCTAAATATAAATAAAAATTTAATATTAAAAAAGTTTCTGAAACCAGAAAAGCTGGAAACTTTATAGGAAAAAAGTAGGCAGAGAAATGAACAAAGTTTAAAAAAATATATCCAATTTCTCTTAACCAGATGAAAGATGGTCAATCACCCATTATAAGATACCTATATCATCTGTTAGACTGGTTAGCACTTAAAAGTTAGACAACATAATCCTTTCACATGAATATGACAAAATAGACAATCTCAATATTATAGGGGGAAGGGAAGATTCTTATACACACGCTATGAAGGGGAATTTGTTAATATCAAGCAAAATAACTAATAGACTTACCCTTTATCTCAGCAAGCAAACTTCTGAAATTTTATGCTGAAGGTATATTGGACGTATATAAAAAGATGTATGACCAAGACTAGTCATTGCACAATGATTTGTAATAGCGAAAGACTGGAAACAGCTTAAATGTCTATAAGGAGGGACTGGACAAATAAACTATAGCAATCCATAGAAGTTCTATGAAATTAGAAAAGAATGAGAAAAAACCCATCTATTACTGTGAAGCATTTTCAGAACATATGGTTGTGTGAGAAAAGGACAGGAAATACTTGTATAGGATGCTAAATCTGATGAAATAGGAAATATAAATGTTTTATTGAAAAAAAAAGGAGGAATAAATTATATAAAAGAGGTTGGTTTTAGAGGAAAAAGCGGTTGAGTGGAAGACAGGGGTAAAATCTAGGCCTATTTGAATCCTTTGTATTGTAGATTTGAGTTTGGAACCATTAGTGTGTTATGCATAATTATAAAACAAAATTAATTTAAAAAAATCATTCTCTAAAACTTTAAAGTAAATTGCAAATAGTTGGTGGTACAACCATACAGAGAAGAACTATTCTAACTGAACTCGAAACACAATCATTTGCATGGGATATAACCTAAAGAATAAATATTAAAGAAAAATAACCAAAGTGTTTACAGTAATTGTATTTTTTGGTAGTAGTGCTGATATTATTATTCTGTGATTGGCATCTGTGTATTATAGAATAAAACAAATGAGTACTTGAGCACTATTCTACTTTCCTTACTCCCAGTGTTTTAATGACTGGAATTCTTCATGTGGAAGAAGGAGATATGAATGTGAGGTATAAGAAATTAAGTAAAATCTCTGTGATTCTCAATTTAGTCAGAACTATAAGGATGAAATCATGATTTATTGTAGCCTGCATATATCGTCGTCGGCAGCCGTCCTTCTCGAGAGACGATGGTGTAGCTTCTTAAGAGTCTATCTGCACCGCCGAGAATGGTTGTGCAGTCCGACTCGGGAGTGATACGGTATCTGTCTCCTCCCGTGTTGAATCGACATCTTGCGATGATGCTGGAGTGTCCTCTCCAGTGAAGCTGAAGCTACAGAGCCTGGGCAGGGTGATATGGAGGGTCTGCTGTTGCCCATGCAGCAGACCCCCTCTCTTCGCAGCTGAAGGGTCCAAGGGAAAGACGGAGTCAATACAGCTTGGTTTCAGGTGCGCCGCAGGAGTTGCCGGTGTTGGCTACAACGTCAAACCACCTTAGGGACTCCGGCTCCGGATTTTCTGTCGGGGTTTACTCCCTTAGCCTTTCCCCTGAAGAGGTATGCCGCAAGGCAGCGGAGGTTTTTTGGAGTCAGAGTTTTCCTTCTCTGATGTGCCCTGACTGGAAGATCGAACCAGCGACACTTAGCTCGCAGGCCAACGCTCAATCCACTGAGCCAAACCAGTCAGGGGTAAACCTGCATATATATAATTTTGGTTTTATAGCTCTTTTTACTGAAAATGCTTTGAAACAATTGCTAACGTTGAGTTTTTTTGTATTAAAGTACCACTTTCCAATACAAGAAACCAGTGATTCTTGGAGAACTGACTGATTCTAGGTTTGGGGAAGAAAATGTACAAGATAAGCTTGGGACACCTTGTCATTATCAGAAAGCAAGAAAACTATCAAAGACTATCAAGTAATGTCAAAAGGGTTGAGGAAACTTAAAAAGGCTTCTACTAAAGAAAGGATAATTTGAACATCAACAAGTTAAGAACCACACATTATTGAAACAAAGCAATTGTGGTTAAATTTATACATTCATAAAGATAATTCAAAAAACTTTTTCATTGATACTGCTGGGAGGTATTAGTGAATCCAGTAATTTCAAAACCTGGCAAATCAAGTACAAAACTAAACAAACAACAAATGAAAAACAAAAAATATATCCTACCTTTCATGAGAACTAATCCACCACACGAATAAAAAGTTGATAAAAAATACCTATCTTTATAGAAGTCTTCAGCTCATAAAGAGGATGGGATCATGATATTATAATAGTCCTGTTTGCAACATCTCTTGAACTAATGGATCTAGCTATTGATCATTAATATTTACTAATAACTTCAAAATAAAGACTATCAAACATTATTTGTTCCTTTGTAGGAAAACAAAACACGACCCATAAAATAGTCTCTCAAAAAAAAAAAAAATCAAATTTGGATTTGATCACCTCTCTGTATCCAGCCACCAATTTAAGAAATGCAAAGAAGAGAGAAGCAAGTAAAATCCAAAATCTATAAAATTCTACAGCACAGAATGAGTCGTTTCTTTACAATAAATTGCAAGGAAAATAAAGAGCTAAAAGAAAAATCCATAGGATAAAAGAGACTTAAAAGACAGATCACCAATCTCTATGTATCTTATTTAGATATATATTGAAGAAAAAACAACCACAATAAAAAAGAATAAAAAAAATTAACCATAGACATTTATTTTTTTAATTTGACTTATTTATTGTTTTTCTATTACAGTCATCCCACTTTTTCCCCCAATTCTCCCCCCTACCACCCAGCCCACCTCTCTCCCACAGTCAATCCCCACCTTGTTGTACATGTCCATGGGTCATTTATACTAGTTTCTTTACTAAACCCTACCCCTACTTACCCACTTCTCTCCCTCCTCCCCTCCTCCCCTCCTCCCTGGTAACTGTTAATCTGTTCCTTGCTTATATGCCTCTGATTCAGTTTTGCTCTTTTGTTTGTGTTATTCATTAGTTTCCTGTATTAGGTGATATCATACGGTATTTGTCTTTTGTTGCCTGGCTTATTTTGCTAAGCATAATTCTCTCTAGTTCCATCAATGTTATCGCAAATGGTAGGAGTTCCTTCTTTATTTCTGCTGCATACTATTCCATTGTGTAAATGTACCACAGTTTTTTGATCCACTCATCTACAGTTGGGCACTTAGGTTGTTTTTAGCACTTGGCTATTATAAAAGTGTTGCTATGAACATAGGGGTGCAAAGTTCCTTTGAATTGGGGTTTCAGGATTCTTCAGGTATAATCCTAGCAGTGGAATCACTGGTTCAAAAGGCATTTCCATTTTTAGTTTTTTTGAGAAAATTCCATGTGGTTTTCTATAGAGGCCACACCAGTCTGCATTCCCACCAATTGTACACTAGGGTTCCCTTTTCTCCACATCCTCACCAGCACTTGTTATTTGTTAATTTGCTGATGATGGCCATTCTGACTGGTGTAAAGGGGTATCTCATTGTAGTTTTAATTTGCATCTCTGATGGCTAGTGATGTTAAGCATTCTTTCATATGCCCATGGTCCCTCTGTATGTCTCCTATGGAAAAGTGTTTGTTCAGGTCCTTTGCCCATTTTTAAATTTGGTTGTCTGTCTTCTTGATATTGAGTTGTATAAGATCTTTATATATTTTGGAGATCAATCCTTTATCTGAGGTATCATTGGAAAATATATATGGTTGCTGATGTTTTCTTTTGCTGAGCAGAAATTATTTAGTTTAATATAGTCCTATTTATTTGTTCTTTCCTTTATTTCCATTGCTTTAGGAGATATATCAAGGAAAATATTGCCACATGGGATATGTAAAATTTTCCTGCCTGTGTTTTCCTCTAGGGTTTTTATGGTGCCATGGCTTACATTTAAGTCTTTGATCCATCTTGAGTATATTCTGGTGTGTGGTCTTAGTGGTCTAGTTTCATCCTTTTACAAGCTCCTGTCTAGTTCCCCCAGCACCATTTGTTGAAGAGGTGCTTTTACTTCATTTTATGTTCCTTCTCCCTTTGTCAAATATTAGTTGACCACATAGACCTGGGTTTATTTCTCGGCTCTCTATTCTGTTCCACTGATCTATATGTCTGTTCTTATGCCAGTACCAGACTGTTTTGATTACAGTGACTTTGTAGTATAGTTTGATACCAGGTATTGTAATTCCTCTTACTGTGTTCTTGTGTCTCAAGATTGCTGTGGTTATTCAGGGTCTTTTTTGTTTCCATATAAATTTTTGAAGTATTTGTTCTAGGTCTGTGAAATATGACACTGGTATTTTAATAGGAATCACGTTGAATCTATAAATTGCTTTGGGTAGATTAGACATTTTAATGATGCTGATTATTCCCATACATGAACATGGTACATGTATCTTTCTTAATTTCTTTCTTCAGTTTATGTAGTTTTCTGTGTATAGGTCTTTTACCTCTTTGGTTAAGTTTATTCCTAGGTACCTTATTTTTTGTTGTTGCTATAGTAAATGGGATACTTTTTCTTGTTTCTATGTCTGATATTTTATTGTTGGTGTACAGAAGTGCCTTTGATTTCTGAATAATGACTTTGTACTGTGTTATTTTCCCAAATTCACTTATTATGTCAAGTAGTTTTTTAGTGGAGTCTGTAGGGTTTTCTATGTACACTATCATGTCATATGCAAGTGATGACAGTTTTACTTCCTATTTTTCAATGTGAATGCCTTTTACTTCTTTTTCTTGTCTGACTACTGTGACTAGGACTTCCAAGACTATGTTGAATAGGAGTGGAGAGAATGGACATCCTTGTCTTGTTCCTGATCTCAGGGGGAATGCTTTCAGTTTTTGTATATTGAATATGATGTTAGCTTCAGGTTTCTTGTCTATTGCATTTATTATGTTGAGGTATGCTCCCTCTGTTCACTTTTTTCTGAGTGTTTTCATCATAAATGGGTGTTGTACTTTATCAAATGCTTTTTCAGTATCTATTGATGTGATCATATGATTTATGTAATTTTGTTTATGTGGTGTATTACATTTAATGACTTGTGAATATTAAACCAGTCTTGCATCCCTGGGATGAATCCCACTTGATTGTGGTGTATGATCTTTTCAATGTGTTGCTGGATCTGGTTTGTCAATATTTTGTTGAGGATTTTAGCATCTATGTTCATCAGTGATATTGGCCTGTAGTTTTCTTTCTTTGTTGTGTCTTGGCCTGGTTTTGGAATTAGGCTATACTGAATTCATAGAAAGTTTGGGAGTCTTCCCTCTTCTTAGATTTTTGGAATAGTTTGAGATGGTTAGGCATTAGTTCTTCCCTAAATGTTTTGTAAAATTCACCTGTGAAGCCATCCAGTCCAGGGCTTTTGTGTGTCGGGAGTTTTTTTTGTTTTGTTTTGTTTTGTTTTTACTACTTCAATTTCTCTCCTTGTTATCAGTCTGTTCAGGCTTTCTCATTCTTCTTGATTCAGTTTTGGGAGACTATATGTTTCTAGAAATTTGTTCATTTCATCTAGATTGTCAAGTTTCTTTGCCATACAGTTGCTTGTAGTAATTTCTTACAATCCTTTGTATATCTGTGATATTGGTTGTGATTTCTCTTTCCTTTCTGATTTTGTTTATTTGGGTTCTCTTTTTTTCTTCATGAGCCTGGCTAAAGGCTTTTCAATTTTGTCTATTTTTTCAAATAACCAACTCCTACTTTTATTGATCTTTTGAATTGTTTGTTTAGTCTCTATGTCATTTAATTCTGCTCTCATCTTGATGATTTTCTTCCTTCTACTCACTCTGGGCTTTGCTTGTTGTTCTTCTAGTTCTTGTAGCTGTAGGGTTAGATTTTTTATTTGAAATCCTTCTATCTTTTTTAATTAGGCTTCTATTGCTATGAATTTTCCTTTCGGGACTGCTTTTGCTGTGTCCCATAGGTTTTGGGCTTTTGTGTGTTCATTATCATTTGTTTCCAGAAACTTTTTTATTTCTTTCTTGATGTCATTGCTAACTCAGTCATTATTTAATAGCAGGTTATTCATTCTCCATGAGTTTGAATGTCTTTGAGTTTTTTCCTTGAGGTTGATTTCTAGTTTCAAGGCATTGTAATCTGAGAAGATGCTTGATATAATTTCAATTTTCTTGAATTTGTTGAGGCTTGTTTTGTGTCCTACCATGTGCTGCATCTTTGAAAATGTTCTATGTGCACTTGAAAAGAATGTATATTTGCTTCTTTGGGGTAAAAACTCCTATATATATCAACTAAGTCCATTTGATGTAGAGTGTTTTTTCAATGCCTCAATATCCTTGGTGTTTCTTTGCTTTGAAGATCTGTCCATTGTTGCCAATGGGGTGTTAAGGTCCCCTACTATAAGTGTGTTGCTGTTGATATCCTTCTTGTAGTCTTCCAATATTTTCCTTATATTTTTGGGTACTCCTAAGTTAGATTCATATATGTTTAGCAGGGATATATCTTCTTGATGGATTGTTCCCTTAAGTATTATGAAATGTCCTTCTTTGTCTCTTTTTATGACCTTTGCTGTGAAATCTGTTTTGTCTGATATAAGTATTGTTACCCTAGATTTATTTTTATGTCCATTTGCTTGGAATATTTTTTTCCATCCCTTCACTTTCAGTCTGTGTAGACCTTTTGTTTTGAGGTGTGTCTCTTGTAGACAGCATATCTGTAGGTCATGTTTTCATATCCATTCTCTTATACTATGTCTTTTGATTGGAGCATTGAATCCATTTATATTTAAGGTTAGTATTGACAGGTATTTATTCATTTCCCTTTGTACCTGTGTTCTTCTCCCTCTCTCTTTTTCTTCTTTTTCTTAAAGCATTCCCTTTAGCATGTTTGCAATTCAGGTTTGTTGGAAATGTATTCTTTTAGTCTTCCTTTGTCTGAGAAACCCCTTATTTCACCTTCCACTTTGAATGAGAGCCTTGCTGGGTAGAGTATTCTTGGTTGTAGGCCTTTGTTTTTCATTGCTTGGACTATTTTTTACCATTCCCTTCTGGCTTGTAGTGTTTCTGTTGAGAAATCAGCTGATAGCTTTATTGGAGCTCCCTTGTATGTTATTTGCTTTTTTTCTCTTCCTGCCTTTAGGATTCTCTCTTTGTCTTTGAATGTTGCCATTTTTATTATGATGTGCCTTGAGTTCATCTTCAATGGGACCACCTGTGCTTCCTGTACTTGTGAGACATTTTCTCTCCTCATGTTAGGGAAGTTTTCTGTCATTACTTTCTCAACCAGGTTTTCTATCCCTTGCTCCTCTTCTTTCCCTCTGGTATCTCTATAATATGCATATTATTGCATTTTATGTTGTCCTGCAGTTCTCTTAAACTCTCTTTATTCGTTTTCAGTATTTTTTTATTTTGTTGCATTGTTTGGGAACTTTTTTCTCCGTTGTCCTCTAACTCACTCTTCCTATCCTCTGCTTCATTTAGCTTGCTTTTGATTGCTTCTGCTGTGTTCTTCAGTTCAGAAATTGTAATCTTCATTTCTTCCTGGTTCTTATTGATACTTTCTATGTCCTTTTTCATGCTGATGTAGTTCTCAGTAAGTTCCTTGCAGCTTCCCTTAAGTTCTTTGTAGTTTCCCTGGAGTTCTTTGTAGTTCTCCTGGAGTTCATTGTAGTTTTCTTTGAGTTTGTTGAGTTCATTGAGCTTCCTCATTACTATTGTTTTGAATTCCATGTCTGCTAGCTTGCTTGCCTCTATTTCTTCTATCCCTTCCTCTGGGAATTCTTCCTTTCTTTTGGGGGTGGTGTTGTTCCTGTTTGGTGAGGTGTTATTCTGCCTCCCCATTTTGTGTGGCTGATCTTGTTTGTTTCTGCTTATAAGATTGATCTGCTTTTATTTTCTGCCTTTGTGGTATAGCTTTCTGTGGTAGGAATCTGTGTGATACAGTGATGCAGACTCCTTGATCTCCTCAACTTGATACTCTTGGGATGCCCTTTATGCCTTTTATTTGGCCTCTCCAGTAGTATTTGGTTTTGATTGTTGTGTTGCTCTTTGGTGGGTCCTTCCCTTAAATTAGGTGAATGAGAGTCATACTATTTACACCAGACAGTTGTTGAGCTGCCTCTGGCTGATGCCTCTTGTAGGGCAGTAGTCTGCTTATGAGATTTATCTGGTAGCACTGAGGTTGAATCTACCCTGGGATCTGATCTGCTGCTCCTCCAGTTTTTTCTCCAAAACCAGTGGCCAAAATTTTCCAAAGCTCCTCCAGTTTATTTTATCTTCTTTCAGCTGCAGCCCAGGAATAGTGTGGTAAGTGTGTTTTTTCCTGCTAAGCGGCAGGTGGGTCGGGGTGGCCATCGGGCATGAGGGCTGGGGGGCAGGTGTTCCCCTGTGCTGGTGGGTGTGCAGGTGGGGCATTCCTCTGGGCGCCAATGGGTGGGCTGGGGGCATTCTCCCATGCTGGCTGGGGCTGTGCTGGTCTGGTGACATTCCGTTGCACCAGAGTGGTCAGGTCGGGACATTTGGCCGCGCTGGCTGATTTGCATGTGGGCCAGTAGCGATCTCCTGCTCCAGCAGGTAGGTGAGCCAGGGCCTTTCCACCACACTGGCTGGCAGGGGCATCCCCTTACGCCAGGCGGGCACTCAGCTGGGGGCGGTGGATGTGAGGGCTGAGTGCACCCCAACAAGTGGGTGCACTCAAGGATCCTCAAGGATCTCTCCCTGCCCCTAGCCTTTCCTCCCTGATCCACAAAAAACAATCATAATCTTTTTAAAAAAGGAAAAAAAGGAAAAGAAAATAAAATACCACACACACAAAAAAAAAGAACGCTGCTCCCAGCCTCCCAGAGCCAATGTCACCTGGCCCACTCCTGGCTCTGCCGGCAGGCACAGCCTGGATCTCCACCTCTGACTGCTCTCAGGGGAGACTCAGGGGCATTAAAAAAAATTTTTGTGCTCCTCTGGCCACTGCCCAGGGAGCCAAGCCAACCAGAACTCATGCCTCTCCCATGTCCCCTCCACGAACCTCACCAGACAGGTCGCTCAAAGGCGGCCTCCGTGACCTCCAGCAGTACCAAGGCTCAACTCCTGCCAGTATGCAGATGTTAACAGATGCTTTGTCCACATTCAGCTGAAACTATAGACCAATCTCTGGAGCAAGCAAGGGCAGCCTCTTCTCACTCATCCACCATCTACCAAAGCTACAAAATTATATTATATTATTCTTTCTACTTTGGTGTACATTTAAAGTGTTCTGCAATATCACAATGTAAAAAGTATTTCAAAATATATTTTTTGGAAAACATAAATATTTAGAAAGGGAGATGAAATTGCTAGCACTCTAGCTAGATGGGCATGACAATAAAAGTTCCTGACTTTTACTCCCTTTACCTCGGTCTTATTCTGTATCCATTTCCTTCCCAGGATCCCTTTCTCCTTTTCCCCTTGTCAATAATATTCTTTTTTAAAAAAGATTTTATTTCTTTATTTTTAGAGATAGGGGAAAGTAAGGAAGAAAGAGAATGGGAGAAACATTAATAAGTTCCTTCTCATACATCCCAAACTGGGAACCTGGCCTGTTGGGAACCCCCAAACCACAGAGATCCCCCAGTGTAACGGATGAAATGAAGACTTCCCCAGCAGCTTGTGCTAGGAGAGAGAAAGCCAGCGAATGTGTGAAAGACAAATGCCTCAATTGCCTTCTTCCAAGGTCTTTTATTGAGTGCAGTAAGCTTAAGAGCATATAGCATGCTTGTAAAGCTCATCAATCAATGTTAAACAGTGCTGATTACAAACAACAGATATCGTTCAGGGATAACAATTGAAGGAACATTGAGATCTCCCTCATGTCAGGGTGTGTTGGACACAAAGACTTCAGATGGCCATAAAATAAGGAGGGTAAGTTCATTTTGAGCTAAAGTTAAAATCTCTGCTGCTGGCATGATAAAGCAATCAAGCGAGGTAAAAGAACAGGGCAAACTTCAAAGGACATAAAGCATTTTCTCATGGCCTGATTCCCACCGGGACCCACTGGCTATAGCATCGAGGCACATATGCACCCAGCTTTTCTGGTTTTCTGGTCAGGTCTTACAGGTTTTATTTCCTTCACCTGGCTAGCATGGGGCTCCAAGTCTTGATACTTTCCCAGGGGGACCCCAACACTGGCCCACAAACCAGGCAGGTGCCCTGAACAGGAATTGAACCAGTGACCTTTTGATTTATGGGGTGATGCCCAACCCACTTAGCCACACCAGTCATGGTAACATTTCTTTTGTTCTCTATAATGTCTCCCTTGTTTCTCCCCTACTTCTCTACCTCTCTCCCTTTCTTCTGCATTGTTCTCTCCTTTCTTTCTCTACCATACCCTCTTTTTCTCTGATTTTCTCAATAAGTGGTCATAACATTGAATTGAAAAATGCTTTTCTTTTTAAATTGGTAAAAACAATGGATTAAAGTTTTATGTCTTTGACCTTGTTTCAAAAAGTAGGTGAATTGAATGCTTTCCTCTTAGGAATGTTACAGCTTCTTTTTTCAAACCTTCTTATGAAAAAGTTGACATTGAAACCCAAACACTATTCCAACTCTCTCTGCCTAAAGTAGCTGAGATGGGAGGCATCTGCACCCATGGGGTCTTTTTTTTTTAATAATTTATTTGCTTATTTGTTTGTTTGTGTGTTTATTTATTTATTTATTTTTAGAGAGAGGGGAAAGGTGAAAGAGAGGGAGAGAAACATCACTGTGTGGTTGCCTCTCACTCGCGCCCCCAACTGGGGACCTGACATGCAACCTAGTGATGTGCCCTGACTGGGAATTGAACTAACGACACTTGGTTCACAGGCTGATGCTCAATCCACTGAGCCATAGCAGCCAGGGCTCATGGGGTCTTTTGGTAAAGAGGAACAACTGAGGAGTAATGAATCTTCCTAACATGCAATGCATTTGAGTGAGAGCTCACAGAAGCTGTCTTGGATGTGCAGAGCTCTGCCCTGAGCATCCATCAGGAAACAGTTTCTCTCTGAGCTACTGTGGTGAGTGTTTCTGATGTCTTCCTGCTGGCAAGCTGTTTGATCACTGCATATAAACTGCCAAACCATGGAGAAGGTTCCTTCTTTTTCTTCTTTATGTGTGTTTATGTGAAGTCAGTTGAAAGTTGCCCTTGATCAAAGCCTTCTGACAGAGGACTACAGAATTTCTATTATTTATTATTTATAGAACAGCACAAGTGTTCCATAGCAGTTCAAAAACATAAAACACCAGAGAGAAATCCATGCTGTGAGGAGGTCATGATGTAAATGAAATGTAAACAACACCATGGATAACAGTAAAATCATTGACAAGTAGAAATATGATTTCTTCTTTAAATTGGGAAAGTCTGGACAGAAGTAGATTGTAAGAGGTTTGTGCCTGGAGAAACTCAGTGGCAGAAATCAATAAACATGTATTCAACATGGTGTATTAGTTAAATGTTCAGCTGGCCTGTAAGTCAATGTAAATGAGAACCAAGTATTTCTCATTAAATTATCAAAGGTTTTAAAAACTGATACTATATAGTTATTCTGAAGGTGGTGAAATAGTATCATCATCATTCATTTCTGGAGGAATTGTAAATTGGTAGAACATTTTAGGAAAGCAATTTAGTATTATTTATCTGTTAGGATATTTATGTAAGACTTCAATCCTTTTGCAGCATTTATAAATTTAACATATTGCAGAAGACAGTTCATTTCAGTATAATTCAGCCTTTATGTACAACACAGCAGTAAACTTCCTCTATTCCTATTATCAAGTGCATTTCTTATTTCTATTATATCATACTTTCAGACAATTTGTCTTAGTCTCCATGAGCTTTTATTCACCCTGTTTTTGTAGCACCCAATATCTTCCAGTAATATCAAGAGGCATAGAAATAAAACTCTATCACCTAATACAGGAAACTAAAGAACAACACAAACAAATAAACTAAATAGAACAAAGAACAGAATAGCAGTCAATAGGGGAGAGGGAGGAGGGAGAGAAGGGGGATAAGTAAGGTAAGGGTTTAGTCAACGAACATGTATAAATGACTCATGGACATGGGCAACGGGAGGGATATGATTGTGGGAGAAAGGGTGGGCTGGGTGGGGAAGAGAAAGGGGGGAAAATGGGACAACTGTAATTGAAAAACCAAAAAATAAAAAAAATTAATAAAAAAAGAAATAAAACTAAAATACAGAAAAAGAATCTCTATAAATGAATATATTCATAACACTATTTATAGTATAAAAATAGAAATAACCTAACTAGTATCAAATGGGAGATTCAGCAATTATGATGCATTTACTTGCTATAGTATTTATAGTCCTTAAATAATGCTTTGAGGTTTATATTGTAATGTGAAAAAATACTTAATATTAACACATAAAAGTAAAAATCCAAAATTAAATATTTAGTCTTACAAAACCAAATTTTAAAAAAATTATGAGGAAAAAGACAGAAGACACTATACTAACTTGCTAAGAGTGGTCACAGCAGAAAAGTGGAGTTACAGATTATTTGTGTTTTTGTTGTTGTTGTTGTTGTTATATTGTCTAGTATTTTTATTATGCTAAAAATGTGTTTTTGCTACTGTACTTTTGAAATAAAAGAAATATAAGTGACAGAATAGAAGTCCATACCATCTTTTACGTAAATCTCTACCTCTAGTTCCTAATCTAAAAGAAAGTTAAGAGCTCTCAGTCAGATGGGCCTGGAGACACTTCTGGAAGTAATATCATGATGGCTGCCCGAGGAGACCCCCAAGTTCAGTTTAAACTCATATTCATTGGTGATGGTAGAACTGGAAAAATGACATTCATGAAACAACATCTCACTGGTGAATTTGAGAAGTTTGTAGCTACCTTGGGTTTTGAGGTCCTCCCCTCATGTTCCACACCAAAAGAGGACCTGTTAAGTTCAACATGTGGGATACAGCAAGCCAGGAGAAGTTCAGCAGACTGAGAGACAGCTATTACATCCAAGCCCGGTGTGCCATTATAATGTCTAACTTGATTTTGAGAGTTACTTATAGTAATGTGCCTAACTGGAAGCACCCCCATCATGTGGTGTGGCAACAAAGTGGATATTAAGGAAGAAAAGTTAAGGCAAAATCAATTGTCTTTCACTGAAAGAAGAATCTTCAGTACTGTGACCTTTCTGCCAAAAGTACTTACAACTTTGAAAAGCCCTTCCTCTGGCTTGCTAAAAAACTAATCAGAGACTCCAACCAACTTGGAGTTTGTCACCATTCCTGCTCCTGCCCCACCAGAGGTTGTCATAGACCAGCTTTGGTAGCACTGTATGAGCACAACCTAGAGTTTTCTCAGACCACCAATCTCCCTCATGAGGATGATGGCCTGTGAGATAAGGGAGTTGGAGCCCAGTGTTGGAAGTCTAGTTTTATAGGCAATGGTCCTGTGATGTCAGTGGTGCAGTGTGTTTGCCATTTGATTATATAGCTAAGTGGAGTCTGTGCCTGATCTTTAGGATGTTGATGGAGATGAATGGGCTTTGGAGTGAATGTGGCAGTTAAAAAATGCCTTAGTTTTCTGGACCTGCCTATTTAGCTATTTTGGGATGCAGTTGTTTCCTTATTCAGTTTTAACTATAAGACTGCTGCAGCTGCATCACAATATTCAGTGGTGACACCTTGTTTGTTATTGTCATTCCCATTTCTTTTTGTTTAGAACCAGAATCAAATATCAATAAAATGAAATAAAGTAAATAGATCTTTAAAATTGACCAGACAAACTGTTTTGAGGCTTTCTGGACAATTGTGCTTAGAAAGACTATTTATAGAACCCTAAGGAACAGACTTGTCTAGGGAAGGAATTGGATTTCTTATCTTATACTATATTTACTTTTAAATTTGTACCAGAAATTAAAAAGGTGCCATTTTCATAATAGCTACATTAGGAGTTTCTGTGTGGTAATCACATAATTAAAAATCCATAGTACCAAAAAATCCCTATATGGATTCTGTGTTTAATGATAAAACTAACAAAATAAAAAAGAGAAGGAAGTAGTTTAATGAAACTTGAAGAAAATAGTAAAAAACAATCAAAATGAGATATGTATGCAGTGATGCTTAGATCTAACATATTCTTATTAGGTTCCCAGGGGCTTGAAGAGGTATTGCTCAGATCCTGAATGGCTAATCAATATTGGTCAATAATGATTCCATTTTGGTGAGAACAGCACTGCATATTTTTATTTACTCTCCTGACATTTACTAGCAGCCAAGCCTCATTTGAAATGTTGTATCCTCAGCAGAATGTGGATTTTGGAGACAGATATCAGCTCAAATCTCGGCATCACTACCACCTGCCAGCTGTGTGGCCTTGAGCATGTCACAACATTCACATGGCACAACAATGCACAAGAAGTAAAAACAGCCTCCAGCTTGGCAGCTGGAATCGGGGCAACAGCTTTAAGATCATGTGCTTCCAATTGATGGTGACCCCTCTGCAACCAGCTAAGAAGCTTCCTTGGTCTCTAGATTTTCACTTTAAAAGTGGCTAGAACCACATCTTAGTGGGAGCAAATGTGGTAATTAATATGCAATTGAAAGTCTGCTCTGCACTTCTACACTACCATCTCCCCAACAATCACACTGCTCCATTCTCAGCATTATCTGACATTGCATCCTCGTTTAAATATTCAATCAGGTTCATTTACCAGGATCTTCCTCCATTTCCACATCTAAATCTATAGTGATTATTTGGAACAGAGTTGTTTTATTCTTGGTTTTAACTGGGGTTAAATCCTCCAACTGACTTATTTCCACCTATCCATTCCCACTTTTTCCTTAGCAGACTCCCATTTATCCCCCTGCTCCCACCTTGTATTACCATGTTCCCCTTGCCAGTTCCTGCCCTCTCATAAACCCAGCCAGCCCCTTAGCTGGTCCTTGACCAAAAAGCCCACAAGCATATGCCAGAAGCATACTTCTTCCTCTCTCTGGAGAGGGAAAAGCAATGGTCAGAAGGAAGGATGCTGATGCATGCTGGTAACTGTGTGATAATTATCAGCTGATAAATAGGTTCCCCGTCCCTTTCCACAACACCCACAGCCAAGTTCTTGTCAGCATGAGGCAATACTGCAAAGTGGGTTAGAGGTAAATGTTCTAGAATCTGACTGCTTGGGTTAATCATGATAAAAAATACAATGCTTAGTGCTTGGAACTTGGTAAGCATTCAGCAAGTGTGAGCTGTTGTAATGTGTCTATATCCTCTGTAAGGAAGCAGTGGTCAGCTGTTGTGGGACCTTTTCATGGAGATCAACCAGTGCAGTTTCTAGGACCCTCTATATTACAAAATTCTTATCCTTCTTCTCCTCCTTTTTCTAAATTTCCCAGGTGGCATGGCCATGTATTTTTTCCCATTGCGAAATTCTAAACCTCTTTGAGAACACAAAGAAAACTATGGACCCATCATTTTGCATATAATTTCTACAGTTCAAGAAATTCCTAAATAATATCTCTGGGTCTCAAATTAAGAGCTCCATGTTTGAAAATTAATTTGTAAATTGGAGATTTTTTTTAGTATTGCAATACTAAATTTATCATTTAATTTATCATTTTGTGTATATGTATATTTTCATATAAAGTAAGAAGTTTCCTTAAAAGTGGTTAATCAAATTATGTAAGCAGATTGTTTCAGTCCATATCGGCTGAATTAGATCAACTTGTAGATGCAATGTGCATGGCAATTTTCAGCATGGCTCTACAACAGTTGTTTCCAGCCACTTACTGTGTTACTTAACAAGTACCTAACTTGTCTAATTTTGCTTTTCATTTACAGAATAAAGACAATAATTCTAACCATATGGGGTTGTTTAAATGGTTAATAATTAAATAACATGCTATATAATGATGCCCTTAGCATGCCACCTGGCACATAGAATGTTTTCAATAAGTGTTAGCTAATGGCAAGTCTACCTTCTTTACCCATTTAAAATCAATTGTATGATTGATAGTTCTGAAGATCTTATAACATTGTGATAACAAATAATGATTTGCCCAAAGCTTTTAAAGATGGATGAGCACAAATCTAAGAACGATGTTCTAGGCAGTGAATTGAATTTTCTTCCATCATCTCTGACCCCAAAAAAGAAATCTGTGGGTAAGGATAAATGTAATATTTGCTATATTTAGGAAAACTGACTTTTGGGACATTTTCTTATAAGCCTTAAATACTTTAATACTCAGGGATTTATAAATAGGCTGTCACCATCTTGCACTTGTTTAATGGCACGCAGAGGCTTCAGCTTTCTATTAAAAAGTACTCATATTTCTATTTACTCCTCTGGACATTTAATAGTTGTAGGGAAGCTGCCTTTGAAGAGTAAGAAGGACCACAGTGCCCTGCATGACATTCATTTACAGTTACTCAGTCCTAGCTACCATGCCAACTAATTTTATAATGAGATTCAGCCACTTTCCCAGCCAGAAATGAAATGTCACTTAGTAGCTTTTTCCTTTTTAATTTGCAGTTTTCACTGTTTTAAACAAAGTGCATGACCTATAGTATACCAGGGGCTCAGTGTTTTTGATCTTCCTCTCTGGGAACAATGTCAAGCCCAGTTCCTAGCTGTAAGACATGTCCATTTTCTCAATGAATCGACATTTTATAGAGCATGTCTGTGATCTATAAATAAATTTATGCACATTGAGGATCCCCTTACTATGAATTGTGTCTGTTTTATAACTCTAGATTCCTGAAAATTTGAATAGAGAAAGCCTCATTGAGGACTTTGATTTTATTTGCAAGACCCACAAAGAGCCAGAATAAACCTTTCCATGATTAGGAAGTAAACTTTTATTTCAGGGAAAATTGCTCTACATATAAATTAGCTCTTATCTCCAGAAATCTTGTCTCAGGTGTGATAAGCCATAAATAATTACCAGTTTCACATTGATGAAATTAAAAACCATGAAAAGCTATTCAAAGCAATTTACAACTTGACAGAAAAATCTATTTCAAAAGTAGTAAATATTTCCTCCACTGAATTCAGCATAAGTCTCAGAGAGGATGAAGAATAGAAAGAAAACAAAATAAAACTTGGTTCTTTTTTTTTTCCCTGAAAGTTTAATATTCAGGTTGAGTATATAGGTTCTTTTTCCCAAGTGGTATAAGCAGTTTTCTGCATCCTTGCAAGTGTTTTCTTTCCCTTTGAAGTGTTTGATGTTTTTAAGAACACTGGGAGGTCATTTTTTTCAGGTTTCTGTTTACTAATTTTCTTCATTTTGGTTTGTGCTTTGACATGGGTGCTGAACAACAGGATTTCTGGGAAAAACTCAGCCTGAGTCTCATAGCAGGTTCCAGTCACATAGTAAAAGCTCTTTTCTTGAGCCTGTAGTCCATTATCTTGACTCAGTGCTAAGATTCTGTCTCAAGTCATCCATTCCCACTGGATGCCAGACACTGCTGGACGATGCCTCATGAGGAGTAATGTGGACCATATATTTGTTCTGAAGGCCAGGCTCCCGAACACTGTGGAGGCTCTCACAAGAAAGGCAAGCAGCCTGCTTGACCCAGTAATCAGTCATTTTCTCCAATCTCCTCTGCTGTTGGCATTCCTTCCATTCTTAATTACCACACCTATCACCCAGCCCCTGGCAGGATGAATGGCACAAGGCATATCATGCTGCAGAACCACTTTGTCAGCAAATACCCTTTTCAGACATCAGAAGAATAAAGAACACTTAGCGGACATCAGCAAATGGCAGGAGTGGGAAAGAGCATCTTTAGATGAGTGAAGTAGGCCCTGCCAGCCTTTTCCTTGTGTCATCAAATCTTCCTGAGGAACATAGATCCATGAGGCTTAAATTTACTCTGAGAGCTAAAGTCTTTGCGTCTGCTTGACTAAAACATGAAAGTGTCCTTCGAGATTCACCTGGGGTATTTGTCTAATCTTTCAGTAAGCTAATCTTACTAATTCTGCTCTTAAGTTTGTTAAAGGGAGTCAAAATGAAACTACAGCTAAAGCTAGCCAAAGAAAAACACTAGGTCCACATTTTAGTTTTTCACAAGCTATTGACCTCTATTTGTTATTTTATATTTTTATTTTTCTGAGTTTGCTTCCTTCTTCTCTCTTCTGATTCCATATTTCTTCCTATTTTATCCACCTCAAGTAACTATTGTTCTTCTATGAGTTATCAAAGGACAAATCCCTAAACACACATAACAGCTGAATAGCTGGGTTCACTGATTTGACTCCTCATATTTAAAAAATAGTTATTTTTTATAGCAGTTTTAGGTTCACAGAAAAGTTAAAAGGAAGGTACAGAGATTTCCATATAGTCTCTGCCCCCATATATACATAGCCTCCCCAGTTATCAACATCCCCCACCAGAGTGACTCATATATTATAATTGATGAATCTACATTGACACATCATTGTCACCTAAGGTCCATAGCTTACATTACAGTTCACTCTTGGTGTTGTACATTTTATGGGTTTGGACATAATTATGAATACATATCTGTATCATACATTATGGTATAATACAGAGTATTTCCAGTGCCCTAGTAATCCTCTATGTTCTGCTTACTCATCCCCCACTGCCCCTGCAACTCCAGGCCACAACTGTAACACCTTATTTATTATAGATTTCCTATCCCAAGACATTGTGTAGAACAAGAATTTGTCACTTTATTGTAATTCACAATCTCTCCTTTAGAAAGATAATCTGGCTGTTTGTGTTTATTTACTACTTCATTCCTATTTTCTATGAGTATAGGTCTTGCATCTTATTTTGTCTTACTGTGTAGAACTTATACTGTCCCATCATTTAACTTCTTTTATTGTTTTTCTTGTAATTGGGAAATGAGCTGATATATAGCTGGCAGCAAGTCATTGTGAAACTAGTTAGGACAAATTAATGGTGATTAATTAAGATCATATGTTTCAAACGTATATTTAATGGTAAGTATTTTTGTCCCTATGAAAATAATTTTGTAATTAAAGCATAAAATATTGACTTGGCTATTAGTGATATTCAATCATTATGAATCTGGAAAGTGTCAAGCTCATTCTGTAGTTTTACATATGCTTAATTGCTTTTTTAAAAATTAATTTAATATTATTTCATTTTGGGGGGACCCCCCACTCTGTAACAATTTCTCCCTCTCAGACTTAAGACCCTTTATAATCTTATAAAGGACAATGGGCAAAGGTCTCGAGCTCCTCTAGCTGCTTCAACCTGGACATGGTCATCGTCCTACCTACCCTTGGGTCCAGAATTCCCTAATAAGTGTGGGGGTGTGGAGGGGAAGGTGGCCTTCCCACATGGGGAAGGATCGTGCAGACTCCAGGTCAGTTGGCTGCCCCTGGACAATGACATGCTTAGTTTAACAGGCTGGCATCCTTGTTGTATTCTTGGCGCAACAGATTTGCAACAGGGTTAAAAGACATCATTCAATCAAAACCACTAGATAAAAAAAAGGCAGGGATTAATTTTTCAATGTCCCACATTAGGGAAAAAAGAAGGGCTTCTTTGAAGAAAGGTGTGCCAGGCACATCTCACCTATCCAAGACCCTTTTGCCCATTATACTTAGTTTGGGCTGAGGGAAATAGTTTAGGTTTCCCCCTCTCAAACCACTGGACCCTTTCTGTCCAAGCCATTAGGATAGAAAAGAGAAACCAGTTTTAAAGTGAAGCCCACAGACCAACCCAGCAACTTAGTTCAGCCAAATTGTTGAGTCTCAGGAGGCAGAGCTGCAGACAGGATTAAGTGAGGCCTATATGTACAGACAATTACTCAGGTAATGAGATCATAGGCTTATGCCCTTTGAAAACAGAAAACACATGTTAATTTATGTAACAAAACCCACAAACAAGTCTCTAAAGCTGTAACTGTCTTATTGGAAAGACATCCAGTTGCAAGACATTTGACATTCTTCTTGTCTGTAAATTAAACATCTTTGATTGATACCGCAGACATAGTTTAACTTTCAAATGAAAACATATTTTAAATGAAACAAAACTTTAAAGACAGTTAGCTGCACTACTTTATAGTCTACCACTGATCATTGTAATTTTCCTTGAGTAACAATTTTTCCTCCTAAGATTACTCTCGTTGTCATTAAAGGAACTGCATTAAGTCCATTTTTAATTTATCCTGGTTATTTGCATAAAAACAACAAGAGCAGCAAATGATCACTTATGATCTTTAGTTCTGCTTTGCTGGAATTTACGCAAGGAACATTTAAGGTGACCTTCAGTGTGCCCTTCAGGGCACAGAAGCTGAGCCACATACCTGGCATTCGGCCTTGCCTGTACAAACCTGTCTTTTTTAAGTCATTCTGGTTTTCCATTGTGCCTCAAGGTCCCTTCTAGCCATTTTTCAGGAAAAAAGCCTTCATTCCTTCCCTGGAAAGATTGCTGTGGACTGCACAATCAACCACGGTACAAGGCCTTTTATCTTGTGGGCTTTTATTACCTTCAAAAGTCATTCCCAATTCCTCAGGGCTTTTTGGTAACAACCAAGAGCCCAAGCATGTCTCCTTAAAGCATGACATTCTAGTCAACGTCTTGGTTAAAAAAAAAAAAACAACCTCTATTAAAAACTGGTCTTATTAGTTTTATGCAAAGAAACTTATGTCATTACTTACTTATTTAGAGTGCCAAACTCTGGAGGGATCAGATAGGGAGAAAAATATCCAGTGAGAAGGAAAATCCTTGTCCTAATATTCACTGAACTGGAATTTCCATTCTTCATATTTTCATTTTCCCCCCACTAAAAATTTTTTTGTTTGTTTTTCCATTACAGTTGTCCCACTTTTCTCCCCCTCTTGCACCCTGTTCGCCCCCTCTCCCACATTCAGTCCCCACTCAGTTGTCCATGTCCATGAGTAATTTATACATGTTCTTTGAATAGACCCTTCCCCTTCTTACCTTCTTCTCACCATCCTGCCCCCAACTTGTTACTGTTAGTTTACTCCTTGTTTACAAACCTCTGGTTCAATTTTGCTCATTTGTTTGTGTTGTTCATTAGTTTCTTGTAATAGGTGATAGCATAAGGTATTTTTCTTTTGTTGCCTGGCTTATTTCGCTAAGCATAATTCTCTCTAGTTCCATCCATGTGGTCGCAAATGGTAGAAGTTCTTTCTTTTTTCTGCTACATAGTACTCCATGGTGTAAATGTACCACAGTTTTTTGATCCACTCATCTACAGATGGGCACTGAGGTTGTTTCTAGCACTTGGCTATTGTAAATAGTGCTGCTATGAACATAGGGGTGCATAAGTTTTTTTGAATTGGTGTTTCAAGATTTTTCAGATGTAATCTTAGCGATGGAATTGCTGGTTCAATAGGAAGTTCCATTTTTAGTTTTTTGAGGAAATTCTAAACTGTTTTCCATAGTGGCTACACCAGTCTGCATTTCCACCAGCAATTGAACAGGGTTCTCATTTCTCCGCATCCTCTCCAGCACAAGTTGTTTGTTGATTTGTTGATGATGGCCATTCTGACTGGTGTGAGGTGGTATCTCATTGTGGTTTTTATTTGCATCTCTCTGATGGCTAGTGATGTTGAGCATTCTTTCACATGTCTATGGGCCCTCTGTATGTCCTCTTTGGAGAAATGTTTGTTCAGATCTTTTGCCCATTTTTTAATTGGGTAGTCTGTCTTCTTGATGTTGAGTCATATAAGCTCTTTATATATTTTGGAGATCAATCTCTTGTCTGAGATATCATTGGCAAATATATTTTCCCGTATGGTTGGTTTCCTTCTCATCTTGCTGATGTTTTCTTTAGCTGAGCAGAAACTTTTTAGTTTGATGTAGTCCCATTTGTTTATTCTTTCCTTTATTTCCCTTGTCTTAGGAGATATATCTGAAAATGTTGCTACTTGGGATTTCTGAAATGTTCCTGCCTATGGTTTTTTTAGGACTTTTATGATGCCACGGCTTACATTTAAGTCTTTGATCCATTTTGAGTTTATTCTGGTGTATGGTGTAAGTTGGTGGTCTAGTTTCGTTTTTTGCACGTCCCTGTCCAGTTCTCCCAACACCATTTGTTGAAGAGGCTCTTCTCACTCATTTGATGTTCCTTCTCCCTTCGTCAAATATTAGTTGACCATATAGACCTGGGTTTATTTCTGGGCTCTCTATTCTGTTCCGTTGATCTATATGTCTGTTCTTATGCAAGTACCAGACTGTTTTCATTACCATGGCCTTGTAGTATAGTTTGATATCAGGTATTGTGATTCCTCCTACTGTGTTCTTCTTCCTCAAAATTGCTGTGGCTAGTCAGGCTCTTTTTGGTTCCATATAAAGTTTTGAAGTATTTGCTCTAAGTCTGTGAAAAATGTCATTGGTATTTTAATAGGCATTGCATTGAATCTATAAATTGCTTTGGGTAGTATGAACATTTTAATGATGTTGATTCTTCCCATCCATGAGCATGGGATATGCTTCCATTTATTTGTATCTTCCTTAATTTCTTTCTTCAGTGTTATGTAGTTTATTAAAGCACAGGTATTTTACCTCCTTGGTTAAGTTTATTTCTAGGTACTTTATTTTTCTTGTTGCTATGGTAAATGTGATTTTTCTTTTAGTTTCTATCTCTGAAATTTTATTGTTGGTGTACAGAAATGCTTTCGATTTCTGAATATTGACTTTATACCCTGCTGTTTTGCCGAATTCACTTATTAGGTCGATTAATTTTTTTTGTCGAGTCTATAGGGTTTTCTATGTACACTATCATGTCATCTGCAAATAATGACAGTTTTATGTCCTCTTTTCCAATTTGGATGCCTTTTATTTCTCTTTCTTGTCTGATTGCTGTGGCTAGAACTTCCAAGACTATGTTGAATAGGAGTGGAGAGAGTCGACATCCTTGTCTTGCTCCTGACCTCAGGGGGAATGCTCTCCATTTTTGCCCATTTAGTATGCTGTTGGCTTTATGTTTCTCATATATGGCCTTTATTATGTTAAGGTATGCTCCCTCTATTCTCATTTTGCTGAGAGTTTTCATCATAAATTGGTGTTGTACTTTATCAAATGCTTTTTGTGCATCTGTTGATATGATCATGTGGCTTTTGTCTTTCATTTTGTTTATGTGGTGTATTAGGTTTATTGATTTGTGAATATTAAACCATCCTTGCATCCCTGGGATGAATCCCACTTGGTCGTGGTGTATGATCTTTCTAATGTGTTGCTGGATCCATTTTGCCAATATTTTGTTGAGGATTTTAGCATCTATGTTCATCAGTGATATTGGTCTGTAGTTTTCTGTTTTTGTTGTGTCTTGACCTGGTTTTGGAATTAGAGTAATACTGGCTTCAGAGAACGAGTTTGGGAGTCTTCCATCTTGGATCTTTTGGAATAGTCTGAGGAGAATAGAAGTTAATTTTTTCCTATATGTTTTGTAGAATTCACCTATGAAGCCATCCGGTCCAGGGCTTTTGTGTGCCGGGAGTTTTTTGATTACTGCTTCAATTTCACTAGTTGTTATTGGTCTGTTCAGTATTTCTGCTTCCACTTGATTCAGTTTTGGAAGACTATATGTTTCCATGAATTTGTCCATTTCCTCTAGGTTGTCAAATTTTTGCCATACAGTTGTTTGTAATAATTTCTTACAATTCTTTGTATTACTGTGATATCAGTTGTGATTTCTCCTCTTTCATTTCTGATTTTATTTATTTGGGTCCTCTCTCTTTTTTTCTTGATGAGCTTGGGTAAAGACTTGTCAATTTTGTTTATCTTTTCAAAGAACCAGCTCCTACTTATGTTGATCTTTTGAATTGTTAGTATAGTCTCTATGTCATTTAATTCTGCTCTGATCTTGATGATTTCCTTCCTTCTACTTTATCTGGTACCCTGGCTGGTTTGGCTCAGTGGATTGAGCGTCGGCCTGCGAGCTAAGTGTCGCTGGTTCGATCTTCCAGTCAGGGCACATCAGAGAAGGAAAACTCTGACTCCAAAAAACCTCCGCTGCCTTGCGGCATACCTCTTCAGGGGAAAGGCTAAGGGAGTAAACCCCGACAGAAAATCTGGAGCCGGAGTCCCTAAGGCGGTTTGACGTTGTAGTCAACACCGGCAACTCCTGCGGCGCACCTGAAGCCAAGCTGTATTGACTCCGTCTTTCCCTTGGATCCTTCAGCTGCGAAGAGAGGGGGGGTCTGCTGCATGGGCAACAGCAGACCCTCCATATCACCCTGCCCAGGCTCTGTAGCTTCAGCTTCACTGGAGAGGACACTCCAGCGTCATCGCAAGATGTCGATTCAACACGGGAGGAGACAGATACTGTGTCACTCCCGAGTCGGACTGCACAACCATTTTCGGTGGTGCAGATAGACTCTTAAGAAGCTACACCATCGTTTCTCGAGATGGACGGCTGCCGACGACGACTTGATCTGGGCTTTGCTTGTTGTTCTTCCTCTAGTTCTTGTAGCTGTAAGGTCAAATTTTTTATTAGAGATTATTCTTTTTTTTTTTTTTTTTTTCGGTAGGCCTGTATTGCTATGAAATTTCCTCTCAAGACTGCTTTTGCTATATCTGATAGATTTTGGGTTGTTGTGTTTTAATTTTCATTCGTTTTCAGAAACTTTTTGATTTCTTCCTTGATGTCATTGTTAACCCATTCATTATTTAATAGCATGTTATTCATTCTCCATGAGTTTGAATGTTTTTGAGTTTTTTTCTTGAGGTTGATTTCTAGTTTTTAGCCATTGTGATCTGAGAAGAGCTTGATATAAATTCAATTTTCTTGAATTTGTTGAGGCTTGTTTTGTGTCCTACCATGTGGTCTATCTTTGAAAATGTTCTATGTGCACTTGAGAAGAATGTATATTTTGCTTCTTTGGGGTGAAAAATTCTATATATATCGACTAAGTACATTTGTTCTAGAGTGTTGTACAGTGCCTCAATATCTGTGGTGTTTCTCTGCTTTGAAGATCTGTCCATTGTTGCCAATGGGGTGTTAATGTCTCCTACTATGAGTGTGTTGCAGTTTATATCTTTCTTGGAGTCTTTCAAAATTTTCCTTACATATTTGGGTGCTCCTAAGTTGGGAGCATACATATTTATAAAGGTTATATCTTCTTGATAGACTTTTTTCTTAAGTATTATGAAATGTCCTTCTTTGTCTCTTTTTATGGCCTTTGCTGTGAAATCTGTTTTGTCTGATATAAGTATTGCTACCCCAGCTTTTTTTTAATGTACATTTGCTTAAAATACTTTTTTTGCATCCTTTTACTTTCAGTCTGTGTAGATCTTTTGTTTTGAGGTGTCTCTCTTTTAGACAGCATATCTGTAGGTCATGTTTTTATATTCATTCTCCTACACTATGTCTTTTGATTGGAGCATTGAATCCATTTATATTTAAGGTTAGTATTGACAGGTATTTATTCATTTCCCTTTGTACCTGTGTTCTTCTCCCTTTCTCTTTTTCTTCTTTTTTTAAAAGTATTCCCTTTAGCATGTTTGCAATTCAGGTTTATTGGAAATGTATTCTTTTAGTCTTCCTTTGTCTGAGAAACTCCTTATTTCACCTTCCATTTTGAATGAGAGCCTTTCTGGCTTGAGTATTCTTGGTTGTAGGCATTTGTTTTTCATTGCTTTGAATATTTTTTGCCATTCCCTTCTGGCTTGTAGTGTGTCTGCTGAGAAATCTGATGATAGCCTTATTGGAGCTCCCTCGTATGTTATTAGTTGTTTCTCTCTTGCTGTTTTTAGAATTCTCTCTTTGTCTTTGAATGTTGCCATTTTAATTATGATGTGTCTTGAATTGGGCCTGTTGGGGTTCATCTTCATTGGGACCCTCTGTGCTTCCTGGACTTGAGTGACTCTTTCTCTCCTCATGTTAGGGAAGTTTTTTGTCATTCGTTTTTCAAAGAGGTTTTCTATCCCTTGCTCTTCTTCTTCTCCTTCTGGAATTCCTATGATATGGATGTTATTATGTTTCATGTTGTTCTGCAGCTGTCTTAGAACCTCTTCAGCCTTGTTTAGTCTTTTTTCATTTTGTTGCACTGTCTGGGAGTTTTTGTCTACATTGTCTTCCAGCCGCTGATTCAATCTTCTGCTTCCTCTAGCCTGCTTTTAATTGTTTCTATTGTGTTCTTCAATTCAGAGATCATATTTTTCATTTCCTCCTGGCTCTTATTGATAGCTTCTATGTCCCTTTTCATGCTGGTGTAATTCTCAGTAAGTTCCTTGTAGTTTTTTTTTTTTTTTTGGAGTTCCTTGTAGTTTCCCTGGAGTTCTTTGTAGTTTCCGCTGAGCTCATTATGCTTCTCCATAATCCATGTTTCAAATTCCATATCTGATAGTTTGCTCTCCTCTATTTCATTTAGCACTCTTACTGGGGATTCTCCCTTACTTTTCGATGGCGGTTGTTTCTCTGTCTCCCCATTTTTGTGACTCCTATTGTTCGTTGGTGCTTCTTAGAATGACCTGTACTTTCTGGATCTGCCCGTGGTAGCATCAGATCATGTACCATTCTGGCCCTAGGCAACCTGCTGGAGACTTCCAGGGATCTACTGCCTTTATCTGTCTTCTTTAGTTGTTAATCTATTCAATCTGTGGCTAGCCATCAGGTTAAGGACCGTGGGTGTGGCAGCTTAATTTCTGTAGGCAGGGTTTTTGCTTCTCCTCAGGCTAACACCACTTGGAGGGGAATGATCTTCCTGCAGTACTGAGAATGAGTCAGCACTGGGACCCAGTCGGCTGCTCCCCCAGTTCTCCCCTCAAAGCCACCGTGCCAAACTCTCCCCAAGTGTCTGCAGTCCTCTCTGTCTTCCCTCTGCTTGAGCCCAGGGTAAGTGGGCACCAAAATGTTTTCATATGTGATCCACTTAAGAGCTCTTTTTCTCCTGCTGTTTCTCTCAGGCTAGCAAGAAACCCTGTGGCTTTTCGCTTTTCACAGCTGTATACTATTTTGCTTTCCACTCTGTTGTTGTAGGCTGGGAAGCCCAGCTGGGGGTTTAGACCCTGCCCTTCCCTGGGGGAACCCCCGGCTGCTGAGCTGTTTCTCAGTCCCTTCAGCTGCCACCCATGGGAGCCCAGCCAGGTCTTCCATGTCTCCACACTCCCTACCAGTCACGTTGTGATGTAGCAGCCTTCTCTGTTTCTCCTTGGTTCTAATACTTCTCTCCAGCTAGTGTTCAGTTTGTTATTCCAGATGATTTCTCCAAAATTAAGTTGTAAATCCAGACTGGTCCTGGGAGGAGGTTAGTGTAGCTTCCACTTACTTTCCTCCATCTTTGATTTGCCTCATTTATTTTTAAGTTGATTGATATTTGAATTGTTTCTTCTCTGGCTATTATGAATAACATTGTTATAAATATTTCTGTATAAGTTTTGGTTTGAAGATATTTTCATTTTTTTGACGATATAATGTACCTAGTGATAAAATTGATAGGTCACATGATAACCCTATATTTAACATTTTGTGGAACTGCCAAATATTTTTTCAAAGTGATTGCACCAGTGTAAATTCCCACCTGAAATTTATGAGCATTCTGATTTCTCCACTCTCACCAAACATTTCTTGTTTTTTAGTCCTTTTTATCATAGCTATCTCATTGTTGTTCTGATTTTCACTTTTCTAATGACCAGTGATGTTGAACATTTTTTCATATGTTTATTGGCTATTTGTTTATCTTCTTTGGAGGAATGTCTGTTGAAAACTTGCTTATTTTTAATTAGGTTATCCTTTATATTATTATGTTGAAAGCATTCTTTATATCCTGGCTGGTTTGGCTCAGTGGATTGAGCGTTGGCCTGCGAGCTAAGTGTCGCTGGTTCGATCCTCCAGTCAGGGCACATCAGAGAAGGAAAACTCTGACTCCAAAAAACCTCTGCTGCCTTGCGGCATACCTCTTCAGGGGAAAGGCTAAGGGAGTAAACCCCGACAGAAAATCCGGAGCCGGAGTCCCTAAGGCGGTTTGACGTTGTAGTCAACACCGGCAACTCCTGCGGCGCACCTGAAGCCAAGCTGTATTGACTCCGTCTTTCCCTTGGACCCTTCAGCTGCGAAGAGAGGGGGGGTCTGCTGCATGGGCAACAGCAGACCCTCCATATCACCCTGCCCAGGCTCTGTAGCTTCAGCTTCACTGGAGAGGACACTCCAGTGTCATTGCAAGATGTCGATTCAACACGGGAGGAGACAGATACTGTGTCACTCCCGAGTCGGACTGCACAGCCATTCTCGGCGGTGCAGATAGACTCTTAAGAAGCTACACCATCGTCTCTCGAGACGGACGGCTGCCGACGATTCTTTATATATTTTAGAGATAAGTCACTTATTAGATATGTAATTGACAAACATTTTCTCCCATTCATGGGTTGTCTCTTTACTTTTTTGATGGTGTCCTTTCAAGCACAAAATACTTTAATTGTGATTATGTCCACTTCATCTGTTTTTTCCTTTTGTTTCTGTGCTTTTGCTTCCTGTAGCCTGCTTTTAATTTCTTCTATTGTGTTCTTCAATTTAGAAATTGTATTCTTCATTTCCTCCTGGCTCTTATTGATACCTCCTATGTCTTTTTTAATGCTCGTATAATTCTCAGTAAATTCCTTGTAGTTTTCCTGGAGTCCCTTGTATTTTCTCTGGAGTTCTTTGCAGTTTTTCTTGAGCTCACTGAGCTCATTGAGATTCCCCATAATCCATGTTTTGAATTCCATATCTGATAGTTTGCTTCCCTCTATTTCATTTAACACTCTTTCTGGGGATTCTTCCTTCCCTTTTGATGGGGGGGGGTTCTTTCTCTGTCTTCCCATATTTGTGACTCATTGTTTTTTGCTGCTTCTTAGATTGATCTGCACTTCCTGGATCTGCCCCTGGTGGCATCAGATTGTGTACCAGTCAGGGTCTAGGCAGCCAATTGGAGACTACCAGGGATCTACTGTCTTTGTTTGTCTCCGTTAGTTGTTAATCTATTCAATCTGTGATTAGCCATCAGATTTAAGAACTGTGGGTGTGGTAGCTTAATTTATGTAGGCGGGGCTTTTGCTTCTCCTCAGGCTGCCTGCAGTATTGGGAATGAGTCAGCCCTGGAACCCAGTTGGCTGCTCCCCCATTTCTCCCCTCAAAGCCACTGCACCAAATTCTCCCCAAGCATCTTTAGTCCTCTTCGCCTTCCCTCTGCTTGAGCCCAGGGTAAGTGGGGGCCAAAATATTTTCATACATGATCTGCTTAAGAGCTCTTTTTCCCCAGCTGTTTCTCTCCAGCTAGCAAGAAACCCTGTGGCTTTTCACTTTTCAGAGCTGCATACTATTTTACTTTCTGCTCTGTTGCTGCAGGCTGGGAAGCCCAGCTGGAGATTTAGACCCTGCCCTTCTCAGGGGAAACGCATGGCTGTTGAGCTGTTTCTCAGTTACTTCAGCTGCCGCCTGTGGGAGCCCGGCCAGCCCTTTCATGGCTCTGCACTCCCTACCGGTCACGTTGTGATGAAGCAGCCTTTTCTGTCTCTCCGTGGTTATAAGACCTCTCTCCATCTCATATTCAGTTGGTTGTTCGAGATGATTTCTCCACAACTTAGTTGTAAATCCAGAATGGTCCTGGGAGGAGGTTAGTGTAGCTTCCACTTACTCCTCTGCCATCTTGGATCTCCTCTCAAGTTTTCAATTTCTTGTTCTTCCTCTTTTCCTGTTGGCACCCTTATAATTTGGATGTCGCTACATTTAAAGTTGTCCCAGAAGTTCCTAATCATTTCTTCATTTTTTTTCATCCTTGTTTTTTCATTCTGTACTGGCTGTTTATTTCTTTCTTATAGTTCAAATCATTTATTTGAATCCTGGCTTCCTTCTATTCATCATTGATTTCATGTGGATTTTTGTTCATTTCACTTAGTATAGTCTTCTCTTCTTCCCTTATGCATTTGCCATACTCAATCATGTGTGTCTAGTCTGTGAGCATCATTATCACCAGTGTTTTGGTCTCTTCATATTTTAGGTTGGGTATCTCCTTGTCACTCAGTTCTCCCACTGGAACTGTGATCTGTTTTCTATTTTGAGACATATTTCTCTGTCTCCTCAACTTGACAGCCTCCTGTGTTTACCTCTGTGTCATAGATAGAAGTCTCACACCTGTTATGTTGTAAAGGGCAGAGCCTTAGGTATTCATCAGTGTGGGGCAACCCCTTTCACCACCTTGTAGTGCTGAATGGATGAGTATTACCTCTTTACGTCTTTGTTTGTTGGACTTCCATGCAGTTCAATTTTTTGGTAGTTCTGGTTGTTTTTTGTTTTGAGGTAGATGTAATCCTTCTTGTGGTTATGGAAGGAGACAAAGCATGTCTACTTATGCCTCCATCTTGGCTGGAAGTCCTATTTTTAATTTTAACCTTTTCCCTTTCTTGGCTACTAATATGTAAAATGGGTTGTATTTTTCTTTTGTGCATCTCTCTATGCTGAGTCATAATGAGAGGATTTCGATGCCTTAATTTATTGACTTATTACTTATTTTTATTTTTTATAGGAAGTTTTTCAAGGTACTCTATAGCTGTAACTCATGTAAGAAAGTGACTGCAGTTTTTCAGTGGGATTGAATCACCATTTGGTGCATTTTCCCTAAGTCTTTAATACCTGTGGTTAACTTCAGTCCTATTGTCTCAATGTTTTGTGGCATGACTTCGAAACTCATTGTAAATACTTATTTTCTCATGTGTTCCTTTTGTTAAGACCTGCTCACCTTAGGTTTAATTTTTGTGTTAAACATCATCAACATCATCAGTGACTCTCCATCTCCCATGCTAATTCTCTTGGAAGCTCTCTGGCAAAGATATGACTTTCATAAGAGGAACAGCTTAGTAGCTATGAGCAGGACCAGTGATGATTTGTTTTGGCAGGATTAAAATATGTTAGTCTTTTCTATTCCATTGAAACATTCTAGCTCTTTTATTAAAAATTATAGACAACCTTTTTTTTTTTTTACTAATGCTTTAGTTGTTAACGGTAGAAAAACTAGAAAACATGGGTAAATAAATTTAAGTATAAACTTTTCAAAACCCACTCATAATCCTACTATCTTTTTAGATATTTTTCTGTAGTTTTACAGTACTTAATTTATATGTCTACGTGGACTCCACCTAAATATGACAAGCGAGTTGTCAAAGTCTTTGTCAACTATTTAGACGATTAGGTAAAGGATATTGTAGTCTTTATTTTTCACATTCTTTTCAATATACAGACAAATTAATAGCTCATCACTGTTTGGTGTGAATCAGGTTAGCTGTTTAAAATTCTTTCTCTTCAAAAAATAACATGCTGTTTATATAACACATTTAGTGGTTTCTTTTCAGTGTTCCCATAAAATTCCTATAAACAATAAATATTGTACTTGAGAATGTTTATAACTAAAGTCTCATATTAAGCTTAAGTTTCACAAATATGGAGAAGATCAGAACTGTGGGCAAAAATGTTTTCTGTTAGTTTTGGGGTTTGGCTTTGTAAGGTCAGGATGTACCAGACTATTTCTTTCCCCCAAATCATTATTCTGGTAGCAGATGGATGGTAAGACCAGGCCTTGTAACAGAATAAAAAATCTTTTTGCAGGTGTAATAAAATAAATCAATTTGATTTCATCAATTTATTATGATTTTATTAAAATACTGTATTAGTCTTCTAAGCAAAACAAACCATAGACATTATCATGTAAAAATTATATATATAATGGCTATGCATACTGAATGTAGCCGAGAATAATTAAATCAGAATTTCTGGAGGTGAGACACAGGTGTATTAACTCCTAGGGCTGCCACAATAAGTTATCACAAACTTATTGACCTAACCAAGTGAAATTTATCCTTTCATAGTAGCTGGAATTAAAGTCTTGGCAGGGCCATGCTCTCTCTTGGAGTCTAGGGGAGGAATCTGCCTTGCTTCTCACTAGCTTCTAGTGATGGCCAGAAATCCTTGGCATTCCTTAACTTATAGTTGCATCACTCCTATCTCTGTCACTGTTGTCATATGATCTTCTCCCTTGTGTCTCTTCTGTCTCTGTATCCAAACCATTCTGTTTTTTTCTCTTATAAGACACCAGGTGAATTTAGGGCTCATCCTAATTCAATATGATCTCATTTTAACTGGATTACATCTACAGAGACCTGGTGTCACATTCAAATTTTCACATTCACAGCTCCTGGAGGTTAGGACTTCATCATATCATTTTAGGGGAACACAATTTAGCCCACCACATCAGATATCAGTAATTTTAATTTCCTAGATGATTCTGTGGCTTAGTAGCTAATATAAAGAATAACTTCTTCCAGGAAAGCCTCTCAAAATTTAAGAGGCATATGAATATCTTGAGAATCTTGTAAAAATGCAGGTTCTGATTCTCTAGTTCTGAAGGGAGGCCTGAGACTCTGCATTTCTCTTAAGCTCTTAAGTGGCGCTGGGACTGAGACCCACAACTCAAGTAGCAAGCATTCATAGTAAAGGCTTTGTAAACTTTTCTGTAGTTCCACCTCTGGCTCCCCTTCTGGACTCAGGAGCACATTGGTATTACAAGCCTTTACAAGAAACTTCCCAGAGAAGGAAAACTCTGACTCCAAAAAACCTCCGCTGCCTTGCGGCATACCTCTTCAGGGGAAAGGCTAAGGGAGTAAACCCCGACAGAAAATCCGGAGCCGGAGTCCCTAAGGCGGTTTGACGCTGTAGTCAACACCGGCAACTCCTGCGGCGCACCTGAAGCCAAGCTGTATTGACTCCGTCTTTCCCTTGGACCCTTCAGCTGCGAAGAGAGGGAGGATCTGCTGCATGGGCAACAGCAGACCCTCCATATCACCCTGCCCAGGCTCTGTAGCTTCAGCTTCACTGGAGAGGACACTCCAGCGTCATCACAAGATGTCGATTCAACACGGGAGGAGACAGATACCGTGTTACTCCCGAGTCGGACTGCACAGCCATTCTCGGCGGTGCAGATAGACTCTTAAGAAGCTACACCATTGTCTCTCGAGACGGACGGCTGCCGACGACGACGACAAGAAACTTCCATTAGGTCAAACATTTAGTTCTGACTGAAGAAGAGATTACTTTTTAATAGAAATTACATGCTCCAGTCCCTGCTTCTACTTCCATCTTTGTGGTAAAATTGAAACGTAAAAAAGGAAAGGTGTGTGCACACAGTGTACATTCTTTCCAAATGAAAGAGAGTTTTTTGAAAATCACTTTTAAATTGCTCCAACTTTACCTTTTTTTTTTTCCCTTAGCTATTCCCATAATAAAAACATCAAGAGGTTCCAACAAGCTATCACTAAGTGGTTTTAGAATTCATTAATGCTATTTGCTTGACTAGGTTACACTGGTAACTGCAAAATGTAGATTTTCTAAATATGTATGTGACTTTGTATTATTTTATTTTAAAAAAGGCATTTTCACTTCTTCTTTTTTCTAGTGTCACTATGAACTCAAGAATTTTTCTTTTACTCAGTGTTATAATCCATTACAGTCACTATTCATTTTGGTGCTTGACTTAACTCAAAGTTGGCTATATAAGCCCTTTTATGCCTACTTCTGTCATATTGATATATCCCTGTAATTCTTTGAGCACTTCCATGACCTTGGGCATAACAAGAGGCTGAAACTTTTCTGCTCCATACCTGGAATCAGCCATTTATTTCTCCAAGGAGCTCTGAAGTAGAGAATGATATTTAGAAATCAAGACCTGCCTACTAGGCATGCTCATGGCAATCAAGTACTACCTCTAAGTCATATAGGTGGACAGAACTGAAGGGATGTATTATAAATAAATATCAATATTCACAGTTCACATCTTAAGACCATATGTTTTTTCACCTTCCTCCACTGTATTTTTCTGTTTCTCCTCTACCATCAAAACCTTGTTTCCCCACACTTGAATGGATTTGAATCATTTGTTCTGTCTTTCAATATACACAAAATGTATTCAGAATTACAATGTTAGACCAGGACCAAAAACAAATCAACTAAATATAGTTCAAGATATCTTTACTCTTCTATTTGTCTCTAGATTATATCCTCCTAAGAATGTATAGTCAAGAGAGTGATGTTCAAAAGTTGTTTGAATTAATATTTTTTCTTTGTGGTGATATTATCAATTTCATATAATGCTATATTCACTTAATATTGTTTTTTAAAATTTTTAAGTATGCTTTATTTATTATGCTGTTACAGTTGTCCCAATTTCTTTTCTCTTTGTTCCCCTCCACCCAGTGACATCCCTTCCTCCAGTTGTCCCCCACCCTTAGTCCATGACCATTGGTTGTGCATATAGTTCTTCTCAACATCTTCCTATCTAGTCCACTCCCTCCTGCTATGCTTCCTAATTCCTGTACCATCCACCTCCCTTTTCCCCTTCCCCCTCCCTGCTGACCTCCCCCCAATATGTTCCCCATACCTATAATTCTTTTCACACACTTGTTGCCTACTTAGTTTGTCTTTGTTTTGGTTCCCTAGCTTCTGTTGTTGTTGGTTGTGATACAGTTTTCATTTTAATGTTTATAATTTTGATCTTCTTTCTCCTAAACAAGTCCCTTTAACATTTCATATAACAGTGGTTTGGATCTGATGAACTCCTTCAGTTTTACTTTGTCCTGGAAGCACTTTCTCTGCCCTTCTATTCTGAATGACAGCTTCGCTGGATAGGGTAATTGTGATTGTAGGTTTTTGCTTTTCATTCCTTTGGATATCTCTTGCCAGTCTCTTCTTGCCTGCAGAGTTTCTTTTTGAGAAAGCAGCTGACAGTTTTATTGAGACCCCTTTGTATGTACTTCTCTTCTTCTCTCTTGCTGCTTTTAAGATTCTCTCTTTATCCTTAATTTTTGACATTTTGATTATAATGTGTCCTGGTGTGGTTCTCCCTGGCTCCAATTTTTTTGGAACTCTCTGTATTTCCTTGACTTATAAGTCTATTTCCTTCCCCAAGTTAGGAAAGTTCTGCTTCATTATTTTTTCATGTAATTTTTCAATTTCTAGTTCTTCTTCACCTTCTGGCAACCCTATAATTTGGTTGTTGGCCTGCTTAAAGCTGTCTGATAAGTTTCTGAGCCTCTCCTCTTTTTCCTGACTTTTTGTTTCCTCTTTCTGCACTGATTGACTGTTTCTTCCTTCCCTATGTATGGATTTGTTGATTTGATCCCTGGTTTTCTTGCCCTCACCACTAGTTTCATATGTATTTTTGTTCATTTCAGCAGGACTAGCCTTCATTCCTTCCCTGTTTTGTTTACAATATGCTGTTAGCTCTGTAAGCACTTTTATAACCAAAGCTCTGAACTGTGCCTCAGAAAGATTTCTTATCTGATGCTTTGTTATATTAGAAATTTGCTGTCTGGTCATCTGAGTCACTGGGATATCTATCATGATCTGTGCCATCTTGAACAGTTTTGTGTTTACCTTTGCTTCCTGGGCAGGGCTGTCACACCTTCTATGCTATAGAGGGCGGAGCCCCATGCACTCATCACAACCTGGTGACCCATCTCCCACGCTGTGGCATTTTCCGTGGAGGTGGGGGTCCAAGATGGATCCTGCCATTCACTCTCAGCTAAGAGACCAGGAGCCTCCTCCTCCCTTTCCACCCCCACCAGGCCTCACAGTCCAAGACAATGGAGGTCTGCCTTCCCTGGCTTTGGAATCACAAGCTGATGGGTGTGGTCTGCAGCTGGAGGTGCTCCCCAGGGGCTTCTCACCTCCCCTTAAATATGGGTGTCTGTGCTTACCACTGTCCTGCTGCTGTCACTGCTGCTGCTGCGGACAGCACAGCTTGAGCTCTCCTCCCTGGCTCCACCCCTCCTACCTTTCCAGATGAGCACCATTTCTTTATAACTTCATATGTTGGACTTCCATTTATTTTCTGGAACTTCTGGTTATTGCTGATTTTGTGGTAGTTGTATTCCTTCTTAGTTGTGGAGGGAGATGGAGCATGTCAGTCTAGACCTCTGTCTTGGCCGGAAGTCTCCTGTGTTTGTTGCTTCTATGGCCCAGGGAGAGTTGTCACTCCAGTTATGTTTAAGGGGCAGAGCCTTAGGTATTTGTCAGTAACAGGCGACCTGTTTCACAAAGTTGTGGCATGTATGCGGGGCAGGGGTCTCAGAAGGAACAATGCCACTTGCCCAGCTTGCTCAGCACTTGCCCCTTTTCCAGGAACTTCTCTCACTTCCATACTGGACTGGCACCCCTCTAGCTGCTGCCCTGGCCGTCATTCCCAGAGTGTGTGGGTCTGCGGATGTTCTAGGTCTGTGGGGGCCCTTTGAACAAGTGGACTCTTCTGAGAGACCAGCAGTTTCTGCCTCCATCTCAACCCCTACTGGTTTGCACAATCAAAAGCAATGAGGCTTGATTTTCCCTGGAGCTGTGACGGTGAGCTACTCTGTTGAGGAGCTGGGAATGCTCCCCAGGTGTCCCTCCTGACTTTTAAAATGTGTGACCTCACTTTCCACCAGCCTGCTGCTGTTGCCACTGCTGCCACCATCACACCGTGTCCTCTCTGCCTCGGCTCCACCCCTCCTACCTGTCTGGATGAGTATTTCTTCTTTATATCTTTGTTTGCTGGACTTCCATGCACTTTGGTTTTCTTGAACTTCTCATTGTTTTTAGTTTTGAGGTATTTGTATTCCTTCGTCGTTGTGGAGGGAGACACAGCATGTCTGTCTACGCCTCCATCTTGGCCGGAAGTCTCTTAATTTTGTTTGTATTCAATGTGTCTGCTTGTGTTTAAAATATTTTAACTTAATTTATGTTTTTGAATATATGTAACATATAAGTTAAAATTTTATGTAATTATATTCATAGAATTCTTACTCCTGTCAGTAACTCTTTCAGTCTATTTCTATCCATCTCTTGTAGACAACCTCTTTTATTAGTTTTGGCTAATTTTGTCATGTTACTTTTTGAAAAAAATAAATAAACACTTAGACACAGTAATTTCTTATTTTTTTCTTACAAAAAATATCATGGACCTTTGTCTCAATTATTTTTATCCTTTTTACAACTTTTCTATTTCTGTTTTTAAAAAGTCATTATTTTCCTCAGAATTTATTTTCTAAATGAAAATCATCAGGGTATTTAGAAGCTTCACAAAAGTTAAGAATTATATTAAGAATTATTCCCATTACTCTTTTTATATCAGTCACCAGAAAAAGCCTGGGATTCTTGAGTCACTCCTTAACTCTCATTTTCATCTCTCTTTCTGACCTATCACTCCTTTTAATCTTCTAAAATCAATGAACTGTGTTTTCTGATACGCAAGAGCCATTGTCAGCAAAATTTCCAAATTTTCAGAACTGATTCTTAATGCTTCCTCCTCCTTCTTCTTAAACTGAAATTTGGTTCTTTAAAAAATTTTTTTTGCTCTATTACAGTTGTCCCAACTTTCTCCCACTGCTCTCCACTACCCTGCCCAGCCTCCCACTCCCACAGTCAATCTCCACCCTGTTTTCCATGTCCATGGGTCATTTATACCTTGACTAGACTCTTCCCCTTCTTTCCCCTCTTATCCCCCTACCCTCTGATCACTGTCAGTCTGTTCCTTGTTTCTATGCCTGTGGTTCTCTTTTGCTCATTTGTTTGTTTTGTTCATTATGTTCCTGTTATAGATGAAATCATATGGTATTTGTCTTTCACTGCCTGGCTTACTTCACTAAGCATAATAGTCTCCAGTTCCATCCATGCTGTTATGAAAGGTAGGAGTTCCTTCTTTCTTTCTGCTGTGTAGTATTCCATTGTGTAAATATACAGTTTCTTGATCTACTCATTTATCTATAGGCACATAGGCTGTTTTCAGAACTTGGCTATTGTAAATAACTCTGCTATGAACATAGGTGAGCATAAGGTCTTTTGAATTGGAATTTGAGGATTCTTTGTGTATAATCCCAACAGCGGAATCGATGAATCAAAATGCAGTTCCATTTTTAGTTTTTTGAGCAAATTCCATACTGTTTTCCACAGTGGCTGCACCAGTCTACATTCCCACCAACACTGCACTAGGGTTGCCTTTACTCAACATCCTAGTTAGCACTTGTTTTTTGTTGATCTGTTAATGATAATCATTTTAACCTGTGTGAGGTGTTATCTCATTGTGGTTTTAATTTGCATCTCTCTGATAGTTTGTGATGTTGAGCATCTTTTTGTATGCCTATGAGCCTTCTGCATGCATTCTTAGGAGAAATGTCTCCTCAGGTTGTTTGTCCTTTTAAAAATTGGATTGTTTGTCTTTCCAGTGTTGAGGTGTATGAGTTCTTTATGTATTTTGGAGGTCAAGCCATTGTCCAAGGTATCATTGACAAATATGTTTTCCCATATAGTTGGTTCCCTTTTCATTTTGATGCTATTATCTTTAGCAATGCAGAAACTTTTTAGTCTGATCTAGTCACATTTGTTTATTCTTTCCTTTACATGCCTTGCCCTAGAGGATATATTGGTGAAAATATTGCTTTGCTGAATATCTGAAATTTTACTGCCTATGGTTTCCTCTAAGAATTTTATTGAGTCTCAGTTTATGTTTATCTTTTATCCATTTTGAGTTTATTCTGGTGTATGTTGTAAGTTAGTGGTTGGGTTTAATTTTTTTGCATGTATCATTCCAGTTCTCTCAACATCATTTGTTGAAGAAGCTATTTTTACTCCATCTTAACTCCTGTCCCCTAGTCAAGTATTAATTGACCATGGAGACATAGGTTTATTTCTGGTTTCTCTATTCTGTTCCATTGATCTATGTGTCTGTTTGTATGCTAGTACCAAACTTTCTTGATTACAGTGGCCTTGTAATGTAGTGTGATATCAGGTATTGTGATCCCTCCTACTTTGTTCATCTTTCTCAAGATTGCTTAGGCTATTCAGGGTAATTTTTGGTTCCATATAAATTTTTTAATATTTTTTCTAAGTCTGTGAAATATAACATTGGTATTTTAACAAGGATTGCATTGACTCTATAGATTGCTTTGAGTGGTATGAACATTTTAATGATAATTCTTTCAATCCATAAGCATGAAATATGCTTCCATTTATTTATATCTTTCTTAATTCCCTTCTTCAGTGTCCCATGGTATTCTGGGTGCAGGTATTTCACATCCTTGAGTAATTTTATCCTAGGTACATTATTTTTCTTGTTGCTATATAGTAAATGGATATTTTCCTAGTTTCTGTTTTTGATATTTCATTGTTGGTGTACAAAAATGCCTTCAATTTCTAAATATTGTCTTTGTAACTTGCTGTTTTGCTGAATTCACTTATTAGGTCAGGTAGTTTTCTGATGGAACCTACAGGGTTTTCTATGTATACTATCTTGTCATCTGCAAATCATGACAGTTTTATTTCCTCCTTTCCAATTTGGATGCCTTTTTTTTTTCCCCCTTGTCTGATCACTGTAGCTAGAACTTCCAATACTATGTTGAGTAAAAGTGGTGAAACTGGACACCTTTGTCTTGTTCCTGGTCTTACAGGGAAAGATTTTAGTTTTTGCTCATTGAGTATGATGTTGGCTATAGGTTTCTCACATATGGCCTTTATTATGTTGAGGTGTGCTCCCTCTATTCCCACTTTGCTGAGTGTCTTTTATCATGAATGGCTGCTGTACTTTATCAAAAGCTTTTTCAGAATCTATTTATATGATCCTGTGATTTTTTGGTGTTTAAATTTGTTTACATTGTTTATTACATTTATTGATTTGCAAATATTATACCATCCTTGCATCTCTAGATGAATCCCACTTGATCATGGTGTATGATATTTTTAATGTAATGTTGGATCTGGTTTGCCAATGTGTTGTGGAGTATTTTAGCACCTATGTTCATTACCAATATTGGCCTGTAGTTTTCTTTCTTTTGTCTCTTTACATGGTTTTGGAATTAGGATAATACTGGCCTCATAAAAAGAGTTTGGGAGTCATCCTTCTTCTTGAAATTTTTGGAATACTTTGAGAAGGATAGGATTTAGCTCTTTCCTAAACATTTGATTAAATTTGTCTGTGAACTGTCCAGTCCTGGGCATTCATATGATGGGTTTTTTTAAATTACTGCTTCTATTTCACTAGCTGTAATCAGCATTATATATTCTTTATGGATTATTTCTTTAAGTATTTTGTAGTGTCTTTATTTGTCTCTTTTTTATGGCCTTTGTTTTGAAATCTATATTGTCTGACAAAAGTATTCCTATCCCAGCTTTTTAAAAAATGTCCTTTTGCTTGGAATACTTTTTTCATCCCTGCATTTCCAGTCTATGTAGATATTTTCTTCAGAGGTGAGTCTCTTGTAGACAGCATATATGCACATCATGTTTTCACATACAGTCACCTACCCTATATATTTTATTGGAGCATTTAATCCATTTACATTGATGGTTGTTATTAATTGGTATTTATTCATTACCATTCTTTCTATTTTTACCTATGTTTCTCTTTTTCTCTCTCTTTTTCTTCATCTTCTTAAGCAAATCCCTTTAACATCTCTTGCAATGCTGGTTCGGTGGAGATATATTCTTTTACTCTGCCTTTGTTTGGGGAAACTTTATTTCACCTTCCATTTTGAAAGAGAGCCTCGCTCAATAGAGTAGTCTTGATTGCATGCCTTTTCATTACTTGGAATATTTCTTATCCTTCCCTTCTGGTTTGAAGTGGTTCTGTTAGTAATGTGCTGATCACCTTATCAGAGCTTCCTTGTATGTTACTAGTTGTTTCTCCCTTGCTGCTTTTAAGATTATTTCTTTGTCTTTAAATTTTGCCATTTTAATTATAATGTGCCTTGGAGTGGGCCTCTGTTGGGACCCTTGATGCTTTTTGACTTGTGTGGTCTTTTTCTCTTATCAAGTTAGAGAAATTTTCTGTCATTACATTTTCAAACAGGTGTTCTATCCCTTGCTCTTCTTCTTCTCTTTCTGTATTTTAATGATACAGATACTATTATGCATCTTGTTGTCCTGTAGCTCCCTTAAACACTCTTTGTACTTTTTTAGTCCTTTTACATTTTGTTGCTCTGTTTTGGAATATTTTCCTGCTTGTCCTCCACCTTGCTGATTAGATCCTCTGCTTCATCTAGCATGCTTTTAGTTTTTCTACTGTGTATAGTTTCTATATTCTTTTTCATGCTGGTGTAGTTCACATTAAGTTCCCTGTAGTTCTTCTGGAGTTCTTTATGGTCCTTACTGAGCTCATGTAGCATTCTTATAACATTACTTTGAACTCAGTGTTTAATTTTTGCTTGCCTCTGTTTCATTTAACAGTCTTTCTGGGGATTCCTCCATTCCTTTCAATTGGGGGTTATTTCTTTGTTTCCCCATTTTAGGTTATTATGCTTGTTTGTTTCTGCTTTTTAGATAAATCTGCTTTGATTCTCTGTCTTTGTGGTGTGACCTGTGGTAGAAAACCTGTGGGTCTTAGTGTTGCACTCTCCTTGATTTTCTGAAGTTGATGCTCTTGGGGTACCTTTTATGTCATTTATATGGGATTTCTGGTTTTACTTGGGTTTTAGCTATTGGGTTATTCTTTGGTGGGTGCTTCCCTCCAGCTGGCTGAGAGATACTCCACCCACCATGTGTTGTATGCTGTTGTACAGTTGCTGCCATACCAATCTAAAATATCCCAGGAAACAAACCCACACCTGCAAAAATATCCTCCACACAAAATCACACTATCAAGAGTAAATGAGCCAATTTTAATAAAAGTGTAAAGATATTGGCTATTATAAGAAAGAAAAATGAATATGAGGTGATGAAGTGAAATAGGAATGATTTTGATAAGGTAAAGGGAAGAGCAATAATAAGAGTAGGGAATAGAGACAAGGCAAAGAGCAAAATAAATGTAAAATTTATGTTGTAAATAAAAAAGTGAGGGAAGAAGGAAGAGTGGAGCAAGAGAGGGGAAAAATTGGTATTAGGTTTTAACAGAAATTTAAAAAATATATTGTGAGAGAGTAAAAAAAGTAGATATCAACTGGGAAGAAGAGATCCACCATAGCACTATCAACAAAAAAATGAGCAAAGGTTAATATAATTGGTATTGGAAAGAGGGAAAAAAGTAATGAAGAAAAACTTAAGAGATGTCTAGAGAAAAGAGAAATTATTTTGAGAGGATAGTGGCAGAAGGACTACTAAGAGTGAGGAATGAAAACCAGACTAAGACAGAAAAATATTAAAATTTAAAACAAAAAATAAAAGAGGAGGAGGAAGGAAAAATGGAGTAGGAGAGGAGAACTGTAAATTTTGAGATTTGAATACAACAATAGTGAAGATCTAGAAATGAAATTGAACAAATGCAACAACAACCACCATATCCACAACCAACAAGCAAAGATTGATAAAGGTTGAGAGAGAATAAGGACATTTTAAAAATGGGAAAAGAATGTGAAATAACTAATGACAAGGAAAATGGTTTTGAGAGTCTGGAGGGGGGAGCAATAGTAAAAGTTCAGAATAGAAACAAGTCATAGCAAGAGAGAAAATAAAATTCAAAATTAACCCTAGCTGGTGTGACTTAGGTGATTGAGCCCCAGCCTGAAAACCAAAGAATCACTAGTTTGATTCTCAGAGAAGATGCCTGAGCTGTGGACCAGGTCTCCAACTGGGGGCCTGTGAGAGGGAACCACATATTGATGTTTCTTTCTCTTTCCCCTTCCCCCTCCCTTCTTCTCTATCTAAAAATAAATAAATAAAATCTTTTTAAAATTTTTAAATGAAAATAAGAGGAAACAAGAATGTAAAATGGAGTAAGATGAAGGAGGAGATTTGAAATAAACTACAATGTAAAAATTAGTGACTTAATAGGTACAAACTTGAAGGCTAATAAATGACCATTAAAAAACTATGCTGGAGAGAAATAATGCAAATCATGAAGAAGATTGCAGTGGAATTCATGCCAGTAGAATCTAGTGTTTACCTGTTTTATCTTTCTGAGTCTGCCCCTGGTGATGTCAAATGGTATCCCAGTCTGGCCCAAGGCAGCCTGTTCAAGACTACCAGTGATCGATCCCCAGTCTGTAGCTGTCTTCTTTAGTTGTGAATCTAGTCAATCTGTAATCACAGTCAGACTTAAGAACCAAAGGGTGGGGCAGGGTAATTCCCATGGGTGAGGTTATTTTTTCCCCTCAGGCTGATGCCACTTGGAGGGGACTGCTCTGCCTAAACAAGATGGCTCCTGGCAAGATGACTCAGCACAGAGATACTGGTAGCTGCTCTCACAGTTTTCTTCCCAAAGTCACCATCCCCAGACTCTCCTCAAGAATCTCTAGTCCACACTGCCCCCCCAACCCTGCTTTGCTAGAGCCCAGGATAAGTGGCTGCAAATGAAATTTTATATGTTGGCCCTTTAAAGAGGCTCTCTGTCTCTTCAGCCATCTCTTCCTGGCAGACAGAAACCCTGCTGCTTTCACAGCTGGATGTTATCTGGGTTCCTTTCTGGCTCTGGTGCTATAGGCTGTGGCACCCAGCTTGTGGTTTAGACCCCACACTTCTCTGGGAGAACTCCCCAGCCACTGAAAATTTCCTCTGGCACATCAGCTGCTGTGGAGCCCAGCCAACCCTTTCATGTCTCCTCTGCACTCTGTAACAGTCATGTTGTGGTGAAGTGGTTTCTTCTGTCTGTTTGTGGTTATAAGGCTTCTCTCTAGCTATTGTTCAGTTGATTATTCAGGATTATATCTCTACAATTTAGTTGTAATTCCATATTGGTCCTGGGAGGAGGTTAGTGTAGCTTTTACTTACTCCTCTGCCATCTTGGATCTCCTGAAATTTGGTTCGACTTTCTGCAGCCCTCATGCCACTGGGTATAGAAGCTGGGTAGGTTTATTCCTTGCTCTTTCACTTCCAGATGTATTCTTTTTCTTTTCTGAAATCTACCAGCTTTGAGACTCATGCCATCCACTACTTCTCCTTGTTATAGTCATCTATCAATTGCAAGGTCAGTCTCCTTTCTCCCTTACTCATTAGTTTATTCGCCTGGTGTTTTTAAAATATATTTCTAATGGAATAAATTTAGGGCTGGATCTGTATTCAGCACATATCACATGCTTGGAAATTGACTTCATTCCAAATATTGGTCGGTCACTTAAGAAATTATGTATTTCATTATTTTAAAAGCTGGCAAATTACTTTGGACACTTAAACAATAAAATTAGATTACTCATATTACAATACAGAAAAACTGCTTTGTATCTGAATATTGAATTGTGGCAGCAAAAAGCAATTGATTGAGATATGAATAATAAATGGAATACAAAGAGTTGGCTATAAGCAAGTACTTATATTTTTACTCTTCACTGACAGAGAACATAGGAGAAACTCAGAGATGCAGAGGTAAACATGGATAAGTAAATGTAAGTATACTTCAGATGTCAATTAGTCTTAAAAATTTGTGTGTGTGCATGAATGCATGTATGCATATGTATTTTGTATTCATATATGTGCATACCTACTACTAAGGAATCTAATTTGTATTCAGAGACTAGTTTACATTTTCTGTACTCAGGAAAGTTCCAGGCCTGAGAATTTATATTGATTTAGAAGTAAATGATTTTATTTTCATCTCTGAAGAATTTATTCCAGTAAAATCTATACAGTGAGATTTCTGTAACATAAATTATCTTGATAGTTTCTTCTTGATCAAGCATGACAGAGATGTGGTCTCCCTGTTTGTTAACACAAAGCTGCTTACCAAACAGATTTAAAGGGGTTTCTTCTTATTTGGAGGCTTTTTGAGATGAGAAATGTACTGGACTCTGTATTTCATATATTTATTCCAGAGGAATGAACAATTTACTGTATCTGGATATGATTCCTGTGTAACAATTACAGAGGCTCACATAATACAATAAAAAAAGGTAAGAAGTGCTTAATTTTCCTCCAGCTTCTCAGTGTACACACTATCACACATGTCCAGACCAGAGTTCCTGATCCCAGCCTGAGCCCAAGAATTTTCATTTTGGTGGCTGCAACAATTATCAGGTTAGTGTATAAGTTTTTAGAGTATTTATACAATAGAGGAAAATATAAACAACTTTCTTCAATATGGTAAGACAGACATAGTCAACATAAGTGAATAACTTCATTTATTTGACTGGATAAACAAAATTGAAAATCATCTAAGCTAATATACACTGCCTTATTTTTCACATTCTGTCCAAAAGAAGGTGTTTCAAGATGCATTGCTACTGAATTTGTACAAGGTTTATCTCTTTAAAATGGTTCTTCTATCCTCAGATATTTTTACCAAGACATTTAAGACTTCTGAAAGTAAACATTACTGTTCTGAAAGCTAGTTTTTTCTTGATATTTGGGTGGGAAGAGAAGTTGATGAGGTGGCACCAGTGGTAAAATCCACAACTTATGAGAGACATTAATTTTAAATTCTTTCTATAATATTTGTAAGCATTTTTTGTTGTTGTTGCAAGTAACAGAACCCAGCTCAAATTTATTTAGTAAACACAGGAATTACTTGCTTATGCACCTGTAAAATACAGTGATACATCTGACTTCAAGAATGAATGGATACAGAGTCTCAAAAGTTTACATGGAAAATACTATCTATTTACCTCTTGGTTGACTTTCTTTTCTGTATATTATAAATTCTCCCTGTCATGATAGCCATTAGTAGCTTCAGACTAATAACCTTAGCAATCCCAGTGAAAATAGATTACCTTAGTATAAATAATTATGTTAAGAAACTCACAGGTATGATTTTCATTGGCCCAGCCTGGATCATGAGTCCATACCTGAATTAACCACTGGAGTCAAGGAGATGGTGTCCTCATTACATCCAACAGATATGGCAGAATAGGAGTTCCCCAAAGAGAGCATGGCAATTCAAAAGCATAATTTAAATTTATCTTTAATGCATTGCAGCATAAAATGAGTTGGAGCTGCATTAATACAGAAATTTTTCATTGTGGTCTAAAGGCAAATCATAGTCCCTTCTGAAAAAAGAATAGCTTTATCCTTTGTAAACTCTTCATGTGATTCTCTTTAAATATCCTAGATATGAACCCTATAAAAATACTCAGACCTCTTTTGATTTCTATATTCTGCTACTTATGTCTTCTACATCATCAATATGCATTTTGTATAAATTACTTTTTTTTTGAGCTGTACTGAAAGATACTTAGTGTTTAGTGTTATTCAAGATTTATACTTTACAAAGCTCATTAACATACATTATTTCATTAGTTCCCCTCACATTACACAGGGGAAATTTTTTTAAGATAATTTCTGTTGAGTTCAATTTTTCAGCTGTTTTAGAATTAAATAAATAGGCATGCTGATTTCAAAACTGCAGTTAGTTTTATTCTATCACATCAAGTTTTTCTCTACAGCTTATCTTAATGCAACCACTCTAGGCTGGATAGAGCCTGGATCAAGGGAAGCACTAGTGCTCTCCTATTGGCTGAGAGCAAACCTCCCTCGAATGGGGAGGGGTGGGGGATGACCTTGGAGACCAGCGACAGGTTCATACTTGTCTAGGGTATTCAGTTACACATGAGACAATGTGGTGAGAGGTTGTGTGCCACTCTATATAGTGAATCATATTCCAAAGTATATAGTCTGAGTTCTTGCCTGTATACAAGGAATTAGCAGAATTTATTTTTAATTTACATACATATTTCCTTCAGATAATGTCTGCCTTTGCTATTTCTTGTTGTAAGTGCCTAAACAACCTTGATTCATTTTGTTATATCTGTGGCAGCTTCACCATTCCCAGTCAAAGGACAAATATCAGTGCATTTGTCAGGCAAGCCTATTTTGCATATTTTAAAGTAAAACTTGGTGATCAAGATAAGTCTTGGGCCCCTCACAAGATGTGCAAGCAGTGTGTCAAGAATTTACAGATGTGGATGAAGGGAACACATGACCAATTGCCATTTGGTATACCTATAATTTTATGAGAGCCCAGAGATCATTCAAGTGACTGTTACTTTTGTATAGTGAAAACATCAGGATATAAGAAGAATAAATGTAAAATAGAGGGTCCTCATTTACCATCAGCTATACACCCAGTGCCTCATTCAGCTGAAATCCCAGTGCCAGTTTTCATTGAACTACCCTCTTTTGAAAAACAGGAGTATGGTGAAGAACTAAGTGACAGCAATGATGAAGATTTTGAAATTGAAGATGACTCAGTTCATAAGGGATTTGACCCGCATGAGTTGAATGATTTGGCATGAGATTTGGGACTATCCAAAAAGGCTTCAGAACTCCTAGCATCAAGACTGCATGAGAAAAACTTGCTTGAAAAAGGAGCATAGGTATCCTATTTTTGATCAAGAGAAAGTGCATTTCTGCAGTACTTTTGAAGTGATGGTGGCTTTGTTTATTGCCATAACATACATGGTTTAATGGAGGAATTGGGAATTCCAATCTAGAATGCAAGTGAATGGTGACTGTTCATCAATAGCTCAAAGCAGAGCTTGAAGTTTGTCCTCCTTCACAATGGCAGTTTATTTGGTGCAGTCCCAATTGGCCATTCAGTTTGTTTTTGTGAAGAATATGAAGACATAAAGAGAGTCATTGATCTGTTGCAATATCACAAGCACAATTGGATCATCTGTGTTGACCTTAAAATCATCTGCTTCCTTCTTGGGTCAGCAACACGGATACACCAAGTATCCCTGTTTTCTGTGTATGTGTGACAGCAGAGCTCATGAGAAGCATTGGGTGGAGTCAAATGGGCCTCCAAGATCTGACCTCAAACCTGGTGATCCAAACATTCTACATGAGCCTCTTGTTGACAGAAAGAACATTATATTCCACTTCTGCACATAAATCTGGGTCTCATGAAGCAATTTGTTAAAGCTTTGACAACTGAAGAAGACTGTTTCAAGTATCCAATTTTGGCATTTTCTAACCTATCATTTGAAAAGATAAAATACCTTAATATGTATATTTGGTAGCAGAACTTTACTACTTATACACAATTTGACTTACAGTAACAATCTATAGCCTTTATATGAGTAAAATAACTCTAAATAAACAGTCTATTCAGGTTAATTTTTCTTTATTTTCCTTTGTATGTATATTTTGTATGATTTGGGGGACTAAGGGAGGGCATCCTGTACCTTAAAAAGTTGACATGATAGAGAAAAACTGGGGTCATTTTTGGATTCAGATGCCAAAAGTTAGTCAAAAACAAGTGTCAGATCTAACTCAACAAAAATTGTGTTCCCCAGTGTTATAATAAAAAAATGTTTAATACATACTTATGTCTTCTCATACAGTCGTTAAACAAAGACCTCCATGAGTTACATTTTGTTTTGTATAAATATAAAATAAAATTATCTTGTTTTAATTTTTATCTTTTCCTTTCTGAAGAGCCTTGTCAGTGGAGTCCCTAAGCTCCACACAGTCAGTTGTACCCAACAAAAGCTGTGTATGTTTAGATAGTCCACCATGGTATTCTTGGAAATCTTCATCTTCTTTTGATGCCCTTATTTCTATAATGTTTACTGGTCTCAACGTCTATCCATTATATTCTGGTTGCTTCTATTGTTGGTCCTTTTGGGTACTGCTTTTTAGGCCAGCTATTTTCAACCTTTTTTTATCTCATGACACACATAAACTAATTACTAAAATTCAATTCTGTAACACAACAAAAAAATATTTTTTGCCAATCTCACCAAAAAAAAAGATATATTTTTGATTCATTCCTGACAGATGACTATCATTGTGTAGGTTGTTATCATTTTCTTTTTATTTGACAATCTAAGGGAAAGAAGGTCCATGTCCCTAACTAAATAGTCAGGTATTGCATGTTTTAAAAATTCTTGTGGCATACTGGTTGAAAATTGCTGCTCTAGGTCAAAAGAGGGTCATCCTATTACAATATGCTGCACTAAGCCAGGAGAAAGCAAGGATAGAACAGGCTCTTGGGAAAGAAGAATCACCCTGTACGAAGGTAAAGACATTGTTTATGTTGTTATTTCAGATGAAGCTGGGATGTTATTGTTGTGGAATTTGGGCAAGAATACAATGATCAAATTGTGTTCTAGGCCAGAGCTAATCCTCTCTAAAGTACCCCAAGGGAAACATATGAATAGGAACATGAAGAATTAGATAATTATACTAGGTATCATAATTTTTTTTAAAAAAAAACTTTATTGAGATTTAGCTGACATACTATAAATTCCAAGATTTAAAGTGTCCAATTTGATAAGCTTTGATGTGTACACCCATAAAATCACCACAACAATCTTGATAATCAATTTATCTATTGCTGCAAGAGTTTTCTCCTATTCTTCATTAGTAGGAATAGACACTCCTTTACATTTTGTTATATGCTCTTGTTCAGAGATAAGTCTTCAAAATAAAAAATGAAAGAGTTATTGATTATGTATGTTACTCTGCTAACTTAGAGGTCAAGGATGAGCAGAGATGAAGCTCAAGGCCATTTACCATACCCTCTTTTATCCCCAATGACCTTACTTTGATTTGCATAGATATATACTGATTTCTCTTCAATCATTTAAAAATTTTTTACAGGTTTACTTGGTTATGTTGTAATCTCTGTTTTCTTCTGGGCTCACTTCCAGACATTGTCTGTGGAATTCACTTCTAAATTTTAATTAAGAGTACTTTTTGTTTTGGCCATAAATTAAAATGTTCTGAGTTTCTTTTTCCAGTGTCAGGTTCGAGGAAGTCAGCCAAATGTGAGGCTCTACAGAAAGAGATTCTCTAGCTCTGTGAATGCTTCTCTCACTCTGTAGTCATTGTTGTTGAACACAGATTTATGAAGTGTTAGAGCTAGAAGGCATCTTCAGGAGATAGATGATAAGAACATGAAGAGGCCAGTGAAATATCCCAAAAGGCAAGGTTATTTGCCCAGTGTCACATGGCAAGTGAGTGGTAAAGTACTCATTAAAACTCAACAGTCTTGACTTATAGCCTTGTCAACTTTCTATTTTAATTTCTCTTTCTTGCCATCTCTCAGGACTTTACTTTCTAAAATAAAATGATAAAAAAGTAGATAGAGACTATGGATCTAAGAGAAAAGTTTTATTTTATTTTGTTTTTAAAGATAGCACAGAATGCTAGATATTTAACCTTTATTTTATTTGAAGTTATTTTGCACTCAAAAAATACTACTACTACTAGTAGTAATAATAATTTGTAAGTATTGAATGCTTACTATATGCCAAGAAATAGTTTGCGTACTTTCCTTGTATTTACTCACTGAATCATCACAAAAGCCTGTTGTTGAAACTAGGACATAGATTGGTCAGATAATTTTCCCAGGGTCATGAAGCTAGTATCAAAGGACTAGCATGAGTTTTGCAAATGTATTTTTGTTATTGCAATTGACTAAAACCAATTATACAACCACCTGTAGAAAGAGATTTGAAGATATTCTTAATCTGGGGTGAAAGGATCCAATTTAGAAAATCTCAGACCTCTCAAAAATGGTAGTCGTCTGTTTCAGAGATCAGAAAGGTGGCTGCAAATGGATAGCAGGGAGGAGTGGCAACAGAGTAAGAGGTTTTGGGCTAATTATAATTTTGCCCACTTACATCACATGTGACATCTCACTTGCAGGACACTGCCACACAGTCTGCTGCATTGATGAAGCCATTTCTCCCTCAGTCAGTCAGCAGAGGCCCACCTGGAAAGCTCAGCTCCCTAGCTGATTGCAATAAAGTGCTGAATGGGAAGTCTATTGGGAATTGGCATCTCCTTGAACCTGACCCATGTTTTGATTACAGAAACCAAAAATAGGTAAGCAACTGTGGAGCTCCAGGTAGGAGGCACTGCAGACAAAAGGCAAGTGCTTTAGCCCTGAGTAGGAGGTAGTCTAAAGAGATTTAACACTATCTAATCAACTGACCTTAGATCATTTCACAATGCACAACTCTTAGATTCTTTTTGATAGTAACATCTAACCAACTCTGGGTCAAACACTACCTCCAAGGCTTTTCATACACTGCAGTTCTCACAGCAACCAGCAAGATATATATTACTATCCTTTTTTTTTCAGGTGAAATTCAGAGAGATCAGATAATGTGTTTAAACAACCAAACTCTGATAGACATAGCTGGAATTCAAACCTATTTCAAAATCTTAGCCCTCTCCACACTAGTCCATTATTTTAAGGAGCAGAAGGAAAACAAGAAAGAAAAGAGGGAAAGAGAAGAAAAATGAAGTGATCACAGGACAACCAGGAAATTATGGAGTCCTATGAACAGTATTCATACTTTAATATCCAATCTCAGGAAGTGATGGACAAGAGAGGACTAGGAAGCTAGAGAGACCTTAAACAAATTGAGAAATGAAAGAATGAGGTGAAAGAAAAATTCCCAAGAGAATGAGGTAGCTATAGAACTTTGTGTAAATTAAAATCTATTTATTTCAAAAAGTGCTAGCATATTCTCTTACAAACTATATCTTACATTTGAATAGCTAGAAATATTTAAAGTATGTATTTAGGAATAATTCACAACACTTCTCCCTTGATAATCTTCAAGCACCAAGGAAGAGGATGGACATGTAGTATTCCTTCCTAAACCCTCTGCCACACACACACTTCACACCCCTATCCCCCACTCCCTCACTCCCACATCCCCACAAATACAGAATCGCATGCTGTGTTGGGGCTGGAGTTAGAACTCACCCCTCCTAAGACTGCCTCCTACTCAGGGCTAAAGCACATGCCTTCTGTCTACAGTGCCTCCTACCTGGGGCTCCAGAGTTGCTTACCTGTTTTTGGTTTCTGTAATCAAAATATGGGTCAGGTTCAAGGAGGTTCCAATTCCTAATAGACTTTGCATTCAGCACTTTACTGCAATCAGCTAGAGAGCTGAGCCTTCCAGCTAGGCCTCTGCTGACTGGCTGAGGAAGAAATGACTTCATCAACACAGGAAACTGTGCTCTCCGCCTGTTTGTTAGGGCAGCTGGTAGGATGTCACATGCAATTTTAAGGGGAAAAATTAGAATTAAAACCCCCTCTTTCTTAGCTTTCTTAGATATGCTGCACTTACACTAGTAGTGACTTAGGAGGAAGATAATTTTGAAGGCAAGTTCTTATGTACAGAACCAAATGTGTTTGTTTGCCAGAATTTATATAATGCACATTTCTTTAGGAATTTTTCTTAGCCGGCTTGAGTGGGAAATAGTTTCTGTTATTTTGGCTCTGTGGCAAAGTCAACAGTATAGAGGGAGAAATTGGCTGTAAAGAAATGGCACTTAGCCATGCTCTGATGTCCACTCCTAAGGGCAGGTTTGGGGTTTGAATCTTTATTTATCTTCCTGCTACCATGTACCTAGTAAGAGGTGGGGGTTACTCAATAAACACTTGTTGGATGTGAGGATCTGGAAACCATGCTTATGTTTTCCCACCTTTGTACCCTCCTCAAAAGCTTACCAATCAAGAGCACTTCAGTGAGAACAAGGTAATCAGAACCTTCCTCCAGAACTGTGGACAGGGAGACAGTAAACACCACCAAGCATCTTATGACGAGAGTGCTTTCAGGCACCTACAACCCTAAAGATAAAATTTGCTAACCTCAAACATTGCCTGGGCTGGCTTATCATGGCAATAAACAAGTAGAACAAAAGAAGAAAAGAAATGTGATATTAAAACCTAGAGATAATTTTGTATGATAAAGATAGAGACAAGGAAAACTACTATTATTACAACCATCCCTGTGTAGAAAAATATGTTAAGAAAACGGCCTCAGGCCAATATAGATGAGAGGGGTCAAAACCCAGGAGGAGTAAAATTGCTCTGGTAATAAAGTGACAACCCTTTCTGCCACATGCACAGAAAATTAGGGAGAATGTGGATTCTAACAACATGGCATTTTGCTTGGGTTTAAGAAGACAGACAAGTAAGAGTCCTTGAGGCAATCCCTGAGGATTTAGGAATAATAGTGTCCAGATTTATTTCCATTTCTATTCCATAATTACTTTCTATATGTTGTTATGAACTAACCTTAAATTATTTCATAATGCACAAACTCTTAGTTTCCTTTTGATAGTAATAGTAGTCTCAAAAGAAGTTTGAAGTAGGTAAGGGTTAGCAACTCCCTCACAACTTTATGAGAGTGAAGTTAAAACTTATTACAAATGGAAACAAGTCTCAGACCACATTATGCCATACAAGTAGACATTTATTGAGTAAACATGCATTAATAACTAAGTCCAATATGGTTAGTTAAGCATGTTCTTTTTTGCTCAGTAAAGTCCCAGCTCTCTGTTATTGCTCTGTATGCCACATCACATGAAGGGGCCCCTGAAACATTTAGGACAAGATTCCTGAGGCAGGATTATGTTACTTTGCAGTAGATATCAGCCAATCAGAAACCTTTCTGTGCACTAGCTGAATCTAGGATAAAGGGTGCAGCTACCAGGTTTCCAGAATCCTATATTTTCATCAAGGAAGGGCAGGGATTATTTCTTGTTTTAAAAAAATCTTATCATGTTTATGTTTTTGTTTTAAGTTTTTTAATTGTATTTTTCCCTTTACCATTTAGTCCTCTTATACCTCTCTCCTGCCCATTCCCACAGTCAACACACTGTTGTCCATGTGTATGAATCCTTTTTCCTTTTCTGCTCAATCTCTCCACACATGCCCTTATCCCAATTAGATGTCATCCTGCATTCTATCTATGAGTCTGTTTCTATTTTCCTTGTTAGTTCAGTTTGTTCATTAGGTTTCATATGAGTGAAATAATATGGTATTTGTCTTTCTCTGACTGGCTTATTCACTTAACCTAATTTTCTCCAGGTCCATCCATACTGTTGCAAAGAGTAAAATTTTCTTTCTTTTTTATGACTGAGTAGTATTCCATTGTGTAAATATTCCATGGTTGTTTTATCCGGTCATCACTGATGGACACTTGGGCTGCTTTAATATCTTGGTGGTTGTAAATAACGCTGCAATGAACATAGGGATGCTTATGTTCTTTTGAATTAGTGTTTTGGGTTACTTCAGTTATAGTCCCAGAAGTGGGATCACAGGGTCAAAAAGCAGATCTATTTTTAATTTTTTGAGGAGTCTCCATACTGCTTTCCACAGTGCCTACACCAATCTACATTCCCACCAACAGTGTAAAAGTGTTCCCCATCCTTCACATCCTTGCTAGCACTTGTTTGTTGATTTATCGATGATAGCCATTCTGACATGTGTGAGTTGGTATCTCATTGTGGCTTTAATTTACATTCCTGCAATGATTAGTGACCCTGAGAATCTTTTCATATGTCTATTGATCATCAGTATGTCCTATTTAGAGAAGTGTCTATTCAGGCCCTTTGCCCATTTTTTAATTGGGTTGATTGCTTGTTTGGTGTTGAGTTTTTTAAGTACCTTATAAATTTTGGATATTAATACCTTATCAGATGTAACAGTGAATGTGTTCTCCCATTCTGTGGGTTGTTTTTTTATTTTATTAATGTTTTCCTTTGATGTGCAGATTTTAGTTTGATATAGTCCTATTTGTTTATTTATTTCTTTTGTTTCCCTTGCCTGGGGAGATATAGCTGATAAAAAATTGCTAAAAACAATATCTGAGATTTTGCTGCCTATGTTTTATTCCAGGATTTTTATGGTTTGGGGTCTAACATTTAAGTCTTTGATCCATTTTGAATTTATTTTCTAAATTTAATCTTTACTGTATTTTTTCCATTACCATTTAGTCTCCTTATGCCCCCTCCCCCCAGCAATCACCACACTGTTGTCACCGTCCATAGGTCCTTCTTCCTTTTTGCTCAGTTCCTCCATTCCCTAACTGCTCTCCATCTATGAGTCTGTCTCCGTTTTGCTTGTAAGTTCATTTTGTTCATTAGATTCCACATATGAGTGAAATCATATGGTATTTGTCTAATTCTCTGACTGGCTTAGTTCACTTAGCATAATGTTCTATTGGTCCATCCATACTATTGCAAAGGGTAAAATTTTTTTCTTTTTTATGACCAAGTGCAATTCTAATGTGTAAATGTCCCATACTTGTTTTATCCACTCATCTGTTGATGTATACTTGGGCTGCTTTTATATCTTGGCAATTGTAAATGCCACTGCAATGAACATAGGAGTGCTTATGTTATTTTGAATTAATATTTTGGGTTCCTTCAGCTATATTTCCAGAAGTGGGATTGCTGTGTCAAAAGGAAGATCAATTTTTAATTTTTTGAGGTATTTCCATACTGCTTTCCACAGAGGCTACACCAGTTTGCATTTCCACCAGAATTTATTCTAGTGTGTGGCGTAAAAACATGGGATAATTTCATTTTTCTGCACATATTTTTCCAATTTTTCCAACAATATTCCTTGAATAAACTATCTTTATCCCATTGTATGTGCTTGCTTCCTCTGTCAAGTATTAATCGACTATAAAGGTGTGGGTTTATTTCTGGGCTCTTTATTCTGTTCCATTGACCTATGTGTCTGTTTTGATGCCAGCACCATGATGTTTTGATTATTATGGCCTTATCATATAGTTTGATATTAGGTAGCATGATTCCCCCAACTTTGTTATTTTTTCTCAGGGTCACTGTTGCAATGTGAGGTCTTTTGTGTTTTCATATAAATTTTTGAAGTATTTGTTCTAGTTCTGTGAAATATATATGTCATTGGAACCTTGATAAGCATTGCATTAAATCTACAGATTGCTTTGGGTAGTATGGACATTTTAATGATATTCTTCATATCTATGAACATGGTATGTGCTTCCACTTATTTGTATCTTCTTCAATTCCTTTAGCGTCTTAAAATGTTCTGAGTATAGGTTTTCTACATCTTTGGTTAGGTTTTTTTTTTTTTTTTTTTGCAGGAATTATGAATGGGATTTTTTTAACTTCCCTTCTGTTACTTTGTTACTGGCATATAAAAATGCAGCTGACATCTGTATATTAATTTTGTATCTTGCTACTTTGCTGAATTCATGTATAGTTCTAATAGTTTCTTGGTGGAATCTTTGGGGTTCTCTATGTACAGTATCATGTCATCTTCAACTAAAGACAGTTTTACTTCTTCCTTTCAAATTTGGATGCCTTTTATTTCTTGTCTGATTACTATGGCTAGTATTTCCAGTACTATATTGAACAAGAGAGGGGAAAGTTGGCATCCCTGTCTTGTTCTTGATCTTAAGGAGAACCCTTGTAGTTTTTGAGTGTTGAGTATGATGCTGGCAGTAGGTTTGTCATATATGGCCTTTATTATGTTTAGGTATGTTCCTTCTAATCTCGCCTTGCTGAGAGTCTTTATCTTGAATAGATGCAAGATTTTATAAAAAAATAATTTCTGCATCTATTGACACAATCATGTGGTTTTTATCCTTCATTTTGTTTATGTGGTGAATCACATTTATTGATTTGCAACCTTGCGTTCCAGAAGAAATCCCACTTGATCATACTATAGGAGCTTTTTGATGCTTGCTGTATTCAGTTTGCTAATATTTTGTTGAGGATTTTAGTGCCTATATTTATCAGGGATATCAGCCCATAAGTTTCTTTCTTTGCTGTGTCTTTGTCTGATTTTGGAATTAGGATAATGTTGGCCTTGCAATGAGTCTGGAAGTCTTCCCTCCTCTTTAATTTTTTGTAATAGTTTGAGAATGTTCTGTAAAATTTATCTGTGAAGCCATCTAGTTCAGGTCTTTTGTTTGTTGGGCTTTTTTTTTTTTTTTTTTTAATACTGTCAGTTCCACCAGGTGTAATCTGTTTATTCAAGCTCTCTGATACTTCCTGATTTAGTTTTGGAAGATTGTATGTTTCTAGATATTTACCTATTTTGTCCAGGTTCCAGTTTGTTGGCATGTAGTTGTTCCTAATATGTTCTTAAAATCCTTTATATTTCTTTGGTGTCAGTTGTTGCTTCTCCTCTCTCATTTCTGAATTTATTTCTTTGGGTCCTCTTTATTTTTTTCTTGATGATTCTGGTTCAGTTTGTCAATCTTGTTTATATTTTCAAAGAAGAAGCTATTGAATTCATTAATCTTTGGTATTTTTTTTAGACTCTATCTTGTTTATTTCTTTTTTTTTAGTTTTAATTTTATCTTTATTCCTTTAGTTATTTATTTATATTTATTTATTTTTTTTATTTTTGGTTTTTCAATTACAGTTGTCCCATTTTTCCCCCATTTCTCTCCCCTACCCAGCCCACCCCCTCTCCCACAATCATATCCCTCCCCGTTGTCTGTATCCATGAGTCATTTATACACGTTCTTTGACTAAACCCTTCACTTACTTATCCCCCTTCTCTCCCTCCCCCTTCCCCCCTATTGACTGCTATTCTACTCTTTGTTCTATTTAGTTCTTTTGTTTGTGTTGTTCTTTAGTTTCCTGTATTAGGTGATATCATATGGTATTTTTCTTTCTTTGCCTGGCTTATTTCACTAAGCATAAGTCTCTCTAGTTCCATCTATGTTGTTGCAAATGGCAGGAGTTCCTTCTTTCTTTCTGCTACATAGTATTCCATTATGGAAATGTACCACAGTTTTTTGATCCACTCATCTACAGATGGGCACTTAAGTTGGTTCCAGCACTTAGTTATTGTAAACAGGGCTGCTGTGAACATAGGGGTGCATAAGTTCTTTTGAATTGGTGTTTCAAAATTCTTTGGGTATAATCCTAGTAGTGGAATTGCTGGTTCAAAAGGCAGTTCCATTTTTAGTTTTTTGAGGTAATTCCATACTGTTTTCCATAGTGGCTGCACCAGTCTGCATTCCCACCAACAGTGCAGTAAGGTTCCCGTTTCTCCACATCCTCGCCAGCACTTGTTGTTTGTTGATTTGTTGGTGATGGCCATTTTGACAGGTGTAAAATGGTATCTCATTGTGGTTTTTATTTGCATCTCCCTGATGGCTAATGATGTTGAGAATTTTTTCATGTGTTCATGGACCTTCTGTATGTCCTCTTTGGAGATGTGTTTGTTCAGGTCCTTTGCCCATTTTTTAATTGGGTTGTTTGTTTTTTTGATGTTGAGTCTTATAAGCTCTTTATATATTTTGGAAATCAGTCCCTTGTCTGTGATGTCATTGGCAAATATATTTTCCCATATGGTTGGTTTCCTTTTCATCTTGCTGATGTTTTCTTTTGATGAGCAGAAACTCTTTAGTTTGATGTAGTCCCATTTGTTTATTTTTTTCCTTTATTTCTCTTGCTTTAGGAGATGTATCCGTGAAGAAATTGTTACATGAGATATCTGAAATTTTCTTGCCTATGTTTTCCTCTAGGACTTTTATGGTGTCATGGCTTACATTTAAGTCTTTGATCCATCTTGAGTTTATTCTCATGTGTGGTGTAAGTTGGTGGTCTAGTTTCATTTTTTTGCACGTCCCTGTCCAGTTCTCCCAGCAACATTTGTTAAAGAGGTTCTTCTCACTCCATTTTATGTTCCTTCCTCCTTTGTGAAATATTATTTGACCGTAGAGGCCTGGGTTTACTTCTGGACTCTCTATTCTGTTCCACTGACCTATATGTCTGTTCTTATGCCAGTAGCAGACTCTTTTGATCACAGTGCCTTTGTAGTATTTGTTTGATATTTGGTGTTGTGATTTCTCCTGCTGTGTTCTTCCGTCTCAAGATTGCTTTTGCTATTCGGGGTCTTTTTTGGTTCCATATGAATTTATGGAGTATTTGTTCTAGGTCTGTGAAATATGTCATTGGTATTTTAATAGGGATTGCATTGAATCTGTAAATTGCTTTGGGTAGTATGGCCATTTTGATGATGTTGATTCTTCCCATCCAAGAACATGGTATTTGCTTCCATTTATTTGTATCTTCCTTAATTTCTTTCTTCCATGTTATGTAATTTTCAGAGTAGAGGTCTTTTATCTCTTTGGTTAAGTTTATTCCTAGGTACATTATTTTTCTTGTTGCTATAGTAAATGGTATTTTCTTTTTTGTCTCTGTCTCTGATATTTTATTGTTGGTGTACAGAAATGCCTTAGATTTCTGTACATTTATTTTGTACCCTGCTATTTTGCCAAATTCACTTATTATATCGAGTAGTCTTTTAGTGGAGTTTATAGGATTTTCTAGGTATACTATCATGTCATCTGCATATAATGAAAGTTTTACTTCCTCTTTCCCAATTTGGATGCCTTTTATTTCTTTTTCTTGTCTGATTGCTGTGGCTAGGACTTACAACACTATGTTGAATAGGAGTGGAGAGAGTGGACAACCTTGTCTAGTTCCTGAATTCAGGGGGAATGATTTTAGTTTTTGTCCATTGAGTATGATGTTGGCCTCAGGCTTCACATATATAGCCTTAATTTTGTTAAGATATGCTCCCTCTATTCCCATTTTGCTGAGTGTTTTCATCATAAATGGGTGTTGTACTTTATCAAATGCTTTTTCTGCATCTATTGATATGATCATGTGATTTTTGTCTTTCATTTTGTTTAGGTGATGTATTATATTTATTGATTTGCGAATATTAAACCATCCTTGCATCCCTGGAATGAAGCCCACTTGATCGTGATGTATGATCTTTTTGATGTATTGCTGGATCCTGTTTGCCAAAATTTTATTGAGGATTTTAGCATCTATGTTCATCGGTGATATTGGCCTGTAGTTTTCTTTCTTTGTTGTGCCTTGACCTGGTTTTGGGATTAGGATAATACTGGCTTCATAGAAAGAGTTTGGGATTTTCCCCTCTTCTTGGATTTTTCGGAACAGTTTGAGGAGGATAGGAGTTACTTCTTCCCTGAATGTTTTGTAGAAATTGCCTGTGAAGCCCTCCGGTTCAGGGCTTTTGTGTGCAGGGAGATTTTGGATTACTGTTTCAATTTCCTTCTTTGTTATTTGTCTGTTGAGACTTTCCATTTCTTCTTGATTCAGTTTTGGAAGATTGTATGTTTCTAGAAGTTTGTCCATTTCTTCTAGATTGTCAAATTTCTTGGCATACAGTTGTCTGTAGTAATTTCTAACTATCATTTGTATTTCTGTGGTATCAGTCATGATTTCTCCTTTTTCATTTCTGGTTTTGTTTATTTGGGTCTTCTCTCTTTTTTTCTTGATTAGACTGGCTAGAGGCTTGTCGATTTTGTTTAGTTTTTTTTGAAGAACCAGCTCCTAGTTTTGTTGATCTTTTGGATTGTTTGTTTAGTCTCTATGTCATTTAGTTCTGCTCTGATCTTGATGATTTCATTCCTTCTTCTTACCCTAGGCTTTGTTTGTTGTTGTTGTTGTTATAGTTCTTGTAGCTTTATGATTAGGTTTCTTATTTGAGATTCTTCTATCCTTTTTATATATGCCTGTATTGCTATGAACTTCCCTCTCAGGACTGCTTTTGCTGTGTCCCACAGGTTTTGGGCTGTTGTGTGCTCATTCTCATTAGTTTCTAGAAATTTCTTAATTTCTTCTTTGATGTCATTGTTAACCCATTCATTATTTAATAGCAGTTATTGATTCTCCATGAGTTTGGGTGTCTTTGATTTTTTTCTCTGAGGTTGATTTCTAGTTTCAAGACATTGTGGTCTGAAAAGATGCTTGATATGATTTCAGTTTTCTTGAATTTGTTGAGGCTTGTTTTGTGTCCTATCATGTGGTCTGTCATTGAAAATGTCCCATGTGCATTTGAAAAGAATGTATATTTTGCTTCTCTGGAGTGAAAAGTTCTATATATATCAGTTAAGTCCATGTGGTTTAGTGTGTTGTTCAATGCCTGTATATCCTTGGTGTTTCTTTGCTTCAGAGATCTGTCTATTGTTGATAATGGAGTTTTAAAGTCTGCTACTATGAGTGTGTTGCTGTTAATATCCTTCTTGTGGTTTTCTAGTATTTGCTTTACGTATTTGGGTGCTCCTATGTTGGGTGCATATATGTTTATCCGTGTTATATCTTCTTGATGGATTGTTCCTTTAAGTATTATGAAATGTCCTTCTTTGTCTCTTTTTATTGCCCTTGCTTGAAATCCGTTTTGTCTGGTATGAGGACTGCTACCCATGCTTTTTTTTCAGGTCCATTTACTTGGAATATTTTTTTTATATCCCTTTGCTTTCAGTCTATGTAAATCTTTTGTTTTGAGGTGTGTTTCTTGTAGACAGCATATATGTGGGTCTTGTTTTCTTATCCATTCCGTTACCTTATGTCTTTTAATTGGAGCATTTAATCCATTTACATTTAAGGTTATTATTGACATGTATTTATTCATTTCCCTTTGTACCTCTGTTCCTCTCCTCTTTTTTCTTCTTTTTTCTTAGAACATTCCCTTTAGCATCTCTTGCAATGCTGTTTTGGTGGCGATGTATTCTTTTAGTCTTCCTTTGTCTGAGAAACTCCTTATTTCACCTTCCATTTTGAATGAGAGCCTTGTTGGCAGAGTATTCTTGGTTGTAGGCCTTTGTTTGCATTGCTTGAAATATTTTTGACCATTCCATTCTGGCCTGTAGTGTTTCTGTTGAGAAATTGGTCAATAGCCTTATCGGAGCTTCCTTGTATGTTATTTGCTGTTTTTCTCTTGCTGCTTTTAGTATTCTCTCTTGTTCTTTGAATGTTGCCATTTCAATTATGATGTGCCTTGGAGTGAGTTTTTGGGGGTTCCTCTTCATTGGAACTGTGTGTGCTTCCTGACTTTGTATAATTTTCTCTCATCAGGTTGGGAAAATTTTCTGTCATTAATTTTCCTATCAGTTTATCTGTCTGTTCCTTGTCCTTCTGATCCCTCTTTAATTCCAATTATTTTAATATTGTTTTTCCTTATGCTATCCTGTAATTTTCCTAATTCTCCTTCATACTTTTTCAATATTTTTTCATTTTGCTGTAGTGTCTGTGAATTTTTCTCTACATTATCTTCTAACTCACTAATCTGATCCTCTGCTTCATTTAGTCTGCATTTGACTGATTCTACTGTGTTTTTATTTCAGAGATTGAATTCTTCATTTCCTCCTGGTTCTTGTTAATAGTTTCTATGTCTTTTTTTATGCTGGTGTAGTTCTCTGTAATTTTCTTGGAGCTGCTGGTAACTTCCTTGGAGGTTGTCATAGTTGTTTTTAAGGTTGTCGAGTATATTGAGCTTCTTCACCACCATTGTTTTGAATTCTGTGTCTGACATTTGGGCTATGTCTATTCCCTCTACCTCTCTTTCTGGAGATTCCTCTTTTCTTTTCATTGAGAGGTTATTTCTGCATCTTACTATGTTCGATTCTTGTTTGTTTTTATTTTTGGGGTTTGTCTGCTTTGACTTCCCACCTTTGTGGTATGAGATTCTTTATAGGAGATCTGGGGGTTTCAGTGGTGCAGTCTCTTTGATCTCCTGAGCCTGATGTTCTTGGGTTACCCTTTATGTCATTTGTTTATGCTGTCTGGTTATATTTCAGATGCTCTTTGGTAGGATCTTCCTTCTGGCTAGTTGATTGAGGGTCACTCTATCCACTTTGTCTTGAGTTCTTTTGTGGAGATGCTGTTAAAAACATAAACACACAGCCCAGGCAAGAGACCCGCACCCTCAAAAATATCCCCCACCCTCTATCCCGCTATTGTCAGCCAAGGAGCCAGTATTAATATAAATGTAGAGAGCTTAGGGCTTTTATACTATAGGAAGAATAGATATGAGTTGTTTTTAGGGAGGAAAAATATGACTTTTGAGAGAGGGGATGATAGATTAATAATAGTTGAGACTATGCAAGACAGTAGGTAATATTTACATTGTATGTTAATAACAATAGAATAAAAAGATGGAAATGCAGAATATAGTAAGAAAGTGGGATTGTATAGTATTGGATCTATATAGTAATTATATTCTATTTATTTAGAGTGAAAGGGAGGCTAAACTAGACACACAAACAAATAAACAATGATTAAAGAGGAAGGATGAGAAGGAGAGATTATATGAAACAAATTAGAGATATAGTTTTTCTTTTCCCCTTCCTCTCTTCTTTTTTCCCTTTTTTAAGAAAGGGAGAAAAAAAAGGGAATGTTTTTACTCAGTTCAGCCTTTGTTTGTCATCTTCTTTTTCTGCGTCCCCAGCTGGTCTAATGTGGCGGGTCAGAGGTTCTTGTTCCTTGCAGCAGTGGTGTGTGCCCACGGTCGCCTTCACGGTGCACTCCCTTAGTGCCCACTGGAGCCTGCCAAGGTGCCTTTGTGCATGCGCCCCTGTGCGCGCAGGGCAGCCCAAGAGCTTGCCTCGGGCCTGCTGAGCCACACTCTGGGAGCTGGTCTCTCACCTCCCAGGGCGGGGCCCCAGACACTTGGGCACAATGGAAGTGAGCGATTGGTGCCTATTGGAGCCTGACGAGGTGCTTCAGCGCTTGAGCGCCCATGCACATACAAGGCAGCCCGAGAGCTAGCCTCAATCCCACCAAGCTGTGCTCTGGGAGTTGGTCTCTCGCCTCTTAGTGTGGGACCCCAAATACTTGGGCACAGTGGAAGTGAGCATCTGTGAGTCGCTGCTGCCCACTGTTTTCATGCTGTAGCTGCCCGCTGTTCCTGAACCTGCCTGGGTGGGCACGAACAAAGCCTGAGCAAGTGGTCTGCATTCCAGCCTGGTGCCCACTGCTCACGGTCTTCTGCATGTTGGGTGGGTGGGTGGGCCCTCCGTGGGCCCTCCCTGTGCCCATTGGAACACTGATCTTATGTTTGTTGGAGCATGTCCAAGGGGCACCTGAACTCGCGGTTCCGCGAACCTGGGCCAGTGAATGAGGGCACTTCTCTATGCACACCCGCGTGACCCAAAGGGAGGGTTGGGGAATGGATGAGCGCACCTCTGTGCCTGCGCTCCTCAAGAATGTCCTACCACCCCCAAACTTTTCACTGCTCTCTGCAGTCCACAAGAGAAAAATATAAAGAAAAATTATGTTCTCACTTGCACAGCAGTACCCTGTCTCCTGTCCTTCAGCGCCAATGCCACCTGGTCAAGTCCTGTCTCTGCCAGCCACATTTCCTTTTTATACCTTCTTCCTATGCCACTCTTCTTCCTTTGGATACTATGTCCCCAATTTCTCTTGCTCCCTTCTCTTTTGGTCAAGGCTGGCAAGAGTCTTCCTGTTTTGTTGCAGATTGATACTGGTTGTATTTCAGCACTTTCAGAACAATGGTACTGATACTAGTACTAACACTGATACGTAATACTGATCACTTCTCAATGCCTAATTTTGATGTACTTTGCTGCTACAAGAATAAGAATGGGAAATAACAAGTAAAGGTGATGATCAGGTGTTCCCACACTTTTAAGTTTATAAACCAACAAAACCAATAACAACTTTTTTAAAAATTGTAATACCAACCTGGTATTTCAGATCCTTCAGATTGCTTCAAACTCCTAGCAAATATATTATTTCTCTCTGTAACTTGCAGTTAATCTTACGATATATACATGGGCAGATATTTAAAAATCTATAGTTATATGTGTGTGTGTGTGTGTGTGTGTGTGTGTATAGACATTTTGCTTTGAACGATGTTGGGATGAGTAGCTAGGGACTTACTAGTTCTCTTCAGCCATTACCAAGAACAGTAGCCTCTAATTTTCACAGTGTAGAATTGCCTCAGGCTGAATTCATTTTTCTAGCTCTATCCTCATACATAAAGTCATTTGCTTCAAAAACATAGAGCCAAAGTCATTTTGTTAAAATGAAACATGTAAAAATTGAAATGGATAATTTCCTTTCATTTTCTGTCTTTCAGGAAGCCATTTGATGTAATGGAAAGAGCACAGAATTTGTAGTTTAAAGGACCTGGATTTAAGTTTGCTTATCTTGAAAATTGAATGATAATAATAATCATGACATTGTCCTGATGGCCAAAAATGTGGGAACCTGACTTTCAAACCATTAAAGTACTGTAGAAATGTAAAAAAATAATTAATTAATTAGTTGATTAATTTTTAGATTAAAGGATGCCACTGAATATTCAGCAAATTGGATGAAAAAAAATCTATGTTTGGATAATTAAGAGTGAGAGTAGACATAAGATTTTGTATGTGCAATATCTCAAAAGTCTACCCTCTCCCTCCAGTCACCCTTTATAAGGAAGCTGTTGAAGAATGTGCTCCATGATAACAAAGAACTATATCAAGAAAAAGGAAAAGACGGGATCTAAGAATCAGATCATACTCAAGAGAAAGACAAAGGAATGCCTTGATTAATGATGAACAATCTGGAGATGACAGCTATGAAAACAGAGACTATATTTTATATTGGATGAAGGTAGAAAACTATGAGAAACATGTTTCCAAGGAGAATAAATTAATTAGATGTCTGATGTGTCAGCATACACACAGAGATTTTAAGTAACTGGGAGAAAGTTTGTTGATGCATTGATACATACATAGAAAACTAAGCAAGTAATACAAGTAAATTTTAGCTTCAGGAAAACAAAACAAATGAAAGAAAGTAAAAGTAGTTTTAGTAAACACAAGGTTGCACTGTGAATAATGTTTATGAGGTTTGTCCGAATAAATTTTGGCCATTGTAAATATAATGAAAAGGGTTTGCACAACATCAGTGTAACCTAGCAGTCAAGGAGAGTGGACTGGAATGCTTATGTGTGAACAATGACAACTTCACTGTACTAATCAGTGGGGGTGGTAGATACCATTGAGTGAGCATGTGTACTGTGTGGCCTCTGCATTCAAAATGACTGAGTGAGTTGAGCAACAAATCTGCATCAAATTTTGCATTAATCTTGAACATTTCTCTGTGTAAACTATTCAGATGATTCAGAAGGCCACAGCAATGAATAACAGGTGATTGGCAGCTTCATCACAACAACCTGCCCATTCATGCATCATTTCTTGTACAGAGTTTTTGGTGAAACATCACATCACCCAGGTGACTCAGTGCCTCTATAGCCAAGATTTGGCACCCTATGACTTCTGGCTTTTCCCAAAATTAAAATCACCTTTGAAAGGGAGGAGATTTCAGACTGTTGCAGAGATTCAGAAAAATACAACAGGGCAGCTCATGGTGACTGGGAGAACTCTGTTGTGTGAAGTCCCAAGGTGTCTACTTTAAAGGGGACTGAAAAGTCATTGTCCTATGTACAATCTTTCTTGTATCTTGTGTCTTCTTCAATAAATATCTCTATTTTTCATATTTCATGGCTGGATACCTTCTGGACAGACTTCATATATTGTCATACTAAAGTAAGAACTAAATGCTGGGTTTATCATAATTGTGATACAATCATGTCAGAAAACTGGGACACATTATGTAGAGATAGTGGCGAAAGAGAGATAAATTTGCACCTTCTGTGACTATAATTTTTAATACCAAATCTCCCCAAATCAAATGTACAATAATCATGTTACTTAGAGATATGGAGGTAAACACTGAAATATTCAACAAAACTAATTTAGTGATTTCCTCTAGGGAGCAGGAAATGAGCAAAGGAAATCAGGCAGATGTAACAGCTGTTTTGTTTAGCTTAATTTTATTTTAAATAAAAATTATTATGGAAATTTTGATTGTTCAAACTATGTGCGTGTATAACTATGACAAAAAAATTAAGTTGAAAAATATTAGAAAAACATAAGTATTAGCCCAGAAAAATAAGACTCCAGCAAAAGGTAATATAATAACCTGGGTTTAAGAGAGACTGACAGTACTTGGGGGTAATTTTAGAGGACCTTCCCCCTTTCAGGAATGGAGAGCAATTACCGTGAGAGCTTTCACATAGGTGTTAAATGATAAAGAAATAATAGAGACTAGGCTTCAATTTATTCTTGTTTTTATTAGGGTCAAGAGCCATTCTGATAGGAGGGTCTCTGTTTATCATTGGTCTAGCATGCTTTCCTCTGATCTTCCTCACCTCTTCTCCCAACCATCATCAAATAAAAGCACATTGGAAAGACAGAGAGGAACATCTTCACGTGCCAAAAACAGGGCTCTCCCACCTACCTTATTTATTGGCTCTTATCATTAACCATAGGAATCAAATGAAGTGTAAGGTATTTTCAAGGTTAGAAAATCTAGTACGGTGTAATTTATTTGGAAGATAAATAGTCTGAGTACTATAGAGCTAGAACGCTAGCTCAGAAAACTTTTTACAGATACAGATGAAAACGAAGAGGAAGAATATACATCATATTAGAATAATTTCACTAACTTATTGACTCATTAAACAAGAAATAAAAAATGTCCCTTAGGTGGTACTAAGATAGATTAGGTGACTAACTAGAGGAGAAACATGCTTCATGTGTTCTGGACCTCTTGGATTGGTCAGAACCCCCAAGAACTGTGAATGCAGAATGTGTATAAGTGATTCAAAGGCAGTATATATTGAAGGGGTAAGGTAGGAGTGGGGGCTGAGAAGGTAATCATATCATTATCCAAGGTTTTAAAGATACTTTCAAAAGTATTTTATTATATACATTGTGATGCAACAAAGTCTAAACTAGTTAAACAGTGAATTCCAATATATAATCAAAATTATCTAATAGTAAAATACTTATTTTTTTTCAGTTAATAAGTAGTTAATTAGGGTTCGAAGTTAGTTTTATAATATAGCAAAGAATAACAATTATGTCAATTTAAATAGATGTAACTTGCATTATTTAAAAATAACACTTAACCCCTTTAAATTTTGAATAACCATATGAGTAGATGCTAACCCAAGAGCCAAAGAACTAGTCCTCCTGAGAGAAATCTCACTGAAATAGTCTAATGTGACTTTAACCAATATCTCTGGTTTTGTTACAGAAGGGGGGTATCCAAAAACTCCCAGAGCTTGTGGCTGGGGGATGGGGAGAAGGACACAGCTTTCAGGATGCCTTCACATGCCTGAGGCTAGGGGCTAGTGTCTTTGTTATGCAAATAGATAATGCATCCAAGGCCCGGGAAGATGGGAGGGGTCTTGGACCAGGGGGATGGTATGGAGAAAGCACACAGAGCTGTGTGAGGTTCTGTGAATGGTCAGAACTTGGGACCATGCCAACTGCATCACAAGATGCAGTCAGGGATTTAAAAATAAGCAGCAGACATTTTAACTGGGGCTGACCATGTGGTTTTGAAAAGGAAGGTTCTCCATGTGGATTAGAAAGGAGGGGACTGACCATGCAGCTTTGAATAGAAGAGAACACCTTGTGGCTTGGAGATGGGGGAATACCTTTGTGGTTTTGGAAAGAAAAGGCTGGGAATTCACGCAGCTCTGGATTAAAAGTTGATGGACACCACAACACAGAAAGACCTTCCCAATCAGAATTGAATGATTGGCAGCTACCAGTAAAGTTGAACTGGGTCTAGGAAGTAGGGAAATGGTTTCTCTAACTTTTCTAAAACTAGTCTGGTTTGGTAGGGGGAGGCAGAAATATGTGTTTGTAGGTGTTTTAAGGAACATAAGACTTAACGGCAGAAATCCACATATAATCTAAATCTATATAACTGTTAAATAAACAATTCTTTTTATTTTCACTAAACTGGTATTGAGAGTTATAGTTCTGGCAGTGAGCAATCGGGCCCCTAACTAAACAGCCCTTGGGTTCTGTTTCAGTTGGAATAGCCCAGGGGTTCTGTAACAGTTTGGCCATTATTTGTAAACAACATTATTCTGATATTGCCTAGAAGTTATCTCCTAGCTAGCTAGCCTTTTTCAGTATCCTTACTTGTCTCACATTTTCAAGATATTTCACAAGATAAACTCACAGAGGGACCTGCTTGTTGTTTTATTCATTGAAGCTTTTATTAGCTTCATATCAGATATCTTCATGTATATTAAAAACATGTGTGATAAAACTACTTTTCCCAAAATCACAGATAAAAATAAGTTCAATTGCTTCTAGATATTTTCCTATAATATGGTGCCAACATCTGAAGAGATAGCTTCTTTTTCTTTTTCTTCAAATTAAATGGGGTGACATTGGCCAATAAGATTGTGTAGATTTCAAGTGTACATTTCTATGATACATGATCTGTACATTGTATAGACCCAAAGTAAAATCATCTTCTGTCACCATATAGCTGGCTCTCTTTGCTCTTTATTAACCCCTTTTCCCTCTGGGTACCACCATACTATTGTCTGTGTCTATGGGTTTCAGTATAACTATTGTTGGTGGTAAACAGACTGGCTCTTCTGAGGGGAAGAAGGGGAGACAATGGTAGAACCTAAGAATTCTTTCTCTTGCCAAGAAAGAATATCCAGGCAGAGGGTTGTCATGGCATAAAGATTCAGCTTTTCTTTAACTGAATTCCAGGTGGAAAAAATATTCAAAAACCCTCCCTTCAGTGTGTAAGAAATGCTCACAATAAAAACCGGGACACAGGACTTGAGCAGTAACTGAGGCAGTTGTGTATTCACAGATCTGCAGCTCTGGGCGCAGCCTAAAAGCCAAATCAAGGTGTGTGCTGAAAAGATGGAGCTGGCTGTTTTTATCTCTAATGCAAATAAAGCACTCCCCTGCTGCCACCCACCCCTTCCTTCTTCTTCCCCATTTTTTCCATGCTGGATACTCTGGAGTTGCAATCTAACTCGACTGTGTAAATTAACTGAAGGTGAAAATTAACTCAGAGTGATCTGGTTATAGGTCTGTCTCCAGCTTTCCTTTGAAATTTCCCTAACTTATTTGCTGGGGCTGTCTGGCTACATTTTCCCATTTTCCCTGAGTCTGGTGATGACTATCTCTCCCCCTACTGATCTGAGGATGCCCCTTTTCTGATTTATAAATATGCTAATATGTTAGCTACCTTCTTCCATTTTCCCTGAGTTTGGTGATGACTATCTCTTCCCCTTTTGATCTCAGGTAGCCTTTGTTTTTAGAAGCATTTGTGCTGAGCTGAAGGATGCCCCTTTTATGATTCGTAAATATGCTAATACTGTTAACTCTGACTCAGAGACCCTCTACATTTTCCCTTTGTTGCTAATGATTTTCTACTGGTTTGGGAGTCACTATTTCCTTTCTTACAAGAGGCAGCATCTTCCCCCAATAGTTCATCCTGGGCTGCCAGGAGTTACATAAACTGCATTTACCCTCCAATTTCCCTTACTCATATGGTCAGACCTGGCAACAGAAGTCAGATTTAACTGTTGATTAGAATTTAGCTCTCAGGAGGAAGGAGAATTTTTGACAATTATAATTTAGTGTTGGTAGGTACCTATATTTTAGCTGGTTTTAAGAAATATTTCTCCTGTGCTAAGAAAATTACTTGAGTGTAGGTTTTCAGAATTGGAAGGGAATATAAATTCCTTTAGTTCCCTTTCTGCTTCACCCCACTTTCTTCCCTCTACCCTAACACATGCCCCTTCATATCATTATCAGATCAGTTTCATGGATACTTGAATTACCTATTCCCTCCACAGGTAGTCTGTTTATTCACTTGGCTCCCAAACATATGTTTAGAATTCAACAAGAACACCTTTCTATGCACTCTGTAGATAGCCAGCTTAGTAAGTGGGACACACTTACAGTTTTAACTTCTGAGGAAATAAGATGGCAAAAGTTGCAATTCACTCTATATATTTTCTTCTTATGTTCCTAAATCCATTCATTGTGGGAACTAACACTTTCCTACTTACAGTTCTGTAGATCAAGGAGTCTTACTATTCCTACCACAATGGTAGATATGTGCCTATGATAGCCAATCAGAATATCCCATCTAAGTGGGGATAGGCTTGGTCAAGGGTAGGCACATGACCCAGAATGAATCAGTATCCTTTTGGAGGGTTGACACAGATATTGGGAAAGAAGGGGTCTCTTATAAAAGGCTGGAGCTATCAGGGTCCACCTTGGCCTTTCCTTAAGGACAAGCTGCCAGAAATGGAAACTGATCAAGGAAAAACAGACTCAATAGAAAGAGAAATAAAGTCCTGTATGAGCACTTTGATTTGAGCTTTTCACTAGATAAGCCAATAGATGTTCTTATTTTAAGACACCATACATTTTTTCTCTAAGGGTTTCATTTCCTTTCTTGGGAATGTATTGAAGGCTAGATTGTCTTAGAACTCTCAAAATCTTAAAAAGAGTGATGAGAGGAAAGTAACACTGAAGATAAATATTATGCTAAAATATCTAGTAAAACCTATTTTACTTCTAAGTGGTGTCTCAAAGAATATAAACATCAGACAGACTAATTCTTATTTGAAATAAGAACAAACAGATCACTAGAAAGAAAAATTGCAGGAAAATCTAGTCTCAGCAAGGGGACACAGAATTCATAAACAAATCTATTCAATCTCTGTTTCCAGTAATTCTATAATAATTGTCTGAACCTGTTCTTAATTAGAATCAATTATGGGATTCATTTGAATTATATTATGAAGCATTAATTCACAGAATATAACCACTGAAGGCCTAGGTGTTGAATGTAGTAAATGTATTATAATCCTGTGTAACAAGATTGCAGCAGGGAGCAAAGGAAATATTGATGTATTCATAATAAATATATGTCCAAATTACTTTTTATTTCCAGTTAATAAATGTAATGTGGGTAGGGAAGAATTATTTGGAAGGGGCCTTTATTCATTAAGGGGGAACAGAGAAACGTGCTAGTTTAGCCTCAGAGGACATTCAGTTGCCCAGACTTCTGAACTTCTAGGTTTCTGAAAAAGCAACTTAGAGTAGAGGACTGGGGATGACGTGACATTCTCCACTACTTTAGTATAAAAGTTTCTATCATCTTGTTTTGAGGAGCTTCTCAAATTGACATATGTGATGATGTGCTAGGAGGCATAAATATGGCACAATCTGGAAAGCTAATCAGATTGTTTCAAAAGCCATGGCTATTTGCTAGGGTGTATGCTAATGACAGTCCAGTTTTGAAAAGGGGAGGAAGGTATTATGAGGGTATGTATTTCTACCTAATCCTAGAAGTAATGATATTGATAAAAGTTAACATTTGTCAAATGGTTACCATGTTCCAGGCTCTGGGCTAAGCATTTATTCTGCTGAATAATATTGTCATTAGCCACATATTGTAGATAAGGAGATTGATAAAATAAATATGACTCAACTTCTGGGGTGCCAGTTTTATATCCAGTTCTAGAGAAAGAAAAGGGTAATTTGCCTGTATCATTTAAAGCATGTTTATATTCATGGTGGATTTCATTAATGACTCCAATTGTTCACCATCCCTGCAGCCAGACCTTTGCTGGTGACTTTGAAATTACTTCCACTATAAAAGTGAATATATATTTTTGCCCATCTTTATTTTTTTAATTTAATTTTTATCATATTATTTTTCCATTACCATTTAGTCCATTTATACCTCCAATCCGCTGCAATCGCTACACTTTTGTCCATGTCCATGAGTTCTCTTTCCTTTTTGCTCGATACCTCTACCCCAAAGCCCCGCTCCCAACAGCCGTCATCCTGCTCTCCATCTATGAGCCTGTCCCCGTTTTCCTTGTTACTTCAGTTTGTTCCTTAGATTCCACATATGAGTGAAATAATATGATTTTGTCTTTCTCTGACTGGCTTATTTCACTTAGCATAATTTTTTCCAGGTCTATCCATACTGTCAACATAATTTTTTCCAGGTCTATCCATACTGTCACAAAGGGTAAAACTTTCTTTTTTTATGGTGAAATAGTATTCCATTGGGTAACTGTCCCATAATTGTTTTACCCATCTATCTGCTGATGAATACTTGGGCTGCTTCCATATCTTGGAGATTGTAAATAATGTGGCAATGAATATAGGGGTGCTTACACATTTTGAATTAGTGCTTTGTGTTCCTTTGGATATTTTCCTGGAGGTGGGATTGCTAGATCAAAATGCAGATCTATTTAAAATTTTTTGAGATATCTCCATACTTCTTTCCACAGTGGCTGCACAAGTCTACATTCCCACCAGCAGTGCAAAAGTGTTCCCCTTTTTCCACACCCCTCACCAGTATTTGTTGATTTATTGATGATAGCCATTCTTACAGGTGTGAGCGGATTTCTCATTGTGGTTTTAATTTGCATTTCTCTGATGACTGGTGCATTGAGCATCTTTTCAAGCCCCTGTCTTTAGATTTGGCCATGTGACTTATTCTGACTGAAGAAGTATTAGAGCATTGGACATGAACAAAAGCTTAAAAACTACTTACATGATGGGACTTACTTTCTTGGATCCCAGTTATTGTTTGGCTTTCTCACTGGTCCCAAATTTGGTGTCTGATAGATTTGGATTCAGTTCTTATCTCTACCACTTTTAAACTGTGGACTTTGTGCAATTTACTTAAATCATTGTTTCCCCATCTGAAAAATGGGGCTACATTTACCTCATGGTATAACTGGGAGAAGTAATTAAGTTACATGTGTGAATTACTTAGCCCAAGACTGATACATTGTAATTATTTAATAAATGATTGCTATTTTCATTTTCCTCATTATTTCTGGAATCAGCATACAAGCTGTACTCATTCATTTCTGTCATCAAATTTTTATACCTGTTGAGATATCCTAAAATTTAGCAATAGCCCTTATTCAGACAAGAATATGTTTTTCTAGAATATGCACTTTAATAAGAAAGACTCAAATATTTTTTACTTTCCCATTAGTATATGTAGGACACTGTGCTCATTCTTGAGAATTTCTTCCATGGAGAAAAAGTCACTAGACATGTGCTTTTGTCAACACCATTTTTTAAAAACATGTAAAGCAGCCAAGAGTGAACAGCTACCTCCTACTCTCCAAATTTATATCTCTTTTAGACAATTTCTCTAAGAAATAAACCAAGGCCCTTCACTTCATTTCTATCATACCTTTTAACTAAGGTTGCAAAATAATATTTACAATACCCTTTGAAGATATGGTCTTCCATCTCATATGCAGGAACATCTATTGAATGCAGAGAACCTGATTCCCTTCCCACTGTTGACTCAGCAAGAGCACTTAGAACTCAGTTAAGGCCCCTGGAAGGCAAATGTTGGGACTTCATGCTTTGCCCTTAGGAACAAAGCTCCTCCTGCCTACATAATTAGAAAACAATTCCTAGTTGGAAAAGCAATATAGAGATCCCTGGTGCCCAATCCTCCTCCATCTTAAGAAAACAGGTTGGAATGAAATCAAACCAAATACTACAAATAAAAGTTGTCATTCAATAGAGGAAAAATTAGAGGTTTGAATAATGAGTATTACAATTGCTGCCTATTCCCCAAAACTTGTTCATACAGGGCAGATACTGATTAGAGCAACATTCTGTGTTTATGTAATCCAACAGAAATAATTTTTTACTGAAAAAGGAAAGAGAACAGACCTAAGGAAACAAGCACCAGTGACATGTTAAAACTTTTCTTTTTTTTTTTTCTTGGATTAACACATTTGTAAGCTTGCCACTTTTTATAATAATTGACAAAACAACGCAGGCATTTTGCCTTTTAGAAAGTTAGATGTCATGTCATGGTGAAGATCCATCGGTGATCAGTTAAATTGGGCTATTGGACCTGTGATAGAATGTCTGTTCTTAGTCTAATGATTTGTTTATTTAACTGTTCTTGTTAGAGATGTCAGCCCATCACAAAGGAGATGATGGTTTAAAAATTAATCTTGAGAAAAAAGATTAAATACAAATACAGTGTTTTTTGGTCAATTGAATTCAGTCTCAATCAATGCCGTTTTGAAGCACTAACTATAATGAAGACAACAGTCACTAATGAAATAAGCAAGACACACACTATCATGAAAAAAGCCAATAGAATCAACTTATTAATTTTCTGATGGTTATCTTTAGAATAATGGCAACAAAATAGTTTTTTTTTTTTCATTGATTGGACCTCTGCATAGGTTTTCAGTACTAGATGTTATAAAATAGCTTTATCTTGTAAATATGCCTATCAATCTCAGATAGAGTCACAAGATGATTAACCCTTAGTTATTCATAAACTCTTTGGAAACCTCCAGAAATTAGCCTTCCCCTATGCTTTTTTATAAGACCTTGTTTAAAATAATTTCATCCACTAATTGCAAATATTTCTTGACCTGCCTTGTCTAAAATGTCAACTTCACAGCTGGTTTCATCACTCATTGTTCTGCTTTGATTCCTTTACCTCCCCATCATGTACATTCAGTCTTATGTTTGGGTCAGAATGTGCCTCGCTCTTCTCCACATGAACCTTGTTGGCTGGAAGATTGCTGAAGGTGGAAAGAATGAACCATCATTATTTTATGAGCCCATATCACAGCAGACATTTACTAACCATGTAGCATATGTTCCATTTTTAAAGTGAAAAATTGATGTTTAAAATATCAAGATAATGCCCGAACTCATAAAGGGGCAATTAGTAGTGTTCAGACTTGAGTCAATGTCTACATGTCATGAAAACTTACTTCTTTCCTTACGTTATACTGCAGAGTTCTAGAGTTAGGTCCATTAACAAACTCACTGCCTAAAATAACACTAAGTGGTTAATAAATATTATTTTTGATGGTTATAATAATAATAGAAGTTGGTAGATGTTAAAACTTATTTGTGCTAGGATTACAAAAGTTAAAAAAAAAAAAAGCTAATAAGTGGCAGAAATTGGACTTGAATCCTTGACTGTCTAACTCTGAAACTCATACCTTAAATTTCTATATCATAGAACTCCCCTAAAGCCTTAGCAATATAAATTAACATCCCGGAAGAAAGACTGATGGGAAGACCAACATGCTTCACAAATGAGCTTTATTTTTCTAAATATTAATAATATCTGTTTCTAGGGTCTATATATTTTATAATGATGCATGATCTGTACTGTTGTGATTTTGACTGGTTTACACTAAGTGTACAGACTACTAGTCCTTGTTTCTGTCATACTGTTTGTTCTCAATTCACCTACCACTTAAGTTTATTTCTCAGCACTCAGCATCCTGTGAGTGCTCTGTTGGAACTAGAAATTGACCTTACAAATATGGGAATTTTACTGGTTTTGTGACTTCATTTATAGAGATATTTCAGTCACTATCTCCATTAAACACCTACTCTCAGCCTCTGCTTGCATAATTCCTCCTCCTTATACACTGGGCCTTGCAATTTTCTTATCTTTCTCTTTGGTCATCTCTTATGTTGGTCAGCTCCTCCTGGTCACACCCACGCTGTCACTGGTGTTGTAGCTTTAGCATCAGAAGAGTCACTCAAGAGAAGTAAATGTTGAAGTTAAAATCATCTGCAACTTTCTAAAAGGAAGAAAAAAATGTAGTTTTTATAAAAAGACATATATAAAGAGACCTAACCTTTAAAAAAATGTCTGTATATTTAGGTCTGGGGTGAGTGTACATCCATGGGATGTAATATAAACTTGAGCTATGAGATCTGACCTATTCACCTATCTGATCATGAACAAACATGCAGGAAAGAACAGTTAGATTTGAATTTCCTTTTTGCTTCTTCTACATGTCACACTTTGGTAGAATTGCTGATAGAGAGTAAAATATACAAAAACATTGCCTCAGAAAGGCAGAGAAGCAAAGAGTCTGTATGATCTTAACATTGAAAAATTCTCTCTCAAAGAATCAGATGTGCATATGCTGCCTAATTATAAGAAATGGCAAACTGAGATAAACACTGTAGCCATGAAAATTCCCCAGAAGATATCTGACAATGTACCAGAAATCTGTTTCCATTCCAAATGCTGTTGATTCTTACTTAATGTGGTGGAAATAGGAGAAGGAAATCAAACTTAGAGTCTGGAAATCAAACATAATAGACAAAAGGCTGCTCTTGCCTGGGTTATGACACAAGCTGCCTGAAGAGATCATTCTAATTATTGCTAGAGCTATTTGTTCCAAGGTTATTTTGTGCTTACACATGACCATATAGGGCCATATTCTCCTAGCACTACAGTTAATGTTTTCTATCCCTAGCTACAGAGCTAATAGTAAGAAAGCATGTCATATTCCCTGCTAGAATTAAATGGATAAGAGGGCACTGAGTATAATGATAAAAATTGTAAATGAACTGAGTGTTTTGGAGTCTGAAGCTCAAAAGTCCTGTATTAAGGGCTGAATTAAGAGCATGCTTTATACAATTACTACTTGTAATACTGGTCAGGATTTCCACAGAAGGGAAATCAGGACAGCAGTTCAACCTATGAGAGCCCCAACATCCAATGACCAAAAGGAATTCTGAGATTGAGGATCAACCATTACATATCATAATATTATACTTCCTGTGCTTAAGCTTTGCCCCAGATCAATTACATTATAATTCTTGGAGTGATACTTATATATTTTAAAAGTTGTTTAATGTACAAAGTCAAGAACTACTGGATAAGGGTATACAATAATTGGAATGCAATGATTCTTAACTGTTCTTGATATTCTGGTTAAAGTCATAGATTATTCATTTCACCAGACCAATTAACATAGGTGGATGGATAAACAGATGATAGTGATGGTGGGGTAGATAGATAGAGAGAATGAGTGAGAACTAATATTCATGGATACTATGAAAGATCACCCATAGAGTTTATGGGAGCCTATGAGCCTCAGACTTACAACCATTGGTTAGAGTTTGAGAAAAGCTAGAGGCCCAAGTGAAATAACTAATCCATCAGTCAATGTGCTTATTTTTGTTTCATTAGCTAGAGACATTGGCCTAGAAACCCTGGGAGTAGGGTTGTAGAAACATATTTTGCAGGTTCTTTGTGAATTTGCAATCTACTGTGGTCCACAGAACATGCATACAGATACTTAACTACAAGGGAGTGAAAAGTGCCCAGATGGTTAGCACAGATTAGATCTGCTATAGTATCTTAAAAAAGCAAGCAGTTCCTTTCAGTTGGAGAAATGAGGGTGAATTCCATCAGGAAGGTGTAATGATCATCTCATACAGGAAAAGTAAAAAAACACTGGAGTTGGTATAGACTCACTGTAAAGACTCCTCCCAGAGGTCTGCTGAGCCAAGGTGTGAAAGGCTGTCACAGTTAACACCATGCACCTTTTGAAACAAATCTTGTTTTGTATGATTATTTTTCTTTTTCACATTCTTCCTTTGCTTACTCCACCCCCAAATAGACAAAAATGTATGATTATATCTCTAAGTGTTATTGAAAATAAAGTGGTAAGCAGTACTGATGAAAAGTTTTGTTCCTTGATTCTAAATCTACACCTTCAAGTAGAGCATAAATTTGAGAGCTCACTATAGTATGGCACATCCTTATCGGGTAGAATTATTGCTCCCTGTCTCCTCCAGGCTAACACTATAAGTATGAAGGCTTAACAACACTTTTGCATGTGGTTAATGTTTTCCATTAAGTGTTCCTTAAAAAAACAAAATGGTACTATCATTTTGTGCACTTGAATGCATTTGTATTTCATTCAAAGGAAATGAGTTTTCTGTTTTAATTTCATCTCAGTTTTATTTAATTAAAGTCTAGCTCATTTTGTCTTTGAAGACTTTCTTAAGCACTGGATTTTTGTTAAATCACTGAATGTAAGTTTGAAATTTGGACAGATTTTTGAAGCTATGAATAAATTTGCATCTGCTGCTGATTCTTTTTTTAAAATTTTTCTTTCTTTATTGTCATTCTATTATAGTTGTCCCAACTTTTTTCCCCATTTCTCTCCACTGCCTTGCCCTACACCCCCCTCCCACAGTCAAGCCTCACCCTGTTGTCCATGTCAATAGGTCATTTATGCTAGTTCCTTGACTAGAAGCTTCTCCTGCTTTTTCAGCTTCTCACACCCCCTCCCCTCTGGTTTCTGTCAGTCTGTTCCTTGTTTCCATGCCTCTGGTTCTGTTTTACTCATTTGTTTGTTTGGTTCATTAGGTTTCTGTTATAGGTAAGATCATATGGTATTTGTCTTTCACCACCTGGTTTATTTCACTTAGCATAATACTCTCTAGTTCCATTCATTCTGTTATGAAACCATGAAGACAAACAATCCAATGAAAAGTGGGCCAAGGACCTGAACAGACATTTATCCAAGGAGGACATACAGAGAGCATATAAAAGGATGCTCAACATCACTAGCCATTAGAGAGATGCAAATTAAAACCACATTGAGGATTTCCGGCCAAGATGGAAGCATAGACAGACACGCTGTGTCTACCTCCACAATTAAGAAGGAATGCAACTACATCAAAACTAGAAACAACCAGAAGTTCCAGAAAATCAAACTGCAAGGAAGTCCAAAAAACAAAGATATAAAAAAGAAATACTCATCTAGACAGGTAGGAAGGTTGGAGCTGAGGCAGAGAGGACATGGTGTGGTGGTGGCAGCAGCGGCAGCAGCAGCAGGCTGGTGGAAAGCACAGTTACACATTTCAAAAAGTCAGGAGGGACACCTGGGGAGCATTCCCAGCTCCTCACCAGACCTCGAAGCTCACAGTCCCAACACTGAGGAAAATCAAGCCCCATTGCTTCTGACTGTGCAAACCAGTGGGGGTTGGGGCAGAGGCAGAAACTGCCAGTTTCTCAGCAGAGCCCACTTGTTTAAAGGGCCACCACAGTCCTAGAATGTCTGCAGACCCACCCACTCTGGGAACGACAACCAGGGCAACAGCTATAGAGGCACCAGTCCCATACAGAAGTGGGAGAAGTGCCTGAAAAGGGGCAAGTGCCAGGCATTGTTCCCTCTCAGACCCCTCTCCCACACACAGTGCCACAACATAGTGAAACAGGTCGTCCTGTACTGATGAATTCCTAAGACTCCACCCCTTACAACATAACAAGAGTGACAGCTCTACCTAAGACACAGAGGCAAACAAACACAGCAGCCTGTCAAGATGAGGAGACAGAGAAGTATGGCCCAAAAGAGGGGATGGATCAAGGTTCTAGTGGGAGAACTAAGTGAGGAGGAGATAGTCAACCTATCAGATGAGGAGTTAGCCAACCTAACAGATGCAGAATTCCAAACACTGGTGATAAAGATGCTCACAGGCTTGACAGATATTCTTGAGTACCGCAAACACATAAGAGAAGAAGTGAAGGCTGTGCTAAGTGAAACAAAGGAAAATGCACACAAGACAATGGTGAAGGAAAGAAAACCAGGGTTCAAATCAATGATTTGGAACATAAGGAGGAAAAACACAGTCAACCAGTGCAGAATGAGAAAATAAGAATTGAAAAAAATGATGAAAGGCTTGGGATACTCTGGGACAACTTTAAATGCGCCAACATCTGAATAATAGGGGTGCTAGGAGAAGAGGAAGAGCAAGAAATTGAAAACTTATGTGAAAAAATAATGGATAAAAACTCCCCAAATTTTATGAAGAAAATAGACATACTAGTCCAAGAAGCACAGAGAGTCCCAGGCAAGCTGGTCCCAGAGGGGAACATACCAAGACACATCATGATTAAAAAGCCAAAGGTGAAAGATAAAGAGAGAATACTAAAAGCAGCAAGAGAGAAGCAGAGAGTTGCCTACAAAGGGGTGTCTATAAGACTGTCAGCTGATTTCTCAAAAGAAACTTTGCAGGCAAGAAGGGACTGGCAAGAAGTATTCCATGTGATGAAATGCAAGGACCTACAACCAAGATTACTCTATCCAGCAAAGCTATCATTTAGAATGGAAGGGCAGATGAAGTGCTACTTGGGCAAGGTAGAGCTAAAAGAGTTCATCATCACCAAGCCATTATATGAAATGTCAAAGGGACTTATTTAAGAAAGAGAAGATCAAAACTATGAACACTAAAATGACAACAAACTCACAACTATCAACAACTTAATCTAAAAAATAAAAGCAAAATCCAACTAAGCAAACCAGAATAGGAACAGAATCACAGGTATGGGGATCATTTGGAGGCTTATCAGCTGAGAGAGGGAAAGGGGATAAATGGGGAAATGGTGCAGGGATTAAGAAGCATAATTGATTGGTACTAAATAGACCGGGGGAAATTAAAAATAATATAGAAAAGGGTGAAGCCAAAGAACTTATATGCATGACCCATGGACATAAACTAAGGGGGGTGGGATTGCTGGAGGGAAGGAGGGTGTTGGGAAGAGGGGAGCAACGGGGAAAAAATTGGAACTACTGTAACAACATAATCAATAAAATATACTTAAAAATAAAAATAAATAAAAATAAAAAAGCCAGAATGAGATACCACCTCACATCAGTCAGAATGGCCATCACTAACAAACCAACAAACAACAAGTGCTGGAAAGGATGTGGAGAAAAGGGAACCCTAGTGCACTGTTGTTAGGGATGCAGGCTGGTGCTGCTGATTCTTGAAACTTTAGAATTTCTTCTCTACTCTGAAACCAATATAATACTTTGTATTTCTTCCAGGTACAATTTCATACATTATTTCACATGAATTTTTGTAATGATTTTACAAATCAGGTGAATCAAGTCCCATTATCTTTAGTTTACAAACAGCAAACTGAGTTTCAGACAGATTAAGTGATGTACCCAAGATTACAATCACCAAATTAGATTATAACTGTATTTTCTGTTATGAATTAGTTCAGCACATTTTAATTTTAATTTTTTAATTTTTATTTATTTACTCTTCACATGAGGATACATTTATTACTTTAGAGAGAGAAGGGAGAGAGGGAGGGCGGGAAAGAGAGAGAGAGGGAGAGAAGGAGAGGGAGAAGGAGAGAAGGAGAGGGAGAAGGAGAGAGAAAGAAAGAAAGAAACATGACTAATCAATAGGTTGCCTCCCCTGGCCCAACCAGGCACCAAACCCACAACCTAGGTAGGTGCCCTAATGGGGAATTGAACCTGTGATATTTTGGTGCATGGAACGATGTTCCTACCTACTAAGCCACACAAACCAGGGCTTCAGCACATTTTAAACATACTATTCTTTTCCTTGCATCCATTTTGTTGAGGAAAAGAAGTAATTTTATCTTTTCTCAACTCTGACAAAAGATCTTACAATTTTAGTAGCATATATAAAAATCTTAAAGCTGAATTCTATTCAGCTATCATGTCACAGGTACCAGGGGAAATGTTTACCAATATAATTTCTAATCTTCGTCTTAACACTTCATTTTACAGAAGAGAGAATGAGTTTCAGAGATGTAAAGTAACTTGACAAAGTCATATACCTGTTACATTTCTGTCTTCCTTTGTTCTCCCACAGGTTCTGGCTGCCTTGGTAAGATCTTTCTAGTCTAGCCTGTGCTGTACAACCCATGGCAAGGGGCCTTTTCAAATCTCTCCAAGTATTCTCTAACAACATCATTATTGCTATTATTGTCAAGACAAATACATATTTAATATTTATACCTAGAAAAGCCTGTTAGATACTTAAAACAGAAATATGGACATAATGTTTGCCTTTCAAAAACCAACTTTATTATCCAATAAAAGGATATATTGCATATGTAACAGCACAAAAATCAAGGAATAAAACATAAGGTTGCATTTCCCATCCATGAAATACAAGTTATAAACTCAGGCTGTAAATACCATCAGAATAGGAAGAGGATCAATATGGGATTAGATAATAAAATCTCTTAGAAAGGAGATAAAATTTAATAAAAGATAGAATTCATATAAGGGAAGAGATTGAATTATGTCTAGGAGCAATTATTTAAAAATTACAAAGTTAATGTTTATGGCATATTTTGGGACAATCATATCTTCCTATTTGTCATAATTTGTTATGAAAAATGAAATATAAAATGTTCAGTGGATCCTAAGATGATCCCTTTGGTAGATTAATCAGTTAGCTTGGATATGGCTGCAAGTAGCAGAAGTCCCAATTTACAGTGACTTCAGTAAACAAGGTTTTTTTTGTTTTGTTTTGTTTTTAGTGTATAACAAGATATATAACCATTAGAAGTGTTTTGTAGTGCCATTGCAGCTGCTCATGATATTGTCATTCAGCATGTTAGTTTTGTTTGTTTGTTGCATCATGATCACATGAAGGCTGCTGTGTTTGACATCAGTCCTTATGTGAAGCAGAAATGGGAGGTGAGAGAGGCCCACTAGAAGCATTTGTCCTTTTTCTCTGGAAGAGGCTATGAAATGGGGAACCAGATTGTCATGCTTGATTTAGATTATAATGGTACACACTGTCCCCACTAAAATCAGGCTTTCAATATTAAAGAAAAAGAGGGACTCAATATCAAGTATGTAAATAACAGTAATAGTAAAAACACACCCAATTTCCTCAGTTATGGGGGTTTATTGCACAAAATTATGAAGAAGTAGGAAGCCTGGACAATTGTCTCAACAGAGCCTCATTCAACTTCATGAGGAACGAAGATGTTGTTAGGGTACTACAGCATCATCTTCACATAGCAACAATTCTAGTGGCTCAGTTATTTTTTAGTTGATCCAGCAGTACATGATTATTGCCTTCTATTCATGAAGCCTATCCATTTTCTCATTTCTGTCTCTTCTGTTACTTCTATTTTTTTCTATTATGAAATTTTCTGTCTGGCATTCCAATCTAACTAGGGTTGCCAGATGAAATACAGGATACCCAGTTAAATTTGAATTTCTGATAAAGAGAAACTACATTTTTATATAAATATGACCAAAGAAATATTTGTGATGTACACTAAAATTGATGTGTCTACCTGAAATTTAAATTTAACTGAAAGTCCTTTATTTTCATTTGCTTAATCCAAAAATTGTAAAGCTAATCATCAATAAAGAATTGTTCTTGTTGGTAAACCTGTAATACTATTCTATCTGATAGACTTCTGGCCAATAAATAGATAGCAGTCTCTGGATTAGAAATCCATCCTTAGCCCAATTGTTTTAGATTACTATAATGACTTCAGTATGGAAACATGTACTTACTTAGGGAATTTCCTGATTCTCCAGCCTAGTTAAGAAGGTCTGTGTGAATGGCATTCCAGAGTGCTGGGTCTGGTTCAACAACAAAAACAAAGTATGTGTTTATACCCTATGCTTTTTTTCCTTCCAGATATCAGATATGCTGCTGGTTTCATTATTTCCATCTCACATTTCTTTGTGTTGGTCAAAGGATTCCATTGCGTCTTCTTTCTAGGCATAAAATCAGCTCATATTCCAGCAGGCATTTGCTGACCTCCACGAAAGAGTTGGGTGTGCCTAGAATAAAATATTTTCTTTTGCATAATGCACATAATTTCCTCTCATTTCTCCAAATTCTGTTTTTTGATAAGGTTTGTCTCATTTATGAGAGCTCCAACAAATATATAACAGCTTCTATGTATAAAGAATAAGTGCTAGATGCTGGATTGGACAACCAGAAGAATAAGGCATGATCACTAAACTCAAGGAACCCTAAAATCTACCCTGAATGCTTTCAATTTTATAACATAATTATACACCTTGTAATTCTCCCTTGTTTCCTTTTCTCCCTTTGATCTAGAAATATGGATATCTAAACTGCTGATTCTTAGTTTTCAACAATGTCTAATGTAAGAAGGCAGCATTTTTAGAAATATTATTTTTGACATGCTTTTTCTTGGCTAGATTATGCTTTTACTCAGGGTTTTATTTCTTCTGCTCATTTCTCTGCATATTCTCTTTTTACTCCAGAACTACTGATAAAAATATTTTTACACCAAAAGCAAAAATCATGCACTGTTTCTAGCTCCAACAGAATTATAGTCATAGAGTCAAAGAATAATAATGGAAGCTATAACACAGGTTACCTTATTCTATTCTCTATCCAGTGTATAAAACTTCTTTTCAGCCTCTTAGATACAAGATCGTTAAGTTTCTGTATCAACATCATATGATATAGCCTGTTTACTTTTTGGAAACGTTATCAAGTTACAATAAATAATTTCCTATGGTGGGATAACATTTTTCTCTTTCTAAGAGCTATCCTCAGAATGTGGGCAATTCTGCAGTCCTACATAAGCCCTTTTTATATTGAAGATGCCAATCAAGCTGCTTGATCAAATTTTCTCTATGTCCTTCCCTTGTTTGACTTTCCTTATGTGATATTGTCCAGATTTCTTCCCATCCTGGTCATCTTTCTTCAAATGACCTCCAGCTCATCTATTCCCCTTGCAGAATTTGAGCTTCCAAATATAGAATAATACCACATATCTGCCACAGGAATGTCACCTTCCATCTCTTAAAGTTGGTGGTTATAATGAGAAAAATGAATGAGTCTAAATTTCCCTGTCTGTGTACACAAAACAGAGGAGAGAAAATGGCTCCTAGAGTGACTTTGATTTGTGTTTGTATATTTAGTATCTTGATACTGTGCACTAGTTTCTTTAGCACTTATAAATTCAGTTTTCTCCTCTGTAAAATGGAAGTAATAATGTCTATCTTCTATGGGAATAAAAAAAAGTATGTTAAGTGTTTTGAAAGACACAAAATTAGGTCTCTAGAGGTAATTTTTGCTTCTGCTATTACTGGTCAGTTGGGGGAGCAGAGAATAAAATGGCACACCCACACAACACCAGGCAATAAATCTTTACTTCTCCTGTATGTCTGATCCTGACATAATCATTTCTGGTTAATAATTTGCTGTTCATCCAGCTGATTTTTAGAGCCTTAAACAGCAGGCTTGTGGGTCTACTAGCCACCTAAGATTGTTGTCTTTACCTTCTATTTATAGTCATTAATACAAAGTGCCTTGAATGCAAATGTTCTCCAGTCCTGCTGAAAATCACAGAGAAAATTATTTTCCATAGTTCAATTCTTACTTCTCCAAAAGTACTTGTCATATTGGAGCTGGAATTGGAAGAAACTGAAAACCTGCATGTGAACTATTGCGTACAGGAGACTATCTTCTGGCTGACTATATTTTCCTAGTGACTTGAGTGCCTCAGTAATGATCAGTTTAAAATTCCGTGCAGACTTCTAAACACTACGCATACATTTTTTCTTTCTTGTTTCATTTTCTAAAGTATACTTTATTGATTATGCTATTACAGTTGTCCCAATTTTCGCCCTTTATCCCCCTCTACCCAGTATTCCCCTTTCTCCAGGCAATTCCCCCCTTTGTGCATGTCCATGAGTCATGCATATAGGTTCTTTGGCTTCTCCATTTACTTTACAATTCTTAACATTCCTCTGCCTATTTTGTACCTACCAATTATGCTTCTTAGTCCCTGAGCCATTTTCCCCATTCTCCCCCTTCCACCTCCCAGCTGATAACCCTCCAAATGATCTCCTATGATTCTGTTCCTGTTCCGTTTGTTTAGTTTTTGTTTTTTAGATTTAGTTTTTGATCTTCATTAGTTTGTTGTCATTTTAATGTTCATAGCTTTTTAATATTCTTTTTCTTAAATAAGTCCCTTTAACATTTTATATAATAATGACTTAGTGAAGATGAATTCCTTTAACTTTACCTTGTCTGGGAAGCACTTTATCTGCCCTTTTATTCTAAACAGCTTTGCTCGATACAGTAGTATAGGTTGTAAGTCCTTGCTTTTCGTTACTTTGAATACTTCTTGCTAGTCCCTTCTTACCTGCAATGTTTGTTTATTTTTTCCTGTTATTGTTGTTTTATTAAAGGTTCCTAGTTTACATTAGGGTCCACTCTTTGTGTTTGCAATATTTCTTTTGAGGAATCAGCTGATAATCTTATGGGAACTCCTTTGTAGGTAACTCTGCTTTTCTCTTCCTGCTTTTAAGATTCTCTCTTAATCTTCCTTTGACATTTTAATTCATTTTAATTATGATGTGTCTTGGTGTGGTCTTCTTTGGATCCAACTTGTTTGAGACTCTCTGTGCTTCTTGGACTTGTGAATCTATTTCCTTCACAAAATTAGGGAAGTTTTCTTTCTTTCTTTTTTCAAATAACTTTTCAATTTCTTGCTCTGCATCTTCTCTTTCTGGCACCCATATTATTCAGTGATTGGTACATATAAAGTTGTCCCAGATGTTCCTAAGCCTCTCCTCATTTTTTTCAATTCTTGTTATTTCATTTTTTTCTGGTTGAATGTTTATTTCTTCCTTATGTTTCAATTGATTGCTTTGAATCCCAGCTTCCATCCCTTTACCATTGATTTCACGTGGATTTTTCTTTATTTCATTTAGTATATCTTTCATTTCTTTTCTATGCATTTTCTGAACATCCTTATCACCAGGGTTTTGAACTCTCCATCTGATAGGTTGTCTATTTTCATTTTGTTTGGTTCTTTTTCTGAATTTTTGTCCTGTTCTTTCATATGGGTCATATTTTTTTGTCTCGTCAATTTGGCAGCCTCCCTGTGTTTGTTTCTGTGTATTAGGTAGAGCTGCTTTGACTTCTTGTCTTAGCATACCTATTAACTTGTATGGGTTTGACCCTTAGGTATTTGCCAGGTTAGGGAAAGCTGCTTCTCTGCTTTATGGCTCTGTATGAGGGGGGAGGGGTTGGAGAGGGAACAATGTCACTGCATGGCTGCTGGAGGATTTCTTGGCACTCACCCTGTTTCCAATTACTTCATCCCTCTTCCTGTATGTGACCAGTGCCATTTTAGCTATTGCCCTCATGTTGGTTCCTGGAGTGAGTGGGTTTGAATACATTCTAGGACTGTACAGGTCCTTTAAATGAACACTCCTGAGAGATGAGCAGTTTTTCTGCTCTCACAATCCCCACTGGTTTTTAAAGCCAGAAGTTATGAGGCTTCATTTTCCAGGTGCTGGAACTCTGGGCTGTGTGATCTGGCCTGGGATATGAATGGCTCACTCCCAAGGTAACCCTCCCAATTTTTATCCTTCACATGCGAATGTGGAACTACCCATTCCATTGTCTGTTGCTGCTGCCACCTTGCTGCTACCACTTCACATCCTCTCTTCCCTGGCTCCCATTTCCTCCCCTGCTACCCATATGAATTAATATGGCTTCTTTAAATCTTTGGTTGTTGGACTGTGATACAGTTCAACTTTCTGACACTTCTGGGTGTTTTTTACTTTGAGGTTAGTTGTGATCCTTCTTCTATCTTGCTTGTTTTATCTTCTAGGTGTGAGGCATCATGATTATGGACACAGTTATATCTGAAACATACTCTAGTTTTGCCATGAGGAGGCTGTAGGCAATTTCTTTAATCAGAGTACCATTTTATTAATGCATAGCATGAACACTATGATATCTTTATGATACTTTCTCATAGGTTTTTGGAGAATAATATATATTGTTTATATATAATACAATAATGTATAATAAAGAATAATATTTTCATGGGATAATATATACTATAGTGGATAAAATATATGTAGGATAATATATATAAAAATATGTAATACATATATTTAATGTTTATATATATATATATGTATGTATGTGTGTATGCAAAAGGCTTAACAACATGCCTTGCATGATTAAGGTACTCAGTAAATTTTAATTGCCTTCCAAATTCACTTCTCAGAAACATATAAGTGAATTTTAGTGAACTCATGTCATACATGTAGTTTATGTAACTGAAATCAGCTCTGTGCACTCAGTAATGAGAGAGAGAGGGGTGGGGAGAGAGAGAGAGAGAGAGAGAGAGAGAGAGAGAGAGAGAGAGAGAGAGAGAGAGAGAAAGAGGATGTCATCTGCTAATTTTCATTTTATTTCTCTTAGGGTTAGGGTACCTATATGCCCTGCTAAAAATACTTGATTTCACACTCTCTCTAGCAACAAGGGAATGGCCAAATTGTTGCGGTCAGTAAGATGTCTATAACAGTAATGAGGGAGGGCATCCTGAGCAACCTTTCTGGGAGAAGGTTTTTTACATCTTGGATATTTTGCTTTTCCCCGTTTTGCTGCTTAAGATGTGACCATGAGGCCTGAATACTTATCTGAGGCTACAAAGCAATAATAGTGAGGACAAAGGCCAATCAATGAGTTAAGGACAGTCAAGTGAAGAGTTAAGACCAGGTTTCTGGTTACATGACTGAGTCATAGAACTAGCTCTAGCCTATTCATGTATGCCCTTCTTATTGCTTAGAGAAGTGATTATCAGCCTTTTTCATCTCATGGCACACATAAACTAATTATTAAAATTTTGCAGCACAATAAAAATTGTTTTGCTAATCTGACCCAAAATAGGTATACTTTTGATTCATTCACACTGGATAGCTATTGTTGTGTTGATTGTTGTTACTTTTTAATTCAACAATCTAAGGGAAAATAGGTCAGTGCCCCTGACTAAAGAGTCAGGTATTTCATGTTTTAAAAATTCTTTCAGCATGCTGTTTGAAAATCGCTGGCTTACAGCAAATCAATTCCTATTTGCTTAGGTCATTGGAGTATTTTTGTCTTGTGTTGTGTTATTAGTAGCAGCAAACACCATCCAAACAGAAACATAGATGATTCTATCAGTCCTTTCAGGGTTCATGTGCTTTGGAATGAGATGGGAGATATGACTCTGTCTTTCATAGCATATGCATCTCACTGTGCTGCTGTGATGTTAGTTTTTAAAGTTTTATATTTTTCATACAGTTCAAGCCCCAACATAAGCCAGTTGGCTTCCTGGGGTGCTCATATAAAAGCTGAGATCTGTTCTGATACTGGTGGAAACCCTGCCTCTGTTGGACTTGCTAAGAGATGCAAGATGCCATACTCAGGGAATTTCCTGGCAGTTTTCTCCTTATGGAATTCTGGCATCATGCTGTGGTCCTAGACCTAACTCTTGGGAAAGAAGTGAAAACAGTGTGCCAAATTGCAGAGCTGAGCTGCCAGTGACTGGAAGCAGAAAACAAAGCTGAGGGCTATGTGTATGTGTGTGCCCACTTACCTAAATCCATCCAACCCCAGATGTGTGTAATCCAAAACTACTAAGCCAAAGTAAATTTTTATTACAAGAAAACATAAAAAGTAGGATATATATTCTAATAAACTTAAAAATAGTCAGTCATGCTCTCTTATGTATTAACATAAGAAGTAAATAGTTTGGGGGCATATGACTACATAAAAATGGATAATAAAATAAATAAATCATGTTACCAAAAATGCCCAGTGGTGGTGCAGAAATTATTAGCATATAACTTTTAATTGCATTATTTTTCATCATCATAGAAATTACTGATACTCTTCATAGTCAGTGCTGAAAATCATTTACTCTTCTAAACCTGCAGTATTTTTAAATTATTTTTTAAATATTTTATTGGAGAACCAAGATGGTGAAGGAGTAAGTGGAAGCTACACTAACCTCTTCCCAGGACCAATCTGGATTTACAACTTAATTGTGGAGAAATCATCTGGAATAACAAACTGAACACTAGTTGGAGAGAAGCCTTATAACCACAGACAGACAGAAAAGGCCACTTTATCACAATGTGACTGATAGGAAGTGTGAAGATGTGAAAGAGCTGGTTGAGCTCCCATGTGTGGCAACTGAAGGGACTGAGAAACATCTTAGCAGCCAGGGGTTTCCCCTGAGAGGGGCGGGGTCTAAACACCCAGCTGCGCTTCCCTGCCTAGAGCAACAGAGAAGAAAGTAAGATAGCATCCAGCTTTAAAAAGTGAAAAGCCACAGGGTTATTATTATTATTATTATGTTTTGCTGGCCTGAAGGAAACAGCTAGAGACAAAGAGCTCCTAAAGGAATCATGTATGAATATATTTTGGAACACAATTATCGTGGGCTCAAGCAGAGGAAGGGCAGAGAGGACTAGAGGTGCTTAAGGAGAGTTTGGGGCTGTGGCTTTGAGGAGAGAATGGAGGGAGCAGCTGACTGGGTCCCAGTGCTGACTCATTCCCCATACTGCAAGCAGATTACTCCCCTCCAAGTGGTGTCAGCCTGAGGGGAAGCAATAGCCCTGCCCACAGCCCACAAGAATTAATCTGCCCCACCCTGGGTGCTGAAGCCTGTGAGCTGATCACAGATTGAATAGATTAACAACGAATGAAGACAGACGAAGGCAGTAAATCTCAGGTAGTCTCCAACAGGTTGCCTAAACTCAGACTGGTACACCATCTGACACCACCAGGGGCAGATCCAGGAAGTGAAGATCAATCTAAGAAGCAGAACCAAACAAGAGTCACAAAAATAGAGAGACAGTGAAACAACCCCGCATTGAAAGGAAAGGAAAGATCCTCAGATAAGAGTGTTAAATGAAAGAGAAAAAAGCAAACTATCAGACATGGAATCCAAAACATGGATTTTAAGGAAGCTAATGAGCTCACTGAGCTCAAAGAAAACTATAAAGAACTCCAGAGAAACTAGAAGGAACATACTGAGAATTACACCAGCATTAAAAAAGACATAGGAGCTATCAATAAGAGCCAGGAGGAAATGAAGAATACAATTTCTGAATTGAAGAACACAGTAGAAGGAATTAAAAGCAGGCTAGAGGAAGCAGAAAATCAAATCAGTGAGCTGGAGGACAACATAGAAAAAAGTTCCCAGACAGTGCAACAAAATGAAAAAAGACTGAAAAAGAATGAAGAAGTTTTAAGAGAGCTGCAGAACAACATGAAATGTAATAATATCCATATCATAGAAATACCAAAAGGAGAAGAAGAGGAGCAAGGGATAGAAAACCTCTTTGAAAAAGTAATGACAGAAAACTTCAAAAACTTGCTGAGAGAAAAAGTCACACAATTCCAGGAAGCACAGAGTGTCCCATTGAAGATGAACCCCAACAGGCCCATTTCAAGACACATCATAATTAAAATGGCAACATTAAAAGACAAAGAGAATCATAAAAGCAGCAAGAGAGAAACAGCTAATAACATACAAGGGAGCGCCAATAAGGCTATCATCAGACTTCTCAGCACCACAAGCCAGAAGGGAATGGCAAAATATATTCCAAGGAATGGAAAACAAAGGCCTAAACCAAGACTACTCTAGCCAGCAAGGCTCACATTCAAAATGAAAGATGAAATAATGCATTTTCTACACAAAAGAAGGCTAAAAAAGTACATCTCCACCAAACCTGTATTGCAAGAAATGCTAAAGGGTCTGCTTTAAGAAGATGAAGAAACAAAGAGAGACAGGGAGGACACAGGTAAAAAGGGGAATAATGACAAATAATAAGTACCAATCAATAATAACCTTAAATGTAAATGGATTAAATGCACCAATCAAAAGACATAGGGTAGCAGAATGGATTAGAAAGTATGATCCACATATATGCTGTCAACAAGAGACCCACTTCAGAACAAAAGATCTACACAGACTGAAGTGAAGAAATGGAAAAAAATATTTCAAGTAAATGGAATTTTTTTAAAAAGCTGAGGTAGAAGTACTTGTACAAAACAGGTTTTACTGCAAAGGCCATAAAAAAAGACAAAGAAGGACATTTCATAATACTTAAGGGGAAAATCCATCAAGACAACATAACCCTTGTAAACATATATGTACTAAATATAGGAGCACCCAAATATATAAGGAAAATCTTGAAGAATTTCAAGAAGAATATTGACAGCAACACACTCATAGTAGGGGACTTTAACACCCCATTGTCAACAATGGACAGATCTCTGAAGCAAAGAAACACCAAGGATATTGAAGCATTGAACAACACTCTAGGTCAAATGGACTTAGTTAATATATATAGAACGTTTCACCCCAAAGAAGCAAAATATATATTCTTTTCAAGTGCACATGGAACATTTTCAAAGCTAGACCACATGGTAGGACACAAAATAAACCTCAACAAATTCAAGAAAACTGAAATTATATCAAGCATCTTCTCAGATCACAATGACCTGAAACTGGTAATAAACCTCAAGGAAAAAACTCAAAGACATTTAAACTCATGGAGAATGAATAACATGCTCGTACATAATGAATGGATTAACAACGACATCAAGGAAGAAGTCAAAAGTTTCCGGAAACAAGTGGTAATGAACACACAACAACACAAAACCTATGGGATATAGCAAAAGCAGTCCTGAGAGAAAAGTTCATAGCAATACAGGCCTATCTAAAAAGGACAGAAGAATCTCAAATAAAATTCTAACACTACAGCTACAAGAACTAGAGGAACAACAACAAACAAATCCCAGAACCAGTAGAAGGAAGTAAATCATCAGGATCAGAGGAGAATTAAATGACATAGAGACTAAACAAAAAATTCAAAAGATCAACAAAAGCAGAAGCTGGTTCTTTGAAAAGATGAACAAAATCAACAAGCCTTTAACAAGGCTCATCAAGAAAAAAAAGAGAGAGAACCCAAATAAATAAAATCAGAAATGAAAGAGGAGACATCACAATCAATACCACAGAATTACAAAGGATTGTAAGAAATTGTTACAAACAACCGAATCACAAGAAATTTGACAACCTCGATGAAATGGACAAATTTCTGGAAACATATAATCTTCTAAAACTGAATCAGGAAGAAGCAGAAAGCCTGAACAGACCAATAACAACTAGTGAAATTGAATCATTAATCAAAAAACTCTCAGCACAAAAACCCTGGACCGGATGGCTTCACAGGCAATTTTTACAAAACATTTAGAGAAGAACTAGTGCCTACCCTTCTCAAACTATTCCAATAATCCTAGAGACGGGAAAACTCCCAAACTCTTTCTATGAAGCCAGAATTACCTAACTCCAAAACCAGGTCAAGACACAACAAAAAGAGAGAACTACAGGCCAATATCGCTGATAAACATAGATGTTAAAAGCCTCAACAAAATATTGGAAAAAAGGGTCCAGCAACACATTAAAAAGATCATACACCAGGATCAAGTGGGATTCATCCCTGGGAGGCAAGGATGGTTTAATTTTGCAAGTCAATAAACATAATACAGCACAAAAACCAAATGAAAGACAAAAATCACATGATCATATCAATAGATGCTGAAAAATCATTTGATAAAATACAGTACCTATTTATGATGAAAACACTCAGCAAAATGGGAATAGAGGGAACATACCTCAACATCATTAAGGCCATACATGAGAAACGTGAAGCCAACATCATATTCAATGGGCAAAAACTAAGAGCATCCCCCATGATATCAGGAACAAGACAAGGATGTCCACTCTCTCCACTTTTATTCAACATATTCTTGTAAGTTCTAGCCACAGCAATCAGACAAGAAAAAGAAATGAAAGGCATCCAAATTGGAAAAGAGGAAGTAAAACTGTCATTATTTGCATATGACATGATAGTGTACATAGAAAACCCTATGACTCCATGAAAAAACTACTCAACCTAAAAAGTGAATTTGTCAAAATAGCAAGGTATACAAAGTCAATATTCAGAAGTCGAAGGCATTCTGTACACCAATGATGAAATATCAGAGATAGAAAGTAGAAAAAATCTCTCATTTACTATAGCAACAAGAAAAATAAAGTACCTAGGAATAAACTTAACCAAAGAGATAAAAGACCTGTATTTAGAAAACTACATAACATTGAAGAAAAAAATTAAGGAAGATACAAATAAATGGAAGTATATACCATGTTCATGGATGGGAAGAATCAACATCATTAAAATGGCCATACTACCCAAAGCATTTTATAGATTCAATGCAATCTCTATTAAAATACCAATGTCATATTTCAAAGACCTAGAAAAAATACTTCAAAAATTTATATGAAACCAAAAAAGACTTCGAATAGCCACAGCAATATTGAGGAAGAAGAACACAGTAAGAGGAATCGCAATACCTGTTTCCAAACTATACTACACAACCAGGGTAATATAAACAATCTGGTAGTGGCATAATAACAGACATATAGATCAATGGAACAGAATAGAGAACCAAGAAATAAACTCAGGTCTATTTGGTCAAGTAATATTTGACAAAGGGGGAAGGAACATAAAATGGAGTGAGAAGAGTTTTTTCAACAAATGGTGCTGGGAGAACTGAACAGGGACATGCAAAAAAATGAAACTAGACCACCAACATACACCATACACCAGAATAACTCAAGATTAAATAAATACTTAAATGTAAGCCATGACATCATAAAAGTCCTAGAGGAAAACATAGGCAGAAAAATTTTAGATAGCAATATTTTCACTGATGCATCTCCTAAGGCAAGAGAAATAAAGGAAAGAATAAACACATGGAACTACATCAAACTGAAGAGTTTCTGCTCAACAAAAGAAACCAGCAAGATGAAAAGGAACCAACAATATGGGAAAACATATTTGCCAATGATACCTCAGAAAAGAGATTTATCTTCAAAATACATAAAGAACGTATATGACTCAACACAAGAAGACAGACAACCCTATTAAAAATGGGTAAATGACCTCAACAGACACTTCTCCAAGGAGAATATACAGAGGGTTCATGGGCATATGAAAGGATGCTCAACATCACTAGCCATCAGAGAGATGCAAATGAAAACCACAATGAGATACCACCTCACACCAGTCAGAATGGCCATCATCAACAAATCAACAAACAACAAGTACTGGTGAGGATGTGGAGAAAAGGGAACCCTAGTGCAGTGTTGGTGGAAATGCAGACTGGTGCAGCCACTATGGAAAACAGTATTGAATTTCCTCAAAAAACTAAAAATGGAACTGCCTTTGAATGAGCAATTCTATTGCTAGGATTATACCCAAAGAATCCTGAAATACCAATTCCGAAGAACTTATGCATCCCTATGTTCATAACAGCGCTACTTGCAATAGCCAAGTGCTGGAAACAACCTAAGTGTCCATCAGTAGATGAGTGTATCAAAAAGCTGTGATACATTTATGCAATGGAGTACTACGTAGAAGAGAGAAAGAAGGATCTCCTACCATTTGCAACAACATGGATAGAACTAGAGAGAATTATGCTTAGTGAAATAAGCCAGGCAACACAAGAAAAATACCATATGATATCACCTAATACAGGGAACTAATGAACAACACATTAAAAAAAAAAAAAAAAAAAAAAGAGCAACAGGACTTCTGGCCAAGATGGAGGCTTAGATGGACACGCTTGGTCTCCCTCTACAACTAGAGAGGAATACAACTACTTCAAAACAAAAGATAACTAGAAATTCCAGAAAATAAAACTACACGGAAGCCAACGTACAAAGTTATAAACCAGCAGTGCCCTTTGGGCAGGTAAGAGTGAAAGGAGACGGAGCTGTTTGCGGTAGCACCAGGGACAGCAGCAGGGAGAGCAATCTCAGCTGCAGTCTAACCCCAGCAGCTTGCGACCCCAACGCTCGGAAAAACAACCACCACATCGCCCCGAACAGTGAGGCTCAGAGGGCGGGAGGACAGATCCCAGTCTCCTAGCAGAATAACCGCGGGAATCCATCTTGGACCCCCGCCCCCACACAAAGTGCCACAGCGCTGCGAAATAGGTTGCGGGTAGCCACTGGTTGCTGGGCAGTGACGACAAAGGGCCACAGAGCGGCGAAAAAGGTTGCAGATCGGCGCTGGTCGCTGGGTTGTGACGAGTACACAGGCACTGCCCCCTATAGCCGGCCCAAGAAAGCAAAACGCATCTGTCAAAATGAGGCAGACAACTATAGAAATCCTGGTGGCGCAGCTCACCAGGCCACAGATGAAGAACCTGACAGATGAACAAATAAGAAACCTGTCAGAGGCTCAGTTCAGGGCCATTGTTATCAGGTGGCGTACAGAATTAACAAAAGATCTGGAAAAAGATGAGAAAGAATTGAAAAACACTCATACTGAAAGGAACAAAACCTCATACGAGACAGATGGTGAGGAAATAAAATCCAGAGTTCAAATCAACAAACCAGAGCATAGAGAAGGAACAGTCAACCAGTGTAGAGAGAGGAAATGGGAAGAAAGGATGAAAGGATCAGAAACCTCTGGGACAGCTATAAAAGGCCTAACATAAGAATCATTGGTTTGCCAGAAGGCGAAGAAGATGAACTAGAAATTGAAAAATTAAGTGAAAATATAATAAAGCAGAACTTCCCAAACTTGGGGAAGGAAATAGACTTACAGGTCCAGCAAGCACAGAGAGTTCCAAAACAACTGGACCCAGGGAGAACCACTCCAAGACACATTATAATCAAAATGTCAAAAGTTAAAGATAAAGAGAGAATCTTAAAAGCAGCAAGAGAGAAGAAAAGAATCATGTACAAAGAGGTCCCAATTAGACTATCAGCTGACTTCTCAAGGGAGACCCTGCAGGCAAGAAGGGACTGGCAAGAAATATTCAAAGCAATGAAAATCCAAAACCTACAACCACGAATACTTTATCCAGCGAAGCTGTCATTCAGAATAGAAGGGCAGAGAAAGTGTTTCCAGGACAAACTAAAAGTGAAAGAGTTCATTAGATCCAAACCACTGTTATATGAGATGTTAAAGGGACTGGTTTAGAAAAAGGAGGATCAAAACTATGAACACTAAAATGAAAACTGCATCACAAGAACCAACAACAGAAGCTAGGGAATTGAAGCAAAGGCAAACTAAATAGGCAATGAGAGTGGAAAAAGAACTATAGATATGGGAAACATATTTGGGGGGAGGTCAGCAGGGAAGGGGAAGGGGGAGAGGGAGGGAGATGGTATAAGAATTAAGAAACATCGTAGGAGGGAATGGAATAGACAGAGAGAGGTTGAGAAGAACTATATGTACAACCAATGGACTTGGACTAAAAGTGGGGGACAAGGGAAGGGAGGGGGGACACCTGGTGGAGGGGAGCAGGGGGAAGGGAAATTGGAACAAATGTAACGCTATAATCAATAAAACACATTTAAAAAATAAATAAATAAAATAAAAAATAAAAAAAAGGGCAACATTGAACCAGAGGTATGTAAACAAGGAGGAGCCTAAGAGTTACCAAGGGAGTGGGGTGGGGGGCAGGGGATAGAAGGGAGGTAAGAAGGGGAAGGCTCTAGTCAAGTAACATGTATAAATGACCCATAGACCTAGACAACAGGGTGGGGATTGACTGTGGGAGGAGGGGTGGGTGGGGTAGGGGAAAGCAATTGGGAAAAAAAGTGGGACAACTGTAATAGAAAAACAGTTTAAAAAATCTTTTATTGAAGAGTATGCCTCCATAGCTGTTATTTTTTTTTAGAAGTAGGCTGTTTTATCTTCTTCCTGTTTTTCATATGGCAATATGTACCCCATTAATTAAATAATCAATTCAAGAGGCTGTAATTCTCACTTAAGAATTCAACAGAATACAAAATTACATATAATAAGAGTTTTCTTTTTTGATGATTGTTTTGATGTTATATCCGCATTGAGTGTTTTTAACAGATCACAATATAAAGTATTTTTCTTATTGTGAAGATTTCCTCAAAAAAAGTTTGAAAATCTCTGTGGCAATGATCTGCAGGCCCTCAGCTATGAAACACCCTCTAATGGTGGTGCTGAGACTCATGCAGTAATTTGGAGCTATCTTAACAACTGACACAAAGGATGTTTGATGAAGCAAGATGCCTCAAAGTTACTGTTATTAGAGCATCTAGTAGCTGATCCTACACAGTGCATTTGAGATTGCCACATTCTGGGAGTTACTACTTGCATGAACAACTGTATCTAGAAATGCAAACTAAACAATTCTTTATTTCTTGGACTCATCCCTCTTAGTCATCTCAAAATAAGTTACCAGTGAGGGAGAGAGATCAGGCCCTCTATCCGTTTATTACTGGGGAAACACTTATTATTTTCTATTATATTACACATTGCAAAGACAGAATCACAAATTGAACAGGGGATTTGATTCATTTGAAGCCTCCACACTCAATACTTTTATACTACATCATAATATACTTACCTAGAAATCTAAGTTAAATTTATAAAATGATTAAGAGGTAAGAAAATTAATTGGAGTAAACTAAAATAAGAATTACAACTCTATCAGATAACAAAGTGGACATCTAACATCAAGGCTGGTATCTAGGCTTCGTGGTTTAGTGTAAAATTGTGCTTCTATAATTTTTAAACATAAGCTGTATCATCAAATAATATTATTGACTAACTCAAAAATCAAGTGGATGGAAAAGGTAAGTCAATAAAAGTGACTCTAAGTAATGACTTGGTCTTCAAATTTCTATCATAAAATAAGTCAGGACAGTACTATTCTATATGCGGCACTTAATACATGTTGACTTAATAGTAGAACAGAGGAATTTTCCCTCCCAAAATGTATTAATTCTAAGTTAGCACTGGTGGTAATATTATCATTTCATAATATACTTTTAAAAATTTTATAGAAGTATATTTGGGACTGAACCATGAAGCCTAGATATTAAGAGGTTAGGATTCTATTTACTTATCTAATAAGGTTGTGAACATTCTTCAAATTTACATCTAATCATTTATTTTACAGTTATAATGATTTTATAAAGTTAGTCTGGATATGTTAAATTATTTTGGGTAATTATGCTGAGGCAGTATTAAATGTAGTGGGATTAGGATCATGAAGTCTGTTTTATTTATTTTTTCTCATTGCTGCCTCTTTCTTCCCTAGTGACTTTGAGGCAGATACTTTTCTAAGGTCCTGTTTTCTCATTGCAAAATAATGATGGTGAGATTCTTAATATCTAGGGTTTTTACTTTTTGGCTTAAAAACTCATTAACTTATGAGAAAAACTTCATTTTTTATATAAATGATTGAGAAAAAGCAGGGATTTTACAGCCAATTGCCAAACATAAATTCTCCTTCTTAAACTAAGGTGAACTACTAAGACTGTAAACATTTAATCTGATAAATTTAATACAAATATGTATTATTGTAATGAACACCTCAATCAAGATAATGAGAATTCTCTCATTTCCCAGAAATTATCTTCCTTGTACTTGTAGTCAACTCCCACAACCTACCCACAAGCATCTATAGTTCTGACTTCTGCTATTATTAATTAGTTTTGTATACCCCTAAACTTTATCTAAATGGAATTATTGAGAATATAATATTTTGTATCTGAATTCTTTCACATAAAATAATATTTTGAGGTTAAGCAATGTTAATGTGTGTACTAGCAGTTCATATCTTTATTGCTGAATACTATTCCCTTAAATGAGTATACTAAAATTGTTTATTACCCTGTGTATGGGCTTTAAGTTATTTTTTCTTGAGGTCTATTATGAATAAATGAGCTATAATTTTATTTCTATATGAGATTTTGAGAACATATGTTTTTATTTCTGCTAGATAACTATCTAGAAGCTAAACTGCAGGGCAATTTTGGAGAATTTTTAACATTAAAAGAAACTGCCAAATAATTTTCCAAAGTACTTTTGATGTTTTACACATTTTCAAAAAATATATGAATTCCAATCAATTAAAATACTTGCCAAAATGTGTTGTTGTTTATTTTTAGCCATTACAATGTGTATAAGTAACATTTCATTGTGGTTTTAATTTAAATTTCCTTGATGACTAATAACACTGAATATCTTTCATTGATTATTTGCCATTGATATATTCTCTTTATTGACCTATCTGTTCAAAACTTTTATTCATTTTAATTTAATTGATTATCTTTATTATTAGTATTTAAAAGTCCTGTATATGTTCTGCATAGAAATATATATGTATTTCTTAGAATCTGGTACTTGCTTTACATTTTTAAAGGATGGTCCTTAAAAACAGAAGTGATAAAATTTCATGACATAAAATTAATCATTTTTTAATATTATGATTATTTATTTTTGTGTTTTCTCTAAGAAATCTTGCTCCCTAAACTTTCTTTTAAAAGCTTTATAGTTTTAGGTTTTATGTTTAGGTGTTAACTTTTGGTTATGATGTGAAATTAATTTAAAATTTTACTTTTCCATTGTAATTGCTGTTGAATTTGTTGAAAATTAATTGATCATATATTTGTGGGTCTATTTCTTAACTTTCTATTCTGTTCCATTGATATGGCCTAAGGACAGGCCAGTATTAATCATAGTATCTTTATATTAAGTTTAAAAATTTGTTATTATAAATCCTTATTCTCTGTTCCTTTTCAATATTATTTTGACTTCTCTATTTTTAATTTTTTCCCATATCAATTTAAGAATTAGCTTGTAAATTTCTATTAAAAAATTTTGATATTTTTGTTGTAATTTTATCAAATCTATAGACCAAAACAGGGAGAATTGACATCGTTAACATTGTGTCTTCCAATCAATGTATGTGATATATCTCACCATTTATTTAGACTAAACTTTTTCAGCAGTTTTCTCATTTTCAGTGTAGAGATACTGCACTTTTGTTAAATTGATTATTAAGTATTTAAGTTGGATGACATTGTAAGGAAATTGCTTTCTTCTTAAATTTTATTTTCCAAATATCTATTTGAATTATAAATACAATTGCTTTTGATATATTAATTTTGTATCCTGTCACTTTGCTTGTTATTTCAAGTAGCTTTATTATATAGGACAGTTTATATAAGGAATCATATAGCACACAAATAGGAAGAGTTTTTCTTTCATATTTTTACAATTTTATTCCATTTTTTGCCTTGCAATATCACACTGGTTAGGACTCTCATTAAAAAATTAAATAGAAGTTGTAAGTGTGTGCATTTTTGTTTTGATTTTGATCTTAGGAGAAAAGTTTTAATTTCACCATTAAGTATGAGGTTAATTGTAGGTTCTTCATAGATGTTGTTCTCATATTGAAATTTTTTTCTCTTCCTGGTTTGTTGAACATTTTATCTTGCAAGGGTGATGAATTTTGTCAAATGTTTCTTCTGCATCCATTGATAATCATTGATTTTTATCCTTTATTCTATTAATGTATTGAATTACATTGATTTTAAATGTTAAACTAACTTTCATTACAGCATGGTGAGCATGGTATTTTGTCCTTTTTATACATTGCTGGGTTTGATACCTTTATATTTTGTTAGCATCTTTTACAATTATGTTAATGTATGGCACTGATCTGTAATTATCTTTACCTATAACATTACTTCAAGTTGTGGTAATAGGGAAATACTGACATCATAAAACACATTGAGCTGTGTTCCTTCCTCTGATTGACATCCACATCCCTACTTCCTGTCAGGATGTTCCTGTAGGCAGACATCTAGGGCAAATAGGGGGATCATCTCACATGTTTTCTTCTCTAAAATATCATGTTCCTGAATTGCAAATTGTTCGAGAATTGAAAGTATTCATATATGTTCATATCTATATATCTATCATCTAACTATCTTATCTATTTATTTAGATATTTTCAGCTTGATCATTGTTTATGGCAGGTACATCAAGTTACTGTGTCATGTCTAAAATCAGAAGAAACACTGAATTCTTAAAAGACAATATTTCAGGACTTGTAGTGTAGTTTTATTTGCAATTCTCTGAAATAATGAAGCCATATTTTTTACAGTGTAAGAAAGAAAGTTCAGACATGTAGTTGTGGCAGAGTATCTGACTAGAAAAAACTGAACTGTAAATAATAGACATTAGAAAATAATGAATGGACTTCCAGCCAAGATGGAGGCATAGGTAGACAAACTGCATCTTCCTCCACAACTAAGAAGGAATACAACTACCTCAAAACTGGAGACAACCAGAAATTACAGAAATATGAGCTGCATGGAAGTCCAACAAACAATGATATAAAGAAGAAATATTCATCCAGACAGGTAGGAGCAGCAGAGTCGGAGCAGAGAGGACATGGTGTGGGTCAGCAGTGACAGCAGCTGTAGTCAGGTGGCAGCAGGCACAGTCACACATTTTAAAAAATAGGGAGGGACACCTGGGGAGTGTTCCCAGCACCAGACCAGACCACACAGCATGTGGTTCCAGCTGGAGAAAATAAAACCTCATTGCTTCTGACTGTGAAAACCAGTGGGGGTTGGGGCAGAAGAATAAACTTCTGGTCTCTCACCAGAGTCTTTGTTTAGAGGGCCCCAATGGTCCAAGAACATCTGTAGATCCACAAAACCTAGGAACCACAACCAGGGCAACAGCTAGAGAGGCACCAGTCTCATACAGGAAGTGGGAGAAATGCTTGGAAAGGAGGTGAGTGCTAAGTAAGTGGCTGTGTTCCCTCTCTGACACCTCTCCCACATACAGCACCACAATATGATGAAACAGTTTGCCCTGTACTGATGAATACCTAATGTTCCACCCCTTACAACAAAACAGGTGCTACAGCTCTGCCTAAGACACAGAGGCAAGCACAGGAGCCTGTCAAGTTGAGGAGACAGAGCAGTATGGCCCAAAAGAGGGAACAGATGCTTGAACTCTGGTTGTCACCAAAAAGCCCTGAGGAAATAAGGCTGACTTTCTAAGTTAATAAAAGTCCATGAGAAAAAAGATCTGGTACCTACGTTGGATGTGCGGTCCATGGCAATCTTTCCAGGCAAGGAATGAAGGTTGCTTTCCTGAAAGATGGCTAGAAGAGACCTTAAGGCACAATGGAAAACCTGAAGGACTTGGAAAAGACAGGTGTTTACAAGCAAGGCTGAATGGCAAGTATGTGGCTCAGCTTCTGTGCCCTGAAGGGCAGAGTGAAGGTCACCCTAAATGTTCCTTGGGTAAGTTCCAGCAAAGCAGACCTAAAGATCATAAGTGATCATTTACTGCTCTTGTTGTGTTTATGCAAATGAACAGGATAAATTCAAAATGAACCTAATGCAGCCCCTTTAATGACAAGGAGCGTAATCTTAGGGAGAAAAATTGTGATTCAAAAAAAAAAAAATCACAATGCTCGGTGGTAGACTATAAAGTAGTTCCGCTAACTGTCTTTAAAGTTTCTTTTTCATTTAAAGTTTCCTTTCATCTGTAAGTTAAACTAGGTCAGTGGCATCATCAAAGATGCTTAATTTACAGACAAGAAGCATGTCAAATGCCTTGCAACTGGATGTCTTTCCAATAAGACAGTCTTACAGATTTAGAGACTGGTTTGTGGGTTATGTTGCATAGATTAACATGTGTTTTCTGTTTTCAAAAGGCATAAGCCTAGAGTCTCATTACCTGAGTGATTGTCTGTACATATAGGCCTCACTTAATCCTGTCTGCATCGCTGTCTCCTGAGACTCAGTAGTTTATCTGAACTAAGTGGTTGGGTTGGTGAAGAATGGAGTAGTCTGTGGGCTTCACCTTAAAATGGGTTTCTCTTTTCTGTACTAATGGCTTGGACAGAAAGGACCCAGAGGTCTGAGAGGGGGGAAAACCTAAAATATTTCCCTTAGCCCAAGCTAAGTATAGAGGGCAAAAGGGTTTTGGACAGGTATCATGTGCCTGGCACACCTTCCTCCAAAGAACCCCTTCTTTTTTCCCTAATGGGGGACATTAAAAAATTAGTCCCTGCCTTTTGTCATCTAGTGGTTATGGATTGAATGATGTCTTTTAACCCTGTTGCCAAATCTGTGGCCCCCAGAATACAACAAGGATGCCAGCCTGTTAAACCAAGCACGCTGTTATCCAGGAACAAGATCCTTCCCCATGTGGGAAAGCCACCCTACCACCAACATTCCCACTCTTATTAGGGAATTCTGGACCCAAGGGTAGGTAGGACGACAATCATGTCCAGCTTGAAGCAGCTAGAGGAGCTTGAGACCATCGCTCATTGTCCTCTATAAGATTATAAAGGGTCTCAAGTCTGAGGGGGGGTTGCTATTATTTTATTGTTATAAAAATTAATTAATTAATTAAAAAATAATAATAATATAGTAAAGGGAGAATCCAGAGAGTTTGTATACATGACCCATGCGCATGGACTGGGGGGATTGGGGGCATTGCTGGGGGAGGGGGGTGCTAGGCAGAGGAGAACAAAGGGGGAAAAAAATGAAACTATTGTAACAATATAATCAATAAAATATACCTAAAAAAAACAAACCTCCAATTACACATTAGGTTAATTAATTGTTCTATAAGCCACCAATATATGGCTTTAGTATTTATATAATTGTTTTTTTCTCTGTGTGTTTTATTTTGGATAGTTTGTGTTATGTTTTCAAGTCCACTAATATTTTCTTCTGTAACATCTAATCTGTGGTTAATCCTATACAGTGCATTTCAAAATCTGTCACACTGTAATTTTCATCTAAATTTAGAGTTTATTATCTTACTTTTCAAATGTATGCAATAGTTTTTTCATATTTTCATAGTCTGTTAATTCTTCATTTGTGTCACTGCTGAGTCAGTTTCACCTGACTGATAATTCTCATTGAGAATCTTATTTTCTGATTCTTTGTGCATTTGTCCATTTTTATTGGATGCCAAATATTGTGAATTACTTTGTTGCTTGCTGTATATTTTTGTATTTTGATAAATATCCTTGAGATTTGTTCTGGAATGCAGGTAAATTAGTTTAAACAATTTGATCCTTTCTGAGATTCTTTATATATATATAAGGTAGAATCAGAGTATTGCTCAGACCAGGACTATTTTTTATTCCTGAGGCAGGGCCCTTCTGTATGTTCCACACTGTTCCCTCTGCATCATAAAAATTTCCAGTCTGGCTGTGATAATAGGCAGTAGTCCTAGTCCTATGTGAGCACTGAGCAGAGTAATTTCTATTCTTTTCCGGTGACTCTTTCCCTATTCAGATTTTTTTTCACCAGTATGCACAAAAAAGTACTTTACTAAATATCTGGGGGGACCCTCTGTAGTTCTCCTGGGTTGTCATCATTCAGCTCTCTGATCTTTGGTATGCTGTCCTGTGAACTCTAACCACCTTGATCTTTCTAGACTTTCAGATTCATTTTCCCAACTCAGGAAGTCTTCTGTGTTCCTCCTACTTTACCCTTCCATGTGCTGCTGTGCTATAGCCTGTTCTCATTAAATATTTGTTAAATACAAGAGTTCATGATGAAAGTGCCACCTTTGTAATTTCAATATCAATAGTATGTGATATTTTACTAAGGAGGGATTATCAAAACCAAAATAGTATTGTTACAGAATAAGACCTGAGAGCTTAGAAATGCTTCCACCTCTTGGTGCAGTATTCAGCTCTCATTAGGCAGGGGAACTTTTTAGACACCTGCAAAGAATATCTCTGCATTCAAGATGAAGGAAAGTCTTTAATTCCTCTGAGAAAAAAATTTACAGGAAAATGAGATGCATTAGCTTTACTTTTTCTTCTTCTTTCATGTTAACAGCAATTATATATTTTGAAGAAAAAAAAACAGAGCTGAATAAATTTTCCCAGGATTTGACACAGAAAAAAATACAAGAGACAGCAACATTGAAATAGACTTTATCCAATTTCTGCACAATATTTCTCAGATACATGAAAATCAGCCTATAACAAGTACCAGTTCCCTTTAATTTTACGTCTTCTCTCAGCCCCAGCAACCCTTTCTATCTCTATGTAAAAAGAATTACTTTTAACCTGTTAAAATATACAAGGTATGCAATATTTTATGCAAGTTATATAATCCAAATTAAAATTATAGTCCAATTTTCTAACAAATATTTCTGCTTATAAGGGTCTCTGGCCTGTAGCTCACTCTGACTAAACTTAACCTTACACAATGAGGTTTCAACTGCCCAGGTATGAGTAGGGAAGCAGATCGGGAATAATGTCCTATAGTTTGGTAATAATGATTGTAGAATATATTTAGCTAGACTGTGTGGGAATTTTGACCTCATATTACTAGAGAAATAATTAATGCTAATATTTGAAAAAAGAGTCCACATTTTAGTTTTCTTTGTTATGTTGCTATATCTGGCCTTATGCTTTGAGTAAGAAAAATATTTTATTGCAACATTTTGTCTATGAGTAGATAATAGAAAAGGTTATTTTATAATGTATTGGGAAAATGGCCTGTTACCTGTCCACTGCAGACAGAATAGCTGTTACCTATATATATTTTTAAGTTAAAATTCTGTGAGCTGCTCAAGTTTAAAAGGGGTTGGAGTTTGATGCCTCTGGAAGGCCTGTAGTATCACAGCATGGCTGTCTCAGGGACTATAGTTAGTTCAGCCATAACTCTTTCAAACTGTCAGTTACCTTTTTGAATTTGTTATTATAGACTCAGCTGGAAGCATATTGCTACTTTGACTGAACCATCAGACTTTAATAGATTATTTATTATATCTTTTACAACTCATCACAGGAAATCCAGAGGTGTTGTTCAGAGAAACCATTTAGCTGGAACAATAAAATTGATCATTCTTACTTGAGTCCAAAAGGAAGATGTCACCTTGTGATCTCAGAATCTTTTGAGAGTTGATCATAAAAATGCTCAATGAGAATTGTCTCTGAGAGTAGTGGTGGTGGTGGTTATTGGATAAAGAAAAATTATAGACAATTGTTGAGCTTACTTATCTTTTGGGGTTTTAGCTACTGCTGCAAAGCCTTCCCCAATTCATTAATTATATAATTATTTGTGGAGTATTTTCTATGTGGCAGATAATTTGCTTGGTGCCAGTGCTTATGATAACACAGTATCTGCTGAGTACTATAAGGTAATGGAGGTACAAAAAAAAAATCTGTTCTTGTCCCACAGACTCCAACTTGCCTCCCCAGATGTGCAGTGCTGTGTCCAGCATTATGACCAGGCTGAGGGCTGTGGCATCTACCGGCTTCCTGAGGGCGGGTCCTGCAGCCCCATCCCCCACCCACTTTGGCCCTGACACCAGAGACAGCCAGGGAGCATCTGGGAGTCTCTCCCATTGACCAAGATGTCTGAGGGGGAGATTCTTTTACTGAGCTTGCCAAAGCTAGAAAGATAAATGGGTAGGGCCCTGAGCACACCAAAAGCTGGCAAGGTAATTGAGTAGGAAATAAAGCTCTCTCTCCCTTCCCTACCACTATAAGAACTGTAAGCTTGAGCAGGAAGGGGGAATGGTCTCTGAGATGGGAGTCACCATTCTCCCAGGTTGTGGCACTTGAATAAACTGCTTAACTTTTGCACCAGCCAAAAATAAAATTTGTCCTTGCCCCATGGGAGAATGTGATGGTGGCAGGGGATGTGGAGGTGTGTGTGTGTGTTGGAAAGGAGGAGTTGGGGGAAGAAAGCCACACATGCAATAACAGTAAAAATCCTTATGTGGTAAGTGCTCACTCAGGTTTGCACTGATCATGCTGATGAGAGGAAGAATCTTACTCTCAGTTTCTTACTGACTTGCACAAATAAGCATATTTATATGAGACTCAATCCAAGATTTGGTGAGCAATAAAATCTGTTGTTGGAGAAGGAAGGCATAGATGTGTATCTGTCAAGTTCTAAGAAATATTTGGGCAAGTGCTACTTGCTATTCAGTAGGCCAAATTTAATTCTGTCAAACCTGTGGAATGTCAGGTGGTTATCCAGTAATACAAAAAGTGCAGAGAAATCTTTTTATTAGATACTCACAGTGCTCAAACACCTGGGAACAACAGCTTTCAAATATTTCCCTGGTAGCTTCAAATCCTGCAGCTATTGATACATGACTATCTTTCTGTCCAAGGTATGTAAAATTCATAATCTTACCTAGGTTACCTAATTCCCTTCATATTCATGTTATCCCAAAATTTCTTTTTCTCATGCTCTCTTAACTCATTCTAATGTAAGTAGAGCTGACAGCCAGAGAAATCAGGAGAATCCTCACAGGTCTGGTAGAAATCAAACAAATGAGAGGAAGAAACAACTGAGTGAGCATGTGTGTCAGGTGTGGACAGAATTGGGGCAGAGATGCTTATGAAGGTGATAAGGAGACCAGAAACTGTGCTGGCAAGAGAAGTCTGATGGGAGGGAGCACCACTGTATTGAACATGAGGTGTCCAGTTCCTGGACAGTCTGAGTCTCTGTGAACTACAGTGGATTTAAAACAAGTATATGAGGAAGGTTCTGACCCTGCAGGGGGGATACTCCCTCAGCTCACCACAGAGCTCAAGGTGGTTTATATATTCACACCTTTTCTTTGTTACAGTCTTTATTTTTCACCAATAACTGAAGCCTTACTCCTGGCTGGACTGTGCGTCCTGATTGGCTGTACTCAGCTTGGGGTACCACCTAGCTGCTATGTAGGAGTGTATCCTACACCCCACATCCATTGCAGGAATCACTATCTCGCTTACCTGAGTAGAGACTAGCTTCTGTATAATGACCCCTTTCTTTCCTTTGCACCTGACCCTTTCTTGGCCTTATACCTGAAACCCTAGATTCTGCCTTCAGCATCTCCTCACAACATGGCATCTGCATTGTCTCTTCTAAATTCACTGGCTATCCACTCCTACTGCCCTGGGTATAGCCACTTGTATTCCCACACATTATCTCATGGAAACATGGCAGAAGAGGACTAGGAGGCAAAAGAACTGTCTCCAATAGAGGTAGAGATGAACTATGTATACAAAGAAAAATAAAGAAATGTTTTGTATCACCTCTCAACTCCACATGTTTTGGATCAGATAATATGAGTCCTTCCAGTAAGGGGTGTTATCTTCAGACTCTCACTGAGGAAGACATAAACTAGGAATTATCTACCAATCAGATGCCTCTAGCCTTCCAGCTGGACTCCCATCCTCTAGTCTTCTCTTATCCAACCCTTACCCACAATGTTTCCAGAACAGTGTGTACACAATAGCAATCTCACATTATTCACCTAAACCAGACACTTAAGTGAATCTTTATTGTCCTCTGAATAAACTTCAGGGCACTAAATGGGGCTATAGGAGTCTTTCATAGCCTAGCTTCTGGTACTACTTCAACCTTAACTAATGTCAATGACCACGCATTCTCTGTTTCTTCTCTGTGCTTCTATACATGCATGTCTATGTTACATATTGTATCAGAGAAAGTATCAAGCTGAATTATAATGGACTATCTAGTTGTCTTAGTACTAGATGCAGTAAGTTCCCTGAGAATAGAGGCAAGTTCTCATTCACCATTGTATTCTAACAGTAAGGACAGCACTTGACACATGTGAGGTTCTCAATAAACTGTTGCTAAATGGATGGATGACTTGACTACTACAGAGTTAAACTATATTTGGAGATGAAGTATGGTTTAATACTTAATACCCATTGGAGATGTGTGTAGGTGTTGAGGTGACAAGGGGTGGGCTTGTGTTGGTTATTGTATATGTCAACTTGACTGGACTAAGAGATGCTTACTTAGCTGGTAAACATTATTTCTGGGTATGTCAGTGAAGGTGTTTCTGTAATAGACTAATATTTGATTCAGTAGAAGTGAAGAGATCTTCCCTTACCAATGTGGGCAGGCTAAATGGAACAAAAAAAAAAAAATGAAGGAAGGGTGAATTCTCTCTTTTTTTGAGCTGAGATGTCTATGTTCTCCTGCTCTCAGATGCAGACATAGGAACTCCTGTGTTATGGCTACATAGGTGAGATTAAACACTCTGAAATAGTGTATAAAGTAAAGGATTTTAATGATTGCCAGCAAGTCGGGCAGACCCTGAGCTGGTCTCTAACATGCTCCAATGTCCTGGGATTTTTTAAGCAGGGGCTTATATACTGGTAATGCCCCTTTGTTTCTTCTTTGGCAGGAAAACAGCCTTAGGAAGAGGGGGGCTGGGCAGGACTATAGGAATGTCTTGGCAGTAACAGGAACAGAAATACACAAGGCTATAAGGTTATCTTTGGCGGCAGCATAGCTCTCCAGCCAGGGACAAATTCTCTGCAAAGCAATTTATCTTGAAAGGGCTAGATATCCTGTAAAGTATAAATTTCACAAATGTTATAAACGAGACACAAGCAAATGGAAGGCTGAGTTCCTTTTAGCTTGTAAATCACCAGTTGGTACAACACTCCTTCCTACATTCCTTTCTTCAAAGCTTTTTAGCAAGTCCTTGCTACTTCTTACAAAGAACATCTGAAGCCCCTACATATTTACATATTTAGCAGACCTTTGAAACTTTTTACAGGGAATATTTGGTGCCCCTACACCTGGTTCTCAATTCAGCTTCATACTGAGAGTTAACACCAGTAGCTCCCCAGATTCTCAGGCCTTTGGACTCAGACTGAATTGTTCCACTGATTTTCCTCATTCTCTAGCTTACAGGCAGCAGATTGTGGTTTCTATTACTAGAAGAAAGAGAGAGTAGATATTGAGAAATTACTAGCTGTCTGTGCCACAGCTAACAAAATTAATGAATATTAAATTTGACCCAGCATGAATGTTTCTTAGAGTTTCTGAAGGAGGAGAGCATTGAAAAATCAAAAACAGTAAAGTTAGATATTCATTTGATCATATTAGAAGAAGACTATTTTACCTCAGAACTTTAATAGCTCATGTCATTTCATATTTAAAACATCAAGTTTTACAAATGGTAAGATTGCAATTTAGTTCTTATTAGGGTCTTTAGTAATGATTTATTGTTTTTGTAAATGAGAAAATATTCTTTTTCTAGATTAGATGTATGTCAAGTATATATACATTAAAGTTGAAAGAAGTATTAGATATTTATAAGATAATAGTTTTTGGTATATATGTAGTGATATATAATCAAATACATATACCCAATTATTTAGTAATAATAGCTATATATATATATATATATATTTACATATGTGCACAGCAATACACATATTATATATAATTACATACTAATACTTACTGTGTTAATAAGTTAATATTTAAGTTTATTATTGTGATAGCAAATATAAGATAATACAATAACCCAATATATTTCCAGATGTGGAAACTGGAACTATCACATTATTAGGAATAAAAGCTTCATAACATTTGTGACTTTTTCTTAGGGTATAGGGATCCATTAAACCTGAAATCTGAAACATTTCACAATGTCTTGTTCATATTTTGTCACATTTCACAATATTTCAACTGAAAGGACAAGAATTTTTTAAAAGTGTATTGCATGGATATGTATTTTTAGTCTAGCCAATATAACTCTGGTTATAGACACCCAAGGACCTCTCTATTTGGAATAGAAAAAAAAAGATTAAAATCTAAGCTGAGTCACCTTCTGAATATATTATATATTTATCCAACCAGACTTTTAAAAATAACATTTTCTAAATTAGGGCAGATCTGAAAAAGTTGCAGCATGCAGAGGTTCTTGATGCACCATGTATTCTTTAATTCTTTAATTAGACATACATCTAACACTAGACCAGAGGCATCAGGACCTCATCCATGCCCATGTCAGGCAGCAGTCATCAGCCACTGCTCTACTTCTAGATAGCCACTTCAGCTGATCAGAATTAATATATAAGATGAGGTCTATTTGTCATCTGTATTTTTATGAAAGCCCTTAGTCTAAATTTATTCAGCACATATAATAGTTGAAATTGGAATTATAGAGATAAATAGTTATTTCTCTCAGGGGGAAACTAAGATTAAGGACAAATGGAATACAGTTTCTAATCTCCTAGAGATCAGATGGAACACTATGGAAACCCAGAGGAGAGCAGGGTGAAGGGTGAAAAAGACACAGAGAAGATTTTATGGAGAAAGTAGCCATTAAACTCATATACTCAGAATAAACAATTTCTGACACAAATACAAGTTGAATGTGGTTCTTTTCTCTGACCCACTCTACACAGTGAATTTGACAGGGAGGGTTATGCATTATTGTTGGCCTGATCCATCTCTTGCAGCTATGGAAGGCAGAGAATTTCTACATGAGCACTTAATAATGACACCAAGTTTGAAAACTCATCAAAATAATCTTCATGAAAAGTTGGTCTCTTACATAGAGCAGAAACAAAACTCAATATGATTGGTTTGGATAGTTCCTGGGCTGAAGAAACCAGGCTGTGATAAGTTCTTCCCTTTCCCCACCTCATAACATGGCATGTGGCTTGTGAGCTCATAGATTCAACAACGAGGCACTGGTCAGGCACCAGAGGGCAAGGGGAAAGCAGGCTGCATGTGACAACAGTGGCTGTAGTGACCAGAAACCCCACTCTGGCCCCACAGCTTCTTGGAAGCTACTGAAGCATTTAGGATGGGGGAGGGCAGTAGAATGGAAAGGGGGCAGAACCTTACATGATAAATTATAGTGACAGTAAGGTCCAAAATAATATTAACTCCTTTGAACAATATAAACTTAAAATTTCTAAGGATACTCTACCAAACAGCATAATAGAAAACCTTTTTCTACAGGAATAGTTTATTACATTCATTTTCCCTAAACTCATCATCTTTCAATCCCCATTGCAGTCCTAGTGGAAGACACTGGGGTCTGGCTCTTGACCTTGGTCAAATTGGCCCAACTTTTATGAAGGAGCCATTTACCAGAACCAAAGGAATTAGAGTCTATTCAAATACAAAAGGCCTTGTACTGGGATCAATTAATTCATTAGTTTCTATAAACACATTTAGATGAATAAACCTCTTAGATATCTTTGTCAGGAGAGCAGAGGCTGGAAGGAAAAGGATGAGAGCAAATGAATTAGGATGGTGGAATTTGGAGGAGAATAAGAAACCAGAAGAAGGGTGCTTTGGAGGAAAGGCAGACAGATCATACTGTGATGTTCAAATACAGGCTCCTTCATGGGAATAGTTAGGAGGACTCTACAGTCTGAGGTAGGTAGGACCCTGGTAGTCAATGAGATCAACCAAGGCAAAGCTGAGAGCTTACCAAATGCAGACTTCAGTGGATACAAGTCTGGCCATGGTAGAGTCAGCTCTACCTCTTTGAAGATTTCTCACCCCCGGCCATTTGGGTTTGTACCCCAAGCACAAGAACACAGGCCATGGATTGAAAAATAAATAAATAAATAAAAAACAATGGAATCAGAGATGAGAGATATGAACTGCCATCCTGTCATTCCAAGTTACTAGCCAAATGGGAAGAATAGCTGAGCCTCAGTTTCTGCATCTTCCTAGAAACTTCTTCTTCATAATCTCTCTACTTCTAGATCTATCATAAGACTTCAGTGGCAGTTCATGGGGAAACTCTTTAGTAAACTGTAAAATTATGTATGAAGAAAGGCATCAATTAATGTTAATATCATTATCCACTATTACTACTGAAAGGGCACTGCAAATGTAGGCTGGTGGGTCAACACATTAATCTTTCCATGCTCTATTCGAAAGCAAAATCTGACACTTAATTTGAGATACATTTTTCTTCCCTCAGTGGAAAGACAGAAAAGTTGAGGAGAATGGTTCTTTGGAAAGATTTGCCTACATTCTTAACTAATTTCAAACTCTGGCTTCAAAAGCAGTGAGTTTTTTTATTTAATCAGCGGGGACGCATATTCCACAAGAGGCAGCTCCCTGAAGGGGAAACTCCTCAAGCACCGTTTCCAGGGCTGCCGGCTGTAACAGTATTTTTCACTGAGCTAAGCACTGCTAATTTTAACTATGAATTAATTGGAAAGCAAAAAAATAAAATAAAATAATAAAGTAAAGGCAATTTTTACTGGAGTCATACTAAGCCTTTTATAACATTTACAAAGAAAGAGATGATGGTAGAAAGAGCAACTTGGGCAATTCCAGTGCCTTGGGGAAATTTATCACCTGCTCTCCATCAACACCTGGATGAAGGAGGGAGGTACTACCATTTTACTTATTGAAGAACTTAGAAGTGAAACTTAGAGGTGAAATGATTTGATTCAGTTACTGACAGTCTATATAAGGAAGCTGAGTTTCACCCCATTAACCTTGATTCCCAGTCTGCCTCTGGTCCCAGGAACCCCCATTAGTGAAACAGTATTAGCTCTGAGGGCTAAGCTATTTTGGATGCTGGTTTCAGTCAACTGCCTCAAGAAGAGATTTGAAATAAAGATCTGCACAAGAGGGACAGGAAGTAATACCTGTAACAAGGTTACTTTGATTTTGAATAAGACATTGAGGTAAAAAAAGCAACAGACAGACTGTTCCATTCATAAAGATGCAGATACTGCTTAAATAAATGACCTTAAAATACCTGTAAAGAAGTCATAGAGAGGTAGACATTTTCCTTATGATCTTAGCTGCTGTGTCCTCCACAAATAACAAATCCTCCATACATTAATGAATAGTTCAAACTGCATTTGCTTGGGGTATAGAGATAATCCCTACATGAGCTCTGAATGAAAAGGCCATGAGACATGTACAGAATTTAGCCAAGTCATGCCCTAGTATGTATTGTCTAGCTACTCTGGCTGACAGTGAAGGCCAAAATGTAAGGATCACCCTGGTGGCCTATTAAAAATCCTGGTGGGTTTCCAGGCCCAGGTCCTACCGAGGTGCACTCCTTGGGGGTTGGTGGCTGCCACTCCAAGGGTGTTATTTTTCCATCCTTTTCTGAGTTCTTCTTTTAGACCTTTCATACATACTAAGGGATAGAAGACAAAGAAAAGCAGCATTAGCCTTCAAGAAATTTGTTTTTCTCATTAATCTAAACCAGAAGCTAGTGAGAATTATTGACAATCATAGCATCAGGAGAAGAAAAATTTTTGAGGAGTCTTAGAAGACAAAGACTGCCTGGGAGGCAAAGAAGGACAGCCACAAGCTCCCCTTCCTCAGGGATCTCTCATGATCTGGAGAGTTCTGATCCAGGATTCCTACAGGATTCTGCAAGATCACCTGAGAGTGGAATTAGACTCCAGAAAGGGTGCTGGAGAATATCCAAGTGTAATGGCTGTCAGGCCTTGTCCCTGAAAGGATTTATTCCAAACAGGAGAGGGGTTCTCAAGCTTCTTTTTTGGTCTCAAGGAGTTATGTCACAGCATGGATGGGCTCACACACATACACAGCTCAGTGTGTGGTAGAGGCAAAGGAGAAATTATTCCTGGAAGGAATGCCGTCTAAGTAGGGTCTTAAGGAATTAATAGAGCTTAATCTGGGGAAGAGAAAAGGGAAGACATTCCAGGGACAAGAACTATCAACAACGGGAGTCTGGGAAACAGCACAATGAGGAGCCTAAAATTTTTCTTCAGTGTGACTAGGGGGCCTTCAAGTGTGAGTCCAGCTGGGCCCTACAGGGCAGAGCGTTCCCTACAGAGGAACTTGCATAAAAACCTATCAGGAACGGGAGCCACAGGCAGTTGTAAAGCATGGGTAGCAGGATTGTTTTGCATATTAGAGAGAGAACTCCAGCAGTGGTGTGGACAATGAAGTTGAGGGACCAAAACTGGAAGTAAGTCATCATCACAGACATTATCTGCAAATATCTCATTGCGCCTTTATTGTCTTTTGTATCCATTTAGCTATTGTTATACGAATGCCTATAGATTTTTAAGTGACATTGGAAAATGATTATAATATGCCAGTAAATTAAAAAGCTGGATAAAATAGTCTAAGTACAATTTGACCCTAACAATGTAAGTATGCAAAAAATGTTACTGGGAGGTATATATCAAATTTTATTTAATCAGGGGCTAAAAATTTATCTTAAGAAAATAACCAGAACTGGATTAAATGAGCTATATTTAAAATTTTTTCACTTCATTTATTTATAAATGAAAAAACAAAAGCAAATTAAATATTGATTAATAAAGGAAGGTCAAAAAATTATATTAAATTCTATATACTAATAGATTAATAATGAGAAAACATGAGTGAAACATAGATAAAAAAAGTTTCCAAAGAACTGTAGAACGTGATCCTAAATTTGAATATGCATATATGTTTGTGTGAGTGTGTACATGTATATTTGTAGTGGGAAGTGTTTATATATTATTGGAATTAAGAGCATAAGCTCAAGTGTCACATACAGTAGCTATGAAACATTCGGCATAGCTGTGCCTCAGTTTCTTCCCTCATAAAATAAGGATAACAGTACCTTTTTCAAAGAGTTATTGTGAGGATTAAATAACTAAATATGTATAAAGTAATAGAGAAGTATCTAGCAAATTTACTGTTAATTAATCATTACTAGTTATGCAATAAAAATGTTAGAAAAAATGCATGCTGGAATATTTTTAACACTCAAGTCCAAGCTATTGGTTTTGACTGATTTGCATATACTTAATTTTGTTATAAAATTTCCATAAAAGTCATATGTTAGTTCAATAAGCAGGGAAAAAAACTTACTGAAAAAAATGGAGTGGTCCAAAGGGCCAGGTGCTTCTGATCCTGAGCCCAGGGAATTTAATTTAAAAAAAACAAACAAACCTTCTAATATAAGAATGCAGGTGCTGGTGTGAAGTCCCACCTTTAAGACTTTCAGGAGTGTGAACTTGGGCTGTCCACAGAACCTCTCTTTTATGAGTCAAACTTGCCCACGCATGGGATGTGAATGACTGTATCGCTTCTAACTATCTTACAGCATTGCTGGCAAACAGATACAAAATAATGAATGTGGAAGTTCTCTGTGAGCTTTAAAACTCTGTACACATGAAAGGATTTCTTAATGAAGTTAATTTCTTCACTGACACTACTTTTCATTTCTGCATCTGCAAATTGCAAATCTACCCAAGGCAGGGGATCATGCTTATTGATTTGATAATTACTGTAGTGTTTGCCACCTTTGAAAAACAAGGGGCTGTCCAGGATTCATAAATATTTTGCAAATCAGCAGCTCTTGATTACTCAGGGAAAGTCTATGTTGTTTAGGGTTATCCATGCCATTTTGCTTCTTTGCTTCTTTCTTGTCGTCTGCCTTTGCCTATCTTATTACTCATTAGCAACTGTCTGTGAGGTAAGGAGGAAAATATAAAGCGGATTAAAAACAAGTCATAAAATAATAAAATAGCATCAGTGAGGAAAGATGCTGGAATTTTCTGTGTTTTTAGAAGATTCAGTTAAGCTATTACTTTTATTACTTCCTTGCTATAATATCTAGGCAAAGTGTGTGTACACTTCCTATAAACCCAGAGATGTGTTCCTGCTGTTTAAGGCTCAAGAAACTCATTAGCGTTAGAAATGGGGCTCGTATTTTCAAATTCGCTTATATTTCTCATTGCTAGGTATTGAGTTGAAGAAGTCTTCTCCCAAAAGAATGAAAATACCCTCAGTGTTTGCCAGCACTCCTTTATAGATCTCGCCTGTGATCTTACAAGTTGGTTTGCATCTCATAATCACCCTTCCGTGACAGAAGGCTCTTCCCACATCTGACTCCAGTCTTGTATCAGACTCCAGTCTGGTATTTTCCATCTCACTGGAGACTGAAAAAGCCCATTCTCCACAGTTATTCCTTCTCAGAATCATATGGCATGAGGCACTTCTCATGGTGTTCTCAACCACACAAAAAAAGCAGCGAGTTTTGGGGCATGAAACCCCAGACCAAATCTAAATCCAGCTCATGACCTTTAGAGAGAGATTTGTTCCCAGAAATATGAGGATGTGTTGTCATGATATTATAATATGATAATAGTCCAGACTAATTTAGGTCTCTAGTTCTAAGTAACAAAAAGCCAACTTATATTAGCTTAAGGAAAATAGGGGCCCATTGAAGAAATGGTAGAGGATGATAGGAATGGAGCTTATACACCCTCAGGACATTTTCTCTCCTTTATATCTTTTTGTCAACCCCATCTCTTAAGCTAGCTGTTTTTACCACCCATGCCAGCAAGCATCACCAGACTTTTACCTTTCAAACCTCATAACAAGAGAAGAAATATCTTGCCTCTCCGAAGGAATAATTCTTTTTTGGAGAGCATCTATGCATCAGGGTGGCTATTGGCCATCAAAGAACTGTGACTTTAAGTTGTGATCTATTTCTCCTAATGCATATATAACATGAATATGTGATATATATATATATATATATATATATATATATAAATGATTAAATAACAAAAATTTAGACAGAAGGAGGAGAGACTTTAGCCATACTTGCTGTTGATGAGGGACTGGGAAAAAATTTTGATTGTGAGACATTCTGTCTATTCTACTTCCTTAGTGATATTGAAGTCCTGCTTGATGATTATTGATACATATTTCATCTGTATATTTTAAAATTTAAGTTAACCATTTTAGGAAAATTTTTCCATAGCACAAGATCACTAATGCTTAACTAATTATGATGTCGAATGTATAAAGGTATAATTTATTTATTTATTTAAAAAGTTCTTCTTTTTAAAAAATCCTCATCTGAGGACATATTTACATTGATTTTAGAGAGAAAGGAAGAAAGGAAGGGGGAGAGAGAGAGAGAGAGAGAGAGAGAGAGAGAGAGAGAGAGAGAGAGAGAGAGAGAAGCATTAACATCAAATTGTTGCCCCCCAACCATGGATGGAACTTGCAACTTCTACCCAACTGCACTCCAACTGACTGAGCCACTTGGCCAGGGCTAAAGGTATAATTTAAATAAACTCTTTCTGGAAAGGTAACTCGAACAGGTGAATATAGGTAATATTTACATTTCTGTGCTCATAAAATACACTGTAAATAGCACCTGGAGTTAAACAACACAGCAGAATTGTGGGTGTTGGTGTGTGTGTGTGTGTGTGTGTGTGTGTGTGTGCAGGCGTAATAGAATCCACAGACTGCCTACCAATAACCGTTTTATCCTCCTTCCTTACTAATAAAATGCTGGTTTTTATGTTTTTGTTATAGAATGCCCAGCTAAAAACTTACATTTCCTTGATGACTTGGTGTCAATGGGATATAACTGGAAGTTAGTGAAGTATCTAGGAAAAACCTTTGCCCTCCATCCCTACTTCCTCCTGATGCTCATAATATAGATACAATGGCTGAATCTCCAGCAGTCAATTTGGATGACTGGGAGATATGGGAAGGGTGGCAGAGAAGAAAGATAAAAATAACTTGGGTTCCCACGACCATGTAATAATTATAAGTGCCCTAGACTGCCTACCTCCACACTTCTTTAGTAAAATGTACTGTTTTAATGTAAAACTATTAATTGCATTTTCTCATTATGTAGTGAGTTAAATAGTGTACCTATAGAACAACCATTGTACAATCAGTACATATCAGGAAGGTCCTTTTAACAATGAACTGTTTGAAATTTCTGGAAGATTTATAAGCCAAGCCTTCTAGGCATTAATAATATCCTCGATTTTTAGAGCTAGGCATAAAGGGAAGGCAGAAAAAGAACTCAGGTATTCTGGTCGCTGGTTTTTCTTCAATCTTCATCTACAGGTATAAAAACAGGATGTCCTGTAAAACCAGAGAAATGCATCTGGTGCTTCTCAAAAGCACACGACTGGCCCAGGAAGTGCAGGGCTTGTGTTGTGAGAGTTAAAATGAAAACATATGTGCTTGGACCCAGATGTACCTGGGTTTACACTTTCATTTTCTACTCACTAACTGCATAGTTTTGGACACATTAGTAACTTCTTGGGGATATTTTCCACACTTGAATACAGAGATAATAAAAATATTTTGTTGGAGTTTAAGTGGCTAAAAATGCTAGAACTTGTGAATATCTGAGGTAAGACGTTGGACCGCTGTGCAGACACTAACTGAGCAGCAGCATGGAGAGCCATGTCTCAGTTATTGAGTACAGAGTTCAAAGAGCAAGTCAGACAAAAGTTAAAAGCCCAAAGATCGAAGGCTACTTTTGTATAAAACAGGAAACACATAAACTCAATACAATGGAAAAACAACTCAGGCCAGTAAATGTCATGCTCTAGTCATATCACAAATTAGTCAGAACACTCTTCTCCTATGGAAAGAGATGTGTGAGAGAGAGAATGAACTTCTGAGAGAATTCTGAGAGGTCAGAAGTTCTCATTTTATGGGCTGAGGCAGGAAAGCAAAAAGAGCTAGACAGTAGTTTGTCTTATATCAGGCTTTTGTGGAATGGAATGAGGATTAAATTATATAATTAAGTATATATTTTTGAAAACCCATGCATTCTTATGACACAAAATTTCTGAAAAGCAATTTAACATAGAACGATACATCATCTGGATTCTGTTGTCATTTAACTCACTTTCATCCAGGAAGTCTCCACTTGTTCTTCTCATAGTCTCATTTCACCTTGAAAGTTGAATGGAGGTCAAGGAAATATAAAGAAAGGCAGGGAAGCAAGAAGAATGGAAAGGCTGCAAATTGGCTTCTTTCCAGTTAATTCCTTAATCTCTTATGCGAGTGCTCATGGTTGGGAAGAAAAAGGAAGGGGGAAAAAAAAAAAACCCAATTAAGGCCATGGCTATACCTCAGTCTTAAAGCTTATATTAGAAAAGCTTTCAAAGAAAAAAAAAAGACTTAAAATCTCTTGCAAGGAAGAATTGCACTGAAGCTTGAAAATGGAATTATGGCTAGTAATATGTTTGGGGTTATAGCAAGAGTCCTGAGATACAATTGATTTTATTTTGTCTTCCAGTAAGTTCTAAGGTACACACAGATCAGGGGTATCTAACTAAATTATTTTTGCAAGGGAGAGTGACCAAGCATTTCATTTAAATTGAAATGCTTTCATTTAAAGTAAAAATAAGATAAAAATATTTGGAGAACAAAGTGTAATTGCATTCCAGAATAATCAAATTAGGACTTTAAAAATAGTTAAGACTAACAAATACCCAAAATCCAAGTCAATCTCAAGAAGTAATCAACATAAGACAACGCAGGAAGCTCTGGTTGAGAACATCAAAATCTAATAAGATTTGAAATGCAAATATTGGAAATTTATGTGTATTGCTTAATTTGTTTGTTTTTTTAGTGGAACCAAATAGTACAGTTTTTAATTTATTTAATATCATAAAATTTTTCTTTGGTGCCTACCACAGACCAAGTGCTAAAGTCCAGTACTGGCTACACCATGTCTTGCCTATCTGTGTTATATTCATCTGCAGCTAGAGATGGAATATCAATATACAGGATTCTGAACAAGCACAAGCACACACACAAATACCCCCACACACAAAGGAATACAAGAAGAATTTTAGAGGTCAGGTTATGTTTAGTACCTTGATTGTAGTGATATCATGGGTATTTGTGTATGTCCATACTCATCAAGATGTATACATTAAATGTGCACACATTTTTGTATATCAGTTATATCTCAACAGAGCTAAAAAAGCTGGGAAAAATTACATTTTTCCTGGAAAAAAGATGATTTACATGTGGTGAAGCGTTCATTGGAATATTTCTGGATTTGTACTTCTCTTCTTAATTTTTTCTCATTTATTCTTTTTGTTTTCTTTCATTTTCTGTTACATAGAATTAAAAATATGTCTGTATTTCTTTAATAGTAGAGTTTCTTGAATATTATGTATATCATATTTCTTGAATTATTTATAAACATTTTTAATAAGATAAGTGAAATTGTTTAAATTTCTCTGTAATTAAAAATAAACAAAAAAACAGTTGTCACCTAACATCTGGCTGATTGTGTGTGTGTGTGTGTGTGTGTGTGTGTGTGAGAGAGAGAGAGAGAGAGAGAGAGAGAGCGGGGGAGAGAGGGAGAGAGAAGTAAGAATTAAAGTTAGAGCAAATGCTTAGAGTAGAAAACACATTCCTCATTTCTATTTAAGAAGAAAGAGCCATTTATGTTTCACCCATCCAGTCTTATCCAAATAAACAATGGAAAAATGCAGAAAATTATTGTTATAATACTGCAGACTGCAACATCTTAATGACACATTATACTAACCTTTCTTAATAAGAATTGGTTCTAATATTTTGTATACTTTTTCTCCAGAAGAAGAAAATTCTTCTGTCAGCTTTATAAGCTATCTAGAAGTTAACAGGATTTCTAAAATATTTATTAAGAATTAATTAGTGGATATCGTACATTTAAAGATGATATGACTAGATTCTTGAAAGTTCACTTGCTCGTTCTGCCAATATTTAAAAATAAACATAAGGTTGACTAGAAGGGTGGGGTCATAGATTGTCGTATTTTTCCCTAGCTATTGGAAATGCTTCTTATAAAGCCTTAGTGAAATATAACATAAGCTGCATTTTTAATTAGAATTCAATGTTTTCTTCCTTAGGATAGCATCTGGAGAACAATCTTGCTTAATTTCTCACAATAAGTTGCCTTTTGTGGATTATTATTTCAAAATACACCTCACAGTCATTAGATAGAATAGCAAAGTTATTGGCACCCAGAGTTGCCTGTGGTCATCAAGCAAAAAAACCTATTTTTAGTAGAACCATCTATATCAACTATTAAGATGGGACTATCTATATGACATTAATAAAGCTTTTATGGTAAATTTTGACAAAACCTTCATTGGTGATTGATGTAACTGGCTGTCAAAATCCTGATTTTGGTTGCAAACAGATTGTACCAGATCAGGGGCCAAGGACTAGACATCTATACTTTCAAATTTCATACCATCTCCTCATCTGAAAATGCTCAAAGCTTTGAGATTGCTCTTAGGGTAATGATCAGGCTTCTTATCTGTGTGACCTGGGCTCCAACCAATTTCTTCTCTCACCCCTCTTCTTCTCAAGCTTTATTTTTCAGCTTCTCCAATATACCATGTTCTCTTTCTCTCACCCCCTGGTTTTTAACCAATCTAATTTTTCTGCCTGATATAATCTCTTCTTACTCTTTCTCTCACCTTTTGTAGGTTGTCTGGCTCAATCTTCTGGTGTTGAATTGAATGTCACTCCCTCTAAGATATCTCCTTTAAAACCCAAAGTTGATGTCAATTTTTTTCCCCAAATACTTCTATGGTATCCAACATTTCTCCTACCACAGCATTTCACACTGTTGAAATTGCCCACCTCCCTGTCTGAATGCCCTGCTAGATGAGAAATGCTGTGGAGAAGATGCCCTTTATCTTGCATGCCATTGGGTCCGATACCAGAGGCACTCTGTGAATACTTTTTGAATGAAAATTTTCAGATCACATGAAGTGGTACTGGTATTAGGGAACTAGAAAAAATCTACAGGCAGTGTTAAGAAAGGCTGAGTGAGTAGCCTTATTAGTAGTGCCAGCTAAGGACTGCAGGTAGGTGTATCCTTGAGACTAGCAAAGCCTGCATGCAGGTGTCTGTCTAGTTTTGGGTTTGGGGATTAGCTTTCAGAGTTCTGAGTCTTGTCTTTAGCGAGATTATCCAATGCAAGGAAGTCCAGTTGCCCCAAAACTTCAATGGGGCAAGACACTAAAACAGAGACCTAATTACTGGAATCAATGTATAAGACAAATGCTAGGGCATCAAGAATGAGGTCAGAGCACATCTATTAAGCCTGCAGCACAAGATCAGGTTGGGGCCAGAGCAAGTTGGAGGATATAAAACCTAGGAATCCTGGATTTTTTTAAACTCAGGAAAATAATTAATTCTAGAGCTTGGAGAAGAGTTTGGCCTGCAGCTAAAGGCTAATGGCCTCCTAATATGACATTCTGAGACATTTGAGGACTAGGACCAAGGAAGATATTACACCTGTCAGGCAAGTCAGTCATTAGGAAGGCCCAACTGACTTAATTACTAGGCTGCATCTAGTGGTTACTTAGCATAGACTATCCATTAGGCAGTCTACTTGGAAGCCACACAAGGAGGCAAGGCAAGAACAGATTCCCAGGACTGTAGTGTGCAGTATATTTACCAGTCACTCTCAGATTTTTCTATTTAACCCAGGACTAAATTGTTTGCAAAGAACTTCTGTTCTTCTCAGGCCTGTATGTTGGTGCTCTTGACAAATAACATTCTTTAAGGTATATTCCATTTCTGATTCCACCTGAGTTATAATACTATTAGGGGAGCTACTCCATTGTCTAAGAATTTCAGTGGAATTCTTGTTGATGATACTGTTGTTTATAAATTTTGCATTCTTCGCTAGATGCCGTTTTGGTAACTGCCATCTCTGCCAAGCCTCCAAGTCATAGCTTCAGTGAAAAATTCCTTGGGTTAGCCAGAAAGGAATCATTTTAATGCAGACCAACCATAAAAGATCTTATAAAAAACTCTTTATAAAGAGTTTTGTCTGGAAAACAATACTTCCCAACATTGGATTTAAACCCCAGAATTGGATCCAACTCAAATTTCACAACTTTGTCTTTAATGTTGACATATTTTTCTTTCAACATGGAAGGGGATGAGTACTCAACAGTAGTGAACTCCCAGTGCATTCTGAGAAATGGAGGCAATAAAAGAGTTACTTGCTTTAATAATTCCAAAAGGATTTTCTGCTAGATCTTCAAAAATTTGAATATCAGCTATAACTTTTATGTGTTAAATGCTGCTGTTCTTTTTTTTAACCAGCAGCTGTGAGAAGAGGCTGACGTTTTTTAAAAAGGGAGCAGGGAAAAGCTATATTGAGAAAGGGGTCAGTGATATTTTTTTTTTTTTTTTTTGCTAACAGCCTTCATCGTTCAATTGAGGTTTGTTCAAATATCTTCCAGTAAATCAGAGTAAGGTTTGCATTTTCTTCCCTTTCTTATCTCATTGTGACCTAGAAAGTAGGTATTCAATGTAAATATTTTTGAATAATTCAATGAATGAATGAATAAATAAAGAGTGTGTAAATGACAGTTTCCATAGAAGTGCTTTGACAGAAAGCTAATTCTTCCCTTTCCTAAATCAGAAGGAAGAGATAAATGGGCCTAGCCAGCATACTAGAGGCCAAGTCACTCAGAACCAGGTCTATCAGGAGGCACATGAGTCTGAGCAGATTAGACAGGCTAATAAGCCATGATAGAAGAGTGTTCTCCATGACCCCTTTCTCAGATGCCCTCAGTCTGCCTTTAAACTCCCCCAAACACTCCTCTGCACTTATATAGACCTTTTTCATGTGGAGAACTAGAGTTATTGGGCCACAGGAGAGGGAGAAGTTGGAATAGAGAACTATTATGCTTCCTGCCTGAGACTGAGATTGTATATTACACTCAGCACACTGTATATTATTTCATCTAATCCTCAAGCAATTGTAAAAGATGGGAATCAGTGCTCTTTCCTTTGGACAGATGGAAGAAGCTCAGGTATAGAGATGTTGGAAAAATTGCTCAAACTTACACAGCTAGCCAGTGGGGATTTTGATTCCAGAGTCCTTTAACCACATCGAAACCTTTAGTCAAAGAAACATGGCCATCTTCACAATTTGGCCTCATCTTAGAATCACTACCTCATCACTCTGTCCAGAGGAGAGAAAAGTATTTCTTGAATAGAGGGCACTTTAGAAAGTTAATTCCAATTTTTCCATTAAATCTTTTTGCTGTTCTGAAGACATGTAAGGTCAAGTGCACAAGGCAGAGAGGTAAGATAAATGAGAATCTGGGTGGTAATCTAGAAACATTTTCAAGCCAGCGAGAGCTCAATTAACAGTCTTGTCAAAGCATGGAAAGCTGAGGTGGGGAAGGAAGGGAGACAGAAAACCAGGGAGGTCCTTCTCTTTTTCACCTTCATCACCTTTTTACTGTCACAAACCTCCTTGCAGGCAGTCATGTCCATCTCCAGTGTCCTCCCACTTGTCACAAGGTCTCAATCTACCTGACCATAATGAGCAATTTGTTCTAATCCACGAATAGAAATTGCAATTTGATTCATTTTAGTGACATTTCAAGAAGGGAGATGCTTAAACAAGCTATTTGGTGTCCTCTACATTATTATTGAAGGTTAATCGCTACCCAATATGCATACTTGAGCTCCAAACTATGTTTTTGAGAAAATGGAATAATTAAACCACAAGTAGCAATTACTTGTATTTTAGTAGGCTTCCTGCCATAGCAACATTATTAAGTAATATCTCCTCTAAGTTGACAGTCAGCTCTCAAATTTCTATTTTGAAATGTGTGTGCTATATATTAATTTCTTTTAATTTGTTCAGTATTGAATCTGGAAAGAGGTCATCATCTGACTGAAATCGGAAATCAATATTTTTGCTATGGCTTATTCTTTCCATAAACTTCTTATGTCAGAAATCTATCACCACTTGAATATTACGTCGGCAGCCGTCCGTCTCGAGAGACGATGGTGTAGCTTCTTAAGAGTCTATCTGCACCGCCGAGAATGGCTGTGCAGTCCGACTCGGGAGTGACACGGTATCTGTCTCCTCCCGTGTTGAATCGACATCTTGCGATGACGCTGGAGTGTCCTCTCCAGTGAAGCTGAAGCTACAGAGCCTGGGCAGGGTGATATGGAGGGTCTGCTGTTGCCCATGCAGCAGACCCCCCCTCTCTTCGCAGCTGAAGGGCCCAAGGGAAAGACGGAGTCAATACAGCTTGGCTTCAGGTGCGCCGCAGGAGTTGCCGGTGTTGACTACAACGTCAAACCGCCTTAGGGACTCCGGCTCCGGATTTTCTGTCGGGGTTTACTCCCTTAGCCTTTCCCCTGAAGAGGTATGCCGCAAAGCAGCGGAGGTTTTTTGGAGTCAGAGTTTTCCTTCTCTGATGTACCCTGACTGGAAGATCGAACCAGCGACACTTAGCTCGCACTTGAATATATTCTAAGCATATAAACACTACCTTATTAGAAATATTTCTAAGTTTGTTTTAGAAATGTGGTTCTGATACATCTTTACAGAGTTAATGTTTCACAGCCACTTAAAATTCTGTATTTAAAGAATATTTATTGACATGAGAAGTGTTCATAGTATCAGTGGAAAATATGTTAAAGTGTTCTATATGGTCCTCAACAGGTGGCTCGGTTGGTTGGTTGGAACATTGTCTTGTGCACCAAAGGATTGTGGGTTTAATTCCCAGTCAAGATACATGCCTAGACTGCATGTTTGCTCCTCAGTTGGGGTGCATGCAGGAGGCAACAGATTGATGTTTCCCTCACATTAGTGTTTCTCTTTATCTCTAAAATTCTAAAATCAATAAACATATACTCAGCTGAGGATTAAAAAAATAATAAATAAATATTCTATAGTCCACAGATATACACATTAAAAAAACTATTAGAAAAAATATTCAAGCTATCTCTGGATGACGGCTTTTGACTAGTTTTACTTTCTTTTTAACTTTTTTGTCTTTTCTGTTTTTTGTAATGAGTACAAATTTTATGCTTTATTATAATTATTAATATTTTATGGAATACAAAAATTATTTTATTTAAAACTCAAACTCTACATATAGAGCTAAACTATCCTTAAATATCTTACCATTTCAATCCCCTTCCCTGATATGAATAGTTACTAATTTTGATGAATAGTAGGGTTTACCAACAATGGTTCTATGGACATTTCAGATAAGATCATTCTTTTGGGGGTTGGGAGCTATGTTCTACTATAGGATACTTTGTAGCAGCCTCGATGTCTATCCACTGGATGCCAGTAGTATGCCCCCCTCCTTAGTTGTGACAACCAAAACTGTCTCCAAGACATTTTCAAATATCCTCTGGTGGCCAAAACTATACCCCCAGTCCCCATTGAGAATACTAGTATACAGCTTCCTAGGCCTATTCTTCCTCTGCATCAGAACACATATGCACCCCAAAAGAAATACATCATTTAAAAAGATAGGAAGATGGTGGCCAGATAGGTGGAAGCTGAGCCCACTGCTTGTGCCCCCAGCATGGATTTTCAGCTGATAATTTGACAAGTGACCAGAGCAATCAACAGAATCTCAGCTGATGTAAATTTTTGAAACCAAGGAGTACAGAGGATGATTTGCACCATCCAGTAACAGATTTTATAAGTTGAAGGGGAAATACCTTGTGTGAGATGCCTGCAGCAGAGGAGAGGACAAACAGAAAACACAGTTTAATAGTTCCCTCCCATCCAGGAGCAAGGAGCCCTGGTCTTGTACAGGGAACCCCCAATGCTAATTGGGAGAGACTTGGAAGATATATGGAGACTGGGAATCTCAGGTTGCACACACACAGTGAGCAGCATGTTCAATAGCTGCTGCACCAGCAGGTAGAGTTCCAGAGAAAAATTCTACCTCCCAAACTTCCAGAGACATCAGCAGACTGTAGCGAACCCTGGGCAAGAGAGACTTTAGGTTTTGGGGAGGGTGTGAAGAACCAGGCAGTGAATCAGTGCTAAAAAAGGGGAGCAGATATGTGGTTGGGCAGGGACCCTGTCTGCATGTGCAGCTGCCCTGTGAGCAACGAAATCAGATTGAAAGCACAGTTTGTACCCACAGAATCCAGCTGGGCAGGAAGCTTAAAAAACTGCATGGCAAAGGATTGCAGGGACCCACCCAGGCAGGTCCCGTCACACCACAGTGTACAATGTGCTGGGAAGAGGAAAGCATGCCCAACCCCCACCTACAGGATTGCGAATTCTGCAGAACAGTAAGGCCAGTCTCAAGAACCCCTGCCAGTGCATATCTGAAGGAGAAAGAAATAGAATCTCTAAAAGAGCCTTTTCTGAACTTTTATCAGATGCTGCAAGTTACACTCGTTCCTCCTCAGGCACTATTCCACTCAAAACAGCAGATCAGAGAGATTAGAAATTGGCACAGCAAGAGGTATTCAGGGCCCCACCCAGCCTCAGCTCTTACAGAGAGCTGCCATCAGTGCCAAGAAGGAAAGAGCTACCCCTTTAACCCAGATTGGCCACCTCACATGAAATGGACAGGTAATATATCAGAGACTGCATTATTGTAAATAATCTGGAACAGACCAAGAGTGTGGCATAGGAGCAGGGGAACACACCCACCATCTTTCCTGAAGACTGAACAGCAACTTCCAGGTGAGAATCAGGGATCCCACCCTCCCAATTGTACCAGAAGCCCCTCTAGAGGCAGGTGGAGCTGTATATGCAGTGCTGTCAGACATTAGATGAACCACCCAAGGGGCCTTGTGGTGATAAAATGCCAGCAGGGCAGAACTGCAAGGACCAGCCAAGTTTGAAAAAGACAGCTACAGACTGTGGGTCACTTGTAGCTTCGAACAGGCTGCCTAAGGCTGGATTGGGACACCATCTAATATTATCAGAGATGTACACAGAAGGAGAAAACAATAGACAACTCTAAACTCTGCCGAGATGAATGAATTCCACTTCATTCTTCTTAATTATTTGCATTATTTTTTCCTGCATAGCTTTTTAACATTTTTCTTCAATTTTGTTCCTATTATTTCACTGTTTTTTAATTTTAGTTTTATTTCAAATCTCATATTTTACTCTTCTCTGCTCTTAATCCATTTTGCCTTCTTTCTTCCCTTCCTTAATTTCATTTAAAATTCTTTTTTTCTTTCTACATCTTGTTTCTATTCCTCACTCTTACTATTTCTTCTCCCTCTATCTTCTCAAAACCATTTTTCTTTCCATTAGTCATCTCACATTCTTTTTCCCTTTCTGATAAGATCCTTATTCTAGTTCCACCTGTATCAGTCTTTGTTCATTTGCCATTGATATTGTGGTTCTTGTTGCATTTCTTCAATTTCATACCTATACGTTCATTATTTTTTATTTCAAATCTTATATTTTAATGTTCCCTTGTCCTACTCCATTTCACCTTCCCCTGCCCTTTCTTATTTTCATTTTAAATTTTAATCTGTCCCTCTTTTAGACTGATTTTGAATTCTATGGTTATTATTTCTCCTCCCTCTACCCTCTTAAAATCATTTTCTTTTCCTTTAGACATCTCATAATCTTTTTTCTTTTTCGTTTTTATCTTTTATTTCTTATAATATTCTCATTCTCTTTCCAGTTTTATTAATATTTGCTCATTTGTAATGGATATTACTGCTATGGTTATTTCTCTTCAATTTGGTTCCTATTTTTCACTATGTATTTTATTTCAAACCTCATATTATATTCTTACCTTTCCTTACCAGATTTTGCCCTATTTTCTCCTTTTTATTTATGTTTTAAGTTTTATTTTATTCCTTTATTTATTCTTATTCTCTACTCTTATTATTTCTCCTCCCTTTGCCCTCTCAAAATCATTTTTCTTTCCATTAGTCCCCTCATATTATTTTCTTTTCTTATAACATTCTTATTATCTTTACACCTTTATTAATATTTCCTCATTTACTGTTGATAGTGTGGTTGTGAGTGGAAGTTATTTTTGTGGGTGTGTGTTTGTGTTCTGAGTTGTTAAGTTTTGTCCTGAAAGTTTCTGAACAATAGCATACAAGACATGGTGGGTAGTGTGACTCAGTCAGCCAGCCAGAGGCAAGAACCCACCATTGAATGAGCCAACAACAATCAAAACACAGTTACAACAAAAGAGCCCACATAAACTGCATAAAGGGCATCCCTAGAATATCCAGTTCAGGAGATAAAGGAGACTGCACCACTGAGTCCCATAGTATTCTACCACAGAAGATCCTCAATGACAGCATGAAGTCTAAGCAGTTTAATTTAATATGCAGAAACAAACAAGAAGTCACCTGAATTGGGGAGACAAAGAAACAACCTGCAATCAAAAGAAAAAGAGGAATCCCCAGAAAGAGTGCTAAATGAAATTGAGGCAAGCATTTTATCAGACATAGAGTTCAAAGTAATGGTTATAAGGATGCTCAATGAACTCAGTGAGAACTATGAGGAATTTTGTGGGAACTACATTAGCATGAAAAAAAAGATAAAGTAATTATGAATAAGAACAAGGAGAAAATGAAGAATACAATATCTGACATGAAGAATACACTAGAAGGAATTAAAAGCAGGTTCTATGAAGCAGAGGATCAATTCAGCGAGTTAGAAGACAAGGTAGAAAAAAACACCCAATCAGAGAAATAAAACAAATAATGACTGAAAAAGAATGAAGATAGTTTAAGGCACCTGAGCACAACATGAAATGTAACAATATTTGTATCATAGAAATGTCAGGTGGAGAAGAAAGGGAGCAAGAGATAGAAAACCTGTTTGAAAAAGTAATGACAGAAAATTTCTCTAATTTGTTGATGAAAAGAGTTATGCAAGTTCAGGAAGCACAGAGGGTCTCAATGAAGATGAAGTGAAAGAGGCCCACTCCAAGACACATCATAATTGAAATGGCAAAATTTAGAGACAAAGAGAAAATATTAAAGGCAGCAAGAGAGAAACAGTAACATACAAGGGAGCTCCAATAAGGCTATCAGATGATTTCTCAACAAAAACACTACAATCCAGAAGGGAATGGCATGACATGTTCCAAGTAGTAAAGAGCAAAGACTTGCAGACAAGACTGCTCTATCCAGCAAGGCTCTCATTTATAATGGGAAGTAAAATAAGGAACTTCTCAGACCAAAAGAAAAAAAAAAAAAAAGAGCTAAAAGAGTACATCTTCACCAAACTAGCATTGCAAGAGGTGCCAAAGGCACTGCTTTAAGATGATGAAGAAAAAGAGAGAGAGAGAGAAAGAGGAGCACAGGTACAAAAGAAGAAAATGGCAATGAATAAATACCTATCAATAATAACCTTAAATGTAAATGAATTAATTGTTTTAATAAAAAAAATAAGGTAGCTGAATGGATAAGAAAACACAATCTTCATGTATGGTGTCTATGAGAAACCCACCTCAGAACAAAAGATCTACACAGGCTGAAAGTAAAGAGATATAAAAAATATTCCAAGCAAATAGACATGAAAAAAAAGAAAAAGCTGGGTTAGTGACTCTTATATCAGACAAAATAGAATTCAAAACAAAGGCCATAACAAGAGACAAAGAAGATGACTACACAATATTTAAGGAAGTAATCCATCAAGAAGAGATAACTCATGTAAACATATATGCACCCAACATAGGAGGAAAATTATAAGAAAAATCTAGGAGGACTTCAAGAAGATTGACAGTAATACAGTCATTGTAGGAGATTTTAACACCCCACTGTCAACAATGGATAGATCCTCTAAATAAAAAATCAACAAAGATCTTGTGGCATTGAAGGACATTCTATATAAAAGGGACTTAACTGATATTTACACAGCATTTCAGCCAAAAGAAGCAAAATATACATTCTTTTCAAATGCACATGGAGCATTTTCAAAGCTAGGTCACATGGTTGGATACAAAACAAGCATCATATCAAGCATCTTCTCAGATCACAATGGCTTGAAACTAGAAACCAACCTCAAGAAAAACACTCAAAAATATTAAAATACATGGAGACTAAATAACATGTTATTAAATAATAAATGGGTTAACAATGAGATCAAGGAGAAGTAAAAAAGTATCTGGAAAAAAATGAAAAGGAATACACAACACAAAACCTATGAGACACAGCAAAGGCAGTCCTGAGAGGGAAGTTCATAGCAATACAGTCTAACCTAAAAAAGATAGAAAAATCTCAAATAAACAATCTAACCCTACATTTACAAGTACTAGAGGAACAACAACAAAGCCCAGAGCTACTAGAAGGAAGGAAATAATCAGTCATAGCAGAATTAAACAAAATAGAGACTGAAAAAAACAATTCAAAGAATCAATGAGTCAACAGCTGGTTCTTTGAAGAGATAAAGAACATTGACAAGACTTTAACCAGGCTCATCAAGAAAAAATGAGAGAGAATTCAAATAAATAAAGTCAGAAATGAAAGAGAAGAAATAAGAACCAAATGCCACAGGAATACAAAGGATTTTAAGAAATTACCGTGAACAACTATATGCCAATAAATTGGACAATCTGGGTGAAATGGGTAAATTTCTAGAAACATACTATCTTCCACACTGAATCAAGAAGAGGCAGAAAGCCTGAATAGACTAATAATAAATAACAAAATTGAAACAATAATAAAAAAATACTCCTGGCACACAAAAGTCCTGGACTGGATGACTTCACAGGTGAATTTTACCAAACATTCAAAAAAGAGCTAATACCTATGCTTCTCAAACCATTCCAAAAAGTTCAAGAAGATAGAAGACTGCCAAACTCTTTTTACAAGGCCAGTATTATCCAAATTCCATTACCAAGTAAGGTACAACAAAGAAAGAACATTACAGGCCAATATCTCTGACGAGCACAGATACTAAAATCGTCAACAAAATATTGGCAATCTGGATCTAGCAATACATTAAAAAGATCATACACCATGATCAAGTGGGACTTATCCTGGGAATACAAGGGTGGTACAATAGTCACAAATCAATAAACATAATATACTACATTTAAAAAATGAAGGACAAAAATCACATGATCATATCAATAGATGCTGAAAAAGTATTTGATAAAATCCAGAACCCAGCCCTGGCTGGTGTGGCTCAGTGATTTAGTGTCAGCCTGCAAACCAAAGGGTCACCAATTTGATTCCTAGTTAAGACACATGCCTGAGTTTCAGGTCAGGTCTCTAGTTGGGGCATGTGAGAGGCAACCATACATTAATGTTTCTCTCCTTCTCTTTCTCCTTCTCTTCCCTTCTCTCTAAAAATAAATTTTTAAATATTTTTTAATATCCAGCACCCATTTTTTATAAAAACACCCTGCAAAGTGGGAATAGAGAAAGCATACCTCAACATAATAAAAGCCATATATGAGAAGCCTACTGCCAATATCATACTCAGAAGGTAAAAACTTAAATCTTTTCCCTTAAGATCAAGAATAAGACAAGGGTGTCTACTTTTCACCACTCTTATTCAACATAGTACTAGAAGTTCTAGCCACAGTGATCAGACAAGAAGAAGTACAAGGCATCCCAATTAGAAAGGAGGAAGTTTCCTATAGTAAGAAAAACTACATGACCTAATTAGTGAATTTTGCAGAATAGCTGGATATAGAGCGAGTATTCAGAAAGCAATAGCATTTGTGTACACCAACAATGAACTATCAGAAAGAGAAACTAGGAAAAAAATTTAATAGACTATAGCAACAAGAAAAATAAGCTACTTAGGAATAAACTTAACCAAAGAGTTAAAAGTACTTGGGACACTATAGAACACTGAAGAAAGAAATTAAGGGAGATACAAATAAATGGAAGCATATACCCCATTCATGGATTGGAAGAATTAACATTATTAAAATGTCCATACTAGCCAAAGCAATCTATATAGTCAAAACAATCCCTATTAAAATACCAATAGGATATTTCACAGATATAAAACAAATATTTCAAAAATTTATATGGAACCATTAGTTGTGATTTGGTCTTGTTCACTTCTGTAGGTATACTGCTTTGTGAATATATAAAATTTAATCATAGGTTCTACTTTTACTGGATATTTGGATTCTTCTTATCTTAATTATTATAATTCTGCAATACATATATTCCTGATCATGGGTTCTGGGCATATGTGTGTAAATTTCTCTGGGGTGTGTACATAGAAGTGGATTGACCATGTCAAAGTATCTATATGTGATTTAAACTCCCAGATGTGCTGAAAATAATTTCCCATCGCTTTACATCAGGTGTTCCCAACCCCCGGGCCAGACTGATACCAGTCCATGTCCTGTTAGGAACTGGGCACACAGCAGGAGATGAGTTGTGGGTGAGTAAGTGAAGCTTCATCTGTATATACAGCTGCTCTCCATTGCTCACATCACTACCTGAGCTCCACGTCCTGTCAGGTCAGCAGCAGCATTAGATTCTCATAGGAGCATGAACCCTACTGTGAACTGCACATGGGAGAGATCTAGGTTGCATGCTCCTTACGAGAACTTAATGCTTGATGATCTGAGGTAGAGCTGAGGCAGTGATGCTAGTACTGGGGAGCAGCTGCAAATACAAATTATCATCTGCAGAGAGGTTTGACCGTACAGAGACCATAATAAATAATTCCCTTGTAGATTTATATCAAAACCCTATCAGTGAGTAGTTAAGTGACGATTAAGCTGCATCTGCTGGCAGGCTATAAAGCCATCCATCCTCCAACACCCACCCCCCAACCCCCAACTCTATAGAAAAATTGTCTTCTATGAAACCTGTCACTGGTGCCAAAAATGTTGGGGACCGCTTCTCTAAATCCTCACCTCTATACAAAGCCATTAGAATGTTGATGTGTTTCCTGTTTTTTAATACTATATAATGGAATATAAACACTCACAAATAAGATAGATGAAATATAGGCCTCCTCTGTCTTAGCTTGAGCAGCTATAAAAAATATCATAGACTGGGTGGCTTATAAACCATAAAAATTTATTTCTCATAATCTGGAGGCTGAAAAGTCCAAGATCAAGGTGTTGGTAGTGGTGAAAAGCTGCTTTCTAGTTAATAGATGGCTGTCTTCTTGCTGCATGCTTACATAGTGGAAGGGGTAAAGGAACTCTCTGGAGTCTCTTTTATAAGGGTACTAATCCCACTCAAGAGAGACCCACCCTCTTCATCTGATTACTTCCCAAAGGCCCCACTTCCAAATTACCAATATAATTTTGAGCGTACATAAACATTCAGTCTATAGTAGCCTCTGAACTGAATGAATACTAGATGAAGTTATTTGAATGAGTTTCTCCACATCCCTGGGTGAGTTTGACCAGTACCCTATGAATTTCAACATCTTCCCCTTGACAGAAGCTTATGGAAGAGGTGAAGATGAGGCTACCAATGCAGAATGTGGAGAATGCCAGGGTACCAGCCAGAAAACATTTCAAATGCCATCACCAAATCCAAGAGGTTAGCTAAAATATGTGTTCCAAACACAATGATTTCTTAATCAGATCAAACTGAATAACAACCCAGTTATAAGCTCAAGCATTGAGCCCTTTCCTCTCTGTTCATATCTGGTCCTTCAACAGTAGTTCCCTAATCAGGAAAAGACATCACCTCTTACCCTGTGGTCTCAATCAGAGATAGAGTCTTTTAACTGAATTATCTTCCTCTTGGTCACCCACACCCAATAACCTAACACCCAACAGGTCCACTTCTGCCTATCCCCATCTCCAATAATCTAATACCTTAGTCTAGGCCATGTTGATTGCCTACGTGCATGCTTCAACCGCCTCCTAACTGCTCTCCCTGCACCAAATGAATTTCAGGCTCCAAAGTCAGGGCTCTGATCTGTTTGCACATCTTTGTCAGCTTAGCACAGAGCCTGACACATAGTACTGCATTTGGTAAATAAATGAATAAATTTATTCTTTTTTCTCTCTAGACTATTCACCAGGGTGATTTCAAAAACTGGTATAATTATATTGGGGCAAACCTTTAAGCCTGTTGATGGTTTCTTGTTAATTTTAGGATAAAATTCCAAGTTATTTGGTGTAACTTATAAAACTCTGAAAGATCTTCCGCTGGCCTAACACTCAAGCTTTATATTCACAATTTCTCTTCTTGGAAACCATACTCCAGTAATTCTAAACTCCTATCAGAGCCTAGCACAATCTTAGCTATCTCGTGTCTCTGGGAATTTGCAGACACAATGCTCTTTCCCTGAAACACTTCCATAATGGCTCTTTCCTTCATAGAAATCATAAGAGTTATTTACAAATACTCTGGCTCTTTCTCCACCCAGGTACAGCAGGGTTGCATTTCCTTGACCTCTTATAACTATGGTGTCCATGTCAACCTTTTTGGCTAATGAAATTTGAGCAGAAGTGACTTGCACCACTTCTGGGCTAATGATTACAGAGTCAGTGTATATACAAGCCATTGTAACCTCTTTGTTTCTGTCTCAGGAATAGGGAAGCAGACTTAGTCTTACACTAACTGAGCTTTTGGATATGATCCACAATAAACAAGTAGAATGAGTGGGAAAGACATCTTTGATATTTTTAAGCCAATGAAAGTTTGGGATATTGGTTACTGCAGCAGATTCTGACCTGTTCTGAATGGTAACTCCACACTCCTTAAACACCTTTCCTTAGCACACATGCATGCAAACATGTCCTTTAGATTTCAACTCTGATATTTTTCCTTGACCCATCAAATTGGAGTCAGCAATTTCAAAGACTCAAAATAGTATACAAAAAATAATTGAACAAACTGCATGTGTGTGCGTGCGTGCGTGCGTGCGTGTGTGTGTGTGTGTGTGTGTATGTGTGTGAAGGAGGCAATCTAGAGATGCTGTGAGAAGATTCAGTGATAAGGAAGGGCAGAACATTCATATGTTTGTAACACTAGTAGGGATTAAAAACTAGAGAAGAAGATCACTTTGGGCCCCAGTGTTCTGTCTTTTTAAGAAGAAATGGAAGGTGACTTAAAAAAAGAAAAAACTGGCCTGATTGAGAAACCAGGTTTTATTTATTTTTTTCTATTTGTGCCATACAATAAACATTACCTTGGGCAAGTCATTTCTGATTCAGATTGTAGTTTCCCCCAACCCTAGGTTGGATTGGAATTTACAGACTTACCTATATGACTGCTTCAAGTCCTATTTCAATGACTCCTCTCTCTCTCTCTCTCTCTCTCTCTCTCTCTCTCTCTCTCTCTCTCTCTCTTTCTTTCCTCTCTCTCTCCAGAGAAGACTATGATTCAAATGTCTTTACACATAGGATGTCTGGCCATCAGAAATGCTCTCTGATAAATACAAGAGACGACTTTCCTTCTCAGTACCACCAATTCTGCTTTTGAATATGTGTCCATGTGCATACTCCTTGTTTGCAAGTAAAAAAATAATCGTTGACTCTTAAATTTGCTTAAAATAAGCTTCTACTCCAGAAATGACAGGCCTCAAGTCTGTCACCTTGATTCTTGGCAGTACACTAAAGTGCATGGAGCTAGTTCCTGAACTGCCCTAGGTCTGTATCATGGCCAGTATCACAGCTGGTGGCCTTCTCAAGGCTTATCAAATGTGTGGGTTGGATAGCTTCTGAGAAAATCCACCAGGCAGCATAAGGAGGAATTTCAACCATGATTATTCTTTTGGCCAGACTATCCCCCTCTCATTTCCTCAATATCTCTGCTTCCCCTGCCTCCCTCTCACCTCTGTCTCACATTCACTTTTACCCTCTTCTCTCACTGCCTTCTGTGTTTGGTGAGTATGAAATGTGACTTAGGACTGCTAACTTTGTTGATAAGTGGGAAAGAGACCCAGTATTATCATAATCTCCTTCTCCTTTTTGGTTTGTTTTAAATATTATAAGATGAAACAGAATATTCTTGAAACCATGACAATTTTTCAAAGAAAGAATCTCATTAGCTTTTCTTTGGAGAAAAGAGAGGTTGTTTGCTCTCTTACTTGGGGTCAGAAACCCTTTATAGAGGCTGGAATGGGGCTTGCATTCAGAGAAAGCACTCCACCATTCTTCCCTGAGACCTTTCTGACCTTACTTTCATTCCCTTCCACTGCTCTTTTTACCCCTGTATTTCACTTCTGGAAGTCAGTTCTTCCAACCTACAGGGGTTTTTGATAACAATGAAAATTACTGAGACCTCTTTAAGAATTGTTTGGTGTGAAAACAACGTCACAAACACTTGAGTAGTCATTCAAGTTGTGGCATTGAAGTGTACTCAGGCATGATGATCGGGGATATTTAGGAGAACTGAGAACACTTTTCAATATATCGTTAAAAGAAAGAGAGCTTAAGATGTTTTCTTCATCTCAGTCAACCTGCTAGTTCAAAGCCAATAATTAGTACACAATTACAAAACTAGGTTTGATAGATTTGGCACCATTTTAAGGTTGCTTCCTCCTGGAGCTATTATTTTGTAGCATATTCCTTTTCAGAGAAAACTTAAGGCTTGTCTGTGTATATTCAAGTGTATGCAACATGGGAAACCAAAGCATGTATTTGCTTCAATTCTGTGAGGAAGAGAATCTTATATCTGAATTTTGAGCTCTAATTTTCCCACAACATTGTTTTCCTTTGATCCCTTCAGATACAATTTAATAACCTAGATGAAACAAGGATTAAATAGCATTAGGAAAGCAGGATACAGGGTAGCAATTTATTGTTATACACAGCCCACTTCTCTCCAGGATGAGTTTTAAATCCTATTCAGGAGTACATCATAACAGTAGAAACAATTTCATGAGAAGTTTTCAGAATATATTAATTTTTTCCAAAGTAAGAATAAATGCTTAAAAAGAAGTATAAACAGTTGCATCAGTGTCAATTATGCTCATGTTATGATGCATATACAGAAATTAGCTAATTAAAACAAAGTAGTGTTGCCATTTCTGCTAACTTCATAATAAAATGAAACTATTCACAGCTAACATTTATTGAAAAGTTACTCAAAATCAAGTCCTGTAATAAGGGTTTTTATACCATTCACTATCTCATTTAACATTCAATCAGACCTGTGACAAAAAGTTCTATGAGCATCTCCATTTTACAAATGAATAAACAAAGAACACAAAGTTTAAGTAGTTTAAATGTCACTCAGTCTTTATACGACAGGGCCAATGCTTGAATCAATGTCTGTTCACTCTAAATCCACACCATTCTCAGCATAAAGATTAAGCTCAAGAATCTGGAATAGGAGTGTCTGGGTTTCAACTCCAGCTCTATATTTTTTATTTCAAGGTCTAGTTGAGGACATTTCTTAAAATCTCTGTGCCTGTATTGCCTCTGTAAAAAAGAGATTATCTAAAATCATGCCAGCCCTGTGAAGTTATTATAATGATTAAATGAGATAAAATATATAAATCGCTTAACAAACTGAATTATATTTATGAAGTGCTCAAGAAATGGTAGTTATCATTTGTTGTGCTTTTTTCCCCCTGCTGCTCACCCCTCCCAGAAAAAAAATAACCCTGATTTTTTTTGTTTTATTCTATATTTCACTTTTATTCTTCAGTAAAGCACAATAATGGTAATTAAAAAATAAGCCTTAGTTGGGGAGAGAGGGATTAAACAAAAGCCTAATAATAGCAGATGGATTACTAGCAGGCTTTCCCAACAGTATTTTGATGTTCAACCTTTCCTATAATGAAGGCAGTTACCCTAATTCAAACAGACCAATGCCATCAGCCATCTCTGCTGTGCTGGAAATGGGTTATGTGGCCATGCTCATGAGCAGTCCTGGAGCTGGTGGGTCTTTCCTATGCCAGGGCTTTGAATGAGTATTGTCCATGCCCTGAGAAGAGCGTGGAGGAGGAGAGACAGAAAGACTGAAGGAAAAGGGAACAGATAGGGAACTAAGGTTGACTGAGAAACTATTTCATTTGATCCTAATGATAACAACTGTCTTTCTCCCTCCCTCTCTCCCATTCTTTCTTTCTCTTTCCCTTCATTCCTCCCTCCATTTCTTCTCCCTCTTCTTTCCCTCCCCTCATTCTCATTCTTTTTCTCTCCTTCACTTCCTCCCTCCCTTCCTCTTTCTTTCTTTCCTTCTTCCTTCCTTCCTTCCTTCCTTCCTTCCTTCCTTCCTTCCTTCCTTCCTTCCTTCCTTCCTTCTTTCCTTCCTTCCTCACTCCCTCCCTTTGTATTGTTTGATCCCCTACTTTTATTTATGCCCATTTTGCTGAGGAAACTGAGTATAAAAAGGTCAATAACTTGCTCAAGGTCAGAGGGTGTGTTTGTGATGTGTACCAAGTTCATTAGCACTTATCTTTTTCTGCTATATTCTTTTACCAAAAAGAGGATGGGGGCAGGTAGGAGAAGGGGTCACATCTATCTAGGAAGAAAGGGTAGAAGCAGAAGTATCTGTCATAATAACTCAGAGGCACACCCAGTGTCTTCTAGGTCATAGTTGCACTATCTTATTCCAGAACTTTGTTTATTCTTGCCTCTACTTCAAGAAAGAACTGTGTTGAATATCACCTGGGCTACTGCCTACTTTTTTACTTGTCTTCTAGACAAGAAATATATCAGCAATATCTTTCCCAATGCTTTGACATTTACATTTTCAGACAGTAATAAACTATGTTGCCTATTTGAGCATTGGGTTTTTCCCTCATTGCTAAATTGCACAGTTTGCTGCACTTTGCTGGATTTGCAAATTGTGAATATGGGAGCAACTTCCTTGGGGACTGATTATATTTTTCAAAAATCTGCATTTCTGTATTATTAACTCTCAAGGAGGCAAAAGGAAAAAAGGTCTTCTTTTTTACTAACTGAACATTGCTCTGGGCTTGGTAGGTAAAACTAGGCTGTGAGAATAATAAAGCCCTTTAGGCATTTCTATTACACTTTTGGACAAGCAGGTGTCCAAGATGGAGTTAAAATGTGTAAAGTACAATGTTCTATCTTATATAGGGGAGGGTTTCTAAATGCCCTATGCTTGTTTTGCATTCCCTTAAAATACCTTGCCATTTCCTGAGGAAAACAAAAGTACTTGTCCAGTTCCAGCAAGTCTACCAGGCCTCAGTGCTGGTTACTTCTGTCTAGTAATAGTTACAACTATTTTGCATAGGTGGTGTTTATGTGTTCATTAAAATGCCAATTATTTTTTATGATTTGATCAATAAAACATTAGCAAACAGCTTATGGATACATTTATAAGAAGACTGAGAAAATGATAATCAATCAGTGAAAGATGTATAAAGTAAGATTTCAAACATACATGATGCTTTATCAAATCAACCATTAGAGACAATGGCAGGAACCATTGGAATGGAATGTAACCTCTTTTTTAATTGTATTCTTTCCATTACTATTTAATCCCCTATGTCCCTCTCCCTGCTGCAAATCACCACACTATTGCCCATGTCTATGAGTTCTTTTTCCTTTTAGTTCAACCCCTCGATCCCCTAACATCCCCCTACCAATAACTGTCATCCTGCTCTCCATCTATGAGTCTGTCTCTATTTTGCTTGTTAGTTCAGTTTCTTCATTATATTCCACATATAAGTGAAATCATATGGTATTTTTTTCTCTGGCTTATTTCACTTAGTATAATTTTCTCCAGGTCTAGCTATGCTATCACAAAGAGTAAAATTTTCTTTTTTATGGCCAAGTAGTATTCCATTACCCTGGCTGGTTTGGCTCAGTGGATTGAGCGTCGGCCTGCGAGCTAAGTGTCGCTGGTTCGATCTTCCAGTCAGGGCACATCAGAGAAGGAAAACTCTGATTCCAAAAAACCTCCGCTGCCTTGCGGCATACCTCTTCAGGGGAAAGGCTAAGGGAGTAAACCCCGACAGAAAATCCGGAGCCGGAGTCCCTAAGGCGGTTTGACGTTGTAGTCAACACCGGCAACTCCTGCGGTGCACCTGAAGCCAAGCTGTATTGACTCCGTCTTTCCCTTGGATCCTTCAGCTGCGAAGAGAGGGGGGGTCTGCTGCATGGGCAACAGCAGACCCTCCATATCACCCTGCCCAGGCTCTGTAGCTTCAGCTTCACTGGAGAGGACACTCCAGCGTCATCGCAAGATGTCGATTCAACACGGGAGGAGACAGATACCGTGTCACTCCCGAGTCGGACTGCACAACCATTCTCGGCGGTGCAGATAGACTCTTAAGAAGCTACACCATCGTCTCTCGAGACGGACGGCTGCCGACGACGACGAGTATTCCATTGTGTAAATGTCCCATAGTTGTTTTATCCACTGATCTACTGATGGATATTTGGGCTGCTTCCATATCTTGGTGATTGTAAATAATGCTTCAATGTACATAGGGGTGCTTATGTTCTTTCAAATTAGTGTTTTGGGTTTCTTCACATATATTCCCAGAAATGGGATCACAGGGTCAAAATGCAGATCCATTTTTAATTTTTTGAGATACTGCCATACTGCTTTCCACAGTGGCTGCACCAGTCTGCATTTTCACCAACAGTGCAGTAGGGTTCCCTTTTATTCACATCTTCACCAGCACTTGTTTGTTGATTTATTAATCATAGCCATTCTGACAGGTGTTCCCCTTAAGATCAAGAACACCTCTCTTATTCAACATGGTACTGGAAGTCCTAGCCATGGCTACCAGACAAGAAGAGGAAACAAAAGGCGCCCAGATTGGAAAACAAGAAGTAACACTGTCTTTATTTGCAGATTACATGATCCTGTACATAGAGAACCCCAAAGATTCCATCAAGAAACTACTAGAGCTGATAAATGAATTCAGCAAGCTTTCCTCTTAGTATTCAAAGGCCTTAATAGCCTTCCTGAATATTGAAGGAGGAAGCACATTTTAGTTATGGCCAAGAAAAAGACATTTATGAAGCAATTTCTCCTGATTGATGATTTGAAGCCATGAGGTGCTTCTGATTTAAAAACAAAAATCTAACCAATTAGATTTTTAGGGCAATGTTGGAAGAAACAAAGTTCCTCATTTGATTTCATTGACTCAACACATTCTGGGAATAACAAGTACCCTGTTATTCCCCAAGTGAGAAGGCAGATGCCTGCAGAATATCTGCTTAATAGAAGCACCATCACTTGGTAAAATGTCTGCTCACATTTCCCTGGGCTCCTCAGGAGTGGGAATAAACCAAGCATAATACCATTTGCTTCTGTGGTACAGCTACAGTGTTATAACCAAGCAAGGTGGAAGTAAATATTTTTCTGCTTTTCAACAGAAACACATTCCTGTTTAGCCCCCTCTTTACAAATATACTGTTCCAGGATTGAGTTTCTTAGGGACATCTTTACTTTGTCTCTTAATTAGAAGGGAAGGGGCCAAAAAATAGTGATTTCAGTGAGTCTAAGCACTACTACTGATTGCTTGATATGTACCTACTAAGTGTTCATGAATATTCATCTCATTCTTTTTTTTCCTAGTGTTCAAAGAAGTGCTTCACTTTACTAGAGCTGTTTAGAATATCTTTTAGGATTCTAGAGTACTTTATGAAAAAAGCAAATTTAGGTTCAATGTGAAAGAAATATAGGTAGGCTTGAGGGAGATGTTTCAGAAAGTTAGAATTTCTTAACCCTGGAAGCAATATAGAATCCCCAGAGGATATTTTAAAACATACTTTGCATAATTTAAATCAGATTCTGCCGAGGTGGGGTAATTACAACATATTGATTTGAAACTTTCTAGAAGAGCTTAATGCACAGTCAGGATGAAAATGGCTGTTGTGCATGTTTAAGTTCCTAAATACAGTTTTACCATCTGTAAGAGAATGGATTTCATTGGGAAAAGGGCCTGAAGAAGGAGTTCACTAAAGAAGATGTACAAATAGCCAATAAGTATTTTAAACCTCAATTGTAATTTAAAAAAATACAAAGTGAAACAGTAATGGAATACCATTTTTGTGCATCATGTTGATGAAGTTTTAAAACTGACAATATTTAACTGGATGTACAAGACATAGTAAGTAGTTGCCTTGCCAATGCCCATTACATACCCTTGCTGCTGTGAGCAATGATATGGCAAGGGTGGGCTTGACCCTAACTCCACTCCTGGGTGATCTTTGTGTGGCAGTGCCCATCAGGGCAACAGAATTCCCCATCCTCAATATTTGGTGATCCTGGCTTAAATTGGCCAATCAGAATGACTTTTGTCAGTGGTTGTAGCACTGAGTCTTCTTTGTCCTCAAAACAGAAAAGAAGAATTGCATCACGTCACTAACAGTTATCTTGTAGCTGCAAGGCAATCAGACTAAGGGTGAAACTAACAATGGAGGAAACAGTGAAGCTATGATCCTCCAGTTGTGTATGCCAATAAGTCTTCTTTCTGTTTAAGCCAGGTTGAATTAGTTATTATTATTATTGCTTATTACTGAACACACGCTACTTCATCTAATAAGGTTGCAATAGGTACTAACAAATTCAACTGTTGGGACTGCATATTGGAAGCAACCTTTCCAGCAGGCAATTCAACAATACAGAGCAGAAATTTTAAAAATAATCACACTCTTCACTCAATAATCCACCTCTAAGAGTTTATCCTATTGAGATAATCATAGAGACTTGTATATAATATTCATGTTATTTTTAATAGCACACAAGGTCAACTTAATCTTACATAAGTAAAACTGGGCACATTTATATGGAGTAACCTTTAAAATAATGTTTTTAACAATAGTTACTAAAGATCATTAATAATGTTAAGTAAAAAAGTGTGCATATCTTCAGGAAATACAATCCAATATAAAGAATTATTCTGGCTAGTGAAATTATTTCCCTCTGAGAACCTTTCTCTGTTTTCCAAATTCTCTATAATAAGCATGTATCAGTTTTATAAGAAAGGGAAAAAAATGATTCTTAGCACACATGATAACAAAATCCTCTCCCAACCCTATATCTATTTTATATCTCCCAGAGGATAGCCCTTCCCCAAGAACCACACTTTAATCGTTCTAGGGCTCCAAGAAGCAATGGTCAAATTACATAAAACTCCTCCCCCTTCCAAGGTTTCCAGCTTTCTCCACCTGAGCCATGTGAGCAATATTTTCAGCAGCCCTGGGAACCAACCTTTATTCTCTGGGGCTACCATGGGACCTGAACTTCCAGTTCAAAGTCCTTTCCGTGGCATTATAATTGGGGATGAAACAGAAGGAGAAGAGATTGAGTGGGGTCTTGGAAGCTCTCCTATACCTCTGCATCTCTAATCATAGGCTTTTTAAAGACTTAACAAATGATCTATTATAATTGTTTGACCAGCACCAAGGACAGCTTGACCTACTATTTTCACCAACCTCAATACAATTCAAAAGCATGGTATTAAAAAATTACTTGAAACCTCTTTTTTGCCAGAGTTAAAGGTCCAGTGCTCTTCTACTACTGCCTTAAAGGAATCAATTACCCTTTTTCTTGCTCTCTTTGCTCTTAAAAATAAGACAGAAATGTCTTTTAAGCAACACATCAAAAAGGGCTTTTCTGGGTACCCAGCAGCTGATGTCTTTAGCATGTGTCACTGCAGAGAGAGACAGTTGTCATGCACATAGTGGTGCTGTATTCAAGTCCAAAGTGGGAAGGAGAAAAGAAGAGAGAAGGCCCAGGTCCAACAGATAAAGAAAACATCCCTTTTCCTTTGAGTTGCAAAGTCTTCACTAATCAGTGGGCCTGAAATCTACAGCAAAGACGCTGAGCAGTGCCTTCTATTTGGGGTAAGGCAAGCATTCCTAGCCAAATTCTTTCCTGGTCAGCAAAGAAACTGCTATTGAATCAAGCTGGGAAAGGAAAGGGAGGAGAAGGAAAAGGAAGGCAAGGGAAAGGAAGGGATGGGAAAGCTCCATGGTAGAGATTGTTCACAAAGATTAAACATTGTAGCTAATGCAGAAAGGAGATTAACACTGAAAAATACTCTCAGCAATTGGGATAATCTGCATCCACCGTGGGGCACAAGCCAAATCAGTGTTTCTCACCAATTTATATTCATAGGTTTGTTTAAGACTGTGCATTTCTAACATAGTCGTCGGCAGCCGTCCGTCTCGAGAGACGATGGTGTAGCTTCTTAAGAGTCTATCTGCACCGCCGAGAATGGTTGTGCAGTCCGACTCGGGAGTGACACGGTATCTGTCTCCTCCCATGTTGAATCGACATCTTGCGATGACGCTGGAGTGTCCTCTCCAGTGAAGCTGAAGCTACAGAGCCTGGGCAGGGTGATATGGAGGGTCTGCTGTTGCCCATGCAGCAGACCCCCCCTCTCTTCGCAGCTGAAGGATCCAAGGGAAAGACGGAGTCAATACAGCTTGGCTTCAGGTGCACCGCAGGAGTTGCCGGTGTTGACTACAACGTCAAACCGCCTTAGGGACTCCGGCTCCGGATTTTCTGTTGGGGTTTACTCCCTTAGCCTTGCCCCTGAAGAGGTATGCCGCAAGGCAGCAGAGGTTTTTTGGAATCAGAGTTTTCCTTCTCTGATGTGCCCTGACTGGAAGATCGAACCAGCGACACTTAGCTCGCAGGCCGATGCTCAATCCACTGAGCCAAACCAGCCAGGGTGGCATTTCTAACAAGCTCCCAGGTTATGCTACTGGTCCAAGTGTTGACTTTTGAGTAACAGAGTTCTGCGTCAATGAGGCAGATGAGGTTTGGATCTCAGCTGTGGGGCTAGATTCTCCATGGAAACCAGCCGCACTAGGGTATATGGGGAGCTGGAATTTCTAAGTAGCTTTGTTAGTGTTGTGATAAGGAATAGGGACAAAGAAAGCAGAGCAGGAAGCAGTGTGGCACAGAATAATATATAGCAGGTGGTTGAAAGCATCATTTTTGGACCTGGAGTTTCTATATATTTCAGTACAATTATACTGTATGTGATCACTGAAAACCTCTGAGTCTTAGTTTCCTTCTCCGTATAACAGTATAATGACTCCTAAGGTTTTCTGAGATATATGTAAAATACTTGATATGGTAAATACAGAACCAGCGGTGAAATGTAAGAGTTGTTAATAAGATCATTATCTTGGAGAGAGGGTTAGGAGGCTGGGTGAAAAGGGCAAAGAGATTAAGAAGCATAAATTGGTAGTTGCAGAATAGTCACAGGGATATAAAATATAGCATAGGAGATATGGTTAATAATATTATAATAACTATGTATGGTGCCAGATGGATATTGGAAATATCAAGGGGAACACTTTGTATATGACTACCTAATCTAGACCTGAATCCAATACAAAATAAATTGAATGTAAACTGTAATTAAAAAATAAAAATAAAAGTCACAGAAAAGATCTTTACAATTGTGGTCATGTTTGGGACATGCATATGTACAAGTTAAAAAAAATGTCTTCCAGGATTAAAAAGTGGTTCCACTAGGAACCTGTACCCATGTTTTCCTTGACCCATAATGCTAGCAGCCACCTTTTAGATCCAAAGTGCCTCTTTGCCTTGAGTCCTTTTGTTGCCCTGGGTGTAGTAACTAAATATACCTTCAATGGGAAGAACATGATATCCTATCTCTAATCTGTGCATAGAGTGAAAAATAGCTGCTTCAGAGAGAGGAGCCACTAGTGTTTTTAAAGGTGCCCAAAGGATGTTGGTCTTGGTCTAAGGTGACTCTCCTCATAATGAGAGTTAAGTGAAGGTCATGGGGTGAGGGGAGGAGTGAGGGATTATCAATTGCTGATACTTCACAGACTTGCATACCTTGTTTACTTAATTCTATGGCAATTCTGTGAGGTAAGTAGAAATTAGACAATTAAAAATGCAGGGAGCTGAGATTCAAATCCAAATCTTTCTGATTTACCCTTTACATTAAGACCCCTGTGACCTCAGATGCCTCCAGCCAATCTCTGGCACTTTCATCATTTCAATTATTGCTTAAAAGGTGTTTTGAAAACAATTACTCTTTGTTGAGTGTGAAGGGTTCCATGTTTGCTAGATGGTGTTATTTATATTGCAGCTGAATAAATAAGAAAAGATCATAGCTAGGAAGGTACAAATAACAGTGAAAATAGTTGAAATTATTGTAGAGAAAGATCCACTACTGACAAAGAAAGATGGGGACCAGAGGAGGAAGTTTTTGGCAGTCTGGGGGCAGTAGATGGCTCCAAATGGGGTGTTGACATCAGAGGGAAATAAGGAAGGAATCCAAGAACACCTGCAGGCCTCTCAATCCCCCCAGGGTTCTTCCTAACCAAGCCATGCCAATACTTTGTGACCCAGCCCTCAGACCTTTTCTGGGACTCACTCAGAGTTCTGGAGATCCCGAAAGTCAGACAATACCATCAACTCCAAAGAGAATTAAGTGGGCCTCAATATCCAAGAAGTTTAATCAGAACACAAAAGACTCCAAGACTTGGCTCCATCACTTTTGGTCTGGAGTACCTGTAGTGAGCCCATGTAGAAATGGGCAGAAAAAGCTGGTCTTCAGAGAGGGAGAAATGGAGCAGTTATGCAGAGAGAAGCAAAATAAGAGACCATGTGAATTCAAGGACTGATGTGGAGACAAGTTGACAAACAAACGGGCTGCCTGGTCTCCCATTTGCTGTCCATTCTCTGGTTCCAGCTGTCTGTGAGGCTGGTTAGAGTCCCTGGTCTGAATGGCATCCTGTTTCTTAGCAATTAGTGCTTCATTTATATTTATGTAATGTTAAGTGGGTTTCTGTTACTTGTGACCAAGCACTTTCTGACCAGGGCAACCACAGTCTCATTTGGCTCGCTTTACCCCATGAAGTTTAATTTCTGTTTCCCTGTTCTGTTTTTCACACACAGAGAGCAGCTCTCCATCCCAAACCACACAATTGACTTTGGTCAGCTAACACTCACCAGTATCTAGCCCCCAGCAGAGGGGTTTTTCATTAGTAAGATCAATAGCACTAAAGGGCAGTCACATGTAACTGGTCAATTCTAATAGTATTATTTGCTCACAAAGTCAAAAAGGTGCAGGCTTAACTTTGTCCTTGGAAATTACTCTTAGCTGGTAAAAGGCATTTTATTTAAATTATTAGCAGTGTATATTCAGTGCAAATCTGTTTTAATTACAAGAAGCTAAAAAGAACTCTACAAATCCCTCTTCAGTAACTTTAATCCATTAAATCAGAACAATTTACTTTTTATCCATTGCAATCATGAATACAACAATGTGGTAGGAAACAATAGAGACAAGGAATGATTTAATTTAAAAGAAAAAGTGAGCCAGAATTCTAATTATATCTTCTCATGTTTCTCTGACTTACCCTTGACTTCTATAGTGTATATTTTAAATGAAATTTTTGTGCAAAATAAGCAAATGAATTAGCATCCCATGCAAAATTTCAATATGTTGAGGATGTTTCTACCGATCACTTTCTTCATATTAATTACAAGGAACAACTGTTGCTTAGCTGACACATTGGAAATTCCAAGGTTTTAAGGGGCCAGCAATACATAATCAAGTATAGTGACCCTTTTCTAGTTTCAACATACTAATTAAATGTAAAGCATATTTTTATTAAGAATGGCCCACATTTTCCATTTTCAGTGTAGTGTTGATGACCAACTCAGAGCAGCCCAAAATACTATTATATTTTCCAAAACATATAATCCAGTGTTTACCATTAATTCTGGTAGTACCTGGGAATTTGGTTTTAGCATGAGAAACCCCAAAATTCATTGTTTACTCTGAGAGCTCTAGAACTCCTGAGAACCAGGGATTTTTTGAAGTGGCTCAAGAGATATAACTGGATCTCATGATTCTAGGTCACCCAATCCCAAACCTAGACTCAAAACCAAGGAAATTGGCTAAAAACTCCCAGATAACCCTGATATGTTCAAACTACCTTATATTGCATTCAGAAACTTAGAGATACTGGTAAGAAGGATAAGAAGGTTTGTATTGACATTCTAGAGTTTAAAAGAACATTTATATGTATTTCATTTGTTCCTCTCAAGAACCATGTGTAGTAGCACTTACCACAATGTGCAGTTTAAAAATGAGGAAACTAGCACTCAGAGAATCTGCCACTAGTCTCAGAGCTAGTAAATGGTAGAGTTAGGACCAAATCTAAGTAGTCTGATTCTCAGTCCTGTATATTTTCCATCACTATAGTTAATATTGCTTGATTTGAATCCATTTTTCCTCAAGTTTTTAAATTCCATGTTATCCAAGATGCAGCAAAATCAGTAGTCACCAAATTCCATGTTGCTCAGTTAAAATTCATTGCCATGTAGTGTTGTGGTATCATGGGAATTTGTTTAGTTTTCTGGGTTGAAGCAACCCAGCCCTGAGTAACTAACTATAGGTCTCTCCATGCACTCTTCACCTCCTTGACCCTATCTAGAAATGAGAGGACAGTATATTACCCCTTCTTTGGGCTGCTGCATCATGACATATGTAGGTTTGTTCCACTTATTCCCCTTTTAAGACTTGGTTCAAACCCCATTTATTCTCTGAAGTTTTCCTTGAACTCAACTTTCCCCTCATAAATAACTTAGAAATCATTCCCTCATTTTCTCATCCCATTAATATTTCTATTATAGCACCTAAAATATGTTATTGTATGTGTTTGTCTTTAAGTCTGTCTATTTCATTGGAATATAAGTCTCTGAGGTCAGGCCTTCTTGTTCTTCATAACTCTAGTGAACAGATAGAGTCTAATATATAGTAGACTCCCAGAAAATATTGGTCAGATGAATAAAGTGAATAGGTGAATGATCACTGACAAACTGATTAAGTTTGCTTGCCAGGGTCACAGTCATATAGAGAATACCAATGAGGTTAATTGGAGAGATTATAGTATGTATTACCATCATTACCACTATCATCATCACCATCATCATCATCGTCAAATAACTGTTTGTTAGTTCAGATGCTGTGCTAGGACATTAATAGTGAAATTGGAGAGATAGGCAGGAGCATAAAATGGTAAATGACAATAAAAGGGAGCATAGGATAAATGCCCAGGGAGTTAGACAGAAGAATAGGAGAGGACCAGATGAGGGTGATCAAGGAGGCCTGTAAGGAAGATATGTGTTGAATTGTGTCTTAAAAGAGAAAATGATTAAACTGTTTGTGCAGAAGAAGAAATACTTCTGAGGCAAGTTTGACCAAAGCAAATCTCAGAGACAAGGACTATACATTTGCATTCTTAAGTGAGACAGGCACATTAGAAATAAAGTTACTGGAAAATGGGGATATTCTGTAAGATTCATTCTTTGTTTTCAAAAAACCTGAATTATTGATTTAGACAAAATAAATGAGACATGATGTTTTCCCTAATAGTAACATTCTACAAAACTATACTACAGATCACACTCAGTATATTGACATAGATACAATCAAGATACAAAATGTTTTCATCACCACAATAATCCTATCTGATGTTTTTTTATAGTAATACCCATTTCCTTCCCTCACTTCCTTTCCCAGTCTTAACCCTTGCCAATCAATAATCTATTCCCAATTTCTATAACTGTCATTGCAATAATGTTATATAAATGGAAGTATATAGTGTCAGAACATGGCGGCAGCTGGACTGCCTGCCTGGACTTTTGATGTATGCAAATGAACCTTATGCAAATTAACCTGCAGAATGTGTTGATAGGTAAACTCACCCTAACCAAGATGTATGTTTGGCAAGGTATGGTAGCAATTCCTGTGGGCCCGCGTGGGTGGCCGGGAGTCTCCACTCCCCCTTCCTTTCACCTTTCCCCTTGTTCTGATGGGCCCATGAGGTGGACTGGGAGTTACCTTTCCCCTGCTTCCCTTGCTTCTATGGGTCCTCTGGTTGGTCCAAGAGTTTCTTCTTTCCTCCACCCACTCCCCCTTTTTCCTCAATAAACCTATTGTTTAAACATAGAGTAGTCTCTGGGTAATTTCTCAGAGCAAGGCTACCTTATATATAGTATATAAGCTTTTGGGGTTGGCTTTTTAAAAAATTTGGGATAATTCTCAGGCATTTCACTCAGGTGACTGATTATATCAATTGTTTATTCCATTGCCAGTAGTATTACATAATATGAATGTAGCAAAATGAATGGGTTAACCATTCATCCACTGAAGAATATCTAGGTTGTTTCTAGTTTGGGCTATTAGAATAAAGCTGTAATGAGCATTTGTGTACAGTTTGTGTGTGTGTGTGTGTGTGTGTGTGTGTGTGCGCGCGCGCGCGCGCGCACGCATGAACATGTGCGTGAGCAAATATTTTTATTTTGCTGTGATAAATGACAAAGACTGTAATTGCTGGGTTATATGGTGGTTGCATATGTAGGTCTTTGTTTTTGCTTTAGACATAATTTATATGCCATAAAATTTATTATTTTAAAGTAGACACTTCAGGTTTTTTTTAGTGCAGTCATAGTGTAACCATCGCCACTATAGCATTTACCACTAAATTCTAGAACATATTTATCCCCTCTAAAAGAAACGCCATACCCGTTAGCAGTTGCTCTCCGTTTTTTCCCTCCCACCACCTTTGACAACCACTATTCTACTTTCTGTCTCTATGGATTTTCCTGTTCTGGATATTTCATACAATATGTGAACTTTGTGTTTAGCTTTAGCATTATGTTTTCAAGCTTTATCCATGCATGTATCTGTACTTTGTTCCTTTTTATAGCTGAATAGCATTTCATTTTATGTATATACCAAAATTTTGTTCATCCACCATCAGCTGATGAACATTTGGGATGTTTCCACCTTTTGATAGGAACCAAAGTTTCCTATTAACATTCACATACAAGTTTTTACATAAACACATGTTCTGATTTTGGGGAGTATACATATTCTAAGGAGTAAAATTGCTACATTATATGGTGAATCTGTTTAAGGAACTGTTTTACAAATTAAACTAAAATGCAATCTTTAGATCTTTATTTGATTCTCTCCTCCTCATCCTGTGAGTCATTTTCCTGAAAGTTTTATTTATGTTTTACATGTATGTCTATGATCCATTTTGAGTTAATGTTTGTATAAGGTATGAGACTTAGTTTAAGAATCTCTTCTGACTTCTGGCCAAGATGGAGGCTTAGACGGACACACTCAGTCTCCCTCTACAACTAGAGAGGAATACAACTACCTCAAAAAAAAAAAAAAAAGAAAAAGATAACTAGAAATTCCAGAAAATAAAACTACACAGAAGCCCAACGTACAAAGTTATAAACTAGTGGCGTTCATTGGGCAGGTAAGAGGAACGAAGGTGGGCGGTGCTGTTTGCAGTGGCACCAGAGACAGCAGCAGGGAGAGCAGTCCTGGCTGCAGTAGAGCCCCAGCGGCTCCCGACCCCAATGCTGGGAAAAGAGGCCACCACATTGCCTCGGACGATGAGGCCCAGAGGGCGGGAGGATGGACCTGAGTCTCCCAGCGGAGAATAACAGCAGGAATCCATCTTGGACTCCCGTCCCCACATAAAGCACCACAGTGCCTCGAAATAGGTTGCGGATCGCCACCGGTCACTGAGCAGTGACGACAAAGCGCCACAGCATGGCGAAAAAGGTTGCTGGACTGCCGCCAGTTGCTGGGTATTGACCACAAAGCGCCACAGCGCCGCGAAATAGGTTGCGGATCGCCACAGGTCACTGGGTAGTGATGACAAAGGGCCACAGCGCGATGAAAAAGGTTGCAGATTGCTGCCTGTTGCTGGGTTGTAACGAGTACACAGGCACTGCCCTCTATAGCCAGCCCAAGAAAGCAAAACGCATCTGTCAAAATGAGGCAGACAACTATAGAAATCCCGGTGGCCCAGCTCACCAGGCAACAGATGAAGAATCTGACAGATGAACAAATAAGAAACCTGTCAGAGGCTCAGTTCAGGGCCATTGTTATCAGGTGGCTTACAGAATTAACAAAAAATTTAGAAAAAGATGAGAAAGGATTGAAAAACACTCATACTGAAAAGAACAAAACCACATACGAGACAGATGGTGAGAAAATAAAATCCAGAGTTCAGATAAACAAACCGGAACAGAGAAGGAACAAACACTCAACCATTGTGGAAAGAGGAAACAGGAAGCAAGGAAAATGAGGAGAGGATCAGAAACCTCTGGGACAGCTATAAGAGACCGAACATAAGAATAATAGGATTGTCAGAGGGCGAAGAAGAAGAACTAAAAATTGAAAAATTAAGTGAAAATATAATAAAGCAGAACTTTCCAAACTTGGGGAAGGAAATAGATTTACAGGTCCAGGAAGCACAGAGAGTTCCAGAAAAACTGGACCCAGGGAGAACCACTCCAAGACACATTATAATCAAAATGTCAAAAGTTAAAGATAAAGAGAGAATGTTAAAAGCAGCAAGAGAGAAGAAAAGAATCATGTACAAAGGGGTCCCAATTAGACTATCAGCTGACTTTTCAAGGGAGACCCTGCAGGCAAGAAGGGACTGCCAAGAAATATTCAAAGTAATGAAAATCCAAAACCTACAACCATGAATACTCTATCCAGCAAAATTGTCATTCAGAATAGAAGGGCAGAGAAAGTGCTTCCAGGACAAACTAAAAGTGAAAGAGTTCATTAGATCCAAACCACTATTATATAAGATGTTAAAGGGACTGGTTTAGAAAAAGGAGGATCAAAACTATGAACACTAAAATGAAAACTGCAACACAAGAACCAACAACAGAAGCTAGGGAATTGAAGCAAAGGCAAACTAAATAGGCAATGAGAGTGGAAAACAACTATAACTATGGAGAACATATTGGGGGGAGGTCAGCGGAGAGGGAGAAGGGAGAAAGGGAGGGAGATGATGCAGGAATTAAGCATAGTAGGATGGAATGGAGTAGACAGGAAGAGGCTGAGAAGAACTATATGCACAACCAATGGACATGGACTAAAAGGGGGGTACGACTGAAGGAAGGGGGGCTACCTGGTGGAGGGGAGCAGAGGGAAGGGAACTTGGGACAACTGTAACAGTATAATCAATAAAACATTAAAAAAAAAATAAGATTCACTTCTGTCTTTGATGTTCAATTGCTTCAGCACAATTTCTTGAAAAGACTCTCTTTCCTCTGTTGTAGTGCTTTTGTGCCTTTGTCAAAAATCAGTGGGGCATATTTATATAGGTTTATTTATGGATTCCTTATTCTGCTCTATTGGTCCATTTTGTCTATCACTGTCAACACTACACAGTATTGATTATTGCAACAATATAAAATATAATTATATAATGTCTTAAAATTTCTCATAGTTTCTTTTTCTCTTTTTTTAAAGGTATATTTATTTATTATATTGTCATAATAGTTCCATTTTTTCTCCTTTTATCCCCCCCACCCAGAACCCCCTCCCCCAACAAGCCCTCCCTTCCCTAGTCCATGCCCATGGGTCATGCATGCAATCTCTCCGGTTTCTCCATTTCCTATATTATTATTATTTTAGAATTAATTAATTTCTTTTTATAACAATAAAAAAAGGTAACATTCCCCCCCCTCAGATTTTCGTCGTCGGCGTCGTCGGCAGCCGTCCGTCTCGAGAGACGATGGTGTAGCTTCTTAAGAGTCTATCTGCACCGCCGAGAATGGCTGTGCAGTCCAACTCGGGAGTGACACGGTATCTGTCTCCTCCCGTGTTGAATCGACATCTTGCGATGACACTGGAGTGTCCTCTCCAGTGAAGCTGAAGCTACAGAGCCTGGGCAGGGTGATATGGAGGGTCTGCTGTTGCCCATGCAGCAGACCCCCCCTCTCTTTGCAGCTGAAGGGTTCAAGGGAAAGACGGAGTCAATACAGCTTGGCTTCAGGTGCGCCGCAGGAGTTGCCAGTGTTGACTACAACGTCAAACCGCCTTAGGGACTCCGGCTCCGGATTTTCTGTCGGGGTTTACTCCCTTAGCCTTTCCCCTGAAGAGGTATGCCGCAAGGCAGCGGAGGTTTTTTGGAGTCAGAGTTTTCCTCCTCAGATTTTAGACCTTTTATAATCTCATAGAGGACAGTGGGCAACTGTCTCATGCTCTCCTAGCTGCTTCAAGCTGGACGTGGTCCTTATCCTACCTACCCTTGGGTCCAGAATTCCCTAATAAGAGTGGGGATGTTGGGGGGGAGGGTAGCCTTCCCATATGGGGAAGGTTCTTGCAGACTCCAGGTCAGTTGGCTGTCCCTGGACAATGGCATGCTTGGTTTAACAGGCTGGCATCCTTGTTGTATTCTGGGGGCAACAGATTTGGCAACAGGGTTAGAAGGCATCATTCAATTCATAACCACTAGATGATAAAAGGCAGATATTAATTTTTCAATGTCCCCAATTATGGAAAAGAGAAGTGATTCTTTGGAGGAAGGTGTGCCAGGCACAACATACCTGTCCAGAATTCTTTTGTCCACAGAAAAGAGAAACCTGTTTTAAGGTGAAGCCCACAGACCATCCTATTGTTCACCAACCCAGCCACTTGGTTCAGCTGAACCGTTGAGTCTCAGGAGGCAGCAGTGCAGACAGGATTAAGTGGTACCTATATGTACAATCACTCAGGTAGTGAAATCCTAGGCTTATTCCCTTTGAAAACATAAAACACATGTTAATTTATGTAACATAACCCGCAAACCATTCTCTAAATCTGTAAGCCTGTCTTAATGGGAAGACATTCAGTTGCAAGGCATTTGACATTTTTCTTGCCTGTAAATTAAGCATCTTTAATGATGTCACGGGTCTAATTTAACTTGCAAATGAAAAGTAACTTTAAATAAAAAGAAAGTTTAATGACGGTTAGCTGTATTACTTTATAGTCTACCAATGGGCATTGTGATTTTCCTTGGGTCACAATTTTTCTCCCTAAGATTACCCCCCTTGTCATTAAAGGGACTGCATTAGGTCCATTTTTAATTTATCCTGTCTATTTGCATAAACTCAATAAGAGCAGCAAATGATCACTTATGATCTTTAAGTTTGCTTTGCTGGAACTTACACACGGAACATTTAGGGTGACCTTCAGTCTGCCCTTCAGGGCACAGAAGCTGAGCCACGTATCTGCCATTCAGCTTTGCATGTAAACACCTGTCTTTTCCAAGTCCTTCAGGTTTTCCATTGTGCTTTAAGGTCACTTTTAGCCATCTTTCAGGAAAGCAACTTTCATTCCTTTCCTGGAAAGATTGCCATGGACCGCACATCCAACCTAGGTATCAGGCCTTTTTCTCGTGGGCTTTTATTACCTTCTAAGGTCACCCTTGGTTCCTCAGGGCTTTTGGTAACAACCAAAGCCCAAGCATGTCTCCTTTATGGATGATATTCCAGTCGAAGTCTTGGTTGACAAGACCTCTATTAACAACTGGTCTTATTATTTTTATGAAAAGAACCTTATGTCATTACTTACTTCTTCTGGGTGCCAATTTCTGGAGGAATGAGGTAGGGAGAAAAATATACAGCATCAAGAAAAATCTTTGTCCTTCTAATATTCACTAGAATTGTGTTTCCATTCTTTATATTTTCTCTCACCCCCCCCACTAAAAAGAGGGAAAAAATTGTTTTTCTATTACATTTGTCCCACTTTTTTTTTCCTATTGTTTCCCTGCACCCTGCCCACCTTTTCTCCCACAGTCAGTTCCCACCCAGTTGTTCATGTCTATGGGTCATTTGTACAAGTTCTTTGACTAGATCTATCTGCTTCTCTTCCCCTTCTCTCCCTCCCCTCTCCCCACTTGCCATCGTTAGTCTACACCTTGTTCGCATATCTCTGTTTCTATTTTGCTCATTGTTTGTGTTTTTCATTAGTGTCCTGAAATAGGTGATAGCATAAGGTATTTTTCTTTCATTGTCTGGCTTATTTTGCTAAGCATAATTCTCTCCAGTTCCATCCATGTTGTTGCAAATGGTAGGAGTTCCTTCTTTCTTTCTGCTACGTAGTACTCCATTGTGTAAATGTACCACTGTTTTTTGATCCACGCATCTACAGACGAGCACTTAGGTTGTTTCCAGCACTTGGCTATTGTACATTGTACTGCTATGAACATAGGGGTGCATAGATTCTTTAGCACTGGTGTTTCAGGGGTTTTTTAATATAGTCCTAGCAAGGGAATAGTTGGTTCAAAAGGCAGTTCCATTTTTAGTTTTTTGAGGAAATTCCAAACTGTTTTCCATAGGGGCTGCACCAGTCTGCATTCCCACCAACAGTGTAGTAAGGTTCCTGTTTCTCCACATCATCGCCAGCACTTGTTGTTTGTTGATTTGCTGGTGATGGCCATTCTGACTGGTGTAAAATGGTATCTCATTGTGGTTTTTATTTGCATCTCCCTGATGGCGAATAATGTTGAGAATTTTTTCATGTGTCTATGGGCTCTATGTATGTCCTCTTTGGAGAAGTGTTTGTTCAGGTCCTTTGCCCATTTTTAAATTGGGTTCTTTGTTTTCTTGATGTTGAGTTGTATAAGCTCTTTATATATTTTGGAGATCAGTCCCCTGTCTGTGATATCATTGGCAAATATGTTTTCCCATATGGTTGGTTTCCTTTTCATCTTGCTGATGTTTTCTTTTGCTGAGCAGAAACTCTTTAGTTTGATGTAGTCCCATTTGATAATGTTTTCCTTTATTTCGCTTGCCTTAAGAGATGTATCCATGAAGATATTGTTACGTGGGATATCTGAAATTTTCCTGCCTATGTTTTCCTCAAGAACTTTTAAGTCTTTGATCCATCTTGAGTTTATTCTCATGTGTGGTGTGAGTTGATGGTCTAGTTTCATTTTTTTGCATGTCTCTGTCCAGTTTTCCCAACACCATTTGTTGAAGAGGCTCTTCTCACTCCATTTTATGTTCCTTCTTTCTTTGTCAAACATTAGTTGACCATATAGACCTGAGTTTATTTCTGGGCTCTCTATCCTGTTCCATTGGTCTATATGTCTGTTCTTATGCCAGTACCAGATTGTTTTGATTACTGTAGCCTTGTAGTATAGTTTAATATGAGGTATTTTGATTCCTCCTACTGTGTTCTTCTTCCTCAAGATTGCTGTGGCTATTTGAGCTCTTTTTTGGTTCCATATAAATTTTTGAAATATTTGTTCTAGATCTGAGAAATATGTCATTGGTATTTTAATAGGGATTGCATTGAATCTATAAATTGATTTGGGTAGTACGGACATTTTAATGATGTTGATTTTTCCCATCCATGAACATGGTATTTGCTTCCATTTATTTGTATATTCCTTAATTTCTTTCTTCAGTGTTACATAATTTTCTGAGTACAGTTCTTTTACCTCCTTGGTTAAGTTTATTGCTAGGTACTTTATTTTTCTTGTTTCTATGGTATATGGGATTTTTCTTTTAGTTTCTATCCCTGATGTTTTATTGTTGGTGTACAGAAATGCATTTGATTTCTGAATATTGACTTTATACCCTGTTATTTTGATGAATTCACTTATTAGGTTGAGTATTTTTTGTGTGGAGTCTATAGGGTTTTCTATGTATGCTATCATGTTGTCTGCAAATAATGTCAGTTTTACATCTTCCTTTCCAATTTGGATGCCTTTTATTTCTCTTTCTTGTCTAACTGCTGTGGCTAGAACTTCTAAGACTATGTTGAATAGGAGTAGAGAGAGTGGACATCCTTGTCCTGTTCCTGACCTCAGGGGGAATGCTCTCAGTTTTTGCCCATTTAGTATGATGTTGGCTTCAGCTCATATATGGCCTTTATTATGTTGAAGTATGCTCCCTCTATTCCCATTTTGCTGACTGTTTTGTATCATAAATGTGTGTTGTACTTTATCAAATGCTTTTTCTGCATCTATTGATATTACTATGTGGTTTTTTTCTTTCATTTTGTTTATGTGTTGTATTACGTTTATTGATTTGCAAATATTAAACCATCCTTGCATCCCTGAGATGAATCTCACTTGATCGTAATGTATAATCCTTCTAATGTGTTGTTGGATCCAGTTTACCAATATTTTGTTGAGGATTTCAGCATCTATGTTCATCAGCGATATTTCTCTGTTGTGTCTTGACCTGGTTTTGGAATTAGGGTAATACTGGCTTCATAGAATGAGTTTGGGAGTTTTCCCTCTTTATGGATTTTTTTGAATAGTCTGATAAGGATAGGAGTTATTTCTTTCCTAAATGTTTTGTAAAATTCACCTGTGAAGCTATCCGGTCCAGGGCTTTTGTGTGCCGGGAGCTTTTGGATTATTGCTTCAATTTCGCTGGTTGTTATTGGTCTATTCAGGCTTTCTGCTTCTTCTTGACTCAGTTTTGGCAGATTATGTTTCCAGAAATTTGTTCATTTCATCTAGGTTGTCACATTTCTTGTGGTACAGTCGTTCGTAATAGTTTCTTACAATCGTTTGTATTTCTGTGGTATCGGATGTGATTTCTCCTCTTTAATGTCTGATTTTATTTATTTGGGTCCTCTCTCTTCTTTTCTTGATGAGCCTGGTTAAAGGCTTGTCAATTTTGTTTATCTTTTCAAAGAACCAGCTCCTACTTTTGTTGATCTTTTAAATTGTTAGTTTAGTCTCTATGTCATTTAATTATGCTCTAATCTTGATGATATCCTTCCTTCTATTTGCTCTGGGTTTGGCTTGTTGTTTTCCTCTAGTTTTTTTAGCTGTAGGATTCGATTTTTTATCAGAGATTCTTCTATCCTTTGTAGGTAGGCCTGTATTGCTCTGAACTTTCCTCTCAGGTCTGCTTTCGCTGTATCCCAGAGGTTTTGGGTTATTGTGTGTTCGTTATCATTTGTTTCCAGAAATTTTTGATTTCTTCCTTGTGTCATTGTTTACCCATTCATTATTTAATAGCATGTTATTCATTCTCCATGAGTTTGATTGTTTTTGAGTTTTTTCCTTAAAGTTGATTTCCAATTTTAGGCCATTGTGATCTGAGAAGATGCTTGATATGATTTCAATTTTCTTGAATTTGTTGAGGCTTGTTTTGTTTCCTACCATGTGGTCTATCTTTGAAAATGTTCCATGTGCACTTGAAAAAAATGTATATTTTGCTTGCTTGGGGTGAAACGTTCTATATATATTAACTAAGTCCATTTGGTCTATAGCATTGTTCAATGCTTCAATATCTTTGGTGTTTCTTTGCTTCAAAGATCTGTCCCTTGTTGACAATGGGGTGTTAAAGTTCCTTACTATGAATGTGTTGTTGTCTATATCCTTCCTGAAGTCTTTCAAAATTGTCCTGACATATTTGGGTGCTCCTATGTTGGGTGCATATATGTTTATAAGGGTTATATCTTTTTGATGAATTTTTCCTTTAAGTATTATGTAATGCCCTTCTTTGTCTCTTTTTATGGTCCTTGCTTTGAAATCTGTTTTGTCTGATATAAGTATTGCTATCCCAGCTTTTTTTTCATGTCCATTTGCTTGATATACTTTTTTCCATCCTTCCACTTTCAGTTAGTGTAAATCTTTCATTTTGAGGTGTGTCTTCTGTAGACAGTAGATATGTGGGTCCTGTTTTCGTATCCATTCCGCTACCCTATGTCTTTTAATTGGAGCATTTAGCTACCCTGTGTCTTTTAATTGGAGCATTTAATCCATTTACATTTAAGGTTATCGTTGATAGGTATTTGTTCATTTCATTTATTTCATTTATTCATTTGTACTTATGTTCCTCTCCTTCCCTCCCCCCTTTTTTTCCCTTCTCCTTCTTAGATCATTCCCTTTAGCATCTCCTGTAATTCTGGTTTGGTGGAGATGTATTCTTTTAGTCTTCCTTTGTCTGGGAAACTCCTTATTTCACCTTCCATTTTGAATGAGAGCCTTGTTGGGTAAAGTATTCTTGATTGTAGGCCTTTGTTTTTCATTACTTGAAATATTTTTTGCCATTCCCTTTTGGCTTGTAGTGTTTCTGTTGAGAAGTCCATTGATAACCTTATCGGAGCTCCCTTGTATGTTATTTGCTGTTTTTCTCTTCCTGCTTTTAGGATTCTGGCTTTTTCTTTGAATGTTGCCATTTTAATTATGATGTGTCTCTGGGAGGGCCCATTTGGGTTCATCTTCCTTGGGACCCTTTGTGATTCCTGGATTTGCATGACTTTTCCTTTCTTCAAGTTAGGAAAATTTTCTGTCATTACTTTTTCAATCAGGTTTTCTATCCCTTTTTTCTCCTCTTCTCCCTCTTGTATCCCTATGATTTTAATGTTGTTTTGTCTCATGTTGTCCTGCAGTTCTCTTAAACTCTATTCTTTTTTAATCTTTTTTTGTTTTGTTGTATTGTCTGGGAATTTTTTTCTACATTGTCCTCTAATTCACTGATCCAATCTTCTGCTTCATTTAGCCTGCTTTTGATTGATTCTACTGTGTTCTTCAGTTTAGAGATTGTATTCTTCATTTTTTCCTGCTTATTATTAATAGTTTCTATGTCCTTTTTTATTCTGGTGTAGTTCTCCCTAAGTTCCTTGTAGCTTCCCTGCAATTCTTTGTAGTTTCCTTGGAGTTGTTGGTAATTTTCCTGAAGTTTGTGATAGTTTTCTTTGAGGTTGTCAAGGTCATTAAGTTTCATAATAACCATTTTTTGAATTCCGTGTCTGATAGTTGGCTTATGTCTGTTCTATCACTCTTTCTGGGGATTCCTCTTTTTTTTTTTTTTCATTAGGAGGTTGTTTCTGCTTCTCCCCTTGTTGAATTCTTCTTGTTTGTTTTTGTTTATTAAATTTGTCTGCTTTGATTTCCCACTTTCATGATACGAGATTCTTTATATGAGACCTGGGGGATTCAGTAGTGCAGTTTCTTTGTTCTTCTGTGCCTGATGCTCTTGTGTTGCCCTTTATGTTGTTTGTTTAAGCTGTCTGGTTGTATTCAGCTACTCTTTGGTGGATCTTTTCCTCTGGTTAGTTTATTGAGAGTCACTCTGCCCACCTTGTCTTGAGTTCTTTTGTGGAGGTGATGTTAAAATGTAATCACACAACCCAGGCAAGAAACCCACACCCTCCAAAATCTCCCCCAACCACAATCCCACTATTGGCTGCAAATGAGTCAATATTAATATAATTGTAGAGAGATAAGACTTTTATTTCATATGAGAAACAGATAGAAGTTGTTTTGAATGAAAGAAGGGTGGGTTTTGTGAGGGAAGGTGATAGAGTAATAATATTAGGAAGTGGGGTCAAGGCCATGCAAGATAGCAAGTAACATTATACTGTATGTTTGAATAGGAGGAGAGGATTGCAGAATGAAGTGAGAAAGTGGAAATGTATAGTATTAGGTTTATATAGTAGTTATATGCTATATGTTTAGTGTGAAAGGGAGGACAGACACAACAGACATCCAAGCAGACAGATGACCAAAAATTAAAGCAGAGGGATATGAGGGATAGAAGGTAGGAAACAGATTAGAGAAAGAGTTTTTCAAGAATAAAAATACGGAATAGAAAATAGAAAGAAAGAAAGAGAAAGGAGAGAGAGAGAGAATAGAGAAGAGGAAGGGAGGAAAGAAAAAAGAGAAGGGGAGGGAGAAGAGAGAGGGGAATAATTAAAATTAAAATTTAAAAGATTAAAAATAAAATAAAATAGAGAGAAATAAAGAGAGAGAGAATAGAGAGAGAGATAGGAAGAAAAGAAGGGAAAGGGAAGAAAAAAGAAACAAATGGAAAGGGAGAGGTGGGGGAGATAAAGAGAAAAATTTAAAAAGAATTAAAAGTATGTAGAAAAAGGAAAGAAAGAGAAAGGAAAGGGAGGGAGGGAGGGAGAAAACAAGGGGAAGGGAAGGAAATAAAAAAGAAAAAGGAAGGAGTAGAGAGGGAAAAAATTAAAATTAAAAAATTAACTAAAAATAGGATGAAGGAGAGACATGCAAGAGAAAGAACAAAGGGAAGGGGAGGGGAGAAAAGAAAAAGAATGAGTAAGAAAGGGAGGGGCAGTAAGAGAGAGAGTGAGAAATAAAAGAATGAAAGGATTTTTACTCGATTCAACTTTTAGGCACAGTCTCTATTTTCTTCCTTCCTGGGTCCGCCCCTAGTCAAAATTCTATGGGTTTTGAATCTTTTCTGGTTGGTTGGCTAGCTGTGGAAGAATTCTGTTTGTTTCTGGGGTTGCTAGTCTTTTATTCGTGGGCCTACCACTGATCTGCTGTGAGCTGCATTTAGTTGTCCCCTCCTGCAGCACCCTCAGCCCTCCTCAGGCTTATCTAGCAACGTTTTTTCTATTGTTGGGCCAGCGTGCGCTTGCCAGTAATCTCTGCTCTGCCTCCAGTTGTGTCTCTATTCCTGAGCTACAGCATCCACTCGCTTCCCTGTCTATATGCCTGTGTGCACTACCTGCCAGCCTATGGTCCCCACCAAGGCTGAAGATCTGGTGCAGCTCTCTGGTGTGGGCCCCTCCCCTTGCCCCAAAACCATCTCTTTGTTCTGTAGGGCTCTGGCTCAATTACTCAAAGCGCTGGGGCAAGCGCTGCTCGCCTGCCTAGGAGTTCTTCCCCAGTCTGGATTTCTGCAGCGACTCTCCCGCGTGGGCTTCTCTCCTTGCCCCAAACCATCCCTTGATGCTCTAGAGCCCTGGCATGAGTACTGCACATGTCCTGGATGCCGAGCTTTCAGTTAGGGGTTGCAGCCAAGGAGGTTTCCACCTAGACTCAGTTCACACAGTTTCTCCAAGTCCTGGTTGTTCACTGTTCTCTCACACCTCCAGCTTTTCCAGCCAAATTCTCTCACTAACTCCCTGTGAGACTTCACTGGTCAGTGCACCCCTGGCAGGGGGAGCCTCCAAGCAGCTCCTGGCTAATGTGCTCTCGGACACGGTATGGCAGACGTGCCGGGTCCGGAGCAACTCAGCCTGGAGTGCGCGGTAGACCCCTCTGCCCCCCTCCATGCTGCTCCCATGCTCCCCTCCCTGTTCACACTATCCGAAATCTGCACTCACGTAATCACTCCTCTCTGCATCCTCTCCGCGTTTGCTCCTGAAGTCCCTCTGTGATAGGAGCGAGCAGACAACACCGCCCCTACTCCAACGCCATCTTCTTGATACATCACTTTTTAACATCTTTTTCTTTTTAAAAATTGTTTTAGCTATCCTCCTTTATGTGTCTCTATGTGAATTTTAGAATACTCTTTATACTCTTGCTGGGATTTTAATAAATATTGTATCAAATTTGTATATGAATTTTGTCATAATTGACATACACTATGTCAAGTTTTTAAATGTATCAATACAGTATGTTTTTTTATTTGTTTAGATTTTATTTAATTTCCTCCATCAGAATTTTTCAACATACAAGTCCTATACACATTTTGTTAGATTTACACCTATTTTTTCTTCTTTTTCTTGTGTGTGTGTGTGTGATTTGAAGTGTCATTACATTTTTAATTTTGCTGTTCATATGTTCTTTGCTAGTATATAGAAATACAATTGATTCTTGTATTTTTAATTGCATTTTATAATCTTACTGAATACTTTTATTTTTTAAAGATTTTATATATATATATATATTAAAAAGTGGGAAAGAGAGGGAGAGAGGGAAAGAATCACAAATGTTTCTCTCATATGCCCCCAACTGGGGACTTGACCTGCAACCCAGGCATGTGCCCTGACTGGGAATTAAACCAGTGACCCTTTGGTTCATAGGCTATTACTCATCCACTGAGCCACACCAGCCAGTGCTGAATTCATTTAATCATTATAGGATTGTTTTACAGATTTTGGGGGGTTTTTCACACAGACAATTATGTCAGTGTTTTTTGTTTTGTTTTTTTCCTATCTGATTTGTATGCCTGCATTTCCTTTTAATTCCTGACTTATTTCACCGATTAGAACTTCCAGCATTATGTCGAATGAAAATGAGAGAAGAGGCATCCTTGCCTCGTCCCTGATCTTAAGGCAAAAGCATTTAATCTTTCATAATTAAGTATAGTGTTAGCTATATGTTATGGCAGTTCTATTTTGGCAAGTTTATTAAGTTGAAGTTTTCTACTCATAGTTTTTGATATTTTTAAATCATAAATTGGTATTTAATTTTGTCAGGTGATTTTTCTGTGTCAGTTAATGTGATCTTATATGTTTTTTTCTTCTTTAATCTCTTTATAGGGTAGATTATATTGATTGATTTTTTAAATACCAACTTTTCATCTCTGAAATAATTCTACTTGATCATGGTGCAAGATTCTTTTTCTATATTACTGAATTATCCCTGTTAATTTTTTGTTAGGGATTTTAAATCTCTATTCATGAGAGATATTGGTCTGTAGTTTTCTGTTTTTTTGTATTGTCTTTGTTTGATTTTAGTATCAGAGGCTCACTGTCTAACAGAAATCAGAAATATGGAACACAATAAGTACAATATAGCAAGTGCACTAGCAGAGGCCAATAAAAGGGTCTATGGAAATTTAGAAGGAATTAATAAGGAAATGAGTAAATAGCATTCTTGAGGATGGATGGTATTTGCCAAGGGGAAATAGAAGAAAAGAGCATTAAGATAGGCAAACAGCAAACACAAAGGTACACAGGCATTGATGAGTATTATATTTAGAGGATAAGGAATGATTTGATGTGTTCAGACATGATAGAAGAACTTTGGTCAAATTTCCTAAAAAGATTGATCTCTTGAGACTCATCACAGTTTAATGATTTTTTTCCTCTCATGTAAAAAGAACGAAAGTTACTATCTCTTACTAATAAATAGATTATACCAAGATTTATATATCCATTTGTAAAAAATAAAAAATAAAAATCACATGCACTTCTAACAAATTGATGTTGAAACCTTGCATTGTTCCTATGATTGCTTCTCACTTTCCAAAAAGATTATAGTCAATCACGTTTTCCCTAGGATATGCTAAATAAAGTCACTATACTTCCCCTCACTGAGGCACACATCTGGTTTGGGGCAAAATTTCTTATGAAATGAATAAAATATTTGACAAATTAAAAATAAAAAGGATAATTCTTACAAGCAAAGAGCTGATAGCTGACATCTGAATATTTATTCTGTAACATTATTTGAGACAATGACTAATTTCTAAGTATCTCTGGGCTCCTTAAACCTCCTCTTCATGGTTCATTTAGGCTTGGACCAGAGAAGAGAATTAACTTAGATTTTTGGAAAATACCTGAAACTTAGTGGCATTGGGTGTGTGAAAGGGATGGTATAAATTAGGGCCATCACTTCAGTGAGGACCAGATTATAAAGGATCTTGTATGCTTTTAAAAAATTTAGTACTTTATGTTTTAAGCAGTGAAAACTAAAGGATTGTGTTTTACCAGAATAATCAGGACAGTATGTGGATGGATTGTAGAAAGGAAGGCCAAAGGTGAGAAGACTAATTAGATTATTAAAATTATTCAGGCAAGAGAGTATCATGTTGTGGTCCACAGAGCAGCTTTAATTTAAGAGGAAGCTCTCTTTCACATAACCACCAGCTACACATTGGCCTTTGTCCTCCACACCCTGAGTTTGACTCTCTCTTTATGACTGGGCTGAAAGCAACAGTTAACCATCCTGAAACCCATCATTTAAACAGGAAAATATTTCTGACTTTAAACCAAAAGTACAATTGGTTAAAATAGCAACATCAACTGAAGATGAGATATGAGCCTTGCCTTGGTGGATGCTCACGGTTTCTCTGAGCATTCCTATTTTCTCCTGTGCTGCATGGATTTTTGAATTATACAATAAATTTTGGGATTGGAAAGAAGATCAGGAGCTGGTGCACTATCAGTGCAATGACACGAGGAGCTCTTGGCTAGCAACTCTTAAGATAATTATTTTTATTTTTTAATGTGAGCATGTTTATTTGTTTATTATTCTCTGTGCTGTTACAGTTGTTGCAATTTTTTCCCCATCACCCCCCTCCACCCAGTCCATGCCCACTTCCATTATCAATCCCCACACCATTATCCATGAGATGATTATTTCTTAGGGTAATTTTTATGGTTCCAGTAGAACTGGAAAGCTATCCTTCAAAATGACTTCTGGCCATATATTCATTAGTTAATCTAATTAAACATTATAGTTACTCCTCAAGTCACTAGAAGGTACGAGGGAATAGAAGTAAACAATTGGTGCATCTTTAAGGAACAGGAAAAGTGAAGGATTAGCAGCTGTCATTGCAACATTGGTTTGTGTTACAAGTTTCATTTGAAATAACATGGTGTCAAGGTTAAAAACATTGCCCTGAGGAAGGAAAAAATTAAGGAAGTCAACATTTAAAACTAGTTTTGAAGAGATCTTATTCTTTTAAAGTTTGTAACCAGAATTATCTCCCTGGGTACAGAGAATCCCCTTAAAACAAAGATGTGTCACAGCCTGTGAAATGACTAGATAATACATTACTAGTCATTCATAAAAAATGCTGGGAGGAGAGCAAACTCATTTCAGTAAAAGGAGAAATCAGATTTAAAAGACATTTTGGGAACAGAAACAATTGATTGTCAATGTAAGGAAAAGATTAAAATAAAGCACAACTATGAGATTTGCCATTTGGGTAAATGATTAGATAATAATGTTATTTAATAAAATGGGAAGTATAGAAGGAGGAGATATTTGGGGGATTAGCAGATGAGTTTGATTTGGGATATATTAAAAGGAAAAGTTAAAAGGAGATATCTAAGTGAAATTAAATCAAAGTGTCTTTAGCTGTGCTGTCAAATATAATAGTCACTAGCCACATGTGGCTATTGAAATTGAAATAACTGAACTTTAAATAAAACAAAAAATTCAATTTATCATACAAATCATTTTTCAAGTACTCAATACCATATAGTGCAGAAAAACATTTTCATCATTGCAAGAAGTACTATGAGATGCCACTGGTCTGGAGCTCAGGCGTGAGGGAAAGACTATAGATACAAATATGAGAGTTATTTCAGCATTTGAAAGATAGGTGAATTTATTAGGATGAAGAGTCCCAGAAAGAATATGTGAAATAAGAAAGAAAAGAAGGCTTAGAACCGAAATCTGAGAAACTTCAGCATTAAGAAATAGAGAAAGACAACTTCACCAAAATGCCTCAGAAGAAAGTGATTAGAGAAGGAAATATTCAATCCCCAGGATATACTATAAGAGAGAACCAGAAAAAGGACCAGAACCAAGTAGGAGAAAGTAGTAGTTTTGGCAGTTGGGAGACCATTAATGAACTTTTCGGAGTATTTTAAACAGCAAGGTGGGGCCTAAGCCATCTGAATGAAGTAGAGAAAAATGACTGAGGAAACAATACTCAAAGTGCAGTGTTTTCCTTCAAAAAGTGCTACAGTCAATGGGGAGTGGTGGTGTAGAGTGCAATAATTTGAGATAAAAGCAAGATCAACTGAGAAATATTTCTTAGGAGGAGACAGGGTTAAATATATCAGTATGACAAAAAGAAGGTGTTACAAATATTGGTGAGATGAGAGATAAATGATGGATAAATGCCTGGAGTAGGTAACAAAAATTAGGATTAAAATTACAGGTGGGAAGGAAGAGGAACAATTTTCTTTGAGGTTTGAATGTTTGAAGGTTGGTTGAGAAGTTCATAATTAAGGTAACTTGAATTTCTTTTGCATTTAGTGAATAGTCAAGTCAAATGATTAAAATTTATTCAAGGGTGAAAAAAGTCTTTAGTTGTCCATTTATAAAAGGTCTAACAGTTCAGCATGGACTCATCAGTTCTCTAACAATGGGCATACATTTTGAGGACACCTCATTACCACCTGAAGGCTATTGCTCTCTCTGTCCACCAACAAAGACATGACCTCATTAACATTTAACAGCTTCTGCTCTTAGGGATTTAAGAAGCAGAGACCAGGGCAAAAGTTACATCTCCACACTTTCAAAAAAGTAAAATGAAAATACACGGCAGTGTGTAGGCATGTGGATTGTAGCTATTGAGAGATATTCCAAATGCAACTGCTGCTTGATTACAAATGATGAACATAACTAGCCATTCTTAATGTGTAAAGAAGTTAAATAAGGAAACAGAATCACAGAATTACCTGTGAGAAATTAGTTGGGTAGGAAGTGCTAACCTTGACAGCCAGTAATACAAAGTCTGTTCTGAAAATCCAAATCATTATCTTCTTCACTGCCAAAAATTTGGTTTCTACCTCTATCACTCAACTGATACTGCAGTTTCAAAATTTACTAGTGACCTCCTAGTCAAATTCAGTATCTTTTACTCAATTTTTATGTTTCTCAGCTTCTTTTTTCCTTTTTGCAACTCTAGACACCATTAAATGTCTGTACTTCTTTTCAAAATCTGTCTGTTAGTTTCTATTAGGCTCTGCAACCCTGTTTCTTGACAGTTCTGGTGTTTTCTCTTTTCTATAATTGTGTATTTCTCCAAGGCCAGAGCTAGCTTTCCATCTGTTCTTCAAACTCATGTCCAAGGCAAAGTATGGCATGGGGCAGGGAGTGGGCAGGGCTGGGCAAAGAACAAAAAAGAAACTGAACTAAAATAACATTCAGGAACAGCAACAACATGGGGATCAGAGAGACAATATGACAAAGCACATTAAGATTAGCATTTTTAGTAAATGGCCAGATAGTAAATCTTAGGCCTTTAAGCCTAAACTCTGTGGCAACTATTCAACTCTGTCATTGTAGTGTAAAAACATTCGTAGATATACATAAACAAATGAGCATGATTGTGTTCCAATCAAACTTTATTATAAAAGTATGCAGCAGTCATGTGCTGAACTTTGCTAAGCCTGATTCTAATGGAGGACAGTGAGGAGGAAAAATTAAATCCAAGGCCTATGACCTGTAGGCAGGATCCATAAATGTATCAAATAGTTACCAACCTAGATGGTGGATAGTGGGTAGAACTGGAAAGTTTTTCTCATAATCTGCCAGGAAGCTAGGACTGGAACTCCTTTTATAGGTGGGAAAGAAACTAAAATAGGTACCAAGTTTGTTGAGAATATCTCTCTTACAGAAATGCATGTGGGCCAGTATCTTGGCCTTTGGTGACCCAGAGCCCATGCAGCACCATGCAATGGACAAAGCTGTCTCTGTACATAAACTTGGGGTTCCAACATATGACCATGTAGAAGCTGATTCACTCTTCTGAGCTTCAGTTGCCTAAAATGTAACTAAGACTTCCTGAAAGGAGTTTTTAGGGAGTTTAGATGAGCCAGTATGAGCAAAAGTTTTAGCATAGTTTCTGTATTATGAGTACTTAGTAATGCTTGTTGTCTTTCCCTTTTATGAAGTTCTTAGGTAGATAAAATTTAAAGAAAAAAAAAAACAGTTTTAGAAATCCTATTGAAAACTGGACAGTAGTATACAGATACCAGTTACCATTTTTATCTGTGTGCTAAGCCTGACTTAACACCTCTCCTCTGTTCCAGGATCTTATCTCAGTAAGTCATGAGAGCCTTAAGCCTCTGTCACTCCAGTCCCCCCTTCAAATCCACTTGCATGGAGTCTTGTCTCCATAATACATTCTCAAATAATGCTTGTTTAATAGAATAGAGTTGACTTCCACTCTCCTGTCAAAAACCTTTGAAGAATTTTAGATTCTGTAGCCATCATTCAGGCTCTCAAAAATTGGGAGCTAATTCTAGAGGAAAATAGAGTTTGAAGTTTGGGTTGCTATTTCCAGGCAATCCTACTGCCCTCTTAGTTCAAAGACCTTTTTCATCCATTCCAAGATCAGTCCCTAGTCTTCATCACTGCTTTCAACAGGCTGAGCAGGGAATATGGTTTTCCCCACAATAATACAAGCACATGTAACCATAGACCTCTCCTCCCCTCTTTGTAACCTATGAATGACCCCAAGGCTAATGTTATGAGCTTAGCTCTGGGGTAAAATAGTCGATGTTAAATCTGAGCTCTGTCACTTACTACCTGTGGTGCCATAAGCGTTTTCCTTAACTTTTCCATACCTTGATCTCCTCATCTAGTAAATTAGTACAAATAATAGCAGGACTGTTATGAAGAGGAAATAAGATGACTTATAAAAATGGATAGAGAGGACTTCCAGCCAAGATGGAGGCCTAGACAGACATGCTGGGTCTCCCTCCACAACTAAGAAGGAATATAACCACCTCAAAATTAGAGACAACCAGAAGTTCCAGAAAATCAAGCTGCATGAAAGTCCAACAAACAAAGATATAAAGAAGAAATACTTATCCAGACAGGTAGGAGGGGCAGGGGCTGGGTGGAGAGGACTCACTGTGGTCACGGTGGCAGCAGTGGCAGTGGCAGCAGCAACAGGCCAGCAGAAAGTGTGGTCACACGTTTTAAAAAGTGGGGAGAAACACCTGGGGAGCGCTCCCAGCTCCTGATCAGACTGTCCAGCTCATGGTCCCAGTTCTTGGGAAAATGAAGCCTCATTGCTTTTGACTGTGCAAAAAAGTGGGGGTTGGGGAAGAGGAAGAAACTGCCAGTCTCTCAGCAGAGTCTGCTTGTTAAAGGGCCCCCATGGTCCTAGAAAATGTGCAAATCCACCCACTCTGGGAACGAAGGCCAGGGCAACAGCTAGAGAGATGCCAGTCCCATATAAAAGTGGAAGAAGTATCTGTAAAAGGGAGAGGTGCTGAGCAAGTGGTATTGTTCCCTCTCAGATCCCTCCCAAACACATACAGTGCCACAATGTGGTGAAACAGATTGCCCTATACTGATGAATACCTAAGGCTCTGCCCCTTACAATGTAACAGGAGTGACACCTCTACCTAAGACACAGACGCAAACAAACACAGGAGCCTGTCAAGATGAAAGGACAGAGAAGTATGGCCCCAAAGAGGGAACAGATCAAGGTTCCAGTGGAAGAACTAAGCGATGAGGAGATAGCCAACCTAACAAATGAGGAAGTAGCCAACCTAACAGATGCAGAATTCAAAACACTGTTAATAAAGATGCTCACAGGCTTGACAGATATGTTTGAGTATAGCAAATGCATAAGGGAAGAAGTGAAGGCTATGCTAAGTGAAATGAAGGAAAATCCACAGAAAACCAATGGTGAAGGGAAGGAAACCAGGGTTAAAATCAATGACTTGAACTATAAGGAAGAAAAAAAAAAACAGTCAATCAATACAGAATGAGAAAACAAGAATTGAAAAACATGACGAGTGGCTTAAGAACCTCTGGGACAACTTTAAACATGCCAACATCTGAATCATAGGAGTGCCAGAAGAAGAGGAAAAGCAAGAAATTGAAATCTTATGTGAAACAATAATGAAGGAAAACTTCCCAAATTTGGCAAAGAAAATAGACATACAAGTCCAGGAAGCACAGAGAGTTCCAGATAAGCTAGACCCAAAGAGGACCACACCAAGACACATCATAATTAAAATGCCAAGGGTTAAAAATAAAGAGAGAATCTTAAAAGCAACAAGAGAAAAGTAGAGTTACCTACAAAGGGGTGCCTATAAGGCTATTGGCTGATTTCTCAAAAGAAACTTTGCAGGCAAGAAGGGACTGGCAGGAAGTATTCAATGTGATGAAAAGCAAGGACATACAACCAAGATTATTCTATCTAGCAAAGCTATCATTTAGAATGGAAGGGCAGATGAAGTGCTTCCCCGACAAGGTAAAGTTATTATCACCAAGCTATTATTATATAAAATGTCAAAGGACTTACTTAAGAAAAAGAAGATCAAAACTATGAACACTAAAATGACAACAAACTCACAACTATCAACAACTGAATCTAAAATATAAAAACAAAATTCAACTAAGCAAACCAGAATAGGAACAGAATCATAGATATAGGGATCATTTGGAGGTTTATCAGCTGGGAGGGGGAAGAGGGAGAAATGGGGAAATTGTGCAGGGATTCAGCATAACTGGTTGGTACAAAATAGACAGGGGGAAATTAAGAAAAATATAGGAAAGGGTGAAGTCAAAGAACTTATATGCGTGACCCATGGACATGAACTAAGGGGGGGGTGGGATTGCTGGAGGGAAGGAGAATACTGGGCAGATGGGAGCAAAGGGGAAAAAATGGGACTACTGTAACAACATAACCAATAAAATATACTTTAAAAATGGATAGAGGTGTATCTAACCCCTAATAAGTACTGTACATAAATATTTGCCTTACATTAAAGTCAAATTAAATTATCTTTTGTTTTCTGATTTCTTCTTTTATTACAACAAAAATAAGGGGAAAGTTCAGAGAAAATCTTATAGGAATTTAATATGAGATACAAAAAAGTACATGTAAAAAAAGAAAGTTATCCATAATACTATCAATCAAAAACTTAAAAAATCATATTATTAATATTTTGCTATATTTATTTCCAGGCATTTTCTATGCACATTTGTGACTTTTAGATATAAACATTTAATTGGGTTTCTCCTGTTTGATAACCTGTTCTTTCTTATCCTCTTCTCAGTGAATAAATATTCTGTAAAAAAATATTATTTTAAAATATCTCTTAATGTTCTTTTATATGTATGGACCATCATGTATTTTATTATTCTCGTACTATAACTGAACTTAATTTTTTTTTCTAACCACAATTCCATAAACTATTCCAATAATACATTTGATTTATATGAAAAGACCATCAGCAAACACAAATACATAAAACTTGTTTTCTCCTAAATATCTAAATCTTTGTCATTGTAATTATTTTCATTCTTGTGGTCAAAGCTGTGAAAAGACAGTGAAAGGCAAAATGTCTTTGCATATCTCATTCTCTTTTTTACTGCCTTCTAAGACTTTGAAATTGCAGACCTCCTCCCTCCTCTGACAGGCATTATACAAGCTACATGAAGATCTGGGTCCAGAGCTGTATCTGGAATGAGTTCTGTATAAGAAAAATGTCAGTTATCTTTGTGGCATGCCTTTGTTATCACAGAACTGTGCAGAATCCATGTAGATTGACTTCCTCATAAAACTTGGTTATCTGCAAATATTCCTTGTCACAGCTTCAAGATAGAACACTTTAACCTTGCTAATGACTTAGAAAATATGCACTGGGTGCACTTGCCTATCTCATTTGCCCATCTCTCCAAAATGTCTTTTGAAGTTCTGGGAAAAGGCAAAGCCATTTTATTTTCAAAACCTTTAGGTTTCATTTTATTCTGTTTTAATATCATTGAGTACCTCCTACTCGTCTGGCACATACTAGGAGCTGAAGGGGAAGGAAAAAATACAAATATAAAAGAGACAGGTCTCTCTGACCTTGAAGGTTTAAAATATACTAGAAAGCAATAAGATGTGTGGACAAATAATTCTAATACTAGGCAGAATGAAATAAGGCTAAGCAAAGAAACACATTGAACTGAGGGATTGCAAAGGAAAATATTAACCAAAAGAGGTCATATTTGAGGTACGCCTTGAAGGATGTCTAGGATTTTAATAAGGGGAAAAGAAAGAAAAAGACAGCAAAACCATTTACAAGTTACTGCTAGGCATTTTAACTTCTGAATCAGGGATTACACTAAGGGCCTCTGAGTAGATTATTTATTTAATCTTAACAAAACAACACTTTGACTAGGTATTATTATCACACTTTTATTGATGAGGAATCCAAGTAATGTAGTTAAATTCAACCTTAAAAATACTAATAGAATCCAGACTTGAACTACTTGCCTGAAGGGTTTCTAGATAGAGAGCACAACACAAGAATGAACAAGGAGGTACAAAATTATAGTGGGCTCAGAAAACAGCTTAGTGTCTGCCACATGGTAGATGGTTGGCAAAAAGTGTCTTAAAAAAACAACCAGAACTTCCAGCCAAGATGGAGGTGTAGGTGGACACACTTCATCTCCCTCCACACCTAAGAAGGAATACAACTACCTCAGAACTAAAAATAACAAGAAGTTCCAGAAAACTGAGCTGCATGGAAATCCAACAAACAAAGATATAAAGGAGAAATACTCATCCAGACAGGTAGGAGGGGCAGAGCCAGGGCGGAGAGGACACAGTGTGGAGGTGGTGGTGGTGACAGTGGCTGTGGCTGGGTGTCAGAGAGTGCAGTCACACATTTTTTAAAAGTAGGGAGGGACACCTGGGGAGTGCTCCCAACCCCAGACCACACTACACAGCTCATGGTTCCGATGCTGGGGAAAATAAAGCCTCATTGTTTCTGACTATGAAAACCAGTAGGAGCTGGGGTGGAGGAAGACACTGCCAGTCTCTCAGCAGTCTGTTTGTTTAGAGAGCCCCCAAGGTCCTAGAATGTTTGCTGACCTACCCACTCTGGGAACCACAAACAGAGCAACAGCTAGAGGGGCCCCAGTCCCATACAGGAAGTAGAACAAGTGCCTGGAAAACGGGCAGGTGCTGAGCAAGTGACATTTTTTCCTCTCAGACACTTCTTCCACATACAGTGCCATAAGGTGGTGAAACGAGTTTCCCAGTACTGATTAATACCTAAGGCTCCACGCCTTACAACATAACAGGTGCAACAGCTCTATCTAAGACACAGAGACAAACACAGGAGCCTGTCAAGATAAGGAGACAGAGAAGTATGGCCCAAAAGAGAGAATAGATCAAAATTCCAGTGGGAGAACTAAGTGATGAGGAGATAACCAACCTAGCAGACACAGAGTTCAAATACTGGTGATAACAATGCTCAAGGCTTGACAGATGTTTTTGAGTATGGCAAACACATAAGGGAAGATGTGAAGGTTATGCTAAATGAAATGAAGGAAAATCCACAGAAAACCAATGGTGAAGGGAAGGAAACTGGGGTTTAAATCAATGATTTGGGACATAAGGAAGAAATAAACATTCAACCAGAACAAAATGAAGAAACAAGAATTGAAAAAAATGAGGAGAGGCTTAGCAACTCTGGGACAATTTTAAACATGCCGACATCTGAATCACAGAGGTGCCAGAAGGAGAAGAGGAAGAGCAAGAAATTGAAAACTTATGTGAAAAAATAATGAAGGTAAAATTCCCAAATTTGATGAAGGAAATAGACATACAAGTCAAGGAAGCACAGAGTACCAATAACCTAGACCACACAAAGACACATCATGATTAAAATGCCAAAGGTTAGACTTCCAGCCAAGATGGAGGCATAGACAGACATGCTGCAGTTTCCTCCACAACTAAAAAGGAATACATCTACCTCAGAATTAGAAAAAACCAGAAGTTCCAGAAAAACAAAGTGCATGGAAGTCCAGCAAATAAAGATATAAAGAAGAAATACCCATCCAGACAAGTAGCAGGGGCGGATCCAGGGTGGAGAGGACATGGTGTGGTGGTGACAGTAGCAGCAACAGCAGCAGACCAGTGGAAAGCGCAGTTACACATTTTCAAAAGCAAGGAGGGACACCCGGGGAGCGTTTCCAGTTCCTCACAGAAAATCAAGCCTCATTGCTTTTGACTGTGCAAACCAGTGGGCATTGGGATGGAGGCAGAAACTGCCAGTCTCTCAGCAGAGTCCACTTATTTAAAGGGCCCCCACAGACCTAGAACATCTGCAGACCCATTCATTCTGGAAACGACAGCCAGGGCAGCAGCTAGAAGGGTGCCAGTTCAGTGCAGAAGTCGGAGAAGTGCCTGGAAAAGGGGCGAGTGCTGAGCAAGTGGCATTGTTCCTTCTCAGACCCCTCCCCTGCATCCAGCACCACAACATATTGCCCATTACTGACGAATACCTAAGGTTTTTTCCCCTTACAATGTAGTAGAAGTGACAGCTCTCCCTGGGACATGGAAGCAAAAAGACACAGGAGACTTCCGGCCAAGATGGAGGCCTAGACTGACACGCTCTTTCTCCCTCCACAACTAAGAAGGAATACAACTACTGCAAAACCAGAAAAACCAGAAGTTCCAGAAAATAAATGGAAGCCCAGTGTATGAAGTTATAAAGAAGTGGTGCTTGTCTGGACAGGTAGGAGGGGCAGAGCCAGGGAGGAGAGGTCAAACTGTGCTGTCCATGGCAGCAGCAGCAACAGGGACAGGACAGCAGTAAGCATAGATACCTGTATTTAAAGGGAGGCGAGAAGCGCCTGGGGAGCACACCCGGCTGCAGACCAGACCCATCAGCTTGCAGTTTCAAAGCTGGGGAAGGCAGACCTCCATTGCCTTGAACTGTGAGGCCCAGAGAGAGTGAGACGGAGGAGGAGGCTCCCAGTCTCTCAGTGGAGAGTGAACGGCAGGAGTCCATATTGGACCTCCACCCCCGCAGAAAATGCCACAGCGTGGTGAGACGGGTTGCCCAGTTGTGACGAGTGCATGGGGCTCCACCATCTAGAGCGTAGGAGGTGTGAAGGCTCCGTCCAAGAAGTAAAGGTAAACACAAAACTGTCAGGATGACACAGATCATGATAGAGTTCCCGGTGACACAGCTGACCAGACAGCAAATATGTAATCTAACGAAACAGCAGATAGGAAATCTCTCTGAGGCTCAGTTCAGAGCTTTGGTTACAAGAATGCTTACAGAACTAACAGCAAATCTTAAACAAGACAGGGAAGAAACGAAGGCTAGTTCTGCTGAAACGAACAAAAATACTTACAAAACTAGTGGCAAGGGAAAGAAAATCAAGGATCAAATCAACAAATCAGAACATAGGGAAGGAACAAACAGTCAACCAGTGCAGAAAGAGGAAATGAAAGGTGAGGAAAATGAGGAGAGGCTCAGAAACTTATCAGACAACTATAAGTGGGCCAACATTCACATCATAGGGTTGCCAGAAGGTAAAGAGGAGGAATTAGAAATTGAAAAAATATGTGAAAAAGTAATGAAGCAGAATTTCCCTAACTTGGGGAAGGAAATAGACTTACAGGTCCAGGAAGCACACAGAATGCCAAAAAAACTGGACCCAGGGAGAACCACACGAAGACACATTATAATCAAAATGTCAAAAATTAAGGATAAAGGGAGAATGGTAAAAGCAGCAAGAGAGAAGAGAATTACATACAAAGGGGTCCCAATAAGACTGTCCGCTGCTTTCTCAAAAGAAACTCTGCAGGTAAGAAGGGACTGGCAAGAAATATTCAAAGGAATGAAAAGCAAAAACCTACAACCATGATTACTCTATCCAGCAAAGCTGTCATTCAGAATAGAAGGGCAGAGAAAGTGCTTCCAGGACAAGTAAAACTGAAGGAGTTTGTCAGATCCAAACCACTGTTATATGAAATGTTAAACGGACTTGTTTAGGAAAAAGAGGATCAAAACTATGAACATTCAAATGAAAACTGTATCACAACAACCAACAACAGAAGATAGGGAACAGAAACAAAGACAAACTAAGTAGGCAGAGTGTGAAAAGAATTATAGGTATGGGGAACATTATGGGGGGAGGTCAGCAGGGAGGAGGAAGCGGGGAAAGGAAGGGAGATGGTACAGGAATTAAGAAGCATAGTAGGAGGGAGTGGAGCAGATAGGAAGATGTTGAGAAGAACTATATGCACAACCAATGGGCATGGACTAAGGGGGCGGGGACAACTGGAGGGCAGGATGTCACTGGGTACAAGGGAACAAAGGGAGAAAAAATTGGGACAACTATAACAGCATAGTCAATAAAGCATATATATATATAATGCCAAAGGTTAAAGATAAAGAGAGAATCTTAAAATCAGCAAGAGAAAATCAAAGAGTTACCTACAAAGGGGTGCTTATGAGAATGTCAGCTGATTTCTCAAAAGAAACTGCAGGCAAGAAGGGACTAGCAAGAAGTATTCAAAGTGATGAAAAGCAAGGACCTACAACCAAGATTACTTTACCCAGCAAAGCTATCATTTAGAATAAAAAGGCAGATAAAGTGCTTCCCAGACAAGGTAAACCTGAAGGAGTTCATTATCACCAAGCCATTATTATATGAAATGTTAAAGGGACAAATTTAAGAAAAAGAGTATCAAAACTATTTCATTAAAATGACAACAAACTCACCACTATTAACAATTGAATCTAAAAAATAAACACAGACTAAGCAAACAACCAGAACAGGAACAGAACCATAGGTAAGGGAATCATCTGGAGGGTTATCACTGGGAGGGAGAATGGGGAGAAATGGGGAAATGGTGCAGGGATTAAGAAGCATAATTAGTAGGTATAAAATAGCCAAGGGGGAGTTAAGAATGATATAAGAAAGGGTGAAGCCAAAGAACTTATATGCACGACCCATAGACATGAACTAAAGGGGGTGGGATTACTGGAGGGAAGTGGGGTACTGGGAAGAGGGGAGCAAAGGGAAAAGAAATTGGCACAATTGTAACAGCATAATCAACAAAATACACTAAAGAAAAAAAACTTAGGTAGGTACAATATCTCTTTCCCTAAGAGAGAGAAAAATGATGTCTTTTTTAGGTTAGTAACAAATACATAAAGCCTAACACTTCATGGGCATGATATAGGAAGTTTCTGTTCATGCTGATGAAAATCCTCTGAAGGTCACTGGCTCTCTAGGGCAGCCTCTTCTAAGGCAGTGACACAGGGGTGTCTGTCCTTGTTATCATCTTGCAGCTACATGACCTAGAGCATCTTACAATATTTCAACCATCTGCACCATCCAGGGAGCCACAGGAGGAAAGAAAGAATGCAGAGAACTCACACTATTCTGCTCTTCTATGCCTTGGCCTTGGAATGACACACATCACACTGCTTATAGACCCTTGGCCAGATCTAGTCACAGATCTAAAGCAATGTTGTCTTCCTATGTGCCCAGGAAGAGGAAAAGAGGTTTGTTAGACACAAAGCATGGTTTCTGTCTGGCACATAAGTCAATGGTCATTTAGAATGTATGTATATTTATGAAATTATCGTATAGCATATAAATTTATATACTATATAACTATTATATTATATTTTGTATGTAATATACATGTATAATATAGCTAATATATAATTTAATATATATAAATAAATGGGAGGCAACAGGAAGTTGAGAGAGTTCATGTCTTATAGCTTCCATTTTCTCTGTGTCTATCAGGAAAATATTTGCCATAATTTCATAGAACAACCAATTTTGAATCATAACCTATTTAAAATTAACAATAGCAAATGTCTGTGATTTTGAAAGAGGTATTGATTGGGCTGTCCAAGGATATTTAACATTTAACTATAGAAGATATTAAGGGTGCCAATGTCAGAATGAATACGGCAGCAATACTCTCCGGTATGTGGCTTTTCTCCATCTCCACTCAACAGAGAAGAGAAAAGGTGTTTTGAGAGTGTTAGAGAATAACTGAAACAATTGGCTAAGCACTCCAGGCAGAGGTAGAGAAAGAGAAAATAGGTGCAGATATACTGCTCCCTAAAAGACAGTAGGTCAAGGCACTCATGGCACAGAAAGGAAAGAAAACAGCTCTAGTGAGTGACTGAGTTGAAAGATTATGGAAATGTAGTTCCCAATTAAAGGAACAAGAGTTTGTGATATCAAAGAAGAGATGCTCAAGGTGGTGATGAGGCCCAAGGAGGAGCCATGGGAGGAAAATGTTGACAGTAAGTCTAAATGTTTCTCTCAAAAAAAAGAAAACAAAATACTGGAAAAGGGTATAAGGAACTAAAATAATTCTTAATATTTCTACTTCTGATTGCAAGATAAGAGATATAGATGAACACAGACCTTCTCAATTTTAGAGGGTCAAAATGCAAATGGCATCCCTGAAGAGGCAGTGTCAGAAGATGGAAATGGCCAAAAGTTTGATCAAATTAGAGAACACTGAGAAAGCATACCAGCAAACATCGGTGGGAAGGACAGCCACAGTGGGAAAGTGGACCAAAAGGAACCAAGCTACTTTTGAACACCAGGTGATAAACCCAGTCATTTGGCAATGCCCAACGTGGATAAAGATATAGGATGTAAGTGCCATTAACGCACTTAACTATTCAAGGGTTTTGTGCCTAAGCAACCTGAGGCCCTTGGTGCCAATATGATTTCCATCTGGTCAGAGCTCACCCTTAAGATTTCTCTTTCTGAAATAGGGAGAACCTGTTACCTCCTGTCCAGAGACCTAGTATGACAAGCAGTAGCAGGAATTGTCACCTGCGAGCTTCAAGGATAGAGTGTGGCAGCCACTGTCAGTGGACTGCTGTAGTAATGCAGAGAGCTAGGCAGTAAGTGGCAGAAGAGACCTGGGGAGAATTTAGAACAGATGACCTAAAATAAGCAGAAATCAAAAGCCAAATACCATGGAGGAATACAAGTCCTCAGCTTTTTTCACTATAGTGGGCTGTCTCGCGTGATGACAAGCCCTGCAGACAGTTGATGTTACACCGTACAGCAAAGGTTAGTTAGCAGCCTCCTTACCCTTCTGGGCTCCTGGCTGGGCTGAGTGGTGTCTACAGGCTGCCACTGGCAGGCCTGAGGCATTAGAAGCTGAAACAGAGAAGAGAATGGAAGGGAGGAAAAAAGAAATGGAACAAAAAGAGAAACAGAGGAAAAGGTAGAACAATAACAGAAAATAAAATAAAAGTAGGAGTAAAAAATTGTTAGAAACTACCTCCAGTGTCCAGGACCCATGGCCTTTTCTGAGGCCCAGTGGAACTACCGGGTGAGGCAAAGGTAGGTTTAGAGTTGTTCATATGAAAAATAATACAATAATAAATAACAATGCAAGAATAACCGTGTTACACATAGTCAAAACTGTAAACCTACTTTTATTCCACCCTGTACCTAACTATATGTACACTCTGCAGTTTTGCCAGCTCAAAAGTACTGCATCGATAGACTAAGCCTGATGAAAGAAGTGTTTCTAGTACAAGGTTGGGGGTAGTGGCAGAAGGCTGTATAAAAGAAAAGGAGGAATGCCCACTCACAGAGCTGTAAGTATAGTTGGGCAAAGTGTTCACTAGACAAATGCACTGTCATGGGTCAGGATCCCTGAAAGCAAAGCCTGAGACAGTCATTCTGGCACACATGACTTACTGAGGGTATACTCCTCAGGGAAAACCTGTGAATAAGTAAGGGAAGCATTATATGACTGGGGAAGGATCCAAGAATGTGGCCTCAGGTAAAGTCTAGCTGAAGTTTGATTCATGTTGGGAACTCTAGAGCATAGATCTGTGGTGCACCACAGATCATCTCCATCTTGAGGTGAGAGGGCAGGCAGGCCTTTTGTAACCCCCCATCCTTCACACATTCATTGACTATGGGTTGCTCCTGAGATTGGGGCATACTTCCCAGGCCAGGTGATTCCCATCACCTGAGACCAATTCCTTGGAGAAGTGGCAGTTGTGACTCTTTATCAGTTGTGATAGTTTTATGTCTCAACTTGACTATGCTATGGTCCCTAGTTATCTCATCAAACACTGATTGTTATTGTGAAGGTTATAGATATGATTAAAGTCTATTATTAGTTTCCTCTCAGTAAGGAAAATTATTTAGATAATCTGGGAGGGCCTGATTAAAGCAGTTAAAAGGCTTTATTTTACGAGCAGAATTGAAGCTTCCCTGAAGAATAAATTCTGCCTGCAGAGAGCAGTTTCAGCCCCAAAATTCCACCCTGCTTTTCCTGACTGCTTGTCCTATGAATTTCAGACTTCCCAAGCCAGCCCTCACAATTGTGTAAGCCAGTTCTTGCAATAAACCTATCATCTATATCTTTATCACATATTTCTCTATGTATCTACCTATCTATCACCTATCTATTTATCGTCTGTCTATCTCTCATCATTATCATCTATCCATCTATTTATCACCTGTCTATCTATGTCCTACTAGTTCTATTTCCCTGGTAGAGTCCTGTGGAATACAGCAGCCACCATTGAAAGCAGGTGGTGACCTGTTCACTGTCTGGCAGACAGAAATAACTAACCATTTACTAAAGGCATCCAAGTGAAAGATGAAGTTCAGCCCTCTCAGCATATTCCAAGTCAAAGGCCATTCTGGCAGGAGGAATGTTTGCCAGGGGGAGTGAGTAACTTTTTCTTGTCCTAAAAGTACCTTATGCTCACTTTTGAGCCATTGCCCTAACATAAGTATACATCCAAAAGGGTATAAAAAGGGACTCTTTTTTTTTTTTTTTTTTGCCTAAAGACAGACAATTACCATAAAGACACCTAACCATATAAATCTTAACCTAATGCATTACTCATTTATCAGCTGCTTATCTTATATTACACTTTAGGAAGAAAAATATGTCAGTATCTTCCCAGTATCATTATAAGCTTAGATACCTTGCAGTTTCCAATCAATTTCCTTTGCTTTTCTACACCTATTAATGTATTTGAACTGACACCACCACAAATAATGCAGAATGATGTGACCTTTTTCTCCTAGTGATATTGAATGGATGATTTGAAATTGAAAAGTTCAATATGTCATCTGGGGAAAAACAACAACAATTATTTTCTGGTGGCAACATTGTCAAACCAGGAAACACAGCTGGATATAATGTGGTATCCGATGTGGTGCAAAGCAGACTCAATAATATGTTCCTGCTCTCTGAACTCCTATCAATGCTAACCCCAGCCGCAGGCACAGCTAAGCCAAAGGGCACAGGGACTAGCTAAAGGGAAGGAGCAGAGGAAATGGAGTGAAAGAAGAGAAAGGATAAAGGGAGAGAAATCTTCATATTATGTGCTAAGTCAAAACTAGAGAGAAATTACTGCCTCTAATTGGCAAAGGAAATATCTTAAAGAGGTGGAAGTTTATTAAAATGAAGGGGGAATCATGGTAAGTGTCAATGTCTGAGGGTTGGAGAGAGCAGAGTATTGAAGGAGAGAGTAGCAAAGTGGAGATAGAATGACAGCAGAATCCAGGAAATTCAAACTTTCATGAACTCAACTTTTAACATGAAAACAGACAAATTTGGAAGTTCAGTTACTTGCACACCATTTATCAAGCTTATAAAAAAATTAAGTGGTACAGTTAACCGCTTTGGATGAGGACAGGCACTGAATCTGTTGACCAGAGGACACAGAGGCTAGACTCTGACCCAGGCCTGATTAGAGGTCAACAACATTCTCTAAAAAGCTATCATTGTTGGATATGTGCATAACACACTTGTTGCTGATGCTTATCTTGTACAATTCCTTCCTTTTTAAAAGTTGCACAACTTAGTTGGCCAACCAGCAGCATGATGAAGGTGCCCAATCTACTCTGTGGCAGATAACAAAACTCATAGAGCACAGCCCCTGCTTTCAGAGCAAAGATATTCAAGTTGGAAAATAGAAAAAAGATAGATGCATGAGGACATGTCATCTGCAGGAGGAGTAATCAAAACAATATCTATTATATTCTATTGATTTTCTTATGAGTTATTTGCGCTTTTACAATAGCCTCTTTGGCTTTCACTTTTGCACCCTTACAAGTGCAGCACATAAGATATATTTGACCCCTTCACTGGTTTGGATATCTTAGCATAGGCAGCTAAGATCAGTCATCATTTTAGATGGAAACTCCTCCAAAAAAGGCCTAAGTTAAAACTTGAGCAAAATAATAGAACCAACACTAAATAAGTGTTGGGTCTTTTGGACATGATCTGTCAGTGGGGTCAGCTCTTTTCCTCTGATTATTCCTACTTCCCCTTTGCAGCTGTGTGACATGGACAGGTTTACCCCATTGCCACCACTATAATTCTGCTACCTAATCACAATGTGTGAGGAATTTTTTCACACCACCAAAAATTCTCCGACACCAGCTGAGAGTCCTAGAATGTAACTCAATTCTGATACTATCTACCTGGAGAGAGCATCAGATCCCACAGATCCTTCAGTGCTACAAAACTGAGTGCTAATCTCAAGTCCAGGTTGTTACCAGTGCTTCTTATCAACAGGCTGTAGAGTGACAATTCCAACAACCCCCTCTTCAATTAATTTGCTAGAGAGCTCACAGAACTCAGGAAAGTATTTTACTTACTAGATTACTGATTTACTATAAAAGGATATAACTCAGGAACAATCAAGTGGAGGAGATACACAGGGCAAGGTATGGAGAAAGGGGGCTTGGAGCTGCCAAGCTCACTGTAAGTACACTGCTCTCCCAGAACCTCCATGTGTTCACCAACCCAGACACTCTCTGAACTTCGTCCTTTTAGGTTTTCCTGGAGATTTTATTATATAGGTACATTTGATTAAATCATCAGCCATTGATGATTTAACTCAATCTTCTGCCCCTCTTCCCTCCCCAGAGGTTGACTGTAGGACTGAAACTTTCTACCATGTAATCACATGGTTGGTTCCCCTGGCAACAAGCCCCCATTCTTAAATGCTTTCCAAAAGTCACCTCCTTAACATCACTTAGGATATTCCAAGGGTTTAAGAGCAATGTGCCAGAAAGAATGAAGGAAGACTACATATATATTAATATAAATCACAGTATCACATGTCCTAAAACCTGTCTTTGTAAATTTATTTCAACTGTTAGAGGGCCTGATATTAACAGACTCAATTTGCAAATACCCTTATAAATAAGAATGTATGAAAGAGAAAAAGTAGTTAATGAAAAGGACCACCAGGTGAGAGGCTGGATATACAATGACTAAACCATATATTACAATAGAACTGCCCTACAATCTGCAATGATCTTTTTAGGAAACAAACCCCTAGCTACAATAATCAGTCCAGAAAGCTGGCCTGCTATAAGTCAGACTTGAAGGAGTCCAGACTGCTATCTCCAGTAACAATCCAAGAAGGCAAACAACAACTTTGTAACAATGAACCCCAAATATCCAGGACTTGATTAATAACTCACAGCTTCTCTAATTCTTGTTCCTGCTTTCACCTGAAAATCAACCAGAGAAAGCCAAATGTGCCTTCTAACCAGTCATGTAAGATACTCCCCCTCTAGGCTTCTAGTTAGCTCACCTATAGCTTCCCTGTGCCAACAACCTCCAATCAGGGCACACCTGAAGACTTTCCTTTGTTCCATTATAAAGCCTTCCTAGAATTCTGCTTGTTTTCGAATCTCTGCCAAAACACAAGTGTGGATGACTCCCTTGCTACAGCAAGCTTCGAATAAGTACTCTTTGCTTGTTCTCATCTTGTTGGTCTTCATTAATTTCCACACAGGTAGTGTTGTATAGGCTAGGTACTGAACAGCTAAGGAGGAACCATCAAAATCATAGTTTATGGAAGGTGCCCCCTAGAGTTGTGCAGTATACAACAGTTACAGTAACATGTGGCATTTCTGTACAGGTTCAGCCTTGGTTCATGAAAGCAGAGCAGTGGAGTAAACAGAGGTCAAATTAGGTATGACAAATCAACCTTCATGGGTTAAGAAATAATCTGGTCACATGTCTCTAGAGGCATCTGGGGAGGTATAAGCCAAATTCAAATCACTAGATACTTGCTTAGGCCACCATCCATATGCAGACAGTCTAGCGGGATGCCTCCCAAACCAGCTGTTTCTTATGACTCAACACTGTAATCTAGGAGCTCCACTATCCCTGCTCTAAACCCTGTCTACCAATCATTTCAAAGTCCAAATCCTCTAGAAAATGGCTGAGCTATATCCTGTATATGCATAGATATTAGCACAATGCTCTTTCTTCCTCCAGTTTCTCATGTTCTGATTAGGTCAGCTCTTTTCAACCCAAGGTCTTCACTACACAGTGCCTACTTAAATACCATTGAATTTATGTCATTTTCCATGGTCCCAGACCTGAATTCACAACAAAATTATTCCTTATGCTAAAGGTTACAAACACACAAAAAAATCTGCATGTGAATTAGCAGATCACCCAAACAAGCGACAGATACAGCAGGGAATGTGAAGAACTAGGGAGATTTTGCTTCATCTAAAGGGGCAACTAGTAAGTTCAGTCAATTTTGTTAAGAATTAATATAGACAGAAGTGAGATAGCTCAGACTGCTTTGCAAGAACATATTCTATGCATCTTCCCAACTTCAACAGCATCACGTTGGTAGTTTGAAATCAGTCATAATGGTAGTACTGACACCACAGAAATGGGAAAATGCTAAAAATCAGGACACTTTTTGTTCGGGAGCTGGATATTAAGCATTTACCATCACACCACTGAACATAGGGCCAAGTGTTCCCAGATTCCCCAATATTTCAAGAGATGCAGAAATTCAGATGTCTTTGTGAACACTCTTGATTTTTAAATGTTGGAAAGGCAAATAATGTTAAAGTACCACATTGGCAAATAAAACATCACTTTGGGCCACCTGCTCAGAACCTCTGACTTATACCAATGTGTTGTTACCTTGTTTATGGCTACAGGTCTCTAATTTATACCTATAAAAATCAAGCAAGAGTGTCAAAAGAGCCTGACTACATTTTTAAATCCCAAATGATTAATATTTATTACAGGTGGTTTCTTTAACATCCTTGAATGTGCACAAACATCTGTTGCCATATACTAAGAAGTCATTGTAGATATAAAAAAGTTAATTTTAACACTGAATAAAAAAATAATTCCATCTGTTCAACCAAAGTGATTTATAGACATTAATAATATATCCTCATCTTGAATAATAAAATACCTTGTAAAATAGTTGAAAGAGACAAAATTTATATGTGTAATATATGTGTATTTATGATATGCATGTATGCATTTGTATGTACACACACCACACATATACACTCCTCACACATACATATATATACATACATACAGATGCACTCAAATAAAGAAACAAAGAACAATACCTAGAAAATGGTATGAGTATTTAGGGAAGGCATAAAGCAAAACATTATAATTAGTATTGCCTGAATCAGAAGAAATTACTAACTGCTGACCTGATGTTAAACAAGGGCATTGTTGGACATGGTTGGTGTCAGAGAGTTTGACATCAGAGGAGTTAAACATTTTTTCCTCTACAGATCCCTCTATGTCCTTGTCAGAAACATTTGTTTTAACCTTCCTCCCCATCTTGTGAGCTCATTACAAAATCTCCGACACCCCCTATTACACTAATAATATGTGGTCACTAAAATTTCAGACAATCTCATATTCCAACTTGAAATTTCTGCCAACATCTGTGATGATGGTTCATTTTACCTAGGCTTAAGGATTGTTATCAGGGTTTTGTATTGCAGCAGAAACAGGTTATAAAGATAAAATTTCCTCATGTTAATCACTGCTACACTGAAATCCTGAAGTGACATTTAGTCTAGAACCTATAATGTAATTGGGAGCTATAATCCATTGGCTTATGCTCTTCAGTGACTTGTTTTCCAAATGAGATAGTTTATAAAGTTTAATAAAAAATCAAGAGCAAGAAACCATATACAGAGATGTCTGAAATCCAGTAACATTTTAAAGACTGAAATTTAGTTGTGTTGGCTTCCTACTCCACAGACTCTTTTCATGTATAGTTCTTTGAAATACACAGTAAATGTTGCTCATTCTTCTTTGTTTATGGTAGGGATGAAAAATTCAATAACTAGGTTGCACCATAATCTACCTTGCATACCCTTATAAATTTTCTATTTTTATTGTCAGCAAGTGTTTTCACCAATTTTGAAATGGAAAACAGTTCTTGGAATTCTTATCCTTTTACATTCGTAATCCTACTAACATGATCTGAAAATTACCCTGATACTGTGTTTCCTTTGTTAAGTGACCCAAGTTCCAAATAAAGATAATACTGAATTTCTGAATTTTAACATGTCACTGTAATTTAATATATGAGTGTGATAGTTCTCATTAATGTTCTGAATGCCTAGCTGCTCTAATAAGCAATTTAAAGTACTGCTGAGGCAGAAGAAGAAAAAAGGTCTCAGTATATTGGGTACTTTGAGATGAGCAAGTTACCAAGCAAGTAGAGATTTTTACATAATTTTTATATAATGCACTTACAGGGCTATTTAGAAAATATTCAACCTCAGGGTTCATTCATGGAAACCAAACCTACCTGGAACTCTCATGACACTGTACTTAGGTTAAAAAAAAATCCACTTTATTCCAAATAAGGTGAAAGTTCTTACTACAATAGAAATTAAAACAATGACTGATCAAGATGATAATGCCAATGGTGGAAATAACAATGGTAATAAACATTGGTGGAGTAACATACATGAGCTAATGGAAATTTAATTTGATTATCTAACACTCTGAATTCTAAGATTTTCAAAGTGGTAAGATTCTAGTCACAAACTTCACAGCTTTGCTTAGGAAAAAGCTAAAATCAGTATCTCCTACTGAGCCTTAGGCCTTACTTTAAAAGTATATTTACCTGGGAAGTATTTTTTTAGGTTAGGTATCTCTGCTATATGGTTGTAGAATACCGCTCTGTTCCCTAGCGTGCTGTCTCCACATTTTGTTAAAATTGCTTGCTGAATTATCTCCTTTGACAGCCCTTTAGGGGCAGGAATCTTTTCTATCTTGCTTAACATTATGTACACAGACCCAAGAATAGGGCAGGGCACTTATGGGTATTAAATGAATATTTATAGAATGAATACAAAAATAAATATATCAGTCATGAACCTCACTGCTCCAAACTATTTTAAGTTTATTAACATCTGCTTTTATTTGGTCAAAATTAAATGTCATGTGTACTTACAAGAAATCTGATTTTTACTGATGGTCCTCCACTATTTGTGTGATATAGCAAGTTACTTGTTTTTTAGACTTTAGTTTTCTCATTTGAAAAATATAGATTTGTACTCAATGGTACTTTTCCATATTTAACAAAGATGAATTCAATAATCATTCATTGATATCCAAGCATACATACAGAATAGAGTCTATTGAGGTATATTCATTCATTCAGCAAGTATTGACCATGTATCATATATCAAACAGTGTCCAGGTACCAGATTACATGCTGATGAGGGGAGACAGTCTACAAATAAATACTTTAAAAATATAAAATATCAGAAGATCAGAAATGCCATGAAGAAAATACAGCAGGAAAGGTACATAAGGTGCAAGAAGGTAGCAAGGAAAGTAGGAGGAGGCTGTAATTTCTAGTAGAATGGACACAGAAGTTCCTCCCTCAGAAAGTAACTTTTGAGTAAAGGTCTGAAGCCCTAAAGGTTCTTATCTGGAAAGTGAATGTAACAAAAAGAAGGAATAGTAGTTGCCATATCCTGAGGAGTGAACCCAAAGGATGACCCTAGGTTCTATGCCTGAACAATTGAATAAATGGAATTATCATTTAGTGAATGGAGAGGACTGTAGGAAAAGTACCATTGTGTGGGCTGGAGTATGGTGGAGTAAGATCATGAAGTAAGTCTTAGACATGAAATTTTGGACTGGCTAACAGACACCTAAATGGACAAATAAGCAGCTGGACAAATGATTGGGAGCTTAGGCATAAGGTCTGAATTCCAGGAAAAACAATTTTGGAAGTTATCAGAGCATGAGACTATAGTACATGATTTTCATCAAAAAGAGAAGAATGAAAGAACTAGGAAAATATATCAGAGTTACAGATCCACACTAAGGGCTTATTTAAGGTTAGTAGTTATAAAATTAGGTTTCAACATATGAATTTGTGGAGACAGAACTATTCAGTCTATAGCAATTGTGTTTATGAGTTTCCCAGCCATGCTCAGTTATTGAGGAACATATACAAAATAGGTGAAAGGTTAAATTTAACCAAAGCTGGAATTTTGATAGGCAAGTATGATAAATACAGAGAGGTTCCAGAAACTTGAACATTTATGTAAGAGATAGTTTATAATGATGAGCCATGAAATTTTAATTGAATAAGGGGAATAATGAGGTCATGAAGGAACAGGAAAAATACGAGAGCAATAGAAGGCAGGTCCCTAAAACTAAAAGACAGTTGGATGTGGACTACTTTAGGGGGTGAACTAAAAGTGCTTTAAATTGAGTCAATAGAGAGATTGAAGTTATTGAAAATGATAAAATATAACTATGGGAGTGAGTAACCAGAATATAGAGGGTACAAGATTATCAGAGGTAAGGTGATTCAGTAATTAACATTCCAGGATCTTGGAAAGATTGTCTTTATGGAAATTGACATTCCCAGGAACTATGATAGTAGTGTTGGGAAGATTAAATATTCAAAGAGTTCAAATGTAAAGAGTTAGTTGGGTGTTCTGGGGGAGGTAATGACTGGGATAGTCAGATAGTCTGCCATTCACAGATGAGGATTCCAGTTTGGAAGGGGTAAAGTAAGAGGACATGCAACTCACCTTCATACTCTGTGATATGTTGCATGTGAGCAGTAAAATGCTACCACTGGAGAGGGCTACTTGGAAAGCAGTGACCCCAGTGAGAGCCAGCCAAGTTTCAGTGGAGCAAGAAAAGAACATTTGGGGACTTCAAGCCAAGATTGAGGCATAGGTATACATGCTTCCCCTCCTCATTCAACCAAAAAAAGTATTACAACCAGATCTTAAAAACAAATAACAACCAGAGCCACCAAAAAAAAAAAAAAAAAAAAAAGCAAGCTATATAGAAGTCTGAAAACCAGAAATTTAAAGAAGCCATATTCTTTCAGATGAGTAGGAGAGGTGGAATCAGGGAGATGGGGCAGAGAGGCAGTGTGTCTCGGACAAGTGGTGGTGGAACAGATGCTACCACAGTCACATGTGGTGGATAAAAATCAGAACTGACACCCTGGGAATAAATGATCCTAGCCCCAGGCCAGACCACACAGCCCAGAGTTCCAGCACTGGGAAAATAAACCCTCATTACCTCTGACTGTAAAAACCAGTCAGGGTTGAGGTGGCAGAAGAAACTGCCAGATTTTCACCACTGAAAGGGCCTGCATAATCTTAGAACATATGCGAACCCCAGGGCAGCAACTGGAAGGATGCCAATCACATAGAGGAAAAGGGTGAAATGACTGGAAGAGGGGCAAGAGCCAGGAAAATCTCCAGAAGCCATGAGGCGGAGGTGCCTCACACACTCTAGACTGGGTTGGAAGCTACTCTGTCCAGCAGAGTCTTTGTGACCACGGCAGAACAAACTTTACCCAGGACACTTTATTATGTCTGGGGGAAGGAAGGTGTCTGCCTCTCTAGTGGAGAACAGCAATTAGACCTTCTTCCTTCATGCCGTTTATTGAGGATGATACACATCAGAGATACAAGGTCAAAATTTATGAATCATCAATAGCTTTTAGGCATTTGGATTACAGTTGACAATAACAGATTACATGTACCAGTACAGAGGGCACAGTGACCATTCTGTGTCAGGGTCTATCAAGCATCTTGACACCACACTGACATTAGGTGCAAGGTTTCATACATTTCTTGCTAGAGATTGTTTATGTTATATTAAAAGATAAACAGAGCAAGTTCTAAAGCATAATAAGCACTCTTTAAATCCAATTCCCATGGAAACCCTCTGAGTGGCTTTCAGTTATGTTCCTTGCACAGCCGTATGTTGACACTTAAAGACAAGCACAGCCGGAGTGCCGGCAGCAGGTCATACTCAGGCCAGCGCTACAATTCCCTAAACCACAAGGAGTGTTTCTCTACAAAGTCAGGGAGTGGAGTTGTCCCTTCTCTGAGCCCCCCACCACAAACAGAACCACAAAAGGTTAAGCAGGTACCTTCCTCCTAACAATTATCTAAAGCTCCATGCCACACAATTTACAGGTACCCTTGTTACATAGGCCATGCTACTAAGACATGGAGTAAAAGCAGCTCTACCTAATACACAGAAAGAAACACAGGGAGGCTGCCAAATTGAGGAGGCAAATAAATATGGCCCAAATGAAAGAACAGAAAAAAAAAAAAAAACAGAAAAAGAACTAAATAAAATGGAGATAGTCAACCTATCATATGCAGAGTTTAAAACACTGGTGATAAGGATGCTCAGAGAACTCATAGCGTACAGCAAAAAAATAAAGGAAGAAATGACGGTTACACAAAATGAAATAAAGAAAAATATACAAGGAACTAACAGTGAAAGGAGGAAAGACAGGATTCAAATCAATGATTTGGAACAAAAGGGAAAAAAGTTAATGTTCAATCAGACAGAAAGAAAAAACAAGAACTCAAAAAAAAAAAAAAAAAAAGGAGAGGCTTAGGAACCTCTGGGCAACTTTAAACATACCAACATCTGAATCACAGGGGTGCAAGAAGGAAAAGAAAAGCAAGAAATTAAAAACTTATTTGAAAAAATAATGAAAGGAAACTTCCCTAATTTAGTGAAGGAAACAGACATACATGTCCGGGAAGCACAGAGAGTTCCAAACAACTTGAACCCAAAGAGGACCACACCAAGACACATCATAATTAAAATGTCAAAGGCTAAATGTAAAGAGAATCTTAAAAGCAGCAAGAGAAAACAAGAGAATTACCTACAAAGGTGTTCCCACAAAATATCAGCTGATTTCTCAAAAAAAGCTTTGCAGGCAAGAAGGGACTGGCAAGAAGTATTCAAAATGATGAAAAGCAAGGACTTACAACCAAGATTACTCTATCCAGCAAACCTATCATTTAGAATGGGAGAGCATATAATGTGCTTCCTAGACAAGGTAAAGCTAATGGGATTCATCATCTCCAAGCCATTATTCCATGAAATGTTAAAGGGACTTATTTAAAAAAAAGATCAATTAGGGTTTTAGGATTTTTTGGGTATAATCCTAGCAGTGGAATCGCTGGTTCAAAAGGCAGTTCCATTTTTAGTTTTTTGAGGTAATTCCATACTGTTTTCCATAGTGGCTGCACCAGTCTGCATTCCCACCAACAGTGCAGTAGGGTTCCCGTTTCTCCACATCCTCGCCAGCATTTGTTGTTTGTTGATTTGTTGATGATGGCCATTCTGACTGGTGTAAGTATCTCATTGTGGTTTTTATTTGCATCTCTCTGATGGCCAATGATGTTGAGCATTTTTTCATGTGACTATGGACCTTCTATATATCCTCTTGGGAGAAGTGTTTGTTCAGATCCTTTGCCCATTTTTTAATTGGGTTGTTTGTTTTCTTGATGTTGAGTTGTATAAGCTCTTTATATATTTTGGAGATCAGTCCCCTGTCTGTGATATCATTGGCAAATATGTTTTCCCATATGGTTGGTTTCCTTTTCATCTTGCTGATGTTTTCTTTTGCTGAGCAGAAACTTTTTAGTTTGATGTAGTCCCACTTGTTTATTTTTTTCTTTATTTCTCTTGCCTTAAGAGATGTATCCATGAAGATATTGTTACATGGGATATCTGAAATTTTCCTGCCTATGTTTTCCTCTAGGACTTTTAAGTCTTTGATCCATCTTGAGTTTATTCTCATGTGTGGTGTAAGTTGGTGGTCTAGTTTCATTTTTTTTGCACGTCCCTGTCCAGTTCTCCCAGCACCATTTGTTAAAGAGACTCTTCTCACTCCACTTTATGTTGCTTCCTCCTTTATCAAATATTAGTTGACCATGCAGCCACTATGGAAAACAGTATGGAATTACCTCAAAAAACTAAAAATGGAATTGCCTTTTGAACCAGCAATTCCACTGCTAGAATTATACCCGAAAAATCCTAAAACCCTAATTCAAAAAAACTTATGCACCCCTATGTTCATAGCACCACTGTTTACAATAGCTAAGTACTGGAAACAGCCAAAGTGCCCATCTATAGATGAGTGGATCAAAAAACTGTGGTACATTTACATAATGGAATACTATGTAGCAGAATGAAAGAAGGAACTCCTGCCATTTGTGACAACATAGATGGAACTAGAGAGAATTATGCTTAGTGAAATAAGCCAGGCAAAGAAAGCAAAATACCATATGATATCACCTAATACAGGAAATTAAAGAACAACACAAACAAATGAACTAAATAGGACAAAGAGTAGAATAGTAGTCAATAGGGAGAGGGGGAGGGAGAAAAGGGGGATAAGTAAGGGAAGGGTCTAGTCAAGGAACGTGTATAAATGACTCATGGACATGGACAACGGGGAGGAATATGATTGCGGGATAAGGGGTGGGCTGGTGGGGGGTAGCAATGGGGGAAAATGGGACAATTGTAATTGAAAAACCAAAAAATAAAAGAAAAAAAAAAGAAGAAATAAAATGTAAAATACCACTCCTCAAAAAAAAATAAATAAAAGAAGATAAAAACTGTGAATATTAAACTACAACAAACTCACAACCATCAACAACTGAATCTAAAAACAAAAACAAAGTAAGCAAATAACCAGAACAGGAACAGAATCATAGGTATGGAGATTATTTGAAGGGTTATCAGCTGGGTAATCGGAAAGGGGAGAAAGGGGGAAATGGTGCCCAGATCAAGAAGCATAATTGGAAGGAACAAAATAGACATGGGATGTTAAGACTAGTATAGAAAATGGTGAAGCAAAAAAACTTACACACACCACCCACAGTCATGAAGTAAGGGGGAGATGGCTGAGGAAAGGTGCATACTGGGTGAAGTGGGGCAAAAGGGGAAAATTGGGACAACTGTAACAGCATAATAAATAAAATATACTTTATAAAAGGACATTTAGAGAGAATGTTGAATAAATAGTTAATGTTTCTGAAGACTTGCAACAAATCCTGGAAGGCAAGGTGGGAATGTTTTAGTTGGTAAGTGAAAACATTGATATTTGAGGTTGATGGGCATGGGATCTTGAGCCATGAGCAGATGAGGTTTCAGGGGGTGGAAGAAAGAATAATCTGGGGTTTTCTAAAAGTTAGTGTTTAAGTCAGTCAAAGGGATAAATAGCATAATGACATTATAGGACAGTCATGAATATTGTTGGAAGGAAGGGAAAGTGAGGAATATGCAGGGTTTTAGGTCCACTCTCGTCTTCAGCCAACTAAAATACGGAGGTGAAGTAGCTGTGATCTTTTACAGAATGTGTAAAATTTGGAGCTTCCCTTTATTCCAGGAACACTGGCAGCTCTAGGGTTCATTTTCTAGTTCTTGTTGAAACACTGTCTGCTATTGGCTTTTATGACACACCACATTTTTTTTCTACCTGTCTGACTGTACCCTTCCCCATCTCCCTTGTTGGCACTACTACTGATTTACCTCTCAATGGAAAGCTGTTACCTCATCTCTCTTCTGTTCTTCAACTACACTCACTCCCCAGGAAAAACAAATCCTCCTCCATTGTTTTAAATACAATGTATAGCTTATGATTCTTGATTTTTTTTATTGTTTTTAAATTGCAGTTGTCCCATTCCCCCATTGCTACCCCCAACCCAGCCCACCCCCTTGTCCCTCAGTCATTCCCCACCCCGTTGTCCTTGTCCATGGGTTATTTATACTAGTTCCTTTACTAGACACTTCCCCTATTTACTCCTCTTCTTTCCCTCCCCACTCCCCCCTGATAACAGTTATTCTGTTCCTTGTTCAATTTTGTTCATTTGTTTGTGTTGTTCACTAGTCTCCTGTATTAGATGATATCACATAGTATTCTCCTTTCTTTGCCTGGCCTATCACTAAGAGTAATTCTCTCTAGTTCCATCCATGTTGTTGCAAATGCCAGGAGTTTCTTCTTTCTTTCTGCTGCATAGTATTCCACTGTGTAAATGTACCATAATTTTTTAATCCACTCATCTATAGATGGGCACTTAGGCTGTTTCCAGCACTTGGCTATTATAAACAGCGCTGCTATGAACATAGAGGTCCATAGGTTCTTTTGAATTGGTGTTTCAGGATTCTTCAGGTATATACCTAGCAGTGGAATCATTGGTTCAAAAGACAGTTCCATTTTTAGTTTTTCAGGTAATTCCATACTGTTTTCCATAGTGGCTGCACCAGTCTGCATTCCCACCAGCAGTGCACTAGGGTTCCCATCTCTCCACATCCTCTCCAGCATTTGTTGTTTGCTGATTTGTTGATGATGGCCATTCTGACTGGTGTTAAGTGGTATCTCATTGTGGTTTTTATTTACTTGTTTCTGATGGCTAGTGATGTTGAGCACTCTTTCGTGTGTCTATGGACCCTCTGTGTCTCCTCCTTGGAGAAGTGTTTGTTCAGGTTCTTTGCCCATTTTTTTAATTGGGCTCCTTGTCTCCTTGGTGTTGAGATGTGTAAGTTCTTTATATATTTTGAAGGTCAATGCTTTGTCTGAGGTATCATTGACAAATATGTTTTCCCATTAAGTTGGTTCCTTTTTCATCTTGCTGATGTTTCCTTTTGCTGAGCAGAAACTTTTTAGTTTGATGTAGTCCCATTTGTTTAATCTTTCCTTTATTTCCCTTGCCTTAGGAGATATATCCGTGACAATATTGTTACATGGGATATCTGAAATTTTCCTGCCTATGTTTTTCTCTAGGACTTTTATGGTGTCACAGCTTACATTTAAGTCTTTGATCCATCTTGAGTTTATTCTTGTGTGTGGTGTAAGTAGGTGGTCTAGATTCATTTTTTTGCACATCTGTGTCCAGTTCTCCCAGCACCATTTGTTAAAGAGGCTCTTCTCACTCCATTTTATGTTACTTCCCCCTTTGTCGAATATTAGTTGACCATATAGACCTGGGTTTATTTCTGGGCTCCCTGTTCTGTTCCATTGATCTATATGTCTGTTCTTATGCCAATACCAGACGGTTTTGATCACAGTAGCTTTGTAATAGTATAGTTTATGTTAGGTATTGTGATTCCTTCTACTGAGTTCTTCTGTCTCAAGATTGATGTGGCTATTCGGGACCTTTTTAGGTTTCATGTAAATTTTTGAAGTATTTGTTCTAGGCCTGTGAAATATGTCACTGATATTTTAATAGGGATTGCGTTTAATCTGTAAATTGCTTTGGGTAGTATGGACATTTTAATGATGTTGATTATTCCCATCCATGAACAAGGTATATGCTTCCATTTACTTGTACCTTCCTTAATTTCTTCAGTGCTTCGTAGTTTTCTGAGTACAGGTCTTTTATCTCTTTGGTTAAGTTTATTCTTAAGTACTTAATTTTTTTAGTTGATATATTAAATGGGTTTTTTTTAAATTTCTATCTCTCATATTTTATTGTTGGTGTACAGAAATGCCTTCGATTTCTGTATATTGACTTTGTATCCTGCTATTTTGCCAAATTCACTTATTATGTTGAGTAGTCTTTTAGTGGAGTCTATAGGGTTTTCTATGTACACTATCATTTCATCTGCATATAATAACAGTTTTACTTCCTCTTTTCCAATATGTATGCCTTTTATTTCTTTCTTTTTTTCTTTCTGATTGCTGTGGCTAGAACTTCCGACATCATGTTAAATAGGAGTGGAGAGAGTAGACATCCTTGCTTTGTTCATGATCTCAGAGGGAAGGCTTTCAGTTTTTGTCCATTGAGTATGATGTTGGCTTCAGGTTTCTTTTATATAACCTTTATTATATCATATTCCCATTTTGCTGAGTGTTTTTATCATAAATGGGTGTTGTACTTTATCAAATGCTTTTTCTGCATCTATTGATATGATCATGTGATTTTTGTCTTTCATTTTGTTTATGTGGTGTATTACATTTATTGATTTGTGGATATTAAATCATTCTTGCATCCCTGGGATGAATCGCACTTGATCGTGGTGTATGATCTTCTTAATGTGTTGCTAGATCCTGTTTGCCAATATTTTGATGAGGATTTTAACATCTATGTTTATCAGTGATATTGGCCTATAGTTTTCTTTCTTTGTTCTGTCTTGACCTGGTTTTGGAATTGGGATAATACTGGCTTCAAAAAAAGAGTTTGGGAGATTTCCCTCTTTTTGGATTTTTGGAATAGTTTGAGAAGGGTAGGCATTAGTTCTTTGCTAAATGTTTTGTAAAATTTGCCTGTGAAGCTAGGGCTTTTGTGTGCCAGGAGGTTTTTGATTACTGATTCAATTTCACTGTTTGTTATCGTCTGTTCAGGCTTTCCACTTCTTCTTGATTCAGTTTTGGAAGATTATATGTCTCTAGAAATTTGTCCATTTCATTTAGGTTGCCAAGTTTCTTGCCATACAGTTGATTATAGTAATTTCTTACAATCTTTTGCATTTCTGTGATATCTGTCATAATTTCTCCTCTTCCATTTCTGATTTTGTTTATTTGGGTCCTCTCTTTTTTTCTTGATAAACCTGGCTTAAGGCTTGTTGATTTTGTTTATCTTATCAAAGAACCAGCTCCTACTTTTGTTGATCCTTTGAATTTTTTATTTAGTCTCTATGTCATTTAATTCTGCTTTGATCTTGGTGATTTCCTTCCTTCTATTTGCCCTGGGATTTTTTGTTTTGTTGTTATTGTTCTAGTTCTTGTAGCTGTAGGGTTAGATTTTTTATTTGAGATTCTTCAATTTTTTTCAGGTAGGCCTGTATTGCTATGAAATTTCCTCTCAGGACTGCTTTTGCTGTGTCCCATAGGTTTTGGGCTGTTGTGTGTTCATTATCATTAGTTTGCAGAGACTTCTTGATTTCTTCCTTGATGTCATTGTTAACCCCATTCATTATTTAATAGTATGTTATTTATTCTCCATGAGTTTGAATGTCTTTGTTTTTTTTTTCTCTTGAGGTTGATTTCTATATTCAAGGCATTGTGGTCTGAGAAGAAGCTTGATATAATTTCAATTTTCTTGAATTTGTTGAGGCTTGTTTTATGTCCTACCATGTGGTCTAGCTTTGAAAATATCCCATGTGCATTTGAAAAGAATGTATATTTTGCTTCTTTGAGGTGAAATTTCTATATATATCAGTTAAGTCCACTTGATTTAGTGTGTTGTTCAATGTGTCGATATCATTGGTGTTTCTTTCCTTTGATGATATGTCTATTGTTAATAATGGGGTGTTAAAGTCCCCTATTATGAGTTTGTTGCTGTTTATATCCTTCTTGTGGTCTTCTAATATTTTTCTTATATATTTGGGTGCTCCTTTTTTGGATGCATATATGTTTACCGGCATTATAGCTTCTTGGTGGATTGTTCCCTTAAGTATTAGGAAAGCCCCTTCTTTCTCTCTTTCTATGGCCTTTACTGTGAAATCTGTTTTTTCTGATATACGTTTTTCTACCCAAGCTTCTTTTTATTACCACTTGCTTGGAATACTTTTTTCCATCCCTTCACTCTCAGTCTTTTATTTTGAGGTGGGTCTCTTGTAGACAGTATATATGTGGGTCATGTTTTCTTATCCATTCCACTACCCTATGTACTTTGATTGGAGCATTTAATCCATTTATATTTAAGGTTATTATTGACAGGTATTTATTTATTTTCCTTTGTACCTGTGTTCCTCTCCCTCTCTCTTTTTCTTCTTTTTCTTAAAGTATTCCCTTTAGCATGTCTTGCAACACTGGTTTGTTGGAGATGTTATTCTTTTAGTCTTCCTTTGTCTGGGAAACTGCTTATTTCACCTTCCATTTTGAAAGAGAGTGTTAATGGGTAGAGTAGTCTCGTTTGTAGGCCTTTGTTTTTCATTGCTGGAAATATTTTTTGCCATTCCCTTTTGGCTTTAGTGTTTCTGTTGAGAAATCAGTTGATACCCTTATCAGAGCCCCCTTGTATGTTATTTGCTGTTTTTCTCTTGCTGCCTTTAGGATTCTCTCTTTGTCTTTGAATGTTGCCATTTTAATTATGACGTGCCTTGGAGTGGGCCTTTTTGGTTCATTTTTATTGGGACCTTCTGTGCTTCCTGGACTTGTATGACTTTTTCTCTCATCATGTTCGGAAAATTTCCTGTCATTACTTTTTCAGTCAGGTTTTCTATCCCATTCTCCTCTTCTTCTCCTTCTTGTATGTCTATGATATGAATATTTTCCTTTCATGTTGTCCTGCAGTTCTCTTAAACACTCTTCATTCTTTTTAAGTCATTTCTCATTTTGTTGTATTGTCTGAGAATTTTTTTCTATGTTGTCCTCTAACCACTGATCCAATCCTCTGCTTTGTTTAATCTGCTTTTGATTGATTCTTTTGTGTTTTCAGTTCAGTTCAGAAATTGTATTCTTTATTTCTTCCTGGTTCTTATTGATAATTTCTATGTCTTTTTTTTTTTTTTTTTATACTAGTGTAGTTCTCCATAAGTTCCTTGTAGCTTCCCTGGAGTTCATTGTAGTTTTCTTTGAGTTTGTCTAGTTCATTGAGCTTCCTTATAACCGTTCTTTTGAATTCCATGTCTGATAGTTTGCTTACCTCTGTTTCATCTAGCTCTCTTTCTAAAGATTCCTCCTTTCCTTTCATTGGAAGGTTGTTTCTGTGTTTCCCCATTTTGGATGCTTCTTGTTTGTTTTTGTTTCTTAGATTTGTCTGCTTTGATTTCCCGCCTTCATGGTATGAGATTCTGTATAGGAGTCCTGGGGGATTCAGTGGTGCAGTCTCTTTGATGTCCTGAGTTTGATGCTCTTGGGATGCCCTTTATACCATTTGTTTAAGCTGTATTTCAGTTGCTCTTTGATGGAATCTTCCCTCTGGCTAGTTGATTGACAGTCACTCTTCCCACCTTGTTTTGAGTTCTTTTGTGGAGGTCTGTTAAAACATAAACACACAACCCAGGCAAGAAACCCACACCCTCTAAAATATTCCCCACCCACAATCACTCTATCAGTAGCAAATGAGACAATGTTAATATAAATATAAAAAGGTTAAGGCTATTATACTATATGAAAAAGAGATGAGTTGTTTTAACTGAAAGAAAGATGAGTTTTGAGAAGGAAGATGATAGAATAATAACAGTAGCAAGTAGGGTCAAGGCTATGTGAGACAGTAAGTAATATTTACATTGTATGTTAAAAAAGGGAGGGAAGAGTACAAAATGAAATTAGAAAGTGGAAGTGTATAGTATTAGGTTTATATAGCAGTTGTATGCTATATATTTAGGACGAGAGAGAGGATAAACTAAACAGACAAACAAAAAAAAATTAAAGAAGAATAGGAGGGAGAGAAGGTAGGAAACAGATTAAAGAAATAGTTTTTTTCCCCAGTACAACCTTTGGGCACTTTTTTCTTTTTCTGAATCTACCCTTGGTCAAAATTCCATGGGTTTCAAGTCTTCTTTTCTGGCTGACTGGCGGTGAGGAGATCTAGCTGGTTTCTGAGGCTGTTTTTCTCTCACTCGTGGGCCTGCCAAAGCTCTCTGCTGTGAACCACACTTAGTTGAGTCCACCCCCCAACCCCCTCCATCCCCCATTCCCCGGTCCTGCAGCACCCGCCAGTCCTCCTCAGGCTTGTCTAGCAATGCTGTTCTGCTGACAAGCCAGTTTGCATGCCCATAGTTCCTGCCCAGCCTCAGGTCCTATCTTTGTTCTTCCTCCACAAAAGCCTCTGTGTTGCCTCCAAGCTGTAGCACTGGCCTGCATCCCTGTCTTGTAGGGTCTTTTTGTGTGCCTGTGTGTACTGCTTGCCTAACTGGGGTCCCTACCGAGTCTGGGGTTCTGCTGCAGCTTTCCCATATGAGCCCCTCTCCATGGCTCTGTTCTGCTTTTTTGTTTGTTGAATCCTTAATCTGAGCACCCGGGCTGCAGGGTTGCCAGCCCAGGGAGTCTCCACCTAGACTCAGTTCATACAGTTTCTCACAGTTCGGGCTGTTCACTGTCTTCTCATGCCTCTGGCTGTTTCAACAAAAACTTCTCATTGACTCCCTTGGGGACTTTGCTGGTCAGGGCACCCATGGCAGGGGGAAGTTTCCAAGCAGATCCCAGCTAATGAGCCAGTCAGCATCTGTCCCTTTTGGGTGCAGTACAGCAGAGGTGCTGGGCTGGGAAGCCCTGTGACTCTGCTTGGAGAGCACAGGCCAAGCTTTCTTCCCTCTTTAATGCTCCTCCCATACTCCCATCCCTGTTTGCACTCACTCACATCACTCCATGTTTGTACTCCAAGTCCTTCCACAATGGGAGCAAGCAGACAACACTGCTACTTACTCCACTGCCATCTTCCTCTCTCTGATTCTTGATTCTTTATCTCCAATTTGGACTTCTTTCCTGAGATACATTTTTTATATTCATGTACTTGCTTGATACTTTCACTTGAATATCTAATCAGCATTGCAAATTTAAACCATCTAAAGCATGACTTTTGATTCACCTGTTCACCCCTTCTCCCAGTCTCCCTAATTTTACCTAGTGGTTTTGATCAAGAACCTAAAGGTCACCTTTGATTAATCTCCTTCTTTTAATCCCCAGGTCAAAAACCCCAGAAAGTACCATTGGACCTACCTTCAAACTATATCACGAATTCAACCACTTCTCACCACCTCTGCACTAACACCACTGTAAAGATTCAATCAGGGACAATCCACTAAGGTGTGAGTGTGTGTGTATATATGAACTTAATCTTACTCAATTGAGGTAGCTTATTAGTTGTTCTAAAGCTATTGTCTTTTCATCAGATGCAAGAGTTTGAAGTCTACAGATTAAATAGTAGGCACAAAGAAAACATAAAATTGGTGAACATGAGGAAATTGACAATGGTGAAATGGAACCCATATCTGTCCCTATTCTCTCCAAATTTAATAATGTGAGCACCCTGCAGAGGAAGCTGGTGCCTTTTATCACAGAGCTGAATACACACTCCTGGCCCACAGGTCAGAGAAGTTGAGGAAAACTCGGGGGAAGATCAAATAGTTGCAGGCCTGGTTGATACCCCAGATCAACCAGGTGATCTAGCAAGTAAGCAACAACATGTCTGAGCTGCAAAAGTGCTACCTCACACTTTGAGTGCTAAAAACAAAATGTTGCCTTCCAAATATTATATAAAAAACATATTTTGTGGCTCACATTAACCAGAAACTTATAGGAAAGAGAAATCTCAGAAATTTAGTTCAGCCTAGGCAAGTTGACACATTGCAAAGCCAATACAGCACACACTTAGCCAACTTAACATCCATAAACACCTCTTTAAAACAGAGCTATATAAATTTCCAAATAAAGACTATAACAAAAACACACTTCCACCTATTGAGACAGCTCTCTCATATACAAATGAAAACATGCTAACCTCCCCCACCCCCCCAATAAGAATGAAAAGTTTCCTCTTTTTGTGTTTGGGTGCTGTTCACCATTCTAGCTATTAACATTTCTGTTACCTAAACCTTGTGTATAAAATTAACTAATATTAACACATCCTATATTTGGTGGCACCAAAATGGAAAAGGAAGAAAACAACAATATTTGGCTAACATAAACATACCAAATTAAGGAAGAAGCATTCCCAACTATCACAGTCTTTTTTTTCTGTATTTTGTCATGTTGTAACTGGTATTTATAACTGCCTTCTTCTACTACTTATTCCATATTCCTTTTGCACTCAGCAAACACTTAAGCTGGTCCTGTTCTTTGCCATATCAAAGAACTTGAAGACATATTTTTAAAGCACATGGATTATTTTAATGACCTTCCTATTGTTCTCTCTGATCCCTGTGGCATCAGTTACAGTTCAGTTTAACCCAATAGCTAAGATGATTATTTAAAATACAAATCAGATCATTTGAATTCTCTGATTGAAGCTTTCCAATGGATTTCCATTATACATAGAATAAAATTTAATGGTTAACAAGGCCAACAGGCTCTTAAGAGCTAGGCTCTACCAACCTCAGTGATTTCAGTTCCTACCAATTTCACTCTCATTCTGTATCCCAGGGTTTCTCCACCTCAGTGCTACTGACATATTGGACCAGATATTTCTCTGTACTGAGAGTTAATCATGTGCATTACATGATGCTTGGCAGTATTCCTAGCTTTTACCTATTGGTTGCCAGTAACACCCTTCCAGTTTTGAGAACCCAGAATATTTTCATGCATTGCTAAGTCTTTTAGGGGACAAAGTTACTCCTGTTTGAGAACCACTACTCTAGCCATATAGGCCATGTCTATGTTCATGAGATGTGACAATTTCTTATAATTTTTATTATGTTAACTTGACTACACATTTATTAATTTAAGCTTTTTGTCCACCTCCTCTTTCCCAAATACAAATACCATGACAATAAGGCTTTATCTGTCTTGTTTATTCTGGTATCTACAGTGTCCAGAACAATACTCGAAGAATCTTTATTAAATAATGAATGAACACTTTCCTCAATTTGGAATTCATTAATGTCTCTGTCTTCCTTTTTCTATTCAAAATTTTTAACTGAAAAACCCAACTCAAATATAACATCTTCCAAAAATTCTTATTTCACCCTAAGAAAACATTGTTTGTACCACTATTCAATATATATTTTCTTTTATCCTGCTTGCACAGCTACCCCCTTTGTTGGTCTATAAGTAATTTACACGTCAATCACATTACTTGGTAACATGCTTCTTTTTTTAAAAAGACTGAAATTGTTTACACTAATACAGATATATAACTTATAGTTAACAAAAGATTACAATTTGAAGATTAAAACCATAAAGTAAAAGGACGTAAATATGTTCCTCATAAAATTAGTATACTTCCTCCACTCAGCAGCAAATTAGACTATAAGCTCCCTGGAAGTCTAGACAAAAAATGAAGCTATAACAATTTGTATAAAATATATCCAAAAGGTAACTTATTAGTTAAGAGAAATATTTTTTAATATGAAATTCAAAATTGCATGTCTCATATATAGAAATATATATTAGGGCATAATGTTCTCAAATTAGGGATTAAAACAGATACAGAAACTGTGTCTATAGGGCACTTTGGTGAACTAAGTAACGGGCCCTAAAAATGTTTACTTCCTAATCTGTGGAATCTGTGATTATTGCTTTGTAAAGCAAAGAGTGAATATTACCTAATATTTAAAAAGACATTAAATTAAATATCTTGATATGGGGATATTATGCTGAATTATCTGGGTGAGCCCTGAATGTAATCATAAACATCCTTATAAGAGGTAGTCAGAGGGCGATATTGCTGCAAAAGAGAAGCAGAGTGAGAGATTCAAAGATTCAATGATGCTGGCTTTGAAGGTGGAGGAAGAGGCCATAAACTAAAAAATGCAATGAATATAACTCTAGAAACTGTAAAATGATTCTTCCCTAGAGCCACCTAAGGGAGCACAGCCCTGCCCCGCAGACACCTGACACCTTGACTTTGGCCCTATGAAACTAATTTCTGAATTCTGACTCTAGAACCATAAGAGGATAAATTTATGTGGGTTTAAGCCACAACATTTTAAATAATTTGTTACATCAGCCCTGGGAGACTAATACAGGCTCTTTATTATAATGACCTATAATAAAAATTGATACCAAAGTATAACATTGTTTCTAAGTAATTTTGAAATGAAGATAATTTTTGCAGAAAGACAGGTAATATTGTCAAATTGCTAAATTAATGTAAATATAGGCCTTATAAATTAGAGATGAGAATTAATCTGTGTCATTTTAAAGTACCTCTTTTTTACACAAATTTGAGGTAGAAGAAAAAATTTATTACAAGGGAATAAGAAGTATTAATAATATACCTTGACCAGATGAATTAAATAAACAATGTTATTAAAACTTAGTGCAACTATTCTCAAACTACCTTAAGAGGAAAAAATATACTTTATCAGGAAGAATATTTCATTATTTGACTTCAAACATGGTTGGATCCAGGGGTTTTCATGGTTTCATTGAGATTCTTTTTAAATCTCTCAACCTGCCTTCTCTGAGAAATGTCTATTAAAAAATGCAGAACACAAAAGTCTTGATAACAGATTTACAAAAATGAGGACATCAGGCCAGTTATTCTGCCATTTGTTAAGGCTAATAAAACAGCCTTGCTTATTGATCTTGTTGTTCCATTAAGCAGAAATGCCCCCTAAGGACAGTTGTGTAGCAAAGAGGAACCAAACCAAGCATGGAAACAAAAGAAGGACATGTAAATATAGCTTGTCATTCCAGCATCTGGACATAATTATTAAATATCTCAGGATCTGGGAATTCAGTCTTTACTGGCATCAGTTTAGCAAAGGTATTTCTTATGTTTATCACATAACTCAGGTTTCTTTATGACATCAAGAGGGAAAAGTGGATTTTTACAATATTTTATTGTATTAAAATAAAAGGTAATGAGATGAAAATCCAATAATTATGAGTAAAATACTGGACACAGGAGAAGGTATCTTGCAATATTTGACAAGGATATTGGATCCAGGTGAATTTGCATTTGTGTTCAAGACCTGGCACTTGCTGTTCATGCTTACTTAGGCAAGTTATTGGATTGCCCTCAGCCTCAATACTTTTAATATACAAAATGTGGCTAACAGTAATAATGAAATCTCTTCATAGTTTCTCTTGGAGGATTAAATGAGAAAACCAGTGTGAACTGCTTAGTACAGTTTCCAGCACATAGCAAATATTCAATAAGTAGCAATTACTAGTGATATAAATCACTAATGGCTAACATTAATAAAGTTTTCTTAACTAGGACTATGTAATAGCACTAAGATTTTTTTTTGTCTCTGCAGCCTTAATAGTCTCCAGGTCCTACAATGCCAAACAGGAGCTGGCAAAAGACTAGAACTATGTGTAGCTGCATTAGTAGATAAAGCCTGCTGAATGTACTCAGATGGTAGAGATACTTGTTTCCCTATCTTATGTCCATGAGGAAGTCAGAGAGAGCAGTGTGAGTCTTCTCTGCTCAAGCTCTACCCATAGTGATTGACTCTGGTCATTATTTTGCAGAATAAACATTTGCTTCTTTCCTCCTAGGCATATGGAAGTCTGAATTTCATGACCCTTTTGTGACTGGATGGCACCATATGACTATTTCTGGCTAATGCATTGTGAGCAGAAGTGGTGCCTTTCCATTTGGGATTGGAATATTTAATTGTTTGTGACACAATTCCTAGAGCACATTATTACTCTACAATGACATTTTGATATGATGGCTTCTCTATCAGCATGTAGAACAAGATGATACCAAGAAAAGTTCCCAGGAAAACCAAGTGGGTATATAAGGAAAAGGAAGACATAAACTTTTGTTATTTTAAACCACTGAAAATTTTGGGGTTTCTCTTAAACATAGCATAATATAGGCTATTTGACTTATGCAGAAGTGTGTATCTAGCAACAGAGTAAGGCCACCATAAAATAATGTAAAGCTTGTCTCATTAGCTTACAAATCAGGTGGTGGGTGGGAGGGAAACCATTCTGAAGATTTAGAAGGGTAGCTTTCAAAATTATACTCTGTCAAAACATTTGGTAGAAATGATGTTTGTAATAACTTGGAAAGACAATCATGCACTTAGTGAACTTTAAGCAACAAGGAAGAAGTTGTAAAACAGAATGTTATTAGTATGTAATTCTTGCTAGTATAATAGCTGTGTTCAGCAAGGTATCAGAAAAAAAGAATAGAGCAAAGAACTAGATTTCAAGGAGGAATGAAAAAATAAAAGAATCATCCACAATACAATGCACGGATGATGTACAGGGTGGGGCAAAGTAGGTTTACAGTTGTGAGTATGTGAAACGTAGATTTTTTTCTTATATTATTATTTATTAATTATTTCATTATTTTCCATACAAACAACTGTAAACCTACTTTTGTCCCACACTGTATTATAGAATTGTACAATTGAAACCTGTATACTTTTATTAACCAATGTCACCCAAATAAATTTAACAATTAAAAATACAAACCTGAAAAGAAAAGAAGCTTGTAAGTATGGTGGAAATAATTGCTTCTCAACCTCAAATAATAAAATATAAAATTGAAAAATGCTTTGAGTAAGAAAAGTTTACTTTTTAAATTTCTTTTAAAAGGATTCTTCTATTACCACTATTACAGTTATCCCCCAATTTTCCCCAATTACTCTTCCCTGCTCTGCCCACCCCCGTTGGTCTCTCATAGTCAATCCCTTCCCTGTTGTCCATAACCATGGGTCATTTCTACTAGTTCCTTGACTAGACCTTTCTCCTTCTTTCCCCCCTTCTCCTCTTACCTTCTCCCCTCTGGTCACTGTCAGTCTGTTCCTTGTTTGCATGCCTCTAGTACTATTTTGCTAATTTGTTTGCTTTGTTCATTAGGTTCCTGTATTAGGGGAGATCATATGGTATTTGTCTTTTGCCACCTGGCTTATTTCACTAAGCATAATACTCTCCAGTTCCATCCATGTTGTCACAAAAGATAGAAGTTTCTTCTTTCTTTCTGTTGCATAGTAATTCGCTGTATAGATGTACCACTATTTTTTGGTCCACTCATCCACTGATGGACACTTAGGCTGTTTCCAGCACTTGGCTAGTGTAGATAGCGCTGCTACGAACATAGGGGTGCATAGGTTCTTTTGAATTGGTGTTTCAGGATTCTTTGGGTAAATTCCCAGCATAGGCAGTAAAAGGATCACTGAATCAAAAGGCAGTTCCACTTTTAGTTTTCTGAGAAAATTCCATACTATTTCCACAGTGGTTACACTAGTCTGCACTCCTATCAACAGTGCTCTAGGGTTCCCTTTTCTCCACATCCTTGCCAACACTTGTTGTTTGTTGATTTGTTAATGATGGCCTTTCTTACAGGTGTGAGGTGGTATCTCATTGTGGTTTTTATTTGCATCTCTCTGATGGTTAGTGATGTTGAGCATTCTCTCATATGCCCATGGGCCCCCTGTATGTCCTCCTTGGAGAAGTGTCTGTTCAGGTCCTTTATCCATTTTTTAATTGGATTGTCTGCCTTCCTGTGTTGAGTCATATAAGTTCTTTATATACTTTGGAGATCTAACCCTTGTCTGAGGTATCATTGGCAAATATGTTTTCCCATATGGTTGGTTCTCTTTTCATTTTGTTGATGTTTTCTTTAGCTGAGCAGAAACTTTTTAGTTTGATGTAGTCCCATTTGTTTATACTTTCCTTTATTTTCCTTGCCCTATGAGATATGTCAGTGAAAATATTGCTACATGGGATATCTGAAATTTTATTGCCTATGTTTCCTCCATGACTTTTATGGTGTCATAGCTTACATATAAGTCTTTTATTCATCTTGATTTTATTCTGGTGTATTGTGTAAGTTGGTTGTCTAGTTTCTTTCTTTCTTTCTTTTTTTTTTTTTGCATGTCCCTATCCAATTCTCTCAACCCCCTTTGTTGAAGAGGCTATTTTTACTCCATTTTATGCCCTTTTCCCCTTTGTCAAATATTAATTGACCATATACACTCGGGTTCATTACTGGGCTCTCTATTTTGTTACATTGATCTATATGTCTGCTCTTATACCAGTACCACTCTGTTTTTGAGTAAGAAAAGTTTAAAACTCAAATTTGCAGCAAGAATCAAATAAAGGGTGTGGATTTTACCCTGACTGTTGAAAAGCCTCTGGATGGACTAAGGTAGCCCAAAAAATCCTTTGAATTTAATAAAATCAGTTAGAAGTGTGGGGGGGGGGGAGACTAAAAGTACTCATAGGCTCAAAACACCTTCAACTAAATAAAGAACTAAAGGCATGAGGTAAGCGGAAAAAAATATGTATCATATTAGAATGGGTCTTGAAAAGAATTTTGAGTGTGATTATTCACAAATAAAATAGAGCAAATAAAATATTCATAAGGAACCTTACTTTTTGAGACAGTTTTTGCCAAAAGTTTTATTGATTTAGACTAAAGGAGATTGTGCTTGCTCAAGAGTTCAAATAACCTGAGGGCTCTCAACCTTCTATTGGAAAAAAGCAAGATAAGAAATTATTCAGTCCCAAGGAAGATGTAGCTCCAACTGCCATTTTATTGTTAATTATTTTAACATGACATTTCTGGATTTAATAAAACTGTCATTTTGTTGGTCCCTTCTTGCCTGCAAAGTTTCTTTTGAGAAATCAGTTGATAGCCTTATGGGAACTTCTCTGTAGGTAACTCTCCTCTTTTTTCTTGCTGCTTTTAAGATCTCTTTATCTTTATTAGCCTTCGGCATTTTAATTATGATGTGGTCCTCTTTTGGGTCCAAGTTGTTTGGGATTCTCTGTGCTTTCTGGACTTGTATGTCTATTTCCTTTGCCAAATTAGGGAAGTTTTTTTCACTGTTTTTTCACATAAATTTTCAATTTCTTGCTCTTCCTCTTCCCCTTCTGGCACCCCTATGATTAGAATATTGGCATTTTTCAAGATGTCCCATAGTCTTCTTAAACTCTCCTTGTTTTTCTCTATTCTTGTTTCTTCATTTTGTTTTGGTTGAAGGTATATTCCTTCCTTCATTCCAAATCATTGACTTGAATCCCAGCTCCCTTCCCATCATTGTTAACCCCCTGTATATTTTTCTTTATTTCACTTTGTATAACCTTCATTTCTTCCTTCATTTTGTGGCCAAACTCAATAATTTCTCTGAGCACCCATATTACTAAGTTTTGAACTCTGCATCTGACAGGTCAGTTATCTTTTTTTCATTTAGTTATTTTGATGGAGTTTCAATCTGGTCTTTCATTTGGGCCATATTTCCCTGTCTCAACTTGACAGCTTCCCAGTGTTTGCCTCTGTGTGTTAGGTAGAACTGCTGCACCTGTTACATTCTAAGGGGTGGAGCCTTAGGTATTCATCAGTATGGGGTGACCTGGTTCATTGCTTTGTGGGGTTGTATGTGGGGGAGCCACCAGAGATGGAACAATGTTGCTTTTTCAGCACTCACCCCTTTTTCAGTCACTTCACCCACCTCCTTATGCAACTGGCACCCCTCTAGCTGTTATTCTGGTGATGGTTCCCAAAGTGGGTGGGTTTGCTGACATTCTAGGACTGCGGAAGCCCTCTAAGTGGACTCTCCTGAGAGACAAGCAGTTTCTTACAAGATTTCACAGCCAGAAGCAATGAGGCTTTATTTTCCTGGTACTGGAACTGTGAGCTGCACCATCTGGCCTGAGGCTGGGATCATTCCCCAGGTGTTTCTTCCAACCTTTATAACGAGGGAGTTCAGCTGGCTACAGCTGCAGCCTCTGCCTTGCCACAGCCACTGCCACATGTGGCCTCTCCACCTGGGCTCTGCCCCTCTTACCTATCTGGAGGAGTATTACTTCTTTAAATCTTTAGTTGTCAGACTCCCATACATTTCAATTTTCTGGTAGTTCTGCCAGTTTTCTTTGTTTGGAGGTAGTTGTATCCTTAATGGTTGTGAGGGGTTGTGAAGCTGTTCACCTATGCCTCCATCTTGGCTGGAAGCTCTGTGCTTTATATTTTTAACTTTTAATAATTTTTTTACTTTTCAATTACAGTTGACATATAGTATTATATTAGTTTCAGGAATACAACCCAGTGATAATATTTCACAAAACTTACTAAGTGATCACCCAGATATATTTAGTCCTCATCTGATGCCATACATAGTTATTAGAATAGTATTGATTACATTCCTTATGTTGTACTTTACATCCCATGACAATTCAGTAACTACAAATTTGTACTTCAAAATCCCTTCACCTTTTTCATACATCCACCAAACCCCCTCCCATCTGGCAATTGTCAGATGTTCTCTGTAACTGACCTTTTTCTGTTATGACTTATTTCACTCAGCACAATACCCTCTGGGTCCATCCATGTTGTTGCAGATAGTAAGATCCCATTCTTTTTTATGACTGAGTCATACTGCATTATTAATATGCACCACTCTTCCTTATTCATTCATCTCTTGATGGACATGTAGATTGCTTCCATACCTTAGCTATTGTAAATAACTCTGCAGTGAATATATGCATGTATACATCTTTTTGATTTAGTGTTTTGGGTTTCTTTAGATAAATACCCAGAAGTGGAAGAGCTGGGTCCTTCTTTACCTTTTGTCACATAACCTTGTTTTAAACTACTTTGTCTGATTTAGATATTGCTATCCAATCTTTTGTTTGTTTCCATTGTCATGAAGTATCTTTTCCCATCTTCTTACCTTCAGTCTGTGTTTGTCTTTCAATCTGAAGTGAGTCTCTTGTAGACAGCATATGCAAGGGACTTGTTTTATTATCATTCAGTGATTGGAGCATTTAATCCATTTGCATTTAAAGTAAATATTGATAGATATGTAATTCTTGCCATTTTATTATTCATATTTTTATCTTTTTTCTTCACGTCTTTTTCTTAAAGAAAATCCTTTAACATTTCTTGTAATACTGGTTTGGTGGTGGTGATGAACTCCTTTATTTTTTCCTGGTCTGAGAATCTCTCTATTTGTCCTTCAATTTTAAATGATAGTTTTACTGGGTAAAGTAATTTTGGTTGTAGGTCTTTACTTTACATCATTCAGTATTTCTTGCCAATCTCTTCTGGCATGCAAAGTTTCAGTTGAGAAATCAGCTGACAGTCTTATGGGGGCTCCCTTATAGATAACTAACTGCTTTTCTCTTGTTGTTTTTAAGATTCTCTCTCTGTCTTTAACCTTTAGCTTTTTATTTATGATGTGTCTTGGTGTGGGCCTCTTTGGGTTCATCTTGTTTGGGACTCTCTGAACTTCCCAGTCTTGTATGTTTATTTTCTTCACCAAATTAGAGAAGTTTTCCATCATTATTTTTTCACATAGGTTTCCAATTCTTTGCTTTCTCTCTTCTCCTCCTGGAACCCCCATGATATGAATATTGGAATGCTTTAGGTTGTCCTAGAAGCTTCCTATACTGTTCTAAATGTTTTGGATTCTTTTTTCTTTTTGCTGTTTTGATTGGGTGTTTTCCACTTCTTTATATTCCAAACTGATGATCTGATTACCTGCTTCATCTATTCCACTGTTGGTTTCCTGTAAAATATTTTTTATTTAAGTTAATATATTCTTCATTCCAACAGGTTCTTTTTTATGTTTTCTATCTTTGATTTTTGTTTTCTGTCTTCTTGTTGAAGCTTTTATTAAGTTCATTGAGCATCCTTATAACCAGTGTTTTAAACTTTGCATCTAGTAGATTGCTTGTCTCCATTTTGTTTAGTTCTTTTTCTAGAGTTTTGTTCTGTTCTTTCACTTGGGATATGTTTCTTTGTTTCCTCATTTTGGCTGCTTCCTTGTGTTTGTTTCCATGTATTAGGTAGAGCTGCTATGTCTACCAGGCTTTGTAGAGTGTCCCTATGTAGTAAGTGTCCTGTGGGGTAAGTGGTACTGCCTCCTTGATCATCTGACTGGGCATTCCAGGTGTGCTTCCTGTGTGGGTTGTGTACTTGTGTGGGTTGTGTACACCTTCTTGGTGTAGTTGAGACTTGATTAGTGTTGGAACACCAATAGGAGGAATTTCCCCTCAGGCTGATAAACTTCAATAACTGGCTATGACCTCCTACGACCACGGTGGAGAATCTGCTGTGCAGGGGCTGACTCCCCATAATCTTTCTCACTTAATTTGGACTCAGGTATATGTTGAGTTTGCTCCTTGAGTAAATTTCTTGTGTAGGTGGTTGGATGGTACTTCAATGTGGTCTGAAACTGTTCACTCAGTGTGCTGACTGTGAGGCCTCCTAGGAGGTGTAGGACAAGGCCAGCCACTGCATGCATCTTTCCCTGGGCCACCAGCATGTGCTACAAAGCAATCTTCAGATGGCTGCTACTTATATTGGTCTTGAAAGTGCCTGGGAGAGGCAAAGCTGCAAATCAAGGCCAGCTACAAATGTGCCAGGCCTGGGGCCTCTTAGCAAGAGATATGAGACATACTGAGGCTAGTATAGGAGATTTTATGAAAGTCTGAAGCATGATCCAAGACAGGCCATTTGTACGGGAAAGCCAACAGAAATGGCTTGGGTGAGCCTACAAGCTGAGTAGGGCAGAGTTTCAGGGAAACACCAAGGCAACCAAGTAGTATTAGTCAGGTTAATGGAGACTCAGACATGTTGCCTGCCAGTTCTGTGGGGAAATGTCTCAGCAAAGAAACAATGACTTTTGCCAGCAATTCTGCCTGGGAGGAAGCTGCCCCTCCACCTCTTGCCCTGATGCCAGACAATTCAGTTTTTTACCATATGTTCCTGGTTCCTTCTGAGCTGCTGTCCCAGCACTGGAGCTCTGGGGAGTTAGCCCAAGTAAGTCACAGCATAGACCCTTTAACAGGAACTGCTCAGGAGTCCAGAAGCTCTCTATCTCCCTCAGCCACAATCCTTGCTGGTTTTGACAACCAAAAATTATGGGGCTTCTTTTCCTGGCACTGAAATTCTGAGCTGGGGGTTCTTGAGTGGAGCTGAGACCCCTTACTCCTCAGCAGAGACCTCCTCAGCTGAGATGCCTCCCAATTTTTAATGGCCTTGGCCACATGTGGGTATGGACCAAACCATTCCACATCCCTGGCTCTCTACAAGTCTCGATGTGACTTCCTCTTTATATCCTTGATTGTAGGACTTTTGTTCAGCTAGATTTAAGGCAGTTCTGAATGATGGCTATTCTGTAGTTAGTTGTAATTTTGATATTGTTGTGGGAGCATTCAAATACTGCATTTACATAGCCTACCATCTTCCCAACTGCTACTCTAAATCTGACCAAAAAGGATCATGGAAAATAAATCCCAGAATCTAGAGACATAGTTAATGTAGGAAACAGACAGAGAGCTCTTTTTTTGAAGCAGAAAGAGAGTTTAATCAAGGAATAATCCACCACCACCCCCAGAGAAATCCCTTAAAATATCTCCCAGTGGGATAGCAGATTGCCAAGGGTTAAAGTCTGCTTTGTATTTCCATTGTTTCCATTTCTAAATGCAAGTATTTGTTGCAGTTATCTTATTCCTGTTCCATAATTGTCTTTTGGGTTGATAAAAAAGAAGAGCTGGATTGCCTAATTCTGTGACTAGAGTGGACTTGTGGGTGATTTTTTTCTTAGGGAAATGGTGAGTATATTTAGCATGTGAGAAGGAGAGTTAACCAAATATTTGGTGACCAAAAGAGAGAACTGGTAAATTGTGATATCCAGCCTTTTATTTTTTTAAGGCACATACAGAACTGAATTTTCTGGCTTCCTGATTTCTGAGACTATTTCTAGCCAATGAGTTATCAGAAAAAGTGATATGTGTTGCTTGTAGGCAGGAGATGATACAAATTTAATTATTTGTATCATCTTACAGAGGTGTTTCCTTCTGGCAGCAAAGATCATCAGCTCTCAGTCAGCTTTATCTTACAGTAAGGATATTACTGAATAGACTATAATGCCAACTTGTGATGTACATGCAGTGTTAGATAGAAAATAGTGTTTTGTTTTTAAGCCATGGAGATTTAGAGGTTGTTGGCATGCCCACCATATTTCCTTGACATTAGAAGTTCTTAAGGATACTGACCACTTCCTACTACAAATGCCTGCATCTTTCAGCCTGAAGGTGTTTTTTTTTCTCCCTAATATGATAGGCCCACACAAAGCAGGTTAGCTATGAATCACAGCAAGAAAAAATCCTGAAGCAAGAGGACACAATATTTATGTATAAGTTGCACATTAGAAAGAAAACAGTTCAACAGCCATACAACTCTGAACATGAGGATAAATGTGAATTTGCATAGCTGGTATTGAGGGAAAAATTAGGAGGGGCATAACCATGAAGGAAGTTGCTAGACATGTGCATATTTTATGAAGCAGAGAGGAATCACCAACGAGAGACAACTCAAAATCTGTCCACATGTCCATCGTTAATCAAAATGAGAGCCAAGTCAATGTACAACAGGTCTTCTGTTGCCATTCAAGCAAACATATGAATTTCCTGCAGGATGGAGTCCTATAACCCACTACAACCACCCCAGCAGTATCTGATTCCCTTTGACAAATTGGTAATTGAGAGTGTCTGAGCTAACATTTTGCTCAGCCTTTTCCTAATTATAGTGACTCAGAATATCCATAAGTTCCTCACAACAATGACTTGATCACCTGGATGTGCAGAACAGATGGAGAAAATAGAAGAAAGCCTCCACTTCATATCTGTACTTGAATGGGAACTAAACTATATCACCTCAAGATCTTCCTTTGCCCCTGGCTAGAAGAATGGTGAAATCCACCAGTATTATACAGAGGCTACCTGGGAGTGCATAAAATCCATTGACATAAGTGCAATAAAATAAAGACTTGAACTTTACTGATCCCCAATAGTTGTTAGTGTAAGATAAGAATGATAACTTTAGCATATTTTAGTACATAAATCAAGTGTTGGCCCAAGCACGACATATGAATTTTTTTTCTAACAAATTAGTCAGTCTCCACAGTTACAGATTTATTCATTTACTAAATGTTTATTGCATAGCTAACATGCTATTTCTTTATGGGTGGTAATTATCTTCTGGGTTTAAATATCATTTTGGTCTAGGGTATTTTCTTTGGTCTTTTTCTTTCTTTATCTATGCTCATAAATTTGTGGGTTTAAATTAAATACATACATTAATTAATCTCTAACCCAAATTCCTAATCTAGATATTTCCTCTGATCTTCAGACTTAGATATTTAACTGCTTACTAGATATGTCCATTTGGATGTCAAATAGTCATCTAGGATGCTAACAAAAAGAAATCTATTCATCACTGTTCATCAAACTGGCTCTGTCACAAGTCATCTTATTCTAGTAAAATGTCAAAATCCTAATCCATCCTGGAATCCTTGTTGCTTTTTCTCTGCTTCACACTGCAGACCCAAACCATCAGGATGCTCCGAGATCCATTGTCAAAATTTATCATCAACTTGACCACTTTGCCCCACCTTCACTAAACCCTAGTCTAAGCTACAAACATCTTCTACCTAATTACTGCACTAGCCTCTTCACTTGTCTCCCTGACTCCTTTCCTGGCCCACTGCTGTTCATGTTCTACACAGGAAACAGGTGACATTTTAAAAATGTAAACAAGGTCATATCACTCCTCTGAATATAGTTTTCAAATAATACCTAAGCTCTCTGGCTTTTATTATTTTAATTTAATACATTTTGTGCATCTCTGATTCTAATTATTCATATCCAGCCCATTTAATGGTTATGCAGTAAAACATAATCAATTTATGAGGACTCATTGGAATATCAAAACTAGATTCAACAGTTCAGAAAGCTAAAATGAAAATAAGTGGGGACTTCCGGCCAAGATGGAGGCTTAGACGGACGAACTAGGTCTCCCTCTACAACTAGAGAGGAATACAACTACTTCAAAACAAAGGATAACTAGAAATTCCAGAAAATAAAACTACACAGAAGCCCAACATATGAAGTTATAAACCAGCGGCGCCCTTTGGGCAGGTAAGAGCGAAAGGGGGCGGTGCTGTTTGCGGTCGCACCTGGGACAGCGGCGGGGAGAACAACCCCGGCTGCAGTCGAACCCCCGGCAGCTCGCGACCCCAACTCTGGGGAAAGCAGCCACCACATCGCCTTGAACAGTGAGGCCCAGGGGGGCGGGAGGACGGATCCCGGTCTCCTAGCGGAATAACTGTGTGAATCCATCTTGGACCCCCGCCCCCAAAGAAAGCGCCACAGGGCTGCGAAATAGGTCGCGGACAGGCGCCGGCCGCTGGGTCATTACGAGTACACAGGCACTGCCCCCTACAGCCAGCCCAAGAAAACAAAACGCATCTGTCAAAATGAGGCAGACAACCATAGAAATCCCAGTGGCACAGCTCACCAGGCAACAGATGGAGAACCTGACAGATGAACAGATAAGAAACCTGTCAGATGCTCAGTTCTGGGCCATTGTTATCAGGTGGCTTACAGAATTCACAAAAGAGCAGGAAAAAGATGAGAAAGAAGCGAAAAACACTCATAACGAAAGGAACAAAACCACATATGAGACAGATGGTGAGGAAAAAAAATCCAGAGTTCATTTCAACAAACTGGAATATGGAGAAGGAACAAGCAGTCAACCAATGCAGAGAGAGGAAATGGGAAGCAACGATGAGAGGATCAGAAACCTCTGGGACAGCTATAAAAGGCCCAACATAAGAATCATTGGTTTGCCAGAGAGTGAGGAAGATGAACTAGAACTTGAAAAATTGAGTGAAAATATAATAAAGGAGAACTTCCCAGACTTGGGGAAGGAAATAGACTTACAGGTCCAGGAAGCACAGAGAGTTCCAAAAAAACTGGACCCAGGGAGAACCACTCCAAGACACATTATAATCAAAATGTCAAAAATTAAAGATAAAGAGAGAATCTTAAAAGCAGCAAGAGAGAAGAAAAGAATTATGTACAAAGGGGTCCCAATTAGACTATCAGCTGACTTCTCAAAGGAGACCCTGCAGGCAAGAAGGGACTGGCAAGAAATATTCAAAGTAATGAAAATCCAAAACCTACAACCACGAATACTCTATCCAGCGAAATTGTCATTCAGAATAGAAGGACAGAGAAAGTGTTTCCAGGACAAAATAAAACTGAAAGAGTTCATTAGATCCAAACCACTGTTATATGAGATGTTAAAGGGACTGGTTTAGAAAAAGGAGGATCAAGACAATGAAATCTAAAATGAAAACTGCATCACAAGAAACAACAGAAGCTAGGGAATTGAAACAAAGGCAAACTAAACAGGCAACAAGAGTGGAAAAAGAACTATAGGTACGGGGAACATATTGGGGGGAGGTCAACAGGGAGGGGGAATGGGGAGAGGGAGGGAGATGATATAGGAATTAAGGATCATGGTAGGAGGGAATGGAATAGACAGAGAGAGGTTGAGAAGAACTGTATGCACAACTAATGGACATGGTCTAAAAGGGGGGGACAACTGGAGGGAGGGGGGCCACCGGGTGGAGGGGAGCAGAGGGAAGGGAAATTGGCACAAATGTAATATTATAATCAATAAAACACATTAAAAAAATAATAAAATGAAAATAAGTAATTTGTTAATAGAGTTTTACCTATATGATTACTTTCTTCATTGAAAATATAAAAGACATCACTGAAAGGCTCCTGAGAACATTTTATTAATATTGGGCTATATTTTATAAAGTTCCACATCTTTAATGATGAACATATTCTGGGTCAATATTATTTGGGCTTATAATCTTAGATGTAATAGGAGCTTTAGTAAAGTTTTATAAAAGTGAAAATAATTTCTTTTCTTCTCATTCTTTCCCTTACCTGGCATTTCTCTTTAAAGTTAAAGATCTGTATATGGCTTTTAAAAACCTTTCTCATGTTAAGATTCTAATAAGAAAAATAAACATTTATATTTGTATGTATGTATTTATAACAGATAAAGTAGTATTACATATCTAATTTAATCTCTTTAACAATTATCTTCAGTGTTACTGTAGTAATTACTGTTCTTATTTAACAAATAATGTGATTGAAGCTATAGGATGCTTTGTGGGTTATCCTAGTCTGAACCTTGACAAGTGATGTCACCAGGACTGGAATCTAGTTTTTCTCATTCCCAACCTTTTTTCTCATTACATCTAGGATTATAAATCCAAATGATATTGACCCAGAATATGTTCATCATTAAACAGATTTGGAACTTTATAAAATGTAGCCCAATATCAATAAAATATTCTCAGGAGTCTTTCAGTGATGTGAAATATAGGAGTAATAAAGCATATTAGTCAGGTCCCACTAGATTAGACTACATAACAATAACCTCCAAATTCTAATGACTTCAAATAACACAGGTTTATATTTTGCTCATGTTAAATGTTAACTGTGGTTCACATGTAGTTATACATGGCATGAATTACTCTTTCTGAGACACAGGCTAAAGAAGCAGCTTATACCTGGAAAATGTTATATTTATAACATTGGGGAATGAGCAATGGAGAAAGTCGTATGTCCAAGCCTGTTACCAATGTGTGTTGTGTTTTGGGGAGAACAGAAAATAATTGGAAACAATAAATCAATCTACTCTACCACATAAGTGAACTTAATATTAATTCAAGAATTAAATAATCAAATTCTTGTAAAATACTTAACACAGCTGAGCGTGTTCTCAATTTTTATGTAGACATGAATAAGTAGATTAGCTTGAGTTAGGTATTTCTCTCCTGGTTCCTATTCTTTGCAGAGCTATAAATATTGACAGTAGGGAAACAACACTGGAAATATTCTGGGCAATAATGTTGTGTATCATTCAGAGACTTGACTTCTTTGAGAGATGAGTAATTGTGTATAGTTAGAACTTTTATATCAACACTAGTATTTCACAGATAAAAATACTAGATAAAGTGTAACATATTGAGAAGATACTAAGGTCATAAAGATATACCCCATTTTTCTTTCCTGTGTGTATATTTTAGAGTCTCTTAGACTCACAAAATATTCTCAGAAGAATAACCTGATTTTATTTGGGACTTCTGCATTTAGATGTTGTTTTTTTCTTTTTTTTTTCTCATCTCAGTTATGATCTGCTCTAGTCTCTTTACTCCTTTCCACCTGGCACCTCCTGACTCCTACTTACTCCATTGTGTCTCCTTTTATATTTCCTTTATTATCTTTAAGACTTATCCTCTTGAAATATTTATTGACACTATGCCCTATTTAATTTATACATAAGTAGGTCTTCTCCCAAGCCCTGATTAGTCAGAATTGTAATTATGTGTTTCTCATATTGCCTTCTAATTGTATATACACTTCTAGAAAGGCAAAAGATTGAATTATGGGTTTAATGACAATGAACCAGAGATGGGAAATATATTCTTTCAGATCAGTTGAACCTGGTTGTATAGATTTTTATGCACAAAACCCCACAGTTTCCATTTCTTTGTCAAGTGCACTTATACTGTCACTAGAATCATTGAAGTTCATTATGCTAAACTATTTCATTTTACACCTGCTAATGTCACTGATGCTATAGCTTTGAAACACTTGATATTATATCAGCCTGCACCCCCTTCCTATGCAAATGCATTGTGAGCTATTACCTTTTCTCTGACCCAACCATCCTCTTGCCCTCTACATATTTTGCACCTGCTCTGGCCTTCTCTGGTTGAGAGACTCCAATCCATCTCCCCTGTTATAGACTAAATATTTGTGTCCCTCCAAACACTGAGGCTCTCCCCTCCAATCTGATGGTATTTGGGAATAGGGGTAATTAGGTTATGAAGATAAGATCCTCAATGATGGGATCAGTGCCCTCACAGGAAGAAACACCAGGTCTCTCTCTCTGTCTCTCTCTGTCTCTCTCTCTTTCCCTCCTTCCTTCCCTCAAAAAGGCACCTATTTGCAAACCAAACCAGATCACTTGACACCTTGATCTTCTAGCCACAAGAACTGTGAGAAAATAAATTTCTGTTTTGTATGGTGACCTGAACAGACTAAGATGCCTCCTTTCTTTCTTTTTTTTTTTTTATAATTTCTTTTGTTTTTTGGTTTTTCAATTACAGTTGTCCCATTTTTCCCCCATTGCTCCCCCCACCCAGCCCACCCCTTCTCCCACAATCATATCCCTCCCCGTTGTCCATGTCCATGAGTCATTTATACACGTTCCTTGACTAGACCCTTCCCTTACTTATCCCCCTTCTCTCCCTCCCCCCTCCCCCCTACTGGCTACTATTCTACTCTTTGTCCTATTTAGTTCGTTTGTTTGTGTTGCTCTTTAATTTCCTGTATTGGGTGATATCATATGGTATTTTGATTTCTTTGCCTGGCTTATTTCACTAAGCATAATTCTCTCTAGTTCCATCCATGTTGTCGCAAATGGCAGGAGTTCCTTCTTTCTTTCTGCTACATAGTATTCCATTGTGTAAATGTACCACAGTTTTTTGATCCACTCATCTACAGATGGGCACTTAGGCTGTTTCCAGCACTTAGCTATTGTAAACAGTGCTGCTATGAACATAGGGATGCATAACTTCTTTTGAATTAGGGTTTTAGGAATAAATTTAACCAAAGAGATAAAAGACCTGTACAATGAAAATTACGCAACAATGAAGAAAGAAATTAAGGAAGATACAAATAAATGGAAGCAAATACCATATTCTTGGATGGGAAGAATCAACATCATCAAAATAACCATACTACCCAAAGCAATTTACAGATTCAATGCAACCCCTATTAAAATACCAATGACATATTTCACTGACATAGATGCCTCCTTTCTACAATCAATCAATGAGTGTGAGTTTTATGAGAATAGAATAATGTCAAGAATAGACATCTAGAAAATGTCAACATATAAGAAGCAGGCAAAGACCAAGGAGACATGAAATGAATCCAAAAAGACAGAGTCTGATAAAAATTGTTGTGTAGGGAGTTTCTAGAATGAGTTAATTGAGAAACTTCTGGCTGTGGTGAGGTGAACTGTCTCTGCAAAATAAGCCCTATAAAGCCCTATAAAATTCTTGAAAACAAATGTAGGGCTCTGGAAATCAACAGAAGGCAGAGAATAAAATAAAATTTATTTTGGAAAAACTGCTATAGCTTCAAATAATGTCAGTGAAAATCTGCAACCTTCTTGGCTGGACATTCATATCATGGCCACTTCCACAGCCCAGTACAGTAATGAGAGCAAGAATTTTATTGTATCTAGGACATCCAGAAGCTTTGCTGAAAAAGTGGGTAGACTTGATTTGAGAAGCAGGGTAAAATGGATAAATGTCAGATTTATTGATTAAAAGTGAACTTGATCAAAATATGTAGACAAATTTTTATCTTTGTTAAGCTAAGTTTGTGGCTCTGGTTGTAAAAAAAAAAATGCAGACAAACTAGAAATTTAACAAGGAGAAGCTGAGAGCCACAGAAAGCCTGGACAAGCAGTCTACACATCCCTCAATGACTGAGAAAGAATATGCAGGTGGAAAAGATAATAAAAAGACTACATAACAAGAAAAGGCAAGGAAAATGTGAAAAGTGTCTGAAATTTGATTCACTCTCAAACCCATATAAATATAATGGGCATGGAGTATAGAAGCCTTATGGTCTTGGAGAGTTTGAGCACAATTTCTGCCTACATAACAGACTCATCACAAGCTATGCAAATACAGGAGAACCTTTATAATAAGTAATTAAATTCTAGCAGTAATATCAACAGCCACATACTGCAGTAAAGACAGATTTTGAAGTTTAAGTCCAGGCTAGGTACTTTTATAAGTATCAGAAAAATAAATCAGAATTTAGATTTGGTATAATGTATTACTGGAAATGTACCATTTTCAGAAAAAAAAATCATGAGATATGCAAAGGTATAAACGAGATTTTTGACTGAAGTTTAGAGGGTAAAAAGCAGTTAGTAGAAAATGAGTAAGCCCAGTTGTTGAATTTGTCAGACAAATAATTCAGAAAAGTCATTATATGTTCAAAGAATTAAAGTATTTTCAAAAATTAAAGGAAATGTGTGATAAAAACTTAACCAAGAATCTCAATATTTACCAATGATACTTTGAACAAGGGTTTGATCTCCAAAATATATAAAGAACTTGTATCACTTAACACCAGGAAGATAAATAATCCAATTTAAAAATGGGCAAAGGACCTGAACAAATACTTCTCTTAGGAGGACATACAGAGAGCCCATAGGCATATGAAAAGGTGCTCAACATCACTAGCCATCAGAGAGATGCAAATTAAAACCACACTGAGACACCACATCACACAGGTCAGAATGGCCATAATTAACGAATCAACAAACAACAAATGCCAGCAATGATGTGGAGAAAAAGGAACCCTAATACACTATTGGTGCAAATGCAGACTGTTGCGTTCACTGTGGAAAACAGTATGGAATTTCCTCAGAAAACTAAAAACGGAACTGCCTTTTGATCCAGTGATTCCACTGCTGGGATTATACCCTAAGAATCTTAAAACACCAATTCAAAAGAACCTATGCACCCTTATTTTCATAGCAGCATTATTTATAATAGCCAAGTGTGGAGACAGCCTACATGCCCATCAGTGGATGAGGGGATCCCCAAATAGTGATACATTTACACAACAGAATACTACACAGGAGAAAGAAATAAGGCACTTCTACCTTTTGTAACAGCATGGATGGAACTTGAGAGTATTATGCTAAGTGAAATAAGCCAGGTGGCAAAAGACAAATAGCATATGATCTCACCTAATACAGGAACCTAATGAACAAAACAAACAAAAAAATGAGCATAATAGAACCAGAGGCATGGGTACAAGGAACAGACTGACAACAACTAGAGGGTGAGGAGAGAGAGATGGGGGTGGATAATGAGAAAGGTCTAGTCAAGGAACATGTATAAGTGACCTGTGCACATGGACAACAGGGTGTGGATGGACTGTGGGAGTGGAGGTTGGGCAAGGCAGAGGAGAGCAACAGGGGAACATTAGAACAACTGTAACAGAAGAACAATAAAAAGAAGAAGAAGAACCTCAATAGAGAAATAAACACTAGTAAAAAAATTTAAAGGATATTGGCCAAGTCTCTGTGAGACAGCTCTCTTGTGATCACAGGTTAGGGTATGTTGGCTCTAGGAAAATTATTCAAACTGATTTACAAGACATTTGTGGCTTCCAATCAGAATATCATGCAGTTAAAGAAAACTATACCTATCAATATATATAAAGAATAAAAAGAAGCTATAAGAAATGAACAATAAGGGAAAGATATGCCTAGTTTGATTTGGAGACTAGTGAGACATGAGTTTCATCTGTGTTTAATTCCATAGACTCACTACCTGTAGAGGAGAAATCAAGAAAATCAACTGGTTTTCACCTGTAAAGAAATAGTCAATGCTTAGTTATATTTTTATTCAAAACAGCTCTAATTTAATTACTTGAGTAATTATTATATGTTACTTATAAAACAAACAGATAAAACCCCCAGAACTGCTTGTCAGTTATTGCTCATGGAATTTTTATTAAATTAGGTTATATTTCAGTCTGTTTATTAAAGGATATGCCATTTACATTTTAGGAGACATAAGCCAATATAAAATACAGTATAAAAGTTGTTTGTCTCAAACTTTGATGGCCCTTGTAAGCTCCTGCTGGATGGAAGAAATGATTGATTCTCACAGAGTATGCCTGGGTATATAGTACAGGTAAGGCTGTAACTGGATCAATGAAACTTTGGAGAAAACAAAGAGAGACTTCTCTTGTGAGCCTAGGAGCTAAGCAAACAAGCACTCTACTTCATAAAAAGGATGTGACATACTTGATTAATGTCATTCTGCAGTTTATGGAGCCATTGTGTTTGCACAAAGAACAAACACTTGATCTCTGTTAAAAATGAAACATCAGTTGTATTTTTGGAAAAACTCATGGGCAGACGTGGAGACACAGGAATACCTAGAGCAGATTTAGGCATTAGGGAAGACACTTGTCCTCCTAGTACAAAAGCAGCGAGGTTAAATTTGTCTCCATTAATAGGTCAATAAGAAGACAATCCCTTCAAGTTTATAGTGCTTCTTGAATCCTTATTTTCTTCACTTCTCTGCCATGATTGAGCTCAGGCCCTCATTTCCTTTTCTTTGGAGTACTGATTTGGAAAATGATAATGGCCTTATTCCTATTATTGCTTCCCTCCACACAAATGCTAAATTACCTTGCTCAAGTTCATGTTACACACTTTCCATGGCTACATCATGCCTCTTTTTATTATTTCATGCCATATTCTCATATTCTAGTCTAATCTCTCACTAACCTATATCCTCTCCAAACTGTATTACCTTCAGCTCGAATGAGACTGGAATATCCTATTCTCATTTGCAAATTAAAAATCTACTCATCCTTTAAGTCTCCCTTCATTCGCCTTCTTTTGCTTATTTGTTTCCATGATAGGCTCCAAAGCCCAACCTACCACACATATTCATCTGTAAAGTTGATCTGGTTATTTATGTATATGTGTGTTTATACTTCAAAAAGTGAGCACCTTGGATTCATGAGCTGCCTCATTAATTCAGATAATTATCACAGTTCCTGGGAAATACAGTATTTAATAAATATTTGTTCAATCAAATTAAAAACAATGCTGAGTGGACACACCTTTTTATTTTTAATCATCTGTATTTGAAAATACTTCCCATACTTTGTGAACTTCATAAACTAAGAATCTGTATGGGGAAGAGAGTCCCTTGCAATTTATTGAAGTTAAAATTAACTTGCTGTCCTGGTTCACTCTCCTCTTCCTCTTCTTCTCCTCCTACTCCTTTTTCTTCTTCTTCTTTTTCTCTTCCTTCTTCTTCTCCTTCTTCTCTTCCTCTTCCCACTCTCTCATTTGAACCCCAAATCATTTTAAATATGGCTCTAATACTATTATGCTCTAATTATAAAATAATCTGTATATTAGATTTATCTGTTTGATGGCAGAGATTGGGTTTTACACTATAATATGCTGATAAATAATGAACAATTGGCTCTCTAGGGGAACCTGTATATCTACATTTGTCTACCTATAAACATATTAGATAGATGTACACATGTTTATATGTGCACAATTTTTATATATACACATTTATTATGAATTTTACTAATGCATAATGTATAAAAACTTACAAAAACTAATAAAGTATATAATTTTGTTGTAAACTTCATATAACCAAACAATTCTCAGAAAATACTTTGATTTTGCCACAGACTCTTATATCCATAACTAAACAATGCTTGCAATTGATGAGTAAGTATATTTCTGATGTAAATGTTGCTTATTTTATTGAATATAATGAATGAGATGAAAGTGACAAGGTAGTATGTTGAAACTTTACTAATTTTCAATGACATGAGTCATTTCTTTGCTGATTTGAACAATAATTTTAAACACTAGAAAATATTTTCTTTTTTGGTTTTTCAATTACAATTGTCCCATTTTCCCCATTGCTCTCCCCCATCCAGCCCTCCTCTTCTCTCACAATCATATCTCTCCCCATTGTCCATGTCCATGAATCATTTATTCACATTCCTTCCCTTACTTATCCCCCTTCTCTCCCTCAAATCTTTTGTGCTGTTTACAATATGACATCATACAATTACAGATATGACATACTTTCAAGTTTAATCTATATTATTAACATTTTTGCTAAAACTTTCTTCAAGAATAAACAAACAATAAATCACACCCACTTTTCATGTTGTAAGTATTCCCACCATGGCTGATTTCAAACTATGAAAATGAGGCTACTCAAGGCAAATTTGGGAAACAATGTACAGAAATGCGCCTTTACTTCCACAACAGAGATTTGATAGATATAAATAACATTCAAGAACATAGAGAATAGTAAATGTTAAAAAAATAATTAGGAAATTATTTCTGAGTATCCTTTTACTTAATGCAATTTACTTAACTATAAGTTTATATAATATAATTTTTAACAGTGACTTTAACAAGCTAACAGAACTTTTGAAAATTTAATAAATAATGCATATGAGATAGTACAAACCAGCTTCAACATACCACTCAATTACACTGGGGAACAATTTTTAACATAATTCCTGCTAGTTTGATTTTTCAGCTGTTTTAGATGTAAATAGGCATGCTGATTTCAAAACTGCAGTTGGTTTTTTCTACCACATCAAGTTTTTCTGTACAGTTTATCTTAATGTGACCACTCTAGGCTGGATCGAGCCTGGATTGAGGGAAGCACTAGTGCTCTCTATTGGCTGAGAGCAAACCTCCCTCACATGGGGAGGGCTGGGGGGATGACCTTGGAGACCAGCAACAGGTTCATACTTGTCTAGGCTATTTAGTTACACATGAGACAGTGTGGTGAGAGATTGTGTGCCACTCTATATAATGAATCATATTCCAAAGTGTAGTTCAAGTTCTCTTCTGTATACAAGGAGTTAGCAGAATTTATTTTTTTATTTATATACATATTTATTTCCTTTCTTTCAGATCATATCTACCTCTGTAATTTCTCATCATAAGTGCCTAAACAACCCTGATTTGTTTTGTTATATCTGTGGCAGTTTCACCATTCCCAGTCAAAGGAAAAACATCAGCACATTTGTCAGGCAAGCCTATTTTGCATATTTTAAAGTAAAACTTGGTGATCAAGATAAGTCTTGGGCCCCTCACAAGGTGTGCAAGCAATTTGTTGAGAGTTTACAGACGTGGACAAAGGGAACACATGATAAATTGCCATTTGGTATACATATGGCTTGGCGAGAGCCCAGAGATCATTCAAGTGTCTGTTACATTTGTATAGTGAAAACATCAGACTGTAACAAGAAAAATAAATGTAAAATAGAGTATCCTAATCTACCATCAGCTTATACACCCAGTGCCTTGTTCAGCTGAAATCCCAGTGCCAGTTTTCATTGAACTACCTTCTTTCAAAAAACAGGAATATGGTGAAGAATTAAGTGACAGCAACAATGAAGATTTTGAAATTGAAGATGACGCAGTTCATAAGGGGTTTGATCAGCAGGGGTTGAATATTTTGGCACAAGATTTGGGACTATCCAAAATGACCTCAGAACTCCTAGCATCAAGACTACATGAGAGACTTCCGGCCAAGATGGAGGCCTAGACAGACATGCTGCATCTTTCTGCACAACTAAGAAGGAATACAATTACCTCAAAACTAGAGACAACCAGAAGTTCCAGAAAATCAAGCTGCATGGAAGTCTAACAAACAAAAATATAAAGAAGAAATACTCATCCAGACAGGTAGGAGGGGCAGATCCAGGGCATAGAGGATACAGTGTGGTGGCTGCAGCAGTGGTGGCAGTGGCAGGCCAGCAAAAATCAGAGTCAAACATTTTAAAAAGTCAAGAGGGACATCTGGAGAGCACTCCCAGAACCAGACCAGACCCCACAACTCACGGTTCATGTGCCAGGGACAATAAAGCCTCATTGCTTCTTACCGTGCAAACCAGTGGGTGTTGGAGTGGAGGCAGAAACTGCTGGTCTTTCAGCAGAACCCTCTTCTTTAAAGGACCCCCACAGTCCTAGAATGTCTGCAGACCCACCCACTCTGGGAACGATGGCCAGGGCAATAGCTAGAGAGGCGCCAGGCCCATACGGAAGTGGGAGAAGTGCCCAGAAAAGGTGCAAGTGCCGAGCAAGCGGCATTGTTCTCTCTCAGATCCCTCACCACACAGAGCACCACAACGTGGTGAAATGGGTCACTTCGTACTGACGAATACCTAAGGCTCCACCCCTTACAACATAACAGGTGCGACAGCTCTACCTAAGACACAGAGGCAAACAAACACAGGTACCTGACAAGATGAAGAGATAGAGAAGTGTGGCCCCAAAGAGGGAACAGATCAAGGTACCAGTGGGAGAACTAAGTGATGAGGAGATAGCCAACCTAACAGATTAGAGTTCAAAACACTGGTAATAAAGATGCTCACAGGCTTGACATATATCCTTAAGTATGGCAAATGCATAAGGGAAGAAGTGAAGGCTATGCTAAATAAAATGAAGGAAAATCCACACAAAACCAATGATGAAGAGAAAAAAAACAAGGCTCAAATCAATTATTTGGAATATAAGGAAGAAAAAAACAGTCAACCAGTACAAAAATGAAGAAAAAAGAATTGAAAAAATAAGGAGAGGCTTAGGAACCTCTCAGAAAACTTTAAATGTGCCAACATCTGAATCATGGGGGTGCCAGAAGAAGAGGAAGAGCAAGAAATTGAAAGCGTATGTGAAAAAATAATGAAGAAAAACTTCCCAAATTTGGCAAAAGATATAGACATAGAAGTCCAGGAAGCACAGAAAGTCCCAAACAAACTAGCCCCAAGGAGAGTCAACCGAGACACATCATAATTAAAATGCCAATGGTTAAAGATAAAGAGAATCTTAAAAGCAGCAAGAGAAAAAAAGAGAGTTATCTATAAAGGGGTGCCTATAAGACTATCAGCTGATTTATCAAAATAAACTTTGCAGGCAATAAGGGATTGGCAAGAAGTATTCAATGTGATGAAAAGCAAGGACCTACAACCAAGATGATTCTATCCAGTAAATCTATCATCTAGAATCAAGGGGCAGATAAAGTGCTTCCCAGACAAGGTAAAGCTAAAGGAGTTCATCATCATCAAGCCATTATTGTATGAAATGTTAAAGGGACTTATTTAAGAAAAAGAAAATCAACCCTATGAACATTAAAATGACAACAAACTCACAACTAACAACTGAATTTAAAAAATAAACACAAAATCCAACTAAGCAAACCACCAGAAGAGGAACAGAATCCTAAGTGTGGGGATCATTTGTAGGGTTATCAGCTGGGAGGGGGAGGGGAGAGAAATGGGGAAATGGTGCAGGAACTAAGAAGCATAATTGGTTGGTGCAAAATAGTCAGAGGGAAGTTAAGAATAATATAGGAAAGGGTGAAGCCAAAGAATGTATATGTATGACCCATGACCATGAACTAAGGAGGATGGGATTGCTAAGGGACCATGACCATGAACAAAGGGAAAAGGCATACTGGGAGGAGGAGAGCAAAGGGAAAAGAAATTGGGACTTTTAACAACTTAATCAATAAAATATGCTTAAAAAAAGAATAATATTGAATAGGTTTTTCATCACCAAAAAGAATATATTTGGAAAAAAGAGAGTTGCAACCCAATGTGTGCAGACATGGCAAGTCACATGCATACTCTTGCTGGTGGGGTATATGGAGGGGTATTTTTAGAAGAGAAGAGGCAGTTAAGTAAAAGGGAAGTTAGAACCATAGAACGTTATTATAAATATAGATTTCTCCCTGTAGAATTCTTGTGTGCTCTCACAATTACTTATGAGAACTTCTATAAGCCCTTGCTCTTCCCATAAACCCTCCAAACTGATTTTTATTCATAAAGTTCCAGTTGGTTTTTATCAATTTCTATATCTACCTATCTGTGTATATGTATATATGTAATATATGCAATATATATGTACCATGAGTAGTACATACTGATACCTTTGATTAAAATCCAGTGCAAAATTTTATTCCAGTTTTTTCTGCTTCATTTCTGCTGCATTCTTTATCCAACAGTGACAAATCTCGTTCTTCTTATCCATAATATACTTACTTATTTGTTTAATCTCAGTATATTAGTAATTAGACAGCTGGTAATACATATCCCCTCTGTATAATAGAATTACTAACCTGACTACAATATTTCAGTGTAACCTTTTTTTCTTTTAGCTTTAAGAGTATCCAATCAAAATACTGTTTCCAAAATGACTTAAATTAGTTCTTTTCTTCTCTAACCATTTCAATTTGGTTATGTTTTCATTCATACACGGCATTTGTAATACAGTTGGTTTAACTAGGTACTACTTGAGTTTATCCCACAGCAAGTTAATTTTGCTTGTCTATTTTCTAATGCATATGAAATATTACTATGGTTCTAAAAATTAAAATTATTTAAAATATATGATTCAAGAAGTATAACTCTAGTCCTGACTGGTGTGGCTCAATTGGTTTAGTGTCATCCTGCAAAACAAAGGTCTCTGGTTCAATTTCTAGTCAGGGAACATGCCTAGGATGTGAGTCAGTCCCAGTTGCAGCATGTGTGAGAGGCAGCCAATCAATGTTTCTCTCACACATCAATGTTTCTCTCCCTCTCTTACTCCTTCCCTTCTCTCTTTTTAAAAATAAACAAAATCTCTAAAAAAATTAACTTATTAATTTTAAAAAGTATGAGTCCATCCTCATCCCTACTAATCTATTTCCATTCTCCTACTCCTCTCCACCTCACCCTTGCATATGCATACAATCTCTTTAGTATCTGGCATGGCCTTTTTTAAATTTATTTTGCACAAATGACTAAGAGCATGTCTATTTCACTCAATCATATATCCTAGAAATCATATCGAATCTAGTTATAAAGATTTTTTTTAATTTTAATTTTTCAATTACAGTTGACAATATTATATTAGCTTCAGGTGAAGAGCATAGTGGTTAAGCATTCATATAATTTACTTTATTCTTTTTAATTACTGCTTGATACTTCCCTGTGTGGCTGTACCATTTATTCAACTACCAGTCTCCTATGCGTGAATATTTACATTATTTCCAATATTTTGCTCTTAGAAACAATGCTGCAGTACACGATCTTTCACCACCAGGGGCAGATTCAGAAAACGAAGCTCAATCCAAGAAGCAGCAACAAATGAGAAGAGTCACGAATATGGGGAGACAGAGAAACAACTGCCCATCTAAAGGAAAGGAGAAATCCCCAGAAAGAGTGCTAAGTGAAATTAACGAAAGCAAACTATCAGACATGGAATTCAAAACATGGATTATTGGGAAGCTCAATGAGCTCAGCGAGCTCAAAGAAAAGTACAAGGAACTCCATGGAAACTACAAGGAACTTACTGAGAATGCACCAGAATGAAAAAGGACATAGAAGCTATCAATAAGAGCCAGGAGGAAATAAAGAATACAATTTCTGAGTTGAAGAATACAGTAGAAGGAATTAAAAGCAGGCTAGAGAAAGCAGAAGATCGGATCAGTGAGCTGGAGGAAAACGTAGAAAAAAATTCCCAGACAGTTCAACAAAATGAAAAAAAAACTGAAAAAGAATGAAGAGGTTTTAAGAGAGCTGCAGGACAACATGAAACATAATAATATCCTAATTATAAGAATTCCAGAAGGAAAAGAAGAGGAGCAAGGGATAGAAAACCTGTTTGAAAAACTAATGACAGAAAACTTTCCTAACTTGATGAGAGAGAGTCACACAAGTCCAGGAAGCACAGAGGGTCCCAATGAAGATGAACCCCAACAGGCCCACTTCAAGACACATCATATTTAAAATGGCAACATTCAAAGACAAAGAGAGAATCCTAAAAGCAGCAAGAGAGAAACAGCTAATAACATACAAGGGAGCTCTGATTAGGGTAACATCAGATTTCTCAACAGAAGCACTACAAGCCAGAAAGGAATGACAAAAGATATTCCAAGCAATGAAAAACAAAGGCCCACAACCAAAACTACTCTAGCCAGCAAGGTTCTCATTCAAAATGGAAGGTGAAATAAGGAGTTTCCCAGACAAAAGAAGGCTAAAAGAATACATCTCCACCAAACCAGCATTGCAAGAGATGCTAAAGGGTCTGCTTTAAGAAGATGAAGAAACAGAGAGAGACAGAGAGGAACACAAGTCCAAAGGGGAAAAGTGACAATGAATAAGTACCTATCATTAATAACCTTAAATGTAAATGGATTAAATGCACCAACCTAAAAACATAGGGTAGCTGAATGGATTAAAAAGTATGACCCACGTATATGCTGTCTACAAGAAACCCACCTCAGAACAAAAGATCTACACAGATTGAAAGTGAAGAGGACATACAGAAGGTCCGTAGGAATATGAAAGAATGCTCAACATCACTAGTCATCAGAGAGATGCAAATAAAAACCACAATGAGATACCACCTCTGATGGACAGAATGGCCATCATCAAGAAATCAACAAACAACATGTGCTAGCGAGGATGTGGAGAAAAGGGAACCCTAGTGCACTACTGGTGGGAATGCAGACTGGTGCAGCTCCTATGGAAAACAGTATGGAATTTCCTAAAAAAACTAAAAATGGATCTTCCTTTTGAATCAGCAATTCCATTGTTAGGATTATACCTAAAGAATCCTGAAACACCAATTCAAAAGAACCTATGTACCCCTATGTTCATAGTAGCACTATTTACAATAGCCAAGTGCTGGAAACAGCCTAAGTGCCCATCTGTAGATGAGTGGATCAAAAAAACTGTGGTACATTTACACAATGGAGTACTATGTAGCAGAAAGGAAGAAGAAATTCCTACCATTATCGATAACATGGATGGAACTAGAGAGAATTATGCTTAGCAAAATAAGTCAGGCAATGAAAGACAAATACCATATTATATTACCTAATACAGAAAACTAATGAACTACACAAACAAATGAGCAAGATAGAACCAGAACCATGTAAACAAGGAGCAGAGTAACAGTGACAAGGAGAAAGGGGGGAGAGAGAAAAGAGGGGTAAGAAGGGGAAGGGTCTAGTCAAAGAACATGTATGAATGACCCATGGACATGGACAACAGGATGAGGAATGACTGGGGGAGAAGGGGTGGGCAGGGTGGAAGGAAGCAATGGGGGAAAAAGTGAGACAAACTGTAATAGAAAAACAAACAAACAAATATTTTTTCAGGGAAGAAAAATAAATAAAAGTATCAAATACATACATACATACATACATACATACATACATAAACGAACCAGCAAACCTCCCCACCAGAAAACACTTCACATATAGGAAAGTGAACAAAAGAAAATGTAAAGTATGAAAATACAATTTTAGTGACCATTTGAAGGACAGGGATTTTCCTTCACACTATATTTTTCTCCCTACCTGATCCCTCCAGAAAAGAAAAAAGAGATGTTGCAATGAATAAGTATGTGCATATGTGTATTTGTGTTATTTAAGATGTATCATCAGATTGTATTCCTAGAAGGGGGACTATGGGTCAGAGGTAAGTGCATATGTAGTTTTCATAGTCATTGCCAAATTTTCTTTTAAGAAAGAATGAAGCAATTTTTTTTCCACCAGCACTGTATGAGTGCCTGTTTTCCATAGCATTGCCAGGAGAATTTTAATTGTTAGTCTAATAAGCCATTAATGGTTTTTCAGTGTTGTTTTATTTGCACTTTCTAATTATGGGTGAGTTTGAGAGCTATTTTATATATTTTTGTGTGCAAATTATCATTTTCATTTTTCTATTAATGTTTTAATATTTTGTCTCTCAATTTATATTGTAATCAAACTAATTTTTTCTTGGCTCATGATTTTAAGTCATGTTTAGAAAGCAGTTCCCTACACAAAGGTAAAATAAGAATTAATCTCTACTTCCTCATAGTACTTGTAACATAGTCTTGTGTGTGATATGATATGTGGATCTAATTTTAACTTTTTGCCAGATGTCACCCAATTGTCTCATATTCACTTATTTAAAAGTGTATCTTTACAACCAGTAATTTGAATCATTTTAGTTTTTAAAAGTTTTTTCCTAGAAATAGAATTTTAGCTTGACAATATTTTTTATTCTCAGCTCCTTGAAGATGACATTCAATTGTCTTCTGATTTCCATTGTTTCTAGTGAAAAGTAACCCATAATCTGTATTGTCCTTTTATATGCAGTATACTTTTTTCTTACTTTTTAAAGATTTGTGCTCTTATCTTTTTTTTTCCTAAATAGCAGTTTGTGGTATGCTTACATATGATTTTCTTTCTATTTATCATTTTTAGGATCACTGGTCTTGGATCTTTGGTTTGATATCTACATTAGAAAGTTTTTTGGTCATTATTTCTTCAAATAATTTTCTGCTTTCCCTTTCAGGGACTTAAATTAAATGCATGTGTGATTTTTAAATATTCCACAAAACTTGATCACTTTGTGTCTTTTTTACTTTTGTCCTACTTATGTTTCTTTTTTTTTTTTTTAACCAGTTTTATTTTCACTGGTTCTTTCCTGTGTTGCGTCTACACTGCCCATCTAATGAACTCTTATTTCCTGCTATTTTATTTTTCAGTTCTAGCATTTCCATTTAGTTCTTTTTCAGTTTCTGTATCTCTACTGAAACTTCTCATTGGTTCATTATTTTGTCTACCCTTTCCACAAGATCATTTAGCAATTAAAAATTTTTATTATGACTGTTATTTTAAATTGTATGGATAATACCAACTTCTGTATTAGCTCTAGGTTTGTTTAAACTAACTGTTTCTTTTGTCCATAGCTTATAGTTTCCTTGGGCTTTATATGCATTATTATTATTATGTATGTCAGGTATTTATATTGAAAAAGTAAATACTGAAGTAAATAATATGTAACCCCCCAAAACGCGAAAATTGCTTGTTGTGTCAGGCTTCTAGACTGGCTACTTATTTTTACTCAGTTATCCATTGACCTTAAATGTTTTAATGGTAGAATCAGGGTTTTTCTTTCTTCATGACTAATATCTGAGCACTGGTAAGATTCCATAGTTCTCATTATGATTCAAAGTTGAGCCACCAGATTTCTTAAAAGAAGGTATCCCTTTCTGCATTATAGTTGGCTGTCAGCTAATTAAGTAACTGGGGAAGTCTTAATATTTTTGGGGACCACCCCAAAAATCTTTCTAATCCCTGCTTCTCTGGCCCCAGTCTTTGGAGTAGATAGCTTGCATTTTATGAAGGGCTTTAATGCCCCTCAATTCTCCTGCCTTTCCCACCAGCTTTTAGTAGACAAATTCCTTAAGGGCTTCCAATGAATTTCTCTCAGCTCTCAAGCCCTTGCCTTCTTTTATAGAGACTGACTGACTTGCACTTGGTGAAAATACCCTGTGCTTCAGGGGTTTTCTCTCCCAGATTTCCTACCCAACTCCAGCCTTTAGTTTACTCCTTGACCTTTTGGTGAATTCCTGAAAGAGTTGGAGGGTGGTTCAGATTCACTCTGTAGCTGGGATGCCTTGGAATTCTAGTCTGTCATAATTGTCTAAATGCTCTCAAGTTAGTTAACATTTTGGTTAGTGCCTTTTTCTTTCCTGTCTGTGGCAGATTTTACCTCCCACTGCTTTATCTGAGATGAAAGCAGCCATGAATCTCCCTTCTATAAAAGACATCATTTTCTAGAGGCTAGTTAATTTAAGTTTCTTTGTATCATATTCTCGGTCCTTTGATAAGTTAGAAAGAAAATATGATTTTGTAGCTCATCTAGATTAACGTAGTTGTTAGGATAAGAGCAATGGTCTCTTGTGTTTTCTATGGGCCAGATCCATCTTAGAACCAAAGGTCAATCTTGGAACCAAAGATATGCCTCCCTGAAGATAGCAATAACCCATTCATGTACAAATATTTTATCTCACAGTGAAGTGTCAGGTATCATATTATAGGAAGGAATGGAGACTATGTTTGACATTACCCCCTGCATCAATACTATAAAATTTTCATCTCCCTTTAAATATATTTTTAGATACTATTTTACACATCTTTTTCTTGACATATTTATATCTATAAACTTCACTGTCTCTGGGGATTAATGTATACTGTATGTTAATGATGCAAAGAGTGAAGCACCACTTCTTTTTGGAAAATAATTCCTAATCCCCATAATTAGTTGTGACCTTGCTTGAATTAGTTGTTCACAACTCTAGGCAATGCTTACTAGGGCATGAAATCATGTCTTTATACTCTCCCTAGAGATATATTTTTAGCTCTGTACTTCTACAGCTATGCAACTCTAACTAATTAAAATATTATATGAGTGTGTGTGTATATATATACACACACACACATACACACACATATATTATGCACACACACATATCATACACACACACACACATACAAAAAAAAACACACACACAAGAGAGGTCTGTCCAGAAAAATTCAGCCATTGTTAATATAACAAGAATGTTTGTGCAACATCGATGTTAACCTGGCAGCCAAGGAGAGTGGACTGGAATGTGCATGCATGAACAATAATGACTTCACTATACTAGTCAGTGGGGCGGTAGATGCTGTTGAGTGATCTGTCTACTGTGTGGCTGTTACTCTACTGAGTGAGTAGAGTAAAAAATCTGCATCAAATTTTGCATTAAGCTTGAACATTCCTTCATGGAAACTATTCCAATGATTCGGAAGGCCTCAGCTATGGGCAACTGGTGACTGGCAGCTTCATCACGGAAATGCACCTGCTCATGCATCACATTCCATGCAGAGCTTTTTGGTGAAACATCAAATCACCCTGGTGACTCAGCCCCTCTACAGCCCAGATTTGGGGCCCTATGACTTCTGGCTTTCCCCAAAACTAAAATCAATTCTGAAAGGGAAGAGATTTCAGAACATCAGTGAGATTCAGAAAAATACAATGCGGCAGCTGATGGTGATTCCAACAAATGATTTTGCAGTGTTTAAAACAGTGGAAGAGATGCTGGGAGAATTGACTGAGGTCCCAAGGTGCCTACTTTGAAGAACACTGACATGTCATTTTCTTGTGTACAATGTTTCATGTACCTTGTATCTTCTTCTGTAACTATCTTTAATTTTTATAACACATGGCTGTATACTTTCTGGACATACCTCATTTATATACAAATAGATAGGTATAGGTGTAGATAGATGATGATGATGTAAATATTGATAGATATAGATATAAGTCTGCCCTGGCTGGTTTAGCTCAGTGGATTGAGCGTCGGCCTGCGAGCTAAGTGTCGCTGGTTCGATCTTCCAGTCAGGGCACATCAGAGAAGGAAAACTCTGATTCCAAAAAACCTCCACTGCCTTGCAGCATACCTCTTCAGGGGAAAGGCTAAGGGAGTAAACCCCGACAGAAAATCCGGAGCCGGAGTCCCTAAGGCGGTTTGACGTTGTAGTCAACACTGGCAACTCCTGCGGCGCACCTGAACCCAAGCTGTATCGACTCCGTCTTTCCCTTGGACCCTTCAGCTGCGAAGAGAGGGGGGGTCTGCTGCATGGGCAACAGCAGACCCTCCATATTACCCTGCCCAGGCTCTGTAGCTTCAGCGTCATCGCAAGATGTCGATTCAACACGGGAGGAGACAGATACCGTGTCACTCCCGAGTCGGACTGCACAGCCATTCTCGGTGGTGCAGATAGACTCTTAAGAAGCTACACCATCGTCTCTCGAGACGGACGGCTGCCGACTACGACTATAGATATAAGTATAGATATAGACATATAGTTGTTGGTTTTCCTCCTTGGTCAGAGGTCTATATTTGTTGGTGGGCTATATACATCCTATAGGAGCCTCCTCACAATGTCCTGTGGTGATAGGTATGCTTGTTTGATTTCCTGTTGTTTTAGAGATTTCTATAGAACTGTGGGCATGCCTGAATGAGAACACTTAATGTTTCTCTGTCTTGCATTAGAGTCACTTAAATGTTTGCCTTTGTATGTACCCCCCAACTTGGGTGAGATTACTTAAGGTCAGGACTGGTCTCCTTCAACATTGTATTCTGTATTCCCCAAACAGTCAGGACTGCTACATAAGGCTAAGTAGCTTGTGGTTACCCACGTGTGTCTGATCAACATGGAAAGTCAGTGGTGAAAATTATTGCTAGCTCTACTAGTCAAACTTTGTGCCCTGGTCCAGGGCTTGAAAAAGAAAGTATAAGTTAGCTTCTTCTGCCAGACAATGCCTTTCTCTCATAATTTATTCTTCTGGAGGAGGTACCTCTATTATTTTTTAAAATTCTACAAGCACACAGTAGCTTGAGTGCAGTCCATAGCACATAGTAGGTGCTCAATATATATTTTTCAGTTGAGTTTAATGCCATAAAAAACTTTAAAATACTGCTCTACTCTGTTAGTGTTCTTGGAGACCAAAAAATGCTGTCAGGAGTCCCTTAATTTGATTTTACAAAGAGAACATTTTATAAATTTGAGCGCCTCTGTTGTATTCCTATGCCATCAGATTTTCCATACCCTAGCCATTCCAGCAAGTGCTAGAGACATAGAAGACACATTCTTAAAAATAAAATTCTCCTAACTCATTCTATATAGATTTCTGAGTTTCTTGAGATCAACTGCACAACAACAAAGATTCTCTCCTACTTACCCTTTCTTCCTTGTCTGTACTGTAATAAACCTACATAAAATATTATAAAAAGATATTGCCTTTATTTGTAGTACTTATATAAATAGTGTTTCAAAAACAGCTACGACTGTGGCTAATTCTAAAGGCTATTAAACCCCAAATTATTCATAGGGTTATAAACACACATTTACTCACACATTGGATCCATATGAGAAACTGCCCCCCTACTGAGTTACAAGAAAGAAAGAACATTTAGTGATTATCTACTATGCTGAGTGTATGAAAAAGACATAGACCTGCCCACAGGAATACTATAGTTTGATCAGAATGACACTGAAAGAGATGGTGTCTGATTTCTTTACATTAAAAACTGTATGATAGTGAGCTTCATATCTCATCTGCATTCATAGAAAGCTAACAGTTTCCACTCTGTGGAAAAGAAAACCCTCCATTTCTGAAGGATGGTCTAATTCCTGTCTGAGCTCTAGATTCAATTCTATTCTGACACCTTGGAAACTCAGTCCAGCAGTTATCTCCTCTCTGTTTCTACAACTTTTTCCACTCTTCTTGATGTGTACTTCAAAAACTATATCTTTACTTAGTCCATACACCTCTTTAAGGCTCTCACCACTCGCTGCAACCTTCCAAGGCACGGATTCCTATACAGCCTGTGCCAAACCTCCAAATTAAAATGTGACCACATTACTCCTCTACTCAAAATCTTAAAGTTCTCTATAGAATAAAATTTTAACTCTTTTACATAACATACAAGAATTTTAATGATTTGACTCAATTTATATTCCTAGTCCCATTTCCCAACATCTCTATTTTTAATAGCTTTGCTAAAGTATTAAAAATATACAAAAACTATAAGTATTTAATGTGTATAATTTGATGAGTTTGGACATATGAAAACACCCATAATACCATCACCACAAAAAAGGGAATAGACATATCTAATACTTCTCAGAGTTTTTCTTGTATCCATTTCTTTGGGAGTGTAAGGTTGTTTGTTTTTTGTTTAGGGTAAGAATATTTAACATGAGATTCAATATTTTTTAAAAGTTTGAAGTACACAATACCATATGGTTAACTATAGGCACTATATTGTACAGCAGATCAAATGGCATTTGATCTTCATTATTCTTCATTTTTAAGGATGAATAATATTCCATTATATGTATACACCACATTTTCTTTATCCATTCATCTGTTGATGGGACACATTGCGTGTTTCCATATCTTAGCTATTGTGAGTAGGGCTGCAGTGAACTTTTTTCACCATCTCTCTTTAATATCCTCTCTTATTCCTACCTTGCATGCTACATTTCACTAAATTTTCATTACTAATACACATCATAATCTCTTGTCTTTTAACATTTGTAATAAACATCTTTCTTCTCCATTACCATCTAGATATAGATATAATCCTTATCTTATAATATTCAGTCAAGGCATCACTGTCTCTTTGAAATCTTCTCTGATAACCAATTCTACCTCATCCCACACACTCTAACAGTTTTCCCTCCTTTGTGGTTCCATAATATATTACATATACCTTAATAATAATAATGCCTACACCACATTGTAATGATCTATTTCAGCATCTGCTTCCCTCAAAGACTGTCAATACCTTGAAGATAGTAACTGTGTCATTTCATCTTTCTATCTTTGAGACTGTTATATAGGGCCTGGCACATAATAGACCCTCAATAGCTATTTGGTGAATAAGTAACTTAATTTCTACATTTTATGTAAATCTTATATTATTCTTGAAAATCTTACTTTGTTGTACTAAGAATATGTCGGGGTCCCCTGGGAAAGTATTGAGACTTGGAGTCCCGCGCAGGCCAGGCAAAGGAAACAGAGCCTGTAAGACTGACCAGAAAACTGGGAAAGCTGGGTGCATATGTGCCTTGATGTTATAGCCAGTGGGCCCTGGTGGGAATCAGGCCATGAGAAAATGTTTTATGTACTCTGAAGCTTGCTCTGTTCTTTTACCTTGCTTGATCGCTTTATTGTATTAGCAACAGAGGTTTTAACTTTAACTCAAAGTGAACTTACCCTCCCTATTTTACTGCCATCTGAAGTCTTTGTGTCCAACACAACTTGACCTGAGGGAGATCTCAATGTTCTTTCAATTGTTATCCCTGAATGATATCTTTTTTCTGTAATCAACAATGTTTAACATTGGTTGATGAGCTTTACATGTGTGCTATATGGTCTTACACTTATTGCACTGCACTCAATAAAAGACCTTGGAAGAAGGCAGTTGAGGCATTTGTCTCTCAAACATTTGCCAGCCTTCTCTCCCCTAGCACAAGCTGCCTGGGAAGTTTTCACTTCATCCATGACACCAGGGGATCTCCAGGTTGGGCTTCCCTACAAGAATATACAACAGGAAGAGCCAGGATGGAAGCCTTATTTAGTCATCTGAAAAATAAAAATGATCACTGATTTTATAATCCAAATGAATGGGTATCAAACATTCTTAAATTCATTGTTTAGGCAAGCAATTGAGTATGGAGCATCAATCAGTTACTGCCATTGAGAAAACAACTCTAACACTGAGGGTATGAAGATACACACACACACACACACACACACACAAATTCATTTGACACTGTATTTAACATCTATTTTTTCCATGTCCTTCTTTTCTTCAACAAACACCTATTAATGGTCTTCAGATTCCTGGTGTTGTGCTAAGTGACAGAATAGAAAGATTAAAAACATAGATCTGCCACAGTGGAACTTTAGTGCTCCTAGAATACCTTCCATCAATACGTTATGCTGCCACCTTTTTAGAGATTCAGAACAAGCTTTCTTCCCTGGAATCCTTGCTTGACTCCTAATACAAAGGTCAGGTTCCTCTGGGGCTGACTACCTCTACTTATAATTGTAATCATCAATTAATTTTCCTACCCCACTTGACTATTAGCTGCAAAATGAGAGAAAAAGTGTTTTTCAATTTTTGTTGTGTTTCCTCAGTGCTCAAACTGTGCCTAATGAAAGGAAAGCACTAAATAAATATTTGTTTGAATAAACAAGCAAACAGATGACCACCTAGCATTAAGCAAGGCACTAACTGCACTAAAAAAAGTATATATTTTGCCTTCAGTAACCACGATTTATGATATAGTGTCCTACTACTTTAAAGATAATTTTTCAAGAGAAATATTTTACCTCAAAGGGAAAATGATGACATTTTAACTTTTTGAAGCTGTGGCTTTAACATGTTTTGTTTTGTTTTTTTAATTCATAAGAAGTAGACATAAGGTTTCATGGGTCCCCTGCTGTTAACTTGCATATTAGGTAGTCAGTAGCCTACTAAAGCCTGATACTCCATTAGTACATTAATAACTATGCCATTGATTTCTACATCATTTTAATGTGTCCTCTTCATGGTAAGTTAATGTCCCTTAGGAAAAAGCTAAAAATAATAAATGTTTGTCAAATATACAAGAGAATCCATTTCTGTAGGAGGCCTATAGTGAAAACAATTTTAAATACTAAGTACTTGAGGGGAAAAAAAATTTAAAAAGACAATTCCATAATAGAATTGTGACTTTTCTGTTTAGATAGACCAGATAACAATGCCAGACAAAGTGGATACTAATTTTCTGCATAGAATTATTAGGAAAATTAATAAAATTTGAAGAGTTGGGTAGTATTGGGAAACTGATTTTAAAATGTCAAATTGTGTTTAGGAAAAGGTATTGTGCGCTTAATATCTCTTAAGAGAATATGAGTGCTTATACTAGAGATCTCTAAGGATTAGAGAAACCCTTTTTATAACCCTGTTGAGCCTAACAAACCTAAAGAAGAACAAAGAGATTAATGCTTGTGTTAGAAAATGCAGTTTAAATTTCATTCAATCTCTGTGGATGAAAGATATATATACTTATATTTGCCCTTTTCTCAAAAATTCAAAATGTTAAAGCAAACAGAAAAAGATAGCAGATAGAGAGAATACCTTATCAGAATGACCTTTCTGACTACTCTGTATAAAATAGCCCAGTTCCCCATTCTCTAGTTTGATTACCCTGCTTATTTCTCTTCATAGTACTTAATATACCTCAAACCATATTATATGTTTGTGGCTTTATTATCTGTTTCCATCCACTACAATTTAAGCTTTAGAAGGGTAAAAGCTTTTTTTATGCTATATTGTTAACATCTAAAATAGTACCTGATATAGTCTTATAATAAGTATTTTTGAGAAAAACACCAACATATATTTGGAAGAAGGAAAGCAGAACAACAGAAACAAGTTTACCAGAATGAAAAAGCTAAAACTTAAGTGTTTACAGGGAGAGATTCAGATAAAATGTAAGTCAATTACTACTGAAAACCCCCAGAAAACTTAGAAAATCACCTATATAGTATACAAACACACATAGATAGATACCATCTACAACCAAGAAAGGTACACATGCATAGTAGGAGTAGTTGGTAATTTTACAGGTGGATCGTATAAGTAAATTCAGAATACTTTAGAGATTAAAATGATATTAGCATGCTTTAAAATAAATTATACATCATACTTTGTACAGCCTGGTTATAAAGGAAAACTACAAGACACACACTCACCAATCAAGGATAATTATCCCTATGCCAAAAATGAAATGAACAGATTATTTCAAAGTAGTAATCTAAATGCCTCTGGTAAAATAGAGACCTTGGCCAGTGTATACTCTATGTAACTTGTCCACTAATTCTGGGTGGGGAGCTAAAAAAGATAACTGGGGAGAGTACATTAATATAACTAATATTGCCCCATTCTTTATAAATGACACTGAAAATGTACCTGGGTATACTATCATAGACTCTAATACCATAGTGGAATGTATCTGTACAGTGTTTGCATGTAGAGAATTGTCAAGCACAGAATAGTAGATAATGGGTATGGGACAATAGAATAACTTGGGCACCGCTATTTAATACAAATATCGATACAACAATCTACACATTACACCATAATTTGACTAAATGCACCAACAGATGACAAAGAACCCCAACTAGATTTATATATGAGAATTGGATTAGAGCTCCATTCACTAACAAATCACTTTAGAGTGCTAAGGATCAAGCTAGACAGACTAGGACAAAATATATATGGATAGTCTGTAGTCATTATCAAGAAGATCATGAGGCAATACAAATGTCGCCCTTGGTCAATGGACGCTCGTGTAACATATCAGATATATTTGATCGGAATAAAATTAAGTTATGTTATGATGTTGATGGTGATGTACCTAGATAATACTATATAGGTGTAAAGTAACTAAACTAGAAATAAACTACACTAAGGAACAATTTAGGGTTACTAATTTAATACTATATTCTAAAGCAACACAGTGATTGAAATATCAAATTTCTTTGCTAAATGGAAGCCAAATTTGAGTCAACCAGGAAGGAAGCTATTACAGCTAGGACTTGCAATAGGTCTAGTAGCAAATTTTATCTGGTCGGGAAGACAGGAAGGAGAGAGAGCAATATTCAGATCACAACTATTCTCAGAATGTGCACATACTAGAAAGAAAAAGTAATGACATTTACAGACATATGGAGTCTCTAAAAAATTGTGTACAGACTTTAGAAAAGACAACATATAGCCAATAAGGGACTATCTTCAGAAGGAACTGCCATGGCACTTAATTAAAAATGCTTACCATGGAGACACATTAAGAGAGCCTTGCACTTAGAGGTGTGCTCAGGCTCATGGTCTGATTTTAATCCCTTTGCAATAATTGTACACTCACACTCCCACCTCTTAACCAATTTATGAAGTAGTACAAAGGAAGTTATATTAAATATTTTAGTATTTATAGTAGCAATTATATGTATTTACTGTTTTCTAAAATGACTCTGTACTGCTAAATGTGAAAACAGAAAATAATGTTTCTCTATGGGCTGCAATTTACAAAATGTTATGAAACTTATGTTAATGCTATCCCTTTTCTTCCTTATCATTGTGGGAATTAATAATATGGAGAGTAGGACCAATAATATGATATTGGCCCCATCAAGATGGCATTAAGTATATAAAACAAAGTGGAGTTACTCATGTCAGCCAAGACGGCTGCCAGTCAGCCATGACACATTGATTCAAGAGGGAAACTACCTAAGTCAGAGCAGACACATCTGGCAAGGTGACACACCTAAGATATCTGCACATGTGATCAGAATAGCCATGTATGCAAAGTGGGACCACCCATAAGTAGGATCCTGGGGAAATTCCACACTTCTTATCATGGGTGCCAAGCAGAGCAGCTATGTACCACCCATGGGCTAATGGGAAAATTCCTACTTGCCATCAGGTGTGCCAAGAATTTTATCAAAAGACCCAGAAGGGTGGAATATACCACTTTCAAGGTATAAGTGAGGCAGGCTCCAGACCACTGTTGGGACAGCTGAGCTCCACGCACCAGGGTACTGCTCAATGACATGCTGACCTCCCTTGGCATCAGCTGCTGGTAGCTCTGCCCTGCTGGACTGAGGACTTTGTCGGCCTTGCTAGCCACTCAGCTCTGGAGATCTTTCCTTGCAAGATTCTGACAACTCCCTTGCCCACTGTTGCTGTCTCTAGAACTTGCAGACTGAGACTCTGGGATTCAGGTTCATTATCCCCCATTGATTGCTGTATGTGTGTTATATTTCTATTAGATTGTTAGAGTGTGAGTAGGATATTAATATATGCTGATATTTTACTTTCAGTGAACGTGCATTCAATAAAAACTGAGTGAATAGCATAATAACTGTGAGTGACTCTTGTCTATTCCTTGGTGCCAGGCTGCTTAGCAGGCAACTAGCCAAGCAGTTGCCCAGCTGACTTATGGGAAAGACTACATAACAAACATATGCTCATGACACACACTCAGTACTATTCAGTACCTTTAACACACCAACACCCATAGCTCCGGTCAGTGACCACAAAGAGCCCTGTGCATATACCAGATTTGATGAAGTATGTAATTGTTACCTAGACCAGATATGATAGTATTGATGTGTTCTCAGTACAATTCTGAAAGAAAGTTAACATTTGTATTAAAAGCAATGAACCAAATTAACACTTTGATGTTAAAATGTTCATTTTAATAGACTTTGAAATAATTTTTCCTAGTGTAGCAGCATAATTCTCTTTCCTTGGAAAACTAATCTTGGATAAAAATTGGATAACTTTTAACCAGGAAAGGAGGATTTTAGGTGACTGAACTCTGTAGGAAGTCATCTAATTGAATCTTTCCATTGGCTTATCCTTAATAAATCTCTAAAAAATACTCTTTCTCTGTAACTTCAAGGGAATTACTTGAATGTCAGAAACAGAGGAACAAGGATCATCAAGGAGCTAATGGATAATGCTCAAAAGACAGGGGAGTCATTGCTGTGGCTTTCAAGGGGATTCTCATAGATAATTATTTTGGGCTACACCACATATCAGCTGAAGTCATGAAGCTAGAGACAGTGAAAGGTTAATATACCTTTAGTATATGTTTTCTCATTTGGTCACACAATGATTCCATATGACTGACAACAGGTCTCTTGGGCCAGTCTTATGAAGAAAGGGAAAAAGTGCCCAACAGAAAAGTGGCTTGCTCATATAACTGGTAGATGGTAAAATTAGGATTCATACTCAGGCCTCCTAATCCTTAAACCTAGTTCTCCCATTATCCTATTTTGCTTGTCAAATCTGTTAGCCATCAGTAAACAGAGAAGCTATGGATGTAAAGGTGAAGTTTACAGAAAATGGCATTTCAGAAAGACTTTAGTCTCTGGACTCAAAGCATGTTGCTATGCAATGTGGACAGCCTATCCAAAAGCAGGCTTGTGGGTTTCTCATAAATCAACCAGACAGTGGAATTGCCTCCCCACCCTAAGAATTTTCTTGATGCAGAGATGCTACGCAAATAAGATCTGAGAGCAAATCCATAATTCCCAAGATAAGCAGGACATTTTAGGAAGTACCAGAGAGAGAGATACTTATAAAAACCTTCTTTGGTAATAAGCTATGACCAGTAGGTCCAAGAAAAAGTGACCCCCCCTCCAAAAAAAACATGGAATTTGTTTATAAAAAATTGTGTGTTTATTCTTTTTTTATTGTTGTTCTATTACAGATGCCCCAATTTTTCCCCTATTGCTCTCCACTACCCGCCCAACCCCTACTCCCACAGTCAGTCACCAACCTGTTTGTCCAATTCCATGGGTCATTTATGCATGTTCCTTGACTAGACCTTTCCCTTCTTTCCCCTCTTATGCCCTTCCCCCTTCCCCTCTGGACACTGTCAGTCTGTTCCTTGTTTGCATGCCTCTGGTTCTATTTTGTTCATTGTTTGTTTTGTTCATTAGATTCCTCTTATAAGTGAGATCATATGATATTTGTCTTTTACTACCTGGCTTATTTCACTTAGCATAACACTCTCCAGTTCAATCCATGCTGTCACAAAAGGTATGAGTTCCTTCCTTATTTCTGCTGTATAGTATTCCATTGTGTAAATGTACCATAGTTTTTTGATCCACAAATCCACTGATGGGCACTTAGGCTGTTTCCAGCACTTTGCTATTGTAAATAGTGCTGCTATGAACATAGAGGTCCTAGGTTCTTTTGAATTGGTGTTTCAGGATTCTTAGGGTATAATTCCAGCAGTAGAATTGCTGGATCAAAAGGCAGTTCCATTTTTAGTTTTTTGAGGATATTCCATATTGTTTTAAACAGTGGCTGCACTAGTCTGCATTCCCAACAGTGCACTAGGGCCCCCTTTTCTCCACATCCTCACCCTTCACCAGCACTTGTTGTTTCTTGATTTGTTAATGCTGGACATTTTGACAGGTGTGTGGTGATATCTCATTGTGGTTTTAATTTTCATCTCTCTAATGGCTAGTGATATTGAGCACCCTTTCATATGTCTATGGACCCTCCAATATGTCCTCCTTGGTGAAATGTCTGTTCTTTTGCCCATTTTTAAATTGTATTGTTTGTTTTCCTGGTGTTGATTGTATTAATTCTTTGTATATTTTGGAGATCAAACCATTGTCTGAGGTATCATTGGCAAACATGTTTTTCCATACAATTGATTCCCTTTTCATTTTGATGATGTTTTCTTTAGCTAAGCAGAAGTTTTTGGTTTTATCTAGTCCAATTTGTTTATTCTTTCCTTTATTTCCCTTGCCCTAAGAGATATGTCAGCAATATTCTTTCATGTCTAAACTTCAGTCACCTTCAAAGTACTCTCCAATTGATGCAATACACGTATTGAGACTTTTTTCCACTGCTCAAAACAGTTTTTGAACTCATCAATCTTGAGGCCTTTTAGTGCTTCTGCCATTTTTTGTTTCATCATTTCCACTTCAGCAAAAAGTTTCCCTTTGAGGACTTTTTGTCATCTGGGGAAATAAAAAATGTCTCTTAGGTTGAGATAGGGTGAATAGAGAAGGTGGGACATGGAGGTCATGCCTTTTTAATCAAAAACTGCTGAACACTCAGCACAGCATGGGAAATTGTGCTCATACATCGACCATCATGAAACGGGCAAACATGTTAAAAGAGTCTTCAAAAAAATTCACTGAAGCCAATGCTTCCTCTCACAACAACTCTAGCTGCTATGCTGATACAGATGGGTTCCTATAACACTGACATAGTGGGGGAAGCCTGTACTACAAGGGGTCTCTCCTCCAAGAGATAATTTCAGGTTTTTTTGGTGGTCCCTCCTTGTAGTTTGTGTTACCAATTGGTCAAGAGACAGGTAAGCAGTGGTGCATTTTTTCTAATTACCATAGCAGAAATGACAGTAGAATTCTACTATTAACAACATAATATACATTTTATGGAGACAGAAGAGTGTAACAGTGGCTGTTGAGATCCCACTTAAGTCCTCTTTACCCTGCAAAACAACCATCCCACAGCTGCTGGAAGTGTTGTTGCTAACAGGTCATAGCTGCATCCTTCTGCTGAGAATTGTCCCCAGAAAATGAAAGCCACCTCTTCTGGAAAAACCTAAGATGTTGTGCCTTTTCCCTGGAGACATACCGCCCAGGGACTGACAGACATTGAGGTATGTAAGGGCTGCTCCTTTTCCTAAAAATAGAATAACTCTTCAGACCCATTCGCACTGCAAAGCTTGCTGGGATTAGAGATGAGGCTGAGTCTAGATTTAGCTCTATGTCCATCTTTGCTTAACTACTTCCTCTGCCCCATCCTGTTTTACTCACTTCCACACAGGTTTTACCTGATAACCCCCACTGCCCTCCCCCCTCACACACACTGCAGCAATAAGTCTCTTGTCAGGCTCTGTTTCTAGGAAACAAGTCCTAAAACCAAGAGAAACATGTTAATCCAAAGGGGTCATATTTTCCCACAAACTTGCACCTATTATTTAGCAGAAAAATGTAATCTACAGATGTCCATGTTTATCCATATATACTTTTCTCCTATAATAAGGCATAATTCCTTATTTTATGCCTTGGGACATATTATGGCTCATTAATGATAGTCAATATTTATTTGAATCTGTATAATGTGTTAGGCTCTAAAATAGAGCTTTAGTATTATGGCATTTAACTTATACAACAAGTCTCTGAAATAGGTTCTATTATTAGCAATCTAACTTTACAAAAAAAAGTATTGTGACCCAGAGGGTTAAGGTACTATATTCCAAGATCATAAAAATGGCATGAGTCAGAACTAGGGTTTGAATCCAGTTCTATGTGAATCCATAGCTCAAACTCTTAACTACCACATTGTACTGCCTCACCATAACAAGCCAAGTTCATACAAGATGATTACTAAAATAATAAAGTAGTTCGGTAAAGTTCTTCCAAAACTATCTATTTGGTCTATCTACTTGCATAATTATGAAATTCTGCATCAATTTAATTCATTGTAATGTCCCTCCTACCTAGGTGAGGCTCAGATTTGACTGGGGCATTTCTCAGGGGACTATGATAGGACTTAAAGGCTGGGATCTCTTAGTCTAGGTCTGAATGGCAGATAGATACTGGAGGAAGCTTGTGTCTAAATCTTGGGTAGTATCGTAGGTTGGGTACTCTGAGAAGCAGACCCTGAGACAAAGATTTAAGAAGGGTTTGTTTATTTAGGAAGTGATTCCAGAAAGCACCAATTGGGCAGTGAAAAAATTAATTGAAAGTCTCTAGGAAATTCGGTAGAACACATTTCTGCATCAGTCTATCTTACAGTCAAGGAATCTGGGTAATTTATCCACCAACTGCCATCTGTTTCTAGTGGTGGCCTGTCCTGGGGATATTAACTTTCAGGGAATATGCCTCTGCTATGGGGGTAGTTTGTTGCTGTTATTGAATTTTCTTATCTCACTCCTAAGCTGGGCTAGGTAAAGTCCATTATTTAGGAGGATTCCCTGCTCAAATGAGCCACTCAGGTAGAATTGTAAAACCAATACTTCATTGAATGGCCAGTTGCATTAGTTCCAAATGTGGAAGCCCATTAGGATTCATTGGGTTTACTAGTATGAGAAGGAGTAATAGATGTTCAGGAGGTGCTGCTACTATAGCCAGTGAGCCAGAGGCAGATTAATGTTGGTTGAGGCCTTGGGCACAGAAGAAAACACTGGACCCCTTAAAACAAAGAGAGAGACAGGGAAAATAAAAATACATGTTAACCATATTTTATGCAGCATAGTAATGAAACCAAACTTGGTGTCATTAGAAAAAAGTGTAAAGTTGGGGGTTTTGCAGGACCCTCCAGAAGTCTGGCCCCAAGTAATGCACCTGGTGTGCCTGTCTCATTCAAGGGGGAAAAAAATGAGTGAAAACACGATTGATGATTAATGTGCCAGAGTTTTAATCAGAGACCCTAGATTAAGTCAGTGTGATATCTTCACACCAGTTGTGAAACGGCAAACCTTTTCCTGCCTTTCCTGGAGCAAGCTATTTCAGAACTGCAAGATAAGAAGAGTTGAAGTTCAGCCCAGATGCATGGCCCTTCTGAAGGTAAACTGCATCCATCAGGGTTGGTCAGGTCTGCTGCCTGGCTGTGCTCATCTCACCTGCAACTGCCTTGACCTTTATAAAGTCCTGAGGATAAGCAAGTATCCTGGGCTGTTCATTTTTGTAGTTCATATATTTACTCTAAGTGTTGGTAGTCTTCAATGCCATATAGGTGCCTTTGGAAGCGTGAAGGAATTGGAATTAGAAAGGATGGAGACGGTAAAGCAATATTAAAGAAGTAGGAAAGTGTACAAGTTTAAACTCAGATAAAACCAGGATCAAATTTTGCTTCTGCAGTCCTAACCATGTGATTTGGGGCAAGTTATTGTCAATCCTAAATTTCTTCATCTATAGAAAAAAGCATTACTACAACTTACCTCATAGAACCTGGTGGAGATAAAGTGAAATAATGCATACTAAGTGCCTAACACAGTGCCTGTGTACTTACAAGTTAAACAAACAAATAAATGACTGCTGTTGTTTATGGGAGACCCCAATCTATGTTCCAAATACTGTATTAGATGCGCAATATAAAATCTTTGGCTAGAACATTAAAATTATTTATTTTTTACTATTTTATTGTTATAATTGTCCCAATTATCCTCCCTCTTCCCTCCTCTGCCCATCCCCCCTGCGCCACTCCCACAGTCAATTCCCACACTGTGGTCCATGTCCATGGGTCATTCATACATGCTCTTTGACTAGTCACTTTCCCTGCTTTCCATCATTGTCCCCCTATCCCCTCTCCTCTGGTCACTATCAGTCTGTTCCTTATTTCCACATCTATGCTTCTATTTTGTTAGTTAGTTTATTTTGTTCATTAGAGTCCTCTTATAGGTGAGATCATAAACCACTGATTGGTTTATTTCACTTAGCATAATATTCTCCAGTTCCATCCATACTGTCACAAAAGGTAGGAGTTTCTTCTTTCTTTCTGCTGCACAGTATTCCATTGTGTAAATGTACCACAGGTTTTTGATCCACTCATCCACTGATGGGCACTTAGGCTGTTTCCAGCACTTGGCTATTGTAAATAATGCTGCCATGAACATAAGGGTGCATAGGTTCTTTTGAATTGGTGTTTCAGGATTCTTCAGGTATAATCCCAGCAATGGAATCTGGCCTGCAAATTTCCTGTTGATAAATCAACTGACAGTCTTATGGGAGCTCTCTTGTGGGCAACTTACTGCTTTTCTCTTGCTGTTTTTTAAGATTCTCTCTTTGTTTTTAACTTTGGCACTTTAATTATGATGTGTCTTGGTGTGGGCCTCGTTTGGTTCATCTTGCTTGGGACTCTCTGTGTTCCCTGGACTTGTATGTCTATTTCCTTAACCACACTAGGGAAGTTCCCCATCATTATTTTTCAAAGAAGTTTTCAATTTCATGTTCTCTCTCTTCTTTTTCTGACACCTGCATGATGCAAATGTTAGTATGTTTAAAATTGTCCCAAGTGCTCCTTACACTATTCTCATTTTTTAATTTGTTTTTCGTTTTGCTATTCTGATTATTTTTTCCCTGTTTCCTTATCTTTCAAATTGCTGATTTGATCCTCTGCTTTATCTAGTCTACTATTGAGTCCCTGTAATGTTTTTCGTTTTAGTTATTGTATTTTTACCTTGTAACTGGTTCTTTTTCTTCTTTCTTGCTTTCTATCTTCTATCTCCATTTTTATGTTTTCTATTTCTTTGTTGAAGTTCTCACTAAGTTCAACTATTCTTCCCCTAAGTTTATTGAGCATCTTTAGAGCCAGTGTTTTGAACTCTGCATCTGGTATATTGCTTGTCTCTATTTTGTTTAGTTCTTTTTCTGGAGTTCTGTTCTGTTCTTTCATTTGGAACATAATTCTTTGTTTCTTCATTTTGGCTGCCTCCCTATATTTTTCTATGTATTAGGTAGAACTGGTATGTCTTTTAGTCTTGGTAGAGTGGCCTTATGTAATAGGTGTTCTGTAGGGCCAAGTGGCACAGCCTCCTTGTCACCAGAAATGGACACTCCAAGTGTGACCATGTATCCTCTTACTCATTCCTCTGTGGTCTATGTGCACCCTCCTGTTGTAGTTGAGCTTTGATTGCTATTGACATGTTAATTCAACCACCATGGAAGTTGGGGCCAACCCCAGAGAGGAGGACTCACTTTAGTGGGGCTCTGGTGCTAGTTGAGTTTGTCCCTTGGATGTGTTGCTCATGCAGGTGTTTGGTTGGTGCTCTGGCATACTCTAAAGCTGTCCACCAAATGTGTTGGCTCTAGTACTTTCTGAGATGTTCGGCCCATGGTCAGCCTCTGCCTGTTCCCTGTCAGGGGCCACCCAGCATGAGCTACAAAGCAATCTGCATATGGTTGTTACCTATATTGGGCTTGGAGTTTCTGGGGAGGCAAAGCTGTAAATCAAGGCTGTCTGTCACTAGTGGTGGACCTAGGGCACATTGGGGCCATATCCACTTGTTTGAGAGAATTTAGGAAATTCCTCAGCATGAGCCGAGATAATTCATTTCCATGTAAAAGCCGCTAGATTAGCTTGGATGAGCCCACAATTTGGGTGGGGCAGGGTGTCTCAGAGAATCACTAGGGTGGGGTGGACAATTTTAACCAGGTTGATGGAGACTCAGATATGGCTCCTGCCAGCTCTGTGCAGGGAGGCTCAGAACAAAAACAATGGCCTCTATGAGCACTTCTGTCTGGGAGAAAGTTGCCCTTCTAGCTCTCACCTTGATGCCAGGTAATTCAGTTGTTTCCTGTATGTCCCTGGTGTCTTTCAAGCTGCTACCATAGCTCTGGAGCTCAGAGCCAGTGACTCTAAGTATGTCCATGCATGAGCCCTTTAAGAAGAACACCTGGGACTCCAGAAGCCCTCCATCTCAATCAGCCAAAGTCTCCACTGATTTTCACAACAAAAAGTTATGGGGACTTCGCCTCCTGACACTGAAACCCTGGGCTGGAGAGCCTAGTGTGAGACTATGACCCCTCATACCTCAGTGGGGACCCTGGCAACCAATATATCCCTCCCAATTTTTAATGGTCACGCATGAATGTGGGACCAGCCCCTTCCTCACCTCTGCCCCTCCTACCAGTCTCCATGTTATAGGACTTCTGTTCAATTAGACTTCAGGTGGTTCTGAATGATGGTTGTTTTGTATTTTATTTGTAATTTTGATGTAGTTGTAGGAGGGTCCGAGTGCCACATTTACCTACACTGCCATCTTGATGGAAGCCTCTAACTACTAATCTTTAACAATAACAAATATAACAACAACATCTCTTGAGCATTTACTTTGTGCTGGTCACAGTTCTCAGGATACATTAATTTATTTAACACATTGATTCATTTATTCCTCACTGCAACTTTTCACTCTTTCATCCTCATAGCAGTTTTGCAAAATAGAACATTGAGGAGCAGAGAGATTAAATAACCTGCACAAAATCACTTTCACACTGCTTGTAAATCATGGGGACAGCATTAAAACCAAGGTAGTCTGACCTTAGACACTATTCTCCTAACTAGACCCTATCAAAATTCAGAAATGGGTCATCTGTACCTGGCCAGCTCATTCTTCATCAGAAAGTAGAGACAGGTTGGATAAGTAAGCTGGGAGGTATTCTGAACCCCTTGCTATATGCCATTTTCAAAACAGTGGCAAAATATGTTGGTTAGAGTCAACATTCATGGACCAGGCACCCAAAGATGAAAAATTTTTGTTTTGGACTAGTCATAGCCTGCTGTCAGCAAAGAACCTAGTTGGGAATGCATAAACAACACAGGAATGGGGTGAATCATCTAAAATATGGGGGGCGGCACAGAGCTCCAAGGTCCTAGAAGCTCTGCAAGTCACCACATGGCCTCAGGCAAGTCACTCACCTCTAAATCCTGGTTTCCTCAGCACTAAATCATGGGTGAGGATGTTTCCCATTTTACAGAGCTTTATGAAGAATGAATACTATAATAAAAGTCAAAATTCTTAGCCCTGGCTGGTGTGGTTCAGCCGGTTGAGCACCAGCCTGAGAACCAAAGGGCTGCTGGTTCGATTCCCAGTCAGGGCACAAGCCTGGATTGTGCGCTGGGTCCCCAATTGAGGGGCACCTGAAGGGCAACCACAGATTGATGTTTCTCTCTCTCTTTCTACCTCCCACCCCTTCTCTCTAAAAATAAAAAAATAAAATCTTTACAAAAAAGTCAAAATTTTTAGAATCATTTAAGCAGTTCATTATTAATGAATAAATGGTAGTGAAATCTTCCCAATCATTCCTTTTATAGCTTTTTAAAATGAATAAGCTAAATCTTCATTCTAAACATTTGATAGCTATAGTCCCACTTTTCATATAGAAGCCCCTTTCTTCATTTTTTCCTCCACTTAGACATAATTTAAGTATTTTTCCCTCTTTATCTGATGCCTTGGAAAAGAATAATGTTAGTACTTTCTTTTATAACATATGACTTTCTTCAGTCTTAAAGGAATAACTGGTTATTTTCACCTGTGATGCCAATATACCCCTAAATACATTGCTAGTATTTTATTTCACTGCATTTGGAGCTGTTGTGTACTGCCTCTGGGCCACAGATCTGTTGTATACAATTTGGTGGGTGGCCATGGCTTTTGGGTGTGTTTCAGATCAATGGCTTGCCAACTCAACCTGCATAATTCTATTTACTTGTTTTTGGAAAGACAGACTTATCAGATTTACTTATTCTTACAGCAGGGTTTGAGAACCATGAGGTTCTTTTGTCTTTTTCATGTCAATAAAAGGTACAGGGCTCAAAAACCTGGGTCATTCTCTTGGTTGCAATGCTATGTGTTAGTACTCAGGGAAATAATAGTGTTTCCATTCCACCAGTGTCATAAATGACAAGCATATGTCCTCCACAGAATCCTGAACAATTAGCTCTTGCCCATTCAAATTCTGATAAACTTAACAGAAATTAGATTCCCCTCAAGATCCTCATTCTTCTTCATCAGGCATCCCTCTAGAATAGTGGTTTTAGTGTGCATTAACATCACTTGGGGATTTTGCTAAAGATGCAAATTCCTAACACTTATCTCCAGAAATTCAGGTCCTGTAACTACTGGGAGGGCTCAGGTCACCTATAGATTTAATAGGCTTGACAATACTCTTCCCTCTCCACACACACCCCTCAAATTTTGATGTAAATGGGTCCTTGTGCTACATTTTGAGGAGTGCTCTAACAGGATATATATATATATATATATATTCATTTTGCTAAGCCCCTTTGTTATTGAGGTGAGCTTAAGAGAGTGCTTAGTCTCACAGAAATAATTTAATTATTTGAAATTGATATGAAAAAGTCACAGGAATAGTATTTTGTTCTAGTGGCATGGAAAAAGAAAGATAAGAGGCTTTGTAGCTAGGCAAACTTTAATTCAAATCAAGACTTGATAAATTACTACCTGAGTGATAATGGGGAAATTAATCACTCAGGGCCTGTGTTTTTCATCTATAAAATGGGAATAATAGCCCCTGAAAGTTTACCTTGAAGGCAAACTATGATAACTTGTTTAACTACAAAGCAGGTGTAAACAAAGGAAGCACTTTGAATCTACATAGAATCATTTAAAAGCAGTGCTAAATTGTCTCTTTGTTTAAATGATATTGATGCAGTTCAACAAGAAAAAAAAAAAACAAAGGTCTGTGATGTTCTGTTGGTTTGAAACAGGGTCTTTCTGGAGATTTTGCCCTTTTTGTTTTCCTTCTGCATTCCAGGAAGGGGAATGAAGGCTGGGCAGACTCCGCTATAAGTCCACAGGAGGAGTGAGTCAGAGGGGAACCAAAGTCAGTGATGACTGATGGCCTTAGACCAGCTCCTGAGGAAGTTCTGGCACCCAAAGAGCCAAAGAGCCTACTGATTAGAGGCTGCAGGAGTGAGCATGCTTTTGTTTCACCTAGCCAAGGTGACTCTAAAACCTTAGAGAGAGTGTAAAAATCAGTATCAATCAGACATGACAAAACCCTGTGTCCCCAGTGTTTCCTCCCTGCATAAGAGGTACCATGTCAGTATGAATCCAAAAGTGCCCCTTCCTTGCAGACTGACCTCAGAAGGTTTCAAGGGTTTGGTTAACTTTCCACAGACAGCCTCTCAGTCATGATCCAAGATGTTAGCTTTTGCAGAGGGTCACACAAACTGCCAAGTTACTCCATTAGGGTCTGTTTGATGCTGGCTAAATTTTCTATCAGGGAGATTGAACATGAAGAATAAAAGCAGTTATTTTAACAAAATATCAAAAAGAGTTGCCTTGTGTGGGTGGGGGACAGAACTTTATTCATGAATTTCTTTATTTATTTTACAGTTTTGTATTATTTTTATATTAACTCACAATATGGGGATAGATTGAAAAGCCACACTTTTTTCAAGGCCTGCTGCCCCTATAGTGTTTATCTGTCCTGGATCTAGCCTGCTTTTAGGGCAGATTTGGGTAGGTGGGTACTCCCTTGATAGGATGTGAAGGTTACTGAGATCAACCTTCTTGCACTCAAAGGTCTTCCCCCAAATATCCCCTCCTACCTAAGGCATCGTAGGCTTCTGTAAAATGAGAATATTATCTTAAATCATTAATAATAATTTTTGGTGATTAATACCAAGTACACATGCTCAATATTGCAAAGGTATAGGTCACAGGCAATATTATGAGAAGAACATACATTTATTGTAAATTTTCAGGCATACAGTGGTCTAAGTAGTCCAAGTTTCCTGGCTCACAGCTCTGAAAACCCTTGGAATTTCCTAAGGGTTGAGAGTGATATAGGTGCCTTTGTTATGTGAATGAGGTGCTACCTAAGAAGGGAAGGAGGCTGGATATGGAGTTCAATAAACAATGGTTAATGATTTAATCATCATGCCTGTGTAGTAAAGCCTCTACAAAAACCCAAGAGAACAGGGTTCAGATTGCTTTTGGGTTGGTGAACACGTGGAGATTTGGGGGAAAGGGAGCGCATTGAAAGGGCATGGAGGCCCCATGCCCTTTCCTCAGAGCTTGCCCTATGCCTCGCTTCCATCTGACTGTTTTTGAGGGTCTGTTTGTTTTTTTAATAATAAATCAGTGCTCTAATAAGTAAAATGTGTTTCTGAGTTCTGTAAGCCACTCCAGAAAATCAATCAAACCCAAGGAGGGTGTCATGGGACCCTCTGATTTATAACCAGTGTGTCAGGAGCACAGGAAACAACCTGGACTTCTGACTGACTTCTGAAGTGGGGATCAGAACAGTCTTATGTGGCTGAGCCCTTTACCTGTGGAATCTGATGATAGTGCCAGTAGACAGTGTCAGGATTGACTTGAATTGGCTAGTATCCAACTGTTGTGCCTCGGTATGGACCATTCTGTTGGTAGTGTGGAAAACACACCCTCCATACATCAGAATTGGGCCCAGCAACCTAATAAGAGTAAGACCAGTCTTCAAGTGGGACTTGGAGCAGTTTGGAGAGCATAAGAGCATCCTGAAGTAGTGGAGGATCAAAAAGAGTAACAATGGGTTGTGGTAATTCTGCCAAGGGCCTGTAGTATTCATAATAGCTGTAAAGGAATAGTAATGTGCTTTCTAGTCCAAAGGGGCAGAGCCTCAACTCCAAAACATGCTGTCAGACCCAGATTTCTCTGTCTACATATAAGTGGAATCCTATGGGTCCTTTTCTGGACATAAAAGGTTATATAATGATCAGTTTGCATTCATTCAACTTGGCTTATTATTTATGTGTAATTGCCACTTCAACTTTATTTTGTTTGTATTATTTCATTATGGAAATCTTGTTTCCCTGAGTCATAATCTCTTTGAAAGGACTGGGTTTTCTTACCTTCTTCTGGTGAGTGATTACTTACCTGTTTCTTTTCCTTCAACAAATGTTTATTAGGCCACAGTTCCTGTGATTGACTCACTGTTCCTGTACCAAATACGAGAGGTATTTAGGCTCAGATCTTTGCTGGGCTAGGCAGACAAGAATGGAATAAAGATGTGTGGTGGGGGAGCTTTGCATCTGCAACATATTCTTTGAAGATATAAGTTATCAGAAAATGCCAAAGAGTCCAATGATGTTATTGTTTTTGCAACCTGGAAGTCAAATAAAATTGGTGACTATCACAAATATCCTGTTGATTTTTGACTTTCTGCTGCTAGTATGATTCTAGCTAGACTCCTATAGTAGTATCACAGTACTTCATCTGGCATGTGTCCATAGAATTTAAATTAATTTATTCATATTTTTATTGAATAACTTCTATCTGCCAGGAACTTTGCTAGAGACTGAAATGTGACTTTAGAATACAAAGAATATGATTTTGCTACTAATCATCTACCAGAAAACTACCCTGTTCCTCTGCCAACCAGTCCACATAAAGGAAGTAAAAATAGGGACTACCATATACTCACTTCCCACTATTGGTAGACCTTTGTATATATTTTTTTCATTTAACACACACAACACATGCATACAAACACACACACACACAAACTTCATAAAACTGAAGCATGGAAAATGAAGGAATTTTTTCCAAGATATTATGGCTACCAAATGGCAGAGCCAAGATTTGAACTCAGGTCTTTTACTAGTTTTATTGGTTTTTCAACAAATTCACCAAAACCCTGAGATGTCTTCTCAGCAGTATATCAATTTTTATCATTGTCAATAGTGTCTATTTGATTATTTCTCTATTTCAAGAGAGTCAAGCAAGGTTTATAGTAGATCCTGTACAACTTCATAATTCTCTGCAGGCATGTCTTAGAATTGAAAAAAAAAAAATGGCCTAGTAGCTAATGTCAGAACACACACACTTCCAGACATATGGAGAACTCCTCCACTTGACAGACAATGAGTAGCCATCCAGAAATTACATGAGAGTGACAGTACTATTTCTTAAGGCTCAGATGCTAAATTGCAGGCTGTTGCATAGAGCTAGGCTTTACCACAGTCTAAGCATGGCTTGGCCCCAGCCTATTCAGGCTGTGCCAGCAAAGCCCAGACTTCCATTGGAATGCCTTCTTATTGATGATTCACTTTCTTCCCAAGTCATGACAACTAAGCAGCACTCAGGCCTGCATTGTCCTAATCCACAAAATAGAAAGCATAAATCTACTCTGCTGCCTCTTCCTCCTCTTTTTGTAATCATCAACTGCATGAATTCCATAACTTAATATGCTGTTGAATATATGCTTATTCTTCATCCCCATTCCCACTGGTTTAAACCCTCATAATTTATTGCAAGATTATTGCAGTTTCTTTCTATCTGGTGTCTCTACATTCAGTTCTACAACCACCATATCATCTATTCTATGCACTGATGCTGTCAGAATAATCCTTTAAATCCAAATCTATAACTCTGCTCTATATTTAAAATTCCTCATTGACTCCCCACCGACACAAAAGGCATATTCTCCGAAGCTACTCCTGAAGGGCCCCTAATGATATAGCTTATTTCTACTTTCAGATTTCTTTTAAGTCTGAACATCATAACATTTCCCAAATATGCACAATACTCTTACCTCTGTGCTTTCGGACATGCTTTTCTTTCTGTGTAAGTGCTTTTCCTTCTCTTGGTAAACTCCTACTCATCCTTCAAAACCCAACTAAAGCACTAACTCCTCTGGAAAACCATTCCTAACCTTCCTTTACACATTTAGTTATTACTTATTTTGTGCTCCCAACATACTTTTCAAATATAATTATTACCACACAGAATAGAATTAGACTATAAGCTCCTCAAGGTTATGGGGTAGATTTTTACCCCTCTTCCCTTCTTGGGGAATCAGTGCTTCACATGTTCATTGTTCAGTATACATCAGTATATTGCCTTCTTTCTGCCAAAACCTCTATTTGCTAATTTACAAAACTAGGGGCTTGGGTTAAATCAGTTTAACAAATCCATCTAGTCAAAGAATTTTTAATCAATTAACTCATATATTTTATGGTTTTTTCAAGTCCTCCCTCAAATATTATTTTCTCAATTAGTAGTTTTCTGAACACCTTTTAAAAAACCCAGCATTTTCTCCTGGCACACTCCTTGTTCTTTTTCTCCACTTTATGATCTTTATAGCACTTTTCTCTCTATAACATACGCCTTAATTAACTTACGTGTTTTGTTTTTATCTTTCCTCCACTAGAACTAAATCCTCATGAAGGTAGAACATATTGCCTATATTTATGTTCACTGTTGTATTTCTGTCACCTAAAATGATGGCTGGCATATAGTTGACTATCAAATGAATATCTGTTGACTGAAAGAACTCTCAAATGTTAGAAGCAAAAGATTCAAAGGGATCATCTCATCAACCAAAAAAAAAAAAAAATTAGTCAATGATCAGTCCAGGATTAGCTATGAGAATGTGGCCAAACAGTAGTAACTGCAGGCAGCTCTGAGAAACAGAGCCATGTAACTAGAGCAAATGAAGTTATCTGTGAATCTATAAACAGAACTAACTCAGTGGACCCTGCAAATAATTCTGCCACATCATGGTCACATTCTCACCATACTTTGTGCATGATCCCACAGGACACACTGTGAAAGGGGGAGGGGATCTAACCCACATGGCAAAGAAAGCCTCTCCTTTCTTTGTTCTTCTGATGATGTCTATGATGTCTGCCATTTGGAACTTAGACACCTACACTTCCTCTTAGCCTTTCTATCGCAGGATTTGTAGAAGACTGATCCCTGTTGAGGCACAAAATACTGGTGACACCTATGATCTCTCTCAAGTGTACTTGACAAGGTCCTACAACATAAACTACTGAAGCAAGCTCTTAACTTTGTTAAGAGCTTAGTTGGGACTTTACACACTGACAAGTAGAGGGGGGAGATGGTCTTTCTGATGTCACTAAATTTCTGCATCAACATGAAATAACCACTTATGTGTAAACAAGTGTAACTAACAAAATATTTCTGAAGCACCTCCCAATGTTTATCAGTAGGTCAATCATTTTTTCACACTCTATCTCCCATTTTAAGACTTAGGTGTGAAGTTACAGTGAGGGTATAAAATATGGTTTTTAGAAAGTAAAAAGTCCAAAATCTACCCCTTTACATCTGGTTTTACAAAGTGAGCTCTTTTCTAGTCCTGGGTAATTTGGGGGGAAGAAACTAATCAAATATTGATGAAGGATAGTAAATTCCAAAGTTCTTGCTCCCCCAAGCCCTTGATTCAAGGACAAACAGCAATAAAAAAGGTTTTGTGATAAGCGTTCTGATAAGATCAAAGAGCCTGAGGATTTGGAGGGTAGCAGGGGCTTTGGAAAATCTCCCTGGCTATATGAGGGGAGCCTTTACAGCAGAGAGCTACGGTACTCTCCCTCCTGCAAGAAGGCACTGGCACTGGGACAGTGGTGGTGGCAATAGGCAACCAGAAGGCTTCTTATCTCCCATTGTCCAAACAGAATGTACTAAGGGACTCACAGGTCCCCATTTGTTCCAGTCGAGGGTGTCTGGAGAGGCTTAGAGCACAGTAAAATAGCACAATCCTGTACTTGAAACAAGAAAACCAATGTAGATTCAGAATTTGAGGCTACTTTTTTTTAAGTGTTCAAGATTACAGGCTCCAGTGGTGGGTACTAGCAGAAATGTGCTTCCCAGGAGGCAGACCATACTGGCCACTATGCAGCCCAAATTAGCAAGAATCTCTTCAATGCTGAGGAACCTTTGTTTTCTGCCACCATGAGAGAATACAAGTCATACCCAGACACCACCTTGGAAAGGAACAGAGGAAAGAGAAAACTTGAGTTTGAATTTCCTTAAAAGGGCTACCATGTGAGAAAAGATGAATTATAGGAAAATAGAGAAGCCATGTTTGACTTGAATATTTGTATGTGAGAGGTGACTATTTTTGTTATCTTAGTGCATTTTGAGAATCTGTGTGTAGCAAATATTTCCACCATGAAGTGAATATAAACCTCTAGGATAAAACTAAAAATCTTGACTCAGGGCCATGACTCATAAGGGATTTGCAGATGGAGATAAAGGATGGCGAGCAAAAGGTAGAAAAGAGGAGTTAAGAAAACATCACCAGAACCCATTCTTGGTTTATAAAGTTTTGAAAAGTAGAGCCAACTTTTCAGAGGGAGGCCTAAAACTATCAGCATCAATTCACAATTGAGACATATTTGGAGGTCATATTTGTGAAAGAAATTAGATTTCAACAACTAATCAGAAAGAGAACAGCCAGCTAGTATTTCATCAATTAAATCCATCCAGGGAGACCCAAGGTGTCAGCGAGTAGATCCACTATCAGTCTTGTGAGAGCTATCAAAGTGAAACCCTTCTCTCTCTTGAGTCAAACAGGTGAGACTGGAGATTATTTACCTCTTGGGAGTAAAGAAGACCACGGTTAAAGATTGGGTTGTGGTACCAAGCCTTGCTTCCTGCTGCCTTTAGATAGAGATAGATAGCTATTTATCTCCACTGAAGTATTCGACATTCACTAGAAGTTTATCCCAGCTCAAGGAAATATTTTCAACACACGATCTGCAGTTCCTAGAGGGTGGGAGGCAGGGTTAAGCAAAAGGTCAGTATTGAGAAGACACTGCACCTTTTTGGAAACTAAATAGTGATATAGCATGAAAGATTCCATTAGTACCCAGACTTTCTAGCTAAACTTGAGGTATCAGGTATAAGTTAAGAGAAAAACAAAGGTAGAATAATGATCAAGCTCTCAGCTTCTTGGAAAAAGGGAAGGGAGGACCTTAATCATGAGAACACATCCTTTACAGAAATACTATGGTGGCATTACATATTTCAAATATCTCCCAAACTTAGGACTCCTTATGAATAAACTTACCTCCAGTCTATCTCGTACAGCCTGTCCAACTGCCATTAATTGGATAGGCTCAAGTTAGAAAGGAGGGGACAAAGTGCACTGCAGAAGTAGAATAGTAACTATACAGTAGGAGGATTCTCAGGTAGGAAAACAAGGGGGGGCAATAAGAGGAAAATCTGATTGTTGCAGTCTGGGGCAATTTTAATTAAAAAAATGAGATGAAAGAAAAATGAGGTAGTTAGCTGTTAAAGCTTTCATGCTTCTCTTCTCTACACAGACTTAGGAGTCAAGAAGAAGGGGGTAGTGCTTCATAAACATCTAAATAGCTTTGAATGAGCCCAAGGATTAGATTTAAATGGCAACCCTTCCTTGAGAAAGTATTAGAATGGGGCTACAAGGCCTCAGAAGTTCTTTGTGGCACTATCTGGCATGGAGCAAGACTAGAAGAACGGAAGTGGCAGAGAGGAGTAAATAGATGAATGATCCTAAGCTAGACCCCACACCTTGCAGGGGTGGATCCATGGTATGCAGGGCACGCAGAAGTTCCTATAAAAAGGGGACAAAGTGTGAAAGCAATAGTACACCTAGATAGAAATGGCAGGGATTTATAGATTCCTGCAAACGATTATTTTGATACGAGGCCAAATGTCCAGACTGCAGTGGTGAATGTCAGCATGAAAGCTGGATAGACCAATGGTACCACAGACTATACAGCAGTCCCAATCAGATGCTTTTCAGCAGAAATTTACATGAATCTTTCATTCCCTCCTTTCCCTAACTGTTACAAAAGCATGTCAACTGTATGCTTCTCCTATACACTTGGTTATATTAGAGAAGTACAGGCAGGGAATGAGGAAATCTGAGAAACTAAGCATATGACCTAAGAGACTGAGCATATGCCTAAAAGGATTGCTAAATAACTCTTCTGGACTCAGTGTATTTGGTTATACTAAAATTTATACACTTCCCATTTCTCAAATGCAATTTGTTTGTGAGGAAGGTCAGATGAGTAATAGAATTTTTAAAAAATAATTTCTTTGAGCATCTGAGGGCATTACAATGAGTACGTTTGTAATCCTGCTATATTGCACATTAAATTAATAAGGAAATAGTGTCCAAAAAGCCATTTAACAAGAAAAATTTTTATTGATAGAAAAGCAAAACAAATTTTTCATGAATTCTGATATCTGTTTTATTATGCTTCTTAGATATACTCAAGTTCAAAAATCGGTTTTTCTGTTGTTGTTCTTTATGTCACCAATATTGTTAATCTCTCTATAAAAACAACTCAATGAAATCACAAGTCTGGGCCTCAAATAGGACCACTTTTATAAGACATTGTCCCCAATTAAAGTTAAATTAATTCTTATTCTTAGCTAAGCATTAGGTTGGTGACATTAGTAAGTATTAATGTCAAGCCATCAAAGTCGTTTATCAAATATTATCAAATAAGTCAAAAACCAAATCAGAATCAGAGTAAATCATTCAATCCAGTGATTAAATATCCCTCTATAGATAGGTCAGTTCTTTCTCATGTGAACCATCTACAAGCCACAATCATTAATTCCAATGAAGGATAGACCAGACAAGTGGCTTTTCAGATTCAAATTCAAAGTTCAGATTCATATGGGAGCGGACCTGAGGAGCCTGACCAGATTAGACTAAATTTTCTGGTTCTAATTTATCCTACAACTTTCAATAATATCAGCTAGCAATTGTTCAACTGTCACCCACAGAAATGAATTTAAAGCATAAGTCTGCACAATGGAAAAAATGAAATTTTAAACATCATCTAATTAATTCAATTGATATAGATAGAAACAGTGGAAAAGTCAGGTGCCAAAGTTTTTTAAACTAATTTATCTATATTTTCCAGAAACTACGTATCAAACTGAAAATATAATGGTCACATTTTTACTTTACCTTTACCTATGCAGATATGTTTTATTTCCACACAACATATAAATTGAAAACAAAAAAATTGAACAACAATACAGGTTTGTGTTCTAGGTGGTCCTAAAACCTCCTCTAGGTATTTTGCTTCCCATCTAGATATTTAGACCACATAGATGTATGGTCATAAATTCATTATCATTGCTACATTAGAGTCACTACCTATGAAAGGAAGCTTATCTAATTACCAATTTCCCAAGCCGAACAGGACTCTCCCCTTTCATTAAATATAGAGAAAGTCATTTAGACTTGACCCCAGAGAAATAAGTACATGCATATTCCTGACTTCTCAGTATCCTCTCTGGATAAGAGGATGGAACAACTATTTGGTTTTCATCTCATTCTTGTAATGGCAGAAAAGAGAATACAAAAGGTCTATTGTAAATTTGTACAAAATGTATGTATATATAAATACATATCTATGGGTGTATATAAATTCTAAAGAAGATTATATTCATCTACATCTTTAAGATTCAGAGTCCCATACAGTTGACATAATGGTATTCTCTCTCCAATTTTTTCATTTTTAAAAATAATAAGAATCAAGCATGCCACCTTATTAATACTGAATAGCAAGTGCAGAAGTTGAGCTATAGTTATAGGGATTTGTAGCAATTAGTTTGACGGGACATCAGTGAATAAAATCTTGAAAATAAATTTAGTTTTTTCCAGATTGCCATTTGTTTCATATACATGAAATCCAAAATGCCCTGTTGATAGTATCCCAAACTCCTTAGACTATCAATTGAACTCTATATGAAGCAATACTTTAAGCAGGGCCTGTGAAAATTGTTTGGATATGTGCTTCTTGCAATAATTTGGTGGGATGGCATTCTAGAATTTCATGTAATTTTCTACCTCATGAAGAGTCTCAAGTGATAACGCCAGAATCTTAGGGGTCTGAGTATATTAAACTCAGCATGAAATTTGACTCACAAATCACATTATCTTTACACAAAGCAGTATTAGAAATATTAAGCCATAGTCAATTAATGGAGAAAGTCACACATATTTAAAAGTGCACAATAAAACATGTTATGGATGTGTGCCCATGTTCAGAGGTATCAGATATTTTTTAAAACAATATGTATAATGCTTTTTATTTCTTCTGTTTCCTCTATTCCTTTGGGGAAAAATTACATAAGATAATTTCATAATTACCCCTAGAGTGTAGAGGTTGCTCCTTGGAGGGGGATTATTATTGCATGCCTTGAATGTACTATGATTCATAAGGCAAGAATGTATGAGTAGCTTCAGCACCAAGGAAATGGAATCATCATCCAGCATTGCTCACAACAGAACATCTTATTGCTTTAATAAAATGGGGAATTATTCACTGTAAGGAGTGCACCAAATAAGGGGAGAAAGTAATATTTATGCAGTTAATGTATTTCTTTGGAAATAAAGAAGATTCCTTCTGAGTCCCTGATTTTATTCAAATTTCAAGTCCAAAAGTCATTCTATAATAAGGTATTAAAGAGCTACAGCCAGATGAGTGTGAGCTACAAAAATTAATGGACTTTCTTTTTCACAGTGCCTTAGTCATTTTGATGTACAATGTATAACTCTGATATACTAAAAGATTCCCTAGTGGCCTGAGGGAGTTAATGTACTCTTTTACCTATTACTAGGAAGTGACTAAGGCACTGGAGAGAATCTGGTTCATTGTTTAATATATTGTACCCAAATATTATACTCGGTCTTCCTAATATTACAAGATGGCATACTTAAACGATGATCCTCTGTGCTTCTGGAAAGGACTTAAGTGAATATCTAATGGGTGATTAAAATTAAGCTTATTAAATTATTTTTATAAAAGATGAAGACTGAGCTTGGGCAATTTAACAGAAGACCTAAAACCTCAGAGGTAATATTTTCTCTGGGAAAAAAACACATATGTCTGGAGCCAAGACAAAGAATCTAGAACTACTAGTTAATTGGAAAAGGGATGCACTCAGTGGCACTGTTGCCTTACTCCCTGCAGGTTAGTAAGGACTCTTTTAGTTGAGCTTTTTGTTGAACATTCTCATTCACACATTTTCCAAATGTTTGAATAGCTGTGAAGAATTTGTTTCCAAGAAAGGATGCCACTGCATATAATTAGGATTATAATATGCTTCTGGCTCCCATTATCATCAATTCAGGGAAAACAAAGTGGTAAATAACCATAGGTGGACTCCATTTCTAACATAAATAACCTTGTTTGGCATTAGAAGAGGGAACAAAAAAAATTGATCTTCTCTCAATTTTTTAAAATTTAACCTTTCTTCGTGTACTCATTGAAGTTGGGTAAGCCAGACTTAAAAAGAGAAAGGGAACCCTTTCTTTGCCACATCTCAGATGTAAGCACGGATTTTTAAGTAAACAAGTTGCAAATATTTTTATCCTACAAGTAGTTACTGGGTTTAACTTTTCTTGAAATTTGCATGTCCTGTCACCCAAATTGCCCAACATCCCCACAAGTTTCACCTCCAAACACATACAGTGCAAGCAAACAAACACACTACTTGCCTCCAGGTGGTAATTGCATGCAGGGAGGACTACAGGCACTGTTTAAATATTAACCATGTTTAATAGATGGCATTTCTGCACATCCATTATTTGTTTGTTTTCTCTTGTGGTTGTTTCTGTTATTCACAAAAGAAAAAAGAAAACATACGTGTTATCTTTTTATAACAGTCTACTACAGAGTAAGATATAAAAGAACACTTCTGAAAACAGCAGAAGCCAGGCCTGCACCACTAAATTTCTCATCCAGTGATAACAATTATACCAGACACCTGGAAATTAAGAACAAGAATATACAGTTAGGAGGACTTACAATAGAACTATAGTTTGCTTCTGTATTTGGTACCAATATAATAAATATATAACTTGTTCTAAAAATTAAACATTCTGATTTGGTAATATACTGCATTTTCAGTACTGGACATCACCTAATACCTTTTTTTTTTTTTTTTACAAAAAAGTAACTTATGCAATATTTAATATTAAGAAAACCGGAAGTACACACAAACCCGATTGTAGAAAAAGAAAGAAACCAACAAAAAACTAGAATAGTCACTTTCCAAAACTCCCCTCTTTTGCCTGCACAACCAAAGAAAGTAACCAGTTCGGTGAGGCCATTTCAACGTCAGAACTGGCTGAACAATCATGTCAAAGATATACAGGTGAGGGCGGGGCAGGGCGCTAAGTAGATATTTTTAAACTAATTCAAAGATTTTTAATGTATGTATGGTCAGCTAGCGAGGGACATATCTAAAAGTAAAGTAAAATGCCTAGTCTTGGAAAAGGGAATGGTTAACTAAGGGGTGACAAGAGGAATGAGTGGAGAGCGGTACCTGTCGTAACCGTTTTTCTGGTACTGTCTCTGTGACCTCTGGTAGTCCTGATGCTTAATGTAGACGTTTTCTTTATAATATACTATTGCCTGAGCCTGGCTGAGAGTGGGAATGGAGAAAGGAGGGAAGCTGAAGAAAAAGTGAAAGCTTGGGGGGTGGCAGGGACGGAAGGTAACTGAACCTTAACCTGACAGCTATGTACAAGACACCGGGCCCCCTCCACTCTCTTTGCTCCGGGGTCAATGCCTGTTATATAGTATTTGGTAGCTTGTGCGGTTTCTCGTCCTTATTGTGGGGGCGTAGAATGGAGAGGAAGGACGCATCCTTCATTGACAATGAGAAATTATGTGATTTGTCATGCGCTTGGATTCTGTTATTAGTATTATAATTACTATAAATATTAATAATAAAGTATTATTATCAGTGTTATTTCTTCTTCAGAGACTTTCCTTGCCCAATATTTACAAATACCGCACAGTGCCTCGGCGGAGGAGAAACAGTAGGGGGAGGGGAGAGAAGGAAGGAAGAAAGGAAGGAAGGAAGGAAGGAAGGAAGGAAGGAAGGAAGGAAGGAAGGAGGGAGGGAGGGAGGGAAGGAAGGAAGGAAGGAAGGAAGGAAGGAAGGAAGGAAGGAAGGAAGGAAGGAAGGAAGGATGGAAGGATGGAAAGGGAAAGAGAGTCCACAGGGAAGTGAAAGAGGGAAAACGGAGAAAAAGCAAGGACGGCAAAGATGCTGGAAACAAGAAAGGGGATGGATAGGTGAGGGGCTGGACAATCAGGACAGTACCACCGTTTGCAAAAGGCCCTCGCCAGGTGTGTCCAAACAACTAGAGGCTGCGTGTGCTCCTTGCGGACTGGGGGCCGGTGGTGGTGGTGGCGGAGGAGCATAGGGGTCCTGGCACGGGAGGCCAGGGGACAAAGAGGAGGAGGAGACTTTGGAGGGGTCGCAGAAGGCGGAGTCCTGGGGCTGCCTCTCCAGCCGGGTTTCTTTTATGTGGGTTGGGGCCTGGCCCCCCGCCGGGGGCAGGCCCCGGCCACCGTGGTTGCCGCTGCAATGATCCCGCTCGTATTCCTCCTGAGCCCTCTGCATCTTCCTCTTCTTCATCCTACGCTTGTGGATGTGGAAGGTGGAGAGGGACAGCACGATGAGGCAGAAGATGAGGGTGACCAGGACAATCAGCACCAGCGTGGAGGAGAAGGACTGGAAGAGCTGCTGTCCCACCTGCGTAATGCAGGTGCTGCTGCCTGCGCCTGGGCCTTGGGCACTCGCACTGCCACTGGCGTTGGGGGAAGCAAAGGTCCGGTTGAGGAGACACGGCGGCAGCGCCAGCCTCAGCTCCTTGGGCGCCCTGGCACTCATCGGCGCTGGGCTGAGAGGGGCTGGGCCCACCAGACTTCCTCTCTTGGGCACACCGCTCCCACCGGCCAAGAAGAGGACGGAGCCCACGCCACCCAAAACTGTTCCCTGGTGTGGAAATGTATGCGCACGAGCTAAGGACTGAGGGAGCAACTGCGGTCAAGCAAGCCGTCAGGGAAAGCGACCTGTACCCAGGATATCCTCTCCGGACCCGCCTCCAATGCGTGTCCGAGCGCCCTTTTCCTTTGCCAAGGCACCAGGCTGCAAAGAGAACAGGCTTAGTTAGGATCCCTGTCACTGCCCAGGGGAGTGCGGAGGACAGGAAGGATCAGCGCAACTGCAAAGCAGCTCTGGGCACACTGCCTCAGCGGACACTGCCCGTCCTCTCCGAAGCCAGAGGACCCCAACCCTCCCGCCCCTGGCGGATCCCCAGAGCCGCCAGCTTTGGGCTGGCGCCACTATCTGAGAAGGGGTCTGCGCCGGCAGCCCAGAGAAGAGGATTACTCAGCAGATAAGGCAGACTCTGCGCCCTCCACAACTTTCTAATCACAACAGACGCGCAGCCACCTCGGAACGGGGTCCCTGCTTTCCAGAGCACCGCCTCTGCTCTTTCCTGTGCCCTCTCAGTGGTTGTCTTTGCCAGGATTCTACCCTTGCAGCACCCACCCCCGGTTGCCCAGTGGCTCCGGGTACGCAGTTCTCCCTTCCTTTCCCTCCACCTTCCTACTCTCCCTCTCCAGACGGCGTCAGATACCTTCGGTCCGGTTCCCAAGGAGGGTCGCTGGCACCACATCCCACTCCGCCTCTATCCACCGCCACGGCTGACGCGCAGGATCGCGCTCTATCCTTTTTCCAGCCTTCTTCCCTGGTACCTCCCCATTACCAAAAAAGCAGCTGAAGCATCTCTCAGCTAAAGCACATCCCCGCAAACGCCCCATTCTCCCCCTCTCCCTGTGACCTGACAGTATCCTGCATCTTTCTTGGGGGGGGGGGGGTGGAAATAAAAGGGGGAAGGTTCCCGTCTGCAAAGTTTGGGGAACCGACCTTCTCTCTGGCCTTCCCAGACCCAGCCCGAGGGTTCCGAGGCTCTTGCTGGGACCAGCGCCAGGCAGACCCGCAGCGAGCACCAGAGCTTTCCTTGCCGCTCTCAGGAAGCGGCTGCAAACTGTTGCACTGCGGAGCAGCGGGGCGGACCGCGAGCCGCGGCCGGGGGCCGAAGCTTCGGCCAGGGGTGCCTGCGAAGGCCGCCGGGTCTGTCTATCCACTCGCGCCTGATCGCCCAGCCGCCCCAAGCCTTTAACCGCACCGTGTCCCTTACCTGGGGCTGCCGCTGTCTGCAGGGAGGGAGCCCCGTGGCGCGGCTGCAGTGGCAGCTGCGGAAGGCACGGAGTGAGGGGGCCAGAGACCAAGCCGCGCTGCCGCCGCTACCGCTACCGCTGCCGCTTCGGGGAGCTGAGCTGGCAGCCTATTGCCAGAGAGGCCGATGACGTCAGGCAGCCACCGCCAGGGCTCCAAGCCACCCCCCCCCAGGCCCCCACCCCACCCTCACACCCCAACATCTTGTCCTAGCAGAGCGAGCCTCTGCCACACACGTTCCCAATTCTCTGCCCAGGGACTATGAGGAGCACCCCCACTCCAACCCTTTGATCGGCCCACCTTCCAAACTCTTGTGTCTAGGAAGGGCTGAAGCTTCAGCTCTCTGGCTACACGATTCCTCACCTTCAACCCTTTCTCACGTGGTCTCAGAAGCACATTTTCACATTTTAGACATCCATCTCCTCTCAGGCCACACATAGGATTTTTCTCCCCCAGCTGTTGAGGTGCACCCCTCTCCCCAGCCTCGCTGTTGCTGGCCTGGTTCTAAACAGAAACTGCGTACATGAGAGTTGTGAGGGGCAGAACCTGAAATACAAACGTGAACATTATTTAACATCAAGTAATCCAAATTAATTGTTTTCCTTTCCACTGCTGTCTCCAACTCACCTTTCACTCCACCTGACCCATGTCCCTCCTCTCTTCCCTCCCACACTTATCTCCCAGTCCAAGACCCACTGAGTGTATGAAACACTCCTTCTATTTGGACAATCAAGCCATTCCCAAGGACACACAGCACACAGGTGACTTACACTGCAAGGAGATTAAAAAATCACTCAAAGGAGTGCAGAAATTAACTGCCCTATGACAATTCCGAGTATTGTGCCTCTTACAGAAGTACCCCTTCATTGGCTCTAATGCTATTAAAGTGCTCTTTGCCTTTACTGTCCTACTAACCATTGCCTTAGAAATTCCCGGGTCTTATCATCCTGCATGAATATGGACAAAAAATTAATCAAATTTTGGTTTAGAACCCTTGGGAAAACAGTGTATTTTATTACAGTAGCCACCTTCAAAATGAAGTACTATTCTCATTTTTCTGCTAGAGAAGCCAGCATGGAATAGCACATAAAAATATTGTAGGGTCTTAGAATGCACTTAGGTGTCTTATTAAGTGTGCATCTCATTCTTCCCTCCTGGTCTTGTGTTCTTCCACGCATTGAGTCTAACACAGTGACTGCACAATAGTTAACTTGCTAATATGTTTTATTCCTACTATGCATCAGAATTGAGAGATAACAGGAATGATTGATGTCCACCTATCTACTTGTATTTGCAAGCAGAGGGTTTTGCAAGAAAGAGTTTGACATGGGGAGGAAAGGTTGTTTGTGATCTGGGTGGGGGCCCTCCCTCTGACCCTGTGTTCATATCTAGTCTTTCTCCAACTTTTCCTTTTCCTCTCCTTGCCCAAGAGTTATATATGGAGTAATAAATACACTATTTCTCAAAAAAAAATCTGTTCCCATTTATTTGAATGAAAGTCATCAGCTTTTCTTCATAATTGCTTCAATCTTAAGAAAAAAAGTATCCCTATTTAAGTGAATAGTTCAGTATATGCTGAATAATGCATGATTGCTCAGAGCACAAATTGATGTCCTTGGCTGCCAGAGTCACACAGTTAATGATGGACAATGACCCCAATGCTGGCTTAGCTTTCCTGCCTGGAGAGAGGGCACCTAATGCCCTGTAAAAGCCACCTGCCACATTTCGATGTTCTGGCTTGGAGGGACTCAGAGATGGAATGGTGAGACCCTTGTTTTACTGTGATCATTAAGTGAGACTTCACCATCGATGCCTGGCATACAATGTCCCATTTCTGTATGTTCACTTTGCTCCTAAAAAGTTGAGTCTAAACATTTTGTAAAGCAAATCCAATTCTGAATACTTCAAAAAAGCAGCTGGCTATTTAAAGAAATGCTTTAGGAAAAAAACTGTCTTGTAAGGCAAAGAATCTTTACATAATTAGATTTAACTCTCACTAGTCTGTCTTCTAGACTTGGAGAAATGAATTACTGAGTTTTCCCAGGGAGAAACATACATGCCTTTACAATATATTGTAATGGGGTGACAATATGTATGTAATGGGATTCCTTTTGCAGACTAAGTTTCTAGGACATGTGATGAGCCTGCCATTATTCTTATTCTTTTGTTATAAATAATAACTGTCTGTTATACCAGGAATGCTAAAAGTGTCTGCACAGTTTTATACAACTTCGTGGTCCTAGATAACTTGTAATCTACAGCAGATGAATGTGATCCACAGAAAAATGGTATTTAACTGAAAATGACTTGGGTAGATTAAAGACACCAATTTCCAGGTCTTAATCCCAGCACACTTTCCTTCTTTTCTTTTTCAAGTAGAATAGGTTGTAGGTTCATAATTTGTTCTTACTCAGAGAATGAATGTGCCAAAAGCATAGTCTTGGATGTCACTAGGTAGTGCAATTCAAGCCCCGGAAATAGCAGTGACAGCAAGAATTGATCCAACTGAGTTGCGTTATGATTTCAGCACATCTGGCACAATGGCCAACAGGTTGTCACTGTTTTTGCCATCAGACTTCTAAAGCCACATTTCTAAGAGTGGAGAACCAAGAAGCCCCTAAGATACCCAATCTCTTCCCTCACTCTGGGAAAGCCCCTCTAGACTCAGGCACATGCCAAATATTCAATAACATTTAATGCTTGCTCTCAAGGTTGATGGAGGATCTCTAGCTAGCTTAGAGAGAAGTGTGACATGGATACCTGGTACAACAATCCACAAACTCATTGAATCAATAATAAATGTTGTGATTATGATTATGATTATGATTTACAAAATACCTACTAGGTGCCAGGCTGTACTAAACTTTCTTTATTTTGGTTTTAATCCTCAACATAACCCTGCAAGGTTATATTCTGCTAAAATACAAAATAATTTATTTATTAATCTATTCACTTATTTTCTCAACAAAAATCTTTAAGTATCTACTATATATCAGGTGAGAAAACAAAAGCTCAGAATAGTTAAAGCCCTAGTTAAAGCCTCTGTCCAGGTTACGAATAGGTATATTACTCATTCTCTCTCTCTTACACACACACCCCCACACCCCCACACACAGACACAGACTTATTTCTATCTCTATTTTGATTTTATCTCTATATCTATCTACTTCTGATTGAGGAAGAGTAAACAAATAAAACTAAAGAAAAAACAGAGCTGTCTGATTCAAGCAGAGGAGAGAAAATAAAAAGTCCCATCTGAAGGGGTCCTCTCATCCCCAGTAGCGGTTTACCAGATTGCCATATATTCCTTAGGAATGAGCAGAGTCCAGTTTGGAAACTTCTTCACTGCATCAGATCACCAAGGCAGACCACTCTTGACCACAGTGAAGCATGATACATGCCACGGGCTGACATTTACAGGGCCTTTTCCAGCAGATATTCAAGTGATCCTAACATTTTGCCTAATCATATATCTCTGCTACACTGGACTCCTTTCTGCATACCAACAGAGGTATGCTCTGTAAGTTGTCATGTTGCTGTTAAATCAACTACTGGCTCAGCCAGCAAATAATGAACAAACAAGGTACCAAATGAAGCACTTGACCTTGTTCAAGTTATCCAGTTTTTTTTTTTTCAAGTCAGCCTTCCCATCTATAAAGAATAATAATAACAGCATCTTCTTTGCAGTGTTATTTTAAGCACTGAGCATATAGTAACCATCCAGTAAGTGGTTGCTCTGTACAATGTAAAAAATTACTAAGATTAATATTTTATACCAGGCAATAGAAAAATTATACTGTGTTGGACATCAAAATTCAGGAAAATTTTTATAATTTTGAGTATCCTTTATAGGAATATAATTATCAGGCTAAAGGGACTGAGAACAATGAGAAATAATGAGTGATTCAAGGAACTGATAATATTAACTCTAGAGATGAACAGCTTCTTCTTTTTTTTTTTTTAGATTAATTATATCTGGTGGTAGAGAATAGAATCTGCAGGTTTGCAGATTTGCTGGATGCAACATGCAGAGAGTGTTACTGTGGTTCCCAAGTGGTGATGATTCTGGTACTGCCAGAAGGGGAGGGTTTTATAGCAGTGCACACTTGCAAAAGTGATTTATCATCTCTGTAGGGCTGACGTAACATGGATCACTTATTTGTCTGGGAAGTAGTGCTTTTTATTTGTTATCATTACAATGGTTGTTACCTATTAGTAAAAAATGATTATTTTGTTTGTTTTTAAAAGCCATAATGAATAAAACTTATTTCTCCAAACACTATTTCAGAGTTAATGTCTTTGGTAGTTCCTATAAATTATAATGGAATAGAGTGTCTCTTAGCTTCTCTGTGTTCTCTTTTGAACTTGGATCTTTTGCCTCTGTAATGGTAATGTTCTGTGGTGGTTCTATTGAGAGAACAAAGGGTGTGACATAGAGTATACCATAGAGAAGATGAAAACAGGAGCTTAGTGGAAAAAACAATTGCATGGAAATGACACGGACTTGAGTCTGCATCTGAGGTTTTGCTCTTTACTTCTTGTGCATTTGGGCATACACTAGGTCTCTTGAATCTTCATTTTCTTATCTAGAATATGAGCCAATGTAATAATACCTATATATTTTTGCTTTATATATCATTTATTTCACCATGTGCATAAAAATTTCCCCAATTTGCAGATGAGCAAACCAAGTTTGAGACTTGCCCAAATGGGACAGAAAGCGAATCAATTTGAGGCTCTCGACAGCATATGGCTCTTGATAGTTACTTCTCTTTTCCTATTCTTCCTCTCTTTCAACTCAGTCCTTTGAGGAAAACAAAATCTCTTGAATGCAAGTTCTTTGCAGAAATAAAACATGAGTGGTTAACAGGAGCTCTTGGGCATGGACGTGCTATTCTTTGACTCATCCAACCACAGCCTGCCTCTCTGCCAGAGATAAGTTCTTCACCACCATTGGTTCTTGGTGATTCCCTGGATATTTTATTCTTCTCAGAGCCTCAGTTTACTCATCTTCCTTTTCTGGAAACCTCCAAGTTGTGTGGTCCTGAAGGAAGTGGTTGTCTCTCACTCCAGATCTTCCTCTCCTTGCCCTAAATTAGCCAGGAGGGGCCAGGTGCCTTAAGTTCAGCCAATTCAGTGCTCTCTCCCAGGAATTTTTACCTGGCTACAGTAAAGGTGTCAGCAGGGCTGCCATTCTTCTGGTGACTCCATGGGGATGTTCACTTCTTGCTTTGCCACCTTCTAGAGATGGAAAGATGTTGGGGATACATCATAGTATCTTCAAATATTTGGGCCATCATCGGTAGAAGGTGAATTTATCCTACTCTAGGTACCAAAGGAGAACTGAAATAGAGTGGAAGATATATAGTGTAGTAAATATATTTCAGTTCACTATTGGAAAAACTTTTCTAATCATGTAGCAGGTTATCAGCTAAACCAGCCATCTTCATACTGGGAGACTCACATCCCTAGGAATACATTAAGATTTTTTCCCAAGATATATATTGATATGTATAGTTTTAATGAATAATTTCCAAAATCTTCAATCTATATATGTACTCTTTTTTCAAAATGCATCTATCTGAGGTTAAAACTTATCCTATGTCACCTCTCCTTGCATGCTCCTACTTTACGAATGAAAAACCTATGTTCACCAATGCTCAGTCTTATTATCATTTCTCAGCTTCTAAAAATCATTGGAGAACCAAACAAAGGAATACCTTGAGGATATTCAACTCCTGAGGAGATGACAGCAAAGCAAAAAGATTGAAACAAACATTGATAAGGCAGCGCCTTATTTCATCCAGGTGATATACTCATTTTAGGCTCTATGTCTATCTGTATATGTATATGTATATCTATATCTATCTGTATCAGCATATATATATATATATGAGTTTATCTATATCTGTATCTATATATATCAATTTATCTTAGAATTAGAATTTAGAAGTGAGATGGTCACCACAAGGATACAAGTATTCTACTTTATTTACATTGAAAGCAGGAATCCATGCTTTTTTTCACAGAAAGTAAGCCTGATTTGTCTATTTGGATTGACAATTTAAACTACATTTGCCTGATAGATAGTATGGAAGACATATTGTACAAACTTAATGAACTTAATCTATCAACCTGATATTTTAACATATATATTTAATGTACATATATGATATAAAATATGCCAGAAATTACATTCTGTGCAACTATAAGTGATGATTAAAAAGTTTTAAGTGTCAAATTAAAATGTGCAAACAGAATATTCAGCTCAAGGATATCCAAGATGACGGAGAAGTAAATGGAAGCTACACTAACCTTCTCCCAGGAGCAATATGGAATTACAACTAAATTATAGAGAACTTATTTGGAATAACCATATCTGAACAATATCTGGAGAAAAGCCTTAAAACCATGGACAGACAGAAAAAGCTATTTCACCACAGCATGACCTGTATGGAGTGCAGAGAAGATGCAGGAGGACTAGCTGGCCTCCTAAGGTGGCAGCTGAAGTACTGGAAGTAAATGTCAGGGGGGTCCCCCTGAGAAGTGTGGGATCTAAACACCAAGGTGAGCTCCCCAGTCTACAGCATCAGAACCAGAAATGAACTCAAATAACATCCAGCTGTGAAAAGTAGAGGGATTTCTGTCTGCTAGGTAGAGATGACTGGAGACACAGAGAGACTCTTAAAGGGTCAACACATAAAATTTAATTTACGACCACTTACCCAGGGCTCCAACAAAAAGGATCAAAGTGGATTAGAGATTCTTGAGGAGAGTCTGGGGATGGTGGCTTTGAGGAGAGAACTGAGGGAGCAGCCACCAGTATCCCCATGCTGACTCATCCCCCATACTGCAGGAGCCATCTTGCTCAAGCAGAGCAGTCCCTTCCAGGTGGCATCAGCCTGAGGGGGAGCAATAGCCCCACCCACGGGAATTACTCTGCCCCACCCTGTGGTTCTTAAACCTGACTGCTGATTATGGATTGACTAGATTAACAACTGAAGGAGACAGCCACAGACTGTGAATCACTAGTAGTCTTGAACAGGCTGCCTAGGGTCAGACTGGAGCCAGAAAGATAAAACAGTGGTAAACACTTGATTCAACTGAGACAAATTCCACTACTGTCTTCTTCATGATTTGTGTCATTTTCTCTTCTGCACAGCTTTTAAGCATTCATTTATTTTCCTTCAAGTTTGTGCCTATTGGGTCACTAGTTTTTATATTACAGTTTATTTCCAATATCATATTTTTGTTTCTCCATTCTGTACTCAATTTTACTGTATTCTTTCCTCTTATTTTCATTTTAAATTTTATTTCCTCTCTTGCTACGACTTGTTTCCATTCTGCAGTCTTACTATTTCTCCCACCTTCAGCCTCTCAAAACCTTTATTATTATTATTATTATTATTATTTTGGTCATTAGTCATCTCACAGTCTTTTCCCCATTCTTAAAATACCCTTATTCTCTCTCTACCTTTATCATCTTTGCTCATTGATTTTGGATATGTTTGTTTTTGTTGCCTTTCTTTAATTTTATTTCTAGATCTTCACTATTCTTTTTTATTTAAAAATCTCAAATTTTACTATTCACCTCTCCTACACCATTTTGCTTTCCTTCTGCCCTTTTTCTTGTTTTGAATTTTATTTTTTCTCTGTATTAGACTGGTTTTCATTCCTCAATCTTAGTATTCCTTCTCCCTCTACATTTCTTAAGCTTTTCTTTCTTTCTTTTTTTCCTCTTATTCCCATCCCACCTATATTAGTATTTGCTCATTTGTTGTCAATAGTGACATGGTGGATCTTTTTTTCCAATGTGTTTCCTTTTTTATTCTCCCTCTCTCACTATATATATAATATATATATAATATAAATATATATATATTTAAATTTCTATTTAAACCTAATACTATATGCTTCCCTTCTCTTACTCAATTATACCTTCTTCCCTCTCTTTTCATTTTTTAAGTATATTTTATTGATTATGTTGTTACAGTAGTCCCAATTTTTTCTTCCCTTTGCTCCCCTCTGCCCAGTACCACTCTTCCCTCCAGCAATGCCACCCCCCTTAGTTCATGTTCATGGAGCATGCATACAAGTTCTTTGGCTTCATCTTTTCCTACATTATTCTTAACTTCACCCCCTGTCTATTTTGTACCAATCAATCATGCTTCTTAATCACTGCACTAACTCCCACTTCTCTCCCTTCACTCTCCCAGCTGAAAACCCTCCAAATTATCGCCATACCTATGATTCTGTTCCTATTCTGGTTTTCTTAGTTGGATTTTGTTTTTGTTTTTTAGATTAAGTTGTTGATAGTTGTGAGTTCGTTGTCATTTTAGTGTTCATAGTTTTGATCTTCCTTTTCTTAAATAAGTCCCTTTGACATTTCATATAATAATAGCTTGGTGATAATGAACTCCTTTAGCTTTACTTTTGTCTGGGAAGCTCATCTTTGACCCTCTCATTCTAAATGATAGCTTTACTGGATAAAGTAATCTTGGTTGTAGGTCCTTGCTTTTCATCACATTGAATACTGCTTGCTAGTCCCTTCTTGCCTGCAAAGTTTCTTTTGAAAAATCAGCTGACAGTCTTATAGGCACCCCTTTGTAGGAAACTCTCTGCTTTTCTCTTGCTGCTTTTAAGATTATCTCTTTATCTTTAACCCTTGTCATTATAATGATGATGTGTCTTGGTTTGGTCCTCCTTGGGTCTAGCTTGTTTGGGACTTTCTGTGATTTCTGGACTTGTATGTCTATTTCCTTCACAAAATTTGGGAATTTTCCCTTCATTATTTTTTCACATAACTTTTCAATTTCTTGCTCTTCCTCTTCTCCTTCTGGCACTCCTATGGTTCAGATGTTGACACATTTAAAGTTGTCCCAGAGGTTCCTAAGCCCCCCCTTATTTTTTTCAATTTTTGTTTCCTCATTCTGTGTTCGTTGACTGCATTTTTCTTCCTTATGTTCCAAATCATTGATTTGAACCCCGGTTTCCTTCCCTTCACCATTGGTTTTGTGTGGGTTTTCCTTGGTTTCATTTAGCATTGCCTTCACTTCTTCCCTTATGCATTTGCCATACTTAAGCATATCTGTGAAGCCAGTGAGCATCTTTATCACCAATGTTTTGAACCCTGCATTTGTTAGGTTGGCTATCTCCTCATCGCTTAGTTCTCCCATTGGAACCTTCATCTGTTCCCTCTTTTGGGCCATACTTCTCTGTCTCCTCATCTTGACAGGCTCCTGTGTTTGTTTACCTCTGTGTCTTAGGAAGAGCTGTCACTCTTGTTATGTTGTAAGGGCTGGAGCCTTAGGTATTCGTCAGTACAGGGCAAAATGTTTTACCACATTGTGGCACTGTATATGGGAGAGGGGTCTGAGAAGAAACAATGCCACTTACTCAGCACTCACCCCTTTCCCAGATACTTCTCCCACTTCTGTATGGGACTGATGCCTCTCTAGTTGTTGCCCTGGCCATCATTCCCAGAGTGGGTGGGGCCCTTTAAACAAGCAGTCTTTGCTGAGAGACTGGCAGCTTGTTCCTCTGCCCCAACCCCCACTGGTTTGCATAGTCAAAAGCAATGAGGCTTTATTTTCCCTGGTTCTGGGACCATGAGCTGCATGGTCTTGTCTCATGCTGGGAGCGCTCCCCAGGTGTCCCTCTCAACTTTTTAAAATGTGTGACTGTGCTTTCCACCAGCCTCCCACTGCTGCCACTGCTGCCACCACCACACCGCATCCTCTCTGCCCTGGCTCTACCCCTTCTACCTATGTGTATGAGTATTTCTTCCTTATATCTTTGTTTGCTGGATTTCCATGCAGCTCAGTTTTTTGGAACTTCTGGTTGTCTCTAGTTTTGAGGTAGTTGTATTTCTTCTTAGTTGTAGAGGGAGACTCAGTGTGTCTGTCTAGGTCTCCATCTTGGCCAGAAGTCTCCTCCTTTTTCTACTTACAATGTAAATTTTACTTTCTTTCTCTCTTCACCTTCTCTCTATTGCCAACTCTTTACCCTCCCTTTACCCTCTCAAAATCACTTTTCTTTCAGTTTCTCATCTCATATTCATTTTTCCTTTCCTATAATAGTCTTAATCTCTTTACACCTATATTGATTTTGGCTCATTTGCTCTTAATAGTGTGATTATGGATAGAGGATGTTATTGGGGGCATGAGTTTGTTTCCTGGGCTACTTGGTTTTGTTCTGATAGCACCACTAAAACAGCATATTAGATGTGATCGGTGGAGCTATCAGCCAGTCAGAAATAAGGACCCACCAAAGAATGACTGAATGACAACCAAAACCCAAAAACAACCAGAGAACCCACATATACAGCATAAAGGGCATCTCAAGAGCAAGTTAAGGTGATCAAGGAGACTGCACCACTGAATTCCAAAGGTCTCCTACCACGGAAGGTCACACTACAAAGACAGGGAGTCAAAGAAGATCAATTTAAGAAGCATAAACAAGAAGAGTCACTTTAAATGAGGAGAGAAAAAGACAACCCAGAATCAAAAGGAAAGGAGGAATCTCCAGAAAGACTGCTAAGTAAAATAGAGGCAAGTAAACTACCAGACACTGAGCTCAAAATAATGGTTACAAGGATGTTCAAGAAACTCAGTGAGAAGTATAAGGAACTTTATGGGAGCTATAAGGAACTTAGTGGGAACTACATGGGGATGAAAAAGGACATAGAAACTATCAATAAGAACCAGGAGGAAATTAAGAATACAATGTCTGAAATGAAGTGCACAGCAGAAGGAACTAAAAGCAGGGTAGATGAAGCAGAGGATTGAATCAGTAACCTAGAGAATAAGGTACAATAAAATTCCCAGACAGAATAAAAAAATGAAAAAGACATTAAAAGGATGAAGAGGGTTTAAGGGAAATGTAGGACAACATGAAACACAATAATATTCATATCATAAAGACACCAGAAGGAGAAGAAGAGGAGTAAGGTATAGAAAACCTGTTTGAAAAAGTAATGACAGAAAACGTCCCTAACTTGATGAGATAAAATTCATGTAGGTCCAGAAAGCACAGAAGGCCCCCATCAAGATGAACCCAAAGAGGCCTACTCCAAGACACATTATAATTAAAATGGCTAAATTTAAGACAAAGAGATTATCTTAAAGGCAGCAAGGGAGAAACAGCTAGTAACATAAGGTTATCAACTGATTTCCCAACAGAACAATACAACCCAGAGGGAATGGCAAGAAATATTCCAAGTAATGAAAAGCAAGAATGCAACTAAGACAACTTTACCCAGCAAGGCTCTCATTGAAAATGGAAGGCAAAATAAAGAGTTTCCAAGCAAACAAACAAACAAAAAAGAGGTAAAGAATACATCGACATGAAACCAGGATTGCAAGAGATGCTCAAGGGACTGCTTTAAGCAGATGAAGGAGGCAGAGGGGAGACACAGGTACAAAGGGAAAAAATGGCAATGAATAAATAATAACATTAAATTTAAATGGGTTAAATGTCCCAAGCAAAAGACATAGGGTAGTTGAATGGATAAGAAAACATGATCCACATATATGCTATCTAGCCCCACATCATAACAAAAGACATATTCATACTGAAAGTGAAGGGATGGAAAAAAATATTTCAAGAAAATGCACATGAAAAAAAGCTGGGTAGCAATACTTATATAAGACAAAATAGATTTCAAAACAGTGGCCATAAAAAGAGGCCAAGAAGGACTCTACATAATACTTAAGGGAATAATCCATCAAGAACATATAACCCTTGTAAACATATATGCACTCAACATAGGAACACCTAAATATATAAGGAAAATCTCAGAGGACTTCAACTAAGATATCAACAGCAACACATTCATAACAGGGAATTTTAACACCCCATTGTCAACAATGGAAGTTTCTTCCAAGCAAAAAATCAACAAGGATATTGTGGCACTCTAGATCAAATGGATTTAATTAATATATACAGAACCTTTCACCCCAAAGAAGCAAAATATGCATTCTTTTCAAATGCACATGGAACATTTTCAAAGACAGACCACATAGTAAGACACAAAACAGGTCTCAAAACTTTCAAGAAAATTGAAATCATAGCAAGCATCTTCTTGGATCACAATGGCTTGAAACTAGAAACTAACCTCAAGAAAATTACTCAAAAACATTCAAATTTATGGAGACTGAATAACATGCTATTAAATAACAAATGGATTAATAATGACATCAAGGAAGAAATAAAAAAGTTTCCGGAAGCAAATGAAAAGGAACACACAACAGCCCCAAACCTATGGGACACAGCAAAGGCAGTCCTAAGGGAGAAGTTCACCGCCATATAGGCCTACCTAAAAAAAGGTTTTAAAATCTTAAATAAACAAACTAATCTACAAGAACTAGAGGAACAATAACAAACAAAGTCCAGAGGGAGTAGAAAGAGGGAGATAATCAAGATCAGAGCAGCATTAAATGACTAAAAGAACTAGTCAAAGGATCAATGAATCCAGGAGCTGGCTCTTTGAAAATAAAAACAAAGTTGACAAGACTTTACCCAGACTCATCAAAGAGAGAGAGAGAGAGAGAGAGAGAGAGAGAGAGAGAGAGAGAGGACCCAGATAAATGAAATCAGTAATGAAAGAGGAGAAATCACTACTGATACCACAGAAACATAAAGGATTGTAAAAAACTACTACAAATAACTATATATTAAGAAATTTTACACCTAGGCAAAAAGGACAAACTTCTAGAAACATATAATCTCCCAAACATGAATTGAGAAGCAGAAAGCTTGAATAGACTGATAACAACTAGTGAAATTGAAGCAGTAATAAAAATCTTCCAGTACACAAAAGCCTGGGACCAGATAGCTTCACAGGCAAATTTTACCAAACTTTTAGGAAGAGCTAACTCCTATCCTTCTCAAACTATTCCAAAAAACTCATGAAGAGGGAAGATGCCCAAACTTTTTATAAGGCCAGTATTATCCAGTTCCTAAACCAGTAAAGACACAACAACAACAATGAAAAACTATATGCCAATATCTCTGATGAAGATAGATGTTAAAATCCTCTACAAAATATTGGCAAACTGGATCCAGGAACACCTTAAAGTGATTGTATACTACAATCAAAATGGGATTCATCACAAGGATGGTATAATATTTATAAGCAAATAAATGTAATACACCACACGAACAAAATGAAAGACAAAAATCACATGATCATATCAACAGATGATGAAAAAGAATTTGATAAAGTACAGCACTTATAATAAAAAATGCTCAGCAAAGTGGGAATAGAGGGAGTAACCTCAACATTAAGCCCATATACAAGAAATCTACAGCCAACATCATACTCAATGGGCAAAAACTAAAAGCTTTCCCACTAAAATCAGGAACAAGACAAGGGTATCCACTTTTACCACTTTTACTCAATATAGTATTGGAGGTTCTAGCCACAGTGATCAAACAAGAAAAAGAAATAAAGGTATCCAAATTGGAAAGTAGAAAGTAAAACTGTTATTATTTGCATATGACATGACAGTGTACATGGAAAACTGTCTAGGCTCCACCAAAAAACTACTTGACTTAATACATGAATATGGCAAAATAGCATGGTACAAAGTCAATATTCAGAAATTGAAGGCACTTTTGTCCACCAACAGTAAAATATCAGAAACAGAAATTAGGAAAAAATCCCATTTACTCTGACAACAAGAAAAATAAAGTACCTAGGAATAAACTTAACCAATGAGATAAAAGACCTATACTTGGAGAACTACAGAACCCTGAAGAAAGAAATTAAGGAAGATACAAATAAATGGAAGCATATAGTATGTTCATGGATTGGAAGAATTAATATCATTAAAATGTCCATACTACCCAAAGCAATCTATAGATTCAATGCAATGCCTATTAAAATGCCAATGACATATTTCACAGATTTAGAACAAATATTTCAAAAATTTATGTGGAACCAAAGACAACTCTTAATAGTCTCAGCAATCTTGAGAATAAAGAACAAAGTAGGAGGAATACTACCTGATATCAAACTATATTATAACGTCACAGTAATCAAAACATTCTGGTACTGGAACAAGGACAGACACATAGATCAATGGACCAGAATAGAGAGCCCAGAAATAAGCCCTTGTCTCTATGGTTAATTAATATTTGACAAAGAGGGCAGGAGCATAAAATTCAGGAAAAATAGCCTTTCAATAAATAGTGTTGGGAGATCTGAACAGGTACATGGAAAAAAATGAAACTAGACTATCAACTTACACAATACACCATAATAAACTCAAAATAGAAAAAAGACTTAAACATAAGCCATGGCACCATAAAAGTCCTAGAAGAAAAGATAGGCAGTAGAATTTCAGAAATCCCAACCCAGCAATATATTGGCTGATACATCCTCTAGAGAAAGGGATATAAAGAAAAGAACAACTAAATTGGACTACATCAAATTAAAAAGCTTCTGCTCGGCTAAAGAAAACATCATCAAAATGAAAAGGGAACCAATCATATGGGAAAACATATTTGCCAATGATACTTCAGACAAGGGTTTGAGCTCCAAAATATATAAAGAATTCATATGACCTCAACACCAGGAAGACAGACAACCCAATTCAAAAATGGGCAAAGGACCTGAACAAACACGTCTTCAAAGAGGACATACAGAGGGTCCATAGACATATAAAAGAATGCTCAACATCACCAGCCATCAGAGAGATGCAAATAAAAACCACAATCAGATATCACTTCCCAGCTGCCAAAATGTCTATCATTAACAAATCAACAAACAACAAGTGCTGGTGAGGATATGGAAGAAAGGAGATCCTACTGCACTGTTGGTGGGAATACAGACTGGTGTAGCTTCTGTGGAAAACAGTATGGAATTTCCTCAAAATACTATAAAATGGAACTGCCTTTGACCCAGTAATTCTATTGCTAGGATTATACCCAAGATTCCTGAAAAGTCAATTCAAAAGAACCTATGCAGCCCTATGTTCATAGCAGTGTTATTTACAATAGGCAGGTGCTGGAACAGCTCAAGTGGCCCTCAGTAAATGAGTGGATCAAAAAACCGTGGTACATTACCCAATGGAATACTACAAGCAGAAAGAAAGAAGGACATCCTACTTTTCAGGACAGCATGGATTGAACTGGAGAGTGTTATGCTAAGTGAGATAAGCCACGTGGCAAAAAACAAATACCATATGATCTCACCTATAATAGGAACCTAATGAACAAAACAAACAAACAAGCAAGAAGGAACCAGAGTCATGGAAACAAGAAACAGACTGACTGTGACCAGAGCAGAGGGGGAAGAGGTAAAAGGGGGGGGCCTTCGGTCAAGGAACAGATGTAAATGACTCATGGACATAGATAACAGGGCAGGATCAACTGTGAGAGCAGGTAGAGGGTGAAGGGAAGAACAACAGAGAAAAATTGGTACAACTGTAATAGAATAACAGAAAAATGTGCAAAGGGGTCTATGATTTCCCAAAACTCTTTTAGGGAGTGCTCAAGCAAAAGAACCCTTGAGATTTCTATTTCCAAGTACCCAACTCCTGTGACCCCACCTGGAAAGACTCAAACACAAACTAAACCCACCGTAGGTGTCATTGAAGAGATTTCGTACTAGGATAGGAGTTTAAACCAAGTGGATTCTCTTATTTGAAGGAAGTGTGAGAGCCTACACATTTTTATATACCCATCAGGGCAAATCTAAGTTGTAGGTGCGTAAACATACACTTCATACCTTACATCTCATAATAAATGCATTCTGCAATCAAGCCTCAGACCCATTTAAATCTGGATATTTGTGCAAAAGGTCAAGATTCTTCCTGCTACATTGTTCTTGAGTAGAAAACTCATTCACTCAGCATCTATTCATTGTATTCCTACCATGAGCTGCAAATTGTACTTTGTGATTAGTATATCAATGACCAAGGAAAAGTCTCTGTAATTGGGAACTTGTGTTCCAGTCACACATGGGATGACATTCTGATTATGTGGCCAAAAGCAGAGAATGCTGACATTTCTCCCTTCTCTTGACTTTTTTAAATATTATTTGTGTCAAAGAACAAAAGAATGTAAACTAAGTAGACTAATGGGTGTGAAGATAGAGAGGCAGATGTGTAAGGATAGATGGACCAATGTCAAAGAATTCATAAGCTCTTTGTTGACAACAGGTCTTGGAAAATGAAAGTTCTGGAACATGATCAGAAACCTAGTGGCATATGCTTCTGTAAAGTGTTGCAGGCTGTGAATCTGCCTTTTATCAGAAAGATAAACTAAAAGAAGTTTCACCGTGAACAAAAATATATGCCTACTTTAGGGTTTCTCAATCTGAGCAGGATTGGCATTTGGGGACAAATAATTCTTTGTTGTGAGAGGCTGTTTTGTGCATTATAGACTGTTGTGGTAAGTAGAACTCTGAAGATGGTCCCCCAAGATTAAGTCTCCTTATTATCCAGTCAAAACTAATTCAGGTACTGCTGCAAAGAGATTTTTTTTGTAGATGTAATTAAAGTCCTGAATAGTTGACCTTAAGATGTGGAGATTACTCAGGCCTGATCCAATCAAGTGAGTACTTTAAAATAAGAGAGTTTTCACAGGCTGGAAGAAGTCAGAGATACAAAGAACAAGGGGAACTCACTGTGCTCCTGTTCACTTGGAAGATGGAGAGGTACACAAGCAAACGAATGTGGGTGCCATTTAGGAGCTGAGAATATCTGACAACTAGCAAGGAAATGGGGACTTTGGACTTACAACTGCAAGCAACTGAATTTTGTTAACAACCACAATGAGCTAAGAAGTGGATTCTTCCCCAGAATTTCCATATAAGGACCCAAACTCACTGACACTTTGATTTCAGCTCTGTGATACTCTAAGTAGAGAACCTGGTCAAGCACCACTCCTAATCCCACCAGGTTTCTGACACAAACTCTAAGACAATAAATCAGTGCTTTTTAAAGCTGCTATGCTATACAACAATAGAAAACTATATATATATATATATATATATATATATATATATCTATGTTTAGCAGAATCCCAGAGTTCTACCTACTAGATGCCAGTAGCACCCCTCCCCAGTTGTGGAAATCAAGAGTATCTCTAGACATTGACAAATGTCACGGTAAGGGTGGGGTGCAAAATCATTCTTGATTGAGAACCAGTGGCCTAGACATATAACTTTATATTTCCATGTCTTTGTATAATTAAGAAACAATGGTTCAAAGGAAGACATGGGTATCTTGAGCCCTACCCATGTTTTATGACAACTTCAATTACTATATACTCTGAGTTGTTTAATTTGACAAACCGAGGCTTCTAATGTGGAATGAGAGCATCATGAATTTTTAAATAAATCAATCTATAACAAATTTAAAAAACATTAGGTCCCAGGGATTAATTAAGAGAGTTTGGAAGACAATAAATAGTGTCAACAAAAAATTGGTTACCTTACATGGTAAATGAAGGTTCATGAGGAAAAAAAAGGGGGCGGGGGGAATGATCTTGCTTGATTTGAGTATAGCTTTGGGTTTTGTCTTCCATAACACAAAAGTTCACAGCAAGAGAGAAACCCTTGGTTTGGGTCACAGATCTGTTAATGGGTCCACAATGCTCAATGCTTTGGAAGATTGTCATAGAACAAAGTGGTAGTAAGTGACTTATTCCACATTATGGGTAGTTATTTCAATTCCTTCTTCTCTTCTTTATGAAGCAAACATTACTATATTTATTTAGAGAATCAAGGTAGTCCAATTGCCCCATAGTTTTCAAACTTTTCTCTCTTATAGTCTTTTTTTCATTGTATATATAACATTTAATGTTTGAAAAAGAAAACACATGAAACGATGTGAATATGGCTTTAAAACAGTCTGGGAGTTATCAAATACAGAGTATGACTGAAAGGAATCTCTGAGACAGCTTAGATTTCTTGATGTACTGTGTGTTACCTTTTCTCCACTTCAGTTGCTATCAACTATGCTTTTTATTGTTGTAACAGAACATATAGGGAATAAAGCCAGAGCATTTCTGAGGTAGGCAAAGCAACATTGAAATAAAGCTGGGTGTTAAACAGGCACATTGATGTAACCAAATGAAACTTTGTTTTTTTGTTTGTTTCACTGTACCTTTATACGGTCCAGAAATATTTTTATGTCACTGGATAAAAAATTGATAGGTATCATGACTTTTTAGATCACTTTCAGTTAAAAGATGGTCCTACATTCTTTTAAATCAGAACACAATCTCAGTTTAGTAATTAGAAATCTCACTTAAAACTAAAAATTCAAAAATTGATTAATCATTTATTTTCTCTTTCCTCACAAGTTGGTTTTACTTTAGACCGAAAGACCCAAGCAATGAAAAGGAGTAATATTTGCCTTCTTCTTTTCTTCTCTGACTTGTATTTTTCCTCCTTTTCCCTGCCACACACCCCTAGATGAGTAGGTTCTTATCTCTATAGAGTCGAGCAAAGGAGAAGTGAAAATGGTAAAAGATAGGAGAGTTTCACTTAGACTGGTTCCGTCCCAAGATGGCGTCACACTGTTGGGACCTAATAGATATGTTCAGGTTGACTCAGGATGGAGAATCTCCTTGACCTGTTTACATACATTTCTTTGCTCAGGTGTTACTGGTGACTATTTCTTCACTCCCTGGGAATCTTTTATTTCTTTCAGCTTCTTGCTGCTTAATCCTAAAGCAAAACTCTGGGAAAGAGCGTTCAATACCCACCTAAGAATATTCCCACCTAAGGAGTAAGGAGCTGGGTATTTACAGACCAATTCCCTGTCATTTGCTGCAGGTCATTATTCTGCAAGCTTCAGGGAACTACACCAAGAGCCTAACAGAATTGGCTACAGAAGTTCTTTCCCGTACACTAGGCTGACATCGTGGAAGGTTCCCATTTCAAAAATTCACTCAGTCCTCATCGATGGGTTAGTGTCCCTAAGCTCATTCTCAGGTATATTCCTCCTGATTCTGCCAGACATATTATCCAAGTCTCGCAACCCTTTTGTGAAGTATCTTTTTTTCCTGGAGCAGGTAAAGCATTTTCCCAGGAGCTTAACCTGAGTTTTGACCCCAGTTAATGTTCTAGAATCTGTGAGGGAGATAGAGGTAAACCTCAAAGAAGGCAAGTATCATCTTATGAGGTGTCTGCTTTAGGTGGGGCCTCTTTGTGTGTTCTAAGCAATGAGAATCTGCTATCCTATATCAATGGGGATTGAACCATTTCTGGAGTCTCAGGGGTTCAGGAGAATCCATAAATTTGAAGTCCTCAAGCATGTTTGCCCCAGATATCCCCATATCAGGTGTTAGGGCCATATTCCTTGCCTATTAAGGCCCCAATTTTAGCTTGAAGAACTTGCCAGGAAAGAGAATTAAGTCTGATTCCAGCTGGATCTGCCCTCTGGCTACAGATAATATAATCTTTTTGAATGCTGAAGTACAGGTCTTCTGGGACTTCACACGGAGAATAATTTGATGATTAGTTAGTTGAATTGATATTATTACTTTTTCCTTCAGTTTCATTATGACAATTAAAAACAATCAATTCACAGTCCTCATAATTACCATTTTAAAAATGCCAAAACTATTATATTATATAAGCCTATATCCCCTTCCAATTCACCACAGAAGAGAGTACTCATAACTGTGATACTCAGTGTGCCAGGGGTTATTGCCACTGTCCCTATCACCTCCAGAAATGGTTTTTTTGTTTGTTTGTTTTGTTTTTGCAAACTGGTTAGCAGATTCCAGAATCTTATCATAAGTGTGTTCTTCCTTGCACCTCTTTGACAGCCTCAGTTCCCATGCCCTCCCCCTGCCCGCCTGCAGCTGCTTGGGAGGTAACAATATTTTGGGCCAGGAGCTCCCTGCCTGTAGTGGCCTGGATGATAGCAGGATACATCAAGCGGAGCCACGTTTGGCCTTGATCAGCCTGTCATATTTGCAGCCGCAAGATAACAAAAAATAGTGACTAAATTCAACAGTTCTTTATTTCTTCCCCCTATATAACAACACCTTCCTTCCCTAGGAGTCCGGAGTTGAAGCCACCCATGGGCACAGCTCCCTCCCTGCTTGCTGATTCTCCCAATAAACTCCTTTTTTCCTGCTCGCTGCATCTTAATGGCCTTCTGAGTGACTCCATTCTTACGGTATGGTGCCAAAACTCGGAATTGGGACACCAGCTCAACTGGGATTCCTGAGTCAGACTTGGGCCCTGAGCCAGCCCCAATCCTTGGACCCGGAGTCGCTCAGATCTCCATGAGTTGGCAGCTTGAGCTTCCTCTCTGGCTTGCTGACCCCAACTGCCTCCTTTTTCCTCTGACCCCTTCCCTGACTGCCATTAACTCCCAATCAACACTGGCCCTCAGATTCATGGGTGAGTCCTTGCCTTCATCTCCTCTGGTGGTTCTGTTTCCTGGTCTATTCGAGATCATTCCAGGCAGTCTGGCCCTAAATCTGAGTGCTCAGTCAGAACCACTCTTGGAGTCACCTGACTCCTCGTGTCAATCGGGACCCATTCTCCAGGACCTGACAACTCCTGGGGATGCCTACGACAAATCAGTGCCTCTCCTCTCGGCCGTAGGCCCTCCACTCTCTGGTCAAAATGGGGACTCTCATCTCGACAGACTGTGGAGCCCAGAACATTGGCTTGGATTTGCCCTCTTCTTCCTTCTCAGACTCACATTAACCCTGAGCATTGCCATGGGAACTGGTCACTCCCTCCCACCCAAAGATATCCCTCTTGGGTGTTTAGTCTATAATCTCAAATCTCTCCAATTAAATGAAGAAGTCAAGGCCCATTGACTTGTCTTTCTGTCCACTGTTGCATGGCCTCGATATCCTCTAAATAACCAGAGTCAGTAGCTGGAAAATGGCACACTTGACTTCGGAGTTCTCACAGACCTCAATAACACTCTCTGGCAGTCAGCAAAGTGGTCAGAACTTCCCTATGCTCGGGCTTTCTGAACTCTTCAGAGCAAATACTCTCTTGAAAACAGCTCTCTACCCACCAAATTCTCCTCATCCAGGAAAAGCTATCTCCCTCTCAACCTTCTGCACCCCCGAAGCCCCTTTTCCTTCTTCCTTGTATAAAAAATACTCAAATTAAAACACTGGGACACAGGATTTTAGCAGTAACCAAAGCAGTTGTTTATTCACAGATCTATAGCTTTGAGTGCAGCAAAAACCAATCCAAAGATGCATGCCAAAAGATGAACCTGGCTGTTTTTAACCTAATGCAAGTAAAACTGCCCCCCCTTTCCTCCCTCTCCCTCCTCCTCCTTCTCCATTTCTCCATGCTGAATACTCCGGAGTTATAATATAATGCAATGAACTAAATTAATTAAGGGTAATCTGGTTATAGGTCTATCTCCAGCTCTTCTTTGGAGTTTCCCTGTCTTGTTTGCTGGGCTGTCTGCCTGCATTTTCCCATTTACCAGGGTTTGGTAATGAATGTCTCCCCCTCAGATTTCAGATATCCTTTGTTCTCAGAAGCATTTGTGCTGAGCTGAGGAATGCCCCCTTTCTGATGCTAATATTGTTAACTCTGACTCAAAAAACCCTCTAATTACATTTGCCCTTTACTGCTAATTATTTTATACTAGTTTGGGAGCCACCAGTTTCTTTGCCCTTTACACTTGGACACCTTTGATCCTGCTGACCACCCATGTCCCTAAGACCCTGTGCCGGATGCCCCCTCGCCCTCTTCAGAACCCCAGACACCTGACTCCTCACAGTCCCCAGCCCTCCAAGACCCCAGACCTTCTCTTCCCCATACCCAATCCAGGAGGCCCATCCCTATCTCCCCTTCCCTGGCTTCCTCCCCCTCCAATCAGCCTTGCCCTTCTAGTTTCTATCTCCTCCATGAGGTCGCTGGTAGAGACGGTGTCATGAGAATACATGTCCCATTGTCTTATGTGTCTCCTTGCTGGGATGTGCAAATTGGGTTTTAAAGCTGTCAACTATAACAAAACTCAGAATTACCCAGGGTCCTAGTAAAAACCCAGCCACCTTAACAAGGCTCACAAAGTCCATCCAGAAATACACCAATTTAGACCCCACTTCGCCTGAGGGACGTCTCTTTCTACACACCCACTTCTTTAGTCAATCAGTCCTAGACAATAAAAAAAAAGCTCCAAAAATTAGAGGTGAGCCCCAAGACCCCCAAAATGAACTTATTCAGGTTGCCTTCCAAGTATACAACAACCAGCAAGAAAACGGAAAAAAAAAAAAAAAAAAAAAGAAAGGGAGAGGAAAAAGGAGCAACAGGAACAGAAAGACAAGCACTATCTTTTGCTGGCTAATGCTGTGGGGGAACTCCTCCAAGGAGCAAAATAAGCCTAAGGGCAAAGCCTCCACCATCAGGCAGCCTCTGGGCCCCCGTTTCTGGTGCGGTCAGGAGGGAAATTGGGTAAAGCTCTGTCCAAATCCCCGCTTACCTCCTCCGGGTCCCTGCCCTCTCTATCAAAAGACAGATCACTGGAAGGTTGACTTTCCGACAGACTCTAACCGGGGAACTAGACTGTCTACCCTGGCAGCAGATCCGGACACAGGCCTCTCAGTCCCAGACCTCCTTGAACTTTCCACCACCTGATGGGGCCTGGTTTCAGAAGCCCCCATTCTCACCACCATGGCTGCAGAACCCAGGGTAAACATATTGGTGGCAAGTAAGTTTGTCTCCTCTTTCCTTGATACAGGAGCTACATATTCTGTCTTGCCCAAATTTTCAGGGCTCCTAACTCCCTCTGCCATATCGGTTGTAGGAATAGATGGCAAGGCGACCCAACCCATAAGTACCCCTCCCTAACTTGTCTCATTGGGCATCAGGCATTCACCCACTCCTTTCTAGTCCTGCCCACTGCCCAACCCCACTTCCCAGATGTGATATTCTAACCAAACTGCACACATCTATATCTCTTGGCTGTTTTGACTCCATGCCTTCACCAGATAATCCTACCCCTCTCATTCTTCTTCTAATTTTAGGGCAGTCCCTTAACACTATCCCAGACACTCACTTGCCATCCTGGCTAACAGCGGTCAATTCCAATGTCTGGGGCACAAACAATCCTTCCATCGCCTCCCACCACTCTCCGGTCTCTGTAACACTAAAAGTTGTAACCCCAGCAAACCTCAATACCCATTAGCCCCCTCAGCCTTAAATGGTCAGAAGACTATTATGGACCACCTGCTGGGAGCAGGTCTACTTCGACCTGCCATCTCTCCCGCCAATTCCCTCATCCTAGCAGTAAAAAAAAAAACAAAACAAAAAACAGGTCTCACCATCTTGTCCAAAATCTCTATATGATCAATGTGACCACCATTTCTATCAACACCATCGTCCCTAAATTTTATTCTCTCTTGTTGCACATCCCACCTCAAACCACCCACTTTATCATCCTGGACCTCAGAAATGTCTTCTTCACTATCCTACTCTCCCCAGCCTCCCAAGACCTCTTTGCCTTAACCTGGACTGACCCAACCACAAAAATAACCCTACAACCCAACAACTGACATGGACGGTCCTGCCTCAAGGGTTTCAAGATAGTCCCCATCTCTTCAGTCAAGCCCTAGCAGCCGACTTACAGCAGCTTGACCTCTCCCCAAGCATCGTCCTACAGTACATAGATGATCTCCTCCTCTGCAGTCCATCTAAAAACCTTTCTCATCTTCATGCTGCCCAGCACCTAAACTTTCTTGCCAACTGGGGATACCGTGTGTTGCGAGACAAAGGCCAGTTCTCTCAAACTCAGGTCACATATCTCAGATTCTCCATCACCCCCACTCATAAACCCCTAACTCCAGAAAGACAGGACCTAATAACTACCTTCCCCCTGCCCCGTAATATCATTTTTAAGCCTCACCATTTTTTTCAAAACTTAAATATCTAATTTTAAATCCCTTCCAAACCCAAACAAACCTTTTCTCCTATACAATGATACCAAAGATGGCTTTGCTCTCAAGGTGTTAACACATCAATATGGACCACACCAACGGGTTATAGCCTATTTTTCCAAAGCACTCAATTCCCCCTTCCTAGGGTGGCCAGCCTGCCTCCACACCTTTGCAGTGGCAGCAATTCTCAGTAAATAAACCCTTAAGTTAATTCCTTTTTCCCAGGTAACAGCCCACTCCTCTCATACTATTTCCAGCCTACTAACCCACCGGGCCATCCCTACAACCTCCCCATCCCTAAATCACTTCTTACACACCCAACTGCTTCTAAATCCTCAAATATCCCTACATAAATCATCTCTCCCCCTCAACCCTGCCTCATTACTTTCCCTCCCCCACTCCCACACCCATACCCATAACTGCACTCAACATCTCTCCTCCTTTTTACACCCCTTCCCCAACATACAAGACACCCCTCTACCCCAGGAAAAATCCTGTTTATAGATAAAAACTCCTATGAGACCAGCCCAGAGGGAGAAAAATGTGTCATCACTACCCTCACCTCCATAATTGTGTCAGAACACTTGCCCTCCCATACCTCTTCCCAACAGGCATAATTGATTGCCCTAGTGTGGGCATTGGCCTTACAAAAATCATCAGGTCAATATATACACTAACTCTAAATATGCCTATCACATCATACATTCACATATATCAGTTTACAAAAAAAGGGATATTTCACCTCTAAACACTCTCCCAGAAACATCTCATCCACAAAACTTTTTCAAGTGGCTCAGCTCCCAACAAAAGCAGTGATTATCCACTGCAAGGGACATCAAGCCAGGACAGATCTCATAGCTCAAAAAAAAAAAAAAAAAAAAAAAAAAAAATCACAAAGCAGACCCTGAGGAAAAAAAAAAAACAGCCCATGCCTCTTCCATCCTCCTTATAATGCCTAATGAGGCACCCCCTTATACAGAGGAAGGAAGACACGCCTTAGTTAAGCTTGAAGCAACCCAACAAAATAGGTAGTTTCATTACATAACAAAATAATTCTCCCCAATAATCACACTCAACATTCCTCACCTAACTCCATAACCCATTTCACATAAATGCAAGACCACTGCACACTGTATTATCTCGAACCCACCATCACCCAGCTTGTCCCCACCTGGAAGGGACACAAGCACCCCCACTAAAAATGTGACAGTAAAAATCACCCAAACCCAACCCTCCTCTAAATAAGCCTTCCATGGACCCTACTCTACTCATTTCATTTCGCAAAAACTTTTATTATATGAAAAGCACCCCCAGACTGCCTCTCAGTTTTTAGAATGCATCTCAAATGCCCGGCTACAGGGCACTCTCAGCGACTACACCCCTGACAAAATTTACTTTTACACTTTCATCCTAGTTCTATCCCTCACTAACTTACTCGAATCACTGTAATCATGCTGACTCCCCTCAAAATTATGGTTATCGCCCTTCTAACCTTTGCCACCTCATATCAACATCCTCTAGCCCCCACAATACAGTGAATAGCGCGCTTAACCAGCAAAACCAACTGCTAGATCTGTCCCACTCCTCGCACCACCCAGACATTGAGGTCACCGCCTTCCCACCCAATCCCATCACCTTATATAAACTTACTGCCCACTTTCTCCCATCTCCCTACTACATGGGTTTGGCAGGTCTCCCTAGAGTGGCCCAGCCAGTAGCCACTGTCACTCATATTATAGGTCCTGCCACTCTCTGCATCCGCTTCAGACATGTCAATGGCACCCGCACTCAGCCTCGCTCCTTGGGCGCATTCAACCCTTCCCTTCTCTGCAACCACAGCCTAGACCTAGCCTTCATACCCTGTGAAGGCCAACCAAGAGCTCCTACTCATCCTTACATACTAGCCAAATTCACAATCATACCAGCACTTCAGATTTTCCTGCTACTCCTACAAAATCATAGATTTTCGATTTAACCAATACAGTGAAACATTTCTTCACAAAATCCTCCATAATGTTTAGTGCCAGTCAATAAAAAATAAAACTCACCCAGTTACATTGCCATCACCAAAGCAAAATATAACACTGCTATTTCCCTTCAAGGGATGGGATATCACTTCCTATGTGGCACACAAGCATGCCTAATAATTACTCCTCACTAGATTAGCACCTGTGTGGTAGTTGCTCTAATACTAAATGCCTCTATACTAAGCCCCCAGCAAATAGCCGCTTCTGAAGCAATCCCCCACCTTGGTTCCTTCCTCGGGACCTTCCTCTTGCCCCACCCCTGACACAAACGAGACTGGCAGTGGTATGAGCTTGGTGGACATGCGTACAGCAACCGGATCCATGAACAACCAGAAATAGGGCACTCTATATATAAAAGCGTCTTTTGTTTGTAAAAATTCCCCAATTAAAAAAATCAGTACTAAATCTCTCTTTATCCCTTCAAGAAACTTGGAATGCCACCATCCAAGCTCTTAAAAAAAGCAGCAAAAATCCCTAAACAACCTAGCAGACGTAGTTCCCCAAAACTGGAGGGCCCTAGACATCCTCACAGCCGAAGCAGGGGAACCTGTGCCATACTAAACAAAATTTGCTATTTTTACATTAACAATACAGGCATAATAAAAAATAATTACAAGTACTTAAAAAACACACTGACATTATTGCCCAAGCTAGGGAATGGGCATACAGAAAATCCTGGTTCGGAACCTTTCTCTCATATTTCTCTTCTCCCTTTAAAGCAATCCTAGTGCCTCTCATAACCTCTTATTATTCCTCGCCCTTAGCTCTTGCTCCTCAAGGTGCTAATTAACTTTATTTAAAAAATGGTTCAATCCATGACAGCCTCTACTGTCTATAACATACTCTTATTAAAATTTTTCAGATATCAACCCATGGCAAGAGACGACCCCCAAGCAGCAGTCAACCCCCTCCCATCACCCTAACTCCGCAGGAAGTTGTTATAGAAGAGAGATTCAACAACCTCTCTCCCAACTGGTCTCTGCCACACAAAACCACTCTGCCACCCAAAAATACACACACCCCACCCCTCACCTCCTTTTATTAAAAAAAAAAAAGCTGGAATGACAGCCTCAGTTCCCATGCCTTCCCCTTGCCTGCCTGCAGCTGCTTGGAAGATAATATTTTGGGCCAAGAGAGGCCTGGAAGATATCAGGATGCGTCGTCAAGCTGAGCCAAGTTTCGCCTTGATCGGCCTATCATATTTGCAGCTGCAAGATAAACATAAACGGCAACTAAATTCAATAATTCTCTTTTTCTTCCCTCTATAAAGCAACCCCCTCCTTCCCTAGGAGTTCAGAGTCAGAGCCACCCATGGCATGGCTTCCTCCCTGCTTGCTGATTCCCCCAATAAACTTCTTTTTTTCCTGCTTGCTGCATCTTCACGGCCTTCTAAGTGACTCTGTTCTTATACTCTTGTAGTATCAACTGTCTCAGTTTAGGTTCCTCCAGAAGTAGACTTTAGGAAAAGATTTGAATGCAAGTAATTGATTTGGGAGTTGCAGAGAACACAGTAGGAAATGAAGAAGTGATTCAGGAAAAAGAAGACAGCCAGTAAAGAGAAGACACAAAGCCAACTACCTACCACTAGAGTTTAACAGGGACACACTGAGAAATACTGAATTACAGAATTATCCCAGCTTAATACCAGGGAGTCGTACTATTTGTAGGTGCATAATACATCTCTATTTCACATTTCAAGCCAATCTTGTTGTAAGACTCTTCCAAGTAGGGGATAATTCCCTGACACTTCTGGCCTACTTCACCACCAAGCAGCACCATGGGCCCCTCCAGTTCTAGAAAAATTCTTAAGAACAAAGTTCTTAGTAACTAGAAGTCAATAGGAGAATGCTGAAAGGGTAAGGGGTTTAAGGAATTTGAGCAAAGCACTGACATCAGCTTACACGCTCCCGCATGCAGCCCACATTCGCTCCGTGGGCAACATTCATGCCCTTTTGCCCAAAATGAGATCGAGAATTGGGGATCCATGTGATTTGAGCAACCCCTTCCTGGTTCTGCCACCAAAGCAGTCATCAGACTTTTGTCCTCTAGATTTCCTGCCTGAGAATCAGTCCCAAGTAAACAGAGCTCCCCTCTCCACCAACTGTAGCAACATACAGTAGTCCCTCTCTATAATGCGTTTCACTTATCGCAGCCTCACTGCATCATGGGATTTTAAAAAATATGATATTTAATAATTTACCACAGATTTTTTGGTATATCGCGGGATTTTGCGGTACTGTATATGAATGTTGTTGAAGTTACATAGGTTTAAGAGTGTAGAATATGATTATGAACATAAGTGGTGTTTATAAAAGTGTGGGAAAGGCTAATAAGGGACTGGGAATGGTTTATAAGTGTGTGGGAAGGGTTTATAAAGCCTTAAATATATATAAACACTAAAATAAATGTAAGGTTCCTATTTTGCAGATTTACACCTATTGTGGGGGGTCTAGAACATAATATCCACGATAAGTGAGGGGATACTGTATACCTTTAGCTCTTCAAAGGGCTATGTAGCAGTCCATCCCCATAAGCTAAAGCAAAGGAGCAGACTTTTAACACAGCAACAGCCAGCTCCTAGGAAATCTTTTCACCAATATACCCACCTCTCCCCACTATGACTTTTTAAAAAATATGTTTGATATGTTTAGAAGACCAAGGATCATGAACGTGGTTATTGAATATTTCTATTATAAGTCTTTACACATAAATATGAAGATTGATCTCACAGTTTCTTTGGTATTTGGTATCTTTCAATTCTATACTTCAGTAGAAAAGGAGGCGGGGAGAATTCTAGTCTAATATCTTGTACAGTAACAATTGAGACTGTAGCCTCAACCAACACTTCTGTAGGGATAATGTTTGGAGCTGGGAGAGCACGTGGAAATTTTTCAAAGTGATTTCACAAATGATTGTGATGAGAATGGGAAAGGATCATAGAGGGTTCTAATATCTATAAAATACCAAGCATTTTATACATATTTCCTTTAAATCATTACAGCAGTTCTATGACCTAGGTTTAGCTAGCCCTATTTTTCTGAAGGAATTGAGCTCAAAGTATTGCCCAAAGCATAAATTGTTAGTAATTGACTGGGTCTGGACTAAAGTACTTGACGGCTCTGGATACAAACTCACAATTATTCCATTACACCAGAGAATGAGATCACAAACTCTAAATGCTACTGGGAACCAGGAAGAAAGAATTAATGTGTAACATATATGACAAGGTATTAGAGAGTGAAAATGGCTAATGGGAGAAAGCATATTCCAGTGCTGATCAAGCAAAACAGAACACTGTGACCTTGAGCTGGATCAGGTCCATGAGCCCCTAGCTTGCTGACTTGGAGCAACTTCAGTGTAGCATATCCAAAACTAAACTAACTCAGGTATGGACCCTAGCTCAGCTGCCACTAATTCTGAAAACTATTATGAGTCATTTAATTTCTGCCAGCCTCACTTTCTACCCCTGCATGTGAAAATAACAAACTTCTACTTTACAATATAAAGTGAAGATTTTAAAACATACAAGAAAATTAGTACACAGAAGGTACTCTGCAAATAGAAACTCTTATAATCTCTAATGCATAGTGGGATTTTAATCTTGTCCCTTCTTCCTTTCTTTAAACCCCCCTCTCTAGTCCTAATGCTTTTATAGCATAGAGAGAAGAAGTAAATTAGGGGGACATCCAGAGTACATCAGGGTTATACACAGATATCATGGATTATGTGGAATTATGAAGGCACAATATCAAGACTAGTGACAGAAAATCAACTTTTACCTGTCTGTGAAGGAGGTGAGGTGGCCACTGCATCTCAGAGCTAATGGGTTACTAAGAACTGGAAGCATGGGTAATTTTTGTCTCTCCTCTAATGCCAGTTGATCCATATTCCTGGAAACACAGGTATATTTTCTTTCAAATACATTTATGATCATTATTAAATCAAGAAACCAAAAATTTAAAAAGAAGCAGCTAGTTCAACTAATAGTTGAAGTTATATTATTTTTGTATCACAAAATATATTTTGGCAAGGTTATATTAATTTATAAAATCGTTTTAAGTATAATACTTTTATTCTTAGGGATTTGATCAGATAATTATTTTTAAAAGACTGACTTTTCTTCTTTTTAGTGAGAGGGAAAAAGAAACTCTTGAGATAATGATGCTATCAGGTCTCACAAGAACACCTTTTGCTCTTAGATTTGAGCTTTCCAACAAGGACATGGGAACATAATACACTGTAATCCATTATAGAAAACAGGTATTAAGTCAACAGGAGATAATTTGCTTCTCAGAACATTAACACATTTCAAAATTATCTCACATCTGTCATTCCTTGCTAACAATAGCAGTTTGCCATTAAGTTCCACTACCACCTTGGAATAAATTCACTAGAAGCAAAACTCTAGAAGTTAAGAGGCCTAATGTCCTTCCCAGATGTATAGTAAGTTGCCACTTTAATAGTGACAGACAAAGAAACCTCTTTAACTACAATGTGAGATAGAGGGAGATAGCAGCAGTCTGTGCTACTGGTCATGGACATACATCTACTATAACCTTTATTACATTCCTGGAATGATTTACCTACATGTACAACTCTCACATTAGATAGCAATGTCCTGGAATGCAGGCATCACATGTAATTCTCCTTTGTGCTAGAGTAGATGCATCATAAATAAGAGCTGCATACACACTTACTTTCATTAATACCTTTTAGCTTTCTTCCAAATGATGTGGAAACTAAGAACTGACCAGATTTGTGTTTTGCTTCTTCTGTGTCCCTGGTTCATCTTTCTGTGGAAGTGATAATGAGGATCAAAGTGGTCAAACAGTAGCAGTAGGCAGAAACAGAGCTCCCAGAGGGCAGAGCCATAGAAGTATACCTGACAGCCCTCCATAACATGTCCTTTTCCAAGACCACAGATTGGACAAAGAGCAGAAGGCAAGCAAGAAAATGGGGAGGGAACAACTATTCACAACTGCTATAATACCCATCATTTGCAAACATGATCCCACTTAGTTTTTGGCAAACCCCTATGGGAATAGATAATAATTATACCAATAGATAATAGATACTATAACAATAGGTAACAGATAATTATCTCCATTTTATAGATGAAAGAAATCAGGGGTTAAATAATTTGTCCAAGGGGACACAACTACTAAATGTTGAAGCTAGGATTCAAACCCATCTGCATGTCTGTAAAGCCTGATCATTCCAATAATCCAAAGTGCCTTCCTTGCACTTGTGGATACATCTTCCATTGGCCAGACCCCTGGCCCCAGCATTGGCCACACTAGCCTTGGTCCCTTGAGCCCCAACAGCCAGGAGTTTCAGGTGTTAGAAAGGGCAGAAGTGTTGTGGCCTGGGCATTCAGTCACCAGGACCCAAAGGGTCACTCTTTGCTGAGGTTATGGCTACTGTGTTTTCAATGATCCAGCACCCAATAAGGGAGCTATAGTCAGTTTTCAGTAATACACAAAGTTTCTATTATATGTTTCTGTACTGATAAAATGTATTAGATGCTCTACCAGACCTTATATAATTTACATCTGTTGTTCACAAGCCAATTGTCAACAATAAAACTCACAGAGAATTTGTTTCCACCTCTTGCTTCCAGCAGGGCTTTGGCTCTATTTGAGATGTCAAGTGGGACCACAATGAAGCCTGAGATTTTCTTCTTACACAGCCCATCCTTTCCCAGATTTGGCAGCAGAAAATGTCCTCAGAGGGTATGAACTTGGAACTGGAGGCCTATCTATTCCTGGTTTGTTACATGTGAAGAACAGGAACCCCAAACACTACCTAGCAGAAGAAATGGGATCCATGGGGAATCAGGAGACTGCTGGAAATGGCCTGCCTAATGCTTGCTCTCATACTACACTTTGTCCCACATGAAGCCTCTACTAACAATCTCACTAAGGGCATTAGTCATTTCAAACATTTTTAACATTACCTTCCTGTGGACTGCATAAGTCCAGAGAGTAGACTAGGACCAATGAGAAGTAGACAGGAGGCTGATTTTTATTCAGCATACAGTGGGGGACCAAAAAAAGGTGGAATTATCTTCTGAAGGCAGGCCTCTTGTAGTACAGGCTTCCCCTCACAGATGAGTGTTCTAGGAACACATCTGTATCAGTATAGCAACTGGTGTTGTGAGAGGCTGCATTAGGCTTCAGTGAATTTTTTTTTTTTTTTGAAGACTTTCAATGCATTTGCCCATTTCACAATGGGTGATTATTGTGATTACCAGGAAAAAGGTTTGGAGAGGGTCAGATCCAAATAGGCTTCAAAGGGAACAGCTTATGAGAGGTGGAACTGAATGTTAGAGGTCAACGGAGAAACAGTACCATGAGCTCACACCTGATTCTCTTAATCAGAAAATAAGAAACAAGGCCAACCCACCTCTACTCTCCACTAATAAAACAAATCCCTAATGGTAGAATCCCAGATTATGAATCACCAAAGCCAGGGCCAAGGCAGACGCAAAATCAAGGGGAAGTTAGGAGTGAGCAGTCGCCATGGTAAAAGTATAGAGCATGCTGGTCTAAACTGACTCTCCGGGCACTGGGTTCACAGGCTTTCAAGCTCTGTCCCACCTTCAAGGAGCAAGCACACTCAACAGCAGAGATAATGGCCACTTACTCCTGACTTTGTAGGCAGCTATTCTGTCCTACTGAATAGTCTGCCTACAAAGGTGCACCTAACCTAAAGACATTAGATTCTCCTGACTACAGCATTCCCCAGGTGCTGCTGATTCAATTTAAGAAAATGTGTGATAGTTTTGTAGACATTTTCAATGTCTAAATGCCAGCTTTCCCTGTCACGTGATATCTCTACTTTCATTTTGATTTAACACAGCACTATGGCATTCATCCTATCTGACCTTCTGGAAAAGTAGAGTGCTTTAAAAAAGGCATAGGCTTTGGGCTCTGACAAACCTGGGATTAAAATATGTTAAAGCCACTTAACCAACTGTGTAACCATTGTTTGATTTCTTAAACTCTGAAACTTAACTTCAATTTGTTTATCTTTAAAATGGGAATGATAGTAACTTCTTGGAAGGGCTGAGAATTGGGATTAATGAAAATTCAGGGGAAAGATTATATGAGATTCCCAGAGATGTTTTGTAAATGTTCACCTCATTCTGTGTGCCCCCTTATACTATACCATGTCCCTTAAGCAAAATTCTCCAACAGGGTGTGACAATTTAAAAATAAAATACATTTCCAATAATGGTTATGTGATAAATAGCAGGTAGTCATTTCAGTTCTAATTTAATCTGTCTGAGTGCCTGGAGGGCATTGAGAGGTAAATATTTTCACTCCGACCTTGGTGCAGCATTTCCACTGAATTTGTCTCAGTTCGTCCTTTGATGTTATACCTCACTAATAGATTGAAAGTACTTTGTTGAAAAGAGACATTAGTGAGATAACAACCTATAAATGCATGTCTACCCCATGCGACTGGAGAGGGGGATGTTTTGAGTTACTTGCTGTTCTGTCTAACAATGAATTAGAACATCTGCCTGGATTACCAACTTTCAAAATATAGAACCTATCAAAACACATGACCAGTACTGAATACAGGATATATGTGGTGATTTGGGAGGCTCCTTGGAGGCTAGCAGAGATATAGGGCTTCCCAGGAGAAGCATCGATAGCTCTGGTTGGCAAAAAAAAGAATGAGCAAAGCTGTGTTCTTATGCTCTGGAAAAAAATTTAAAGCATTTTTTATTCAGATGTGTTTACTTATTTCTTCCTTGTAAAGATTTAGAGAACATGTTTGCCCTAGGCTCTCTTCCATTGAAATTTTTAAAAAGTATTTACATAGAATGCTCAATTTAGACAATTCAGTGAAAACTGCATGTAATCAAGGGGTCACTGATTAATGGGTCAGTACAGATCAGATCTTCCAACCTTCTGGCTCCTTGTGGGTAGATTCAGCTATTCAGGAATTAAATGCTTCCTTGATGTCCACATATAGTTTATTTTTTTAGGAATAACTTTTGTATTAATTGCAAAAATTAGAAAATATAGCTGAGTAAAATTTTAAAAAGGACAGTATCTGTAATTTACCATTTGGAGATGACTGCTGTTAATACTTAGAGAAGTGTTTTCTAGGCATAAACATATACTTTTAAAAAATAGGTTGGTAATACATAATCTGCAATGGTATATACTCTTTTGCCTTCTTAACAATATGTCATGATAATCTTTCTGTGTTAAATTCTTCTTCAACATATGTTTTAATGACTGTAAAAAATTCCATATGTAATAAACCATAGTTTATTCTGAAATCTAGCAACATTCTCATAAATAACACCATTATTTTAAAGGAAGGAACATGTTATGGCTAAATCTTTGCTTAAATTCAAGTTTATTTCTACTGGATTAATTCTTGGGAATGAAATTGAAGGACTAAAAAAGTCATTTTTTAAAAATGTATATACTGTCAAAGGTTATATATGTTCTCCGAAGACTTAAACCGAAGTATACACTCTCCTGTTATGTGTCTGTCCTGAGAGAACTGTGAAGTTTTTGATGTTGAGGATTGTGTCATTTATCTGTATATTCAACATCTCTATGTTTTTGGACATTTAAGTCACTGAAATATTTGTTCAATAATTTAGTGACTCCATCATTGTTTAAAAGAATATGTAATACAAGACAAGCTTGTATAATGTCCTTGGGTTCTGCTTTCTATTTTGCAAAATGAGAATTTTGTGTTATATGCTCTCTAGCATTCTACGATTTCACAAATCATAATGTTTTCTTCATTTTATGGCTGAATAATATATCATTGTGTATATATTGATAGGTTGCTTCTGTCTTCACTGTTGTAAATACTGCTGCAGTAAACATGGTGATACTGATGTCTCGTCAAGACGGTAACTTCAATTCTTTTGAATATATATCCAGAATGGAATTGCTGGATCACAGGTAGTTCTATTTTTAATTTCTTGAGCAATAATACTGTTTTCTATAATGGCTGAACCAATTTACATTCTCACCAACAGTGTAAAAGGGTTTGCTTTTCTTTATATCCTCACTAGCACTTACCTTTTTTTAAAATTTTTATATAATAGCCATACTAACAGGTATGAGGTGATAATGTCATTGCAGTTTTGATTTGCATTGTCCTGATGATTAATAATGTTAAACATCTTTTCATATACCTGTTGGCCATTTGTATGTCTTTTTTGGAAAAATGTTTATTTCAGTTCTTTGCTTATTTTTAATTGGGTGGATTGAGCGTCGGCCTGCGAGCTAAGTGTCGCTGGTTCGATCTTCCAGTCAGGGCACATCAGAGAAGGAAAACTCTGATTCCAAAAAACCTCCGCTGCCTTGCGGCATACCTCTTCAGGGGAAAGGCTAAGGGAGTAAACCCCGACAGAAAATCCGGAGCCGGAGTCCCTAAGGTGGTTTGACGTTGTAGTCAACACCGGCAACTCCTGCGGCGCACCTGAAGCCAAGCTGTATTGACTCCGTCTTTCCCTTGGACCCTTCAGCTGCGAAGAGAGGGGGGGTCTGCTGCATGGGCAACAGCAGACCCTCCATATCACCCTGCCCGGGCTCTGTAGCTTCAGCTTCACTGGAGAGGACACTCCAGCGTCATCGCAAGATGTCGATTCAACACGGAAGGAGACAGATACCGTGTCACTCCCGAGTCGGACTGCACAGCCATTCTCGGTGGTGCAGATAGACTCTTAAGAAGCTACACCATCGTCTCTCGAGACGGACGGCTGCCGCCGCCGATATATTTTTGCTATTGAGGTGTGGAAGCTCCTTATATATTTTGGATATTTACCTCTTATCAAGAATATATGATTTGCAAATATTTTGTCCCATTCCATTGGTTGTCCTTTCATTCTGTTGATTGTTACCCATGCTGTGCAGAAGCTTATAAAATTTTATGTAGTTTCACTTATCTTTTTTTTCTGTATGAAGCAACCTTCATTTCCCTTCTGTGTGTTGCTATTATCACTCAACGTTATTAGATAAAAAATAATCATTTTTATCAAAAGAAACACGAGGAAGAGAAGACATTTAACTATATTAAGCCATAGTTTCAAAATGGGAGGGAGATGAAGAAAGTGGGTAAAGGTATTTAATCTGGTGAAAGTCTGGGATTCTGAAGTAAAATGGGCAGATTAAGCCTCCCAAGACATTTATTTATTCTACACCCCTTGCCATTTATCCCCTCATCTGCATTATCCCTTCATGCTAAGGACCCAAAGAATGAGTTATGTTATGCTTTTCTTTTTGTAATTTCCTTAAAATATTTTTAAAGTGTACCACTGCTCTTTACTTATCAGCAAGTTGGATAACATGAGCGTGGTATAAGTCCGGGGTAACAGTTGAAGTTAGAGGAAAGAACAAAGAAAGTATGCCATTGAAACACTTAGAGGAAACTGAGTCATGCTGTTAATCCCCTTGGGTAGCTAATAAGGTCTGGGGTAGACAGTCAAAGGGGTTGAGGGCCTTCCAAACATTGCAGGAGTTCAAAAGTCACATAACAACATATAAAACCTTAATTCTCAGAATTGAAAGGAATCTGAGTAGTCACAGATGACATTTTTTATTCCAACAGGAACACTAATGGTCATTTGTGCGTATCCCCTGACTAGAATCTCCTGCAGAATCCTAGAGAAAACAAAAAGAGGAAACCAACCTGGAGAAGGTTTTACTCTTCCTTGTAGATGCATCAAGGGGCTCCTACCTGTGAGGGGAGATGAGCAGAGGAGAAACTTAAGATAAAAATACATGTCCTGAAGCTGTGATATTTAGCGAAGTGATTAGGCAATGAAATTAAACAAGCTCCTAGGCCATTTCCAAGTGATTGCTATGGGTATTTGTGTTGCTCAGGAATGCCAGGTTTAAAGTGGGGGGACAAAAAACGATTTTTTCCTCTTTCTTTTCATTTTTATTGTTGACACTATTACACATGTCCCCATTTTTCCCCTTTGCCCACCTCCACTCAGCCTTCACCCCCTCTTCCCTCTTCCCTCTGACCATTATCAACCATATATGTCTATGGCATATATGTTCTTTGGCTAATCCCTTTACCATCTTTCATCCAGTTTCCCCCTCTTTCCTACCCTCTGACAACTGTCAGTCCACTCCAGGTGTTCGTGCCTCTGTTTCTATTTTGTTCATTAGTTTATTTTGTTCATCAGAGTCCACGTATAAGTGAGATCATATAATATTTGTCTTTATATGACTGACTTATTTCACTCAGCATGATAATCCCCAGGTCTGTCCATGCTGTCACAAAAGGTAAAATTTCTTTTTTTTTTTTTTATCATCGTGTAAGTACTCCATTGTGTAAATGTACCACAGCTTTTTTATCCACTCCACTGCTGATGGGCACTTGGTCTGTTTCCAGATCTTGGCTATTATAAATAATGCTTTGAAAATGCTTGTAACAGATAGCTTATGAAATAAATGACTGTTTGGTTTTTTCTTCAGTATACCTTTTTCTTTATTAAAAAGAATTTATTTTTACCCTAAGAAACATAATGAAGAAAAAGTATTTGGCCAGAATAAGTGGAAGGTACAAATATGAAGACTACATTAATGGTGTTTTCTAGAGTGAAATTTTCCACCTCTGACTCCTGCCTCTTCAGACAAACCTATCAAAGTGAGGACTGTGCCTTTTATCACAGCAACTTACATATAATTCTTTAGTCTGGTGAGTTTACGAAATGCCTCTTTGTCCAAAATAATTGTCTAGTACTTGCAAGATGCAGACAACTGAAAGTATTCCACAAGTGATACGTGTTCAGTAAAATTCAGATACACCCCTTCCTTCATAGCCACCACTGCCGTCTCACATCTGCTTCTCCCAGCTGGTTGTTAGCTGACTTTTCTGCTTCCTAATAAGCTTTAATCCAAGACTCTGGATATGTTCTTTTCTTAAATTTAATCTTTATTGTATTTTTTCCATTACTATTTAATCCTTTTATACTCTCCTCCCCTCAGTAATCACCACACTATTGTCCGTGTCCATGAGTCCTTTTTCCTTTTTGCTCGATCCCTCCACCCCCTAACCACTCCCTGCACCGTCATCCTGCTCTCTATGAGTCTGTCCTCATTTTCCTTGTTAGTTCAGTTTCTTCATTAGATTCCACAAATGAGTGAAATCTTATGTCATTTGTCTTTCTCTGACAGGACTCTGGATATGTTTTTGCTTCTTATACTTTCGCTATTATGTTACCGAAGGATGGAGCAGGCTCTGCTATCTTTAACATATGGCTTTCAAGGTTACCCTAAGCATCCAAAGTTAGTTAGCAGATATGTGGTAAGTTTTTATGGGTCTAGCCTGAAATAGCAAACATTGTTTATTTCCATGTTGCAGTGTCCAGACCCATGGACATGCCTTGCTGCAAGAGAGGCCAGGAGATGCAATCTAGCTGTGAGCTCATGGAACAAAGGAAGTGGATTTGCGGGACAGCTAACCAGCTACTTCACTCACTCTGGTTTTCAGATTAGCTGCCCCTTGAAATTTACTTTCTGACCCCCATCTTGATTTAATTCAGCAAAGCCCTGTTAGTTTAAACAGTCTTGGATAGATTAAGCCTGATTTTGGATGATAAGCTTCAATTCCTGGACTCATCTCTGTCAACTGCTACATGCAACATAAGAGAATTGTGCAAACACCTCAACCATCAGAGCACAGCTACAGAGAAATGGATGGATCATTCCCTGAGCATCAGGGGACTCAAACACATGAAAGCTTATGTGAGGAAGGAAAACTCAGGGCCTGTGTTTTGGTTGTCAACTCATGTTTGCGTGCTTTGTAATTTTAGGCTCCAGGGCAGTTCAAAGTAGGATTATTGTCAGTAATTTCTACCAAGATATTCTGAGTCATTTATTTTAATCTGTCAGCAATGAGAGGAGAAAAGATCTACTCCTTAAATTTATTTACTCAAACAGAGTTACATGGATTTTTACTGAGATGGCCTTAATGTTATTAATAGTTCAGCACCATTAGACAACTCCCTGCCTAAGTTCAAATTCAGAATGATTCTTAAGGTAAGAGTGAGATTTTGAAAAATCCATCCTTCAATTAAAGAATATGTTTCTCCCCAGTTTGACTATAGGATTTCTTAATAGTGGTGCTAGTGACATTTAGAGCCAGATATGCTTTGTTGCCAGGGAGGGAAAGGCATGTAGACTAAGCAGCTGAATCCCAGACTTCTATCCAGGAAACCAGTAGTACCCCAGTCATGGCAATAAGTAATGTCTCTAAACATTCCCAAGTTTTCTGCTGGGGAGAGCAAAATTGTCCCCAGCTGAAGACCACTGAGTTGAAGAGAGGTCTAGCTTGATCTTTTTAGAATAAGAAACTCCAAAGATGTGCATTTTCCTAACCTATTGCAAAAGTAAGTACTTATTTACAGGCCCCAGAGTAGTAAATGCCTTCATAATACATAAACACCTGTGAACTGATTTTTTAATTGGTAGATTAATCATTTGTTTAAATTTTAATTAAAGTTCTAAAGGTGTAAATGAGCTGATCATGAGAGAAACAGTAGTGCAGTGTAGGAAATAGGAGCTCCTAAGAAGTCAGGAATAAGAGAACTGATATGAAATATAAACACCTCATATTCACCAAGCCTGGTGTTCTACATGAAAACATGCATCATTTCACTTGATCCTTCTAACTACCTTTCCAAGTACATTGTAAACAATCAATGAATATTATCAGTTATACTAATATCAATTACTAAAGCTAATATCCCAATTTTTCAAATAAGACTCAGAGTGGCTAATTTTTCCAAGGTTACAGAGACAGAAAATCCTACAGCTGTGATTCAAACTGAAGTCTGCCTTACTTTCAAATCCCTACTCTTTATTTACTTATTTTTTAATTTAGAGATGAGAGAGAGAGAGAGGAGAAAGATTTTTTGTTCCATTTATTTATACATTCACTTGTTGCTTCTTGTATGTGCCTGACCAGTGATCATACCTGCAACCTTGGCATATCAGGACAGTGCTCTAATCAACTGAGCTACCCAGCCAAGGTTCAAACCCATGGTCTTTTTATAATATCTTTCAGCTGTGAATTTCTCTTTAGCCCCCACAACTTTCTCCATGTGAACAAAAGTCATCTTGGAAAGGAGTTTATGTCAGGATCAGCAATGCAGCTGCAAGAGAAAGCACTGAGTGTCCCAGGGACCATCAGAGACACTGCAAGTTTGCATTAAACCACTCAAGAATTCTCTCAGGGAGATACCTGGAGTCTAAGTGGCAAAGTAGCCAGAAAGAAAGATAAAAAAGAGAGCAATTGTTTCAAAAGTATATGAAGACTATAACCAAACATCCTGCAATTATTTCTATAAATATGAAAATAAAGAACCAATGTCTTACACTTGAATAAACTCAAGTGATTACCAGGAAAAAAAATTACTTTATTAGGGTTGAGTCTTTTAGGGCTTCTGTTTTCCAAATGGGCCCAGTAATTTGCCATTTAAATGAAGATCTAAATGGGGGGAAAATGGGACAACTGTAATTGAAAAACCAAAAATAAAAAAAAATAAAAATATAAAATAAATGAAGATCTTACCACCTGTCCATCTTGTTTAACCACAGTACAGCCACACAGGTGCTTAAAATACCTAGGAATTTGGAAGCAGTCACTGACTGCCTACTTTAGATCAACAGCACCCTTTGGAACTACTCTCAGAGCTTTCAGACCTATTTGAGTGGCAAATAAGCATATCAAAAGACATAGTACATCATATACCATCAGGGAAGTGCCAATTAAAGTAATAAGGTGATACTACTACACGCCTCTTAGAATGGCCAAAGACCAGAACACCGACGACACCAAATGGTGACAAGGATGTAGAGGAAGAGAAAGTCTCATTCATTGCTGGTGGGAATGAAAAGTGGTGCAGCCACTTTGGAAGATGGTTTGGCAGTTTCTTAGGAAATTAAACATACTCTTACTGTGTGATCCAGCAATTGCCTTCTTTGGTATTTACCCAAAGGAGCTGAGAACTTATGTCCACACAAAAATACTCACATGGGTGTTTATAGCAGCTTTATTCATTATTGCCAAAACTTGGAAGTAACTGAGATATACTTCAACAAGTGAATAAATAAATAAATTGTGGAGCATCCAGACAATGGAATATTATTCTGTGCTAAGAAGAAATGAGCTATCAAGTAATAAAAAGACATGAAGAAATCTTAAAAGTGTATTACTAAATGAATGACATCATTCTGAAAAGGCTGAATACTATATGATCCAACTATACAACATTCTGAAAAAGGTAAAACTATGGAGACAGTAAAAATATCAGTGGTTTCTTTTTTTTTTTTTTTTTTTTTTCAATTTTCATGCTCTTTTAATAGAGTACTGCATGGTGGTATATGAATATCTAAAACTAGGAAAGAAACATCAGTTTGTGGCTATTATGTTTGCTCTAGATTCTGAGAAAAGAGCCTCATTTGTAAAACCCAGTGATGAGAAGTAACATTTATTTATAATTTACTCTGTCATATGAATTGTTTTTCACCTGATCTTTATAGTGCCTTATAAGCTATTAAGGTAGTTACTATTCTTTTTTTTTAAAGTATATTTTATTGATTATATTGTTACAATAGTTCCAATTTTTTTTTTCCCCTTTGCTCCCCTCCGCCCAGCACCCCCCTTCCCCAACAATCCCCTCTCCAAGTCCATGCCCATGGGTCGTACATACAAGCTCTCCCGCCTCACCCTTTCATATATTCTTCTTCTTCTTTTTTTAAAATTAATTAATTAATTAGTTAAATATTTTAACAATAAAAAATAACAGTTCCTCCCTCTCAGACTTAAGACCCTTTACAATCTTATAAAGGACAATGGATGAAGGTCTCGAGCTCCTCTAGCTGCTTCAAGCTGGACATGGTCGTCGTCCTACCTACCCGTGGGTCAAGAAATCCCTAATAAGAGTGGGGATGTGGAGGGGAGGGTGGCCTTCCCACAAGGGGAAGGATCGTGCAGACTCCAGGTTGGTTGGCTGTCTCTGGACAACGGCATGCTTGGTTTGACAGGCTGGCATCCTTGTTGTATTCTGGGGGCAACAGGGTTAAAGGACATCATTTAATCCGTAACCACTAGATGACAAAAGACAGGTATTAATTTTTCAATGTCCCACATTAGGGAAAAGAAGGGCTTCTTTGGAGGAAGGTGTGCCAGGTACATCTCACCTGTCCAAAACCCTTTTGCCCATTATACTTATTTTGGACTGAGGGAAATATTTTAGGTTTCCCCCATCTCAGGCCTCTGGGCTTTTTCTGTCCAAGCCATTAGGATAGAAAAGAGAAACCAGTTTTAAAGTGAAGCCCACAGACCACCCCGTTCTTCACCAACCCAGCCACTTAGTTCAGCCAAACCATTGAGTCTCAGGAGGCAGCAATGCAGACAGGATTAAGTGAGGCCTATGCATACAGATAATCACTCAGGTAATGAGATTGTAGGCTTATGCCCTTTGAAAACAGAAAACACATGTTAATTAATGTAATATAACCCACATACAAGTCTCTAAATCTATAGGACTGTCTTATCGGAAGGAAAATCCTTGTCCTTCTAATATTCACTGAACTTGCATTTCTATTCTTTATATTTTTATTCCCCCCCCACTAAAAAATTTTCTGTTTGTTTGTTTTTCCACTACAGTTGTCTCACTTTTTTTCCCCTCTTGCTTCCCTGCACCCTGCCCCCCCCCACAGTCAGTCCCCACCCAGTTGTCCATGTCCATGGGTCATTCATACATGTTCTTTGACTAGACCCTTCCCCTTCTTACCCCTTCTCTCCCTCCCATCTCCCCCTTTGTTACTGTTAGTTTATTCCTTGTTTACATACCTCTGGTTCAATTTTGCTCATTTGTTTGTGTTGTTCATTAGTTTCCTGTAACAGGTGACAGCATAAGGTAATTTTCTTTTGTTGCCTGGCTTATTTCGCTAAGCATAATTCTCTCTAGTTCCAATCATGTTGTTGCAAATGGTAGAAGTTCCTTCTTTCTTTCAGTACTTATTCATTGTCATTTTCCCCCTTTGTACTCGTGTTCCTCTCTGTCTCTCTGTTTCTTCATCTTCTTAAAGCAGACCCTTTAGCATCTCTTGCAATGCTGGTTTGGTGGAGATGTATTCTTTTAGCCTTCTTTTGTCTTGGAAACTCCTTATTTCACCTTCCATTTTGAATGAAAGCCTTGCTGGGTAGAGTATTCTTGGTTGTAGGCCTTTGTTTTTCATTGCTTGGAATATTTTTTGCCATTCCCTTCTGGCTTGTAGTGTTTCTGCTGAGAAATCTGATGATAGCCTTATTGGAGCTCCCTTGTATGTTATTAGTTGTTTCTCTCTTGCTGCTTTTAGGATTCTCTCTTTATCTTTGAATGTTGGCATTTTAATTATGATGTGTCTTGAAGTGGGCCTGTTGGGGTTCATCTTCATTGGGACCCTCTGTGCTTCCTGGACTTGCGTGACTCTTTCTCTCGTCATGTTAGGAAAGTTTTCTGTCATTAGTTTTTCAAAGAGGTTTTCTATCCCTTGCTCTTCTTCTTCTCCTTCTGGAATTCCTATGATACGGATATTATTACGTTTCATGTTGTCCTGCAGCTGTCTTAGAACCTCTTCAGTCTTGTTCAGTCTTTTTTCATTTTGTTGCATTGTCTGGGAGTTTTTGTGTAGGTTGTCCTCCAGCTCGCTGATCCGATCTTCTGCTTCCTCTAGCCTGCTTTTAATTCCTTCTACTGTGTTCTTCAATTCAGAGATCGTATTTTTCATTTCCTCCTGGCTCTTATTGATAGCTTCTATGTCCTTTTTCATGCTCACGTAATTTTCTGTGAGTTCCTTGTAGTTTTTCTGGAGTTCTTTGAAGTTTCCGCTGAGCTCATTCAGCTTCTCCATAATCCATGTTTTGAATTCCATATCTGATAGTTCGCTCCCCTCTATTTCATTTAGCACTCTTTCTGGGGATTCTACCTTTCCTTTTGATGGGAGGTTGTTTCTCTGTCTCCCCATTTTTTTGACTCCTATTGTTTGTTGGTGCTTCTTGGAATGATCTGCACTTCCTGGATCTGCCTCTGGTGGCGTCAGATCATGTACCAGTCTGGCCCTAGGCAGCCTGTTGGAGACTTCCAGGGATCTACTGCTGTTGTCTGTCTTCTTTGATTGTTAATCTATTCAATCTGTGATTAGCTGTCAGGCTTAAGGACTGTGGGTGTGGCAGCTTAATTCCTGTAGGCAGGGCTTTTGCTTCCCCTCAGGCTGACGCCACTTGGAGGGGAATGGTCTACCCGCAGTACTGGGGATGAGTCAGCACTGGGACCCAGTCAGCTGCTCCTCCAGTTCTCCCCTCAAAGCCACCGTGCCAAATTCTCCCCAAGTGTCTCCAGTCCTCTCTGCCTTCCCTCTGCTTGAGCCCAGGGTAAGTGGTGGCCAAAATATTTTCGTATGTGATCCACTTAAGAGCTCTTTTTCTCCTGCTGTTTCTCTCCGGCTAGCAAGAAAGCCTGTGGCTTTTCGCTTTTCACAGCTGATACTATTTTACTTTCCACTCTGTCGCTGTAGGCTGGGAAGCCCAGCTGGGGGTTTAGACCCTGCCCTTCTCAGGGGGAATCCCCGGCTGCTGAGCTGTTTCTCAGCCCCTTCAGCTGCCACCCGTGGGAGCCCAGCCAGCCCTTCCACGTCTCCGCACTCCCTACCGGTCACGTTGTGATGTAGCGGCCTTTTCTGTCTCTCCGTGGTTATAAGACTTCTCTCCAGCTGGTGTTCAGTTCGTTATTCCAGATGATTTCTCCAAAATTACATTGTAAATCCAGACTAGTTCTAGGAGGAAGTTAGTGTAGCTTCCACTTACTCCTCCGCCATCTTGTTTCTCCATATCAGTGGTTTCTAAAGGCTAGAGAAAACGAAGGAATGAATAGGCAGAACACAGATTTTTAGGGCAGTAAAAATATCATGTATGATAATATAATGGTCATTATAAACTTACTATTTTTTTATTATAAATTTTTCCAAACCCACAGAATGTACACTACCAAGAATGAGCCCTAATATAAACTATGAACTTGGATAATTTTGATATGTCAGTGTATGTTCAATAGGAACAAATGTACTCTGGTGGGAGATATTGATAATGAGGGAGGCTATTAGGCATAGGATAGGTAATATATGTGAAATCTCTATACCTTCTGCTCAATTCTGCTGTGAATCTAAATTGCTTCAAAAATAGCCAATTAAATATAGGTAGTGAGAACCACATATAAATTACAAATTGAATCCAGTTATCCTTTATTCATCAGGATAGGTGCTGTAATGGTCACATGATTAACAAAATTTAGTTTTGCCCTTTAAGCAGAAGCTTACCACCCATTTGGGAAGATGCAGCATGTTTATATGGGAAAGGGCTTTTGTGGCATATATATATTTTAAATGTTCTGATAGTTTGAATTCTTGCTCAACAAATATTTACTCTCCTCTCCCTCCCAGTGTGTATAAAATAGACTTCCCTACCCAACTGATCATGGGCTTGGGTGCATAACATGATTTGTTCATAGAATATTGGTAAATGTGATTTACAGAAGCCTTAAAAGTGCTGTGTGTTTGGCTTGCCCCTTTTGCATGATAGTGTTCTGCCAGGAGAACATGCCACAGGGAACCACAGCCCTTTCAACCTGGCCACCAGAATTAACATGCATGGAGCCAACTTGAGCCCAGCTTGTCATCTGGAGCCAATTCCAGTTGACCCTCAGCATGAATCAGAGCTGTCCAGCTGAGCCCCACCTAAATCAGTTGAACCACTATTGACTGATTGATCTGCAGAGCCCTGGGCATGAAGACAAATGCTTACTGTTTTAAGCTATTGATTTTTGCAATAGTTTATTACACAGCAATTGCATACTATCACAAACAGCTAATAATATATTTATGTATATGTATATATATATATATACACACACACATACATAATACATATATATACTTGTTTGATCAAAATTGGCTTTAAAGGGGGATAGATATTGAAGTGAAGAATATGTAGTTGGACATGGGGAGGTGCTTTTGGGGTCCAGTAAACAAACCATTTTGGTTGAAACAGAAGGTTTTTGCTTTTCTTTTCTTTTTCTTTTTTTTTTTTTTTTTTTGGCCATGAACTGCAAAGGTAAGTTTGTGGTGAATTTGTGAAAAGTTTTGAATGACAACTCAAGGAAATTTGAGATGATTAACAAAGGGTGAAGCTGCTTTTGTGATACAGCACTGAACAGGCAACTTCAAGCAAAAGCTCTGTGCGCATGTATTAGAAACAGGGGTTGGAGGCAGTTCTTAGGAGAGTGGTGTACAAATGGAGAGGAAATAAATCCTTTTACACATAATGAAATGGGTTTGGATGAGACAACCTGCTCCACACTCCAGTTATGTGTTTATTTTAAAAAGGCTCAGCCCTGATCAGTGTGGCCCAGTTGGTTGGGCCTCATCCTGCACAGTGAAAGGTAACCAGTTCAATTCCCAGTTGGAGCAGGATTGCAGGCCAGTCCCAACTGGGTCGCACGTCAGTGCAGCCAATTGATGTTTCTCTCACACACCCATGTTCTCTCCCTCTTTTTCTCCCTCCCTTCCCCTCTCTGTAAAAATAAATAAATAAAATCTTTTTAAAAAAGAAAGCTCAGTGTAGTCCCAATGAAGACATTTACAAGGTTCAGAAGATGGACATTTGAGTCAAGATATAGATCAATACAGGAGAGTGAATTAAACATTGGCCTATAAATTGCTCCAACACTGGACTCTGAATCACCTACTTATTAGTAATAAAAAGTGGGGCAGGGAGGAATCCTAGAATGAGATACCTTGAGGCTGGATTTTCCTTTGAGGTTTTCAGAGCGACAGGAACTGCTGTGTGAAAAATGATGTGCTCCCTAACTGAAAGAAATCATTTAGAACAGGTCCTAGAGCTAAAATCTTAATCCCTTTTGCAATAAACTCCCTAATCCTATAGCAAGGGAAAGTGGTACAGTCTAAGGGAGGACAGGGTCAGTTTGAGGCAGAATTTCATTAGAAACTCAAAGGACTGAAGTTTGCAATTGCAAATAACAATCTCAATCTGTCAGTCAGAGGCAGGTAAGAAAGGGCATTTTAAACGGAGTTCTTTCCTAGGGGAAATTGCTAAAGGAAAAAGAGAACAAGCCCAGATGTCCAGCGCCGAAGGGAATATGAGATGGGCCTAAAGGAAGTCAAGCAAAAGAAGATAAAATAAATTTCACATGCACTGTTTCTTATTGCCATTTATTCTTTGTATAGTTGCTATGGGAACTGTGTTTCAGAAGCTTTCTAAGGCTGTGTCTATCCAGTGCAAAGTGATCAAGCATTTGGGCTGAAATGACCAGTCAATTTAATCCAACTGGTTTAATTAATTTATTTCCAACTCATGCTCCCCCTCACCCCCAGCCAAATTGAATATTTGCTTAACTGAATTCAGTGACATCTTGCAGAAATGAAATCAGTTTACCTGTTGCATGTCTTCATGTTCTAGAATATGCCTTTCCATATTAGGGCCCTGTTCTGGGATTACAAGCAGCTCCGGAAGGGTGTAGAAAGTGGATGTGAAGGCAGGAAAGGACTAGCTGAATAATTCATATACTGATGTCAGAAATCTATGCACACTCACAAACAAGGAGCAGGAAAAAGCCATGCGTCAGAGGCCAGGCAGCTAATCAGAAAAGCAGAGAAAAACCAAGAGAGAATAGTTGCCCAAGGCAATGCAGAACTATGAGAGAGATGGAGCGCCAGGACCCAAAGGAGACCATCCTAGCTGAGTCAGAGGCTGCTTATCAGACCACTGCCTAGGCTGTTACCAAATGAGGATGACACCTAACATCCCCTGCTGCTACCTCTTATGCCAGCCCTGACTTAACTTTAGGTCACACTTCTGGAATGGTGACCAGTCACAGATGCTCATTTCCATCAGATTCCTCTCTCCCTAGCTCTGTGCCAGCCCAGGTACCCTCCACTACCTGTCCTGTGACCTGGCAGCTTCTGTGGCCACTGCCTTATTTCCCTTATCAAATGGACTGTACCTATACCCCATTCCCTAAGAGATAGGGCCCTTCTTCAGGAAAACGTGTGGTAATTGGAAAGTTAGAGAAACAATCCTGCTCCAAATCATTCCACGAGAGACCTTATTATTTCAACTGTGGGAAATACCTCAGAAAAAATATCTGAGATTATCTGTTGTAACAGATATTTCTAATGAGTCAGATAGATTGAAGAATTATTTCCACCTTTCAAAAAAACGTGCTTGCTCTTCTCTAGAGCAGCTATTTTCAACCCTTTTCATCTCACGACACACATAAATTAATTCCAAAAATTCTGAGGCACACTTATATTTTTTGCCAGTCTGACAAAAAGTAGGTATAATTTTCATTCATTCGCACCAGGCAGCTATTGTTGTGTTGGCTGTTGTCATTTTTTAATTTGACAATCTAAGGATAAAGAAGCTAGTGCCCCTGACTAAACAGCCAGGTTTTGCATGTTTTAAAAATGCTTGCAGCACACCAATGGAAAATCACTGCTCTAGAGAAGACCAAGCACCTGACCTAATAAAAATATGTTTAATTTTCAGTACTGAAAAATCTGATGATGAAGATAAGTAATAATTGATATGCCACTGAAATTTGTAAAATGCTTTCACATTATAACATTTCTTTGATTTCCACCTTAACCTAGAAGTATATTTCATTTTGTAACTGAGGCTCAAAGACTTTAAATTCCTAATCTGGATTTTTTTTATTCCAAACTTTATCCTCTTTTTGCTACGTTTTCATGGAATCTCTGATTCCCTACATCTATATATTTTTCTATCATTCGAGTTGGTGTCTTCACAAGAATCATTTTTCTTTTTTAATTTTCTACATAACTACCTGATAAACTATAGACTCAAGTTGGCTTTTGCTTCTAAATAATATGTTTAATAAATTAAATTAATAAATATATTATTTAACATCTTACTCAGGAAGAGAAAGCAAGTACTGTATGATCTCACTTATATGCAGGCTCTAAAAAAAATTAAACTAATAGAAACAGTGGTCAAAGGTACAGACTATCAGTGTTGAGATGAATAAATTCCAGGATATAGTATGCAGCATGGTAACTGTAGTTTATAATACTGTATTACACATTGAAAGTTGCTAAGAATAGACCTAAAAAGTTCTCACTACACAAAAAATTATAATTATATGAGGTGATAGACATATTAACTGACCCTATTGTGGGAATCTCACAATGTATGCATGTATCAAATCATCATGTCATACACCTTAAACTTACACAATATTATATTTTAATTATATCTCAATAAAGCTGGAAAAAATAGTTTTTTTAGAGATTGCACCTATACAAATATGCTTAAATTTTGTATTAAACACATTGAATTTTCTGAGTTGATAAAGATATAGATAAATAATAAATTGCACTTATATCTACTGAAGTTTTCTTATTAATAAAACATGTACTTCCACCACACATCTTGCCTAGGAAATTACTTTAAAATTCTCTGTATCTCCACAAGTATAAGACTAGACCTCAAATTTGGGATCAGACAACCAGGGCACTGTGAACCAGCTGAAATCACTGATCACTAATGATGAGGCTCTCAAGTTGTTATTGGAAATGTGACTAGATTTATGAATTTAGGGCTTTAATTACTTTGATTTGTTGTCGGATTGCTATTGGGGTATGCTTGTGTGTGTAAGTATATATACATGTGTATATATATGTATATATATATATGTGTGTGTATATATATATATATGTACGGTATGTGTGTGTACATGCATGAGCACTCATTGGAAGAATGGTAAAGAGGCAGGTGGTTTGGGCAATGAGGCACTTGAGAAAACATCAGCCTCTTTCTCTAATGTTTCCTAGGTTTGCTTGCTTCTCTTTCACATTCCCATAACCTCTAACGCTGGTGATTTTAAAAATTTAATTTGGCAGATGACTGATTCATAATTTGGTCTAATCACTTGTGCTATTTTCACTGTAAAACAATTAATAGCAATAGGAAATGTTCTAATTGAAAAAACTAACATCTGCCCAAGAAGAATGCATTTCTCTATAAATTTTTATAATGATTTTATTATGACTAGAATAGGACATGACCAAATACCTAATTGAATAGTAGATCGCAACAGGGCCAATTGGCTGGATGTATTATGTAAATGTACAGACTCTTCCATAGGACAGGGGGGTATGGGCTTTACTGATATGGCAAAACATCACCTCCAATGCCTCCTTCAGTGCTGAACACCAAAAAGCATGTCTTCAGGGACTAGAAAGGGAGTAACTTTACAACCCTACTTAAGATAGATCCCATGAGACCCCAGAGTAGGATTCTAGGCCCTATTTTTCTACCACTAGCAAGAAATACCTGCAGTTTTCTTTCAGAAAAATAAATTGTTCCATGAACAGTAATAAATATTCTACACTGGTTCAGTTTTTATCATGGGAACTTCTAATATGCTGAGTTGATTGTTCTGGGTGGTCTAACAAACTTGCAAATTAAAATGACCAGCTGTTTGTTGTTGGGTCTATGGGCACAGATTTACTGTCAGTGGGGACAAGGATCTAGACTCTCTTTAAGGTAAGCTTTAAAAATTGATTACTACATTTGCCTTTTCCTCCCAGACAAGGAATGTAGTGAAAAGAGGAAGAGTCTTTTATATCCCTTCTTTCCCTAGTAGAGGACTGCAGCCCTGAAAATGGCCCCTTACACAGGCTTATTGGCTCTCTTGAGTCCAAGAGACCCAGAGAAATAAGGAACAGGAACATCTGCCTGCTGGATTCTGTGCAGGGGAAGAGTCAGAGGAAGATGAGTGGGCCCAGAGCATTGAGAGAATGGAAGCGACAAAGGATCAATATGAGACCATTCTGTCTTCCTAGGATTCTTCCTCCTATCCTTCAGAGGCCTTCTTAGCCAGCCTCCACCTCTGAGACCTTGAGGAAATAAGGAACAACTACACACCATCTTCAGGCTGGGATACTTGTGTTCTGAATTATTCTGACATCTAAATAGCCTCCAAGGCCCATGATTAGCCACAGTCTGCCATGCACACTGCAATGGCACCACCATCTTCTGTCCAGCTTGTCCAACAACCTCACCCAGGACCCAAGCTCTTGACATTTCCTAGCAAGTACTTGATACTCTGGGGGAAACACAAGTGTGGTCTAATACAGAGGTATCAGTGTTCTCCCAAAGTATTTCACTATGATTCAGCTAGCTCCTACCATGTGCTAGGTTTTGTGAGAAAAATCAGTAAGTAGAGGGAGAGAGGCTGGGTGAAAATGTGAAGGGATTAAGCAGTACAAATTGGTAGTTACATAATAGCCACACAGATGTGAACTGCAGTGTGGGGAATATAGTCAATGATATTGAGATACCTGGGTAGCAGCAGTCCAGGTGGGTGCTTGGTGGGACCACTCTGTTGAGTGTATGATTTTCTGGCCACTTTGCTGTACATATGAAACTGGTGCAGAATGATATTGAATATAAACTGTGTTTGAAAAATAAAAAGAGAAAATAAAAAGAACCATTCTGGCTTTCTAGGCATTCATAGTGTACTAAGGGAATGAGATAAGTATTCAACAACTTTTGAATCAAGACAGAAGTTAGGTGCAGTAAGAGAGCTAGCCACATGTGGTGGGGTGGACAGCGTGCACGACATGAGGAAAGGGTGTTCCAGGCACTTTCAGTGCTACTCCATGGGCCAGGTCAGTGTTTCTCAAGCTCAGCATTCTTGACATGTTGGCTAAATAGTTTTTTGTTATGGGTGCTGTTCTGTGTATTGTAGGGTGTTCAGCAGAATGCTTGACTCCTACCCACTGGATGCCAGTAGCATCTCCCTATTCCATCATGATAATCAACTATGTCTCTAGACACTGCTAAAGGTCTTTTACAGGGAAAAATTGCCCCCAACTGAGAGCCACTTGACTATCACCTTGGAAGAGTCTAACAGATTCTAAGCACCCAGAGATGGTTCTACTAATTGAATGATATCCAGGCAGTAGTTTTCTATAAATCCTCCTTAACCCACCCCTTCCTGCCACAGTTAAGTGCAGAGGAATGTCATAGGAACAATGAAGATGGGCTTCACGGACAGGGGATTTTTTTTTTCTTACTTCTTAGGAAATCGTATCAGCATCTGGTTAGAAAATAAATGTTAGCACTGACTGCATACCATGCATTGTGTTAGGTGTGGAGGATGTCAGATTTTATGGATTTACTTACCCAGCTGCTGGGAGTGTTTCTGGGAGACATTTCTGAGCTGTTGTTCCTCTTTAGTGGCTGCCTTGGCTGGAGAAACCTTCCTTACCCAACCAAGTTCACACCTCTTTACAGGGGCAGCCTGAATCCAGTCATTAGGGGGACATAAAGGCCCACTCATTCCCTCCAACTTGTGTCAATCAGAATATCATGCCAGCACGCTGATCTCCATCTCCGAGTCTGCTCCCCAGGGGATCCAGCCTGTAACAACTAACAAGGCCCAGTTCCTGTTCCCAAGTACCACAGTCATTGTGTAATGGTACTTTCATTTCCAGAGCTGTACCTCTGGACTCCACTTCTACTCTTAGACCTGTCTCTCATCATCACCTTCAATCTGATGTTTCAAAATGTTGGCTCAGCAGATAAGTCCCCTACACAAGGTAGTGTACTCACTACATGAGGATCTTTCCAAGCAAAAGATACACGCCCAATGAATTTTCCAAAGGAATAATAATTAGATATGCAATTCTATTAACCCATATGTAGTTCTTCTCTACCCCTACCTTGACTTGGCCATGCACAGGGTTTTGTCCTGAGCATGAAACAACACACGCACCACAGCATTCATTCCTGGCTCCAGGTCGTCACTGGGAGAAAACTCCCTGTTCTCCTTTCTGCTGGGGGAGGATGAGAAAGGTGACACTCATGGAGGTAAAGCTGGAACTTTGAAGTCCACCCTCTGGTCTAATTTCCTACAGACTGACTTTTAACTGCTGCTTCTTTTTGTTCAGTTCTAACCCCAATGTTTCATGTATTCTTTCTCTAACTAACCTAAATAACAGGTCCTTCTTTGCTCTTTTGTCCTCCTTATTTTCACCTCTTGGCCCAAATAGAAGCAGGCTTTCAGGATAAAGTTAGGAAAGGAGGCCAGTGCAGTATTTGTGAAATTTCCATTTCTGGCAGCAGCACAACTGGCCTTCTGCAGAATTATAAAATAAATCAACTTAATCACAGTTTTCAAGCTTCTTTTTTAAGGGCCCTGTTGTAGCCCCAGACCCAAGACTCCACTGCTCACCGCAGAGCATCTTATTCAGGTAGCCCCCATGCTCTCTGTACTTTCCTGTCTCCCTTTTACCTGCTAAAATCTTCCTCTTTTGCCCCACTTCATAGGCCCTGGTAGGCTCCCAAAAGGCCACTTTAGTATGACAATTGGAGCTGTGGTATGACTGCATCATAGTTATATTATATATTATTTCTTCCATGGAGTTTTATATTTTATATTTGTATATCATTTCTATTTGCCTATCAATCTTCAGTGTCTAAACATAGGAACAAGCAATGTTGGAATTTTATGAACCATGGGAAGCCATTGAGAGCAAGATAAACTTTCTACAATCTGTAAATCATGCTGATAAGACAGTTCCCATCACTAATGACTGATCATAAACTCCAGCCAACCGGGCCAATGAGCTAAGGATCATCCTTCTTCCTTATCACTCCAAGGCAGTGAAAACGGGCCAATTACTTCTTCCATTCCCATGCATGGGACAGTTACTAGATGGTCAACTAAACCAAGAAAAGAAATAGATGAATTTATTTTATGGAAATAAAATTAAACTGATTTGACTATGCTGACTAGTTCTTTTGTGAAAAAAACTAACTCACCATTTTTCTTTTCCCTTTTGTTTACCATATGTATTTCTCCAAAGCCTATTCAGCACTCAATATGTGGCTTAATTAAAATAAGCTCCAAACAACTCAGCAGCAAATAATACAACAATATAAAGTTTCCTCAGGGGATAAAGGGACTGGCCTTTAAAGCAACCCCTGCTGTCACCACCCTCAAATCTTCGTAAGGCTGCACTCAGCAAGGGCTCTGAGATGCAGGGGATCTAAGGGGACAATTGAAGAGATGCAGGGCTCAGAAAGAAAGAAAAGGAGCAAACAGATCTTTATCAGCCTCAACCAAAGTTCACAAGGGAACAAATAAGAGAGCAAACAAGAGCAGGGTTGTGAAGACCCAACATTTGGGTCCCAAGCTGAGTCCAGGTCCATGAAGGCAGGCTTTGGGGCAGATTTTTAGGACTGCAGTTTACATGCTTGCTCCCGTGTACCCTCAGTCATCTCTGAAAGGACCAAGAGAAGCTACCCAAGTCCAATTAAGGTGATGAGGTCACTTTGCCTACAAAATAGTCCCCACTGATCCCTAGAACATCTTAGTCTGCTAGAGAACCTTGCGATCACCTTGTTTCATAGTTTTCAAGCTTGTTATCCACAATTAAGTCCTTCTGTTTTCCTGGAGCAATAATTATAACAGGTGCAGCTGATTAAGGATGAAGCAATGAAGCTTTTTGTGCCTCATACCCCTTTCAAAACTGCTTCCCCCCTTTCTTCCCTTAATATAATGTATATATTCAGTGCTCACCACCCATCTTTAGCCAATATTTTTCCTGTCACCTCCTCCCACCCCCTTTGGTGCATTCCTTAAGATGGACTCATGAAACAATTATTTCCTGAGTTCTTCCAAAATGATTTACCTGGAGTCTCTATCAGTTGAAGTCTAACAGTCTCCTCTGTGATGCTTTTCTGTCCCTTTGTTCCTCACTCATCCCTATGCAGGTGACTGCTGCTTGACCCTAGCCCTGATTGAGCAACACCAGCTTAAGTTCCAAGATTGTACTTTCAGATTTGGTTTTTCTTCTTAGAGACTGTGTTGTGCAAATTCTTCCTGGAGTTTGCTCCCACTCAGCTCTCTGAATACCTGGGCACTTCTAACTCAACTTCCTACCAGTCCCAACACCACCTCCCCGTCAGCTCTGCCTCACAGACACTTCTGGCCACCACTACACAATATCTGGAGTTCCCATTTTTTATGCTATCTTGTTTCACTGAAAATGAAGTTTGTGTGTGTGCTATTTAACTCTCCTTGTTGTGTTTTGTTCCCTGGAGAAGAAAGGAGTATATTCTGAGCTAATCTACTATGTTTGTACCAGAAGTTCTGCCAAAAGCCCTTGAGGAAGCCAAGTCCTAAACCTTTGCCACAAGAGCCCTCTATATTATGTAACAACTACCCAAATCAATCAGCTCATCCCTTGGAAGGTATGAATGTGAGTTACACATAGAGTCATTTAGGGGAGCAATAAGTTAGAGGACATAAGGAGAAACTTGAAGAGAGAAGTGCTGTGTCAAAAGAAAATAAGCTGCTAGATGCACATTCTATCTTGAAAAATAGTTAATTTTTAAGTTTTCCTTTTAACAGCTGAGATGAGCTTTTCTTGTTCCCAAATTCTTTATAAAAACACATCACCTGTTGTGGCTACTATTGCTCAGAACCTGCTGGAGTTCATCAAGCTCAGCATCCATGGCACAGCAACATCCTGACCTCTGCCTACTTCTCTGACTAGTTTGCTTTGCTTCCTTGGCTTTCTTATCCCACTTCCTTTTATAGAGATAAATGAATATTTTTTCCAAAGCCCATAACAGCCTTTTTAGTTTATATGTGCTTTATCCCAGGCAAATGACTCAATGCTTTACTCCAACTCTTATTTCTCCTCCATGATCAACTTGCATTCCCCATTGCCTCCTGAGTCCCTCCAATGAGGTATCTCACTAGAATCCCAGACTATTCCCAAACTTAAGCCCATTATAACCCCTCTCTCCTTCCTTAGCATCTCAGCCTGACTTCAATGTCTATTATAATCCTTTTATTACCTCTGTCTTTCAACCCCCACCATGGCCATGTTATTAATGATAACTCTCTGAAAAACAGACTGCTAATGCTTACCAACCTCTCTGTTCTCCTCTCCCTCCTAGGCATGCATCTGATTTCCTTCTTCAGCTTCCCATGCAGCTGGGTGTGACCAAAGGAATGTGACTGAAAGTAGTGAACACCACTACCAGACCTGACTCATGCAAAGAGACAAACCATACTTTCACAGTCAATCTTTGTCCTCTTTCACCATCTGCCAGGGGAACAAAGAGAAACAAACGACTCCTGCTGACCCATGTTAGACTATGATGACAGCAAGAAATAAACTTCAGTATGCTAAGCCACTGATATTTTGGGGTTGTTTGTTAAAGCTATGTAGCCTATCATGTTAAATACACTTCTTTATATTCTCATATTTTATCTTTTTTTAAACTAAATTTTGATCATCTCTACATACTTGCTTTTGTCACTGAACATAATATAAATTCTTTCCAACCTATTAATATAGATGTTACTTTTTTTTCTTAATAAGAGTGTAATAATCCTACATGTATGTATGTATGTGTGTGAGGGTCAACTTAAGTAATACACAGATTTTTGACTGCATGGCAGATTGGAGCCCCTAATCCCCATGTTGTTCAAGACTCAACTGTGTTAAATATATACTGTATATCACTATAGGCAATATTATATTCAATATATAGTTAAATATATATTGAATATATATTATTAAATATAAATAATGCTTCCATAAATATCTTTATATATTCCCATGTGTGTTATTGACACAGCTATTCTTTTGATCATTGAAAATATTGGCTTCTCTTGATTTCTCTCTTTAACTTAACACCATTTTCAGTACAACTTGAGGCAACCTCCATCAATTCGATGTCCAACATCATCACTTCCATCCATCATATCACACCTGTGATTACAGCCCTAGTTTAGGCATCTACTATCTCTCACTGAGATGACAATGGGAGCCTGACTCTTCTTTTAAAATATTAGTTATGGTAGCTGGATTAAATAATTATTTTTTGTGACTAATCTCTTATTAAACACTGTGACTTTTCTAGAAGGGAAAAATTATGTGCTTTCCTTAAGTTTATTAAAGTTTGTTTTTTCCACAGAACATCTTGCATCATTTGTGTGCTAAACACAGTGTGGGAAATGTTGCTCTATATGACTCACCATAACCAGTTTAGTAGATTTTGTTCTCCATTTTTACAACTAAATTTGGGTCACACAGATGTAGACATAGATCTCTACTTTGCTCTTAAGGATCATAATCCTACACACATCAACTGAAAACTCTGAACTGGAGAACACAGTGAGTGATCCTGAGATAAAAAATATTTCAATTTCAGGCAACTAGAATGAGAAAAGAGCATGTAATTATATACAATAGGCCATAAATATGCTATATGGAATTATAGCCCCTAAATAATTAGTAAAACTTATTGAGTGTGACTATGTCTATACAATATCAAGCCATTCACTTTAAGAGTGAAAAATTCATTCAAGTTGAATGTATCACATAACAGAGAAATTAATTTTTAATGGTGCTAGTGAGCTATACAAAATTTATCCCTTTCTTTCAGAGAGAATTAGCAAGAAGGTGAGCATGCCACTCATTTGCTTATTTGTTCTCGAATCCATTGTTTGCTCTTTTTCTGGTCTCCTCTGGATCACATAGAACTATATCTTAGGCATCCTTGCCAACTGGCATCTGGAAATTTTTGGCCAAAGGGAGGGACTAGAAGAAAACCAGAGAAGGGAGAGGAGAGAATCCAGGATTTCCTTCTCTTATCTACCTTGGGTACCATCTTTAGTGGAAAGTTGTTCTTTCCCCATATACAGTCAGCCCCTCCTTCTGCACTCCCAAGTCCTTGAGCAGCCACTCTTACTAAGTGGCTATGCCTTCTGAATTCCAGAAACATTGTCTTTCCATCTTTGGGGGTAGTGGTTTTTCTGTTGTTTTTGCTAATCTCTGGTTACTGCATCATTTCCTATTTGATTCTTCCCCTTTCTACACCAGACCAATATTTTTTTTACTAAACTTCCTCTGCATGAAATGCCTAAAGGGGTATTTTTTATGACTGGACTATGACTGATATAATAAAAAATGGAGCTATTTTAGGATATTAGTGGAGAGTCAATTACATAGACTATGAAATTTTATCAGTGTCATTACTCAGTGCATCTAAGGCTATCAAATGGCTCAAAAACTCCTAAAATAAAGTAAAAGACAATACATTTGAGAATAAGAAGGGAAAAATCAGTAAAGCTTGTCACTGACTCAATATGGTCATAGTTTGCATTTTGGTATATACCATTAGTAATTGGCAAAGAAAGTTGTCACAATATCAAAATAACGTGACATAACATGATATGATTAATAAAACATAATTAATATATAAAAAATCACATATCAAGTAGCATGGTTAAGAAACCAGTGGACAGAAAGCTAGACTACCTTTGTAGTTGAGTTAGATTGCTTGAACTAGAACCCCAATTCCTTGGCTTACTAACTGTGGAACTTTGGGCAAGCTTCCTAACTCTCTGGTGCTTTATTTCCCTTATCTGTAAAATAAAACTATGATCTACTTAGGAGGTTTGTGAGAATTACATGAATTACATATAGACTTCTTTGAACATTGTTAGAATGGTTAGAATGTAGTAATCCCCAACTGTCAGGTTTCATCATTATAATTGCTACTACTACTAGTATTACTACTATTATTATTAAATTCTAGGTTACAGAGTTAAAGATTAGAATGCAAATTCATAAAGCGTATTCTTTCTGTATGAATCAGGGACCCTGATAAGTATCTCTCACTCTAATATTTTTAAAGGTAAAAATTATTCTCATAAAACATGAAGGCATGTATAGTTTTACCCAGGTATTCTCAACAAGCTTGTGAAGAGGAGGAGGTTGACATGCTTTACACAGAAATTTGGAGACAGGTTGGAGCAGTTGAGAACTGTGGGCCCCTCCATAAGAAATATAAAGAGGATTTTGTTTACTGAAGTAGGCATTAATGCTGTTCCCCCAAATATTTCTAGTTTTTCACTGTCTCCTGATTCCCTTGTTATTGGGTAAGGCTATATGACAAGGTTTGGCAAATAAGTTTTGAGAGGAAGAAATGTGTCATTTAGCCAGGGTAAGACTCATTCTGTCTGGGGTTGTTTTCTCTCCAGCACCACAGCTGGCAGTGTTAGAAATGGCTGCTGCTCATTAGCCCTAGTCCCTGAGTGACCATGGAAATGTAGATGAAAATGTGGAATGAGGAAGTAATAGACTTTGTTGTGACAAGCCACTGATATTTGGGGGTTATTTTTCACTACACAATAACCTAGTCTATTGTGCTTTGTAAATTTAAGAACTCAAAAGGAAAGCAAGAATGTGAGATGAATCTTTCATGGTTCTTAGAATAATAATCTCTGGCCTATGTTTCTTGATTTTCTTTGTATTGTTTTGTATTGTTTGCAGGTAAAGGTAACTAGAACACTGGAATCAATAAACAGACATATATGCATATGAAAATTGGGTATATTACAGAGCTAACATTATAAAACAATAAGGAAGTGATAGACTATTTATATAAATGGTGATGAGACAACTGTTTATCAATTGGAGAAGGAAAAAAAATATGGTCTTTCCTCATGACATGTGAAAATAAATACCAATATTTAAAAGCTATGTGTGAAAAACAAAACTTGAAATTTTTAGAATAGACAAAATATGTTTATGACATACAGGTATGAAATGATATAGTGTGGGAAAATGGAGTCAGTCAGGCTCCCTCATCTGGATGTCCAAGCATGAGCAGCTTAGAGATAATAATTAGACTCGCATGCACAGAGCACTCACAGTTATATAACTGTTGATGTCATATTTTGGCAAGCAACCAGCTTTGTCTATGCATAGTATATAAGAGGGTTGGGACCCCCACTGGTGGGAATGAGCAAGTACAAATGCTGAATGTCCTAGTACTCAGAATAAAGGCATGTCAGATATCCCCTAGATTCCATGTCTTTTCTTCTGGCTGCCCGAGTCCAAGTTGAACTTGCCAGGCCTTGAGCCTCTGCAGTACATATATTGCAGTACATATATTAAATAAGATATTAAAAGAATAAAATGTAAATATAATAATAGAACTTTTAAATGACAAAAGACATTATAAACAAAATATAAAGATAAGACATAGCCTGGAAGAATATATTTATAACACATAAAACTTAACAAAAGGTTACTATACAGATTATACAGTATGTATATTTATATAACACCATAAATAAATAATTAAAAGACAAATAAACACAAAAATAAAGCAAAAAATATAGCCATGCAATTGCAAATATAAACTTGGTAAATAAAAATTTTTAAAGATGTTCAATTTATCTAGATTTTAGTAAAATGTAAAATTTTTAAAAGAGCACCAGGTGATGACAAGAATTAAAAAATCTTACTAATTGTGCATTGCTGGTACCCATGTAACGTTAAAATCATTTTGAAGAGTAATCTTAATATCTAGTAAAATTCTACTACTAAGTGCATACTCCAGAATTATACATAATATAGCCAAAAAGACATATAAAATATTTACTAATATTTCATAATAAAATTTGAGGAATAAATAAGCCACAATTTTAATATAATGGATTACTATACAGCAATTAAAATAAAATATATCTACTTCAATTAGTTTTAAAATATAAAACTATTTTTTAATCTAATCACACAAAATTATACAAGTTATAATTTATCAACATATTCAAATATAATAAAAGTGTACAAAATTGCATGGGAATGAGACACACCATTTTGGGGTAGTGGTTTCATCTAGTGAGTAGAAAGAGGAAAGAATATGATAAAAGTCTTTCAAGGTACCTGTAATATATTATTTCTTTAAAAGGCATATAGAACAATATCTAATCTGAAACAACCACAGCCAAATTGTTTACATAATTTAATTCTGTGCAGTGGAAGGGAGTTAGGCAATATTATTTTTAGCCCTTTCTGTATGTTTGAAAGAGCTCTTATTAGTAAAAAGAGGCTTTAATAAACATGATGATAAGTTATATTAAGCTATAATAAACACCATGAATCCACAATTCAAAATGGAAGTTGGGAATGTTACAATAATTTGCTTCTAACTAGAAGGTTAGAATATAACCACAACTATATGGTCCATTCCTTAAATACTCCTCTTTCACATCACAAAAGGTAACCATCATCCTGAAGTCCATGTTTATCATTCTTTTAGGTCCCCTATTATACAGTTTCATTGCTTCACTACATATTCATAAAACATATATTTTTAAATTGTACCTGTTTTAATCATATAAAAATACAAAGAGTAGAATAGTAGTCAATAGGGGGAAGTGGGGAGGGAGAGAAGGGGGATAAGTAAGGGAAGGGTCTAGTCAAGGAACGTGTATAAATGACTCATGGACATGGACAATGGGGAGGGATATGATTTCGGCAGAAGGGCTGGGCTGGGTGGGGGGGAGCAATGGAGGGAAAATGGGACAACTGTAATTGAAAAACCAAATAATAAAAGAAAAAAAAAAGAAGAGAAGGAACAAAAAAAAAAAAGTATTATTTTGTCATTAAGGAAGACTCAACATGTTTCAAAAGATTGGTATCATTCAGAATGTATTTCCTGGCTACATAAAATTAAACTAGATTCAATAACAAAAGGAAACCTCCGAAAACTAATTACATGGAATAAAGCATGATTTAAGAACAAAATTTTATGAAAAGAACATATTTTGAACTGAATGATGGTGAAGATATGACATAAAAAATATAAATACTTGTGAAACATAGGTAAAGCAGTGACTTGAGAGAAATTATTAGCTTTTAATGTCTATATTATAAAATAAAGGCAGATTATCAATCATTTAAATTTTATCACACTGATCTTCAAAAGAACAGGAAGTCAAGTCTATGCAAAGTAGGAGAAAATAAAGATGAGAAATTAGTAAATTAGAAAACAAAGATAGAAGAAAACAGCAGACCCAAATATTTCTTGTAAGATAAATAAATTGATAAACTATAAATTCTGATCAAGGAAAAGAGAGAAAAACACAAATTACTATTAACAGATATGAAAAATGAATTAACTTAGGATCTCTTATACATCAAGCAACTTATGAGAACATTATGAATAGCTTTACACCAAAAATTAGGCAACATTTTAAAAAAATAGAAATTCCTCAAAACACAGAAGTTACCAAAGACAACCTAAAAGTAGTAGAAAAATCTTAATAGTTTTATATCTGTATAAGAAATTTGACCCTTTATTTAAAATCTATCCACAAAGAAAATCTCAAACCTAGATGGCTTCTTTGATTAATTCTTCCAACTATTTCAAGAAGCAATAGCACCAATTCTAAACATAATCCTCAAGAGGATAGAAAAAGTGATAATAAAAATTTGAGGAAAAACTATAAGAAAACATTTCATGATCTTGAGGTAGTTAGATGTTGCTGAAATAGTATCTAAAAAAGTACTAATAATAAAAGAAAATTTTGATAATTTAGGCTATATTAAAATTAAAATTTTCCTTTCATAACAAGAGTGAAAGAGTGAAAAGTTAATTCACAAATGGGAGAAGATATTTATAATTCATTAATTTAAAAAAGGGGGCTTAAGTTCAGAATACATAATGAGCTGTTATAAATCAAAAATAAAATACTGAAAACCCAACAGAAAAAAATAGGCAAAAAGCTGAACAAATATTTTACAAAAGAAGGAATTCAAAAGGTTAACAAATGAAATAGATATTTAACCAAAGAGAATATACAGATGGCAAATAAGCATATGACAAGGTGTTCAACAGCATTAGAGACATTCAAATTAAAACTAAAATGTGATACGATTATGCATCTACAAAATGGCTAAAGTAAAAATATACTAACACCTCCAAATGCTGGCAACCACATGGAGAAATCCATACATTGCTGGTGGGAATATAAAATAGTACAACTGCTCTGGAAAACAGTTTGGCAATCCATTATAATACTAAATATGCAATTATTATACAACCCAGCAATTTTACTCTGAGACATGTATTTCAGAGAAATAAAAAAATTATGTTCATCCACAAACCTGTCCACAAATGTTCATAGTAGCTTTATTCATAACCTCAAATTGAAAGCAACACAGATGTCCTTCATGGGTGAATGATTTAAAGAAACCATAATACACATACAGCAAGAAAACGTTTTCCCCAAAAGGCCCTAGTTTCTACAAATATTAGTACAGGAGATCACCATCTGACAAAATAATCTTTCATTAGATGGATCAAGATGGCTATGGGCTAAGTCTCCTAGAAACAACAAATACAAAACAATGTTCTATATTGCCAAAAACTCAAATACTATGAAGTCTGAGGAATCAACACATCTTCTTTATTACATTTTGGAAGTTCAAAGTAAGGACAAGAGCATCAGACCTGAGTACCTGACATTCATACATTGATCTTGTCACTGTTGTCATGAGTTCTGCCCTTCTCCCCCACTTTCTGCAACTCTTTGAGCCTAGCCCCACCTTCAGGGAGCAAACCCCTTTCTTGATAGGATAGTAGAAAGGTGTTTTCTTTCCTTATGAAGAAAGTGACTTAGATCTTGATCTCCTCCGGAGAACATTTAAACAACAAGGTTTGAAATTTATAAGCTGACAGTTGAAAATATTTTGTTACCTAATGTTTCAGATTGAACTTTCTACATTGAAAAAAAAATTCAAAAAGAAAAATAAATCAATTCTATAAAATATCCTTGAAATCTCTACCTCAAGTGTCCTGAGATTTGCTAATCACCAAACTCAACATAAAATTTGAAAAAGAGATACAAGTTTGAATCCTCAAGATAGGAAATAAAACAACAATCATCATGTTACAGAACCAGCCAGTAGTGTCTGGAACAGCTGTGGAGTTCGATTTCCTGCCACCAAGAAGCGTGACTCCCAATGCAAGAGTTTGGTGAAAAAGGAAAGGTGTTTTTTTTATTTAAAAGTTATACAGATTTAGAATTATGGCAGATTTCTGCCATTAAGTCCCACTCCCTTTAAAAACACCCCAAAACACATAGTTCCGCCTCCCTTTGCCAAACCAGGCCAATTTCAGAATATGCCACTCAGAGGTACTGTCTTTCAGAGAAGAAGAAGTCTAGATGACCACGCCCAGCTTGAAGCAGCTAGAGAAGCATGAGACTGTCGCCCATTGTCCTCTATAAGATTATAAAGGGTCTCAAGTCTGAGAGGGGGGGATTGTTATTTTTTTATTGTTATAAAAATTAAATTAATTAATTAAAATAATAATAATAATATAGGAAAAAAAGAAACCGGAGACCTTGTATGTGTGACCCATGGACATGGACTGGGGGAGGGTGGGATTGCTGGGGGAGGAGGGTGCTGGGCAGAGGGGAGCAAGGGGGAAAGAATTGGAACTACTGTGACAAAATAATCAATAAAATATACCTAAAAAAAAAAAAAAGAAGAAAAGCAGAAGTCTACAACTCAGCTTTCCCCATCACAGTTCAACTCCAAGCATCCTTTACAAATCTGGGTGGCTAGGCAGGTCCCTTGTAGCACCACCAGCTCTGCCACTGTCTTCTCCAGGCAGACTTCCAGGCAGAACTCTCGACCTCAGGGCAGACACGCTGACCTTCAGACCTCACAACCAGCCTCTTCTGCAGACCTCTCTGACCTCGTGTCTCTCACTCCTGACTTTCAGACCTCCTGGCAGACCTCTCTCTCAATGCAGACCTCGTGGTTATTCCTATGGTGCATTAGTGTCCATCACTCTTGTCATTCCCTGGTGTCTTTCACCCTCCTTTGGCTGCCATCCTTAGTCAAGGCAAGAGTTCCCAGTGACACAGAGGTATCCTGGGTGGGCACCCATCACTCTTGGTTATGTCACAGTCCCTGAACATTCTTACAGTCACTTACACAATTCACCCTGGGTGGCAAGCTGCTTCCCTTCAGGGATGCAGGGATATTAACTTGTCTTTTGTTATGTAATGTGTGCTTAAATAGTGCACCTTCTGAAGGCAGGATTGTGGGGGTGTTCCTCTATCACCAGGGTACCATGCTCTGTACCCTATTATAATCAGTTTTTCATCATTTATCTATAGTATAATAACCAACGGAAAAGGCTTTATTAAATTAATAGTTGCCAGGTTATAACACATTTCCCAGCTTTTCCTACTCCCACATGAACCCCAGTTGTTGGCAGCCGTCCGTCTCGAGAGACGATGGTGTAGCTTCTTAAGAGTCTATCTGCACCGCCGAGAATGGCTGTGCAGTCCGACTCGGGAGTGACACGGTATCTGTCTCCTCCCGTGTTGAATCAACGCTGGAGTGTCCTCTCCAGTGAAGCTGAAGCTACAGAGCCTGGGCAGGGTGATATGGAGGGTCTGCTGTTGCCCATGCAGCAGACCCCCCCTCTCTTCGCAGCTGAAGGGTCCAAGGGAAAGACGGAGTCAATACAGCTTGGCTTCAGGTGCGCCGCAGGAGTTGCCGGTGTTGACTACAACGTCAAACCGCCTTAGGGACTCCGGCTCCGGATCTTCTGTCGGGGTTTACTCCCTTAGCCTTTCCCCTGAAGAGGTATGCCGCAAGGCAGCGGAGGTTTTTTGGAGTCAGAGTTTTCCTTCTCTGATGAACCCCAGTAACCCTCTAAAAATCTTGACAGAATCAAGTGATTTCAGAATGGGTGTTAGCACTGGAAGAGACTCTGGAACTCCTTAGTTCCATAGAGAATATAAAAGGCATTTAAAACACAATATCTATCTTACAGGAACTTACAAAATTAAGGACACCAGATACAACATGCACATGTGAAAAGTTTTTCTTTATCTTAATGCATACTAATTCAGAGTTCATTTGAAACACAGAGAGAAGTCATCAGCTTCAATGGCTTCACAATATAGTTGTGGGAAAGCTATTAGCAAGGATTGCTGAGACAAGCCCAGGCATAGCCATTCTCCAGATAGTTACAAGGAGCAATTCAAAACCAGAATGTAGAGTAAACCATTTTTCATCTCTTTCTTCAGCTTAATAAGAATCCAGATTACTTTTCTCTACACTCTGGAAACCCCTATAAATCATCTATTCAGCCCCTTTCCCTGGGAAGAGGTGCTAACCTGTCCTAAATGATGCTAACTTTTTATCAGGAGCACAGGACTCTTCATAACACCATTTCCAGCTTTCTGAATCCTACAAGAAACACACCTTTTATGCTATGGGAGTGAGATGGGTGGGAGAAATATCAGTCTCATTCCTTGTAGCATTAGTGGCTGGTTCCTTCTGAGCTACAGAGAATTTATGTGTTTGTCAATCCCTCTTCTAATTTTCATAGTTTCTAAGTTTGCCCTGGCGAGTTTAGGCATATCTAAACCACACTCCAATTTAGCCATTCTAGCTGAGGTATGGGGCTGCCACAACTGATCTGGATACTAGAACCCCATCTGGTTTATTACTTTCACTTTTCTTGTATTTCCAGAGACTCCACACATATGGGCCCTGCGTTCAGAGGAGCATGAAAAGGCTTAGAAGCCTGGCTGTGAGGGGAGCACTCAACAGTCTCTTCTGATGCAGGGCCCTTATGAAAGCTGAGAAATGACTCACCACAAATTCATGTTGAGGTTGTTCCTGGACTAAAGGGGTCCATTTGCCTGCACACATCAAAACCCAGTAAGACAAGAATAGGAGTTTGCAGCAAAGAAAATAAGGGTTTATTTTTAGGAAGTGGCATATGGCTAGAGACACAGGTGTACTAATGCTCCAAGACCCAGCTCCCTAATGGCTTGTAAGGGATGGGTTATACAGGGGAAAATCATTAATCATGATTGTAATGCAGTGCAGAGCATGGGTAGCCCCACCATCCCCTCAAATTCTGCACAGAGGCAGGAGGGGGCAGGGTAGGGAATGCCCACAGAGTGAAGAGTACAGCTTTAAGGTACCTTACACAACAAAGGCTGTGTCTTACTGAAAGGAAGATCTCAGAAGCTGAAGAACTGTGTACATGACTGTGAGAACATGCAGTGACCCATGACATATCCAGGAGGAAGCTTATATAGTGCCTGCATGAGCTGCAGTTGCGGGGGTGGGAGGGTGGATGTCCTTCCCAGATGCCCATGCATCACTGGGAACTCTTGCCCTGACTAAAGATGGCAGCCAAAAGATGGTCAAAGACACCCAGGAGCTGACAAAAATGGCAGACGCTAATACACCATAGGAAGAGCCAGGTGTTACATCATACAGGAAGTTCTGAGGCAAGCATTTAAAATTGGAGTGGGAGGTCTGAAGGTCAGTCTGCCAGGAGGTCTGCCTGAAGAAGATGGCGACAGAGCTGTGGAGACCTGCCTGGCCGCCTAGATTTGTGAGAAGTGCTTGGAGCTGAACTGTGACAGGGAATGCTGAGCTGCAGACTTCTGCTTTCCTGAAGGACATACAGAGAAGTCCCTCTCTTGCCTCTGGGACAGTGTAGCACAGCCCATGGTTTCCTGAACTACTACATGGAGACTGAGAACAGCGCACCCCAGATTCTGAAGGAGAGAGCTGCTGCGAGAGGATGGCGAGTCTGAAACCCACAAGTGCATATTCCAGAGAGGATGGAGATCTGTTTGCATGACTGGCTGATAGATAAGGAAATGGGGAAATTTTGAACATAGCCTTTTGGTGAGCAAGAGACGTTCTAGGTCTCATGGGAGAGGAGGGCTCTGAGCAGGAGTGCTTTCAGTGCCCCCAGGTTTGGAACCTTGTTAATAAAAATGTGTTTCCTTCAACACAAATTGTTGAGACATGTAGATTCAAGACACCAAGTGTCTGAGCCTCAGTTTGTACTATTACACTGATGATGGAGGAGTTAGAGTCATGGTCAGGAGTGTGGTCTCTACTAACTGGTCGGCACTAGGGTAGGAAGTAGTTGATCATTGAATCTGGTCCTGATGTCTGCCATTACATCATTCATCTGGTTTTTCCATTTTCCTGAGTCTAAAGCTGAAGTACAACTGAGGCCTAGAATTACCTTTACTTTGATTGAAACTGTGTCTCTGTTGTCAATAGACCCAAAGCTTTGTTACTCAGATTATTTGATGCCAACTAAGGCCTCATTGTCCAGAGGGCTTTGGTTAAGGGAATGGACATGCAAGGGAGAAGGACACAGGTAGGTCAGGGTGCTGAATGAGGCCACTTTGAATCAAAAGGAAAGAAAGGAGAAGAGTTCATATTAAAGAAGTGAAGCTTCTGCAGTTACAAGTTCTCCTCTCATGAACATATCTCATGATGCAAGTTTTCAGGTTTGAATATTGGTTCCAAGACTTACTGTTTTCATTTGGGCATGCTGTTAACCAGTCTGGGCCTCAGCTTTCTTATCTGAAAAATGAAAGCAATGATAACAATTAGTACTACCTCTTTGGATTGTATTGGGTGTTATATAATTCAGGTAAAAGAATTTATAGTGCATAGCATATGGTCAATGCTCAATAAATGTTAAATTGATGCCATTATTACCATACCTTCAAACAAGCAGGAATGGATGTGTAAGCTTCTGTTCCCCAGAAGGAAGAGAAAAGCTTTTTAGGGCCTGTCATTCCTCTGTTTCTTTACTTAATTCAAACCCTATTTTTCTGCTTTCCACCTCCTCCATTATTCCTTCTCCACCAAGCCTCAAGACTGCAACTGTTTCCCTCCCTTCTCAGGACCACCACAGTGCTAGCTCCTGGATCATATAAGCTGGCACTTGTTCCCCCTACTATTTTAAACAATTAATTGCCTGGTCTGCGTGTGCTTGCTCTCCTCACCAACTTTAAGGCCCCTGCTGGGTAAAGGCTGGTATCACTTCTAACCCATCAATGCCAAGCACAAGACTGGGCAGAGAAAGTGTGTTTTTGAAAGTTATTATTAACTGTTCCATTGCTTCCTAAGTTGTATTTAAAAGACTTTAATCACATAACAATGTTGGCTGCTGTGTCTGGAACAGAAATTGTCCCAGAGAAATTATGTTGGCTCCAAGAACAGAATCCCAGAGAAACCAAACAAGCAAGTGCTTTGTCCCTCTAAGCAAGTCCCTCAAGAAGCAGGGAAGTGTGGTGCAAAAGGCTCATCTGACTCTGCTGCTTTGGGATCTGGTGATTGACAGGTAAAAGAAAGAGATTTGCTATGATTCATTTATTCATTCTGTGAATATCTACTGGGTTGCTACCATATGTCAAATCTCATGTATGCTGCTGGAAATATCACAGTTCCAACCAAGCTGCTGCCCTTGTGGAAGTTGTAATCTGAGAGAGATGAACATTAAACCAGTCATTATGCACTTACTTATAAATAGATAGGAAAAATCTAGTTGGATTATGTGAAAGTAAAAGTGAAAAGAAAAAAAGAAAAATGAGGCTGAGAAAGTGACTTTCCCAAGGGGAATCAGGTGAATGAGTTAATACAGCATATAATTAGTAAGCATATTCTTTGGAGTAAAATGTGACCCAGGTTCAAGTTCTTGCTCTGCTCCTTATTAGCCACAGAATATGATGCAAGATTCTTAACCCTTTAAGGGATTCGGAACATGCCACCCTCAAATATCCCATGAGAATGGTGCCCTGCTTGTACCAGAAAGAGGACATTATTATCACCAGAGACTAGGAATCAGCAAATCTACAAAAACAACCTATTTTCCATTAATTTCCCCAATATAGTTCCTGTTTACTGCCACTAACCCAAGCCCCTTTGTCTTGTGACATCCCCACAATTGATCATTCTTTCTACAAAAAAGTAAGTTAGCTTTTTCATGTCTTCATTTTCCTTCTAAGATTCCCATTAACACCTGAAATATTATGTAAATTTGTATGTTTTTCTCCTGTTAATCTATTTTATGAAGGTTTAATTCTTGACCAGCTACCTAAGAAAGCAAAAGGGAGTTTTCCTTTCTCACACCACTTCCAGCATATCTGCTTCAGTAAAATGAGAACAGTTGCTCCATATACCTGGATTCTGTAAGCATTAGAAGAGATAGCATATGTAGTGCCTTAACACTGTCATTGTTAGTAGTCATCTTATTCTTATTGACAGAGTTAAAACTGTTGTTCATATTTCTCAACTGCAAATCCAGCCCTTTTATCTCTGCACCCCCTTGTCTCCACATCATTTCATGAATTTTTCTCTTTTCTTTCTGACCGAAAGAAAAAATGTTTCCTGGAAAGTAGGTCAGATTTTGGCTAACTCTCCCTACTTTGGTTCTTTAATGGAAGAGGGGGCACAGGAAGCTTTTAAGCAGTTCTGAGTGCCCATCAAGGCTTCCAAAAAACATGATAAAATATTTCCTTAAGGGTTTATTTAATTTTGTCCCCAGGCTTGTTCACAATTCTGACCATCTGGTCCAGGAGGCTTCTCTATTTTTAATATTTCTACTTCGAGTGTTTTGCTTTTTTAACCTATTCTAGGATTAGTCGCCTCCTTACAACCACCCCCACTCTCTCCACCAAACCCTGGTTCATTCTCCTTGAGCAGATTCCTCAGTAGGATAAATGTACTGTAGCCTGTAGCTTTGATAAACTCAAAACTAAAAGATAGAGGCCGTTCAAGCCATTTAAAAAGGTCACAACCAAACTTGCTTTGCACTTGATACTGGCATGTGATACTGTTCCAAGGGTACATGTCCCAAATATGAACAGCATTGCATGGAAGAAAGCTTTCCTACACTGTACATAGACCACCCGTCCTGAAAAATACAGATCTTGTCAGTGCCGATCATCTAGTTCTAAAGAGAAACTCAGCTGGAGCTGTCCATGCAGGCTCCCTTCAGGGCATCTGTCCACACAGCTAACTGACATGGTGTGATCCAGGGATGCACCAGAAGCCTGCCTGCTCCAAACAATCTCTCTGCTGATCTAAACTGCCTGAATCCTCACCATCAGTGTTATTCTTTCAAACTGGGGCACTGTCTCTAGAAAATTTATTTCCTGAAGAAAAACTAAACAGCAGCCTCTGTCAAAATAAGTCATTTTGGGCCCTTGCCAGGTGGCTCAGTTGGTTAGAGTATCACCCTAATATACTATACGCCAAAATTGTGAGTTTGATCCCTGGTTGGGACACATACAAGAATCAACCAATGCATGCATAAATAAGTGCAACAACAAATTGATCTCTCCCTCTCTCTCTCAAATTAGTAAGTTAAAAAGGTTTTCAAAATAGGTCACATTTTTTCTGAATCATCTACTCACCTAACTGGGAGTAGGGCTCCAAAGGGCCAGTATGTAGGGTAAATATGATTTTATAAGAAGAGAATGAAATGAGTTTTCTTCCCTTGGATCCCCCAGTCCCATGTGCTCACTTCTACCTAACTCTCATCTCATTGCATTGTCAGAGTGTCCATTCAGTTGTTTCCCTCAGGATCTATGAACTCTGTATTCACAGACAGGATTTTAATAAATGCTTGAATAATTGATAGAAAGAAAACTGATATTCAAAGGATATTATGAAGACAAGGGGTAGGAGGGACCATATGGAGATTGGAAATCTTGATGATGAGGATAAGGGGAAGATAAAAGGTGAGTTTTATCCTTCACAAGATATCCTTTAATGAGACAGCTTTTCTTTCTTTCTTAACATTTCATAAGAACTTTTAGTCTTTTGTTTATAGACAACCTAATGACAAGATTGGCAATAAATGGAAGAGATACTATTCCCATTGTGCCAATAATGAAGTGAAAGATCTGAGAAGTAATAAAATCTGCTCAGGATCATGTGGTAAATTTATTGAAAAGATTCTGGCTGCAATCGCTCTGGAGGATCAGCTGTGCAGGGGCTAACCCCACAGAGCAGAACTTACTTCAGAGGGGCTCTGAATTTGCCTCTTGAGTGTGTCATGTGGAGGTGGTTGGGTGGAGCTTTGATGTGATCTGAAGCTGTCCACCAAGTGTCCTGGTTCTAAGGCCTCCCAGGAGATATAGGCTAAGGTCGGCTGCCACCTGCACCCTGCTCAGGAGCACCACCATGAGCTACAAAGTGATCTGCAGATGGCTATTCCTTGTGCTAGGCTTAGAGGTGCCTGGGAAACACCAAGCTGTGAACCAAGGCTGGCTGCTTTATTGCCAGGCCTGGGGCCACATAGCAAGAGCACAGGGCATAATGAGGCCAGATGCTGCTTATTTAAGAGATTTTAGGAAAGTCTGAAACATGACTCAAGACAGGTAGTTTGGAAATGGCTTGAGTATGTTTGCTAGTTGGGTGGGGCTGGGTCTCAGGGAATCACTAGAGTGGGGCAAATGATGTTAGCCATGTTGATGGAGACTCAGATATGGTACCTGCCTGCCAGCTCTTTGAGAGAGGGCTAAGAAAATAAGCAATGGCCTCTGCCAGCAGTTCTGTCTGAAAGAAAGCTTCCCTTCCAGCTCTCTTCCTGATGCCAGATGATCCAGTTTCTCTCTGTACGTCCCTGGTGCCTTTCCAGCTGTTGTCTTCTTCTTTATATCCTTAGTTATAAGACTTCTGCTCAGCTACTGTTCAGGCAGTTTTGAATGATGGCTTTTCTCTAGTTTAGTTGTATTCATGTGGTTGTGAGAGGATTCAAGTACTGCATTTACCTATCCCACCATTCTGACCAGATCCTCCCATAATGGTTTTTTAAGCAAAAGCAATCACATAATACAAACTATTTTGTAAACTGCTTTCTTGACTTAAAAATACATCATGGAAGCTTTTCTATACCCATAAATATTAAAATTTTAATTTCTTTTTTCAAAGATTTTATTTATTTATTTTTAGACAGAGGGGAAGGGAAGGAAAAAGATAGGGATACAATCATGGATGTGCAAGCGAAACATTGATCAGTTAGTTGCCTCTCCTCTGACCTCTGACTGGAATGAACCTGCAACACATGCATGTGCCCTGACTGGGAATTGAACCAACAACATTTTGGCTTGTAGATGTTGCTCAATCAACTGAGCCACATCAGTCATGGAAAAATTTTAATTTCTGATAAAAATATTAAAATTTTAATTTCTGAGTGATATTTCAATACATAGATATATACACACATTAACCAATACATACATTGATTAACATATCTTTTACTGGTGGATTTCTAGTTTACTTCTTTTTATATTTAGTGTAAATAATACTTTAATAAACACCTTATAGCTTATGCAAGTGTTTTTTTTTAACAAATTTCTTATTATGCTTAGTGAATTAAGCCAGGAAGTAAAAGACAAATACCATATGATCTCATCTAATACAGGAAACTAATGAACAAAAGAAACAAATGAGGAAAATAGAACCAGAGGCATGTAAACAAGGCATGTAACCAATTACTTGCTGTGTGATAGTGACCAGAGGGAAGAAGAGAGGGGGAAAGGGGGGGAAGAAGGGGAAGGGTTTAGTCAAGGAACTAGTATAAATGACCCATGGACATGGACAACAGGGTGGGGATTGACTCTGGGAAAGGGGGGGGGTGGGTGGGGCAGGGAGAGCAATTGGGGGAAATGGGACAACTGTAATAGAAAAACAGTAAAGAAAAAAAAGAAATTATAATAAAAAATGTCTTTAAGCAGAACTACTAAATCAAAAGATTTACAAATTCTCAAGGAATTTCTACATATTGGGAAACTGACCTCCAAAAAGGTTTTATTAATTTGTATGCAGGTGTTCCCATTTTCGCACACTTTTGTCAACACAATATTACTCTAATTTTTTTTATCATGATAAGTGAAAGTGGTATGTTCTATTTGGTACATTGTTATTACTAATAAAATTTAAAGTATTTACGTATGTTTATTAATTATTTTAAGTTTCTTTTGTGAATTGTTTCTTCATGTTATTTTTGATAAGTCATTTACTCTCTCTAAGGTTCAACTTTCATATTTGTAAAATGTCATTAATAAATCACACACCTCAAGGTTGGAATATAAATCAAGTAGGCTAATGTCAATGGAAACACTTTAAAGACAAAATAATAGAATGTTTCATTTATTTATTTAACAAATATTTACTGAGTATCTATTAAGTACTAAGTTTTGTGCTATACTTAGTGGAAGAATACAAAAGAAATATCCCATGGCCTGTTATGCAGGTACATGGTGGGTCTGAAATGATTTTGGCATCCTCAGGGGGTGCCTAGATAATGCCAAAAGATGAAGAGATACCGAAGAACAGGATCTACCTTGACAACTACTTTGAATTGTTTCCTTGACTGATCTAGACAAGTGCATATTGCCACAATGTCCAATAGCTCTGGACTCTGAATTTGGAGGGAATTAAAAGCATCAGCAAAAACATTGTATGTTTTCCCTCCATTTCAATTGGCTTAGTTCAACAGAGATTTCAAATGCATCAGTCAGCATGGGGGATAGGCTTAGGGTTAGGTAATTTAACTCTCATAGTTTTTTATTTCTTGGCTTATGTTTATTAATTACCTGTGATTGGACAGACATTTCTCTCATGTGGTTGTATATTATTCCATTATGAATTTTTAAAGTCTATTTGGAAAAGATGCAAATAACCACTATTTTAATTTCTTAGTAAATGGTAATTTTCTCCCTCAATAGAAAAAAGAGTGGCATTTTCACAACTTCATATTGGATTAAAATTTCTAGATAATAACTCATCTTGTTTTTTTTTTTTTTCTGTGTGTGTGCTTTCAAGGATAAACTCAAATGTAGAAGTAATGCATCAGAGGGAGTAGTGACTAGTGTAAATCAGTCTCTATTTGTTGATTGTAATCTCTAAGTAGCAATTTATAGCCATTCTTCTGCTAAGTGGACCTTTACAAAATGTACTTGCCCCCCTCACCACCACAACCAAAAGACATATTTAGTTCCTATTCATCACCATTGTCTGCCTGGGACAATCCATTAGGATATGCCCACCAGAAGAAGGACAGCTGTAGTGTTATAAGAAAGAGTTCGGTCTGGAGTTAGGAGACTTGGGTTCAAGTCTTAGCTCTGCCAATTACTTGCTGTGTGACTTCAAGAAACTCACTTTGAATTTCAGTTTTGAGTTCAGTTCTTCAAGCCTTTGGGTTTTTAGTCTGTGAAAGAGAATTTGGAAATGTAAAAGCTTTCTAAATTATCATTAGTGTCTAAGAATGCTACATCCTCTGCATATATAGATATAGAAGTACTAAAAGGCTCAAACTTTTCTGTCCCTAATGAAATATACAGGTACTTGATACATATTTCTAGAACTCCTCTTTTGAGCCATATATTGTGTTTTGTGCTGGAAAAAAAACAAGAGGAAGGAAAGAAAGTCACAGCTCTCAAATAAGTCATAACCTAGACTATGAGATAAGCAAGAAAATTTTTCAACACAAATAAATGACAGCTATAAGGAGACTCCTTTCATATAACAAAAATTCAGAGCACTGCAGAACTTATCACTTCAAAAAAAGAATAGGGCCCTGGCTGCTGTGGCTCAGTGGATTGAGCATCGGCCTGTGAGCCAAGTGTCGCTGGTTCGATTCCCAGTCAGGGCACATTACTAGGTTGCACGGCAGGTCCCCAGTTGGGGGTGTAAGTGAGAGGCAACCACACAGTAAAAAAAAAAAAAAAAAAAAAAAAGAATAGGGAGTTGATTTATGAAGCTCAGAGAAGATGGTGCTGAAGTTGAACTAAATAGTCTTTATATACATAAAGTATTGCACTTCAGATGATAAACGATAAAATTCAACCACCACTTACCATCTATACTAAGTTACATCTGTGAACTAACAGACACAGAGTTATGTTGAAATTTGAAAATAAAAGAAAGGAAAGAAGGAAGAGAAGGTGGAAAAAAGAACGAAAACCCCTCAAATAATGAGTGAGTATAGAAAAGCTTCTTCTTATATATATTTTAAATAGAATAGGTTGTCTTCTTGTATGAGACGGTACTGTGCAATTAGTCTATGTTGTTCTTTTGATAACTAGTTACTAAATATGGCTCAGATGCTGGGGAGAAAACAAAGGTGAGCCTGACAGGGAGCAGAAAACTGAACCAGGTAACTGCTTAAGCTCCTATCCCTAAATACTGTGATACTCTCCAGAAAGTTTTGAAATAATACAAGATTGAACAATCCTCTCCTCAAAATTGATAAATAAGTATATGTAAAGGAAAGGGAGAGACCTAAGCTGATTCTGGCACCAAATGTAACTATGAAAAATAATTACTGGAAGATAAAACTAGTCAATTAAGCTTGCCCTAAAATTACAGTAGGTAAAATTTGACATGAGATCAGTTATGGTGCTCATTTCTCCATTGCATTGAGCATATAATCTTTTCCAGAGAATTACAAACTCTTTTTGTTTTTTAGAAACTTCACCTTTATATCACCCTGAACTTCTTAGTGACACCCAAAAATCACAAACATGTATTATTAATCTGTTCTGACCTCACTGTTTCTAAGCTTAGCTTTCTAATCAGCTCAGTCAATAAATGCTCTCATTCTGGTGAGTAAGTCTTTGGAAACCAAGTAACTCTTCAATTACTCAGGGCCTTTGGGACATAAAGTACTTTGCTCTAACTTTTCTATGGTTATCCAGTTTATGTTCTTCAAGCACTTTCAACTGGCCCCTCAAAATATAGTTATTGAGTACTTGCTATACATATGGTACTGTACTGAGCTTTTCCTTCTCAGAGCTTCCCTCATAGAACCAGGTAAAGGATCAAGCAGAAGCAGAAGTAGTTGTGTGCAGGTTAAAAACAAACAAACAAACAAATAAACAGTGCATCCAGTATGAAGAACAGCACGGAGTTTCCTCAAAAATTTAAAAATAGACCTACCATATAACCTTGCAATTCCATTTCTTGGTATTTATCCAAAAAAATTTAAAACACTAATTCAAAAAGAAATAACTATTCTTATATTTATTGCAACATTATTTAAAATAGACAAGATATGAAAGCCACCTAAGTGTCTATCAATATATGAATAAATGAAGAAGTGGTGCATATATACAATAGAGTATTACTCGGCCATAAGAAAGAATAAAATCTTGCCATTTGTGACAGCATGAATGGACCTAAGGCTATTATGTTAAGTGAAATAAGTCAGACAGAGAAAGACAAATATCATATGACTTTGCTTATATGTGGAATCTAAAAAACAAACAAACAGAACAGAAACAAACTCAGAGATACAATAAACAAGGTGATGGTTCCCAGGTGGAAGGGGTTTGGGGATAGATGATAAAGGTAAAAGAGATAAAGAAGTACAAATTGCCAGATATAAAAATAGCCACAGGGATGTAAAATACAGTACAAAAGAATATAGTCAATTATATTGTAATAACTATGTATGGTGCCAGATGGATACTAGACTTATTGGAGTGATCATTTCATAAGGCATATAGATGTCTAATCACTATGTTGTAAATCTAAAACTAATATGTCAATTATAACTAAAAAATAAATTTTAAAATAATTTTTAAAAATACACAAAATTTTGTAGTGTTTGCCTATTTCTATGGTATAAATACTCACACAATGGCTTATGTCAATCTACCAATGTGAGGTCACTGAAAATGGAATTGAAAGAGATATATACAATTGGCTCTTGTGAATTGGCATAAATAAGCTTTAAAACACCATTGAAAAGGCCAGCAAACAAGCATGTGCTTTATAGACTTATATGTCATGATGGACAAAGAAGAATTATAAGTACTAATGATGCAGAGAGATCTGATCAGATCACTGCGGAGGAATAAAGAGAGGCTGTAGGAGGAGGTTGCCTGATGCAATGGTAAACAGTCTAGGATTGGACTGGCTGAGGAGCTGAATGCCTCCAGTGCACATGAAATTGTGGGCCAGAAGATATAAACAGAAGAAAGGCAGAGACTGGTTCTCTCTCTTTTCCTTGAGGATATCTGGATGATCATGCTATAGCTTCCTGCATTTCCCAAAGGATGGATTTTAAATGGGAGAAAGAATTCCAGGTGCCTCCTAGGATTGGTCTGGCCTGGAAGAGGGTGGAAGGTTTTATTGTTCTTTGGATATACTAGTGGGATGAGTTGTGAGGCAGAAGCCTGCCATTTTTCCAAAATTGTGTAGCTTTTGCATCTTATGGTTCTTTTAGCTTGTAAGCTAATTTTATAGAAATAAGGTAATTAAAAACTAGAAAGGGGAATTATAGGGGAACTCAAGAGTTAAAGATTGTGGCCTTAGTTGATAGGTTTAAGTGACTAATGCATGTGAAAAGCTATTATTTCAAAATTATGAGGCTTTTGAATAAAGACTCCTTTCCTTTTTCACCAAACTCTGCCTCCAAAATTTTGCCTAGAGGGTGGCAGTAGGCAGCAGGACCCCACTTGTTGTTTGGCAAAATTAATAATCAACAAACATTTACTATATACATAGGTAATTAACTATATCATCTCATTTAATTCTCATCACTTTGACGTAAGCGCTACTGACACCCAAGTTTTATAGAAAAAGTAATTTGTCCCAAAGCATAATTAAGTAACTTTCTCAAATCCAATAGCTAGCAAATAGTAAAGTTGAGGTGCAAACCCATGTGAGTCTGGTTTTAGAACCTGCATTTTTAGCTCTTATGCTCTAATACCTCTCTTAGAAAACATACTAGTTTGAAAGCACCAAAAGGGGAACCTGATTAGACCTGGGAAAAGAGAATCAGATAGGTCCTCTAAAAGACAGTCAAAGTGCAAACCTTGAAAATGAATGAGTTTTGTGACAGGGATTTCCATTTCTGCTTCCTATAGGGTTCACTAATAGACTACATTTTCTATCCCCCTTATAATTACAAGTGACCATGAAGCACAGCACTTTCAGGCCTGGTTCAGAGATCCTTCATCCTCTCTCTTTTCCCATGCTGCACCGAATGAGGGCATTTCCAGGGGCCTAACAGACAATGAAGTTGTGGGGATAGGAGCCTGGATTCCTGGATGGCCATGAAGGTCTACCAACTAGAATTGCCAACATCAAAACCTGAAGCAAATGAAAAATACACTCTCATTGTGTTTCATCTCTGAGAATTTTGAATTTAACTTTTATGGCAGCCAGCAATACCTTGCCTATATTTGGAATGTAAAGTAGGAGGAACAGAGAAGTAAGATATCAGGTTTGAAAAGTAAACAGAACTTAATATCAAAGTCTTAAAAACCATTACTGGGGACTTCATATTTTATTTGGAGAATATTAGAGAACCATCACAGGGGTCCATGAAGTGAAATGCCAGAATCAAAGGCATGCTTTAGGAAGCTCCCTCTGGTTTCAGCATGGAGGATGGAGCCCAGAAGGCCCAGACAGCACCCAGAGAGGGAGGGATGGAGATGGTGCAGCAGCCCAGGAGAGATAGCCTGGCCTTGAGTGACAGCAGTGGAAATGGAGAAAGGTCAACAGATAGTGGAGTTAAAGTTAAAGTTCTCTGGGATTGAACAACATAGGAACTAGCTACACTGCAGAGACATATACCACAGCAGGATTCCGGTCTCACCATCCCTTCTACCACAACAGACCACTTCCAGAGATGGAATCAACACTGTGAACTAGCACCAGCCATAATGTAAATTCTATTTCCAGTAGGATTTTCTTAGTCACGAATAATACAAACTAACCCAAGCTGGTTTTCATAGAAAATAATTTATTAAAGAATACTAGGTCATTCACAGGATTTCCTGAAGGGCCAGAGAAACATTACGAAGGTTTCTACAGCCAGATATCATGGTAACATCACCACAAAATGCTCCTTCAATTGGAAATATCTGCCTCCACTGCTGGATGGAGGACTCACAGCTATACTTCCCATGTGGCCATGGCTGGGGGCAGGCTTTGTTGCTTCAGAAAATCAGATGTAACTGCCACCATCCTTGTCACCATGTTTTTTGTCCAGATGCCTATGATTTGTAGCACTAACTTCCAATCTGCAGTTTAATTAAGGTGCCCCCAACCTCCACCCCAGCCTACAAGCACCTAATACACATGCCTATATCCTGACTAAAGGCAAAAAGTGATTTTGCCTTCTATACTGGAAGTACATGATTTATAAAGTAGTAAATTTATCAAACATAGAAGAGTGTTCAAAGGTAGTAGATGGCCTAAGAGAATGACATATGTTTACCTGGTGAGGTGATCTTACAGGAAAAATTATGGATGAAGTCTTAATTAGTCTGCATAAAAGCAAAGAAATAACAGGGTCAGAAACCTAAAATGGTCAAAGGTGAGTTGACTTACCTCAAAGCAATCAAGAAACTTAGAAAGGATAATGAATATCAAGACAAAAATCCATCAGTCTTCAAATATAGGGTATGCCTTTATTTAATAAATACATTCTTTAAACTATTTTTAAAATAAAATAGTAAAGAACATAGCAGAAACTATCAAAAGCAATCCTATGAAGAATCCTCACATAAAGCAAACAGCTACTCCTTATTGTATTTCATAAACCTTGGTTGACATATTGGTTTACTCAAAGTGGGACACAAGTATTCAATAAACAAAGTAGATGGAAAGGGATAGTGGTTATTAATTATGCAAAGAATATCTGGTGAAAGATAATGTGTCTCCGGTTGAAGCCTATGACCATGTTATATAAGAAGTCATATGAGACCCCTCTGGCGAAGTGCAGAGGGTCACAGGGGCCCCAGGATATCTAATTGTTGAAAGAGAGAACAATCCTATCAAAACTAAGCGACCATAAATTAACTCCCAATTTACAGAACTAAGTCACATCAACATTCCTGAATCCCTCTTATGAACAAAATATGGACCAGGAAGCCACTGATGGGAAGACAATTAACACAGTCCTTTTCCCTAAGGAACTCACACTCAGATGAGAGAGTCTAATCTGTAGACAACAATTTTGATAAACAGTGGAAAGACCCAAAAGCTGTGATAGAGATCAAGGAAGTATTCTGAGTCCAGAAGGAGAAAGCAATTACTTCTGGAGTGAACTGAGTTAACTTGAAGGAGAAGGTAGCATCTGAACTGGGTTTGAAAAATGAGAAAGAGTGAAATAGGCAAAAAACAAACAAACAAACAAAAACAATTTTGGTGTAAAAGTGTCAAGTTTCAGAAATGCAGGTTCTGGCTGGGGATGACTAAGAGGGCTATACTTACAGCAGCAGTGCTAGAGCAGAAAGAGGTGGATGGATTATGGGTCTGGAATGGTAGGCAGAGACCAGGTGGTTGAGGACCTAGAGTAAGGCAGCATCCAAACTAAGATACATTCAAGAGTGAAAGGAAGGTCTGTGCTGAAGAGACCACAGGTGTAAATCAGGACTCTTGGGAAAACTGAGATACCTGGCTACCCTAGCCTTCAGTATCATACTGTTGCCTGTGGAAGTGGGGTTCTTTCACAGAACCGAGAAAAGCATTTCATAGACCAAGGCAAGGGAGATTGTGGTGTGGCAAGATTAATTTATGTAGAAATAGAATGGTGTCCTAGTGTCCCATTTCTGTCCCACCACGGAAAAAGCTCAACCATGTCTTCAGCAAAGCCAAAACAAAGGACAGTGTCGAGAGTTTCTGCTTCGTGTTAAAGCTTAGTCCTTTAGAGTTCACAGGTGGCTGAAAAGTGCTCTCAGTCCCGTATCCTGGTAGTTTAGCACTGTTCCTGGCTGCACTGCTGTACCCAGGCTCCTTCCTGGAGTCTGTGTCTGTAGCCAGCACAGTGGCTAGATTCACATGGTCACTACAGAGAGAACATCCAAATCAACAGGGCAAGCACATGTTCCCAAAAAAGAGAGCTAGAGAACTTGTTTATTAACCTGGGTTATATTACCTTAGGCTTGGGATGGATGAGGCACTTTTTTCAAAATAACCAATCAACTTCCCAGGCTTTTGTAGGCTTCTCATGACACTACTCCCTAGGCAATTGATCCCTTTACTAGGTTAGACTGATAGGTATCTACGGTCAAGCACCTCCCTCTACACCATTTTGACTTCTGTTGCACATGATGAGCTTTCCTCCCCCTGGTTCCCCCAACAATCCAGTACCAGAAGGTGGGCAGTGCTCCTGGGAACACTTCCTTTCTGCTCTGAGGATTAAGTCTCCTCAGTGGCAGTTCCCTGGAGTGTGTGAATGAGTCTGTAAATGCTACAGTTTCCTAGTGAAGCAAACAGGCTTACACTCCCCAGTTGATTATGTTCAGCAATGTCCAATTCCCTTTGTTTCCTCCCTTTATTAATATCTAGCTGTCTATAATAACAATACCATGGATATTTTTTCCTTATTCAAGGTGAATCATCCAATGTGTTTTTAACCCAGCAGTGGTGTGGATGATGGCTATGAGTTATTTTAGTCACCTTGCAGCAATGTAGGGTCTAGACTGAAGAGAAGATGTAGGAGGCCACTGTAATAAGTTAGTTGAGATGAAAAATGAGACCCTGCTGAAGCAGAAACAAAGAGGACAGGGATTAGAGGAAGAGAATTATAGAAGGTATTGACGGGGATGGCTTTGGAACCAACTGGTTGAGTTTTGTCACATACATGGTCAGTACTGAAGCAATTCAGAGTAAGGTCTAGAGGAAAAAACACTTCCACTGTCTGAAGTCTCTAATGACGGTGTTTTAATTCACTCACTGAAGTGATTCCTTAGCCACTTGCCTCTAAATAATAGGCCAACCGGTCAGATTTAACAACAGAAAACTCTCCACATTGTACAATTTAGGAGTTACCAGCAGTATTTCCTCCCCCAGAGTATCTTTTCCCAACTGACAGTCACCTCTACCTGAAATGCCCACATTCTGTGATACAATCTTTTGGACTTAGAGTCTGCTTTTTGGCTTCAACCATTCTCAACTACAATTCAAATGTCCTTGAAAGAAAATATTTCTTAAACTCTTATCAACCCCACTCAATTATAATTGTCTTACCAGTAACTGTCTTATCGTACTTAGTTTCTTCCTTGCATTACCCATACTGAAGTCTTTGTTCTTTGCCCTCCCTTCCTGGTTTCTAATCTTCTCAAGGGCAGAGATCACATCTTATTTATCTTTGGGGTCTCAGCAACTAATTCTGTGCCTTGGTATAATGCACAATAGGTGTTTGATACCAGATTTTCCACTCAAAAGCTGTGAAATCTTGACAAAGTCACTTAGCCTCCTAAGTTTCCCTATGTCTAACCTAGCTATGAAATGAAAACATTATAACCTATTTACCAAGTTGTTGAAATACTTGTATGAGAACATACCTGGTAATCTATAAATCATTACGCAAATGTAAATCAGCATTTGCATACAACTAGCATAGTTCCTGGCCATTGAGTGTGCGTTGATTAAATGAATGAACAACAGTACAGCTCTTTCATAAACAAGCCATAGGAGAAGGGCCTGAAGTTCAGCCAGGGGCCAGAGGGGAGTCGGAGTCAAGCTGAGAATAATGATGTTGGCATCACAGAGCAGATATAGTTATTTTCCTTTGATGCTGAGGCAAAGAGGAAGTTTCCTGTTGCCCTGGCCCCAGAGCCTTTCTTAAGCAGTGACATTGGGACTTTGGGGCTGTTAGGCCCCAGCTTTCCAGATAACCTCTGGGCTGTCTCATCTGTGAGGTTTCTCTGTTAGCATTTACTATTCATGTGTCAGCTGTGTGGCCCAATTGCAATCTCTTATTTTCATTTGCTGGTTCTTAGCTATTTATCCAGTTTTATTCATCTGCTTCTCTTTGAATTTGTTATTTAAATATATATGTGCTGAGCGTGAATTATTTTTAATTCTTTTCCTCCTAGCTCCTCAGCCAATTTTGAAAGTTGCCTCTCTAAACAGCCAATTTATAAGTGAGTGATTCAGAATTTCTTTAAGCAAAGCTCAATCTCATTATTTTTATATACCCCCCTCCTTCCTTTCCACTCTCCCCTACAAGAAACACCAACTCCACAAAAATCATGCACTGTGTAAAGGATGTTGAGACATAGTGAAGCAAATCATAGAAAATGTGGTTGATAGAACTATTCCTAAGAGCAGATGGCAGTTATGAAGAAAAGAATGCTAGCACCAGGGGTGCCTCCTGAGACAAGCAGTGTCCACCCCTGGAACAAATGCAATAAAACAGTGACTGACAGCAGTGTCCTTTGGAGTAACATTGAAGTTTGGGGGACAACACATAGTAGAGAAGACGCTCACTCAACACACCATTGACACTGGGTGCACACTGAGAGGACAGAGAGTCCTGTTTCTCAGTGCTAGCACTCATTGTTAAGAGAATCTATAAAGTTAGAATAGGCTACAGAGTGGCCATATCCTAGCCCAAGTTAGCTCTCAGCCAAATTCTGAAGTATCACTGACCCATTGACAAGTTAGAAGAAAATTAGTCTAGCTTGATTTGGGTTGCTTTTTGTCTTATCAGAGAATCATCATAATCCACCTATATTATATGTGACCAATTCTGGATAAGGATCTCTGATGATATACTCAGGTTTGAGAATTAGCTTTCTTAGGGATATAAAATAAAAATTTAAAGACCTAATTGTTTATTTTTTAAAAAGCTCCATTCATTATTGCACTAGAGAAACTAAACTACAGTGAAATATATTTTCCAGAAGAAAACATTTGGATCTAAAATAAGGGACCAGGAAGAACAAACCAGTGAAGGATGAGGAAAATCTGTCTCAGAAAGAGCCACCCACACAGTGAACAGTAAATAGGCCTTGGATGTGGATTTAGGGATAATAACTAGCAATTTATGTTTGTGTAAGAGCACAGGGCTTTCTCTACAACAATGAGGTCCATCCAGCCTCTTTACTTGAGTTTGAGTTGGAAAAGAGTTGTTGAACTGGGTGAAAAACTGCCCAAGCCATGCACATGTATTAAACAACAAAAGAAATTCACTTTCTAGAAATAAAGGGGCAGGATTTAAAATACTGGTTTTTAAAATAATTAGGGAGAAAGGAAGAGAGGGAGGGTGAGAATGACAGTGGCGGGGGTGCGGTAAGGAAGGGAGGGAGGAAGGAAGGAGAAGAAAGAAAAAGAGAGAAACAATTCTAGTATTAAATCCCAGATCTATGACATTGAGCAAGTCCCTCAACTTCCCTGAATCCTAGTTTCTTCATCTTTAGAAAAAGCAAAGCAGGCTCTGGCTGGTGTGCTTCAGTGGAATAAGCTCCAGCCTGCAAACCAAAGGGTCACTGGTTTGATTCCCAGTCAGGGCACACCCCTGGGTTGTGGGCCAGGTCCCCAGTTGGGGTGCATGAGGGCAACCATACATTGATATTTCTCTTCTTCTATTTCTTCATCCCTTCCCCTCTCTCTAAAAATAAATTAAATTAAATTTTTTTTAAAAAAATCTAAGTATTGTGAGGACCAAGTGTGAGATAATCTTTGCAAAGCATCTGGCAAATGGAATAAGGGCAGAAGGGGATAATGATGATGATGATGATGACTGATGATAGGAATAACATTGATGGAAGGGAAGGGGAAAGAAAGAAGGTGAAGGAGGAAAGTGAGGGAAAATAAATCAACCAAACCTAACTCTTTAGAAAGAGGAGTAACAATCTCTATAAAAGTGTGTCAAAGTCATCTAAAGAGAAAGGGAAAAGCAAAAAGAATTCAGTAAAAATAGAGGTTTCTTTTTAATTTAATTTTCTTCTACCCAACAGGAAATATTTTTAAATGCCCAAACAAGATAGATGAATGTATTACACATTGAAAGATAGTGTTTCTAGTCTTTGAGAATGCATAAAATGTAGAGTTCTTTACTTTTTAATAGGAAATATGCTCTATTTAATGGATTGTCAAAAGCTGTGGGTTTAATTCAATTCCAAAAAACACTTCATGAGGTCACACTAAGTGCCAGGCATCCAAAGGTAAAGAAATAGGAAAAAGAAGTCTGGGACTTGGACAGGGAAAATGAAATGATAGACCACTGAAAAGAATGCCAAATGGTTATGCCACAAAATCACTACCAGAAAATACAATAGAGCATAGATAAGAAAGTATGTGACTCTCTGGTGGATATGGGTCTCTTCAATGAAAATGTAACATTTGCATTGGGCCTGGAATATTTATTGACTAGCAATGAACAAAGCAAAGAAGAGAGGGAACCCCAGCAGTCTGAGGGAACAGAATGACCAAGACAACAAAGTCAAAGTTGACAGGTCTGTAATTTAGAAAGCTAAACCTGGGGAGGATGTGGAGAATGAACTGAGCTGGGGTTTCCAGAAGGAAGCAAACCAGTTAATGGCACCTGTAATATTTCAGGTGGGAGACAAGGGGGCCAAACTAAGTTAGAGGTAGAAGATGTTGGATAAATCCAAACAAAAACGATTTTTTTAAAGTATCATATCACCCAAAGAATGGCATGACTCTCCAAATTTTTGGCCATATAGTTATTCAATCCATGAGCCAAATTGGACATAAAGATTACTTTTATACTTTTTTCCATATTTTCATCTGTGTTAGGAGTCCTCCATTCAACATCCCATTATAGGCATTCAGTGTCCACATGCTACCTCTTGAATACTTAGAATCTCCACTCCCAGGAAACACACAGGCTTCAGCCTTCCCTGCTTTCTAATTCTTTAACAATTCTCGAATAACTGAAATAACTTTTCTATCTGAGGTTCTATACTCTTATTTTTTTATAGGTAATTAGCTGGTTCAAATATTTCACACTAAAATGTTCATAAGCATTTGGGGATTTTAGCAGTAACCTTCTGGAAATATAATGCATTGGCTTAAAAGGATGACCCCAATAGTGGGAATTTGTAGCATGTTGGTATGTCGAAGGCAGGGCAGGTGAAGAGAAGATGGATCATTTGAAACTGAGAGTCATATTAGCACCCTTCAGATAACCCATTTCCCAGTATTCTCCGGATTTGCATCTATGTGTGAGCAGCTACTATAAGAAAAAGAAAATCCATTATTGATTCTAAACACAAAAAAAGGAAAAAGGAAGATTTTTTTTTTGTCTGTTTAAATGTATGTTCACAATTCCCATATGGGAAGAGAGGTTGGGTGTGTTTGATGTACTGCATGATTTACAAATGTGTTTTATTTTTTCCCTGCTATGACAACTAACTAAGGTATTATTACAGCTTGCCTAGTTTGGGGTGAAGTACTTAATAAAATTATGATGGAAAATGCAGTAATCACAAAAGTCTGGCAATTTCTTCAATAAAGAGTCATTGCAGATAGAGATCCGAGATGGCAAAGGAGTAAGTGGAAGCTACACTAATGTTCTCCCAGGACCAATCTGGAATTACAACTTAATTGTGGAGAAATCATATGGAATAACAAACTGAACACTAGCTGGAGAGAAGTCTTATAACCACAAAGAGACAGAAAAGGCTGCTTCATCACAACGTGACTGGTAGGAAGTTCAGAGACACGAAAGGTCTGGCTGGGCTCCCATGGGTTACAGCAGAAAGGACTGAGAAACAGCTCAGCAGTCGGGATTTCCCCCTGAGAAGGGCAGGCTCTAAACCCCCAGCTGGGATTCCCAGCCTACAGCAACAGAGCAGAAAGTAAAATAGGATACAGCTGTGGAAACCAAAAAGCCAGAGGGTTTTTTGCTGGCCCGAAAGAAACAGCTGGAGACAAAGAGACCTTAAACAGATCACATAAAAAAATATTCCAGCACCCACTTACCCTGGGCTCAAGAGAGCAAGCACAGAGACGACTAGAGATGCTTGGGGAGAATTTTGGGTGCAGGCTCTGAGGAGAGAACTGATGGAGCAGCTGATCAGGTTCCAGTGCTGACTAATTCCCCATATGGCAGACAGACCATTCCCCTCCAAGTGGCCTCAGCCTGAGGGGAAGCAAAAGCCATGCCCGCAGGAATTAGTCTGCCCTACCCTCGATGCTTAAAGCTGATGGCTGATCACAGATTGAATAGATTAACAACTAAAGGAGACAAAAGGCAGTAGACCTCTGGTAGTCTCCAACAGGCTGCCTAGGCCCAGAATGCTACACAATCTGACACCATCAGCGGCAGATCCAGGAAGTGCAGATAAATCTAAGAAGCAGCAACAAACAATAAGAGTCACAAAAATAGGGAGACAGAGAAACAACCCCCTATAGAAAAGAAAGGAGAAATCCCCCAAAAGAGTGCTGCATGTAATAGAGAAAAGCAAACTATCAGACATGAAATTTAAAACATGGATTATAGGGAAACTCAGTGAACTCAGCAAGCTCAAAGAAAACTACAAAGAGCTCCAGGGAAACTACAAGGAACTTAATGAGAATTACATCGTCGGCAGCCGTCCGTCTCGAGAGACGATGGCGTAGCTTCTTGAGAGTCTATCTGCACCGCCGAGAATGGCTGTGCAGTCCGACTCGGGAGTGACAATCTCTGCCGCACTTGTTGCAGGTGAAGGCAGATGGCTGTTGTTGCTGCTGTTGACGCTGCTTCTGCCTCGATCTTTTCTGGACCGCCTCCTCGTTGCGCGCAGCCTCTGCGTGTGACGTACCTTGCCTGACCGTGAGCCTCCAGGCTAGGCGGTCGTCTGCTTGAACTTCCCATGTGTTGAGATTGATGGAGCATTGTGTCATGTCCTTTTTGCAGATGTCTTTGAAAATGAGAATTACACCAGCATGAAAAAAGACATAGAAGCTATCAATAAGAGCCAGGAGGAAATGAAAAATACAATTTCTGATTTGAAGAACACAATAGAAGGAATTAAAAGTAGGCTAGAGGAAACAGAAAATCGGATCAGCGAGCTGGAAGACAACATAGAAAAAAGTTCTCAGACAGTGCAACAAAATGAAAAAAGACTGAAAAAGAATAAAGAGGTTTTAAGAGAGCTGCAGGAAAACATAAAACGTAATAGTATCCATATCATAAGAATACAGAAGAAAAAGAAGAGGAGCAAGGGATAGAAAACCTGTTTGAAAAACTAATGACAGAAAACTTTCCTAACTTGATGAGAGAAAAAGTCATGCAAATCCAAGAAGCACAGAGGGTCCCAATGAAGTTGGACCCCAACAGGTTCACTCCAAGACACATCATAATTAAAATGGCAACATTCAAAGACAAAGAGAGAATCCTAAAAACAGCAAGAGAGAAACAGCTAATAGCATATAAGGTTGCTCCAATAAGGCTATCATCAGATTTCTCAACAGAAACACTACAGGCCAGAAGTGAATGGCATAAAGTATTCCAAGCAATGAAAAGCAAAGGCCTACAACCAAGACTACTCTACCCAGCAAGGCTTTCATTCAAAATGGAAGGTGAAATTAGTTTTTCAGACAAAAGAAGGTTAAAATATACACATCTCCACCAAACCAGCATTGCAAGAGATGCTAAAGGGTCTGCTTTAAGAAGATGAAGAAACAGAGAGAGACAGAGAGGAACACAAGTACAAACTGGAAAAATGACAATGAATAAGTACCTATAATAATAAAAAAAGAACTTATGCACCCCTATGTTCATAGCAGCACTATTTATAATAACCAAGTGCTGGAAACAACCTAAGTGCCCATCTGTAGATGACTGGATCAGAAAGCTGCAGTACATCTATGCAATGGAGTACTATGTAGCAGAAAGAAGAAACTCCTACCATTTGTGACAACATGGATGGAACTAGAGAGAATTATGCTTAGAAAAATAAGCCAGGCAATGAAAGACAAATACCATATGATATCACCTAACAGGAATCCAATGAACAACACAAGCAAATGAGCAAAACTGAGACAGAAACATGTAAACAAGGAGCAGACTAACAGTGACAAGGGGGGGAGGAGGGAGCAGGAGAAGCGGGATAAGAAGGGGAAGGGTCTAGTCAAAGAACATGTGTAAATGACCCATTGACATGGATAATGTTATGGGGATTGACTGTAGGAGAAGGGGTGGGCAGGGTGGGGAGGAGCAATTGGGGGAAAAGTGGAACAACTGTAATAGAAAAACAAACAAGAAAAAAAAATTTAGTGGAAAAAAGTTGAAAGCAAAATAAATAAATAAAAGAGACAGCAAACTCCTCCACTTCCCCCACCCAAAGAAAAACTTCATATGTAGGAAAGTAAACAAAAGAAAATGTAAAGTATGGAAATGCAATTTTAGTGAATATTAGAAGGACAATAATTTTCCTTCACATTGTATATTTTTCTCCTTACCTGATCCCTCCAGAATTAGGCATTCTGAAGAAATAATGACATAAGGTTCTTTGCATAAAACTAATAAGACCAGTTGTTAATAGACGTTTTGTTAACCGAGATTTGACTGGAATGTCATGCCTAAAGGAGGCATGCCTGGGCTCTGGTTGTTACCAAAAAGCCCTGAGAAACTGGGCTTGACTTTTGAAGGTAATAAACACTGACAGATTCATAAGGCTCTGCTCCTTAAAACATAACAGGAGTGACAGCTTTACCTGGGATGCGGAGGCAAACAAACATAGGAGCCTGTCAGAATGAGAAGACAGAGAAGTATGGCCCAAAAGGGGGAATGGATCAAGGTTCCAGTGGGAGAACTAAGCGATGAGGAGATAGCCAACCTCACAGATGAGATAGACAACCTAACAGATGCAGAATTCAAAACACTGGTGATAAAGATGCTCACAGACTTGACAGATACGCTTGAATATGGCAAACGCGTAAGAGAAGAAGTGAAGGTTATGCTAAGTGAAACGAAGAAAAATCCACACAAAACCAATGGTGAAGGGAAGAAAACCAGGGTTCAAATCTATGATTTGGAACTTAAGGAAGAAAAAAACAGTCAACCAGTGCAGAATGAGGAAGCAAGAATTGAAAAGAATGAGGAAAACTTCCCAAATTTTGTGAAGGAAATGGACATATAGGTCCAGGAAGCACGGAGGGTCCCGGGTGAGCTGGACCCAGAGGGTACAACACCAGGACACATCATGATTGAGATGGCAAAGGTGAAAGATAAAGACAGAGTCCTGGGAGCAGCAAGAGAGAGGTGGAGAGTTGCCTGCAGGGGGGTGCCTATAGAACTATCAGCTGATTTCTCAGAGGACACTTTGCAGGCAGGAAGGGACTGGCAAACAGTACTGAATGCGATGAAAAGCAACCTACAACCAAGACTACTCTATCCAGCAAAGCTATCCTTTGGAATGGAAGGGCAGATGAAGTGCTTCCCAGACAAGGTGAAGCTAAAGGAGTTCATCATCACCAAGCCATTATTATATGAAATGTCAAAGGGACTTACTTAAGAAAAAGAAAATCAAAACTATGAACACTAAAATGACAACAAACTCACGACTATCAACAACTGAATCTAAAAAAATAAAAACAAAATCCAACTAAACAAACCAGAATAGGAACAGAATCATAGGTATGGGGATCATTTGGAGGGTTGTCAGCTGGGAAGAGGGAGGGAGAGAAATGGGGAAATGATGCAGGGACAAAGCATAATTGGTTGGTACAAAATAGACAGGGGGATGTTAAGAATAATATAGGAAAGGGTGAAGACAAAGAACTCATATGCATGATCCATAGACATGAACTAAGGAGGGTGGGGTTGCTGGAGGGAAAGGGGGCACTGGGCAGAGGGGAGCCAAGGGGAAACAATTAGAACTACTGTAACAACATAATCAATAAAATATACTTTAAAAATATAATTTTTTTTAAAATTTTGGGCAACAATAATGACAACAAAAAAGAATCATTGTGATGCCAAAATCAATGCTGCAAAATGGAATGGCAGAACCAAGGAACACAGTAAAACCTCATCTCTCCATTCAGCATTCATGCAACTAGACATCGAGTTCCTACCATATGCAAGACAACAAGAAGCACTAAAGTGCATAGTCCCTAGTTCTCTCCCTCTGAGAATTAGAACTTATTGAAGAACTCAGGAAATACAGGAATAAGATAAAAATTAACAAAGGTGGGCATCTCAGAGTAGTGGGAAGAGCACTAGAGCAAAAATCAAGAAACCTTGATTCAAGTCATGGGTTTGATATTTATTTGCTGTGTATCCTCTTGGACAACTCATTAAGTCACTTTTTTCTGCTATGACAGAGTTCAAATATATCAAGAATGGAAATCAGATTTCAAGTTGGGTGCTGGCTCTAACCAATCAATAGTGACTTCCTAGAGTGATGTGATACAGATTCTAAAAATACACTTGGACTTAGTGGGAAAAGTGCCATTTTTTATTAGCAATGGTTACCCTTAGTGTGAAAGGGGAGAGTGTTGGAGGGAGGGAGCCATATATATACCATCCCCTTGACTAGATCATCATAAAGATGGTTTCCAGCTTTAGCTGGAAGGGTTTCATTTTCAATCTAATGACACTTTTACTGAATGCCTTCTATATGGTTGGCATTGCTATGCAATGAGACACTGTGAAGCCTTGATATGCTTTGCAAAGAGCTTACAATATATTATAATATATAGACCCATGTCCATCTAGAATACAATGTGACTAAGTGTTATTATATAGATATATACAAAAACCTAAGTGAATGTAAAAAAGAGATCATGCTGTTTAGGGGAGTGATATTCAGGACTGAGCATGAAGAACAATAAGATGTTTCCAAGTAGAAAAGGCCGAGAGAGTACAAGTGCATATGCAAAGTGCTTATCATTGTAAAAAACAACAGGGAATCTAGGGTAGCTAGAATATTAGGTGTTTGGTCAGGAGAAGTAATAAATAAAGCAGGTAAGTTAAAATGGGCCAGACTGGTGTATGCTTTGTAGACAAGAATAAAAAGACTAAATTTTAGCTTATAGGCAACAAGGATTCATCAAAGATTTTTAAAGCAAGAGTTAAATACTTGGGTTTGATTTTTAGAATAATTCCTTCAGTGCCAGAATATGGTAGGACTGGAAGTAATATGGGGATCAAAGTTCCACATCAGAGGTAGAGGTCCAAATTAGGAGAATTATGCAAAATGCCACATAGAGATAGAGGCCAGGATTAAATCCGGGATGCAACAAACCTCTATGGGAACAACAAGGACAAGATTAGTAGCACAGTGGATTGAAGAGAATTTCAGGAATATGAAAGGCCACAAAAGCCTTGGAGGATCAGGGAAGGTTTCATGAAGAAAGTGAAACTGAGTTGAAGTTATGAGGGGTTGAAAAATTCATCTCTTCCAAGTCACAAAGATGGCTAGGAGTGAGATGGGGTCAGAACTCAGCCACTTGGTCCTTAATTGTATCTAATCTCTAATTAAACCTCATGCTTCTGTGTGTTGTCATATCAGGTAAAACAGTATTTCCCAAAATGTACAACACAGAAAACAAGATCTTCCAGATATTAGTAAGCTTAAGAGAATAAATGTCTTCATAAGCAGATAAGTTTAAGGGCATTTAAAAAAATGTTAACTACATTTTATTTCTGGAGACCTTCCTCTAACATTCTAATATACATGTGACTCTCTAGGAGAGGGATACAAATGTGGAATGTCTCCCAAAATCAATGAAATGCAAGATGCTGTTGCCATGGGATGAGTATTGCATAGAAAATAGTTTGTAGCATAGAAGCAATTGTATGAAAACACTTATGGAAATTTTTTAAGAAGATCTCCCAGTTTGAGGTAACATTATATACTTTATTATATTATCAATTTCCTTCAGAGACTTCAAAGTAAAAAAAATCAGATTTCATAGGGTTAGAAACCATGTGCAGAGAGGAAATTCAAGTAGAACAGCCCACAGAAATCAGTGAACATAAGGAATGAGTTGCTAAGGAGGTGACAGAGACAAAGCACATAACCAATGTGGTTGACAACACCTACAGAATGCTATTTCTAGAGAGGTACAGGGGCTGGAGGAAAGTGGTAAGAGAAATAGGAAGCCAAGTGTAGGATGAACCAAAAACACTCAGGAAGACCTTTCCTGTTCCTGAAATTCCTTCATAGACTTTCAAAATTGGATTTACCTCTTTTTATCATCAGTTATTTCTCAGTATCTACACTAGTTTTCATTAACAGTTTTCCAAATGCAAATATCTCTGGGCTGTTTCTCAGAATGGCCAATTTGGGAAAAGAACTTGAGACAGTTGCCTTCATACTGAGCTTCTTAGCACTACTGATAGCTGTGTGTCCAAAGCCAACTTCAGCTCATAGGGAGTTTTGAGAGGATAAAAAGTAGGCCTATCTACTCAGGGGACCCCTGCTGAGGAAGAGTGCCTTCAGAGAAATTACTAAAGAAAGTCTTTTCCCCAAGCAGTACAACCCTGTGCAAGAAGAGCACATGGCTTGTGGGCAGAACACAAACTGCATTTCAGCTTGTGCTCCCCTTCACAGCCCATCTCCCTTATGCAGGGTACAGCTTGAAAATCATATAGAATTCTGTTTCTCTTTCCTCCCATGTGCTTTCTATGGTGAATCCTTTTAAAACAATTGTCTTCTTCCTTCTACTTCAGGAGACCCTAATCAGAATAGTGTCATCTGGAGACCACAAAGCTGTGACCAAACAGCAGAATGTACTGAACTAAAATACATACCATTTCTTTCAGTTCCAGCTTTGCCACTTGGACTGAATTTGGGCAAACTATTTTACCACAGGGGATATTGTAGATTGCAGAGAAGGTCATAATTCTTTGCAATGCCTCCCATCTATCCATTGCATCTATTTTTCCACCTCTTAAATATGAGCCAGCCTTGTGACTTTTTTTGGTCAAGGGAATGCATTGGAAGCAATGTGATGCCAGTTCTGAATCTAGGGTTCAATAGACCCCACACACTTCCACTCAATCTCTCAGAGCCCTGCACAGCAACCATGTGAGCAATCCCAGGTTAGCTTGCTGAGAGGTGATAGACCTTGTGGAGTAGACATGAGCTATCTCACTGAGGCCCTCCTAAACCAGCCAGTCGTCATCTGACCTGGTAGCTGACCAGAGACATATAAGAGATCCCAGCTCAGTCTAACAGAGATAAAAATCTGGGTCTAGACTAGGTTGCCAACCAGCAGAATCCTGAGCTAAATAAATGATTGCTGTTCTATGCTACTAAATTTTAAGTGATTTGTTGTATGGCAATAGAAGATTGATTCATGGGACATCCCTAAGCTTCATTCTAGTTAGATTCTATGATAGCAATAGATTGTCCAACCCAGTTATTACAATGCTATCTTCTTTTTCTTTATTGGAATTTCCAGAAAAGAGGGAAACAAGATTGGCAGTAGCCCCCTTCCAGGCTCTTCTCAAGAACTTTTTCCTCCATATCCTACTTATCAAATAAAAAATAAGCATGGCCTTGGCCAGTGTGGCTCAGTTGGTTGGAGTGTCATCCCATAGCCCAAAAGGTCATGGGTTCAATTCCTGTCCATGCACATACCCAGGTTGCAGGTTCGATCACCAGTCAGGGTGTGTACAAGAAGGCAGCCAACCAATGTCTGTCTGTCTGCCTGTCTGTCTGTCTCTCTCTTTCTCCCTCCCTTTGTCTCTCCCTAAAAGCAATGAGAAAAATGTCCTCAAGTAAGGATAAAGAATAAGTCTGGACTTAAGTAAAAAGAGATTTTATATGGAAAGATTATTGCAAGAGGGAGAGAAAGGACTACTATAATAGTCATACTATTGCAATAGGGTGAACACTGAATAATATCTGCAAGTGTCTCAAAAGCCAGGTAGAAAATGGCTCTTATTTTATAAAGAGGAATGAATAAGGCTAGAAGAAATGGATGTGGATAAGCAGAAAGGGATGGACTAATAGGATAGTTGACCAGGGAATGTTTTTCCTATAATCAGTTAATGTTCAGGACATTGAAGAGGGTCTTCTATGCTGGTTAAGTCTCATGGTGGATCAAAGTTTAAGAGCCTCGTGGAAAAAGAGAAGTGCAAGTAAAGTTTGTCTCAGGTCAAGTAACAGGTATTTTGTTCAGGTTGACCAGTGGCTACAAAGAGCTCTCCTACCCACTTAGGAGACAAAGAATGGGAACTTGTCTGTGTCTGACATTGTCACAGGTGAACAAAAGGAACATCTGTGGGTCTTACCTAAGTCATCTGAAAAACAGAAATTTTTTACCAAAAAAAGCGTTTCCCTATGCACAAAAGGATGGGGGTGGTCAGGAAAGGAGAAGGGATATCTTAACCATCACTGTTTCTTAGGAGCAGGGGACTCAGGTAAAGGTCAACATTGTCGTAGTTGACTTATCCAGGCTTGTTTATTCAGCCTATCCCTTTATCTGTGGACAATCTCACAAACTTGAGAACTGAAAACTTCCCCCTCAAAAGTTTAGAGGCTCTTTTCTTCAATTGTTTACATCGGTAAATGTTCATCTTCTGGTGTTTCCTCCTTTGTGAATTCTCCCTCCTGTGAATTTTTGGTTATGTAAATCCCTCAATATTAAACATGTATTTAAGCCCTGTGGATGTGGAGGTAGAGATAGAAATAGACATGCAAGATGTATACCACTGTTCAGTACAATCCCTTGTAATGTTCTCTGGCTCACCAGCACTTGATTTTCAATTCATTGGCTTTAGCTACCTAATTTTCCATGGGTAAATGAAAACTATGAACACGGTTTTTGTTTGTTTGTTTCAGTTTTCAGGCAAATAGATAACATTTCTCAGTCACAGTATAAGAAGGACACTTAGCTGGCAAGGCCAGCAAGAGTATTAATGCCAGTCATGTTTGCTCAGTTCAGCAATTCAAAACAGTGTCAACCTCCACACTTAGCCTTTCTGCAGCCCAACCTGCACTTGGATGCATGATTGATCTTTTCAAAACATGAATCTAGTTATGCCACACCTTTCTTCAAAGACCTTGAACATTTTCCCTACACCTATGCAAAAATATCTAAATTCCTTTATGTAAGGATCAAGACCTCTCTAAATTGGTCCTAATCTAACTTACTAAACTTAGCTCTAACCTCTTATACCTACAGCTTATACTCTCAAATCATCCTTTATAAATTCCATTCAGTTTTATACAATATTAAGAAAATAAAATAGAACCACGCGCATAAGAATATATATGGTGTAATGGTGTCTTTTAAAAAATTATTTATCAAAAAGGTTAGCTGCCTTATTTGTGGATGCATGTGAAAAGTGTACAGCTTAGAATATAGATCATCTTTAAGTAATACTGTCAAGAGCATAGACATGCTCCAAAGCAGATAAAACAAATACAGTATCTACCCTCAGTGGTCCTTCAACCTATGACATAAAATATTAAATCAAATGAATACATCACAAATATTGAGCTAGAACAATGCTTGACTAAGCAGATGTTGAGTTTTCAGCATTGCATAATATACATTGTAGGTTAAGGGCATTTTAGAAAAGAGTGGGAGAGAAGGTGACAGAGTTTCATAAATATTGTTCAACATATGCACTTGGGAATCATTGACTGTAAGTAAAGCCAATAGCTTTGCCAGGTAGTTTAACATAATTCTTTGTAATAACTCATTTTTGCTTAGACTTATGCAGAAAAGAACTCTGAGTACTTAGTCTTTGGCTTGGACACAAATGAAATGCTCTTAAACAACAGCTGAATTGAAATCTTTTGATCAGTGTGTGTAAGACAGATAGGAAAATCTGCAGCCTGAGTACATGAAAGAGCATATCTGAAATACTCAGATTCTATAGTGGGAGATGGGCCCTAGCTTCCACCAAGATTTATAAGGTGAAAAATTCCCTGAAGAGGAACTGAAGAAGGAAGGCCAAAAGAATGACAAATATTCATCACATTTGTGCTACTTTATCATCCTTACTAGATTAGTTGTAAGATCCATGAGAGGAGGTCCCAAATTATATCTTTGTATCATCAGAATTAACTGTAACAATGCTTAAACTTCTAAGGTACTCTGATATGATATGAAAGTTTTTGTCTGTCCAAAATTCACTGTGTTAAAATTTTAATGCCCAAAGTGATAATATCAGGAAGGTTGGCCTTTGGAAGATGTTTAGGCCATAACAGTGGAGCCCTCATGAATGGAATTAGTGGTCTTATAAAAGAGACACCACAGATCTCCCTAACCTCTTCCACCACTGTCAGGACATAAAAGGAAGGTGCTGGCTATGAACCAGAAAGAGGTATTTCACCAGAATGTGACCATGCTGGTGGCTTGATCTTAGACTTCCTAGTTTCCAGGACTGTGAGAAATATATTTCTGTTGTTCATAAGCTACCCAACTGTGGTATTTTGTTGTGATAACCTAAACAGACTAAAACACTTAATAACTATTAACTGCATAAACACAACCATGGTATAAACTGTTTTGTAGAAGTGGAAATTTAGTATATGGTTAGCTTGACTAATATTGCCTCTGTGTCACTGTGCACTCTTACAATATAGTCTAAGTTATAACTAAAAAATTACACCATACAACTATATTGGGTCCCTGAGACCAATAATCCTTTTTAATTTGCTAGTATGTATTCTGACTAGTTTCTTTTGCTACCTAGAAACAGCTCTCAGGCAAAATGTGTGTTAAAAAAAGCAAGTGCTTGATAATACCTTTGTGCTTATTCCATCATGTTGTATTTGACTTTTTTAATACTTAAAGATTTTGGTAAGACTAAAATTATATTATGTTCACTAAAATTTGAACACAATTTTTCAGAAGTTGAACATTTATACTAGGCAGCCTATGCCTCAAAGACTATATTTCCACTGGGAATTTTCTCTAAGAAAGGAGACTATATTTTCAGAACAATTTATAAATTTTCTCAGAGCTTAACACAAAGATACTTAATTTTTTAAACTCTAATAATCTGATCAAGTAATATAAAATCTTTTGATATGAGGAATGGGTAGAGCTAGTTAGAAATAGGTAATTTTTTATTCCCAATGAAGAACTGTGATGACAGGTTTTGCACATGCACATGGACATTCAATTCAAACAGAATCTATCTCAGGAAGTGACCACAAGAACCAGACCTTCACAGGTCTTCCCACATGAGGATCGCTTGCACCAATATTGATCTTCTGAGAATCTCAGAGATCCCTGAGTCCAACATGGGTTTTCTCCAGTAACCTGAATCTACTCAGTGGAAAAAAATAGTTATAGCTTGAATCCTTCTGAGAGAATTATCAAAAATTTCTTAGTGGCAAAATCTTGGAATTGACATATCCTCATAAATTTTGAACATCATTAGGACTCAACCAGAGCCTTTTGACTAATGCACATCCATCTACTCCCAAAAATTTCCCTGGGAAAAGGCAAGTGTCAAACAAATTAGCCACATGGGCAGCATTAAATGCTGTCATTATGCTCATTTTAGTGATAAATATTATGAGAGGGGAAAAAAAGAAAAGAGAGAATTAAAAAACAATATTTTCCACACTGTGTGCATGCATTTTTTTCAGAAAGACAAAAGTGATAGACAGGGCATAAGTCAAACTGAATTAAATACTAAATGGGATAATATTTGCCAAAAAACTACATGCAGTGAGTACATTACCAAAGGACTAGAAGCATAGAATGTGTTTTATCTTCCTATTTAAGGTCATTCTTTAGGTTGGAGATGAAAGGTATAAAAACAGTTGTTGCAAAGAACAAGTTCCCAGACTGTGACTTATGATTCTATAATTGAAGACAGGCAAAGGACATGTCCCATGGAAAAGAAGAAGAACTGAAATTCCATCATGATCCTGAACACTTAAAACAAATTGCTTAGAGGGCGCCTCTGAGAGGCAATTGATTGATGTCTTCCTCCCTTTCTTTATCCCTTCCTCTCTCTCTAAAAATAAATAAATAAAATATTTTTTTTAAATAGGCAAATTAAGCTCAAAGTAACTAGAAGTTAGGACATAATAAAGATCGAGTAAAAGTCAATAGAAACTAGAGAGGAGGAAGATGGCGGAGGAGTGAGAGGAGGCTGCGCTTTCTGGCTCCCAAGACCTGTCTGTAGTTTGGACTAATTACAGACAGAATGTCTCGGTAAGCAACTGGACACTGGCAGGACTCGAGCCTTGGCACAGCTGGATTGGAGAAAACCATCTGGGAACGACCTGTTTGGTGAGGATAGTGGAGGAAAAAGGGACAAGACGGGATTTCTGGCTGGGTCGGCTCCCTGAGCTGCGGCTGGAAGTACACAAAGGCTTTTTAATGACCACAGGCTTCCCTGGAGAAGAGTAGGAAGGGGAATGGATCTCTGCCTGCTGGCAGAGCCAGGAGTGGCCTGGGTGGCATCTGGCACTGAAAGACAGGAAACAGCATACTGCTGTGCATAGGAGAATGTAATTTTCCTTTATATTTTTCTCTTGTGTACTGCGGAGAGGGGAGGAAACGTTGGGGTTGATAGGACATTCTTGAGGAGTGCAGGTGCAGAAGTGCGTTCGCCCACTCCCCAACCCTCCCCTTGAATAGCACGGGCCCGCACAGGTGGTGCCCTCATCCACTGGCCCAGGTGTGCAGCCACGTCGCTGGCTGCGCATCCAGGTGCCCCTCAGACACACCCCAACACACATAAAATCAGTGCCCCAATGGGTGCAGGGAGGGCACACTGGGCATGCAGAAGACTATGTGCAGAGACCCCTGGCCAGCCCCAGTGGGCACCAGGCTGGGGCACAGCCCAATTGCACAAGCTCTGCTCGTGCCTGCCCAGGCAGTGCTGGAATGGTGGGGGGCTGCGGCATGGGAACAGCAGGTGGTGGTGACTCACAGATGCTCACTTCCACTGTGCACAAGTGTCCGGGGCCCCAAGGGGCGAGAGACCAACTCCTGGGGCACGGTTCGGCAGGCTTGAGACTAGCATGCAGGTCACCTTGCGCATGCATGTGCACACGCGCACAAGCACCCCAGCCAGCTCCAACAGGTGCCAAAGGAATGCACCAGCCACCATGGGCACATGGGAGTAACCCTGGGCACATGACATAGAAACTATTAACAAGAACCAGGAAGAAATGAAGAATACAATCTCTGAACTGAAAAACACAGTAGAATCAATCAAAAGCAGACTAAACGAAGCAGAGGATTGGATCAGTGAGTTAGAGGACAATGTAGAAAAAATTTCCAGACAATACAACAAAATGAAAAAAGATTGAAAAAATATGAAGAAGATGTAAGGGAATTACAGGATAGCATGAGAAAAAATAATATCAGGATCACTGGAATAAAAGAGGGAGAAGAAGAATATCGAGGAATAGAAAAGTTAATAAGAGAAATAATGTCAGAAAATTTTCCCAACCTGATGAGAGAAAAAGTTATGCAAGTTCAAGAAGCACAGAGAGTCCCAATGAAGAGGAACCCCCAAAAACCCACTCCAAGGCACATCATAATTAAAATGGCGACATTCAAAGACAAAGAGAGAATCCTGAAAGCAGCAAGAGAAAAACAGCAAATAACATACAAGGGAGCTCTGATAGGGCTATCGATTGATTCCTCAACAGAAACACTACTAGCTAGAAGGGAATGATCAAAAATATTTCAAGCAATGAAAAACAAAGGCCTACAACCGAGAATACTTTACCCAGCAAGGCTCTCATTCAAAATTGTAGGTAAAATAAGGAGTTTCCCAGACAAAGGAAGACTAAAGGAATACATCTCCATCAAACCAGTATTACAAGAGATGCTAAAGGGAATGTTTAAAGAAAAAGAAGAAAAAAAGAGGAGAGGAACACACGTTCAAAGGGAAAAGACTAAATACACGTCAATAATAACCTTAAATGTAAATGGATTAAATGCTCTAATTAATGGAATAGATAAGAAAACAGGACCCACACATTTGCTGTCTACAAGAAACACATCTCTAAATAAAAGATTTACACAGACTGAAAGTAAAGGGATACAAAAAATTATTCCAAGCAAACGAACATGAAAAAAAAAGTTGGGGTAGCAGTCCTCATATCAGACAAAACGGATTTCAAAACAAGGGCACAAAAAAAAGAGATAAAAAGGGACATTTCATAATACTTAAGGGAACAATCCATGAAGAAGATATAACACTGATAAACATATATACACCCAAGATAGGAGCACCCAAATGCATAAAGCAAATACTAGAAGACCACAAGAAGGATATCAACAACAACACACTCATAGTAGGGGACTTCAACACTCCATTATCAACAATAGACAGATCTTCAAAGCAAAGAAACACCAAGGATATATAGGCATTGAACAACACACTAAACCACATGGACTTAACTGATATATATAGAACTTTTTACCCCAAAGAAGCAAAATACACATTCTTTTCAAATGCACATGGGACATTTTCAAAGGCAGACCACATGATAGGACACAAAACAAGCCTCAAAAAATTCAAAAAAACTGAAATCATATCGAGCATCTTTTCAGGCCACAATGCCTTGAAATTAAAAAACAATCTCAGGAAAAAAGAAATTAAAGACACCCAAACTCAGGAAGAATGAATAACATGCTATTAAATAATAAATGGGTTAACAATGACATCAGAGAAGAAATCAAGAAATTTCTGGAAACTAATGATAATGAACACACAACAGCCCAAAACCTATGGGACACAGCAAAAGCAGTCCTAAGAGGGGAGTTCATAGCAATACAGGCATATCTGAAAAGGATAGAAGAATCTCAAATAAAAAAATCTAACCCTAAAGCTACAAGAACTAGAACAACAACATCAAACAAAGCCTAGGGCAAGAAGAAGGAAGGAAATCATCAAGATCAGAGCAAAACTAAATGACATAGAGACCAAACAAACAATTCAAAAGATCAACAAAACTAGGAGCTGATTCTTTGAAAAAATAAACAAAATCAACAAGCCTTTAGCCAGGCTCATCAAGAAAAAAAGAGAGAAGACCCAAATAAACAAAATCAGAAATGAAAAAGGAGAAATCACGACTGATACCACAGAAATACAAAGAATTGTAAGAAATTACTACAAACAACTGTATGGCAAGAAATTTGACAACCTAGAAGAAATGGACAAATTTCTAGAAACATATAACCTTCCAAAATTGAATCAAGAAGTAGAAAGTCTCAACAGACCAATAACAAAGAAGAAAATATAAACAGTAATCAAAAACCTCCCTGCACACAAAAGCCCTGGACCGGATGGCTTCACAGGCGAATTTTACATAACATTTAGGGAAGAACTAACTCCTACCCTTCTCAAATTATTCCAAAAAATCCAAGAAGAGGGAAAAATCCCAAACTCTTTCTATGAAGCCAGTATTACCCTAACTCCAAAACCAGGTCAAGACACAGCAAAGAAAGAAAACTACAAGCCAATATCACTGATGAACATAGATGCTAAAATCCTCAGCAAAATATTGGCAAAAAGGATCCAGCAATACATCAAAAAGATCATACACCACGATCAAGTGGGATTCATCTCAGGGATGCAAGGATGGTTTAATATTCGCAAATCAATAAATATGATACATCAGCTAAACATAATGAAAGACAAAAATCACATGATCATATCAATAGATGCAAAAAAAGCATTTGATAAAGTCCAATACCCATTTATGATGAAAACACTGAGCAAAATGGGAATAGAAGGAGCATACCTTAACATAATTAAGGCTATATATGAGAAACTTGAAGCCAACAACATACTCAATGGACAATAACTGAAAGCCTTCCCCCTGAAATCAGGAACTAGACAAGGATGTGCACTCTCTCCACTTCTATTCAACATAGTGTTGTAAGTCCTAGCCACAGCAATCAGACAAGAAAAAGATATATCAGGCATCCAAATTGGGAAAGAAGAAGTAAAACTAGCATTATGTGCAGATGACATGATGGTATACATAGAAAACCCTATAATCTCCACTAAAAGACTACTCGATATAATAAGTGAGTTTGGCAAAATAGCAGGGTACAAAATAAATATACAGAAATCTAAGAAATTTCTGTACACCAAAAATAAAATATCAGAGACAGAAACAAAAAAAGAAAATACCATTTACTATAGCAACAAGAAAAATAAATACCTAGGAATAAACTTAACCAAAGAGATAAAAGACCTGTACTCTGAAAGTTATATAACATTGAAAAAAGAAATTAAGGAATATACAAATAAATGGAAGCAAATACCATGTTCTTGGATGGGAAGAATCAACATCATCAAAATGGCCATACTACCCAAAGCAATTTACAGATTCAATGCAATCCCTATTAAAATACCAATGACATATTTCACTGACCTAGAACAAATACTCCAAAAATTTATATGGAACCAAAAAAGACCCTGAATACCAAAAGCAATCTTGAGACAGAAGAATACAGCAGGAGGGATCACAATACCAGACATAAAACAATACTACAAAGCCACTGTGATCAAAACAGTCTGGTACTGGCAGAAGAACAGACATAGAGATCAATGGAACAGAATAGAGAGTCCAAAAATAAATTCAGAACTATACGGTTAAATAATGTTTGATAAAGGAGGAAGGACCATAAAATGGAGTGAGAAGAACCTCTTTGACAAATGGAGCTGGGAGAACTGGACAGGGACGTGCAAAAAAATGAAACTAGACCACCAACTTACACCCCACACAAGAATAAACTCAAGATGGATCAAAGACTTAAATATAAGCCATGACACCATAAAAGTCCTTGAGAAAAACATAGGCAGGAAAATTTCAGATATCCAACATAACAATATTTTCACAGATACATCTCCTAAGGCAATGGAAATAACAGAAAAAAATAAACAAATGGGACTACCTCAAACTAAAGAGTTTCTGCTCAGCAAAATAAAACATCAGCAAAATGAAAAGGAAACCAACCATATTGGAAAACACATTTGCCAATGATATCTCAGACAGGGGACTGATCTCCAAAATATATAAAGGGCTTATATGACTCAACATCAAGAAAATAAGCAACCCAATTAAAAAATGGACAAAGGAACTGAACAAACACTTCTCTGAAGAGGACATACAGAAGGTCAATAGACACATGAGAAAATGCTCAACATCACTAGCCATCAGAGAGGTGCAAATAAAAACCACAATGAGATACCACTTTACACCAGTCAGAATGGCCATCATCAACAAATCAACAAACCAGTGCTGGTGAAGATGTGGAGAAATGGGAACACCACTGCACTGTTGGTGGGAATGCAGACTGGTGCAGCCACTATGGAAAACAATATGGAATTACCTCAAAAAACTAAAAATGGAACTGCCTTTTGAACTGGCGATTTCACTGCTAGAATTATACCCTAAGAATCTTAAAACACTAATTCAAAAGAACTTATGCACCCCCATGTTCATAGCAGCACTGTTTACAATAGCTAAGTGCTGAAAACAGCCTAAGTGCCCATCTGTAGATGAGTGGATCAAAAAACTGTGGTACATTTACACAATGGAATACTATGCAGCAGAAAGAAAGAAGGAACTCTTGCCATTTGCAACAACATGGTTGGAACTAGAGAGAATTATGCTTAGTGAAATAAGCCAGGCAAAGAAAGAAAAATACCATATGATATCACCTAATACAGGAAAGTAAAGAACAACATAAACAAATGAACTAAATAGGACAAGGAGCAGAAAAACAGTCAATAAGGGGGAAGGGGGATGGAGAGAAGGGGGATAAGTAAGGGAAGGATTTAGTCAAGGAACGTGTATAAATGACTCATGGACATGGACAACGGGGAGGGATATGATTGTGGGAGAAGGGGTGTGCTGGGTAGGGGGGAGCAGTGGGGGAAAAATGAGACAACTGTAATTGAAAAACCAAAAAATAAAATTAAAAAAAAAAAAAAGAAAGAAACGAGAGAGGATACAAGATAGCAGAGGAGTAAGTGGAAGCTACACTAACCTCCTCCCAGGAACAATCTGGAATTACAACTTAATTGTGGAGATATTGTTATAGAAACAGAGGAGTCCGAAAATCCCCAGGGTTTGCGGCTGGGGGATGGGGAGAAGGAAGCAGCTTTCAGAATGCCTCCACACGCCTGAGGCTGGTAGCTGGTGTCTTTCATTATGCAAAATTGCTTGGATGCTTCCAAGGCCTCGGGTGGATGGGAGGAGTCTTGAACCAGGGGATGGTACGGAAAGCACACAGAGCCTACGTGGGGTTCTGTGAATGGTCAGAACTGTTGGCAACACCCACTGTGTCAGAGGACTCAGTCAGGGATGTATAGGCAGCTGTGGACACTTTAGGGGGACAGTGCATTCTGGGGCTGTCTCCCTCACTGGTGGGTGTTCGCAGGGGTGCTCTGGAGAAGGAGAGGAGGTCCACGTGGTTTACAGAAAGAAGACAGTTTGCAACTAGGCTGAGAATCCCGGCGGTTTTGTATTGAGAGCTGAAGGGCACCACAGCACAGAAAGGACCTCCCCAATCAGGTTGAATGATTGGCAGCCGCTGGTAAAGCTGAACTGTGTTTGGGAAGTAGGGAAACGGTGCTTCTGACCTTCCTAAAACTGGCTAGGCTTGATAGGGGGGAGGCAAAGATATGTGTAACTGTTAAATAAACAATTTTCTTTTCACTCAACTAAAGTATTAAGATTTGTAATTCTGGCGGCAGGCAATCGGACCCCTAAATAAAGAGCCCATTGGTTTGTTTTCAATTGGAGCAGCCCAGGGGTTCTGTAACAATATCATCTGGAATAACCAACTGAAAACTAACTGGAGAGAATCCTTATTTCCACGGACAGACAGAAAAGGCTGCTTCATCACAACATGACTGGGCATAAGCCTATGATCTCATTACCTGAGTGATTGTCTAATACAACAAAGATGTCATCCTGTTAAACCGAGCATGACATTTTCTGGGGACAGCCAACTGACCTGGAATCTGCAAGATCCTTCTTTATGTGGGAAGGCCAACCTCCCCTCCATGCTCCCACTCTTATTAGGAATTTCTGGACCCAAGGGTAGGTAGAACGATTACTGTATCCAGCTTGAAGCAGCTAGAGGAGCTCGAGACCTTCGCCCATTTTCCTCTATAAGATTATAAAGGGTCTTAAGTCTGAGAGAGAGTAATTGTTACAGAGTGGGGTTACCCCCCCAAAAATAAATAAATATATAAATTTTTAAAAATCAATAGAAGCTAAAAACAATAAAGAAAATCCATTTAAAAAAGGAAGAAGAAAAAAATTGCCTGGAGAAATCAAGGCAACTGCCTAGATAATACTCATATATGGCTACAATGGAACCACAGAAAGAAAGCTAATAGAATAGAGTGGAGGACGGTAAAGAGGGGATAAATGGTGATGGATAGAGATTTGACTTGGGGTGGTGAACACACAATACATGTTATATGTTATGTTGTGGAATTGTGCACCTGGAAGCTGTATAATTTTGTTAACCAGTGTTACTTGAATAAATTCAATAAAAAGGCAAACAAAGAAAACTAGTGGACAAGAGACCTCTGCCCCCCCACTCAAAAATATTAGCTAATCAGAAAGGACACTGTATATAATTAATTTCCTAGGGCTGTCATAACAAATAACCACAAACTAAGTAGATTTAAAATAATAGTCATGTTTTCCCTCACGTTTTGGAGGCTAGAAGTCTGAAATCAAGGTGTAGTCATGGTTGGTTCTTAAAACAGGTTCTGAGGGAAAATCTGTTCCATGCACCTCTCCTAGATTCTTGTGGTTGCTGACAATCTTTGGTATCCTTTGGCTTGTATACCTGTAACTCCAATTTCTGCCTCTAACTTCATATGGCCTTGTCCTCTGTCCATCTTAATTCAGCATTCACTTCACTCCCTTGTGTGTATATATATCCAAGTTTCCTTCTTCTAATAAAGACACCCACCTATTGAATTTAGGGTTCTCCCTAATCTAGTATGACTTTATCTTAACTTATTTATATCTGCAAATACCCCATTTCCAAATACAACCACATTACAGTTTTCAGATAGACATGGATATTAGAGGATAATTTTTAACCCAGTACAGTAAACTACATTAAGATGAGGAGGCTAGAGTTACCTTACTCACCATTGAGACCCTAGCATCTAATATTAGCATGTGGCAGGATACACACACACACACACACACATATTAAACAAATGAATTGTCCTCATCTCACTGTATAGAATAATAAACTGTATATAGCAAATATATTTGATAGTTTAAAATAAGACTAAAATATTATAAGTATTCTAAAGATTTGACTGGATGAAACTCATGACTAGAATTAATTAGGAGAGGGTACACAGTATCTAAAAGAAACATTTTAAAGATGATTTTTAAAAGAGGATTATAACTAAAGATGACAAATTTTTTAACAAAATCTAGAAACTGAATATGGAAGGATATGGTGGAGAGAGAATTTTGAGGACTAGATAAATAACAGTAAAAAAGAAATAATATGTTTGTGATTACATTCCACAAACCACTTGGACAGAGGAAAGAAATGAGTAGTTTGCTCCAAAGACACATTCTACCTACCACTTCACTTCTTTCTTCTGGTCTTAGCATCACAAGGAAAGAAAAAACATGTTCATCAACAGAAGTGAAAAGTACCTTAGAAGAGTACAGCAAAGCTCTCTGGTGAGTTCACAATAACTGAGAAATAAACACCAAGTATAATCAGTCACGTATCTCACTTTAGAATTTTAGAATGGCAAGTTAATCAAAATGTAGAGAAAACAAGCCCTTCCCTTTTTTGGCTATGTAGAAGAAAAAGAGAACTCAGGAGAAAAGAGTAATGGTGACTCCCATTAATTCAGTACCTGCCATATACCTGACACTTTATATGTTATTCTACATAATCTCTACTACAGCCTTTAGATTAAAAAGAGAATAGCGAGGAAAAGACATCAGTCATTCACTATTCCAGTTATCAGTTCTTCTGGGCAAGAAAAGCAGTTTCCCTGTGCCACCAAGAGGCCAAAAACAGGGAAAAGGAAACCAAGAAAGACAATACACAGAGAGAAACAAATAGAGGCCAAGAGACAGAGAGATCTAGAAACAAAGTGAGACAAAGAGATAAAAAAGGAAGAAGTGACAGAGATGCAGAGACAGAGAGATGTAAGAGGGGCTAGAGGGAGTGGGGGAGATTATATATATATGGAAAGAGAAGGAGAGAGAGTTGCTACAAAGAAGAAGGGAACAGGATCCTAATTATTTTGTGTTGGGAAGGGCAATGCCATAACAGGCAAGGATTTTTTCTTCTGTAACTTGGGACTTTGTGAAGATGTATTACTAATACGAGTTCTAAACAAAAAACTCCCAATAAATCAAAATAGTCTGACTAAAATTAAATGATATATAATAGGCATATAACTTCCATGATAATTATACTGTATTATACTTGAAGTTCCCAAATCAACTATAGTTTAATTCATATAAATAATATTTAACAATTTTTGTCATAGTCAATATGAGCATATCAGTTAGGGTGTTTTGACTATAACAGAAACACCACCCAAATAGGTTTTAAGAAATATAAAATTTTATTTATTAATAATATAACCAGAAGTTAAAAAGTGCTTTGATTAAAATTTAAGCTTTTATTTCCCTACAATGCTTTCAGGAATGCCCTCTGCTATGGGTCATCTTTATCCTCAGGCTGAATTTCACAGTTATAAAAAAGAAGTCTCCCAGGAAAGTTTAACCTCAGTTCTAGAACCAATCACTGGCCAAGAGTTTGGGATTTCCGTGAATAGCTTAGACCAACCTTACAACACTACTGAAACTAGAATATACCTGTAAAAAGCACATAGTTGCTGAATGGCAGACAGGTAGTGGATTAAAAATTTGACTATCAATCCCAGTGCCCACTGCAATATGCCAACAATGCAACAAGATAATGAAAGGGGTGTTATGAAAAGAAAACAATTATCTTCAAATATGTATGATGCACAGACACTTTATTTACCTTTATTTACTTACGATAACACCACGAATGATGGCTTGTGAACAGTTCAGCAACAAAGGCACAAAAATTCAGAAGTTAAATAATTCATTCATGGAAACAAGAGTGACAGAATCAGTCCTCTTTTCACTATTACATAATCTGAAATGCTAAAATTTGTTGTAATAATTTAATGATGTGGCATGACTTTGATGTAACTCTGGAAAATAAAGATCTTGTTTTGATATCATAATCACCTTTTCTAAGCTGTTCTTCCCCTCCAACATTGACAAGTAGACATTCTGTCTGTGCCTTATTGTTTCTGATTTACTCTTGCTCTGCTGGGGAAGGAAAATTTCTCATGACTCTAATACTAAAATCTTTTAAAATTATTTTTAAGTATATTTTATTGATTATGTTGTTACAGTAGTTCAAATATTTCCTCCTTTGGTCCCCTCTGCTCAGTACCCCCGCTTCCCTCCAGCAATCCAACCTTCCTTAGTTCATGTCCATGGATTGTGCATATGAGTTCTTTGTCTTCACCCTTTACTATATTATTCTTAACATCCCCTGTCTATTTTGGACTAACTGATTATGCTTCTTAGTCCCTGCACCATTTCCCCATTTATCTCCCTCCCCTTCCCTGCTGGTAACCCTCCAAATGATCCCCATATCTATGATTCAGTTCCTATTCTGGTTTGCTTAGTTGGATTTTGTTTTTATTTTTTTAGATTCAGTTGTTGACAGTCATGAGTTTGTTGTCATTTTAGTGTTCATGGTTTTGATTTTCTTTTTCTTAAGTAAGTCCCTTTGACATTTCATATAATAGTGGCTTGGTGATGATGAACTCCTTTAGCTTCACCTTGTCTGGGAAGCACTTCATCTGCCCTTCCATTCCAAAGGATAGCTTTGCTGGATAGAGTAGTCTTGATTGTAGGTTGCTTTTCATCACATTGAGTACTGTTTGCCAGTCCCTTCTTGCCTGCAAAGTGTCCTCTGAGAAATCAGCTGATAGTTCTATAGGCACCCCCCTGTAGGAAACTCTCTGCCTCTCTCTTGCTGCCCCCAGACTCTGTCTTTACCTTTCACCTTTGGCATCTCAGTCGTGATGCATCCTGGTATGGTCCCCTCTGGGTCCAGCTCGCTTGGGATCCTCCATGCTTCCAGGACCTGTATGTACATTTCCTTTGCAAAATTTGGGAAGTTTTCCTCATATTCTTTCAATTCTTGCTTCCTCATTCTGCACTGGTTGACTGTTTTTTTCTTCCTTATGTTCCAAATCACTTATTTGAACCCCAGTTTCCTTCCCTTCATCATTGGTTTTGTGTGGATTTTCCTTCGTTTCACTTAGCATAGCCTTCACTTTTTCTCTTACGCATTTGCTATACTCAAGCCTATCTGTCAAGTCTATGAGCATCTTTATCACTGGTGTTTTGAATTCTGCATCTCTTAGGTTACCTATCTCCTCATCTCTTAGTTCTCCCACTGTAACCTTGATCTGTTCCCCCTTTGGGGCCATACTTCTCTATCTCATCATCTTGACAGACTCCTGTGTTTGTTTGCCTCTGTGTCTTAGGTAGAGCTGTCGCACCTGTTACATTGTAAGGGGCTGGGCCTTAGGGATTCATCAGTACAGGGCAACCTGCTTCACCACGTTGTGGCGCTGCATGATGGGGAGGGGTTTGAGAGGGTACAATGACACCTGCCCAGCACGCGCCCTCATTCCAGACACCTTTCTCACCTCTGCACTGGACTGGCACCCCTCCAGCTGCTGCCCTGGCTGTCATTCCAAGAGTGTGTGGGTCTGCAGATGTTCCATGACCATGGGTGCCCTTTAAACAAGCGGACTCTGCTGAGACCAGCAGTTTCTGCCTCTATCCCAACCCCCACTGGTCTGCACAGTCAGAAGCAATGAGGTCTGATTTTCCCTGATGCTGGGACCATGAGCTGTGAGGTGCGGTAAAGAGCTGGGAACGCTCCCCATGTGTCCCTCCTGACCCCCCAAAACATGTGACTGTGCTTTTTGCTGGCCTGCTGCTGCTGCCACCACATTGCATCATCTCTGCCGTGGCTCCATGCCTCCTACCTGTCTGGATGAGTATTTCTTCTTTATATCTTTGTTTGCTGGACTTCCATGCAGTTTGATGTTCTGGAACTTCTGGCTGTTTCTGGTTTTGAGGTAGTTGTATTCCTTCTTAGTTGTGGAGGGAGATGCAGCATGTCTGTCTACACCTCCATCTTGGCCGGAAGTCTAAATTATTTTTAAAGTTATAGTTGACATTCAATGTTGTATTAGTTTTAGGTATAAAGCCTGGTGATTAGACATTTATATAACTTATAATGTGATTCTCCCACACAACAAGTCTTTCACCCACCTGACATCTTGCATAGTTATTACAAAATTATTGACTATATTCCCAAAGCTGTAATTTATATCCCCATAACAATTTTGGAACTGCCTATTTGTATTTATTAATCTCTTCACTTTTTTCAACCCCCTCCAATCTGGCAGCCGTTAGTTTGTTTTCCGCATTTATGAGTTTGCTTTTGTCTTGCTTGATTATTTTGTATTTTTAGATTCCACATATAAGTAAAAGCATATGATATATATCTTTCTCTGTCCAACGTATTTCACTTAACGCAATACCTTCTAGTTCCATCCATGTTGTTGAAAATGGTTAAGACTTCATTCTTATGGCTGAGTAATATTTCATTGTACATATTTACCACCTCTTTATCCATTCATCTTTTGAGCATTTAACGCACTTGCATTTAAAGTAATTATTGATAAGAGTGTAGTTATTACCATTTTATTGTTTTCTGGTTGTTTTTGTAGTTCTTTCTTGTTCATTTCTTATTCTCTTGCTCTCATGTATGTTGTTAACTTTCTGTAGTATTGTGTTTAATTCCTTTCACATATATAGTTTGTGTTGATCATGTGTTTCATATATACCAACCTACATTTATAGCAGTCTATTTCAAGTTGATGGATGCTTAAGTTAAAACACCTCTATAGTCACCCCCTCCACATTCATGCTTTTGTCATTATTTTTTAGTTTTCTTTTGTGCATGTATGTTACATGTATCCCTTAATTTACTGTTGTAATTACACATAATCATCCTAGTTTTGCCTTTTAACCTTTGTATTATGTTTAGTGTTGGTTGATCAACTGCTTTCATTTTGTTTGCCTTTGTCAGTGAGAATTATTTTTCTTTGCAATATTTTCTTATTCATATATATATATATGTTCATATATATACTTTTTTCTTCTTCTTAAAGATGTCCCTTTAATATTGCTTGTAATACTGCTTTGCTGGTGATAAACTTCTTTAGCTTTTTCTTGTCTTGGATACTCTTTATCTTTCCTTCCATTGTAAACGACAGACTTGTCGGGTAGAGTGATCTTGGTTGTAGGTCCTTGGTTTTCTTCACTTTGAATATTTCATGCCAATCCCTTCTGGTCTGCAAAGTTTCTGTTGAGAAACCAGCTGATTGTCTTATGGGAGCTCCTTTTCAGGTAACTTTGTGTTTTTCTCTTGCTGCTTTTAATATTCTCTTTGTCTTTAAACTTTGGCATTTTAATTATGATATGCTAAAATCTTTTTAGAGTTTTTTTTTTTATTTTGGTTTTTCAATTACAGTTGTCCCCTTTTCCCCTAATTTCTCTCCCCCACCCAACCCACCCCCCCTCCCGCAATCATATCCCTCCCCGTTGTCCATGTCCATGAGTCTTTCTTTTTACCCTTTTTATTGTGGAATTTAACACACATCAAAGTGAAGAAAACTAAGCACAGAATTATCACATGACATTTTCAGCACCCCAACTCCCTCATTGTGCTTCTTCCCCATCACTATACCCCAAATATAACCATTATCTTGACTTCTAAACATATGCAAACATTTCTTCTGGGCGCATATCTACAAGTGGAATTGTTGAACCTAGTATATACATATAGGCCTTAGTAAATAATCCCAATCTGTTGTTTCAGTTTCCAAAGTGGTTATCCCAACTCTATAAATAGCAATGTTTAAGAGTTCCTATTGCTCCATAGCCTCCCCAGTACTTTCTATTTACCATCGTTTTGATGTCAACCATTCTGGAGAACGTGTAGTGATATCTCATTATTGTTTTTTTAATTTGTATTTCTATGCTAGCTAATAAGGTTAAACATGCTTTCTCAAATTTATTGATCATTTTGGATATCCCGTTTTGTAAACTAACTATTCAAATCTCTTACCCATTTTTATACTAGGCTCTTTACCTTACTCAATGACTTTTAGAAGTTCTTTTAATAAATTGTATATTTATGATCTCTTTTAAGTTATATGAATTACAAATATTTTCTGTGGCTTTTCTTTTTTCATTCTCTGTCACAGGTTGGGTGACACAGGAGGCAAACTAAGGCAAAGTTTAGCATGCAGAATATTTATTAAGGAGTCTCCTATGGCTAATAACTGGAAGGGAAAAGCCATAAATAGGGTTGTACCAGAGAAGTATATCTGTGATGTATGACCAACAATAGCCTCAGCTGAGACTGCAGGGATTTTTGGAGTGAGGATGACTTTTAGAGTTGTCCCAATTGGGTGAAGATAGCCAGACCTTTATATTCCTGTATCAATTACGCATTGACTTATGTGCCAGAAAGAGGGTGGTCTTGGGAAGGGAAGATCTGTTTACCTGAGACAATTTCTGAATGATTTGACAGTTTCTGGTTGGCTACCAATACCACTCCCAGCAAGTGAGGCATAAGTTCTTCTTTGGAAAGAAATCTTAGTGAAAAATAAGCATGTCTACCATACTTTCTAATGCTTTTTTTTCTTTTTTGAGAAACAAGTTTTTTTAAATATTAGTGTATTCCAATTTAATAATCATTTCTTTTATATTTAGTGAATTTTGTTTTCTCTTTAAAGATCTTTCCATACCCAAATCCATGAAGGTATTCTTTCATCTTTTCTTCACATTCAGATATATAATCTACTTGGAATTTATAGTGTGAGTCAGGTTTTGTTTTTACACATTATTTTCCACAATTTATAACTCTTCTCAGCTTCAATATATCAGATAAATAGAATTGAATTGGTCACATAGTCACCAGGAGAAATCCAGGTGACTATTATAAATGCCTAAGGAAATACAGGAGAGAATGTTGGGGAAAAAAAAGATTAACTAGGGTAGATTCCACTTAAGGCCACTTTTCATGTTAAGTGAAAAGCACAACAGTCTCTGGTAAACCAATTGGAGACCTTTACCTGTAAGGATTAGATTGAAAGAAAGAAATATAGAATGATAGGAATATTCTCAGAGCTCAATAAGCGGGAGTTAATCACATTATTTTGGACCAGTGGTCAACACATAGATGTTTAGAATATTGTAGGTTATCACATTCTTATTTCAGTAAAACATATTTCATTTTTCTATGATAAAAAGTTAATTATTTTTATCTTCTATCTTACTTTACCCATGCCCTATAGAATCAGACAAGTTTGATCAGTAGCCAGAATAACATTTTCTACAGGATGTTATGATCCATGTTCAAAAGCAGATGAACTGTGCGCTACCATTTCTAGAAGACAAATGGCAATTCATTGACTCCACAGTGGAATATGGCCAGCATAATTTATATCACTGCACTCACCAACCTTCAAACACTTTGCAAAATAAATTCTAAGCAGGCCAGTAAAACAAATAATTTATGAAGAATCTGTGCTCCAAAATACATATGCACATAAAGAAAGAACATCCTCAGTTCAACTGCATTTTTCTTCACTAGAGTAACATTTAATCAAAATACAATGTCTAAAGTGCACAAAGCATAAATTGTGACACCTCCCTAATCTGGAAGATTCTAACTGTTCTTCTACTTCTAATAACAAGGGTCCTCTTCAGCCTCACAGCTGATGCTTTGTTCAGCACAGTTTTTCCAATAAAAATTGTGCATCAGAGAGTATGCGTTCAACAGCAAGTAACAACAACAACAAAAACTAACACTGTTTTGCACTATTTTGACATTTATCATTTATTAACAAGAAGCTCAACTGGTTAACCAGCTTCACAGAATCATTAAAGACTCAGGCTTCTTTCAACCTCCCACTCCATCATCGCGGGGTATTGACTTGCATCCCAAGGCATGTTGCTTCCTGGTTGCAAGTGGCTGCTAATCCTTCAGACAAAATATCCTTAAATGTCAACATTCAAAACTCCCTTTGTTTGATTCTAATTTTTAAATTTTTTCAGTTACAGTTTACATTCAATGTTATATTGTATTAGTTTCAGGTGTACAGATAGTAGTGAGACAATCATATCCTTTACAAAGTGTCCCCCCCCTATATTTCCAATACTCAATTGATGCCTTACATAGTTATTACAATATTATTGACTATATTGCTGTACTTTACATCCCATGACTATTTTGTAACTACCAATCTGTACTTCTCAATCACTTTACCTTTTTAATCCAGTTCCCCAATCCCCCTCCCCTCTGAAATCATCTACTCTATTTTTAATCAGAGATAAAAAAAATTTCCCTCAGCCCCCATATAGTAGATGTCCTCATGCATTTCACTCTCCTGGGACACATGCTCTCCCTTAGTTCAATCATTGGCAAAGTGGAACAGAATTGTCAAAACTGGTTTAAATCTATCATGATTATGACTGACCACCTAAGACCATAGGGTTCTATTTGCAAAAAAAAGAAGGCTAGTAGTTATTGGGGGGAACCAAATGTGTCTACCCAAAATACCAGGTTATAAAAAAATTAAATTCTAAAAGAAAATGTAAATTCAAATCCAAATCCAAATCCAAATTGTGATTGTCTTTGGATAACAGGATTGTGATGGGGAGAAGGGGTTGTAGTAGAAGTAGTAGTAGTAGTAAATAGGCTGATTTTTCTTTTTATTTCAAGTACTACATTTATAAATTTTCTGTAGGAATCATGTATTACTTTTATAATGAAGGAAAATAATTCCTTGGAATGAAAAAGCACCTATAATTTCTACAACCTACCAGAGAAGCTGAAGGGCAAACATTTCAATCTCCAACCAACTTATAATTACCTCAAGATTCCTCTAAAGCACATAATGAATGAATCCAAATGAGAGAACTGTGTATCCTCTGCAGGGCTCATCATTGTCATCAATGCACACTTGGAAGGTAGAGTCAGCCTGCTTCTAGTAACCCTTTGCTGATATCCTTGGAGTCTGTGGATAGCCTATAATCTTAAGTACTTAACTGTGGCCATATGCTCAACAGCAGTATCTTTAGAGAATAATTCTGACTGTAATTTTTAGTAAGAACAATCAATTGCCATCTGTCTGCACAGCAGAGACCCAGATGGGTTTATTAATGGAATGGCTCCCCATGTGGATGGACAGTGACAAACTAGACAGAACTGTTTTTTGGCAGTTCCACCCCTGAAATCTTACACTCAGCCTTAGGATGACTTGTCAGGTTTTGTCAGTGTACCTGTGTTATGGGAGTAGAAAATGGTAGAGAAGAGAAAGAGAGTAAATGGTATCAGGTCATAGGCTGGCTTAACTTCAAAGACATCTCTGACTCCTGCTGTCACTGTGGGGGGTTTTCAGTGTCAAATGATAGGGGGTCCTCTGAACAGAGAATAGCTGTATATCTGTTGCTTTGAAAAAGTGACTCTGAAACTAAAAATATCACACAGGTTGTGATGTGAAGGACAGAACCCAAACAAAGCAGTAATTATAACTGAAGTATTTGATGTACTATTATTTAGAGTTTGGTGATATATCTTCACTACTAATACTAAAAATAATAATTTCAATGTATTTAGTTCATAGTAACATACCAAACTTTGTGCTAAGTTTTACATTAATTATTCCATTTAATCTTCATTGCAGTTCTATGAAGAAGACATTATTAACCTCATTTTACAAATGAAGAAACAGTCTCAGAAAGAATTTAATAATTTCTCAAGGTCACAGAATTAGAATATGATAGAACTAAGTTTTGAAATCTTCTCTAACTTCAGATTTCATGCACTTAATTACAACTATTTTCTGCACCCACCATCTCCAAAAAGTAAGCAACAAATCAAAAGACAGAATAATCTTCAAGTGTTGAAATCAGAGCTACTATGAGAAATGTGATAAGATCTTTCTGTGTACATTAGTGGCAGAAAAAAAGAAGACCTATGGGAATATAATGCCAGAACTATACTATATAAACATCCTTTACTAGATGCAAATGATTAAAAAATATGACAACCATATTTCTCAAAAAAAAAAAAAAACAATGCCTAAATCATCTCAGGGCTTTGTGACATCTCAAGCAATGATAAAAAGGATGACTTACACACCCTGGGAATTTAACGAGCATTACATTACCCAAATACAATGGTGATGGCAAACACCAGAGGCATTCCAGTCTTTCTTAGGTTTAATACTTACAGTTCAGTCTCTGTAGAAAATAATTATGTCTCTTTTCATGATATATTAGCTACAGCAGTGAAAGCTGTAATTTTCCTAGACTGCCCCAGGCAATTCAGGAGTAAAAGGTCTTAAATGATGACCAAGCAGAAAACAAATCACAATCTAGAAGCTCCTTCAATGGAGTTAGAAATAGAGGCAAACTAACTGCCAAGATGAAGTGGGTCAACGTTGGGATACGAGCTCAAAATCTACTTCACCTGGATTTACGTTCTGTACAAACATAAACTGATTACTTAGAGAATTTTTGACAACATATATTGAACACTTCCTATGTAAGTCTCTCTTCTGGGCATTGTAGATACAGATGATTTTCAAACTGGTTACATTGCTTCCTCAAACATAAAGTTCCCAATTTCATAATTATGAAAATAAAAATGTACATTTTAATTTAATTACATTGATTATGAATTAAGTTGAATATGAGCTCAAAGTAAAAGCCATTAGAAGATTTCATCTACCTTCAACCATGACCAAGTAAGTAGTGCCGGATTTACCTTTCTATTGTATATAATTAGAAAACAGGAAATTATATATGAAATATATATTTTATGGTATTGGACAATAGCTAATCATTAAGAAATGTAAACAATGAAATAAAGAAAGAACAATCAAGGTGAGCCCTAATTTTCTGCTTGGAGGCATTATGCAACTTATTGATGCAATATAATTCCTACCAAATCCCAATGATGTTATTTAAAGAATAAGAAAAACATTCATCCTAAAATTTATATGGAATCTTAAGGGGCCCCAAGCAGTCAAGACAATTTTGAAAATGAAAAACAGAACTGGAGATCTCACACTTCCTGATTTCAAAACTTACTACAAAGATACAGTAATCAAAAGAGTTTGGTACAGATACAAAGGCAAGTATACTTACCAAGGTAATAAAATAAAAACAGAGCCAAAAATAAACTCTCACATATATAGTCAAATGATTTTTGACAAAACTGCCAAGACCATCAATAAGGGAAAAGAACAGTCTCTTCAACAAATGATGCTGTGAAAACTGGGTATCCACATGCAAAAGAATGAAGTTGAACTCATCTTACCTCATATATAAAAATTAACTCAAAATTGAAAAGAAATAAATATAAGAGCTAAAACTACAAAACCTTTAGAAAAAAGTAAAGCAAACTTCATAACATTGGATTTGGCAATGACTTCTTAGCTATGGCACTAAAAAGCATAGCCTACAAAAGGAAAAATAGACAACCTACACTTCAAATTAAAACTTTTGTACATCAAATGGCACTAAAAAGAAAGATGAAAGAATCCCACACAATGAGAGAAAATATTTGCAAATCACATATCTAATATGTGATTAATATCCAAAATACATAGAGAATTCCTACAATGCAACACACAACAAAACAAACAACACAACTTAAAAATTGGCAAAGGACTTGAATGGACATTTCTCCAAAGAATATATACAAATTGTCAATAAGCATATAAAAAGGTGCTTTATATGACTACTCACCAAGAAAATGCAAATTAAAATCACAATGAGATCACTTTACACCCATTAACATAATTATTGTTTTTTTTTTTTTTTTAATGTATTAGCAAGAATGTGGAAACCCATGTACATTGTTAGTGGAAATATAAAATGATACAGCTATTGTGGAAAATTGTTAATCCTCAAAAAGTTAAATATAGAATTATATTGTGACCCAGCAATTACACTTCTATTTATATACCCAAAATAATTGAAATTAGAGACTTGAACAGAGATTGTACACCAACACTTATAATAGCATTATTCACACCATCCAAAAGGTTTTAACAACCCAAATTTCCAAGAACAGATGAGTGGGTAAATCAAACTGTTTTCCACTGTGGCTGCAGCATTTTATATTCCTACCAGCAATGTACATTGGTTTCCACATTCTTGCTAACACATTGTTTTCTGTTTGTTTGTTTTTTATAATAGCTATGTTAATGGATGTGTGTGTGTGTGTGTGTGTGTGTGTGTGTGTGTGTGTGTGCGCATGTGGACTTATACAAACACACAATGAAATATTATTCATCCTTGAAAACATAAAAGTCTGACCCATGCTACAATTATAAATAAGCTTTAAAGACATGCTATGTGAAATTAGGTAGACATAAGACAAATATTATTTGACTGTACTTACATGAAGCTCCTAGAATATTCAAATTCATAGAGACATAAAGAAAAATAGTGGTTACCAGGGGTTGGGAGGGTTATTGTTTAATGGATACAGAGTTTGGTATGGGATAATATAAATTTCTATAGATGAATAGTAGTGATGGTTGCAAAGCAATGTGAATATACTTAATGCTATTGAACTGTGCATTTAAAATAGGTTAAATTATACAATTTATTCCCACAATAAAATAAATTAAAATAAAATTTGAAGTCCTGTAATGGATTAAGATGATCTAAAAAAAATTAGCTACCAAATCATCCTTCAAAACTCTTTAAAGAAAGCTCAACAAACTAGAGACACTCAATAACATAATATTGACAATGTTAATTATCTGATCAATGCACTAGGCATACAATGAAAGCAGGGAATTAGGACTCATAACCAAAAATAAATAAATAAATAGAAAGAAAGAAAGAAAGGAAGAAAGAAAAGAAAAGAAAATCAATAAATAACAAAAATTATGTAATTAGACAGTTAGGGTTTTAAAAGCACTCATAATTTTACTCAAGGATTTAAAAGGAAAAAATAGATAAAGGAAGTTAGAGAAACAAAAAGAAGAACTAAATGAAACATTCAGAGATTAAAAATATCTAATATCTGAAGTAAAAAAATTACTGGATGGGATTAGCAGCAGTTTAGATCCCACAGAATAAAATATTGATAAACTTGAAGATATCACATTAAAAAATATTCAAATGGAAGCACAGAGTGAAACAAGCTAAAAAATGTTAACAGAGCACAGTGGCCTGTGGGACAATATAGTGGTATAATATATATTCATTAAAGTACCAGAAGGTGAAGAGTAAAAACCTTGACAAAAAATGGCCAGATATTATCTGAAAGTGATGAAAATAACAAAACCACACATCTAAAACTTCAATAACCCCTGGAATAATAAATATAAAAAACTCACAGCACAACATATTTATAAACAAATTGTTGAAAATCAAAGATAAGTAGACAATCTTAAAAGCAATATTAGAAAAAAGGAAATGATATAAGAGAAGAATGACACAAGAAAGCCACCACTATTTTCTCATAAGAAATAATACAAGTCAGAAGATAATGGAACAATGTGTATAACATTGTGAAAGAAAAAAAATCAACCTAGAATTCTATATCTAGTAAAAAATATACTTTAAAAATGAAGGGAAGGGCCACCAACATCTTGGTTTCTAAGTACCCTTCACTAAAATAACTAGAGCTTCTTTGAAAACTGGTTGATTCTACTAATGGGGCAGGAGAACACATGATTATTATGCTCTAGCATCTTCAGGTGCCAGTGCTAAAAGGGAATAAAGAAAGCAAGGAAATGAGGAAGGAAGAAAGCAAGGGATAGAGAGGAAAATGGATGAAAGGAGAAAGGAAGGAAGGAGGAAGGGAGCAAGGGAAAGAGGGAGTAAGGAAGAAAAAAGGTCTGGGCATTTTGAAAGGGCACAGAAGTCAGCCCAAAATTGCTCTCAGTGACCAAAGCCAGACAAAAATAAATAATTATAGCATTAAATTCTAACTCAAAGAAGAAAATATCTACCTGTACATACCAATATAATAAATTATTGAATAAATGAATAAGAAAACAAACACAGGAGACTTCAAGCCAAGATGGAGGCCTAGACTGACACGCTCCATCTCCTTCCACAACTAAGAAGAAATACAACTGCTGAAAAACCAGAAATAACCAGAAGTTACAGAAAATAAATGGAAGTCCAATGTATGAAGTTATAAAGAAGTGGTGTTCATCCGGACAGGTAGGAGGGGTGAAGCCAGGGAGGAGAGGTCAAGCTGTGCTGTCCTTGGTAGCAGCAGCAATAGCAGAAGGACAGAGGTAAGCACAGACACCTGCATTTAAGGGAAGGCTAGAAGCGCCTGGGGAGCACCCCCGGCTGCAGACCAGACCTGTCAGCTTGCAATTCCAAAGCTGGGGAAGGCAGACCTCCATTGCTTTGGACTGTGAGGTCCAGAGGGGGTGGGATGAAGGAGGAGGCTCCTGGTCTCTCAGCGGAGAGTGAATGGCAGGAATCCACCTTGGACCCCCACCCCTGCAGAAAATGCCACAGCGTGGTGAAACGGGTTGCCCAGGTGTGACAAGTGCACGGAGCTCTGCCCTCTAGAATGTAGGAGGTGTAAAGGCTCCTCCCAAAAAGCAAAGGTAAACATAAAACATTCAGGATGGCACAGATCATGATAGAGATCCCGGTGACACAGCTGACCAGACAGCAAATATCTAATCTAATGAAGCAGCAGATAGGAAATCTTTCTGAGGCACAGTTCAGAGCTTTGGTTATACGAATGCTTACAGACCTAAGAGCAGATCTTAAACAAGACGGGGAAGGAATGAAGGCTAGTCCTGCTGAAATGAACAAAAATACATACAAAACTAGTGGTGAGGGCAAGGAAATCAGGGATCAAATCAACAAATCGGAACATAGGGAAGGAACAAACAGTCAACCAGTGCAGAAAGAGGAAACAAGAAGTGAGGAGAGAGAAACAAGATGGCGGAGGAGTAAGTGGAAGCTACACTAACTTCCTCCCAGAACTAGTCTGGATTTACAACGTAATTTTGGAGAAATCATCTGGAATAACCAACCGAACACCAGCTGGAGAGAAGTCTTATAACCACGGAGAGACAGAAAAGGTCGCTACATCACAACGTGACCGGTAGGGAGTGCGGAGACGCGGAAGGGCTGGCTGGGCTCACACGGGTGGCAGCTGAAGGGACTGAGAAACAGCTCAGCAGCTGGGGATTCCCCCTGAGAAGGGCAAGGTCTAAACCCCCAGCTGGGCTCCCCAGCCTACAGCAACAAAGTGGAAAGTAAAATAGTATCCAGCTGAGAAAAATGAAAAGCCACAGGGTTTCTTGCTAGCCGAAGAGAAACAGCTGGAGAAAAAGAGCTCTTAAGCGGATCACATACAAAAATATTTTGGCCCCCACTTACCCTGGGCACAAGCAGAGGGAAGGCAGAGAGGACTGGAGATGCTTGGGGAGAGTTTGGTGTGGTGGCTTTGAGGGGAGAGCTGGGGAAGCGGCCGGCCGGGTCCCAGTGCTGACTCATCCCCACACTGCAGGTAGACCATTCCCAGCCAAGTGGCGTCAGCCTGAGGGGAAGCAAATGCCCTGCCTACAGGAATTAAGCTGCCACGCCCATGGTCCTTAAGCCTGACAGCTAATCACAGATTGAATAGATTAACAAGAAGCCAGACAAAGGCAATAGATCCCTGAAAGTCTCCAACAGGCTGCCTAGGCCCAGATTGGTACAGGATCTGACGCCACCAGGGGCAGATCCAGGAAGTGCAGATCATTCTAAGAAGCACCAACAAACAATAGGAGTCACAAAAATGGGGAGACAGAGAAACAACCCCCCATCGAAAGGAAAGGTAGAGTCCCCAGAAAGAATGCTAAATGAAATAGAGGGGAGCCAACTATCAGATATGGAATTGAAAGCATGTATTATGGAGAAGCTCAATGAGCTCAGCGGAAACTACAAAGAACTCCAGAAAAACTACAGTGAACTCCAGAAGAACTATAAGGAACTTACTGAGAATTATACCAGCATCAAAAAGGACATGGAAGCTATCAATAAGAGCCAGGAGGAAATGAAGAATACGTTCTCTGAATTGAAGAACACAGTAGAAGGAATTAAAAGCAGGCTAGAGGAAGCAGAAGATCGGATCGGCGAGCTGGAGGACAATGTAGACAAAAACTCACAGACAGTGCAACAAAATGAAAAAAGGCTGAACAAGACTGAAGAGGCTCTAAGACAGCTGCAGGACAACATGAAACATAATAATATCCGTATCATAGGAATTCCAGAAGGAGAAGAAGAAGAGCAAGGGATAGAAAACCTCTTTGAAAAACTAATGACAGAAAACTTCCCTAACATGAAGAGAGAAAGAATCATGCAAGTCCAGGAAGCACAGAGGGTCCCAATGAAGATGAACCCCAACAGGCCCACTTCAAGACACATCATAATTAAAATGCCAACATTCAAAGACAAAGAGAGAATCCTAAAAGCAGCAAGAGAGAAACAACTAACAACATACAAGGGAGCTCCAATAAGGCTATCATCAGATTTCTCAGCAGAAACACTACAAACCAGAAGGGAATGGCAAAATATATTCCAAGTAATGAAAAACAAAGGCCTACAACCAAGAATACTCTACCCAGCAAGACTCTCATTCAAAATGGAAGGTGAAATAAGGAGTTTCCAAGACAAAAGAAGGTTAAAAGAATACATCTCCACCAAACCAGTATTGCAAGAGATGCTAAAGGGTCTGCTTTAAGAAGATGAAGAAACAGAGAGAGACAGAGAGGAACACGAGTACAAAGGGGGAAAATGACAATGAATAAGTACTGAAAGAAAGAAGGAACTTCTACCATTTGCAACAACATGATTGGAACTAGAGAGAATTACGCTTAGCGAAATAAGCCAGGCAACAAAAGAAAATTACCTTATGATATCACCTGTTAAAGGAAACTAATGAACAACACAAATAAATGAGCAAAATAGAACCAGAGGTATGTAAACGAGGAATAAACTAACAGTAACAAAGGGGGAGATGGGAGGGAGAGAAGTGGTAAGAAGGGGAAGGGTCTAGTCAAAGAACATGTATAAATGACCCATCGACATGGACAACTGGGTGAGGACTGAATGTGGGAGAAGGGAGGGACAGGGTGCAGGGAAGCAAGAGGGGGAAAAAAGTGAGACAACTGTAATGGAAAAACAAACAAACAGAAAAATTTTTAGTGGGGGGAAAAAATAAAAATAAAAAGAATAGAAATGCAAGTTCAGTGAATATTAGAAGGACAAGGATTTTCCTTCACACTGTATATATTTTCTCCCTATCTGATCCCTCCAGAATTTGGCATTCTAAAGAAGTAAGTAATGACCTAAGTTTCTTTGCATAAAACTAATAAGACCAGTTGTTAATAACGATTTTTTTGACTAAGACTTTGACTGGAATGTCATGCCTAAAGGAGACATGCTTGGGCTTTGGTTGTTACCAAAAAGCCCTGAGCAACTGGGACTGACCTTCAAAGGTAATAAAAGTCCATGAGATAAAAGGCCTGGTACCTTGGATGGATGAGCGGTCCATAGCAATCTTTCCAGGGAAGGAACGAAGGTTGTTTTCCTGAAAGATGGCTAGAAGGGACCTTAAGGCACAATGGAAAACCAGAAGGACCTGGAAAAGACAGGTGTTTACAGGCAAGGCTGAACGCCAGGTATGTGGCTCAGCTTCTGTGCCCTGAAGGGTAGACTGAAGGTCACCCTAAATGTTCCTTGCGTAAGTTCCAGCAAAGCAGAACTAAAGATCATAAGTGTTCATATGCTGCCCTTGTTCTGTTTATGCAAATGAACAGGATAAATTAAAAATGAACTTAATGCAGTCCCTTTAATGACAAGGAGGGTAATCTTAGGGAGAAAAATCAAGATTCAAGGAAGATCACAATGCCCAGTGGTAGACTATAAAGTAGTGCAGCTAACCGTCTTTAAAGTTTCTTTTCATTTAAAATTTGTTTTCATTTGAAAGTTAAACTATGTCTGTGGCATTATCAAAGATGTTTAATTTACAGGCAAGAATAATGTCAAATGCCTTGCAACTGGATGTCTTTCCGATAAGACAATCCTACAGATCTATAAACTTGTGTGGGGGTTATGTTACATAAATTAACATGTGTTTTCTGTTTTCAAAGGGCATAAGCCTACGATCTCATTACCTGAGTGATTGTCTGTACGTATAGGCCTCACTTAATCCTGTCTGCATTGCTGCCTCCTGAGACTCAATGGTTTGGCTGAACTAAGTGGCTGGGTTGGTGAAGAACGGGGTGGTCTGTGGGCTTCACTTTAAAACTGGTTTCTCTTTTCTATTCTAATGGCTTGAACAGAAAGAGCCCAGAGGCCTGAGAGGGGGGATACCTAAAATATTTCCCTCAGTCCAAACTAAGTATAATGGGCAAAAGGGTTTTGGACATGTGAGATGTACCTGGCATACCTTCCTCCAAAGAAACCCTTCTTTTCCCTAATGTGGGACATTGAAATATTAATACCTGTCTTTTGTCATCTAGTGGTTACGGATTGAATGATGTCCTTTAACCCTGTTGCCCCAAGAATACAACAAGGATGCCAGCCTGTTAAACCAAGCATGCCGTTGTCCAGAGACAGCCAACCAACCTGGAGTCTGCACGATCCTTCCCCTTGCGGGAAGGCCACCCTCCCCTCCACACCCCCACTCTTATTAGGGATTTCTTGACCCAAGGGTAGGTAGGACGACGACCATGTTCAGCTTGAAGCAGCTAGAGGAGCTCGAGACCTTCGTCCATTGTCCTTTATAAGATTGTAAAGGGTCTCAAGTCTGAGAGGGAGGGATTGTTTTTTTAATTGTTAAAATATTTAACTAATTAATTAATTTTTTTTTTTTTAAAAGAAGAATATATGAAAGGGTGAGCCATGGGCATGGACTTGGGGAGGGGATTGTCAGGGAAGGGGGGTGCTGGGCGGAGGGGAGCAAAGGGGAAAAAATTGGAACTATTATAACAATATAATCAATAAAATATACTTAAAAAAAAAAAGAAGTGAGGAAAATGGGAAGAGGCTCAGAGACTTATCGAACAGCTATAAGCAGGCCAACATCCGAATCACAGGGTTGCCAGAAGGTGAAGAAGGAGAACTAGAAATGGAAAAATTATGTGAAAAAGTAATGAAGCAGAACTTCCCTAACTTGGGGAAGGAAATACTTATAGATCTAGGAAGCACAGAGTGTCCCAAAAAAACTGGACCCAGCGAGAACCACACCAAGACATATTATAATCAAAATGTCAAAAATTAAGAATGAAGAGAGACTTAAAAGCAGCAAGAGAGAAGAAGAGAATTACATACAAAGGGGTCCCAATAAGACTATCAGCTGATTTCTCAAAGGAGACCCTGCAGGCAAGAAGGGACTGTCAAGACATATTCAAAGTAATGAAAAGCAAAACCCTACAACCACGATTACTCTATCCAGCAAAGCTATCATTCAGAATAGAAGGGCAGAGAAAGTGCTTCCAGGAAAAAGTAAAACTCAAGGAGTTCATCAGATCCAAACCACTGTTATATGAAATGTTAAAGGGACTTGTTTAGAAGAAAGGGATCAAAACTATGAACATTAAAATGAAAACTCTATCACAACAACCAACAACAGAAGCTAGGGAACTGAAACAAAGGCAAACTAAGTAGGCAAAGAGTGTGAAAAGAATTATAGGTATGGGGAATATTAGGGGGGGGTAGGTCAGCATGGAGGAGGAAGTGGGGAAAGGGAGGGTCATGGTACAGGAATTAAGCATAGTAGTAGGGAGTGGAGTACATAGGAAGATGTTGAGAAGAACTATGTGCACAACCAATGGGCATGGACTAAGGGGGGGTAACTGGAGTGAGGGATGTCACTGGGTGGAGGGGAACAAAGGGAAAAGAAATTGGGACAACTGTAACAGCATAATCAATAAACCATATAAAATAAATAAATAAATGAGTAAATGAATTAGAAAGAGCAATGTTTCCTTATAAAACAGTTTGAATTAATAAATGTAGAAAAAATAAAAATATCACTTTTAGAGAATCACAATTAATAATTGCTTCAGTCAAGACCCACAAAAGAATAAAATTAGTGCATAAAAATTTAAAGAGAAATAAGATATTTCCATATAGTTGAGGGTCTCCTCCAAAATACTTATTAATTAAAAATGGAAAAAATATTAGCTTCACAGTGGAGAAACCTGTCAAACACCACCTTAACCAAATAATAAAGTAAGCTTTTAAGACGTACTGACATCATATTATGCACTCATAAGGTCACATCACCTCTTTAATACTTTTGTCAAAAATGTACAATTGCACTTTAATCACCAGAAAATATCAGATAAACCCAAATTGAAAAATGCTTTGTAAAATAGCTGACCAGTAATGTTCAAAAGTGTCAGTGTCATGAGAGACAAGGAAAGACTGAATAAAATGTTATATTTTGGGAGATTATGAAGACATCATAGCTCAATGCAATGTCAGTTATTAGATTTGTCTTGAAACAGAAAAAAGAATATTAGTGAAAAACATGAGGAAATTCTAATAAAGTCTGTAGTTCAGAAAATAGTATTATACCAATATTAATTTCTACTTTTTGTAAATTCTATGGTTTTGTAAGATGTCAATATTGGAGGAAGATGGATAAAGGATATATAGGATTTCAGTGTATAGCTTTGGATAATTTCTGGGGGTCTAAACCTTTTTCAAAATAAAAAGTCCAAAATAAAGCACTTTGGAGGCATAACACTTGGGTTGAATTCTAACTCTATTCCTTACTAATTTGTAATATTAGAAAATTTGCCTTATCTTTCTGATGCCTTAACCTAGAATGAGGATAACAATATTTCTCTCAGGCATTTAGTTTGAAAAATAAATGAGATAGTACTTGTAAAACAAACATACATTATTCAAACCTTAGCTATTACTAAACACTATTATTTCTGTCCTGTAGAAATTTAAAATTTTCATACAGTAGTTTCATCTGTGGTTTCTTTTATTTTACTTAGATACTCCCCACGCTCAAACTATAAAAAGTTTGTCTATTCTTTTTTACCCTGAAATGTTTATAGTTCATTTTTTTATGTTCAAATCATTGGTCCACGTGGAATTTATTTAAATGTCAGAAGTGAATTTAAAGCCCACTTTTTTTTTTACAGATGGTCAGCCATTTGTTGTAACATCACTTATGAAATAATACATTGTTTTTCATGCACCAATCTTTATGCTTAGCAGCACACTAGAACAGAGAGATCTTTCAGCTACTTCTGCTTGGCCCCTATATCCTCAAACTGAGTTCAGCAAAAATGGCATGTGTTGAACAGTGTTGAAAAGCAGACTTAAGCAGAACATAGAATCCCACAAATGGTATAATAAATATCAACTGATCTATAAATACACAGACTTTTTATAGTAAATATGAAACTACTCCTTCTGAGGAAACCAGTGAATTTCCAGTTACCACATCTGACAGCCTCTGCTTGTCTCTCATCATTACAATTGACAATCCTTTTGTTAAACTATTCTTTGTATTCTACGTCCAAGACAGGGGTTACACAGTTGTTGCTATTATATAATCCAGAGAAGTTGATGAGACTTGAAATATACCCTCCCCCTTTTCTATTATACTATTGAATACTTTCTCATTGTTCTCTTCTCCCTCTCTTTTTACTATCTTCTCTAAATTATTTTTTCTAAACTCCCATCCAAACCTACTACTCCTCAAAGTTTGTCTTTATTTCTCTTTCCATTTTATTTGCTCTCCTGAGAATTCTCATGCATTTACACAATCAACAATTACTTATAGTCTTCTCATTTTATGTTTCTCCAAGCTGACTCAAGTCAGCTTCCTAAGAGACAGAGCATGAGACTATAATTCTTGATCAAGTGATTTATTAACAACCTGCTCACATGAGAAAGGAAGTAAAGAAAGCATAATAGGAAAAAAAACATGCTAAGCAAGGACACATATTATACTGCTAACTGGTGGTAGCACTTTAACTCAAGGTCTCCAGGCTCTTGTACCCCCATATGGGTCAGTTATTGGGTGCTGGTTTCTCCTGGAGATGAAATTGGAGCTACATCTCTTGCAAAAATAGCTCCTGTTCAGCACAGGACAATTATCTGTAGAAGAGGCAGTCATGAATCTTTATCAGCCAGAAAAACTAGGGAATGGGTGCATTGGTGAAGAAGGTCTGGGCAGGGCAAGATAACTAATTCAATAGCTGTACTGCTTTAAGTTCACTTCTTCTCATTTTGGTTCACACTAACTAGGCATAGCTTCTCCAGATCTCTAGTTGCTCACAATTCTAGAAAACTTCTAAGAGAAGAATTGGTGGCAGGAATTACTGCTACTCTTGCTATAGTTGGTCCCCCCTCCACTATCCATATTAGATTCCTCTCCACCTTGGCTGGGACTTCTGCTGGTCTAGGTGACTTTCCTGGTAAGACATCCAGATCCTCTTTCCTAAGAGTTCTGATCCCTGGAGACCTGATACTTATCAGACCATAGTTGCTGGACTTTGTCATTAAAAGTTAAAAGATCCCCCCTGCCACCTCCCACTGTAGAACATTTAACTTCTAGCCATATTCCCCTATGCACCCACTATGTAGCAGCAGTCCTGTCTCTTCATGATAATCATATCCAATTACTCTTGTTTAGTGGTCTTCTAACACGAGGATCACAAAGTGACCAAGAGGTAGTTGTGGATTTAAGGTTTGTGGGACTCTGACTGTAGGACCAGCTTTTCTAGCACACGAACATAAAGTCAGAGGAAAAAGAAACACAAAATTTCTCAAATGGCTTACTGGGGGTGATGGCAAGTGGAACCATTTCTATTTCTACTCCTTGATTATTGGATTTATTAACTGGGGATACATCACTATACAATGATCTAAGATTTAAAGTTTATACCAAATCCTGATGAATAACAGCTTATCCTCACAGGGTGTCACCTAAAGATGATGTCTCAGCTGTGCCTTTAGAAAGTCTTTCCAGATACTGTGCCAAGTGGAAGGATTGCTAGTGTCCCTAGTTACATTCCCAAAGCCATCATTCCTTTGCTGTAAAATTCTCCCTTGACCAGAGGCAATATTACGTGGCATCTCATATTGGTAAATCAGATATTCTACGAGGCCTCAGATAGTGATATAGGGCTGAAGCCCTGTAGGCAAGAAAGCAAACTCATATCCAGTATGTGTGTCAGTCTAACTCAGCATGAAACATCTTCCTTTCTAAGATGGAATGGGAGAGATTAATAAAAGTTGCCTCCAAGTAACTAGATGATATTCAAAGTATAGTACTGTATCAAGAGACTCAGCATTGGTCTCTTGAGGTGATTTCCCCCAACACCCTCGGCTCCGTGGAGACTCACTGTCCAGCAGTGGTCTCAGGATCACGGGTGAGAGACAATAAGTAACCCAAACACTGTATTTTGTCTGGGAGGAGGAAAGGTGTCTGATCTCTCTAGTGGAGAAGAGCCCCAATCATGCCTTCCAAGCTCCTTTTATTGAGGAGGGTACCCAGAGAATACAGAGTCAGGATACACAAATCATCAATCAATTTCAAATGTTTGAATTATTGTTAACAATCACTGATTACCGATAACAATGTAAGGAACACAGTGAGCTTTCTGGGTCATGGTCTATAAGGCATTTGGCACTATGTGGACATCAGGTGCAAAGCTTTATACACCTTCTTGGTATTTGATGTTACACAGGGTCCATAGCTAACTTAAGAGATGAGAAAAACAGAGCAAGCTTCAAAGCAGTATATGAATTCTTTAAATCCAATTCCCACGGGAATCCCCTGAATGGGTTTTTCAGGTCATGCCCATCTCCAGCCTTCCCGGTCTTCCAGTCAAGATATTTAGGCCTCCCAGGGGGGCCTAGCTTGTGACTGGGCTAAAATTCACAAAACCATGTAGGGTGGTCCCCTACAGTCTCTGTTACTGGAATGTCAGATATTCAGCAGCAGCCAGAGTTAGATCAGCCTTAGTGAGAGGAGACCCATGCAAGACCTTTCTCTCTACCACCTTATCTACTTCATTCATGGGCCTACAGTGCAAACACAAGGAAAAACAGAGGCTGGCTAGCATCTACTATCTATATCAATGGTCCCCAACTTTTCTGGCACCAGGGACTGGTTTTGTGGAAGACAGGGTGGAGGGGTCCAGCAGGGATGGAGACGGAGCTCAGGTGAGCCTTGCTCCTGGCCCAGTTCCCAACAGGCCCATGGCTGATCTATATCATCATGTTCATTTGGTTGTCTGGTGGTCTTCTGCAGGAGACATTTCTTGGTGGACATTAACATAATACACAGATCTTCATATTGCATGTTCATTTGAATAGATCACTCCACATTTTTCCCCCAAGCCTTCTTTTCTCTAATATTCCTATCTTGGTCCTTCCATGACCACCCTGATAAATCAGCTAAGCCATTCATCATAGCCAACAAGGTTAAGTATATCTTTATCCTGGGCCAGTTCTCTCTCCACACAAAGTGGATGATAAAGTATTCTGCTCAAAGCTCCATCCTCTAGGAAAATGTTTCCCATACCATTGTCTCTTTTGGTCTCCCCTGAGTGAGACCAGAGTACAGCAGCAGTCCATTTTCAGCCTAGATCACTGTACCTAGGCCTACTCCTCTATCCTTTACTCAGTTTGGTCAACCTCTCTCTTAATAATTCCTTGAAACTATGCTTCTTTTTACCCATTTCCATTTTCTCAGTTCAAGCCCTCATATTTCTTATCTGTGCAATTTAATAAGCTCCCACCATGATCTCTATCTTGTCTTTTCCTTCTAATTTTAACTTCAAAAGAGTTACTTCCAAAAACACAAATCCATTCATGTCATTCATCAATTAAAATCATTTAATAATTCCCCATTACCAATAGAATAAACCCTAAACTTGTTAGTACCTCATATAAGATCGTTTGCATTCTGTACAACATTCCTCTTTCTTATTTCAACTCTTCCCAGTGTTTCATGCATATGATGTCACAATCACAACCAGACAGTTTATTCTTACCCCATCAGGCCATGTTCTTTAATATATTTATGCTTTCTCATGTGTCAAATATGGCCTTTCTTGCTTACTTTTGCCAACTTCAACTTTTAATTTCAAGACACAATTCAGAAGTCACATGCTCTGTTGAAGACTTCACTCTCTACCTGTGGTGTAGAGTGTCTCTTTACCTATGTATACCTCTTGCATTGCATAGTATATATTTTCATATATCTATACCCTCGTTAGTCTGTCAGCTCCTGGAAACTAAGAACTATGTCTTATCTATAAGTAGCCTAGCAAAATTGGGCCTATAGTGAAATGAATCAGTTGTATAATTCTTCTGTTCTCTATGGTGAAGTCTAAAATTTTCAGGCCATAAAACCACTACATCCTAAAGTGAAATTATAATGGATTATGAAGACTTTAATCAAGAATTAAAACTCAAAGACCTCAGGGGTCAGGCAGGTCACAGATTGGTGTGAATTGACTGTAATGATCAGGGAGTGATGAGAACAGAAACAAATTAATGGGACTATCCACTCTGCTTAATAGTAATCTCAAAGCTATCAATATTTAAAACAGAAGTACACCATACTGATCAATTAAAGCACAAGTAAAGCCCTCATGTGTCATGAAGTTCTCACCATGTGAGAGATCAGGTTTATCACCTGCTAGGACTATTTTATCATGTGCAGTTATGTACAAGTGTGTGGGTTCATACACTCTGAAAACATTTCAGTCAAATCCCAGTGTGTGTGACCTGAAATTATATGGCTCACACCTCATTTAGTTCACATATGAGAAAAAGAGTTGTAGAATAGCATACTCACTTCGTCTCAAGCAGTTGCTGATTTTAAGCTGGAAGAGAACTTGAGTTTCATGAGATTTGGCACATTTACAAGAGTTTGTTTAGGGCAGTGTAAAACAAATATGAGATTTGAAATCAAATAATATGCATTTTCATCCAGGAACCTGACTCTTACAAGATGTTTTTGACAAATTGCATTAGTTTTCTGAGCTTCAATTCACTTACCTGTAAAATGGGAATGTTAATATCTATTTCACAATGTCACTGGGAAAATCACATGAAATCTGCAACTATAAAAACAGTGCAGTATCTGGCATATGGCAAGTGTTAGATACATTTTATTTGTCTGAATATGAACCTTGTTTACTTACATCCAAAACCAGGGAAAAGTCCACAATGCATGTTTCCTCTGCCAAAGATACACAGTAATGGGATGTCATTTGCAAAAATTCTTTGATATCCTTAGAGAATGTTTGAGAGTGCATACCAAGCAGGATCCTAGAAAAAAATTCGCAGAATTCATTTCTGTGGAAGAATATTGAAACCCAAAGCCTTTTCTGCTTCTGGATATTCTCCAGGATATCTTCATTTCCTTCATTATCAGAGGAATCAGGACATTCATTCTCATTTCTGACATCCACTACTGATTGACAGGCTTGGCTGGATAAATGGCATCTCAGTGGCAGAAACTACAGTTCCCCCCCAGCCTTCTCCTCTGAGAACTGTGGGCTTGAGACTGCAGAGTGAGAAAAAAACACAACAGTTTGGAGAAATTTTGAATGACCAGATGGAAGAGGATGGGCCTGAAAAGAGGACCTAAAATAAGGAGAGACCACAAAAATAAAAGAAAAACCAGTAGGTGGGGGTCACAGCAACCATGTTCAGAAATGTTTCAGAAGGAGGGAGATAGCAAGAAAAAGACTAAAATATAGGGTGCGCAAAAGTAGGTTTACATCATTCATATGGAAACTAATATAATAAATAAATAATACAAGAATGAAGTGTGTTTCATGTATTCACAACTGTAAACCTACCCTTGTCCACCCCATATAGCCTTTGGATTTAGAAATATGGAGGTAGCTAGTGATCTTAGTAAAAGAAGTTTCTCTGGTATACTAGTGATGAAAGCTAAATCTAAGTGAATGAAGAGGAAAGAAAGTGGAGCTCCTCTGGGTTATGGTGAGACTAGAGATCAGGGGAAAGTGGGTTGAAGAAAAGTTTGTTTGCTGTTGATGCTACTTAAGCATAGAAGGGTCATGCTTAAGTGAAAAGAAATGATCTAGCTGGAAGTGAATATTTGAATATAGAGAAGAAACCAGCTTTTCAATAATGAGCAATAGAACATAGTGGTCATATCAATTTAGTGGATAGCACATAGCATTTTTTTAAACATAAACTATAATAGAATAGGATAAAATAATGGAGACTATTACATAAAGTATTCATGAAACTATTGTTTCAGGTGAGGTTTAAAAGTATGTATCTTTAGTTGGTAATTTTGGAACTAAATGAACAGAGAATTAAAATGAAAAATTATCCTCCAGGTGTAGGTCTAAGTAACTTGGAAAATAATGGTGTCATAATGGAAATATAATTATAAAGAAATGAAGTAATGGGGCAGAAGTAGAAAATGAAGATGAGTTTAAGACAAAAGTAGAACATTCAGGTGAAGATATATGTACTATATGTAGTTATTCCATCCCCATAGGGCTGGGTTAAATGACCTTTTTATGTGTTCCTATAGCCACTGTCTTTCACAGTAACAATATTGTAACTCCCCATTTTTTGTACATCCTCCTTCTTAGACTGTGATCACCATGAGACCAGGAGCTGTTGATCAACCCCATTTCTAACATAATATTTGCTACATAATCAGTGTTTCATCAGAGAAGGAAAACTCTGACTCCAAAAAACCTCCGCTGCCTTGCGGCATACCTCTTCTGGGGAAAGGCTAAGGGAGTAAACCCCGACAGAAAATCCGGAGCCGGAGTCCCTAAGGCGGTTTGACGTTGTAGTCAACACCGGCAACTCCTGCGGCGCACCTGAAGCCAAGCTGTATCGACTCCGTCTTTCCCTTAGATCCTTCAGCTGCGAAGAGAGGGGGGGTCTGCTGCATGGGCAACAGCAGACCCTCCATATCACCCTGCCCAGGCTCTGTAGCTTCAGCTCCACTGGAGAGGATACTCCAGCGTCATCGCAAGATGTCAATTCAACACGGGAGGAGACAGATGCCGTGTCACTCCCGTGTCGGACTGCACAGCCATTCTCGGCGGTGCAGATAGACACTTAAGAAGCTACACCATCGTCTCTCGAGACGGACGGCTGCCGACGAATCAGTGTTTACTAAATGTTGATTTTGTGAATAACAAATATGTGATTTTGAAATCACACAGTTTAAGAGATTATGATTATAAGCTATGTATAAAATAACTTTAGACCCTTTTAGAGACAAATCAGATGTAAATAAGCACAGGCCACAAACTTGATTTCAGAAAGCAATCAGCATCAGAAACCTGGGTATGATTCCTGTCTAAGTTTGCTTTATTGGTCATAACAGCAACCAATTCTGGCTTACATAAACAGAAAACAAATTCATTGAAATTCTTCTGGGTAGTTCATAGTTTCCAGGAAGGCCAGGTGTGGAAAACAGTTGAGAACAAGGGAAGCTAATGCATTAACTATACCACAGCCAAAATCCCCATACAACAAAACTAGACCACTAAGGACAGTGTCACGTCTGAACTCCAGACATCCCACTACAACCACCGCCATCATAGGCACTAGTTAGTCAGTGCATGTAGTCATTGTGCTGCTATTCCTGTTGCCCCTGGAAACTCATGTTCCGCCTTCCTAGCTACTTGGTACTTCTAGTTGCTGATTCCAGATTCAGAGCAGCTGCACCTGATTGGCAAAGCCTGAGTTAAATGTCTGTGCCCTAACTGCAAAGGAGGCTGGGAGGACAACTTACATCAGAGAGAGAGAGGTTCATATGACATTTTCAAACAGGATAAGATGTTGAGCTGTCAAAGTAACAAATATCCATTACATAATGAATGACATATAATCCAATAGATTCCATAGTCCCTGCCAGTCACCAGCCCCCACTGCCACCTTGAAACTGAGCTGAATGCAAAGAGAAGTCTTTAGCTGTGAACATGCAAGGCACTCCACATTGCACAGCTGGGGTGCTACATCTGATTAGATGTACTCTTGAATGATGTACAGATGCTATATCACTGTGAAATGATAGGTAGATGTCACTATATAATAGAAAATGGGGACCCTGATATTTATGTCTTCTTGACTCAAAAATGGAACTGCCACCATTTCAGGTTCTTGGTGGATGATTCTGACCTCTTAGTTTAAACAGAGCCAGCCACTTCATTAATTGCCTTGAAGTCAGTGTTGAGCATTTCTAGCCATATGTATCTGTCACTTGCACTGACCCCCATGAAAATGTTCTGCCTCTCTGGCATCCATTTGAGATATTCATGCCCCATGTCAGCCCTGCCTTCATCTCTGCCAATTTTCTGGCAACACACTTGCATCCAGGCTCCTGCCTGCATCCTCCACTGGATATGCCTGTTTATTTCACTTAGGATAAGGGTGGGTTTCCATTTGCACAGATATACATCCATTTAATTTTCCTAACCCTCTTTAGAAAATCTACATGAAGAAGAAAGTGCTTTGCAAATCTCAGCATTCATATAGAATAAACTGATTTCAGGGCACCCTTATTTTTACCCTGTAACTTCACCATTCCTCAGTAATCCTCCTTAAAAAATAAGCTATGTGATAAACTCTTTGAGAGAACATGAAGGGCCTCATCAAATGAATGGGCATTCCCTCTGTTTTTCAGGGGGGGAAAGCTGATTTGTTTTGCACTAATAAATCACAGGTGCGAGAAAACCAAGTAAGAAATAAGTATAATAATTGTTCTGTTTAAAAAACAATTGTTGCTCTAACAAAAACATTATAGACTTCATTTGTATATTCAACTTAATCTTTAATGCATTTAGAAGATTTGTGGATACATAAAAGCTTTTACACATTAGAAATATAATAAAGTGATCTATGCATCTATTAAGGAAAATGTATATGATATTTCCATATGCATGTTTAGGAGTATAAAATCAAAAATTGTATACGTTAGGAGTTAAGAATCACATCTATTTTCTTTCTTTAAAAAAATTTTCAGAGAGGTTGACCAAGATGGCGATATAGGAGGGTCCTGAATTCTCCTCCCACAAACACATTAAATATATAGCAATTACTTGTGTAAGAAATCCAGGCTTCCTTTGTAGGCAGTACCACCATCGTCCAGTAGTAATTCACCAAAATGACTAACACAAAGGAAAGAGGTAAAGCACCTGCTATATGTTCTCTAGGTCTTTTAGAAAACATGTAGTTTTTCCTTTTGCCACATACATGTGAATCTATAAGAAAGGTGATATTGTAGACATGGGCACTATTCAAAAAAGAATGCCCCACAATTGTTCTCATGGCAAAACTGGAGGAGTCTACAGTGTCACCCAGCATGCAGTGGGCATTGTTGTGAGCAAACAAGTTAAGGAAAGATTCTTACAAGAGAATTAATGTATGTATTGAGCATATTAAACATTCTAAGTGCCAAAATAGTCTCCTGAAAGCATGAAGGAAAATAATCAGAAAAAAAAGAAAGCCAAAAAGAAAGGTACCTGGGTTCAAATGAAGCATCAGCCTGCTCTGCCCATGGAAGCAAACTTTGTGAGAGCCAATGGAAAGGTGCCTGAGCTGGTGGAACCCACTCCCTATGAATTCTTGGCATGAGAAATGTAAAGAAATAAAAGACCTCAGTACTCTTAAAATTGTTTAACTTAATTGAGGAGAAGTGTGGTGTCTTCTCTCCCCCAAAAAATATTTCAAGAAAACTTTGTGTCCTAATTAAAATAAATCAATCCAGAAACTGGCTGACAGACCCCTACACATCACAAAAATGAGAAAATACCCACAATGAAACAGCTAGGAAAGGTTGAGACACACTAGCACCATAAGCCCCATTCCTGGGACAATCCCAGACAATTGACAGGGAATGCCTGACTCCTAGATTCTTCCTGAGGACTGAAGGGTTCAGACCCCATATTCAGTGCTCCAACTTTAAAGACTCCCACGCAATAGAGATGGACCTCCAACCATCTAACTCTAAAAATCCAATGAGGCTTCCATCCACGAGACCATAAAACTGTAGCAAACAAAACAAAACACAGTTGTTAATGAGCATGTGAGGACTCATCAGAGTTATCAACCTAAGACAAAAGGAAGAAGAAAAATGCATAATTTGAAAGCTGCTTCCTGGGGGTCAGGCTTCTAATTTACTAGTACACGGGGCAGGCTGCAGTCCTCCAGAGACACCAGAAAAACTGGCAGACACTACCCCTTCCTTCTCCCTCTAGTCCAATCTGTCACCAGTATCTTCCTGGAAGGAGCTTGTATACATGTATGTGTACCAGCTTTTGTGCTCCTGCTGAGGGGATCCCCAGGTTGGCTGGCTCTGATAGCTTACAGGGCTTCCATTCACAAGGCCCATGGTACTTTAGCAAACCAAGAAGTGGCTCTTAATGGGTTTAACCAAGGATTGGCTCAGAGAGAGCAAGCAAAAATGCCCACAGTTCAATCCTTTCCTGAAAGAGATCCATGTGCATAGTCTAAATGTTTCTGCCAGTGGATCATGCTTCTAGTTTAGCATGCAACTAGGAGCTGGTTATATTTCTTCATGAAAACAAGGAAGCTGGTGGACACTACCCTGCCTTCTCCCTTAAGCTGACATCATGTCACCATTATCTCCCTGGAAGGAACTTATACATATATGTCTGGTGCCACAGCTTTAGCAGCTGCTACCTGAGACACAGATTCCCACACCCCCTGGCTTGGAGACTTGCATTTGAAAGTCCCAAAGGACTGCAGCAAAGAAGTAATTACTAAGGAGTACAGAAATACCACCCCACAGCTACACACCCAGGTCCATCACATAAGGAGTAAGCAAAAAGCCCACTTCCCAGTTTCTTTCTGGAATAAACTTAACTACATAAGTTTACAGCTGCTGCCTGAGGGTCCAATTTTTAATTAGGCTGCTTCTAGATATCAAAACTAATCCTTCCCTGTGGGACACTGATAGGCCCTGGCACACACTCAACTAGTGGGAGCCACAGGGAACAAAAAAGTCCTCTTGGACAATCCAATGTTTGAGAGATGACAAGGAACTTAGGCCAGGCTTATTGATGTAGTTCATCTCCTAAAGAAATCATTCTGTCAAGACTGGAAGAGTTGGGCTATTTTATTTATTGCACAAAAACCAACACAGTGAGTCAAGGAAAATGAAGAAACAGAGAAAAATCATCCTAGCAAAAGAAGATAAATATCCAGAAATGGATCTAAATGAAATGAAGTGATTTACTTGATAGAGAGTTAAAAATAAACAGTCATAAGATATTTGCCAAGGTAAAAATAAAATGCATGAAAAAAAATGAGACTTTTAATAAAGAGACAGAAAATATTTATAGGTACCATATTGAAATCGCTGAGCTGAAAAATACAATAACCAAAGTGAAAAATTCAATAGAGGGTTCAACCAACAGACTAGATCATGTGGAAGAAAAGATCAGTGAACTAAATACAGGACAGTGATATTCACCCAATAGAAAAACATAAATTAAAAAAAAGAAAAGAGTTAACTTAATGGACTTATGTAACACTGTAAGAGGACCAATATATGCATAATAGAGGTCTTAAGAAGAGAGAAAGAGACAGAAAGATTACTCAATAAAATAATGGCTGAAAACTTCTGTAACCTGAAAAAAAGAAACGACATCCAGGTGCAGGAATTCCAGGGAATTCCAAAAGAGATAAATCTAAAGAGACCTATGACATGGCACATTATAATTAAATTATCAAAAGTTAATGACAAGGAAAGAATCTTAAAACCACAAGAGAAAACAACTTGTTACCAATAGTACCCCAATAAGAACACTAGCAGATTTTTAGTAGAAACTTTGCAGGTCAGAAGGGAGTGGTACAATATACCCAAGGTGATGAAAGAAAGTAACTACAAACCAAAAATACTCTAACTAGAAAAATTGTCCTTCACAATTGAGGAGAGTTTGTTTTCCAGAGAAACAAAAGCAGAAAAAGTTTATCACCATCAGATCAGCTTTTCAAGAAATGTTAAAGGGAATTTTTCAAGATGAAACAAAAAAATTTTAATTGGTAACAGAAAAACATATAGAAGAATAAAACTCATTGGTGAAAGTAAATAAGTAAATTTAAAATACTCTAATATCATACTGTGGTGAATAAATCACCTATAACTCTAGAGATTAAAAGACAAAAGGTAGTAAACATAACTACCGCTACAATAATTTTTCAATGAAGAAATAATGTAAAGAATGTAAATTTTTACATCAAAAAATTAAATGTACAACAAAAATATAAAAGTATAGAACTTGCTGCATATGTTCAAAGTTGTTGTTATCAGCTTAAAGTAGATGTATAAGTTTTATGTAAGCCTCATGGTAACCAGAGAACAAAAACCTATAGTAGGAACAAAAAAAGATGAAGATAAAGGAATCAAAGAATACTACCACAGGAAATCATCTAATTACAAAGGAAGAGAGCATGAGAAAAAGAAACAAAAAATTTACAAAAAAATAAGAGTAATTCTATACCTATCAATAATTACATTAAATGTAAATGAGTAAATTCTGCAATAAGAAATCATAGAGTGGCTGAATGGATAAAAACTAAACAAGACCCAACTATATGTTCCATACAAGAGACTCACTTCAGCATTAGGAACATACATAGAATTAAAGAGAAAAGATATTCCATGCAAATAGAAACCAAAAGAAACTAGGCTAGTTATGTTTATATCAGACAAAACAGATTATATCAAAGACAAAGAAGATCATTACACAATGATAAAGTCATCAACTCAGCTTAAGGATATAAAGTTAGTAAATATTCAAGCACCCAACATAATAGCATATAAATGTATAAATAAAATATTGACAGCTCTGAAGGAAGAAATAGACAATATTACAGTAATATTAGGAACTCCAATACCCTGTTTTCAACAATGGATAGATTTTCCAGGCAGAAAATCAGGAAGAAAACATTAGACTTACTACACATTAGACCAGATAGAGTTTGACCTTTGTAGAACATTCCATCAAGCAGAAGCAGATTATATTCTTCTCAAGCACTCATGGAATATTTTCCTGGATAGATCATGCGATAGGTCACAAAATGTCTTCATTAATTAAAGAATGTTAAAGTTATATCAACTTTGGTATAAAACCAGAAATCAATTACAGAAAAAAAAACATTGAAAACATCTAAAAATATGTAGAGATTAAAAAACATGATTCTATAAACAAGCATTGTATGAGAGAAGCTATCAAAAAAGAAATTTAAAAAATATCTTGAGAGAAAAGAAAAAAGAACACGACATACTAAAACTTATGGGAAATAGCAAAAAAAGGTTTAATAGGAAAGTTTTATAGTGATAAATGCCTACATTTTAAAAAAAAGACAGATTTTAAACAATCTTACTTTATACTTCATGAAACTTAAAGAACAAATTAAAACCAAAGTTAACATAAGAGAAATAACAAATATTAGAGTGTAAATAATGAAGCAAATACTAAAAGTGCAGTAGAAAAGATTGATAAAACTATGAGCTGCTTTTTTAAAAGGCAAACAAAAGGGACAAACTATTATCTAAACTTACCAAAAGGAAAAGAGAAATAATTCCAATAGAAAAAAATATAAATGAAAGTAGAGACATTAAAACTGATACCACACAAACTCCTGTGAACAATTACACTCCCAATAAACTAGAAAATTTAGAAGTAATAAATAAATTCCTGGAAACATGTAACCTGCCAAGACTGAATCATGAAGAAATAGAAAATATGAGCAGACCAACTACTAGTAAGGAGATGTAATCACCCAATAAAGAAAAGTCCGGGACCAGATACTTTCACTGGTAGATTTTACCTAACCTAAAGAAGATCAATACCATACACAAAAATCAGTTTAATATGAGTTATAAGGAAGTTCAATTTTTAATTTTTTGAATTAACTCCATACTGATTTCCACAGTGGCTGCACCAGTCTGCATTCCCACCAACAGGGCACTAGAGTTGCTTTTTCTCCACACCCTCACCAGCACTGTTATTGACTTATTTATGGTAGCCATTCTGAGAGGTATGAGGTGATAGATATCTCATTATGGTTTTAATTTGCATTTCTCTGATGACTAGTGATGATGATCATTTTTCCATATGTCTATTGGCCATATGTATGTCCTCTTTGGAGAAGTGTCTTTTTAGGCACTGCATATTTCTTAATTGTATGTATGTATGTATGTATTTATTTTGGTGTTGAGTTGTATAAGTTCTTTATAAATTTTGGATACTAACCCCTTATCAGATGTATCATTGACAAATATGTTCTCCCATTCAGTAGGTTGTCTTTTAATTTTGTTGATGGTTTCTTTTGCTTTGCATAAATTTTAGTTTAATGTAGTCCCATCTGTTTATTTTTTCTTTTGTTTTCCTTGCCCAAGGAGACATATCAGGAGAAGTATTGTTACAAGAAATGTCCAATATTTTACTGCCTATGTTTTCTTCTAGGATTTTTGTGGTTTTCAGTCTTACATTTAAGTCTTTAGTCCGTTTTGAATTTCTTCTTGCCTCTAGTGTAAGATGGTGATCTATAAATGGTGAGGGAAGGAGACCTGACTTGGAATGGTAAACACACCATTCCAAGTGTAAAAATAATGTGCTATGGAACTGTGCACCTGAAACCGGTATAATTTTGTTTACCAGTGTCACCCCAATAACTTCAATTAAAAGGAAAAAATCAACTCAGAATGTATTAAATACTTGAATGTAACACCCAAAACTGGAAAACTTCTGGAAGAAAACATGGGGGTAAGGTTCTTCACATGGACCTTAGCAATGATTTTTTAAGATTTGATGCCAAAAACAATGGCAACAAAAGCAAAAATAAGCAACCAGGACTACATCGAACTAAAAAACTGCTCAGCAAAAGAAACCATCAACAAAATTAAAAAAAAAAAAAACCTATTAAATGGGAGTAAATATTTTCAAACCATCTATCTAATAAGGGGTTGACATACAAGAAACTCATGTGCCTCAATAGCAATATAACAAATAACCCAATTAAAATGGGCAAATATCTAAATAGACATTTTAATGGAAGATAGGCAAATGTCAACATTACTAACCATCAGAGAACTGCAAATCAAAACCACAATGAGATATCACCTCATACCTGTTAGAATAGCTATTAATAAGAAGGCAAGAGATAAATTCTGACAAGGAAGTGGAGGAGAGGGAACACTTTGTACACTATTAGTGGGGATTTAAACTGGTTTGGCCACTGTGGAAAATAGTATGGACATTCCTCAAAAAATTAAAAATAAAACTACCATGTAATCCAGCAATTCCACTTCAGATTATTTGTTCAAAGGAAATGAAACAATTATCTCAAAGAAGCATTCACATGCCCATGTTTGTTGCAGCATTATTCACAATAGCCAAGACATGAAAATACTCCAGATGTACATCAGTGGATGAATACACACACACATACACATGCACACATTATTCAGCCCTTAAAAGGAAGAAAATCTTGCCACTCATGACAACATGGATGGGGTCACTAAGTGAAATAAGCCAGACAAATACAAATACTGCACAGTACCACTTAGAATTGGGATCTAAAAAAATGTCAGTCATAGAAACAGAGAATAGAAAAGTAGACTGGGGTTAAAGGAAATAGGGAGAGATTGGTAAAAAGGTATATATTTTCAACTATAAGATGAATAAATTTTGAGGATCTAATATATATGATGACTATTGTGATAACACTGTATTGTATAATATAAACTAGCTAAGAGAGCAGAATGTAAATGATCTCATTTTTTAAAAGATGTGAGGTGGGTTAATTAACTATATACAGAGAATCATTTCACAATATATACATACATCAGATCATCACATTGTACACTAAATATTTTACAACTTGTCAATAATACTGCAATAAAGCTGAAAATTTTTTCTTATAAAACTTACAGTTTTATCTTTAATTTACTGGAATAGTATTACATAACAGACCTCAGTCTCCTTATCTCTTTCACTCTAGATCTCATTTGCAAAATCTATGTTGCTCTGTGTGCTTATTGCTCCTAACTTCTTCAGCATAGTCCATAGACAACATCTTCCCCAGTTGTACCCCATCTCCTCACTTCCACAGGTCAGCCATGTCCTCATGCGAACTTACATGAAGATTTTTCTGGCTTATATCCCCAGGAATGGGTTTGCTGGGTCATGGGGCAGAGGCAGACTTGGTTTCACTAAGGACTGCCAGATGGCTTAACACAATGCCTGTATTGGTTCATAGTTCTGCTAGTCATGAATAAGGTTCCTGCTTCTCCACATATTTGATAACACTCAATGTTATCCAATTTACACACAGATTTAGTAAAAATGAAGAAAGTGGTTGTTATAATTTACACATCTCTAATTATTAGTGAGTTGGAGCCATCTCATCTTTTTAAAAAAACAGTAGGCTTTCTTCACCCATTCACTATTGTGATTCTTGTCTTATCCTATTGAACAGACAAATTCCCAGTATATTTTAGATATGCTTTTTGATTCTATAACACCTCTCCCCAGTCTATCATCTCTTAATTAACTCTGTCTATAGTATCCTTCCTTAAGCATAAATTCTTAGTGTTGATGTAATCAAATATATCCATTGCTTAATAGTATATTTTTTGCCAACCTACGTTCCTTTCAAAATAAGGATGTAGTTTTTCTTTTTTAATTAGGTTGGGACAAGACAGCCTAATTATTTCCTTAACAGCTAAAGGTGCTCTGATGCCACATCCTCTCATCCCTCAGAATTAAAAATGGAGTATGTGAGTGGATAGATGAGGTTTCAAACCTTAGATCTCCTATTTATTACCTGTGTGAACTACAATCTCTGTGCCTCTAGAAAGTATAGAGAAAAAGTATGTGAAGATGCCTGGGCTCGTGCCAGGCCTGTACTACTTGCTCTGTAACCACTCTGTCCTCTTTCCTCTGTTATCTAACCACTCAGAAGTATCACTGACCCAAATTATTTCTGGGGTAATCAGAACTCATTTGTTTATTGCTTTGCTTTTTTGGTTGGTGCAATCCTAAACCCTTCTGACCAGTTTCCTCCAGTTTTCCTTAAAGAAGACATCCTATGCTTAATCACCAGAAGTAGACTAAACAAACATACGCTTCTTTGGTCATATGTTTAAATAGTGGAGAAACATTTGCTTGGTGCCAGCTATGTACCTATGCCTGAACTATAAAGAAAAATCAGAAGAGAGGAAGAAATAAAGAGGCAGACAACACATTGCATTCGTTTAGATTCTTGTAGAAGCTATGCTCAGCTCAGCGTAGGGGAGGTGTGTCATTCATGATGGCCACTTGGCTTCTCCAAATTTACAACATAAGCTCAAAGTATATTTGATTTGAATGTATCTTGGGCAAGGAAGGGTATCTTCTTTGGATCAAATAAGTGCCATTCCTAAAACTGACCTCACTCTCGTGATGATAATTCTCAAGCTCACATATCAGAGGACAATGTGAAAGTCCTGTTGAGTGAAGCCAGGAGTCTCAAGCACTTGGCTGTTAGAGGGCTGCAGGGCATTTTTAGTGTGAGCAACCCCAAAGAATGAAAGTTGCAACGAGCTTGTACCCAGAGAAAGGTCTAGGCAATGGCTTCACACCAATGAAAACCAAATTGTGAAGAAAAAGCATGGGTCATACGGTCAGCTGTGCACACTCACATAACTCTCTGAAGGCAAAGAGTACACATGCTGAAAGAAGCAGAAAGCCTAGAAGGGTGTTATCGGTACCAAGCTGACAAGCTGCTTCTTCTAGCCCTTGTTACCACAGTGACTTTCAACCATTTTTCACACCTTAATATACACAATAAAGAATATTCACATACACATATACTCTCATACACATACTTTTCAGGCTATTAATCCATACCTTTTTCTCCCACGCAAGAAAACATATGGGGGGGGGGTGGAGGTAAAAGAGGGCATGGGGAATCAATGGTGATAAAAAAAATTAAATTAAAATTTAAAAAACAGAAAGCATATCAGAAGACAAGTATATGAGAGTGGTATTCAAAATAATGCTCCCAAATGTTAATTCTTTAACTGTTAATAGAAAAAATTACTTATGATTCATGTTGAAATTAGCATGACACTAGATCATCACAACTAGTTGTGAAATTATTTGAAACTAGTAAAACTAACTGAAAACTACTGACACAGTTCATATTCACTGAGCCTACCAGCTGTCAGCCACCTCTAGCTCAACCTTTCCATGATCTGTAATAGTAGCTGCCATTTGTTGATCTGTACTATGAGCCAGACAGTTACATAAAATGCTGCCTATCCTCACATAAACTCTAAAAGACAAGTATCACTATTCTTATTTTACAGATAAGAAACCTAGACTCAAAAAGTTTGTTATCTGCCTAAGGTGACACAGTAAGTGGTAAAACCGAGATTTATATTTATGACTGTCTTGTTTCAGAATCAAGGATCCCAGCTTTTTCCTGTCGACATTGAATCATACTCCAGCAATAAAGTTCAGATGACTGAGGTGTCTCAATCAATGCCAGCCGCCTCACACATACTCATCATCTTCTGACTTAGGAAAAGCCCCCACTCTCAAACTAAGTCACTCAGGCTATTTTGAGTCTGGTATCTGCAGGCCAATTTGGTTTCTTTTCGTCTATATCTCAGGAGACCACTTAGTAAAAAGTTGAAGAGCAGAATGTACCTGGGGTTCTCGAAAACATGAAAAACTTGATTGACTAGTACTAAACATAGCCTTTCTCTTCCTCCTCTTTCCTAGGCCTTCCCTTTATGAAATGAGCACCTACAGGGATCTAGGCAGGCCAGGGGTTAAAGACGTCAAGAGCATTAGATTCAGTAGAAAGCCTCCAGAGGACTGATCCTAGCATGATAAACTCATGGCTGTCTATGTCCTGTCAGTCCAAGACACAGAGCAGGGCTTAATCACTACTTCCACAAATTGGGCAAATGTGTGGTTTGTGTGCATTGAGGTTTGTTTTGATGTACTTCAGTCAGAAGGCAAGCATTGCTTGGGGCCCATGGGGTGCACTTAGGCAATGAGGCAGAGGGAAAAGAAGTAGTTCCTGGTCTCAAGACTAGAGACGACTGGGAAAAAGTAATATAAAGTAGGTAAATTACTAAATAGGTTCATTATAAGCTTGAATTGAGGGAGAACACAGATGGAGGATGTATATCTTGAGATGCTATTTGAAAAAGAGGGAGAAATTTGTCATATAAACCAGGAGGAAGATTATTCCACATATTTAGAACAAGTTGGGCAAGAGTACAAAGGCATTGATAATCCTGAAGTCTAGTCATAGCTCTGTCATTTTTCTAGCTATCAGACCAGCAGAGGTTTATTTAACCTCTCTCAGACTCAGTTTACTGATCAATAAAATGGAGATTCAGTTTGATTCAGGTCAACATACTTTATTTAGCAAAATTCAGCAGTGCTAAGACCTGGGGATTCAAAGTATATTTGATATAGTCTATGCACTCCAGGAATAAATGTAGTTTGGGAGAAAAGTTACATAACAAATACACCATTTCAATACAAACTGATCAATGTTAGGATGTGAATGGGCAACTAAGGGAGCATGATCTTAGAGAAAGGAGGGCAGAGAAACCGTTTGGAAAGCTGACCCCTGAATGTAGAGGACAATAGCAATTAGGCAAAAAAAGGGGAGCGCAGGTGACACCCCAGGAAGGTTGAGAGGAAAAGCGCAGAGGTGTGAGATGTTGTGATAGGTTCTGGGAATTATGCCTAGTTTAATATTACTGAGTCATGTGAAGAGGAGAGGAGAGTGAGGAGAAAATGACTAGAAAGTGGAAAACAGCAAAATCCTATAAGAATGAGAATCTATTGAGGAAGGTTTTAACAGGGAGTGATATGGACAGATTTATTCTTTCTGAAAGGTTCCTTTATCAGCCATGAGGAGGAAGAAACAGGGGTAGGAAAGTCTGGAGGTAGGAAGACCAGTCTGAGGTTGTAATAATCGAGGCAGATGTCTCATGGGTTTGTTGTGGGGAGCCAACAGAATATTGTATGTGAAAGCACATTGTAAACTGAGAAGAAAGCACATGTAAAACAGTAATTTCCTTAGGGAAAAATAAAGTGGGAAGATAGGAAAACAAACATGCAGGTTTTACTGTAACGAACGATGCACTAGAAATGATATCACACAGGGAACACAAGTTTATACAGGTGGAAAGCTTTGAAGGTAGCAAAATGTTGTAGATGCTTGATCTGAAAAGTTTACGGGTGCTCCTGGAGGTAGAGGAGGAGTGACATGTGGTAGTTGATGGGCAGTTCTGGGCACTGGAGAGTCAGGAAAAGGTTGGAGGTCAGCAGATTTCTAAATCCAAATACGGCTTGCTACATTTCTACTAGGGTGCAAAATTCAAAATTATTTAGAGTACTGAACTCTAACAACTGTGTCCTCCATAATAAGAGAGAGAGAGAGAAAAGCTAGAGCCTTGAGGAAAAGTGGAGAATCTTAAAACTGCAAGGGACTCTAGAGAGGCAGTATAATACAGTGGGTAGAAGTATGAGGTCTGAAGACAAGCTGTCTAGAATTGAATCTCAGTTCTACCACTTCTATCTACATGAAAAAGTTACTTAAATTCTCTATGCCTCAGTTTCAGTGTTGTGAAGATTAAATAAATTAATAAAGTGTTTAAATTAGTGCCTGACATATACTAAGTTCTCAATAAATGTTAGAATTTATTAATTCTACCCCTCACTGAGGTCTAGAGAAGTTGACTTAGCCAACATCCTAGAATTTTTTTATAGCCTTGATTGTGCTGCATATTAATAGCAAACTCATGGTAATTTTTATGTTGTGGAGAACTAAACATGTGCGGTATGTATTAGCTTCTGCACTGCATTGAAAAGGATCCAAGAAAGAGGAGAACTGATTTTAATTGCTAAGACTAGAGATCAGGAAACTAGAGGGTCAAATAGTGACCTAATCTCTGCTTGGAAGACAAGCCCTCCCTAATGACGTGCAGACTCTGTAAAGCACTCCCCATTAAGGGAGGGACATTGCTCACCAGGCAATAACAGAGTTGGAGATGGCCAAGTGGCAGATGGGGAGGTGTGGATCGTTACCTTAGGAAAGCAAAACAAGAAACCACCCACTAGCTCATTGTGTTCTGGAGGCTAAGCTGGAGTGGCTGTCTCGTTTCAAATGTGCCCCCTTCTTTCCCTCTCCTCCCTCTAGCACTGTTCTTGGCAATGCATTTTATCTTGTAGCAGATGGCTGCAGCTGCAATGCCAGCATCTGTTGCTGCTCCTTCACCTTCTAGCTTTGGCAGAAGCAGTTGGCAAGATGAACTTGCAAGGTCTGTCAGCACCCAGTAGTATCACTATCTGTCAAAATTGTTAAAAAAAAAAAAAAGCCCTAGGACAGAGGAAGAGCTGGTGCCACTGGTTGCAATCCCTGGGGCCTGCTTGATTCAAGATTCTGCTTCACTCTGGCTCTTCTTATGGGATCAGAGGCTGGGAAGGAGGAGCCCAGATGTGCTTATTTCACCTATCACCCACTTTATGAATGAGGCCCACTTCTGAGTGGCAAAAACAGAAGCCCAGCTACAAAGAGCAATAGACCTTAGAGATGGAAGCTACATTGAAAACCAGAGGAGCAATTTGAAGAAACAAAGATGACATGCTAATTCCTACCTCCCCCCAGTTTTACTCTGCAGGATGAACTACAGCCGGGCTGGAGTCAATCACCCCAGGTGGGAGGTACATTCACAGCCCCATTCCTCCAGCCCTGGCCAGCTACTAACTGTCATAGGCCATAGATAGATGATTAATAGATAGATAGGTAGATAGGTATATAGGTAGATAGATAGATGATAGATAGATAAATAGATAGATAGATAGATAGATAGATAGATAGATAGCCTTTTGCTGGGTTTGCTCAATCTTAGGAAAAAATAGTTACAATGGTTTCCTGTTTTGCACTTCCATGCCCTATAGAAGCGATATTTGACCCTCAGACCCCAGATTATTTGGACTGATCTTTAGATTGCTGTTTAGCACTTGTCAGATCCTTTCTCTGCAACCTGTCTTCCATACCAGAGACAAATCGGAGTGAAAATGTATCATCCCCTTGATGATGACTATCATCCCTACATAGAAGCTTTTACTGCCATGCCCACATCAAATGTCATGTCAGATATATTAGATACCAAATCAAGCTTGAATTGAGCCTGGACTTACCATGCCCTCTGAGAATTCACAACTTGAATGAAAGGTCTATGGCTGTATAAATTACTCCTCCTCTCAACCTATATTTTTTGTACCACTTCATTGCCTCCACTGAATTACTACAGGAGGAATCTGCAAGCCATAAAATGCTCTTTCAGTCATAATTGGAAATTGGAAGAGACAGCCATCAAGGGTTGTTGGGAGGTTAAGGCTGAGCAAGAGGCCAGTATTTTCCCAGTGACTGGGTACTTGTATCAACTAACAATCCATGGGAGAAATGATCTGATACGTTTTGCAGAAATTGCTTTGATGAAAATACATAAAGAAAATAGAGGTATTGCTTAGATGAAAATACATGAAGAAAATAGAGGGAGACATTATATTTAATTCAAATCACTCAAACATCAGTGCCAAATTGGGACACTATTCTAGATATTAGCCCCTACAAAGAATTTAAAGCATATATTGCCCAGGAAGTGAAGGACAGAACTTGTCAGGGAGGGGGGTGAAAAAAGCTAAGAGAAATTAAGCTAAACTCAAGGACAGAAGATACAGCATCTTCTTATAGAAAGAAAACTGGTAATCAGACAACACACCTAAATAACAGTCAAATACAATCAAATTCTAAGTAAATAACAAGATGGAAGAGTACTTCTGCTCAAAGTAGCAATGTGAGCACATATATCTACCCCCTATCTTCAATGGTTCTACTGAAATGATGAAAAGAAAATACTTTTTAAAAGATAAAACCATAATATTACTAAAATAAAAAAGAATTCAATCAACAGATTTAAAATGTGGGCAAATTTATAGTATCTGTAAATCCCCAATGTCAGAAGCCACAGCAGCAAAAACATCTATCCAACATACCAATGAGTCAGAGAGGCCAATGGAAGCAACCATCAAGGCCATCAGATGAAGAAATACATTTAGAACAGCTGGGTCTGTTAGTCCCTCCCATCATCTGCATATACAGAACAGCTGGCAGAGCAGCTTTTGCTCCCAGGCTCAAGCGCTGATAATGGTTCTCAGAGGAAAAAGTTAAGTCTCCCAGGAAAGCTTCCTAGTGTGGGTTTGAAGCCTTGAGAGAGGAGAGAGAGAGATTCTTACTTTAAAAGATGGTGAGTGATGTGAGAGAATAATCACAACAAAAAAATTAAGAAAGAGAAGAGGAAAGGAAAGAGATATAGGATACTAATAGCCAATAAATACCAAGCTCTAACTATATGAGTTCTCCCTTATCCCCAGGAGTTATGTTCCAAGATCCCCAGTGAATGCCTAAAGGTACAGATAGTGCCAAAGCCTATATTTAGTATGTTTTTCCTATATATACATACCTATGATAAAGAGTAATTGATAAATTAGGCACAGTAAGAGATTAACAATAAATAACAAAAGAGAACAATTACAACAATAATGTATAATAAAAGGTATGTGAATGTGTTCTCTTTCTCAAAATATCTTATGGTACTATACTCACTCTTCTTCTTGTGATGTGAGATGATAAAATGCCAAACCTAGTCCTGAATCTGTGTGACCACCCCTCACTTGCAGTAAATGCCTTGGTGTTACTTGTTCCAGGGAATCACTTGCTGAAGACTTCCTATAGGCTCAGTGCTTTCTGGTGCAATGCACTGCCTTCTATCAGAACACGTTTTTTGTTCTTCTGTTTGTCTTCCACCCACAAATTGAATGTCTTTTACATTTTAACTAAGTGCTTATCACACACTGTGGTCATAATTTCTGCAGTTTGAGGTATGACAGCAAAACTAGCACAAATTTCCTTTTCCCAATTTCAGAGATAGATTTGTTCTTACCATAGATCTTAGCAACCTCAGCATACAACTTTTTTTCTTACTAAATTGAGAATTTTCACCTTTTTGCCTAACGGAAACACTTTACTTCTTTTCTTTTACATAGCTGAATTGTCAGCATCACTATCCTTGTGCTTTAGGGACATTATTAAGTAACATAAGCACTGTGATATTTCAACAGTCCATCTAATATCCAAGATGTCTACAGTGTGACTCATGGACAGAGAGTAGAGCTGGACAAAGGGATGATTCACATCCTGGGGGAAAGGAGCATTAATAGGTAATGTCAAAGTGTTTTCTAGATTGTACCTATCCACATTTTCACCAGTTTTCCAATTGCTTAATATTTTTACCAAAACTTTGTTTAAGCATTCTTTTCCATTTCAGCATTATGTCTTTATTTCAATTTATATTCATAATTTTAATGAGATTGAACCCGTTGTGTTTCTTTATCATATAGGTTTTTAAGATTTATATACAAGGTTTGTCTAGAGGATATCTAGCCATGTAATATGAAAAACAGAGACATTTATTGAAGAAGATACAAGATACAAGAAACATTATACACAGGACAATGACACCTCAGTCCCCTTCAAAGTAGGCACTTTGGGAACTCACACAGCTCTCCCATTCATTATCAGCTGCCCCATTGTATTTTTCTGAATCTCATCGATGGTCTGAAATCTCTTCCCTTTCTATGGTGATTTTAGTTTTGGGAAAAGACAGGAATCACTGGGCACCAAATCTGGGCTGTAGGTGGGCTGAGTCACCTGGGTGATTTGACATTTCGCAACAGACATAATGCATCAATGAGTGCATTGTCGTGCTGAAACTGCCAATCACCAGTTGCCCATAGCTGTGGCCTTCTGAATCATCTGTACAGTTTCCACAGAGGAACGTTCAAGCTTAACACAAAAAATTTTTAAGTAAATTTTATTGATTATGCTATCATAATTGTCCCAATTTTTCTACCTTTCCCCGCCTCCAACCAGTACCCCCCTTCCCTCCAGCAATTTGCACCCCCTCTTAGTTCATGTCTATGGGTCATGCATATAAGTTCTTTGGCTTCTCCATTTACTATACTCTTAACATCTCCCTGTCTATTTTGTACCTACCAATTATGCTTCTTAATCCCTGTGCCTTTCTCCCATTCTCCCTCCTCACCCTCCCCACTGATTACCCTCCAAATGATCTCCATATCTATTATTCTGTTCCTGTTCTAGCTGTCTGCTTAGTTATGCAGATTTGTTGCTCTACTTGCTCAGTCACTTTAAATGCCACAGCCACACGGTACACATGCTCCCTCAGTGGCATCTAACATCCCCACTGATTAATACAGTGAAATCATCATTGTTTACACATGTGCATTCCAGTCTCATTTCCTTGGCTGCCAGGCTATATTGATGTCACCTGTAAACTGTTCTCATTATATTAACAATAGTTGGACTTGTTCCAGATAGGCCTCTTACTCATACACACATATTCTAGAAAGAGCCCTCTGTCAGATGTAAGTATTAAAAATAAATTCTCTTGCTCTGTTATTTTCTTTTCATTCTTGATTCTGTATCTTTTGTTAGAGCTCTTAATTTTAATGTAATCAAATTATTTGATAATTTAGCAATATTTAGCAAGTGACATATGCATTTACCCTTTTCCCCAACAAAACCACTATATTTGCAAACATTAAAAAATGTACACAAAAGCCCTGGCTGCTGTGGCTCAGTGCATTGAGCATCGGCCTGTGAACCAAGTGTCGCTGGTTCCATTCCCAATCAGGGCACATGACGAGGTTGCATGTCAGGTCCCCAGTCAGTGGCACATGAGAGGCAACCACACAGTGATGTTTCTCTCCCTCTTTCTCCTTTCCCCTCTCTCTAAAAATAAATAATAAATAAATAAATAAAACTGACTCCCCTTTTAAAAAAAATGTACACAAATAGTGATGCAATGTATAACCTCATCATTAGGGACTGGTTAAAGAAAGTATAGTGCAGCCACCCAATAAAGTAACATTCAGCTGTTAAAAAGAGATGTTGAACATTTCTATATGCAACTATATTACTAAGTTTAAAAAGGAAAGTACATAGCACTGACTGGTATGGCTCAGTTAGTTGGAGTATCATCCTGTAGACCGAATGGTTATGGGTTTGATACCCAGTCAGGGCGCATACCCAGGTTGTGGGTTTTATCCCTGGTCAGGGTGTGTATGAGAAGGCAAGCAGTCCATGTTTCTGTCTCTCTCTCTCTCCTTTTCTCTCCCTCTGTTGTCTCTCTTTCCCTTCCTCTCTCTCTAAAAGCAATGAAAAACTATCCTCAGGTGAGGATTAAAAAAAAAAAAAAAAGTAAAGTCCATATATAGCATGTTACCCTTCATAAGAAAGGAAAGGAGTAATACAAATTATGTATATGTGTGTGTGTGCAATTAGTTTTCAACAAATGACATAATACAAATTAACAAAAATGTTTTTTAGAGGAACAAAACAAAGTGGAGGGTTCAGGGAAGAAAGCTAGACATTACGTTGTATATATATATATATAAATGTAAAGTCAAAGAAGTAAAAACCTTGTACTCCTAGATATTAATTGAAACTTTATTTCCTTTAAAAAAAATACAGCTTCTATCCACTGAAAAGATATAAAGACAATGATCAAAATTGTCAAAATTACCATATCTAGCATAGGAAAAAATGGCTGACTGTATTATGAGGAATGGAATTAACAATAAGAACCTAACAATATCTCTAGTCCTGTTACTAAACAGCAAGTTGGGGTCCTGCTGCTGGCCACCACCCTCCAGGCAAAATTACAGAGGCAAAGGTTTGGTGATAAAGGAAAGAAGTCTTTATTCAAAAGCAGTCACTTAAGCCTATCAAGTCACCGTTTTAACCACTTAAGTCTATTAATCAAGGCTAAACTCTTAACACCTGAGTTCTCCTAGCATTCCTATTAGGGTTAGTTTACAAACTAAAACAGCATAAACATAATACACAAAAGCTACACAATTTTGAAAGAATGGTAGGCTTCTGCCTCAGAGCCTGTTCCCTCTAAAACACCCAAAGAATAAACCTGCCACCCTCTACCAGGCCTGCTCGATCTCAGGCTGTGCCCAGAATTCCTTCCCATTCAAAATACCATCCATTGGGAAATGCAGGCACCTGCAGCACAATCATCCAGGTATCCTCCAGAAGAGCCTGAGAGCAAGCTTGAGAGCCTGAGCCTGAGCCTGAGAGAGAATGAGCTCAGAAGCCAGAAAAGCTTCTGAACCAAAGACCCAGCCCTCTTAATTTCCAGTGTGTCTGGAGGCATTCAGCTTCTCAGCCAATCCTGTCCTAGACCACTTTCCATTGCCTCAGCAAACTCCTCCTATGCCCTCTCCTACTTCTCCCTAGTGATCCTAATAAGATCTCTCTGTATCAGTCCCAGAAGAAACCATTTTACCTATCAAAGACTACTGATACATGTCAAATGTTTCAAGCATCAACTTGAAGGTGTCCCTTTGGACAAAAGTGGGACGATTTAAACACCAAAATAATAATAAATGTAATATATTGGAACACATTAAGTATTTTGAAAATCCACAAGTTAGTAATACTTAAAATAAATTTCATTATCCAATATTAGAAACTGCTGGAGGATCAACTTATTATTCTGAAAACTGGAAAATAAAAGGATAGGATCAAGAATTAACCAAGAATTAAGTCTTTACTATATGAATTGTATTCAGATTAAGCAGTTGATAAAAGAAAGGTTTTACAGAAGGCTTCAAGAATTACAAATGAAGAAGGAAATTTAAAACAAAGGGAAAAAAAGAAAGATTCATGGACATAGACTACAGTATGGTGATTGCCTGAGGGAAGGGGTGTGAGGGGAAGAAGAAGAGGACAAAGAGGGGATAAATGATGATAGAAGGAGACTTGACTTGGGGTGGTAAACACACAAATATACAGATGATGTACTATAAAACTGTAAACCTGAAGCCTATATAATTTTAGTAACCAATGTCATCCCCATAATTTCAATAAAAATAAGTGAAATAAAAAAACAAAACCCCCATTTTGCAATCTTTAATGAAATAATGGATGTAGGCAAATTATCAAATTGATCTTTGCTGCTAAATCCATTATGTTAGAAGATGATGGGGAATTTTTAAATTAATGTATTGTCCTGGCTTGTGTGGCTCAGTTGTATGGGACATCATCCTGTACACCTAAAGGCTGCAGATTTGATTCCAGGACACAGCGCATGCCTAGTTCCCCCATCAGGGCACATAAATGAGGCAGTGAATTGATGTTTCTTTCTCACACTGATTCTCTCTCTCACCCTCTCCTCTCTCTCTCCCTCTCCTCTCTCTCTCTCTCTTTCTCTCCCTCTCCCCCCCTCCACCTTCCCCCCGAACTAGCCAAAAGAGAAAGAGAGAGAGAATGTGTCAGGTCGACAAATGAACTCACTGATGAGTGCTAAATATCACAGAGACTAAAGATAAACATACATTATATTCCTTTTGCTATGTTGCAGTAAAAACACATCAACATTCTTTACAAAATATTGAAACTGAATCTGATCAAGCCTCTATAGAACAAACTTATAGGAAGTGCAGGTGCAAAGAAATATCCTAAATTACACTACAGGAATGAAAAATTCATAATGTGGAGAGCTCTACAAGACAAAGAACCCAGTTAATTTTACACATAACTTGCAAAGAAAAGGGGGAGGGAGATGTCCATATTAAAACCCCAGGGAGGACAAGAGAGCCCCCACACTCAAATAAGCTACCTGGATCCTTTGCCTGGTTGCTCTTTTCCCCACCCCTACAATCACCTAAGGAAACGGACCTGAAGAATCATCAAGGCATCCCATCTCCAAGAGTAAAGAGAGACAGCACTGGCTAACTTGTGCACTGATCACCTGCTGAAGAGGAAATCTTCCAACATTTGGTTTTCAGAAGTTGAAAAAAAAAAAAAAGGAAATGATAAAGCAAGAGACTTAACTGTGTAACAACAAATGGTAGGAACTGATTCTAACTAACCACTTATGAAAGAATAAGAGACAAGTAGGAAAATTTGAGCACTGCTTGGGTATTTGAGTATTCTAAGGAATTAGAGTAACTTTTAGGTGTGACGTATTAGGGCTATGTTTTTAAAAGATTCCTGTCTCTTAGAAATACTTATTAAAATGTTTAAAATGATATAATATCTGTGATTTGTTTAGAAAGAACCCTGTGGGTGGGTGGTGGTAGAGTTGAGTGTAGATAAAACAAAACTGGTTATGTGATAATAATTGTTTGAGACAACATTTACATGTGGAGGGTTAATATATCAGTCTCTATACTTTTGCAGATGTATAAAGATAAGCGTATGTTAAAGAAAAAAAACTTGTTTATGTTTAGAACTTTTGTTTTCTACATAAGACATATTTCCCTACCTGAAGGTCATGAAAATACTCTCTAATATTATCTTTTAAAAGCATATTTTTTGCCTTTCAGATTTAGATTTACAAATCATCTGGAATTAAATTTTATCTATAATGTGAGATAAAGTTCAAATTTCGCTTTTTTCTCTATCCAGATGATACCCAATTGATCTAGCAGTAATTATTTAAAAGATTAGTCTAGCTTCATTGTTTTCACAATGCCACCTTTGCTATAAATCAGGCAATAATATATGCACAGTTATGTTTTTAGACTATCTTATTTCATTTGTTCACCTGTCTTATTCTTGTGCCAATATTACATTCTTTTAATTTTCATAAGTCTTGATATCTTAAAAAATTCTCTAAATTAATTCTTTAATAATGCCATGATTTTTCTTTGTCCTTTGCAATTTTGTATAAATTTTAGAATAAGCTTTTTATTCCCAAAAATCTACTGATTTTTTATTAAAATTATTGTTATTATTTTCTTACTTCTGCTTTCTTTGGTTTTAGTTTGTATTCTTACTTTATCTTAACATGGGGTTTTTTAGTATTAAGGCTATTAAATAATTAAAATAATTATTAATCTCATCTGTATTTTCTTTGTAGTTACAATGATTTTATTAATTTTTAGTAATTACTCTAAGTATTAAAACATGCCACCTTATCATAGTTTAATGAAAGCACAATGATTAATATTAACTAGCACTTTATTCTTTTCCTTGACAATGAAGGACCTTAGAAAATTTTCCCATGCCTCCTAAATTACATACTATACGTGCTGAGCATTTTAACTCTGTTTAACTCACAGGACACTATCGTTGTGTTAAACAATTGCTATCTTTATTTACTTCATACTTACCCTTTTGTTCTCATCAATCCCTTTTGCATCTTTTAAATCTAAAATCCAAAAAAATTCCTTCTGATATTTCCTTTAGTGAGAGACTAAGATTGACGAATTCTCTGAATTTTTATTTGGAAATTTTTTCACCTTTTTCTTGAAGGATATTTTTGCTGACTATAGGTATTTTGAAAGACAGTAGTTTTCTTTCATAATGTTTAAGATATGATTTCATTGAGTTCTTGTTTCCATTTTTCTGTTGAAAAGCCAGCTCTCAATCTAATTGTTGGTCCTTTGAAGGAAATGCTCCATTTTTCTCTAAATGTTAAGTATTTCTCTTTGTTTCTGTATTTGCTAATATTACCAAATTGTCTTAGGTAAGGATTTCTTTAAATTTTTCTTCCTTTGACTTCATAGGGCTTCATAAATCTATAACTTGATGGAGTACCTCGGTTTTAGAAGCTTCTAGGCCATTATCTTTTAGAATATTGTTTCTGCTCCATTCTCTCTCTCTCTCTCTCTCTCTCTCTCTTGACTTTCTGCAATTCTATTTGTAAGCATTAGATTTCCTGGTGTATTCTTTGTTTTTTACCTTCTCTTCCGTTTTCCATTATTTTATTTCTCAATGATTCGCTCTGGACATTTATACTGACTTAGCTTACAATTTATTAATTATTTTTATCAGTTACATCCAATCTGCTATTAAATCCATCCACTGGGTTTTCAACTTTCAGTTACTGTATTTTTTTACTCTGGAATTCCTATTGCTTTTTCTTTTTTTTTTTTCCCAAATCTGCCATTCCTCTTTTATACTTTCCAGTTCTTTGACAATACTTTTAATCTTATCTTCTATTTATCTGAATACAGTAAGCATGTTTATTTTAATATATGTCTGTATGTGAATATCTGGAGCTCCTGTGAGTATAGCTTTATTGTCTATTTTTTTCTGCTGGATTGGTCACATTGTCTTACCTCACATTTCTAGGTATTTTTTATTATGTGCTGCACATTTTAGCTTTTAAAAAGTAGAAATAACTAAGGACTAGAATAATGTTTTCCTTTTCCAAAGAGGATTTCCATTTGTCTCTGAGAGTTTCATAGATGAGATGATTGGAAGCTGAGCAGAAGTTCTTGTGAAAACCTGTTTAATTTTAGTTCTCCTAGTTCACCCTTACCTGTAGATCTTAGCCTTTCCACATATAAACCAAAAAGGAGGGATTCACTAGGCCCTTGGGCCTTGGCAATCTGTGTTCTCCAATGGCTGTCCCACCAGCCTCCAAGGCTTACAAAAATCCCAGTCAGCTTCTCAGACAACTTTCAGGCTTCTCAGAAATTAGCAGGCATGTCTAGGGGTAAAAAGAGTCTCACATGGATTTGACTTGTTCCAGATATTCTCCCAGGAATTCTTTACTGCCTTTTTAGTTCACTCACTTATTTAAATAGACTTTTTATTTTTCAGCTTTTTTTGTTCTCCTCAGTGGGAAATTTCATTTAAAAAAAATGACTACAAGTATGGGGCTGTTTAAACGAGTTTTGAAGTTCTATATGTTAACTACTAATGTTAGACTACATTAAATAAAAGAGAAAATTCAGTTTAACACTTATGATTACTATCTCCCAAAATTAATTGTAAAACTAGGGGATTATTACTGTCAGGGGTATATGTGAAAGTGCCGAGTTAGAAATCTCATGCCAGGAATGTATAATGAGAAATGAGGTGCCAACCTTGAAGAAACAGTGCTCTGAACAAAAGGGGATACACACCTAAGGTTCTTTCTTTGGAATACTAATTGGCAGTATACAGCTGATGAAACCAGCAAGAAAGAGAAAAGCTTTTTGCTGTTTTCATCAGAAAGTAGCTTTAAAAACAAATATTTAAGTGATATCCTGACATAATGGAAGAAAAATTAGAAAACATAATTTTGTGGCCACTTTCTGTAGCTTTTATATCATCTCTTCCTTGAAGTTACTCTATAAATATTAGAGAATCTTTGCTACAAGAGAAGAATACACACACACACACATGCACACACATACACAAATCCATATTTTATAATATGACAAAACAAAAATGAGGTATCCAACTGTTGGAAAACAGGAGAGTATATTAATTACAAATTGGTATTATAAACTTTAAAATATATACTCTTAGAAATATGTCAGAATAAAAGTGGGACAACTGTAATAGAAAAAAATTTAAAAAATCAAAAAAAAATTTTAAAGAAATATGTCAGAATAGAAAATTAATCTGTAATTTTTAAGGTTTCATAAATACCACTAACAATTAGTTATAATAAAATAAGTATGTTCCCTCTTAATAGCAACTGGAAAAAAAAAAAGTACATGGGAATAAACCCAGCAAGAAATGTGAAAACCCTATACTGCTGGGGATATTATTTTCACATCTGTCCCAGGATTAGGAACAGAAGTGTCTTCATTTAAGAAAATACCTTGTTGAGTCACTAACAGAAAGGGGAGTTGGAGGGGAAAAAAACAGATACCTGAACTGTTCTGCATGATAAATAAAGAGGCATTTGGGGAGGGGAAATGGCTGATTAGTAAAGCAAGATTGTCTAAGCGTGTTTTACAACCTGGGTATTGAAGGTTCATTCTATGACCCTTCATTCTTTTAGGCAAGCCTTGCAAATCTATACAAATGCATTTGAGAGTAATTGTGTATGAGAGTGTGTGCATATTATGAAATAAGACCAAATTGCATACTCAGGTCAATGTGTACAAAATATAAGCAATCAGAATAAGATAGCAAATGACCCATAGACTGAATTTCTTCAGTCAGCTTAGGCATGAGTTCAGGGCCAATTGTAAGCATATAAACAATGACGTCACAAAATATTTTAAGGAGGACATTGAACTTCCATAAATTTTAAAAGTGGAATCTGCTGAAAGAAACAAGAACCTCTGAACCACACCACTAGACCAGCTGCGGATGCAGAAAAAGAAGATGACACACCAAGGCTGAACTGAGTAAAAACAGTCCTTTTTTCCCTATCTTTCTTCTTTCTTTTTTTCTTCTTTCTTCTTTATTTTCTTTCTTCTTTTTTCTTATTTTTGTTTTTTTCTTTTTTTTCTTTTTTCTTTCTTCTTTCTTTTTTACTTCTTTCTTCTTTTTTTTCTCTCTTTCTTTCTTTCTTCTTTTCTTTCTTCTTTTTTCTTGTTGTTTTTGGTTTTTCTTTTTTTCCCTTCCAAAAAAAAAAAAAAAAAAAAAGGAGAGAGGAGGAAAGGAGAGGAGGGGAAGAGAAAAGGAAAAGAAAAACAAACTATATCTCTAATGTGTTGCATATAACCTCTTCTTCTCATTCTTTCTCTTTAATCATGGTTTATTTGTTTGTGTGTCTAGGTTAGCCCCCCTATCACTCTAAATAATAGAATTTAACTACTATATAAACCCAATACAATACAATCCCACTTTCTTACTATATTATGCATTTTTCCATCCTTTTCTTCTATTTTTATTAACATACAATGTAAATATTACCTACTGGCTTGCATAGTCTCAACTATTATTAATCTATCACCCCCTCTATCAAAAATTATATTTTTCCTCCCTAAAAACAACTCTTATCTATTCTTCTTATAGTATAAAAGCTCTAATCTCTTTACATTTATATTAATATGGGCTCGTTGGCTGACAATAGCGGGATAGAGGGTGGGGGATATTTTTTTGAGGGTGTGGGTCTCCTGCCTGGGCTGTGTGTTTATGTTTTTAACAGCATCTCCACAAAAGAACTCAAGACAAAGTGGATAGAGTGACTCTCAGTCAACTAGCCAGAAGGAAGATCCTACCAAAGAACTTCTGAAATATAACCAGACAGCATAAGCAAACGACATAAAGGGTAACCCAAGAACATCAGGCTCAGGATATCAAAGAGACTGCATCACTGAAACCCCCAGATCTCCCATAAAGAATCTCACACCACAAAGGAGGGAAGTCAAAGCAGACTATCCCCCCCCCAAAAAAAACAAACAAACAAGTAAATAAATAAAAACAAGAAGAATCCAACATGGTAAGACACAAAAATAACGCCTCAATGAAAAGAAAAGAGGAATCCTCAGAAAGAGAGATAGATGAAACAGACATAGCCCAAATATCAGACATGGAATTCAAAACAATGGTGGTAAAGAAGCTCAATATACTCGACATCCTTAAAAACAACCATGACAACCTCCAAGGAAGTTACCAGCAGCTCCAAGAAAATTACAGGAAACTTGCAGAGAACTACACCAGCATAAAAAAAGACAGAGAAACTGTTAACAAGAACGAGGAAGAATTGAAGAATTCAATCTCTGAACTGAAAAACACAGTAGAATCAGTCAAAAGCAGACTAAATGAAGCAGAGGATCGGATTAGTGAGTTAGAATATAATGTAGAGAAAAACTCCCAGACAATACAGCAAAATGAAAAAAGATTGAAAAAATATGAACAAGATGTAAGGGAATTACAGGATAGTATGAGAAGAAATAATATCAGGATCATCGGAATTAGAGAGGGAGAAGAAAGGAGCATGGAATTGAAAAACTGATAGGAGAAATAGTGACAGAAAATTTTCCGAACCTGATGAGAGAAAAAGTTATACAAGTTCAGGAAGCACAGAGAGTTCCAATGAAGAGCAACCCCCAAAAGCCCACTCCAAGGCACATCATAATTAAAATGGCAATATTTCAAGACAAAGAGAGAATCCTACAAGCGGCAAGAGAAAAACAGCAAATAACATACAAGGGAGCTCCGATAAGGCTATCAACTGATTTCTCAACAGAAACATTACAAGCCAGAAGGGAATGGTCAAAAATATTTCAAGCAATGAAAAACAAAGGCCTGCAACCAAGAATACTCTACCCAGCAAGGCCTTCATTCAAAATAGAAGGTGAAATAAGGAGTTTCTCAGACAAAGGAAGACTAAAAGAATACATCTCCACAAAACCAGCATTGCAAGAGATGCTAAAGGGAGTGTTCTAAGAAAAAAGAAGGAAAAAAAAAAAAAAAAGAGAGAGGAGAGGAACAGAGGTACAAAGGGAAATGAATAAATACACGTCAATAATAACCTTAAATGTAAATGGATTAAATGCTCCAATTAAAAGACATAGGGTAACGAAATGGATAAGAAAACAGGACCCACATATATGCTGTCTACAAGAATCATACCTCAAAACAAAAGATTTACACAGACTGAAAGTAAAAGGATATAAAAAAATATTCCAAGCAAACGGACCGGAAAACAAAAGCCGGGGTAGCAGTCCTCATATCAGACAAAACGGATTTCAAAGCAAGGGCAATAAAAAGAGACAAGGAAGGACATTTCATAATACTTAAAGGAACAATCCATCAAGAAGATATGACATTGATAAACATATATGCACCCAACATAGGAGCACCCAAATACATAAAGCAAATACTAGAAGACCACAAGAAGGATATCAAGAACAACACACTCATAGTAGGGGACTTCAACACTCCATTATCAACAATAGACAGATCATCAAAGCAAAGAAACACCAAGGATATACAGGCATTGAACAACACACTAAACCACATGGACTTAACTGATATATATAGAACTTTTCACCCTAAAGAAGCAAAATATACATTGTTTCCAAATGCACATGGGACATTTTCAAAGATAGACCACATGATAGGAAACAAAGCAAGCCTCAACAAATTCAAGAAAATTGAAATCATATCAAGCATCTTTTCAGATCACAATGCCTTGAAACTAGAAATCAACCTCAGAGAAAAAAAATCAAAGACACCCAAACTCATGGACATTGAATAACATACTATTAAATAATAAATGGATTAACGATGACATCAAAAGAAATCAAGAAATTTCTAGAAACTAATGATAATGAGCACACAACAGCCCAAAACCTGTGGGACACAGAAAAGCAGTCCTAAGAGGGAAGTTCATAGCAATACAGGCCTATCTGAAAAGGATAGAAGAATCTCAGATAAAAAAACCTAACCGTAAAGCTACAAGAACTAGAACAACGACAACAAACAAAGCCTACGGCAAGAAGAAGGAAGGAAATCATCAAGATCAGAGCAGAACTAAATGACATAGAGACTAAACAAACAATCCAAAAGATCAACAAAACTAGGAGCTGGTTCTTCAAAAAAATAAACAAAATTGACAAGCCTCTAGCCAGTCTAATCAAGAAAAAAAGAGAGAAGACCCAAATAAACAAAATCAGAAATGAAAGAGGAGAAATCACGACTGATACCACAGAAATACAAATGATAGTTAGAAATTACTACAGACAACTGTATGGCAAGAAATTTGACCATCTAGAAGAAATGGACAAATTTCTAGAAACATACAACCTTCCAAAACTGAATCAAGAAGAAGTAGAAAGTCTCAACAGACCAATAACAAAGAAGGAAATTGGAACAGTAATCAAAAATCTCCCTGCACACAAAAGCCCTGGACCGGATGGCTTCACAAGCGAATTCTACAAAACATTCAGGGAAGAAGTAACTCCTATCCTCCTCAAACTGTTCCAGAAAATCCAAGAAGAGGGAAAAATCCCAAACTCTTTCTATGAAGCCAGTATTATCCTAATCCCAAAACCAGGTCAAGACACAACAAAGAAAGAAAACTACAGGCCAATATCACTGATGAACATAGATACTAAAATCCTTAATAAAATATTGGCAAACAGGATCCAGCAATACATCAAAAGGATCATACATCATGATCAAGTGGGCTTCATTCCAGGGATGCAAGGATGGTTTAATATTCGCAAATCAATAAATATAATACATCACCTAAACAAAATGAAAGACAAAAATCACATGATCATATCAATAGATGCAGAAAAAGTATTTGATAAAGTACAACACCCATTTATAATGAAAACACTCAGCAAAATGGGAATAGAGGGAGTATACCTTAACATAATTAAGGCTATATATGAGAAGCCTGAGGCCAACATCATATTCAATGGACAAAAACTAAAAGCATTCCCCCTGAATTCAGGAACAAGACAAGGTTGTCCACTCTCTCCACTCCTATTCAACATAGTGTTGGAAGTCCTAGCCACAGCAATCAGACAAGAAAAAGAAATAAAAGGCATCCAAATTGGGAAAGAGGAAGTAAAACTATCATTATATGCAGATGACATGATAGTATACCTAGAAAATTCTAGACTTCCGGCCAAGATGGAGGCTTAGACGGACACGCTAGGTCTCCCTCAACAACTAGAGAGGAATACAACTACTTCAAAACAAAGGATAACTAGAAATTCCAGAAAATAAAACTACACGGAAGCCCAACATATGAAGTTATAAACCAGCGGTGCCATTTGGGCAGGTAAGAGTTAAAGAAGGCAAAGCTGTTTGCGGAGCGGGCGGGCGGGGCGTCGAAAAATCCCAGAGGCAATCAAGCCCCTGGCGTGCGCGACTCCAATCAAGCCCCTGGTGTGCACGACTCCGGGCGCTGGGGAGAGCGGCAGCAGCTTCGCCTTGAACAGTGAGGCCCAGGGGGGCGGGAGGACGGATCCCGGTCTCCTAGCTGAATAACTGTGTGAATCCATCTTGGACCCCCGCCCCCACAGAAAGCGCCACAGGGCTGCGAAATAGGTCGCAGACAGACACCGGTCGCTAATTTGTGACGCGTACACAGGCACTGCCCCCGACAGCCAGCCCAGGAAAACAAAACGCATCTGTCAAAATGTGGCAGACAAATATAGAGATCCCGGTGGCACAACTCACCAGACAGCAGATAGAGAACCTGACAGATGAACAGATAAGAAACCTGTCAGAGGCTCAGTTCTGGGCCATTGTTATCAGGTGGCTTACAGAATTCACAAAAGAGCAGGAAAAAGATATGAAAGAAGCGAAAAACTTTCATAACGAAAGGAACAAAACCACATACGAGACAGATGGTGAGGAATCCAGAGTTCATTTCAACAAACTGGAATATGGAGAAGGAACAAGCAGTCAACCAATGCAGCGAGAGGAAATAGGAAGCAACAATGAGAGGATCAGAAACCTCTGGGACAGCTATAAAAGGCCCAACATAAGAATCATTGGTTTGCCAGAGAGCGAGGAAGATGAACTAGAACTTGAAAAATTGAGTGAAAATATAATAAAGGAGAACTTCCCAGACTTGGGGAAGGAAATAGACTTACAGGTCCAGGAAGCACAGAGAGTTCCAAAAAAACTGGACCCAGGGAGAACCACTCCAAGACACATTATAATCAAAATGTCAAAAATTAAAGATAAAGAGAGAATCTTAAAAGCAGCAAGAGAGAAGAAAAGAATTATGTACAAAGGGGTCCCAATTAGACTATCAGCTGACTTCTCAAAGGAGACCCTGCAGGCAAGAAGGGACTGGCAAGAAATATTCAAAGTAATGAAAATCCAAAACCTACAACCACGAATACTCTATCCAGCGAAATTGTCATTCAGAATAGAAGGACAGAGAAAGTGTTTCCAGGACAAAATAAAACTGAAAGAGTTCATTAGATCCAAACCACTGTTATATGAGATGTTAAAGGGACTGGTTTAAAAAACAGAAGCTAGGGAGATGAAACAAAGGCAAACGAAACAGGCAACGAGAGTGGAAAAGGAACTGTGGGTAAGGGAAGCATAGTGGGGGGAGGTCAACAGGGAAGGGGAGTGGGGAGAGGGAGGGAGATGATATAGGAATTGGGGATCATGGTAGGAGGGAATGGAATAGATGGAGAGAGATTGGGAGGAATTGTATGCACAACTAATGGACATAATCTAAAAGGGGGGGACAACTGGAGGGAGGGGGGCCACCGGGTGGAGGGGAGCAGAGGGAAGGGAAATTGGCACAAATGTAATATTTTAATCAATAAAACACATTAAATCTGAAAAAAAAAAAGAAAAAGAAAATTCTATAAACGCCACTAAAAGACTACTCGATATAATAAGTGAATTCGGCAAAATAGCTGGGTACAAAATAAATGTACAGAAATCCAAGGCATTTCTGTACATCAACAATAAAATATCAGAGACAGAGACAAAAAAGAAAATACCATTTACTATAGCAACAAGAAAAATGAAGTACCTAGGAGTAAACTTAACCAAAGAGACAAAAGACCTGTAGTCTGAAAATTACATAACATTGAAGAAAGAAATTAAGGAAGATACAAATAAATGGAAGCAAATACCATGTTCTTGGATGGGAAGAATCAACATCATCAAAATGTCCATACTACCCAAAGCAATTTACAGATTCAATGCAATCCCTATTAAAATACCAATGACATATTTCACAGACCTAGAACAAATACTCCATAAATTCATATGGAACCAAAAAAAAAAAAGTGGAATCTGAGTGATGACTTATTTAGATTTTTAAGGAAAAGGGAGATATGAGGTAAAGTCAGGATTATAACTGCAAGGGGAAAAAAGTATCTATCAAACTGCTGAGATATATAAAAGAGGCTTGCATAAAAAAGCAACCAGGCTCCTGAATGAGGAAACGACTAGTAATTTCAAGTTAATTTCAAGATTTAATGTGTTCTCAATCAAAACCCCAACCTTGTTTTTAAATATTTTGACAGAATGATTCCATAGTTTATCTGGACTTGATAAGAAAAGAAAAGGAAGAAAGTAATAGCCTCACTAGATGTTAAAACATTATGAAGTAAATCAGTGTGGTACTGGTATAAAAATAGATCGGAAAATGTATAAAGCTATCACTTCGTTATAATGTAATATATAATTCAGGAAACAGGAGCTAGTACATATAGGAAATTAACACAAAATCACAAATCAATAAGAAAAGAAGGCACCCAATAAATAGTGCTGGGACCATCTTCTAGCTATTTGGGAAATAATCTTTTTAATTCTCATTCCATGTTATACAAAAAAATTCCAGATGTCAACCTGAAGCCAATAAAAAAATTAAATAAGTAAATAAATAAACAGAAAGAAATGTAGTTGAATATTTGGCTGTTCTCTAAGCAGAAAGGAATATTCTAGACTTATAAATCTTCCCAAATCTTAAAATATTGACATATTTGACAGAATAAAGATATGAAATGCCTGTATTTTAGATAGAAACATTTATAACATAATCAAAAAAGTATATATAAATATATGCCTTAAGTATAGTGAAGTAATATATCTAAAATCCATATAATTCAATAAGAAAATATTAACCTTAACCTATTTGCCCAACTCCTAACAAAAAAAGCATAAAGAATATAAACATACAGGTCAAAAGAAAAAATGTTAATAAATCTCTGAAAAACATTTAAATGCATTATTAAAATGACAAATATGAAACTTTTAATTAAGCACCATTTTTTACCTACTATTTTTAATCCAGTAAATTTCACAGTAATGGAATTTATAGTAAAGTAAAAAGTAAAATAAAAAGAATAATGCCACAGATATTAGCCATCATTACATTCATAGCAACAAAACACCAGAAAAACAGATCTGGCTCTCAACAATATAGATACATAAATATTTTGGAATATTATGCAGCCTTCAGAAAGGATTTTTAAAAGAAAGTTTAGTGACATTAAAAAATTTTAAGAAAAAATATTAAAATTATATGTATAATCTAATCATGGCTGGATAAAATAATACTCATAGAAGAAGGAAATTATAAAATGTTAACAATGATTGACTCTAAATGAAAGTATCATGGGTGATTATTTTATTCTTTTAATGTACACTATAAGATTTTTTTTCATGTTTGTATAGTAAACCAGCATTTCTTCCATAGTATTTCATAATTTTTAAAGGGAGATATTGTGTTTTATTAATGTAATGATATACCACTACACAGGTACCTTAGTCAGAAATTTCTTCCTGGGACAGTATGTAGAATGCCAGGTTGAGCCACCCTAAAGGAGCCACTGCAAAAGTCTGCTCCAGCAAGAGACTGGGGATGCCTCAGGAGTTTGGTCTTCTGGCCAACTTGTTCCCTTTCTTTGGACTGCCTGCTGGCACATTTGAACACTCCCTGATCCTTTGCACACCTTCTCAGGAAGAGTTAGGTGTTCCTCTTCCTGCAACCCCACAATGCAGTGCATACCCTGCTTATTCATGCCACATTCTCCTCAATAATTAGGCTTTCTCAGAAAAGAATTTTCTCTTCCCTTAAACTTAAACCCATTTTAGAAGCTCAGAAAATATTTTCTGAATATTTTAGAACTTTAAGCAACAGGGTTTAAAACAAATATACTCTTCTAGCCATGTTACTGTAAATTCATTTATTAATTTAATAAGCCAGTATTAATACCTTATTATGAAGTAATTTAAAGATTAATAGAACCTAATCTCCTTAGAGAGGCCAGTAGTCCATGAGAACTCAGATTTGTAAAAATTAATTATATCAGGAATGTACAAGATTCTTCTAGTCTGCAAAATACTTCCTTTTGGGGTTTCTGATATCCTTTTCTACTAATGACCCCAGGAAATGTATCTGAATAAAACACATGAATCAGTCTAAAACCACCTTCTTTTTCTGAACAGAATGTGTAAGGGCACAGACATGAAAACAAAAAGTAGCACTTTAAAAAAAAATATTCCCCTTGGTTAATCAAGAAAGACTTTGAAGATGAAAAGATATTCAAATGCAGTAAATTTTTGGAATGTGTTTGGATATTCTGGGGGGAAAAAACATAATTGGATCTACTCACTGAGAAGTACTACTTTTGTCACTATCCTTAGTAGCAATTTTTCCCTAGGAAAGAGAGAATACATTAAAGCTAATTCATGTCAATAGAGCCAGGGAGAAGGGGGCCTTATAATAGTAATAAAAGTACTTTAATTACCAAGCCTTATCCTCCAGCACTCCTAGGAGGAAAGCAGCAGACAGTATTAGAGCACTAACCCCCCTGTCCATGTGAAACCAAAGGGTTAAATGGTTTGCCCAAGGCCACACCTGGGTGAGAAAGAAGAAGGAAAAGGATGGAAAAGGTCTCTGACTCCAAGCCCAGCCTTTTCTCGACCTTGATGTGCTGCTGCTCCTTGAAGGTGCTGCTGGAGTGAAGCAGTGCCAAGCACACACAGCGAAACAAACATTATGAGCACAAACCTTTAACAGTCACAGTATGACCTCAGTAAAGTGGCATTATCAGACCCAAGATTCCTAAATACTCAGAAGCCTATGAGACAAACATAACATGATGAAAGGAAAAGAAAGGGTAGTGATAATCTCTAGGGGAAGGGAGTTTGTTGAGACCCTGGCAAGGTTTGCTTCAGGCACGTTGACAGCATAAACAAGGATAACTGTTTCTCCATCCAGTCTCCCTCAGAGACTCTGCTTTGTCTCCTGATGCTCAACAGGAGGTTGTCACCCTTATCAATGAAGACAGTAATAGAGACTTGGAATGAATATTGGTGAACTTCAGCACTCTCTGCACATTACTTTAAAGCTTACACACTCTCAAGTTGTGAGTGTTTGGATGGCTCTTTGCAGCAAGAGGAGAGGGGAGTCCAGAGTATGTGCTGTACTGGCAGACTTTCCTCATAAAGCCATCCTTGGGATGATCTTCTCTGCCTCACACTCTGAACCCTGCAGGTCTATGTCTTCACAGAAGGGCTGAAGGACTGTCCTGGGTTGACTACAAAAATAACCTGTGGAAGGGGATGGGGCAAATGTACTGTGTCTGCTACTGACTTGCACCCATGTCTTCATGGATTTGCACTGGAAAAGGTGGGTAAACATTTCTCTAGGAAATCTTGGCCATTATTGGCCATTACTAATTGCTACAGGAAGATTTGACTATCAGAGAGAACTTACATTCTCTCTCTCTCTCCCTCTGTGTGTCTCTATCTCTTTCTGTCTCCCTTTCTCTCCCTCTTTCTTCCTCCCTCTCTGTCTCTCTCTCTCTCACACACACACAACAGATACATACCCACACACCTCCATCATTGATATTCACAATTTCTTTGGGCACAAACAACAATAAAGTCCTATACCAAAATCTACCCTGGAAGAACCCTCTGAAGACATGTGACAAGAATTTAGGCTCATAAAATACTAAAGCTTCAACACTCATAAGCATCTGGCAACTCTCCTAAGAGCTCTGGGACCAAGGATTCATTTGTTTTTTTCCCTATTCTTCCTTAGAACCTTCCATGGGCCAGGTGCTGAGAAGACAGAGATGAAAAATGATGTCTGACCTCAAAAAGATCTCAGTCTGGGGATAAGAGATGTGAGGATGTCATAGAAGTTAGCCAATGATCACAAAGCTAAGAGCTTTGAAAATAATATGATACATTTATACATTTACTGAGTTACTATTATGTGTCAAACTGTATTAAGTTCTCTGTATATACTATCTTACTGAATCTTTAGGAAATTACTAACCTGCTTTACAGAAGAGGACACTGAGACACAGAGAGGTTAAACAATTTGTCCATAGTTACACAGCCTGTTCCTAATGGAGCCTAGGTTTGAATCTGGGTAATGTGGATCTATAGCCTGAGCTTCTTACCTGTTAGCTACAATATAGAACTACAGGCTGAGAAGGAGGTACCTATATAAGTATACACAGATTAGACAATCAGAGAAAGTTTCCCAGAGCAGTTGTGAAAGATAAGAAGGAATTAGGCAAATGAGGAGAAAAGGAATTTGAGAGAGAAAGAAGCATGGGCAAAGACCCAGAGCTATGGGCCAGTGTGGAGCTTCCAGGAACTCACTGTCTGAACCATTTTCAAACTTAAGAGGATCCACACATGAAAGCATGCTCTTGTCCTTAAAATTTTAAGTTAATAGGAACAAAAATAAAATTTAGGATCAAGTTGAAAATTTTGTTAGCACTTTCAGTCAAGCAACAGAGTCAAAACAAGAGGTTCTATCAAGAGAGACTTCAGAATCAAATCTAAGAAGTCTCTTTGTATGTATAATCCTCTGTTTCTTTGTATGAATCACTACTGGAGATGAAGTTACTGCTTTATCCAGAATAGCATTCTCTGGCTGCCTCCACTTATAAGAGCATTATCCTCCAAAACAAAGCAAATGTGCACAGTGACATAATAGATATATGAACGTATAAATAAATAAAATGAAAGCTGAGCAGAAAGAGGCTATTGAAGCCCTAAATTAAGCCGCAAAGTATTCCAAGTGCCAGAGAGATAAGTCAAGAACAAACTCCTTATAAGCTCATGGATGAACAGCCCAAGTGCAAATAAAAGGCCATGAAAAGACAGCTCAGCTCAGGGCTGAGAAAGCTGCCTGGCTTCATTCCTTTCAATATCCACCTGAAACCATATCAGATGACTGTGCTTATTTTCATCCTAATCCCCTTTATGAGTTACACTTTGGAGATAAATTGTATGTAGTACAAAAATGACCTCAATCATATTAACATTAACCAGAGAGCTGTGCAGCCTAGTGCTGACATAAGGGCCCAAAATACAGAAGGAAGTTTTAAGATCCCCATACATTTCGCCAAAAAGAGCACTAAAGGAGTGACCTGATAACCAGACCCAGCTCTTCACAGTGTCCCAAGGATGTCACTATACTTTTGAATAATAGTATTTACAGCAAATACTTATGAAGATCTTCTTCACATTCAATTTTCCTAAAAACCTTCTGCTGTAAAACAACAAAAATATTAAATGAATCATTAAAAACATATTGTAAACATATTTTGTTTCTGCTAATAGGTTATTGACATCAACGCTTCTGCTTAAAACAATGCTATATTGAATATGTATATAGTCCTAAATCACCTTCAGATTGTTGAAGTGAAGATTGCCAGACCCTGTTGGGAGAAAGGAGGAACCCTGAGATGAAAAGTGAATACCTATGACACACCAAATTGCTCATTCTGAGGACACGTGCTGGTATCAAGAAACTGGGCTTCATATGGGACTTAACCAGACAAAGGTGACAGAAGTCGAGGACAGGCCCAAATAGAGGTGAAGAATCTTATAAGAGACTTCCATTTAAAGTTGGGTCCCAGATGGCTATAATTTCTGGGTAATTATGAACCAGAATTAAATTCATACCACCTCCTCCAAATCCCATCCCAGAGAACTATATGGAAGGATGTATTGGAGCCAATCAGAGCTAAGAAAAAAATAAAGACAGAAAGAGAGAGAGAGGAGAGGAGAAAGGGAAGAAGGAATGAAGGAGGGAGTGGAGGAGAGGAAAAGGAAAGAGAATGGAAGGCAAGAAGGGAAAGAAAGACAATGAAAGAAAGAAAATCAAGGGAAAAAAACATGTCTGAGAAATTGCACAGCACTTGACAAAAATTCTAAATAAAGTACAACAAACCAAAGACCAAAAAATATGTGAATGATATATCATGAATTGATTTAGATTTAAAATAGGGATTTTAATTTAATGTTAGCTTCACATTAGAAAATTAACACAAATCACCCCATTAACCTATAAAGAGAAGTAAGTAATATGATGCTATCAATAAATGCAAAAAAATTTTCTAAAAGTTTAACATCCACCCATTTCTTTCTTTTTTCCTATGCAGCTAAGACTTTTTTTAAAAGTACATTTTATTAAATATATTGTTACAATAGTTCCAATTTTCCCCCTTTGCTCTCCTCTTCCCAGTAACCCCCTTCCCCCAGCAATCCCACCACCCTCAGTCCATGCCAATGGGTCGTGCATACAAGTTCTCTTGCTTCATCCTTTCCTATATTATTGTCTTTTTAAAATAATTAATTAATTAATTAATTAATTAATTATAACAATGAAAAAAATCACCCTCTCAGACTTAAGACCCTTTATAATCTTATAAAGGACAATGGGTGAAGATCTTGTACTCCTCTAGCTGCTTCAAGCTGGTTATTGTAGTCATTCTACCTACTGTTGCATCCAGAAATCCCTAAAATGAGTGTGGGTGCGGAGGCAAGGGTGGCCTTCCCACATGGGGAAGGATCTTGCGGGCTCCAGGTCAGTTGGCTGTCCCTGGACAATGGCGTGCTTGGTTTAACAAGCTGGCATCCTTGTTGTATTCTGGGGAAACAGATTTGGCAACAGGGTTAAAAGGCATCATTCAATCCATAGCCACTAGATGACAAAAGGCAGGTATTAATTTTTCAATGTCCCACATTAGGGAAAAAAAGGGCTTCTTTGGAGGAAGGTGTGCGAGGCACATCACACTTGTCCAAAACTGTTTTGCCCACTACACTTAGTTTGAGCTGAGGGCAATATTTTAGGTTTCCCCCTCTCAGACCTCTGGGCCTTTTCTGTCCAAGACATTAGGATAGAAAAGAGAAACCAGTTTTAAAGTGAAGCCCACAGACCACCCCATACTTCACCAACCCAGCCACTTAGTTCAGCCAAACCATTGAGTCTCAGGAGACAGCGATGCAGACAGGATTAAGTGAGGCTTATATGTACAGACAATCACTCAGGTAATGAGATCATAGGCTTATACCCTTTGAAAACAGGAAACACATATTAATTTATGCAACATAACCCATAAACAAGTCTCTAAATCTATAAGACTGTCTTATTGGAAAGACATCCAGTTGCAAGGCATTTGATGTTCTTCTTGCCTGTAAATTAAGCATCTTTGATGATGCCACAGACCTAGTTTAACTTTCAAATGAAAACAAACTTTAAATGAGGATAAACTTTAAAGATAGCTGCACTACTTTATAGTCTACCACTGAGCATTGTGATTTTCCTTGAATCACGATTTTTCTTCTTAAGATTACCTTCCTTGTCATTAAAGGGCCTGCGTTAAGTCCAGTTTTAATGTATCCTGTTTGCATAAACACAACAAGAGCAGCAAATGAACATTTACGATCTTTACATCTGCTTTGCTGGAACTTACACAAGGAACATTTAGGGTGACTTTCAGTCTGCTCTTCAGGGCACAGAAGCTGAGCCACATACTTGCCATTCAGCCTTGCCTGTAAACACCTGTCTTTTCCAAGTCCTTAGGGTTTTCCATTGTGCCTTAAGGTCTCTTCTAGCCATCTTTCAGGAAAGCAACCTTCATTCCTTCCCTGGGGAGATTGCCATGGACTGCACAACCAACCAATGTACCAGGTCTTTTTTATTAAGGGCTTTTATTACCTTTCCTCAGGGATTTTTGGTAACAGAGACCAAGCATGTTTCCTTTAGGCATGACATTCATTTCTTATAGAAGTTTTTATCAAATAAAAAAAAATTTCTCCAATCTAAAAATATTTATGAGCAACAAGTGTGCAACAAATTAATTAATAGGTAGACATAAAATCTTGATAACTTGCCTTTGGGACCATTATCACCACGTTCATTCAATATTGTAACTGGGAATTCTCAGCAGCATGATTATGCAAGAAAAATAAATAAAATATATAATAATCAGAAAGGATACAAGATCGGATTTTCAGATGATACAATCATGTATCTAGGAAATCTAAATAAATTATATATACATTATTAAAATTACTAAGAGAGCCTAGCAAGTTTGCTTAATGCAAAATTAACATGTAAAAATCAATTCTATTTCTATAATCTAACAAAAATTTAAATAAATGCTTAAATATCTATTTATAATACAATAAAAATATCTGGTACAAACAAGTATATTTTTTAAAGAATGTGAAATATCTCTACAGGAGAAATTCTGAAACAATACTGAAATATATGTCAATTATGTCAATTTTCTCTAAATGGATTAATAAAGTATCTTCAACCTCACACCCTACAATGATATTCACTATTAACAACACTGCTTCTCTCTCTCTCTCTCTCATACACACACAGTTTTAAGAGAGCTTTTTAGTTTCTCACTACTAAGCACCTCAAAAGAGCCTGTAATATTTCAGACAGAGGCTAATGCAAACATACAAAAATAAATAAAATTTGAAGAAAACAGGGACTGTGTTGTAAAAAGAAATTCTATAAAATAAGTATGCTATCATTAAGTCCTTATAGTAATGAGAAAATTCACCCTCCATGTAACAAGAACAGAATCCTGTATAAGGGAAAACATTTAAAGACAAAAATACATTGGCTATTAAAAATAGAATAGTGTAAATAGAAAACTAAATAGAGATATTGGAAGATAACATTTTAGCACAAAGGAGATTGAAAGTAGAAGCAAGATACAAAATTTGAGAAGTTCAGAGGTCTCACATCTGATTAACATGTTCTTCAAAAAGAGAAAGTCATCATAGAATAATACAAGAAAATTTTTCAGAAAAAAATGAACATGATATTAATGTAGATCCATGTGAAATATTTAGCTTTTGAGTCAAAGGTTTCTGCTACTAAGCGAGACTGTTTGCATATGTATACAGTGAGGACTGACAGCAAGGATCGTTGAAAGATGAAATAAGATTATGGGAAATTACTGCCATGCTTCAGACACCAAAAAGATTGGTTCCCTTTCCTCCCCATACACTCTTTGTCACCCATTTCTATTAAGCTCTCTAGTTCTTTAACTGTACCAAGTAACAGTTTTCTGTAGTAGAACTCTTTGAGCTTATACAGTATGTTATTTATTTGAAAACTCTTTTACAAATATTATTGCATTTATTCTTCAAATTTATATTTAAGAAGAAATTAGCTATGCCAATTTGAAAATTAATGTTCATAGTCATGAAAGACAACAATGCCTAAAATTCTGCAAAAGTCATGGTTGTAAATATCACATCTTTTATTCCCCCAAAAATATTTATTTTAAATACAGAAGAAAGCTCTAACATTGTATAACATCTAAATGACATCTCCAAGACCATTACCTGACCCAAAAAGTATATCCTACATAATGTTCTAATTTTGGATTTGGAATTATACAGTCACTAGATTGATAAAGTCCTAAAATTACAAAATCAAAAACAGAATAACCATTAAGGGGGAAAAGAATCCTCATCTAAAAATAATGTAACTTCACTTCTGAGGCCTATTTCAGATACATTCCCTTATGAGTTGCCACATAATTATCAGTCTTATAAATTAAAAAAAAAAAAATGTTCTGGACAAGCATCATCCCCAGAGCTCCAGTCTCTACAGAGCTTGGAAGGAAACACAGGCACATATAACAAGGAATGCTCTCCCTCTCCAATGGCTCTGCCTGACCTCAGACATAATTAGTTTTGTTCAACTCTTATTTTGTGACTTTATCTACACTAAAAATCAGACACCAGGACTTCCAGCCAAGATGGAGATGTAGACAGACATGCTGCATCTCCCTTCACAACTAAGAAGGAATACAACTACCTCAAAACTAGAAACAACCAGAAGTTCCAGAAAATCAAACTGCATGGAAGTCCAGCAAACAAGGATATAAAGAAGAAATACTCTTCCAGACAGGTAGGAGGGGCGGAGCCCAGGTGGAGAGGACACGGTGTGGTGGTGGCAGCAGTGGCAACAGCAGCAGGCCGGTGGAAAGCAGTTACATGTTTTAAAAAGTCAGGAGGGACACCTGGGTACTGTTCCCAGCTCCTCACCAGAACAGCTCACTGTTCCAGCTACAGGGAATATCAAGCCTCCTTGCTTTTGACTGTGCAAACCAGTGGGGTTTGAGATGGAGGCAGAAACTGCCAGTCTCTGAGCAGAGTTCGCTTGTTTAAAGGGGCCCCACAGACCTAGAACATCCACAGATCCATGCACTCTGGGAACTATGGCCAGGGCAGCAGCTAGAGGGGCACCAATCCGGTGCAGAAGTGGGAGAAGTGCCTGAAAAAAGGGGCAAGTACTGGGTAAGAGGCATTGTTCCCTCTCAGATCCCTCCCCCACATACAGCACCACAACGTGGTGAAATAGGTCACCCTGTACTGTTGAATCATTAAGGCTCTGCCCCTTACAACATAGTAGGAGTGACAGCTCTGCCTGGGACACGGAAGCAAACAAACACAGGAGACTTCTGGCCAAGATGGAGGCCTAGACTGACATGCCCCATCTCCCTCCACGACTAAGAAGAAATACAACTACCGCAAAACTAGCAATAACCAGAAATTCCAGAAAATAAATGTAAGTCCAACATATGAAGTTATAAAAAAAAGTGGTGCTCATCCAGACAGGCAGGAGGGGCGAAGCCAGGGAGGAGAGGTCAAGCTGTGCTGTCCGCGGAAGCAGAAGTGATGGCAGCTGAACAGTGATAAGCACAGACACCTGTATTTAAGGAGAGGTGAGAAGAACCTGGGGAGCACCCCTGGCTGCAGACCATACCCGTCAGCTTGTGATTCCAAAGTCCGGGAAGGCAGACCTCCATTACCTTGGACTGTGAGGCCCGGTGGGGTTGGAGACAGAGGAGAAGGCTCCTGGTCTCTCAGCAGAGAGTGAGTAGCAGGAATCCATCTTGGACCCCAACCCCCACAGAAAACGCCTGGTTGTGAGGAGGGCACAGGGCTACACCCCCTATAGCATAGGAGGTGTGACAGCCCTGCCCAGGAAGCAAAGGTAAACACAAAACTGTCAGGATGGCACAGATCATGATAGAGATCCTGGTGACACAGCTGACCAGACAGCAAATATCTGATCTAATGAAGCAGCAGATAGGAAATCTTTCTGAGGCACAGTTCAGAGCTTTGGTTATAAAAATGCTTACAGACCTAACAGCAGATCTTAAACAAGACGGCATAGGAATGAAGGCTAGTCCTGCTGAAATGAACAAAAATACATACAAAACTAGTGATGAGGGCAAGGAAACCAGGGATCAAATCAACAAATCGGAACATAGGGAAGGAACAGACAGTTAACCAGTGCAGAAAGAGGAAATGAGAAGTGAGGAAAATGAGGAGAGGCTCAGAGACTTATCGGACAGCTGCAAGCAGGCCAACATCTGAATCATAGGGTTGCCAGAAGGTGAAGAAGAAGAACTAGAAATGGAAAAATTATGTGAAAAAATAATGAAGCAGAACTTCCCCAACCTGGGGAAGGAAATAGACTTATAAGTCTAGGAAGCACAGAGTGTCCCAAAAAAACTGGACCCAGCGAGAACCACACCAAGACACATTATAATCAAAATGTCAAAAATTAAGGATGAAGAGAGAGTCTTAAAAGCAGCAAGAGAGAAGAAGAGAATTACATACAAAGAGGTCCCAATAAGACTGTCAGCTGATTTCTCAAAAGAAACTCTGCAGGCAAGAAGGGACTGGTAAGAAATATTCAAAGTAATGAAAAGCAAAAACCTATAACCACGATTACTCTATCCAGCGAAGCTGTCATTCAGAAGAGAAGGGCAGAGAAAGTGCTTCCAGGACAAAGTAAAACTGAAGGAGTTCATCAGATCCAAACCACTGTTATATGAAATGGTAAAGGGACTTGTTTAGGAGAAAGAGGATCAAAACTATGAACATTCAAATGAAAACTGTATCACAACAACCAACAACAGAAGCTAGGGAACCGAAACAAAAAGCAAACTAAGTAGGCAACAAGAGTGTGAAAAGAATTATAGGTATGGGGAACATTATGAGGGGAGGTCAGCAGGGAGGGGGAAGGGGGAAGAGGGAGGGAGATAGTACAGGAACTAAGAAGCATAGTAGGAGGGAGTGAAATAGACAGGAAGATGTTGAGAAGAACTATGTGTACAACCAATGGGCATGGACTAAGGGGGGGGGGGCAACTGGAGGGATGGATGTCACTGGGTGGAGGGGAACAAAGGAAAAAGAAATTGGGACAACTGTAACAGCATAATCAATAAAGCGTATTAAAAAAAAAAAAAGAATAAGACACCAACAACTTCAAATGCTTTTTATGTGACCCAGAGAACATCAGGAGCAGTAAGGTCTGCTGATGATGAATTATCTTTTTTACCTCACATATTGAACAGTATTTTTTAGAGCAAAGCCTATAAAAAGCTATGTGCCTCCACTGTCACCAATGTGAACAGCTCCATTGCTACAAGCATCAAAGGATTTTTTTCAGAGAATTTTATAGAGACAGGATGACCCATTGGGGCAAGTCCCTTTCCTAACCAGCTATAAAAAGCGTGCACCATCAAAGCCTACACTCAGACCATGATGGTGATGAGTGGCAGCTGTGTGACTAGCCATGAAACCTGAGAAATAGTGGTGACCAGGAGTGACTTTTACTGATCATTCACAATCCATCTACATCTATTAATGTATTCTGTTTATTCAGGCTACTGCAAGAAGCGAGAAAACGGAAGTTGCCTATTATCTGTCCCCAGTATTCTCATTTCGATTTTTTATCCTACTTTGAGGCCCTGGTTGTTCCAATAAAATATTTTTCCTGTCTGTCAGACAAGATGCTCTGAGTTTTCATCAGCATAAAAAGCCTCTTTAAAATGTCAGGATTTTCTATCAGTTTATAAATGAGGATAAATTTACTTTTGTTGAACTTTCTGTACCACATGATGAACAGGGCATTTTACATATTGCTTGATTAAAATTCCCAATAACCAGTGGAAGATGGATAAAAATTATACATAACTCGTCACATACGCAGAAAAAAATAAACACCACTCGTGTTATTTAAACACTCTCAGCTTCTTCTTAAGTCCCCCAGTTCCAATGATGGCAGAAATTGCAGGGGAGGAAAGCTTTATCTTGATGAGTCAATGTAGTTCTGCTTTGATAAATTACTCAGTTGTTCTGCATTTTACCCCATTTTCAAATGTCCTCCAACTTCTCCTCAAGATTGTAGAAAGCTTCAGAGAAACACCTGCCCATTCTATTGGCCTTCGGAGGAGCACCTGCTCTTTTGCAGTTGGTGGTGGCTGACATAGGCCTCTGCTTATGTACACAGGTGAGAGGGCAAGGTGGGAGGGGACTGCCAGTTCAGTGTTAGGGGTATCCAAGCCCTGGAATCAATAGGGGCTGATCTGGAAGACTCTGAGGAGTAAGCATAGCATTTCTGAGCTAAATGGGATGTTGACAACGAATCATAAATGAAGGTTTTCAAGAGGAGGAAATGGTTTAGCAATAAAGGCAAGGGAGAAAACTCCAGGTTAGGAACAGAGAAACATTAGCAGTGACTTAAGGGTGAGAGAGAAGACGCAAGAGAGAGCAAATATGTCTGCCTGCCTGTAGCAGAGGGCTGGGCCCCATGGCATGAGAGCAATAAGAAGCACAGGTTAACAGGTGGCCCTAATTTGAAGAGTATCTTAAATATCATATTGAGTTAAGCCAAAGAATTAGCATCAATGCAAGATAGTGAGAAGGTGAAGGGTGTAGTTAAAGTGAAATATAAGGTAAATCGATGTAGATGTGCAAAGTACTGTGTCCTAACAATTATTCTCATCAACATGAGGAGAAAGTTCAAGGCCTTCACTAACCAAAGTCTGGAAAGAAAAAGTTCACTGGAAGTAGATAGGCATTATCAAAGGAGGAACATGAATGGGGTGAGTGTGCCTGCCTGGAGTAACCAAGGAAACCAATACTGACTGGAGAAACCTTGAGGAAGTCAGACCATAGTACCATGTTTTCCTGAGTGGAATTTAGTTCAGTTTGGGAGAGGACTAACAGCTGGAATTTTCTCCTTAACAGATAGTGACAAGGAAAACATGAATATCCACTATTGGGAATAAGTTTTGGGGTTACTTACCAGAGACAAATGGAAAAAACCATGCCTCTCCTCTCATGAGCCCAGGAGAGCATTAAGGGTTTGCTGTATCTGGAAGGACAGTAGGCAACTCCTGAGGTTTCTGCCTTTAGGAGAGAGTCAGGCTAAGTTTGAAACTAGAAGGGAAAACTTGACAAATGTCTCTTCCATTGAGAAAAGGAACTTGCCTGGGCTTAGGTGTATATAACTTATATCTAGTACTTTTAACTATATATATTATTGACAGAAATGTGTCTCTGTGATTATCTATATTTAGAGTTATAAATAGATTCAGAGTTTGGTAAGCTTATCTTGTATTTGGAAGGAATTTAATTTTGTAGAAAAAAATAAGGCTTCTGATCAAGAGTCTGTTCTCTGTAGGTTAGATTTTCAGGTTAGCTCTCCATTTAGTGCCTGTATAAGTCACTGAAACTACTGAAACTTCAACTTCTGTGACCTAAAAAATAAGATCATTTGCACATAGTACTCGATTAACTGTAATGAAAATGAATTCTCCCATTTATTGTGTCTGCTGATTTTCTGTCATAGTTGTTTCCATATGTGCTTTGTCATTTTCAGCTTCAATCATCTTCAGCAAGTTCTTTCCTGTGGGAATTCCTTGCAATCTAAGCTGTGGAGGAGACCCCATGGGGCAGTTTTGCATTTGTTTTTTCACGAAACACATTTTTCTCAGAAAATCACTATCACAATTAAATAAGTTAATGCTTTTGAAGAACTTAGTACGTGCATGGCTGTTCTTAAAACATAAATACTCAACAAATTAGTATTTGTTGAAAAGATTTTTTGTTGATTCAACTTCCACCATCTCCAGAGAAGCGTGAGATTCCATTTCCCCACAGATAACTTTTTCTACTCATTACCCAAGGTACCCATTGTGTTTGCTGTGTCCCGGAGCCAATGGACAGAATTGTTCGAGGCCCTGATTAAATCTGTCCCAGCTGTGTGCGACTTCCAGGCACACAGGATCCTTGGCCTTGTCATCCACCTACCCTATCCCTCATTTGTAAACTTCTAGCCCCCCTAGGCTTCTATCTAATTTTAATAGCTCTGTGGTTTTTCAGATTTAAACTGCTCTCATGCTCTAGCTTTGTTTCCACTTAGTTTATATAGAGTTCCTTGGAATTTCTCTTCTTTGCTTTTGAGCTAGAATTTCTGACTTGATTACATTGTAACAACTCCATGAGTTAGGAATGTGCTCTCCACATTTGCCACATCAGTTCACTCTACCATGTTGATAGACTGAACCAGAGGTAAAAATCGTAAACACCAGTGCTAAAGATAGAGTAGCAGGCACAATACACACAGCTCATCAATCAGGAAATACCCAAAACCTTTGATGAGCAACAGTTTTTAACACCTACATTCAAATGGTTGTCTTTGAACATTTATCAGTATTAAGTCATTTCGTACAAGATATCTGATCATGTTTATATAATTACCTGAAACTCAAATTTATTCACCTTTATAACATATTTCCATTGTTATTTTAAAATTTGGGGTGTAACTCTGTATTCTTGGGGATGAAATTACATTTCTTTGGAGGAATTTTCTGGATTTCCAAAGTTATTTTCATTTAGTTTTTAAAATTAGACTATCGGCTTCCTCATTAAGACTTCATGCTATTATAAGTGAATGCCTAATATGCGTGCATGTTACAACCATTTTTATCTTTTTGAATTAGCCAGAGATTATATTTTAAACTGGTTTAATAATTCTAATAAGCATACTATTAATTTTTTAAGTTTTAAATAAATATTAGCAAGTAGAATTTTTAATTTATTTCACATATTATAGAAAATTGAATTAATTCTAACTGAAACAAGAGTCACATCAAACTTCATCCATTTCCATAGTACTACTGCATCAGGAAGAGAAACATTAAGGAAACAAATGACTCAACTGGTATTTCACTTCTGCTCCTGGAAATAGTCATGTGAAAAGCAATATTCCACAACTCATGACCAGAGAATGCTAGGTAATATGTCCCATCTAGTAAGAGATCAACAGCATGAATTTAATGAGTACCAAGTGTTAGTATCAAAAAGACTTGTTCAGCCTGAATAACTCAAAAATGGTCATATAACTATAGTACAATCATATGGTCAAAGACAATACCCCATAAAAATATAATTAAGACTATTCAACAGCATGGAAAGATATAGATAGTATTTTAGAAAATGAAATCTAAGAGTATGATCCTATTTTTCATAAAAAGAAAATAAATAATCTTGTAAATAAATAATCTGGAAATAGTGCTGGATTCTGGTTTTGTATAGCATAAAGTTGATAAAATAAGGGGAAAGAATACAAAATGATGAATACAAAATTAAATGGGCTTTGTCAGGGCCTGAAAAGGGACCTGTGCAAGCTTCATTAGCTCCATATAAATCTCCCCTTAGTAACAGGTATATATATATATCTAGGTCAGGATTTTCAACCTTTTTAATATCATGGAACACATAAACTAATTACTAAATTCTGCAGCTCATCAAAGATATATCTTTTGCCAATCTGACCAAAAAAAGGTATAATTTTGATTCATTCCCACCAAATGGCTATTATTGCATTGGCTATTGTCACTTTTTGTATTTGACTACATAAGTCCTCAGAACAAAGGACTCTTTCTCTCTGGCTACCCAGCCTGAGACCATTCTTGCTCTTGCCATCCCTGCCCTTTCCACCATTGCTCTTGCCCTTCTCGCCCACCTTAGGTAGGCCAGTTCTCTTCCATGATAATGGATCACCAATAGACCCTGTTTGCATGCTAATAGACTCGCTGATCTGTAATTCTTTACTGCATTGTTAAGAAGAACTGAGTTCCTGGGAGTTTCTCCCATAACACTTACTCTGCAGGTTTCTGCTTATTTGTCATTGCCTCTTAAAAGTCTTCCCAAACATCCTACTTAAACTTCAACTTCACCCCTCTCCAAACCTCCTTACTTTCTAATGCTGCTCCCAAAAGATTCATAGGAGTTCTATTTCAGGGACAGAATTATGGATTCTTTTTTTTCTACTCTATACACTTTTTATTTACTAAATTTCCTGAAATGAACAAGTATTTCTTTTATAAGAGGAATAGGTAAGTTTTTAAAAATCTCTGAGCTAGTAAAGAGAATTGATTTCCTCACCTCCTTATAAATTCATCTGAGTCTACTGAAAATAATTCACTTAAGAGTCCAGAAATTATGGACCTTCCATGCTTCTAGCATGTAACAATTCATTCAAGGTCCTGTTCAAATGTCACTCCATTATGGAACCTCCCCTAGACCACTCAGGGAAAGGTATATGCCCTTCCTCCATATTCTCATGGTATCACATAAGTACTAATATAGCTCTCATCACATTGTATTATAATTATTAGTTTATATCCATTTCCTCCTGCAGTCAAAACTATATGTTATCACTGTATGTTTCTCCTTTTCTGATTCCCCAAAGGCTTTCTGTACCTTTAATAAATGTAATCTATCATCTTAGAGACAGCTATCATGACTTCACTCCTTGTGAAACATTTCTAGTTACTTATATAGGCCATTAATGATTGGTTTTCAGATTCTTCAAAATTCTGGTCCTTCTCCATTTAACATGCCCAAGTGTTTTTATATCTCTGAGAGTATAATAATTAAGCCTGAAGAAAGGACAATTACCACCTCCTTCATCCTAGAGTCTGTTACTATCAATATATTCATAATCTAAGATCAAGGGTGCTTTATAACTTTAATAGCCACATTATTTTTCCATACTAACCAATTGTCAACTAAGACTCTAAGTTTTTACTAATCTACATGCTTCCCATCCTATACTTTTACAGCTGGTTTTAAGCCCTTTGTCTTTAAAGCACACTTTTCTTTGATTTTATCCTGTCAGATTTGGTGCATTTTTCCTGCCTCCAATGCTTTCTTGAATACCAAGGCACTGGCTCCTCTCCAAGCTTCCACAAATGTAATAAATATGCTTTCTACACACTTCCTCATTTTTTCAAATAAAATAGGGCCAGAGAGAATCAGCGTAAAACATCCATTGCTAGTTACAGCTAAGGTTGACAGTGTGCAAATATCCAAAATATGATGCCATTATATGTTAAGTGACATAAGGGAGTGTCAAAGCAACTGGAAGAAGGAGGAATAGAACATACTAAATTGGGGAAGTAAAGAAAGGGAACACAAGTGGGATGAGAAGTAAGAGATTAGGAAACATAGGAGTCATAATATTTGAATAGGTATTGAAGCATAGAAAGTATTACAATAGGCAGAGCTCTACAAATAAGACAGTCCAGGCATGAGAACTTTCACAAAGTTCTGTGAAAGCAAATCACATAATATATTCACTTAAAATTTACCTATTGTGCTGTGTGCCAAGTTCTACATTAGATAAGAGGATACAGTGATGATTCAAAACAGACACAGTACCTGCCCCTGGAACTTATGGTCCAGGGAGTAAAACAGGCAAGCCAACACTCAAATTAAAAATTGCTTGTTTGATACAAAAATATATTTGGGTACAACCCAATTTTCCAGATACACAAACACCTTGAATAATTTGGGGTAGTATCAGGCAATAAGTCTGGAAGATGTAATGAATAAAAAATGATCTGTTGTGAATATTTGGCTAACAAGCAATGGAGAGCAATTATACATTTTTGAATAAAGAGGTGGGCTAGTCAGAGATATGCTTTAAGACAAATAATTTGGCAGCAACTTGAGAATAGGCTGGGAAAAGAAGAGGCTGGTGGTTGGGAAGTTTTGTTGTTAAACTAGGGAAAATGTTGAATGAGAGATAATAAGGATCTGCATAATGATGGTCATATAACTGGGAATGGAATATAAGAATTACTATATAATTAAAATCAGTAATGTATGAATAGTAGCTTGGGGGGGAAAGAAGAGAAAGTAGTCACAAATATAATAAAAGCAAGGTATGATTGAGAAAATGGAGGTAGTTCCTTTAGCAACACTAAAGATGTCAGAAGACTGATTTAATTTGTGAAGAAAGATACACACAGGATATCCAGGAGGCCATGGTCATCAGGAAACTGGAGAGGAGAGAAGTGAAGGCTGAAGGCTGAAGAGGGATGGGAGTTGAAACTTTGAGAGTGGATCCTATTAATGAATGAGAAATCACAGAGAAAAAAACAGATAACTTCCTGACCTAGGACTTGGACAAAGCCCTCTAGAAAGAAACCAAAATGTTAAAGGCAGCAGCAAAGGAGATTAAAGGAAAATCTCTAGAGAGGCACAATCTAACAGCAAGAAAGAAGAGCAAGCTCAACACAGGATTCTTGTGTTCATACTCTTCCCTCTTTACAATATTTGTGAGGTATCTGTCATAATGACACAGCCTTATATGACATCTGGTGTCCATCATCTTGGCAGCAGGAATGTCCACCATCCTATCGTCATTCAACAGTGGATCAACATGAAGCCTCCCAGTCAGTGCACACAGGCACTATGGGTTTGATCTGGAGCATGCTGGGTATTTTTTATACCACATCATATTAGATATTGCTTCTACAAACTCATAGGCAGTGTAGCATTACTTTTCTTTGATTTTGTATCTTCACAGAGACCCAGTTTCAGCCTGAATTACAGGCTCCTACTCATTCAAAGGAACATCTAATTTAGTAATGCCAGTGCACTGTAGTATTTCATGAGATGTAAGCAAAAGATGGCAGAGCCCAATCCATCATGTGTTTGTTCCACTAGATCAAGAGGTAAAAAGAAATGTAGTGTTCACTACACCAAAGAACATGTTTCTTTGTTAACTTGAGTCACATGAATTATAATTGGAGATAAATAGTATGACATACATATGCCTTCCTCTTTGCATGTACACACACACACAGACACACACATGCAAATGTTAATAGAAAGAGATCATAGGGATTGCAATATCAGCAAAGATCCTCACCAAGAAACCCACAGACCAATGAACGTTTCTGAAGCAGCAGAGTTACCCTATATTTGGTTTCCATGGCAGTAAGTACTGAATGGAGGTCTGCTACTACTTTCCCTGAAAAGAGGAGTCAGAAATCATTAAAATACTTCATTTAATGATTTAAAAAATAGTTTTCAAAAGCAATCACAATAACCCCCATCACTGTCAAAGCAACTATTTTAAAAATTGTGGCTTTTTACACTTATTAAAAATAGAATAAAGGAATTTACAAAGTCACCAACAATATGGTGACTTTGTGCTAGACCCCAATATATCTATATAAATAACAAATGATTTAGGGCTGTCCCCAGGCCAATGTGCCTGAATATGGACACCTTAAACAGTGATTAGCCAGCACAGTGCATAAACAGAATGGGCTGTACTCCTCTGCAGCCCAGCTTAAGCTCCACAGGATAAAGCAAGAGGGTTCCTACAGCTGGGGTTATTGCTTCCCCTCAGGCTGAAGCCACTTTGAAAGGAGTGCTCTGCCTGAGAAAGATGGCTTCAGCCCTATGGGGAATGACTCAGCACAGGAATCCTGGCAGTTCTTTCCCCAGAGTCACCACCCTAGACTCTCCTTTTGCAGCTCTAGTCCACTCTGTCCTCCCTCTGCCAAAGCCCAGGGTAAGTGGCTGCAAATCAAACTTTGTGTGTTGGCCCTTTAAGAGGCTCTCTGCATCTCTAGCCATCTCTCCCTGGCAGACAGAAACCCTGCTGCTTTTCACAACTGGATTTTATTTGGATATTTTGATTCCTTTCCCAGTTCTGGTACTCTAATCTGGGGAGCCCAGCTTGGAGTTTAGACCCTACACTTCTCAGGAGGAACACCCTGGCCACTGACATATATCGTCAGAACTCCAGCTGCCACCTGTGGGGGCCCAGCCAGCTCTCTTGGCCTCCACACTTCCTATCAGTTTTGTTGTATTGATGTGATTTCTTCCATATGTTCTTGGTTATTGGGCTTGTCTTCAGCTAGCTTTCAGTTCAGGAAAATTTTTCTATAATTTAGTTGTAATTCCAGTTTGGTCCAGGGAGGAGGTTAGTATAGCTTCCACCTACTCCACTGCCATCTTGGATCTCTGCTGTTTACTCTTGCCTCCAGTTTCCCACATGTTGTTACCTTTGCCTAGGATGAACTTTCAGGTCTCAACTTAAGTTCCACTTCTCAGAATTGTCAGGTCCTCCTGTCACATGTTCTCATGGCTCCATATTCTTTCTCTATTAATATTTTTCACATTACTGGCTTTAGTTTTCAATTGTTTATCAACCTCAGTGAGGGGTGTGATTAATTCCTACGAGTTGCCTTATCTCCCCAGTTATAAGCACTGGGTATGGCACATAATAAATTTCAAATATTTATTGAAATTGTTGGGGGATAGGTGAGCACTAAAGAGCTAATTAGCATAACATGACCTGATCTTCAGCATGGAGAAAATGCTATTGCTCATACCAAGTTTATTGTGATGTAGCAATGTAACTAAATAGATTACAGATTAATCTGAAAGCCTTTACAGAATGTGGAAATTTCTATAGTTAGTTCTGCATTTGGTTAACCCATTTTCCACCCAGCAAAAGAGTGCTTGAAACTTCTAATGGCTTAGTGAAACCTACAGTAAAAACACAAATATTTAGACTTCAGACATTTGAAATTCAGGGTAAGGCTCACAGTGGGCTGAAGTTTCCATGCTTTCTCTAATTAAAAGCTTCACTAAGTGCATTCTGAGGTAGACAGACTCAACAAGAGTCAGAAGAGCAGGTTCTTTCAACAACTCTGCTACTAACTTGCTCTCATTGACTTCTCATTGACTTCTCTGGTTCTCTTTTTTTTTTTTTTTCCTGTAAGATAAGTGGATCTGACTGAATGACCTACATGGTTGCATCCAGCTCAATCTTTTGCTGAGTCTATGAAAAATATACCCAGTTATATACAAACAGCAGGTCAATTATTTTAGCAAATCAAGTCTTCAGGAGCCTTTAAGACAATGAATGTGTTCTGAGGAGTTATTATTATACTACTTTTATAAAACAAAATGTTCATTATATACATATTCTCTGATATTTACTAGATCAGGTTGGGAAGTTTTGCTGAATTTTATAACTGGAATAGATTTAGGCACCCTATAGAAGTGGGGCATGAGACAAAGGTGTCATGCTCACAAACATACGCAATCTCACCTCTGCAAGTTCAGGGGACAACAAAAAAGAAATGGACGTGACAAATCAATTCAAGCAACAACATCAAGGGTGAAGGATTCTATTATTCACCTCCTAAAAATAAATGTGTTTACCACCACACAACCTTATAGACAGTCAATAACTTTTAAAATCATTTAACCTATCCAAGAAATTAATTTTAATAAAAACAAAGATAATCTTCACCAAACAAATAATAAAAATATCAACTATATCATCTCAAGAAATAAACACCAACACCTGCTAAAATATAATAATAAAACTGCTTCAAATTCTATATAAAACCAATAAATCAACTAGTCAGTTGGGTAACTGAGATCACTAAATGTTCACTGATGAGGTCACTGACCTTCTGTCTTTAAATTTTCTGAATCACCAGTATAGGTACACACTATTTCAATACTTTCTCCTCTAGTCCAATTACCCTCCAACATTAATTTCCAATCAACATATAAACTGAAAAGTGTAAAATAGAAACACTTTTCTAGAGACACTATTTCTTTCCTTTCTTCCTTCATTTATTCACTCATAAGAATAGCATTATTTGGCATCTATTGTATAACTAAATAGTTTAAGGTTCCAAGGGGGAATCTTATTTTTAAGACATAAAACATAGATCCTGGTCTTAAAACACAATCAATTGAAGAGATAAATCAAATATTTGACAAACTAGAAATCACTTCTAAGAATAAGCAAGAATAAGAGAATTCAGTATAATGTGTACAATGTGCTGAAAAATAAAACCATCTCTGGGGCAGAGTTAGTCATGGAGGTTGCCCTGGAAAAGATGACATTTGAACTAGATGTTAAATAAGTTGTATTTGTTACACCAAAATGTAAGGAAGTGCTCAAAAAAGGGAGCAGGGATATGCAGTTATCACAAAGATATACAAAGATAAAGCAGCCAGCTTGAAGGGACTTCCACTGCACAAACCTGGAATAATTTCAGCCTAAAAAAATTAAGTTCAGTGATAAACTATAAACAATTAAAAATAATAAGAATTTGAGTCTTATACAGATAATAAGTAGATAAGTAAATAACAGGAATTATTTAGATATTAGATAATAACTACTTGCAGTATATTGGTGAGGAATGCTGGTGCTAGAGATGGAAATCATCATTTTACAGTCATTGTGGTTAAGAGTGGATAAGCAAGACTCACCAATGGCTATTAATTCAAGTGAAACTTCATAAGAAACACTATATTTGCATGTCTCTGTATAAAGTGCTTATTAGTTGCAAAGGGGGAAATGAACAGTAATGTACAGTGAAGAAATCAGTCACCACTTGTCTGGGTGGCCAAAATTAACATGACCAATGAGGAACAGATGGACATCATGAGCCTCCAGATGTGATACCCTGCGGACACAACACCTGTGCAGTATTCTAGCCAAGACAACATAATCTCAATCTAACCATGATTCAGGAAACACCAGACAAACACAATGTAAAGAATGTTCTTTTTAAAGATGAGGGAAGGATTATATATATCAATGTCATAAAGACAAGGAAAAGCTATGGACATATTTCAGATTAAACAACAGTGTGGTGATTGCTGGGGAGAGAGGTTTATAAGGGGACCTAATGATAATGGAAAAAATACAATAAAAATTAAATTTTAAAAATAAGTGTTGTGGATTTGAGCAGCACTAAAGGTATGTGAACACAAGAAAATAAATAAATAAAAGAAGCCTCTAAGGAGATATGACCAAATGTAATCTCTGACCTTTGCTGGAAAGGGAAATTTCTGTAAAGGACATTATCAGATCAACTGACAAAACTGATATAGGAATGGTAAATTTAAATTTGTATCAATGCATATACACACATACACATATACAAATACCTTGATAAAGGAGGGGCACACAGAGGGGTGGAGGGGGGCCTTCAGTAATATGGTAATGCTCTATTTCTTGACCTTGCTGGTGGTTACAAGTATATATAGAATACATTTTTCTCATATCTCATAATTTTAAGTTAAAAATGAGATGAAAATTTATGCATATACATGTACACAGAATGACAGTGATTTATCCAAACAAATGCCAATGAGATTTATCAATGCTTTTGGTGCTAGATGGACAGAAAAGAAAAACAGTTGGGCTTCTACTGGGAATTCTAAATAAAGGAAAATTGAAAACTTTTCCCTTCTCTCTATGGTATTCACCTTTGGACATGACATCTGCTACTGACCTCATTACCTCCTCACAACTGGTAGCAATAGCAGAAAGACATCAGGAATATCAGGTTGATTTTTCCTACCTCACCTCCCTGTGAGCACCATCACCCCACCCCCTCGCTTGCCCTATTATAGCAAATTGCAGTTTAAAGAAAACTTTAATGTACCCTGAATTTTAATTTTGAACTTCTTAACAAAACTATGATACAGGTTAGCCAGTATTATTGTCCCTTCTGCAGATATGTAGGAATGGGCCAGGGAGGTTAAATGTTTCATTAAGGCTCACAGGCTAATAAATGGATGAACCAGGATTGAAACACAGGTAATCTGGTTCTAAATTCAGTTTTCTTTTCACTACATTATACTCCTTAATACCTGTTAAAAAAGGAAACAGAATTAGAAACAATTTTTATCCAAGGATTTTTCAAGAATGTTCAAAGTTACTTTGCTTAAAACAATTATCTGTGCCCTGGCCAGTGTGGCTCAGTTGTTTGGAGTACCATCCCATGCACCAAAAGGCTGAGCGTTTGATTCCTAGTCAGGCCACATACCTAGGTTGTGGGTTCAGTCCTTGGTTGGGGCACTTATGAGAGGTTACTGATTGACACTCTTCTCTCACATTGATGTTTCTCTCTCTCTCTCTCCCTGCTCCTTCCACTCCTCTCTCTCCCTTCGTCTCTAAAATCAATAAGCATATTTTTTAAATTAAAAAAGTAATAATGATTATCTACTACTTTATACTGTATACCTTTCTAAAGGCCAGGAAATATGTTAAGCATTTCAGTTCCATTATATCTTTTTTTTTTTTCCCAACAATCCCATAGGGTAGGAATTGTTCTCACTTTACAGGTGAAGACTCTGTAGCTTATGTAGGTACATAAACTCTCCCAAGGTTACACAATTAATACATGGAAAGTAGTAGGCTCTACTTCACCAGACTTCCTAAATAAAACAGTACATTGACTTATGTTCTGGAATCATGTTGGAACATGTGACACTTAATAGATTCTGAAGATTGGTTTTCTCATTGTCAATTCTCAAATATTTGAAGTACTGTCAAGGAAAAGAGAAATCAGGTTGACTGTGCATGTTCCAGAGGAGAGAAATGGGACTAGCATGAAGATGTTCCAGTCAGACTGTATATAAGAGATAATTTCCTAATAATCACATCTGTTTAAAAAATGAGATAATGCTCTATATTTTGTTTGGAGCAGTGATCACATAGGCACTATCAAAACTCATAAAATTGTAACTTCATATCTGTGTATTTCAGTATGTAATAATTTAACATAAGTATTTTTAAATAAAGAGGCTGCTGCATGAGCTAATAAGCTTCCATCAGAGGCTTAATGATAACCTGCTAGAGATAAACAGGCTTCCTGAATTAAGCAGGGAGGTAATACTAGACTGCATCTTAAGATTCTTCCAAACTTAAGGCTTTATAGTATTTTCATTGGTATATATAAAAGAGAAGATGAGGTCACTACCAGATCCAAAATTTGTATTTTTTTTAATGGGTTACTTTTTAAAACTCACAATGTCTCTTCAAATGTGTATGACTTTCCAGATAAGTCACCTTGTGAACATGTTTCAAATAGGAAGAGAAGAGCCTGTGATAAGCTTTGTGTGTCACATCGAATTAGCATGTCACCTCACTAGAGGCCTCCCAGAGTGGAGTTCCCAAAAGAATTGCATTGGTCAATAACTTAGTCCCTAGCCTTAAAGAACCAAAAATCTAATTTTGCCTATACATCAAGAGTATAGCACAAGGATATCAGACCCATTGGATATTCCAGGTGGTATATTGTTTTCATAGCATGCCACAGAAAGAAGTAAACTATAATCAAAGTGTTGATTCATAATCATGTAGTCAAAATAAAGGGTGCTACATAACTCAAAATTTTAATGACATCTTTGGGCAGTGTGGCCTTCAATCAGGGTATAATTCCTAGGAGCAATCTTGACTTTTTTAAAAGTATATTTCACTGATTATGTTGTTACAGTTGTCTCAATTTTGTTTCCCCTTTTCTTCCCTCTGCCCAGTATCCGCCCTCCCCCAGCAATCCCACGCCCCTTAATTCATGTCCATGGATTGTGCACATAAGTTTTTTGGCTTCACCCTTTCCTATCTTATTCTTAACTTCCCCCAATTATGCTTCTTAATCCCTGCACCATTTCCCAATTTTTCCCTCTCCCCACCCAGGTGATAACCCTTCAAATGATCCCTATAACTATACTTCTGTTCCTATTCTGGTTTGCTTAGTTGGATTTTGTTTCTATTTTTTAGATTCAGTTGTTGATAGTTGTGAGTTTGTTGTCATTTTAATGTTCATAGTTTTGATCTTCTTTTTCTTAAGTAAGTCTCTTTAACATTTCATATAATAATGGCTTTGTAATAATGAACTTTTTTTTTTTAGCTTTACCTTGTCTGGGAAGTACATCTTCGACCCTCCCATTCTAAATGATAGCTTTGCTGGATAGAGTAATCTTGGTTGTAGGTCCTTGCTATTCATCACATTGAATACGTCTTGCCAGTCCCTTCTTGCATGCAAAGTTTCTTCTGAGAAATCACCTGATACTCTTATAAGCAACCCTTTGTATGTAACTCTCTGCTTTTCTCTTGCTGCTTTTAAGATCTTCTCTTTATCTTTCAACTTTGGCATTTTAATTATGATGTGTCTTGGTGTGGTCCTCTTTGGGTCTAGCTTGTTTGGGACTCTCTGTGCTTCCTGGACATGTATGTCTATTTCCTTCACCAAATATGGGGAGTTTTCCTTCATTATTTTTTCACATAGGCTTTCAATTTCTTGCTCTTCCTCTTTTCCTTCTGGCACCCTTATGACTCAGATGTTGGCACGTTTAAAGTTGTCCAAGATGTTCCTAAGCCTCTTCTTATTTTTTTTCAATTTTCATTTCCTCTTTCTGTACTGGTTGACTTTTTTTCTTCCAAATCATTGATTTGAACCCTGGTTTCCTTCCCTTCACCATTGTTTTGTGTGTATTTTCCTTAATTTCACTTAGCATAGCCTTCATTTCTTCCCTTATGCATTTGCTGTATTCAAGCATATCTGTCAAGTCTGTGAGCATCTTTATCACCAGTCTTTTGAACTCCTCATCTGTGAGGTTGTCTCTCTCCTTGTCACTTAGTTCTCCCACTGGAACCTTGATCCGTTCCCTCTTTTGGGCCATACTTCTCTGTCTCCTCATCTTGACAGGCTCCTGCGTTTGTTTGCCTCTGTGTCTTAGGTAGAGCTGTCGCTCCTGTTACATTGTAAGGGGCAGAGCCTTAGGTATTCGTCAGTACAGGGCAGCCCATTTCATCACATTGTGGCACTGTATGTGGGGGATGAGTCAGAGAGGGAAGAATGCCACTTGCTCAGCACTTGCCCCTTTTCCAGGCACTTCTACTTTCATATGGGACTGGCACCTCTCTAGCTGTTGCCCTGGCTGTCATTCCCAGAGTGGATTGGTCTGCAGACATTCTAGGACCATGGGGCCCTTTAAACAAGCAGACTCTACTGAGAGACTTGCAGTTTCTTCCTCCACCCTAATCCCCACTGGTTTGCACAGTCAGAAGCAATGAGGCTTGATTTTCCCTGGCACTGGGAAAATCTGGTCTGTTGCTGGGAGTGCTCCCCAGGTGGCCCTCCCACTTTTTAAAACATGTGACTGCACCTTCCACCAGCCTGATGCTGCTAGGCTGCTGCTGCCACCACACCATGTCCTCTTCACTTGGGCTCTGCCCATCCTACCTGTCTGGATGAGTATTTCTTCTTTATTATTTTCGTTGGACTTACATGCAGTTTGGTTTTTTTTCAACTTCTGGTTGTCTCTAGTTATGAGGTAGTTGTATTCCTTCTTAGTTGTGGAGGGGGACCCAGCATGTCTGTCCAGGCCTCCATCTTGGCTGGAAGTCCACAATCTTGACTTTAATAAAGAATTACATATATTTGTCCTGAATCATTATGGATCAATGTTTTAGTTTACCTACCAGGGAAGTTTTTCTTTCCTTCATTTCCAAGTTCCTGAAAAACATTTTGGTCTTTATGTTCTAAAAAAAAGAACACAAGTGGAAATGCTACTTATAAAATATCCAGTGGTAACTTTGTATGGTCTAGGAAATGTGAAACTATAGATATAATACAGACCTTCTTCAAAGGGTACTTGAAATCTGATAATGAAAACTGAATGGACAGCATATAAATCAGCAGTCATAGTTATGAGATCATATCCTACCTGTAATAGAAAAATAGAAAATGGAAATAAGGATTGTGTATTGTTATTACTTTTGAATTCCATCTATTTTTCTTTACAGGGTTATGTGCTCACTTTTAGTTTGTCCTTTTCATTCCCCTGGTTTGCTCATTCTCATCAGAAGTGTTTTAATATCCATTCATTGTTGTCTATGCCAGATTCTCTCTGTCCCATGATATGTTAGCCTGTGAACAATGCCAAACTATAACATGGATACAGGAGGTAAATGTTTTTGGAGATGGAGAGAGTTCTTCCTTTTCACACATCAAAAATAGGGGAGAAATAAAATAAATTTATATTTATTGAGTCATTAATTTATGACAGGGTATATTTTAGACAGTTTAATCTCATTCAATCTTTATGTAATGTAACATTTCAAATAATTACCCCCACTTTCATAGAGGCAGGAATTGAGCTGACAGAGATTACCTGCCTAATTGTTGTTTAACTACTGAGTAGCAGGGCTGGAATTTGAACCCAATCTGTCTGATTTAAATGTCTGATATATATCTGAATGCTGATCTTTCCTGCCATCCTGACATTCTTACCATCTTATAATAGTAAAATCTCTTTTTAGTACAAGGGAAAAATCCATTGCTCCTTCAACTCCCTTGAAGCTTTATCTGGCACACTAAAGAGTTATACAGACACAAAAGTGACCAGAATCATCACCATAACCATTCACCCTCAGCTACCCAAACTGCTGGATAGTGACATGACAAAACTCTAAAATGTAATTACACAACATTGAACAAAATTCTAAAATGTAATTAGACAACATTAGGTAAAATCCTGTGAACATCCTCAGCTGTGCCAGAAACTTTACAAAGCAAAGGAAGAACTAGAACTGAAATGCAAATCTGCTGCCTTTTGAAGAAGCTGCCTGCCATGGTCCCTTCCATAGAAGTTTCTAAGCAAAGATGCCAACCTTGCACAGGCCAAATCAAAACTGGGCCAGTTCAAGAAGTAACATGTCTCATAGGCCTCACAGCATCTGGGAACAAATCATCCAAGAAATGCATCTTTTCATTCTCCAGATATTACTAAACACCTACCCAAAACTAGTGTTTGTTCTGAGCCCTAAGCACAGGATAATTGAGAGATATTCCCTCAAGCAAAGATGCAGTAAGTTTTTGTTCTCTTTCACTGTAGTCAAGCATACTGGATCTAGCATACCACCTGCTGAATGATACAGAAGTGAATGAAATAGACACAAATGCCCGCTCTCAGAAAGGTGATGTTCTAGAGGGGCAGAAGAACAGATGAATAAATAAAGAAGCAAAATGTATGTTATGTCATATGGAAATCAGGAATTTTCAGCAAATGACAGAACTACTAGATAGAAAATCATCAATTATATAGAACTGAACAAAATTAATCAATAGGTTCTAATGACATATGGAGAACACTTTACCCAACAATACATATTTTTCCCAAGCAGTTATGGAACATTCACCAAGATAGGGCATGTCCTTATCTATAAAACAAACCTCAACAAATTTAAAAATATTGAATTCATATAAGGTTCTCTGATCATAATAGAATTAAACTAGAAATTAATAGTAGAGGGACATCAAGAAAATTTCTAAATGCTTGGAAATTAAATAACCCATTTCTAACTAATCCTTGGGTGGAATAAGAAATCTCAGATACAAGAATGTTTAAGTACAAATAAAACTGAATAAAAAATATATGATATCAAAATAGATGCAGGAAAAACAGTGCTGAAAAGGAAATTTATAACACTAAATACTTATATTAGAAAAAAAGAGAGAGGATCCAAGATGGAGGAGGAGTAAATGGAAGCTACACTAACCTCCTCCCAGGACCAGTCTGGACTTACAACTTAATTGTGGAGAAATCATCTGGAATAACCAACTGAGAAATAGCTAGAGAGAAGTCTTGTAGCCAGAGAGACAGAAGGGGGCTCTTCATCACAATGTGACCGAGTACAAGAATGCCAGCCTGTTAAACCAAGCATGCTGTGGTCTGTGGATAGCCAACTGACCTGAAGTCTTCAAGATCCTTCCCCATGTGGGAAGGCCACCCTCCCCTGCACACCCCCACTCTTATTAGAGTTTTCTGGACCAAAGGGTAGGTAGAATGACAACCATGTCCAGCTTGAAGCAGCTAGAGGAGCACAAGACCTTCTACCATTGTCCTTTATAAGATTATAAAGGGTCTTAAGTCTGAGAGGAGGGAATTGTTATTTTTTATTGTTATAAAAATTAATTAATTAATTAAAAATATATATATATATAAAGGGTGAAGGCAAAGAACTTGTATGTACAACCCATGGACATAAACTAAGGGGTGGTGGTGGGATTGCTGAGGGAGGTGGATACTGGGCAGAGGGGAGCAAAGGAGGAAAAAATTGGAACTATTGTAACAACATAATCAATAAAATATACAAAAAAAAAAAAGAAAAGAAGAAAGGTCTCAAATCAATAAAAGTTTCTATTCCAAGAAACTAGGAAGAGCAAAGTAAACCAAAACCAAGCAGAACAAATGAAAAAATAAATGTAAGAACAGATATCAATGAAATGAAATACAGGAAAAATGTATAAAAAATCAATTATACAAAACACAAGCAGACACCAATCACCAATCACACCTATCTGAATGGCTAAAATAAAAAAATAGTAGCAACATCAAATACTGAAAAAATACAGAAAAACAGAATCACTCACACATCACTGGTGAAAATGAAAAATGGTGCAGCCAATCTGGCAAATATAATACCTTGGTAATTTCTCATAAAACTAAACATTCAATTACCATGCAACCCAGCAATTATGTTCTTGGATAATTTATCACAAAGAAAACTATGTTGACATAAAAACCTGTACACAAATGTTCGTAGTAGTTTTTTTTGTAATAGCACCAAACTGGAAACAAATTTTGTATTTTTTTAAATTTATTTATTTAGTTAGTTACTTGTTTATTTATTTTTAGAGAGAGGGGAAAGGAGAAAGAGAGGGAGAGAAACATCATTGTGTGGTTGCCTCTCACTCACGCCCCCAACTGGGGACCTGATGTGCAACCTAGTCATGTGCCCTGACTGGGAATCGAACCAGCGACCCTTGGCTCACAGGCCAATGCTCAATCCATTGAGCCATAGCAGCCAGGGCTTCACAACTTTTGTATTTTTCAATAAATGAATGGATGAACAATCTGTAGTATGTCCTACCATAAAATACTACTCAACAATAAAAAGGAATGAACTATGGATATACAAAGCAATCTCACTAAGTTTCTGGGGAATTGCGATGAGTGAAAAAAGTCAACTACATGCTGTATGATTCCACTCATACACAATTTTGGAAATCAAAAAATTTTCAAAATGATAGCAGATTAGTGGTTACTGGTTATTAGTGATTGAAGGTGTGGGACAGAATGGGGAGAGGTGTCACTATAAGAGGACACACAAAGAATCTCTGTTTAATCTCAGAGATTAAATTGTTTAATCTCAACTATAGTGCCAGGGCTGGAATCTACACATGTGATAAAATTGTGAAATTAAAAAGTATTCACATATGCTACAAGTGAGTACATGTGAAACCACAAAAATATGAAAAAGATTTGTGGATTATATCAATGTCAATATACTGGTTGTAATAGTGTAGTTATAATTTATCATTGGGGGATATTATCATCGGAAAAAATGGATTAATAAAATGTAGTTGGAATCTTCCTGTATTATTTCTGACAACTGGATGTAAATCTGTAATTATCTAAAAATGTTTTTTAAAAGTTTTTTAAAGTAATGTACCCATAAATAGTTAATTAGAGAACTGACATTGGAAATAAAAAACAAAAGGAAGTTTGCTTTAATGCTACTGTCGAGTATAAAATCACCTTTAGATATCCTTAGCCATGTAGTTTGGTGTAAATATCTTGAGCACACATTCTTTTTTTAGAATATGCCTCACTTTCCTGCACATTAGCCTAAGAATGCTGGCAGTTTCAAAGAAAATAAAACAGTAGACAGATGGTGTTGTGAAAAAAAAAAAATTCATAGGCCTAAATATGAGAAACCTGGCAAGAAAAAAAATGTCACCAAACAAAATCAGAATTGTTTTAGTGAAATTCAAGGTTTATTTTGCCTAGCACACATGAAGAATTGCCTAGGAATTATGGAACTGTGCTATGAAAAGTAAACATTTAGTGTGAGGAATCCTCAAAAAAAAAAGCTGCATTTGGTAAAAAAATTATAATAAATTAAGAAATGCTGGCCTAGCACATAATTTAGTAAATCTTTAAACTCAAGTCCTGTGAAGAATTTCTAAACTGTGTAAAATTAGAAGTATTTTTAAAAAATTCATGTCGTTCCAAAAGAGGTAAAGCACATACAATTATGTTTTAAAACAAACACTAATGAAAAACAACATTCTACATATTTTTAACATGACATGTATTAAAAACAAGAAGAGCCTTATTGCCATCTAAGTGTCATGAACCTGAGAATTTTTACAGTGGCATAATTTTAGCACTATAAGTTGTGTTTAGTATTTCAGTTGCTACATTTTGGGTTAATTCTAAGTAAATGTGAATCTTTAAAGATAATAAGGTCAGAAATAGAAAGTGTGTGAGAAGCAATGTATTCTCCCCTTATCTTTGCATGTATGTTTTTGAACCTAATGATAAGTAAATAGGTAAAAAAGCTCAAATTGTTTAATTGGTTAGTCAAATCCAGGGAGTCTTCACAGACAAGTTTTCCTGTACCTTAAAAACTTGCTTTGATAAAATTTATAAATACTAAATTATCATTTGGCATGTGTCCTAATTTACCTTTGACAGGTACCTTTCTGAAATGTCAATTACTAATATGCTGAGCTGTTAGACTTATGATTCATAACTACTTTAAATTTTTATTTATTGATTTTAGAGAGAGGGCGAGGAAGGATAGAGGGGGGAGATAAATATCTACTTGTTGTTCCACTTATCTGTGCATTCATTGGTTGATTCTTGTATGTGCCATGACTGGGTATCAAACTCTCAGCCTTGGCATATCGGGATAATGCTCTAAGCAACTGAGCTACCCAGCCAGAGCTGACTCATAACTATTCGTTTCCCATAAGAATGATAGCAGCCTGTAGTATAAAGTGTGAAAAGGCATTAATATAAAAGAGAAAACATTTTATATTGGAAACTCTGACACTTGTTTTAAATTCTAAACAAAGCTGTGAATAAGCTATCCATTAGAAATCATGCTTATTCAATACTGTTTACAGGTAAATAACAAAACATTTTTGAACAGAAGCATGAAGCTCACTAAAGTAAGGTATTATAATAACTTGAAAAATGTTTTTAAATAAATAAACTGAATCTATACATTTTATTTTCAATTTTGTCTAAAAAGTAAGAGAAAATACATTTTAAAAAACTCATACAAACTGACAATTTATGGTGGAAAAGCCCAATACTAACTGAAGATGTCATCAGGCATTTTTCCCTAAACTTTAGATGCAACCATCTAATTGATGAATACTGACCAAATTTAAATGTTTTCAATCTCATAGATTAGAATGTGGATAAAACCTGCTGTCTCCATACACCTGTCCAAGTGGATAGCACTGCTGTCCACCCACACTAAGAATCTGACATACACCCTCACCTCTTCTTTCCTTTATGCTTCATATCTGACCAACAATAAATGTTTAATGATCTACCTCATTAATGGTCTCTCCTCTCAACCCCAACCTCCTGCCTAGTACCAGTCTTGTCTAGTCCATCTCTGGATCTCCTTCTGAGTGACTTGATTGACAACACACACCTGAAAATATGACTTTACTGTTACATTCAACCCACAAGCCTGGCCTTGCACCATCTGGTCCTTGCCCACCTCACCAGCTTCATTTCTCAAGATATAACCCCATCACCACTCACATAGTTTCTTGGGTTGGCCAAAAAAGTCATAAAGTCATGGTTTTATATATATATATATATATATATATATATATATATATATATATATATATATATATATATCTCCTCGTCGGCAGCCGTTCGTCTCGAGAGACGATGGTGTAGCTTCTTAAGAGTCTATCTGCACCTCCGAGAATGGCTGTGCAGTCCGACTCGGGAGTGACACGGTATCTGTCTCCTCCCGTGTTGAATCGACATCTTGCAATGACGCTGGAGTGTCCTCTCCAGTGAAGCTGAAGCTACAGAGCCTGGGCAGGGTAATACGGAGGGTCTGCTGTTGCCCATGCAGCAGACCCCCCCTCTCTTCGCAGCTGAAGGGTCCAAGGGAAAGACGGAGTCAATACAGCTTGGGTTCAGGTGCGCCGCAGGAGTTGCCGGTGTTGACTACAACATCAAACCGCCTTAGGGACTCCGGCTCCGGATTTTCTGTCGGGGTTTACTCCCTTAGCCTTTCCCCTGAAGAGGTATGCTGCAAGGCAGCGGAGGTTTTTTGGTGTCAGAGTTTTCCTTCTCTGATGTACCCTGACTGGAAGATCGAACCAGCGACACTTAGCTCGCAGGCCGACGCTCCATCCACTGATATATATATATGTATATATATATACACACAATGGCTCTAGTAGTGCTAAGTTGTCTTTAACTTCATTCAAAACAAATTTCTTAAATTGTATTGTGACAGCTGTCATATTAGTGTGCATTTAAAAAAATTATAAAAATTGGTGAATTTTTGTACAGCCATTTTAATATTGAAGATGGAAGAAAATATGCAACATTTTTGGACTATTATACTTTATAATAAAGGTGAAAACACAACTGAAATGCAAACAAAGATTTGTGCAGTATATGGAGAAGGTGCTGTGACTGATCCAACACATCAAAAGTGGTTTGTGAAGTTTCTTGGTATTACTGACATTTTGCACAAATAAATCTTTGTTGTGGGCTGTCATATGCATTAGATGTTTAGCAGCACCCCTGGCCTATGCCCACTAGAAACCAATAGCTGGAGATAGTCAACATACTCAAAATACACAAATCAATCAAGTTATTGGTGAAAACAAAAAGTGAGTCTTTTATTTTATGGAAAAAACTAAACAGACTTTTGGGCCAACCCAATACATTCTGATCACACCAACCTACATGGCTCTCTCCCAAATGTTACATACAATTTACAGTCCTGAATTTCAAACATGCTATATTTTTCCCCCATATTTTCCTTACCTTCATATTATGTCTCCTCAACCTCAATATAAGCTTCAAGAGAGCAGGGAGCTGGTCTTTCTAGACTGCCTTATCCCAAATTCCCAGAATAGTGCCTGGTTCATAGTGTGTGCAGAGGTTTCAAAAGCTAGCCCCAATATTGATATATATGTTTCATTCAGATTCCCTTGTCTAGAACTCATCCAGTCTCATCATCACATCTAACTTCAAGGCAGGATAGGATATGTAGTACAGTGTGTACACAAGTAGAAATAATAGATTGGATGAACAGCCAGCAGTCTGCCATACCAGATAATTGTCATATGCATATAATGTGACTATAAAAAGATATCCAAGTGTGCAAAAGTAAAAAAAGAAAAGCTACTTATTCTTGAAATGAAAACCTACTAGAACCTGGATGTAAGCCAACAGGAAATAAATACAAAAATAAATTGAGAAAGATGGAGGCATAGACAGACATGCTGCATCTCCCTCCACTAAGAAAAATATGACTACCTCAAAACTAGAAACAACCAGAAGTTCCAGAAAATCAAACTACATGGAAGTCCATCAAACAAAGATATAAAGAAGAAATACTCATCCAGACAGGTAGGAGGAGCGAAGCTGGGGCCGAGAGGACGCAGTGTGGTGGCAGCAGCAGCGGCAGCAGTGGTGGGCCGGCAGAAAGCACAGTCATATGTTTTAAAAGGTGAGGGGGGACACCTGGGGAGCATTCCTGGATCCTCACCAGACCTCGCAGCTCACAGTCCCAGCACTGGGAAGGTCAACCTCATTGCTTCTGACTGTGCAGACCAGTGAAGGTTGGGGTGGAGGCAGAAACTGCAGGTCTCAGCAGGGTAAGCTTGTTCAAACAGCCCCCATGGTCCTGGAGCATTCGCAGACCTACCCATTCTGGGAACGACAGCCAGGGCGGCAGCTGGAGGAGTGCCAGTCTGGTGTGAAAGTGGGAGAGGTGCCTGGAAGGGAGGCGAGTGCTGGGCTGGCAGCACTGTTCCCTCTCAGACTCGTCCTCCACAAACAGCGCCACAACATGGTGAAACAAGTCACCCTGTACTAATGAATCACTAAGTCACTGCCCCTTACCATGTAAGAGGAATGATAGCTCTACCTGGACATGGAGGCAAACAAACACAGGAGCCTGTCAGAATGAGGAGACAGAGAAGTATGGCACAAAAGGGGAAATGCATCAAGGTTCCAGTGGGAGAATTAAGCGATAGATAGTCAACCTCACAGATGAGGAGACAGACAACCTAACAGATGCAGAATTCAAAACACTGGTGATAAAGATGCTCACAGGCTTGACAGATATGCTTGAGTACAAGTACGGCAAACGCATAAGAGAAGAAGTGAAAGCTATGCTAAGTGAAATGAAAGAAAATCCACACAAAACCAATGGTGAAGGGAAGAAAACCGGGGTTCAAATCAATGATTTGGAACATAAGGAAGAAAAAAACAGTCAACCAATGCAGAATGAGGAAGGAAGAATTGAAAAAAAATGAGGAAAACTTCCCAAATTTTGTGAAGGATATGGACATACAGGTCCAGGAAGCATGGAGGGTCCCAGGCAAGCTGGACCCAGAGGGGACCACACCAGGATGCATCATGACTGAGATGCCAAAGGTGAAAGATAAAGACAGAGTCCTGGGGGCAGCAAGAGAGAGGCAGAGAGTTGCCTACAAGGGGGTGCCTATAGATCTATCAGCTGATTCCTCAGGGGACACTCTGCAGGCAGGAAGGGACTTGCAAGCAGTATTCAATATGATGAAAGGCAACCTGCATCCAGGATTACTCTATCCAGCAAAGCTATCATTTAGAATGGAAGGGCAGATGAAGTGCTTCCTAGACAAGGTAAAGCTAAAGGAGCTCATCATCACCAAGCCATTATTATATGAAATGCCAAAGGGACTTACTTAAGAAAAAGAAAATAAAAAATATGAACACTAAAATGACAACAAACTCACAACTATCAACAACTGAACCTAAAAAAATAAAAAACAAAATCCAACTAAGTAAACCAGAATAGGAACAGAATCATAGGTATGCGGATCATTTAGAGGCTTATCAGCTGGGAGCGGAGAGAGGGAGAAATGGGGAAATGGTGCAGGGACTAAGAAGCATAATCGGTTGGTACAAAAGAGACAGGGGGAAGTTAAGAATAATATAGGAAAGGGTGAAGCCAAAGAACTTATATGAGCGAGCCATGGACATGAACTAAGTGGAGTGGGATTGCTAGGGTGAAAGGGGCACTAGGCACAGGGGAGCAAAGAGGAAAAAATTTGGGACTACTGTAACAACATAATCAATAAAATATACTTTAAAAATTGATAATGAATATTACATTTTGGAACCATTAAGTATCTAGATGTTTCAGGAGTGATTGTGTCAATCTTTTATATATATATAATTATAGTACTCTTTAAATTATTATATAATATCCTCCTTAAGAAGCTAGTATAATATATTATTGAAACCAAAAGGCAGCACATACTAAAACCTATAGGCTGATGTTACATATGAAATAATCAATGCAATAGTCCTAAATAAAATATCAATAAGTGACTACACAAAACATTGATATAATAAATCAACATATCTAAGTGGCATTAACTCAAAGAATGTAAGAGTGTTAAATATTAGAAATTTCTTGATATAAATCACCATAATTATAAGTCAAAAAGAAAAATTACATTATTATCTGTATAGACAAAAAGAGGTATTTCATACAATCCCAAATCCATTATTCAGAACTAAATATTTACCGCTCTGCTAATCCCTACATGTGATAAATAATAAATATTATATGGTTATATAACAAAAATTTAGAAAAATCTATTGAAAACTTATAACTAACAATATCGTAGTTCAGCTAACTTAATACAAAATTAATATATAAAAGTTAATGGTCATTCTGTATACAAAAAAAAAAAAACAAAACAAAACAAAAAACAGAAAAGATCCTATTTAAACAGCAGCTAAAAGAATTAAAGACCTGGGGGTTGGGAAGATGGTGGGGGAGTAGGGGCAGTGTTCTCTGCTCACTCCTGTTAAGGAGAGACTCCAGAAATGAATGCAGAGAGGAGTGACTGAGTGAGTGTGGATCTCTGATAGTGTGAACAGGGAGGAGAGCGTGGGAGCAGCGTGGAGAGGGGTGGAGGGGTTTACCATGCACTGCAGGCTGAGTCATTCCAGGATGGTGCATCTGCAGTAGCATGCCCGAGGGCTCAATAACTGAGAGCTGCTTGGAGGCTGCCCCTGCTAGGGGCGCACCGATAAGTGAATTCTTGTAGGGAGTTAGGGAGAGGATTCGGCTGAAAAATCCAGAGGAGTGAGAGAACAGTGAACAACCAGGACTGGGAGAAACTGTGTGATCTGAGTCTAGAGGGAAACCTCCTCAGCTGCAACCTCTGACCAAAAGCCCAGCACTCTGGGTGCACACAGCACTTGCGCTAGGGCCCTACAGAACAAAGGGACAGTTTTGGGACAAGGAGACTGGCCGCGTGGAAAAGCCGCTGCAGAACTCCAAGAGAGCAGTGCATGCCCCCTGCGCTTTTTTTTCTTTCTTTTTTTTTTTTTTTTTTTTTTGCCCCCTGCGCTTTGAGCAATCGCGCTAGAATCCCACAGAACAAAGGGCGGGTTTGGGGCTAGGAGAGAGATAGGGTGCTCAGGTCACATAAGCAGGGAAGCAAGCAGAGGCTGTGGCTCAGAAGTAGAGACGGTTTTAGGGAGGGGAGAAGGGCCCGCAGGGGAAGGCCACTGCAGAGCTCCAGACTGGTGGACAGCTCTTGGGTAGGAGAGCCCCGGGCTGACCGACCACACTAGAGTCCTGCAGAACAAAGGGATGGTCTTGAGACAGGGAGAGAGGTAGGGTGCACAGGCATATAGACAGGGAAGAGAACAGAAGCTATAGCCCAGGAATAGACATGACTGGAGGCAGGGCGGGGACTGCTGGCAGGCGCAGGCTGGACCAACGGTGGGAAGGAGTAGCTAGACAAGCCTAAGGGGGGCTGAGGGTGCCACAGGAGGGGACAACTAAACGCAGCTCACAGCAGAGCAGCAGTAGGCCCACAAATAAAAGACTAGCAACCCTGGAATCAAGCAGGACCTTCTCACAGCCAGCCAACCAACCAGAAAAGATTTGAAACCCATGGAGTTTTGAATAGGGGCAGACCCAAGAAGGAAGGAAGGAAAAACAAAAAACAAACAAACCAAAAATACCCAGAGACTGTGCCTAAAAGTTAAATTGAGTTAAAATCCCCTCATTCTTCTATTTCTCACTCTCTTTCTAACTGTCCCTCCCATCCTTTCTTATTCTCGCTCCTTTTCTCCCCTCCTCTTCCCTCCCTTCTCTCCTTTTAGCATGTCTCCCCTTCATCCTATCCTTTGTTAATTTTTTAATTTTAAGTTCTCTCCCTTTTCTTCCTATTCCCTTCTTCTAATCCCCTTCCCTCCCCCTTATCCTCGTCCTCCCTCTGTTTCCTTTCTCTCTCTTTCCTTCCTCCGCTCTAAGCACTTTCAATTTTATTCTTCTCTTTCCCTTATTTTTCTTCTCTCCATATAAATATTCTCTCTCTTTTTCTTTCTTTCTCCCTATTCCACTTTATATTCTAATCTTTTAATATTTAAATTTTAATTCTAATCTATTCCCCTCCCCTTTCACCCTCCTCTTTTACCCCTTCTCTCTTTCCTCCCCATCCCCTCTCTCCTTTCTCTCCCTATTGTATTTCTTTCTTTCATCCTATCTTTTGTAAACTCTTCAATTTCAATTTTTCCCTCCCTAATATCTCCGCTTCCTCTCAATTTTCTTCCTTCCCCCATGTTCTTTCACTCCCTCATCCTCTTCTTTCTTCCCTTCTTTCTTTCTAACTTCTTTTAATTTTATTAATATTTTTCTTTATTTTGCCCCCCACTCCCTCTCCATTCAATTATTCTTGCTTCCCTTTCCCATCTCTTATTCCTCTTGCTATATATTCTCTCTCTCTCTATTTTGCTATTTTATATCATGTTTTAATCTTTTAAATTTTTTATAATATATGTTTTTTAAAAAATTTTAATCCAGTCCCCCCTCTTCACCTTCCTCTTCTTCTTTTGTTCTCTTTCCTACCATTCTCTACTTTCTCTCTCTCTTTCCTCTCTCCCTTCTTGTCTTGCTATTTTCTACTCTGTAGTTTTATTCTTGAAAAATTCTTTCTCAATCTGTTTCCTACCTTCTAACCCCCACAGCCCTCTGTTTCAATTTTTGGCTGTCTGTCTGCCTGGATGTCTGTTGTGTCTATCCTCCCTTCCACACTAATCACATAGCATATATCTATTATATAATCCTAATACTATACACTTCCACTTTCTCACTACACACTGTAACCCTCTCCTTCTTTTCAAACATAGAGTGTAAATTTTAATTGCAGTCTTATGTACCCTTGATCCCAATTGCTAATATTATTACTCTATCAACTTCCCTTTCAAAAATTACCCTTCCTTCATTTAAAACAACTCCTATCTATTTCTCCTATGAAATAAGAGTCCCAGTATCTCCAAAAGTATATTAATATGGGCTCATTTGCAACCTAAAGTGAGATTGTATTTGGGGGAGATATTGGAGGGTGTGGGTTTCTTCCCTGGGTTGTGTGATTATGTTTTAGCAGCACCTCCACAAGAGATCTCAAGACAAGGTGGGCAGAGTGACTCTCAATCAACTTACCAGAGGAAAAGACCCACCAAAGAGTAGCTGAAATACAACCAGACAGATTAAATAAATAACATCAAGGACAACACAGACGGAGATCCAAGATGGCAGAGGAGTAAGTGGAAGCTACACTAACCTCCTCCCAGGACCAGCCAGTGCTGACTCAGCTCCAGAGCAGCAGGCAGACCATTCCCCTCCAAGTGGCATCAGCCTGAGGGGAAATAAAAGCCCTGCCTACAGGAATTAAGCTGCCACACCCACAGTCCTTAAGCCTGATGGCTACTCATAGATTCAGTAGATTAACAACTAAAGAAGACAGACAAAGGCAGTAGATCCCTGGAAGTCTCCAACAGGCTACCTACGGCCGGACTGGTACATGATCTGATGCTACCAGAGGCAGATTCAGGAAGTGCAGATCACTCTAGGAAGCACCAAAAAAAAAAATAGGAGTCACAAAAATGGGGAGACAGAGAAACAACCCCACATCGAAAGGAAAGGTAGAATCTCCAGAAAGAGTGCTAAATGAAATAGAGGGGAGCATACTATCAGATATCGAATTCAAAACATGGATTACGGAGAAGCTGAATGAGCTCAGCGGAAACTACAAAGAACTCCAGGGAAACTACAAGGAACTCCAGAAAAATTATAAGGACCTTACTGAGAATTACACCAGCATGAAAAAGGATATAGAAGCTATCAATAAGAGCCAGGAGGAAATGAAAAATACAATCTCTGAATTGAAGAACACAGTAGAAGGAATTAAAAGCAGACTAGAGGAAGCAGAAGATCAGATCAGTGAGCTGGAGGACAACGTAGACAAAAACTCCCAGACAGTACAACAAAATGAAAAAAGACTGAAGAGGTTCTAAGACACCTGCAGGACAACATGAAATGTAATAATATCCGTATCATAGGAATTCCAGAAGGAGAAGAAGAAGAGCAAGGGATAGAAAACCTCTTTGAAAAACCAATGACAGAAAACTTCCCTAACATGAGGAGAGAAAGAGTCACGCAAGTCCAGGAAGCACAGAGGGTCCCATGAAGATGAACCCCAACAGGCCCACTTCAAGACACATCATAATTAAAATGGCAACATTCAAAGACAAAGAAAGAATTCGAAAAGCAGCAAGAGAGAAACAACTAATAACATACAAGGGAGCTCCAATAAGGCTATCATCAGATTTGTCAGCAGAAACACTACAAGCCAGGAGGGAATGGCAAAAATATTCAAAGCAATGAAAAACAAAGGCCTTCAACCTAGAATACTCTATCCAGCAAAGCTCTCATTCAAAATGGAGGGTGAAATAAGGAGCTTCCAAGACAAAAGAAGGCTAAAAGAATACGTGTCCACCAAACCAGCATTGCAAGAGATGCTAAAGGGTCTGCTTTAAGAAGATAAAGAAACAGAGAGAGACAGAGAAGAATAGGAGTACGAAGGGGGAAAATGACAATGAATAAGTACTTATCGGTAATAACCTTAAATGTAAATGGATTAAAAGTTCCAATTAAAAGACATAGTGTAACTGAATGGTTAGAAAGAATGACCCACATATTTGCTGTCTACAAGAGACCCACCTTAGAACAAAAGATCTACACAGGCTGAAAGTGAAGGGATGGAAAAAAGTATGTCAAGCAAATGGACATGAAAAAGAAGCTGGGGTAGCAATACTTATATCAGACAAAACAGATTTCACAGCAAGGGCCATAAAAAGAGAAAAAGAAGGGCATTTCATAATACTTAAGGGAAAAGTACATCAAGAAGATATAACCCTTATAAATATATATGCACCCAACTTAGGAGCATCCAAATATATAAGGAAAATTTTGAAAGACTCCAACAAAGATATAGACAGCAACACACTCACAGTAGGAGACTTTAACGTCCCATTGTCAACAATGGACAGATCTTCGAAGCAAAGAAACAACAAAGATATTGAGGCACTGAACAACACTCTAGATCAAATGGACTTAGTCGATATATATAGAAGTTTTCACCCCAAAGAAGCAAAATATACATTCTTCTCAAGTGCACATTGAACATTTTCAAAGATAGACCACATGGTAGGACACAAAACAAGCCTCAAAAAAATTCAAAAAATTGAAATTATATCAAGCATCTTCTCAGATCACAATGGCTTAAAATTAGAAATCAACCTCAAGGAAAAAACTCAAAAAAATTCAAACTCATGGAGAATGAATAACATGCTATTAAATAATAAATGGGTTAACAATGACATCAAGGAATAAATCAAAAAGGTTCGGGAAACTAACGATAATGAACACACAACAACCCAAAACCTATGGGATACAGCGAAAGCAGTCCTGGGAGGAAAGTTCATAGCAATACAGGCCTACCTAAAAAAGCTAGAAGAATCTCTAGCAAAAAATTTAACCCTGCGGCTATAAGAACTAGAGGAAGAACAACAAGGAAAGCCCAGATAAAGTAGAAGGAAGGAAATCATCAAGATCAGAGAAGAATTAAATGACATAGAGACCAAACTAACAATTCAAAAGATCAACAAAAGTAGGAGAGCTGGTTCTTTGAAAAGATAAACAAAATTGACAAGCCTTTAACTAGGCTCATCAAGAAAAAAAGAGAGAGGACCTAAATAAATAAAATCAGAAATGAAAGAGGAGAAATCACAACCGATACCACAGAAATACAAAGGATTGTAAGAAATTATTACGAACAACTGTATGGCAAGAAATTTGACAACCTAGAGGAAATGGACAAATTCCTGGAAACCTATAGTTTTCACAAACGGAATAAAGAAGAAGTAGAAAGTCTGAATAGACCAATAACAGCTAGTGAAATTGAAGCAGTAATCAAAAAACTCCCAGCACACAAAAGCCCTGGACCACATGGCTTCACAAGTGAATTCTACAAAACATTTAGGACAGAATTAACTTGTATCCTCCTCACACTATTCCAAAAGATCCAAGAAGAGGGAAGACTCCCAAACTCGTGCTATGAAGCCAGTATAACCCTAATTCCAAAACCAGGTCAAGACACAACAAAGAAAGAAAACTACAGGCCAATATCGCTGATGAACATAGATGCTAAAATCCTCAACAAAATATTGACAAACCGGATCCAGCACTACATCAAAAAGATCATACACCACGATCAAGTGGGATTCATCCCAGGGATGCAAGAATGGTTTAATATTCACAAATCAATAAATATAATACATCACCTAAACAAAATGAAAGACAAAAACCACATGATCATATCAATAGATGCATAAAGAGCATTCGATAAAGTACAACACCCATTTATGATGAAAACTCTCAGCAAAATGGGAATAGAGGGAGCATACCTCAACATAATAAAGGCCATATACGAGAAACTTGAAGCCAACATCATACTCAATGGGCAAAAACTGAGAGCATTCCCCCTGAGATCAGGAACAAGACAAGGATGTCTGCTCTCTCCACTCCTATTCAACATAGTCTTGGAAGCTCTAGCCACAGCAATCAGACAAGAAAGAGAGAAATAAAAGGCATCCAACTTGGAAAAACGAAGTAAAACTGTCATTATTTGCAAATGACATGATAGTGCGACACGGACCATGCCCTCGTGGTAAGCAAGGTGCGCATAATGCCGACGAGGTTACACCACTCCAAGATGAAGGGTCGCCCACGCATCAACACCAGTTGTGCCAGCAACCCAGTTAAGACCCAGCAATTCATCAACAAGATGGAAGATGCACTCGGCGAGGGAATGGCGGCAGACGACATTATCGAATCCAATTGGTCACGTCTCCGCGACGCCATATACAACTCCGCCATTATTGCTTACGGGAAGAAAGAGCGGAAGAACGCTGACTGGTACGAGGCTCACTGGGAAGAAATGGAACCCGTGATCGAGGCTAAGAGGAAGGCCCTACTGGCTTACAAGGCCACGCCCACTCCCAGTACACTTCAAGCTCTACGGGCTGCCAGGAACAAAGTCCAGAAGACCGCCCGCCACTGTGCCAACACCTATTGGCTAAACCTGTGCAGCAGCATTCAGGAAGCCGCTGATATAGGCAACGCACGAGGAATGTATGAGGGTATCAAGAAGGCAACAGGCCCAATCCCCTCCAAGATCGCCCCCCTTAAATCCAAGACAGGTGAGGTCATCACTGACCAGGAACAGCAAATGCGGCGGTGGACCGAGCACTACCTCGAGCTGTACGCAACGAAGAACACCGTAACAGACACTGCTCTTAACGCCATCCCAGACCTACCAGTCATGGAGGAGCTAGACACCCCACCTACTGCGGCAGAGCTCGGCAAAGCCATCGACCGCCTCTCTTGCGGGAAAGCACCAGGAAGCGACGGAATCCCTCCAGAAATCCTAAAGAGCGGGAAACCAGTCCTGCTACAGCCGCTCCACCATCTACTCTGTCGCTGCTGGAAGGAGGGTTACATCCCCCAGGATATGAGAGATGCCAACATTATCACCATGTACAAGAACAAAGGAGACCGCAGCGACTGCAACAACTACTGGGGCATCTCTCTCCTCAGCGTCGTCGGCAAAGTATTCGCCCGGGTCGCCCTTGCCCGCCTGCAGACCCTTGCTTCCCGCGTCTACCCAGAGTCCCAGTGTGGCTTCAGAGCTGGCCGATCAACAGTGGACATGATCTTCTCCCTACGCCAGCTGCAGGAGAAGTGTCACGAGCAGCATAAACCACTCTACCTCGCCTTTATCGACCTCACGAAGGCGTTTGATCTGGTCAGTCGAAGCGAACTCTTCAGCTTGCTACAGAAGATTGGCTGTCCACCACATCTGCTTGCTGTGGTCATGTCCTTTCACGACAACATGCACAGCACGGTGTCCTACAACGGCGCAACCTCTGAGGCCTTCCCAGTCAGCAGCGGAGTAAAGCAGGGCTGTATCCTCGCGCCTACGCTGTTCGGAATCTTCTCCTCCATGCTCCTCCAATACACCTTTAAGGACTGCAGCGAGGGTGTCTTCATTCACACCAGATCCGATGGCAAGCTCTACAACCTGGCCCGTCTACGAGCCAAGACCAAAGTCAAAGAGGTGCTCATCCGTGAGATGCTCTTCGCCGACGACGCAGCTTTGACATCACACTCCGAAGAGGGACTCCAGCAGCTAGTCACTTGCCTTTCCCACGCATGCAAGGAGTTCGGACTAGCCATCAGCCTGACGAAGACGAACGTTATGGCTCAAGGCACGGGGACTCCCCCATGCATCACCATCGACGGATACACCCTGGAGGTTGTCAACGATTTCACTTACCTCGGGTCCACCATCTCGAGCTCTCTGTCAGTCGACTTGGAGGTCAACCGGAGAATCGCCAGGGCAGCCACAGTTATGGCCAGACTGAACCGGCGAGCGTGGAACAATTCCAGCCTCACTGAGAAAACCAGACTGCGCATCTACCAAGCCTGCGTACTCAGCACTCTCCTCTATGGCAGCGAGACGTGGACCACCTACACAAGGCACGAAAGGAAACTCAACAGCTTCCACATGAGGTGCCTGCGACGCGTCCTGCATGTCGCCTGGCAGGATAAGGTTCCCAACACCGAGGTGCTGAAGCGAGCCAATATGAGCAGTTTGCATGCAGTTCTTAGTGAGAGACGCCTCAGGTGGCTCGGCCATGTCAAAAGAATGGATGCAGGCCGTATCCCCAAAGACCTCCTCTACAGCGAGCTAGCAGAAGGCAAGAGGATGACAGGGCGCCCAAAACTGCGGTTCAAAGACATCTGCAAAAAGGACATGACACAATGCTCCATCAATCTCAACACATGGGAAGTTCAAGCAGACGACCGGCTAGCCTGGAGGCTCGCGGTCAGGCAAGGTACGTCACGCGCGGAGGCTGCGCGCAACGAGGAGGCGGCCCAGAAAAGATCGAGGCGGAAGCAGCGTCAACAGCAGCAACAACAGCCATCTGCCTTCACCTGTGACAAGTGCGGCAGGGATTGTCACTCCCGAGTCGGACTGCACAGCCATTCTCGGCGGTGCAGATAGACTCTCAGGAAGCTACGCCATCGTCTCTCGAGACGGACGGCTGCCGACGACGACGACGACAACGATAGTGTACATAGAAAACCCTATAAACTCCACAATAAAACTACTCAACCTAATAAGTGAATTCGGCAAAATAGCAGGATACAAAGTCAATATTAAGAAATTGAAGGCATTTTTGTACACCAACAATAAAAACTCAGAGATAGAAACTGAAAGAAAAATCCCATTTACCATAGCAAGAAGAAAAATAAAGTACCAAGGAATAAACTTAACCAAGGAGGTAAAAGACCTGTACTCAGAAAACTACATTACACTAAAGAAAGAAATTAAAGAAGATACAAATAAATGGAAGCATATACCATGCTCATGGATGGGAAGACTCAACATCATTAAAATATCCATACTACTCAAAACAATTTATAGATTCAATGCAATCCCTATTAAAATACCAGCAACATATTTCACAGACATAGAACAAATACTTCAAAAATTTATATAGAACCAAAAAAGACCCCGAATATCCACAGCAATTTTGAGGAAGAAGAACACAGTAGGAGGAATCACAATACCTGATATGAAACTATACTACAAGGCCACGGTAATCAAAAAAATATGGTACTGGCATAAAAACAGACATATGGATCAATGGAACAGAATAGAGAACCCAGAAATAAACCCAGGTTCATATGGTCAACTAATATTTGACAAAGGGGGAAGGAACATCAAATGGAATGAAAAGAGCCTCTTCAACAAATGGTGTTGGGAGAACTGGACAGGGACATGTAAAAAAATGAAACTAGATTACCAACTTACACCATACACCAGAATAAACTCAAAATGGATCAAAGACTTAAATGTAAGCCATGATACCATAAAAGTCCTAGAGGAAAAAATAGGCAGGAAAATTTCAGATATCCCACGTAGCAACATTTTCACTGATATATCTCCTAAAGCAAGGGAAATAAAGGAAAGAATAAAAAAATGGGACTACATCAAACTAAAAAGTTTCTGCTCAGCTAAAGAAAACCTCAGCAAGATGAAAAGGAAAAAAAAGGAAACCAACCATATGGGAAAATATATTCGCCAATGACATCTCAGAGAAGGGATTGATCTCCAAAATATATAAAGAACTCATATGACTCAACATCAAGAAGACAGACAACCCAATTAAAAAACGGGCAAAGGACCTGAACAAACACTTCTCCAAAGAGGACATACAGATGGCCCATAGACATAGGAAAGAATGCTCAACATCACTAGCCATCAGAGAGATACAAATAAAAACCACGATGAGATACCACCTCACACCAGTCAGAATGGCCATCATCAACAAATCAACAAACAACTTGTGCTGGTGAGGATGCAGAGAAATGGGAATCCTGGTGCATTGCTGGTGGGAATGCGGACTGGTGCAGCCACTATGGAAAACAGTTTGGAATTTCCTCAAAAAACTAAAAATGGAACTGTCTTTTGAACCAGCAATTCCATTGCTAGGATTATATCCGAAAAATCCGGAAACACCAATTCAAAAGAACCTATGCACTCCAATGTTCATAGCAGCACTATTTAAAATAGCCAAGTGCTGGAAACAACCTAAGTGCCCATCTGTAGAGGAGTGGATCAAAAAACTGTGGTACATTTACACAATGGAGTACTATGTAGCAGAAAGAAAGAAGGAACTTCTACCATTTGCAACAACATGGATGGAACTAGAGAGAATTATGCTTAGCGAAATAAGCCAGGCAATGAAAGAAAAATACCTTATGCTGTCACCTATTACAGGACACTAATGAACAACACAAACAAATGAGCAAAATTGAACCAGAGCTATGTAAACAAGAAGACTAACAACAACAAGGGAGAAGGGGAGAGGGAGAGAGGGGGCTGAGAGGGGGAAGAGTCTAGTCAAGGAACATGTATAAATGACCCACGGACATGGGCAACTGAGTGGGGACTGAATGTGGGGGAAGGGAGGGGCAGGGTGCAGGGAAGCAAGAGGGGGAAAAAAGTGGGACAACTGTAATGGAAAAACAAACAAAAATTTTTTTTAGTGGGGCAAAAATGAAAATATGAAGAATGGAAATGCCAGTTCAGTGAATATTAGGACAAGGATTTTCCTTCACGTTGTATATTTTTCTCCCTATCTGATCCCTCCAGAGGTTGGCATTCTAAAGAAGTAAGTAATGACATAAGTTCCTTTGCATAAAACTAATAAGACCAGTTGTTAATAGAGGTTTTTTTTTTTTTTTGACCAAGTCTTTGACTGAAATGTCAAGCCTAAAGGAGACATGCTTGGGCTCAGGTTGTTACTAAAAAGCCCTGAGGAACTGGGAATGACTTTCAAAGGTAATAAAAGCCCACGAGATAATAGGTCTGGTACCATGGTTAGTTGTGCGGTCCACAGTAATCTTTCCAGGGAAAGAACGAAGGTTGTTTTTCTGAAAGATGGCTAGAAGGGACCTTAAGGCACAATGAAAAACCAGAAAGACTTGGAAAAGACAGGTGTGTACAGGCAAGGCTGAATGCCAGGTATGTGGCCCAGCTTCTGTGCCCTGAAGAGCAGACTGAAGGTCACCCTAAATGTTCCTTGGGTAAGTTCCAGCAAAGCAGAACTAAAGATCATTAGTGATCATTTGCTGCTCTTGTTGTGTTTATGCAAATGAACAGGATAAATTAAAAATGGACTTAATGTAGTCCCTTTAATTACAAGGAGGGTAATTTTAGGGAGAAAAATTATTATTCAAGGAAAATCACAATGATCAGTGGTAGACTATAAAGTAGTGCAGCTAACCATCTTAAAAGTTTCTTTTCATTTAAAATATGTTTTCACTTGAAAGTTAAACCATGTCTGTGGTATCATCAAAGATATTTAAGTTGCAGGCAAGAAGAATGTCAAGTGCCTTGCAACTAGATGTCTTTCCAATAAGACAGTCTTACAGATTTAGAGACTAGTTTGTGGGTTATGTTACATAAATTAACATGTGTTTTCTGTTTTCAAAGGGCATAAGCCTATGACCACATTACCTGAGTGATTGTCTGTACGTATAAGCCTCACTTAATCCTCTCTGCAGCGCTGCCTCCTGAGACTCAACGGTTTGGCTGAACTAAATGGCTGGGTTGAGGAAGAATGGGGTGGTCTGTGGGCTTCATTTTAAAACTGGTTTCTCTTTTCTATCCAAATGGCTTGGACAGAAAGGACCCAGAAGTCTGAGAGGGGGGAAACCTAAACTATTTCCCTCAGCCCAAGCTAAGTATAGTGGACAAAATGGTTTTGGACAGGTGAGATGTGCCTAGCACACCTTCCTCCAAAGAAGCCCTTTTTTTCTTTTTCTTTTCTTTTTCCCTAATGTGGAACATTGAAAAATTAATACCTGCCTTTTGTCATCTAGTGGTTATGGATTGAATGATGTCTTTTAACCCTTTTTGCCAAATCTGTTGCCCCCAGAACACAAGGATGCCAACCTGTTAAACCAAGCACGCCATTGTCTGGGAACAGCCAACTGACCTGGAGTCTGCACGATCCTTCCCCATGTGGGAAGGCCACCCTCCCCCCCACCCCCACTCTTACTAGGGATTTCTGGACCCAAGGGTAGGTAGGACGATGACCATGTCCAGCTTGAAGCAGCTAGAGGAGCTTGAGACCTTCACCCATTGTCTTTTATAAGATTACAAAGGGTCTTAATATCTGAGAGGGAGGGATTGTTGTTTTTTTATTGTTAAAATAATTAATTAATCACATACTTACTAAAAAAAAAGAGAAGAAGAAGAAGAATGTATGAAAGGGTGAAGCAGGAAAGCTTGTATGTACGAACCATGGGTATGGACTTGGGGGGGAATGCTGGGGGAGGGAGATGCTGGGTGGAGATGAGTAAAGGGGAGAAAATTGGAACTATTGTAACAATATAATTAATGAAATACATTAAAAAAAAAGAATTAAAGACCTAATAAACTTACCAAGAAATGTGCAAGATTATATTATATGAAACTCTTATACTCTGTACGGTACCAAATAGATGTGAATGAATTAAAGATCATAACTTGTTCTTATCCTGAAAGACTCAATATTAAAATAAAATTAATTTACTAGAAAGCAATTATAGATCTCATAATTTAAAAAAATAAGTAGTTGTTTTTAAATGACTAAATAAAGGTGTTTCTATAATTCATCTGAAAAAAATAAACATGTAGGAGAAAAGGAAGTGTTGATTGAGGAATAGCTCTACCTAATAGGAAAGCATATTATCAAGGTATAGTAATTAGAAGAATATGATATTAATGCATTAATAAGCAAACATATAATAAATAGGATAGTGAGTCCAGAAGCAGAAACAAATATACACTAAATTTAGTATGGCCATATTTTGTGGTATAGCCATTCAAATGGCAGTTCAATTTATAAAGAATTTCATTTAGTACTCCTGCTTTGATTTTTACAATTTTCTTTGTATTTTAAAAGATCAATTAAGATTACCTCTGAGCAACAGAGTGCTGTGAAACTGGAGCCAACAGGAAAACTCTTTGGAGTTGTAGAGTCGGTATGTTCTATTGGGTTTTTCTCTAAAATACTCTAGTACAGAGTAGTGATAAGCTCTTCATTTATATTGACTTCATTAAGTAACTAAAAATTCAGTTACTTAAATATTGAAAATCATATGAATGCTTTATGAGGATTATTTTAAGATTACAACAGTATCTAATGGCTATGAAAGAGATGAGTGAATACAGGTATATAGCCATATTATAAAGAACTAATTCATGAAAATTGCCTTTATGATGTCATTATAATAGCCAAATGTTAATTATTGAAGTTATCTCATAGATTTCAATGTGCTATGAACTTGTTTTCAGATAAACTGTATTTCTTTTGAGACACAAAATTTTGTCATAGAAATAATAGTAGAAGATCTGTTTAGAACAGATTACCATCATAACACAAGGGCAGAACCCTGTCATAATAAAGGAAGTCACAGAGGAAGAGGGATGACTTATTCAAAAACTGGAAAAAATTGAGCCTCAATCTAGAAAATGATTAACATCTTATCTTATTTCATTTCTTATTAATCAAAATTAATTCCTGATGAATTAATGATTTCAATGTAAAAATGTAATTTTAAGAGCGCCAGAAGAACACAAGAGAGAAAATTTCAATATAATCTGAGAACATATGCCAAGTATATCTTCTTCACAGTTGTTATCCCAACAACCCCATCTCTTAAATATTTACTGAATTAAAATGAATTGAATTGAATACCAGATCTTAAAGGAGTAAGAGCTACATTTTGTAAGTGTTCATGGAAGGTACAAATATGAACCTTCTGCCAAAGAGTCTGTGGGAAAACATGGCAGTTCATCTAGTAGTAACTGCTTAAATAAATTTGGGGAAGAGACACACTCAGAGCCTCATCTGGGAAGCGTCAAGGGTTTCCTGACAGTGGAATGAGCCCTTAGCCAAAATCCACAGGATAGTGCCTGCCAGCTCCTTCAACAGGGAGCTCCTTGACTCAGCACATCTGTCATCCTCAGCACCTGCCCAGGTGAGTAATAGCCAATGTACTTCCCATTCTAGCTCCCTGGAAGGCCTCCAAAAGGGTTGCTTTTGGTGACTCCATCTGCCAGTAGGTGTGGAGTATATCACACAGACAGGCTTTCCCATGACTCTGCAAGGGAGAGCAGGCAAATGTTTAAAGGATGACCTGGAGTGAAACTTCAAGTTGAGTGGCAAAGCTGTGCACTGCTGAGAAACAGCAGCAGCAGTCAGACCAGCTCAGCAGGAAGCTATTAGGGTTGGGGCAGCTTGTTTTGAGCAAGGGAATTTGTCCAATTGAGGCTGAGGCAGCTTTAATGACAGTGGTGGACTTTGTCCCAGAGACAATATACCCAGTAAGCAAAGATGAGCTTTGAGTGGTTTCAAGAGAGAAGGATCACAGGTCCCAAACTGATCTTTTCCAAATCCCCTGGGCAAATGATTATCATCAATCAGTGCTAACAATGTGAAAATGGAAAATCTGTACAGAGTGTCTGTGGCAGATTTCAGACTCACAGTAAAGGTCTTAAGCTTGTTCTGAAACCCAAATGTTCTCTAAAAGGAAACGCTGCTGGAAATTTCCCCACAACACCAACAGTGCTTATTCAATATTCACCTTTTCTAACATTGGCACCATATGCGCCAGATTCTTGCAGGAATTCGCCTGCAAGAATTTTATAAGAACCCACTATGAGCCCAGCATCGTACTAGTTCCTGATGAGGACTTGATGATTTCAAAGGCACATACCTCAGTCTTCTATAAGCTTAGAAAACTTCATCATAAAAGTAAATTTAAGTCACATTAAATGTATGGCAAGCAATTAATTATGAAAGTGTGTAATGATCATAATTCTAGTGAACAGTAGCACAGAGAAAGGAGAAATACAAATACAGAAGTAGGATGTGATCTGAGCCTTAGAAGGAAAAAAAGTGGGCTGGGTAAGCAGAGGGGAAAGGAAGAACATTGTGAGTGGGAAGAACAGAATTAGTGGGGGCTCAAAAATGAAGGAGAGCTGGTATGAAATGAAGGTCATAGCATCTGGTGGGAATTCATGAAGCTGTGTTTAGAGGGAAGATATTTGGTGCTAATGATTTTGTCTTGGGTTTTCTTTAAGTTGTCAGTTCATTGCACCTAGCTAACTTCAAACTATCCCATGTTATTTGAAATAGTTTCTTTAAAATAACAAGCTGAACTATTATTTTGAATTAAATATTAGAGTTATGAGGGATCATAGCACTTACCCAGGCCATCACTTTATTTCACAGATTCAGGGAGGTTGTGCTACAAGGTCACAGCTAGTTGGTGAGAGCAACCAGATTTCCAGATAACCTATTCATGCACCTTTTTCTCTAAGGCATATTTCTTCACATTTTAAGCCTGGAAGCTTTTCCCTCTGGTATCACTAGTTCACCAAAGATTGTGCACCTTAAGAGTGGGGACATCTGTCAACATTATCTAGCACAGAATAATTATTAAGCACAAACTCTGCAAGGCATTTTGGTTAATATGATAAATGATATAAAAATGGGGGGGTGTAACAACCATGTAACAACCATATCCTTCCTTGCATCCATAGTGCTGAATCCCAATGGGTAGTTTTGTTGAATAGCACATATATTACATGACTTCTGTACAGAATATGGGAATCTAAAGGAAGATGAAAGAGGAGGTAAAAAATAGTTTATTGCAATATTGTATGTTAAGTGAAATGACATCAGTGAGCTGTAAGTGCTGAGGGACACTCGGGAGGGGTAATTAATCCAGCTTAGTTTTAGGGAAAGGGATGACCAGATGTCAGGGAGCCTTCAATAAAGTGTTAATATCTGAATTTGGTCTTAAAGAATAAATAGAAGTTAACCAAATGAAGAAAAGGGGATGAAGGAAACAGCATTGAAAAGAAAGACAACATGATATGCTCAGAAAGCTAAAGCATGTCAGTGTTAGTGAGAAATGTTGTTAGAGTCAAGGAGTGATAAAACAAGAAAGTATTGAGAAAGCCATAGACCAGACCATTAGGGTCTTTGCATTTCAGATCATAGAACTTGATTCTATCACAAAGGCTACAGGGAACCTGAGAAAATTCAACATAGAACAGTGATATGATTCGACAGATCATGTGGATAATTGAGGAAGTCGAGACTGATATAATAACAGAAGGAATTTTTTTTTAAAGAGGGGCCTATTGAAAGAGTACTTTGGAGGTAAATTTTATGAGATTTGGTATGTGAATAACTGAAGATGATTGAAAGAGAAAGGTAATCAAGGATGATTCCTAGGCTTCTAATTTGTGTAATTGCCACCACAAAGATAAAGGATCCTATATGGAAAAGACAGGTATTTACAGGCAAGGCTGAATAGCAGGTATGTGGCTCAGCTTCTGTGCCCTGAAGAGCAGACTGAAAGTCACCCTAAATGTTCCTTGTGTAAGTTCCAGCAAAGCAGATGTAAAGATCATATGTGATCATTTGCTGTTCTTGTTGTGTTTATGCAAACAAACAGGATACATTAAAACTGGACTTAATGCAGTCCCTTTAATGACAAGGAGGGTAATCTTAAGAAGAAAAATCGCGATTCAAGAAAAATCACAATGCACAGTAGTAGACTATAAAGTAGTGCAACTGTCTTTAAACATTATCCTCATTTAAAGTTTGTTTTTATTTGAAAGTTAAACTAGGTCTGTGACATCATCAAAAATGCTTAATTTATAGACAAAAAGAATGTCAAATGCCTTGCAACTGGATGTCTTTCCAATAAGACAGTCTTGCAGCCTTAGAGATTGGTTTGTGGGTTATGTTGCATAAATAACATGTGTGTTCTGTTTTCATAGGGCATAAGCCTATGATCTCATTACCTGAGTGATTGTCAGCACATACAGGCCTCAGTTAATCCTGTCTGCATCACTGCCTCCTGAGACTCAACGGTTTGGCTGAACTAAATGGCTGGGTTGAGGAAGAATGGGGTGGTCTGTGGGCTTCACTTTAAAACTGGTTTCTCTTTTCTATCCTAATGGCTTGGACAGAAAGGGCCCAGAGGTCTGAGAGGGGAGAAACCTAAAATATTCCCCTCAGCCCAAACTAAGTATAATGGCCAAAAGGGTTTTGGACAAGTGTGACGTGCCTGGCACACCTTCTTCCAAAGAAGCCCTTTTTTTCCCTAATGTGGAACATTGAAAAATTAATACCTGCCTTTTGTCATCTAGTGGTTATGGTTTGGCAACCCTGTTGCCAAATCTCTTGCCCCCAGAATACAACAAGGATGCCAGCCTATTAAATCAAGCACGCCGTTGTCCAGGGACAGCCAACTGACCTGGAGTCTGCACAATCCTTCCCCAGGTGGGAAGGCCACGCTCCCCTCCACACCCCAACTCTTATTAGGGATTTCTGGATGCAATGGTAGGTAGGACGATGACCATGTCCAGCTTGAAGCAGCTAGAGGAGCACAAGACCTTCACCCATTGTCCTTTATAAGATTATAAAGGGTCTTAAGTCTGAGCGGGGGGAATTGTTATTTTTTAATGTTATAATTAATTAATTAACTAATTTTTTAAAAGATTAATATAGGAAAGGGGGAAGCTGGGAAACTTACATGCAGAACCCATGGACATGAACTAAGGGGGGGCAGAATTGCTGGGGGAGGGGAGGTGCTGGGAAGAGGGGAGCAAAGGGGAAAAAATTGGAACTATTTTAACAATATAATAAATAAAATATACTTAAAAAATAAAACAAACAAATAAACAATAAAAGATAGAGGATTCTAGAAATACAAAACAAGTTCATTTTGGGTTACACTGAGTTTGAGATATCTTTGAGACATCTGCTTGTGGATGCCTAGTCCATAAATAGATTAACAAACTAGAAGTTGAGAAGAGAGAACTGAGCAGAAGATACTGCTTTAGAAGTTACCAGCCTATAAGTAGTAGTTAAAGTTATGAAGGTAGATGAATGAAGAAGATCTAGAATGAGAAAACAATTGAGTTTGGAATGGAGCCCTAGAAAGCAGCAATATTCAGTTATAGGTAAAGGAAGAGGAACCAGTGTGGAAATGGAGGAGGAATGGTCAGAGAGAATTTACAGGGACACACAGGAGAATACAGGAAGGAATGATCCAGTTTCAATATAACAGTGAGGTCAAATAAGATAAATAAAAAGGTTTCCATTGGCTTTACAAGTAGTAACTTATTGGTGACTATAACAAGATCTATTTCAAAAAAAGTGGTGGAAATGGGAGGCAGTCCGTAATGAGTTATAGTAATTAGAGGGTGAGTGGATAAAGGCTATGAATCATCAATTTTGGGGTAAAAGAAGGAGAATTGGATGGTATCTTAAAGGAAATACAAAGTCAAAAGAGAATTTTTTTAAAGATAATCATGTTTATGGGGTAATGAGAAAGAGTCAGGAATGACAGAAACTAAAAATAAAGGAGAGAGTGGGGAGAACAGCTGATAGAATTAGTTTCCAGAAGAGGTAAGAGGAGAGAGAACCAAGCTACAGGTAGAGATGTCAAGGCTGACCTTAGATCATACTTAGAACATTTTTTTTGAGTTTGAAAAAAAGATGACAATGATAGATCTGGATGCAGACACAAATGTGAGGCAAGTAGGGAGGGAGTCTACAGAAAAAATACTTAATGATTTATTAAACTTTCTTATTGAAATAGAAAGCAAATTTATCTAATAAGGGGCAAGGAGAACATGTATGGTAACACTGTAGTTTCTAAGAGTCCCAATAATATCTGCTATAAACCAAATAGATGAGAAAGGAAGAGTAAATGAAAAGCAAAGTAAGGTCGCTAATTATTGTATAGGAATTAACAGAAATATGTGTAAGCCTGTTTTGAAGCTGGCAAATCAAGTAGTAAAATCTAAGTATATTTAAAACTATAAAAATATTAATATACTTCCGGCTAAGATGGAGGCATAGACAGACACACTACATCTCCCTCCACAACTAAGAAGAAATACAATTACCTCAAAACTAGAAACAACCAGAAGTTTCAGAAAATCAAACTGCATGGAAGTCCAGCAAACAAAAATATAAAGAAAAAATACTCACCCAGACAGATAGAAGGGGCGGAGCTGGGGCGGAGAGGATGCAGTGTGGTGATGGCAGCAACGGTGGCAATGGCAGGCTGGCAGAAAGCACAGTCACACATTTTAAAAAGTCAGGAGGGACAATTGGGGAGCAAACCCAGCTCTTCACCGGACCTCGCAGCTCACAGTCCCAGCACCAGGGAATATCAAGCCTCATTGCTTCTGACTGTGCAGACCAGTGAGGTTTGAGGTGGAGACAGAAACTGCCATTCTCAGGAGAGTCTGCTTGTTGAAAGGACCCCATGGTCCTAGAAAATCCACAGACCCACCCACTCTGGGAACGACAGCCAGGGCAGCAGCTAGAGGGGCGCCAGCCCTGTGCAGAAGTGGGAGAGGTGCCTGGAAAAGGGACGAGTGCTGGACAGGTGGCATTGTTCCCTCTCACATCCCTCCCCCACACACAGTACCACAACATGGTACACACAACACCCTGTACTGATGAACCCTTAAAGCTCCACCCCTTACAATGTAACAGGAATGACAGCTCTAACTGGGACACAGAGGCAAACAAACACAGGAGCCTGTCAGAATGAGAAGACGGAGAAGTATGGCCCAAAAGCGGGAATGAATCAAGGTTCCAGTGGGAGAACTAAGCAATGAGGAGATAGATAACCTCCCAGAGGAGGAGATAGACAACCTAACAGATGAAGAATTCAAAACACTGGTGATAAAGATGCTCACAGGCTTGACAGATATGCTTGAGTATGGCAAATGCATAAGAGAAAAAGTGAAAGTTATGCTAAGTGAAATGAAGAAAAATCCACACAAAACCAATAGTGAAGGGAAGAAAATCGGGGTTCAAATCAATGATTTGGAACATAAGGAAGAAAAAAAAACAGTCAACCAGTGCAGAATGAGGAAGCAAGAATTGAAAAAAAATGAGGAAAACTTCCCAAATTTTGTGAAGGAGATGGACATACAGGTCCAGGAAGCATGGAGGGTCCCAGGCAAGCTGGACCCAGAGGGGACCACACCAGAATGCATCATGACTGAGATGCCAAAGGTGAAAGATAAAGACAGAGTCCTGGGGGCAGCAAGAGAGAGGCGGAGAGTTTCCTACAGGGGGGTGACTATAGGACTATCAGCTGATTTCTCAGAGGACACTTTGCAGGCAGGAAGGGACTTGCAAGCAGTATTCAATATGATGAAAGGCAACCTGCAACCAGGATTACTCTATCCAGCAAAGGTATCATTTGGAATGGAAGGGCAGATGAAGTGCTTCCCAGACAAGGTGAAGCTAAAGGAGTTCATCACCAAGCCATTATTATATGAAATGTCAAAGGGACTTAAGAAAAAGAAGATCAAAACTATGAACACTAAAATGACAACAAACCCATAAGTATCAAAAACTGAATCTAAAAAATAAAAATAAAATCTAACTAAAAAAATAAAAAACCAGAATAGGAACAGAATTAGAGGTATGGGAATCATTTGGAGAATTACTAACTGGGAGGGGGAATGGAAGAAATGGGGATATGATGCAGGGATTAAGAAGCATAATCAGTTAGTACAAATAGACAGGGGGAAGTTAAGAATAATATAGGAAAGGGTGAAGCCAAAGAACTTATATGAATAACCCATGGACATGAACTAAGGGGGGTGGGACTGTTGAAGGGAAGGTGGGTACTGGACAGAGGAGAGCAAAGGGGAAAAAATTGGAATTACTGTAACAACATAATCATTAAAATATACTTAATAATTAAAAATAAAAAATAAATAAGATTAATATAATACTAATGTCTAAAATTGAACCAGAGTAGAGACAGTGGAGAAAATAAGAAATGATTTTCAGTTAACCTCAGTACTGGTCTTAGTAGAAAACCAATGACTTATATCCAAAAAAGAGGTGACTAAAAATATTCAACAAAGATAGAAATGTATCTGTTTTAACAAAAATTAAAATTTCAGATAACAAAAGGAACACCAATAGAAGACAAAAATATTACATGAATTTAAAGAAAGAACACTAAATATACCTATCCTGTCAATAAATACAAATAGGCTTAACTCACCTAATTAAAAGAAATTATTATCATATTGGTTTCTTTTACATCCAGATAGATGAAATAAATATAGAAGATATAAACAACCAGTAAGGAAGATCTTACTGATATGTATTGAAGCCCATTTTCCAATAATAGAGAAGACACCTTTTTTATGAGAGCACATGGAATATTTACAAAAACTAACAATATACTAAGCCACAAATAAAGTTATAATAAGTTTTTAAAGAATACACACAGTATATTCTGAGTAAAGAGCAATAAAACTAAAAATGAATAAGCTCTTAAAAGTCTTTCCACTTGTGACAGCGTAGATAGACCTGGCGATTATTATGTTAAGTGACAGAAGCCAGTAAGAGAAAGACAAGTACCATATGATCTCACTCATATGTGGAATCTAATGAACAAAACATACTGATGAACAAAATAAAAATACAGAGGCATGATACATGGAACAGACTTACAGATATCCGAGGGGAGGAGGGTGAGAAGGGCTGGAAGAGATTAGCCAAAGAACATATATGCATATATGCATAGCCCATGGACACAGACAACAATGTGGTGAAGGCCAAGGGGGAGAGCAGGGATTGTAAGGAGGAAGTCAAAGGGAGGAGGGAATGGAGAACATCTATAATACTGTCAAAAATTAGTAAATAAATAAATAAAGCCCTTCCAATTGGAAATGTAAACAAATACACAATAACCTCATTCAAATATTGTGTCAGGAAGAAAAATATAAAAAATAATTGCAGAATTTCCAGAAGGCAAGAGTAAAATAAAATGCAATATATTGTATCTAGGAAACACAGGTAAAGTAAATGCTCAAATAAAAATTCATAACTTTATCAACTTATCAATAAAAATGAAAAAAGTGGGTTAAACACTCAACTCCAAAAGTGAAGAACAGCAAAGAATATCCAAAGAAAGCAGAACAAAAGAATTACTAAAGCTAAAAGCAAAAATAAATGAGAGAGAAAATAGAAAAAATATATAGCATTAATAAAGAAATAATGTTATACGTTGAAAAACATAAATAAAATGAACAAACCTATAGTTAATTTTTTTTTGGTAATGAGTAGGAAGTGCAAATATACAAAATAAACATAAAAAAGAAAAAATAACCACTCAAATAAGTGATTAAAAAAAATCTATGTAATTATATTGGCACAATTATTTACAAATAAAGGGGTTGGCAAAAATAGGTTTATAGTTGTAAGTACATGATACACAGGATTTATTTTTTATTAATTGTTGTATTGTTTATTTGTACAACTGTAAACCTACTTTGCCCACCCCTGTATTTCAAAAACTAGATGAAATGGATAACTTCAATCAAAATAAAAAATTGAGGTACAAAGTCCAAACAGGCCAATTATCATTTAGGAATAATTGAGACAGTTCTCAAAATGCTACTCTTCAAACAAGCACAAGGACAAGATGATTTTACAATGAAATAATACCAAACAATTAAAAACCAAATAGTCTAGTTGCTGAATTGTTCTATATCATAGAAAAAAATAAATATCATTCATTTTTTCCTGTCAAATATAATATATCCATTGACATAAAAGCCATATAAAAATGATACAAAAAATAAAGTTATATATTATTCTCACATAAAAATTAATGTAAAAGTTATACATAAAATGTCAGGAATAGAATATTATGTCATATTGAAATAAAAATACATCATGACCAAAAGAGTTTATTCTGATCATTCAAGATGATTCCATAAGAGGAAATCCATTAATATAATTAATCATAGCAATAGGTGAAGGGAGAAATTATATCACCATTTTTAACAATGCCAAAAAAGCATTTTAAAGAAATTCAACATATATTTTTGATCAAACACACACATTCACACATACATACACACTCATTCACTAAAATATGAATCAATTAAAGACAAATCTTCATGGGGAAACACTTAAGGCATTCCCATTAATGTAAGAAACAATGCAAAGTTGCCCATCATATCCATTACTACTTAACATGATACTGGAAGAGTTAGCCAATGAAATTAGAAAGATAAAGCAACTGGAAAGTAAAACTATATCTATATTTAGATAATTAGTGTTTATATTAAGAAAGCTCAAGAGAATCAATGAAAAAACTGCTACAAAAATTATAGCATGAGGTAAATTAACACAATATAAAATTAATATATAGAAATCAATTGTTTCCATATAATATACAAACACTAACATGTTATGCTATATAAAAGGATAGAAGGTTCCAGCTTAAAAAAATAAACTACCTAGATATATTGTTAGTGAAAAATATGCAAAGTCTACATAAGGAAAAATTTTAAACACCACTGAAAATTGAGAAAAGTTCACTTAAATAAATGAACATTCTCTGATTTTTTTTTTTAATTAAATTAATTTTTATTTAATCTTTATTGTATTTTTTTCCATTAGCATTTAGTCCCCATAGACTCTCCTCCCTCCAACAATCACCATGCTGTTGTCCATGCCCATGAGTCATTTTTCCATTTCTCAATTTCTCCACGCCCTCACTTCCCCCCACTAACTATCATCCTGCTTTCTATCTGAGTCTGCCCCCATTTTCCTTGTTAGTTCAATTTATTCATTAGATTTGACATATGAGTGAAATCACATGGTATTTGTCTTTCTCTGACTGGCTTATTTCACTTAACATAATGTTCTCTGAGTCCATCCATACTGTCCCAAAAGGTAAAATATTTTTTTATGGTCGAGTAGTATTCCATCATGTAAATTTCCCATAGTTGTTTATGAACTCATTTACTGATGGACACTTGGGCTGATTCCATATTTTAGTGACTGTAAATAACTCTAAAATGAACATAAGGATGCTTAAATTCTTTCAAATTAGTGTTTTGTGTTCCTTTGGATTTATTTCCAGAAGTGGGAGCACTGGGTCAAAAGATAGATCCATTTTTAAGTTTTTGAGGTATCTCCATACTTCTTTCCACTGTTACTGCACATATCTGCATTCCAACCAACAACACAAAAATGTTCCACCTTCTTCACATCCCCTTCAACACTTGTTTGTTGATTTATTGATGATATCCATTCTGACAGGTGTGAGATGGCATCACATTGTAGTTTTAATTTGCATTTCTCTGATGATTAGTGATGTTGAGCATCTTTTCATGTTTATTGGCCATTTGTATGTACTCTTTGGAGAAGTGTCTATTCTGGTCCTTTGCCCATTTTTTAATTGAGTTGCTTGTATTTTGGTGTTTAGTTTTATAAGTTCTTTATAAATTTTGGATATTAACCCCTTATCAGATGTATCAACTAATGTGTTCTCCCATTCTGTGTGTTGTCTTTATTTTGTTGATGGTTCCCTTTGCTGGGAAAAAACTTTTTAGTTTGATGTAGTCACATTTGTTTATTTTTTCTTTTATTTCCCTTCCCTGGGGAGATATATCAGATAAAGTATTGCTGCAAGCAATGTTTGAGATTTTGCTGCCTATGTTTTCTTCTATGACTTTTATGGTTTGGGGTCTAACATTTAAGTCTTTGTTTTATTTTAAATTTATTCTTGTGTGTGATGTAAGAAGGTGTTCTAGTTTCATTTTCCTGCACATATCTGTCCAATTTTCCCAATACCATTTATTAAATAAACTATCATTAGCTCATTGTATGATCTTGCTTCCTCTGTTGAATATTAATTGACTATAGAGGTATTCCATTGATTTTTGTGTGTGTTTTTATGCTAGTATCATGTTGTTTTGGTTACTATGGCCTTATAGTCTAGTTGCATATTATGTTGCATGATTCCTCCTATTTTGTTCATCTTTCTCAGGATTACTGTTGCCTAAAGGGCTTTTTGTGGTTCCATATAAATTTTGAAGTATTTGTTCTAGTTCTGTGCAATACATCATTGGAACCTTGATAGGAATCGTGATGAATCTATAGATCACTTTGGGCAATATGGACATTTTAATTATGTTAATTCTTTCTATCCATGAACACAATATGTGCTTCCACTTATTTATATCTTCTTCTGTTTCTTCCTTCAGCATCTTATAATTTTCCAAGCTCAGGCCTTTTACATCCTTGGTTAGGTTTATTATTAGGATTTTTTTCTTTTTGTAGAAATTGTGAATGTGGTTGTTTTCTTAATTTCCCTGTTAGCTTATTATTGACATATAAAAATGCAACTGACTTCTGGATATTAATTCTGTATCCTACTTTGCTGAATTCATTCATCACTTCTAGTAGTTTCTTGGTGGAATCTTTAGGGTTCTCTGTGTACAGTATCATGTCATCTGCAAACAAAGACAGTTCTACTTCTTCCTTCCCATTTTGGATGCCTCCTCTTCTTGTCTAATTGCTGTGACTAGAACTTGCAGTTCTGTGTCAAATATGAATCATGAAAGTGGACATCCCTGTCTTGTTCCTGATCCCAAGGGGAACACTTGTAGTTTTTACCTATTGAGTATGACGTTGGCAGTGGTTTTGTCATATATGGCCTTTATTATGTTTAGGTATGTTCTCTCTAATCCCACTTTGCTGGGAGTTTTTATCATAAATGGGTGCTGGATTTTATCAAATGTTTTTTCTGCATCTATTGATAGGATCATGTGGTTTTTATCCTTCATTTTGTTTATGTGGTGAATCACATTTATTTATTTGTGAATGTTATACCAACCTTGCATTCCTGGAATAAATCCCACTTGATCATGATGTATAATCTTTTTGATGAATTGCTGTATTTGATTTGCTAATATTTTGTTGAAGATTTTAGTGTCTCTATCCATTAGGGATTTAGGCCTCTAAATTTTCTTTCTTTCTGGTGTCTTTATTTGCTTTTGGAATTAGGATAATGTTGACCTCATAAAATGAGTTTGGGAGCCTTCCCTGCTCTTGAATTTTGTGAAATAGTTTGAGGAGAAATGTTAGTTCTCAGAATGTTTGGTAAAATTCACCTGTGAAGTCATCTAATCTAGGGTTTTTGTTTGTTGATATTTTTTGGATTATTGCTTCAATTTCACTAGGTGTAATCTGTCTATGCACATTCTTTGATTCCTCCTGATCTAGCTTTGGAAGTTTGTATGTTTCTAGGAATTTATCCGTTTTGTCCAGGCTGTCCAGTTTGTGGGCATATAGTTGTTAATAATATTTTCTTACAATCCTTTGTATTTCTTTGGTGTCAGTTGTTATTTCTCCTCCTTCATTTTTGATTTTATTTATTTGGATCCTTTATCTTTTTTCTTGATGAGTCTGGTTAAAGGTTTGTCAATCTTGTTTATTTTTTTAAAGAACCACCTCTTGATCTTTGTATCATTTTTTACTCTATTTCATTTATTTATGTGGTGATCTTTATTTTTTCCTTCCTTCTACTCACTTTGGGCTTCATTTGTTGTTCTTTTTCAAGTTCTTTTAAGTGTAAAGTTAGGTTGTTTATTTGTCTTTTCTTGTTTTTTTTTTAATTGTTTTATTGATTATACTATTACAGTTGTCCTGATTTTCCCACTTTATCTCCCTCCGCGCAGCACTCCCCATTCCCTCAGGCAATCCCCCCACCATTTTCATGTCAATGGGTCATTCTTTGACTACTCCATTTTCTATACTGTATTTTACATCCCCATGATGATTCTGTAACTACCTATTTGTATTTCTTAATCCTCTCACATCTTCACCTATTCCTGCAAAATTCCCTCCCATCTGGCAACCTTCATAGTTTTGATCTTCTTCCTTTTCTTAAATAAGTCTCTTTATCATTTCATATAATAATGGTTGGTGATGTTGAACACCTTTAGTTTTTTCTTGTCTTGGGAGCTCTTTATCTGCCTTTAAATTCTAATTAATAGCTTGGCTGTAGGTTCCTGCTTTTCATGACTTATTTCTTGCCAATCCCTTCTAGCCTGCAAGTTTCTTTTGATAAATCAGCTGAAAGTCTTATGAGAACTCCTCTGTAGGTAACTAATTGCTTTTCTCTTGCTGCTTTTAAGATTCTCCCATTATCTTTACCCTTTAGTATTTTAATTATTCTGTGTCTTGGAGTGGACCTCTTTGTATCTCTCTTGTTTGGGATTCTCTGTGCTTCCTGGACTGGTATATCTATTTCTTTCACCAAATTAGGGAAGTTTTCTTTTATTATTTTTTCAAATAGATTTCCAATTTCTTACTCTTTCTCTTTTCCTTCTGGCAGCCCTATGATGCAAATGTTGGACCTCTTGAAGTTGTCCCAGAGGCTGCTTATACTATCCTCCTTTTTTGGATTCTTCTTATTGTTTTCATTGGTTGTTTTTTGTTTCCTTATGTTCAAAATTATTGATTTGATTCTCGGTTTTCATCCACTCTACTGTTGTTTTCTTATAAATTGTTCTTTATTTCAATTAGTGTATTTTTCATTTCTGACTGGATGTTTTTTATGCTGTTGAGGTCCTCACTAAGTTCATTGAGAATCCTTATAACCAGTGTTTTGAACTCTTCATCTGATAGATTGCTTATCTCCATTTGATTTATCTCTTGTTAAGGATTTTGATATGTTCTTTCATTAGCACTATGTTTCTTTATCTCCTTGTTTTGGCAGCTTCATTCTGTTTATTTCTATGTATTAGGTAGAGCTGCTATGACTCCCTGTATTGGTAGTGTATCTTAATGTAATCAGTGTCCTGTAGAGTCTGGTGGCACAGCTCCTCCTATCACCCAAGCTGGGTAGAGTTGTGCCTTCCATGTGGGCTGAGTACACCCTCCTCTTGTAGTTGAGCCCTGGTTGCTATTGGCAAACCAATGGGAGGATTTACACAGGCCACCTGCTGCAAGGATTGGTTGTGACTACTTACCACCAACCTCCACCCTCCATGGCAGATAAGCTGTGCAGGGGCAGGGTGGTGGTCTGTGGCTGTCCACTAGGTACACTGGCCCTGGGTTTCCCAGGTGGTGCAGGCCAAGGTCAACTACCACCTGCGTTTTGCCCATGGCACACTGCCTAAGCTATAAAGCGATCTGAGATGGCTGCTACTTGTACTGAGCTTGGAGATTCTTAGGCAAAGCCAAGCTGTGAGTCAAAGATGGCTGCTACTAGTGCCAGGCCAGGGGCTCACTGAGGCTAGCTGTTGCTTGTTTGAGAGGATTTAGGAAGTCATGAAGCATGAGTCAAGACCAAGTATTCAAATGGAAAAGCAACTTAGGTGGGCCTGTAAGTTGGAAGGGGTGGAGTCTCTGGGGATCTCCAAGGTGGGTCAGTGTTAGCCAGGTTAATGGAGTCTCAGATACAGTACAAGCTTGCTGGCTCAGTCTGGATGAATGCGGCTTCTTTAATTCTGTAGTTGTCAGAGTTCCATTAAACTTCATTTCTGATGGTTCTGAGTGATGGTTGTCCTATATTTAAGTTGCAATTTTGATGTGACTGTGTGAAGAGATGGACCATGTCTTTTCTGAGATAGGCATGTATGGCTATGAATTTTCTCTTAGGATTGCTTTACCAGTGTCCCACAGATTTTGGATTATTGTGTCCTCATTTTTACTTGTTTGAAGGTATCTTTTTATTTCTTCCTTGATCTCATTGTTGACTCATTCATTGTTAAATAACATGTTATTTAGCTTCCATGTCTTCATGTGTTTTTCAGTGTCCTTGTAATTGACTTCTAGTTTCATAGCATTGCAGTCAGAGAAGATGCTTGATATAATTTCGATCTTCTTAAATTCATTGAGACTTGTTTTGTGCCATAACATTTAATCTCTCCTAGGAAATGTTCCATGTGCACTTGAAAAGTATGTATATTCTGCTGCTTTGGGGTGAAATACTCTGAAAATTTTAATTAAATCCACCTGATACAGTATGTCATTTAAGACCACCATCTATTGGTTTTCTATCTGGAAGATTTATCCATTGAAGTCAATAGGGTGTTAAAAATCACAGACTATGACTGTATATCTGTCAATCTATCCTTTCATGTCCATCAAGATTTTCTTCACATATTTAGGTGCTCCTATGTTGGGTACATAAATGTTTCCTAGGGTTATATCCTCTTGTTGGATTGTTCCCTTTATCATTATGTAGTGTCCTTCTTTGTTTCTTAGTATAGCCTTGGTTTTAAAGTGTATTTTTTCAGATATAAGTACTGCTACCCCAGTCTTTTTTTTCCTTTCCACTTGTGTGAAATATCTTTTTCCATCCATTTACTTCTAGTCTGTATGTATCTTTCTATCTGATATGTGTCTCTTTGGGCAAGCATATATATGGGTCTGGTTTTATTATCCATTCAGCAACCCCATGTCTTTTGGTTGCTTCATTTAAGCCTTTTACAGTTAAGATGATTATTGATAGATACGTATTTAGTGCCATTTTATTGTTAGACTACTTTCCTCTGTGTTTCTTTCTTCTTTTCATTCTCCTTCTCCTTCTTCAAAAAGCCCTTTAAAATTTGTTGCAGTACTGGTTTGTTGTTAACAAACTCCTTTAGTTTTTTGTTTGTTTGTTTGTTTTTTGTTTTTTGTCTAAGAAGCTTATTTCTCCTTTGATTTTAAATAACAGCCTTGCTGGGTAAAATAGCCTTGGTTGTAGATCCTTGCTTTCCATCACCTTGAATATTTCACACCACTCCCTTCTGGCCTGAAATGTTTCTGTTGAGAAATAATATGACAGTCTAATTGGTGCTCCCTTGTATGTAACTACTTGCTTTTCTCTTGCAGATTTTAGGATTCTCTCCCTTTCTTTAAGCCTTGTCATTTTAATTATGATGTGTGTCATTATAGGTCTCTTTGGGCCCAACTTGTTTGGGACTCTCTGAGCTTCCTAGACTTATATGTCTTTTTCATTCACTGGATTAGGGAAGTTTTTGACCATTATTTCTTCAAATAGATTCTCAATAACTTGCTTTTCCTCTTATCCCTCTGGTACTCCCATGAGGCAGATGTTGTTATGCTTCGTGTTGTCCAAAATGTTTCTTAAGCTCTCTTAATTTTTTTAATTTTAATTTTAATTTAATTTTATATTTTAATTTTTTTTCTTTTTGCTGCTCTGCTTGGGTTTTTTTTTTTTTTTTACCTTATCTTCCAAATCACTGATTCTATACTCTGCTTCATCTAGTCTACTGTTTATTCCTTCCAGTGTATTATTTATTTCAGATATTGCACTTTTTATTCTAACCAGTCCTTTTTTATGGTTTGTATGTCATTTTTCATTCTGTTGAGTATCCTTATAATCATTACTCTAAACTGGCTATCTGATAAATTGCTTGTCTTTATTTCATCTAGTTCTTCTCCTGGACAATTTTCTTATTCTTTCATTTGGGGTCTAATTCTTTGGCTTCTCATTTTGTATTTTCTGCTTTATCTGTTAAACTAATCAATGCTATAGCCTTAAACTATAATCAGCTTAAGTACCACAGGGAGGGACAGAGTAATTCCTGTGGGAGGGGCTATTGTTACCTCTCAAGCTGATGCCACTTGGAAAGGAGTGCTCTGCCCAAGAAAAATGGTTTCAGAAGTATGAGGAATGTTTCAATACAGAAATCCTGGTGGCTGTTCCATCAGTTCTCTCCCCAGAGCCACCAACCCCAGATTCTCCTCACATGTTTTAGTTTACTCTGCCCTCTCTCTGCTGGAGCCCAGGGTAAGAGGTTCAAATGAAATTTTGTGTTTTGGCTCTCCAAGAGGCTCTCTGAGTCTCCATCCATCTCTCTCTGGCTGACAGAAACTGCTGATTTTCACAGATGGACACTATCTAGGTCCCTTCCTGGCTCTGGTGGTGTAGGCTGGATAGTCCAGCTTGGGGTTTAAAACCCACCCTTCTCAGAGGGAACCCCTGGCCACTGAAATATTCCTCCACAACTTCAGCTGCTTCTCATGGGACCTCAGCCAGCCCTCTCACACCTCCTCTGCATTCCCTACCAGTCGCATTGTGGTGAAGGAGTTTCTTCGTCTGTCCATGGTTATAAGACTTCTCTCTGATTGGTTATCCAGGATGATTTCTCTATAATTTAATTGTAGTTCCAGATTGGTCCTGGGAGTAGGTTAGAGTAGATTTCACTTACTTCTCCACCTAACATTCTCTGCTCTTTTGTGAGGACTTAAAGTCAACAGAGTGGTCAAGCTTTCACAAAAAAAGCAAACAGATAAATACAAAATATAGAATATTCTTAAGAATGATTGCCTTTTTTCTCTTCAGTAAGTTAATAATATGCATTGAAAGAGAGAGAGGAAGGAGGAAAGGAAAGAAGGGAGAAAGAAAGTGGGGCAGGAAAGGGACAGAGTGAAAGGAGACTGATATAAATCAAAGGAAATTTATGACACTACTCAACAATTTGGAGAGCTTGTCTGGGTCCGAATTCAAACATGACCTTTAAAAAGAATTTCAATAATCAAAGTAGTTACTAACACCAAAGAATTGTTTTTTTATTTTGTTAGATGTGTTAGTAGAATTGTGATTGTTTAAGAAAATGTTTATAATTTCCGGAAATGCATTCTTAAGCACATAGTCATAAAATAACAAATTTAAAATTTTCTTTAAAATAATTCAAGAAAGAAAAAGCCAAAGAGAATAGAGATAAAGTAAATGTGGAAAAATATTTAAATTTATTGAATAGGAATGTAAATTTGTGGAGTATCATTATTACTCTTTACTTTTATATAATTTTAAAATATTTAAATTGTAATTATTTTAATTACCAAAACCAGGTGCACAACAAAGAAAGAAAATTACAGGCCAGTATCCCTCATGAATATAGATACTAAAATCCTCAACAAAATATTAGCAAACCAGATCCAGCAATATAGTCAATAGATCATACATCATGAATCAAGTGAGATTTATCCCAGGAATGCAAGACTGGCACAATGTTCAAAAATCAATAAGTGTGATACATCACATAAACCAAATGAAAGACAAAAAATACATGATCATATCAATAGATACAGAAAAGCATTTGATAAAATCCAGTGCCCATTTATGATAAAAAATGCTTAGTAAAGTAAAAATAAAGGAGCATACCTCAACATAATAAAGGCCAGATACAAGAAACCTACTGCCAACATCATACTCAAGGGAAAAACAATAACCTTTTCCCTTAAGATCAGGAACAAAGCAAGGGGGTTCATTTTCACCACTTTTATTCAACATTGTACTGGGAGCCTTAGCCATAGCAATCTGACAAGAAGATGAAGAAATAAAGGACATCCAAAATGGAAAGGAGGAAGTAAAACTGTCATTATTTGCATACAATATAATATTGTACATAGAAAACCCTATAGAATCCACCAAAAAATTACTTGATCTAATAATTGAATTCAGCAAAATAGTGGGATACAAAGCAAATATTCAGAAATTAATGGTATTTTTACACCAATTATGAACTACCATAAAGAGAAATGAAGAAAACAATCTCATTACTATTCCAACAACAACAGCAAAAGTACCTAGGAACAGAGGTGGATTTAACAGCAAGTGCACTGGGCACACGCCTAGGGCCCCGACTTATGAAGGGCCCCACAAAACCCCAGCTTTACACTTTTTTCTGATGACACAAAGTTTGGTTTCATATGTGCAATTTTAATTATGTACAAGTTTACAATCGGCAAGAAAACCTGATTGTATATTTATATTTGCTTATTTTCATTATTTCATTACTACACTACATCCTATACACGTACTACACTGCACAGTCCCTGTGCAGCTGTGCTACCACTCATCAGAGTAATAGAATCGTATTTGCTACTTAGTACTTACAAAGGATCTCCTTCAGTACAGACTTAATGATATACACAAATACGCAGAGATGTAATTAGTTTGTGGATATGTATTTGTTTCATGTATTGTTTTAAAAGTAGTTTTCTGTGCATATAAACAAATATTCAGGTAAGTTGAAATTGTATTAAAATAAAATTAATTCCTATTGTTGAAATCATATTAAGATAAAATTAATTCCTGTTGTTACATCAGTGCCTGAATTTTCATAGTTTATGAATAATTAATAAATTAATAGTAGATAACATTTTTTATTTATTTAAAAATATGGTAACATTTGTTTTTATTTTCCCTGTCTCTCTTTTTTTTAAAGCAGCCCAATATTTTCTTCTGTGCCCAGGGCCTCAACTAACCTTAATTAGCCTCTGCATAGGAATAAATTTAGCAAATGAGGTAAAAGACCTGTACTCATAAAATTATAGGACACTGAAGAAAGAAATTGAGGAAGATACAAGTGGAAGCATATACCATGTTCATGCATTGGAAGAATTGCCATCATTAAAATGTTCATACTACCCAAAGCAATCTATAAATTCAACACAGTTCCTATTAAAGTACCAATGGCATATTTCACAAATCTAGAACAAGTATTCCAAATATTTATATGGAACCAAAAAAGACCCCGAATACCCTCAGCAATCTTGAGAAAGAAGGACAAAGTTGGAGGTATCACAATACCTGATATCAAATTATAATATAAGGCCACTGTAATCAAAACAGTCTTGTACTGGCATAAGAAAAGACACATAGATCAATGGAATAGAATAGAGAGCCCAGAAATAAACCCACATCTTTATGGTCAATTTATATTTGACAACAGAGACAAGAGAATACAATGGAGTAAAGACAACCTCTTCAATAAATGGTGTTGGGAGAACTGGATTAGCACATGCAAAAAAATGAAACTAGACCACCGGCTTCCACCATATACCAGAATAAACTCAAAATGAATAAAAGACTCAAGATAAGTCATGATACCATAAAAGTCCTAGAGGAAAACATAGGCAGTAAAGTTTCAGATATCTTGCACAGTGATATGGTTGCTGATATATCTCCTAGGGCAAGGGAAACAAAAGATAAAATAAACAAAAGGAACTACATCAAATTAAAAAACTTCTGCACAGCTAAAGAAACTATCACCAAAATGAAAAGGAAACCCAGTGTTTGGGAGAACATATATGTTAACAATATACTGGTTAAGGGTTTAATCTGACACACGCTGCATCTCTCTCCACAAGTAAGAAGGAATACAACTATGTCAAAACTAGAGACAAGCAGAAGTTCCAGAAAATCGAGCTGCATGGAAGTCCAACAAAGATATAAAGAAGAAATACTGACCCAGACAAGTAGGAGGGGCAAAGCTGGGGCAGAGAGGATGCGGTGTGGCAGTGGCAGTGGCAGCAGCAACAGCAGCAGGCTGGCGAAAAGTGCAATCACGTGTTTTAAAAAGTCAGGGGGGACACCTGGGGAGCATTTCCAGCACCAGACCAGAACACACAGTTCACAGTTTCAGCACCAGGGGAAATAAAGCCTCATTGTTTTTGACTGTGCAAACCAGTGGGAGTTGAGGTGGAGGAAGAAACAGCCAGTCTCTCAGCAGGTTCTGCTTCTTTAAAGGGTCCTCTTGATCCTAGAACATCCACAGACCCACCCACTCTGGGAATGATGGCCAGGGCAACAGCTAGAGAGGCGCCAGTCCCATACGAAATGGGAGAAGTGCCTGGAAAAGGGGCAGGTGCTGAGCAAGCAACATTGTTTCCTCTCAGACCCCTCCCCTACATACAACACCACAACGTGGTGAAACATGTCACCCTCTCGTCGTCATCGTCGTCGTCGGCAGCCGTCCATCTCGAGAGACGATGGTGTAGCTTCTTAAGAGTCTATCTGCACCGCTGAGAATGGCTGTGCAGTCCGACTCGGGAGTGACACGGTATCTGTCTCCTCCCGTGTTGAATCGACATCTGGAGTGTCCTCTCCAGTGAAGCTGAAGCTACAGAGCCTGGGCAGGGTGATATGGAGGGTCTGCTGTTGCCCATGCAGCAGACCCCCCCTCTCTTCGCAGCTGAAGGGTCCAAGGGAAAGACGGAGTCAATACAGCTTGGCTTCAGGTGCGCCGCAGGAGTTGCCGGTGTTGACTACAACGTCAAACCGCCTTAGGGACTCTGGCTCCGGATTTTCTGTCGGGGTTTACTCCCTTAGCCTTTCCCCTGAAGAGGTATGCCGCAAGGCAGCGGAGGTTTTTTGGAATCAGAGTTTTCCTTCTCTGATATGTCACCCTCTACAGATGAGAAAATCTAAGGCCTTGCTCCTTACAACATAACAGGAGCAACAGCTCTACCTAAGACAAAGAGGCAAACAAACACAGGAGCCTGTCAAGATGAGGAGACAGATAAGTATGGACCAAAAGGGGGAACAACTCAAGGCTCCAGTGGGAGAACTAAGTGACGAGGAGATAGCCAACCTAACAACTGAGGAGATAGCCAACCTAACAGATGCACAGTTCAAAACACTGGTGATAAAGATGCTCACAGGCTTGACAGATATGCTCAATTATGGCAAAAGCATAAGGGGAGAAGTGAAGGCTATGCTATATGAAACCAAGAAAAACCCATACAAAACCAATGGTGATGAGAAGGAAACTGGGGTTCAAATCAATGATTTGGAACATGAGGAAAATTACAGTCAACCAGTACAGAATGAGAAAACAAGAATTTTAAAAAAAAAGAGGAGAGGCTTAGGAACCTCTGAGACAACTTTAAACATGCCAACATCCAAATCATAGGGGGGCCAGAAGGAGAAAAGGAAGAGCAGGAAATTAAAAACTCATGTAAAAAAATAATGAAGAAAAACTCCCCACATTTGGTGAAGGAAATAGACAGAGAAGTCCAGGAAGCACAGAGAGTTCCAAACAAGCTAGACCCAAAAATGACCACACCAAGAGACACATCATAATTAAAATGCCAAAGGTTAAAGATAAAGGGAGAATCTTAAAAGCAGCAAGAGAAAAGCAGAGTTACCTACAAAGGGGTGCCTATAAGACTATCAGCTGATTTCTCAAAAGAAACTGCAGGCAAGAAGGGACTGTCAAGAAGTATTCAATGTGTTGAAAAGCAAGGGCATAACCAAGATTACTCTATCCAGCAAAGTTATTGTTTAGAATGGAAGGGCAGATAAAGTGCTTCCCAGACAAGGTAAAGCTAAAGGAGTTCATCATCACCAAGCCCTATTATATGAAATGTTAAAGGGACTTATTTAAGAAAAAGAACATCAAAATTATGAACATTAAAATGACAACAAACTCACAAGTATCAATAACTGAATATAAAAAATAAGAACAAAATCCAACTAAGCAAACCAGAATAGGAACAGAATCATAGGTATGGGGATAATATGGAGGGTTATCAGCTGGGAGGGGGAAGGGGGAGAAATGGGGAAATGATGCAGGGATTAAGAAGCATAATTGGTAAATACAAAATAGGGGAAAGTTAAGAATAAGATAGGAGAGGGTGAATCAAAGAACGTATATGCATGACTCACAGACATGAACTAAGGAGGGTTGGATTGCTGGAGGGAACGGGGGTACTGGGTGGAGGGGACCAAAGGGGGAGAAATGAAAACTACTGTAACAACATAATCAATAAAATATACTTTTTTAAAAAGGGTTTAATCTCCAAAGTATATTAAGAATTTATATGACCCAATACCAGGAAAACAAGCAATCCAATCAAAAAGTGGGCAAAAGAACTGAACAGACACTTCTCCATGGAGGACATACAGAGGGATCATAGACAAATGAAAGGATGCTCAACAACACTAGCCATCAGAAATGCAAATTAAAACCATGATGAGATATCATCTCACACCTGCCAAACTGGCTATCATTAATAAATCACAAACTACAAGTGCTGGCAAGGATGTGGTAAAAGGGAACTTTAGTGCACTGATGGTAGAAATGCAGACTGGTGCAGCTACAGTGGAAAATAGCATGGAATTGCCTCAAAAAACTAAACATGGAACTGCCTATTGACCCAGCAATTCCAATGCTGGGAATATATTCTATGAATCCTGAAACACCAATTCAAAAACAACATATTCAGCCCTATGTTCATAGTAGTGCCATTTACAATTGCCAAGTGCTGGAAATAGCCTAAGTGCCTATCACTATATGAGTGGATCAAAAAGCTGGTACATTTACTCAATGGACTATGCAGCAGTAAAAAAGGAATTTTTATCTTTCATGACAGCATGAATGGAACTGGAGATTATTATGCTAGGTGAAATAAGCCAGTCAATGAAAGACAAATATCATACAACCTCACTTATAAGTGGAATGTAATGAACAAAATAAACTAATGAGCAAAACATAACCAGAGGCATAGAAACATGGAATGGACTGACAGCTGTAAAAAAGGGAGGGGTGATATGAGGACTGATTGAAATAAGGTTAAGGGATTAGTCAAAGAACATATATGAATGACCCATAGACATGGACAATGGTGAGGGATAGACTGTGGTAGTCATGGTGAAGACTGGGTGGAGGGAGCTGAAAGGCAAAATTTGGGACAACTGTAAAAGCCTAAATAATAAAATATTTAAATTTTTAAAAACAACTGTTTTTTAAAAAATAAGGTCAGTGATGATTTGGAAGAGTTACTGAGGAAAATAGGAGTGGAGTTGACCAAGAACAAATAAAAGGTTTGAAGAATTACAAAAAGTTCTACCTCAGGGTAAAGGTCCTGACTTGGGTGAAGTCAGTCTTCATTAGTAAGAGAATAGAAAAGATAGGTGGAGTCAGGAGTGAGATTTCCCCATGAAAAAGAAAGAGGGAAACCAGGCCCTGCCTGGGTAGTTCAGTTGGTTAGAGCATTGTCCTGAAATGCCAAGGTTGCAAATTTGGTCCCCAGTCAGGGCACATACAAGAATCAATCAATGAATGCATAAGTAAATGGAACAACAAGTTGATGCTCTCTCTCTTTATATATATAAAAAATCAACAAATAATAAAGGAAGGAAGGAAAGAAACAAAGAAGGAAGGAAGGAAGAGAGAAAGAAAGAGAAAGAGAGAGAAAGAAATAAGGAAGGAAGGAAGAAGGAAAGAAAGGGAAAAAAAGAAAAAGAGGAAAATCAGAGCATTACACACCTTCTCAAAGACAAACAATCCGATCACATGGAGATCAAGGCAGACTTCAAGGACACCTAGAAAGTCTAAGATAGGCTTATCAGTAACAGGGAAATATTGACTAGGAAGTGAGGCCCAGATGGGGCAAGCATAAGGAGCAGCTGGGGCACATGCAGCCAAAAGTAGAATAAACCTCTCTTCCAAACTTGCAACTTTCTCTGCACTGGTACTGTACTTAGACCTTTAGACCTTTCTTCTTCACTGAGGCCAGCTCCCTATCCTGGTCTCTGAGAACAATAGCTGTGTACCCAGCACTGTATGCAATTAATGATGACACTGGCTAACATTTATTCTAGTAGTTGCCTAATGGCAAGGTAAGCCTGGCTGCACAGGGATTATCTCCTTGAATCCTCATAGCAAAGTGAGGAGTCTCAGTGATTTGAGGTCAAAGTGAGGGAACTGGGATTTGAGCAGGGATCACCTGACTCCAGGGTCCAACCCCCTAAAAAGGAAGTAGTCCTATAATTATAGCTTGTTAGTTTCAACCTCTCTGATTTCCTCTTCTTCAAGAAAGCATTTCAACATGCAAACAAGTCCTGTTTTTAGGGATTACACTGAATCCACTCTAATTTATGTAAAAAATAATTTTAGGTCTTCAATTATTATTACTAATAAGTTACCTGTAATAAATCTCACAGCTGATTGTGCCACACATGTGTAATAATAATGTGCTTGAGAACTACACTACCAATATGTTTACTCTCCAAAACACTTCTTCAAAATTTTTCTACTTTTAATTAAAACCCTTAAGTTTTCTAATTTATTTCATTCATAAAAGCCAGATATCACAGTAAATTATTCCTCCTTGAGGGGAAGAATTAATTTTTCTTAAAATCTTTTTTATTAATAAAACTTTTTTAAACCTCTTTAAAACATCTAGAATATGCCAGGCACAATGGAATCACTTAAACATTTTCTGAAAGAATAAAATTACTGCTGATGTAAGAATAGTAAAAGCAGGTAATATTAGAGTGGGGCTTTCCTACTTATAAAACCCTTCCCTCAAGTCATCAGGTGTCTTTTGAAAGGACACAGAAAAGAATCAGAGACATAGATAGTCCAAGAGGGATATATTCACTGTGACTGAGCTAGGTTTTTTGTCCTGTCTCCTCAGAGAGGACTCAACTAGAGAAGTTTTCTAGAATCATGATTATGTAATTAGAAGCACCTAATCACATAGATGGATCTATTTCCTTTTAGCTCTGCACCCTAGTGCATTCAAAACAGAGCCTCACAGGCCTGTGCCTGCCTAAATAAGATCTTACCACAGGTCACACAGACCTAACTCTATTAACATGTAAATGAAATCGATTCTGCACACCAAGAACATGAATGCTTATGGGGCAATATAACTCAATGGTTTAAAAAATGGGGGAGGGGGTTGCGGGGGGAGGAGGATAACTGATGCAAATTTTTCAGTAAGGATTTCTGAGATAGATAAAAATAAAGTAATTTATCTGCCAAGCTGGTAAAAATTTAAAAGGTGAGAGCAGAGAGCAAACACTTGTTAAGTATGATATGATTTAAAATATTCTGCAAGCTTAAAAGAAGAAAACATTAGTATATGCAACCTCTAGGATAATTTTCACAAAGAAGGGCTCATGCTCTTGTCCTTAACATCTGAGTTGCAACTTCTTCCTTGGGTACTTCCAGAAGGGAGGTTAAGGACATGAGATTTGGAACCAGACAGACCTGCCTGGGAGCACTCAGTAGATGTTAGCTACCATTCTCACTGTGGGGCAAAAAAGCTTTCAGTCCCCTCCCTGACCTTTTTCCTCCAGGGATGAAGGAACAGAAGGGCCCTATCTTCCTAATGGGTAGGAATCCCACTTTGTCTGTGACACTCTTCCCTGGCATACACCTTGCTGGGTGAATGCACTGTCACCTCTCTCTGGTGCTTTTGTACTGCCCGCAGGCATACAGCTAGATGGTGAATTACATCTAAGGCCTGTTCCTAGATCAACTAGCTAGCTCTCCCACTTCCTCCATGTTGCTAATAAGACAATTTCAGATCCCAAAACTTGGAAGAAAGTCAGTGCTAATTATGATTTAAATTCAGGCCCCAACGGGGAGAAATGGATGTCGGACAGCATTTGGGCATTGCTGATTCAGTCATATCATTAATAAAAGCAAAATCCTACTGTAACTTAAATTGTTATTGTTATAGTTGTTTTCATTGCTATTATTATTGACTCTGAAGTGGATAAGATTAGTTGTGTAGTTAATTGCCTTAACAAAGGTTTCCCATTGTCCTAGGAGTCACTTGCTTCAGTCCTATCTTACCTATATATCTCACTTACTGAGTAATATTTCTATTATTTTAGGTATATTTTATTATCAGGCACTAGAGTACCCATTTTTGTATATCCCCTTTTTTATCTCAATATTAATTAATTAGTCTTTAATATTTATCCTGAAAATAATTGTCTCCATTTTATATAAGAGAAAGCAAACAGGTTAACTAAAGTCTAAAGTGGCACAGCTCATGAGTGGAAGACCCAGATCTGAAATCCAGAGCTGTTTTGATACTGATGAGCCGTACTTCAGGCTAATGTCACTACTCTACTATTCCCACCTTTAATCCCTTGAGAAATTCAGTGGCTTGAGTTTGATAGGAATGGGATTAAAGTCAATCTCTTTGCTCAAAGTTCCCTCACCTGTTGATTCAATTCCCTTTTCCAAACCACCACAGTGCATATCATCTGCTACCCCTAACCCATTAAAAAGCTTTTTCAACATATGTTATATATCTTTGCTTCAAAATCAGGACCTCTGAATTTTCAGAGTAGGTATCAATTAGGGCAAAGTCACCCAACTGCCCCCTCTTGTTGTCACTCTGTGTTTACAAACAAAGCTCACGGACACAAGTTTCAGGCGTAAGAAGAGCAGAGCTCTCTCATCACTGACACCCTAGTCTGGATGGGAGTAGAAGGGCTTAAACCTCAGGCCTCTGTTTTTTATGTCAGAAAAGAGAGGGAAAAAATACCCAGATATTTTCATGTGATATTGAAAAAGGCCCCTTTACCTTTGGCAATTTCTCTGGCAGTCAGAAAGAGCACCCACTGTTTGTGGTACAAGCAATACCTCCAGGCCTGTCAGTCATTTTGAAAATACAAGGTTGCAGCAGAGCAAAAGGAAAAATGCTACACTTATGGAGTAAGATAAACGATGAAACACTGTATGTTGTGAAACGCTGTCAGTTTAGTCTGAAGGATCAAGGATGGGCCTTTGCTTCAAAAAATGATGTCAGGCCAGTGAATTTGACTCCATTTTGTTAGAACATTTTTTTAACAATTCCCTTTCAACCACCTTTGTAAACACTCATCTTCTAACCTCAGGTCTGTCCATTGAATACAAATTTTAGTAGGAAATCCCAAAGATTATTCAAGCTTTTATCAGTTAACAGTGATTATTTTAACCAGAATGCTTTTATTATACTGCTTGTTGTGAGTTCCTTAAAAAGAAAAGCAGGATCTCCAGAAAGGTGTCTATCCAGATAGCACACATATTTCAATCTTCCCTGAAATTAACTGAGCAGCGATTTCTATGGACTTTCCTGAGATTTAAACAATCACCAGAGCAAAAAAGACTCAAAATTGTCAGGTGAATTCAGTGAATATGTCAGAAACTTGACCCTAGACAATACCAAGCCTCTTGTACTTACTCTGAAGACAGAGAAAGGATGTTCTGAAAAAGCATCTTCAGCCAGATAATGAGATACTATCCCCCTGCCCAGAAGGCCCTCTGCCTCCTTCTTGACCAGGCTAAAGCTTCCTCATCCACGGAGACTGAACTGAGGCCTAATTTCCAAGCCTGTATGGGATGTACCTCTTCTGTGCCCCCTTATAACACTGTGCTTACCTTCATCCTGATACCAAGGATGCTGTGATCACTTGTCTCTGTCCTCTCTCTCTCTCCTATTAGAATGTGAGGGAGGGAACTGTGGCTTTTCTCTCTCTATCAAAAGTGCCCAGCTCAAGCTCTTACACTTAGGTTGGATGAATGTTTCTTGAATAAATGGCTCCTTAAATGGAATGGATGGGATGATATAAGAATGAATGAAAGGACTAGCAGAGCCTTGGATGCAGGTTTGGAATTCTGCTCTGGTACAGAACAGCCCAAAAGCATAGGGCTTTTCTGTAGCAGGAACAGTAGGCCAGCATACTAACTTCCACTTACTAATTTCACTATAACCATATACATTTCACCTTTCCTCCAAAAGTATCAATATATCAGCCCCAAAGTCTTGCTAACCCTTATGTAACCTCTTCCAGCCCCCTCACTGAGATGTGTCTGGACATAGGCTGTACACCTAAGACAGCAGGTCTGATCAACAAATCCCACTTCTCTCTGGGAAGAACTCATCAGACATCACAAGTTCCCAAACTTCACCCAGCAGGACCAAAAAGACCATACTGTCCATAAAACCTTCAACTTCAGAAACATGGAGATAGATGGATGGAGGAATAAGAAATAGAAGTCTCTTAGCCAGAAACCTAGGGGCACTCCTTATGCTCCCAGGGCAGAATGAGCCACTGGACTGATCCAAAAGTGGTGAGACGTGTATTCCAGGACAAGTCATAATTATTTCTTGCCTTCAGAACTCAAACCCAAAAGCTCGTTTGAAATTATTGCATTCCTCTGTGTGCTATTTGTTTAATGCACTGAAAACTATCTTGGTTTTCATTCCTTCTAAAGTTCCTTATTTATGTTTTTGCCTATGCCATATAGACTGGCCCAGCCTGCAGGGGAGATATGGGGGAAAGGGAGTAAGAAATGAAGATCACGACCACCATTGACTGAGCGCATATGCGGGGCACAATTCTCTGTCAAAAGATGTAAAGATACTGGTTACTCAAACCCAAAGATCACCAATAAACCATTTAAACCTACAACATAAATCCTGCAACTAATAAGCCAACTATCAAATCACTCATCTATAGCTGGCCCGAAAGAGAAAGGATACAATAGAAGAAGGAGCATAGAATGAGTCTCACTAATTATCCAGCAGACAAGGGATTTCATATCATTACTGCCCTTGCCAACATGCTAGGAGGTCCTGAAATTCTTTCAGAATAATCTGAGTCTGTGTGTTTCATCTATATAGCCATCAAATGTCTAAAATATACAATAATAATCAAGAGGGCCCTTTCAATCTGACCAAATAAGATGAAGAGGATTGGGTTGACCCATATCCACCAAATGAGACTGCATTCAATAAAATTTTGTTAATCCCACAATTTCTATTTCAAGTTCCTCTGAGCAATTGTTAGAGGTACAATTTGGAAGTAAAAGAAAGTAAGATTCAGAACTGCATCATTTCACTTTGGAGTTACAACATTTTAGTGGAAGTTGTGTGTCTGCATGTGTTTAACTGCAGTACTTGAGGCAAGTCCATATGTAGCATACTAATATTCTCAAATCACACATCAGAGATCCAGAAAGTGTCCCATGTGCTCAAATAGAGCCATCACCATACTCTAATACAGTGTAAAAATATACAGCATACTCATTCACATGATATTACAACAAAATGGGTCATTGCAATCACTCACCCAATGCTCAGATAAAAAGACGATTATTGTGAAGAAGCTGGGGAAGAAATGGATCAATTTCCCAGGACCCTGTCCACGAGCAGGATATATATTGAACAGAAAACGATCTGTCCAGTGCTTGCAGGATGAGCTAATATACGTTTAGGAGGTTTTGCCTTCTACCTCCAATCTAAAAGGTGGGAAGTATAGTAATCAATATCATAGGCCCTCATTATGTACTGTGCCCAGTAATGCTGTAGTCCCCAGCTTTCTGATTTGATTTTGGGAATGTGAGCACTGCCTCTGCTCCACTAATTGCCCGCAAACTGGTTACCTTTATTGAGTGGTGTATAATTTCAAAGGAGAACTCAGTTTCATAACATAAACATAGCAGTTTCTGCTGCTTTCCAAAAAAATTAAGAATAGCCCACTTCAATGGTATTTTAGATGTGACACCAAAAGCACAGGCAATGATGGCAAAAATAAACAAGTGGGATTGCATCAAACTAAAACACTTGTGCAATGGAAACAACCAAGAGAGTGAAAAGGCAGCATATGGAATGGGAGACAATATTTGCAAACTATATATGTAATAAGATGTTAATATCCAAAATACATACAATAAAGAACTAATATAACTTAACAGCAAAAAGAAAGGAAATGGGCAAAGGACCTGAACAGACATTTGTCAAAAGAAGACATACTTATGGCCAACAGGTATAAGAAAAGGTACCCTATTTTACTAATCATCATGGAAATGTAAAGCAAAACCACAATGAGATATCACCTCATACATGTTTCTATGAGCAAGACAAGATAGAAAGCATTGGTGAAGATATAAAGAAAAGGGAACCCTTATACAATGTTCTGGGTTATAATCTGATGCAGACATCAGGGAAAACAGTATGGAAGTTCCTCAAAAATTTAAAAATAGAACTATCTTATGATCCAGCAATCCTACTTCTGGGTATTTATTCAAAGGAAATAAAATCAGGATTTCAAAGAGATATCTTTACTTCCATATTCATTTCACAATTATTCATAATAGCCAAGATACAAAAACAACCTTTGTCCATCTATGGATGAATGAAGAAAATGTTATTTTATGTATGTGTATGTGTGTGTGTGCGCATGTGCGTGTGTGTGTGTGTACTTGAAATTTACTAAGAAGATAGATCTTAAGTGTTTTCAACACAAAAAGAAATATGGTAACTATGTAAGGAAATGGATGTGTTAATTAGCTTGATTGTGGTGATTATTTCACAATGAATATGTATATCAAGTCATCAAGTTTTACACCTTATATAGATTTTTTAATTATTAATTATACCTCAATAAAGTTAGAAAAAAACAGCCCATGTGTTATGCCTTTCTTGCTTACTTTCATTGCAGTTTTCTGAAGATGTTTTCTATGAGTAGGTAAAGGATAATAGAACAAGTTTTGGCAATACAATAAGATAAGTTGGTGAGAACTATAAAATTTGGGTTCAGGTACAACCTGCACAACCATATGGTTTTTCAACAATTCATATTTTTATTCATTAAGACTTTCTTATCAGTAATTCCAGTTAATAGAGATGCAAATCGTTTCACTCTCCCAAACAGGTATGTTTCTGATCAAACCAGGAGATTGAGAGATGGAAAATGTACAACGTTAGGTAGCATCAGCAGGAGTGGACAGAAGCTTAAAAAGTCCTAACCATAATTGAATCACCACGTATTATACTTGGTCCCACTCAGGCCTGAAAAGTTCTCATTAACTAAAATACATATGAGACTAAGTTGTATGCCCAAATGCCATTTTGTCAATTTATAATTAGCCAACACAGACCAGAACATTCATGTTAGCTGTAACTACTTAGCAGTTACCTTATCATATGCCCATGTACTGACAAGAACTCTTCTCCTTAGGATGAGGGACTTAGTTCTCATTGCCTACCTCTTCTTTTTCCTTCTCTTTTCCTATAGGATTATCATTAAAATACAACTGTAGAAACATTAAAACCTACCTGCAAGCACACAATAGTGCCAAATACTTGTTGCAAGAGCATTTTTTTTAATCAAAAGGGATGCAATTGGTTACCTAACTCTCTAAATATAGCACATTTTTGGCCAGAAAACAAAGGTTGATGAAAAATGCTTCTTATTGTTATCACAGAATCACACAATGTTAAAATAGAAGAGAGACTAGAAGAATCTTGACCAACCCCCTTACTCATTCATTCTATTAAGCACCAAGTGAGCCAGGCATGAGTTTAGGCACTTTGTATACAGTAGTGAGTGACACTGACAAGGATCCATGTCCTCATAAGCTTACGTTCCATTAGAGAAAGGTATACAATGAACATAATAACTAAGTGAACTATATAAGACACTCAGACATGTTTTAAAAAAGGAAAATGTAGAACTAAGTAAAGGAGAGTAGCAAGTGTGTATGGTAGGGCATAGAAACAATTTTGGAGAGAGCAGCCAGGGAAGATTTCATTGAGAAAATATCATTTGAATAAAAGCTTAAAGGAGATTAACAAATTAACCCTGTAGAAATCTGTGAGAAGAGCATTTCAAGCAGGATGAACGATAGTGCAAAAACCCTAAGACAGGTATGAGTTCAGAATGTTCAGGGAACAGCAATGAGGTCAGTGTAACTGGATAGAATAGAAGATGAGTTCATAGAAATAATGAAAGATTAGATCAATTAGAGAGGCCCTATAGGCCATTATGAAGATATTGGCTTTTACTATGGGTGAAATGGGATTTTAAGCAGAGGAGTACAATGACCCACATTCCTCCCATTTTAATAGAATCACTCTGGCTTCTCTACTAAGAATAGATGGTGGAAGTGAGATGTAAGTAGGGAAACTATTGCAAGAATTCAGAGGAAAAGGAGATGAGGCCAGAGTGGTAATAGGGAAGAGTGAGAAATGATGGAATTCTGAATCCATATTGAGGATATGCCCAATAAAACCAACTGATGGACTGGATTTTAGATGTGTAAGTCAAGGAAGATTTCAAGGAAGATTTCAAGGTTTATAGCCAGAAGAACTGTGAAAATGGAGCTGACCTCAATCTCTCTTCTTCAAAGGCTCCACTAATTTTTAAACATGTGAAACAATTGAAAAATATGCTCTGTTACTTGGGAAACTAGGGGATCAGGTGGCAGAAAGGAAGGTCAGGATATATAGTTCCCATGTTCTCAAGTACATTTGCTTCTGAATAATTAATTACAGATTCTTCTAGGAATGGCCATCCTCTGTCCAACAATAACATAATGGTGAATTTTCTGCTTCAGAAGTTCCTGGCCCTTGTTTTGGAAAGAGTAACACTTCAGAGTTAGATGATGTTCCCTACAGTCTTGGTGATGTTTGCACTTTATCAGGATAATGATCTATGAAGTCATTGAGTATACTGTCTCCTCAACCCTGGCAAGGGTCTTACTGACTATTCCAACAGATATGGGGTTCTTCCTCTTCTTTTGAAGCCCATGAGAAATCCAGGGAACTAGAAGGATATTCATGTGGTCATTCAGCCTGAGCCTGCACTGAAGCCCTGCATTAATATTTTCCTAGCAATGAGTTTTTTAAGCATTTGTGAACTAACTACTTCCTTTTAGCCACAACCTCTGTCACAGTGGCCATGGTTCAGCCAGGGAGCACCGTGTTCAAACAAAACCATAAGCAGTGGCCCAGTACTCAAAGCAGAGCTGCTCTGGTTCACATGTAGGTAGGAGACTAGGAATCCCATCACCTTATCCTTCCTCCTCCTCATCACCCTTTCCCACTCTCTAGTTCCACTGGGGTGTCCTCTGAGTGGGCACTGAGGAAAGTTTAATGTTCTGTGGAACACAATTTGAAAACTAATGGACCATGGCTTTCTACAAGAACAATGACAATGTAAGTAGAGAGTTCATTCTTTACCAGTTGGCCAGGCTTAAGAAATGTAACCTGCACTATCCTACATTTTTCTATATTTCTGAGTAATTGTTAAATATACTCAAGTTCTCCATCACAGCAGTCCCAGCCCTGTTTGCCAGAACAGATAAAGACACTCCAGTAAAAAGCCATGTAAACTGTCAACATTCTTTTCTATTTCCTCCCAGAGCATACCTCTCAGGAGGCATTTTTCAGCTGCAGTTCAAAGGTTTTTGTTAAGGCTGAAAAAGAACTCTCTAAGAAAATCTTTTGTTTTCTGACCTCATTCTTTTTGCAGGAAGTTGATGAAACTTCCTCACCATATTCCCCAAAATAAAAATGTATTTCTCTGATGACTCACCAAAGCTTGGGACTGTAGGAATGACACCTTATAACCAAGGAGTGTCACCCTGGCTGTGATAGTCTAACCTTTTTACCTAGAAAGGATGTCTTTTTGGATACTTGGTGCCCAAACAGAACTAGAAATTCCTACCTGGCACCACTTTTCCTGGTAACTCTCTTAAAGAGCAGTCAACTTCATCAAACCTAGAAAGACTTGGGTTGTATTCTCCCACACTGTGCATGTGATGGATGGAAGAGAATAGACCTTTCCACCTGGGGTTGAATTGTGCCATCTAAGCTCTGAACAGGCTATTACCATGCTTAGAGGCTCACCAAGACTTTCTCAAAAATAGTTTGTTCAGCTTCTGATTCTAACTTTTCTTGTTATAGAGGTTCAAAATGAATGCAAATTATCTGCTCCATTCAGTGTTTTAATATTTTCTTGTGCCACCCTTGTATCCTCACAGAAATGCCCTTCCTTTCTCTCCTGATTGAGAAGGTTCAAGAGGTTCTCATGAATGTCATTTCACGAGAATAGGACCAGTGGAAGGTGGGCTTGGGCTACTGAGACCCCCAGCCAATCTATGCTTAGTTTAGGTTCAGCCAAGAGACACTCCAGTAGCTACATAAGATGAGGAAGCTGACCCCCACTCATCACTAAGAAGATTTGCCCAAGGTTACTGAGATCATTAGTGAGAAAGGTGGCATTTGAACTAATGGCCATTAATTCCCTAAAAAGCATCAGATCTATGATAAAAGGTGACAGAGATTTTTCAAAGGTCAAAATATTTTATTATTTAAAAAAAGTAGAATTTGTGACAAATGATGTCACAAGGGTAAAAAATATCTTGTTAATAGAGAGATTCTTTTTTCTGCCTGCTAGTGACTAACTTTCATCCTTTATTATGAATTAGCTCAATGACATGTCCCTACACCTAAAATGCATTAGCCATAAAAATAGGAGGGGAGTGAGCTCTCTGAGAGGATCCCCCAAAACCCTAAGCCACACAGGAGAAGGGTTGGATGGACTCCATGTATCTGTACAGCAAAAAGAAAAACGATGGGAAATATCACATTGACAAGGCTTTTGTAACAGTTTCTCAAAGGTTAAAAACTGCCCTAGTGGCATTTCTGGACTCAGCTGCCCTGGATGTGGCTTTTACATTAGGGGTCACCCAAAAAGGACTTGGTTATTATTCCCTGTATTTCAGAGCTAAGTTATCTTGCAGTGCACACGAGTTAGCAAGGCTATTTTCCACCAAATTGTTAACAATCACTTCCCATGGTAATTGTTCTGCAAATCCCCCTGTCTGCATAAACAATGGGTTCCAGATTCAACTTTTATGCATAAATACAGGAGTTACTGTTACAAAAGAGCAGCTTTCAGGCTAGAAGTCAGGAAGGCACTGATATTGAGGGCATTATACTGGTCAAATTCAGGAAAGATAAGTGACAGCTTGAAGTAAAAGTAGAATAAAGTGTGGAGAATCTGAATGGGTACAGGCTTTTTGATAGAGGGCATTTTACAGGTCTCTGTATTTTAATATGTATCTTAGAAAAGGCATGGAAAAGGAATGAGGAAGAAGTAGAATGCAAGTGGAATAGGACTAAGATAGGAGGAGCAGATCCTTTTGTTTTCTTTTCCTTTAAGTGGTCTGAATCCCTGGAAAAGCAAACTTTTGGGATGCTGAAGACAAGAAAAATTATTTACCACTTGCTTACTAAGTGAGATTTTTTTAATGCAAGGCTAGTGTTGGGCTTGCTTTAAAACGATGACAATGAGACAGTGCCATATTACCAACTTCTTGTCAGCCACTCCACTCACTCTGATCCCTTAGAGCCTTTTCTCTGTCCAAAAGCACCAGCCACTCCCTTCCCACATTTTTCTGTTTCTAGGAAGGCTAGCCTTTCAACCCTTCATTATTTAGAACTTAAGTAATAAACTTAGATATGTACAGAACCCAAAAATGCATGGGCTGCTTCTAATAACTCTGTCAGGATATAGTACTTGTGTTCTGTTTAATACTGTATCCCCTGCACCTAGTGGATGCTTAACAAAAATCTATGAAAAGAATAAAGGAACCACACCTCCCTTTCTGTCTATCCCATGTAAAGAAATGGGCACTGCCTTGTTGAACTCTGCTATGTCGAATTCTGACCTTTTCTCTAACTCACTGAGGCCATTTTGAATTCCACACTTGTTCTTCAGAGTGTGGCAAACACATTAACCATTCTGAGTTTCACCTTAGTATTCTAAATGAACTTCAGATGCAGCTTATATTCTGCCTAGTTCATGAAGCCTTAACTTTCCACATAAGCTCAAAGTAACCTTCCTCCTCTGATCTTATTTTTCACTTATTTGGTCTTATTTTGTTGTATAGATTTTCAGACACATTTGCCAATTATATTATAAACACATTGCAGAAAATGACTAAATTTTATATTTTCTTGCCTACTAATCAATGCACAAGCTGTAGCAGGAAGTCAGTCACTATGTGCTGATATTACTCAATGAGAATACTTCCTATTTCAGTATTTCTGTTAAAGTTTTTAAATGCTAAATGGGTCAGACTGTCTTTCTGTTCATCCTAACAGTTGTATGGTCTAGTTGAAATGATATTTGTGAAAATATCTCTACTCAATATATATCAACAAATATCCAAGGCCTAAAAGAAATCAGGTTCCAGGAAAATATATGTATATATTAACAAATGTCAGATATGTGGTTTGCATTTCTACCCAACGATCTGACCTTTCAGGTATTAGGCACTGATTTATAGAGCAAAGTGTGATTTCTTACTGTTTATGTATTTCCTGGAGAATTTATGGGTCTTCAATCAAAGGCTCCTAAAGGAAATCATCATCTGTCAATAACAGTAACACAACGTTCCTCATTGTTTTTGGTATGGGCCTGGGAGATGGGAAAAAAAGGCGGACCTGATTTCTGTCCCCTTCAGAGGTCACCAAAACAGGCATACTGACAGGAGCACTCCTGACAAGGATGTACAAATAACCAAACCTCTACCAAAATCTATCTTGTGATTCAAACATGGGACATAGAGTCATGGAGTAAATGGAAATAGTGCTGATAGTAAATGAAGGTTCTCAATGCAACTATCCATATACAATTTAGGGACGTTATGCAAGTCACTTAGAAACCTGGCCTCAGCTTGTTAACTCTCAAAATGAAAGAACATCTCCTAGATAACCACTAAGGTCCCTCCAAACTCTAAAGTTTAAATACAGGCAAGTTCTTTGTCAGATGTCACCCTAGGACCACCCTTAACAAAAGAATGTAATAATGACAGTCCCCAAACCAAGTGGAAGTAGATGGACCTGAGTTCAAATTTTGGCTCTATCACTCACTAATTTTGGACAAATAATTAACCTCAGTGAACCTCACTCTGCTAAAATGTTGAATGAGTCCAATAATTTTTTTATAGGGACGTTGTGGGGATTAAAAACATAATAAATTCCCTAGCATATACTTGGCATTCAACAAACATAAGCTTTATTGAGATTATTTTCTTTGCTCATTTATCCTTTCACACTTAATACATAAAATAGACTATCAGGATCCTTTATAGTGAACATAAAAAAATCTTTTAAGACTCAGAGAAGATCTGAAATATTCTCAGACTCCTGGATGTTAGAGGGCCCTTCAGTCAGAGCACCAATAATCCACCATGATGGCAGCCTGGGACATGAGTACTGGGACAATTTGTTACTACATTTGGCCCTCCTCATATTTCTTTTGAGATATCGAACATCCACCAAGAATAAGACATGACTTGCCTTGTATCAGTTTTTCATGTGACATGAACCAAGGACCACCAGAAAGTTCCTGTTTGTTATATCTCCCCAACTGTCTTCATAATGTTTGAAATTTCACTATGAAGAGACTTGTTTCTTGCTTTTCAAAAAAAGTTCTTGCCAAATTTTGTCCTTTAAAAACTCCAACTTCTTTAGAGAATAAGAAGCAAGATGTTAGGGATTAACCAGACAGGGGCATTACAGAAGTGAGAAGGTAATAGGGAGAAACTCTAATGATAAACTTTTATTAACTTCACAGTTCTGACAATTGCTGTACCTGGATGGAGGTGCTGTGTGTAGAAAGCCTATCCCATGGGTGATAGCCTATCTGTGGGAGGTGATGTGTTGCCAAAGGACTTTTTATACACAATATTCTCCACTTTCCAATTGACTGATGTCCAGGTTACATAGCCATGGGCACCTGCACCTCCAACTACTATAGAAATGCCTACCTGGCCTTTGGCTTCACAGAACTCACTTAGCTTTCTGTATGTCTGGTCTGGGCTCTGTGCCATCTACTGACACAGCGGATCCAGCATCATCTACCAGGCCTCACTGAATAAAGTGAGAGAGGATGGCGGAGACAGCAGGCTGATGGTCCAGCAGAGAACGCCAGGTACTTATCACAGGATTCTGAATGCCACCACTCATTATAAAAGGCCAAAAGTTTCCCACTGAAAGAGCATAGTTTACAACTCTAACAATTTATACATGGGCTCACTTTCCTTGAATAATTATAGGTTATTATCCAGCTAATTATAGTACATGATATTAAAAGATCTGGAATTCATTATCCCAATCTAGGAAATTACTTTGTTGGGTGTTTTGAAAAGAAAAAATGCTAAAAAAGAAGTTCAATTTTTGCCAAGGTGCAGTGGTGTCAAGTTTTCTTTCCAGCGTGAGACAGGTTTATATTGCTTGTCTCCTACAGATGTCCTGAACCATGGATTTCAGCCTCAGTCCCAAGGGACTTTTCTCTCTAAGTCGTCGGCAGCTGTCCGTCTCGACAGACGATGGTGTAGCTTCTTAAGAGTCTATCTGCACCGCCAAGAATGGCTGTGCAGTCCGACTCGGGAGTGACATGGTATCTGTCTCCTCCCGTGTTGAATCGACATCTTGCGATGACGCTGGAGTGTCCTCTCCAGTGAAGCTGAAGCTACAGAGCCTGGGCAGGGTGATATGGAGGGTCTGCTGTTGCCCATGCAGCAGACCCCCCCTCTCTTCGCAGCTGAAGGGTCCAAGGGAAAGACGGAGTCAATACAGCTTGGCTTCAGGTGCGCCGCAGGAGTTGCCGGTGTTGACTACAACGTCAAACCGCCTTAGGGACTCTGGCTCCGGATTTTCTGTCGGGGTTTACTCCCTTAGCCTTTCCCCTGAAGAGGTATGCCGCAAGGCAGCGGAGGTTTTTTGGAGTCAGAGTTTTCCTTCTCTGATGTGCCCTGACTGGAAGATCGAACCAGCGACACTTAGCTCGCAGGCCGACGCTCAATCCACTGAGCCAAACCAGCCAGGGCTTTCTCTGTAAGTAGGGTTGCCAGATTTAGCAAATAAAAACACAGGATGTCCAATTAAGTTTGAATTTTAGACAACTTATAAATCATTTAGTGCAAGTATGTCCCAAATGTTGCATGGAGACATACTGATATTATAAAATTATTCATTGTTTATGTGAAATTCAAATTTAACTCAATGTGCTGTATTTTATCTGACAACCCTATCCCCAAGGGAGATTTGAAACAGCACGTAATGCTGAAGAGAGACAGTAAGAGTGTAGGTTCCATGAATAGTATCCCAAAGTAAAAAACTGGGGGATCAAACTTCATATAAAAATATGAATCTTTGACAGGAGAATGTTGAACACTAGAAGGAAAATGGCCATGGGAATTCTCAAATATGAGCCTTCACTGTCAGGTCAAAATGGCAAAATGGCTGGCTATTCCATCTCTATGTGGATTCGATCCTTGTGGAAGGTCCCTGGCTGTCTCCAGCTACCAAGAATCTTTTCAATAAACATGCAACACGAGGGAGAGACAAAGGGAGTATAGACAGCACTCTTCTGACATGGTATACGCTGTACATACACCCCACCAACTGACACATAATTCTCTTCAGCTGAGACCCTCACCTACTTAAATAAATTAACCATTTCCAACTCCTTCACTATCTTGGATGAAACAGAAATGTACATGCTAATGCTGATACAGAAATACTGAGGGGTTAAGGAATAGAGAGGGGTAGAAAGGGCATTTTCTAATAATAAAGATAAAAGTATCAATGCCTCATTTTTTACTCCAACATGACTTAAAACTATAAGTATAAGAAATGATACTAACAGATTTGAAGAGAAATATAGTCTAAATATAGGCAAAATTGTATGATACTGTCCACAAGCAGAGAAAACTTTCAAAGAACATCAGTGTGAGCTGTATGTAATCCAGGTAGTTCAAAGATCTCTTCATTCAACAAATACTCATTGAATGCCTACCAATGTATTAGGCACTGTGCCAGGCACTCAAATGTCCAATGGCTTCCTAAAGACATCTGTAAGTTCAATGTTCAAGGTGGGGGTATCCCAAATTCTCTTGATCACATCTACCACAGTGTTGCAGAATTCATTCAGTTTAGACATTGATTCACTTAATGGTCCTGTCCCTTTTCCACCTGAGTTTCAGCATAGACATAAACTACAGTCTTTTTCCATAATTCTCTCTTTTGCTCTCATTCTCACTATAGCTCCCACTCTCTCTCCTACTCCCTTCCCACCTACATACACATGCAACTACAAACACACAGAAAGCCTTTGTGTGTAGAGGAGCTTACTGAAGATTTGTGAGAAGAATATAAAGGGTGTTTACTTCACCACAGCACAGAAACTGAAAATTGAGTATTACACATCCCTGTTCTGAACCACCCTGGGCATTCTTTCACATTGCTCCTACCTTCTTGACTTTCTCATTTCAATAATGTACTCTTTATATATAACAATAAGCTTTTAAAACCTTTTGTTTCTTCCTACTAAACCATCACAACAAAGTCTTCTTTTTTGTTTAAGCACCTTATCAAAGTATTTCCCTAACCAGACAGTCTTATCCTTAAAAGAGATTCTGGTACCAACAGTTAAGATAATAATTTGTTCCAACTAGTTAAATGTAATCATCAGAAATCTCAATTTTTCTCTGTTATTCTGGATGTATGAATTATCAGAATCCTTGACTTTCTAACAACAGAAAATTTAAATAAAACCAACACCTTCTTGAGCAAGAAACAAAAGTACGTTTATTTAATTAAAGAGAATCTGAGAATCTTGATACTAAGTATTGCTAGTATATCTAAGAACTTAGAATAGTTTTATTTCACACTCTGATCAATAATACATTAGCTACTTAATGGGGGGTGAGGGGACAGAATACCAGTACAGGTAGCTAAAGCTTGGAAAAAATTACTATAACCTAGAATTTTTTATTTTTATTATTATTACTTTTTATCCTCACCTGGAGACATTTTTTCATTGCTTTTAGAAAGAGGAGAAGGGGGACAGCAAGAAACATCAATTAGTTTCCTCCCATACATGCATGGACCAGGGACAAAACCTAAAACCCAGACATGTGCCCTGACCAGGAATCGAACCCACAATCTTTTGGTTCTAAGACTGTCGACACTCCAACCAACCAAGACATACTGGCCAGGGCTAAACAAGAATCTTTTTTTTTTAAAGAAATATTTGTTCTCTGAAAAACGAAAATAAGAACTTATAAGGAACTGACCCATGGCCTAACAATGTTAACATCTTAGACAAATGTTTTTACTGACAGGTTTCTTTAAAAAACTTACAGCACGTGGAAACCCAGAACAAAACCAAGATCTTGTATGTTCTAGTTCATTCTTCTCTCCATTCTAGGTACTCTCCAACAGCATTTTTATGATAAGCTGATGATGGCTATCTCTTCAGAAGCCATCAGTACCTCTCTAGCACATGCTGTCAATGGTTATGGATGATAAAAAGCATTCTCTATCTATGCTCTATATCACCAGGGACAACACTGCAAAACATAAACTGGCATATACAGAATTTCATTTAAATCAAAAGGATCCAGTCTAGCACTTCATTCTTTGATTGCCACTTTCCTGTTTGTGACTTACAGAATATTCTGTTGCCTGCAACATACTCCAGACCACGTTGGTGCCATAGTGACTATGTTTGCATGATTGCTTAGAGCTTAGAAAGAGAAAGAAAACACTGTTTCCTGCACTGTATTCAAATATGAAAAATGGAAGACAGCTATTAGTTTTCAAGGTCTTTGACGAAAAGTTCATGAATGAATTGTGAGGTATGTTGGTTCCATGAAGCATTCTTCTCCTTCTGTTTACAAATGTTCAAATGGTAACATGCACAGGAATTAGATCTCCAATGTCTAAATCTGCTGATTCCACAGGCACCACATGTGGTTTAATCATGCTACCATTGCAGGTAAACCAGCAAGCACTCTTTTTGAAGTCAGTTTTCCAGTTCTATTTTGTATCCCATAGACTGTGGTGCACAATAGCCTCTCAATAAATGTTTGATGAATTTAATTTTCTTTTTTGGTTTTTCAATTATAGTTGTCCCATTTTTCCCCCATTGCTCTCCCCCCACCCAGCCCACCACTTCTCCCATAATCATATCCCTCCCCATTGTGCATGTCCATGAGTCATTTATACACATTCCTTGACTAAACCCTTCCCTTACTTATCCGCCTTCTCTCCCTCTCCCCACCCTCTTATTGACTGTTACTCTGCTCCTTGTCCTATTTAGTTCGTTTGTTTGTGTTGTTCTTTAGTTTCCTGTATTAGGTGATATCATATGGTATTTTTCTTTCTTTGCCTGGCTTATTTTATTAAGCATAATTCTCTCTAGTTCTATCCATGTTGTTGGAAATGGCAGGAGTTTCTTCTTTCTCTCTGTTGCATAGTATTCCATTGTGTAAATGTACCAGTTTTTTGATTCACTCATCTACAGATGGGCATGTAGGCTATTTCCAGCACTTAGCTATTGTAAACAGTGCTGCTATGAACATAGGGGTGCATAAGTTCTTTTGAATTAGGGTTTTAGGATTTTTCGAGTATAATCCTAGCAGTGGAATCGCTGGTTCAAAAGACAGTTCCATTTTTAGTTTTTTGAGGGAATTCCATATTGTTTTCCATAGTGGCTGCACCAGTCTGCATTCCCACCAACAAAGCAGTCAAGTTCCTGTTTCTCCACATCCTTGTCAGTACTTATTGTTTGTTGATTTGTTGATGATGGCCATTCTGACTGGTGTAAAATGGTATCTCATTGTGGTTTTTATTTGCATCTCTCTGATGGCTAGTGATGTTGAGCATTTTCTCATGTGTCTATGGACCTTCTGTATGTCCTTGAAGAAGTGTTTGTTCAGTTCCTTTGCCCATTTTTTGATTGGATTGTCTGTTTTCTTGACGTTGAGTCATATAAGCTCTTTATATATTTTGGAGATCAGTCCCCTGTCTGTGATGTCATTGGCAAATATGTTTTCCCATATGGTTGGTTTCCTTTTCATCTTGCTGATGTTTTCTTTTGCTGAGCAGAAACTCTTTAGTTTGATATAATCTCAGTTGTTTATTTTTTCCTTTATTTCTCTTGCCTTAGGAGATGTATCCGTGAAGATATTGTTACGTGGGATATCTGAAATTTTCCTGCCTGTGTTTTCCTCTAGGACTTTTATGGTGTCACGGCTATGTTTAAGTCTTTGATCCATCTTGAGTTTATTCTCGTGTGTGGTGTAAGTTGGTGGTCTAGTTTCATTTTTTTGCACGTCCCTGTCCAGTTCTCCAAGCACCATTTGTTAAAGAGGCTCTTCTCACTCCATTTTATGTTCCTTCCTCCTTTATCAAAGATTAGTTGACCATAGAGGCCTGGGTTTATTTCTGGGCTCTCTATTCTGTTCCACTGATCTATATGTCTGTTCTTATGCCAGTACTAGACTGTTTTGATTACAGTGGTTTTGTAGTATTGTTTGATATCTGGTGTTGTGATTCCTCCTGCTGTGTTCTTCTGTCTCAAGATTGCTTTTGCTATTCGGGGTCTTTTTTGGTTCCATATGAATTTATGGAGTATTTGTTCTAGGTCTGTGAAATATGTCATTGGTATTTTAATAGGGATTGCATTGAATCTGTAAATTGCTTTGGGTAGTATGGCCATTTTGATGATGTTGATTCTTCCCATCCAAGAACATAGTATTTGCTTCCATTTATTTGTTTCTTCCTTAATTTCTTTCTTCAATGTTATGTAATTTTCAGAGTACAGGTCTTTTATCTCTTTGGTTAAGTTTAATCCTAGGTACTTTATTTTTCTTGTTGTCTCTGTCTCTGATATTTTATTGTTGGTGTACAGAAATGCCTTAGATTTCTGTATACTTATTTTGTACCCTGCTATTTTGCCAAATTCACTTATTATATCGAGTTGTCTTTTAGTGGAGTTTATAGGGTTTCCCATATATACTATCATGCTATTTGCATATAATGAGAGTTTTATTTCTTCTTCCCCAATTTGGATGCCTTTTATTTCTTTGTCTTGTCTGATTGCTGTGGCTAGGACTTACAACACTATGTTGAATAGAAGTGGAGAGAGTGGACAGCCTTGTCTAGTTCCTGATTTCAGGGGGAATGCTTTCAGTTTTTCTCCATTGAGTATGATGTTGGCTTCAGGTTTCTCATATATAGCCTTAATTATGTTAAGGTATGCTCCCTCTATTCCCATTTTGCTGAGAGTTTTCATCATAAATGGGTGTTGTACTTTATCAAATGCTTTTTCTGCATCTATTGATATGATCATGTGATTTTTGTCTTTCATTTTGTTTAGGTGATGTATTATATTTATTGATTTGCAAATATTAAACCATCCTTGCATCCCTGGGATGAATCCCACTTGATCATGGTGTATGATCTTTTTGATGTATTGCTGGATCCTATTTGCCAATATTTTATTGAGGATTATAGCATCTATGTTCATCAGTGATATTGGCCTGTAGTTTTCTTTCTTTGTTGTGTCTTGACCTGGTTTTGGGATTAGGGTAATACTGGCTTCATAGAAAGAGTTTGGAATTTTTCTCTCTTCTTGAGATTTTCAGAATAGTTTGAGGAGGGTAGAAATTAGTTCTTCCCTAAATGTTTTGTAAAATTCACCTGTGAAGCCATCCGGTCTAGGTCTTTTGTGTGCAGGGAGATTTTTGATTACTGTTTCAATTTCCTTCTTTGTTATTGATCTGTTGAGACTTTCTACTTCTTATTGATTCAGTTTTGGAAGGTTATATGTTTCTAGAAATTTGTCCATTTTTTCTAGATTGTCAAATTTCTTGCCATACAGTTGTTTGTAGTAATTTCTACAATTGTTTGTATTTCTGTGGTATCAGTCATGATTTCTCCTCTTTCATTTCTGATTCTGCTTATTTGAGTCTTCTCTTTTTTTTTCTTGATGAGCCTGGCTAAAGGCTTGTCAATTTTGTTTATTTTTTCGAAGAACTAGGTCCTAGTTTTGTTGATTTTTTGGATTGTTTGTTTAGTCTATATGTCATTTAATTCTGCTCTGATCTTGATGATTTCCTTTCTTCTTCTTGCCCTAGACTTTGTTTGTTCTTGTTCTAGTTCTTGTAGCTTTAGGATTAGATTTTTTATTTGAGATTCTTATATCATTTTCTGATATGCCTGTATTGCTATAAACTTTCCTCTTAGGACTGCTTTTGCTGTGTCCCATAGGTTTTGGGCTGTTGTGTGTTCATTGTCATTAGTTTCTAGAAATTTCTTGATTTCTTCTTTGATGTCATTGTTAACCCATTCGTTATTTAATAGCGTGTTATTCATTCTTCATGAGTTTGGGTGTCTTTGATTTTTTTCTCTGAGGTTGATTTTTAGTTTCAAGGCATTGTGGTCTGAAAAGATGCTTGATATGATTTCAGTTTTCTTGAATTTGTTGAGGCTTGTTTTGTGTCCTATCATGTGGTCTATCATTGAAAATGTCCCATGTTCCTTTGAAAAGAATGTATATTTTGTTTCTTTGGGGTGAAAAGTTCTATATATGTATCAGTTAAGTCCATGTGGTTTAGTGTGTTGTTCAATGCCTGTGTATCCTTGGTGTTTCTTTGCTTCAGAGATCTGTCTATTGTTGATAATGGAGTTTTAAAGTCCGCTACTATGAGTGTGTTGCTCTTAATATCCTTCTTGTGGTCTTCTAGTATTTGCTTTATGTATTTGGGTGCTCCTATGTTGGGTGCATATATGTTTACCAGTGTTATATCTTCTTGATGGATTGTTCCCTTAAGTATTATGAAATGTCCTTCTTTGTCTCTTTTTATTGCCCTTGCTTTGAAATCCGTTTTGTCTGATATGAGTACTGCCACCCCAGCTTTTTTTTCATGTCTGTTTGCTTGGCATACTTTTTTGTATCCCTTTACTTTCAGTCTGTGTAAATCTTTTGTTTTGAGGTGTGTTTCTTGTAGACAGCAAATATGTGGGTCCGGTTTTCTTATCCATTCTTTTACCCTATGTCTTTTAATTGGAGCATTTAATCCATTTACATTTAAGGTTATTATTGACATGTATTTATTCATTTCCCTTTGTACCTGTGTTCCTCACCTCTTTTTTTCTTCTTTTTCTTAAACATTCCCTTTAGCATCTCTTGCAATGCTGGTTTGGTGGAGATGTATTTTTTTAGTCTTCCTTTGTCTGAGAAATTCCTTATTTCACCTTCTATTTTGAATGAGAGCCTTGCTAGGTAGAGTATTCTTGGTTGTAGGCCTGTTTTTCATTGCTTGAAATATTTTTGACCATTCCCTTCTGGCTTGTAGTGTTTCTGTTGAGAAATCGGTCGATAGCCTTATCGGAGCTCCCTTGTAAGTTATTTGCTGTTTTTCTCTTGCTGCTTTTAGGATTCTCTCTTTGTCTTTGAATGTTGCCATTTTAATTATGATGTGCTTTGGAGTGGGTTTTTGGGGGTTCCTCTTTATTGGAAGTCTCTGTGCTTCCTGGACTTGCATAACTTTTTCTCTCATCAGGTTGGGAACATTTTCTGTCACTATTCCTGCTATCAGTTTTTCAATTCCATGCTCTTTTTCTTCTCCCTCTCTTATTCTTATGATCCTGATATTATTGCTTCTCATGCTATCCTGTAATTCCCTTACATCTTGTTCATATTTTTTCAATCTTTTTTCATTTTGCTGTATCGTTTGAAAATTATTTCCTACATTATCCTCTAACTCACTAATATGATCCTCTGCTTCATTTAGTCTGCTTTTGACTGATTCTACTGTGTTTTTATTTCAGAGATTGCATTCTTCATTTCTTCCTGGTTTTTGTTGATAGTTTCTATGTCTTTTTTTTTTTTTTGCTGGTGTAGTTCTCTGCAAGTTCCCTGTAATTTTCTTGGAGCTGTTGGTAACTTTCTTGAAGGTTGTCATAGTTGTTTTTAAGGTTGTCGACTATATTGAGCTTCTTCACCACCATTGTTTTGAATTTTGTGTCTGCCATTTGGGCTATGTCTATTCCATCTACCTCTCTTTCTGGGGATTCCTCTTTTCTTTTCATTGAGAGGTTGTTTCTGCGTCTTACCATCTTGGATTCTTCTTGTAGGTTTTTGTTTTTTGTGATTTGTCTGCTTTGACTTCCCACCTTTGTGGTATGAGATTCTTTATAGGAGATCTGGGGGTTTCAGTGGTGCACTCTCTTTGATCTCCTGAGCCTGATGTTCTTTGGTTACCCTTTATGTCTTTCATTTATGCTGTCTGGTTATATTTCAGATGCTCTTTGGTAGGATCTTCCCTCTGGCTAGTTGATTGAGAGTCACTCTATCCACTTTGTCTTGAGTTTTTTTGTGGAGATGCTGTTAAAAACATAAACACACAACCCAGGCAGGAAACCCACACCCTCAGAAATATCCCCCACCCTCTATCCCGCTATCATCAGCAAATGAGCCAGTATTAATATAAATGTAGGGAGGTTAGGGCTTTTATAATATAGGAAGAATAGATAAGAGTTGTTTTTAAAGAAGAAAAATATGATTTTTGAGAGAGGGGTGATAGATTAGTAATAGTAGCAAGTAGTGTCAAGACTATGCAAGACAGTAGGTAATATTTACATTGTATGTTAATAATAATAAAAGAAAAAGAGGGAAGAATGCAGAATATAGTAAGGAAGTGGAATTGTATAGCATTAAATTTATATAGTAGTTATATTCTACTTATTTAGTTTGAAAGGGAGGCTAAACAAAATAAACAAATAAACAAAAATTAAAGAGGAAGAATGAGGAGAGATGGTATGAAACAAATTTAAGAGATAGTTTTAAAAAATTTTTTAATAAAAGTAAAAATTAAAATTAAAATAAGAAATTAAAAAACTAATAAAATAAAATACAAATAAAAAACTAAAATAGAAATAAAAATTTTAAAAATATATATACAAAAGAAAGTTTTTACTCAGTTCAGCCTTTGTGTGTCTTCTTTTTCTGGATCCACAGCTGGTCTAATGAGGCGGGCCAGAGGTTCCTGATCCTTGCAGCAGCAGTGTGTGCCTGCACATGGCCTTGGTCGGGAGCCCAGATTACTCCTGCACACCTGAGGTGGCTGGTGCACTCGTTTGGCGCTTGTGTGGAGCCAGTCGGAGAACTTGTGCATGTGCGCACATGTGCGCACATGGTTGCCTGCGCACTAGCTTCAGGCCTGCTGAGCCGCGCCCTGGGAGTGGGTCTCTCACCCCTTGGCACAGGGCCCCAGACACTTGTGCACGGTGGAAGTGAGCATCTGTGAGTCACTGCCCGCTGTTCCCGCGCTGCAGCCGCCCGCCATTCCCGCACCCACCTGGGCTGACACAAGCAGAGCTAGCAAAGGTGGGCTGTGCTCCGTCCTGGTGCCCACTGGGGCTGGCCAGGGGTTTCAGTGTACGGTCTTTTGTGTGACCTGCGGGCCCTCCCTGCGCTACTTGGGGCACTGATCTGTTGGGGTGTGTCCGAGGGGCACCTGGATGCGTGGCCAGTGTCCTGGCTGCACGCCTGGGCCAGTGTATGAGGGCACTTCCCTGTGTGTGGCCACGCTACCCAAGGAGAGGGTTGGGAGTGGGTGAGTGCACTTCTGTTTCTGCACTCAAGAATGTACTATCATCCTCAAACTTTCTTCCCCTCTCTGCAGTACACAGGAGAAAAATATAAACAAAAATCACATTCTCACATGCACAGCAGTACGCTGTTTCTTGTCTTTCAGCACCTGATGCCACCTGACCCACTTCTGGCTCTGCCAGGAGGCAGAGATCTGCACTCCTCCCTATTCCTCTCTGGGGAAGCCTGTGGTCACTAAAAAGCCTTTGTGTACTTCCAGCCGCAGCTCGGGCAGCCACCCCAGTCAGAAACCCCGTCTTGTCCCTTTTTCCTCTGCTATCCTCACCAAACAGGTCGCTCCCAGATGGTTTTCTCTAATCCAGCATTGCCAAGGCTTGACTCCTGCCAGTGTCTAACTGCTCATTGAGATGTTCTGTCTGCAGTTAGTCCAAACTACAGATGGGTCTCAGGTGTCAAAAAGCGCAGCCTCCCCTCACTCCTCCGCCATCTTCTCTGGTGAATTTAATTTAATGTAATACAACCTACATGTGCACCATGAAGAGTGAAGAACAGATATGACAGTGAGCCAACACTCAAGAAAAGCAACTAGTTTATGAACAATAATTTGCCACCAGCTATACTTAGAAGTAGATTACTTTTCATGCTGTTTCTTGTTCTTATCATTAAAATATAAAGTATTGAAGCAATGTTGGGTAGGACATGTATCTATTCTCTAAGATTTCACATTTTAACATGTGTCACCTAGACTGTATCAAAAGAAAATAGAAAATAGAGGCAATCAAGCCAGTATTGACCTTTTTTAAAATTAATTACCTATGTCTTATCAATGTATCAAAATTATTTCTATCTAAACAAAAGCAGTCCACATCCTACTTGCCCTGTAAATTTTCCAAATTTATGATTCCTTCTTGCCTTCATAGGATTATTTAGACTTTGAAACAATTTTTTTAAAAGCTGTTCTCATTCAGAAAATTGATTTAATAGTCTATATTGATGCTAGAAAATGGTTCTATTAGAACTTTTCTATGGTCTGAAAGTTTGTGTCCTCCAAAAACTGTTGAGATCCTAATCCCCAATGTGATGGTATTGGGAGGTGGGGTCTTCGGGATGTGAGTAGGTCATAACAATGGAACCTTCATAAATGGGATTACTGTCTTTATAAAAGAAAACCCAGAGAGATCCTCTTGCACTATGTGGGACGACAGAAGATGACCATCTGTGAACTGGGATGTGGACCCTCTCTGGACACCAAATCCACTGGTGCCTTGATCATGGACTCCCCAGCCTCCAGAACTTGAGAAATAATTTCATGTTGTTTATAAACCACCTAGTCTATGGTACTTTCTCATAGTAGCCAAACAGTTGACAACAAGCCATATATAGTTCAATCTCTGATTTATCAATTACCATGAATCCACTTGACTTTATGTCAACCGTTCCCAAAGATCATCACTCCCCTCTTTTTGCTCCCCAAATCTCTTATGTACACCTTCATCCTAGCAGAATTAAATTATATTGTAACTACTCATACTTAGCTTCTCTCACTAGGTTATGAGCTTCCTGAGGATAGACACAATATCTTATTTATCTTTTAAGCTCTAGAACCTAACACAATACTTGAAAAAAGTGATTTACTTCATTAACAAGTGCTTAATAAGTGCTTAATGATTAAGTACATTTCTTTTCTAGAAACTTTTGTAGAGATGTGGACTGTGGGGTTACATTGGAAAGAATTAAATAAAACTTTTAATCTCTATTTAATGTCTATTGCATTAAAAAATTCAAGTACTCTATAAATCTACTCAATTTTTACTTTCAAGTTTAAATTTATAGTACTCTTTTCAGCACATGAATTGCTCAGTTTATGGGAGTAAAGTGATTTTTTAAGTTTTAGAGTTTATCAGGGTAAAATTAATGGTTCAATGGTAAGTGTTCACTTAGTCTATTCTTGGTCCATCTCAGTTCTGAAACAAACAGTTCTCTCTAATAGGAGAGGGGAGTTGGAGACATGAAAAGCAAAAAGGCTCACAGGAATCTGTCTTTGATCTGCTCCTTCATCATCTTTATGGCAAAGCTAACAGCCAAAGGAGGAGCTCTTAATAAAGAATCCCATTAAGAGTCCCACCTTCTTCCAGAATTCAAAATATTTTGGAGGTGGATGAAATTCTTCATTGGGTGCAACTGTTTCTGGCATGCAGAATAGTATTTTGGGGGGCACTGGGCACTAAATACACAACCAGTCTCCATGACAACCAAAAATATGCCTCAGCACTTTCAAACTACCCTAGTAGAGAACCACTGGAAAGGTGTCATCTACTGGACAGAGTGTGAACAGCAGTGTGGGACACCAACCACTAGCACATGGAGAGAGCAGTGGTGGTAAATGAGGATTGATAGGACTGCAGCCTCACGTTTCCACTGGAGTCAGGAGTTAACATCAAACCTATGTAAATTCTTAAAGCTTGTTTTTCATAATTTGTTTTTCATCAGGGCTCTAGTAAAATATAATCATCATAATGATATGTCATCACTGAAAAAAGGCACCATGAAGGTCATTTAGTTCAAGTATTGGAAATCAGAAACCATAGCACATCCCTTCCTTTGAAATGCTCAACTTTGCTCTAGTAGTCATCACAGTTTTGCTCTTTTGGATAAGAAGTTCATGGCTGCATTTATGCATTTGCCTAACAGCCATATTCCCTGGAGAACATTAACAGCATGCAGCTTTTCTTTCTCCACATTTCTGATGACCTGCTTTGAAATTCTCGTGGCATTTGGGGGAGCTTTGAATATGCTTTCAGCCTTATCCAAACTTCTGAAAACTACTATCAGAAAAAACTTCCGTAACAATTTCTTGAGCACATACTTCTCCTGTAAACTTATTTCCAAAAATAAGCATCTCTGTTGCCTTGGCCAGACCCATTATCTTCAGAAAAGTCTAAATGGTGCATTCTTCTGGATTTAGGACTGGCTGACTAAAAGGAGTATGAAATACTGCCCCGTGGAGGCATACACAGCATCTAATACACCAAGGATGGGGACAGAGAGCCTCACAGCTGAACCATTTACCACTGCAATCAGAGGCTTAGGGAAATCTATAAAACTGCCTTAAAAATTCTTCAGCATAATAGCACTTTGTTTAGCTTTCTCCTCGGGAATATCAATGAAGTTAGATTATTTTCACTCTAGTAATAGTCATCATCTCCTGTTAAAACATCTATGGTTGAGTCATTCTTGCTTGCAGCTTGAGGTGCAAGCACGATTTCTTGCTACATCTGAGCATCAATTGCATTCTTTCTGGTGGGCCAATTTCCTTGGGCAGATTGCCAACAGCATTCCATGCATCCTGTTCAGTCTTAATAATCAAGTCAAACATACCTGGCTTGGGTATATTACAAGGTCCATTAGTGGCCTCTGGACAGCGCTCAGACAATAGCACCAACCAGAACCCAAAATATTTTAGAAGAAAAGGAAGACTTATGCCAGAGCTGTCAGGTAGAGGGGGATAGGAGAGTTGGACAATCTGCATTGTTTAAACATGCCAGTATTATCTCAAGTCATTTCTTTCTGGAGGAGAGAAATTTTTTTTTCTTTTTCTTTTTTATAATTTTAAAAAATTTATTTATTGTTTTTCTATTATAGTAGTCTGACTTTTTCCCCCATTACTCCCCCCACCCTGCCCATCCCTTTTTCCACAGTCAATCCCAACCTCATTGTCCATGTCCATGGGTCATTTATCCTAGTTCCTTGACTAGACTCTTCCCCTTCTTCCTCCTTTCCCTTCTCCCCCCTCCCCCCTGGTCACTGTCAGTCTGTTCCTTTTTTACTTGCCTCTGGTTCTATTTGCTCATTTGTTTGTGTTGTTCATTAGTTTCCTGTATAAGGTGATATCAAATGGCATTTGTCTTTTGCTGACTGGCTTATTTCACTAAGCATAATGCTCTCCATTTCTATTCATTTTGTCACAAATGGCAGCAGGAAGAAAAAGAGAAATTCTTAAGAAGCTGGGAATAAATCCAGCAAAAAGTAGATATTAATTTATCAGTTGGATTTAAGATGATTGGGAGATGAATTTCCTTGAAGAAATACCCACAGTCAAGGAAATAATATAGTAGAAGATGAGTGAGAATTGTTCAAATCATCAAGGGATCATTAAAAACCTAGTCTACTTCCTACATGATGCATCCCTACCTCTTCTTTGCCCATTCAAATCCTACTCACTCGCCAAGTTCTAATCTAAGTTTCATCTCATTCATCTGATCCCCTGCAAAGTCCATCTGATGTAATACAAAGAACAATAGTTTTATATTCAGACAATCCTGAGTTATTATCCCAGCACTCCTACTCCACTTTAAAGTTAGACTTTCTGAATCTGTGCATGTCAGCCAGCATGTATTACACACCATGATACAGTACCAAGTATTCTTTTTATCAAATTTAGTGGATAAATTGATGTTCTTGGGATGCTCCTCTACCTGCAAGCAAGACTGCCAAGTTTGTGTCTTTGGGCAACCTACCTATACATCTTAGTTTCTTCATCTGTTAATGGGATTAAGAATATCAAAGTTGTTTGGCTTATAATTAAATGGGATAGCACATGAAAAATGAATAGCATATAGTATCTGCTAAAAAAACATACTAATTTGAAAAAAAAACGAGTGATCTATAGATTTCTTGATTAGAAAACTGTGTTTCTCCTGGGAGAATCTGTGAAACTTTCTGTCTTGATGATTTTTCTGTTTCTCAGATCCTAAGCTCCTCACAGATTTAATAATCAAAATATTCCCTGGAAATCCCTTATCTGCCTATCTCTGTGATTCCCCCAATAGAATACAATATGGAAATAAAGTCATTAACACATGGAGGATCCAAGATGGCAGAGAAGTAAGTAGAAGCTACACTAACCTCCTCCTAGACTAATCTGGAATTATAACTAAATTTTAGAGAAATCATCCAGAATAACCAATTGAACAATAGCTGGAGAGAAGCCTTATAACCACAGACATACAGAAGAAACTACTTCACCACAGCTTGACTGTTACAGAGTGCAGAGGGGACACAAGAGGTTTGGCTGGACTCCCACAGGCTGTAGCTAAAGTGCTGGAGGGAAATTTAAGAAAACAAGGGGTTTCCCTTGAGAAATGTGGTGTCTAAAACCAAAGCTGTGCTCCCCAGCCTACAGTACCAGAGCAGAAAAGGAACTCAGATAACATCCAGCTGTGAAAAGCTGCAGAGTTTCTGTTTGCAAGGAAGAGATGTCTGGAGACACAGAGAGCCTCCTGAAGAACCAATGCATAAAATTTTATTTGCATCCACTTACCCTGGGCTCTGGCAAAGGAGTGGAAGAGTGAACTAGAAACAGTTTGTGGAGAGAACTGAGGGATCATCTGCCAGGATCCCTTTGCTGAGTCATTTCCCATACTGCAGGAACCATCTTGCTCAGGCAGAGCAGTCTCCTCCAAATGGCATCAGCCTGAGGGGAAGCAATAGTTCTGCCCACAGGAATTACCCTGCTCCACCCTGTGGTGCTTAAACCTGACTGCTGATTACAGATTAACTAGATTAACAACTGAAGGAGAAAGCCACAGACTGTGGATCACTGGTAGTCTCAAACAGGCTGCCTAAGGCCAGACTAGGACACTATATGCCATCACCAGGGGCAGATCTAGAAAGAGATGAATGTGTTAAACACTAAATTCCACTGAGGCAAATTACACTGCATTCTTCTTCATAATCTGCATTATTTTCTGTCCTGCATAGCTTTTTAACATTCATTTCTTTTCCTTCAAGTTTGTGCCTATTAGGTCACTAGTTTTTATATTGTATTTTAATTCAAATCTCATATTTTGCTCCTCCCTTCTCGTACTCCATTTTACCTTCTTCTTCCCTCTTCTTATTTTCATTTTAAATTTTATTTTCTCTCTTGCTACAACTTGTTTCCATTCCACACCCTTACTATTTCTCCCTACTCCAGCCTCTCAAAACTATTTTTCTTGTCATCAATCATCTTATATTCTTTTTCCCATTCTTAAAATACCCTTATTCTCTCTCCACCTTTATCAATCTTTGCTCATTGGTTGTGGACATGTTGGTTTTTGTTGCATTTCTTCTATTTTATTTCAAGACCTTCACTATTTTTGTATTGCAAATCTCAGTTTTTACCATCTCCTCTTCTACTTCATTTTACCTTCCTCCTGACCTTTCCTTTTTTCATTTTAAATTTTAATTTTTCCCTATCTTAGCCCAATTTTCATTGCACACTCTTAGTTTTACTTCTCCCTCTATCCTCTCAAAATCATTTCCTTCCTCCAGACATCTCTTAAGCTTTCCTTTCATACTTTCCCTCTTATTCCCATTCTGCCTATGTTACTCTTAGCTCATTTGTTGATGGTAGTGCTGTGGTGGAAGTTCTTCTACAATTTGATTCCTGCATTCTCTCTCCTCTCTCTCTCTCTCTCTCTCTCTCTCTCTCTCTCTCTCTCTCTCTCTATATATATATATATATATATATATATATATATATATATACATATATATATAATTTCTATTTAAACCTAATTTATATGCTCTCTTCTCTTACTCCATTCTGCCGTCTTCCCTCCTTTTTTTATTTACAATGTAAATTTTACTTTCTTTTCAAATTGTCTCTACTTCCTACTCTTATTATTGCACCCCCCTCTACCCTCTCAAAATCATTACTCATTCAGTTAGTCACCTTGTAATTGTTTTCCTTTCTTATAATAGTCTTAACCTTTTTAAGCCTTTATTAATATTGGCTCATTTGCTGTTAATAGTGTGATAGTGGGTGGGGCATGTTTTTACAAGTGTGGGTTTGTTTTCTGGGCTGTTTGGTTTTGTTCAGGCAGCACCTGTACAACAGCATACAAGATGTGAAGGGTGCAGTGACTCTCAGTCAGCCAGCTAGAGGGAAGAACCCACCAAAGAATGTCCCAACAAAAACAAAAACCTAATTACAACCAGAGAGCCCACAAAATTGGTGTAAAAGTCATCCATCCTAATAGCATCAAGTTCAGAAGATCAAGGAGACTGCACCACTGAAATCCACAGGTCTCCTACCACAAAAGTGCACACCATGAAGACAGAGAGTCAAAAAAGGTCAATATAAGAAGCAATAAAAAACAAACAAACAAACAAACAAAAAACAAGAAGAGTCACTTAAAATGGGGAGACAAAGAAAAAATCCTAATCAAAAGGAAAGGAGTAATCCCCAGAGTAAGTATTACATGAAATAGAGGCAAACAAATTATCAGACATTGAGGTCAAAATAATGGTTATAAGGATGCTCAAAAAGCTCACTGAGAACTACACAGAACTCCAGGGAAGCTATAAAGAACTTACTATGAACTACACCAGCATGAAAAATGACATAGAAACTATTAATAAGAGCCAGAAGAAAATGAAGAATATAATATCGAAATGAAGAACACAATAGAGGAATTAACAGCAGGCTAGATGAAGCAGAGATTCAAATCAGCAAGCTGGAGGACAAGGTAGTAAAAGATTCCAAAACAGAGCAACAAAATAAAAAAATACTCAAAAAGAAGGAAGAGTGTTTAAGGGAGCTGCAAGGCTACATGAGACATAATAATGTCCATATCATAGTGATACTGAAGGCGAAAAACAGGAGCAAGACACAGAAAACCTGTTTGAAACAATAATAACAAAAAATTCCCTAACTTGATGAGAAAAAAAGTTATGTAAGCCCAGGAAGAGCAGACAGCCCAATCAAGATGAACTCAAAGAGACCCACTCCAAGACACAATGGCAAAATTTAAAGAAAAAGAGAGAATATTAAAGTTAGCAAAGGAAAAACAGCCAATAACATACAAGGGAGCTCTAATAAGGTTATCAACTAATTACTCAACAGAAACACCATCAGCCAGAAGAAAATGGCAAAAAATATTGTAAACAATAAAAATCAAAGTCCTGCAACCAACACTACTCTACCCAGTAAGGCTCTCATTCAAAATGAAAAGTGAAATAGGTAGTTTCCAAGACAAAACAAAAGGCTAAAAGAATACATCTCCACCAAACCAGCATTTGAAGAGATGCTCAAAAGACTGCTTTAAGAACATAAAGAGAGAGAAAGAAACACAGGTACAAAAGGGAAACATCACAATGAATAAGTACCTACCAATAATGACCTTAAATGTAAATGGTTAAATGCTCCAATCAAAAGACATAGGGTAATTGAATAGATGAGAAAACATGACCCACATATATGCTGTCTACCAGAGACATACCTCAGAACAGAAGATCTACACAGACTAAACGTGAAAGGATGAAAAAAAAATACTCCAAGAAAACAAACATAAAAAAAATAAGCTGGGGTACCAATACTTATATCAGACAAAATAGATTTTGAAACAAAGGCCATAAAATGAGACAAAGAAAGATACTACATAACACTTAAGAAAATAATCCATCAAGAAGATACAATCCTTGTAAATATATAGGCACCCAAAATAGAAGCACCTAAACATATAAGAAAAATCTTGGAGGACTCCAAGAAAGATATTGACAGCAAGACACTCATAGTAGGATATTTTAAAACCCCATTGTCAACAATGGATAGATCTTCCAAGCAAAGAATCAACAAGAATATTGTGGCATTGAACAACACTCTAGATCAAATGGACTTAATTAATATATACAGAACCTTCAACCCAAAAAAGCAAAACATAAATATTTTTCAAATGCACAAGGAATATTTTCAAAGATAAATCACATGATAAGACACAAAACAAGCCTCAAAATTCAAGAAAATTTAAATCATATCAATCATCTTCTCAAATCATAATGGCTTGAAACTAGAAAACAACGTCAAGGAAAAATAATTCAAAAGCATTCAAATTCATGGAGACTGAATAACATGCTATTAAATAATGAATGGGTTAACAATGACATCAAGGAAGAAATCAAAATTTTCTAGAAACAAATGATAATAAACACACAACAGCCCAAAACCACTGGGACACAGTGAAGGCAGTCCTGAGAGAGAAGTTCATAGCAATACAAGTCTACCTAAAAAAGATAGAAATTTTTCAAATGAATAACCTAAACCTACATCTACAAGAACTACAAAAACAGCAACAAACAAAGCCCAGAGGAAGTAGAAGAAAAGAAATAACCAAGAACAGAGCAGAATTAAATGACATAGAGACTAAAAGAACCATTCAAAAGATAAATCCAGGAGCTGATTCTTTGAAATGATAAACAAATTGACAAGCCTCTAACCAGACTCATCAAGATAAAAAGAGAAAGGACCCAAATAAATAAAATCAGAAGTGAAAGAGTAGAAGTTAAAACCAATACCACAGAAATACAAAAAAGTGTAAGATATTACTATGAACAACTATATGACAAGAAATTTGACAGCTTTCATGAAATAGAAAAATCTCTGGAAAATATAATCTTCCAAATCTAAATCAAGAAGAAGCAGAAAGCCTGACAAGATTGATAACACTAATGAAATGGAAGCAGTAATCAAAAACTCCCAGCACATAAAAGCCCCAGACTGGATAACCTCAGAGGCAAATTTTACCAAACATTTAAGGAAGAACTAACTTCCTATTTTTTTCAAACTATACCAAAAATTCAAGAGGGAAGACTCCCAAACTCTTTCAATGAGGCCAGTATTGTCCTAATTCCAAAACAAGGTCAAGACAACAAAGACAGAAAACTACAGGCCAATATCGCTTATGAGCATAGGTACTAAAATCCTCAACAAATATTGGTAATCAGGATCCAGAAATACATTAAACAGATTATACACCATGATCAAGTGGAACTCATCCCACGAATGCAAGGATGGTATAATATTTGCAAATCAATAAATGTAATACACCACAGAAGCAAAATGAAGTACAAAAATCATGTGATCATATTAACGCATGCTGAAAAAGCATTTGATAAAGTACAGTACCCATTTATGATAAAAACACTGAACAAAGTGGGAATAGAGGGAGCATACCTCAACATAAGAACAGTCATAGGCAAGAAACCTGCAGCCAATGTCATACTCAATGGGCAGAAACTAAAAGCTACTCCCCTAAGATCAGGAACAAGATAAGGTGTCCTCTTTTACTACTTTTATTAAACATAGTAATTGAAGTTTTAGTCACAGTGATCAGATGAGAAAAAGAAATAAAAGGCATCCAAATTGGAAGGGAAAAAGTAAAATTATCATTATTTGCAGATGACATGACAGTGTACACAGAAAACCTTATAGGCTCTACCAAAAAGCTACTTGACCTAACAAGTGCATTTGGCAAAATAGCAGGATACAAAGTCAATATTCAGAAGTCAAAAACATTTTTACATGCCAACAATTAAATATCAGAAAGAGAAACTAGTGAAAATATCCCATTTCCTGTAGCAACATAAAAAATAAAGTACCTAGGAATAAACTTAACCAAAGCAGTAGAAGACCTGCACTCAGAAAACTACAAAACACTGAAGAAGTTAAAGAAGGTACAAATAAATGGAAGCATATACCATGCTCATGGATTGGAAGAATTAACATCATTAAAATGTCCATACTAACCTAAGCAATCTATATAGATTCAATGTAATCCTTATTTAAATACCAATGATATATTTCACAAATTTAGAATAAATATTTCAAAAATATATATGGAACCAAACATAACCCCAAATAGTCTCAGTAATCTTGAGGAAAAAGGGCAAAGTAGGAGAGGTCAAAATACCTGATATCAAACTATATTACAAGGCCACTCTAATCAAAACAGTCTGGTACTGGCATAAGAAGAGCCACATAGATCAACTGAACAGAATAGAGAGCCCAGAAATAAACCTATGTCTCTGTGGTCAATTAGTATTTGACAAAGGGGTCAGGAGCATATAATGGAGCAAAAATAGCCTCTTCAACAAATGGTGTTGGGAGAACTGAAACAGTATGTGCAAAAAAAAAAAAAATTAAAATACATCACCACCCTACACACTACAACAGAATAAACTCAAAATGGATAAAGGAGTTAAACATAAACCATAGCACTATAAATTTCCTAGAGGAAAATATAGGCAGTAAAATTTCAGATATCTCATGCAGCAATATCTTCGCAGATATATCCTCTAGGGCAAAAGAAATAAAGGAAAGAATAAACAAACAGGACTACATCCGACTAAAAAGATTCTGTTCAGCTAATGAAAACATCATCAGAATGAAAAGGGAACTAATTGTATAGGAAAATATATTTGCCAATGATGCCTCAGACAAGGGTTTGATCTCCAAAATATATAAAGAACTCATACCACTCAACACCAGGAAGACAGACAATCTAATTAAAAAATGGGCAAAGGACCTGAACAAACACTTTTCCAAGGAGGACATACAGAGGGCCCATAGACATATGAAAGGATGCTCAAAATCACTAGCCATCAGAGAGATGCAAATTAAAACCACAATGAGATACCACCTCACACTGATCAGAATGGCCATCATTAACAAATCAACAAAGAACAAGTGCTGTTGAGGATGTGGAGAAAAAGGAACCCTGGTGCACTGCTGGTGGGAATGCAGACTGCTGCAGCCACTGTGAAAAATAGTATGGAATTTCCTCAGAAAACTAAAAAGAAGCTGCATTTTGATCCAGTGATTCCACTGCTTGGATTATACCTGATGAATCCTGAAACACAAATCCAAAAGAACCTATGCACCCCTAGGTTCATAGCAGTGTTATTTGCAATAACCAAGTGCTGGAAACAGCCTACAGTAGATGAGTCATCAAAAAACTGAGGTACATTTACACTAGAGAATACTATGCGGCAGAAAGAAAGAAGGAACTTCTACCTTTTATGACAGCATGGATGGAACTGGAGATACTATGCTAAGTAAAATAAGCCAGGCAGTGAAAGGCAAATACCGTATGATCTTACCTTTAAGAGGAACCTAATGAACAAAACAAACAAATGAGCAAAATAGAACCAGAGACATGGGAACATGGGAACAAGGAACAGACTGACAGTGACCAGAGTGAAGGGGTGTGAGGGATAAGGGTAGAAATAAGGAGAAGGGTCTAATCAAGAAACATATATAAATGACTCATGGACAACATGGGGGGGAGGATTGAGTGTGGGAGAGAAGCATGGGCAGGGCAGGGGGAACCAACCGGTGAAAATTGGGACAACTGTAATAGAAAAAAAAAAAAATTATTAACTCAAAACAAATCTTGTCTGTGTTCAAGCATTTATCATATCTTCCATAAAGAATTTAAAAAGTATTTATATTGCTAAAGATATTGAACTGCTCTTTTCCTAAATTATTACCCAATAGGTGGAGGAGCCTACCCTCTGCCTTGAATGAGACAACAAATATGAAAAACTGACGTATTACTAGTGTCTGAATTTCATACACAACTGAGGCCTTTGTGTTTCCTCCCAGTCATCCACCTGCTGGTATCTATGTCTACCTTGTCCCACTTCAATCATCAAAGAGCAATTTTGTAAAAATAGTGTAGAGTTGTCCCCAAAGGAACAAATTTAATTGCAGAGCTGCTCATTTTTTTAACACTTTACTTTGAAATAGCTTTAGATTTACATACAAGGTGCAAAACTAGTTGAGAATTTCAATATACCCTTCATCCTACTTCCCCTAATGTGGAAATCTCACATAAGCATAGTACAATTATGAAAACAGGCAATTAACATGGGTACAATATTTATTAACTGAACCATAGATTTTATTTAGATTTTAACAATTTTCACTATTCCCCCAATTCAGGATCCCATGTTACATTTAGTTGTGTCTCCTTAGTCTTCCACAATCTGTGACTTGTCTTTAGTCTTTCATGACCTTGACACTCAAAGAGTGCTGGAACTGGTCAAGTATTTTATAGAATGCTTCTGAAATTGTGTCTAGCTGATGGCTTTTCATGATTAGACTGTGTTTATCCATATTTGAGAAGAACACCACAGAGGGGATGTGTCTTTTTTGATCCTAAAATAGAGTACATCATGTCCATATGGGTGTTGTTATAGGTGATATTTAACTTTGATCATTTGTTAAAATGGAGCTTGCCCAGATTTCCTACTCTTGTAGAAAATGTATTTATAATTAGTGGTAAATATTTTCCACTTGTACTGAGTAAATATTATGAAAAAATCTCTTTACTTATTTTGATATGCATAAGTGGATTGTCCTAGCAATTATTAACATAATGTAAATGTTTTTTTCATTTTTTTTACTGTTGTTTTATTACAGTTGTCCCATTTTTACCCCATTACTCTCCTCTGCCCTGCCACAGTCATCCCCTCCATGCTGTCCATGTCCATGGGTCATTTATACTAGTTCTTTGACTAGAGCCTTCCTCGTCTTTCCCTTCTTCCCCCCACTTCCCCCTTCCCTTTGGTCACTGTCAGTCTGTTCCTTATTCCCATGTTCTCATGCCCCTGGTTCTATTTTGTTCTTTTATTTTGTTCATTAGGTTCCTGTATTAGGTGAGATCATATAGTCTTTGTCTTTTGCCACCTGACTTATTTCACTAAACATAATACTCTCCAGTTTCATCCATGTTATTGAAAAAGGTAAGAATTCCTTCTTTCTTTCCACTGTGTAGTATTCCATTGTATAAAATTGCCACGGAATTTTGATCTGCTCAACCACTGATGGGCACTTAGGCTGTTCCCAGCACTTGGCTATTGTAAATAGTGCTGCTATGAATGCAGGAGTGCATAAGTTCTTCTGAATTGGTGTTTAAGGATTCTTTGGGTAAAACCTGAGAAGTGGAATTGTTGGAGGAAAAGGCAGTTTTATTTTTAGTTTTTTGAGGAAATTCCATACTGTTTTCCACAGTGGCTGCAGCAGTCTGCATTCCCACCAACAGTGCACCAGAGTTCCCTTTTCTCCACATCTTCACTAGCACTTATTTTTTTGTTGATCTGTTAATGATGGTGACAGTGTGAGGTGGTATCTCATTGTGGTTTTAATTTATGTCTCTCTGAAGGCTAGTAATGTTGAGCATTCTTTCATATGTCTATGGGCCCTCTCTATGTCTTCTTTGGAGAAGTGTCTGTTGAGGTCCTCTGCCTATTTTTCAATTGGATTGTCTGTCTTCTTGGTGTTGAGTGGTATGAGTTCTTTATATATTTTGGAGATCAAGCCTTTGTCTGAGGTATCATTGGCAATATGTTTTCCCATATGGTTGGTTCCCTATTCAGTTTGGTGATGTTTTCTTTAGCTGAGCAGAAACTTTTTAGTCTGATGTAGTCCCATTTGTTTATTCTTTCCTTTATTTCCCTTGTCCTAGGAGATATGTTGGTGATAATATTGTTGCATAGAATATCTGAAATTTTACTGTCTATGTTTTCCTCTAGGACTTTCCTGGTGTGACAGTTTAGGTTTAGGTCTTTTATCCATCTTGAGTTTATTCTGGTGTATGGTGTAAGTTGGTGGTCTACTTTCTTTTCTTTTCTTTTCTTTTCTTTTTTTTTTTTTTTGCATGTTCCTGTCCAATTCTCTCAACACCATTTGTTGAAGAGGTTATTTGCACTCCATTTTATGATCCTGCCCCCTTTGTCAAATATTAATTGACCATAGAGACCTGGGTTTATTTCTGGGCTCTCTATTCTGTTCCATTGATCTATAGGTCTATTCTTATGCCAGTACCAGACTGTTTTGATATCCATGGCCTTGTAATACAGTTTGATATTAGGTATTGTGATTCCTCCTACTGTGTTCTCCTTTCTCAAGACTGCTGAGGTTATTCAGGGTCATTTTTAGTTTCATATAAATTTTTGAAATATTTGTTCTAGGTCTGTGAAACATGTCATTGGTATTTTAATGGAGATTGCTTTGAATCTATAAATTGCTTTGGGTAGTATGGACATTTTAATGGTGTTGATTCTTCCCATCCATGAGTATGGTATATATTTCCCTTTATTATTATCTTCCTTAATTTCTTTCTTCAGTGTGCTGTAGTTTTTCAGGTACAGATCTTTTACCTCTTTGGTTGAGTTTATTCCTATGTATTTTATTTTTCTTGTTGCCATAGTAAATGGGATTTTTTTCTACTTTCTATCTCTGATATTTTATTGTTGGTGTACAGAAATGCCTTTGATTTCTGAATGTTGACTTTGTATTTTCTATCCTGCTATTTTGCTAAATGCACCTATTAGGTCGAGTAGCTTTTTGGTGAGCCTATAGGTTTTCTATATACACTATCATGTCATCTGCAAATAGTCACTGTTTTACTTTTTCCCTTCCAATTTGGATGTCTTTTATTTCTTTTCATTTTCTGATTGCTGTGGCTAGAACTTCTGAAATTATGTTGAATAGATGTGGTGAGAGTGGACATCTTGTCCTGTTCCTGATCTTAGAAGAAAGGCTTCTTTTTTAGTTTTTGCCCATTGAGTATGATGTTGGCTGCAAGTTTCTTGCCTGTGGCCGTTCTTATGTTGAGGTATGCTCCCCTATTTCCACTTTGCTGAGTGTTTTTATCATAAATGGGTGCTGTACTTTATCAAATGCTTTTTCAGCATTATTTGATATGATCATGTGGTTTTGTGTTTTATTTTGTTTCTGTGGTGTATTATGTTTACTGATTTGTGAATATTATACCATCCTTGCATCCCTGGGATGAATCCCACTTTATCGTGCTGTATACTTTTTAAAATATATTTCTGGATCTGGTTTGCCAATATTTGTTGAGGATTTTAGCATCTATGTTTATCAGAGATACTGATCTGTAGTTTTCTGTCTTCATTGTATCTTGACCTGGCTTTGGAATTAGGATAATACTGGCCTCATAGAAATAGTTTGGGAGTCTTTCCTCTTCTTGGATTTTTTGGAGTAGTTTGAGAAAAATAGGAATTAGTTCTTTCCTAAATGTTTGGTAAAATTCACCTGTGAAGCCATCTGCTCCAGGGCTTTTGTGTGCTGGAAGTTTTTTGATAACTTTCAATTTCACTGGTTGTTATCAGTTTATTCAGGCTTTCTGCTTCTTCTTGATTCAGTTTTAGAAGATCATATGTTTCCATAAATTTGTCCATTTCTCAAAGGTTGTCAAATTTCTTGGCATATAGTTGTTCATAGTAATTTCTTATAATTCTTTGTATTTCTGTGGTTTTGGTTGTGAGTTCTCCCCTTTTATTTCTGATTTTATTTATTTGGGTCCTTTCTTTTTTTCTTTGATGAGTCTGGTTAAAGGCTTATCCATTTTTTTAAATCTTTTTAAAGAACTAGCTCCTGGTTTTATTGATCATTTGAATTTTTCTTTTAGTCTCTATGTCATTTTATTCTGCTCTGATCTTGATTATTTCCTTCCTTCTACTCACTCTGGGCTTAATGGTGATTTTTTTTTTTTTATGTCCCTCATTCTTTCTACCTCTATTAACTGGGATTCTTTTGTAAGAAAAAAATGTCCCTTTATTTTTCACTCAATTATTTGTATCAATTACACTTATGAATAGTTATTTTGTTCTTTAAGCTATAGTTCAATACTATTGTTATTTATTTTGCTGCCCAAATACTTTCAGTTGTGACTTTTTTTTCAGCATTTACATTCTGGCACCACAATATGTTTCAGGCTCAACCACTTCTCCAACAACTGTGGCCACAATTTTTTCATAATTTATTCAAGTTAGTGGGTGAACTTAATTTTCATACATTTATGGTCCTCAAAGAATGATTGCATTAGGGAAACTACGTACCCTTTTCAAATCTAGCTGTTCCTTCCAGCTTTATCACATAGCACTTTGAAACTATTTCTATCAGACCACATCTGAAATTGTATCAAAACAGTTTATTTACCTTCACTTAGATTCCCCAAAGGCTGGAACTTTCATTCTTTTATTCAAAAGATACTTCTGGAGGATTTGATATCCAGTGGAGATACAATGAGAAAAAAGGTCCAATCTCTGTTTGCACCTTTATGACACAATGCCTGAGACATAATAAGCACTCGGTACACAATATGCATAAATGTTGAAAGAACTATCAGTGAAGATAAGTACAGTGAGATGACTACTTTACCCATATTTTGGCAAAAATGATATCACTCCAGTGTATGGCTCACATCCTTAGTAACCACACTCAGAAAATAATGCATTATTATCAATGAAAAGCTGCTATCCCGTCCTTTTTTCTATTACCATTTCTCAGGGATTTATTATCCATTGAGAGAATTGTTTGCTTAATAAATAAGTGCTAACTAAATAAACACTATATATAATTCAAGTAATGACTCCCTAAAGATAGCATTATTTTATGAGCTCTATTTATTTTATTTATTTTCCCTGAGCCACCCTAACTTTCATTATTCAAGGAAACAAGAAAAAGTCTTGAGGAAGAGCAATGATGTGCTATATCTGTTCAAGTTTCTGTATAATCTCTATGCTGGGTATATATAGACAAACTAAGTTTTTATACATTCCAAACAGGACAGATCAAAAATTAAGTAAGTAATGGTGAAGATTAACTTCACTTCAAATATTCAATAAAATTTGTCTACTTCGGAAGAAAAATTTGGTGTAGAAGTTACACAAAAAGCAAACAATTTTATGGATTCTGTCTGTCAAACCAAGTCACACAGGATCACACAAGAGCCTAGAACAAGCTATAACTTGTGGAGAGCAATATGCAAATTTTAAATGTTGCATACTTCTAAATCCCTAATAATTTAGCCTTTATCACAAGAAATAAAATGGAATCTGACTTACAATGTCACCTTTAAATACTTCCAGTGTTCCTATATTTTAAAATCAGTTTTAAATTACATGTAGTGCTCCTAAGTCTAGTGGGGGAGAATAATATGCCCATTTATTAACTAAGAGCATAATTACATTTCAGTTCTCAGGGCTAACAAATGTTTGTAAGGAACATGCTGTACCATCATCACAAAGTAATTACTTCATTCTCAAAAATAATATGTGCAAATTATCATGAGGTTTTTGTATCTGTGATACAGATTTCCTTAAGGTGAAACTTCACTTGGACAAATAAGCTATTCTCCAACACAATGTAGGAGGTGTTTGAAAGGTATAGACAGAGGTCAAATGAATCAGAAATCTCCTTACGTGCATGTTGAAAATGCATAATTCTAGGCCCCATCTCATACCCAAATGAATCCATGTTTTATAAAAGGCGATTTATTGGCATACCAAAATTTAAGAACTACTGGAATATAAGCAAAACTCTAATGACTTTCACCTTTATCTAAGATTTGTGTGAGCATAGAGGGGAAAAGAAGTGATGTTTTTTGACAAATGGTTCAAAACACCAGAGAAATTATGACTCTTTTGTAAATGTAGTAACAGTTGCTTCTGGACATGATGGAATAATTAGTATTAGACTTATTCTTCTGCCATAAACAACTATAAAGCTGGACAAAATATTCAGTATTCCCTTGCTATATCGCAGTTCACTTATCATGGCCTCACTGTATCACGGGATTTTTTAAAGTATTATATTTAATTATTTATCACAGATTTTTTACTATATCATGGGATTTTGTGGTACTGTATACGTATATTGTTTAAGTTACGTAGGTTTAAGAGTGTAGAATAAATTTAAGGTCCCTACTTCACGGGGGGTCTGGAATGTAATATCCATGATAAGTGAGGGAATACTGTATAAAGCAACTTTGTCATGTATTTGACAATGAGAAGCACAGGATTACAGGCCTTGAGAGAAGGAAAACTCGGGTAAAACCCACATTCACCCTGAATTTCTTCCTGGGGGCACTTAATAAAAACAAAATCAGAGACAAAGTATAGAATGGCAGTCTCACTGAATTGAGGAAGCAGACATCAGAGTTTTTCTGCTGAGCAGACTAGGTTTTGTGAAGAAGGTATTAAAACTTAAAAGCTGTGCAAGTAGGGGCCACAGAACATAATGCAGAGGCTTCCCGCAAGCCCCTGGCTAAACACTAGGCTTCAGGTATGCAGAGTGAAATTCCATAACACAGCAGAGAGAGGCACATGGAAGGATGAAGCCTGAATGAAGACACCAAAGGTTTAAAAGTGCCTGGACATATTTGCTGAGACACAGTGAACCTGAGTGCCTCAAGCATTTATTTGGGACCCAAGAAAAGCCATTCCTGAGAAGTAAGACCATACTCTAGATAAGGCTATGCCCTAGGACTAAGAACAAAACAAAGACAAACCCACCCTGAGAAAACCTAAAACCAGGCCTAAAGGAAGCAAGAAGTTCTTCAAATAACTTGTCTAACAAAATAATTAAATATTCTTTAAAAAATGATAAGATAACCTAGAATCCTTTCAATATATTATCTACAATGTACAGCATATAATTGAAAATTCTAGATATGCAATGTGATCCAGAACCAAGAGAAGTAGACATCAAAAGAAAATGACCCAAAGATAACAAAGATACTAGAATTAACAGGTAAGTAGTATAAAACAGCTATTAAAAATATGTGCAAGAATTTAAAGAAAAGAGGCAAATGCATTAACAGATGGCAAATCTTAACCAAAAAAAGTAGAAACTATTTTTTAAGGAACAAAATGGAAATTCTAAAATTGAAAATCATATTTGAAATGAAAAATTCACAAATGAGTTTGAATCAGATTAGACTATGAAGAATAAAGGATAAATGAACTTGAAGAAAAACCAATAGAAATTATCCACATTGAGAGAGGAAAAGATTTGCTTTTCATTATTAGATTGTAATTATATTTGGAAAAATATCAAGTAATCTAGCTTAAAAGTAATTGGATTCTCTGAAAAAAAGAAAAAGGTAATGGGGTAGAAAAGTCATTTGAAAAAATAATGGTTGAAATCCTCTAGTAAAATAATTAACCAACAGATTCAAAAACTTTGGCAAACTTTATATAAGATAAATATGAAGAAAAACCACAGCACAGTACATAATAGCCAAGCTACTGAAAACCATAAATAAAAGAGAACAATGATAATAATGACAGCTTTCATCAGAAACAGTGAGGGACAGAAGAAAATGAAATGACTCTTTTACAGTGTTAAAAAATGTTAACTAAAAATTTCATATTTGAAAAAAAAGAATCCTTCCAAAAACAAAGTTACTAAAAACAATAACATAAACAAAAGCTGAAAGAATTTGTTGCCAGTATAGCTACACTACAAGAAATGCTGAAGTTTTCAAAGTGAAAAAAATAATTAAAATGGATCTACAGACTAGCATCAGAAATGACAGCTACATGGCTAGATTTAAAAATTATAGTTCCTTCTTTTTCTTTCGTCTATTTTATTGATTATGTTGTTACAGTAGTCCCAATTTTTCCCCTTTGCTCCCCTCTGCCCTGTACCCACCTTCCCTCCAGCAATTCCATTACCCTTAGTTCATGTCTGTGAGTAGCGCATATAAGTTCCTTGGTTTCATCCCTTCCTATATTATTCTTAAGTTACCCTTGTCTATTTTGTACCAACCAATTATGCTTCTTAATCCCTGCACCATTCCCCATTACTTCTCCTTCCCCCTCCCAGCTGATAACCCTCCAAATGATCCCCATACCTATGATTCTGTTTCTATTCTGGTTTGCTTAGTTGGATTTTGTTTCTATTTTTTAGATTCAGTTGTTGATAGTTGTGAGTTTGTTGTGATTTTAATGTTCATAATTTTGATCTTCTTTTTCTTAAGTAAGTCCCTTTGACATTTCATATAATAATGGCTTGATGATGATGAGCTCCTTTAGCTTTACCTTGTATGGGAAACACTTTTTCTGCCCTTCCATTGTAAATGATAGCTTTGCTGGACAGAGTAAGGTCGTAAGTCCTTCCTTTTTATCACATTCAATACTTGTTGCCAGCCCCTTTTTGCCTGCAAAGCTGACAGTCTTATAGGCACCCCTTTGTAGTAACTCTCTGCTTTTCTTTTGCTGCTTTTAAGATTCTTTTTATCTTTAAACTTTGGCATTTTAATTATGATGTATCTTGGTATGGTCCTTTTTGGATCTAGCTTGTTTGGGACTCTGTGTGCTTTCTGGATTTGTATGTCTATTTCCTTCACCAAATTTGGGGAGTTTTCCTTCATTATTTTCTCACATAAGCTTTCAAATTCTTGCTCTTCCTCTTCTCCTTCTGACATCCGTATGGTTTGGATGTTGGCACAGATAAGGTTGTCCCAGAGGTTCCTAAGCCTCTCCTCATTTTTTTCAATTCTTGTTTCCTCATTCTGTACTGGTTGACTGTTTTTTTCTTCCTTATGTTTCAAATCATTGCTTTCAACCCCAGCTTGCTTCCCTTCACCATTGGTTTTATGTGGATTTTCCTTCATTTCATTTAGAATAGCCTTCACTTCTTCCCTTATGTATCTGCCATACCTAAGCATATCTGTCAAGCCTGTGAGCACCTTTATCACCAATGTTTTGAATTCTATGTCTGTTAAGTTGGCAATCTCCTTGTCTGTGAAGTTGGCTATCTCCTCATCACTTACTTCTCCCACTGGAACCTTGATTTATTTCTTCTTTTGGGCCATACTTTTCTGTCTACTCATCTTGAAAAACTCCTGTGTTTGTTGGTCTCTGTGTCTTAGGTAGAACTGTTGCATCTGTTAGGTTGTAAGGGGTGGAGCCATGGGTATTCATCCGTGCAGGGCGATTTGTTTCACCATGTTGTGGCACTGTGTAGGGGGAGGAAGGGTGTGAGAGGAAACAATGCCACTTGCTCAGCACTTGCCCCTTTTCCAGGCACTTCTCCCACTTCCGTATGGGACTGGCACCTCTCTAGCTGTTGCCCTGGCTGTTGTTCCCAGAGTGCGTGGGTCTGCAGAAATTCTAGGACTGTGAGGGCCCTTTAAACAAGTGGACTCTGTTGAGAGATCAGCAGTTTCTTCCTCTGCCCCAACCCCCACTGGTTTTCACAGTCAGAAGGAATGAAGCTTGATTTTCCCCGGTGCTGGGACCATGAGTTGCGCAGTCTGGTCTGTTGCTGGGAGTGCTTCCCAGGTGTCCCTCCTGACTTTTTAAAATGCGTGACCACGCTTTCTGCCAGCCTGCCACTGCCATCACTGCTGCCGCCACTACACCATGTCCTTTCCACCCCAGCTCCACCTCTCCTACCCATCTGGATGAGTATTTCTTCTTTATATCTTTGTTTGTTGGACTTCTGTGGTTGTCTCTAGTTTTGAGATAGTTGTATTCCTTCTTAGTTGTGGAGGGAGATGCAGCATGTCTGTCTAGGCTTTAATCTTGGCCAGAAGTCTTATATTTCCTTCTTTTAATGTTTAAAAAAAACTGATTTATAAAGAAAAAAGATTATAACATTGTTTTGCACATAAATTATAACATATAAAGAAGTAAAATTTATGACAATAGAAAACAGTGATATCTAACCAGCAAATGTAAAATAAACATTATTTTCATGTACACACAGAATGGTCACCAAAACTATATTATATACCGTAAAGTGCCATAGTAAATTTCAAAAAATTGAAATCTTATAAAATATACTCCCTTAGAGTATACATTCACAACAGAAATAAAATAGAAATCAATAACAAAAAAGATCAAAAGTATCAAATAGTTAGAAATTAAGCAACCTATTTCTACATAACCCTTAAGTCAAAGAAGATACCACAAGGAACATTTTTAAATATTGTGAACTGAATGAATATAAAAATACAATATAACAAACTTTGTGGGATGCACGTAAAATAATGTTTAGTGGGGGGAATATATATGTAGATTGAAATTCTTGTAGTAGTAAAAGAGAGAGCTTTAAAATCAATGACCTAAATTCAAACATAAGGTAAGTAGATGGGATAATAAAGAATAGAAATCAATGAAATACATAAATGAAAAACTATAGGAAAAAACAACAAAGCCAAAAAGTTCCTTTTTAAATTTTTTTTAAAAAATTGAAAACCTCCAGCAAGACTAATCAAGAGAAAAAAGAGAGAGAGAAAAGGTACAAATTATCAATTTGGGAATGAAAGAGAAGCTAGAGCTGAAGATGCTAATGATCTAAGCCAGCAAACTACGGCCTCTGAGCCAAATAAGGCTCTACCTGTTTTTGTATAATTTACAAGTTATGAATGGTTTTTATATTTTAAATGGTTGAGAAAAAATAAAAAGAATATTTCATGATACATAAAAATTATATGAAATTTAAATTTTAGTGCTCACAAATAGTTTTATTGAGCCATTCTCATTTGTTGATATATTACTTATGGCTGCTTGCATGTACAACAGCAGAGCTGAGTTCTACTACATGGCTTCTAAAGCCTAAAAGGCCTACTATCTGGCTCATTATAGAAAAAGTTGGCAAGCACAACTATAAACACTAAAAGAATAATAACAACAAAATATTACTTAAAACTTTATGCCAATAAATTCAACAATTTAGTTGAAATAAACACAACCCTAGAAAAACACAGCTTACCTAAACAGACACAAAAATAAATAAAACATGAGGCTATCCATTACACATTTGAATTTGTGATTAAAACTGTCTCAAAACAGAAAACTTCAGGTTCAACTAATTTAGTATACTAAACTTAATTTCAGATAGATTTTAGACCTAATGTGGAGAGTAAAATAAACAATAAAGATAACATCAGAGGATAGTTGGGTTTAGAAAAGTGTTTTTAACCTGGACATTAGAAGTACCTATCATAAGGAATTACGCTGATAAATTTGGGCTTTTTTCAAGTTAATGAAATTCTGTTCAGCAGAGGATTCCTTTAAGAGAATAAAAAGGCAAGCCACAGATGGAAGAAAATATTTGCAACAGATATCACTGGCAAAATATTCATATCTAAAATACAATAAGAACTCATACAAATCAATAAGAAAAAGGCAATGCAAATTTTTAAAATGAGCAAAAGAACTGAACAGTCATTTCATGAAAGAAGAAAAGCCAATAAGCATACTAAAACTACTTACCATTATTATTTATCAGGGAAATGCAAATTGTAAGCACAGTAATAAACATGTTGTTTGCATTTAGCATCTATTCCTTTTCCTTCTGGGAGTAACAAGTATTCCTTATAATCAAATTTCCTTTATAAAACCACCTCTTCTCCATTCTCAGCTATGTAGTTTTGATGGGACTGAACTCGACCTTAACTCTAGGGATAGAACTTGACTGAGCACAGCCAAGAACATACCCCATTCCCCCCACCATGTTTGGTATGAACAAGAAACCCAATCATAGCCAGATAAACTTGACACTGTGACTTGAAGCTGAAGGTTCAAGTAGGGAAATTTTTTCTCTTCAAGTAGGACAAAAAGTGGCAATCTAAGATTTTGACTCTAGTCAAAAAAAGAGAACCTATAGCATCATGGGAGTAGAGGGTTGATGGTGAAGGCAGGTGAGATGAGAGAGAGAAACAAATCCTTCTTGGTGCCACTAATAAGAAGGTAGATCAAATCTCACCTGAAGCTACATCTACCCCTGATCTTTTCAATAGTGTCAGCCAACAACTTTCCTTTATGACATAAGCCATTTTGAGCTGAATTTTCCATGGCTGCAACATATAATCCTGATGGCATTGTAATCATATTTTAGTTACTTGCTAATACACCAGAGAACATCCTCAGTGTTTTGCATGCATGATATCTCAACTTCAAAATACTGAAATAGGTATTATTACCTCCATTTTACAGATAAGTAAACCAAGATACAGAGATGCTGAGTGGTCAGAAAAGTGGCACACAAACATATATCTGGCTCTCCCTTTGTAAACCCTCTGACTCAGGAACACCCTGCCACGCACTGAGCAGACACTGCATCAGCATTGAGCTACCTAAGCATGGGCTTGAAGATCTAAGAGTCACATCATTTCTTCCATCATAACATCTAGAAGGAGTCTAATAACTTTTTATTATTGTTGTTATTATTTCAAAGTAAAAAGCAAAGAAATGTGTTTTGTTTTTTAAGAAAAGAAAGGGGGGAAGCATTTGACATTTTCTGAGGGAGTTTATTTTTTTCTGTCCTTTTAAACTCTTCAAGATAAAGTTAAAACAGTCCAGGGAACAAAGCCAACTAAAGTTGTCCTGCTTTAGTGGTTCAGGGAGAGATATGATCTACTCCATGATCCACTTAATGTAAAGGACACAGATAGGAGAGACAAAAATCACAGGTTTCTACTGGCTGCCTAACTGCAGGACAGGGAGGAAGAAGACTCCTGTGGCTGCAACACGTCCCAGCTTTGCCTCCCATCATTTGTTTACTTTTATCTGCAGATTCCTCCAGCCACCTCTTAGCACTGTCCCTCCAATGTCCGTGAGTTGCTTCCCTAATGCAGATTTTCTGATAGTGGCAGGGCAAACTATGCGAAAGCTGGTTTTATTATGACAAGGCAGAAAAAAACAAAAAAAAGGTCAACTTTCCTCACTGATTCTAACAATAACAAAGGAAATAGGATCTGATTGGTTGATTAAAATAGGAAGCCTAGCATTTTTTCATAAAAACAGATTGACATCATTGGGATTTTTTTAAAATACTTATTTTTTTTTTACAAACAATAAAAATAATAATTTTACTATAAAAAATTTGAAAATATAAACAAAAAATAAGTAAAAACTATAAGCCCCTATAAAATCATTATTCAGAGATAAGTACTATTATCTCTAAACATTTTCATATATGTATGATTTTCCCTGTTTTAGTTAAACAAAAAAAAAATGGGAATAATACAGTTAGGTGGTCTGTTACATAAATATTATAATAATCAATTTAACCAACCCTATTTTATCTAATATTCAGATCATTTCCAAACTTTAAACCTGCCATGTTGACTATTTTATAGTATAATATCTCTGCCCTTGCCATATTATTTCCATTGGATAAATGCCTAGAAGTTAAATTTCTGTGTCACAAATAAATATTTCTAAGGCACTTGGCATGTATTATTATTTATTTTCCTAAAAATTTACATTTACGGACTCAATCTTGAAGGCTTACCTTGATGCCTAAATACCTCTGGGTATTTGCATCAAGAGTCCTATGTAGTTTGCCTTATTTCTTAATAAAGGGGAATTGCTGTCTATAAGCCTTTTTTTACTTGATTAATAAACTTGATGACTAGAACCCACACACACCAGCAACTTTCTTTATATTTCTTCTCCAGAAAGTGGAAACCCACATTCATTGAGTATAGACATATTAGACACAATAGTCTCAATAAATATTTTTGATGTTTATTTTTTATTTATTTTTATTGTATTATTTTCCATTACAATTTATCCCCATTATACCCACTCCTCTTCCCTCTTCCACAATAAATATTTTTGAAGGAATGAAGAACACCTGAGGTTTAACTCAGCTCTAACTGCAAGACCATTGTTGTAGACAAATCCTGGGATGCCTGCCTGACCTGGACTGAGTCTCATTTCTAGAAATGCATACATGATATTCCTTCTGGAAATGATATACAAGGGGAGCCCCACATCTAAGTGGGCCAATCAAATTCTCTCCTGGGAGTTTTAAATTTGTATGGGAGAGATCTAAGTCTCAAACTTTGTTGGTCGGTTTCTCTCCCCACGCCCCCTTAGGCAAGCCAGCATCTATTTTTACTGCTTGCAACCAACAAACCTGATGTATTACCCAGAATCTGGACTTCTGTATCATTACCAATGTAACTAGAAGTGATGGCAAGGCCTCAGGAAAGGAAAATTAACTCTTTGCAAAATATTTGGAGTCCTTGATATGTAGTCCTGCTTCAGAAATAGGAACCAGTTGCTGGTGGCAGACTGCTGATAGCAAGCTTACAGATGTCCTGTTACCAGAAATTCCATGAAAACGTGGGCATACAATTACATAAACTTCAGACCTCTCAGAGGACTGTGCTTTCATTGTTCTTTGTCCATATGTCACGAAAGAACATTTTGTGTAGTTCTGGATATGCAGCAAACTACAACAGTGGATAAGAGAATTTTCCTATCAAAAAGCCCAGAAAAAAGTTAAAATGTTTCTTTGAAACACTGCAGGTAGAGTTCATACCTTCTGGAAACTAATTATGAGAACTAGATGTCCTTGAATAAACCTGCAAAAAGTAGGAAGCCTTGGGCTATTACTTTTTTTAATGTTTTATGATTTTTTAAAAGTAGTTTTGGGTTTATAGAAACCTGGAAACCACTGGAAATCAGAGACGGGAATCATATAAGTTCTTTTTTTTTTTTTTTAAGTTGACTCATCTATCAGAGCTATCTTATACAACCTCAGCCTTCAAATAGTTTCTTGGATATATTCTTCCTTATCGGCATCTCCCAAATCTGGACCCATACCCACCTCTCCCAAAACAAAGGCTCCAGTTTCTGCTCTCTAGCTTCTTCTCTCTCCAATCTATCACTCACAATTATGCCAAACCAATCTTTCAAAAATTTCCAAATTTTCAAGCCTCTCCCCCATTTAGAAATCTACCACAGAGAGACTCGGGTGTACTGGGAAGTGCCAGGGCTTTGAAATCAAGGACAAAGGCTTAAATCCCTGCTCCACCAACCATAGCCATTTGAATTTATAAAAGGAATTTAACATCCCTGAACCTCAATGTACTCATCTGTAAAATGAAAATAATGCATGCCTTGAAGGTTATTACAAATAAGTGGTACATAATTTATAAAGTGCCTAGCCCTCAGAAAGCACTCAATAAATGTGGCTCCTGTTTCCCCTCCCCACTGAGGTTAACATCTTACAACCCTAATCAGCCCCATCTTTTCCTGACCCACCAAGGCCCTTCATAACCTGATTCCATCCTCCATGTCCAACCACATGTCTCCCCTGAAAAGATTCTGTGCCCTAGTGAGGCCTCCACTCCTCTTTGCCTCCATTTATACCTTTCTTCCTTTGCTTACGCTCTGTATTCATTTCTGCTTCCCTTCTGCCCACTGTCCTGTCCTGCAAATCCTTTCAAAAATCCAGCTCAATTTCCTCAATCTGCAGCCTCCTTAGTCTCAATGATTTCACCATTTTCAGAAATTTGCAGTGGGTACAAGTTTCCCAAGCCACAATCTCAGACACCTAGGAATGTTATCCTTTTTATTTTTCTGTAATTAAATGTTATTTTTAGCTCAAGCCCTCATTTCAACTAGAGGTAGTAATTTAACCATAGTCAAATTTGGTTTTTCTTGCTCATATCAAAATTTTCTCGGTCATTTCTGGATATTCAGCTTTCTCTTTTTCTTAGGATTATATCTAAATTCCAGGGAGGCTTACATAATGCTTAGGTTGGGAGATGGGTGGGGACAATCTGACCACCTTGGCACTGTCCACTCTTTGTTCCAGCACCTGCTGCTATATGTTCCCCTCATTGACCCATCATCAGTCTTTCCCTACTTAAACCTGAGTGAGGTGTGAGTTCCCATGTGGTCTCTGGTTTCACAGACTAAGCCAGCATCTGTTAATGCATCTTGTTTTTCTTTCCACAAAGCCTGGTCAGACCTGCTGGTTTATACTCACAACATATCTGAGATGGTAGAAAATCAAGGGAGGCTGTCTCAGGCTTCTTTGTCTAGACATCCCTCACAGCCATTTCTTTTTTTTTTTTTTTTTAATGTGTTTTATTGATTATAATATTACATTTGTGCCAATTTCCCTTCCCTCTGCTCCCCTCCACCTGGTGGCCCCCCTCCCTCCAGTTGTCCCCCCCTTTTAGATCATGTCCATTAGTTGTGCATACAGTTCTTCTCAACCTCTCTTTGTCTATTCCATTCCCTCCTACCATGATCCTTAATTCCTATATTATCTCCCTCCCTCTCCCCATTCCCCCTCCCTGTTGACATCCCCCCAATATGTTCCCCGTACCTATAGTTCTTTTTCCACTCTCGTTGCCTGTTTAGTTTGCCTTTGTTTCAATTCCCTAGCTTCTGTTGTTTCTTGTGATGCAGTTTTCATTTTAGGTTTCATTGTCTTGATCCTCCTTTTTCTAAACCAGTCCCTTTAACATCTCATATAACAGTGGTTTGGATCTAATGAACTCTTTCAGTTTTATTTTGTCCTGGAAACACTTTCTTTGTCCTTCTATTCTGAATGACAATTTCGCTGGATAGAGTATTCATGGTTGTAGGTTTTGGATTTTCATTACTTTGAATATTTCTTGCCAGTCCCTTCTTGCCTGCAGGGTCTCCCTTGAGAAGTCAGCTGATAGTCTAATTGGGACCCCTTTGTACATAATTCTTTTCTTCTCTCTTGCTGCTTTTAAGATTCTCTCTTTATCTTTAATTTTTGACATTTTGATTATAATGTGTCTTGGAGTGGTTCTCCCTGGGTCCAGTTTTTTTGGAACTCTCTGTGCTTCCTGGACCTGTAAGTCTATTTCCTTCCCCAAGTCTGGGAAGTTCTCCTTTATTATATTTTCACTCAATTTTTCAAGTTCTAGTTCATCTTCCTCGCTCTCTGGCAAACCAATGATTCTTATGTTGGGCCTTTTATAGCTGTCCCAGAGGTTTCTGATCCTCTCATCGTTGCTTCCCATTTCCTCTCTATGCATTGGTTGACTGCTTGTTCCTTCTCCATATTCCAGTTTGTTGAAATGAACTCTGGATTTTTTTTCCTCACCATCTGTCTCGTATGTGGTTTTGTTCCTTTCATTATGAGTGTTTTTCGCTTCTTTCTCATCTTTTTCCAGATCTTTTGTGAATTCTGTAAGCCACCTGATAACAATGGCCCAGAACTGAGCCTCTGACAGGTTTCTTATCTGTTCATCTGTCAGATTCTTCATCTGTTGCCGGGTGAGCTGTGCCACCGGGATTTCTATAGTTGTCTGCCTCATTTTGACAGATGCGTTTTGTTTTCTTGGGCCGGCTGTAGGGGGCAGTGCCTGTGTACTCGTAATGACCCAGCGGCCGGCGCCATTCGGCAGCCTTTCTTGCTGTGCCGTGGTGCTTTGTCGTCACAATCCAGCGAGCGGTGCCTGTCCGTGACCTATTTCGCAGCCCTGTGGCGCTTTCTTTGGGGGCGGGGGTCCAAGATGGATTCACACAGTTATTCAGCTAGGGGACTGGGATCCGTCCTCCCGCCCCCCTGGGCCTCACTGTTCAAGGCGATGTGGTGGCTGCTTTCCCCAGAGTTGGGGTCGCGAGCTGCCGGGGGTTCGACTGCAGCCGGGGTTGTTCTCCCCGCCGCTGTCCCAGGTGCGACCGCAAACAGCGCCGCCCTCTTTTGCTCTTACCTGCCCAAAGGGCGCCGCTGGTTTATAACTTCATATGTTGGGCTTCCGTGTAGTTTTATTTTCTGGAATTTCTAGTTATCCTTTGTTTTGAAGTAGTTGTATTCCTCTCTAGTTGTAGAGGGAGACCTAGCGCGTCCGTCTAAGCCTCCATCTTGGCCGGAAGTCCCCTCACAGCCATTTCTTGATGATGCCCTCTTGTCCTGAAGAAGAGGGAACTCTGATAAGTTGGATGAACACCCAAGACTCTCAACAGGGAAGCAGGACTCAGATTCCCTCTCCTCTCAGACCCTCCAATCTGTACGGGAGTATATTGTACTCGCCCAGACAGAGATTAGACCAAGAATAGGGTACATTTTCCCTTATCAGACACCTAGAGCAACTTCTCACTCTTGCTCTTCTCCTGGATTGTTCTCTTCTCCAAGGAAGAATTTATCCCTTCTCATTTGGAAAAATTGGCTCTGACAGAGTCTCAGTCTTCCAATTCAAAATTCCACGTCTGAGTCATTCAGAGCTTTGACTTTTAAGACAGAAAAAACTTTTGTATTTTATCTACTGGTTCTACCATGAGTTTTAAGTCTGCTACAGAACACAAAATCTGAATATTGACTCATCCCATTCCTAAAACTAATAAGCTTAGCCTTCCCTAGATGGCACTTAAAATAAATAGAAGGGTTATAGTGCAAGAGGGAAATATGAGGAACAAAAACACAAAATAAATGAAAGATTTCAGTGCAGAAAAGAAAGTCTGAAGCAAAAAGAATATTGGTTAATATTAATTATTATCCCTACTACATTAGTTAGGAACACTCTCTTCCCATTTTCCCTTCTTCCCTTCTTCACCTGGCTAATTTCTATAAACCCTTTAGTTCCTTGCTTAAATATCACTTCCTTTGAAAAGCTTTCTCCTATCCTACCTACTCCCATTCCAATCCCCAAATTAGGTGAAGAGTTCATCCCATGTGTCCACAGCAGAATTCACAATGCCCCCCAGTGACTTTCTGCCACATATAATTCCCTCCTTGTGAATATGATAGGCCATCACTGCTATAACTGTGTTACACTGCATGACAAAAGGGATATTGCCAGTGTCATTAAAGTCACTAATCAGTTGACTGTGAGTTAACCAGAAGAGAGATATCCATGGGGGCCTGAGATAATCACATGAGCCCTTTAAAGGCAGAGTTTTCTCTTGCTGGTTGCAGAAGAGAAAGTCAGACATTTGAAGCATGAAGGAGTTTTGATGTGCCATTGCTGCTTTGAAGATAGAAAGGATCTTAGGAAGTCCCCTAGAAGATGAAAGAGCATTAAAGCTGACAACCAGCAAGAAAATAGGGACTTCAGTCCTACAACCTCAAGGAAATAAATTCTGCCAACAATAGTGATCTTGAAAGAGACCTTGAGCCCCAAATGAGATGCAAGGTGACACCTTGATTTCAGTCCAGTAAGACAATGAGAAAACAAAAAAAGTACAGCGATACCATGCCCATACTTCTGACCTACAAAAAGTTATGAGATAACTTTGTACTGTTTTAAGCCAATAAATTGTGGTAATTTGTTACACAGTAACATAAAACTAATACCATACCAAATGTAATCCCATAGCTGCATGTGATTAACCCTGTTACCATACCATAGCATGTTGCCTTTTACTTTCTGTTTCCCCCAACAAGACTTTGAGTCTCATGAGAGCAGACTGTATCTGGTTCACATTTACATTAAAGTAATATTATGTGAGTTAAACTCATTACGTGGATTAAATATGTAAAACAGAATAGTGCATACCACATGTTTTAGCTATTATCATTGTTGTTGTCTAAGAGTAACTAAAACAGTGACTAACACATAGTATAAGATCAATAAATGTTGGCTGAGTAACTGAATGACTGGATTCACTTCAAGTGGCTCTCGCTGCATTTATTTATAGTCAATACCACAAGACATCATTAACATGTACTAGTTTTAGAAGGCAAAAAATAAGCAGAAGGCAGGGGTTGCTATTCCAAGCAAAGGAAACAAAGAATACTAAATAAGGATGATAAAGCCCAAGGTGTGAACACAATATAGTCAATAGATAAATTTGGCTACAAAGGTAGGTTCCCATAAAGGAGAGATAAAAAATTGAGTTGGGAAGACGTTGGTCATTATCATGGAAGACATTGAATAACACACTCTGCTCTCCAGATGTTAGAGCCTGTGCTATTATGGGGTTGTAGACAACAAGATCAGAAAAGAAGGGTCTGTTGAAGGAGGCACTATTACAAAAGAAACAACTGTCCCATCCTACCAAGAAATGGTATAATACTTGCTATTAGCTCTATAAATATTTACTGAATACCCCTTCTGAACCATCCTTCAAGAGCTTACCATTTAGTGAGAGACTTACTCTGGTCTGTCTGAAATAACTGTGAAGCCTCTAAAACTAGTTAAAGTCAATAGAATGTCCTCCTCTAAAGGTATGGGTTATTAACAACAGAAATGCCATTTTTCCAGCTTTTAGACTTTTAAAGGAGATTAGAATAAAATGTATCTGATGTAGACTTTCCAAGAAACCATATCTTTTCAATAGGGGTAATTTCAAATTTAACACATAACACATTTAGATAGCTGATGGCTGATGATGCTTACTGCAGGAGGGCAAGATCCTAGGAACTGCCAAATGCCACTGTCTACACACTCAGGCTGGATTCCCTCTAGAGCAGAATCCACCCAGACCTCAGCTGGCTCCTCCAAATCAAGGTGAGGATTCTGGGAACAGAGCAAATCTATCTTTTGCTCAGGTGGTCAAGAAGGTATAAGAAGGCACATTGGCACTCCCTCCCATGTCCACTTTAAGCTGGGACAAAAGCACATTTTCTGGCATGTGTTCTGAGTCCCTTACTCCCTTAATGGGACCTCCCTTTACTACACTCTTAACGAATATATTAATTACAGACTTACTTCAGAACTGAACCATGAAACAGCTCAAAATACCAATTCCCAGGATATGCCCCTGCAGCACTGAAACAACCTCAATGAGTATGTCATTTGGGAAGCATCCTGGTGCTACCTCCTTCCCATCCTTGACTCCTGTCCCAAGAGCCAGCCAGCCATCATTTATCCTTTCACACATTCATTCTCTGTGCTTTCTTTCCTCCAATTTCAACCCAATACTCGATCCTCCTACAAGCTCCCTCTTCTAAATTCTCTCCTCTAAATCACGCAATATTCTCAACCTCTTCACAGAACACTCCCTTCTCCATCATGCTGTGACTGAAGCCTGGCTTGACCACAAATGCTGCTGCTTCTTCAGTCAACCACACCTCAGCTACCTAACATGGTCATTCCCTGGCCCTTTTTCTCTGTTTCACTCCTGAACAACAACATTTATCATTTCTGTGCTTAAACTTTTACCTCATTAAGACATTGAGACAATGGACCTTCCACTTTTTCCCAAACCTCACATCCTTCCATAAGCAGTGTAGAAGTTATGATCCATCATTTAAACCACTTTTTGGCTAATACATGGGATAGCCACCCTTTGTCCTCCCACTTTTATCCTGGTTCAACCCATGTTGATCTTCTCTGCTGAAAACAAAAGGATTATTCCAGCCATGGAAGGTGCTTAGGCTGCTTGGCAATGTTTTACTTCCATAGTCAGCTCCCTCTTCCAGTTCCCATAAAAGCTATGTTAGAGTGTATAATTATATCTTTCTACTCGTCTGTTTCTCCGTGAGCCTTTGAATTCAGTATGAGTAGAAACTGATTTTTAGTTCTTTATCCTCAGAGCCTCCCATAGCCTAGTTCACAGTTGCCACTTAAAACATTTTGACTGATGATTTAGGACATTTCTAAAGCCTTTTCAGCTCTGATACTCAGTAACTATGAAGCCCTGTAGGTAGGCACCTCCTTTGCCCAGACTCGAAACTTCTTCTTCCAGTCCTGAACTCTACATTTAGAATAGGTCCTGTTTGCAGCAGCAATGACACTACAAATGCTCAGAAATTTTAGGGATACTCCTGCCAGGGGGACATTGTACCCACAGAGTGGTGAGAAGATAAAATGAGATATGCTTGAGAACAGATACATACTCCTTATAAAGAGTGTGCCCTTTTCCACCATAGTAGATGCCCCAGAAATTCCAAGAATATCACAACAAAACTGTTTGCTGGTAATGCTTTCCCATATTTGCTTCTGTCTGGTAAAAGCATTAAAATTTTAACCAGTCAAGCTGGGAGTATATATTACATTACCTGTTGAGAAATAAGCCATATAGAGTTGATAATTTTGTTCTGAGAGAAAAATGTAAAATCTGTAGACCTAATATGAGGTTCCCATATTCCATTGACTGAGATATAGGGTCGTCGTCGTCGGCAGCCGTCCGTCTCGAGAGACGATGGTGTAGCTTCTCAAGTGTCTATCTGCACCGCCGAGAATGGCTGTGCAGTCCGACACGGGAGTGACACGGCATCTGTCTCCTCCCGTGTTGAATTGACATCTTGCGATGACGCTGGAGTGTCCTCTCCAGTGGAGCTGAAGCTACAGAGCCTGGGCAGGGTGATATGGAGGGTCTGCTGTTGCCCGTGCAGCAGACCCCCCCTCTCTTCGCAGCTGAAGGGTCCAAGGGAAAGACGGAGTCGATACAGCTTGGCTTCAGGTGCGCCGCAGGAGTTGCCGGTGTTGACTACAACGTCAAACCGCCTTAGGGACTCCGGCTCCGGATTTTCTGTCGGGGTTTACTCCCTTAGCCTTTCCCCAGAAGAGGTATGCCGCAAGGCAGCGGAGGTTTTTTGGAGTCAGAGTTTTCCTTCTCTGATGTACCCTGACTGGAAGATCGAACCAGCGACACTTAGCTCGCAGGCCGACGCTCAATCCACTGAGCTAAACCAGCCAGGGCAGATATAGGGTAGAGCTGCTGAAAAACATGAGGATTACTCCTGGGGCTCTGGACAATCTACTTAATCTTTCTGAACTGTAATTTGCCTTCTGTTCAGCAGTGATATTCAAATACTTACTGGCCAGTATGGCAGAAGCACTGGCCAGTTAGAATTAACACTGGCTGTCATGCTGGAGCAGGGTCTTGGCAGCTCCCTGCTCTGCCAAGTACTGACCAGTTAGTTGTTAAATGATGGGAAGGATTTGGGGAAAACAGACCAGGGAAAGGGGTGCTACAGGAGCTCCAGACACTGTTTATCAAAGTTGGAAATATTTTAATGTTTTAACAAGTACATTGACTTTGGTGTACACCTGCTGAATATTAGCCCCTGCTTTGATCCTTCCTGGGGTGAGGCTGTCTCAAACAGAAAATGGGAACTAAGAATTCCTTTCAAGTTATCTTGAGAATTGAATGAGATAATGCATATGAAAGAAAAGACCTATTCCTGCTTGAGACACAGAAGGTGTTTTTAAAATGACAACTGATTAATGAAAGAATAGAAGGGAAGAGAATATCTGTTCTGCTTTTCCCAAAAGGTTTTTTTTTTTTTTTTTTTTTTTGTAGGTGGCAGGTTTAATAATCATCTTTCATACGAGGCTTGCCTTGGGTGGCTTCAAGACAAGTAGATCTCTGCACCAGAATATTAAAAGGCGTTAACTGGGTTTGGTCATGTATTTAGTCCATGTCATTTTTACAACACATTAGTCTCTCAAGATTGCATTCCTGAAAATGGCTCCCACTGTAGGAACAGTGGGTAGAAAGTACATTGCCAGGACAGGGGAGAGAGTGAGGAGTCACCAGTGACCAGTTTTACGTGCTCTCCTTTTCTGCAGTTTACCCTGAGCAGTCAGCAAAGGGTTTTACTAACATGGAGGTGGCTTATTTGGCAGCTATCTGGCTACACTGGAAGCAGATACCATAGTAACAATATAAGAACATGCACGAAAAAACACAGGTTAAGATAATAATTTCTAAAATAAGTGACAATTTTTTTCTACCAAGAGCCCCATGATCCAAACTACTCATTTATTGAGTCCCTAGACTGGGGGTCAGATCACTTATCTCTTTCACTTGTGTTCTCATATAATTTCAATAAGGATGGTACTTTAGCAGACTCACCACAAACATTTTATTTGGATAACAGCACAGGTGCCTCCTTGTGAGGCAGTAATAACGTTCCAGACCATCCATTCTAAAGGATGGCTTTTCTCATTAGAGACATCTCAGTGTTCAGTAAAGATAGGATTTGCTGGCTATTTATTGTTTAAGGCTTGTTGGCTCACAAAGGTTTCAGAAAAAGTGAAATATTAGATGTGAAAAAAATTTAAATATCAATCCCACAAGTCTGCGGTCCCTTGTGTATTACTTGCTATCTCCTGGAAACACAATACTTTTTAGGAGCTGTCCACAATTATTCATTGAGAGTGTCACCACATGAACACTAGACCTCGAACTTTAGAAAATCAGACACACCCTCTAAGCCAGGTATCTAAGCCTCCAAGAGCCTTTGGATCCACCCATATAATATTGCTTAATGAGCAATGTTTGAGAGCCACTTGTTAAAGCCTGGTCAATCTGTTTTTTCTCCCAGCCTCTGTACCCAGTAACAGGATTGATGACTCTTTCATGAGCAAGTAACTACTACCTGACTGCCAAGAGGAAAACTGAGTGAGTGATCTTGAAAATCAGTGTATCTGCCAGCAGAGTGCCATCATCTAGGGAGCAAGCTCACTGTGCACATAAGTGTCTCTTACGCTATCTTTAAGGCCAGTTAAGGTACCATAGTTTAACGTTATCACATCCAGGAGCTGATGGGGATTTGGTGAGGGGAACTATGAGAGACTTAGCATCACAGAGGACCCACAGCCATTTGATAGAGGAATAAGCTGAGACCCAGAGAAGCATTCTTCACCTGAGGCCATATTGCTATTAATGGTAGATGAGTTTGAGCTCAGAGAGCCCATGCTTTTTCTAGAATTCCCAAACTCTATGCCACTATACATCTTGGCAAGCAGATGCATAAACAGGCAATTAAACACAACAGAGACTATCTTTCCTCAGGTCAGTAATTCATACAAATAAAACCCTATGCTTGTAAGTAAACCATAATATTGCTAAAAAGTAAGACTCTAGCAACAACTGGTGCTGAGCTTCAGCGGAGCAGGAAACTAAGCAACCTATTTAGAGACAAAAACTGGCCACTGTGTTACAAAGAACTTCACTTAAGAGGAATAGCCCCTTGCTGCAATGGTCCTGATGTGTTTGTTAGTTGAATGATGAAAACTCCCAGGACCCATTGTTGGTCTCTGTTCCAGGGTAGGCAGCTCTGTATTTTCCTTTGGGAAGCTGAAGAGGTCTCAGTTGGCAAATGATCACAACAAAGTAGCTACACGCAGATCCCCTCACTAAAGCATTTAATGCAACCATTGCTTGGGGAGAATGACAATGCATACAATACTCTAGCGCAGTGGTTCTCAACCTTCCTCATGCTGCAACCCTTTAATACAGTTGCTCATGTTGTGGTGACCCCCAACCATAAAATTATTTTCGTTGCTACTTCATAACTGTAATTTTGTTACTGTTATGAATCGTAATGTAAATATCTGATATGTAGGATGTATTTTCATTGTTACAAATTGAACATAATTAAAGCATAGTGATTAATCACAAAAACAATATGTAATTATACATGTGTTTTCTGATGGTCTTAGGCAACCCCTGTGAAAGGGTCGTTTGACCCCCAAAGGGGTTGCGACCCACAGGTTGAGAACCACTGCTCTAGGGCCTTTACACACATTATTTTTGCCTGGGATATTTTCATGGTTTTCTTATTACTCAATTGTGTCCTCCTAACAGGAGCCATATGAGATCATCCTATTTAAAATAATCGCATCACATTCTACCCCTTTGCTTTGTTTTTTCTTTGTAACATTCATATGACATAACATTATTTTATGTATGTGTGTGTATTTATCTCCTTCTACTGTTTTAGAAGCTGTATGCAAGCAGAGACTGTTGGTTTTATTCATGGCTGTGTCACCTGTGCCTAGAACAGTGCCTGACACATAGTGGATGCTCAATAAATACTTGTTGAATAAGTTAAAGCAAAGCTGGCAGTACCAGCATCTGTGACTACATTTGTGAGAAAGTAAAGATGTCATATAGACAAAGGGAGAGAAAGTGCCTAAAAACAGAAACCACAAAACTGTATATTGATTAATATGAGCCTGTCTGTGAAAGAAATTTTTGCTATGTTTAGTGTCATCACATAAAAATACTTGAAGAACTAACCACCCCTCACTCTGCCACCCACTTCTCAGTGGGCAGAATGTCAACATCATATTATTAGAAAAACATGCAGGTTGGGAGAGCCTATTGTGGTCATCTTGGAAATATAATCTGCCACAACAGTTTCTTCTCACAGGGTTAAAGAGCTGAAGAAATACCAATTTAGAAACAAATAAGTAGCTGTAATGTGGTGGGAGCAGCACTGGAGAAAGATGACAGATTTCTGTGAAATCCAGTGTCTGCCACAAACTCACAACTCGTCAAGCCTGCCCTGCACTCAGGTCACATTTTGTGCTGTTTCTTTGCTTCAAATGTCACTGCTGCCTCTTCTCTACCAAATGCAGTTGAAAAAGCTTCCCTGATACCACTGTGCCTACAGGATGTTTTCAAAATTTTGTTGACTCTGAGCTCTTTGTATCATCATTCATTCATTCATCACACAATTTATACAGTTCCAGGCACTATTCTAAGCACCAGGTACCTAGATTTGTCATAAAGCTATTGAAGATTACACTTCCCAGCCCCTCACATGTATCCCTCCTAGAATTCTGTGAGGGTTTGTAACAAATACAATCATATGTTGCTGCCAGATTTGTACACATAAGATACTTTAATTTTATTCAGTTAAAATCACTCTGTCTCTCTCTCTCCACTCTTACCTCCTCTCAGGGGATATTGGAATCATAGTAGGCATCCAGGAGACCTGGCTAAGTAAGGGGAAGTCAAAATGGGATATGTTTAGTTTGGGATTAGTGGCGTAGCTTTATGTGGTTCAGAGTCACCTTTGTACACATTTAAGTGACTATTAGCCTTTCTGAAGTAGGAATGGCTTCCAGGAATACTCTTATCGTACTATTCCAATTTACCAGTCACTGTGACAGAGTGGTGCGGTGCCAGACGTGGTCTAACAACATGCACATATCCTTCAGTGCCCAGCCCCAGAAGAATGTATGTGGAAAAGACACATGGTTTAAAGATACTAACCAGAAACTAGTCTGTTTCAAAGCAAGTGGAACATTGTAAACAGATAATTTGGTCCTCATCAACAGCAAGTCAAAACAAAAATCTCCTCCTATCTAAAATATACCAAATAATGCAATGCTTGCAATTAGAAATGCACTATATATTTATTTTCTTTTTTAAAAAACAATTATGTGAAATAGAAATTATCAGAAGGCTGTGCTTACAGGGCATAAATTTGTAAGTATACAACAAATAGTGAGTATGTCTACAGATGCTTAGATGGTATCAAATAACAAACTATGAAGCTGAAAAAAACTTTTCTAAACTCACAATAAAAAAAATTTTTTTGACCAGCTAGGAAATAAGAAAGTACAATTCTATTTTTAAATAAATTATAAAATTATTGTAAGAAAAGAGATATCAAAGAGTATGTAGTCAAAAATTATATGAAGAGTAAGTATGGCAGCAGTGACAGGCATTTAATGAGAATATCGTGTTGTTTTTTCTGGAATTTGTGATGTTTATGTTGTCAGCTTTTATAACTAAATTTTTGTGATTTCTTATTACAAACAAATATGCATTTATAACTAATTTTATGTTAATACTTTTGTAATATGTTTTTTAAATGGAAGGCCCCCAAATTGTATAAACTTTAGGTACCACAAAACTTAGATCTACCTGAGACAGAGACCCAGGAGTGAATCAAACAAAAATATATATAGATATAGATATATAGACATATAGATATATAGATATCTGTCTCCACCATAATACAGAAAAGCAAACAATAAAACAAAAAAACCACATTACATAGTGAATTTGATAATTATAAGTTTTATAGGCTTGTCCCTACCACTGAGTCAAGAGCTCCATGTAAACAAGAATAGTTTCTTATTTACACAGATTCCCTAGGACCTAAACACAGTTTCTATAACAAAGCAGATACTTGATAAATATTGAATGGATGGGTGGATGGATGGATGGATGGATGGATGGATGGATGGATGGATTGATGGATGAATGGATGGATGGACAGACAAGTAAGTGAGTGGTTAAGGGCTTGAAAGAGACTTTTGGCCAAGATGGAGGCCTGAACTGACACGCTTCATCTCCCTCCACAACTAAGAAGGAATATAACCACTGAAAAAACAGAAATAACCAAAGTTCCAGAAACTAAAGCTACATGGAAGTGCAACATATGAAGTTATATGCTCATGTGGATGTGTAGGAGGGACGAAGCCAGGGCAGAGAGGTCAAATTGTGCTGGCGATGGCAGCCAGACAGGGGTAAGCATAGACACTCATATTTAAGGGGAGGCAAGAAGCACCTGGGGAGCACCCCCAGTTGCAGACCAAAACCATAAGCTCACAATTCCAACGCCAGGAAAGGCAGACCCTCATTGCCTTGGACTATAAGGCCAGAGTGCGTGGTGACGGAGGAGGAGACTCCTGGTCTCTCAGAGGAAAGTGAATGGCAGGAATCTATCTTGGACTCCAACCACCACACAAAGCACCACAGCGTGGTGAGAAGGGTCGCCCGGTAGTGACAAGTGCATGGGGCTCTGCCCCTTATTGTGTAGGAGGTGTGACAGCTGTGCCCAGGAAGCAAAGGTAAACACAAAACTGTCAGGATGGCACAGACCATGATAGAAATCCCAGTGACACAGCTGACCAGCTAGCAAATATCTGATCTAATGGCTCAGCAGATAGAAAATCTTTCTGAGGCACAGTTCAGAGCTTTGGTTATACAAATGCTTACAGACCTAAGAGCAGATCTTAAACAAGACGGGGTAGGAATGAAGGCTAGTTCTGCTGAAATGAATAAAAACACATACAAAACTAGTGGTGAGGGAAAGAAAACCAGGGATCAAATCAACAAATCAGAACACAGGGAAGAACAGTCAACCAGTGCAGAAAGAGGAAATGAAAAGTGAGGTCGGAGAGGCTCAGAAACTTATGGAACAGCTATAACTGGGCCAACATCTGAATCATATGGTTGCCAGAAGGTGAAGAAGAAGAACTAGAAATTCAAAAATTATGTGAAATAATAATGAAGCAAGACTTCCCTAACTTGGGGAAGAAAATAGGCTTACAGGTCCAGCACGCACAGACAGTTCCAAGAATACTGGACCCAGGGAGAACCACACCAAGACACATTATAATCAAAATGTCAAAAATTAAGGACAAAGAGAGAAACTGAAAAGCAGAAATAGGGAAGAAGATAATTACATACAGAGGGGTTCCAATAAGACTATCATCTGAGAGACTTCCAGCCAAGATGGAGGTGCAGATAGACACACTGCATCTCCCTCCACAACTAAGAAGGAAAATAACTACCTCAAAACTAGAAACAGCCAGAAGTTCCAGAAGATCAGGCTACATGGAAGTCCAGCAAACAAAGATATAAAGAGGAAATGCTCCTTCAGACAGGTGGAAGGGGTGGAGCCAGGGCGGAGAGGACACGGTATGGTGGCTGCAGTGGTGGCAGCAGATGTGGGCTGGCAGAAAGTGCAGTCAAATGTTTTAAAGGGTCAGGAGGGACACCTGGGGAACATTCCCAGCTCCTCCCTGGACCTCACATCTCGAAGTCCCAGCACCAAGGAAAATCAAGCCTCATTGCTTCTGACTGTGCGGACCAGTAGGGACTGAGGTGGAGGCAGAAACTTCTAGTCTCTCAGCAGAGTCTGCTTGTTTTGAGGGCTCCCATTGTCCCGGAGCATCCGCAGACCCACCCACTCTGGGAAAGATGGCTGAAGCGGCAGCTGGAGGGACGCCAGTCCATTGTGGAAGTGAGAGAGGTGCCTGGAAGGGGGGCGAGTGCTGAGATGGCAGCATTGTTACCTCTAGGACCCCTCCCCAACATACAGCACCACAGCGTGGTCAAACAGGTCGCCCTGTACTGACGAATCCCTAAGGCCCCACCCCTTACAACATAACAGGAGCAACAGCTCACCCTGGGACATGGAGGCAAACAAACACAGGAGCCTGTCAGAATGAGGAGACAGAGAAGTATGGCCCAAAAGGGGAAATGGATCAAGGTTCCAGTGGGAGAACTAAGCAACAAAGAGATAGCCAACCTACCAGATGAAAAGATAAACAACCTAACAGATGCAGAATTCAAAACACTGGTGATAAAGATGCTCACAGGCTTCACAGACATGCTTGAGTATGGCAAACGCATAAGAGAAGAAGTGAAGGCTATGCTGAATGAAAAAAAAAATCCACACAAAATCAATGGTAAAGGGAAGGAAACCAGGGTTCAAATCAATGATTTGGAACATAAGGAAGAAAAATACAGTCAACAGTGCAGAATGAGGAAGCAAGAATTGAAAAAAATGAGGAAAACTTCCCAAATTTTGTGAAGGAGATGGACATACAGGTCCAGGAAGGACAGAGGGTCCTGGGTGAGCTGGACCCAGAGGAGACCACACAGGATGCATCATGACTGAGATGCTAAAGGTGAAAGATAAAGAGAGAGTCCTCGAGGCAGCAAGAGAGAGGTGGAGAGTTGCCTACAGGGGGGTGACTATAGGACTATCAGCTGATTTCTCAGAGGCCACTTTGCAGGTAGGAAGAGACTGGCAAGCAGTATTCAATGTGAAGAAAGGCAACCTGCAACCAGGATTACTCTATCCAGCAAAGCTATCATTTGGAATGGAAGGGCAGATGAAGTGCTTCCCAGACAAGGTGAAGCTAAAGGAGCTCATCATCACCAAGCCATTATTATATGAAATGTCAAAGGGACTTACTTAAGAAAAAGAAGATCAAAACTATGATCACTAAAATGACAACAAACTCACAACTATCAACAACTGAATCTAAAAAGTAAAAACAAAATCCAACTAAACAAACCAGAATAGGAACAGAATCATAGTTAAGGAGTTCATTTGGAGGATTATCAGCTGGGAGAGGGGTGGGGGAGAAATGGGGAAATGGTGTGGAGACTAAGCATAATCAGTTGGTACAAAATAGACAGGGGGATGTTAAGAATAATATAGGAAAGGGTGAAGCCAAAGAATTTATATGCATGTGCATGAATACGAACTAAGGGGGGTGGGATTTTGGAGGGAATGGGGGTACTGGGCAGAGGGGAGCAAAGGGGAAAAATTGGGACTACTGTAACAACATAACTAATAAAATATACTTTAAAAAAAGACTATCAGCTGATTTCTCAAAAGAAACTCTGCAGGCAAGAAGGGACTGGCAAGAAATATTCAAAGTAATGAAAAGCAAAACCCTACAACCATGATTACTCTATATAGCAAAGCTGTCATTCAGAATAGAAGGGCAGAGAAAGTGTTTCCAGGACAGAGTAAAACTGAAGGAGTTCATCAGATCCAAACCACTGTTATATGAAATGTTAAAGGGACTTGTTTAGGAGAAAGAGGATCAAAACTATGAACATTAAAATGAAAACTGTATCACAACAATTGCCAACAGAAACTAAGGAATCAAAACAAAGGCAAACTAATTAGGCAATGAGAGTGGGAAAAAAATTATAGGTATGGGGAACATTTTGGGGGGAGTTCAGCAGGGAGGGGGAAGTGGGTAAAGGGAGGGAGATGGTACAGGAATTAAGAAGCATAGTAGGAGGGAGTGGAGTAGATAGAAAGATGTTGAGAAGAACTATATGTACAACCAATGGACATGGACTAAGGAGTGGGACAACTGGAGGGTGGAGGGTCACTGGGTGGAGGGGAACAAAGGGAAAAGAAATTGGGACAACTTTAACAGCATAATCAATAAAGCATATTTAAATAAATAAAAATAAAAAGACAAAATATATAAAGAACCATATAACTCAAAAATAAGAAATAAAAAATAATTTTCAAAAGAGCTTGAGAAAGTCAGTTCACCTAGGTACTTCAGTTTCCAAACCTGTAATATGGTTAATTTATATGATTATTTTACCCGAGTATCTTATATAATAATAAAATTTGACAATAGTTGTATAATTTATAACTATCTTTAGCATATGTTTTATATCATTATTCAATTTTTAGCTCTATGTCTCATTTGTCCAATAAGATTTCAAGTTTCTTAAACAGGGCTCTATATACTATGTCTTTTTTCAAAGAACCCTGCAGAGTAGGTATATTGGCTGAAAAACTGGTGCTGAAAATTGCTGATAATACTATATTCATCATTCTTCCTTATAGCAATACAATAAACTAGAAAAGGAATATGAAAGACAAGATCATTTAGAGGTTAAGGGCATGAGTTCTAGAGTCACACTGCCTGGTTAGTTCCCTTCTCTAAGAATTTTTAGTTTTATAAGGTGGTCAAGTTCTCCTTCTCTCTTTAACAGAGGTAATAATAATACCTAAGTTACAGTTACAATAATTACTCAAAGTTTGTTAGCTGTTATCACTACTATGGGCATTATGATATATTCACAGGTGTGCCTGTTCCACTTTCCTTTGCTGCCATCAAGACCTGTTCTCTTAGGACCCCATTGGAACAATGGAATAATGTTGGGAATCAGTCTTTTTTAATATCTGAACTTTTAAAAGAGATTGTGAGTGTGCAGTAATCTCTAGAAAAATCCTGCTGAACCCAGTATCTGTCTGACTGCCTCTTTTGGCTCACTTGAGGACTGACTTGCTTTTGCAGTGTTGGTCTGTCTGTCTTAAGTTCAGTTTCTCCAGCCTTCTGTCAATCCCTCTATTGTATTCAATAAATACAATATCACTATATGTCCATCGGATTGTAGGTACTGAAGAAAAGTACCTAAAAGAATTGGGAAAGACATGGTTCCTGCTGTTAGGTAACTCAGATCAGCTGGGAAGGCAGACATGTACATGACACCAGAAGAATGTAATGAGACATATAACAAGGGCATGAAAGTGCTTTGGGAACAGGGAGGAAGTAGACAAAAAATCATCATTATAGCCTGCCTTACTTTTTAAGACCTAAAGATTACAATTTTATTGCCAAGTTTAGGCACAGTAAGCAACCAATGAAATATGCAAAATGAAAATATGCTAAAAATTCCAAGTCCTAATTATAACAAGTCAGTGGTATAAGTCTGTGTGAAGCTTCCCTACAGGTGCTTGGCCAAGAGCTGTGCTGTGCACATGCAGGACAAGCCAGCACACAGCCTGATAGAGAATGGTGGTTAATGATACTAGAGTTAAACAGTTCTGGGAGATCACAGGTGCTCTGGCTCAGTCAGAATAGACTCCTCAGCACCAAACATTCACTGAAATTCCAGAAAGGTCTATGAGAAAGGACCATACCCTAGAGTAAGATTTAATTTAGACCTACACTAGCCAATAGAGTAACTAACCACATACAGCAATTTAAATTTAAATTTAACTAATTAAAATTAGATAAAATTTAAAATTTGTTTTTTTCAATCTTATTAGCCACCTTTGAAATACTCAATAGCTAAATGTAACTAGTGGCTGGACAGCACAGATGTAGAACATTTTCATCATCATGGAAAGACCCTTCTCTAACAAAGCTGAAAACCAAGCCAAAGAGATCTAAGACAGACACGAAAATATTATCTATCTCAACCTTCTTTAAAGGAAGGCAACATAATCCAGACTTTTTACAATGTATCAAAATATAGTATACAATAAATAATTTTAGACATACAAAAATGTATGAAAATATGGACCAGACAAGGGGGAAAATATGAATGGGTTAAATAGACCCTGGGATGATATAGATGTTGGAATTTTCAGACAATGGCTTTGAAATAATTATTATAATAGATACCTTCAAGGACTAATTGAAATGTGATATTAATCAGAAAATAGAAATCTTAGCAGAAAAATAGAAACTATAAAAAAGAATAAAATGAAAGTCTATATTCTAAATTACAATATCTAAAGTAAAATGTTCACTCAATGGGCTAAATAACAGGTTGAAAATGACAAGAGAATGGCTCATGTATTTGAATATAGCAGATCCCTAAAAATTAACCCAACATAAAGAACACAGTGGGGCTCTAGCTGCTGTGGCTCAGTGGATTGAGCATCGGCCTGCGAACCAAGTGCCACTGGTTTGATTCCCAGTCAGGGCACATGACTAGGTTGCACGTCACGTCCCCAGTTGGGAGCACAAGTGAGAGGCAACCACACAGTGATGTTTCTCTCCCTCTCTTTCTCCTTTCTTCTCTCTCTAAAAATAAATAAACAAACAAAAAAATAAATTATAAATCCTATATTGGGAGGGAAAAAATAAAAGAACACAGTAGGGAAGAAAACAAATTATAACAAATGTGAGTATTCATGCTTCCTGTCTTTTCCTAAGATTTTATCATTAATTAGTCTTTGATCAACTTGTCAATTTTCAATGTGTAAACCAGACAGGATCTCCCAAGTGTCTTTTTCTATATCCAAATGCTCCATCACATTATTGCCAACTCATAATGACTAGAAAGCTGATTTGCTGAACAAAGTAAAACCTCAGCCAATTCGATCACTCTTAATTTTACATGATCAATCTATACCACACTCAAAAATGATGTCAGATTTTCATCAAATTTGAAACCTCTCTAAATATTATCAAGGTACTATTGATTTGATTTATGGGGTCATTCTTCATTTTAAAATGAGATGGGAGCTGATGCATTTTCAACAAGCTGAACTTCTTAATGTGTTTCAATGAAACATGTTGGTAAAGTTTCAGAAGAAATATGTTCCTTTATTCAGCAGCGTTCATTGAATATACAATTTATGCTAGAAATTATGCTGGGGCTGAAGAGATGAAATAGACATGATCTTGCATTATTATAATGAGTAAAGTCCCTAATTTATACAACCACTAGAAATGAATTAACAATGTTTGGTTCCTTTTCATCTTCCAATGTTAAGGAAGAAGGTAAGTTTCATAAAGTACCACCAATTAAAAGAGTAATAAAAATTTAATTAGGAAGAAAATTCCAGATTGAGAATGAATCTTGTAGTTAATTATACGCAAAACAGGGTTTGACCTATGACACAAGCATACCCAAGTTTTAAAGTGCTTTTAGATTATTTTTGCACCTGAACAGAGATGGTATAAAAGAGCACTAATCGGTTGTAATACAAGAACTAAGAGATTATAAAGTGGTCAGCTCAATTGGTTTCTAAGTGACTTAAATAATCCAGTGTTTTATCACTTATCTTTGCAGATGTTAATTTTTTATTTTCTCTAGAGAAATTTGACATAAATGAAGTCTTATTATCAATAATTCAGTTATAAGAGGCTGGGAAGATGGCAGTGGAGTAGGTAGCAGTGTTGTTTGTTTGCTCCAATCATGGAAGAACTTGGAGTACAAAGACAGAGAGCAGTGAGTGAGTGAGTGTGGATTTCAGATAGCGCACACAGGGAAGGGAGTGTGGGAGCAGCATGAAAGACAGCAGAAAGCTCAGCCCGCGCTCTCAAAATGGAGCCTCTGGGCCCCCCAGCCCTGTACCTCTGCCACGCCACACCCAAAGGGGCAGCTGCAGACCGACCCATTAGCCAGGATTTGCTTAGAAACTCCCCCTGCCATAGGTGCTAGGACCAGCAAAGACCTGGAGGGAGTCATCGAGAAGGTTCCATTGAAACAGCCGGAGGCATGGGAAGGCAGTGAATAGCTCAGACTGTGAGAAACTTTATGAACTGAATCTAGGTGGGGACTCCCTGGGCTGGCAACCCTGCACGCCAGGCAGGTGCTCACATCATAGCTCCACCAAACAAAAGAACGGAACTGAGCCATAGAGAGGGGACCATACAGGAAAGCTGTGGTGGAAACACAGACTCCATAGGGACCACAGACAGTCAAGTGGTATGCACAGGAGCACAATAAGGCACTGCTAGCCAGGAATGCAGGCAGATGCTGCAGCTTGGAGGTAACACAGAGACTTTTGGGGGGAAGGAGTGGAGACAGGACCCAAGGCTGGGCAGAGACTAGGGGCTTGCACACTGCCTTGCCAGCAGAACCACATTGCTAAACAAGCCTGAGGATTGCTGGAGGGTGCCACAGGACAAGTGGGGAGAGACCCAACTCAGTGCAGCTCACCGCAGAAAGTTGCAGCAGGCCTACGAGTGAGAGGAAAGTAGCCTCAGAAATGAGCCAAATCTCATCACAGCCAGCCAGCCAGAAAAGAGGATTTGAAACCCATGGAATTTTGACCAGGGGCAGATCCAGAAAAAGGACAGCACTCAAAGGTTGTACTGGAGAAAAAAATATTTTTTTAAACTGTCTTCCACCTTCTCTTCCTCCTATTCTTCTTTAATTTTGTTTTTTGTTTTTTGTTTCTGTTTTGTTTATTCTCCTTCTCACAGTAAATATATAGCATATAACTGTTATATAAACCTAATACAATACACTTCCACTTTCTCACTTATTCTTCATTCTTCCCTCCCTTTTTCAACATACAATGTAAATAATACTTACTGTCTCACATAGCCTTGACCCTACTTGCAACTACTATTATTCTACTACCTTCTCCCTCAAAAATCATCTCTCTATCAGTTAAAACAGCTCATCAGTTTTTCATATAATGTAATAGTCTTAACCTCTTTATATCTATATTAATACTGGGTCATTTGCTAATGATGGTTTGATTGTGAGTGGGGGATATATTTGAGGGTGTGGGTTTCTTGCCTGGGTTGTGTGTTTACGTTTTAACAGCATCTCCACAAAATAACTCAAGACAAGGTTGGCAGAGTGACTCTCAATCAAGTAGCCAGAGGGAAGTTTCCACCAAAGAGTAACTGAAATATAACCAGACAGCTTAAACAAATGACGAAATGGGCATCCCAAGAGCATAAAGCTCAGGAGATCAAAGAGACTGCACCAATGAATCCCCCAGGTCTCCTATATGGAATCTCATACCACAAAAGCAGGAAATCAAAGAAGACAAATCCAAGAAACAAAAACAAACAAGAAGCATACAACATGGGAAGTCACAGAAACAACAACCCAATGAAAGGAAAAGAGGAATCCTCAGAAAGAGAGATAGATGGAACATACGTGAGCCAACTATCAGACATGGAATTCAAAAGAATGGTTATAAGGAAATTCATGAACTTTTCAAACTCAGAGGAAACTACAACAAACTCCAGGGGAACTACAAAAAACTCCAGGGAAGCTACAAGGAACTTATGGAGAACTACACCAGCATAAAAAAAGGACATAGAAACTATCAATAAGAACCAGGAAGAAATGAAGGATACAATTTCTGAACTGAAGAACACAGTAGAATCAATGAAAACAGGCTAAATGAAGGAGAGGCTCAGATCAGTGAGTTAGAGGACACTGTAGAAAAAAAGTCCCAGACAATACAACAGAATGAAAAAAGACTTAAAAAGAATGAAGAGGGTTTAAGAGAACTGCTGGACAACATGAATGAAACAACATTAGAATCATAGGGATACAAGAAGAAGAAGAGGAGCAAGGGTTAGAAAACCTAACTGAAAAAAAAAATAACAGAAAATTTTTCTAACTTGAGGAGAGAAAAAGTCATGCAAGTTCAGGAATCACAGAGGGTCCCAATGAAGATGAACCCAAAAAGGCCCACTCCAAGGAACATCATAATTTAAATGGCAACATTCAAAAACAAAGAGAAAATCACAAAAGCAGCAAGAGAAAAACAGCAAATAACATACAAGGGAACTCCGATAAAACTATCAACTGATTTCTCAACAGAAACACTACAAGCCAGAAGGAAATGGCAAAAAATAATTCAAACAATGAAAAACAAAGGCCTACAATCAAGACTACTTTACTCAGCAAGACTCTCCTTTAAATGAAAGGTGAAATAAGAAGTTTCCCAAACAAAGGAAGACTAAAAGAATACATCTCCACCAAACCAGCATTGCAAGACATGCTAAAGGGAATGCTTTAAGAAAAAGAGAGAGGGAGAGGAATGCAGGTACAAAGGAAAATGAATAAATACCTCTCAATAATAACCTTAAATGTAAATGGATTAAATGCTCCAATCAAAAGACATAGGGAAGCAGAATAGATACAAAAACATGACCCACATATATGCTGTTTACAAGACACACCTCGAAAACAAAAGATTTACACAGACTGAAAGTGAAGGGATGCAAAAAAATATTCCAGGCAAATGGACATGAAAAAAAATCTGGGGTAGCAATACTTATATCAGACAAAAAAGATTTCACAGAAAAGGCCATAAAAAGAGACAAAGAATGGCATTTCATAATACTTAAGAGAACAATCCATCAAGAAGATATAAACCTGGTAAATATATATGCCCCCAACATAGGAACACCCAAATATATAAAGAATATGCTAGAAGACTACAAGAAGAAAATCAGCAACAACACACTCATAGTAGGGGACTTTAATACCCCATAATCAATGATAGACAGATCTTCAAAGCAAAGAAACACCAAAGATATTGAGGCATTGAACAACACTCTAAATCAAATGGACTTAATTGATATATATAGAACTTTTCATCCCAAAGAAGCAAAATATACATTCTTTTCAAATGCACACGGGATGTTTTCAAACATAGACCACATGGTAGGACACAAAAGAAGCCTCAACAAATTCAAGAAAATTGAAATTATATCAAGCATCTTCTCAGACCACAATGCCTTGAAACTAGAAATCAACCTCAAGGAAAAAAAAAAAAAAGACATTCAAACTCATGTAGAATGAATAACATAATATTAAATAATGAATGGGTTATCAATGACATCAAGGAAGAAATCAATAAGTTTCTGGAAACGAATGATAATGAACACACAACAACCCAAAACCTATGGGACCCAGCAAAAGCAGTCCTGAGAGAAAAGTTCATAACAATACAGGCCTACCTGAAAAGGATAGAAGAATTCCAAATAAAATATCTAACCCTACAGCTACAAGAATTAGAACAATAGCAACAAACAAAACCCAGGACGAGTAGAAGGAAGAAAATCATCAAGATCAGAGCAAAATTAAATGACGTAGAGACTAAACAAACAATTCAAAGGATCAACAAAAGTAAGAACTGGTTCTTTGAAAAGATACACAAAATCAACAAGCCTTTAGCCAGGCTCATAAAAAAAGAAAGATAGAAGATCCAAATAAACAAAATCAGAAATGAAAGAGGAGAAATCATGACCGATATCAAAGAAATACAAAGGATTGTAAGAAATTACTATGAACAACTATATGCCAAGAAACATGACAACCTAAATGAAATGGACAAATTTCTAGAAACATATAATCTTCCAAAACTGAATCATGAAGAAGCAGGAGACCTGAACAGACTAATAACAAAGAGTGAACTTGTAACAGTAATAAAAAAACTACTGGCACACAAAATCCCTGGACCGGATGGCTTCACAGGTGAATTTTAAAAAACATTTAGGGAAGAACTAATGCCTACCCTTCTCAAACTACAAAAAAAAAAAAAAACAAAAACAAAAAAAAAAAAAACCTCAAGAAGAGAGAAAACTCCCAAACTCTTTCTATGAAGCCAGTATTATCCTAATCCCAAAACCAGGTCAAGACACAACAAAGAAAGAAAACTACAGGCCAATATCACTGATGAACATAGATGCTAAAATCCTCAACAAAATATTGGCAAACAGGACCGAGCAACATTAAAAAGATCATACACCATGATCAAGTGGGATTCATCCAAGGGATGCAAGGATGGTTTAATATTTGCAAGTCAATAAATGTAATACACCACATAAACAAAATGAAAGACAAAAACCACATGATCATATTAATAGATGCTGAAAAGGCATTTGATACAATACAACACCCATTTGTGATGAAAACATTCAACAAACTGGGATTAGAGTGAGCATACTTCAACATAATAAAGACCATATATGAGAAACCTGGAGTCAACATCATACTTAATGGACAAAAACTGAGAGCATTCCCCCTGAGATCAGGAACAAGACAAGGATGTCCACTCTCTCTAATCCTATTCAACAATGTTGGAGGGTCTAGACACAGCAATCAGAAAAGAAAAAGAAATAAAAAGAATCCAAATTGGAAAAGAGGAAATAAAACTGTCATTATTTGCTGATGACATGATAGTGTACATAAAAAACCCTATAGACTCCACTAATAAACTACTCAACATAATAAGTGAATTGGCAAAATAGCAGGATACAAAGTCAATATTCTGAAATCAAAGGCATTTCTGTACACCAACAATCAAATATCAAAAATGAAAACTAAAAAAAAAAAAAATCCCATTTACTATAGAAACAAGAAAAATAAAGTACCTAGGAATAAACTTAACCAAAGAAATAAAAGACCTGTACTCAGAAAACTACATATCTCTGAAGAAAGAAATTAAGGAAGATACAAATAAATGGAAGTAAATACCATGTTCTTGGATGGGAAGAATCAACATCATCATAATGGCCATACTACCCAAAGCAATTTACAGATTCAATGCAATCCCTATTAAAATACCAATGAAATATTTCACAGAGCTAGAACAAATATTTCAAAAATTTATATGGAACCAAAAATGACCTCAAATAGCCACAGCAATCTTGAGACAGAAGAACACAGAGGAGAAATCACAATGCCTGACATCAAACTATACTACAAAGCTACTATAATCAAAACAGTCTTCTACTGGCATAAGAACAGACATATAGATCAATGGAACAGAATAGAGAGACCAGAAAAAAATCCAGGTCTGTATGGTCGAATAATATTCCACAAAGGGGGAAGGAACATAAAATGGAGTGAGAAGAGCCTCTTTAACAAATGGTGCTGGGAGAACTGGACAGGGACGTGCAAAAAAATGAAACTAGACCACCAACTTACACCACACACAAGAATAAACTCAAGATGGATCAAAGACTTAAACATAGCCATGACACCATAAAAGTCCTAGAAGAAAACATAGGCAAGAAAATTTCAGATATCCCACATAACAATATTTTCACCAATACATCTCCTATGGCAAGAGAAATAAAGGAAAGAATAAACAAATGGAACTACATCCAACTAAAGAGTTTCTGCTCAGCAAAAGAAAACATCAGCAAGATGAAAAAGGAACCAACCATATGGGAAAATATATTTACCAATGATACCTCAGACAAGGGATTGATCTCCAGAATATATAAAGAACTTACAGATCTCAACACCAAGAAGACAAACAGCCCAATTTAAAAATGGGCAAAAGAACTGAACAAACACTTCTCCAATGAGGATACACGGAGGGTCCATAGACATATGAAAGAATGCTCAACATCACTAGCCATCAGAGAGATGCAAATAAAAACCACAATGAGATACCACTTTACACCAGTCAGAATGGCCATCATCAACAAATCAACAAACAACAAGTGCTGGCGAGGATGTGGAGAAACGGGAACCCTACTGCACTGTTGGTGGGAATGCAGACTGGTGCAGCCACTATGGAAAACAGTATGGAATTACCTCAAAAAACTAAAAATGAAATTGCCTTTTGAACCAGTGATTCCACTGTTAGGACTATACCCAAAGAATCCTGAAACCCCAATTCAAAAGAACCTATGCATCCCTATGTTCATAGTAGTGCTGTTTACAATAGGCAAGTGCTGGAAACAGCCTAACTGCCCATCTGCAGATGAGTGGATTAAAAAACTGTGGTACATTTACACAATGGAATACTATGTAGCAGAAAGAAAGAAGGCTCTCCTACCTTTTGGGACAACATGGATGGAACTACAGAGAATTGTGCTCAGCGAAATAAGCAAGACAATGAAAGAAAAATACCATATGGTATCACCTAATATGGGAGACTAATGAACAAAACAAACAAATGAACAAAATTGAACAAAGAATAGAAAAACAGTTATTGGAGGGGGAGAGAGAAGGGGTAAATAGGGAAGGGTCTAGTAAAGGAACTAGTATAAATAACCCATGGACATGGACATCGGGGTGGGGAATGACTGTGGGAGAAAGTGTGGACTGGGTGGGTGGGGGGGAAATTGGTGGGAAAATTGGACAACTGTAATAGGAAAACAATAAAATTAAATTTAAAAAATAATAATCCAGTTATATATTAATATAAAATTTCAATTAAAGTTTATATAATATAATTGATAAAACAATATCAATAGGCCATACACACGAATAATTTTTAATTACTTCATTAAAGCCTATTGTAGTCCATTGTATCTCAAGTTGGAAAATATTTTGCTTCAACTCTGCACTAATTTGCTCTAGAAAACCTAGATACAGTACATAATATTTTAATTTTTCCACTAATGAAGTAAAAAATAATCACATTATATAAACATTTCATCATCAGAATTCACTCCACATTTATCCACCCAATAGGCCCTCTGGACCTTTAATGAAAATGTGTGTACATAAGCCCTAGCCCACCATTTCTAATCCAGCCACCATCATCAAAAGTTGCAACTCTACTGAATAATCCAAACACTTTTAACTTGAGGCCTGGCTTCTCTGTGGCATTTTGGCTGGCAGTCTTTCCTTTTATATCCTGATCAGTCCCTGATTAAGAGGGAAACCAGAAAGGCAGGTGCCCAGCATGATCAGTCTACAAGGGGCATTAAAGCATCAGGGAATATACAGGAATTGTGGTGTCAGTTTCCATACATAACTACATCACAAGTGCAATCTGGTCCAGCTCACAGACAGGAAGGCAGTACTCTCCTGTGAAAATTTCAAAACGTGCTCCTTGCAGGTGCTGATCTCACCATGTTGAATATTTTTATATGGTACAAGTGCACATTTCATGATGTAACTACAGTTACCTGAAGCTGGCAGTCACAGTCAACATCGTGTAATGCCCTTTGCTACAAATGAGTGATTTACTACCATCTATGATATAAACCTTGTAGTTTGACACTGAAGAATTTCGTTCAGAAAATTCCAAACCAAAACATGAAGATAAAGAAGGAAAACCAACAAGTTGCCTATGTATAAGAAAAAAATAACTTTCAAGATATTTTCAATACTTCTTAGCAAGTATTTCTACTTAAGTTACCTCTATCCTCAGTGAGTCTGAGTAACTAATGCTATCCAAACATGAGTGCTATAAAAACCTAGAAATGAATGATAAACTAAATAAGTTAAAATATTAGGTTCATTTGATATAATGCATGTAATTTTGGACATAAAAGTAGAGGCATAAAAATTTTATTAGCAAAATATAAATTTGTCTCCCTCCTTAATATGTGTTAAATAAATATTTTTAAAATATTGATTTAGAGAGTGGCCGAATTATTAGCTTGTCTGTAGCCTCCATATGTATCAGTCCACACTAGGTCCTAGTTTATTCTGTTCTGCTCTTAAGGTCAGAAAAAATTGAGAGAAAATTGAAGAAGTCAGATGCATAAAAATGTCAACCATTTTTTTAACTGATAAAGCTGTTTCAAGAACATAACTAAATTCTTGACCAAATGGTCTTTCTCTTATATAAGCCTTGAATTAACCCTATGCATCCAGACACCAGCAGAAACGCACCAACATAGGTCTTGCCAAAAGCCAAAAGGCATTTGACACTAAGTTTACCTCTTAGCCAAAGGAGAGCAGATACTTCTTTCAATGGAGGATCCAAAGAGAGAAAGCAGAGGCAAATGTATACCCAAAGTCCTCAGTCATAATTTGGTTCTATTACCTTGGGGGGCAATGAGTGAGATCAGACAGTAGCCAGGATTATTAATCTTCAAAATTATCCCACCTGGAAACAGAAAAAGTGGGAAATACTCTTTTTCAACCTAACACTTATTGGGGTTTCTTCCTTCTTTCTGCCTTCTTTCTTCCTGCCTTCCTTTCTTTTCTTGACCTTTAAGCAAGTGGTCTCAACTTTAGCCACCAGGCCAAATACTGGGAGAACATGAAAAATGCTGATGCCTGGGTCTCATCCTCCACATATTCTGATTTAGTAAATCTGCAAAGTGGTCTGGGTATTGGGATTTTTTTTTAAAGCTTCCCAGGATATTCTAATAAGCAGCCTTAGTTGAGAACCTCTTCATTCATCCCATGTCCAAACAGATGAGAGGGGAGGAGGTTAGAAGTCTGTCCCATCTCCCTGAGGTCATCCTCCCAGTAACAACCAGTGCTCCTTTTTGGTTTATTCTGGGACCGCTGGGAAGTATTTTAACATTTTGCTCTCCAAGATCTCTGAAATAGATTGCTGCAGTTCATTAACCCAATTAACTTGAAAGCTGAAAAATTTACTTCCTATTCCAGTTTCTATCCCAGACTTTCCCAGCCATGAAATCTAATACATCTCATCAGAGGTTCTGCAATGCTATTAAATAGCAACATGCAAACACTATGCTCCACTAATACCAGCAGTAAGTGTCCCCAAGTTGGAGTATAAGTCACCTCTAGTTATTAATTTTTCCAGGGAGAAATTAATGTTCAAAACTAATCTTTTTGAAAATTAAAGTCCAAAATCAAATTGTCTTCTCTTTTTAAATTCAAAGTTCAAGGAATTTTAAATTTATACAATTATTATATTATAACCCCTCTGACTTTTTAATTTTGCTTAATCTTGGGTTAGAAGATTATCAGCTGGGTGGATTGGATTTTTCAGTAGCTGTTGTCTGGGTTTTCATCCACAGTATGAGTTTAAGTTTCTCAGACCCTCACAAGTTCAATTATAATGTCAAGGTTTGCATATGTCTCACTTTTAAAGAATCAGAAGAGTTAATAAAACACATAAAATTTTCATAGCACTGGTCACATACTGACAAAATACAAGTCATAAAGCAATGAATGCCTGCATTTCTATATCCCCAGATCTGAGTATTTAGTGTTACCATAGAGCATAGAACAGACTCAGTGCCATGAAGGGAAAACAGCAGTTGGCTTAGATCTCTGGGTTCAGCCCTGCAAGGACACCAGTCAGCCTCTGTCATTGTTAGGAGGTCCTAATCTGTGCCCTGCAACTTGGTGAAGAGAGAGTTAGGCTCCTAGTAGGAGGTTAATTTTGATATCATGTATTTTGCTATTTCTGAGGCAAAATCCAACCGTGCACTGTGTATCTCTTGAAGAATGGCACTTGAGATATTTTAAGGATCTTATTTGTGGTGTCTTTCTTTGCTTATCTGCATACCTCAGAACCTCTAAAATTTTAGTTTTCCTTTGAGCACTATGTTTGAGGAGTTGTGGGCAGGCAAAGGTAACCTACAAGGGAGGCATTCAAAGATGCTATTACTAGCCCAGGATGAAGGGGGGTTGGGGGAGTGAAGGAGCTACGGGAAAAGGAAATGTAGCCACTGCCAAGTTGTAGCTTATCAGGCAAGGAGCCAATAAGTAAATACCTCAGCCTCTCTCCAGTCCTGTTCTCTGGTCTCTGCTGGATCTTCCATTGGCCATACTCAACCAGACTTAGTGGGTAAATCAATCTACAAAAGATCTGCCTCCAGAGGCAAAGAGCAGGTCCTGGAAGGATGGACAATAGATCTGGAGGAGTAAGTGGAGGGGACCTAGCATACTTTTATGTTCTGTTTTCATCTGTTATTCCCTATTTCTTTAAGGAAGGCACATTCGAGTTTCTAACTGTTCACTCTGCTTCTTAAGGACATTTTTTTCTGTTCTAACACAGGTAGTGCTAAACTGTTCCTAGAATCTGCCTAGCTTCTGTTCTTTTACTTTCCCACCTGGACCAGATGTATGATTTTGGAAAATACTCATTCAGATTTAATCTTGCACATTCTCCTGTAACAAAAAAGTATGAGACTTCTGGCCAAGGTGGAGGTATAAAAAGAAATGCTGCATCTCCCTCACAACTAAGAAGAAATTTACAACCACTTCAAAGCTAAAAAAAAAAAAAAAAGACAGAAAAGCCAGAGAACTGAAACTACAGGGAAGTTCAGCAAAGAAATAAAGAAGAAATATTCAGACCGAAAAATAGGAGGGCTGGAGCCAGGACAGAGAGAAAGGTGCAGAGTAGTGGCTATAGGGGAGGTGCTTGATGGCCACAGCTGGCACAGGGCTAGAGGCAGCAGTGGCTGGCAGCTGGAGGCAGCAGCAGTTGGAGGCGCCTGACAGCTGGATAAGCGGAGAGTGGTGGCACATCTAGCAGTACTATGACTGTATCCACCAGTGAAAAGCACAGACATACATTTTAAACCCTGGAAGTGATCCCAACCCCAGACCAGAACACATAGCTTGCAGTTCCAGTGCCAGGAAAAAGAGAACTGCATTGCTTCTGACTGTGAAAGCTAGCTGGGGATTGGGGCAGAGGGAGAAACTACCGGTCTCTCAAAGGAGGCAGCTTGCTTAGTACAGGAAGTGGGAGAAGTGCCTGGAAAAGGGGCAAGTGCTGAGCAAGTGGTATTGTTCCCTCTGAGACCCTTCCCCTACATACAGTGCCACAAGGTGATGAAACAGGCCACCAGCACTAACGAATACCTAAGGCTCTGCCCCTTATAACATAACAGGTGTAACAGCTCTACCAAGACACAGAGGCAAACACGGAAAGCTGTCAAGGTGAGAAGACAGAGAAGTATGGCCCAAAAGAGGGTTCAGATCAAGGTTCCAGTGAGAGAACTAAGCTATAAGAAAATAGCAAACCTAACAGATGAGGAGATAATGAACCTAACAGACAAAGAGATAGCCAAATTAACAGATGCACAGTTCAAAGTACTGGTGATAAAGATACTCAAAGACCTGAAGAAAATATTAAACATGATAGGGAAGAAATGAAGGCTATACTAAGTGAAATGAAGGAAAATCCACACAAAACTAGTAGTGAAGGAAGCCAGGGCTCAAATCAATGAATTGGGACATAAGGAAGAAATAAACTGTCAACCAGTACAGAAGGAGGAAACAAGAAATAAAAAAATAAAATGAGAGGCTTAGAAACCTCTGAGATAGCTTTAAACATGCTAACATCCAAATCATAGGGGTGCCAGAGGGAGAAGAAGAAGAGAAAAAAATTGAAAACCTATGTAAAAAAATAATGAAGGAAAACTTCCCTAATTTGGGAAAGGAAATGAACATACAGGTTCAGGAAGCAGATAGAGTCCCAAGCAAACTAGACCCAGGGAGACCCACACCAAGATACATCATAATCAAAATGCCAAATGTTAAAGATAAAGAGAGAACCTTAAAAGCAGCAAGAGAGAAGAGGCAAATTATCTACAAAGGGGTATCTATAAGACTGTCAGCTTATTTCTCAAAAGAAACTTTGCAGGCAAGAAAGTACTGGCAGGAACTATTCACAGTAATGAGAGGAAAAAACCTACAACCAAGATTACTCTATCCAGCAAAGCTATCATTTAGAATGGAAGAGCAGAGAAAGTGCTTCCCAGACAAGGTAAAGCTGAGTTCAACATCACCAAGTCATTATTATATGAAATGTTAAAGGAACTTATTTTAAAAAAAAGAATATCAAAACTATGAACATTAAAATGACAAAATCGCAACTATCAACAACAGAATCTAAAACATAAAAACAAAAATTAAGCAGATAATCAGAGTGGGAACAGAATCATAGATATGGGGAGTATATGGAGGGTTGTCATCTGGGAAGGGGAAAGGGAGAGAGGGAGGGAAATGGTTCAGAAATTAAGAAGCATAGTAGGAGGGTGCAGAATGGACAGGGGGATGTAGAGAAGAGCTTATATGCATGACCCATGGACATGGACTAAGGGGGGTTGGACTGCTGGAGGGAGGGTGTTGCTGGGTGGAGGGGAGCAAAAGGAAAAGAAATTGGGACAACTGTAACAGTATAATCAATAAGACATACAAAAAAAATATGAAATCAAAGTAATCTGGGTCTACCACAACCCTCACTGTTCAAAACTTCCCACCATCAAAACCTCATTAAGTTGCACAGACCTGCTCACCAAGAACATATCCTCCTACTAGGTCAGCCCAGTCCTAAACTTCATCTATCATTATCTGCCTTCTCCCATTTAATATTCTCTCTCTTTTTTTTTTTTCTGTGCTTTTTCTTAGTTTACTAATTCCATACATTTCTTGAGCACATTCCCTCAAGACACAAGTGATATCTGTGTCATATTGGAGATTTCCAAATCATTCCTCTTTCTAATAACCTTCTGTCAGCTTTTCCATAACCCAATGTGAAAGGGTGGGTGTCCACTGTTCTCACTATGGTGTCTATTTGTAGCTGTCAGTGTGTTTTTTTCTGTCAAGTTCTGTATTCTAACAGCTTCTGAGGAGTCATTTCACTTTTTCCCTATAACATTGCTTCTCTTGCCTTTATTGGATACAACTATCTGATTTACTAAAATACAAAATATTTCCCTCTTGTCTAAGTCCTGTTTCATAGCAATTATACCTAAGCATATCTCATATCTCATTTTCCCTTTCATATATACCTCTTCTAGTTTTCAAATATCTTAATTTTTATTTTATATCTTCTAGTTTGTCCTCTACATTGCAACACATCTCCTGAAGAAATCTCTTTATCACAGCTTAACCATACTTTCTTCCATTATTTTATCTTATTTTTCCTTGTTCTTGTTCTGAAAGTAAAACTGAAATATTTTTCTCCAACTAGTTTTATTGCTCCTTGATTTCCTGAGTTAATTTGATTTCAAGCAGAAGCTCTGGGAGCCCCATACCATATTCTCTATGCCACTAATTCCGTTTCATTTCAGCACAGTTGAAGTGGACTGTTCTGGCATGTTTCCTGTGTGCTCTCTCGAGCACTTGCCAATGTTTCTGTGCTTCAGGACTCTCCAAAATCTCAGAAAGATGCTCAATCTTTGTGCAGGTCTATTCTAGAATGGTGAGGAGACTGCTCTCAGACCATGGAGAAGAGGAGATGGTGGATCAATAGTCCAGTTTCCCACGCTACAGAGAGACAATCTTAGTATATGCTAGCTAATTCCCAGAGGGCACCACTGCCCATAATGGAAACCAGCTCCATAACACATCCTGTATTACTTTCTCTCCTTTCTCACTTGCTCCGGTCCTACCTACCTGGATAGAAAGACCCACTTCCCTGTACATAAGAAAGAACCCCAAAAAGCTGGAATTATCTTCTGGAGGGTGGGTTCCTTATAGTACAGCACCCCAGCCCCACCCCTGCGTTAGATGAGTGTTCTGGAGATCCATCTGTATCAGTGTACCAGCTGTGTTTTTGTGAGAAGCTGTTTTCAGCTTCAGTGAAATTTTTTTGGAAAATTCTTTCAACACATTTGCCCATTTCATGATGGCTGATTTATGAGTGCACCTGCTCACACCACACTGAGTGTTTAGCAGTTTTTGACCAAGAACCCCCTTACCTCCAGCTTCCATGCTCTACCCTCCCTAGTGACCAGATCTTGCCCCAAGGGACTGTTTTTGGTTTCCCCAGATGAAAATAGTCCTCAGAGGGAAATGTTTTGCTGATGTGGAAGAGGTGAAACAAAAAACAGCAGAGGCTTAAAAGGCATCAAGATCAATTAGCTCAAAAACTGTTTTGAGCAATGGAAAAACATCTTGATAGGTGTATTGCATCAAATGGAGAGCACTTTGAAGGTGATTGAAGTTTAAACATGTAAGAACAAATACACAATTTTGTATAAATAAATTCTGGTATTTGAGGGTCCCCCCTTTGGAAAAACCTCCTCTTGCCTGTAGACAGAGGTGCTATAATCTGAAGTGAACTACTAATATAATTTTCCCACATGACTCACTTATTAAACCCAGGGTCACATGGCAAAATGCAGGTTATTGCCAAATGCCAAGTGAAATACCCACATGGCTCCATCTATTAACATTTAATGACTAAAGCATCCAGCTCAGGATGTACCAATTATTTTGATCCCCAAATTCTATACCCTATCTCCTTCACAAAGTCTCTGGATCATTGTTGAGGCTTGGAGATCAATAAATTGTCATCTATTTTTCAATAAAATTCAGAACTGATTCAGGGATACACACAGGGATCAAGCAAATAGAGATTCAAATATTATCTTAATTACTAATAAATCTGTTGGCAAAATATGGCTTAAGTCCAAGTGTGTTTCCTAATATTTTACCCTTGAATTAAAAATTTAGCCACCATTCATAGCAGAGTTGCTTGCAAAAGCAAGACCATAAGTTCATCTGTGACTTTGTGGCAAAAGAAAGACCACATTCCAGTCAATAAGTCACTTTCCCTCTTATCAAGGGAGTGGGTGGGAGGTAGAAATATCTCAGCAGTGATACTGCCTGTGATCTGTCCACATGGAGATAGGAAGAATGTTCTCTCCTAGGAGCTACATTTTTTGTATATGGATAAACGTGATTACCAGTCCCAGCTCCACACCACTACCTTGAACTTCCCACAAGAAAGAGACTCACCAGAAGAACCTTGTTGACCTAGCTCTTCTTTGACTGACCCATTCACTTCTGCATAGAGCTCCACCCCAGAATATGTTAAAAGCTGCTTGTCAGATTATGGATTACCACTGTTGGCTCAGATGTCCACCCTGAGCCAATGAACTGTGGCCAAAAGAAAAGTGAGCAAAGAAAGGGCTGAGGTTTGTGATACCTGGGACTGGGCTCTAAGGCAAGATCTGTGAAGGGAACCCATCAGAGACCTGCTCAGATTTCCAAGTAACCTAACTTCTGTGGGAGGCCCTACACCACCTTGCTAGTGACTCCATTCCTAGCCAGTTCCCCCTGCACCACATCAAGTGTCAGCCCCTCCTTGGCACCTCCCACCAGGGCCTTTGGTCATTGGTTCACTCCTCAGGTGAAGCTTTTTCCTAACACTACTGATACATCAGGAGTCTGTCCTTCTACCACCTCTGTACTACTACCACAGAGTCAGGCTGGGTCTCCTTCTTCACCAAAGGCCATGACAATCAGCACAGTCATCTTCCCTCTGCCTCCTGCATAGACCATATCCTACCCAATCCTATTTAGAACTGTCAGAGAACCCAAAAATAATTCGAATTTCTGGCACAAGATCTGTCTTCATTCAAATTTACATATTAGCCAACACATTTTGGTCAAAAATTATTTTGGGCCCAAACTACATGGCAGCAAAAATTTTCAAGGGCAAGTATTAAAATCTGGTCCTTCTAAACTAGAAAACCAGTATCCTGGATCCCAGGAGATCCAGTAAGATAGGGAACCAAAAAGACACCCAGGTTGCATAAGAATAATAAGGTCAAAACTACATTTATACATCAATTCATCTCTCACAGAAGGCTGCCTGCCCAAGTTAGGTTATACCAAAATTGTCCAGTCACAGTCACATAATAAACCTGAAAGAATGGGTTACAGGTATGTGTGTGTGGGGGGGGGGGTTTAACCAAAAGAACTTCTCTCTGAAGTATTATAGAACTGTATGCCTGAAACCTATATAATTTTATTAAACAATGTCACCCCAATAAGTAAAATCAAAACAAACAAAAAGCTTTTCTCTAACTGTTGAAAAACAGTGAGATCAGTCAATATCAAACCTGAATAAAAGAGCAGTTTAATGATTACAACATCACTGATTCCACCCTTTCCCCCTTCACTCATGGCAAATTTTGGAACTGTCATGTAGACTTTGCCGTTGTGTCCCCAGAATGAGGAGAAAGTCATTCTCTCATTACAGGAAACCAGGCTAGGGAGAGAAAACAGGGAAGTAAAGCATTTCCAACACCTGTCCCTCCCTACAGTTGTGGGAATGCTCCATAAGTTAAGACCTCAGAAGCAATAACTGCAGCAGTGTCGTTGGCATAGTGATGCTCTCAGGGACAAAGGAAGCTCAGGAAGCCTGAAACTAGCCATCTTAGAGCTTCCATTAGGGCAGGAGAGTTGGGCAATTGAGTTTCTCAATGCTGACAATTTTGGGTCACCCTGAGTCAAAAGCAGCTTGATAACAGGTCTCCTAGTCCTCAGAGCCAGACACTTGGATTAGTCTGCAGCTAAGTTTGTAGCTTTCCCAGGGCTCTGTGATCCCCACACAAGCTCAGAGCCTGGGACTTCAAAGCTTGGTTCTCTCAGGAGCAGCTGCAGCACCACCTGGGATTCTCAGGCAGCACCCAGACTTAGTGACTCAGAATCTGCATCTTAACACAATCCCTTGGTGACACGCTTTCACAGTAAAGTTGAAAATCACTGCTCTGCTTCTGAAGCTAAGGCTGAGAAATATAGGTGAAGGAGGAAGAACAAAGGGAAAGGCAGCAAAAGAAACAGAGATAGAAGAGCCATACATAAAGTCAGACTGCTTCTCAGAAAGGCTGTGAGAATATAAAACTTGCTTTTAAACAGATATTGTATATCAGAAATGTCCATTTTTGATCAATGTGTTCCTAAGCCTTTGTGTGAATTTGATAAGTTAGAATTTTTAGGCAGCGATCAAAATATTCTACCACATTCTTGGAAGCCAAACAGGAGCAAGTGAAAACATGATGACTGAGAAATCAATAAGCAGAACAAACCAGGAATCAGATTTCCATCCTAGGGAACCTGCTCAAGCCACCCTCATTTTGCCTCCTCAGGCTGCTCTGGCACCTCCCCCATTGCCTTGGCGACCCTGAGTGGGTCCCAGCCTTGATTCCTTCACATATGAGCTGAGGATACAGACATCACCACCCTCCAGAAGAACAATCAATGAATCAGAATCAAGAGCATACTCTCCATTTGGCCCCTTACAATCAAGATAAAATATAAAGATGTTTCTTTCCTTAGTGAAACAACTCTTTGAAGACATTCTTGATCATTCATTTTAAGTTTTAAGGGAGGCGAACAATTTGAAGGAGGTGAACAGCTTGTTTCTTTGATCACATCTATCTAAGGAAACTCCTGATATTGGCAAGTGAACATAAACCATGGAAGTCTTGGCTAACCACCAAACTGGAAAGTGTCATAGCAGTCACTAATCCTGTGCAGTCCTAGGTTTTCAGAGGTAAGTGAGAGGCTGAAGAAGAGGTCAGGATGCAGTGTCAAGTCTGTGAAGAGGCTAGCAAGGTTCACACAGAAGAAAGGTAGGTAATTCACATTCATGCTCCTCAGCACTTCACCCAACCCAGTCATGTCATAGCTGAATGACAATCATGTCCTAGAGTAAAGAGGGGTCACATGTAAATAGCAAAAAGTGTCTGTCCTGCTGAAGTAGACAGATGAAAGAGCATGGGATCATTGGAAGTCATATATATGCATGATTCTTATTTCAATCCCTGTGGGTTTTTTAATTTTTTTTATAAGAAATGTGTTATTTTTGTAATCAGATGTAAAATGAGGACTACTTTAAAATGCACAGGGATTTGATCCAGAGAACCTGGAAGTAAGCCTATTTCCCATCACCTCTTAGCTTTGTAACTTTGGGGGAATCATTAAATCTCTCTAAGCTCCAGTTTCCTCAATTTACAATTACTGTTTTAATAATTATTGCCTTACCAACTAGCTGGAGGTTTGGGGAGACTAAACAATATAAGGAATATTTATTAAAATTAACTAAAAATTACTAAGAAAAAAAAATGACATGACTTTGAATAACCTGCTCATGTTTTGGAAGCCACTTCCAAGGCTCTGTCTCAGCTGGCTATAAAAGGAAAGTGGAATGGGCAACCTCAGGAGTGGAAAAAACAAGGTTTTAGAGGCCAGACAGATCTGAGCATAAAATCCAGCTCTGGCCCTTACCAGCAGTAGGACTTCAGGCAAATTACTACACCTCTCTGAGCCTCAGTCCCTTCAGCTATAAAATAGTAACAATATCTGTGTGGGCTGGTGGTGAGAATTAGAATAAATGCATATTATTTGACTAGCCCTTTGGAGCAGCTATTATTATTCCCTCCTGCTCATAGGACCAGGAAGTAAGATTCTAACCATATTATTCTTATATTGAAAGAGTATATAACCAAAATTTTCCTTAAATCTTCTTGGGTCAACTACATTTTCTCCATCAAGCTGAGGAAAAGGTGGAGCCTGTCTGTCACTTCTGCCAGAAGAGTTAGCTGTGAAAGCCAAGAGCCAAGTGCAGTAGCAACTGCGGTAATTATGTCATGAGATCCTGCTTTCTTAGTCCCAAGGACCTAAAAATGGGATGACACCAAAAGAATACAAGTTGTTCACAGGAATCATTGTGTTTAGTTGATTACAATACTACAGGTGGTAAAAAAGACATAAAACATGGTAGCTACTGTGATTATGGGGACATTAGCACCACAGGAAGACTAAAGTAGATTTCCTGACATCAAAATTAGTGATGACCACAGAGACAAAGGCTACAAAACGAGGCAGAACACAGTCCAATAGAGAAGCCAGTGATAGAGCTTGGTCTCAATGGTAGAGGCATCTGGAATTGTGACTCAAGGAAGCAAGCAGAAGGCCCCCACGTGAGATAGGATAGGTGGTGAAATAGCTACAATGGATAAAAGCTACTGAAACTGTCAAGAAGGAAGACCACTCCCCACTGGATTTATGGCTTAAAACTGGCAGAGACCAGCTCAATCCAACATAGCAACGAATTTCACCTAACAGTAAACCCTTTTCTCATTATACACTCATTGTAATACATTAGCATCCTAAACAACACACCCTGTGCCACCATGATTGGAAACAGGATGTCCATATAAGGACACAAAGTGGTCAACAGAGTGCCTCTAAAAAATCTCACCCCTTTCCTGGGAGGATCCTGAAAATTCCTCACCATTTTTGAATACCCTATCCCCACCCCTATTAAATGAACCTCAATAAAGGAATCAAATTTCACTAAAGGGGATGCTGCTCTCTCTGTGTCTCATTGCTTGACTAATCAACTTACTCATTCTTTAAGGTCTATGCTGGCTTGCACTTAAATTCTTTCCTGCACAAAGACAAGAACCCACCATGGGTCAATGACCCTCAGGTCCCCAGATTCACTGAACACCTACATCACAAGGAACCAATGATGTTATGAAGCTGTTCCTTCACACACAGTTTCTAGAAACTGAGTCACTAGGAGCAAGAGGTAAGACTGTAAGAAACCACATGCCACTCAGAGTGGGGTTGACTGGAGAGTCTCAGGCTTTCCTGGGAAGGGTTTGGGGGTCAGGACTATCTTCATGACACAGCTGGAGCACAGAGTGGTGGGGAGAGTCAAGAAACCTCACCCGCCCCCTTACTATGAAGCCGTACCCTCTGAACTGTTTAAGCTGAGCCTGAATCACACTCCAGAGACAAAGACTTAGCTGATTGTTAAATTTCCTAAAGAATGGAAACAATCAATCTTCCTTTGGATACCTCTCCTCCTACCCTCCCCCGACAAGAAGTTCCTTCTATAATTTGAATTACATATATAAAAGTGTCATGCAAATGTAAGGTGGTTTTATTGCTGTTATTATGACTAATGGGGTTCCATAGACCCCATCCCAGTGTACAAAGCACAGAGCATTCTTAGAGGCACAAAATACTTGCATATCCATACTAATGAATAAAATGTCATTTACCACCCGGGCTTTTTTTCTGATCTTTAGAGATTTCATAATATTTTCCGGTATTTCCATAAAGCCAAGAAACAGCACTCTTTTTAAGCTAATTGCCTGGAAAAAGCATCTTCACCTCTCTTACATGCAGAATGTAAGTGTCTTCCTGCCTAGCCATGGCAGAGTCCTAAATGGGAGCCACTGAAGACAAGATAAAGATAAATCCATCTCCATCATCATTTCCACCCTGATTTTCCAGGCTGCAGCCTCTGTGCTGAAGCTTCCTGCATTTATTTAAGTTGGGTCCTTTTATTTCTGTGCACAGCTTACAGGTCATGCACAACAGTGGTCATATGATTGCAAGTTCTCTCAAATCCTTCCTACAGCCTGCTTCTGACTGTGCAAATAAGGTGGATTTTCATAAAAATGGCATTGGTAGCATTTTTCTGTTCTTTGAAGAGCCAGAATAACAAAAGACACTAAACATATAGGGTGCTTGTTAGTTGGACCACCTAATTTTTCATTCTCTCACCAAATATATACTTAGCCCTGCTATGCATAAGGCAGTTGGAACTAAAATGATGGAGAATACACAAACCCAACTGAAATTTCCTGCAAATCTGGACAGAGGGTAGGGCCATCTTGTTTCTCAGGATATGTGTTTGATCTTTTAACTGGTTGTATATTCTGTAAGACTCAGTGTCAAGAGGGGAGTGGTGAACCTAAATCAAGGGGTAGACTGAAGATGGTCAGGGTGATTTAAACAGGCTGCAAACCCTGGTCCATGAAATGAAGCTCACATAAAGTTAGGGCACACAGGTTCAGATAACCAGTTAACAGACACCTGTGAATAGAAATCACAAAGGGAACAAATATGAAAATCACAGTCCATGAGCGAATCTTGAGAGTAAGGAAACAGGGATTGACAAGGAGACCTTGCTCATAGCTGCCCTCTGCCTAAGACAGCCTATCTCCCCATCCCAAATCCACCTTACTCACTCCCACTCATGCTATGAAACAAGTCCCAGCATCACTTTCACCAGGAAGCTCATCCTTATTGCTGTCTCCTGCAGATGGAGTTTGGTGACCTTTCTTGCAATACCTGGTATTTTTCTATACCACTGCATTCCAAATATTGGTATATAATTGTCTATCTGCATTTCTCTTTTCGCCACCACACTGTGAGCCACTTCAGGGCATGGATTTTTGTTTTACTTATTATTTCACACAGTGGTTTTTATATATAGCACTCACACTATTTGTGGCAAGGAAGGAAGGGAGAGAGGAAAGGAAGAAGGGAGGGAAGGAGGATGGATTAAAGAGGGCTAGAACATTCTTCAGAAGCCTAGGTGCTTTCTTCTTAACAGGAATGCCTTCACTGACTTACGCTTCACTTCACTTACAGGGGGACTTTGCAAATGAAAACATGTACTAAATATTCCTCTCTCCTTTAGGTCAAGGGCATAAAGTCAGCAATGTCAGTTAAGTTCTTTCAGTGTCTCTCTCTCTCTCCCAGCTAGAAAGACAAGCCATCCACAGTTTGCAGGCTCTCCTTGTCTTTGTGCTTTGGAGGGATTTGGCCATGGGGCTCTTAACAGGATCAAGCCAAATCACACAATTTCATCCTGTCAAAACACACTAAAAATCTTTCTTGGGTAATTTGTCATGGAAATACACATGGCAGGGAAGGGGAGGAATTAGAAAAAGCAGAGAGAGCCACTCTGGGCCTGCAGTGCTCTGCTGGCAGGATGCCCACAGCAGCCGCAGCAACTGCTGGACAGGCTGCCCTGACACTGGGATGGATAGGCTGCTGCTTCTGAGAAGCCACCTCCAGAAAATAAATGATCACTTTCAGGACAGTCCCACTCCAAGAAGTGTGTTAGCACAGAACGGCCAAAGCCAGTAAATCCCAGCCAATAAGTATGGTAAGGTAAAGGGAGCCGGATTAATTTGCAACTGTTGGCAACTCCTGATAGATCAGCTAAAATATAGAATAGCTTAGATTTCCTCCCAAAAAGTCAATAGCAGAAGCATCATCAATTTAAAGCTAGGGCATCCACAACAAACTAAAGTCACTGTTAGAAAAAGACATGGATAGAAGAACATAAATAACCAGAAATTTGAGGCTATTCATGTATCCTCGACATACCTGAAAATATTGTAACTTCTTTCTCTCACATCTCCCTCCCTGGACACAGGGACTTATCTGAGGATAGCCCTTATTCTGGATAAGTGACTTCGTTTTGTTTTTATGGTGGTATATGTGCCAGTATGGCATGCTGGCACCTTTTGTTAACAGCAGCATTAACAAATGTGGGCTCAAATAGAAAGTCATTGCTCTTTGTCAATTTTGCTTCAAAACAAAGGTGCCAGATTGCACTACAATGCCCTTGAGGGCAGAGACTGCCGTCATTCCAAGGCTCAGACTCTGATCTTGGCTGGGCAGGATGCTGAGACCCAGAAATACAAAGGTGGAATGCAAAAGGCAGCCTGACCCCAGGCCCTTAGAATCTAGTGGAGGAGACAGGCCAGAATCAGAGATGAAAATGAGCTAAAAGAAAGACCTTTGCAATAAAGTATGGTGCTTTGAAGGAAGCAAGCCCAGAGTGTCCTGGGGTGGGGAGGAGAGACCTTGACAGGGCCTGGCCTGAGAACAGCCCCATAGGAAGAAATGGTGCCTTAGCTCAAAGTTACCCAAAAGACCTCACCACAGAAATTCAGCTTGTACCCATTATTTCTATGGATTTGGCAATATTTGAAACAGTGCAACTTTAGTTTTCTATTTCTTATTTGTTCACATTATCTTTTCCAATATGTGGAATTTTGTGTAAGACAAATATGGGGAGTTTGAAAATCTACTGATAATGAGGGGAGGGACACTAGATGCAAGGAGATCTGAGAAGGCATGGCTTTTGATTTACAAGATAAGACTATAGTATTCTTTATCAAAAGAATTTATTTTCATAATAATGATAATAAAAAGAGAAAGAGAGTAAATTTGGCTATAACCCAAGCCCTATGGTGCTTTAGGTTGGCTTTCTGGGTTTTAGACCGAACAAACAAATTAATAAAACAAGGAGTTATCAAAAATCATCAAGAGCTCTACCTAAGATGCAGAGGCAAACAAATACAGGAACCTGTCAAGATGAGAAGACAACTTCTGGCCAAGATGGAGGCCTAGACTGACACACTCAGTCTCCCTCTACAACTAGAAAGGAATACAACTACCCCAAAACTAAAGATAACTAGAAATTCCAGAAAATAAAACTACACGAAAGCCCAATGTACAAGGTTATAAACCAGCGGTGCTTGTCAGGCAGGTAAGAAGAGCGAAAGTGGGCGGTGCTGTTTGTGGGAGCACCAGGGACAGCTGCAGGGAGAGCAGTCCTGCCTGCAGTTGAGTGCCAGCAGCTCCTGACACTGATGCTGGGAAAAGCAGCCACCACATTGGCTCGGACGATGAGGCCCAGAGGGCGGGAGGACGGATCCTGGTCTCCCAGCAGAGAATAATGGCAGTAATCCATCTTGGACCTCTGCCCCCACACAAAGTGCCACAGCGCTGTGAAATAGGTTGTGGATCACCCCTGGTCACTGGGAAGTGATGACAAAGCACCACAGCACGGCAAAATAGGTTGCAGATTGCCTGCCGGTCGCTGGGCTGTGACGAGTACACAGGCTCCGCCCTCTATGGCTGGCACAAGAAAGCAAAACGCAAATCTGTCAAAATGAGGCAGACAACTATAGAAATCCCGGTGGCGTAGCTCACCAGGCAACAGAAGAAGAATCTGACAGATGAACAAATAAGAAACCTGTCAGAGGCTCAGTTCAGAGCCATTGTTATTAGGTGGCTTACAGAATTAACAAAAGATTTGGAAAAAGATGAGAAAGGATTGAAAACCACTCATACTGAAAAAAATAAAAAAACAAAAAACCACATACGAGACAAATGGTGAGGAAATAAAATCCAGAGTTCAAATCAACAAACCAGAACATAGAGAAGGAACAAATAGTCAACCAGTACGGAGAGAGGAAACAGGAAGCAAGGAAAGTGAGAAGAGGATCAGCAACCTCTGGGACAGCTATAAGAGATCGAACACAAGAATTATAGGATTGCCAGAGGGCAAAGAAAAAGAACTAGAAATTGAAAAATTAAGTGAAAATATAATAAAGCAGAATTTCCCAATTTGGGGAAGGAAATAGACTTACAGGTCCAGGGAGCACAGAGAGTTCCAGAAAAACTGGACCCAGAGAGAACCACTCCAAGACACATTATAGTCAAATTGTCAAAAGTTAAAGATAAAGAGAGAATCTTAAAAGCAGCAAGAAAGAAGAAAAGAATTATGTACAAAGGGGTCCCAATTAGACTATCAGCTAGCTGACTTCTCAAGGGAGACCCTGCAGGCAAGAAGGGACTGGCAAGAAATATTCAAAGTAATAAAAATCCAAAACCTACAACCATGAATACTCTAGCCAGTGAAACTGTCATTCAGAATAGAAGGGCAGAGAAAGTGCTTCCAGGACAAAATAAAACTGAAAGAGTTCATTAGATCCAAACCACTGTTATATGAGATGTTAAAGGGACTGGTTTAGAAAAAGGAGGATCAAAACTATGAAATCTAAAATGAAAACTGCATCACAAGAACCAACCAGAAGCTAGGAAATTGAAACAAAGGCAAACTAAATAGGCAATGAGAGTGGAAAAAGAACTATAGGTATGGGGACCATATTGGGGGGAGGTCAGCAGGGAGGGGGAAGGGGATAAGGGAGGGAGATCATACAGGAATTAAGAAGCATAGTAGGAGGGAATGGAGTAGACAGGAAAAGGTTGAGAAGAACTATATGTACAACCAATGGACATGGACTAAAAGAGGGGGACAATTGGAGGGAGGGGGACTACTGGGTAGAGGGGAGCAGAGGGAAGGGAAATTGGGACAACTGTAACAGTATAATCAATAAAGCATATTTTTAAAAAAAGAAGGAATACAGCCATTGAAAAAACAGAAATTACCAGAAATTCCAGAAATTAAAGCTACACAGGAAGTCCAACATATGAAGTTATAAAGAAGTGGCACTCATCTGAACAGGTAGGAGGAGCGAAGCCAGGGTGGAGAGGTCAAGCTGTGCAGGCGACAGTGGCAGGATGGCGGTAAGCATAGACACCTGTATTTAAAGGGAGGTGAGAAGCACCTGGGGAGCACCCCTACCTGCAGACCAGACCCATCAGCTCACAATTCCAATGCCAGGGAAGGCAGACCCCCATTGCCTTAGACTGTGAGGCCCAGAGGGCATGGGGACAGAGGAGGAGGCTCCCAGTGTCTCAATGGAGAGTGAATGGCAGGAATCCATCTTGGACCCCGCCCCCATGCAAAATGCCACAGTGTGGTGAGAAGGGTCGCCCAGTTGTAATGACTGCACAGGTCTCCGCCCCCTATAGTGTAGGAAGAGTGACAGCCCCTCCCAGGAAGCAAAGGTAAACACAAAACTCTCAGAATGGCACAGATCATGATAGAGATCCCAATCATGCTGCTGACCAGACAGCAAATATCTAATCTAACAGCTCAGCAGATAGGAATTCTTTCTGAGGCACAGTTCAAAGCTTAGATTATATGAATGCTTGCAGACCTAAGAGCAGATCTTAAACAAGACCGGGAAGGAATGAAGGTTAGTCCTGCTGAAATGAATGAAAAACACATACAAAACTAGTGGTGAGGGAAAGAAAACCAGGGATCAAATCAACAAATCAGATCGTGAGGAAGGAACAAACAGTCAACCAGTGCAGAAAGAGGAAATGAAAAGTGAGGAAAATGAGGAAAGGCTCGGAAAGCTATGGGACAGCTATAAGTGGGCCAACATCCGAATCATAGCGTTGCCAGAAGGTGAAGAAGAAGAACTAGAAATTGAAAAATTATGTGAAAAAATAATGAAAATAATGATTTACAGGTCCAGGAAGCACAGACAGTTCCAAAAATACTGGACCCAGGGAGAACCACACCAAGACACATTGTAATTAAAATGTCAAAAATTAAGGACAAAGAGAGAATCTTAAAAGCAGCAAGAGAGAATAGAATTACTTACAAAGGGGTCCCAATAAGACCATCAGTTGATTTCTCAAAAGAAACTTTGCAGGCAAGAAGAGTCTGGCAAGAAATATTCAAAGTAATGAAAAGCAAAACCCTACAACCACAATTACTCTATATAGCAAAGCTGTCATTCAGAATAGAAGGGCAGAGAAAGTGCTTCCAGGACAAAGTAAAACTGAAGGAGTTTATCAGATCCAAACCACTGTTATATTGAAATGTTAAAGGGGCTTGTTTAGGAGAAAGAGGATCAAAACCATGAACATTAAAATGAAAACTGTATCACAATAACCAACAACAGAAGCTAGGGAACTGAAACAAAGGCAAACTAAGTAGGCAACAAGAGTGTGAAAAGAATTATAAGTATGGGGAACATTTTGGAGGGGGGTCAGCAAGGAGGGGGAAGGGGGAAAGGGAGGGACATGGTACAGGAATTAAGAAGCATAGTAGGAGGAAGTGGAGTAGATAGGAAGATGTTGAGAAGAACTATGTGCACAACCAATGGGCATGACTAAGGGGAGGGGGAGAACTGGAGGGAAGGGGGTCACTGGGTGGAGAGAAACAAAGGGAAAAGAAATTGGGACAACTTTAACAGCATAATCAATAAAGCATATTTTAAAAATCATCATAATTCTGCCATTTGTGACAATATGAATGAACCTTGAGAACAAAATGCTAAACAAAATAAATCAGAAACAGAGAGATAAATACCTACAATGCAATCTCATTTATATGTGGAATCTTATTTTTTAAAAAAGAACTGATTCAGAGAACAGACTGGTGGTTGCTAGAGGTGGGCAGTGGGGGAGTCGGTGAATTAGTAAAGGTGATTAAAAGGTACAAACTTCCAGCTATAAAGTAAATAAAACATGGGATGTAATGTACAGCATAGTGACTATTGTTAATAATACTGAATTATATACTTGAAAATTGTTAAGAGAGTAGACCTTAAAAGTTTTCATCTCAAAGAAAAAGATTTTGTAACTATGTATGGTGATGGATATAAACTAAATTTAGTGTGGTGACTATTTTGTAATATATAAGTTCATCAAATCATTATATTGTACACCTAAAACTATTATAATGTCATATGTCAATTATATCTTCTAAAAAAAAAAGTAGAAACTGTCCAGAATTTAGAATGGGCCAAGATCTCTTTTATTTCACTATTAACATGTATACTACCATATTATACTAATAAATAACCATAATATTTTGAAAATTCATTAAAATGCAGAAAGTACTTTTTTTGGTGAATAATAGTGTTTTAGTTATTTTTATGGCCGCTATAACAAAGTACCACAAACTGGGTGACTTAAAATAACAGACATTTATTCTCCCATGGTTCTGGAGACTGATTTCAGAAATCAGGAGTCAGCAGGTTGGTTCCTTATTTGGAGGTTCTTAAGAAAAACCTGTCTCCCAGCATTTGGCAGTTGCTGCCAATCCTTGATGGTCCTTAGCTTATATATAGATGCATCACTTCTACCTCTGCCTCCATCTTCACATGGCTTTCTCTCCTGTGTGTCTATGTCTCTGCATCAAAATTCTCTCTTCTTGTAAGAACACCAGTCACTGAATTAAGGTGTAGCCTAACCCAGTATAACTTCATCTTATTTGATTATATCTTCAAAGTCTCTATTTATAAGTAAGGTCATGTCCACAGGTACTGGGAGTTAATACTTTGACATATTTTTTTAGGGGGACACAATTCAACCCACAGCAAATACTTATTAACTTAGCTCACTTTTCAATAATTAACTGTTTACCAAAGATCAGTTATTCATCTCCCCAAACTCAATCCAAGCACATGTCACCAGATACCTCTTATATTTTTATCTTGAATATTGTCTGCATGCCTCCCAAAATCATGGGGGAAGAGGAAAAGATTCTTTTCTGACCCTCTAGCTGAAGGGATGTGTGAACTGTTCACTGTTCCTCACCCTAAAATGGATGTGGATGTGGAATGTATCCAAGTGTGTTGTGCTTGAACATAATATATCTGAAATGGCTCTATTGTGGCTTCTCTATTTGCACTCTCATTTTTCTTCTTTCTGTAGAGACTTGGCATTCTAGAACACTGCATATTTTGAACAAAATGTCCTTTTCTTATTCGGCACCATATTTTGGTAGATAAAAGGTGAATGAATGCTAAAAGTAATATATAACCTGCTCTTAACAAATGGCAGAAGAGTAACGGGATAATGATGTTTTCAGAAAGGAAACACTAATTACAGTGGAAACAAACATAGCAAAAACCCAGTTTTAATTTTCATAACAGAAAATGTCAGTAACACATCTGGGTGTTTTTGCTTTTTCTTAATAGTATCTTGAAATAATAACAGGTGGAGAAATTGTTACATTTATACTAAAGTTGTCCCAAAATTTGACCTATAGTGAGTTATCTTCCATTTGGCAGCAGCTTAGAAGAAAGCAGCAGTAGTGAGAAGCCTGGCAGATTGTGCCCTTGAAGTTAAGAGAGTAAACAAAAATGAAAACTGATCTACCTTTAGACAGAAGTGTGGTACTTAAAGTTGAAGGTTTCAGAGACAAACTTATAAAATGTTTCTTCTTAAAAATGACTTTATTAGAGCCCTGGCCAGTGTGGTTCAATTAATTGGGCATCATCCTGCAAACCAAAAAGTCACTGGTTCAATTCTTAGTCGGGGCATATGCCTAGGTTATGGATTCAGTCCCCAGTTGGGACATGTACAAGAGGCAAGAAATCAACGTTTCTCTCTCATATCAACTTGTCTCTCCCTCTCTTTCTCCCTCCCTTCTCTTCTCTCTAAAATCAATAAAATAAAAATATTTTAATAAAAAATAATTTTATTAGAATAATTAAAATGTAGAAAATGATACCATATTTCAAAAGTTGTATAAGAGATCTATGTTAATCTCCTTTGCTTTCTGGAGCTAGATAAATCTATATATAGCTGTTCCTGGTTTCTGCTCCACTCATTATCTCTATATATAGTTCTGTAGGTAGAATATTCACTGTGAACATAGGTCACATTGAATTCACAAGAGGATTACATCTTAAAACCTTGAAACTATAAAAGTCCTTAAATAGAGTTGCCCCTGGGAAGTGAGAAGTCAGAGATATCTGTATACATATATACATACCCACTCAACAAATATTTACTGAGTATCTATTGCATGTAAACACTTTTGTCTTTTGTTGTGCGTTTAACAACAAAAAGAAAAAGTCTCTTTGTTTCAGATGCTCTTTGGACTAATCTCCAAAATATATAAAGAGCTTATACAACTCAACATCAAGAAAACAAACAACCCAATTAAAAAATGGGCAAAGGACCTGAAAAAACACTTCTCTGAAGAGGACATACAGAAGGTCCATAGACACATGAAAAAATGCTCAAAATCATTAGCCATCAGGGAGATGCAAATAAAAACCACAATGAGATACCACCTCACACCTGTCAGAATGGCCATCATCAACAAATCAACAAACAACAAATGCTGGTGAGGATGTGGAGAAATGGGAACCCTACTGCACTGTTGGTGGGAATGCAGACTGGTGCATCAACTATGGAAAACAGTATGGAATTACCTCAAAAAACTAAAAATGGAACTGCCTTTTGAACCAATCATTCCAATGCTAGGATTATACCCCAAAAATCCTAAAACCCTAATTCAAAATAACCTATGCACCCCTATGTTCATAGCAGCACTGTTTACAATAGCTAAGTGCTGGAAACGGCCTAAATGACCATGTTTAGATGAGTGGATCAAAAAACTGTGGTACATTTACACAATGGAATACTATGTAGCAGAAAGAAAGAAGGAACTCCTGCCATTTGCAACAACATGGTTGGAACTAGAGAGAATTATGCTTAGTGAAATAAGCCAGACAAAGAAAGAAAAATACCATATGATATCATCTAATACAGGAAACTGAAGAACAACATAAACAAACGAACTAAATAGGACAAAGAGCAGAATAGCAGTCAATAGGGGGGAGGAGGGAGGGAGAGAAATGACTCATGGACATGGGCAACAGGGAGGGATATGATTGTGGGAGAAGGGGTGGACTGGGTGGGGGAGAGCAATGGGGAAAAAATGGGACAACTGTAATTGAAAAACCAAAAAATAAGATAAAAGAAAAGAAAAAGAAAAAGTCTCTATCCTCTAAGATCTTATAGTAAAGGGAAAGACCTACAACAATTCTACTTTTGGCACTGTGGTTAACTATACCACATTTATATAAGAAAAAGAATCATCCTTGTACAATACAAGTAGCTCTTGCAGAAGTATCAAAAGCAAACTTTGAAACATATTGTTAATCTCTAAAAAAGTAAGAGAACCCTATGGAGGGGAAAACAAGAAATTAACATGGGGTTTAAATCAGAGCATGGCCTATAAAGCAGAAGCCAGGGTAACTGGGAGGAAAGTGCCAAGACCGGCAGCTTTGAGTTTTGAGATTAGTGAAAAAGAAATGGGAGGTTCATCTTTCCCAAGGGTTCTAAACCTGAGGTCTGTAGGCTCTCTAGTTATTTGTGAGAGAATTCAAAGAATCCATGGACTTCGATAGGAAAAAATTACATCATTATTGTCATTTATCTCTGATTAAAATGTCCTTTAATTACAAAATTTAAGCAGCAAATCACAGTAGTGTGACCAATAACTATGTCTTTGCCTCCAGTACAAATCATAGATATTTTATATCTCAGCCTGCACTGGGTGCTATAACAAATACACCATAGACTGGATGGCTTATATTCAACAGAAATTTATGTCTCACAGTTATGGAGGCTGGGAAGTTCAAGATCAAGATGCCAACAGATCTAGTGTCTTTGTGTTTGGTGAGAACCTGCTTACTGGTTCATAGAGGGGCATCTTCTCACTGTGTCTTCACACAGCAGAAAAAGGGAAAGGAGCTCTCTGGAGTCTCTAATTTACTAAGGGCACTAATGCTCTTCAAGGCCCTGGCTGGTTTAGCTCAGTGGATTGAGCGTCGGCCTGCGAGCTAAGTGTCGCTGGTTCGATCTTCCAGTCAGGGTACATCAGAGAAGGAAAACTCTGACTGCAAAAAACCTCTACTGCCTTGCGGCATACCTCTTCAGGGGAAAGGCTAAGGGAGTAAACCCCGACAGAAAATCCGGAGCCGGAGTCCCTAAGGCGGTTTGACGTTGTAGTCAACACCGGCAACTCCTGCGGCGCACCTGAAGCCAAGCTGTATTGACTCTGTCTTTCCCTTGGACCCTTCAGCTGCGAAGAGAGGGGGGGTCTGCTGCATGGGCAAGAGCAGACCCTCCATATCACCCTGCCCAGGCTCTGTAGCTTCAGCGTCATCGCAAGATGTCAATTCAACACGGGAGGAGACAGATACGATGTCACTCCCGAGTCGGACTGCACAGCCATTCTCGGCGGTGCAGATAGACTCTTAAGAAGCTACACCATCGTCTCTCGAGACGGACGGCTGCCGACGAATGCTCTTCATGAGGCTGATGCTCTCATGACCTACCATGACCTAATCACCAAAGCCTTCGCCTCCAAATATCATCATATTGGGGATTTGTTTTCTACAAATGAGTTGAGCGGGGATGGGAGGGGGGCGGTAGACAAAAACATTCAGCCTACAGCAACTGTACTTCAATATAATTGTAGTCATTTGTAATGCTATGGATTAGGCAACTAAAAATACTCCAAGAAGGATTCACAGGCTTCATTGCATTCCCAAAGGAATTCAGACTTCTGCATTAGTGAAAGAGTGAGCTAGAAATATATAGTCTTCCAGGAAAGTGAGCCTATAAGGAAACCAGTCTTCCTTAGCTTTGGCTGCAGTAGCAAAAATTAAGATAATATTAACATTGGTGATACTATCTCTTAAGAATTTACAATCCACAATCATAGATTGGCTCACTCATGAGTACAGAGAAACCACTAATCCAAAAAGTAAATCCAAGTGTGTCTTGGTTGGTAGTGCTTTCAGGTGTATGGAAGAAACAAATGTCCTTTCTGGTAAAGACAATTAAAACTAGGCCCCTAAGATTTCTCACAGAGCATGTTTTTAAAATAATGAGCTCAGAAAAAAAAGTGAAGCAAATGAAGAAAGAAAACAACATAAGCAAGAGTCAGAAGATAATAAAGTAAAATTTAAAGAAGTTTAGCCCACTCCCGGCCAAAGACTATAGATATTTAGAATTACATGATTCAGAATGTAAAATACTCTATATATGTTTAACAAAAAGTTTTAAAATGAAGTCCAAAAGTAAACGAAAAAGAAGAGACTACCAAAATGACCAAGTTATAAATAGAACCCCAAAAATATTAGAAATAAAATATATAAGTATTTAATTTTAAATTTCACAACTGGGATATAAGTACATATTAGACTTAAAGTCTAAAATTAGAGTTTGAATTTGAATACACAGATGAAAAGATAACATATTAGAAAGTAAAATTAAAGAATTTATCCTTCATTAAGAACAACTGATGGGGAAATCTAAAAAATAAATTAAAACAGAGGATAAACTGAGAGAGCTTAATATAGGTCTTATTGATATTTCTGAAATAGACTGATGCAGGGAGTGGAGGAGATTTAATATTTGAAGAGAAAATGGCTGAGAAATATTCAGAATTTGTGAAATATACCAATTTTCAGGTTTAGGAATCCCAATGAATTGCAAAGTAGAATAACAAAGAGAGAAATATCAAGATGAAAATACTGAACAAGAAAGAAAAGGAGATCTTAAAAACAACCACAAAAAAAAAACAGATAATTTTAATGTGAATAAAAATTAGGCTGATATCAAACTTCTCCAGAGTGAAAGTCAGAATATAATGTAATGATCAAATTCTTGAGTGAAAATAACAGTAACTCTAAATCTATACGCAATAGAAGTAAAACTGACTTATTTACAGATGACATGATACTGTACATAGAGAATCCCAAAGATTCCAAGAAACTGCTAGAACTGATAAATGAATTCAGCAAAGTAGCTGGATACAAAATTAATAAACAGAAATCAGTTGCATTTTTATTTGCCAATAACAAACTAACAGAAAGGAAAATTAAGAAAACAATCCTACCCACAATTGCTTCAAAAAGAATAAAATAACTAGGTATAAACCTAACTAAGGATGTAAATACCTGTACTCACAGAATTATAAGACACCGAAGAAAGAAAGAGAAGATACAAATAAGTGAAAGCACATACCATGTTCATGGAAATGTCTATATTACCCAAAGCAATCTGTAGATTCAGTACAATTTCTATCAAGATTCCAATACATATTTCACAGAACTAGAACAAATATTTCAAAATGTAGACTTCTGGTCAAGATGGAGGCGAAGGTAAGCACAGCTTGCCTTCTTGCACAATCACAACAAAATTTACAACTACACTACAAAACAACTATCACCCAGAATCATCAGAAAATCAAGCTGTGTGGAAGCCCAACAACAAGGAATTGAAGAAGTCACATCCATCCAGACATGTAGAAGGGGCAGAGATATGGAGACCTGCGAAGAGGGGCAGAGACATGGAGACGCCCAATGGGCACTCTCATACCCACATGTGGTAGATAAAAACCAGGAGGGAAACTTTGGGAGTGAGGTATCCCTGCCCCACACCAGACCACCCAGCCCAGGGTTCCAGTGCCAGGAAGATAAGTCCCCATAAATTCTGGCTATAATAACTGGCAAGGGTTGGAGCAGCAGAAGAAACTGCGGGATTCTCAGGCATCTTTTCTTAAAGGGCCTGCACCAAATTTAGAACTTACACAGACTCACTCCCTCTGGGCTCCAGCACTGGGCAGCAGCTGGAAGGGCACCAGTGGCATACCCAGAGGTGGATTAAGGTCGTTTGAGGCCCAGGGCACAGAAGAAAATATTGGGCCCCTTAAAAAAAAGAGAGAGAGATGGGAAAATAAAAATATATGTTAACTATATTTTTAAATAAAAAATATTATGTATTATTAATGTTTTATTTCCAATAAAATTTGAATATGTGTATAATATACTTAATAATGGCATAATAATAATCACAAAGTTTTGAACTAATAGTTGAACATATGTAGCAGTATAATTATAATTAATGATAGTATACATATAATAGGAGTAACAATCAGAAATTTAAGCAAAAAAATCACAGAATTTTACTTGAAATTAAAATGACAAGTGTGAAAATATTTAAATAAATTCAAAAATTATTCATAAACTACAAAAATCCAGGCACTGATGTAACATCAGGAATTAATTTTATCTTAATATAATTTCAACAATAGGAATTTTAATATAATTTCAACTTACCTGAATATTTAAACACACAGAAAACTTTTAAAACCATAAATGAAACAAGTACATATCCACAAAATAATTTACATCCTTGCATATTTGCATATATTGTAAGTCTACACTGCAGGAGAACCTTTATAAGTACAAAGTAGCAAATAGGATTCTATTGCTCCGATGAGCAGTAGCACAGCTGCTACTCCATGAACCCAGTTCACACAGGTTGCCCCTCCCAGGCAATTACCTAAGTCTCCACCCCATCCAAGTTACTGGTGTGCTTTCTACAATAGGCCATGTTACTAAGACAGGGAGTCAAAGTAGTTATATCTAATACATAGAAACAAACACAGCGATGCTGCCAAAATGAGGAGACAAAGAAATATGGCCCAAATGAAACAGAACTGAACTCCATAAAAATAACTAAACAAAATGGAGAAAACCATCTAACAGAGGGGCAGAGTTCAAAACACTGGTTATTAGGATGCTCAAGGAACTCGATGGGTACTTCAACAGCACAAAAAAGACACAGGCAGAAAAAAAGTTTACACTAAGTGAAATAAAGAAAAGTTTATAGGGAACCAACAGTGGAATGGATAAAGCTGACAACCAAATCAATGATTTGGAACATAAGGAAGAAAAAAAAAATTCGATCAGAAAAGCAAGAAGAAAAAAGAATTTTTTTAAATGGACATGAACTAAGGGGGTGGGGAGATTGCTGGAGTGAATAGGGGTACCAGGTAGAGGGGGTTTAAGGGGGAAATATTGGGATAACTGTAATAGCTTAATCAATAAAATGTATTTTTTAAAGAATTATATGGAACAGCAAAAGGCCCTGCATAGCAACAGCAATCCTGAGAAAAAATAACGTATTTGGAGAAATCACACTACCTAATATCAAACTTTAAGATCATAGTAATAAAAATAGCATGGTACTGGCATAAAAATAGACACAGAGATCAATGGAAGTGAGTAGAGAACCCAGAAATAAACCCACACCTTTATAATTAATTAGTATTTGACAGGGGTTACAAGCACATACAATGGGCTAACAATAGTTTATTCAATAAATGTTGTTGGGAAAATTGGATAGACATATGCAAAAAATGAAACTAGACCACATTCTTATACCACACACTAGAATAAGTTCAAAATGGATTGAAGACTTAAATGTCAGAACCAAAACCATAAAAATCATAGAAGAAAACACAGGCAGCAAATAAATCTCAGGCATTGCTTGTAGCAATATTTTATATGATATATCTCCCAGGCAAGAAAACAAAATAAAAAACAAATAAATGGGACTATATCAAACTAAAACGTTTTTGTACAACAAATGAAACCATCAGCAAAATAAAAAGACAACCCAAAGAAAGGGAGAACATATTCATTGATACATCTGATAGGTTAATATCCAAAATTTATAAAGAACTTATAAAACTCAACACCAAAAAAAAAAACAAACAACCCAATTTAAAAATGGGTAAAAGACCTGAATAGACACTTCTCCAAAGAGGACATACAGTGGCCAATAGCTTGATGTCACCAATCATCAGAGACATGCAAATTAAAACCACAATGACATGCCCCTTCACACCTGTAAGAATAACTATCATCAATAAATCAACAAACAACAAGTGTTGGTGAGGATGTGAAGAAAAGGGACTACTTTTGCACTGTTTGTGGGAATGCAGATTGGTGCGGCCGCTGTGGAAAGAAGTATGGAATTCCTCCAAATATTAAAAATGTATATTCTTTTTGACTCAGCAATCCCACTTCTGGGAATATATCTGAAGGAACCCAAAACACTAATTCAAAAAATGATTAGCACCGCTATGTTCATTGCAGCATTTACAATCACTATGATATGGAAGCAGCCCAAGTGTCCATCAGTAGATGGGTGGATAAAACCACTATGGAACATTTACACAATAGAATACTACTTGGCCATAAAAAAGAAGAAAACTTTACCTTTTGTGATCATGTGGATGGACCTGGAGATAATTATGCTAAGTGAATAAGCCAGTCAGAGAAAGACAAATATTATTTGATTTCACTCATATGTGAAACCTAATGAACAAACTGAACTAACAAGCAAAATAAAGACAGATTAATAGAGAGAGAGCAGGTGACAGCTAAGTGGGGCAGGATAGTTAAGGGGTGGAGGGATTGAACAAAAAGGAATAAGGACTCATGAGCATGGACAACAGTGTGGTGACTGTGGGAGCAGGTAGGTGGGTTAAGAAGACTAAATGGCAATGGAAAGAAATACAATTAAAAAATGAAAGAATATTCTCATCAAGACTATCTTTCAAGAACAAGGGTAAAATAAAATGTGTTTAGATTATCATAAACTGTGACAGCATACCACTAGCAGATTCTCAAAAAATGAACTTCTAAATGATAAACCCCAAAAGTAAAAAAGTTATTCACAAAGTAAGATTTGAGATAAAATACAGAATGGTGAGCAAAAAAAATAGTAAAGATTAGACAAATCTGAAAATTCTGAGTGTATAACATAGCAATAATGATGAAATTGTGAAATTCTTTTTTAAAGATAGAAATAAAATTCTGAATAACAACAGCACATAAGCCAAGAAGGGGTATCAGAGATAGGGAATTATCAGAGCCTTATATTATTCAAGAAATTCATACAAATTAATTTTATATTTTCATCATAAAGGGGAACCAGTACAAGATAATTGGTATAAATATTCTTAACAAGTACAAGAAAGAGAAGTTGACTGAGAAAAAAAATTAAAAATAAGGTTAGAAACGAGACATAAAGAATAGAACACCAAGAACAAATAAAAAGTACAACATAAGATGGTAAAAATGAGTTCAACTATATCAGCAATAATAAATGCAAATGTAATTCATAGTTAAAAGATTGTCAGATAATTTTTTAATAAGCTATATCTTATTTCCAAGGAACAAATATGAAACAAAGAATCATAGACATTTTTAAAATGTAAAAATGAAAGAAAATATACTGGGTAAAAACTAATTAAAAGAAAAAAATAATATCAGATAATTAAATTTTGAGAGAAAAAGTATATTAAAAGAGGGCCATTGCTTAATGATAAAAATTGTAATAAATAAGGATCATCATGTTCTCTCAATAAAATAATGTCAAAAGATTTAAAATGAAAGTTAATAGAATGTCAAGAAATGTACAAATTTACTGTCATCCCAGGAGTTTTCAACATTAAAACTTGCAGTTCTTATAGTCAAATAAACAAAAAACTTAAAGCTTGATCTGACAGACATTTATAGGGCCATGCATCCAACAATAAGAAATACATATCCTCAAGATACATTGAACATTTACAAAAATTATACCAATGTTAGGCCATAAGATAAGCCTCAACAAATTTCAAATTTTCCGTATCACACAGAACACAATTAAATTAGAAGTCAGTAACAAAATAATGTAAGACCCCATGATTGAAAATTAAAATATTTTAAATAATATATGTCAAAGAAGAGGAAATGGAAATTAAGAGTTAAATAGTAATACTAACACATATTAAAACCTGTAAAATGCTAAAATAATAAGTTGAGGAAATGTGTACTCTGTGTGCTTATCAGAGAAAAGAGGTTAAAATGTTTAAGTTGAATGTCTATCTTAGAAAAAAGTGTTAACAGTACAATTTTTCTAGGTGAGATTTTCTACTATCTAATAAGCATCTGTCCTGGTGATTTCTGGAGTGTTATGGAAGCAAGTTCTTCAAGAAACTATATTTCACTACTACATATGGAATATAGTCAATAATACTGTAATAACTAAGTATGGTGCCAGGTGGGTACTTAAAATATCAGGGAATCACTCTGTAAATTATGATTGCCTAACTACTATATGCTGTAAACCTGACACTAATATAATATAATATTGAATGTCAACTGTAATTGAAAAATAAAATTAAAAAATTAATTTAAATATTCATATTATTTTAGTACAAAACACATCATAAATAAATTAGTAATAAACAAATTATACCTTAAAAACATTTCAAGAAAACTATTTCTGAAAAATAGCCATGTCTTTCAAGAAAAAAGAAAATGAAAAAGGCCCAAAGAAACTAAAAAGAAAGAAATAGTAGTTGTAGGAGTAGAAACAAATAATAGAGAAAACAAAGATACAGTATAGGGTACCAACAAATTTAACAAATATTTCTTTGAGAACACTAGTAAATATGTTAATCTCCTAGTTAGACTAATTCCTTCCCAGTCATAAATGATACAAGAATTGAGGGGAAAAGAATTACCTTTGTTAGCTACATGAAGTTAGGAAATTTTGTCTGTTTTGTTAAATTCCTAGAATGTTACCTGGACCAAAACCTAGTGCACTATAATTCTCAATAAATGTCTATTGAATGAAAGAATGAATGAATTATTCCTAAGTTAATGCTTCCTACAAAGAAAACCCAAAGGCAAATATAGATAAATTATTATAATTGATAAAAGAGTTTATTAAGGTGATATGCAAAATTAATTGCATTTCTATATCCCTGTAACAAAGAGAAAAATAATTTAAAAATTAATATTTACTATAACAACAAAAAACAAAGTCATCTAGGAACAAAAGTAATAAAAAAGTGTAAGCACTTTATGGCAAAAATTACAAAACTTTATTTAAAGGCATTGAAAATAGTCAAATAAGTGGAGAGATATCTGTTCACAGATAAGAAAAAAATCAATATTGTAAGATATCAGTTTCCAAAACTGCTCATAGTTTCAATGTAATTCTAATCAGTATGCTAATGTTTGTTTTGTTTTGTGGATGCTAATGATCTAAATCTAAAACTATATTTAAAACCTAAGTTCAAAATAATTTTGAAAAAGCAAGAGGAGAAAAACTCACTAAAAGAAATACCAAGTTTCCTGGCTGGTGTGGCTCAGTGATTGACCACTGGCCTATGAACCAAAGGGCTGTCAGTTCGATTCTTAGTTAGGGCACATGCCTGGGTTTCAGGCCAGGTCCCCAACTGGGGGCCATGAGAGGCAATCACACGTTCTCCCTCTTTCTCCCTCCCTTCTTCTCTCTAAAAATAAATAAATAGAATCTTATTAAAAAAGAGAAATAACATAATAAAGTTATATTAATGAAGTCAGAGTGACATTGATGCAAGAAGAGACAGATTGAAGGACTAAGGAGAAAGCTCAGAAAGAGAGACATTCATATATGGCAACTTACTAAGTAAAAGAGGTGGCCCTGCCAGTTAGTTAGAGACTATTACTAATTATAATAATAGTTAAGAACTATTATTACAATTGGTTATCCATACACACACACACACACACAAATATATATGAATTTTATTCCTTCTCCCCATACACAAAAATCAGTTTGGGGTAGATTATAAACCTAAATATGAAATGCAAAACTTTTAACAGTGAACAGAATAATATCTCCATGAATTAGGCAAGACAAAATTCACAAAGCAAATGATTCCTATATTATAAAACATGTAGTATTTTTTTGTTAAGCAAAAGACATTACTTAGCCCTGGCCTGGTAGCTCAGTTGCTCATTTGGTTGGGGTGTCATCCCATACACCAAAAGGTTGCAGGCTGCAGGCTCGATCCCTGGTTGGGCCACATACATTTCTCTCTCTCTCTCTCTCTCTCTCTCTCTCTCTCTCTCTCTCTCTCTCTCTCTCTCTCCTCTCTCTCTCTCCCTCTCTCTCTCTCTCTCAACCCTTCTTCTCTCTAAAATGAATGAAAGCATGTCCTCAGGTGAGTATTTTTTTAAAGACACTATTTAAATTAAAAACTAAAATAATAATAATAATAATAAGCAACAGGCTAAGAAATAGAGCTGCAACAAATGTAGCTAACAAAGGATTAGTATCCAGAATCTATAATAAACTCATACATTTCAATAAGAAAGTAATAACCCATAAAATCCAGCACTCAGTTATAAAATCACACAGCAAAGTGGGAATAGAGGGAGCATACCACAACATAATAAATGCTATATATGAAAAACCTATTCCCAATTTCATAGTCAAGGGGCAAAAATTAAAGACGTTTCACTTAAGATCAGGAACAAGACAGGAGTGTCTGCTGTCACCTCTCTTATGCAACACAGTGATGGAAGTCCTGGCCACACTGATCAGACAAGACAAGAAGAAGAAATTAAAGGTATCCAAACTAGAAAAGAGGAAGTAAAGCTGCCATTATTCACAGACAATGTGATGTTATACTTGGAAAACTCTATGAGCTCCACTAAAAAACTACTCGACATAATAAATGAATTTGACAAAGTAGTGGAATACAAAGTTCAATATTCAGAAGTCAATGGCATTTTTATACACCAATAAAAAACTATCAGAAAAAGAAATGAATAAAACAATCCCATTTACTACCATAACAAAAAATAATAATAAAGTATCTATAGACTAAATTTTGCCAAAAGATAAAAGACCTGTACTCAGAAAATTATAGGACATCGAAGAAAGAAATTGAGGCAGATACACAACAAACAACAAGTGCTGGTGAGGATGTGGAGAAGAGGAAACCCTAGTGCACTGTTGGTGAGAATGGAGACTGGCGTAGCCACAGTAGAAAACAGAATGGAATTTCCTTAAAAAGCTAAAAACAGAACTGCCTTTTGATCTAGCAATTCTACTGCTGGCATCATACCCGAGGAATCCTAAAACACCAATTCAAAAGAACATATGCACCCCTATGTTCATAACATTATTACAGTAGTCCCTCCCTATATTGTGGTTCACTTATTGTGGCCTCACCATATCACAGGGTTTTAAAAATATTTACTTATCACGGATTTTTTGCTATATCGCGGGATTTTGCAGTACTATATATGTATATTCTTAAAGTTGTATAGGTTTAAGAGTGTAGAATATGTTTAAGAACATAAGTAGTGTTTATAAAAATGTAGAAAAGGTTAATAAGGGTCTGGGAATGGTTTATAAATGTGTGGGAAGGGTTTATAAAGTCTTAAAATATATATAAATGCTAAAATAAATGTAAGCTTCCTACTTCTTGGATTTTCACCTATCGTGGGGTGGGGTCTAGAACGTAATACCCACGATAAGTGAGGAAATACTGTATTTATAATAGCCAAGTGCTGGAAATAGCCTAAGTGCTCATCAATAAATAAGTGGATCAAAAAACTCTGGTACATTTAAACAACAAAATACTAAGAAGCAGAAAGAAAAAAGGAATTCCTGCCTTTTGTAACGGCATGGATGGAGCTGGAGAGTATTATGCTAAGTTAAATAAAACAGTTGGTGAAAGACAAATACCATATAATCTCACTTATAAGGTGAATATAATGAACAAAATAAACTAATTAGCAAAATAGATCCAGAGGCATAGAATCATGGAACAGACTGAGAGCTGTAGGAAGGGAGAGAGAAGGTGGGGATTGCTTGGAAGAGGGTGAAGGGATTAGTCCAAAAACATATATGAAGGAACCATGGACATGGATAATGATGAAGGAATGATTATGGAAGTGAGGGGCAGGTTGGGTGCAGGGAGGCAAAGGGGAAAAAAGTGGGACAACTAAATTAGCATAGACAATAAAATATTTTTAAAAGAAGAAATGTCTAAAGGAACTTAAACCCCAATTGAAAAATGCCAAAACTCTGTCCTGTTACAGAAGAAAAAACTGATCATAGATATATGAAACTTTGCCAACCTTGTCTATAATCAGGGAAATACAAGTTTTAACTACATAAAAGGTAATTTTATATAATCAGAAATACAAAAAATAAACTTTGACAATACCAATTTTTGGTGCGGATTTGGGACAATAGGAAACCCTTATACACTAGTGAGCAGGACTATAACTGAATCCAATTTCTTTACAAAATAATTTTAACATTACCGACTTCCAGCCAAGATGGAAGTGTAGACAGACATGCTGTGCCTCCCTCCACAACTAAAAAGGAATACAACTACCTCAAAACTAGAAACAACCAGAAGTTCCAGAAAATCAAACTGCATGGAAGTCCAACAAGCAGAGATGTAGAGAAGACAGGTAGGAGGGGCAGAGCCGGGGCAGAGAGGACACGGTGTGGTGGCGGCAGCAGCGACAGCAGCAACATGCCAGCAGAAAGCGCAGTCACATGTTTTAAAAAGTCAGTAGGGACCCCTGGGGAGCATTCCCAGCTCCTCACCAGACCTTGCAGCTCATGGTCCCAGGACTGGGGAAAATCAAGCCTCATTGCTTCTGATTGTGCAGACCAGTGGGGGCTGGCATGGAGGCAGGAACTGCCAATCTCTCAGCAGAGTCTGCTTGTTTAAAGGGCCCCCATGGTCCTAGAACATCTGTGGACCCACCCACTCTGGGAACGACAGCCACGGCAGCAGCTAGAGGGGGGGCCAGTCCGGTGCAGAAGTGGGAGAGGTGCCTGGAAAGGGGGTGAGTGCTGGGCAGGTGACATTTTCCCTCTCAGACCCTTCCCCCACATACAGGGCCACAACGTGGTGACACAGGTCACCCTGTACTGACGAATCCCTAAAGCTCTGCCCATTACAATGGAACAGGAATGACAGCTTTACTTGGGATGCAGAGGCAAACAACCACAGGAGCCTGTCAGAATGAGGAGACAGAGAAGTATGGCCCAAAAGGGGGAATGGATCAATGTTCCAGTGGGAGAACTAAGTGACGAAGAGATAGTCAACCTAACAGATGCAGAATTCAAAACACTGGTATAAAGATGCTCACAGGCTTGACAGTTATGCTTGAGTATGGCAAACACATAAGAAGAAGTGAAGGCTATGCTAAGTGAAATGAAGGGAAATCCACACAAAACCAATGGTGAAGGGAAGGAAACCTGGGTTCAAATCAATGATTTGGAACATAAGGAAGAAAAAAGCAGTCAACAGTGCAGAATGAGGAAGCAGGAAATGAGGAGAAGATGGTGGAGGAATGAGGGGAGGCTGGGCTTTCAGGTTCCTGAGACCCATCTGTAGTTTGGACTAATTGCAGACAGAACATCTCAGTGAGCAGCTGAACACTGCAGGAGTCGAGCCTTGGCACTGCTGGATTAGAGAAAAACCATCTGGGAACAACTTGTTTAGTGAGGATAGCGGAGGAAAAAGGGACAAAACGGGATTCCTGACTGGGGTGGCTGCTGGAGCTGTGGCTGGAAGGACACAAAGGCTTTTTGGCGACCACAGGCTTCCCCAGAGAGGAGTCAGGAGGAGAGCATATCTCTGCCCGCTGGCAGAGATGGGACTTGACCAAGTGGCATTGGCACTGAAGAACAGGAGACAGCGTACTGCTGTGCAAGTGAGAACGTAATTTTCTTTATATTTTTCTCTTGTGGACTGCGGAGAGGGGTGGAAAGTTTGGGGGTGGTAGGACATTCTTGAGGAGTGCAGGCGCAGAGGTGCGCTTGTCCACTCCCAACCCTTCCCTTGGGTCGCATGGGCGCTCATAGGGAAGTGCCCTCATTCACTGGCTCAGGTGTGCAACTGTGAGTCCAGGTGCCCCTCAGACATGTCCCAACAAACATAAGATTAGTGCACCAATGGGCACAGGGAGGGCCCACTGAACACGCATGCGCAGACACCCCTAGCCAGCTCCAGTGGGTGCCAGGCCCCAGGCTGGAATGCAGACCACTTGCTCAGGCTCTGCTTGTGCCCACCCAGACGGGTGCAAGAACGGCGGGTGGCTGCAGCATGGGAACAGCAGGTGGCAGCGACTCACAGACGCTCACTTCCACTGTGCACAAGTGACTGGGGCCCCATCCTAAGAGGCAAGAGACCAACTCCCAGAGCTTGACTCGGTGAGACTGAGGCTAGCTCTCCGGCTGCCTTGCATGCGCACGGGCGCGTGAGCGCGGAAGCACCTCAGCCTGGCTTCAATCGGCGCCAATAGCTCACTCCCACTGTGCCCAAGTGTCTAGGACCCCGCCCTGGGAGGCGAGAGACCAGCTCCGGGAGCGCAGCTCGACAGGCCTGAGGCAAGCTCTCAGGCCTCCCTGTACGCGCAGGGGCACACATGCAAAAGCACCTCAGCTGGCTCCAGCGGGCACCAAGGGAGCCTGCCATGCCGGCCAGCAAGGGCGCACACCACTGCTGCAAGGAACAAGAACCTCTGACTCGCCACATTAGACCAGCTGGGGACACAGAAAAAGAAGACGACACACGAAGGCTGAACTAAGTAAAAACATTCCTTCTTTTTTTCTTTTTTCTTTTTCCCCTTCTTTAAAAAAGGGAAAAAAGAAGAGAAGAGAGAAAGGGGAAAAAAAGAAAAGAAAAACTATATCTCTAATTCATTTCATATAATCTCTCCTTCTCATCCTTCCTCTTTAATCGTTGTTTATTTGTGTGTCTAGTTTAGCCTCCCTTTCACTCTAAATAAATAGAATATAATTACTATATAAAGCCAATACTATACAATCCCACTTTCTTACTATATTCTGCATTTTTCCATCCTTCTATTTTTTATTAACATACAGTGTAAATATTACCTACTGTCTTGCATAGTCTCAACTATTATTAATCTATCATCCCCTCTCTCAAAAATCATATTTTTCCTCCCTAAAAACAACTCTTATCTATTCTTCCTATAGTATAAAAGTTCTAATCTCCTACATTTATATTAATACTGGCTCATTTGCTGACGATAGCGGGATAGGGGGTGGGGGATAATTTTGAGGGTGTGGGTCTCCTGCCTGGGCTGTGTGTTTATGTTTTTAACAGCATCTCCACAAAAGAACTCAAGACAAAGTAGACAGAGTGACTCTCAATCAACTAGCCAGAAGGAAGATCCTACCAAAGAACTTCTGAAATATAACCAGACAGCATAAGCAAATAATATAAAGGGTAACCCAAGAACATCAGGCTTAGGAGACTGCACCACTGAAACCCCCAGATCTCCTATAAAGAATCTCATACCAGAATGGTGGGAAGTCAAAGCAGACAAACAAAAAAAATAAAAAATAAATAAAAACAAACAGGAAGTTTCCAACATGGTAAGATGCAGAAACAACCTTTCAATGAAAAGAAAAGAGGAATCCCCAGAAAGAGAGGTAGATGGAATAGACATAGCCCAAATGTCAGACACGGAATTCAAAACAATGATGGTGAAGAAGCTCAATATACTCAACAACCTTAAAAACAACTATGACAACCCCCAAGGAAGTTACCAGCAGCTCCAAGAAAATTACAGGAAACTTGCAGAGAACTACACCAGCATAAAAAAGGACATAGAAACTATTAACAAGAACCAGGAAGAAATGAAGAATTCAATCTCTGAAATAAAAACACAGTAGAATCAGTCAAAAGCAGACTAAATTAAACAGAGGATCGGATTAGTGAGTTAGAAGATAATGTAGAGAAAAACTCCCAGACAATACAGCAAAATGAAAAAAGATTGAAAAAATATGAACAAGATGTAAGGGAGTCACAGGATAGCATGAGAAGAAATAATATCAGGATCATCAGAATAAGAGAGGGAGAAGAAAAGGAGCATGGAATTGAAAACCAGACAGGAGAAATAGTGACAGAAAATTTTTTGAACCTAATGAGAGAAACAGTTACACAAGTTCAGGAAGCACAGAGAGTTCCAATGAAGAGGAACCCAAAAAAACCCACTCCAAAGAACATCATAATTAAAATGGCAACATTCAAAGACAAAGAGAGAATCCTAAAAGCAGCAAGAGAAAAACAGAAAATAACATACAAGGGAGCTCCGATAAGGCTATCGACCGATTTCTCAACAGAAACACTACAAGCCAGAGGGGAAGGGCAAAAATATTTCAAGCAATGAAAAACAAAGGCCTACAACCGAGAATACTCTACCCAGCAAAGCTCTCATTCAAAAAGGAAGGTGAAATAAGGAGTTTCTCAGACAAAGGAAGAACAAAAGAATACATCTCCACCAAACCAGCATTGCAAGTGATGCTAAAGGGAATATTCTAAGAAAAAAGAAGGAAAAAAAGAAATGAGGAGAGGAACAGAGGTACAAAGGGAAATGAATAAATACACATCAATAATAACCTTAAATATAAATGGATTAAATGCTCCCATTAAGGACTTCCGGCCAAGATGGAGGCTTAGACGGACACGCTAGGTCTCCCTCTACAACTAGAGAGGAATACAACTACTTCAAAACAAAGGATAACTAGAAATTCCAGAAAATAAAACTACACGGAAGCCCAACATATGAAGTTATAAACCAGCGGTGCCATTTGGGCAGGTAAGAGTTAAAGAGGGCAGCGCTGTTTGCGGTCGCACCTGGGACAGCGGCAGGGCGGCGAAAAATCCTGGCTGCAGTCAAGCCCCTGGTAGTGCGCGACCCCAGCGCTGGGGAAAGCAGCCACCGCATCGCCTTGAACAGTGAGGCCCAGGGGGGCGGGAGGACGGATCCCGGTCTCCTAGCTGAATAACTGTGTGAATCCATCTTGGACCCCCACCCCCAAAGAAAGCACCACAGGGCTGCGAAATAGGTCGCGGACAGGCGCCGGTCGCTGAATTGTGACGCGTACACAGGCACTGCCCCCTACAGCCGGCCCAAGAAAACAAAACGCATCTGTCAAAATGAGGCAGACAACTATAGAAATCCCGGTGGCACAGCTCACCAGGCAACAGATAGAGAACCTGACAGATGAACAGATAAGAAACCTGTCAGAGGCTCAGTTCTGGGCCATTGTTATCAGGTGGCTTACAGAATTCACAAAAGAGCAGGAAAAAGATAAGAAAGAAGCGAAAAACATTCATAACGAAAGGAACAAAACCACATACGAGACAGATGGTGAGGAAAAAAAATCCAGAGTTCATTTCAACAAACTGGAATATGGAGAAGGAACAAGCAGTCAACCAATGCAGAGAGAGGAAATGGGAAGCAACAATGAGAGGATCAGAAACCTCTGGGACAGCTATAAAAGGCCCAACATAAGAATCATTGGTTTGCCAGAGAGGGAGGAAGATGAACTAGAACTTGAAAAATTGAGTGAAAATATAATAAAGGAGAACTTCCCAGACTTGGGGAAGGGAATAGACTTGCAGGTCCAGGAAGCAAGGAGAGTTCCCAAGAGACTGGACCCAGGGAGAACCACTCCAAGACACATTATAATCAAAATGTCAAAAATTAAAGATAAAGAGAGAATCTTAAAAGCAGCAAGAGAGAAGAAAAGAATTATGTACAAAGGGGTCCCAATTAGACTATCAGCTGACTTCTCAAGGGAGACCCTACAGGCAAGAAGGGACTGGCAAGAAATATTCAAAGTAATGAAAATCCAAAACCTACAACCACGAATACTCTATCCAGCGAAATTGTCATTCAGAATAGAAGGACAGAGAAAGTGTTTCCAGGACAAAATAAAACTGAAAGAGTTCATTAGATCCAAACCACTGTTATATGAGATGTTAAAGGGACTGGTTTAAAAAAACAGAAGCTAGGGAGATGAAACAAAGGCAAACTAAACAGGCAACGAGAGTGGAAAAGGAACTGTGGGTACGGGAAGCATATTGGGGGGAGGTCAACAGGGAGGGGGAGTGGGGAGAGGGAGGGAGATGATATAGGAATTGGGGATCATGGTAGGAGGGAATGGAATAAACGGAGAGAGGTTGGGAGGAACTGTATGCACAACTAATGGACATAATCTAAAAGGGGGGGACAACTGGAGGGAGGGGGGCCACCGGGTGGAGGGGAGCAGAGGGAAGGGAAATTGGCACAAATGTAATATTTTAATCAATAAAACACATTAAATCTGAAAAAATAAATAAATAAAATAAATGCTCCCATTAAAAGACATAGAGTAATGGAATGGATAAGAAAACAGGACCCACATATTTGCTGTCTACAAGAAACACACCTCAAAACAAAAGATTTACACAGACTAAAAGTAAAGGGATATAAAAAATATTCCAAGCAAACAAACTGGAAAAAAAAGCCTGGGTAGCAGTCCTCATATCAGACAAAACGGATTTCAAAGCAAGGGCAATAAAAAGAGACAAAGAAGGACATTTCATAATACTTAAATGAACAATCCATCAAGAAGATATAACACTGATAAACATATATGGACCCAACATAGGAGCACCCAAATACATAAAGAAAATACTAGAAGACCACAAGAAGGATATCAACAACAACACACTCATAGTCGGGGACTTCAACACTCCATTATCAACAACAGACAGATCATCAAAGCAAAGAAACACCAAGGATATACAGGCATTGAACAACACACTAAACCACATGGACTTAACAGATATATATAGAACTTTCCACCCCAAAGAAGCAAAATATACATTCTTTTCAAATGCACATGGGACATTTTCAAAGATAGACCACATGATAGGACACAAAACAAGCCTCAACAAATTCAAGAAAATTGAAATCATATCAAGCACCTTTTCAGACCACAATGCCTTGAAACTAGAAATCAACCTCAGAAAAAAAAATCAAAGACAACCAAACTCATGGAGAACGAATAACATGCTATTAAATAATGAGTGGGTTAACAATGACATCAAAGAAGAAATCAAGAAATTTCTAGAAACTAATGATAATGAACACATAACAGCCCAAAACCTATGGGACACAGCAAAAGCAGTCTTAAGAGGGAAGTTCATAGCAATACAAGCATATCTGAAAAGGATAGAAGAATCTCAAATAAAAAATCTAACCCTAAAGCTACAAGAACTAGAACAACAACAACAAACAAAGCCTAGGGCAAGAAGAAAAGGAAAATCACCAAGATCAGAGCAGAATTAAATGACATAGAGACTAAACAAACAATACAAATGATCAACAAAACTAGGAGCTGGTTTTTTGAAAAAATAAGCAAAATCGACAAGCCTCTAGCCAGGCTCATCAAGAAAAAAAGAGAAGAGCCAAATAAACAAAATCAGAAATGAAAGAGGAGAAATCACCACTGATACCACAGAAATAAAAACGATAGTAAGAAATTACTACAGACAACTGTATGGCAAGAAATTTGACAACCTAGAAGAAATGGACAGATTTCTATAAAAATATAACCTTCCAAAACAGTATCAATAAGAAGTAGAAAGTCTTGACAGACCAATAACAAAGAAGGAAATTAAAACAGTAATCAAAAATCTCCCTGCACACAAAAGTCCTGGACCAGATGGCTTTACAGGCCAATTTTACAAAACATTTAGGGAAGAACTAACTCCTACCCTCCTCAAACTATTCCAAAAAATCCAAGAAGAGGAAAAAATCCCAAACTCTTTCTATGAAGCCAGTAGTACCCTAATCCCAAAACCAGGTCAAGACACAACAAAGAAAGAAAACTACAGGCCAATATCACTGATGAACATAGATGCTAAAATTCTCAATAAAATATTGGCAAACAGGATCCAGCAATACATCAAAAAGATCATACACCACGATCAAGTGGGATTCATCCCAGGGATGCAAGGATGGTTTAATATTTGCAAATCAATAAATATATCACCTAAACAAAATGAAAGACAAAAATCACATGATCATATCAATAGATGCAGAAAAAGCATTTGATAAAGTACAACACCCATTTATGATGAAAACACTGAGCAAAATGGGAATAGAGAGAGCATACCTTAACATAATAAAGGCCATATATGAGAAGCCTGAAGCTAACATCATACTCAATGGACAAAAACTGAAAGCATTCCCCCTGAAATCAGGAACTAGACAAGGCTGTCCACTCTCTCCACTCCTTTTCAACATAGTGTTGGAAGTCCTAGACACAGCAATCAGACATGAAAAAGAAATAAAAGGCATCCAAATTGGGAAAGAAGAAGTAAAACTATCATTATATGCAAATGATATGATAGTATACCTAGAAAACCCTATAAACTCCACTAAAAGACTACTCGATATAATAAGCCAATTTCACAAAATAGCAGGGTACAAAATAAATATACAGAAATTTAAGGCATTCTTGTACACCAACAATAAAATATCAGAGACAGAGAAAAAAAAATACCATTTACTATAGCAACAACAAAAATAAAGTACATAGGAGTAAATTTAACCAAAGAGATAAAAGACCTGTACTCTGAATATTATGCAACATTGAAGAAAGAAATTAAGAAAGATACAAATAAATGGAAGTAAATACCATGTCTTGGATGGGAAGAATCAACATCATCAAAATGGCCATACTACCCAAAGCAATTTACAGGTTCAATGCAATCCCTATTAAAATACCAATGACATATTTCACAGACCTAGAACAAATACTCCAAAAATTCGTATGGAACCAAAAAAAGACCCCGAATAGCAAAAGCAATCTTGAGACAGAAGAACACAGCAGGAGAAATCACAACATCAAGTATCAAACAATACTACAAAGCCACTGTAATCAAAACAGTCTGGTACTGGCATAAGAACAGACATATAGATCAGTGGAACAGAATAGAGTCCAGAAATAAACCCAGGCCTCTGTGGTCAACTAATATTTGATAAAAGAGGAAGGAACATAAAATGGAGTGAGAAGAGCCTCTTTAACAAATGGTGCTGGGAGAACTAGATAGGAACTTGCAAAAAAATGAAACTAGACCACCAACTTACACCACACGCCAGAATAAACTCAAGATGAATCAAAGACTTAAATGTAAGCCATGACACCATAAAAGTCCTAGAGGAAAAGATAGGCAGGAAAATTTCAGATATCCCACATAACAATATCTTCACAGATAAATCTCCTAAGGCAAGAGAAATAAAAAAATAAATAAACAAATGGGACTACATCAAACTAAAGGGTTTCTGCTCAGCAAAAGAAGACTTCAGTAAGATGAAAAGGGAACCAACCATATGGGAAAACATATTTGCCAATGACATCACAGACTGGGACTGATCTCCAAAATACATAAAGAGCTTATACGACTCAACATCAAGAAAACAAACAACCCAATTAAAAAATGGGCAGAGGACCTGAACAAACACTTTTCCGAAGAGGACATACAGAAGGTCTATAGACACGTGAAAAAATGCTCAACATCATTAGCCATCAGGGAGATGCAAATAAAAACCACAATGAGATACCACCTTACACCTGTCAGAATGGCCATCATCAACAAATCAACAAACAACAAGTGCTGGCGAGGATGTGGAGAAACGGGAACCTTACTGCACTATTGGTGGGAATGCAGACTAGTGCAGCCACTGTGGAAAACAGTATGGAATTACCTCAAAAAACTAAAAATGGAACTTCCTTTTCAACCAGCGATTCCATTGCTAGGATTATACCCGAAAAATCCTAAAACACTAATTCAAAAGAACTTATGCACCCCTATGTTAATAGCAGCACTGTTTACTATAGCTAAGTGCTGGAAACAGCCTAAGTGCCCATCTGTAGATGAGTGGATCAAAAAACAGTGGTACATCTACACAATGGAATACTATGTAGCAGAAAGAAAGAAGGAACTCCTGCCATTTGCAACACATGGATGGAACTAGAGAGAATTACACTTAGTGATAGACCAGGCAAAGAAAGAAAAATACCATATGATATCATCTAATACAGGAAACTAAAGAACAACACAAACAAAAGAACTAAGTAGAACAAAGAGAAGAATAGCAGCCAATAGGCGGGAGGGGGGATGGAGAGAAAGAAGATAAGTAAGGGAAATGTTTAGTCAAAGAACGTGTATAAATGAGTCATGGACATGGACAACGGGGAGGGATATGATTGTGGGAGAAGCAGTGGGCTCAGTGGGGGAGAGAAATGGGGGAAAATGGGACTACTGTAATTGAAAAACCAAAAAATTAAAATTAAAATTAAAAATTTAAAAAAAAAAGAGAGAGAGAAAACAAGAACTGAAAAAAATACATGGGATTAGAACCCATGCAGTTTGAGGACAGAGCCTGAACTAGCTACTCCTCTACCACATTGTGTGAGCCAGACCCTTCTCACATCCCAGCTTCTACGGTCTTCTTATCCCCATAACTGGGGTCTCCTAACTTTCTCCTGCAGGCTTCAAAGAATCCAGACCAAATCCTCATTTCAGAGAAAAGGTGGTAAAGGGAAATGAGTGACTTTGTACATATGTAGCACCAAGAAAGGCTTCCCTGTGGCTCCAACCTTGACTATGTGCTCCAAATGCAGAGCATTTCCAAATGCAAATCCAAATCCCAGTGTAGATTATCTGCTGATTACACAGCCCTTCATTCATTCATTGCATAAATATATTTGATTACTACACACCAATCATACAAAAAGAGAGAATGTAACAAATTATCAATGTTATTATGCCCATTTTAGAGATGGGAAAACAGAAACTAAGTGGTTAAAGCGCTTGTTTGCTGTCCCACATCTAGTAAATAGCAGAACTAGTATTTGACTCTGGGCCTTCCTTTTCTTTTTTGAAACTTGGGTCCTGCCAATATCCCCCTCCCTTTGTCACAGACCCCACAGGTTAAGGATTCTGTCCCACAAGGACCAACTTTAATTTTCCTCACTTTTCGTTTCCTCTTTCTGCACTGGTTGACTGTTCCTTCCCTATGTTCCCTCACCACTAGTTTTGTATGTGTTTTCATTCATTTCAGCAGGACTACCCTTCATTCCTTCCCTGTCTTGTTTAAGATCTGCTCTTAGGTCTGTAAGCATTCGTATAACCAAAGCTCTGAACTGTGCCTCAGAAAGATTTCCTATCTGCTGATCTGTTAGATCAATATTTGCTGTCTGGTCAGCTGTGTGATTGGGATCTCTATCATAATCTGTGCTATCTTGATAGTTTTGTGTTTACCTTTGTTTCCTGAGCGGGACTGTCACACCGCCTACACTATAGGGGGCGGAGCCCTGTGCAGTCATCACAACTGGGCAACTCTTCTCACCACACTGTGGCGTTTTGTGTGGGGGTGGGGGTCCAAGATGGATTCCTGCCATTTACTCTCCGGTGAGAGACCAGGAGCCTCCTCCTCCATCTCTAGCCCCTCTGGGCCTCACAGTCCAAGGCAATGGGGGGGTTCTGCCTTCCCTGGCATTGGAATCGAGAGCTGACGGGTTTGGTCTGCAGCCAGGGTGCTTCCCAGGCGCTTCTCACCTCCCCTTAAATATGGGTGTCTGTGTTTACCGCTGTCCCGCTGCTGTCATTGTAGCTGCTGCCACCAGCGCAGCTTGACCTCGCTGCCCCAGCTGTGCCCCTACTACCCATCCAGATGAGCACCAGTTCTTTATAACTTATACATTGGACTTCCATGTAGCTTTATTTTCTGGAACTTCTGGTTATTTCTGGCTTTACAGTAGTTGTATTCCTTATTAGTTGTAGAGGGAGACCAAGCATGTCAGTCTAGGCCTCCATCTTGGCTGGAAGTCTAAGATAATATACCTTCTGACTTTTTAAAACACGTAACTGCTTTCTACCAGCCTGCCGCTGCCACAGCTGCTGCCACCACCACACCATGTCCTCTCTGCCCCAGCTCCACCCTCCTACCTGTCTGAATGAATATTTCTTCTTTATTTCTTTGTTTCTTGGACTGTCATGCAGCTTGATTTTTTTGAACTTCTGGTTGTCTCTAGTTTTGAGGTAGAGGTAGTTATATTCCTTCTAAGTTGTGGAGGGAGACACAGCATGTCTGTCTAGGCCTCCATCTTGGCTGGAAGTCCTTGTTCATTTTTTAATTGGATTGTTTGTCTTCGCAATGTTGAGTCATATGAGTTCTTTATATATTTTGGAGTCAAACCCTTGTCTGAGGTATCATTGACAAAAATGTTTTCCCATTGGATCCCTTTTCATCTTGATGACGTTTTCTTTAGCCATGCAGAAGCTTTTTAATTTCATATATCCCCTTTGTTTACTTTTTCCTTTATTTCTCTTGCCCTAGGAGATATATTGACAAAAATATTGCTGTGTGGGATATCTGAAATTTTACTGCCTATGTTTTCTTCTAGGATTTTTATGGTGTCATGACTTATATTTAAGTCTTTTATCCATCTTGAGTTTATTCTGGTGTATAATGTCAGTTGGTGGTCTAGTTTCATTTTTTTGCATGTCCTTGTCCAGTTCCCCCAGCATCATTTGTTGAAAAGGATACTTTTACCCTATTGTATGTTTGTGCCCACTTTGTTAGATATTAATTGACCATAGAGACGTGGGTTTATTTCTGGGCTCTCTGTTCTGCTACACTGACCTATGTGTCTGTTCTTGCGTCAGTACCAGACTGTTTTGATTACTCTGGCCTTTTAGTATAGTATGATATCAAGTATTGTGATTTCCTAGTACTATGTTCTTCTTTCTCAAGACTGCTGAGGCCATTCAGGGTTGTTTTTGGTTCCATATAAATTTTTGGAATATTTGTTCTAGATCTGTGAAATATGCATTTGTATTTTAATAGGTATTGCATTGAATCTATAGAATGCTTTTGGTAGTATGGACACTTTAATGATGTTAATTCTTTCAATCCATGAGCATGGTATATGCTTCCATTTATTTCTTTCTTCCTTAATTTCTTTCTTCAGTGTTCTGTAGTTCTCTGAGATCTTTTACCTCCTTAGTGTTAAGTTTATTTCCAGGTACATTATATTTTTTTGTTACTATAGCAAATGTGATTTTTTTCTAGATTCTGTTTCTGTTATTTTATTGTTAGAGTATAAAAAATACCTTTGAATATTGACTTTGTACACCACTATTTAGCCAAATTTACTTATTAAGTCCAATAGTGTTTTGGTGGAGGCGATAGCATTTTCTCTGTACACTATAATGTCATCTGCAAATAAGGACAGTTTTACCTCCTCCTTTTCAGTTTGGATGCCTTTTATTCCTTTTTATTGTCTGATCACTGTGACTAGAACTTCCAGTACTATGTTGAATAGAAGTGTTGAAAGCGGATACCCCTGTCTTGTTCCTGATCTTTAGGGGAAAGCTTTTAGTTTTTGCTTATTGAGTATGATGTTGGTTGCAGGTTTCTCATATGTGGCCTTTATTATGCTGAGTTATGCTCCTTCTAGTCCCACTCTTCTGAGTGTTTTTATCATAAAGGGTTCTATACTTTACCAAATGCTTTTTCAGCAACTATTGATATGATCATGTGATTTTTGTTCTTTATTTTATTTATGTGCTGTATGACATTTATTGATTTGTGAATATTCTACCACCCTTGTTTCCCTGGGGTGAATTCCCCTTGATCATGGTGTATGATCTGTTTAATGTATTGCTTCATCTGGATTGCCAATATTTATTGAGGATTTTATCACCTATATTCATCAGAGATATTGGCCTGTAATATTCTTTGTTTGTTGTGTCTTTATCTGATTTTGGAATTAGAATGATACTGGCCCATAAAAAGGGTTTGGAAAGTCTTTCCTCTTGAATATTTTGGAATACAATAGTTTGAGAATGATAAGAGTTAGTTCTTTAAATGTTTGGTAAAATATGCTTGCGAAGCTTTTTGGTACAGGGCTTTTGCGTGCTGGGAGTTTTTTGATTACTGCTTCAATTTCACTGGTTATCAGTCTATTCAGCCTTTCTGCTGCTTCTTGATTCAGTTTTGGAAGCTTGTATTTTTCAATAAATTTGTCCATTTCATCCAGGTTGTCAAATTTCTTGGCATATATTTGTTTGTAGTAACTTTTTACAATCCTTTGTATTTCTGTGGTATTGGTTGTAACTTCTCTTTCATTTCTGATTTTATTTATTTGGGCCTGCTCTCTTTTTTTCTTGATGAGTCTATTTAAAGGCTTGTAAAGTTTATCTTTTCAAAGAATCAGCTCCTGGGTTTCTTAATCCTTTTTATTGTTCTTTTAGTCTCTATGTCATTTAATTCTGTTCTGATCTTGATTATTTCTTTTATTCTACTTGCTCTAGGCTTTGCTTATTGTTGTTTTCTAGTTCTTGCAGGTGTAGGGTTAGGTTGTTTATTTGCGATTTTTCTGTCTTTTATAGGTAATCCTGTATTCCTATGAACTTCCCTCTCAGGACTGCCTTGGCTGTGTCCCAGAGGTTTTGGGCTGTTGTGTGTTCATTTTCATTTGTTTCCAGAAATTTTTTTATTTCTTTCTTGATGTCATTGTTAACCCATTCATTATTTAATGACATGTTATTCATTCTCCATGTATTTTCATGTTTTTGAGTTTTTTTCTTGAGGTTGGTTTCTAGCTTTAACCCATTCTTATTTGAGAAGATGCTCAATATGATTTCAATTTTCTTGATTTTGCTGAGGCTTGTTTTGTGTCCTACACATGATCCTTCTTTAAAAGATGTTCCATGTGCATTTGAAAAGAGTGTATATTTTTCTTCTTTGGGGTGAAATTTTCTGTATAGACCAATTAAGTCCATTTGACCTAGAGTGTTATTCAATGCCATAATATCCTTGTTGATTCTTTGTTTGGAAGATCTATACATTGTTGATAGTGGGGTGTTAAAACCCCCTACAATGAGTGTGTTACTGTCGATACTTTTCTTAAAGATCTCCAAAATTTTCCTTATATATCTAGGTTCTCCTATGTTGGGTATATATATGTTTACATGGGTTATTTCTTCTTGATTGATTACTCCCTTAAATATTATGAAGTGTCCTTCTTTGTTCTTTTATGGACTTTGTTTTGAAATCTATTTTGTCTGATATAAGTATTACTACCCCAGTTTCTTTTTTCATGTCCATTGCTTGAAATAATTTTTCCATCCCTTCACTTTTAGTCTGTGTAGATGTTTTGTTCTGAGGTGTGTCTCTTGTAGATAGCATATATGTGGGCCATGTTTTGTAAATCCATTCAGCTACCCTATGTCTTTTGATTGGAGCATTTAATCCATTTCGTCGGCAGCCGTCTGTCTCGAGAGACGATGGTGTAGCTTCTTAAGAGTCTATCTGCACCACCGAGAATGGCTGTGCAGTCCGACTCGGGAGTGACAGTGTCTCCTCCCGTGTTGAATCGACATCTTGCAATGACGCTGGAGTGTCCTCTCCAGTGAAGCTGAAGCTACAGAGCCTGGGCAGGGTGATATGGAGGGTCTGCTGTTGCCCATGCAGCAGACCCCCCCTCTCTTCGCAGCTGAAGGGTCCAAGGGAAAGACGGAGTCAATACAGCTTGGCTTCAGGTGCGCCGCAGGAGTTGCCGGTGTTGACTACAACGTCGAACCGCCTTAGGGACTCCGGCTCCAGATTTTCTGTCGGGGTTTACTCCCTTAGCCTTTCCCCTGAAGAGGTATGCCGCAAGGCAGCGGAGGTTTTTTGGAATCAGAGTTTTCCTTCTCTGATGTGCCCTGACTGGAAGATCGAACCAGCGACACTTAGCTCGCAGGCCGATGCTCAATCCACTGAGCCAAACCAGCCAGGGGGTTAATCCATTTACATTTAAGGTTATTATTGATAGATGCTTATTCATTGTGTTTATTTTCCCCATGTCCTCTCCACCCCCCTCAGAATTTCTTAAGAAACACAATAGGGCTTTGCCTTTGTCAAATAAAAACAATGATAGGCTTTGTAGAGCTTATCCTGGGAAAGGTGCTGAAGAACTATAGAGAATCAGATGCAGAATGTAAGTGTTAAGCTAGAAGGAATATTAGGTAGTACCAAGTCTAATCCTCCAATCTTTGTCTGAAGAACCTGAGGCCCAGAGGGAAGTGACTTACCCAAGTTTACCAGGCTAATTAATGCTAGTTTGTAACACAGAAGGGAAAATTCACCGGCTGATACAGTTGTTTAAATAGGCATTTAATGAATTTTGCTGACATTGTCTTTGAACATAATAGATCACAGCTGGTCTTCTGTGGACCAGGAATAGCCAAATGGCAAGTGCAATGGGGTGCCTAGGTACTAGATCGGGAGCACAGTGGCCTCCTGGAGAAGAGGGAGAAGTTGTGGACTGGCAGGAGGCTCTCTCAGGTATAAACTGGGAGGGGGCACAGTTACCTCTGATAAGGGTCCTTTTCTTCTATGGACCTTTTTAGGATTCAGTGGGAAAAGATTTTTATTTTTCCTACTAGTCTTTGGTTCTTTTTTTGATTCACTTTAAAAGCAGCTACAGTTGAAGGCTTGATATTTTCTCCCTGTTTAGCATGAAGGCCATGTGCAGTTTTGGCAGTTAACCTCATCAGTTAAGGCCTTTGAAGAAGAACACACCTGTTTTTGTCAAACTTGACAAGTTTTTAGAGTCAGAATTTTCCCAGGTGGGCTTCACTCAGTGTAGAGTGAGAGAGAATGTCTGGGAGCACTCTGTCTTATCCTTGTGGTGATTGATTTTGGCCTCCATAGGACTTAGGCTGCTGCACATGGCCTCCCAGGCTGTGTACTGCACAATTTCAAGGTCGCCATCCTAAGATGTGATTGGAACCTCAGTGTTGGGACTCTGGTCTTGATTGTAACTGAGATGCTGCAGTTGTGGAAGTCTCTGGTGTTCTCTAAAAACTAAGCTAACCCACCTGTCTCTGCTTCATTTGGAGCTTTAGCTCCAGCTTTGCTCCCCTCTCATGTAGGCTCATGCTGTCTTCTGGCTTCCAAAGAAATCCAAGCAGGATTCTCCCATCTGGGTAGCAACCATGACCTGTGGTCTCCTCTCCCCCTTTGTCTTATAAAACGTTCTCATTTTGAAAGTGGCATGCCTACCAGGAGATTAATAAAGATATATGTGGAGATAAAATAACAAGCTGAAGGAAGAATTTTCCATGGTGTTGACAGTAGGATCATTTTGGAAGCAGAGGGGCCTTTGGAGAAAGCCCTCAGACTATCCCAATTATGATTGCCCTCTCAGCTCTCTCCTTACCCTCCCCCACAGGAGAACTAGTTGCCCAATTAGTCCCCAAACATCCTTTTTGTTTTTGCATTCTCTTACATGAGGGCAGGGCCTCTCCTTTAATTATCCTTGATATCACCTAACTCTGGGTTAGGGACCTGCTCTTGAAAGCTGAGCTTGGACACAGACCCCTTCTCTTTTTGCCCTTCAGGACAGTGGGGAAAGGATGGCTTTTTCAAAAAGAACTTTAGCGGTGTTTTATGCTGATGAGCCTGTAACAAAGGACACAGGGACCCTAAATTTTTTTCCTACAATTTTTCTAAATGGGTAAAATTTAAAAATCCAGGAATGAAGAAAACTATTAAGTTAGATTAAGGAGAAAAGTTATAATACTTAGAAAATATTAGCTAAAAGAAACAACTAAAAAGAAACCTGAAGTTAAGTATTGAGTTTTCTATGTCAGGTCAAAAGAGGAGGCACCATGACTATGTAGCTAAAATTGAATGGAGAAATTGCATTTGTTTGGAGAGAAGTTTTTCTCTAAAATTCCAGTTGCAAAATAATACATTTAATGGGGGTATATATTTGAAAATATGTATGTGTGTGTGTACATATATATATATATATTTGTGTGTGTGTGTGTGTGTATGTATATATTGTCTCTGAGTTCATGATTTTCTCCTCAGCTAAGGATATCCACCTGCCTGTAGGTATGTTAGAAATGTTACAGAAGAAATGAAAAGAGAAGATACAGAATAATGTTCAGCTTCTGGCATGCAAAATAGAATTCAGTAAGACAATAGGCTTGAAAACCAATCATTTTAGAGTGATAGAGAATTTACTAAATTAATCTAGATGTTATCTAACAAATCAAGGGCTAAGCCTATAGGAGTCATATCATAAAGGTCTTCTCTTATAAGGTTGGAGGGGAAGAATGATTTATAGTACTGGTTCTCAAAGTGTGGTCCCCAGATCAGCAGTACCAGCATCATTTGGAAACTTGTTAGAAATGCAAATTCCCAGGTCCCAGCTTAGATTTACTGTACTATACATAGTGCTCAGCAATTAATTTTCTTAACAATCCCTCTAGGAATATCTGATGCACACTTAAGATTTGAGAAGCACTGATGGAGAGAAGATTTCACCCTTTCCAATCCAGGGCATTTGAGGGAATGGAAGAAAGAGGCATGAGAGATGTATGTTTCTATTTTTCTCTTCTTAAAGCTTCAGCCCAGAAATGGGAGGAGTTTAGAGAAGTAAGAATGGCACCAAGGACACAGGGTTCTCTCACCCATGCTCCTATTTGCAACTCTTTGTGGTGGTCATCTCTTAGCTTGGCCTACATCAGCTGAGGATGCCACCAAAGCAGAAGAGAATTTGGTATTGCTCTATGGTTAGGATGAGATACTTTGAATTTTTAGTTTTTCTAAGCATTGCATAAATCCCATGTGGCATAGATAGTCCTAGACTTAGCTGAGAATCCAGCTAGAGAGGTTCTCCACAGGAGTAGATCTATTAAAGGGTGAAGTGGCTTCGAGCAAGCATTGCAAAGTGAGTTTCTCAGGTCAAGGCAGTGGGAGGAACAGTCATATCTCAGAGAATTCCCTAGAATCAGAAAGATTCCTGTTTACCCAGGTTGGTACAGGGCTCTCTTCCCAAACTGAAAGACAATGACATCAGCCACAGAGTAGACAAGGGACATTGCTCAAATGTCCAAAACCAAGACGCTCCTCTCTTTCCCATTATATTAGTTAATACATTCCCTTTTTACTCTAGTTAGTTTAAATGGGTTTCTGTCACTTGCAATGGAAAAATGTCTAGAAAATATGCATCCTAAACTCACTAATGCAAAATGAAACTCATCTTTCCCCAGCCTAGTCCTGCTCTGTATTCCATTTCCATTAATGATACCACCTTTGATCTCATTATCTAATGATTTCATCATTGACTCTTTTATCTTCCTTCCTCACCCCTCCTTTTTCTCTTGGATCTGATCACTTTTCTTTATTCTACCCTAGTTCAGTCTGCCATAATCTCCTTGGATTATTGCATTGGCTTCCTAACTAGAGAGTACCTGCCGTGATTATTGCCTCTTCCATTTTCCAGAGTCCATCAAGAGTAATCTTTCTCAGGTGAAATTTCATCATGTGACTTCTGTCCCAGAAACCTGGCCTTAGTTATGCATTGTGAGTCTCTAGAAGGCTTTATGAGATACAACATTTCCTAATAGATTTGACCATAAAATTTTTATTCATGAAATATTTCATGGGGGTAATGTTCTGCTGAATACAATTTGAGAAACAATATTCTAGAAAAAGTTAAGGGCAAAAGTTAAAAATTCTTGCCTCCATTATTAAAAGATTCTATTGTATTCTTATATGTCATTTTAATAATAGTAATATCTGACATTTATTGAATTCTTATTATAGATATGCGATGCTAACTATTTTACATGCATACTCTCTTATGTAACCCCCAAATCAGCCTTTGAGGTTGCTATTATCCACATTTTATAGATGAGGCATTCATATACAGAAGCTTTGGTTCATTTGCTTAAGTTGACATGGTTGATAAATGGGAGAATTGGAATTTGGAACTAGGATTTCTTGATTCTGAAGGTTTTATGTTTAACCACTATCCAGTATTTTTTGAATAATTTTTTATGTAGCTCTGGGGTCTCAGAAGCAGCTGCAAAGGAAGAAACAGAAGAGGTGATGAGGGGGAGAGTAACTGCGCAATGGTGGATTCCTGAGGCCACTTCAACCAGAACATCTACACCTTTATCTCTTTTATAAATGAAGGCTGTGCAGAAGACTTCTCTTGTGCAAGTGGTTGGAACATGTTAGAAACTACTGGGTTACTTGATACTAATATTCAAAGGAAAATTTTTCTGTCAAGAATCCTTTCTTGCCCATTTTTTCTGATTCTTAAAGTTGCATTTCTATGAAGATACTGAAGGAGCATTTGATTGACATCTGGAGTTAGCTGATTCAGCTTGTATCATTGGTAGTTAATGCTTATGAAATCAAAGACTATACAAAGTTTCCTTATCTGTCTTCTGAATTACATGAAATAGAGTTGGGTGGGTATTATAAAACATTCCATCTAATCCTGCCTGCTCCTCATCTCAGATATTAGATTTAGGGAGTTACAATTTATTCTAGTGGAAAGCTAGCATAGAATATTGAGGATATTCAGGAGACTGATGGGTCTGAGTAACTGGGAAATATAAAAGAAAAATAAAGTGAAAAAAAGAAAAGAAATACAAACTGAGAAGAGAGTTCAAAGGGAAGTTTCCTTAAGCATCTCAATAAAATTAGTTGGGAATTTGATTCAGCATGAAATCCCTCTCATCTCAGGTATTTATTCTTGAGCTATAGACTGGTTGACATAGATCTCTACCATCTGGCTTGATTTCTTCCCTTCCTGTCCTGCTGTGCTCTTTGCTTAGACATCATCTTGTTTCCTGCCAGTCAGGAGCAATCTGCCTAAACATTTATTTATACAATGGTTTTAGCGTCTTTCCCACACAGATGTAAACCTCCTGCACTTCTGGGGATTTCTTCTTCATTTCTATTTCCTGTCTAGGGGTTGGGCCTAAACCAGACTCATTTCCCTAATCATAGTGGTTAATGCTATCAGGCTTCAGTGAGGACTCAAATGTTCCTAGCTTGGGTCATCCTGGTACAGTAGTCCACCCTTATCTATAGTTTCATTTTCTGTGGTTTCAATTACCCATGACCCAAAAATATTAAATGGAACATTCATGAAATAAATATTTTACGTTTTAAATTGTATGTTGTTCTGAGTAGCATGATGATATCTCATGTTATCCTACATGGTCCTGCCTCAGATGTGAATCATCTTTTTGTCCAGAGTATCCACACTGTGCATGCTGCCTTTCCATAAATCACTAAGTAGTCATCTCAGTTATTAGATCAGTTACCAAAGGGAGAGAAAGAGATCACATTCACATAACTTTTATTAGAGTATATTTTTATAATTGCTCTAATTTATTAGTAGATTTTGTTGTTGATCACTTAGGGTGCCGTACTTATAAACTAAACTTTATAATAGATATGCATGTATAGAAAAAATAATAATACATGTAGAGTTTGGTATGACTCAGGGTTTCAGGCATCCCCTGGTGGTCTTGGAAGATCTCCCCTGAGGATAAGGGAGAACTACTTCTTAAGTTCTGAGGGATGTGCTCTCTAGCAATAGGTTTTTTAATTGTGGCCTTTGGAAAGCCACTCTGATTTGTTATTTTTAACTGGTTGTTAAACTAATTTATTCATCTAATGAAATAGATGTGTTTGATTGGAGGTGTTTTGTATACAAGTCCCCTTGACGTGGGCAATTATATAGTAGGTTCAAATCTCAGGAAGAAAATGATATTAGGTGACCACCTAGGTCTTTTGATCTATTCATTTCTTTTGAAACTCTTTTGATCTATACAGCTCTTCATTTTAAGCCACATAGGAGGGCCAACATTGATATCAGTACCTTTCAGTTCATAGCCAGAATGTTAAGGTAGGCAAACACAGAATTACATCTAGTCTTAGCTACAAATATGGATGCCAGTTTAAAAATGGAGACAGATTAAAAGAGAATATGGGGAGGTGGTGGTGGATGAAAGAGGTGTTTCTACATTAACCGACCTCCCATGTGCTTATGCATGGAGTGACATATTACTGTGATGTCTTAGTGATTGGGATATGGTACAGAGGCCAAAAGTATTATTGATGGATATTGCTTATTATTTTTGTTGTTCTATTCATTTAGATACTTTTATTTTTTTTAAGTTTCTCAAAAGCCCTGTGGGGATCTGAGGACCAAGCATGCCTGATGAGCAGTGGTAGCATCTGAAATCTTGGTGCCTTTCTTGGTTAAAATAAAATAAAAGAATGTCATACACCCAAAATCATGACACAGAATTAATGAAACTTAGCATCTCTTTTCCTCATGGATTTCTAAATTTTAAATATCAGCCTTTTGAAAGTTTCTGCAAAGATCATATGGGATAAAAATTGTCATATTACAATGCATGGTAGAGTATTAATTTAAATTATGATAATATGACCTATTAAAGAGATGCACTTTTGTTTCCCACCAGACCAGGCTAATATCAATCAATTTTTGTTACTCTTTCAAGAAGAGAATCAAAATTACTTACACTTGTGGTCAGAAACTAAAAATAAGTGAAACTAGCTATTATTCTCTTTAATGCTATTTATACAGGGAGTGATCATTTCTGTCATTTTCTTAAGCTTCCTACTTCTTTACCTAAGCTCTACACTTGGGGGGGAAATGGTCAAAACATTATAAATTCAGAGAAATGCCAAGTATATTCCTGCCTACAACAGGAAGAACAGATAGAACTTGACGTAGGTGTTCCTCTTACCTACAGCACCATTTACAAAGGAGCATAGCCTCCGTAACACCCCTCCCATCTTGCCTTTAAGTTCAATAGGAAGACAAAGACATGGTATTTTAAATGGGAAACTTATGTCCAGGGTTAGAATAGCTTTATATAGCATGCTGAACAAAATTTTAAGATATCAAAGATTTGGGTAAAGTTTGAAGGAAAATAAAGCCCAAAACTTTAAGTCAGGTATAGACACTGGAGAAAGAATAAGTGAATGCATCTCAAAAGGTATTAAGATCACAGAGATGATGTCTTAGAAATAATCTATGATAACATAGGAATGTAATTAGTATATTGAAGAGCCTTGACTAGTTGGGGTGAAAATGCAAAAATGCTTTGTTTCTAATGTTGCAGTCAGTTGAACTCTAATAAACTTACTTTTCCTTCAATCATTCATTCTACAAATATTTATTGAGAGCTTATTATAAGTCAAGGAGTATTCTAGGTGCTGGGGATATGGCACTAAATAAAATAAAATCCTTGCCCTTATGGATCTTGTACTCTTTAAATAAGAGTTCCTTTTATTGTAGACTCACTCATATTTTTTCGGATACTCTGTTTTATTTTAAAGTCACTTTGATCTATTAAGGATCTCTTTTGTGTTATTCTGTGATATACTTAATGCTAGAACAATGCATAAAGTACAAGGTCAGTCAATACTAGTACAAATAGATATAGAGGTACATTTTTGTCTTTGGAATGTTGGCAGCAGGTCAAGCAACTAGGTCAGAGACTGGATGTAGAATAAGCAGTACAAAAAGACATAAGATAGCATTACAATAGGGATTTGAGGTGAGTGCCAGAAACTGGTAGCTACAACTAAGTGAGATATCTAGAATTGGTGTGGGGAGAGGCTTGATACTGAAGGCCCATGAAGGAGTCCCTGAGCCAGAATTGAGTAGGGAAGCAGAAGAGGCATAAATAACGAATGAAACTCAGGCATGTGTTGTCAGCAGCAAGTGTAAGTAAACAACAGGGTATAGAACAAGGTCAGGTGTCCTGGAAAAACAGACAGAGATTAGTATCAACTGAAGGAGATGAGTAGAGGCAATGAGAAGCCAGAGGTAGCTGGATTGTATCTCAGAGTGTGGACCAGGTGGTCTGGGAAAGTGGGATGGCACTTACAGGAACAGGCAATAAACACCAGAAGAAGGTGCACACAGAAAGGCAGGAAAACCTACATCAGAACTGGCATGTGCTTATGCAAACATATTAAGTATTGAGCCTGAGAAACCTGAAGCAAAGACAGAAAGTTGTGGGGTTGGGGAAGGTGAGACTGTGGTTTTAGATGTTGTCAGGAAGTTCAGGGGCCTCTTAACAAGAGGAGAAGTTTACTTTGAGGAATCATAGGGTTGGAAAATCTTGGTTGAGAAAGAGAAGTTAACAAACAAGAATGGTTTTGAGGGGGCATCTCAGAGCACATGAGGTCTGACTGGAGGACAGTCTTCCTTGCAAAGACTCAGTTCCTGAGAAAGGAAGCTAACATTTATGAGCACTGCTGTGTGTCAGGCTGTATTAAAGATGTTGCATATATAAATAGTGATGATGGATATTTTTAATATAGAGTTTGCTGCTTCTACTTTGTTCCTATTCTCCACATAGAAGGGAAAAGGATCATTTTAAAATGAGTCAGAGTTGGAACTTCCAGGATGTTGGTGTGAGAAGTTTAGTGGACCTTTTCACTTTCCCCAGCAAAAAAAAAAAAAAATCATTTAACTGATAAAAATTACATATATAAAACTATTTAAAGCCTATGGAAATTGTCCTTAGAGCATGAAACTAGCAGAGAAACATACAAGAAAATCTACCAAATATCAGTAAGGACAATGAGTCTGTGGCATTTGAACCAGAGGTTACCCCCCTCTCCAAGCTCCATGTGACAGAGCTCCAATGTGAGCACTCTACTTTGAGCAACATAGCCAAGAAGAAGGGGGTTTTCTCTACTGCCTTCATCTAGGCCTACTGTTTTATCTAGTAGAGGCAGGCCAGTGTTTCTCACATATTCCCAGCCCTCTCAGTCTGTCACAAAAGCACGCTTTCAGACAGGTACAGCAGAGAGGACTGGTGCTTTCTTCTCTTCTGCTTGTATGGCAAGGGATGTCACTGCCCCCAGTTCCTGTGAAGGGGGTAGAGAGCTTTTTCCCAGGCAAAGACTTAGGCTTTAAAGATAGCCCCACAATATGTGCAAAGAATCCTGAAACACCAACTCAAAAAATATACGCACCCCTATGTTCATAGCAGCATTATTTACAGTAGCCAAGATTTGGAAACAGCCTAAATGCCCATCAGAAAATTAGTGGATGAAAAAACTGCGGTACGTTTACACAATGGAGTACTATGCAGCAGAAGGAAAGAAGGAACTCTCCTACCTTTTGTGACAGCGTAGATGGAGCTGGAAACTGTTATGCTAAGTGAAATGAGCTGGGCAGCGAAAGACAAATACCATATGATCTCACTTATAAGAATATAATGAACTAAATAAACTAATGAGAAAAATAGGACCAGAGGCACAGAAACAAAGAACATTCAGACAGCTGTAAGAGGGGAGGAGGAGAGTGGGACTGGTTGAAAGAAGGGGAAGGGACTAGTCAAAGAACATATATGCATCACCCATGGACATGAACAATGGTGCAGGGATTGACTGTGGGAAGGGGTAGGCTGGGGGGAGGGGGCAAAACGGTAAAAATCGGGGCAACTATAAAAGCATAAGCAAATAAAAATTTTTTTAAAAAGGTAGCCCCACAACTTTACCTGAAGGGGCTGAATTTATTTGGAACAGAATATGGAGAAGTTTGTGATTAGTGTTTTGTTGAAAGCAATACATACATGGCAGTTTTATGATACTAGTAGGAAAGAAATAGACCCAAGGAGAGCCCTCCTAAGTCACTCTCATTCCTGGAGATCTGTAAAGCTGTGTACATGTGCTTGCAATCACTCAAAAACAATGAAACAAAGAATGTGGGGCAGACTTGAAAGCATGACCTAAGCCACATACACATCCATCAGCAAAATATGGAAGCCTTACTGGCTCAAGGGAAGTAAGCACAGCCTTTGTCTAAATACTGACTGAACAACAAGATACTCTGACCCAGGGGTGATTCCTAGGAAGCCAAGCTTCAAAATAAAATTACACTCTTCCCTGGTAGTCTATAAGACTGTTATGTATACCCAAGGCTGTATATGGTGAATGACATGGAAAACTGGACTACCAGCCCTAGGCTAAATATGGGACAAAACTGTAAACTATCTGAACTATGGAAGCAGTCTCAAAGCACACATATCTAATGGTAAGAGTGTATATCTAAATTGTGAAGGGGGCTTATGCACAAATGTTGACCAAAAAGTGGTTCACACAGATCCAGAAGTGACCCCTAGAAGCCAAGAAGAAAGAAAATAGCAAGAAAGGGAAAATAAAATGTAACTAACTGCACTGTGGGGGAAATGGGCGTCAAGAATTAGTCCAGTCAAGTCACTAAAAAAAGATAAACACATGATAAAATAGGTTCCCAAACACTTCCCAAAGAGGGAGAGATCAATATTGAGTTGCTACAATATATTACCTAAAATGTACAGTTTTCAACCAAAAATCATGAAACACGTAAAGAAACAGGAAAGTGTTATACATACACAGGACAAAAGAGCACACAATGGAAAATAACTTGGAAAGGACTCAGATGATGGACTTAGCTAACAGAAACTTCAAGGCAGCTATTATAAATATGTTCAAAGAACTAAAGGAAACCAAAGATTTAGAGGAAGGTATAACAATGATTCATCAAATAGAGATTATAAAAAAGAGACAAAAAATTTTTTAAATTGAGTGTAAATTCTGGAGTTGAAAAATATAACTGAAAGGAAATATTCACTAAAGGGACTCAACAGTACATTTGATTGGGCAAAAAAAGAAAAAAAATCAGAGAACTTAAAAACAGGTCAAAAAGATTACACAATCTGAGGAACAGAAAGTAAGAAGAACAAAGAAAAATGAACAGAGTTTCAGGTAAATGTGAAACACCATTTCACACACCAATATGTACACAATGGTAGAACCAGAAGAAAAGACAAAGGTGTAGAAAAAATATTCAAAAAACCATGACTGAAAACTTTCCAAATTTAGTGAAAAACAGTAACATACATATCTAACCAGCTGAACAATAGACAAAAGAGATCCGCACTTAGAAACATCATTCTCAAAATGTTGAAAGCCAAAGATAAAGAGAAATATCTTGAGTGTTGCAAGAGAAGAATGACTCATCACAATAAGATTAACAGCTTACCTCATATCAAAAGCAATGGAGACAAGAAGGCAATGTGACAACATATTCAAAATTCCAAATGAAAAAAAACAATCAACCAAGGATCCTATATCCGGTAAATTTATTTTCAAAAATGAAATTGAAATAAAAGTAAAGTAAAGACAGTCGCAGATAAATAAAAAATGAGAGAATTTATTTTTGGCAGGTTATAAAGAATACTAAAGGAAGCTTTTCATGTTGGAAAGAAGTGACAACAAACAGTGATTTAAATCTACATAAAAAACAAGGAGTAGTTCGATTCCCAGTCAGGGAACATTACTAGGTTGCATGTCAGGTCCCCAGTTGGGGGCGTGAGTGAAAGGCAACCACACAGTGATGTTTCTCTCCCTCTCTTTCTCCTTTCCGCTCTCTCTGAAAATAAATAAATAAATAAACAAACAAACAAACAAAAGAAATAAATAAATTATATTAAAAAACAAGGAGTAGTAAGAATAAGTCGAGGTAATGGTAAAAATGTTATCATTACATATTTTTTCTAACTTAAACAATAGCGATTAAGTTGTATTATTGGATGTATAACATCTAGAAATATAACATACTTGATAATAACATCATAAAGGAGGTAGTGGGAATGAAACTATATTGACCTGAGGAAATGATACCAGATGATACCTAAATCCAAAGGAAGAGATAAAGATAACCACAACTGGTAAAAATAAGAAAATATATTTTAAAAATACTGTAAATGTATTCTCTCATTTCTTCTCTTAGCTTACATAAAAGACTATATTATAAAAATCAGTAATTGCCACAATGTATTGTTGGGTTTGTAACATATATAGGCATTTAATAGCACATAAAAGGGAGAGAAAATGGAGCAATATATGGATAAGTTTTAAAGTCTTACAGGAACTAAAAGTGTATAAATCTGAGGTAGATTCTAATAGGTTAAGATGTACATTGTATGCTCCAGAGCAATCAATAAGAAATGAATTAAAAAATAATTAAAAAATCATTAAAGGAATTTAATTGACATACTAGGAAATATCCACTTAAGTAGCAGCAGGAGGTCCGTCGGCAGCCGTCCATCTCGAGAGACGATGGTGTAGCTTCTTAAGAGTCTACCTGCACCGCCGAGAATGGCTGTGCAGTCCGACTCGGGAGTGACACGGTATCTGTCTCCTCCCGTGTTGAATCGACATCTTGCAATGACGCTGGAGTGTCCTCTCCAGTGAAGCTGAAGCTACAGAGCCTGGGCAGGGTGATATGGAGGGTCTGCTGTTGCCCATGCAGCAGACCCCCCCTCTCTTCGCAGCTGAAGGGTCCAAGGGAAAGACAGAGTCAATACAGCTTGGCTTCAGGTGCGCCGCAGGAGTTGCCGGTGTTGACTACAACGTCAAACCGCCTTAGGGACTCCGGCTCCGGATTTTCTGTCGGGGTTTACTCCCTTAGCCTTTCCCCTGAAGAGGTATGCCGCAAGGCAGCGGAGGTTTTTTGGAGTCAGAGTTTTCCTTCTCTGATGTGCCCTGACTGGAAGATCGAACCAGCGACACTCGCAGGCCGACGCTCAATCCACTGAGCCAAACCAGCCAGGGTTGCAGCAGGAGGTAGTGAAGGAGGAATATATAAACAACACATCAATGAGACATAAAGAAAACAAAAAGCAGAATGTAATTGACTTTCCAACCATATCAATATATTAAATGTTACTGTATTAAACAATCTAATCAAAAGAGGGGGATTGTCAGACTGGATTAACAGAAACAAACCTGCTCCCGATAAGTGTTGTCTACAGGAGACAATTTATATTCAAAGATAGAAACAGGATGAAGTAAAAGAATGGAAAAAAGATATGCCATAAACAACAGTCATAAGAGTACAGGCTGATAAGACATCAGATTAATAGACTGTAAGAGCTAATATCAGATAAAATAGATTGCAAGATCAAACATAAATCAGATCATGCCAATCCTCTGGTCAGAATTCTCTAATGGCTTCCCATCTATGAGAATAAAATTAAATGTTTAAACTGGCTCCTACTCCTCACATCCTAATTGCATGCCATCCTTTCCCAAAAATATCTTTATTTTATCTTACATTTTGATCTAAGTTTGGATAGGTATAGGATTTTTGGTTGGAAATAATTTTTCCTCAGAATTTTGAAAGCACTGCTCCATTTTCTCTTTGGAAGTATTATGGATATTTCTCTTCAATTCCAGTTCTCTGAAATGCCATGAAAATGTGCCTAAGTATGGGTCACATTTCTTTTCATTTTGCTGGACACTCAGTGTGCCCTTATGATTTGTAAATTTGTGTGGGGGGGTGTATGTGCATTTGTGTGTATGTATGTGTGAGATTTCTCTTCCTCCACCTGTTTGCTCCCTTCTTTCCAAGAGAACATACTTACCAACTGCTTCCCACGGTGGGCCACTTCTGTACACAACTGTCACACCCCTCATGTGTTGTGTTTTGTTACTTCTGGTCTTAGGATACTTTCATGTCCTCTTCCAAAGTCTGGGAGGAACTTACTACAACCCAAGTATACCAAACCTATTCTTTTGCTCATCATACGGCAGAGAGCTGTGTTGAATAACTATCAACTGCCAAAGTGAAATCAGTGATTAGGAGGGACTACAAGGCAAACTAAGATATGATGGGTTATAGGTCAGTTGGATGGTCCTGCATCCCCTCATCATGTCTTCATTTCCTTTGTTGGCTGGTAAGAGTTCTTGACTCTGATTCCCACAGACCTGACATTAGTTTCACTTGTGTCTGGATACTGCCTTTATTCACCAATTCTCCCAACTCTCTTCCACACAGTCCTTGATATTTTTGTCTGGCTCCAGAGTCATACACTTAACCATTTAGTTCTTCTAGCTCTAAAAATTTCTAAAATTAATAACACCTAAAACAATGTAGTTTTTACTTATTGAGCAAAAATAGATACCATAATCCCTACCTTTCATATCAGGCAACTGAAGCTTTCCTGGATGAAAGAGTGAGGCTTTCAATCCAGTTCTGATTCCAAGGCTTCAAGCTTTTCAGCCTTCCATGCTGCCTCTCTGTCCATACAGTTTTGTCATAAGGATCAAATGAGGTAAGCAATGTTAGAAGCTGCACAGACCTTGGTTATGTTAATGGGCATGCAAATTATCCCCGAGTTTTCTAATTTTAAAAGGTGATTTCTGGGGAGGGTGGGAGAAGTGGGCTGGTTATTTGGCATTGCCTTTAAAAAGCCTCACCCAGGCACTGCTTGGACAAGTAGAGTTGGGTGAGAACTGCAAAGCTTTTGCTGGCATTGCTTCTTCCACGGATGACAAAGCAAGGACACTGTGTTCCAGCTTCAGGAGGAAACAGGCTATATATTAGGAGGTACATCTCTGGCATGCAGAAGTTTGAATAAGGTGCTCCTTAAAAAAGCTCACCAGTTGACTACATTTAGGGTGGTGAACACCATCAGGCCATGAATATTGTTTAGCGTTGGGCCTACAGCATTTTCATTTGACTGGGAATTAAATGAATTTTATTTTCTCTAAGGTTTTCTCTTGACTCTCAGTACATTATCTTTGTTTTTGGAGGCAGGAGACTACATGCTGATAGTTGGGTGAAGCCCTGTGGCTATGACTAATGTCCCTATTGATAATGACAGTTTTTTGAGATACATTTTCTCTGAGTGGTTGGGTGTGCACTGTGATGTTTTTATATAATTTTGTTTTATTATTCATCAATCTAGAGGAGCCTTTCATGACACTTCACTCTGAATTTCTTTCTCTTCTGTGATTTGAAACTATTTTCAAAGACAAGATCTTTGGCAACATGAGCCCTTTGCTGGTCATAGATAATAGGTCTAAGTGCCTGTTCATCTGCTTATTGATTCAGTGCTACCAACTCAGTGATGCCCCACTTCCTAGCCATCATTTTGCTAACCTGAATGTGAAAATAAACATCCAAACCTATCAAATTTGAGAAGCAATGAGAGTGAAAAAGTGTGGACTCCGGAGTCAGCAGATCCCAACTTTCAGTACCAATGTTACTATTTACTGGACTCATTATTTGCTTCTCTGAGTATTGGTTTTCTTATATGTAGGAAGATAGTGATAGATAATACTTACCTTGCAAGCTTTTATTTAGCTTAAAAGCGATGTATGCAGGTGCTCTGTAAGTGGCTATTTCTTGCCCTCTTTTGAAGGAGAAGCTGGTTTAGCCTTGTTAATCTTTCCTCTGCTCTCTGGCATTGCCTGTTTAGCAGCATCAATTCCTGGCTCAGTCAAATAGCCAATTCACTGTGAACTCTAGGGAGAGTACCCAATTTTCATGCCTAGGAATTTTCACTTTCCTTTTACCAGGTATATTGGTTTGTCCTCAGTAGACCTGATTAATATTTTTATTACAACTATTATATGGTTCAGATTCATTCATTCATTCATTCATTCAACAAACATTTATTGAGCACTTCCATATGCCAATACTGTGTTAAGTACTAGAGATAGAGTCTCTGTCCTCAAGGAACCCAGAGTTTAGTGGAGAAGTTAGACAAGTTGACATACAATTGCAATAGGGGCAGCTAATGTTAAGATACATGAAGATGCACATAGAAAGGGCACCTAAGTCACCTTTGGAGGTTTACTAAGGGCTTCTTGGAGAAGAGAACATTTATATTGAGATCTAAGAATGAGTCAGAATTGACCAGGCAGAAGCATAGTAAGGATAGAGTGGGTACAAATGGTGGTGAAAGTGAAGACAGTCATATCTGTACAGTAGAGAATGGCCTGGGTCTTGGGAGACATTGAGCTGAACTTGGTAATGTTTACCTAGAAGCTTCTGAGAGACTATGGGCCTGGAGGTATTTCAGAGAAGCAGAGGGTCATCAAGGATGACTAGTGAGAACTGTATGTTTATGGAGTATTTTAGAAGATACTTTATTACTTGGAGATGCTATTCTGAAATAGTCCCAGTGTGATATTTCTATTGGTTAATGGATAGTTGTTGTGTGCATTTATGTGTGAGCAGTGCCAGGTACAAGGGAAACTTACTTCTTTCTGAAGTTTTATGGCATGCTGTTAAATTTATGTTTTTGAAAGTTGTTTATTCTTTTAGCCCAAGTAGTTTGAAGAACATGCTGTACTCCTTCAGCCCAGCCAGACTCTCATCCCCACATGAATTGCTGCTGCTTTAGACAGGGTGTAGGCTGGCTGATGGAGAAGAGGCATGCATAATACTAGAAACAGAGCCAGGAACCCCTGCCCAGACACAAAGGGAATAGAAGTATGTATGTGTGTGTGTGTGTGTGTGTGTGTGTGCATGTGCATGTGTGTGTGTGTGTGTGTGTGTGTGTGTGTTTAAGGTGGGTGGGAGGTCAGAATACCTCCAAAGCTAGCTGACTCCTTTTATTTTCCTTCTCTAATGCTTCTACCCTGCCTATCTGTTGCATGTGGGGAACACCTAGGAGCTCCATTATAGAATCTGACCTGGGTTAACCAGCTAGGGTCAATATGGCTCAGTAGTTCCAAGTCTGTCTTGGTAGGGTAGGAGGCTCTTTCATCTGATACTTGCAGCCGTGATTACAGAAGAGGAGGATTGTTTTTCTTTTTTCCCTTCCTCTCCCTTTCACCTCCCCATGTCACCTCAACTACCTTTGAGTATAATACAATGTAGTCCTGTTTGATCCAAAAGCTTTAGATCCTGAATAGCAATTATGACCCCATTTAGTAATTCTGGGGGACCCCAAGACTAATGTCTCCCTATAATTCTAGATACTACGCTTTTTTTCTAGCACTTACATTAATTCCCATCTTTGAATCATAATTCCTGTATTGCCAGAGGATATCTCAAAGGTTCTCTAGTCCATTTTGCATTTGACAAAACTGATGCATCAGGAATTAAGGTGACTTGTCCAAAGTCACAGAGCTAGATGACATGAGAACCAGGTAACTAATCCTTAGCCTAGTACTAAATATCAACAGCTTTATCTGCCTTCCCTATATATAGTCCTAAACATTGGTTTCAGATGTGAGAAAACTAACATGTGGTAAACATTGTGCTAAGGGACTTGTACATATTGACCTCATTGACCTGTCATGCTAGCTCTTCGGATAGGGCAACTAACACTGACAGCAAAAGAAGAGAACAGACTCAGTGAATGAAGTAGCTTAGCCAGATAGAGCTGGGGTTTGGAACAAGGTCCAAAACCACATTCCTTTTTCCAGACAAATTTATCTCAAACTGCAGCACTTTAGCCTAAGAATCGACAGGCTTTGGACCAGGGCTAGGAGTTACTGTCTTTTGCTATTAATGCTATGCAGAAATTCCAACCTGGATCAGTCTGCCTCTGCATTTCTCCTGTCTAATCTCTCTCATGGGACAACTTTTACCACAATCATGATTCAATGTCTGCCGTAACTAGCACTTGGGTGTATGTTTTTTTCTCACTCAGCCATCTTGATTCTACCTAGATTTATTCTTCACTTTTGGGTTGGTTAAAAAATGTTTTCTGCCTTTGGGAACAATAGCTTTAAAATGCAAAGCTCACTAACATCAGAGATGGATCTCAAATTTTTTCAAGTAGCTTTTCATAGTGCATTACTGAAAAGACCTCTTGACTTGTAGGCTTGTAGGTAACACATTTTACTGACACCTGCAATTTGTATTTATATTACTAGCAGAGGCACTTGGAAAAGGTGGTTATGATTAAAATTGTGATTTGTCTTCATTTACATTTAAAAAGTTCTCTCTCCATTTCTGATTTAGACTTCTGTAGCCATGCGCTCAATTCCTTTAATATGTGCTGAGCACCCACAGGACGCATGCAGGTCACCATAGTGAAGACAGTTACGCTGGGTTATCTCTACTTGTCTTTGGCTCTTAGAAGCTGGAGAATTGACTGGAATGTAGGATTTAAAGGGACCAGGATGGAGTTTGACAGAGTATTTGTTGTCCTATATTCAAGTTATTTAAGTCAGGCTCTGGGCCTCTTCATGAATTTTGAGTTTGATGTGCCAGGATGTTCTCTCATGGCTCTACAATATTTCTGGTTGTCCTGAAGTCATCATACATTTCTTCAACATGCTTCTTCTTCACATCCAGTTTCATCTGCCTCTTCCTTTCATGACAGCACTTCAAAAAAAATCCCAAAATCTTTAGCACCTTTCCTTCTTGGTACATGGAGCACATGACAAGCTTCCATCTTGAGGACTGAGTTCTACAGGTGCCCAGTGTGTTTTCCTCCTTGCTCACGCTCATACATCTCTGTCATTCCCCAGTCAACAGCTCTCTGACCTGCGCAATTCTTCTAAAACTCTCTAGACTATGAAACACAGTAAGAGGCTATGGACATATGAGCAAAAGAAGAGTTAAAGGGACTTTTTAGTGTGTAAGCATGCCATGGTGGAACATCAAATTTGCACTTCGTGGAAATATTTTTCTATCCCCCCAATACCTTTTGTTTCCTTCCTTTCACTTTGCTAGCTTTATCTAGTGCCCCTTCCTCATTTATGTCTTATTTTAAAATTTACCTGTATCTGAAACTGGTTGGATTCTCAGTGCAATGTGTTCTATGATGATTTTCAACTGTAGGCTTCAGTATGTCTATAATGACCTTATTCCTGAGTGTCGGAGGACCTGAGAAGTAGGAGTCATCTTGCTCTTGGGGTTAAATCAAACCTCTGTGTGTTGCTGCCTTGTTTTAAAAGTCACAAATGCCCCAAGGAAACTGTGGCAGCCTATCCTTGTGTAGTAATGCCCAATATATTGTAGTGTATAGCATGACAGATTCTGTGAGGCTCTTGATTATTTGTCTTATGCATATAGGTAAACACTGGCTTGATACAAAATGCCAAGGATGAAGTGAGAGGTCCCTGGGGTGAAATGACAGAGGAAGTTGTCTCTCTCTGATGGCATTTGGCCTAAATTATTGGGATGGGAAAGCTAGTAGGGATAACTAGAAAGTCTCTTCAATCTCACCTCATGCAGCTGCTTAGTAAATGGGAAGACTGAAGGAAAATTATGGATGCAGCCTTACTTCTCTGGAATCCATTAATTTAGTGGAAAGGATTCTAGAATTAGGTGGTTTTTCTTCTCTTCATTTTTCCTAACAGATTTTCTCTTCTGTTATATTGTAAGATTGATTCTTGTCTTCAAAATGTGTTCATGGGCATGAGGGCTTTCTAGTGAAAGCACTAGAAATCACTCACAAATACCAGGCATCTTTGGGAGAAGTGAGGCTATTTCTACCATGCCCATTTCTCACAGAGAGCAGCACCACCTGCCATCTTCCTGATTTCCAGTTTCGGATTATCCTGTCTACTTGAAACATGGGTATGTGAATTCTGATGAGCTTGTGCAGACTTTTAAAATCTCCATGGTTTGTGGAGAAGGAGTAGTGACAGCTGATTGACACAGGAATGGCTAAAGAAGCCAGGCTGAGTCAGAAGCTCTGATTCCCATGAAACCCCCATCTTTACAGAGTGCTGGCTTGTCACCAATGAGAACATATTTCAAAGTGATTAGTTCACAGGTATTAGTTTATTAACTCCTTCAGCATCTTGTGAAAAAAGTAGAGAGGTAAATTATGTTCACATGGCAGGAGCAGAAGCTGAGAGCATGAATGTTTTTGTGACTTAAGCTTAGCCCAAAGCAGGTTAGTGGCAGAGCTTGGATAAGAACCCACTTCTTTTCCCACTGTATTTAGAGGAACCAATACCTGGGAATATGTTATGTAGGAATATATATAAAGCTCATTTGGTTGTGTAGTAGCAAGGAACTCAAATGGGATCAGAGAATTAACCACAAAATATCTGTATTTTAAAGTAGCAATCAATGTGCCTTTATATTACGTTCCTAGCATGATTTGGCTTATAGTAGGTACTTAGTAAATATTTGTTGAAATAATGGATAGCTCTCCTTTCCAAACCCCAAAGTCTGAGAAAATAGAACTCTGTATTAAGTAGGGAATGCAGAGAGATGAGAGGGCACACCTGCAGAGGTACATCCCAGGGCCTTGGAAAAGGCAGCAGAACATGTACTCCAGAATGAGCCTCAGAACATCTGCATCTCAGACACAGACCTCCATTCATTTGCTCCCATTGGTTTTGAACTGACTGTTCTAAGATTTTTTTTTTCTTGCATTATCCATTTAGATCCTGGGAACCCACATTGGCAAAAAGAACCAACACTTTCCACCAGAACTTCTCCAGAGCTTTTGTAGTGACCTGTGACATGCATGGCCTGACACACAAGACATTAGGTGATTTAGAGGAAAAATTGTTGGGATTTGATTTTCTCTTAATGTCTCTCAACTTTATAACCTCTCATTGACTTTTGACTCATAATTTTCTGACTTGCAATAGACATATTCTAGTCCATTATGTTACTAAAATATGAGTCCTTACTTTAGATTTACTTAATGCCTTTGTACTTTGGCCATGGTAGCCTCTCACTGAGTATCTGAACCTGCTCTTTGGGCCCCTGGGCTCTCTGATGACTGACTACTTGCGGGACTTCAGACCCCAAACTTGATCTTGATTTTTTACTTCTTGGCTACTCTAACCTCCAGCCTTGTGACCTGAACCATGCTTTATTTTCAGTCTTGCTATTTTTTCCCTATTTTTCACTTGACCACTCTTACCATTGTCAATGTAGGGGAAAGGTTCTTTTGTAAATTGAGAGCAGAATAAGTTTTCAAAATATCAGCTGATAGAACTTTGAAAAAAAATTTAAGGTCTTCAATTTATAGATAAGGAATCTGGTTCAAAGAGTTTTAGTGATTTGTCTGAGCTCACAGAGAAGGTTGATGGCATAGTCAAGTATAGAACCCAGGAGCTTTTTAAATTTTTAAAAATTTATATAAACATCTATACTCTACTGGCAAAGGAAAGGTGCAGCAGAAACATCTTCTCTAATGGAATGGGTGCACACTCTTCTCCTGTGCTCTTTGCCCTTCTCACCAATACGTAAGGTCCTAGGGAAGGATAGGAATTTTGCATACAAGTGCTCTGATTGCCTAATGTTTCTAGTTTCCCAATAGTCAAGGCTATGGGCCATTAGCAAAAGCATTATAGTTGGTTCCTACAAAGAAGCATAAGGTGATCCCCATGGTAACCATGATCACAATGGAAATGGGAACTTGTATTGCATTCTGGAGCTAATTTTGGCTATAGAAGACCACACACCATAGATGTCATGTTCTCCAGGGTCTCAGACTGGTGACTTGGATGCCAGCCAAAGTTTGTAAGTGAATAAACTTGATTTGTTAGCTGTACAGATGAGAATCAGAATAAGAGAAATTCAGGTTTGACATTTGGCCTCTGTTTTGTCCTGGAGCTTGTTATCTGTACCAGGATTGGAGCTGGGCATGACATGCAGGCTTTTTCAGTCACTGAGGACAGAGCTGTGCCCTGGGACACCCAGCCTGGACAGGTAAGACTTGTTTTTCCTGCTATTTCATCTCTGAATCATATAATGCCCTTCTGAGTTCTTAGGGCAGAGTCCATGCTTTCTAGGACCTCCACTTGGTCCTCTACTCCTACTGTAAGGAACTCTGAGTCCCAGGTATAACTTGGGGTAGAGGTCATTTAAAGGGGTAACGATCTTGGATGTAGAAGCTCTCGTGGGCCAAGTTTACTCCATAAGCCCTCTGTTTTTGTTTTTGCTTTTTCTGGGAATGATTGCAAACCTAGGAATCCTAGGCAAAGAGGGAGGTTGCTAAAAATGACAAGAGAAGAAGCAATGGTTTTGGACAAGATATGTGTTCATGTTATCCAGGCTGCTTCCTGCCTCAAGTACTGCAGTGTCATTTCTCTGCCCACATTATCCTGTCTCCCTTGCCACTAAGTTTTCCTACTTTCTATTTCCTCTATTCTGTATTAGGAAAGGAAGCCTACATTTTCTAACAGGCATTTTCACAGCTTCAGTGGCCTATGACAGAGATGGCCTGATTTATATGCCCTTAAGTGTTGTTAGAGGAGATGTTGCGATGGCTGCAATAGGTTATGACTGGAGAAAGGGGATCTCTGGTATTGAGTGAAGCAAAACACCGCTTCTATTCCACATCAAGCACTCAATACACCCTCACTAAAGCCTACGGTGGGCCAGAACAAAAAGATGAATGAGGAAAAGCTCCTGGAGGAGGTGTGGCCTGAGCTATATATCTCAAAGATGAGTGAGCGAAGGAAAGAGCAGAAGGAAATTCTGGCCAGCAGGGTGAGCAGGAGCAAAAGCATGCAAGCAAGAAGTGGGGTGTACAAGCATTTGGATTTTTCTAGAAGTGAATAGAAATGGGGGATTGAGACAGGAATATAGGAATCGTTTTATATTGTACGCAGGCTGAATTATTTCTTCTATTACTATTGTTATTCGAGAGACATTAATAAAAGCTATTTTTTGATTATCTATATTAATAGAACTTCAGAACATTCATAATAATGGATAATTCTCAAAGCACTTAAATCTGGCCAGAAGTGAGTGTGGGGTTTAAGGCCTGCTTTCCTCCCCTTTACCAGAGAATATATTTGAGAGATGGGATCTGCCTGTGGCATTTCCTTTGCTCCTGTCTCTGTGTAGTTCTCTTTCAGTTCTGGTCTGGAACCTTCTGAGCCTTCTTCCCTTTAGATATATATATATATATATGTCAGAGAGTGGGTGGGAGAGGCACTGGACTGGGAATAAGAATTCACATTGTCCCTGATATTTGGACTGGGGGACCTGAGACAAGTCACTTCAACTCTCTGAACTTCAGTTTCCTCATTTGTAAAATAAGGGGATTAATACTCTGAAAAACTGGTGCCAGCTATAGTTTTCCTGAATATTTCATTAAAAAAATAGCTGCGTAAATTTTTAAAAATGAAATAAGAATCCAGTTATAAAATATAATATAATATTTTAAATATAAGCAAAAATATAATGATATATGTAATGTATATTACCTACTTCTATATATAAAATTATATATACACACATACATACATATTTCAGGGTATTAGTGCTGCTATATGTGTTTCTTAGCTCATATTTTAAAGTCATCTTTGGATTTGGGGTATTTTGTGGCATCATTTCAAATAAAATAAGAAAACCTATGGAGAAAGCCAAAACAAAAACTGCCCTTCCCCACCCCATTCTCTTTCTTTATAGTACAGCCTGGTTGGAATCTATATTAATCATATCTTCTGGGTATAGATGGTAGAAAAGGGAGCTTTTCACAAGGAAATGGGTTAGTATGAAATGGAACATGTCCTGAAGACAGTCTCAGGTCCAAGTGTACTTTAGCTTTTGGAAGTCATGAGGGAGCCATTAATGTTAATAATTCAATAGTAACCATGTATCAGGAATAATGCTCCATATGTACATTATATCTAACCTTGCAAGGTATATATTATCCACATTTTGCAAGTGAGTAAACCGTGGCTCAGAGAGGTTCAACATGTGCCAACAGTCATAAAAGTAGTGCACAGGGATTGGAAGGTGAACTAAATCTGCCAGGAAAGCTTGTTCTTTTTTCTCAGTTACCCCACCTCCCAACCAGGGTAACCTTAGTGTGTGTGGCATGAACTACTATCATCACTTGCCTGAAGATTCCAGGAAGAGACTTGGAAACTGAGGAGTGTAAATGCTTCATCTTCATCTGGGAGAAGGAGTTGCAATGATTCTTAAAGAAGACTATATAAAGGGCACTCAGCCAGGGATAGATGAGTTTCTATTCTGGCCCTAATAAAATATTGTGCTATTAACCCAATAATTGTAATATGTGTAATACACAGCTAATTTACTTGTTTGGTGGATACTTACTGTTTATATGATCAGCATCTGCTGCTTCTGGAAAAGGCAGCCCCCAACTTAATCTTGGTTGTTTCTGCCCAAGTGACCATATGTTCATGACTTCATTTCTTTGACCACCATTGACTCCTACAGGGTTGGACACCTGATCCAAGTGGCATGAACGTATCCTGTTATTTTGGCCACAGTTGACTGGCTTACACTTGGAAATCCCTCTGGATCTGGGCCACAAATTTCCTTCCCCATTGGGATCAGAGAAAGCATTGACAGTCTCTGAGGGCTGGAATTTTAAGACCAACAACTCTGAAGCTGTGTGCCAGGAACTGGAACCAAAAAAAATTTTTTTCAATTATACTACAACCCCCCCAGGAACCAGAGCCAAGAACTGAAACGATGCTACCTGCCATAGTCTGACTTCCCTTAAAGGAGTCACATGCCTGGATTTCTGTGATTGCTTTCTGACTCCATCACTGAATTCAACACATCTGTCAGAACAGCCTGTCTGCTTACCTGGAAACTCTCCCTCATTTGAGGTTCTGTCCACTGGACTAGTCACAGCCAGCTATGCCCATCCTCTATCCCAAGCCTGTCTCACACCAGGGATCTGATCACCTTCCAGAACTGCTCCCACCCCAAGTCTGTGCCTATAGGAATTAACTGTGTCATGTTCAACCAGATACCAATGTAACCCAGACATGCCCAAAGGGCATTGACTTTGCTGGTCATGGAAGACCACAGGCTCTGGCATGAAGAAGTTAGAGAAAGAGTTGAGTTGGTATGAATCATAGCAAGGGGAAAAAAATCTACAGAGTATTATATTTAGAGAATATTACTCTCCAGTATTATTAGAACATCCCTCTGGCCACACTAGCTAGGCCTGTATCAACATTTCCATTATAAATCCTATTTCCCAGGGTTTATGACTTACTGTAAAAAATCCAATTCAGGCTGAAAAACAGCATAGTAAGTTTGCAGTCCAGGAAGCACTTTGATTCAAGAAAGGATTAAAAGTTAAGATAAAACAAATAGAAAAGAGAAAAAGGAAACAGGTTGTTTAAAAAATAGAAAGTTGTTTTCACAGGTTATTAACTCCACATTCAGGGAGGCCTGTGAGGACACTGAAGCCCAGGGCACATAGCTCCATGATGTGTTTCCTGACTGGAAAAGCTGTGGTATCACATGTGTTAACCCTGCTCCAGGGGGTCCTCTGAGGAGCAATGCCCCCCAGCAAGGACTGCATTCCAGAAACTTCTTGGGGACACATACCAAATCTTCACTGGTTCAGTAAAAGGCAAGGAGGGCATAGGAGATGTTCAGTAAGCTCATACTCTCTGATAAGGTAAAGGCAAATTATGATCCAATTACTCATTTCTTTAAAATGAAGCAACTATCAATGTCTTTCTCTGTTGTTCTTTAGAGCATATTTTGAGGCAGGGACCCAAGACTTCTATACATCTGTAACTATTTACCTACCTATAATTTCATTATAAAATGGCCCAAGGAATGCCTGGCACTTTGGCCAGCAGCATTACCCCTAATCCATAGTTCCCAAAGGAAAAAAAATGCTTATGTTAATTCAGAAATACCATTTCCTACACCTTGGAAATGCATGTTTGGAATGCACAACAATTCTCTTTGACCAGTTTTCAATAAAGAAATCTTGGGGCACTTCAGTGAAACAGGGAGACACCAGTTTAGGGGTCCAAACTTTCTACATAAGGGGAACCCAAGGTTGGCTATCTAGTTGGAGAAAACTTGTCTTGGGCTGTGATTTCACTAGTGATTATACTATGTTGCTTATGTCATTGGATTATTTGGAGGTTCTTTAAGAGAGAACTAGTGGAAATTTTGGAGAGACACTATTGCTTGTTTAATTTTTGTTTGCTGCTGCAAAAGTAAGATTCTGCATCCAGGGAGGTAATCTGTCTGCAGCTCATAGGTTCAGTGTAAGTAGAAGTGTTGAGTAAAGGCAACAGGAATGGAATTTGTTTTATTAAGCTTCATTCCTCTGCCAGACAGCATGCAAGTAATTTTTTTTATACATTACTTCATGTAAACCTTATAAAATTCTATGATATTGATATACATTATCCATGCCCCTTTAAAAAATGAGGAAATTAAAACTAATTAACTCACCCAAGGTTAAATCAGAGGCAAAGTTGAAGTGGCAAGATTAATTCTATACCTTTCTGATTCCAAATCCCTTGTCTCCCCACAGCGGCTTGAAACAATACTCCAATGGATAAATTAGAGAATGGAAATGAATTTGAGATGATCTGAAAGTTTTAGAAATGATAATATCTAGGGTAGGATTGGGGAGAGGCCTGGCAATCATATCTACAAAGGAAGGCAGACATTAATTATGCTAATTCTGAAAATCTAGAACAGTAAGTCTAGGTTCAGAAAATGAAAAGCTTCTTGTATTGTTTTTTAAAAAGGCATCTGACAGAATAGTTATAAGGAAGCTCAATGAACTTAACAAAACTCAGAGAAAACTACAACAAACTCTATGGGAATTACAAAGAACTCCAGGGAAACTACAAGAAACTTACTGAGAACTACACCAGCATTAAAAAGGACATAAAAACTACCAATAAGAGCCAGGAGGAAATGAAGAATACAATTTATGAACTGAAGAAGACAGCAGAAGGAATAAAAAGCAAGCTATAGGGAGCAGAGGTTCAGATAAGCGAGCTGGAGGACAACATAAAAAAAAATTCCCAGACAGTGCAACAAAATGAAAAAAGACTGAAAAAGAATGAAGATGGTTTAAGAGAGTTGCTGGACAACATGAAATGTAACAATATCTGCATCATAGGGATACCAGAGGGAGAAGAAGGGGGGCAAGGAATAGAAAACCTGTTTGAAAAACTAATAACAGAAAACTTCTCTGACCTGCAGAGAGAAAAAGTCACACAAATGCAAGAAGCGCAGAGGGTCCCAATGAAGATAAACCCAGAAAGGCCCACTCCAAGGCACATCTTAATGAAAATAGCAACATTCAAAGATGAAGAGAAAATCCTAAAGGCAGCAAGAGAGAAACAACTAAAAATATACAAGGGAGCTTTGATAAGGCTATGAGCAGATTTCTCAATAAAAACACTACAAGCCAGAAGGGAATGGCAAAAAATATTCCAAGCAATGAAAAACAAAGGCCTACAACCAAAACTACTCTACCCAACAAGGCTCTCTTTCAAAATGGAAGGTGAATAAGGAGTTTCCCAGACAAAAGAAGGCTAAGAGAATATATGTCCACCAAACCAGCATTGTAAGACATGCTAAAGGGATTACTTTAAGAAGATGAAGACAAAGAGAGAGGGAGAGAAGGACACAGGTACAAAGGGGAAAAATCACAGTGAATAAGTAACTATCAATAATAACCTTACATGTAAATGGATTAAATGCTCCAATAAAAAGGCGTAGGGTACCTGAATTGATAAGAAAACATGACCCACATATATGCTATCAACAAGAGACCCACCTTAGAACAAAAGATCTACACAGACTGAAAGTGAAGAGATGGAAAAAAGTATTTCAAGCAAATGGAAATTTTTAAAAAGTGGAAGTAGCAATATTTATATCAGACAAAATAGATTTCAAAACGAAGTGCATAAAAAAAAGACAAAGAATGATACTTTGTAATACGTAGGGAACAATCCATCAAGAAGATATAACTCTTACAAACATATATGCACCCAACATAGGAATATCCAAATATATAAGGAAAATCTTGGAGGACTTCAGGAAGGATATAGACAGTAACACACTCATAGTAGGGGACTTTAACATCCCATTGTCAACAATGCACAGATTTTCAAAGCAAAGAAACACCAAGGATATTGAGCCATTGAACAACACTCTAAGTCAAATGGACTTAATTGATATATACAAAAAAACCTCACCCCAAAGAAGAAAAATATACATTCTTTTCAAATGCACATGGGACATTTTCAAAGACAGACCACATGGTAGGACACAAAAGAAGCCTTAACAAATTTAAGAGATTGAAATTATATCAAGCATCTACTCAGATCACAATGCCTTGAAACTAGAAACCAACCTCAAAGAAAAAACTCAAAAACGTCAAAATTCATGGAGAATGGATAACATGCTATTAAATAACGAATAGGTTAACAATGACATCAAAGAGGAATCAAAAAGTTTCTGGAAACAAATGATAATGAACACACAAAAGCCCAAAACTTATGGAATACAGCAAAGGCAGTCCTCAGAGGGAAGTTCATAGCAATACAGGCCTCCTAAAAAGGACAGAAAATCTCAAATAAACAACCTAACCCCACAGCTACAGGAACTAGGGGATCAACAACAAACAAAGCCCAGAGCAAGTAGAAGGAAGGATATCATCAAGATCAGAGCAGAATTAAATGACATAGAGACTGAAAGAACAATTCAAACGATCAATAAAAACAGAAGCTGGTTCTTTGAAAAGATAAACAAAGTTGAAAAGCCTTAACCAGACTCGTCAAGAAAGCAAGAGAGAGGACCCAAATAAATAAAAAACAAAAGAGGAGAAATCACAACTGATACCACAGAAATACAAAAGATTGTAAGAAATTACTATGAACACATGTATGAAAATAAATTTGACAACCTTGGGGAAATGGGGAAATATTTGAAAACATATAATCTTCCAAAACTGAATAAAGAAGAAGCAGAAAGTCTGAATAGACTGATAACTACTAGTGAAATTGAATCAGTTATAAAAACCTCCAAGCACACAACAGCCCTGGTCCAGATGGCCTCACAGGTGAATTTTACCAAACGTTTAGGAAAGAACTAACTCCTCTCCTTCTCAAACTATTCAAAAAAAATCCAAGAAGAGGGAAGACTCCCAAACTCTTTCTATGAGGCCAGTATTACCCTAATTCCAAAACCAGATCAAGACACAACAAAGAAAGAAAAATACAGGCTAATATCACTGATGAACATAGACACTAATATCCTCAACAAAATATTGGCAAACTGGATCCAGCAACACCTTAAAAAGATCATACACCACGATCAAGTGGGATTCATCCCAGGGATGCAAGGATGATATTTGCACATCAATAAATGTAATACACCACATAAACAAAATGAAAGGCAAAAATGACATGATCATATTAATAGAGGCTGAAAAGGCATATATTAAATATAGCGCCCATATATGATAAAACCGCTCAGCAAACTGGGAATGGAGGGAGCATACCTCAATATAATAAATGCCATATATGAGAAACCTGAAGCCAACATCATACTCAATGGGAAAAATCTGAAAGCTTTTCCCCTATGATCAGGAACAAGACAAGAATGTCAACTCCCTCCACTCTATTCAACATAGTTTTGGAAGTTCTAGCCACAGCAATCAGACATGAAAAAGAAATAAAAGGCATCCAAATTGGAAAAGAGGAAGTAAAACTGTCATTATTTGCTGATGACATGATAGTGTACCTAGAAAACCCTGTACACCCCACCAAAAAACTACTCAACCTAATAATTGAATTTGGCAAAATAGCAAGACACAAAGTCAATATTCAGAAACTGAAGGCATTTCTGAACACCAATAATAAAATATCAGAGATAGAAACCAGAAAAAGAAATTCCATTTACTATAGCAACAAGAAAAATAACATACTTACGAATAAACTCAACCAAGAAGGTAAAAGACCTGTACTTGGAAAACTACATAACACTAAATAAATAAATTAAAGAAAATACAATAAATGGAAGCATATACCATGTTTATGGATGGAAAAAATTAACATCATTAAAATGGACATACTACTCAAAGCAATAGGTGGATTCAATGCAATCCCTATTAAAATACCAATGACATATTTCACAGACCTAGAACAAATACTTCAAAAGTTTATATGTAACCAAAAAAGACCCGAATAGCCTCAGCAGTCTTGAGAAAGAAGAACCCAGTAGGAGGAATTACAATACCTAATATCAAACTATACTACAAGGCCAATGTAATAAAAACAGTTTGATACTAGCAAAACAACAGAAATATAGATCAATGGAACAGAATAGAGAGCCCAGAAATAAACCCAGGTCTCTATGGTCAATTAATACTTGAAAAAGGCAGAAGGAACATAAAATGGAGTGAAAATAGCCTCTTCAACAAATGGTGTTGGGAGAACTGGACAGGGACATGAAAAAATAGGAAACCAGACCACCAACTTACACCATACACCCAAATAAACTCAAGATGAATAAAATACATAAATGGAATCTGTGATACCATAAAACTCCTAGAGGAAAACATATGTGGGAAAATTTCAGATATTTCACACAGCAATATTTTTGCCGATATAGCTCCTAAGGCAGGGAAAATAAAGGAAAGAATAAACAAATGGTGCTACAACAAACTAAAGAGTTTCTGCTCAGCGAAAGAAAACATCAGCAAGATGAAAAGGGAGCCAACTGTATGAGAGAACATATTTGCCAATTATACCTCAGACAAGGGTTTGACCTCCAAAATATATACAGAACTTATACAACTCAACACCAGGAAGACAAGTAATCCAATTAAAAATGGGCAAAGGACCTAAATAGATACTTCTCCAAGGAGGATATACAGAGGGTCAATAGGCACATGAAAGTATACTCATCATCACTAGCCATCAGAGAAATGCAAATTAAAACCAAAATGAGACACCATCTCACACCGATCAGAATGACTATCATTAACAAATCAACAAACAAGTGCTGGCAAGGATGTGGAGAAAAGGGAACCCTGGTGCACTGTTGGTGGGAATGCAGACTGGTGCAGTCACGGTGGAAAACAGTATGGAATTTCCTCAAAAAAACTAAAAATGGAACTGCTTTTTGACACAGCAATTCCATTGCTAAGATTATACCCAAAGAATCCTGAAATACCAATTCAAAAGAACCTATGCACTCCTATGTTCATAGCAGCCTTATTTTCAATAGCCAGCTGCTGGAAACAGCCTAAGTGTCCATCAGTGGATGAGTGGATTAAAAAACTGTGGTACATTTACACAATGGAATACCAGCAGAAAGAAGGAAGGACCTCCTACCTTTTGCTACAACATAAATGGAACTTGAGAGTATTATGCTGAGTGAAATAATCAGGCAGTGAAAGGTAAATATCATATGATCTCACCTAATACAGGAAACTAATGAACAACACAAACAAGTGAGCAAAATAGAACTAGAGACATGTCAACAAGGAACAAACAGACAATGACCAGAAGGGAGCAGGGATGGGGAGAAGGGGAGAAAAACGGGGAAGGGTCTAGTCAAGGAACTAGTGTGAATGACCCATGGACATGGACAACTAAATGAGGATGGATGTGGGAGAGGGAGGAGGTGGGTGGAGCAGGGGAGAGCAAAGGAGGAACAATGAGATAACTGTAATAGAAAAACAATTAAAACTAAATTTAAAAAAAGCATCACAATAAAAAAAGCATCTAACCCTTTTTCTATCTATGTATGAACAGTCTTACTGTGAACTCTGAAATATAAGAGCTTGCCACTTTTAAAGGCAGTAGTGTTTCAAGCCTTACATTCAAGTCTTCAATCCATTTTGAGTTTATTCTTCTGTGTGGTGTAAGAAGGTGATTAGTTTCTTTTTTTATTTTCCTTTTTCTTTTTCTTTCTTTCTTTCTTTCTTTCTTTCTTTTTTTTTTTTTTTGCATGTATCTGCCCTATTTTCCTAATACCATTTATTGAATAAACTATCTTTACATGTTCTTGCCTCTTTTGTCAAATATTAATTGACCATAAATGTGTGGTTTATTTCTGGGCTCTCTTCTGTTCCATTTATCATCTATGTGTCTGTCTTATGGTAGTACAATGCTGTCTTGATTACTATGGCCTTTTAGTATAGTTTGATATTGGGTAGCATGAGTCCTCCATCTTTGTTCTTTTTTCTCAGGATTGCTGTTGCTATTCTGGGTCTTTTGTGGTTCTATATATATTTTTGGAATATTTGTTCTAGTAGCCCTGGCTGGTTTGGCTCAGTGGATTGAGCGTCGGCCTGCGAGCTAAGTGTCGCTGGTTCGATCTTCCAGTCAGGGCACATCAGAGAAGGAAAACTCTGATTCCAAAAAACCTCCGCTGCCTTGCAGCATACCTCTTCAGGGGAAAGGCTAAGGGAGTAAACCCCGACAGAAAATCCGGAGCCGGAGTCCCTAAGGTGGTTTGACATTGTAGTCAACACCGGCAACTCCTGCGGCGCACCTGAAGCCAAGCTGTATTGACTCCGTCTTTCCCTTGGGCCCTTCAGCTGCGAAGAGAGGGGAAGTCTGCTGCATGGGCAACAGCAGACCCTCCATATCACCCTGCCCAGGCTCTGTAGCTTCAGCTTCACATCACAAGATGTCGATTCAACACGGGAGGAGACAGATACCGTGTCACTCCCGAGTCGGACTGCACAGCCATTCTCGGCGGTGCAGATAGACTCTTAAGAAGCTACACCATCGTCTCTCGAGACGGACGGCTGCCGACGATTTGTTCTAGTTCTGTAAAATACACTATTGTATGCTAAGTGAAATAAGCCAGTCAGAGAAAGACAATTATCATATTATTTTACTTATATGTAGAACCTAATGAACAAAACAAACAAACAAACAAATAGAAACAGACTGTTAGATACAGAAAACAGACTGACAGCTGTCAGAGGGGAGGGCTATGGGGGGCTGGATCTAAAAAGTAAAGGGATGGAGCAAAAAGAAAAAAAAACTCTGACACAGACACAGTATGGTCGTTCCCAGAGGAAAAGGAGGGTGAGAGAGATAGAAAAGGGTAAAGGGGGCATATTTGGTGACAGAAAAAAACTTGACATTGGATGGTGAACACTGTACAGATGATGCATTATACAAATGTACACTTGAAACCTATAAAGTTTTATTAACCAATGTCACCCCAATAAATTCAATAAAATTTTTTTAAGATAAAGCAACTATTATTTCCATTCAAAATAAATTAATAAATAAAAGCAGTAGTGTTAGCGATTAAGCTATTGCTTCTCAGCTCCCAACCCACCCTGCCATAATCTCCTTTGTGATGCTGAAGCTTGAACCCCACAAACAGTATTTTTGCTTTGCCAGCTAGTGCCCTATTAGGCTCTGGCAGAGGGTGCCAGAGGGAGGTTGGAAGGCTGCAGGGCAGATTCTGTGTCCTTTTATGCTTTCTGTACCTATAGCAGTACTACAGTAGGTTCCAGTTTCAAATGTTATCCAAACTCCCAGAACCAGCATCATTGCACCTCTCCAAGATACCAGCACCAGCCAGCTGTCAGGCCTCTTCTCCTCAATGCTAAATTTTAATAACCCCAACCTCTTGCCTCTGTTCCTCCAGCTATAGAGGTAGTAGCTTCTATCTGAAGCTGCTATACTTATATTACCTCAGTGTTCCCTTTTGCCTTTAACTTTTTAAATACCTGTTTAACAAATTCCTTTTATTAAATTCTCTACTCAACTAGCATGGCTCATTTTCCTGAATGGGTCCTGACTGATATTACGTCCTAAGGGAAGCTTCTTTAACCTCTTTCTGAAGTTCAATTCTCCTTGCTGCCTAAAAATTCTATTTTATACTATATCATATTAAAAATTAACCTAAATAATTTATATATACTTGATATATTTATATTTTATATATAATATATACCTAATCATTGTTTAACATCTAAAACTAATATTATACAATGTTATATGTCAATTAAATCTCAATTAAAAATTATCTATTCTATCTCTAGCACTTACTTATTATGTGATTTTGAGCATAGTAACTTTTCTAAGGCTCAATTTTGTCATGTCTAACACTGATATATCAATACCTATGCAATAAGGTTATTTTGAGGACAAAATGAAATAATCTATGTGCAAGCACAGTAGCTAGTATATACAGATGCTTGTGATAAAAATAAAGCATCTCTTTATTTGAAGAATTAACCTCCCCAATTCTATAGTAATCCTGGTCCAACCTTATTTTTTCTTTTTTAAAGAAGTTAATCATTCAACTCAAGGTGAACATATGTTAACACATGTCAAAGTAATTCATCTCTCTGGCCACAGAGAATCCAGGGATGGACATGCGTTTCAAGTCAGGCCAATCAGTATGGCTGAATGGTCACCAAGACTATTCTAGGGTTATGGGAAAATTATGCCTTTCTTGCTCTGATGCCAAAACTGGAAAATTATATAATCCCAAGACTGCAGGGGCCATCTTTCCCACAATTTGGGCAACAAACTCAACTTTCTTGGTTTTAAGTCTAAAAGTCCTGCATCCCAGGATACCCCTAAGGCCCAGGCAAACTGAATTGATTAGCCATGCTACTGTGGTGAAAGCCTGAAGGAGAATGTAGCCCCTACAGAAAAAAAGGAGGCATTTCTCCAAAGAAGATATACAAATGGCTAACAAATACATGAAAAGGTACTCAACATCATTAGTCATCAGGGAAATGCAAATCAAAACCACAATGTGGTGCCACCACTTCACACCCACTAGGATGACAATAATATTCCAAAGGGTGGGGGAGATAACAAGTGTTGGTGAGAATGTGGAGGAAATTGGACCACTGTGGAAATCAGTTTGGTGGTTTCTCAAAGCTAAAATAGAACTGCCATATGATCCTGCAATTCTGTTCCAAGGTATGTACCCAAAATAATTAAAAACAGGTATTCAAACATGTATATGTACATACATGCTCATAGCAGCACTATTCACAATAGCCAGAAAGGGGAAACAAACTAAGTAGATAAATAGTTAAACAAATTGTGGTCTATACATAAAATCAAATGTTATTCAGCCATAAAAAATGAAGTACTGATATATACTATAATATGAATGAACCCCCAAAACATGGTGCTAAGTGGAAGAAGCCAGACATAAAAGATCACATATTATGTGATTTTATTTATGTGAAATACCCAGACTAGAAACTGTTTAATGGGTATGGGCTTTTACTTTGTAGTGATGGAAGTGGTTGGGAACCAGATAGAGGTGGTGGTTGCACAACATTATGAATGTATTAAAATTGTTCACTTAAAAAAAATTTTATGTTATGTTAATTTCAACTGAATAAATTATTTTGGAAGGGAAGGAGGGAGAGAGAAAATAAAAGAAGGAAAGAAAGGCAGGTAGGAAATGGAGAGGGAAGACTTGGGCCCTAATAACATGACGTAGACATTGAATCAACACTTTTCTGGCCTCGACGACCCATGATATTGTCAGTTACAAAAATTTATTTTTTTGTTTGAGTAAATCTGAGTTGGGTTTCTCTCCTTTTAACCGAGAATTCTGAATAACATTGCCCTCAATTAGTGGTGATTTATTTTTAACCCAGAATCCACTAAAATTTAATCTAGTTTCAGTTTGGCACTAGTAGAATGAAAGAGCAGCTTATTACTGACATATCCAGAAAGACTGCATGTAGTAGAAAACTCATGAACTCCAGCTGTCTCTTCTTCAGGCTGAATAGTCCCAGTTGTTTCAGCATTTTCAAGCATTGCTTGAAAAGTCTTTTTTGACTGTTATCTAAACCAGGATAGCCATTATATTTTAGAAAATTCCTTGACAGAAGTCAAAGATAGATAGGAGGTACAGAACTCCCCATGCTCATCAACAAAAGAAATGGCCTCTGGGTCTCACCAAAGAAATGCTGCCATCTCATCCATTGGAGAGGGAAAAATTCTGAAAATTAATCTTCTTATACTTCAGACTTTCTCACTCCTCCTTCATCATCACCTTGACTTTTTTTACATACTCTTAGGGAAGGACTAATCACATTTTATTGTTGTAGGCTGGGATTTAATTGTTACCTTATAATTGAGTGGCCCTAAGTGGAAGAAACTAATTGCCTACATAAAAAATTGAAGTAATTCTGTCAGGTGTCCATATGGATCTCAGGATACCTCTATGGCCAATGAATTCATCAGTTTGCTAATGTTCTGTGAGAGGTTAGATTTTATTAACTTTCCTAGCCCTCAATGGTTAGCTATACCACTCAAAGACTGGCATAGGGCTTTGGGTAGCTTAAATTCTACCAGATGGGTAGAATTCTCAGATGTGGTGATTTGGAGGAAACCTGACAAAGTGTTGATAATGGTGAATAGTAGCAGGAGCCTTCACAGGCTACATAGAACGAGCATCTTACTGCATGACAGATAACCTAGGCAGGTCTTTTGACTTTTGGCCTCAGATGCTTCTTCTGTAAAAGGAAGTGCTTGGCCTAGATATCTATCATCTTTTTCAAAATCAAAATTTTGTGTTCTATGTATAAGAATGAGATTGGTTATCAACTGAGTTCACCCATTATAAAGAAACATGTTAGCAATCATTATTCCCATGTTATAGTTGTGTAAATCTGAGCAGAAGTTCAAGGTATGACAGTCCAAAATAAAAACATCTTTCACCACCCACATAGTGTTCTGGCCATGTATTACCGAGGCTACTTTGGTTGAAGAGCAATTCAAAACACCATAGTTAACAGTCATAAACTGCTGGAATAATAAAACCAATACCATATACCAAAAGCCTGTGGAGATCAAAATTAATAAATGCTATCAAGATTCAGATTATATCCTCCTCTGTAATAAGTAGAACAATACATTTGTAAGATACTTTTCTTGGGCCAGAATTCAACCACTTCCCAAACTAGAGGATTTGATATAAGTCCAGCTCATTTCACAAACACCCTATGGAAATACCAGGAGAATACAGAAGAAGAAGCAGTGCATTTTGTATTTATTAGATTGTGACATGGTGAAGCTAAATGTGGATCAATATGAAGGTGACAAAAACTGGGCTGTTGATCAATAATGGATGCTAAGACATGGAAATTTCATGAGATGAAACAATGTAGTTTGTAAGAGATCTTTTTGGGGTGTTTGTCTCTGTAATTGGAATAAATTTTTTTAATAACTTGAGGTTGAATGAGCCCCTCACCCACCCCAGAAATATGTTCAGGTAACATGAGATGGCGCCTTCCTGAGCTGCCTTGATTGGGTTAATGTAAAGATTTCTCTTTTCTAATTTGGGTACACAAGTTTGGGGCTTAGAGCTATAATCTGCATTTTCCCTCCATTTGCAATTTGCATCTTTTCCCCATGAAATAGGTCCTCAGCCTCTGATGAACAAAAGTTTAAGAACATCAGATTAATGGGACATCAAGTTATTAGCGTATTCCTGGGATACTCCCATATTTTAGCCCAGCCCTTACCTCGCCCTACCGTACATGCACACATGCTCCTCGGGTCTGGGAGAAGCAGAGTGTACAGGGAAGGAATCACAGGCAGAGGGTTTCTTCCTCCTTCCACTCTCCTAGCCATGGAACTGCTCAAACAGTGGAAAGAGAACTAGCCTGCAAAGCAGAGTGAGAACTTGGTGAAAGCTTGGCATTCTTTAGAGTTAACCTTTTCTGTTTTGCTTTGAGTGACATAATAAATAGTTCATATAGTTAACAACCTCATTCATTGACATTAAAGATTACTTATAAAAACATAATTTACCAAGTTTAAAATATTAAACATAAAGCTGCTAAAAAAGAGAATGAATAAGTCTCTCATCAGTGGGGAGCTCTGGCATCTCCTCCGTGTGCACCGTGGTGCTGGGCTCTGGAGATCCACAAAGGAACGATCACAGCCCCTCCCTGTGAAGTACTTCCAGTGCTTGATTTCAGCAATGGCCCCTTCATAGTTATCACTTCTCCTCAGATCTGTCTTTTTCTCTATCTATAGTGCTTTTTTAGAATACACCAGCAGCTCCCCAGGGCATAGAGATTCAGTTGTTCAACAAACACTTAGTGTGCATCACTCTGAGATGGCTACAGCATCAGGTACTGGAGATACAAAGATGGATCAGGTGAGCTGCTTGCCCTGGGGAGCTCAAAGCTAGCAGCAACCTCAGGCAACTCAGCCTTAAGCCTTCGGTGGAGGAAGCCACACAGACCCTGAAAGAGGAGCTGCATAATCTGATTCCATTCAATGACAATGACAACAAATAGCTAGGTGCTCAATCCTCTACTATGTTCACAATTTCCTTTCATCCTCTCAGCAACCCTAGGAATTATTAATAGCCCCATTTTATGAATAAAGATATGCAGAAATGTTTATCTTTTTGGTAACAGCAGCTGGTCAGAGAATCCTTCCATAAGGAGAAAGGTAGCTTTGTTGGAAAGCTGTTGACATTCACCCATGTCTAGAAGAATCAACCTCCCAGGCAAGGGTACTATGTTGGGCACTAGATTTCCTTGAGGAGAGCAAAGAGCTATTTTACATATAAAAACGGGAACTAGTGGATGCAAAAAAAACAGGGTGGGGGGGATGAAGTAAAAACTGCAGAACTTTATATGGAGTAAGTGTCAACAGAAAAGCAGAATCCCTGACTAACATCTAGGAAGGAGAGAAGGCAAAAGAGGAAATGCTGTCTGTGGGCTTTGTGATGGGTTCTCTCCCTTTGACTCCACAGATATTCAGTAAACCCACTTGAATTTCTTCTGGAAACCAATCAAGGAACTGAATCTGACCTCAAAGCTGAAAAAGTGCTGGGTACAGTGCGTACAACTGAGGAGAGGAAGAAAGAGTGAGCTTGTCTGTTTTTAGAATAAAAATGGGAACTCCGAGGTGTAAAGATATTAAGCTAAAAGCCCAGGCTCCTCCCCCTTTTGAGATACAAAAATATTGAGAAACCAGAGAACTATCTTTGTTCCTAAGGGAGATAAGGAAGAGGACTTCAGTCACTTGCTGAAAAGGCCAGACTTGTCAGAGGCTATGTACCAGCTCCCAAAATGAAAGATTCCAGAGTCAGAAGGCTAAGATCATAGACACAGAAAATATAAGCAAAGGGCTGTTAGCAAAGAAGTATTTTGGGGTCCTTGTTACAATAAAAATAAAAAGAAAGACAATTAATGATCTTGCCACAATGAGTCTATGAAGCAGAAATGCTGAAGGAAATCACTGTGGAAAATGGAGAAGCCAAGGGGTTAAAGAAGAATGGAAACTTGAAGACTAAGTCCCTGAGAGGGGATGTGAGCTGGAATTCAGGGTGAGAAACCAGGGCTTACTTACCTGTGGGAAAGAATTGTAAGAACCTATTCTACATGAGTATCTTGAATAACATCATCTGTAAAATCTGTGGAAATGGGTTTTCCTTCCAAGAAGGAATGTGAATTTGTAACTGTTATAAAACAGAACTGAGAGGGATTGAGAGGTTGAAGAGGAAACCCAGTTATATCTCCATGATCTCTATGGCTTTTCTGCAGAGAACTGAGGTTAGAGAAATTCAAAGCTATCATGAAAAGAAGCTCTCCTGTCCTGTCACCCTGAGGCACGGAGGAAAGAAATGGGAAAAATATGGGGTGTGGTCCCTCGCCCACATTTCTCCTAGACACCTCCATGGCCTGACTATCCCAGGGCTAACCTTGCCTTCGGTGTGTGGAACACTCTTGTTTTTATTCCTCACTAATTATCAGGGCTGTGTCAGGGTAAATTTTTCCTGTGCAAGTGGATGCCTTCCCAGGTTTTTATAGCTTAAATTCTATAATCTCTTTGAATACGAACCTTCCACTTCAGAAAGATTTTATTAATTTGCAACTCAGCAATGGTCTCCAGGTTCTACATTGCAATTAAGAACACCAACTGTGTAATTTCAGAACAGCTCATTGGTGTTCCTGAAACCTCAATATTGAAATGGAGTACATTTGACTGGAAGGAAACAAAGACTCCTGCAGGCACAATGTCAACAAATACTGAATAATAGCTGTAGCTCACTGGAGAACTGAAAGCAAAAGTGTAATTTTTTTAAAGCAGTAAATAACGGTCATAAAACAGTCAAATTACTTTATACCATAAAATGAAGAGAGTCTACTAGTAAATTTAATGGAAGGGGAAATACACAGGGATTATAAATAATGTGTTATGTAGATTCATTTTAGATATGAATAGCAAAAACTGTTAATATGACATGTGCTCAAAACCAAAGTTTTTGCCATTTAATAAAGTAATTATCATTCATTAATCTTTGCAAGGATTAAGAAAATGTACTTATGATCAGGCTCCCAAGTATCTGCAGCCATAATTAGGATAGATTTATCATTCCAAATAAGCAAATAATCTTCCTGTTTAATGATCCTCTCTTCTTAGAGATCAAAATAATGTGTCATTGCAGGAACTTCAAGAAAATGGTGCTCCAAACATGATTTGTTACTTCTAGGTTTATTCAATGTGATTAAATCTAAAGGGAAAAAATAGCACTTCTTCATCCTCCTCTCTCTCCTCGAATGTCTTACTCACGAATTTATTTCAAGATGGAGTTCTATCCTCAAGAAGATTTTGTTCTGGTGGGATAAGGACACACACATACACAAAAATTACATTATGGGGCAAAAAAGTGTTGAGCACTGGGAAGGACTATCAGACTAAGTCATGTGAGACTCTGTTCTGCCGTGCCTGTTTTCTTACATATCAAAACATAAATAACTCTTCTACACCTGCCAGCCTTTATGCAATCAAATGAAGCAAAATATTTATTGGATTTGAAAGATATCATTATGGAAATTTTCAGCTTTGTTCTTCCCCTGCCTTGATAACCTTTATTAATATTTGTAGTTTTTACCCTTGTTTACCAAAAACAGTGACTCAGAGCTACTCTACAATTAGAGATAAAGTTAATTAAAATCCAGATTTCTCAACTTTTTTCTTCAAAATTGCTCTCTGTTTAATTTGAAAGATCACTTTGTGTGAGAAAAAAGGAAGCAAAAACCCACTGGCAGAAGACTAAAATCATGTATGTACAAAGGGTTTCCATTTATTTTTACATATCAAGTTTGGAATAAGAGCACTCTTAGTCAGGAGGATGGGAGACCAGACAGCGGAGGTGCCCAGCCATTGCTGGTGACTTCTCACAGGGTCTTGAGTGCCACAGAGGACAGTGATGTGAGAGAGCCAGTAGGTGCAGAAAGATGAATCCTGACTCGTTCACTCATTTGCCTTTCTCTGCATAGAGATAATGGTGAGTATCTGGAGAGTCTTAGGAAAAGCAATAATAGCTAACATTCACTGACCACTTACTAAATCACAGAGTATTCTAAGTTCTTTACATATATTTTCTTATTTATTCTTCACAATGCTTATGAAGTATGTTTTACTATTAATCTCACTTACAGAGGAGGAAACTAAAGGGATCTTGATTAGAGAAAACTGCTAACTAACATGGTCACTCTTTGAGGCATCTTCTCCACCCCCCGCCCCCCAAAAATGATGAGGGTTATGGGGAAGAAGGAGAAGAGAAGTATTTAGAGAGGAATTATTTCGACTGATTTTCTCCTCAAAATGTGAAAATGGGGAAAACATAAAGGAGAATAATGCCTGAGCAAATACAATAGAAACTTTCCTTACCAAATGTGTACAACCCAGTGAGGATGGCAAAGAACACGCCACCCATGTATCATCAAACTCTTCAGGAGAATGGAAACACAGACCCAAGAGAAGTTTTCCTGCCACTCACAACTGACTCATGGAAAAAAGGAAAAATGTGGAGCTCTTGGTGCCAATTATGTATTGTTGAAAACTAAAAACTAACAATGGCATTCACTCAAAAATGCAAAAGTACTGTGAGTCAGTTCTACAAGCATAACAAGCCCTGGCTAAATACTTTTTTAAATTTTCTAATTTGAAAAAATTATCATTTAAATCAAACCTGTGTACTGTTTATTGTTCTGTGACTCACTCAAACTGTACTTTGATCAAATTTTATTGTACTTATTTTCCCTCTCAATAAACTAAGAATCTTGATTCCATCAATTGGAGCTTGCCACATGGATAGGGCTTGATAAGGAAGGGAAATAATGAGTAATGGCATAATCAGAAGGGAGATACTTCTTTCTTGAGCTTCCCTTTTAGGAAGAAAAACCCAGATTAAACAAAGCCATCAAACTAATGGTCTGATCTGTCTCTTGTGTAATAGAATAGCTCTGAAGAATTTCCCACTGAGACTATTGAGTGCTATCAACTACTGCTTTCATGGGCAGCAGACTAATTCCTCCAACTCCTGTTCAAAATTAATAGTTTGTGTGTCCATGGTAGCCCTGTCCCCCCAAGAGTTGCCAAGACATCTACTCTGGCACATATAGCTGTGCAGTGTCTTCTCATCAAACTCACACCTCTAAAGAAATAGAATCCTGTGAGTCTCATTCTTTCCAAAGGAGGGCAGTTCTTTCAATCAGCAAACATTCACTGAGCACATACCTTGGGCCAACTACTCTGAATCCAAAGGCCATCTCTTTCCCCAGGAATTTACAGAGCACTGAGACAGAACATGGAAATGAAATGTGATTACCAAAATAGAGGTGAGTACATAGAGCCACAGGGAATAAAGAGAGAGAGGATAATACCAACCAAGTTGTGACCATTGGAAACAAGGAGAGAGACTTTTCCACTAATGTGAGTAAGTAATAAAGAGTAAGCAGGAGTTTTCTTATTTTTGTATTCTCTGCTCATCCTTAAAAGCTGTGAGATAGGGATTGGGTTTTGTTCAGGGCTATATTTCTAACAGCTAGCATTTTGCATGAGACATGTACTAAATGTGTGAACAAAGGAAGGAAGGAAGGAAGGAAGGAAAGAACTCTATTTCACAGGCATGGAGAAGGAGTATAGCAGACATCCTTTGACTTGCCTGCCTCTATTCTCTGGAATCTGCCCATCTGGCCCATAGACGTTGCATTAACAGTGTATTACATTTCTACTACTTGATCCTGGACCCTAGAAGTAAATAATTGGTCCAGGAATGGGCCATTGACACAAATTGGATCAATCAGAATACCTTCCTTTGAATTTGTTTTGGGACCCAGAAAGAGAGCATTAGCCAGAGTGGATCAGTCTATAGTTTATAAAACTTGGGAGCTGGGGGTGGAGGCCATATCTTCCACCATGTGAACAGAGAGCAAAGAAGCCAGTTGACAAAGAACAAAGAATAAAGTTGCAAAGAAAAGCAGAGACTAGAACCAAGGAGAAATGCAAGATGGGAAATACTACCTGAATTTCTACTGCCTCCTAGTTCCTGTTTCCTGAAGCTCAGTTATGTTGCTACCCGTTGTTCTTGAGTTTCCCATTTGCCTTTTTAGTAAATTTTCTATTTTTTATTTAAACCAGCTTTACTTGGTTTCTGATCATTAAAACCAAAAGAATTTTATCAATAATACTAAGAGTTGATGAGGAAGAATTCTGGACAAAGAATTAACATGAACAAAAGCACTGAGGTCCAAAAGGCTTGGCTGCTGGAAGAACAGGAAGAAGGAATATGGTTCTCCATTAGCTTAGACAAAGGCTCAGGGTCTTGAGATATTAGAAAAACTCAAGAAAAAGGAACCAGCTATGATAGAAACAGATCTATCTTCCTCTGGAAATTCCTACATTTTGGAAGTGCTTAGGAATCATGGTCAAAAAGTCTGAGAGAAGGGTTCAAGTTCCATCTGGCAAAGGGGTATAAATAAAAACCTCCCAGGGTCCTGTACTGGATAGGCCTTGTGGATTAGTAAATTAGGAGTACTAAAACTTGAAAAGGGACAGTAGGAACAGACAGAGTGGGCATCAAACTGAAAAGAGACTGATATGCCAAACTAGGACAACTTTTCTTCATTTACAATGAAAAGAAATTATCACAAGCCCAAGAACACAAAGTTTGTCTGTTCAAGCCATTCTGTGTTATCTGACCATAGGATCACAATGTCGTTATGCATACTGATGAGAATTTACCTATGTGAATCCCTCCATTCTCCACACAAATATTAATTTCCAGCATGTTCTTCTGAGTCTCCTTAATCATGTTGGAAGTCACTAAAGTAGCTCCTGATATACTCTCAGTCTTTTGTCTGCTTGTTGGGCACTGTGCACTGAGATACAGGGAAACAAATGCCCCAATGTCCTTTTACCCATTCACTATGGGAGCACACTGGCCCAACTTTGAAAAATGCCAACTCACTAAACAGATATGTAGGTTAGAGTTTATTAGTGCTACAAATAGCACCACAAACTGAACCTTCTCTTTACAAAGGATTAGGATTCAAGGTTCTTTTAACTTTCCTGCTTCTCCAGTACAATTAAAACATGATATGATTTTCCCAAACAGCACTTACACACACCCTCCTAAGAATACAATTACAGTATTTGGTGTGTTTGACCTATATTGAACTTAAGATCCTGGGCAAAAGTAATTCCAAATAACAGTACTGGAAATTTTTTCAAGAATGTCAAGAAAGTAGAAGTTGCTTTGGGCAGCATCAATACAGGAAAAGATGTGAATCAGGCAAATCTCTCTTGGTTTTAATAATTCACTGCATGGTGTTTTCTATGCCCATGTGACCAAAGACCTGGCTACTGAGCACATATTCAACAACATCCCAGGCACATAAATAAACCATCTTCTGCTCTCAGTCCAGAAAGCAGTTATTGATCTGGGCTGTGATCTTTTCCTACATGACTTTCTGAAAATTCATAAAATAGCTCACCTTAGGGAAATTAGAGACTGACTTACTTTTCTTTTGTCCTTTGACCAATAGAAAAAATCATTAATACCTTGCAAAAGATGAATTATGACAGAAGAAACACCAGCATCTGCTGTGATGACCAGATAACTGACCTGATATCTTTGCCTGCAAGGCCACTTTGGTTCATTAAGAATTAGATTACAAATTACAGCTTTGGGATTTATTCAGCTATATTACAAGCCATGTGATCTCTGTGGATTAGATGGGAAGTAGAGATGCACTGGTACAAAACTTTTCCTTCTCAGGGGTGTGGGGGGAGGTAGAAGAGGGTAGAGGGGATAAATGGTGATGAAAGGAGACTATACTTGGGATGGTGAATACACAATACAGTATACAGATGATGTATTATAGAATTGTATATAATACTTGAAATCTACATAATCTTATTAACTAGTGTCACCCCAATAAATTAAATAAAATAAATAGATAGATAATATTCTCCCTCTCTACATACTTAAAAATAGGCCTAAGACCTTAACACATGCCTCACCAAAAGTATACAGATGGCAATTACATATATGAAAAGATGCTTCATATCATGTTACCAGGGAGATGCAAATTAAGTCAACAATGAGATACCATTACATAGCTCTTAGAATGGCCCAAATCCACAACATGGATAACATCAAATGCTGATGAGAATATGGAGCAACAGGAATTCTCATTCACTGCTGGTGGAAATGCAAAATGATACAACAAATTTGGAAGGCAGTTTGTCAGTTTCTTACAAAATTAAACATACTCTTTTCATATGATCCAACAATTATACACTTTGGTGTTTACCAAAAGGAGTTGAAACATACTTCCACACAAAAACCTGCATACAAATGTTTATTAGCATCTTTATTCATAATTGTCAAAATTTGGGAGCAACCAAGATTTCTTATAGTAAGCAAATAGATAAATAAACTGTGATAAACCCAGATAATGGAATATTATTGAGCACTAAAAAGATAATTATCAATCTATGAAAGACAAAGAGAAACTTTCAGTGTATGTTGCTAAGTGAAAGAAGCCAACCTGAAAATACTACATATGGTACTATTCCAATTACATGAATTTCTGGAAAAGACAAAACTATCGAGACAGTAAAAAGATCAATGCTTGTCAGGGATTGGGGATGGCAGGAAAGAGATGAGTGGGCAGAGCATAGGGGACTTTTAGGGCAGGGAAAATACTTGGTATGATACCATAATGATGGATACATGTCACTAGACATTTGTCCAAAACAAAATTGTACAACACTAAGAGTGAATTGTAATGTAAACCATGGACTTTAGGTAATTATGACATGTTAATGTAGGTTCATCAATTTTAACAAATACATTGCTCTGTTGAATGAAGCTAATAATAGGGAAGAGGCCGTACATATATGTGTGGGTTGAGGGGTATATGGAAAATCTCTGTACCTTTCACTTAATTTTGCTGTGATCCTAAGGCTACTCTAAAAAAATTAAGTATTATTTTTAAAAAACACACATAGGAGAAAAATATCCATTCCCTAGTGAGATTGCAAGAGTGAACCCCATAGATAGACTCAGTATGCACTGCCTCAAAGCCTAACCTGAGTGTTCATTCCATAGCAGGCATGTGCCTCTGAAGGCTCTATGGAGAGATGAGGATCAGTCCAAAGCTTTACAGTTAAGACCAGTGTCCAGAAGCCCCTTCCTGACCAACATTATCCCATCAGATCCTTGCTCAGTGAAGTTTTACAGTAAATCCCTGTGCTCTGCTGCCCTTTACAATCTTCCAATGTGTAACATTGCTCCTGCTAGGCTCCCTGTCATGGAAAATCTACACTGTGGTGATGAAGGGGATGGCAGAGGTGCTAGGGAAAGTCAGCCAAGGAAGCTTCACCTCTATCGGAACCACGGTCCCAAAAGGAATCTGTCCTGAAGCCCAGTGCAGTTTCACACAGGAAGCCAGTGCTGCAGCCCACCCAGACCTGCTGCCCTCTAGGTGTCCCTTCTGCCCAGAGAGGCCAAGCTGAGGTCTTCTGCCCACTGCAATTCCAGCAGCACGGAAATGACTCAGTTAGCATAAATCTCCCTTGAGCAGCTACGCTCCCTGGTAAAGGTCTTTATCTTTGGACTTAACTCATTATAATTTTTTCATGTAATGACTTATCTCTGTCTCCCACTAGACTAAACTGCTGGAATATAGGAGCATTTTAATATTCATTTTTATATTTCCAAGCACTGGTACCAGCCCACATAAAACTCAGTTAGTGTTTACTTACTTAAACTGTTGAAGTGACAAATTCTAAACTGCATTACTAGCATTTCTAGAGTCCTTCAATATAAGGAAAGATCAACAAACTCTCCCTAGGACACTTTCAGGCATGTGTTAGCTCATCACTAGTCTCTCTTCACTCACCCAACCAGTGGCCCATTGCAGAGGAACAGTCAAAAATCAAGAAAGTGGGCAAAGAAGGCCTCAGAAAATCCATGCCTTCAACCACATTCTTGTCAGTATTATATGCTCCATGCACCCACCTGGCAAAACTACACTAGAACAATCCAACTTCTATCATATGCCTACACCTCTGAGCTCTGAGGGCCATCAGAGACCAAGGCCAGAACCAGTCATGGCTTCCAGCCCCAGTTGAGCCCAAAAAGCCAGCCAGCTTGAATATTTCCCTGGCAAGAAGGCTCTTCTCTGGAACTGCTCTTCCAAGGTCCCCACCCTGCCACCACCACTCTTCTGAAACCCACAGGACTAATGAGAACTCTCTCAATTCCCTGCCAACTTACTAACCTTCCTTCCTATATCCACACCTTTACTGTCCTCCTTCCATCCAGTTATAATCAATAAGAAAACCCTCTGACTTCTGAAAATAATTACTGAGCTAAGCCCTAGCCCCTTATTCAGGAGTTCAGTATCTCTATTATCTGTAACATTCTTGAAACTTCAGCTTCTCATTTTCCAATGGGTTTTTCCCAGTGGCCTATAATCTCATCAAGTCTCTTTCTTCATTAAAAAAATAATAACAATACAGACAAACCAACAAAAATCCCCATTCACTTTGTTATTTACCCAAATACATGAAAACTTATGTCCACACAAAAACCTGCATATGGATATTAATGGCTGCTTTACTCATAATTGCCAAAACTTGGAAGGAGCCAAAATGTCCTTCAATAAGTTAATGGATTAATACACTGTAGTACATCCAGACAATAAATATTATTCAGTGGTAAAATGAAATGAGCTATCAACTCATGAAAAGACATTAAGGAACTTTAAATGCATATTACTAAGAGAAAGAAGCTAATCTTAAAAGGGTACACACTGTATGATTCCAAGTATACGACATTATGAAAAAGGCAAAACTATTAAGAAGAGTAAAAATATCAGTGGTTTTGACAGGCAGAGCATAGAGTTTTAGAATAATTAAATCACTCTCTATGATACTAATATACTGGATACATGTCATTATGCATTTGTCCAAGCTCATAGGATATAGATTCATCAACTGTAACAAATATACCACTCTGGTAAAGAATGTTGATAACAGAGGAGGGTATGAATATTGGATGGCAGGGGGGGTATATGGGAAATCTCTGTACCTTCCCCTCAATTCTATTGTGAAACTAAAATTGATTTTAAAAATAAAGCTTATTGAAACTATTTTTAATACCATCATTGAACCCTCAATTTTAATTATCAGATAAGCAGGCATTAAAATAATTACAGCTTTTGACTGGTTATGTTATGAAAGAATGAAAAACAAGAGGGGCTGAGATAACAGAGTGAGAATATGCTCATAATGTAGACTCCTGATAGCCTGGGTCCTTTGACAGTTATCCTTTGTTTTCATTGAATTGTTAATAAACTGCCATAGATCTTAGACTTCAGTGAATTCATTAGTCTGAGCCAGTATCTTAAGTCTGAGTCCTTTTGTCCTTACCAAGAGTGATTTCCTGGCTTTCCAAAGTGGAAGGTCAAATTCTGAAGGAAAAAAAAAAACAATAAAAATATGAATTTAGGAATTATACTCTTAACCTACTTCTACTAGCTGAGTTAACAGAACCAGTGTGCTCCAGTTGTTCTATATAACATATAGGATGTTGGCCACAGCACACTGAACATTGGTGACTGAAGCTAGTAGGACAATCTCATTAACACAGACCTTTCCAGCTGACTATATGACTATGGTTTGCATAAAACATAAGCAACTATTTACCTATTATAATTATGTACTTTAACTAAACATTATTTATATACTTTTATATAAGCCTGTATATACATACTTATAAACTTTTATAATAAAAACTGATTAAATGTGAATATTAAAAGAAAGAAATTAGTTTCTTAAAATGAAGTTAAATGTTTTAGAAAGATTTTATAAAGCTGAGTCATTAAAAATTGCCGGTGAATTGGGCATAAATGAGAAATTATTTAAAGGTTGGAGGGGGATTATGAAAATATAGAAATGTTCTACACACAGATCATCTCCAAGTGTTAAATTCTTGTTCCATTCATTTATTATAGCAACAATAAAAACAAAGTACCTAGGAATAATTTTAACCAAGGAGGTAAAAGACCTCTACTTGGAAAACTACATAACACTGAAGAAAGAAATTGAGGAAGGTACAAATAAATGAACGCATATAACATGTTCATGGATTGGAAGAATCAACATCATTATAATGTCCATACTATCCAAAGAAATCTAAAGATTCAATGCAATTCCCATTAAAATACCAATGGCATATTTCATGGATCTAAAACAAATATTTCAAAAATTCATATGGAATCAAAAAAGACCCCAAATAGCCACAGCAATCTTGAGAAAGAAGAACAAGGAAAGAAGAAAAAAGTAGGAGGGTTCACAATACCTAATATCAAACTATACTACAAGGCCACTGTACTCTAAACAGTCTGGAACTGGCATAGAAACAGACACATAGATCAATGGAACAGAATAGACAACCCAGAAATAAACCCAGGCCTCTATGATCAATTAATATTTGACAATGGGGGCACAAGCAAACAATGGAGTAAAAACATCATCTTCAATAAATGGTGTTAGGAGAACTGGACTGATACATGAAACAACAACAACAACAAAAGAAACTAGATCATCAACTAACGCTAAACACCAAAAAAAACTCAAAATGGATAAAAGACAAAAATAAGTCATAATACCATAAAAGTCCTAGAGGAAAACATAGGCAGTAAAATTTCATATATCTCAGGTCACAATATTTTTGCCAATATATCGCCTGGGCAAGGGAAATAAAGGAAAAAATAAACAAATAGGACTACATCAAATTTAAAAACTTTGGGATTTCCAGCCAAGATGGAGGCATAGACAGACATGCTGCATCTCCCTCCATGACTAAGAAGGAATACAACTAACTCAAAACTAGAAACAACCAGAAGTTCCAGAAAATCAAACTGCATAAAAGTCCAGCAAACAAAGATTTAAAGAAGAAATACTCATCCAGACAGATAGGAGGGGTGAAGCCAGGGCGGAGAGGATGCGGTGTGGTGGCAGTAAAAGCAGTGGCAGCAGCATGCAGGCAGAAAGTGCAGTCACACGTTTTAAAGCCAGGAGGCACACCTAGAGAGCATTCGCAGCTCCTCACCATACCTAGCAACTCATGGTCCAACAGCGGGGAAAACCAAGCCTCATTGCTTCTGACTGTGCAGACCAGTGCGGTTGCGGCAGAGGAATAAACTGCTGGTCTCTCAGCAGAGTCAGCTGGTTTAAAGGGCCCCAATGGTCCTAGAACATCTGCAGACCCACGTACTCTGGGAACAATGGCGAGGGCAGCAGCTAGAGGGGCATCAGGCTGCTGCAGAAATGGGAGGTATCTGGAAAAGGGGCGAGTGCTGGACAGGCTGCACTGTTCGCTCTCCAACCCCTCCCCTACATACAGCGCCACTATATGGTGAAAGAGGCCGCCGTGTACTGATGAATCCCTAAGGCTCTGCCCCTTACAACGTAACAGACAGCTCTACCTGGGAGGCAGAGGCAAACAAATACAGGAGCCTGTCAGAATGAGGAGACAGAGAAGTATGGCCCAAAAGGGAAAACAGATCAAGGTTCCACTGAGAGAACTAAGCAACGAGGAGATAGCCAAAATAACAGATGAGAAGAAAGACAACATAACAGATGCAGAACTGAAAACACTGGTGACAAAGGTGCTCACAGGCTTGACAGATATGCTTGAGTATGGAAAATGCATAAGAGAAGAAGTGAAGGCTATGCTAAGTGAAATAAAGGAAAATCCACACAAAACCAATGGTAAAGGGAAGAAAACCAGGGTTCAAATCAATGATTTGGAACATATGAAAGAAAAAAAACCAAAAACAAACAGTAAACCTGAAGTAAGATTTAAAGAAAATGAGGAAAACTTTCCAAATTTTGTGAAGGAGATGGAAATACAGGTCTGAGAAGCACAGAGGGTCCTGGGTGAGCTGGACCCAGAGGGGACCACACAAGGACGCAACATGATTGAGATGCCAAATGTGAAAGATAAAGAGAGTCCTGGGGGCAGCAAGAGAGAGGTGGAGAGTTGCCTGCAGGGGGCTGCCTATAGGACTATCAGCTAATTTCTCAGAGGACACTTTGCAGGTAGGAAGGGACTGGCAAGCAGTATTCAATGTGATGAAAGGCAACCTGCAACCAGGACTACTCTATCCAGCAAAGCTATCATGTGGAATGGAAGGGCAGATGAAGTGCTTTCCAGACAAGGTAAAGCTAAAGGAGTTCATCATCACCAAGCCATTATTATATGAAATGTCAAAGGGACTTACTTAAGAAAAAGATCAAAACAATGAACACCAAAATGACAACAAACTCACAACTATCAACAACTGAATCTAAAAAACAAAAACAAAATCCATTAAAGCAAACTAGAATAGGAACAGAATTATAGGTATAGGGATCATTTGCAGGATTATCAGCTGGGAGCGGGGAGGGGAAGAAATGGGGATATGGTGCAGGGATTAAGAAGCATAATCGATTGGTACAAAATAAACAGGGGGAAGTTAAGAATAATATAGGAAAGGGTGAAGCCAAAGAACTTATATGCACGACCCATGACATGAACTAAGGGGGATTGGGTTGCTGGAGGGCAGGTGTCTACAAGGCAGAGGGAAACAAAGGAGAAAAAAGTTGGAACTACTGTAACAACATGATCAATGAAATATACTTTTTAAAAAATGGTTTTAATTAAAAAGCTTCTGCTCAGCTAAAGAAACCAGCATCAAAATGAAAAGGGAACTGACTGTATGGGAGAGCATCTTTGCCAATGATACATCAGACAAGTGTTTAATCTCCAAAGTATATAAAAAACTAATATGATTCAACACCAGGAATACAAACAATCCAATGTAAAAATGGGCAAAGGATCTGATCAGACACTTCTCAAAGGAGGACATACAGAGGGCCCAAAGACATATAAAAAGATTTCAAAATCACTAGCCATCAGAGAGATGCTAATTAAAACTTCAATGAGGTATTACCTGACATCAGTCAGAATGGCCATCATTAATAAACCAACAGGAGAATCCAAAATGGTGGAAGAGTAAGTGGAGCTACAGTAACACCCTCCCAGGACCTATCTGGACTTACAATTTAATGGTGGAGAAATCATCTGGAATCACCAACTGAACACTAGCTGGAGAGAATTCTTGTAACCATGGAGAGACAGAAAAGGTCGCTTCATCACAACGTGACTGGTAGGAAGTGAGGAGACATGAAAGGGCTGGCTGGGCTCCCATAGGTGGCAGCTGAAAGGACTGAGAAACAGCTCAGCAGCTGGGGGTTCCCTCTGAGAAGGGTATCATCTAAACCACCAGCTGGGCTTCCCAGACTACAGGAACATACCTGAAAGTAAAATAGTATCTATCTGTAAAAAGCAAAAAGCCACAGGGATTTTTGCAGGCCTGAAAGAAACAGCTGGAGAAAAAGAGCTCTTAAGGGGTTAAGTACAAAAATATTTTGGCACACACTTACCCTGGGCTCAAGCAGAGGTAGGGCAGAGAGGACTAGAGAGGCTTGGGGAGAATTTGGGGCAGTGGTTTTGAGGAGAGAACTGAGGGAGCAGCCAACTGGGTCCCAGCGCTGGCTGATTCCCTATACTGCAGGAAGACCATTCCCTTCCAAGTGGCATCAGCCTGAGGGGAAGCAAAAGTCCTGCCTGCAGGAATTAATCTGCCCCGCCCTTGGTGCTTAAGACCCATAGCTGATCACAGATTGAATAGATTAACACCTAAAGGAGACAGACAAAGGCGGTAGATCTCTGGAAGTTTCCAACAGACTACCTAGGCCCAGACTGATATACAAGCTGATGCCACCAGGGGCAGATCTAGGAAGTGCATATCAATCTAAGAAGCAGTAACAAACAAGAACAGTCACAAAAATGGGGAGAAAGGTAAACAACCCCCCATCGAAAGGAAAGGTAAAATCCCCAGAAAGAGTGCTAAATGAAAAAGAAGCAAACAATCAGACATGGAATTCAAAACATGGATTATAGGGACGCTCAATGAGATCAGTGAGCTCAAAGAAAACTACAAGGAACTCCAGGGAAACTACAATGAACTTACTGAGAATTACACCAGCATGAAAAAGGACATAGAAGCTATCAATAAGAGACAGGAGGAAATGAAGAATACAATTTTTGAACTGAAGAACACAGTAGGAGGAATTAAAAGCAGGCTAGAGGAAGCAGAAGATCAGATCAGCGAGATGGAGGACAGTGTAGAAAAAAATTCCCAGACAGTGTAACAAAATGAAAAAAGACTGAAAAAGAGTGAAGAGGTTTTAAGATAGCAGCAAGACATAATGAAATGTAATATCTGTATCATAGGAATATCAGAAGGAGAAGAAGAGGAGCAAGGGCCAGAAAACCTGTTTGAAAAATTAATGAGAGAAAACTTTCCTAACTTGAGGAGAGAAAGTCACACAAGTCCAGGAAGCACAGAGGGTCCCAATGAAGATGAACCCCAAAAAACCCACTCCAAGGCACATCATAATTAAAATGGCAACATTCAAAGACAAAGAGAGAATCCTAAAAGCAGCAAGAGAAAAACAGCAAATAACATACAAGGGAGCTCCGATAAGGCTATCGACCTATTTCTCAACAGAAATACTACAAGCAAGAAGGGAATGGTCAAAAATATTTCAAGCAATGAAAAAAAAAAAGGCCTACAACCAAGAATACTCTACCCAGCAAGGCTCTCATTCAAAATGGAAGGTGAAATAAGGAGTTTCCCAGACAAAAGAAGGCTAAAAGAATACAACTCCACCAAACCAGCATTGCAAGAGATGCTAAAGGGTCTGCTTTAAGAAGATGAAGAAACAGAGAGAGGTAGAGAGGAACACAAGTACAAAGGGGGGGGGGAGACAGTGAATAAGTACCTATCAATAAAAACCTTGAATGTAAATGGATTAAATACACCAATCAAAAGATATACAGTAGCTGAATGGATTAGAAAGCATGACCCACATATATGCTGTCTACAAGAGACCCATCTTAGAACAAAAGATCTACACAGACTGAAAGTGAAGGAATGGAAAAAATATATATTTAAAGCAAATGGACCTGAAAAAGAAGTTGGGGTAGCAATACTTATATCATACAAAACAGATTTCACAGCAAAGACCATAAAAAGAGACAAAGAAGGGCATTTCATAATACTTAACGGAAAAATCCATCAAGAAGATATAACCCTTGTAAACCTATATGCACCCAATTTAGGAGCACCCAAATATGTAAGGAAAATTTTGAAAGACTTCAGGAAAAATATAGACAGAAACACACTCATAGTAGAAGACTTTAGCACCCCATTGCCAACAAGGGACAGATCTTCAAAGCCAGAAACATCAAGGATATTGCGGCATTGAACAACACTCTAGATCAAATGGACTTAGTTGATATATATAGAACTTTTTACACCCAAAAAGCAAAATAAACATTCTTTTCAAGTGCACATGGAATATTTTCAAAGATAGCCCATGTGGTAAGACACAAAACAAGCCTTAACTAATTAAAGAAAAATGAAATTATATCAAGCATCTTCTCAGATCATAATGGCTTGAAACTGGAAATCAAGCTCAAGGAAAAAATTCAAATAGATTCAAATTAATGAAAAATAAATAACATACTATTAAATAATGAATGGGTTAATAATGACATCAAGGACGAAATCAAAAAGTTTCTGGAAACAAATGATAATGAACATACAACAACCCAAAACCTATGGGATACAGCGAAAGCAGACCTGAGAAGAAAGTTCATAGCAATACAGGCCTACCGGAAAAGGATAGAAGAAGCTCTAAAAAAAACCTAACCGTGCAGCTACATGAGCTAGAGGAACAACAACAAGCAAAGCCCAGAGTGAGTATAAGGAAGGATATCATCAAGATTAGAGCACAATTAAATGACATAGAGACTAAACTAACAATTCAAAAGATCAACATAATTAGGAGCTGGTTCTTTGAAAAGATAAACAAAATTGACAAGCATTTAACAAGGCTCATCAAGAAAAAAAGAGAGAGAACCCAAATAAATAAAATCAGAAACGAAAGAGGAGAAATCACAACTGATACCACAGAAATACAAAGGATTTTAAGAAATTATTATGAACAAGTGTATCACAAGAAATTTGACAATCTAGATGAAATGGAAAAGTTTCTAAAAACATACAATCTTCCAAAAACTGAATCAAGAAGAAGCAGAAAGCCTGAACAGACCAAAAACAACTAGTGAAATTGAAGCAGTAATAAAAAAACTCCTGGCACACAACAGTCCAGGACCGAATGGCTTCCCAGGTGAATTTTACAAAACATTTAGGGAAGAACTAACTCCTATCCTCCTCAGACTATTCAAAAAAATTCAAGAAGAGGAAAGACTCCATGACTTTTCCTATAAAGCCAGTATTACCATAATTCCAAAACCAGGTCATGACACAACAAAGAAAAAAAACTACAGGCCAATATCGCTGATGAACATAGATGCTAAAATCCTCAACAAAATATTGGCAAACCGGATCCAGCAACACATTACAAAGATCATACACCACAATCAAGTGAGATTAACCCCAGGGATGCAATGATGGTTTAATATTCACAAATCAATAAACGTAATACACCACATAAACAAAATGAAAGACAAAAACCACATGATCATATCAATAGATTCTGAAAAGGCATTTCAGAAAGTACAACACCGATTTATGATGAAAACTCTCAGCAAAATGGAAACAGGGAGCATATCTCAACATAATTAAGGCCATATACAAGAAACCTGAAGCCAACATCATACTCAATAGCCAAAAACTGAAAGCATTCCCCCTGAGATCAGGAACAAGAAAAGAATGTCCACTCTCTCCACTCCTATTCAACAGAGTGTTGGAAGTTCTAGCCACAGCAATCAGACAAAAAAGAGAAATAAAAGGCATCCAAATTGGAAAAGAGTAAGTAAAGCTGTCATTATTTGCAGACAACATGATAGTGTACATAGAAAACCCTATAGACTCCACTAAAAAACTACTCAATGTAATAAATGAATCGGGCAAAAGATTAGGGTACAAAGTCAATATTCAGAAATCGAAGTCATTTCTGTGTACCAACAATAAAATATCAGAGATCAAAACTAGAAAAAAAATTTACTATAGCAACAAGAAAAATAAAGTACCGGCCTTAGCTGTTGTGGCTCAGTAGATTGAGCATAGGCCTGCCAGCCAAGTGTTGCTGGTTTGATTCCCAGTCAGGGCACATGAATAGGTTGCACATCAGTCCCCAGTTATAGGCGCAACTGAGAGGCAACCACACAGTGATGTTTCTCTCCCTCTCTTTCTCCTTTCCCATCTCTCTAGAAATAAAATAAATAAATAAACAAAAAAATAAATAAATAAAAGTATATTTAAAAAAAGAAGAAAAATAAAGTACCTAGGAATAAACTTAACCAAGGAAATAAAAGACCTTACTCGGAAAACTACAGAACACTGAAGAAAGACATTAAGGAACATACAAATAAATGGAAGCATATACCATGTTCAATGATGGGAAGAATCAACATCATTAAAATGTCCATCCTACCCAAATCAATTGATAGATTCAATGCAATCCCTATTAAAATACCAATGACATATTTCACAGACCGAGAACAAATACTTCAAAAATTTCTGTGGAACCAAAAAAGAGCTTGAATAGCCACAGCAATCTTGAAAAAGAGAAACACAGTCGGAGGAATCACAACACCTGATATCAAACTATACTACAAGTCCAAGGTAATCAAAACAGTCTGGTACTGGCATAAGAACAGACATATAGATCAATGGAACAGAACAGAGAGTCCACAAATAAATCCAGGTCTATATGGTCAATCAATATTTGACAAAGGGAGAAGGAACATAAAATGGAGTGAAAGGAGCCTCTTCAACAAATGGTGTTGGGAGAACTGAACAGAGACATAGAAAAAAATGAAACTAGACCACCAACTTACACCATACATCAGAATAAACTCAAGATGGATCAAAGACTTAAATGTAAGCTGTGACACCATAAAAGTCCTAGAGAAAAAAATAGGCAGAGAAATTTCAGATATCCCACATAGCAATATTTTCACTGATATATCCTAAGGCAAGGGAAATGAAAAGAATAAACAAGTGGGACTACATCAAACTAAAGAGTTTCTGCTCAGCAAAAGAAAACATCAATAGGATGAAAAGGGAACCAACTGTATGAGAAAATATATTTGCCAATGATACCTCAGACAAGGGATTGATCTCCAAAATATATAAAGAACTTATATGACTCAACACCAAGAAGACAGACAACCCAATTAAAAAATGAGCAAAGAACCTGAATAAACACTTCTCTAAAGAGGACATACAGAGGCTCCATAGACATATGAAAGAATGCTCAACATCACTAGGCATCAGAGAGAAGCAAATAAAAACCACAATGAGATACCACCTCGTACCTGTCAGAATGGTCATCATCAACAAATTAACAAACAACTTGTGTTGGCGAGGATGTGGAGAAAAGGGAACCTTGGTGCACTGTTGTTGGGTATGCAGACCGGTGCAGCCACTATGGAAAACAGTATGGAATTACCTCAAAAAACTAAAAATGGAACTGCCTTTTCAACCAGCAATTCCATTGCTAGGATTATATCTGCAGAATCCTAAACACCAATTCCAAGGAACTTATGCACCCCTGTGTTCATAGCAGCACTATTTACAATAGCCAAGTGCAGAAACAACCTAAGTGTCCATATGTAGATGAGTGGATCAAAAAACTGTGGTACATTTACACAATGGAATACTACGTAGCAGAAAGAAAGAAGGAACTCCTGCCATTTGCGACAACGTAGATGGAACTAGAGAGAATTATGCTTAGCGAAATAAGCCAGGCAATGAAAGAAAAATACCTTATGCTATCACCTATTACAGGAGACTAATGAACAACACAAACAAATTAGCAAAATTGAACCAGAGGTATGTAAACAAGTAGACTAACAGTGACAAGGAGGGAGGTAGAGAAGGGTGTAAAAAGGAGAAGGGCCTAGTCAAAGAACATGTATAAATGACCCATGGACATGAACAACCAGGTGGGGACTGACTGTGGGAGAAGGGGTGGGCAGGGTGCAGGGAAGCAATAGGGAAAAGTTGGGACAACTGTAATAGAAAAACAAACAATAATTTTTAGCGGGAGAAAAAAAGTAAATATAAAGAATGGAAATGCAAGTTCAGTGAATATTAGAAGGACAAGGATTTTCCTTCACACTGTATATTTTTCTCCCTATCTGATCCCTCCAGAGTTTGGCATTCTAAAGAAGTAAGTAATGACATAAGTTTCTTTGCATAAAACTAATAAGACCAGTCATTAATAGAGGTTTTTTTGACCAAGACTTTGACTGGAATGTCATGCCTAAAGAAGAAATGCTTGGGCTCTGGTTGTTACCAAAAAGCCCTGAGGAACTGAAATTGACTTTCAAAGGTAATAAAAGCCCACGAGATAAAAGGCCTGATACCTTGGTTGGTTGTGCGGTCCACGGCAATCATTCCAGGGAAAGAATGAAGGTTGTTTTCCTGAAAGATGTCTAGAAGGAACCTTAAGGCACAATGAAAAACCAGAAGGACTTGGAAAAGACAGGTGTTTACAGGCAAGGCTGAATGGCAGGTATGTGGCTCAGCTCTTGTGCCCTAAAGGGCAGACTGAAGGTCACCCTAAATGTTCCTTGTGTAAGTTCCAGCAAAGCACACTTAAAGATCGTGTGATCAGTTGCTGCTCTTGTTGTGTTTATGCAAACAAACAGGATAAATTAAAAATGGACTTAATGCAAGACTTCTGGGCAAGATGGAGGCATAGACAGACATGCTGTGTCTCCCTCCACAACTAAGAAGGAATACAACAACCTAAAAACTAGAAACAACTAGAAGTTCCAGAAAATCAAACTGCATGGAAGTCCAGTAAACGAAGATATAAAGAAGAAATACTCATCTAGACGGGTAGGAGGGGCAGAGCTGGGGCGGAGAGGACACAGTGTGGTGGTGGCGGCAGCAGCAACAGCAGCAGCCGGTGGAAAGTGCAGTTACAGTTTTAAAAAGTCAGGAGAGACACCTGGGGAGCTTTTCCAGCTTCTCACCAGACCGCGCAGCTCACTGTCCCAGCACCAAGAAAAATCAAGCCTCATTTCTTTTGACTGTGCAAACCAGTAGGGGTTGGGATGCAGGCAGAAACTGCCAGTCTTTAAGCAGAGTCCGCTTGTTGAAAGGGCACCCACAGACCTAGAACATCGCAGACCCACCCACTCTGGAAACTATGGCCAGGGCAGCAACTAGAGGGGTGCCAGTCCAGTGCAGAAGTGGGAGAAGTGCCTGGAAAAGGGGCGAGTGCTGGGAAAGCAGCATTGTTCCTTCTCAGACCCTTCCCCCACATACAGCGCCACGTGGTGAAACAGGTCGCCCATTACTAACAAATCCCTAAGGCTCCACCCCTTACAATGTAGAATTAGCAACAGCTTTCCCTGGGACACGAAAGCAAACAAACATAGGAGACTTCCAGCCAAGATGGAGGCCCAGACTAACACACTCCGTATCCTTCCACAACTAAGAAGGAATAAACTACCGCAAAACCAGAAATAACCAGAAATTCCAGAAAATAAATGGAAGTCCAACATATGAAGTTATAAAGAAGTGGTGCTCATCCGGACAGATAGGAGGAGCGAAGCCAGGGAGGGGAGTTCAAGCTGTGATGTCCATGGCAGCATCAGCGATGGAGGCAGGACTGCAGTAAGCACAGACACCCATATTTAAGGGGAGGTGAGAGGCGCCTGGGGAGCACCCCCGGCTGCAGACCAGACCCGTATCCTTGCAATTCCAAAGCCGAGGAAGGCAGACCTCCATTGCCTTAGACTGTGAGGCCTGGAGGGAGTGGGGACAGAGGAGGCTCCCAGTCTCTCAGCAGAGATTGAACAGCAGGAATCCATCTTGGACCCCCACCCCTACAGAAAACGCCACAGCGTGGTGAAAAGTGTCTCCTGATTGTGGTGAGTGCGCGGGGCTCCACCCCCTATAGCGTAGGAGGTGTGACAGCCCTGCCCAGGAAGCGAAGGTAAACACAAAACTGTCAGGATGGCACAGATGATGATAGAGAACCCAGTGATGCAGCTGACCAGACAGCAAATATCTAACCTAATGAAGCAACAGATAGGAAATCTTTCTGAGGCTCAGTTCAGAGCTTTGGTTATAAAAATGCTTACAGACCTAACAGCAGATATTAAACAAGACGGGGAAGGAATGAAGGCTAATCCTGCTAAAATGAACAAAAACACATACGAAACTAATGGTGAAGGCAAGAAAACCAGGGATCAAATCAACAAATAAGAACATAGGTAAGGAACAAACAGCCAACCAGTGCAGAAAGAGGAAACAAAAAGTGAGAAAAATGAGGAGAGGCTCGGAAACTTATCGGACAGCTATAAGTGGGCCAACATCCAAATCACAGGGCTGTCAGAAGGTGAAGAAAAAGAACTAGAAATTGAAAAATTATGTGAAAAAATAATGACACAGAACTTCTTGAACTTGGGGAAGAAAATAGACTTACAGATCCAGGAAGAACAGAGAGTTCCAAAAAAACAGGACCCAGGGAGAACCACACCAATACACATTATAATCAAAATGTCAAAAATTAAGGATAGAGAATCTTAAAAGCAGCAAGAGAGAAGAGAATTACATACAAAGCGGTCCCAATAAGACTATCAGCTGATTTCCCAAAAGAAACTCTGCAGGCAAGAAGGGACTGGCAAGAAATATTCAAAGTAATGAAAAGCAAAAACCTACAACCACGATTACTCTATCCTGAGAAGCTGTCATTCAGAATAGAAGGGCAGAGAAAGTGCTTCCAGGACAAAGTAAAAATGAAGGAGTTCATCAACTCCACTGTTATATGAAATGTTAAAGGGACTTGTTTAGGAGAGGGAGGATCAAAACTATGAACATTAAAATAAAAACTGTATCCGAACAACCAGCAACAGAAGCTAGGGAATTGAAACAAAGGTAGACTAAGTAGGCAACGAGAGTGTGAAAAGAATTATAGGCATGGGGAAAATTTGGGGGGAGGTCAGTGTAGGAGGGGAAGGGGCTAAAGGGAGGGAGATGGTACAGGAATTAAGAAGCATAGTAGGAGGGAGTGGAGTAGACAGGAAGATGTTGAGAAGAACTATATGCACAACCAATGGGCATGGACTAGCGGGGGACAACTGAAGTGAGGGGCGTCACTGAGTGGAGGGGAACAAAGGAAAAAGAAATTGCGAGAACTTTAATAGCATAAAGAAACATATTTTTAAAAATGGACTTAATGCAGTACCTTTAATGACAAGGAGGGCAATCGTAAGGAGAAAAATTGTGATTCAAGGAAAATCACAATGCTCAGTGGTAGACTATAAAGTAGTGCAGCTAACCGTCTTTAAACTTTCTTTTTATTTAAAATTTGTTTTCATTTGAAAGTTAAACTAGGTCTGTGACATCATCGAAGATACTGAATTTATAGGCAAGAAGAATGTCAAATGCCTTGCAACTGGATATCTTTCCAATAAGACTGTCTTACAGATTTAAGAGACTGGTTTGTGGGTTATGTTGCATAAATTAACATGAGTGTTCTCTTTTCAAAGGGCATAAGCCTATGATCTCATTACCTGAGTGATTGTCTGTACATATAAGCCTCACTTAATCTTGTCTGCATCGCTGCCTCCTGAGACTCAATGGTTTGGCTGATCTAAGTGGCTGGGTTGGTGAAGAATGAGGTGGTCTGTGGGCTTCACTTTAAAACTGGTTTCTCTTTTCTATCCTAATGACTTGGACAGAAAGGGCCCAGAGGTCTGAAAGGGGGGAAACATAAAATATTGCCCCCAGCCCAAACTAAGTATAATGGGCAAAATGGTTTTGGACAGGTGTGCCTGGCACATCTTCCTCCAAAGAATCTCTTTTTTTCCCTAATGTGGGACATTGAAAAATTAACCCCTGTCTTTTGTCATCTAGTGGTTATGGATTAAATGATGCCTTTTAATCCTGTTGCCATATCTGTGGCCTACAGAATACAACAAGGATGCCAGCCTGTTAAACCAAGCATGCCGTTGTCCAGGGACAGCCAACTGACCTGGAGTCTGCACGATCCTTCCCCATGTGGGAAGGCCACCCTCCCCTCCACACCCCCACTATTATTAGGGATTTCTGGACCCAAGGGTAGGTAGGACAACGACCAAGTCCAGCTTGAAGCAGCTAAAGGAGAATGAGACTTCTGCCCATTGTCCTTTGTAAGATTATAAAGGGTCTTAAGTGTGTGTGGAGGCGATTGTTATTTTCTTTTTTTAAAGTATATTTTATTGATTATGTTGTTACAGTAGTTCCAGTTTTTTCCCCTTTACTCCCCTCCACCCAGTATCTCCCTCCCCCAGCATCCCCCCCCAAGTCCATACCCATGGTTCGTAAAAAATAACTATCCCTCCCTCTCAGATATTAAGACCCTTTGTAATCTTGTAAAGGACAATGGGCGAAGGTCTCAAGCTCCTGTAGCTGCTTCAAGCTGGACATGGTCGTCGTCCTACCTACCCTTGGGTCCAGAAATCCCTAATAACAGTGGGGGTGTGGAGGGGAGGGTGGCCTTCCCACATGGGGAAGGATTGTGCAGACTCCAGGTCAGTTGGCTGTCTCCGGACAACGGCGTGCTTGGTTTAGCAGGCTGGCATCCTTGTTGTGTTCTGGGGGCAACAGATTTGGCAAAAAGGGTTAAAAAGCATCATTCAATCCATAACTACTAGGTGGCAAAAGGCAGGGATTAATTTTTCAATATTCCACATTAGGAGAAAAAAAAAAAAAAAAGGGCTTCTTTGGAGGAAGGTGTGCTAGGCACATCTCTCCTGTCCAAAACCCTTTTGCCCATTTTATTTAGTTTGGGCTGAGGGAAATAGTTTATGTTTCCCCCTTCTCAGACCTCTGGGCCCTTTCTGTCCAAGCCATTAGGATAGAAAAGAGAATTCAGTTTTAAAGTGAAGCCCACAGACCACCCCATTCTTCACCAACTCAGCCATTTAGTTCAGCCAAACTGTTGAGTCTCCGGAGGCAGCGCTGCAGAGAGGATTAAGTGAGGCTTATGCGTACAGACAATCACTCAGGTAATGCGGTCATAGGCTTATGCCCTTTGAAAACAGAAAACACATGTTAATTTATGTAACATAACCAACAAAAAAGTCTCTAAATCTGTAAGACTGTCTTATTGGGAAGACATACAGTTGCAAGGCACTTGACATTCTACTTGCCTGCAACTTGAATCTCTTTGGTGATATCACAGATATGGTTTAATTTTCAAGTGAAACCATTTTTTAAATGAGAAGAAACTTTTAAGACGGTTAGCTGCCCTACTTTACAGTCTGCCACTGATCATTGTGATTTTCCTTGAATACTGATTTTTCTCCCTAAGATTACTCTCCTTATCTTTAAAGGGACTACATTAAGTCCATTTTTAATTTATCCTGTTCATTTGCATAAGCATAACAAGAGCAGCAAATGATCACTTATGATCTTTAGTTCTGTTTTGCTGGAACTTACCCAAGGAACATTTAGGGTGGCCCTCAGTCTGCTCTTCAGTGCACAGAAGCTGGGCCACATACCTGGCATTCATCCTTGCCTGTACACACCTGTCCTTTCCAAGTCTTTCTGGTTTTCCATTGTGCCTTAAGGTCCCTTCTAGCCATCTTTCAGGAAAACAACCTTCGTTCCTTCCCTGGAGAGATTGCTCTGGACCGCACAACCAACCATGGCAGCAGGCCTTTTATTTCGCGGGCTTTTATTACCTTTGAAAGTCATTCCCAGTTCCTTAGGGCTTTTTGGTAACAACATGAGCCCAAGCATGTCTCCTTTAGGCTTGACATTCCAGTCAAAGGCTTGTTCAGAAAAAGGAACCTCTATTAACAAATGGTCTTATTAGGTCTATGCAAAGAAACTTAAGTCATTACTTACTTGTTTAGAATGCCAAACTCTGGAGAGATCAAATAGGGAGAAAAATATACAACGTGAAGGAAAATCTTTGTCCTAATATTCACTGAACTGGCATTTCCGTTCTTCATATTTTCATTTTCCCCCACTAAAAAAAATTTTTTTTTGTTTGTTTTTCCATTACAGTTGTCTCACTTTTTTTTTTTCCCCTCTTGCTTCCCTGTATCCTGCCCCTCCCTTCCCCCACATTCAGTCCCCACTCAGTTGCCCATGTCTGTGGGTCATTTATACATGTTCTTTGATTTTACACTTCCCCTTCTTACCCCCTTTTCTCCCTCCCCCCTCCCCCCTTGTTACTGTTAGTCTACTCCTTGTTTACATACCTCTGGTTCAATTTTGCTCATTTGTTTGTGTTGTTCATTAGTTTCCTGTAATAGGTGACAGCATAACATATTTTTCTTTCGTTGCCTGGCTTATTTCGCTAAGCATAATTCTCTCTAGTTCCATCCATGTTGTTGCAAATGGTAGAAGTTCCTTCTTTCTTTCTGCTACATAGAACTCCATTGTGTAAATGTACCACAGTTTTTTGATCCACTCATCTACAGATGGGCATTTAGGTTGTTTCCAGCACTTGGCTATTGTAAATAGTGCTGCTATGAACATTGGAGTGCATAGGTTCTTTTGAATTGGTGTTTCAGGATTTTTCGGATATAATCCCAGTAATGGAATTGCTGGTTCAAAAGGCAGTTCCATTTTTAGTTTTTTGAGGAAATTCCAAACTGTTTTCCATAGTGGCTGCACCAGTCTGCATTCCCATCAGCAATGCACCAGGGTTCCCGTTTCTCCGCATCCTCTCCAGCACAAGTTGTTTGTTGATTTGTTGATTATGGCCATTCTGACTGGTGTGAGGTGGTATCTCATTGTGGTTTTTATTTGCATCTCTCTGATGGCTAGTGATGTTGAGCATATTTTCATATGTCTATGGGCCCTCCGTATGTCTTCTTTGGAGAAGTGTTTGTTCAGGTCCTTTGCCAATTTTTTAATTGGGTTGTCTGTCTTCTTGGTGTTGAGTCGTATGAGTTCTTTATATATTTTGGAGATCAATCCCTTGTCTGAGATGTCATTGGCGAATATATTTTCCCATATGGTTGGTTTCCTTTTCATCTTGCTGATGTTTTCTTTAGCTGAGCAGAAACTTTTTAGTTTGATGTAGTCCCATTTGTTTATTCTTTCCTTTATTTCCCTTGCCTTAGGAGATATATCAGTGAAAATGTTGCTACGTTGGATATCTGAAATTTTCCTGCCTATTTTTTCCTCTAGGACTTTTATGGTATCACGGCTTACATTTAAGTCTTTGATCCATTTTGAGTTTATTCTGGTGTATGGTGTAAGTTGGTGGTCTAGTTTCATTTTTTTGCATGTCCCTGTCCAGTTCTCCCAACACCATTTGTTGAAGAGGCTCTTTTCACTCCATTTGATGTTCTTTCCCCCTTTGTCAAATATTAGTTGACCATATGAACCTGGGTTTATTTCTGGGCTCTCTATTCTGTTCCATTGATCTATATGTCTGTTTTTATGCCAGTACCAGACTCTTTTGATTACCGTGGCCTTGTAGTATAGTTTGATATCGGGTATTGTGATTCCTCCTACTGTGTTCTTCTTCCTCAAAATTGCTGTGGCTATTCGGGCTCTTTTTTGGTTCCATATAAATTTTTGAAGTATTTGTTCTAGGTCTGTGAAATATGTTGCTGGTATTTTAATAGGGATTGCATTGAATCTATAAATTGCTTTGGGTAGTATGGACATTTTAATGATGTTGATTCTTCCCATCCATGAGCATGGTATATGCTTCCATTTATTTGTATCTTCTTTAATTTCTTTCTTCAATGTTATGTAGTTTTCTGAGTACAGGTCTTTTACCTCCTTGGTTAAGTTTATTCCTAGGTATTTTATTTTTCTTGTTGCTATGGTAAATTGAATTTTTCTTTCAGTTTCTATCTCTGAGTTTTTATTGTTGGTGTATAAAAATGCCTTTGATTTCTTAATATTGACTTTGTATCCTGCTATTTTGCCGAATTCACTTATTAGGTCGAGTAGTTTTTTTGTGGAGTCTATAGGGTTTTCTATGTACACTATCATGTCATCTGCAAATAATGACAGTTTTACTTCCTCTTTTCCAATTTGGATGCCTTTTATTTCTCTTTCTTGTCTGATTGCGGTGGCTAGAACTTCCAAGACTATGTTGAATAGGAGTGGGGAGAGCGGACATCCTTGTCTTGTTCCTGATCTCAGGGGGAATGCTCTCAGTTTTTGCCCATTGAGTATGATGTTGGCTTCAGGTTTCTCATATATGGCCTTTATTATGTTGAGGTATGCTCCCTCTATTCCCATTTTGCTGAGAGTTTTTATCATAAATGGGTGTTGTACTTTATCAAATGCTTTTTCTGCATCTATTGATATTATCATGTGGTTTTTGTCTTTCATTTTGTTTATGTGGTGTATTACATTTATTGATTTACGAATGTTAAACCATCCTTGCATCCCTGGGATGAATCCTACTTGATCGTGGTGTATGATCTTTCTAATGTGTTGCTGGATCCGGTTTGCCAATATTTTGTTGAGGATTTTAGCATCTATGTTCATCAGCGATATTGGCCTGTAGTTTTCTTTCTTTGTTGTGTCTTGACCTGGTTTTGGAATTAGGGTTATACTGGCTTCATAGAATGAGTTTGGCAGTCTTCCCTCTTCTTGTATCTTTTGGAATAGTCTGAGAAGGATAGGAGTTAGTTCTTTCCTAAATGTTTTGTAGAATTCACTTGTGAAGCCATCCGGTCCAGGGCTTTTGTGTGCTGGGAGTTTTTTGATTACTGCTTCAATTTCACTAGCTGTTATTGGTCTATTCAGACTTTCTGCTTCTTCTTGATTCAGTTTGGGAAGACTATAGGTTTCCAGGAATCTGTCCATTTCCTCTAGGTTGTCAAATTTCTTGCCATACAGTTGTTCATAATAATTTCTTATAATCCTTTGTATTTCTGTGGTATCAGTTGTGATTTCTCCTCTTTCATTTCTGATTTTATTTATTTGAGTCCTCTCTCTTTTTTTCTTGATGAGCCTGCTTAAAGGCTTGTCAATTTTGTTTATTTTTTCAAAGAACCAGCTCCTACTTTTGTTGATCTTTTGAATTGTTAGTTTAGACTCTATGTCATTTAATTCTGCTCTGATCTTGATGATTTCCTTCCTTCTACTTGATCTGGGCTTTGCTTGTTGTTCTTCCTCTAGATCTTGTAGCTGTAGGGTTAAATTTTTTATTAGATATTCCTCTAGCTTTTTTAGGTAGGCCTGTATTGCTATGAACTTTCCTCTTAGGACTGCTTTCGCTGTATCCCATAGGTTTTGGGTTGTTGTGTGTTCATTATCATTAGTTTCCAGGAACTTTTTGATTTCTTCCTTGATGTCATTGTTAACCCATTCATTATTTAATAGCATGTTATTCATTCTCCATGAGTTTGAATGTTTTTGAGTTTTTCCTTGAGGTTGATTTCCAATTTTAAGGCATTGTGATCTGAGAAGATGCTTGATATAATTTCAATTTTCTTGAATTTGTTAAGGCTTGTTTTGTGTCCTACCATGTGGTCTATCTTTGAAAATGTTCCATGTGCACTTGAGAAGTATGTATATTTTGCTTCTTTGGGGTGAAAACTTCTATATATATCGACTAAGTCCATTTGATCTAGAGTGTTGTTCAGTGCCTCCATATCTTTGGTGTTTCTTTGCTTCGAAGATCTGTCCATTGTTGACAATGGGGTGTTAAAGTCCCCTACTATGAGTGTGTTGTTGTCTATATCTTTCTTGGAGTCTTTCAAAAGTTTCCTTACATATTTGGGTGCTCCTAAGTTTGGTGCATATATATTTATAAGGGTTATATCTTCTTGATGGATTTTTCCCTTAAGTATTATGAAATGCCCTTCTTTGTCTCTTTTTATGGACTTTGCTGTGAAATCTGTTTTGTCTGATATAAGTATTGCTACCCCAGCTTTTTTTTCATGTCCATTTGCTTGGAATACATTTTTCCATCCCTTTACTTTCAGTCTGTGTAGATCTTTTGTTCTAAGGTGGGTCTCTTGTAGACAGCATATATGTGGGTCATTCTTTCTAATCCATTCAGCTACCCTATGTCTTTTAATTGGAGCGTTTAATCCATTTACATTTAAGGTTATTACCGATAAGTACTTATTCATTGTCATTTTTCCCCTTTGTACTCGTGTTCTTCTCTGTCTCTCTCTGTTTCTTTATCTTCTTAGAGCAGACCCTTTAGCATCTCTTGCATTGCTGGTTTGGTGGAGATGTATTCTTTTAGCCTTCTTTTGTCTTGGAAGCTCCTTATTTCACCCTCCATTTTGAATGAGAGCTTTGCTGGGTATAGTATTCTAGGTTGTAGGCCTTTGTTTTTCATTGCTTGGAATACTTTTTGCCATTCCCTTCTGGCTTGTAGTGTTTCTGCTGAGAAATCTGATGATAGCCTTATTGGAGTACCCTTGTATGTTATTAGTTGTTTTTCTCTTGCTGCTTTTAGGATCCTCTCTTTGTCTTTGAATGTTGCCATTTTAATTATGATGTGTCTTGAGGTGGGCCTGTTGGGGTTCATCTTCATTGGAACCCTCTGTGCTTCCTGGACTTGCGTGACTCTTTCTCTCGTCATGTTAGGAAAGTTTTCTGTCATTAGTTTTTCAAAGAGGTTTTCTATCCCTTGCTCTTCTTCTTCTCCTTCTGGAATTCCTATGATACGGATATTATTACGTTTCATGTTGTCCTGCAGCTGTCTTAGAACCTCTTCAGTCTTGTTCAGTCTTTTTTCATTTTGTTGCATTGTCTGGGAGTTTTTGTGTAGGTTGTCCTCCAGCTCGCTGATCCGATCTTCTGCTTCCTCTAGCCTGCTTTTAATTCCTTCTACTGTGTTCTTCAATTCAGAGATCGTATTTTTCATTTCCTCCTGGCTCTTATTGATAGCTTCTATGTCCTTTTTCATGCTCACGTAATTTTCTGTGAGTTCCTTGTAGTTTTTCTGGAGTTCTTTGAAGTTTCCGCTGAGCTCATTCAGCTTCTCCATAATCCATGTTTTGAATTCCATATCTGATAGTTCGCTCCCCTCTATTTCATTTAGCACTCTTTCTGGGGATTCTACCTTTCCTTTTGATGGGAGGTTGTTTCTCTGTCTCCCCATTTTTTTGACTCCTATTGTTTGTTGGTGCTTCTTGGAATGATCTGCACTTCCTGGATCTGCCTCTGGTGGCGTCAGATCATGTACCAGTCTGGCCCTAGGCAGCCTGTTGGAGACTTCCAGGGATCTACTGCTGTTGTCTGTCTTCTTTGATTGTTAATCTATTCAATCTGTGATTAGCTGTCAGGCTTAAGGACTGTGGGTGTGGCAGCTTAATTCCTGTAGGCAGGGCTTTTGCTTCCCCTCAGGCTGACGCCACTTGGAGGGGAATGGTCTACCCGCAGTACTGGGGATGAGTCAGCACTGGGACCCAGTCAGCTGCTCCTCCAGTTCTCCCCTCAAAGCCACCGTGCCAAATTCTCCCCAAGTGTCTCCAGTCCTCTCTGCCTTCCCTCTGCTTGAGCCCAGGGTAAGTGGTGGCCAAAATATTTTCGTATGTGATCCACTTAAGAGCTCTTTTTCTCCTGCTGTTTCTCTCCGGCTAGCAAGAAAGCCTGTGGCTTTTCGCTTTTCACAGCTGATACTATTTTACTTTCCACTCTGTCGCTGTAGGCTGGGAAGCCCAGCTGGGGGTTTAGACCCTGCCCTTCTCAGGGGGAATCCCCGGCTGCTGAGCTGTTTCTCAGTCCCTTCAGCAGCCACCCGTGTGAGCCCAGCCAGCCCTTCCGCGTCTCCGCACTCCCTACCGGTCACGTTGTGATGTAGCGGCCTTTTCTGTCTCTCCGTGGTTATAAGACTTCTTTCCAGCTAGTGTTCCGTTGGTTATTCCAGATGATTTCTCCAAAATTAAGTTGTAAATCCAGACTGGTCCTGGGAGGAGGTTAGTGTAGCTTCCACTTACTCCTCCGCCATCTTGGATCTCTTGCGATTGTTATTTTTTATTGTTGTAAAAAATTAATTAATTGATTGCTTTTTTTAAAAAGAATAATATAGGAAAAGGTCAAGCCAGAGAACTTGTATGCATGACCCATTGGCATATACTGGGAGGGGTGCGATTGCTGGGGGAGGGGGTTTCTGGGAAGAGGGGAGCAAAGGGGGAAAAACTGGAACTATTGTAACAATATAATCAGTAAAATATACTTTAAAAATTCATTAGAGAAGAGAAGAATTGGAAATTATCTCTGCTTTGGAGATATAATGATCTGTCTCTTATCTAAATTATCAGTTCTAAGATGCAGGTTTCTTTCTGCTTGTCTGCTCTAAAAGACATGGTAGACACTACTTATTGCTCAACTTGCTTTGGTTTCCCAGATTCTGCTAAGTAACTCATTCAACTAACACTCATTAGGTGCTGACGTGTGCCAGGCACCGTGCTGGGTGTTGGGGATACGGCAGGAAACAAGGCAGGCATCCTATGTCTCAAAACCTCCTAGAAACAAAACAAAAAAATATAAGAAGGTTCTAAAATAACAAATTCATAGGCAAAGCCAAGACTAGGGTGAGAAAAATAAGGCACCTAGGGTACAAAATTGAAGGAGGTGTCACTCTCAGGTTCTCATGCATGACTTCAAGGGTGATGCTTCCTTTAATTTCATATCCTAAGCACTGTGCTTGCCTAGTCTGTAGGTTCCCTTTCCTATTGGTGGTTCCTTGATCTCCTCCTGATTATGTTTACTTTTCTGTAGCCAGGCTTCTGGAATCTGCTCCTTCAATTTATTCATAGCCCACTATAAATCTCTGAACCCTTTTTTCCAGAATAGTGTTTGGTATATTTTGGCATAAATGGGACCTGAGAATAAATCTCAAAGGAGTATTTAACTATAAAATGACCAACAATACTACTCTTCAGTAAGAAAGAAGTCACTGTGGATTTTATTTTTCAACTAAGAAATTAGCAGGAAAATCTGAGAGTAATGAATAACTGTGTTTTACTCTGTGGGATAGACAGGTTTCAGCAAATAAATATGCCTATACCTCTTTAAGTCAAACGTGTTAGGAAAAATCTCTTGCTGAAAAATTTCTACTGGGAAATGTGATAAAGCAGTAGTAGAGGTCAGTAGTAAAGATGTGAGTTCAACTTCTGACATTTTCTAACTGGATTAAAAATGAGGAAGATATAATTTCTGCCATTAAGAGACTGACATCTAATAGGGACAATAAATAGATTATTATCACGCAGTGAGGCAACCCCAGGGATGGAGACATTCACAGTCATACAAGCACAGAGGATGGGGCCTGAGGGGAGAGAAGAAGAAGACAAATGGAGGAGGGGCATCTGAACAGAATTTTAAAGTAAGAATAGAAGTTAGCCAGAGGAGAAGATGGCAAAGAGCAATCTAGGCAGAGTGGAACTCAGAACTGTGTTAAATTTTTCCAGATCGAAAGACTAAAAGGTTGCTTCAGTTAGTGGGAGTTTAACATAAAGCATACACAGAGAAATAAGAGACATGAAACTATCTGTACAACAAAATGGTCAGACATCATTTGGAACATTCAAGAATCAACACAATTATTAGTGCTCAGTTATCCTGGTTCTCTCAGAAGTGAGTCCACTGCCTTTTATTCTGGTGATTAAGCCTTTCTGTTCTCTCTCTCTCTCTCTCTCTCTCTCTCTCTCTCTCTCTCTCTCTCTCTCTCTCCTGCCACTGAGCTTCTGTCTACCATTGTCTCCTTGACTTCTTCCTATGATAGTGTCTGCTGATTTTCAGTTCATTGCATTCAAACTTTTCGAGAGGGGTTCCCCACTGGCCCGCCCCCATCTATCAATATATAGTACTAAGCAGCTGTACTGAGCAGAGTTCTGTGCTATGTCATCTTGAGGCCGTTTGTCAGTGGTGTCTGTGTGCCAGGCACCTGTTCCTGGTTACGTTATCTGCATGCAGAGTGGTGGGGTCACATAGATAAAGCACACTATATAAACCTACACATAAGTGTCTTTGTTCAGAAGCTTCTTCTAAGTGCCCAAGCAAAGGCACTGAGGTGCAAAAGCAGTTCTGCTTAGAACGGCAGGCTGTTTGCCTGTTTTGGCAAGTACAGTTGGAAGAGGGAATGTTAATGGATGAGACTGGTCCAGGTCCTAGGGCGGGGGAGGGTGTGCTTAGTCTACAACCTCAGATATGCAAAAATATCATATTTCTGCTTGGATTTTTGATCAATTTAAATCAAATCCTGATACCCTCTTCAAAATGGTGACAAAATTCAATCTTAGCTGAGGTGTTTGTTTTGGGAGTTGTGAAAACATCCCAGAGTCTTCTGCAAAACTGATCATAGAAGGGGTTCCTCCTGGACTCTGGTCACTGGTCCACACACCTAGTGCTTGCCACAGCAAACCTCCACCCTCTTTTTGCTGAAGGCAAGCCCTGACCACTCCTCACCTAGTGGGACATGGAGTCTGAAAAGGAGCCCAGCTCCCAAGTCCATACCCACTGCTCTTTTGCATCCAGGCTGGCTTATAACATGGATCCTCTCCTCCTAGAACTCCAGTTCAGACCACCACACATCTTTGCCCCTCTGTCGGCTACACGTGGTACAGAATAGAACTTGGGTTTTTATAGGACCTTCCTTCCCATTAGAGAATTCATTTATGAAACAGCCTGGCTAAATAATATATCATGAATGACACATCTAAAAGAGGTTGCAGTTAGAGCTGGGTATTCGGACAGAAATGTAAGCAATGATAGAGCAAAGAATGTTACTTTTTTGAGAAAGGCTGCATGCTGTGGCTGAGAGGAGAATCCATCACTGACAGAGATGATCTGGGGACAAGCAGAGAGTGACTGGCCCAAGGGAGACGTAAGGAGATCAACGAGGCAGGAGTGTGTCTTTCAGGGCTGATTTGGCAGAAAAGGAGACAGTGGTATTTCAACGGGAGCTATAGAGCAAATAAAAAATCAGCTCTCTGGCTGAAACAGATGTGGAAAAACTGTGTATTTGAAATATGTTTTCTCCTAAAGGAAGATAGAATCCTTGAAGGGGAAAAAAAGGACAGAGAAAAGCCTAGCAAAAACAGGTCAACAATGAGTCACCACTATCAGAGTCATGTCACCTCCTGTACAACAGAGGCTTCATTGCAAGAAGGGCATCTAAAACCTGGGAGTACCCTCACCTGCTGTGTGACCTCCTGCAACAATCTTATACTCTCTGAGCCTCAGAGTCTTCACTACAAAATGGGAATAATAATACCTGCCTCATAGGGTATCTATAATTACAATGGTCTTCTTCAAGTTCTAAAAACCAAGGCCACTATCTACTGTATCATATCAACTATATAACACTTTTTTTGATCTGTTTTGTTTTGGGAGGGAGTTCTTTTCAATATATTTTATTGATTATGCTGTTACAACTGTCCCCCCCATTTTTTTCCCTTTACCTCCTCTTCCCAGTACCCCTGTCCTTCTAGCAATCTCTTTAGTTCATGTCCGTGGGTCATGCATGTAAGTTATTCTGCTTTATGCTTTCCTATATTATTCTTAACTTCACCCTGTCTGTTTTGTTCCTACCAATTATGCTTCTTAATCCCTGCACCATTTCCCTCATTTTCACCCTTCCCCCTCACAGCTGATAACCCTCCAAATGATCCTCACACCTATGATTCTGCTCCTGTTCTGCTTGTTTGCTTAGTTTGTTTTTTTAGATTCAATTCTTGATAGTTGTGAGTTGTCATTTTAATGTTCAGAGTTTTGATCTTCTTATTCTTAAATAAGTCCTTTTAAGATTTCATATAATAATGGCTTGGTGATGATGAAGTCCTTTAGCTTTACCTTGTCTGGGAAGCACTTTATCTGTCCTTCCATTCTAAATGATAGCTTTGCTGGATAGAGTAATCTTGGTTGTAGATCCTTGCTTTTCATCACTTTGAATACTTCTTGCCAGTCCCTTCTTGCCTGCAAAGTTTCTTTTGAGAAATCAGCTGATAGTCTTATAAAAAGTTCTTTGTAGGTAACTCCTTTTCTCTTGCTACTCTTAAGATTCTCTCTTTATATTTAACTATTGCCATTTTAATTATAATGTGTCTTTGTGTGGTCCTCCTTGGGTCCCACTTATCTGGGACTCTCTGTGCTTCCTGGATTTGTATGTCCATTTCCTTTGCCAAATTAGAAAAGTTTTCTTTCATTATTTTTTCAAACAAGTTTTCAATTTCTTGCTCTTCCTCTTCTCCTTCTGGCACCCCTATGATTTGGATGTTGGTGCATTTAAAGTTGTCCCAGAGGTTTCTAATCCTCTCCTTGCTTTTTTCAATTCTTTTTTTGTTTTGTTTAAATGTTTTGTTTAACAAATATTCACATTAGTGTTTATTATGTACCAGTTACATAAATGTTTAACAATTCTCTACTCACTTGTTCCTCTAACCATCAGAGGGTTGATAAATAACTTTATGAAGGTCACATAACCAGTAAGTAGCAAAGCTAAGATTCGAACCAGTGAACTCGTCCACAACTACTGAGCTCTTTTCTTTAAGTATATTTTATTGATTATGTTGTTACAGTAGTTCCAATTTTTTCCCCCTTTGCTCCCCTCTTCCCAGTACCCCATTTCCCTCCAGAAATGCCAACCCCCTTAGTTCATGTCCATGGGTCGTGCATATAACTTCTTTGGCTTCACCCTTACCTATATTATTCTTAACTCCCCCATATCTATTTTGTACCAATCAATTATGCTTCTTAATCCCTGCACCATATCCCCATTTCTCCTCTTTCCCCCTCCCAGCTGATAACCCTCCAAATGAACCCCATACCTATGATTCTGTTCCTATTCTGGTTTGCTTAGTTGGATTTTGTTTTTATTTTTTAGATTCAATTGTTGATAGTTGTGAATTTGTTGTCATTTTAGTGTTCATAGGTTTGATATTTTTCTTAAGTAAGTCCCTTTGACATTTCATATAATAATGGCTTGGTGATGATGAAGTCCTTGAGCTTCACTTTGTCTGGGAAGCACTTCATCTGTCCTTCCATTCTAAATGATAACCTTGCTGGATAGAGTAATCCTGGTTGCAGGTTGCCTTTCATCACATTGAATACTGCTTGCAAGTCCCTTCCTGCCTGCAAAGTGTCCTCTGAGAAATTAGCTGACAGTCCTATAGGCAGCCCCCTGCAGGCAACCCTCCACTTTTCTCTTGCTGCCCACAGGACTCTCTCTTTCTCTTTTGTCTTTGGTATTTCAATCATGATTCATCCTGGTGTGGTCCCCTCTGGGTCCAGCTCACCCGAGACCCTCTGTGCTTCCGGAACTGTATGTCCATCTCCTTCACAAAATTTTGGAAGTTTTCCTCATTTTTTTCAATTCTTGCTTCCTCATTCTGCACTGGTTGACTGTTTTTTTCTTCCTTATGTTCTAAATCATTGACTTGAAGCCCAGTTTCCTTCCCTTCACCATTGGTTCTGTGTGGATTTTCCTTTGTTTCACTTAGCATAGACTTCACTTCTTCTCTTATGCGTTTGCCATACTCAAGCATATCTGTCAAGCCTGTGAGCATCTTTATCACCAGTGTTTTGAATTCTGCACCTGTTAGGTTGTCTATCTCCTCATCTGTGAGGTTGGCTATCTCTTCGTCACTTAGTTCTCCCACTGGAACCTTGATTCATTTCCCCTTTTGTGCCATACTTCTCTGTCTCCTCATTCTGACAGGCTCCTGTGTTTGTTTGCCTTTGTGTCCCAGATAGAGCTGTCACTCCTGTTACATTGTAAGAGGCAGAGCCTTAGGGATTTGTCAGTACAGGGCAACCTGTTTCACCAAGTTGTGGCGATGTATGTAGGGGAGGGGTCCAAGAGAGAACAATGCTGCCTGCCCAGCACTTGCCGCTTTTCCAGGCACCTCTCCCACTTCCGCATGGGACTGGCACCTCTCTAGCTGCTGCCCTGACCTTTGTTCCCAGAGTGGGTGGGTCTGCAGATGTTCTAGGACTGTGGGGGCCCTTTAAACAAGCAGACTCTGCTGAGAGACTGGCAGTTTCTGCCTTCAACCCAACCCCTACTGGTCTGCACAGTCAGAAGCAATAAGGCTTGATTTTCCCAGGTGCTGGGACCATGAGCTGCTAGGTCTGGCGAGGAGCTGGGAATGCTCCCCAGGTGTCCCTTCTGACTTTTTAAAATGTGTGACTGCAATTTTTGCCAGCCTGTTGCTGCTGCCACCACACCGCGTCCTCTCCACCCTGGCTCCACCCGTCCTACCTGTCTGGATGAGTATTTCTTCTTTATATCTTTGTTTGCTGGACTTCCATGCAGTGTGATTTTCTGGAACTTCTGGTTGTTTCTAGTTTTGAGGTAGTTGTATTCCTTCTTAGCAGTGGAGGGAGATGCAGCGTGTCTGTCTACACCTCCATCTTGGACGGAAGTCTCAATTCTTGTTTCTTTTTTCGTTTCCAAGTCAATGTTTATTTCTTCCTTTTGTTCCAAATCATTAATTTGAATCTCAGCTTCCTCCTCTGTATATTTTTTCTTTATTTCACTTTGTATAACTTCTTTCTTTATCTTGTGACTGTACTCAATTATTTCTCTCAGCATCCTCATTACTAGTGTTCTGAATGAACTGTACTTCTGATAGGTTGGCTATCTCTGTTTCATTTAGTTGTTCTTCTGGGGTTTTGTTCTGTTCTTTCATTTGGGCCGTATTTCTTTGCCTCCTCAATTTTGTGTTTGTTTCTGTGTATTGGGTAGAACTGCTTTGACTCTGTGTCTTGGTAGTATAGCCTAATGCAGTAAGTATCCTGTAGGGTCCAGTGGCACAGCCTCTCCTATTACCCAAGCTGAGTACTCGAGTTGTGCCCTCTCTGTCAGCTGAGTACACCCACCTCTTGTAGTTGAGCCTTGGTTGATGATGACAGTTCAATAGGAGATATTTACCTAGATCAGTCAGCTGCAAGGACTGGCTGTGACCACTGACCACCAGACTCCACCCTCTGTGGAGGATCAGCTGTACAGAGTCAGAGTGGTGCTGCTCCAATGTGGTCTGTAGCTGTTCACTGGGTGCACTGGCCCTGGGGTTCCTGGGAGATGCAGGCCAAGGTTAGCCCCCAGCTGTGTTTTTCCTGGGGCACTCTGCTTATGCTATAAAGCAACATGAGATGGTTGCTACTTTTGCTGGGCTTGGAGATTCCCAGGCAAAGCCAGGCTGGGAATCTAGGCTGGCTATTTGTAGTGCTGGGCCTGGAGATCACTGAGGCTGGATGTTGCTTGTTTGATAGGATTTAGGAAGTTGTGAAGCATGAGCCAAGACCAGCCATCCATATGGAAAGGCAGCTTGGGTGGACCCATAAGTTGTGTGGGGCAGTCTCTAGGGATCTCCAAGGCAGGTCAAACAGTTCTAACTAGGTTGATGGAGTCTCAGCTATGGCACCAGCTTGCTGGCTCTGTGGGAGGAGGGCCTGGAAGAGATGGTGGAGTCTGCTGGACTTGATGCCAGACACTTCAGTTTCTCCCTGTATAGTACTGGTGCCTCTCAAGCTGCCATCCCAGTGCTGGAGCTCAGAGGGAGTGAGTCTGGGTAAATGAGTCCATGTATGGGTTCTTTAAGATGGATTGCTTGGGGCTCCAGCAGTTTCTTCCACCAACTCAATCCCTGCTGTGTTTTGCAGCTAGAACTTGTGGAAATTTATCTTCCTGGCACTGGAACCCTGGGCTGGGAAGCTTGGTGTGGGGCTGGAACTCCTCACTCCCAAGATATTCCTCCTAAACTTTTATCCACCACATGTGGGTGAGAGACCAGCCCATTCCACATCTGCACCCCTCCTACCCATCCCAATGGATGTGGTTTCTCTAATTCCTTAGTTGTCAGACTTCCACTCAGCTCAATTTCTGGTGGTTTTGGATGATGGCTGTTCTATGTTTTAGTTGTAATTTTGATGTGGTTGTGTGAAGAGGTGAGCCATGTCTGCCTATGCTGCCACCTTGGCTAGATCTCCCAACTATATAACATTCAGAACAATACAAAACTGAAGACAATAAAAAAATCAGTGGTTGCCAGGAGTTGGGGGGAGGGAGGGTGAATACAGAAGATTATTAAAGCAGTGAAACTATTCTGTATGATACTATAATAACAGATACATATTATTATACATTTGTTCAAACCCGTGGAATGTACACCAAGAGTAAATTCTAACATAAACTATGGGCTTGGAGCAGTAAAGTTATGCCAGTGGAGGTTCATTGATTCTAACAAATGTACAACTCTGGTGAAGGATGTTGATAATCAGAGAGACTGTGCATGAGTGGGGGCAGCAAGTATATGGGAAATCTAGGTGTTTTCCTCTCAAGTTTGTTGTAAACCTAAAACTCCTCTAAAAATAAAGTTTATTAACAAAAAAAAGTCTTTTTTTTAAGGAAAAGCCAAAGTTAGTGTCACCAGACTCATTAGCATGTTAGCATGAGATACTCTTTCTACATGCATATATTCATGTCTGACATAGACCCACACTTGTGCCATATTGCCCCCATTTTCACATGTCTCTTCTTATGGCTTTATCAAGGTCACATAGTTCCTTGGCTGGTTCAGGTGGAAGGAGCAGCCTGAGTCATCCCCAGGCCCTGCTCCTTCCACTGCACTCTATTTGCAGATGTCTCAGAAATGGTTTCTATACATACCAGCCTGGGGCCCACCTCATGCCTCCCTTCCCAGTGTCTCCAAGAGCTTCCAGGATGTGCCAGCCCTCCTTTTGCTAATGTCTCCATATCCTTCCTCCCAATCCTTGCCACTGACAACTGCCACAGAGACCATATATCCCTTCCCTGATCACTGCCTGTGCTCACAAATGTGTCCAGATGGGCCAGACTCCAATGACCTCATATCAACTCATGGGTCCTGCCCTCAGCTCTTTAGTACCCTCACTTTGTTATAAAATTCCCCATTGGAAAAACAATAGTACACATAATATCATTACTGAACCTCTATTATATACCAGATACTTTCATATATTTTCTCATAGAATTCTCACTATAATTTTTTTCGTAAGCAATGTCATTTTCCCCATTTTTCAAATGAGAAAATTAAGGCCCAGGATGCTGAATTCCCAGATAGTATTATTTACAGGAGTCAGGATTCAAAACAGATCAGTCTGGCTCCAGAGCCCATATTCCTCTCTACTGTCAATGTTCTCATCATTGAAATGCTGTTCTTCTAATCCAACTATCCTCCCATTCCTAGCTTCTCCTCATGCCCAGACATAGGCTATGGGCACTCTAGTTTCCCACTCTTTCTCCATGTTGGCTCAATCTTTGACTTCCTTCCCTCAACAGATGGTGTCAGTGCTGTCAGCCTGCACATGTCCTCCTAACTTCATCACAGCCTACCATCCTCTGTGACATCCTCTGTCCTCATCCTCAAGGTTTCCAACACCCCTGTTGAAAATCCTCTTAATTCCTTAGTCTCTAAGTGTCTAGAAAGCTAGTGACCTCCACCTCTGCTCGCCAACAGGTACCTTCAGGGGAATAAGAATTTCATAGACATATTATCCCTCCTAACAGCTGCAAAACCACACCATGTCTATAAACCTACTGTACCCTTTCCTGATCCTTTGCTTCACTTCTATTCTAAGATCCCATTTGCCATCTACCAGCAGCCCTTTCACAGCTATGCAACCTCTTCTTTCCCAAGACTTTCTCCAGAATATATTGGCAGGCTATAAAGTAAGGATAAATAAAATGACCTTCATCCCTTTTCAAGGTAAAATCAAACATGCTCCTAATTCCAGCAGGGCCCTTATTTCTGCTGTGAATACTTTCCATTCAGCTCTCAGCTCTCTCCCTGGAGTGGTAGTTTTCATAACAGCCACTCCCCCTGTTTCCCTTAGCCTCATTTCCAAATGAGCCACCTCCACTTCTATAGATAATTTTACTTTTATTGGGAAAATTATAACAATTAAATGTGATTTAATTCCCTCAGCTATCCTGGTCTCTCCTTAAAATATCTCTGAACTTCCTTTTTTTTTTCTTATCTGAGAATTGTCCTCCTTCTTTGCCAATTCTAACACTTCCACCTGCTCTTGATTCCATTCACTCTTATCTTTTCCAGCACCTCATTTTATCTATAGTCCAATCTCTCTCTCCATCCTTCCCTCTACTATGTGGCTCTTTGCACTACATCCACACACAGTATGGTCTCCCTATGCTAAATCAGCATTTCTGGAAGGACATACATGTACCTAATGAGCTCAGTAGTCATTAGGTACCACTATGAAGCAGGTACTAAATTTGATTATGGAGAGACAAAGAGAAATGGGGTAACTTCCACTTCTAAGGAGTTCAGGTTTCCAAGATGAGAAACAGATAATTGAAGATAAGTTCTAGGCAATAAATAAGTATAGGAATAATTATGCAGGATAACAGATTTTTTTCAAAAAAGGTGTGTGGGGGGGATATTCCTATAATGGGTGGCACCTGAGCTTGCTCTATGTGTTAGAAATATGTTCTACAAAACAGAGACAGACTCATAGATGAAGAGCAGATGACAGCTAGTTGGAGGGGGTGTGTGGGTAGAAGAGGGCAGAGGGATTGAGCAAAAAGGAAAAAGAACTCATGGACATGGACAATAGTGTGGTGATTTCTGGTGGGGGTGGTATTAGGAGACTAAATGGTAATGGAAAAAATACAATAAATATTAAATAAACAAAAAAAATATGTTCTATAGAAATAAAAAAAAACTGATCAATAACTTCCCCAGATACATTTTATCTCTCAAGTTCAATCAGAAACCCAGGAGAAGCAAGTCCAGGGTTGACATGGCAACTCCCCAGTGTCATCAAGGACCCAGGTCCTTTCCATCTTCCTGCCTCATCATCCTCACATGTCTTTCACTTCCATAGTCCTACCTCAATGTTGCAAGGTGGCTACTGTGTTTTCAGATCTCCTTTTGACTTTTCCAGGAAGGAGAAATGGACAAGAGTGAAGGAACAGAAGACTCCCTGGACACACTTGTCCTGTTTACTGGAAATGAGTGCCCTCTACTGTGTCTTCTACCAAAAACATAGTGTTCAGAACAGTATCCCATGGCCACTGCTGGCTGCAAGGAAGATGAGGAAGTTGAATGGTTTAATAGGACAGAAAAGACAAGAGTTTGGCAAAGAGTCAGGAAGTAGAGAAGGGAGAACAATAGATGCAGAAGGAATCGGTTATGTGAGGTACAAGGTACAAGAATACGTGATTGTTTGGCAATTGTCAAGTGAAGCTGGAGAATTAGAAGGAGTCACAGGAGAGGTGAGGTGGAAAAGGCAAGCAGGGCTGGGACATGCAATACCTCAACACCTCAATGCCATGCAATGGCTTAGGACTTTGTCCTGAAGACCCTTGTAATAATGATCATTAGATTTATATTTTAGAAAGAACACTCTTTATGCAGAGCAGGGAATGAATTTTAGGAGTGCAAGATTGGAGAAAGAGAAGCCTTCAAAGTGGCTGTTTCAAAAATGATGATAAAAAGTAACAGCACTCATATGGTAGCAGGACAGAAAGATGTGAACAGAATCTGGGGGCATTATAGAACCCACCTCCTCTGAAAGGACTGTTTTCACCACCCTATCCTAAATAGCAGCTGTGTTGGACTGTCAGTTAGCAATTCCTCCCTCTCACTCTCACTTGCATCACAGGGCTACAGGACCCAGAACTACATTTTCCAGACTAACGTGGCAGTTGCAATTCCAAGGTTATATCCTAACACAGTTCCTCAACACTTCAGTCCCAGATATAGCAAACATTCTCCTGGATGGTCTTATGGTTTCAAATAATCTTCTAATCCAACCATCACACCACTTCCACTGTAGAAATCACTTCATAACAGACACTTCAATAGTAAATACTGCTCACCAACTCAATATGGAAAAATAGCTCATCTGACCTACACAACACAACAATGGAGCAAGCTACTTGCAAAGTAGACAATTCTCACCATTACTGTTGTTGCCGCTTTGTATTTATTCTATTGCCTCTCATTACTTATTGTATTTGCATTTCTATATGATTCATTTTCTCTATTAAATTGTAATTTCCTTGAGGGAAATGCTGCAGATGGAATTTGTTATCTTTTTCTATTGAGTCATGCCATGTCTCAGTTCCTTAGCAGGCTAGAAAAATAAAAGGCAAGAGACAGCTCTGGTTGATGTGACACAGTTGGTTGGAGTGTTGTACTGTAACCAAAAGGTTGCTGGTTCGATTCCCAGTCAGGACACATGGCCAGGTTGCAGGCTCATACCCGGTTGTGGCGCTTAGAGAAGGCAGTCAATTGGTGTTTTTCACATTGGTGTTTCTCTCTCTCTCCCCTGCTTCTCCTCTTTCTTAAATGAGAATAAAATAAACCTTTAAAAAAAAGACAAGAGATAAATCAAGACTTGCTATGGCCAGTGTTGGCTCAGTTGGTTGGAGCATTGTCTTTTAGCTGAAGGGTTGTGTTCTATTCCTAGTCAGGGCACATACCTAGGTTGCAGGTCCAGTCCCCGGTCTGGGCATGTACAGAAGGCAACTAAACAATATTTTTCTTGAATAGATGTTTCTCTCTCACCCTTCCTCTCTCCCTTCCTCTTTCTCTAAAATCAATGAAAAAAAAAAAAAGTGTCCCTATGTAAGAATAAAAATAAATAAATAAATATTTATAGCATATATGACTCATATAGTTCTTATCTACGTCTTCTACAAAGAGTTCTCACAAATCTAAAATGAGGACCAAGGCAGCCCATCCAGGGGGCAGGGGTGCTGTTGGTCCCTGTGGCCCTTCTAGAGCAAATCACCTCTATCCGTGTCTTCGCCATGGTGACCTACCGACAGCTCTGTACTTCCCATGTGTATCCCTCTATCATGCTGACCTTGGCAAAGTTGCCAGAGATATTTTCAACAAAGGATTTGGTTTGGGGTTGGTGAAACTGGGCATGAAAACAAAGTCATGCAGTGGTGTGGAATCCTCAACACCTTGTTCATCTAATACAGAGACACTGGTAAAGTTACTGGGACCTTGGAGACTAAATAAAAATGGTCACAGAGAAATGGAACACTGGTAGCACTCTGGGAACAGAAATTGCAATTGAAGACCAGATTTGTCAAGATTTGAAACTGACTTTTGATACCACCTTTTCACCAAACAAAGGAAAGGAAAGTGGTAAAATCAAGACTTACAAGAGGGAATGTATAAACCTCGGTTGCAATATTGACTTTTACTTTGCTGGAGCTGCAATAAATGGCTTATCTGTCTTTGGTTATGAGGGCTGGCTTGCTGGATACCAGATGACTTTTGACCATACCAAATCAAAGCTGACAAAGAATAACTTTGCCGTGGGCTACAGAACTGGGGACTTGCAACTACACACTAATGTCAGTGATGGGACAGAATTTGGAGACTCAATTTATCAGAAAGTATGTGAAGATCTTGACACTTCAGTAAACCTTGATTGGACATCAGGTACCAACTGCACTCACTTTGGTATTGCAGTTAAATATCAGTTGGATCCCACTGCATCCATTTCTGCAAAAGTCAACAACTCCAGTTTAATTGGAGTGGGCTGCATTCAGATTCTGAGGCCTGGTGTGAAGTTTACACTGTCTGCTCTGGTAGATGGGAAGAGCATTAATGCTGCAGAACACAAACTTGGGCTTGCCTTGGAATTGGAGGCTTAATCCAGCTGAAAGAAACCTCTGTGAATGGATACCAGAAGATTTGGCCTTAATATATTTCCACTAGGACCGCGGTTTTTTTTCCCTCCAAGAAGATGATCAAAACTAAAAATGAGCTAAATAAGATCTCTGTTTTAAATATTTAGACAGTTACTTGCTAGTTGGTTTCTAGTTGAATTGGTTATCTATATAGTTACTAGTGCTGCAGTCATGCAGGCACCTATACATTATTAAACATATTTAACTGTTAAATGTACTACCCACCAATAATGGAATAGACCTTCATGAAAATTGTGGCATTGTGTGCATTTTTTTTCCCCTGTCCAGTTCTCCCAACACCATTTCTTGAAGGGGCTCTTTTCACTCCATTTGATGTTCCTTCCTGCTTTGTCAAATATTAGTTGACCATATAGATGCATGTTTGTTTTTATGTTCCTTTTAACATTGAAAATTGCCATTGAATAAAATGAATCAATAGATTTAAGGTGAGGTTAAAAATGTTTTTGTTAAATAACAACCATTAGAATCATTTTTGGAACCCTAAAACATGACAAAGTATAAATAAAACAAGTATACATAATTAATGACTGCAAGTATTAGCAAAATTAAAAATTTGGTAGCTGGGGTGAAATCTCCCTGGTTATCTAGCTAATAATTAATTTTTCCCAGTGGCCATTTTGCTCTTTACCAAAACCTGTGCCACAAACTCCTGTGTTCTTAAAGTAACTTCATGAGCTTTTTAGACTACCATAAAATAAGAGGATATATGCCTTTAAAAACACACAAAATAAAACAAACACACCAGTAGGAAAATTGTCTATGAACATGAATACACATTTTGCAAAATAAATAAAAGTGACTAATATACATGATTTTTAAAACTATTTAAACTTACTAGTAATCAAATAAATTCAAATTAAATTAAACATCTTTTTAAGTATATGAAATGAGCCAAGATGACACAAACTAACAATAGCTAATGTTTATTATTTGCTATGATCCAAGTTCTCCTCTAAGTACTTTACATGAATTCATTTGTTTAACTTTCACAGCAATCCTTGAGGTCACTATTCTTATCCCATCCATCTTACAGACAATTGAGGGTTTAACTTACCCAGAGTCACACAACTAGATAATGCTGAAGACAGAATTTTAATTCAGATACTTGGTTTCCAAAACCATGCTCTTGACTATTTCATCTTTATGTCTTCTCCAGAAGACTAAACATTTGTTAAACTTTTTATATTTGCCAAGTACAGTATATTTCCAATTTTCCGTTTTTCCACTTGCAATAAGGGAAAATGCCAAATTTTGTATGTGGTTCTACAGAACAAACTAAAGAATGTATCTCAGGCTCTCATAAAAGTAATATTTCTACCTAAAGTTCACTGAAAAGTCAGGGATTATAGTAAGCCAAGAATAACAATTAATATTTTCCATCATCCAGTTGCAGAAAAGATGAGTCCTTCCTCATAAATCCAGTAAGAAAACTCTCTACATTCTGCATCCCTTCACATCAGGGGAATGTAGACAATTTTTCTCTTGCCCTCAAACATTGAGTTTTCATTTGGTGTTGTTCCCTGTGGACCACCCCGTCCACCCACTCCAGTCCTAAGGTACCTTCTTGTCTGAAGAATTGCGTGCCTTGGTTAGAACTCTATTTCCTCATTACAGAAACCAAAGGGAGAAGTGTATGTAAAAATGGGTTTACCAAAAAGATAAAAGGTGTCTCTCACAATTACAGGACTAAGAAGGGCCACAGGCAGCTTCTGCTCCAACACATGCTTCATTCCTGTGTCTCCATAGGCTGGTTCTCTCTGTTCCTCTGCCCCACGGTAGAAGATGGCCCCAAGTTCACAGCCTCAGGGCCACTCCCACAGACTAGCTGGAGAAAAGCCAGTTGGCTCAATTAGGCTCAAGCACCTACTCTTGTTGTCACAGCTAGGGCTGGCGTGTGGGTTCTGGGGTACACCTGCGGAACAGCCTTGTGATCCCTTGGATGGAGGCTGTGGTTCGCAGAACTGGAGTGTGGATAAGACCGAGAGATGTCCTCTGCTAGTCAACTCTGCTGCTCCCTTGGCTGCACTATCATTTCACCTGCAGTTGAGATCCCATGTGTTAGCACCCAGCAGCTCTTATTTCAAGTCAGTGAGTCCTGTCAGCCAATTCAGGATGAGGACAGTGACCAACCCTCCCTCTCTCTCTTTTTTTTTATATCTTCTTCAGCACAGCATATCAGAGGTTTTGAGTATTTATTATTTAATTATCTGAGAGAAAACCCTGGCTGGTTTGGCTCAGTGGATTGAGCATCGGCCTGCGAGCTAAGTGTCGCTGGTTTGATCTTCCAGTCAGGGCACATCAGAGAAGGAAAACTCTGATTCCAAAAAACCTCCGCTGCCTTGCGGCATACCTCTTCAGGGGAAAGGCTAGGGGAGTAAACCCCGACAGAAAATCCGGAGCCGGAGTCCCTAAGGCGGTTTGACGTTGTAGTCAACACCGGCAACTCCTGCGGCGCACGTGAAGCCAAGCTGTATTGACTCCGTCTTTCCCTTGGACCCTTCAGCTGCGAAGAGAGGGGGGGTCTGCTGCATGGGCAACAGCAGACCCTCCATATCACCCTGCCCAGGCTCTGTAGCTTCAGCTTCACTGGAGAGGACACTCCAGCGTCATTGCAAGATGTCGATTCAACACGGGAGGAGACACTGTCACTCCCGAGTCGGACTGCACAGCCATTCTCGGAGGTGCAGATAGACTCTTACGAAGCTACACCATCGTCTCTCGAGACGGATGGCTGCCGACGATCTGAGAGAAAAGTCAGCTAAAACTAGCTTTCAAGTGACAAAGCCATACAAACAGTTCTGGTCCAGAATCATGAGTAAGGGGTGGGTTTAAAACTTGGTGTTGTTTAAAAAGATATGTAAGTGGAACTCAATTTACTCTATGCATTTGTGTACTTGCACACACACAAACATGGGCATTTTCTCCTCATTGGTAAAAGTGAAGAGATGAAAGACTAGAAATCACCTCCACTGTAACAGCACAGTTTTCAGTGCTGGTAGCCTATTAGAAAGATATATTGGTCTGTGAAATAAAATGGCAATGTTTGCATAAGAATGCAAACAGAATAAAATTTGGATCCCATCTCTTTAGACCTGCCTGATATCAAGCTCAGACACATTAAGAGAACACCGTTTGGGATCTTGTTTTAATTGGATTTTCTAATCTTTCCTATATTTTAATGAGCTTAGGGGGAAATCATCAGTGTTTAGGATACAGCCTCTAACAAGATGATCCCAAGCTTTTTTCTTTGGGTTGTTCTGCACTGGGGAGTTAGGGACAGAAGTGATTTAGCATGAATTTCACCCAAGGGAATTTCCCAGCCTCCAGTAGGTACTGGTCCAAGCCTTTTGTTTCAGTTTCCAGGGAACCATATATTATGAAAGAAAGGCCCAAAGCCTTCAAAAAAACAGCTCCCTCAGAGGCTCACTGCAGTTTAATATGCTGTGCTTGAGGATGATTTAACAAGGATGTACAAATCCAATAGCAGGCAGAGGTCAGTGCCTGCAACCTGGAAGGACAGAGGGCTCTGCTCACTGCCAGCCAGCCAGCATTTTCCCACAGGAATCCCTGACCGTCTCCCCAGACCCGGTGCACAGAGATACCCAGACCCTTAGCAGTACTGTCTAGGAAAACAAAGGTGGGCACAGCACTAACCACCTCTGACCATCTGTATTAGTTTGTTAGGGCTGCCATAAATAGTATCACAGATTGTGTGGTTTGAAAAACAAACTTTTATTTTTGCACAGTACAGGAGGCTGAAAATCCCAGACCAAGATTCTGGCAGGGTTGGTTGCCTCGGAGGCCTCTCTCGTCTTATAGATGGCTGTCCTTTCCCTCACATGGTTTCCCCTCTGTCCATGTCTGTGTCCAAATTTCTTCTTCTTGTAAGAACACTGTCATATTGGATTAGGACCCACCCTAGTAATCTCATTTTCATTTAATCACCTCTTCAAAGGCCCTATGTCCAAATGCAGTCTCATTCTGAGGAAGTGGGGTTTAGGACTTCAACCTATGGATTTGAGGGGGCACAATACAGCCCACAACACCATCCACAGGAACAAGCTGGGACTGTGCATATTTCCTCTGAACCTCTCTGGCCCTGTTGGAGTGTCATACCTGCACTGTTCTTACAAGTGCAAACTCTAAACAGAAAGCCAGGATCCCACTACTGCATATCCAGACCAAACTCTGAGACCTTATGTAAGTTACTTATCCCCTCTAGGCCACAGTTCCTCAGATGCAAAATGGGGATGATTATAATAGTCCTATGACATAGAGTTGCCATGACAATTAAATGGCTTCAGACAGGTAAAGGGCTTAGAATAGCACCTGGGACAAAGAAAATTCTCAGTAAATATTAGCGATTTTTACTATTAATTGAACCAGTAGGCACCCTAGCTAATTACTGGCCGGACCTAGGTGGGGATCTGTTGGATCTACCCAAAGCATCATTGAAGGTGCCCCCAAGGGACACTAACTGAGGATACTTTTCAACCCATAGTGAGTCTGACCGCAACCTGTCAGCCACAAATTTGGGAACAAATACCCATTCTCCTTACAGAAGCTTCAGCCAGTTTTACCTTTTAACTTAAGTCCCCTGAGTACTTAACGCATCTACTTGTATTTATTAATCGAGTTTGCATCCTACTTCTAGGTCCCTTTATACAGGTTAAATTGGAAGGCAGTGAATTTTTCCCTTTGTTTTTCTTGTTCTCACTGAAGATTACAAAGAAAGGCTTAAACTAATCCTTGGAAGATAAGTGTCCAAGTGACTCTTTTTCTTCAAGCCTATTTAGTTTTGCCTATTGTTAACCAGCTTGCTTGTCAAAGCAGACCCTAGATCTGTCAGAAATTCATGACAAGAAGGAATATATAAAGACAAGCAATATTTTGCTCTAACATGCTGGGAGTTTGTCAATTGAGGGTGCTGGGTGTCCAGCTTTACAGAAACGGCACCATCGCATAAGAGAGTGCCCTCACGGAATCAACCAAAATTTTTTAGAAACTACTATGTACACATCTCTGCTCAGAGGTAAAAAATGAAGAAAATGTATAATGAATAAGCAAGCCCTTCAAGGGGGCTGAGAGTAGGTCTGGTAAATTCTCAAAGAGTTGTAACCACACTTCTTGAGACCACAGAGGAGGCCATAGTTGTGACAGGTGGAAGGAGAAGGCTCATTGAGGTGGGATTTGAAGGATGAGTAGACAGGTAGCAAAATGAAGATGAAGACCTCCAAAGCAGAGTAAATAGAATAAGCAAAAGAGATAGGGGCATTAAAATGCTGAGGTAATAAAACAATATCATTTAGAACAGTGAAGGGAGTATTGAGAGACGAGACTAGAACCCACAAAAACCACCTATTTGGAATTCCTTCACTTAGAGACAGGTCTTACTGCACATGTACATGGAGACAAGCTCCTCTACCTTTCTCATTTAATACCAGTCCCCATCTTCATTTCCGTTGCAGACTTTGCCTCCAAACTAGCTGTTGAAAGGCTTCCTGAAATAATTCCATCACTACAAAATTTTTTACTAGACAGTTTCATCTTAGAGAACACCATTCAGGACAGCTGGTGGGTTTTGGAGAGGTTTGAAATAAAGCAAAGGGAAGTTAGAAATCAAAAGCATCTGGTAATTTATTTAATGTACCATTATTTTTGCCTTTGCCAACAAAACACCTAACCATTCTGAGGACTGGATTTAGACCACGTTATTAACATCTTCAGTCTCAAATATTTTTTCAATGTTTTGTGTAGCCCTTGGTGAATTGACTACTTTAGGACCTTTGCTATCCCTGTGTTGTTGATGTCATTTTTGTACCCATGTATACATGCACAAACCCATGTATGTATACGCTTCATCTCACAAGATTTTAAGTTCTTTAAATGCAATGATTTGTTCTTTTAACTTTTTGTGTCCCTATGGCCAAGCCCAATGCTTTGCACATAGGATATGCTCAAAAAAACATATGTTGGTTAATAATGTCATACAACGTTCTCTATGACTTAGTCCTGTTTTCCTTTTCAGACTCATCATTTCACTCCTAGACTTATTTTTTAGCAGTTCATTTCTACTGAGCTCCATGCAGTTCTCCCAAATGCTCCAGGTTTTTTTTTTTAAGTATATTTTATTGATTATGTTGTTAAAGTAGTCCCAATTTTTTCCCCATTTGCTCCCTTATGCCCAATACCCACCTTTCTTCCAGCAATCCCACACACCTTAGTTCACGCCCATGGGTTGTGCATATAAGTTCTTTAGCTTCCCCCTGTCTATTTTGTACCAATCAATTATGATTCTTAATCCCTGCACCATTTCCCCATTTCTCCCTTTTCTCCCTCCCAGCTGATGACCCTCCAAATGATCCCAATACCTATGATTCTGTTCCTATTCTGGTTTACTTAGTTGAACTGTGTTTTTATATTTTAGATTCAGTTGTTGATAGTTGTGAGTTTGTTGTCATTTTAATGTTCATAGTTTTGATCTTCTTTTTCTTAAATAAGTCCCTTTAGCATTTCATATAATAATGGCTTGGTGATAATGAACTTCTTTAGCTTTACCTTGTCTGGGAAGCACTTTATCTGCCCTTCCATTCTAAATGATAGCTTTGCTGGATAGAGTCATCTTGGTTGTAGGTCCTTGCTTTTCATCACATTGAATACCGCTTGCCAGTCCCTTCTTGCCTGCAACGTTTTTTTTTTTTTTTTTGAGAAATCAGCTGACAGTCTTATAGGCACCCCTTTGTAGGTAACTCTCTGCTTTTCTCTTGCTGCTTTTAAGATTCTCTGTTTTATCTTTCACCTTTGGGATTTTAATGATGATGAGTCTTGGTGTGGTCCTCTTTAGGTCCAGCTTGTTTGGGACTGTCTGTGCTTCCTCAGCTTGTATGTCTATTTCCTTCACCAAATTTGGGAAGGTTTTTTTTATTATTTTTTTCACATAAGCTTTCAATTTCTTGCTCTTCCTCTTCTACTTCTGACACCCCTATGATTTGGATATTGGCACATTTAAAGTTGTCCCGGAGGTTACTAAGCCTCTCCTCATTTTTTTCAATTCTTGTTTCCTCATTCTGTACTGGTTGAGTGTCTTTTTCTTCCTATGTTCCAAATCATTGATTTGAACCCTGGTTTCCTTCCCTTCACCATTGGTTTTGTGTGGATCTTCCTTTGGTTAATTTAGCATAGCCTTTACTTCTTCTCCTACGCATTTGCCATACTCAAGCACATCTGTCAAGCCTGTGAGCATTTTTATCACCAGTGTTTGGAATTCTGCATCTGTTAGGTTGCCTATCTCCTCATCGGTTAGGTTGGCTATCTTCTTGTCACGTAGTTCTCCCGCTGGAACCTTGATCCATTCCCTCTTTGGGGCATACTTCTCTGTCTCCTCATCTTGACAGGCTCCTGTGTTTGTTTGCCTCTGTGTCTTAGGTAGAGCTGTTGCTCCTGTTACGCTGTAAGCAATGGAGCCTTAGGGATTCGTCAGTACAGGGCAACCTGTTTCACCACGTTGTGGTGCTGTGTGTGGGGGAGGGGTCTGAGAGGGACAATGCCGTTTGCTCAGTACTTGCCCCCTTTTCAGGCACTTCTCCCACTTTCCTATGGGACTAGCACCTCTCTAGTTGCTGCCCTGGCCATTGTTCCCAGATTGGGTGGGTCTGTGGATGTTCTAGGACCATGGGGCCCTTTAAACAAGCAGACTCTGCTGAGAGTCTGCCTCCACTCCAACCCCCACTGGTTTGCACAGTCAGAAGCAATGAGGCTTAGTTTTCCCTGGCGCTGGGACTGTGAGCTTCACGGTCCGGTCAGGAGCAGGGAATGCTCCCCAGGTGTCCCTCCCCACTTTTTATAACATATGATTGCACTTTCAGCTCACCTGCCACTGTCACTGCTGCTGCTGCTGCCACTACACGATGTCATCTCCGCCCTGGCTCCACCCCTCCTACCTGTCTGGATGAGTATTTCTTCTTTAAATCTTTGTTTGTTGGACTTCTATGCAGCTCAGTTTTCTGGAACTTCTTGTTGTTTGTAGTTTTGAGGTAGTTGTATTCCTTCTTAGTTGTGGAGGGAGACTCAGAATGTCTGTTTAGGCCTCCATCTTAGCCGGAAGTCTGGCAATTTTTTAAATAAAGGGATGAGAAAAACCCAGGTCATCAGATATTCTCTGGAATTAAACCAGCAGCTTTGTCTGCGAAAAGAGATGGCTCAGCAAGACCTTTGCTGTGGACTTTCTTGCCCAAAGCTTCTTCCATAGACATATTCATTCTCCTTTTCCAAGAATCTTTTCAAAGAACTGGAGAGCTCTTTCTGCCAGAACTTCATGTATAATCACACAGTATTACTTCAACAACCCAGTCAGAATAATGCTTTATTAATTATTCACTCATCTGGGGGGTGGGGGGTTTAAGAACTGATAGTCTTTAATTCCCAGTCTTTTTAACAGAAGACAGCAAACCGTATGTTACTTGATTCTCCTTTCAAATGGCTGATTCTTTTCTGGTTTCTTTGGGCTCTCCCATTTCCATTCTGGGTAGCAAGCCCTGCTAACAGGGATGGTAATTAGGTGTGATTTAAGTGCTGCATAATTTGTACAATGCTATAAAATGCCAATGCAAAATCAAGGGAGTTTGGTCAAGAGGAAAATTTATTTTGGAAGAGAAGAGGAGAGGGGGAACGGGTGGCACTAGGCCATCTGCTTCAGAAGGGATAATTAGGATTCTGATTTTTCTGAGAACATTTATAGAAAAAGCATTTGCAAGGGTTGCTGAAAAATAGCATCAATTCTGGGAAGGAACTAGGAAGAGAGAGCAAAGGCTGAGCAGGACAAGCTCTCCAGATTAAACCAATGTCCAGTCAACTTTGAAAATGAAATCTTTCCAGATAGACACAGCAAGAAGGAAATCCTGCATGTTAAAAGTATCTGTCAAGGTAGACAGGATGACCCCAGCTCTGATATGTTGTCTCTTTTATCCATGGTATTATCCAATGCCTTTCATCCCCATGAAGTGGAGCAGCATTAGAAGATTTATGGACCAAGATGTTTTGAAATTAGATTTTCTTCCTTCTTGTTCTCTGGCCTTTAATTATGTGGCCATTTCTTAGTGCCTCTACCTTTGTCAAGGCAAAGGATTTGGGCACACAACTTCTATGGGGTAGATACCCAGGGAGAGAGAAACAAGTTCTTAAAGGTCTTGGCAATGAAGAAAGGGATGAAGGGAGAGAGAGAAGGGAAAAAAAGAGAAGAAAAGGTAGAGGGATGGGGAGAGAGCAAAGGAGAGAACAGAAAAAAAGTGCAAAGGAGAGTATGTTGTTGGGCTCTAAGTTTTAGATGATATTGATTTTATGAACAAGTGTCATGAATTTAGGTCAATAAAGATGGAGATAGTTTCTATAAAATTGCAAATTCAAAGGTATTTGTGCTGTGTACTTTTAAAAAAATTGCACACTTAGAATTTAATGCTTCAGTTTTAGTAGTTTCAGTAATGTGAAATAAAATAGTTGATGTATTGCAGTATCTATTATAATCACTGTAATTACCTTCATCTGTCTATTAAGGGACAATTTCTACTTCATGTTGTTATCCTATGCTGAAACATCACAACACAAATTAGAAATTATATATAGAACACTAAAGCTCCCTACCAGAATTTGTATTTCTCATGTGAAAATTTCAGTGCTAGAACCCAAGTTTGGTTAGAAGAGTTTAAACTTAATTCATAACCTGGCATGAAATGAAATGGAAAATAACAGGTAATATTGACTAGAAAGGAAGCTCATAAATTCAGACTTCATTAATGTAAACTTCACCAAGCTTATCTTTGCTATGTTCATAAAAACAGCTTCCTAGTAAATTGTCGTTATAAGTTCAACTCTTCCAATAAGAAACTTCCTAATCCTATTTTTAAGTCTTGAAGGTTTTAAAAGCCAGATCTTAAAACTGTTTTATATGGTACTATAGATTGTACCCAGTCACAAAGTTGCAAGAGCCTTGCTTACCCTTTTTGGAAACTGAAAATTAGATTACATCTACTTCCATACATCTGGAAAACACACCCCATTAAAAGGTAATATTTTTTCTCCTTTCCTTACTTGAAAATACTCTTGTTAAAAGGTTGTAGAGAAAGGGTTAATTGAAAGAAAAAATATAGTAGTATTTTTATGTACATTATAATATATAGTCTGCTTTTCTTATATATTAACACAGAATGTTGCCAAATCTCAATATTTCTAGTGTCTTTTAGTATCTCTTTTTGGAAAGGGGATAAATGTGAAAGCCCTCTTTTGTGCCCAACTTGGGCTTTTTGATGTCATCAGTTGGCTTGAAATCTAATTCTATCAAATGCCTAATAATTGATCTCTGGAAAATTGCTGAAATGTTCTAAATCTGCTTGAACTTAAGTGAAAATGCCTTTTATCTCTTCCCAGTGCCACCTTATCCCACTCTTCTCCCAACGAGTCTCCTAAATCTCCCTATGACCCTTTCACACAAAAGCAGTCAGCGTGTGTACTTCTCCAGAGAACCAGAGTGCAAAATGCAGTGAGTCCTCCTAACTCACCATGGTTTTTCCAACTGTTAATAATTCCAAATCTTGGGGTCATAAAATCTTAGCATCAGAAAGGATAGCATCCAATTCAAAACTTTCATTTTATAGCTGAGGAAAATGAGTTCTAGGGAGGTAAAGTATTACAAACTGCTTAAGGTCACATATCTCTTCTTGACAGTATAATTTAGAAATGTGGAGATTTACAAAGCAAATTGATGGCTATTAGCCTAATAGTTCATGTTGTATTAGAAAATAATAAAATGGCATTGATTTATTTTTCTACTTTCAGCTTCACATTAACTTACTCAAGTTTTCTTCTTAATTAATCTGTGAGCCCAAAAGCATTTATTCTATGAATGTTAAGAAGGAAAATTCTCAATTTATTTCCCTACATTTTGGCCTTGGCCCATAGTACAGAAAAAAAGGTTTTGTATTTGTACTGTGACCTTCTCTCCACTTCCTATCTCTCTCCTCAAGAGAAGGCATTGTCTAATTGGTCAGGGCCCAATGTTCATTACACCACATTTTTCCAGATGGTGTATTACTGTGCCATGAACAGGAACACCTTTTTTTTTTTTTTTTTTTTTTTTTTTTACTTCCAGCACCATGAGCAGTAGGCTCAGTTTACTATTTTTTGAACTCCCTAGCGCTCATTAGTTTGCCACCTGGGAAAATGCCCATCCATTTCCTCTCCTCTTCCACTGAGTAGCCTGACTTGGGCTGCTGACCTAACCTTGAACCAGACCCATTTGGGGCCACACACTGGCAACAAATCTGTCCCTTGTTAATGCCTAGCTCCTTTTATCCTGGTGTGAGCTGATGTGCTTTGGTTTAGCTTATCCTTCATTCACAATTCAAAGATCCCTTCTTTAGATTGGATGTGGTGGGGGTGGGTTGAAAATAAGCAGATATTCAAAGGGAAGAACCAGAAGATGACATTTCAAATCAGGTTTATGGCATGTGGCCTGCCTAACTCAGTTCTAGCAGAGAAGCCCTGCCCAGGGGTCAGGTGGGGAACAGTGGCTGGTTATTGTGTCTTTGCCAAGCTATATTACTACTACTAATGCTGGTAATGTATTTCCCATGTTGTTGGTCCTTGTCTCTTGTGTGTATAGATTCCCTAGAAGAAATCCCAAAGGAAAGAGGAGTGAATGGGAGCATTCATTGACTAATTACTACTACAAATCCACAAAGCAAGTACAGTATTTACTCATTTATCACGGGCATTACATTCTAGATCCACGCACCCCACCCCCACCCCTGCAGTAAGTGAAAATCCACGAAGTAAGAACCTTACATTTATTTTAGTATTCATATATATTTTAAGGTTTTATAAACCCTTCTCACATACTTATAAACCATTCCCACTCCTTTAGTAACCTTTCCCACTCCCTTATTAACCTTTTCCACACTTTTATAAACACTACTTATGTTCTTAAACATATTCTATACTCTTAAACCTACATAACTTTAACAACATACATATACAGTACCACAAAATCCCACGATATAGCAAAAAATCCACAGTAAATAATTAAATATAATATTTTTTAAAATCCCGCGAGAGAGTGAGGCCGCGATAAGTGAACCGTGATACAGAGAGGGACTACTGTACCTAACTCCATATCATCACAGAAGAAAAAAAAATCCAGGTCAGCCCTCGCTGGTAGCTCAGTTGGTTGGAGCATCATCCTGTACACCAAAAAGTTTCAGGTTTAACCCTCAGTCAGGGAACATACCTAGGTTGTGGGTTCAATGGTTCTCTCTCACATAGATGTTTCTCTCTCTCTGCCCCACTCCCCACCTCTCTCTCTAAAATCAATAAACATATCCTCAGGTGAGAATTGTTTTTAAAAATCCAGGTCATCTTCTAGCAAGAAACCTAACTTAGCTTCTAAAGGATTCTGTCTACAAGATGCCCCCACCTCAAGATCTCTGCTCAGTGTTTCTTGAAGGCATTAAGAAAGCATGAAGACAAATGCCTGTGTTTTCATTTGGTGCATTTCTGGGTCTTTCCTCCAACAGGAATGCTCAACTGCTTGGGTTCATTGATCATTTTACCAGAGGGGAAAAATTCCTGATATGCCTGCCTTGGGCAAGACTGGCCCCACAGGGAAAGAGAAGAATTACTCTACATGTCCTGAGACTACATTGAGAAGTTTACCAAGATAATACCTAAAGTGCTACCAACAATAATCAATTTTCTAGTTCTAGTTCAATATACGACTAATTTAATTGAAATTTACATATATAAGCAATGACATTTTTCTAGACAAGGAAGCATAAACAGAGTGATGCTTGTAAAGTCATTGGAAGATCACATAAGTGGAGCAGGGCTACAGTAGCTCTTGACTGTACTGAAAACCACAGTCTTCAAGGCAAGGAAAAGGATTGGTCAAAGTGCTATTAAGTGCAGTACAGAAAAGTGGAAAGAGTACCAGACAACGAGGAAACTCAGGTGCTAATCTTGAATACTCTTTAACTAGCTATGAGACCTGAGGCCAGCACAGTCTCTCTAAATATTTAATATGGTGCTTCATCTGTAAAATAAAGGAGTTAATGAAATGCAGTACTCACATCCTCAAAATTACAGTTAAACTACAGAACAACCAGCATTCAGAACCACCTAAAATCTAGCTAGATGGAAGTCCTACAACTAAGGATATAAAGAAGCCACACTGAAACTTGTAGGAGGGGCAGATATATGAAACAGGGTTGGTCCCACACCCATGTGTGGCAGATAAGGATAGGGAAGGATATCTCAGCTGTGGAGGTATCCCCTGAGGAGCAAAGAGTCCCAGCCCCACACCAGGGTCTCCATCCCAGAATTCCAATGCCAGTAAGAGATATGCCCATAACTTTAGGTTATAAAAATAGGTGGCAATTGTCGCTGAGTGAGATGAAGGGCTTCTGGAGTCCCAGGCAGTTCCTCTTAAAGGGCCTGCACACAGACTTACTAGGACTCAATCACTCTGACCTCCACACTGGAGAAGCAGCTCCAAAGACACTAGGGCCATGTGGGGAGGAACTAAATTATCTGGCATGAGGGTGAGAGTGGAGGGGCAACTTTCTGCCAGACAGATGTCCTGGCAGGGGCCATCGTTTCTTTTCTAAGACCCTCCCTCAACAAAGTGGGTAGGTAGGTGCTATATCTGAGTCTCCATCAACCTGGCTCACACTGTTGACTCTGCTCTGGTGATTCCCTGAGACCCCACCCTACCAAACTTGCAAACCCACCCAAGCTGTTTCCAGTGTATTTTCCATATGAACAGCCAGTCTTGGTTCAGGTTTCAGACCTTCATAAAGTCTCTCAGACAAACAGCATCTGGCCTCAGTGAGCCCCATACTTCTTACTAAGTGTCCCTAGGCCTGGCACTAGCAGCAATCAGCATTGTTTCACAACTTGACCTCACTTGGGCACCTCCAAGCCCAACACAAGTGGAAGACACCTTCAGATCAGTTTGTAGCTCATGCCATGTGTCACTGAGCAGAGTACAGGTGGCAGGTGACCTTGGTCTGCATCTCTCAAGAGGTCTCAGAGCCAGCGCACCCAGTGGACAGCTTCAAACCACATCAAAGCCCCACCCAACCACTTCCACATGTAACAAATTCAAGAGGCAGACTCAGTGGGCACCACAGCTCTGCTAAAGTAAGTCCTGTTCTGTTGGGTGAGCCCCTGCACAGCTGATCCTCCATGGTTTAGTGCTTGAAGGCAATCTTTGAAGCTGATTAACCTGGGGATAAATTCCTCCCATTGATGTGCCAACAGCAATCAAGACCCAACTATAACATGAGGGTGTACACAGTCCACACGAGATGGGAGGTAGGGAGAGGGAATGCACCCGAAGTGACTAGCTTGGGTAATCAGGGACGCTATGCCAATGGACCCTATAGAGCATCTACTACATTAGGCCACTCTGCCAAGCCCAGGAAATGTAATGGTTCTACCTAATACATAGAAACAAACACAGGGAGGCTGCAAAAATGAGGACACAAAGAGACATGTTCCAAATGAAAGAAGAACAATAGAAAGAGAAAAAAAAAAAACTAAACAAAATTGAGACAAGCAATCTACTAGATGCAGAGTTCAAACATAGGTTATAAGGATACTCAATAAACTTAGTGAGAACCTTAACAGCATAAAAAAGGACATGTAAACTATAAAAAAGAACCAGTCAGAAATGAAGAATACACTAACTGAAATGAAGAATAATTTTAAAGGAACCAACAGTAGAGTATATGAAGCTGAGAATCAAATCAGTGATTTGGAATAAAAAAAGGCAAAACACCCAATCAGAAAAGCAAAGTGAAAAAGAATCCATAACAATGAGGATAGTGTTAGGAACCTCTGGGAGACCTTTAAGCACACCAACATTCACATAATGGGGGGTGGGGGGAGCATAAAGAGAAGAGAGAAAAAAACTGAAAATCTGTTTGAAAAAAAAAATGACAGAAAAAGTTTCCTTAATTTGGTGAAAGAAATAGACATATGAGCCCAGGAAGCAAAGAGAGTCCCAAACAAGATAAACTCAAAGAGATCCACACCAAGATGCATCATAATTAAAATGCCAAAGGTTAAAGACAAAGAGAGAATCTTAAAAGGAGCAAGAGAAAAGTAGTTAGTTACCTACAAGGGCACTCCCATATGACTGTCAGTTAATTTCTCAACAGAAACTCTTCAGGCCAGAAACAGTTGGCAAGAAATTCAAAGTGAAGAAAAGCAAAGACCTAAAACGAATATTACTCTGGCCAACAAAGCTATGATTTAGAATGGGAGGACATAAAAGAGCTTCACAGACAAGAAAAAAGCTAAAGGACTTCATCACCACCAAACCACTATTGCTTGAAACACTAAAGGATCTTCTTGAAAAAGAGAAGAAAAACATGAACAATAAAATGGCAATAAATACATATCTATGAACAATCGAGTCTAAAAATAATAAACAAGTAGAACAGAAGCAGACTCGTAAATACAGAGAACATTTTGACACTTTCCAAATGGGAGAGAGGTTAGGGGGATGGATGAAAAAAATGAAGGAATTAAGAAGTACAAATTGGTGGTTACAGAGTGGTCAGGGGGAAGTAAATTACATTATAGAGAATATAGTCAATAATATTCTAATAATTATGTATGGTGTCAGATGGGTGTGAGATTTATCTGGATAATTACTTAGTAAGTTATATAATGTTGAGTTACTGGGGTGTACATTTGAAACTAATATAATATTGTATGTCAACTGTAATAAAAAACTAAAAAATTATTTAAATTTAAAAACGTTTTAATCCTGAAAAATAAAATAAAATTTTAATCCTAAAAATAAAATTAATAAAGTAAAATAAAATAGATTGATAACATGATTAGTGGGTCTCTTCCACCTCTAGGAATTCATGTTGTTAATGAAATGCCCTCTCATTAGGCATAATGAGAGGATAGTGCTTATTTTTTTAACCATGAAATATAGAGTGGGTCAAAAATAGGTTCACAGTTGTTCATATGAAAAATAATACAATAATTAATAAAAATAATACAGGAATTAACACTGTGTTTTGCATACTCACAACTATAAAGCAATTTTTGCCCTACCCTGCATATATACCTAGAAATGACTTACTCCCAATTTTTGAAAGAACCAAAGTCAATAAAAATAGTTTGTCAGAAGAGACTGAAATTCAATCCATTACAAATAATTGCTTCCCAGATTTCAAATTCAAAATAGATTGTTTCAGTCCATTATGAGTGATTTTGAGATAAATTACATTAATAATAATTTGGTCATTTTCTTGCAAAATCCTGGTGGCTTATATTTCTGTTCTGTAAAAGCAATTATCATTCTGTCTGTGTGAACATGAGCAACAACTTGGTGCCATAAGTAACCAAAAAGTCTATTTTTCATTTCCAAGATTACTAAAGACAGAAACCCAGGGGTTACACAGAAGTTATGAAAAAGTAGAGATGTTGATAGTGTTTTTAAAATTCCAATTTCATTTTCAAGTGCAGAATGTGCCCAGAAGCAAGATTCAACACAGCAACCTACAGTAAATGTTATTAATTACTTCTTTCCCAGGATCCTTCAAACATTAGCAATCTGGAGGCTTCATCCATAAAATTGGCCAGAAAGTGTTCCAAATCATTTTCTAATCATTTACTTGAAAAGTAGGCAGACATTACACCATGATATGACACCCCTAAAAAATTATTCAACAAAGTGAAGCTCTGACCTCTGAAATCCTCTAGGGCCAATGGGATTTCAGAGGCAGACTGCAACTAAAAATTTATTTCCTTTGAGATCTACATATGATTCTCTCTGCTTTCCTTGTTTTATTCACGGAGATGGAGTTCCTATCACCTTCTAAATTCTGAGGCAAACATAAAACCATCTGCCTAGTTGCCTCCGCTATTACAAATATATTTGCCAGACTATGTGTCCCAATTTGCAGCCAGAAGAATTGGATATTCTGAAGACTGGACCTACCATAATCTGTCTTTTATGCACTCACAAGCTCTTTCTTGCTCTCTCCTTTTCTCCAGGCTGGTACCAATCAAATGGCCTACATTTCTTCAGTGCCCAACACACCAATTTTGTTTTAGTCAAAAAATTATTTCAAATACTTATCAATAACACTCAAAAACTATAAGAATTTATTTTGTCCCCAGGAGTCAATCTAATATGTCTATAAAAGCCTCCTGAAGAATTAAATAAATGCCCTATCTAGCAATGCCAAATATTGCAGTGTGGGGAGAGAAGATGGTGGCCAAGCAGATAGAAGCTGAACCCACTTTTTAGTGCCCCTAGCAAGGATTTTCAGGTGATCTTCTGAAAAGTGACCTGAACAATCAACAGAATCTGAACTGATATGAATTTTTGCAGTCAAGGAGTACAGAAGAAACTTTGCAACATTAGCACCTGTACAAAAGCAAACAAGACCTGGTGAATGGTGTGACTCTCAATCAGGCAACTGGAGGGCAGAACCCAACAAAGAATGATCCAACAGCAACTAAAACCCAATTACAACAAGAGAGCCCACATAAATGGCATAAAGGTACCCCAAGAGCATCCAGCTCAGAAGAACAAGGAAACTGCACCATTTGGCTCCACCACAGCAGGTCACAACAAAAAAGACAAGGAGTCAAAGTAGATCAATCTAATACACATTAAAAAAAAAAAAAAAGAGTCACCTAAAATGGGGAGAAAAGAAATAACTCCAATTAAAAGGAAAGGAGAAATCCAGAAAAAGAGTGCTAAATTAAATTAGGTAAGCAACCTATCAGACATAGAGTTCAGTGATTATAAGGATGTTCAAGTAACTCAGTGAGAACTAAAAGGAAACTATATACATCAACATGAAAAAGGACATGGCAACTGTGAATAAGAGCCAGGAGAAAATGAAGAATAAAATATCTGAAATGGAGAATACACTAGAAGGAATTAAAAGCAGGCTAGATGAAGCAGAGAATCAAATTAGCTAGTTAGAAGACAAGATAGAGGAAAACAGTCAGAGCAAGAAAATAAAAAATGAATAAAAAAGAATGAAGAGGTTTTAAGTGAGCTGCAGAACAACATGAAACATAACAATATTCGCATCATAAGGATCACAGAAGAAGAATAAAAGGAGCAAAGGATAGAAACCCTGTTTGAAAAAGTAATGACAGAAAATTTCCCTAACTTGGTGAGGAAAAAAGTCATGCAAGTCCTGGAAGCACAGAGGGTCTCAATCAAGGTGAACCCAAAGAGGCCCACTCCAGTCACATCATAAGTAAAATGGCAAAATTTAAAGATAAAGATAGAATCTTAACAGCAGCGGGGAGAAATGGCTAGTAATATACAAGGGAATTTCAATAAGGCTATCAGCAGATTTCTCAACAGAAACACCACAAGCTAGAAGGGAATGGCATGAAATATTCCAAGTAATGAAAACCAAAGAATGCAACCAAGACTACTCTCTACCCAGCAAGGCTCTCACTTAAAATGGAAGGTGAAATAAGAAGCTTCCAAGACAAAAACAAAAACAAAAACAAACAAACAAAGAAAAACGGGTGGTGGTCTAAAAGAGAACATCTCCACCAAACCAGTATTACAAGAGATGCTAAAGGGACTGCTTTAAGAAGATGAAGAAAAACAAAGAGAAGAAAACATGTACAAAGGGAAAAAAATGACCTTGAGTAAATACCTATCAATAATAACCTTAAATGTAAATGAATTAAATGCTCCACTCAAAAGACATAGAATAATTGAATGGGTAAGAAAACATGACCCACATATATGCTGTCTACAAGAGACTCACCTCAGAACAAAAGATCTACACAAGCTTAAAGTGAAGAAAAAAATATATTCCAAGGAAATAGACATGAAAAATAAGCTGGGGTAGCAATACCTATATTAGACAAATAGACTTCAAAACAAAGGCCATAACAAGAGACAAAGAAAGCCACTATATACATAATACTAAAGGGAATAGTCCAACAAGAGTATAGAACACTTGTATAAAAGGAAAATACCGGAGGAGTTTAAGAAAGAGATTGACAGCAATATAGTCATCATAGGGGATTTTTACACCCCACTGTCAACAATGATATTGTGGCATTGAATGACACTCTAGATCAATTGGACTTAATTGCTATTTACAGAGCATTTCACCACAAAAAAAGCAAAATATACATTCTTTTCAAATGCGTATGGATCATTTTCAGAAACAGACCACCTGATAGGATGCAAAAAAAGCCTCAACAAATTCAAGTAAATTGAAATCATATCAAGCATCTTTTCAGATTACAATGGATTGAAACTAGAAACTCACTTCAAAGAAAAAAACTCAAAAACATTTAAGTACATGGAAACTTAATAATATGTTATTAAATAATGAATGGGTTAAAAATGAGATCAAGGAAGAAATCAAAAAATATTCAGAAACAAATGAAAATGAACACACAACATCCCAAAACTATGGGGCACAGAGAAGGCAGTCCTGAAGTTCATAGCTATACAGGACTACCTAAAGAAAACAGAAAAATCTCAAAAAACTGAAGCCTGCATCTACAAAAACTAGAGGAACAACAACAAAGCCCAGAGTGAGTAGAAGGAGGAAAATAATCAGGATCAGAGCAGAATTAAATGACATACAGACTAAAAAACAATTCATAATATCAATAAAACCAGGATCTGGTTCTTTGAAAAGAGGAACAAAATTAATAAGCCTTTAACCAGACTCATGAGAAAAAAAGAGAGAGGCTCCAAATAAATAAAATCAAAAACAAAAAGGGAGACGTTCCAACTGATACTACAGAAATACAAAGGATTGTAAGAAATTACTATGAACAACTATATGCCAAGAAATTGGACAACCTGGGAGAAATGGACAAATTTCTAGAAACATACAATCTTCCAAAACTGAATCAAGAAGAAGCATAAAGACTGAATAGACTGATATCAAAGCAATGATAAAAAACTCCCGGCACACAAAAGCCCTGGACCAGATGGCTCACAAAACATTCAAAGAACTAACTCCTATCCTTCTCAAACTATTCCAAAAAATTCAAGAAGAAGGAAGGCTCCCAAACTCTTTTTATGAGGCCAATATTATCCTAATTCTAAAACCAGATAAAGACACAACAAAGAAAGAATATTACAGGCCAATATCTCTGATGAACATAAATGCTAAAATCCTCAACAAAATATTAGCAGTCTGGACCCAGGAACATTAAAAAGATCATACACCATGATCAAGTGGGATTCCTCCCAGGGACACAAAGAGGACCACACCAAGATACATCATAATTAAAATGCCAGAGGTGAAAGATAAAGAGAGAATCTTAAAAGCAGCAAGAGAAAAGTAGAGAGCTACCTACAAAGTGGTTCCTATAAGACTATCAGTTGATTTCTTAAAAGAAACTTTGCAGGCAAGAAGGGATTGGCAAGCAGTATTCAATGTGATGAAAAGCAAGGACCTACAACCAAGACTACTCTATCCAGCAAAGCTGTCATTTAGAATGGAAGGGAAGATAAAGTGCTTCCCAGACAAGGTAAAGGTAAAGGACTTCATCATCACCGAGCCATTATTATATGAAATGCTAAAGGGACTTATTTAAGAAAAAGATGATCAAACTATGAACATTAAAATGACAACAAACTCACAACTATCAACAACAGAACGTAAAAAATAAAAATAAAATAAAAATAAACTAAGCAAACAACCAGAATAGGAACAGAATCATAGGTATGGGGATCATTTGAAGGGTTATCAGCTGGGAGAGGGAAGAAGGAGAAATGGGGAAATGGTGCAGTGATTAAGCATAATTGGTTGGTACAAAATAGACGGGGGGAGTTAAGAATAATATAGGAAAGGGTGAAGCCAAAGAACTTATATGCATGACCCATGGACATGAACTAAGGAGGGTGGGATTGCTGGAGGCAAGGGGGATACTGGTTGGAGGGGAACAAAAGGAAAAGAAAATGGGACAACTATAACAGCATAATCAATAAAATATACTTTAAAAATTTTTTAAAAAAGAAATATTTCATCATGTCATGCTCTTTTCTTCAATGTTTACACTTCTGGCCCCAAGGCTAGAGACCACTTCATCTGTCATGACCTATAGGGAGAGAGAGAGCAAGGTTCTCTTCACTCAATACTGTTTCCTTTTCATTTCATCATCTTCTGGCTTAGTTCATTCCCTCTTTGTTTTTAGTCCTTTTCAAGGTTTTGCTGAGATTGTAAATGTGCATGAAATATTCCAGAGCATTACATACCTTCAAATCACTTTTTCCCCCCTTTTTTTGACAGGTAAATGATATCTTGGCTGGAAATAAGGTCTTTGTGTTATGTATTTTCTGTACATTTTGTTCCAATATCCTGTAGCTTCCAGATGAGAAGTCTGATGCCAATCTTACTGGTATTCCCTTGTAAATCACTTGTCCTTCCTGTCTAAAACTTACAAGATTTTATTCTTAGCATTCAGGAATTTTTATCAGAATATATTGGGTCTCATTTTTCTCATTAACCTGACCTGGAACTCAACTCATCCCTTGTAGAGTCAGGTCTTTCCAGAAAATTTTCTTCTATGTATTTAATTATTACTTTATCTTCAGTTGTTCCTTTTTCGCTTTTGTAAATCCCATTTCTTGCAGGTTAGTTCTCCTAGTTCTATCCTCCCACTCCCCCCCCCCCCATTATGACCTTCATCTCCTTGTGATTTTGCTCTTTGTGCTTTGATCTTCCAAGCCACTGATGTGGGTCTCAATAGGGACTGTTAATTATTTCAATTACATCTACTGAATTGATTAATGAAGATTTTTTCCCATTAGAAGTTCTTTTTGTATTGCACTTAAGTCTCTTTAGGTTCTCTTATTACATTTCTGTCTCTTTCTTCCAGCAGCTTTATTTTGCTGAGATTGTGTTCTGCTGGTTTTGACTCATCTCTCTCTCTACCTGCTGGGATCTCCCACCTACATGCTCTCTACCTCTGTTGGCTCAGCAGGATCAGGTCTGGCTGGTGGTGGACAGGAAGGGGTCTCATCCTCCAAGTCTGACAGTATAAAAGCAGGTCCCACTGAGGCTGCAGGAGCAAAGTGCCCAACACCCATGCCATCAGCCTCAGAAGAGAAAGGACCACCCCTTTGGCTCTTTACTGACCTCTTGGGCAACAAGGGGTATGAGAAGTACCCACAGGCTTGTGTCACCTCTTTGTGGTACTGAGATTTCAACAGCCAGGCTGTTTGCAGAACTGACCACTTTCCAATCTCCACAGAATGCTGATCATTGGTCCCAGGACTCTTGTCAAACCTGTGTCTAGTTCTGATGTAAAATTTCTGCTGGAGTTCTCCTCTTCCACACAGACTACAGCCCCACCTGAACCCGGTGCTTTTGACTCCAGTGGCCATTTAGACTCGGAGAAGCAGATAAATTGAAATAGGGAGTGCAATGAAATTAACCTACTCACACATTAATAAAACACAAAAACCTAAAAAAGAAAAAAATACATCACATGTCGCTCTTCCCCTCAGCCTAGTTCCAACTAGAAAATCACATGAGTGCCTGCTATAGAGGCCTGCTGGAAAAATTAATAAATAAAAGGAGCAATCCAATTTCAGAGATACTTTAGATAATAGTTTTCTTCATTTCTGCAAGGCCTGCCCTGATTCTGTGGAGTCCCACAGCATGTGGGTCAATTCTTCTGTTCGCCACTGTGCTCATTAAATACAGGAAACTGGGCCAAGAGGTAGATCCTAAGGAGAGAAGATGCTTCCCCTTCACCCCCTAAACCCCCTTCAGCTCCCAGTGGTCTTCATTTAATTCAGCTGCAATGTCAAGAAAACTAAATATTACAAAGCAATAATCATCATGTAAGCACTAAGTTAGGAAATGAAGAAAAATATCGATGGCTCGGTGCTATTGAAAAGGATGAGAATTCATGGCAAAACTCTCCTCTGAGAAGCCTAATGACCATTCAGCATCTCTGCTTCCCTTTTACCCACTATTGAAGGATATTTGTGCAGCCTGAAGCTGCTCCCAGATCTCAGCCTCACTCACTTCAAATCAAGCACGTGAGAAAATCACAGGCTCTGAAGGTTTGGGGAAACATCATCAGTGGGCTACAAAAAATAAGAGTGAATGGGCCAACGCCAGGCCCATGTCCATCTGGATGCAGAAGGAGGCTGTGATGGGAGCAGAAATTTCTGGATTAGGAAGCTGCCCAGATGTCCTCACCTGAAGGTGGAGGCCAAAATGTCTACCTCCCAGGGCTCTTCTGTAAAGAAGGGCAGACCATGTGAAAGCAATGTTATTGTAACCATTCTCACCCCAGAGGCTTTTATGACTTCACTTTAAGGTCTCTGCTTCTACTCCCTTCAAGCCTAGCAAGTTTCAGAAAACACATTTCTTCACACTGCCATCTATTTTTATAATCCCCATTAGCAACAAGAGGCATCAGAGTGATTAAGCCAGTGTTACTATTAACAGTCTCTCTGTGATTTACGAGGGCACAAACAGAAGCAGCACCGCATGGGTGGAGTTCATTGGATACATTAACTGCAATAGAAGATAATATTTCTAAGTAATAAACGTAAATCAATCCCAACTCTTTAAAAAAAGACAAGAATAAATGATCTTAACTAATTCAAATATTTAAGAAAGCACCATTTTTTGTTTTGGTACTCTTCTCTGCTTTTATTTGTTTTTCCCAAAAGGGGCCCTCTCTTCAGTTATTTTGGCAGAGAAATACAAAGATGTTTCTTCTCTAAGAGTCTCAGCATGTGTGGGATGTGTCAGCTTTGACTTATTGCCCTCCCACTAATAACAAAGGAAGAAGTCTTATCCCCAAAAGGCAAAAAGTAGCTGAGAAATTGTGGAAGCAACACACTAATCTCGAGAACTGGCAAGTGAAGGTAGTGGTTCAAAGATAAGCTTCCTTCCACAGCCAGAGATACTTGGGTCCTAACTGTATTCCTCACTTGAACTAGTTACTCAAATTATTTCTTCAACCTTGGTTAGCTTCACTTTCCTTGACCTTAGAACATGAGGATGTTCTGATTCATCCAATGAGGACTATGCTAAGTTAAATAAAATAATTCTTAATAAGTCCCTATCCCAGTGTCTGGCAATAGCAAGTAGTTAGTAACTTAATGTTAGTTTTTGTTAATAAAACATTACTTACTTCTACATTAATGTGCCAATCTTTTCTTCAAAGAAAATACAATGCTGAGGTAACCAAAGCTAATTTATGAATCTGGAAAATGGGAGTCAGATGGATAATTCCCACACCTGAGTGTTCATTAGAATTTTCTGATGAACTTCAAATGTAGCTGCCTCAGCCCCCATGAATCTGAGCCCCCCAGAGGATGAGGTCATGGCAAGAAGCTGTATCTATTGAAAGCATCTCAGGTAATCTTGGTGAGCAGTTGAATATGGAAACCACTCACTTAAATAATCAGGGCCCAAGAAAAATTAGTACCGTTATATCAAAAGCTAAAATAAATATATCTCAATTTCATTTCAAATTGTGTCTCTAAGTTTCCTTTTTAAAAAACAATTTTAGAGAATGCCTTGTATAAATGTGATAAAATAGATATAACTATGTAAGGAAACAATACTCACAGAAGGAAAACACCCATGGAATTCAGAAAAGTTATGCCTTGCTAAAAAATGAGCTTCATAAAACACAGGTACATTGTGTGATGGAGAAATGAACCAAACCATCCTTTGGTTTTTACATTATAATTAGTTTAAATTCAGTAAAGAGTCCTGAGGGCTATTACAAACTGTCTCTTGATGACTGGTTCAGAAAAGCCTCCATGAAGTTGTATAACATCTCAAAAGAGGGTGGTGTATATGAATCCAAGCTTCCTTTATTACTCTCCCTTAAGGCTGGTTCTTTCCTGCAGAGGCTGCCTACCCACTAGCCTAAGGCAAAACCTGAGAACACTTTTGACTGACTCCTCCTTTCCCATCACTTGTCTCATCCAAACAGTGACCAACACATCTTGTCTGCTCCACCCTTGAGCAATTTTGCTATAGTCTCCCTCCACATAATTACTGCAGGCCTCAGAGAACACTTCATGTTGCCGTCCCAACTATTCCACTGTCCTCTCAGGACCAGAGTTCTGACAAGGAAAGACGCAGGAACTTGTGGACACTGAGGGTAGAAAAGACATAGATGAGACCGATGGGTACAAAGGTCTTTGGGCCTGATTTGAGGTCTCACAAAGAGATGTATAAAGAGCATAATGATCTGGAGGGACTTGACCTTTGCATTAGGCAAGTCTTTAGAAGGGAGGGTCACCATCTCTAGGATCAAGGCCTCTAGCCAGAGACCCCCAAAATTATTATCCTCAAAACAGAGAAAATGTACTATAGGTTTGTATAATACAATAGGCAAGATTGGGGTCAGTGCAGGTATGGTTTTGAACCCTATAACTATTATGTCATCTTGGAGAAATGATTTAATTTCTTTGAACCTCAGTTTCTCTATTTAAAATGGGAAGGATAATGCCCATTCTATAGGGCTTCTCTGAGAACTAAAAATATTTAAAAGTGCCTCTCATGCAATAATCTCTCAAGAGATCCTAGCTAGCACTCTTATAAATAACTGGATCTGCATGTGCATATTTGCCTGTTATTAAAAAGAAACTAAAAATATATATTCAAAAGAGAACTATTTTGGGGGGGTTACACAATCCTCAGTTTTAACTTTCAAATTAAAAAAAAAAATTCCTGCAGCTTTAAAGTCTCAGATTCTGCAGGTCTTTCTTTGACACACAAACACACTGCAATTTTGATGGTAGTAGGGCATGGGAGGGGGAGTGAAAAATAGAAGAGATGGGTGTGGAAATACATTTTCAAAACAAATTACATTTTAAGCCTTATTACAGCCAAACAAACAACCACCAGTGGCCTTGGCCACAGAATAAGGGAGTACACATTCAAATACAAGATGCTATCATGCTCACCTACACACTCTACCTAGAATTAAGACATCCCTCTCACAGCATGTGAGAAAAGTATGATCTTAAATAAACTGTACTTTGGTAAATAAAGCTAGCTGCTATAACAACAATTCCCAAATCTCAATGACATAATACAATATTGGTTTGTTTCTTCCTTCCATCATAATTTCATGAGACAGGGACCATACAGTCAAGCAGGGACCGAGACTCCTTCCCTCTTGTGATTATGCCCTCCCTGAACTCAGATTCTTTTCCAGTCCACTGATGAATAGGGGGAGAGAGAAGATTATAAGAGGTAAGTGTTTATGGACCATATCATTTCTACTCACATTCCATTGGCTTGTACTCAGTTATGTGCCCCACCCACACCCACACCAACCCACCCACATACCTTATAGCAATGGAGGCTGAGAAATACAGTTCAGTCATTGGCTGAGCAAGAAAAGACCACAGATATGGGTAAGCCTTATTAATCTCTGGGATTTTCCTGAAGCAAATATCATAGACATATTCATTGTGCATTTTCCCCAAAAATAGCAAACCTATTTGGTTTTAAGATCTTTTCATTACTGATTTCAGGAGCCACTGGGTAATCAAGTCCTAAAGTCAATACAAGTAGGTCCTGGCCTTTCAGAAACTTCAATGGGTCCACCCTACTTGTCAGAAGTCACCCAAGCCGCAAGGACAATCAGGTCAGGACCCTGTCTGAATTAGCTATCAAAAAAGATTCCCAGGACAGCATGGTTACCAGGCTGCATACAAGCCTAGTAGTTAAGAGTCTGAGAAGAAAGGGAGCAGAATTCTGTCCAAAGTTCCTCAGGGGCAGCTACTGAGAGGCCTTCAGAGCTCCTCACCGGACAACACCAGGGCTTCTCTGCTCAATGAGACATCTCCTTCTCTGCATTGCTGGCCCTAGCACCTGCTTCTCAGGCCTGTGCTGAAATAGCACTCTCTTCTCCTCAGCTAATAACTACAGTGAGGTGATAAGGAGAGCTGAGAGAGAAAGAAGTCCTTGAGTAGAACTTTTTATATATCTAATATAATAGATACCGTTAATAATAACTGATTATTAAAATCTGGTTTTGTTCTCAGGTCTTGTGATAACCAGCTTTAATTGTAACTCTCATGATAACTTTCTGAAGTAGGTTCTACTGTTATTCCCACTTTACAAAGAAGGGAACAGAAGCTTGATGTGGTTCAGTTACTTAAATAGGCCTCCCAGCTACTAGGGGCAGAGCTGGGATTCAGCCAGGTCTATCTGTCCCCAAACCCAAGAGTGGAGCCACTACTATGTGCCTCCTGACAACTCTGATGAGGCTCCCAGTTCTTTTTCTGCATTGAGTAACAGGAAGAACTGGCCCTGAAGGGCTACTCTCCTTAAGTCGAAAGGCTTCACTCCACTTTTCCTCAGATGTTCATCATGGTGGGGGAGGGTGTCAGAGAGGGGTACTGCCCAGTGATGCTGCACTTGCCACCACACCCACTCGTCCAGCACACCCTTGCCACTCTCTCCTTGCAGATTCACAAATGAGTCTTCCCCCTCATATTTTGGTGATCCTTGCTGCCTGATCCCTAAGCATCTCACGGGAAGAGGAAGACCTGGTGACTGTTCCAATAATACCTGACCACCTCCCCTACCCCCATAGATGCCCTGTAAATCATCAGCCACTTGAGAGAGGAGAGGGGAACAGGCACGGGACCTTATTTGTCCAATTGCAACCTCCATGTGATGCTTTACATAAATGTTCCCTGATTTCTAAGTCATAAGGAGGAGAAGAGGTGGCACACAGCCAGCCAGGTCTTCAAAAGTCCTGGACAGGCCATTCAGCCCCAGGCTACATAGATTCTCACTGAGACAACCAGAGGGTGGAGAGGTGCCAGGGCCCTGCCTGTGGAGAGGAGGATAGGGATGCAAGCCCCAGTGAGCATGCATCTAGCCCAGGTTGCAGGTGCAGAAGCCTGACAAGTGCTTTAAGGTCAAAACAAAACATATTTTTTTTCCTGTTTTCCTTAATGAATGATTCCCAGTGGCAGATCATAGTGTCCCCATCCACAAAGTCTGAGCTGAATGGGTATGTTTCAGCATGACCTTGTTAGGATCCCAATTAAATACATTCTGTACACTTAGTACCTAATGTGGTGCTCAGTGCAGACAGATGCTTAGAAATAACTTCTAAATGAGCATTTTACACATGATCTGTCTTCTCTCTCTGCAAGGCCATGTTGAAATAAAGAAGATGACAGCAATTGTAATATGCAGTAACCTTGTTATAGCACTATTTGTTCTACTGAGGCTCCATGTTGGGTCCTGTCAAAGGGATTTGGTCATTAAAATACCTAAAAGACATATTAGTAGGTGGTTTCATCAAAAGACAGTTGAGATACAATAATTTTGTAAAAATGTAAATGCCTTGTTCTACCTCCATTCCTTAGAAGTTGGGGGTGGGGCCAGTAGGGTGGGGAGAGAAGGAGGTAGATGGTGCTTTGTGAACTTCCCCGTGGTTTAACTGGATGTGGAAGAGGGACAAGGGAGTCCTATTTCCCCAATTCACTTAAGCAGCCTATTGTAGCTACTCCAAGTCTCCAAAACATCCCGCCGTGATATAGATATTAGGCTAGATGCAAATCCTGACATCCTTTTATTCTTACAGTATAAATTAATTGCTTTAATGTACCAGGCATTCTGCTGTGCAAGAGTGATACAACAGTGAAAAAGATCAGCATGGACTTGTCCTTGTGGATCCCAGTCTAGGAAGGGAGACAGACAAGCCGGAACAGCACCATGGTACAAGTAGGGGATAGCAGGAACATCTCACCCATGATGTCAGATACCTCTTGGCCTCATCTCATATCCTCTAAGCCCAGCTTCTGCCCTCGCAGTTTCCCACAGCTGCACCATGACAGCTGCTCAACATGTCTCTCACTTTCTTTCCTGGAGATTGTCTGCAGCTGCTCTGTGTGATGTCAACAGGACACATGGGACACTCACATAGGTATAATCTGGAAGAACAGAGTTTATGCCATGTGAACACTGAGAAAAAAGGACACCTACTAAGAAAGATTCCTGGTGGCTAACTGGGCTAAAATTTTAAAAAACAGAGCCTAGCAGCCATGTCTGCACAGGGGACTCTCACACGAACTACACTTCACAGCCTGCCTCTGCACTAAACTGCCTGCCTGCACTGTTTCTGCCCTCTGAGTTGGCCCTTATAGAGGAGTTTCTGGAATCCTATTTCAACCAACAGGACTGAGGCTTTCCCCATCCAATCACAGCTGCAAAGCTCCAGCCAACCAGAGCAGCTCTATTCTGACCAACCAAGACAGTGCTATTTGGACCAATCAAACTTTGAGGATTTGGAAACCTCATTTGCAAGAGGATGGACCAATTAGCTACCAGGAGTGGAGACTTCTGTCCATATAAGCCAGCTCCCTTGTGGCTCAGAGTGTGCAGTTTCCCTTTTTAGTAAACACTGATGTCTTGCCAGAGCAGAGTGGAGCAGACCAAGCACAATGCAAAGCAGACCAACAGAGAACAGAGCTGTCTAGCCAGAGGGGTCTGGCCTCAGAGCTGTTTTCACATGATGCTGTATCACAATTGAGCTGTTTTGCACTGAATAAAATTTCCGTCTTTATCACACCCCAGACTGGGGATTTCTCTTGGTGTTGAATTGGTGTCAATGGCCATTGGTTGACAAGTCCATGGGGCACTGACAATGGAAGTTAGAAGTCAATGCTTCCCTCTTTGGCCCCTTGGGCAGACAATTAAGTCTTACCATAAATAAGTCTTATTAAGACATAATATGGGTTAAATTGTGTCCACCAAAAAGATGGTAAAGTCCTAACTCCTAGTACCATGAATGTGACATTTCAACAGTTTTTGCAGATGATCATGTTAAGATAGTCATTAGAGTGGGCCCTAATCCAATGACTGGTGTCCTCATACGATAAGAACATTTGGCCATAGAGGCAGACACACACACACACACACACACACAGAATACAATGTGAACATAAAGGCAGAGACTGGGTGATGCTTCTATAAGCCAACGGGCACTAAAGATTGCCAGTAAGGCCCTGGGAGCTGGGAGAGATTCTTGCTCACAGCCTTCAGAAAGAACCAGCCCTCTCGACACCTTGATCTCAGACTGCCAGCCTCCAGAACTGTGAGACAATGAATGTCTGTTATTTAAGCCACCGTTTGTGATAGTTCATTTTGCCTGCTCTAGGAAACTAAAGCACAGTACCTCCAAATGTCCCATTGAGATGGTGCCTCATTTCCAACAGTGAGGCCCAGCTTGATAACCTTCCCTTGCACTGGCTTCACCCCAATCCCTCTTTCAGTTTTCTATACAACCTCCTCATAGTCCCTTGGATCTCAAAATTATGTCCCCAAATAAGGCTCCTGCATCAAGCCCTTGTCTCACTGAGCCTCTGCTTTCTAATGGGAAAACCCAGGCTAAGACTTCCACCCTTGCAGAGTCAGGCACCAGTCTAGGTCCTGAATAAATGACTACATGGAAGGGAGTGACTTTGGACTGTTACATGAATTGATGTGGGGTATTTATTTGTTAGTTACAGCAGTTTAGCCCACCTTGAGCCTAAAAGCCTAACATTGCTTTAGGCACAGACACATCCCTGCCAGCACAGCATGTCATCAAGCCCGAGGTGGTGTATTCAGGAGAAATGACAATGTGCTGGGACAAGATTTCCCCAGTAACTCTCTACAGTGCTCACCTCCTTGTGTGCCAATGCAGACCTTCTTCACTGCCATACCTAGATGGACTAAAAGGGTAGAGTTCTTCTTTTAAGGTTCACTCTTTTGCCTCTTGGAAAATCCGACCACCCCATATCTCACTTTGTTACCCAACTCCCCCTTAACCCCTCCTGCTCACCCACTCTTGCCAGAATGGGGGTTATTGGGTGAGTTGGGTATATTTGCACAACTGCTCCAGCTACTTTCCTGAAAGAGTTATTCCAGCATAACTAAGAGAGCTATTCCAGAAAAAATGGAAGAAAATTTCACATATGCTAAATAGCTGTAATTACATACTACTTGTTATGTTACCATAATTTTTATGTTTATACCTTAACTCCTGGACTCAACTGTAAACTCCTTGACATCACCAAAAATAATTCATTATGAGGTGGTTCCAGGAGTCATAGCTGGGGAAATCTTTCTTGCTTTGTACTGAGTTGGGACTGAATAAATATTTAAGAATTTATTCTTTTCACACTTACATCTAATATTCCCTAATCCTCTTTTTTTTCTAAGTATAATCTTAAGCATGGCAAAGAGCAAAATTCAGTAGTTTTCTAAGGTCATTTTTTTACACACCAGTACTGTTTTTAATGCTGCAGTTCGAGAAGATCACGGCAGTGGGAGAACTAGGGAGGCCCTTCGGCCAGGCCTAGCCTCTGGCTGTGGGTGCAGGCGGAGTGCTGCTCCCACATCCCCAGCCCACCCTGCACCTGTTATAATGTAACAGCATCCATCCATCCGAAAAGGAGCTGAAAAACACAAAGACAATCTCTTCCACAAAGCTTCCACCTGCAGAAGGGCTGTGATAACAATCCTATTTTTAGCATGGAATAATCACATCAGGTGCTGGGTGGAGCGGGTGAGGGTGGGGCTGGAATAGACCAAAAGTTGTAAAAGCTCACTCTGCCTCTCTGCTGTGGGCACCCTCCCAAACGTGCTTGCTGCTGGTTGAGCTCAAAAAATCATAAAATCTATAAGAGAAGATAGCACTACAGAATATTAAACTCTACAAACAATTTAACAGTATGGGCAATTATTTGTTTAGGATTGGTGTGTGCCTGCAAATATTTGGGCAAGGTCTGAATGGCATCAGCATGAAGGGCTGGGAGAGAGGTTAAGGTAAGTCAGCCTTACATTTCACTTCTGGAGCATGGTGAGTGCTCCCTGCACTGCTTAGAGATGAGCCTCCAGGAGAAATGAGCCTGCCCTAGTTTCCAGCATCCTAGAAAGCTCAAAGTCTCCCCAATGACACTGGGAAGCAAATTAGCCAGAGAAAGTGTCGATTCAGTGGCTGGTAACTGTGCCTAGGAAACTGGACCAGAGTCTAACTCACTGTAACTCAACTGTAATAAACCAACCATAGTTATAACCTATGAATACCTTGTATTTGCTGGGCCTTTCCCTATGTGCCTGTGGAGATGCTTACTCCCATGTGAATTGCACAGAGCAACACTGGTCAGGGGCTGTTTCCTTTGCATCCAAATGTCAGAGGTATTTTCCAGTTGATCTCATATGTGTCTCAGTTCTCATCACCTTCGGAAAATACCACACATCCTCTTGCCAATAAAAAATAAATTGTTATCCCCAGAAGCAATCCAAAATATATGAATTAGGGTGTTCACACATTGTCGAATGAATAATGCTCTCAGCCCCTCAGGTGCAGTAACATTGATCTGATGACATGATGTGACACCTGATCCATTTACTTCACTGACAAAGGAATCAATATGCCAACTTTTTAAAGTATATTTTATTGATTATGTTGTTACAGTAGTTCCAATATTTTCCCCTTTGCTCCCCTCTGCCCAGTACCCCCCTTCCCTCCAGCAATCCCACCTCCCTTAGTTCATGTCCATGGGACGTGCATATAAGTTCTTTGGCTTCACCCTTTCTTATATTATTCTTAACATTCCCCTGTCTATTTTGTACCAACCGATTATGCTTCTTAGTCCCTGCACCATTTCCCCATTTCTCCCCTTCACCCCTCCCAGCTTATAACCCTCCAAATGAGCCCCATACCTATGATTCTGTTCCTATTCTGGTTTGCTTATTTGGATTTTGTTTTTATTTTTTAGATTCAATTGTTGATAGTTGTAAGTGTATTGTCATTTTAGTGTTCATAGTTTTGATATTTTTTTTCTTAAGTAAGTTCCTTTGACATTTCATATAATAATGGCTTGGTGATGATGAACTCCTTTAGCTTAACCTTGTCTGGGAAGCACTTCATCTGCCCTTCCATTCCACATGATAGCTTTGCTGGATAGAGTAATCCTGGTTGCAGGTTGCCTTTCATCACATTGAATACTGCTTGCCAGTCCCTTCCTGCTTGCAAAGTGTCCTCTGAGAAATCAGCTGATAGTCCTATAGGCAACCCCCTGTAGGCAACTCTCCACCTCTCTCTTGCTGCCCCCAGGACTCTGTCTTTGTCTTTCACCTTTGGCATCTCAGTCATGATGCGTCCTGGTGTGGTCCCTTCTGGGTCCAGCTCGCTTGGGACCCTCCGTGCTTCCCGGACCTGTATGTTCATCTCCTTTACAAACTTTGGGAAGTTTTCCTCATTTTTTTCAATTCTTGCTTCCTCATTCTGCACTGGTTGACTGTTTCTTTCTTCCTTAGGTTCCAAACCATTCATTTGAACCCTGGTTTCATTCCTTTCACCACTGGTTTTGTGTGGATTTTCCTTCATTTCACTTAGCATAGACTTCACTTCTTCTCTTATGCGTTTGCCATACTCAAGCATATCTGTCAAGCCTGTGAACATCTTTATCATCAGTGTTTCAAATTCTGCATCTGTTTGGTTGTCTATCTCCTCATCTGTGAGGTTGGCTACCTGCTCATCGCTTAGTTCTCCCACTGGAACCTTGATCCGTTTCCCCTTTTGTGCCATACTTCTCTGTCTCCTCATTCTGACAGGCTCCTGTGTTTGCCTCTGTGTCTCAGGTAGAGCTGTCACTCCTGTTACATTGTAAGGTGTGGAGCCTTGGGGATTTGTCAGTATAGGGCAACTTATTTCACTATGTTGTGGCGCTGTATGTGTGGGAGGGGTCTGAGAGGGAACAATGCCGCCTGCCCAGCACTCGCCGCTTTTTCAGGCACCTCTCCCACTTCTGCACCAGACTGGCACCTCTCTAGCTGCTGCCCTGGCTGTTGTTCCCAGAATGGGTGGGTCTGTGGATGCTCTAGGATCGTGGGGACCCTCTAAACAAGCAGACTGCTGAGACCAGCAGTTTCTGCCTCCACCCCAATCCCCACCGGTCTGCACAGTCAGAACCAATGAGGCTTGACTTTTTCCGGTGCTGGAACCGTGGGCTGCAAGGTCCGGTGAAGAGCTTGGAATGCTCCCCAGTGTCCCTCCTGAGTTTTTAAAATGTGTGACTATGCTTTCTGCCTTCCTGCCACTGCTGCCACTGCTGTGACCACCACACATCATCCTCTCTGCCCTGGCTCCAGCCCTCCTACCTGTCTGGATGAGTATTTCTTCTTTATATCTTTGTTTGCTGGACTTCAAGGAAGTTTGATTTTCTGGAACTTCTGGTTGTTTCTAGTTTTAAGGTAGTTGTATTCTTTCTTAGTTGTGGAGGGAGATGCAGCATGTCTGTCTATGCATCCATCTTGGCCAGAAGTCAATATGTCAGTTTTTAAAATGGCAGTAATCATTACAGGAAACTTACTGGTTCTGCAGAAATCTTTATACCTTGAGTAGCAGGGTTCTCACTCTCAAAATTCTCACTGTGCAACTTTTTTCTCTGTAGATTAGACATTTTTACACCTCTGTGGTGTGCAGCTATAGAGGACATTGAATAGAAAGCAATCCCAATCTCAGGAGCCTTTATTCTTCCAGGGGTACAATGATCTCAGATACTGCTGTAAAAGCTCTGGGAAGCTGGTGGCAGAATGAGCATTCACTGTCAAGCCTGGGATCAGAGAGAAAACATGTGACTTCTTGTCCGCACCTACACTTTGCTCAACATTCTGGTCCCCTGTGGCCTTTCCGACCAAAGGCCATAGCACTCCCTCTGAGTTAGGTAGTTGGCTGATTGACAGGTGCATCTAGGTGGCAGGCAGCAGGCAAGGAGAGAGGAGAGCACACCTACCTGGGAGCCAGAGGCCCAGCTAGGCTAGGCAGAAATATCATTGTACCAGAGTCCTTCCTTGAGCACACTTGTATAAAAAATAAATAAATGGGTGAACTCAGGTCTCATCCCTTCCTTACCAAAAAACAAACAAACAAACAAAAGAGAACTGCCCTGGCTGGTGTGGCTCAGTGGATTGAGTGTTGGCCTGTGAACCAACGGGTCACCGGTTCAATTCCCAATCAAGGGCACACGCCTGGGTTGTGGGCCAGGTCCCCAGTTGGGGGTATGTGAGAGACAACCGATCTCTTGCACAATGATGTTTCTCTCCCTCTCTGTCTCTCTCCCTCTCTCTAAAAATAAAAAAGTAAAATCTTAAAAAACAAAACAAAACCAAAAAAAAAAAAAAACCTACCAGTTCACGCAGTGGTAAATCAGCCCTCAGAAAATGGCTTGGGAAGAAAATGTTAAGACTGTTATCAGAGACTGTTACCAACTGGGAACTAACATTCCTCAAGTCAGGAGGCACCTACTCCAGACCCATCAGCAGCTGATTCCAGTGATGTCAGCAGGCTTCTGTCATCTGCTCCTGTTATAAAAGGCAACTCAAGGAAAACCTGTGCCACAAAGTATGGCAACTCTGGAGTCTCCTACCGATGTCTGTCCAGAGATTACTCTTCCCCAAAGGGCCAAGTTTACCAATAGAGAAGCACCTGAGGGCCATCCTGACATGTGTTTGTCACGGACACCCAGCAGGATGCAGGCCATGGGATTCCAGGACAAGAAAGCAGGCCTTTTTTCTCTGGGGCTCAACCCGGGGTAGAAGCAGGAGGTGAATTAAATGGAGCTCTCTTAAGGGGAATGGGATACAGAGTTATGGGGGCAAATTCAAGTCCAGAATAAGCAAGCCCTAAAAGGGGGTAACAGGGATAGCTACAGAGGGCAAGCCACACAGAGGTCTGAAATGATTACAGCCTATAATTGGCAGTTAATTACCTGGTCTTCTCCTGGACGTTTAAAACACACCTTCCCTATTTGCCCCTACCCTCTGCCAAAGCCTCTCCTCAAACATTGGCTGTGTATGCTGGTACATGTTTAATTAACGACAGCTCTTGAAAGACAAAAATGTGTGCACATGTAGATGTCCATACACTGATTACACTGGGGAACACAATTTTTGTTGAGTTAGATTTGACACTTGTTTTTGACTAACTTTTGGCATCTGAATCCAAAAATAACCCCAGTTTTTCTCTTTCATGTCAATTTTTTAAGGTACAGGATACCCTCCCTTTGTTCCCAAAATTATACAAAATATATATACAAAGGAAAATAAAGAAAAAAATTACCTGAATATACTGTTTATTTGGAATTATTTTATTCATATAAAGGCTATATATTGTTACTGTAAGTCAAATTTGTACAAGTAGTAAAGTTCTGCTACCAAACATACATATTAAGGTATTTTATCTTTCAAACAACAGGCTAGGAAATGCCAACATGAGATACTTGAAATAGTCTCCTTCAGTTGGCAAAGCTTTAACAGATTGCTTCATGAGACCCAGTTCTATGTGCAGAGGTGGGACTATAATGTTCTTTCTGTCAACAAGTGGCTCATGTAGAATATTTGGATCACCAGGTTTCAGGCCAGATCTTGGAAGCCAATTTGACTCCACCCAATGCTTCTCATGAGCTCTGCTGTCCCACATACACAGAAAACAGGGATACTTGGTGTATCCATGTTGCTAACCAAGAAGGAAGCAGACCATTTGAAGGTCAACACAGATGATCCAATTGTGCTTGTGATATTGCAACAGATCACTGACTCTCTTTATGTCTTCATATTCTTCGCAGAAACAAACTGAATGGCCATTTGGGACTGCACCAAATAAATTGCCATTGTGGAGGAGGACACACTTCAAACTCCACTTTGAGCTGTTGATGAACAGTCGCCATTCACTTGCATTCTAGATTGGAATTCCCAATTCCTCCATTAAACCATGTATGTAATGGCAATACACAAAGCCACCATCACTTTGAAAGTACTGCAGAAATGCACTTTCTTTTGATCAAAAGTAGGATACCCTCGCTCCTTTTTCAAGCAAGTTTTTCTCATGCAGTCTTGATGCTAGGAGTTCTGAAGCCTCTTTGGCTTGGATTTGGATAGTCTCAAATCCCATGCCAAATCATTCAACTCATGCTGATCAAATCCCTTATGAACTGAGTCATCTTCAATTTCAAAATCTTCATCGTTGCTGTCAGCATACTCCTGTTTTTTGAAAGAGGGTAATTTGATGAAATCTGGCACTGGGATTTCAGCTGAATGAGGTACTGGGCATATAGCTGACGGTAGACTAGGATACTCTATTTTACATTTATTTTTCTTCTTATTACCTGACGTTTTCACTATACAAAAGTAATAGTCACTTGAATGATCTCTGGGCTCTCCCCAAACCATAGGTATACCGAATGGCAATTGATCATGTGTTCTCTTCATCCACATACGTAAACTCTCAACACACTGCTTGCACACTTTGTGAGGGGCCCAAGACTTATCCTGATCACCAAGTTTTACTTAAAAATATGCAAAATAGGCTTGCCTGACAAATGCGTTGGTGTTTGTCCTTTGACTGGGAATGGTCAAACTGCCACAGATATAACAAAATGAATCAGGATTGGTTAGGCACTTATGACGAGAAATAGCAGAGGCAGACATGATCTGAGGGAAAAAAAATAAGTACATATGTAAATAAAAAATAAATTCTGCTAACTCCTTGTGTATAGATGAGAACTCGGACAATACTTCGGAATATGATTCACTATATAGAGCAGCAGACAACCTCTCACCACACTGTCTCATGTGTAACTGAAAAGCCTAGACAAGTATGAACCTGTCGCTGGTCTCCAAGGTCGACCCCCACCATTCCCCACTTGAGGAAGGTTCGCTATCAGCCAATAGGAGAGCACTAGTGCTTCCCTCAATCTAGGCTCAATCCAGCCTAGAGTGGTCACATTAAGATAAGCTGTACAGAAAAACTAGACATGATAGAAAAAGAACTAACGTAGTTTTGAAATCAGCATGCCTATTTAAGTCTAAAACAGCTGAAAAGTCGAACTCAACAGGAATTATGTTAAAAATTATTCCCCTGTGTTATAAATCTTAATGGGTCTAAAAGGTGCATAACATACAACTGACAACTAATAATAACATTTACAATACCCTTTATTGTAAATGTCATATAACTAACTGATTCTTGTTGATATTTGTCAAAGTCCTCTAACTGATGGAGTATTTGAGGGTCATTGCCCCACAGGGATAGCCTTCAGACAAAGGAGCAGACAGGGAGACATTTCAGGGATCCATTGGCCAAGAATCATTTTGAATGCAAATTGGTATTCAAAAGTGGCTCTGACCTCAGTAGCACTGCTCCTGCACACACCTGTGTATAACACACACACACACACATGCATACATACATGTCTGCAATTCAGAACAGCTTCACTTTTCTGTTACTAAAGCAGCAAATTCTCTAGCTATGATGTTCATCATGACCCAATGCTTCCACTCCTAGCTATAGCCTCAAGAGAAATACAAGCATATGTCCATGCCAACACTTGTAGATAAAGAAATGTTTGCAACAACATTATTCATAATAACCAAAAGGTGGAAACAAGTCAAATTTCCAACCAATGATAAGTGGATAAACAAAATGTGGCCTATTCCTACAATGGAATATTATTGGGTACTAAAACAAAATGAAGTACCAATACATGCCACAATATGGGTGAACCTTGAAAACATTGTGCTAAGTAAAAGAAGCCGGACACAGATGGTTACATATTGTATGATTCCATCAACATGAAGTGTACAGAATAGGCAAAATTATAGAGACAGAAGGTAGATTGATTAGTGTTTCCCGAGGGCTGGGGAAGTTAGAGTATGTGGTTTCTTTCTGGGGAGACAAAAATATTAAAAAACTGATTGCAGTAGTTGTTACACAACTCTGTGAACATACTAAAGATCACTGAATTATAACTTTAAAATGGTGAATTGTATGTTACCTGTAGTATTTGTCAATGAAGCTCCTTTTTATTTTCTTTTTTAATCCTGAGCCGTGACCAAGTTGTGTATTATTTTAATCCTATGAATGTATGTACTAACAACACTACTAATAGTTTGGAGAAGAGCTTTACCAAATGCGTTGACCTCATTTTGTGATTGAATTCCCATAACTACCATGTGAGGTTGGCAGAGCAGAGAAGATTATGCTTATTTACAGAAGACTGGGTCCAATCTGTTAGAACATTTGCTTAGGGTCACACATGTGGCTTGGCAGGAGAAGATAGGACAGGAAAATCTGCTTCCTGGTGCTTAGAGTTCTCTCCTCTTCACACTGACACAGTTCAACTGAGTGCACACTAAAGAGAAGCTAACACCATACAAGTGGGTTCCACAGCAAGGCCAGATGGGGAGCCCCAGCTGAAAGGCCTCCAGGTGGAGATGAGGAATGGCTGGGCTGAGGTGCTGCCTGTAGTATGAGGTCTGAGAAGGTGAGATCAGGCTCCAGAAATCCAATGTTAGGGATGCTTTGTTTGTCTAATTATCCACTCGGTAGGCACCCACTGGGCACCTGTGAAGAGCAAGATTCTGCCAGGCCCTGAGGACTCAGTGAAGAAAGACTCCCTGCCATCATGGAGTGTTCACGGTAGGGAAGCACAGGTGTTAACTATGAACAAGTAATTATAATTGTGGAAAGGGCTCCAAGGGAGAAATAAAAATTAAAAAAAAAAGAAAAAATGCCAGCAAAGCACGTAATGGGACCTGGTCTGCTCTGGATTAAAGACAAGTTGAGAAGGAAAAATCTAATATTTTGCCAGTTTCTAGCTTACCAGTTCCTAGTATATCTTTGCCTTGCCAAGTCAAATCAGAGAATCCGTTTCTAGTTTTCTCAGCATGTCATTTACTCTTCTACCCCTAGGTTTTCACAGAAGAAGAAACATCTGCACACACTTCCATCCTCTCAAGTAGTTCTGCAGAGAGAGGTTTATCTGATTCCTGAACATGGTGAGAAGCTGACACTGCTTGGCCTATGTACCAGGGGCAGGTCTGTGCACTGTACAGGGTCACAGGCTCACTGCTCAGCTCTCGCTCTCCTTGCGGCTGAACCCAGGTACCCTGGGCTCTCAGCCTTGTTTTGTTCGTGTAATCAAAAAATGCCTGCCTGTCCTGCCAAGCCCAATATCTGCTCTCAGTGTCCCAGCATATCCATCTAGGACTGGGTCGATGTTCCAATGAGCTATTGCTGAGAAACAAACTACTCAAAGTGTATTGGCTTGAAACAATAGTCATTGTATATCATAATTTTGTAGACCAGGAATTTGGGGAATTCTGCTCTACCTTGTACAGATGAGAGTTACTTAATTGCATTTGGTTGGTGGGTGGGTTGGGTCGGGTTGGGGGTTCCAAGACAGCTTCACTCATATGCCTGGCACCAAAGTAGGGAGGCTGGAAGACTGGGCTCAGCTGGACGCTGCTTCTCCATGGAGTCTCAGGGCCTCATTACTCTTCTGGCAGGGCGGGTGGCCATCTCCCGTACCACTTAGGGCTCTAAGAGTGAATGTTCCAAAAGACCCAAACAAGAGTACCTGGGAAACTGGCAGAGTGTGACTTCTGCCCATATGCTATCGGTCAAAGATTCTAACTAAATTTAAGAATAGGGGCAATAGATCCTACTTGCAATGAGAGGAGTGTCAAAGGAGTCACAGCCATCTTTATCTACCATGATGGGGAGATCTGGTTTTCAGGTGGGAGAAAAGAAAAAAATTCTCATTTTTTACTTCAAGCCTACAGTTTACTGGGGAGTCCTTACTTTGGGAAATAAATGTAACATGTGGACCCTTCCTTGGCTCAATTCTTTGCATTTATATCCCATGAGCCAGAACACTGAAGAGTCAAAGGGATGATTGCCTCCCTAGACCTAGAAGTGCCTGGAATTAGAAGCCAAAAGTCCTAGGCAACCAGGGCAGGTTAAGAGGGTGAGAAGCCCAGAGAACACTTCAATGTCTTCTCAACTCTTCTCTCCTGCTCACTTGAAACACAGCATTGGTGTGCTCAGTGGTTGCCATCCTGTGGTCTGTGGGATGGGCCAGGTCTGGGAAAGGGAGGTTCCAAATGAGACTTTTGGAGCTCTTCCCAGATCCTTGTATTTGAAATGGACCTTGTGGGATCAAGGAGCTGTGATCCCTGGGATCCAACAGCTGCAGCCTCTGCTGCATTGCCTGGCAACTTGCACCACCTTTTCTGAAGCAAACAACCTGGCAACAGGCCTACTGCACAGGCCCTTGGGACACTACACCATCTAAATCACAGCTGGCTCTCGGACAGCAGAGCCTTACAGTGGTGCATGCAGACCTGAATCTGAGTTGCACACAAGTATTTAATCACCCTCAGGCCTAGTTTATCTGTGCTCGAAGCCCTCCCCTGCCTCCAATAGCCCTCATCACCAAGGTCATGTGCACGACAACATGTGGGTAGAGTGCAGGGTATGCAGTGCACAGAAGCAGCAGCATGCCCAGTTAGAGCAGGAGGGTAAGTGGTGAAGGGCTAGGGCATTTTGTTCCTGATCTCAAACCCAAGTGAATGATACTTTCAGTGATAGCAATAGTAACAGCAAATACTGCTCTAAATGCTAATGTATATCAACTCAATTTATCCTCAAAAAAACCTTATGCAATAGGGACTAGTATTAGTCATATCTTCCAGGTAAGTAATCCAAGGCACATGCAATTGAGAAACTTGCCTAAGGTCACACAGCGTTTAAGTGGTGCAGGGGGGACTTGAAATACAGTCTGTGGCCTGTCTTCAGTTTGATAAACCTCAAACACTGGCCATAAAATCAGGTAAGTGGAGAGGACCTTGGCTTCTGGTTTTTTAGCCTCCTTGGTATGTGGGTTTCTCAGTACTGCCATAAAAATTACCATAAATTGGATGGCTTAAGATAATAGAAATATATTCTCTCATAGCTCTGGAGATGTCCTAAATTGAGATGTCGGTAGGCAGGACCACGCTCCCTTTGAAGCCTGTAGGAAAGAAGCCTTCCTTGCCTCCTCCAGTTTCTTGTGACCGCAGGCAATCCTCAGCGCTCCTTGGCTTGTAGATGGCTCACTCCCATATTGGCCACGATCTTCATAGAGCCTTCTCCCCATGCTTCTGTGTCCTCTGTGTGTGTGTCTGTGTTCATTTTCCTCCTGTCATAAGGAAACCAGTCATATTGCATTTCTGGCCCACAAGACTCCAGAATGACCTCATCTTAACTGAGTACATCTGTAAGACTCTGTTCCCAAATATGGTCACACTCTGAGGTTTGTATGTTCATTAGTTTTAAGGGGACACAAAGCAGTATATCTGGAGACAAAAACAGGATCATTTCACTGCAAATAGGAAAGAAAATCTAAATTTGGACACATCAGCTCGACCTTCTCTCAAGTTAAAATAGGTGCATTTGTTCAACCAGGTTAGCTCTGCTGTCGCTAAACTCTTCTAGAACTGAACTCACCATTGTTTCCATCCTGGCCACAGCTCTAGTGTTTCATTGGCTCACTCTTGAATTTTGCTTGTTAAGGAGACTCCACATATCCTGATGGTGGGGCAGCATCCCCTTTTCTGCCTCTCATGACATCTTGCACATAAGAACAGACTTTCTGAAGCATGGTCTGAATGGGTCATTTCTGACTGACAAAGTCTTTCCAAAACCCTCATCTCATCTCAGGAGCAGCGTGGCATTCAGTCTCCTTGACAATGCGGAATAGCCGTGTGCTTCCAACTGTGGGCTCTGGCGTTCAGACTGTCTTGGCTCAAAACCCTGGCTCTGCCCCTGGCAAGCTGAGATGATGTGGGTAACACACTTAAGCAGTGTCTGGGATGTAAGAGGGGTCTGCCAAATGTAGACTATCATTATTATTATTGCCGCTTTCCAGCCCGGGTTCCTAATGTACACCGCAGTCTACTTTCTCACTATTGCCCAAACACTAGGATTTTTCAAGCTCGTGTTATGTATTCCCCTTTCCCACCCTCTTTTTTGACAGGAAAATTCCAATTTTTCCTTCTCTCCCCTGGCTTTGACAAATTATTGTTTTCTCCTCTGTGTTTCTGCAGAACTTGAGCATTTAATCCTCGGTCTCCCTATTACCTGCCCCTCCCATCTCTGAAAGTTTCTAGCACAGTACCTGGCACATTGGTAAGTCGCCAAAAACTATTTGTTAAATGCATGTACAAAATACTGAATAATGGACACTTTCTCCCATTCTTTCTTCTCTTCTCTCTCAATCCCATATAGACTCACCATTGTCCTTCAGTCCACCTGCCTACCCACAACCCCTCCCGGCTAATTTATAAATAGGAAATGACAGCTGCATACAAATATATCCCAGAGGCTAGGAATGCTCTAAAGACAAGGTCAGATACATTTATTTCCTGCATCTTCTAAAATATCTGATTCCTGCTTATTTCAACTTCTTCAATATCTGAAACTCAGGTTTCTCCCTCAAGGTCAATGAATGCTTTGCTCACCTTTTAACATTCTTCATGGAAAGCCTTTCTCTTTAGGTTAACAGCCCTTCCCCAAGATAATCCAACTTGGTTCTAAATTGTTTCATTTGAAATGACTACATCATGCCCCAAAGATCCAAATGCTTTATTGATTCACCCAGATTAACACAGTCTAACAAGACAGACTGATCTGAATCCTGTCCTTGTGGTTCACTTTGTCGAGTCAGCAAGATATTATTACATAAATAGTTACACATTTTATAAGAGGGTGGAACATGCAAGAGGTTATGAGAATAATTATGAGTTTGTTAACTGATTTGGGGAGACAGGAAAGTCCCTATGAGAAAATGGTGTTCACTCAAAGTACCTGAAGGATGAGAAGTTGTCAAGAAGGGCGAGAAGATGAGTGCTCTAGGCAGAGAGAACAACAGTATGTGAGAAGGCCCTGGGGTAGGAGCGAAAGGTTCTTTATACTCAGTAGTTGATACAACCAGTGTGTCTGGAGAACGGCATGGAGCAGAGGCCACATTGTGAATTAAGACAAAGGTTTTAAGCCTTATCCTGAGAACACTGGAAAGCAGTGTTTTAGAAGGACTCGTTGGCTATGGAGTGGATAATGGATTGGGGTGGCAGGAACAAAGCTGAAATGAAGACCTTTCTGTGTCCTTTATCATTTCCTTGGCATAAGCTGCTGAAAGTGGAATTGTTGGGTAAAAGAAACACATAGTCCAACACTTTTGATATATCTTGCCACCCTGTCCTCTAAAAACAGCAAACAAATTTAAGGCAGGCTCTTTTTCTAATTACTACTATACTATATTGTACTGTGAACCCTGGCTGGTTTGGCTCAGTGGATTGAGCGTCGGCCTGCGAGCTAAGTGTCGCTGGTTCGATCTTCCAGTCAGGGCACATCAGAGAAGGAAAACTCTGATTCCAAAAAACCTCCGCTGCCTTGCGGCATACCTCTTCAGGGGAAAGGCTAAGGGAGTAAACCCCGACAGAAAATCCGGAGCCGGAGTCCCTAAGGCGGTTTGACGTTGTAGTCAACACCGGCAACTCCTGCGGCGCACCTGAAGCCAAGCTGTATTGACTCCGTCTTTCCCTTGGATCCTTCAGCTGCGAAGAGAGGGGGGGGTCTGCTGCATGGGCAACAGCAGACCCTCCATATCACCCTGCCCAGGCTCTGTAGCTTCAGCTCTTAAGAAGCTACACCATCGTCTCTCGAGACGGACGGCTGCCGACGATATTGTACTGTGTATGTGAAATAGTCCTCAGCCCCACACGCCCCTCGCTGCAGTTGAAACTGTAACACATCCTTGGGCAGGTGCCAAGCCTCCCTGCTCTGGGTGCCCAGGCAGCAGTTCCACTAATGCAGCTGGTCGTCGCTGGTACAGAATAAAAATTAGTAAAGCAGAAAAAAACCCTAAGCCCTGTTCTATTTTAGAGGCAGCTTCTTGAGAATCTCTGAACAAGGCTAATTTCCATTTTCTGAGAACCCAGTAATCCTCTCCGACATAGAGGAAAAAAAATCAAACCATAATACACACTCCTGAGGGGAAGTCTCTTTTTAGATCTCTGCAGAGCTATATAACTGCACAGCAGAAGCAAGATCTGAAATTTCTTCAACAGCTTAACCACCCAACACATGTATTTTCTTCACAAAGCAGTGAAACCATAGTCTCCAAAACCACAGAGGAGCCCCCACCCCCACCCCACCTTGACAGTGTTCGATGGCTTTTCTTTTTTCCCCCAAAGTTGTTCACATAGTTAAAAAGTTGAATTAAAAAAAAACAAAAAACAAAAAACAAAAAAACAACTCTATCCAATATCCTATAATGAATGCTAATGGAGCTTCTCACTTAAGATACAAGAGTGAAGATTTTGTGTTTGCATTTGTTCTTTGCAATCAGCCTGAAGCCAAGAGATCACAATCTTGAATATTAAGTTTACTCTTGGAGATTTTTTAAATTAAATGGTTCAAAGAAAGAAGAAAATATTGTTTTAAGTAAATGTTTCCAAAACAATTTTACTCTTGAAATCAGCTCATCCTGTTTTTCCTAAGTCTCTTTTAATGCTAGACCCACAGATTCCTAACATTTCTCTACGTTCCTTCACCTACCCAGAAGCTGCCCTCCAGGTCTGTGGTGGCTGTTATCTCGGGGTGCTCAGGAGAAGGGCCACAGTACTCTGACAGCGTGGCATATGCTCCCCTCACTGGCCTCATTTCCTAGGCACCCAGGCCTGTTTTGTGTACCCGCGGATATACCACAAATACAAGCACTGCAGTGAATCTTGAGCAAGAGAGATTTCCAGCAGATCTTCAGAGTTGCCTCCATGATGTTGAAAAGCACTTACTTCATTCAGCCGGGGGAATACATGAAAAGAGATGAGCTTGCCAGTAAGACACAGAGATCGTCATGAGCTTCAGCGGAACAAAGACATTACCTTGGGGGAAGGCAATTTAAATATTTTTAGATTAGAAGAAAAAAAAGAAAGGGAAAGGTTGATTCTTATAGTGTGGGACTTTAGACAAGATGCAATCCTGTGGGAAAAAGTCACACAGCTTTCACGTCTCACTTCCTGAGGCTGTGTGTGTGGGGGGGCTCCTCACGAGCCCCCTTAGATGTGGCCTGCTCTGGCTGTTCAGCTCTCCACACCATGAGCTTCTGGCTCCGGCCACCACTCCCAGGCTGTGGCTCCTTATTTAATTTCCCTTGCAAGACACTCTGGCTGGCCCAGCTCATTTATTTTCTCTCTTATATCAGCCAAGCCAGGGTTTTGCTGGCCTGAAGCCGGGCCCCGCCCTTGGTCTGTCAGCTGGTGTCAATAAGTAGGAGGCAGCAGATGTCCCCACAAGGTGAAGCCTTCCACATGCGTGCAAGTGGATGGGTCTCTCATTAGAGAACTCTGTGAGGATGGTGTTTGTAGTGCCAGAAAGACCTCCATGTACGGATTAATCTTCTAACGGGGAGGAGAGAAAAGGAAATTGGAACAACCCAGACAGCTCATGCTGAAGCCTGCACCGTCCCACACAAGTTCTGGTTGTCAGGTATAGGAGGCAGAAAAAGAGAAGGTGGAGGAGAAGGGTTTTAAGAAAACAAGAGCCTCCTCCAGTAAGAAATTCCAGTCTTGTGTCTCTCATGAAACCTTGAGGTGTTTGGATCATTTCCACATGAATTACCTATTCCTCTGAAAAGCCAGGAAAAAGGAGCAAGCTCCTTGCTGGGAACCTCCAGACAGAAAGGGGTGCCTGCTCTCGCCTGTCTGCTGTGCTGCATTCCAGAACAACCGGAGGTGTGTGCCTGGGAGGAGGGTTATCAGAACATGACTCACCTGGAGAGCTGGGTGGCAGGTGTGCAGGTGGCTGAGTTAGGGCTTTTGTCCCCACAGGACACCCCGCAGAGGTGTGTGCTCTTGGGGAGGCAATCTGAAAACCAACACTCCTCTCCCTCATCCCTTTGGTCCATTCTTTGCCAGAGAGGCAGCCTTCTCCTCCCTCCCGATGGCTAGACTTCGCTGGTCTGCACTTGCATTTACCTTACCGGGAGTTTTGAGAGAATGAACTTGCTGCAAAGCTTAAGGAGTCAGTCAGAAATTGTGCCTCCAAGTCCTTGCTGAGGAAGCAGACTGTCAGCTCCAAGCCTCAGCACACCGTGAGGGAGGCCGAGCAGTGGGCAGTTCTGAGATGCAAGGCGCAGGGCCAAATGGCTGTCTAGTACTGTGGACACTTCCAGGCCATCCTCCCACCAAATAGTGCAAACTGAGCGTGGCCTGTGGCATCGGCAAGGCGAGTACAGGGTTTGTGCAGGGCCAGTGGCACTGCCCCTCCAGCATTAAGGCCTTGCAAGGTGAACCAAGACCCCAGACATAGCCCTTGTGTTCCACAGCTCAGTGCCCTGTGTGGGACCTTCTGCTCCCCATGTGGGCAGTCAGTCAGCTGCTCAGCCGGCCACGGCGACATTCAGGCAAGGCAGTGCTGCACAGTGGTGAAGAAGGCCGGCTTTGGAATTTGATAGGCCATGTTCAAATTCTGGCTCTAAGTGACGTGGAAACCAGTCACTTAACCTCTCAGCCAGTCTCCTTATCTGTAGAATGGGAAAAATAGTCCGTGCCTCTCAGAATTGCTGCCTGGATTAAAGGATACAATGGATGCAAGTGGCTCAGCATAGTGTGTGGCGCCCAGTTAGGCTGAGTCAGCAGCTTCATTCACTATTCATCCTCTCCGACACCTGAACCTGTCTTAGGCACTTACTGTATCGTGGGCACTGGGCTAGGTGCTAGGATATGAGAGACCATACACATAAACAATTATTTATACTGCAGCACATGCAAGCACTCAGTGCCGTGCAAATATACAAAGAGGATTTCTAACTCAGGTTGGAGGAGGAAATCAAGGAAAGCTTCAGAGAAGAGGTGGCAGCAATGAACCAGGAAAAGAGGGGATGAGAACTGGTCGGGGGAAGGGGCATTTTAGGCAGAGGGAGCAGCATATTCAAAAGCCCAGGGCAACAAGAATCTGCTGAGCAGGGACCTACAGGGTCACGAGCCCTGGCAGCTAACATCACTGCAGCAGCCGCTTCCTCTGTGAAGCTGGAGGCCATTGATGTATCTGTGCATGTGATTTCTGATATAAACACACATATAATGCTAATAGGTTCCAAGCTGGTGCCCCACAGAGGAAGTATTTGCTGACAGTGAACATCTGTGGCTTAGAGGAACCCATTGCTGGTGATGGGGATGAGGTTTCAGATGTAATAACACTTTTACTTACTGGTGGATGGGTTTCTCTTATGAATCGGGCCATCAGAGCCAGGATAATTTACACACGGCAGAGACACACAGGTTTGCTTTCATTCAGAGCATTAGATAATAAATAGATGAAGATAAAATTGAATAAAGGCAGTTTGAATGAGAACATTTTTAAAAGCCCCTTGTGTAGGGCGGTGCGTCCAGCTGGAGCACTAAGCCAATCACTCACAGCGTCGACAGGCTGATTGAGACAATGACTCATCTTTGCAATGGCAGAGTCGAGGCTAAAGAATGAGACACTTTTTAATTTAATAAACCATCTGTAAAAACCCAAGGGTTTCAGTTTAGTATCTTTGGCCTCTCTATATGAATACTTCTACATTAAGGTCCAGCATATCTCTGATTAAAATCGAAATTGCATTCAAGATATTCATATCCAAAGAATACCATTCTGTTCAGAAAAGACCTAGACCCCTGAATTTTGAGTTAATATCTGAAAGCCCTTTAACTCTTCCTCCCTCAACTACCATTTTCCATTTTCACCTGGGTGCCAGTAACCTTGCTATTAATGTAACTAGCCTCATTTCTCCTCCTTGCAGATATAACAACTGACACTTCATAAAAAATAGTCAGGAATCTTCAAATGATTCATTCCAACAGCAGCATAACAATAGCTTAGAAATACACTGGCTTTTCAGACGCGACTTTTATATGTCAAAGAATAGGTGAAGAGCACTGCATCGCCAATTCAACCTGTGTCTGGATTACCGACTGCAGGGCTCCACTGACCACCCCAGCAGATGCACATTAAAATCACTGGGAAAACATTACGGGGCACCAAGAAGATGGAGCAACTGAAATTACCCAAAATTGCAACTGATGAAATTTGAATAAGGTTTGTAAATTAGTGAATAGTATTGAATCAATATTAATATACTGGTTTTGTGCTGGCCAGCCAATTGGTTCAGTTGGTTGAAGCATCGTTCCCTACACCAAAAAGTTGGGGGTTCAAATCCTGGTCAGGGCACATACCTAGGTTGTGGATTCGATTTCTGGTCAGGGTACATATGGGAGGCAACCAATTGATGTTTCTCTCTCACATCTTTGTTCCTCTCTCTCTAAAGTAAATAAACATCTTTAAATATATACATAATGGATAGATAGATGGATATCTCCTGACTTTAGCAATTACATGGTGATTGTATAAGACGTTAACATTTGGGAAAGCTGGGGAAGGACATGCAGTACTACTTTGTGCTATTTTGCAGCTTTTTTGTAAGAATGAAATTATTTCAGAAGGAAAAGTTTAAAAATTAAGAAAAACAAATAATTGGAAAAATAAATTTCCCAAGACATCTTTAAATTATACCAATGCCTAAGTCCTTACCTCAGACAGATTAAATCAAATCTCTGAGTATGGAGCCTGAATATCACTATTTTTAACAGCCCTCTCCCCAGATGATTTTCATGTGTAGCTGGGATTGGGAAGCACTGTGTGAAGCGAGGTTTGGGGCAAGTGAAATGAAACTGACCCCAGTTTCTCACATTTGGCTCTATAACTTCGGGCAGGTCACTTACTCTCACTGTGCCTCAGTGGCCTTACCTCTAAAATGAAAATACTTGGCTATAGCAGGGGATATGGATAGTGTGAAGAAAAAGCAAAGGTGCAGAGAGAAAAGCTTTACAAAATTTCAAGAAATATGGACACCTGAGGTACTGATGAGTCATTCCCTCTGAAGAGAAGCTCACTGCTTAATGGCCCAGGTGACCTTTGGAACACAATGACGTGTTGGTAAAGTAGTGAGGGGGGCAGCCTTGTGGTCAAAAGGTGAGCAATTCAAGTATAACGAGGGTTTGCTTTCCTTCAGCTATCTCAGCCCAACCTGGCCCTGAATCTCTACCAACAGGAATATCAGTCCAAGGGCCATACACCTTCACATCTCACTGCCTAGTTTCTTCCTTTTCTCAGTTCTTCTTTTTCCTTATGATAAACGGTGACCTCAACTTATATTAAAAAAAAAAAAAAAAACTTCTATTAGCTCTTGTCTCCCTTCATCTACAACAGAGCTTCTCAAACTATAGTGTGCACTGGAATCAACTGAAGGGCTCGTGAAAACACAACTCACAACAGCCAAAAGGTGGAAATAACCCAAATGTCCATCAGCTCTTGAATACATAAACAAAATGTAGTTCTGACACATGCTACAACATGGGTGAACCTTGAAAACATGATGACGAGTGAAGGAAGCCAGACAGAAAAGGCTACACATGATATGCTTCCATTTACATGAACAGGCAAATCTATAGAGACAGGAAGTAGATTACTAGTTGTGTAGGGCGGGGGGGGGGGGGGCAGATGGGAGGTGATAGCTAAGGGTACGAGGTTTCTTTTTGAAGTAATAAAAATGTTTTAAAATTGATGGTGGCACAAATCTGTGAATATACTAAAAGCTATTGAATTGTAGCCTTTAAATGGGTGAGTTGTATGGTGTGTGAATTACACATTAATAAAAGTTACATTTTCAAAGTGTATATACTTCTCAACCCCCACCCCCCAACCCACATTTTGTTAGGCCCCAATTCCGCAGTTTCAGATTCAGTAAACCTAAGGTAGAGCTGAGAATCTGCATTTCTAATAAGTTTCCTGATGATGCCAGTGCTGTTGGTTCCAGGGACCACACTTTGAGAACCAATGAAGTACAATATTCCTCTTAGTTTGATTGATAAATTCCAGAAGGCTCTGTTCAGGTCCTCTAGGTATCTGCAGATATTCATTTCTTTCCCTGCTTTCCTTTTTTTTTTTTTTTTTTAATACTGGGCTGGTCAAACAGCATGAAGAAGTGAAGTCTTCTGACAGGCCAATGCCATCATAGGCTCACTTATCTGTTACACAGACTGCAGACACCCAATGCAAAATACCCTGAGTATTTTGCCTTTAAATAAAAATCCTCTTCTATCTGGCTGCACTGGCTTGCTTCATGGCTGTATGGCTGTGTCTCCACCATCAGAGCTGTGGCCAGGAAAGCACCTGTTGTCAAAGAGCAGTCAGCTGCTTGCTGCTTCAGTTCTGGACAAGTCTGAGATGTGGTGTAACTTGGTCACATTTAAGAAGCAACAAGCATGTGTGTTGTAGCATTTTTGGAAGGTAGCATGGTCCTCAAGTGAGTTATTAGTATTTAATATCAGCAAAAGAACTCACTTTTATAGATTACAGACAAAATAAAAGCTGTTTCTCTTTATGCATTTTATTCTTTTAGAATAAAATAAGAACATGCTGCTGTAATAAAATTGCCTTTAATCCCTTAATAAGCCTAACCTTGATTCAAGCAGTGAATGACTAATGAGAAAAGCTAGTATTTTTATAACAGAACACAGTATCACTTACAGCTTATCAATAGCATATTGTTGTCCAGCAAAAAGCCCAATGCAGAGTTATCTTCATGCATAGTATTCAACAGCAAATTATGGAAGCTGTTTTTGTTAAAATTGTTGGACTTACTAACCACAATCATGACATACAGTCTAAAGAATGCAGTAACCCTCATCATGATAATTAATTGTTCTCTTTTGAAAATCTGTTGTGATGACTGACTGAACATTAATTCAAATAGCGTCCCAGGAAGCAACCACTTGGCCTGGTGGCCCCCGAGCATTTCCAGTAATGGCCCCACTAGCTCTTTGTGTCGTCTTCCAGGGCCTCACATTCTGTGCACAGCTTCCCTGGCAGTGGCCTGGAGACAGCCTGGGGCTGAGGGTGGTACTTGGCCAGGGCCTTTTGAACTGTAGGGTCCCAGTGAAGTGCTAGATACTAGTCATGTAAGAATGCGCTGTTTTTCTTTTTGTTAACAATATCCTTTCAGAAACTTCCAATTACTTTGTAACTGCATGACTTAACCTGGTGATAAAAGCAGTTATTAAAAGTCTACCTTTAAAAAAAAAATGCACCCTGAACACGAAGGTCTGATGTTGGCAAATGACTTTCTCAGGGAGTTGATAATACTATTTCCTGGCATCTGATATGACTGACTCGAACAGGAAAAATATCCCACAATCCTTCCAAAGTGTGACCAGCCCGTATCATAGACTGTTATTTGGAATTAACATTCTTCAACTGAGAGTGCCATATTAGGTATCTTGTACTAAAATCTTTAATACTATTACATTGAATTACATTGTATAATATAATACTTTTATATTGTAACATGCACACTCATTATCCCACAATTACTTCACTTTTACAAACATTCTATAGGAAGTAATAACAGATGTCGGAAAGATTTAATTTAAAGATGTTCATTATAAATGTATTCAAAAGCGAAAATTTAGAAACCACTTAAATGTCCAATTATAAAAGATTAAATATGTTGCATCTGTTGTGTGTCATTTTTAAAATAAACTTCATTTCAAACTGTTGAACTAACAGTCATTCTTAAAGTAGCAGAGTTCCCAAATACCCTACACCCAGTTCCTCTATTATTAATATCTTACATTATTATGGTACATCTCTCACACTTAATGAACTAATACTGATGAATTAATAGTGACTAAAGCCCATGCTTTATTCACATTTCCTTAGTTTTATCCATTGTTAAATTTCTGTGCTGGGATCCCACCTAGGAGACCACATTGCATTTCATCTTGGTGGCTCCTTAAGCTCCTCTTGGCTGTTTCTCAGATTCTCCTTTTTTCTACAACCTTGAGAGTTTTGAGAAGCACTGGTCAGGTATGTTGTAGAATGTCTCTCAACTTGGATTCGCCAGCTTTTCTCATTAATAGACTGGGGTTATCCATTTTAGGGAAGAAGGTCACAGAGGTGAAGTGCCATTTCCATTGCATCATATTAAGAGTATACACCACGACTCTTACTATGACAACCACTGTTGATATTGACCTTGATCACCTGGCTAAGGTAGTGTTCATCAGATTTTTCCACAATAAAATTACATTTTCCCCTCTCTTTCAGACTCTGCTTTTTGGGTAAAAAAGTCACTTTGCACTGAAAGAGCAGGGAGCTATATGTTCCACCTCCTTGAGGGTAGAGAGTCTACATGAATTATTTGGGATTCTTCTGCACAGGGGGTTTGTTTCTTCTCCCACATTTATTTATTCATTCAATCAGTTATTTATGTCAATGCGGACTAATGAAGCCCTGAAAGACATGGCTCAGTTGGTTGGGCATCGTTCTGCAAAGCAAGAGGGCACCAATTTGATTCCTGGTCAGGGCACATGCCTAGGTTGCAGGTTCGGTCCCCAGTCAGGGCATGTACAAGAGGCAACCGATTGATGTTTCTCTCTCACACATCAATGTTTCTCCCCCTCTCTTCCTCCCTTCCTTCCCTTCTCTCTAAAAATAAATCCTTTTAAAAAGCCCATCGACTGATACTCATTATATATACTGGGTTATAATTCAATACCACTTTCTTTCTCAGACACTTTCAGCTTTGACCATTGTAGGCTCTTTCAGTTGGCTCCTGTACCCCTTTGGCATACCCTGCCCCCATTATGGGCCTTTCTTCTCTTTCCTTTATTTCTTCCTTTTTTCTGAGAATTTTCTTACTTCCTGGTACAACAAGATGTTCCAGGCTCTTAAACATTTTCTGCCCTAGTCCTAGAATCAGCCATTTCTCCAAGAAGCCCTGGTTCCTTTTAGAAGCCAAGACCTGGGTGCCGGGTGTGCTCATTGCTACCAGGCTGTTCACTGGAATTTTTTTGCATTAAAAATTGTTATAGGACATTTAATGTCTGCTAAATATTAACAGAAAAATGTGGTTTATAAAAACAGTATGATCCCATAGATTCTTTCATATAAATGGAAGAAAACACTGAAATATTAACAATAGTTATCTCTGAACATTTAGTGCTAGGTAATTTTTATTTTTTTCATTTTGTACAAATATAGTTTTAAAGTTTATACAACAAATATTTATTCATTGATAATATGGGGAAAAATGAGCCTGTGAAGTTCCTATACATCAATGACTGAAAGTCACAGGGATACTTACTGACAGAGCTGGATTAAATCTGAAGTCAGAAGATGCTGCTCTGTCCTTGCCCCGTGGCACGGGGTGTCATCCCCACCAGGACCCCAACAGGGAGCTTTATGAGTGTGACCAAGTGCAGGCCAGGAAAAGACACATGCTGAAAGAGTGGGGTTGAATTAAGATCTTTGACAGCACTTATCACCAAAAAAAAAAAAAAATTGTGTGGTACAATCTCCCTTCCTCAAATAAATGAAAAATAATACTACTACTACGTTGTTAAAAACAAAATTTACATGTATGTTTAAATAAAAACATCCAGATTTTTAAAAATTGCAAAATGCTGAAGTCCATTTAACCCAAATCTTTCACAGTAAAAAAAAAATACACCTGCCATTGATTGGCAGTGCAAATATGAAGTTTTCCCTCACCGGCTGGGGCACAGGTCCTCCCCTCAGTTCTGCCAGCTCTGTTCCTCTGGCTCCTGCAAACACCAAAGGTCAAAGGCAATGAGCAACACATGCACCTGCAAAGAAAAGTTCTGAATAGCAAGGCCTTAGGTAGTCAGTCCCATGGAGGCTACACTGTTCTTCAAAACAGCTGGAAATAATCCAGTTTTCTGTAGAATTAAGATAGAAGGTCTTCAAAGGTGCTTCCCCAGGATCCATGTCCATAGGCTTCTTCTTGATGCAGAATGATAGAACCATGTTATTAATTTTATAGCTAAAAGTCCCACTGGATATTTCATTGTTCCTATTAGTTACAACAAATCAACTAACGTATGCCTACGCTGAAGAGGAAGCCAGTTATCTAACTAATGACTTGCTTTTTGATAATTTATAGAGTAAGCTCTCTTGGAAGAGTTTATGCAAACGTTGGTTGAATTTGTGTATTTGTTTATTTGTAGTACATCCATCTATACATATAAGAATGTTTATGACATCTGTATTATTAATAGCCTCAACCTGGAAACAATTCAAATGTCCATCCTCAAGAAAATGGCTAAACAAATTGCAGTATAATTTTACTTTTTTTTTTTTTTTTTAATTTTCTATTGCTACATGACAACTATGACAAAAACTTAAAGGCTTACAAAATAATATTATTTCTCACAATTTTGTGAGTTTGATGTGTTCAGCTGGGCTGTTCTTCAGTTCCCTGTGTTGTTGACCAGGATTACTTACATGGTTACATTCAACTGGGAACTTGGTTGGGCTTGGAACATCCTGGATGGCTTCTTTTACATGTTAGAGCTTCAGCTGGGATGGCTGGAATGACTGATAGTGGCTGAGTCTCTTTCTCCATGTGATCTCTTATAACTCAGTACTCTCGCTGGAGCTCAAGAATAGTCTTTGGTTTGATTAGTGATAATTTTTTCTTGAGCATTTATTATGTCCCACATACACTGTCTCATTGGTTACTCAAAAGAGCTGCTGGAGGTGAGCATTAGTGGATTAATATGGGGCTCAAGCAAGAATAAAAGTCATATTCATATTCACCAGCTAAGTAGCAGTGGCCAGGTAACCAGTGGTAGGAGGTAGAGCTGGTTATATATGAGGTCAGAAATAGGAAAAAATATGGAGTCCTAGAGGCCATGGAAAAGAGACTAGATTTTATTTTGAGCGAAGAATCACTTGATCCAGTTTGTGATTTGAAAGGATCATTTCAGCTGCTGTGTGAAGGAAAAGGTAGAAGCAAGAAGATCAGTTAAGAGGTTATTCCAATATCCCTGGGAATGATGACTTGGAATAGAGTGGACATTGCAGTGCTAATGGCAATAAGAAGTTGGTTTTCGGATACATTTCAAAAGAAGAGCTGGCTGGATTTATTAATGGATTGGATGTGGGATGTGAGATTTGAGAGGCAGGTCAAGAACGTCTCCAACTTTTTTGGTCCAAGAAACTAGAACAACAAGTATGTTTACAGAGCTAGAAAAGAAAAAGGAGAGGAAGATTTGGGATAAGTCAAGTTCACCTTGGGACATATTAAGCTTGAGATGCTTATTAGACATCCAGGTAGGATGCTGAGTATACAGCTGGGTATAAATCTGGAATAGAGTGGAGCTGGAATACAAACATAAGTTTTGAGAGATATCAGTGTATAGATGGTATTTTATACCATGAAACTGGATGAAATCAATAAGTCCAAGATCTGAGCGCTGAAGGTCTCATGTTTAGAAGTCAATAACATGAGGAGCACCCAGGAAAGGAGGCTAAAAAGAAAGTCCACAAGGAGACAAAGAGAAAGACAGAACAGTTCCCTGAATGCTAAGAGAAACAGTGATTCCAGAAGGTGGGGAAGTCAAATTCGCCTGAAAAGCTGATTAAGATGAACCCCAAGAATTGATCTTGGTTACAAGCACGGAAGGTGGTGGTGACTTGACAACAGCTGTTTCAGTGGAGTAACAGAACAAAAGCTTAATCAGAGTGGTTTAAAAACCAATGGGAGAGCTGCCAACACCCACCTTTCCGCTGCAACCTGAGGGTATAATATGCAGACTGATGAAATTATTGTCTGTATTGGAGAACACATCTGAGGCAGGCTCTGCAAAGAAGAGCACTGAAAGGCTTTTGCCACTCCAGTGAAGATGAAGATCATAATTGCATTGGAAAAGAACAGGTAACTGGGGCTGCTAGCCTTGTTTCAGGGAGAGGCTCATCACAACGATGTGAGAGAGCAGCCTGAAGACAGACCAAAGGAAGTGCTTCCTAGAGAAGAGCAGCGCCTGAGACGGTGCATGAAAACTGCCACGGTGGGCAGCCTGTCTGTCAGGCTAAGACGTGAGTGCCTTGGCTGAATGTCATAAGAGATTTTGGTAAATTTGTGATTTTAAAAACCTGTACAGGCCATTCAGTGGGAAAAGAACAGTCTTCTCAGCAAATGATGTTAGATTAATTTGGGTATCTCTATGCAAAAAATGGAAGCTCAATCCACAACTTGCATCATATACAAGGATTAATTCAAAATGGAGCCTAATCTGAAGGAAAAAACTAAAAATATAAAACTTGGAGGAAACATAGGAGAAAACCTTTGTGACTCTGCAATAGGCAAACATTTCTTAGACATCAATTAAAAAATCAGTTAAAGAAAAAAAATAAATTAAACATCATCAAAATTAAAGCTTTACTCTTCAAAGACAATCAAGAGACAAGAGAATGAAAACACAAGCCAGAGATTGGGAGTAAATATTTGCAAATCATGTGTCCGATAAAAGACTTACATGCAGAATGTCAGAAGAATTGGTACATTTCAATAAGAAAACAAGCCACCAAATTTTTTAAAAATGGGCAAAATATTTGAACAGACACTTCACCAATGAAGATAGATGGATGGCAAATAAGCACATGGAGAGATACTCAATGTCTTTAGCCATTAGGGGAACGCAAATTAAAATCACAATGAGGTACCACTACATTCCCATTAAAATGGCAAAAATTAAAAAGACTGAAAAAATGAGCTTATAGATAGGGAACGGATTGGTTGTTATCCGAGATGGTAGGTTGAGGGATGGGATAAATGAAGTGGGTGAAAAGGATCAAAAGGTACAAATTTCCAGTTATAAAATAAGTAAGTTTTGAGGATGTAATATACAGCATGGTGACTTAATACTGTATTGCATAGTTGAAAGTTGCTAGGAGACTGGATCTTAAAAGTTCTCAACACAAGAAAAAAATTTTGTGTAACTCTGTATGATAACAAACGTTGAAACTTATTGTGGCAATCATTTCACAATATATACAAATATAAATCATATGTTATACACTTGAAACTAATATATGTCCATTATACCTCAAAAACAAAAATGAAGACTGATCATGTCAAGTGTTAGTGTGTGGAGAGGCTGAATTCTCATATATTACTGGTAGAAATGTAAACTGGTACAGCCACATCAGAAGGTCATTTGGCAGTTTCTTAAAAAGTTAAACATACAACTACCATGTGAATGGAGCTATTCTAGCAGGTATTTACCCAAGAGAAAGTATATGACCATACCAAGACTTGTACAGGAAGGTGCATAGCAGTTTTATTTGTGATTGCCGAAAAGTGGAAGTCTTTCTTAACTGTTGGTTAATAGTAAATGGATGAACAGTGTGGTATGATCCATACAATGGTTATTACTCAGCAATGAAAAGTATTAACTATTGATATATGCTGCAACATGGATGAATCTCAAGATAATGATGCTGAGTGCAAGGAGCCAGATAAAAATGAATACATACTGTATGACCCCATTTATATAAAGTTCTAGGAAATGCAAACTAATCTATAGTGACAGAAAACAGATTGGTGATTGGCTGGGAAATGGGGGAGGGCTGGAAGGGAGCAGGGATTACAAAGCTCCATGAGAAAAGTTCTAGGGGTGATGGATATTTTCATTATTGATTGTAGTGATGGTTTCATGGATGTATGCATGTCAGCATTTGCCAGATTATAACTTTAAACATGTACAGTTTATTCAATACCAATTATACCTCAAAGTGTTTAAGAAAAATACTGGGAAGGGAGAAAGTATAGACAGCCCCTTTGTAGAGTTATACTGTAAAAGGGAAAAGAGAAAGGGGAGGCAAGGTTTTGTTTTAAAGATGGGAGACATTACATCACGTTTGTTCACTAATGGAAATATCTCGGTAGGAAGAGAAATTCGCTAGCTCTGCAGAGAGAGGGAAACTGCAGAAGTGACGTCCCGGAGAGGGCCAGAGATGGGACCCAGTGTGGACAGCTCCTCTGCAGCAGAGGAGGGAAGCCAGAGTGCGAGTGGACAGAGGCAGCTAGGTGGGTGTGCACAGGAGCTTGGGGAAGGTCTCTTTCAATTATTTCTATTTTCTCAGTAAATTAGGAAGCAGGGTCATCAGCCAAGAATGAACGGGAAGATATCTGGAGACTTGAGATGAGAGGAAAAGGTGTGAAAGAGTTCTTTTGGAGATTAGGTTCTCCATCCTCATCCTGCTGCTAGGCACTGCTAATGTGCTTGGGAAGCAGTCCCTGCTGCATTACACTCCCCGCCCATCACGGGTTCTGCTGGCCCTCATTGGAAGAGCCTCTGCTCCCTGCCCCTATGTGCTCCCTGTCCCCGCACCCCCCATCCCGTAATATTCCTCCCTGTCTGATAGTGAGTGCTCCATGTGCTGGTATGCTGGTTGTCCATCCTTTCTGTGAACGGAAGGGACCAAGTCTGAGAACCTCTCTTCACCCACAAAAAGATTCCATCTATTAATGCTCTATATCTCTATCCCAATGTCTTCTGTTGGCCCCTCACACTTCTCTACCTTGTTCTGTGTCCTGGGACTGTATAGATTACATCTACAGTTTGCTTCCTGGCTGTGTTTGGGGCCAGTGGGGACAGCTGGAAGGAGCCTAGAGCAACAGGAGTGGTCAGAGAATCTGTTCTCTAGGGTGGTCAGCTCAGGCTGACTGCATGTCAATGGAAGGTCAAAAATTGCTAGTCCCTCCTTTGCTCTCTACCCCCATCCCCTCAGTGTGAGGCATGGTTACACGTTTACGACTATCCTCAGATAGACAGACCTTTGTAGTTTCCTTACCCTGCCCTGGCCTATGTAAACAATCCTTTTATTAAATCCCCTTAAAAGGTTCCTATTTGTGTGCACCATCTGTTTCCTGCTGGGACTCTGACATAATCCTTGTCTGTGAATAATGATTTTAATAACTCTCTGAATTCCATTAGTGCCTTGCTACTCAAATGTGGCCAGGGGCCAGTAGCATGCCGTCACCTGAAAGCTGGTAAGAAATACAGAATCCCAGGGCCCATCTCAGACCAATTGATTCAAGTTGAACACTTGAAAAAGATCCGCTGGTAATTCCTTAGGCACGTTAAAGTCTAAGCAGCACAGCATTAAGAGTATTGAATTTTACTGAAGCCCTTTTGGGTGCAAAAAACCCAGGGGCTCACTAGACTAGCTCAGGCAATGCGGTCTTACTCCACAGGCAGTGAAGGAGACTGACTTGCACAGAAATCTAACAACAGGACCCAGAGGAAGGGATACCTCACGGAGACAGGACCTGGAGGGGGAGTGTGGATCTGAGACCTTACCAAGAGCATGTGCAGGTCTTCATGGCCCTGCCCCATAATCATTACTCTGTATGTGTTTGCTTCAAGTTCCATGAACAACTGGATCCCTCACCATTTACTTTTTTATCTTCATGCCAGTTTTTGTTCACTTACAGCTTTGCACAGCTTTGCCTAACTGAATCTGAACTCATGTCTTTGCTTATCATGCACTCCTTGGTCTGCCTCATAACCTTATTTTGCTGACTACCTAAATTTCGGTTTCTGAGAGTAAGAATGTTATTTGCCCAATTTATCCCTGTTTGGGCAGAGCTTTTTGCACCAGCCTCTCTCAAAGGCTAATGGTTAGCCTTTAGGTTAGTGGCTAATTTCTGATTCAGCAGGCCCTGGTTAATACGGTATAAAACATGTCTGCCTTGGGTCATCTGATCAGCAGGGACTATGGAAGAAAATCAGACGATGATTTTAACACATCTAGATAAAATGGTCTTAAAAGATATGAAACAGGTTTTCAAACCTTGGCTGCAGGCTCTTTCCCCTTTACTGCCACTACCACCTCCCGTCCTCCCCACACTCCTTGGGAACATATGCATCCGCTGGCAGACTCCGACAGTCACAGAAATGACTCTTTGTGTTCAGGGTGTTCCACATGTTGTGCAACAAAATTAATTACATTTAATTTAACTTATCTGTTTTTTATAGCCCCAAACAACTCAAAAACACCATGTTAAGCTTGGGAGATGGCAGTCCTTCCAAGGGTTCTGCTGCCAGGTGTATCTGCTCTCAGAAACACAGGCAGTTTTACAGATCACCTTGCATGAGTGGATCTGACACATAGCCTCTGCGCCTCAGTTACGTATCAGGCAAGAATTCACCTCTGGGTCCCAGATCAAGCAACTGCTTATGTTCTCCCTCCTTCCTGAATTCCAGTAATAGCTTTCTATTCAGATTAATAATCTTCTTTCTGCCTCTTTATACTACACTAAAATGATGAATTTCCTTTCTCTCTTCTTCACTCTGTTAGCAGGAGAGAACTGTTTATGTTTCTTGCAGGTACAGGGCCTGGTATATGGCAGCTGCTGAATTCCCCAAGTAGCAGTGGATTTTTTGCTCCACAGGTATAAGAGGTGACTGTGGTAACTACAGGTCTGTTTTACCTGTGTGTTCATCTGTGCCCAGACGAAAGCAGTGTTACCGAGCAGAGTGGGATTTGGCTGACTGACTGAACACAGGCATAAAACAGAGACAGGTGGGGAAGGAAAAAGGTCTTATTAAAATGTTACCCAGTTTGGATGAGCTCGGCATCCCGGGCTCTGGGCTCCTCTCTTCCACAAAACAGAAAGATTCCAGCCACACCCAGAACCAGAAACATTGTCCAGAAACCCGGCTCCATTCTCATCTGTCCTTCTGGGCCCGAAGGCTGTCATGGGCATGGCTCTCCAGCTCAGGCTCCTTTCCTGGGGTGCGCATTTGTGGGGTCGGTGCCACCATTGCCTCACTGCGGCTTCTCCCCTCTCCGGGGCTCGGCGCCACTGCCAGGCCATGGTAGCCAGTTGCGCAGGGCGGATCCACTGGCGCTCCATGCCAAGACAGCTCGCACCCCATGGGGGGCATGCATTCCACACTGCATGCCCCTGTATTGATCTCAGAGCAAGAGAAGGGGCATAACTGGGACAGCGCGTCATGGAGTCACAGTGTCCCACGGGCCACCACCACCCAGCCTGCTGGAGGCGCAGCGCAGCATGCAGGACTTAGCCCCTGCGAGCCAGCTCCCGACCAGGTGAGCAAGGGAGAACAGGAGGGCAAGACTTTGCCCACCTTCTATTTAAATCATGGGCCTCCAAATTCCATGGGCGGTGGAATCATCCAATTTCTCAGCCAATCCAGGCTAACGTTCACCATGCTTATCAGGCCGTGCAGGGTCTCTGCCCCTTCTCCTGCTGCCATGATCCCGTAGTGGGTAGGAGGGTTTCACCCCCGCCAGCACTCCCTTCTCTGGGGAGTGGGCCCGCTCTCTCGCTGCCTCAGGATCCCTCCCCACTCCCCAGCAATCTCGCCAGATTCCCCTGTAGTAGCAGTGGTCTCTCTTTGGACCATGATGGAAGGCAAAAGGGGAAGAGAGCAGATGGAAAAATGCATCTTAAAGCCTCTGCTTACACAAAGACACATTCCAAGGGCTAAAGTAAGTTACACTGCCAAATCAGTATCAACGACATCTAAAAAATATGCTTCCCAAAGGAAGGGAGGGGCCTGGAGTGAATATTTGGTAAACAACAATATAATTTACCATGTTCTTTCAACATTATTCTGATGTTTGCATTAGTTTTCAAAGTTGACAAACTAAAATCCCCTACAATGTATATAATAAGGTCAAGATCCATTCAGTTTCAGGAAGAACACAACTCAAAGTAGTTTATGCAAAACTGAAAGTTATGCCCCAGCCGTGGGGGCTGCATGTAAATTCTGCACCTCCCACTCCCATGCCCCAGGCCCTCTTGGGCAGCCTGCAGGCAGGGGTGCCAGAACTGCCCAGGCCCTGGGGCTGTGGGTGAAGAGCAAGCTCACAAGTGACAGAGCCACATTCTCCTTTCCTTTTGGAAGCAACACAAAGGAAAAACGTGAAAACAAATTGAAATTTTTTAATTAAAAAAAAAAAAAAGTTCTGACCCATGACTTAACTGGGAAGCACAATGCCATCAGGGTCTCTCCCCAGCTCTTCGCACTTGCTTGTCTCCATGTGTTGGTTTTACTCTCCCCAACCTCTCAGAGGTGTCTCATGGCTGTGAGGGCACTTGCAGGAGGCCTACAAACTACCTCATGTGATCAGGATTTAGATCACAAAGTTTTAGATTCAGGACTGCTATAGATTTCATAAAGGACAGTGAGCAAATCTGCCAAGTTTAAGTTAAATAATATCTTTGAGAAAGCTAATTAAAAATATGTAAAATTGACTGTTTCAGAAATCGGCCAAGCAGTTTAATCTTAAGAACCTTCCCTTGAGAGTGCTTTCATATTAATGGACACAATGAAAACAATAATTTTATAGGAAATAGGTTTATTATTAATCATCTCAATTCAAAAATACTCAATCTTTCTTAGGGCTGGTCCATCACATTCCATCTCTTTAAAGGCTTTAAATAAACAAAACTGTGAGCTATTTTACTTAATAGCACATAGACACTTCTGTAACATAAGCAAGAAAGGATATCCTAACAATGAAACAAGGTCTCCAGAATTTACTATTAAAACAAAGAAAGTATTTCCAATGACAAGATGTAGGAACCCATGGATAAAACTCTAAGAGAGCACAAGCTGAAAAATTGGAGCGGGAAATTTTATAATTCACCCCCACTCTGAGTGTGCACTGGGACGGCACAAATATATCCTGTGAAAGCAGCTTAGAAAGATTTTCACTGCTGCCTGGAGGATGGGTCCTCCGGATTCGGGACTCATGTTATCCAAGTTTCCCAAAGCCTACTGCTTTTTCAGCTTCTTGCCCACATAACCATGACCAGAGGTTTCAAGGAGAAGACAAGAGCAGGACGTATTTAGCTTTGACTTTTGAGCAGACGCAACACCAGCTCTTCATCCTCTGCTAAAGACAGGCCAGTATCCAACGGCTCTATGATCTCCCACTTCACCTTCTTTCTGTTATGATTTGTGAGTCCTGTGTCTTCCACTTCACTGTTGTTCCTTTTCCTCATTCCCTGCTTCTTCTTAGTATCACTGGTGAGAACAAATCCAATGATTTACTTTATAATAAATAATGAAGTTCATTATTATGAAATCAAACACTTAAAATAGGACAAAATTATAAGTAAAAAATAGTTGGTAAAGTGACATTATTATTCAAAAGAGAAAGAAACTATAACAACTTCAGGATATCTGTGTCATACTTAAGTACCTTCCCATTAATGGACAGGAAGAGAGGAACCATCATGCACTGGGCACTGTGCAGGGGAGTCTATACATTGTCCCATCCAATCCTCACAATAATTCTAGAAAACTATAGATGTATTATCCACAATTTGAGGATACTGAGAGGTCCATAGTCTGGCTTCAGAGGAGCTCCAATCTGTGCTTGTGCTGCCTCATCAAATTATCTCTATTAAAAGTTAGGTTATCCTTTAGGTAGGTGGCAGTCTGTAAGCTAACAGATACTAGGATATCAGGTGCTAATTCAATTATCTGCTGCATTGAATTATGATGTATAGATCATGGGTATAACATAACATGAAATGTTAAGTTACAGATTAATTAAGAAATCAAACAAATTTTCCCATTTATAATCTGTATCTAAGGCCCCAACACAGTCCTAAGAAAGAATAAACATTACTGTCATATTCTGCTAATTTATGAAGATAGAGGCAATCACTTGATACAGTAAACATTTAAAAAGCAAAACATATCAAAGCATTTTAAGATACTATCATCATGTTCAAAGATGACCCAATTACTGGATACAAAATTAAAACAAAATAAAAATCCCATCTATTAGCAATAGCAGTAGCAACCATTTATTAAAGGCTTACTAAGGGTTTGGCACTGTGCTACATTTTTTACACAGATTACATTTAACTTCATGAAAATCCTTGGTGTGGGAAGCATAAACCTCATTCTACAATGAGGTTAGAAAGGTTAAATGATTAGACTCATATTACACACATGGGATTCACACCCAGATCTGAGTGACACTAAATTCAGCCCAAAGCCAGGCAATTGAAAGTAATTTGAATTGACTCACATTAGTCAACATTTGGAGAACAGATTAATTAAGAAATCAAACAAATTTTCCCATAAGTGCCCAATGCTCTGAGTCTGCAGCCGTACTCTTTGCCATTTGAAGAAAGACAAACTAGCCAACGCTCTGAGATTATCCACAAATAACTGCATTTTTAAATACAGTATTCCCTCACTTATTGCAGGTATTACATTCTAGACCCCCCTACAATAGGTGAAAATCCGCGAAATAGGACCCTTACATTTATTTTAGTATTTATATATATTTTAAGGCTTTATAAACCCTTCCCACACACTTATAAACCGTTCCCAGTCCCTTATTAACCTTTCCCACACTTTTATAAACACTACTTAAGTTCTTAAACATATTCTATACTCTTAAAATTACGTAACTTTAACAACATATGTATACAGTACCGCAAAATCCCACGATATAGCAAAAAATCCGCGATAAATAAATATTTTTAAAAATAATTTGTTTGTTTGTGTGTTTATTTTTAGAGAGAGGGGAAAGGAGAAAGAGAGGGAGAGAAACATCACTGTATGGTTGCCTCTCACTCGCGCCCCCAACTGGGGACGTGACGTGCAACCTAGTCATGTGCCCTGACTGGGAATCGAACCAGCGACACTTGGCTCGCAGGCCGATGCTCAATCCACTGAGCCACAGCAACCAGGTAAATACAATATTTTAAAAGTCCTGTGATACAGTGAGGCTGTGATAAGTGAACCGCAATATAGAGAGGGACTACTGTAGTGCCTGGAAAGATGAACATGAAAAGAGTTCTCTATGAAGGGAATTCAGTCATCAAGGAAAGAGGCCTTAATAAAAAAGTACTGAGTCTTTTTAAAAAATATTTTATTGTTATTCTTACAGTTATCCCAATTTTTCCCCCTCTGCCTTCCTCCACCGAGCCCACCCCCTGCTCCCAGTTAGTCCCAACCCTGTTGTCCATGTCCATGGGTCATTCATACATGTTCCTTGTCTATACCCTTCCCTTTCCTTCCACCCTTATCCTTCATCCCCCATCTGTTGCTGTCAGTCTGTCCCTTGTTTCCATGCCTCTGGTTCATTTTGCTCATTTGTTTGTTTTGTTCATTAAGTTCCTCTTTCAGGTGAAATTATATGGTATTTGTCTTTCATAGCCTGGCTTATTTCACTTAGCATAATATTATCCAGTTCCATTCATGCTGTCATGAAAGGTAGGAATTTCTTCTTTCTGCTGCACAGTATTCCATTGCGTAAATGTACCAGTTTTTTGATCCACTCATGTCCTGCAGCTCACTTAAAACCTCTTCATTCTTTTTGAGTCTATTTTTCATTTTGTTGCACTGCCTGGGTGTTTTTTTCTACCTTCTCCCTCAACTTGCTGATTTGATTCTCTGCTTCATCTAGCCTGCTTTTAATTCCTTCTGGTGTATTCTTCATTTCTTCCTGGTTCTTATTCATAGTTATTATGTCCTTTTTCATGCTGATACTGTTCCCAGTAAGTTCCTTATAGCTTCCAAAGAGTTCCTTGTAATCCTCACTGAGCTCCTTGAGCATCCTTATAACCATAATGTTGAACTCTATGTCTGATAGATTTCTTGCTTCAATTTCACTTAGCACTCTTTCTGAAGATTCCTCCCTTCCTTTCAATTGGGGTTGTTTCTGTGTCTCCCCATTTTAGGTGACTCTTCTTGCTATTCTGTGTATTAGCTTGATCTTTTTTGACACCCTTTCTTTGTCAGGTGGCCTTCTATGGTAGGATACCTGTGGGACTCTGTGGTGCATTCTCCTTGATCTCCTGAGCTGGATATTTTGGGCTGTCCTTTATGCCACTTGTGTGGGCTCTCTTGTTGTAACTGGGTTTTAGTTATTGTTTGGGTCAATCTTTTGTGGGTTCTTCCCTCTGGCTGGCTGACTGAGAGTCACACCACCCACCACCTTTGTATGCTGTTGTACCGGTGCTGCTAGAACAAAACCAACCAACCCGGGAAACAAAACCCACACTTACAAAAATAACCTCCACCCACAAGCACACTATCAAGAACAAATGAGCACATGTTAACATGTTGCGTATTGGAGAATTTAAATGCCTTTTAGAAACGACGAGAATTCTCGCCACACGTACGCAATGTGTTAATAAAAGACTATTGTAAGAAAGGAAAAATGAAAATGAGATGAGTAACTGAAAGAAAAAATGGTTTTGAGAGCGTACAGGAGGAGAAATAAAGAGTAGAGAGTAGGAACAAGGCAAAGGAAGAAAGAAAATAATTTTTATGTCAAAAATAAAAAAGGGAGGAAAGAAGGCAAAATGGAGTAAGAAAAGGGAAATATGAGGTTAAAAAATTTTTTTTAATGGTGAAAAAATAGGAACCAGATGGAAGAAAGACATCCACCACAGCAATATCTGCGATAAATGAGAAAGATTAATACAGGTAGAAAGAAAATAAGCAGGAAAAAAGAAAGAAAAAAAGCTCATGAGATGTCTAAAGGAAAGAAACGTGATTTTGAGAGGACAGAGGGAGAAGAAATAAGTATGAAGAATGAAAACCAGGCTAAGAAAGGGAAATAGGGAAATTTAAAATAAAATAAAGGGCAGGAGAAAGGGTAAATGGAGGAGAGGGGAATTGTAAAATCTGAGATTTGAAATATAAAAATAATGAAGATAAAAAAATAAAATTGAAGAAATGCAACCACCACCACCATATCAACAACCAACAAGCAAAGATTAATAAAGGTGGAAAGAGAATACTGGTATTTTAAGGATGGGAAAGAGTGTGAGATGACTAATGACAAGAAAAATGGTTTTGAGAGGCCACAGGGTGGTGAAATAGTAAGAGTGCAGTAGAAATAAGTCGTAGCGAGTGAAAAATTAAATGTAAAACAAAAACAAGAAGACAAAATGGAGTAGGAGAAGGGAGGAGTAAAATATGAGATTTGCAATAAACTAAAATAAAGAAACTAGTGAAATAAGAGGAACATAATTGTAGAAAAAGAAATGACTGTAAAACCCTGGCTAGTGTGGCTTAGTGGATTGAGCGTCGGCCTGTGAACCAAGTGTCGCTGGTTCAATTCCCAGTCAGGGCACATGACTAGGTTGCATGTCAGGTCCCCAGTTGGGGGCGCGAGTGAGAGGCAACCACACAGCGATGTTTCTCTCCCTCTCTTTCTCCTTTCCCCTCTCTCTAAAAATAAATAAATAAATAAATAAACAAACAAACAAATTATTAAAAAAAGAGAAATGAATGTGAAATAGCTATGCAGGCGAAAAAATAATGCAGATAATGAAGACCATGGTAGAATTCGTCTTATCAAAATCCAGAGTTTTGCACTGTTTTCTCTTTCTGGATCTGCCCCTGGTAATGTCAGATGATGTCCTAGTCTAGCCCTAGGCAGCCTGTTCAAGACTACCAGCGATCCACAGCCTATGGCTGTCTCCTTCTCTCCTTTAGGCTTGACTGGTTTCCACTGTGCTGCCCTGCCGGCCTTCCATCAGCATCGGGTCCAGGAATGGTTCATTTAATGCCTAAAGAGCACTGCAAGTACCACCTCCACCTGCCTCCAGCGGGGGCCCCTGGTACGACTGGGAGGGTGGACTCCCTGGGTCACTCCTGGGGGTGCTGTGAAGATGGTAGGGAAGATGGTAGGAGTGTTTCCCTGCCCCCTTGCCACACGTCTTGGTCTGTCCCAGATTATTTCCAATAACGTATGGTTTCTGGTGAATTAGCCGTCCATTTCCTGTGAGGGGGCCAGTCTGTGTAAAAGAGGCAGCTCTTTCCTGCTTGGCACAGATGGCAGCTCTAAGGTAACCCCTTGTTGCACCTATTTCTAATCTCTCTACTCTGCTGGTTTCAGTGGGTTCCAGGCCAAGGAACAGTGTAGTTCATAGTATCTGGTAGAAGTTCCGAAAGGGCCCTCTCAGAGCCTTTCCTCCTATTCCCTGTGGGCTCCTGAGCCTGGTCTCACTGATCTGCAGAGCCTGTAAGCCCACAGTGGGGGATGGGTATGCCTGCCCGAGAGGGGACCTGCCTGGTTGCAGGGAAACTCAGGCATTCAGCTCCTGGCCTGCTGCTTTTGCAGGAGACTTGGGCCCAAACTCTCCACTATGCGGAGTCCCCTGCTCTCCAGCTGTGCTGGGTCGGGTCCCACAGTCCCCTCTGATTTCTTTGTTGGTAGAGCCACTGCCCACGCTCGCATGCCCAAGCACAGGGTCCCTGCAGAATCTCAATTTTCTCTCAGTTTCTCTTCTAAAAGTTTCTATGTGGCCCCTACACTGCAGCATGAAGCCCTGGAGGGGTTGTTCTCCGCACGTTCCACCTCCCCAAAATGCCTGCCGATGCCTCTGACAATTTTATACAGTCTCTCTCCGACTCTCTCCAGGATGCACTGGGAAGAACCCAGCAGTACTGCTAGAACATGGGGCAGTGGCGGGGTGCTCGCATGGGTCTCCCGGTGTGGTCTCTGCAGCCAGCACCGCCCTGCCACCTCTCTCCACGGGTGGCAGTGCCTGGGCCGGTCCACAGCTCCCTCTCAGACTCAGTCCTGTTCCTAAGTACTTTTACGTACCGCAGGCCTCGGACTCTGGCTCCTTGTGGTAGTGGGGGGCATGGCCTTGCTGGGGGCGGAGGGCAGAGAGACACATCTGGGCGTCCAGGTGTGGGGGCACCTGGAGGTTTTCTTACTGAGGAGGATACTTTAAATTCCTCAAAATAGCTCCCACCCCAAATCCGCGCAGCCAGAAGTGCTGGGTTAGGCAATGGCGGTGGCGGCCACTCTGCCAGGAGAGCCTGGGCTGCCTGCTCCCAAGTGCCCTGCAGGAGGGCGGGCTCTCGCCCATTCACACACGTGTCCACACATTTGTCTGCGTACATGCTGACTCACACATACTCTCACTCACTCAGCTGGGTTTTCGAGTTGATTGCTCTGTGGTTTAGCTGCAAGATAGTCTGGGGCTGGGAGCAAGTAGATGCAGCTTCCAGCTACTCTGCAACCATCTTGGATCTCAAACGTACTGAGTCTTAATCTGCTTGAGTATGGCCAGGTCTGCGCCTCTTCCACTAGGCTAGAGTGCCATGGCTTATTTCATATAATAATTACTTTTGTCCTGCCTGTACTTCAAGTGCATCTCAAAGCAGCTAATCAGAATCAGCCTAATTAGTGGGCTTTATTAATGTGCTTCTTCACATTATATTCCCTGCAGGAAATAGCTGGTTCAGATAATAAAAGAAAGATGGGAAATTTATGTAGCCCAAATATCTTCACAAGTAGCAGCTTTGCTGCTTTGTGGACCAGTTCAAATTCTAGAAAGGTGTTTTATACTACTTCCCACAGCAAATAAGTGGTAATTTCCATAATAAAAACATAGACATTCTATGGGTAATTCACCCAAAAGCAAGGGGGTGGTGGTGGATAATGTACTGCATTTAGATACATTTAGTAAACAGAGAGCAAAATATGGTCACAATCTGGTCTCTTCAGAAAAGACCTCTTTTAAGTAGCATGGCACTAGAGAGTGACATCAGCACACATTTGAATAACACATTCCTGGTTCACTTCCCCTCCCAACAATAATCTGGCACCCACCCAGCCTTTGTAGGAGCTGTGGGATCCAGCACTATATGCCCAGGGACCCAGAAAGAGTCTCACATAATTGTGTGTTGGATAATAAACATATAAACCTTGGTCCCAACTGTGAGCCCTGCAATGTCCCATGAACTAGCTCTAGTTCCTCTTGGCTATGGGAAAACACTGTCTCAATCACCCATAGACAAGGGAGCCTTTGTGGAAGTTCTGGTTTCCAGTGACATTCCAGTACACAATTGGAGCAAAAAGTATGAGTTTGGATTCATAGGAGAGAGTAAGAGGAGCAGTGTTGACTTTACTCACATCACCCCTCCCCCAAGGCAGCACAGCTGAGAGCCAAGAGAGGTTTTCTGGGCCTGTGATTTTCCTATGGAGAAAAGTGAGAGCATGTGAGTGGTGCCTGGCTTCTCCAGCTATATGGAAATACAGCTGCCAGAGAGGTCTATTTCTCTCTCACCTTACTCAGAGCTGCATGACGGAGGGGTGTAAGGAAGAGTCCAGGAGAGCAACAGATAAAACTTTCTGAGGGAATTAAAAAGATACGGACCCTACTAACTGCCTCACAGAATTCAACAAGCCTACCCACGAACCACTGATGATGCCTCCCCCGTGGATCCCTCCAGCTAGCCCATGGGCACCCCCAGTGCTTTGGATGCCTCGCCTATACCCCCTCCCACACCCCTGTGACCACTTTCCTGTGTGGGGTTCTGAGAGCTGCAATGAAGTAAGCCTTGGTAGATGATTGGTGAGCATGTGCAGACAGCCAACCTAAACCTGTGGGCTAAGAAGAGACCACAAATTTCAGCTTTAGTGATACCCTTGGGAAAGCAAAAGGGAACTGGTCAAGACTTGGCCTGGTGTGTTGTAGGATTAAGAAAAGGCATATAAGCTTAAGAATTCTTGCACCAGAGGGAAAAAGAAGTATGGACCTAATAGACATATGCAGAACATTCCAATCAACAGCAGCAGAATAAATATTCATTATTCTCAAGCGCACATGGAATATTCTTTAGGATAGAGTATATGATATGTCACAAATAAGTGTTAGCAAACTGAAGAAGATTGAAATCATACCAAGTATCTTTTCTTTCCATAATGGTATGAAACTAGAAATTAGTAGCAGGAAATTACTGGGCAATTCAAATATGTGGCAATTAAACAACAAAGTCCTGAACAACTGCTGTGTTCAAGATAGACTCAAAAGGGAAATTTTTTAAAATCTTGAAACAAACGATAAAGAAAACACAATATATGAAGACATATGCAATGCAACAAGAGCAGTTCTAAGAGGGCCATTTATAGTGATAAATGCCTACAGTAAGAAAAATATTCCAAATAAACCTCACTTTACACTTCAAGGAACAAGAAGAAAAAACAAAAACAAAAAAACAACTAAGCCTAATATTACCAGCAGGAAGGAAATGACAAAGATCAGAGTAGAAATAAATAAAATATGGACCAGAAAAACAATAGAAAAGATCAACAAAACTAGTTTCTCTGAAGATAAACAGAGTTGACTAATTTTTAGCTAGACTTAAAAGAGAGAATACTCAGATAAATTCAGAAATGAGAGAGGAAACTTTACAACTGATTACACAGAAATACAAAGGATTGTACTATGAACTATACCAACAACTATTATAACCTAGAAGAAATGGATACATTTCTAGAAACTTAACAACGAACAAAGTCTGAAGAGACCCATAAAAAATAAGGCCACTAATCACTAATCACAATTTCCCAACAAACAAAAATTCAGAACCAGAGAAGGCTTCACTGGTGAATTCTACCAAACATTTAGAGAGTAATTCTTGTCAAATTTGTCCAAAAACCAGAAGAGGAGCGAATGTAGCCCAACTCATCTTACAAGGCCAGCATTATCCTAATACCACAACCATACAAGGAGACTATAAAAAAACTATAGGCCAATATCCCTGTTGAATATAAATGTAAAAAATTCTCAACAAAATACCAGCAAACTAAATTCAATAGCACATTAAAAGGACCATACACTATGACCAAGTGGGATTTATCCCTGGAATGCAAGAATGTTTCAACATAACCAAATCAATAAACTTGATGCACCGCATTAATCAAATAAAAGTTAAAAATCACAAGATCATCTCAAAAGATGCATAAAACCCATTTATGAGAAAAATCAATAAATTTGATATAGAGGGGACTTGCTGCAACATAGTAAAAGTCCTATATGACAAGTCCACAATTAATATCATATTCCTTGGTAAAAGGTTGAAAGCTTTTCCTGTATGATCAGGAGCAAAACAAGATACTCCCATTGAACATAGTACTGGATGTTCCAGTCAGAGAATTATACAAGAAAAAGAAATAAAGGATATTCATATCAGAAAGGAAGAGGTAAAACTGTCACTGTTTGCTGATTATATGATCTTATATACAAAACACTCTGAAGACTCCACCAAAATCTGTTAGAATACATAAATTCAAGAAAATTGCAATATAGATAAATTAGTAGTGTCTCTAATAGTGAATTATCTAAAAAAGAAATAAAGAAAATTATCCATTCACAAAGCATCAAAAACAATAAAATCCTTAGGAATTAATTTAACCAAGGAGATGAAAGGTCTGTATCTGAAAACTACAATACTTTGATGAAAGAAACTGAAGACACAAATAAGATACCCTGTGGTAATGGATCAGAAGAATTAATATTGTTAAAATGGCCATACTTACCCAAAGCCATTTATGGATTCCACTGGCATTTCAAATAAATATTTTTTAAAAATCCTAAAATTTGTACGGAGCCATAAAAGACCCCAAATAACCAAAGTGATCCTGAGAAAGAAGAACAAAGCTGAAGGCATCACACATCAGGACTTCAAACTACGTTATAGTTACAGTAATAAAAACAGTATGATGCTGGTATAAAAACAGATCAACAGAAAAGAACTGAGAGCATGGAAATAAATTCTGGCATAACAGTCAACAAATATTTGACAAGAAAGCCAAGAACATTCAATGGGGAAAAAGACAATCGACTCAATGAATGGCATTAGTAAAATTAGATAAGCATACGCAAAAGATTAAAACTGAACTCCTGTCTTACACCACTCACAGCAATGAACTTGAAATGGATTAAAGACTTAAAACTAAGACCTTAAATCAGACCTGAACTTAAGACCTGATACCAAAAGCACAAGTGACAAAAGCAAAAAATAAGTGAGACTACAAAAAATTAAAAAGCTTCTGCGAACAAAAGAGACAATCAACAAAATGAATATGCAACCTATAAAATGAAATAAAACATTTGCAAACCATACATCTGATAAGGGCTAATATCCAAACTATTTAAGAAAGTTATACAACTCAACAGCAAAAACCTCCCCAATCTGATTTAAAAATGGGCAGAGGAATGCAATAGATATTTTTCTAAAGATGACATATCAATGGACAAGAGGAAAGATGCTTGACACCGTTAATCATGCTGTGCCTGTTAGATGGCTATCATCAAAATACAAGAATAAATGCTGACAAAGATGTGGAAAAAGGGAATGTCTGTGTACCATTGTTACAAATGTAAATTGGCATAGCTAGTACTGAAAACAGTATGGAGGTTCCTCAAAAAATAAAAAATTGACCTACCATATGATCCAGCAATCCTACTTCAGGGTATATACCCAAAGGAAATGAAATCAGGATCTTGAAAAGATCCATATTCTTTTCAGCACTTCCACATTCACTATGGTATTATTTATGAAAGTCAAGATATGAAAACATCCTAAGTGTCCATCAATAAATAGATAATGAAGATGTGATACACATATGCACATGCATGCACGTGCGTGTGCATGCACACACATGAATATTATTTAGCCATGAGGTAGGAAATCCTCCAATCTGTGGCAATGAATGGACTTTGAGGGCATTATGCTAAGTGAAGTAAGTCAGAGAAAGATAAACATTGCACAATATCATTTACATGTGGAATCAGAAAAAGCTGAACTCAGAAACAGAATAGGATGATGGTTATCAGGTGCTGAAAGTTGGAGTGGGAAGCAATGGTGGAAACAGGGAGATGTTGGTCAAAGGGTACAAACTTTCACTTGCGAGATAAATAAGCTCTGGATATCTACTGTACAGCATGGTAACTTTTTAAAGTATATTTTATTTTTTTTAATTTTACTGATTATGCTGTTACAGTTGTTCCGATTTTTCTACCTTTGCTCCCTCTGTCCAGTACCTCCTTCCCTCCAGCAATGCCCCCCACCTCAGATCATGATCATGGGTCATGCATGTAAATTCTTTGGCTTCTCCATTTCCTATGCTATCCTTAACATACTCCTATTTTGTTCCTAGCATTTATGATTCTTAATCCCTGCACCATTTCCCCCATTCTCTCCCTTCGCCCTTCCAGCTGATAATCCTCCAAATGATCCCCATACCTATGATTCTGTTCCTGTTCTGCTTGTTTGCTTAGTTTTTTGTTTTTATTTTTAGATTCAGTTGTTGATAGTTATGAGTTTGTTGTCATTTTAATGTTCATAGTTTTGATCTTCTTTCTCTTAAATAAGTCCCTTTAACATTTCATATAATAATGGCTTGGTGATGATGAAACTCCTTTAGCTTTACCTTGTCTGGAAAGCACTTTTTCTCCTCTTCCATTCTAAATGATAGCTTTGCTGGATAGAGTAATCTAGGTTGCAGGTCCTTGCTTTTCATCACCTTGAATACTTCTTGCCAGTCCCTTCTTGCCTGCAAAGTTTCTTTTGAGAAATCGGCTGAAAGTTTTATGGGAACTCCTTTGTGGGTAACTCTCCTTTTCTTTTGCTGCTTTTAAGATTCTTTATCTTTAAACTTTGGCATTTTAATTATGATGTGTCTTGGTGTGGTCCTCCTTGGGTCCAACTTGTTTGGGACTCTCTGTGCTTCCTGGACTTGTATGTCTCTTTCTTTTGCCAAATTAGAAAAGTTCTCCTTCATTGTTTTTTCAACTAAGTTTTCAATTTCTTGCTCTTCCTCTTCTCCTTCTGGCACCCCTATGATTCAGATGTTGGTACGTTTAAAGTTATCCCAGAGGTTACTAAGCCTCTCCTCGTTTTTTTTTTTTTTTGCATTCTTGTTTCTTCTTTCCATACTGGTTGAATGTTTATTTCTTCCTTTTGTTCCACATCATTGATTTGAACCCCTGGCTTCCTTCCCTTCACTGTTGATCCCTGTATTTTTTTTTTTTTCTTTATTTCACTTTGTGTAAGCTTCATTTTTATTTTATTTTTGCCATACTCTATGAGTTCTCTGAGCATCCTTATCACCAGTATTTTGAAGTGCATCTGAAAGGTTGGCCAACCATTTTGTTTAATTCTTTTTCTGGGGTTTTGCTCTGTTCTTTCATCTGGGCCATATTTCTTTGCCTCCTTAATTTGGCAGCCTCCTTTTGTTCGTTTCTGTGTATTAGGTAGAAGCTGCTTTTACTCCCTGTTTTAGCAGTGTAGCCTGTGCAGCAAAGACACCTATCTGTAAATTATGTGGGGTGGAGCCTTACACAATTGCCAGGGCTGGGCAACCCTCTTTACCACTCTGTGGCTCTGTTTGTGGCGAGGGGCTCGGAGAGGAGACAAAGCCACTGCCTGGCTTCTGGCCATTTGCCCAGCACTCACCCCATAGCCAGTCACTTCACCCACTTCCCATAGGCGACTGGCACCCTTCCAGTTGTTGTTCTGGAGTTTATGTATGTTCTAAGACCATGTGGACCCTTTAAGTGGCGAAAATCAGGCATTTTCTTCCACTGCCCCAACCACCATGGTATTAACAGCCAGATGTAATGAAGGTTTATCTTCCTGGTGCTGGGACCCTTGGTTGTGTGGTCACTTCCAGGGTATTCCACCAAATTTTAATCTACCACGTGTGAATGTGGGACCATCTGTTCCACCACCACTGCTGACTGTCCGAACCACACTACCTCTCCCCACCATCTCCGCGACTCTGCCCCTCATGCCCATCTGGATGAATGCGGCTTCTTTAAATCCTTTGTTGTCAGACTTCCATATAGCTCAATTTTCTGATGGTTCTGGTGGTTATTTGTTTTTGAGATCTGATTGTAATTCTTTCTATGGTTCCGTGAGAAGGCGAAGTATGTCTACCTATGCTTTCGTCTTGATCGGAAGCCCCAGCATGATAATTATAGTTAACAATACTATATGATATATTTTTAAGGTGCTAAGAGAGTAGATCTTTAAAATTCTCATCAAACACACCAAAAACGGTATGTGATGGTATCAGATAACACTAGGGTGGTAATCACAATATATATGTGGATCAAATCAACAGGTACACCTTACACTTACATGTCCTATATCAATTATATCTCAAAGCTGGTGGGGAGAAACCAAATTGTATGATACTACAAAAGCACCTAGTTTATTTATATCATGTAGATTTAGGCAGAAGAATTCTGACCCCATCTAGTTGATGTTCACAGGAGCTAATGATGTTCACCGGAGCTAATTTCATCTAATTAATAAACACTGGTACTTCTTTGTGATTGGTTAACAGTCCAGCTGTATGTAATAGTGAATTCTAGTTTCTTGGTTCTCGAATTACTTCCTGCAAGTGCTGCATGGGTTGGGGTGGAACTCTTGTACCTTTCAATCAATAGTTCTACTAGGTACCTTATGCAAGCACATCATTTGTACAGTTTAGCAAATATATGGTGGAAAATTCTAAACATAATAGGTTTGCTAAAAGAAAGAAAAATGCAGGTAAAAAACAGCCGTAACTAACCAAAGAGCTTCCTTCACAAATTAAGTGTATTACAGGAGAGCCAAGATGGCAGAGGAATAGGCAGAAGTTATACTAACCTTCTCCCAGGACCAAACCAGAGAATTATAACTAAATTATAGAAAAATCAGCCTGAATAACCAACTGAAGACTAGCTGAAGGGAAGCTGTATAACCAGGGACTTACTGGAAAAAAAGCCACATCACCACATCAAGACTGGTAGGAAGTACAGAGGTGCAAGAGGGCTGGCTCAGCTCCCATGGGTGGCAGCTGAAGTTCCAGAGGGATATTTCAGTGGCCAGGATGTTCCCCTCGAGAAGTGTTCAGTCTAAACCCAGTCTAGAGCACCAGAACTGGGAAAGAAACCCAAACATCCTGCTGTGAAAAGCAGCAGAGTTTCTGTCCTCAGGGATATATGGCTGAAGATGCAGACAGCTTTTTAAAGGGCCAACACGCAAAATTTCATTTTCAGCCATGTACCCTGTGCTCTGGGAGAGGGAGGGCAGAATGGTCTACAGCCGCATGAGCAGACTCTGGGGAGAGAGTTGAAGGGTCAGCTGCCAGGATCCCTGTGCTGAACCATTCCCCATAATGCAGAAACTATCTTTCATGGGCAGAGCTCTCCCTTCAACACTGCATCAGCCTGAGGGGAAGCAACAGCCCCACCCGCAGGAATCCCTCTCTTTGTACCAACCTGTGGAGCTTGAGCCAGGCTACAGAGGAATAGAGCTGGAGGCACTTTCACTGTTTAAGCATAACAGAAAACCTGCAGGTGAATGCGGATATCTGGGACCTTTGAGACTTTAGATGAACCTCCCCTGGGGCAGTGCTGGTAAAAGTCAGCTTTGGTGCACAGCTTGGTTCTGTGAGCATGTAAACAGGCCCAGCAGAGAGAGCCACAAGCTGATAGCTCCAAACAGGTTGCCAAGGGCCAGTCACAGGCAGCGTCTGACATAGGTGTGCACCAGTTTTGCAGATCTACCTAACACACAAAAACAAACAAAAAGTGGCAGTGCAGGTGGGAAGACAAAGAAACAGGCCCCCAAATGAAAGAACAAGAGAATTCCCCAGTAGAAGAACTACATGAAATGGAAGCAAGAATTTATCAGATATAGCGTTTAAGGTAATGATTATAAGAATGCTCAACAGCATGAAAAAAGACATAGAAACCATAAAAAAAAGACCAGACAGAAATAAAGAATGCAATATCTGAAGTAAATAAAACACTGGGAGGAATGAACAGTAGGTTAGATGAAACAGAAGGTCACATCAGTGATTTGAAAGACAATGCAGGAAAAAACACCCAATCAGAACAGCAAAAAGATAAAATAATTATTTAAATGAGGATAATTTAAGGGACCTTTGGGACAACATGAAGCATAACAACATCTTTATCATGGGAATATCAGAAGAAGAGTGAGCAAGGGATTGAGAACCTACTTGAAGAAATAATGACTAAAAACTTCCTAACCTGTTGAAGGAAAAAGACACACTAATCCAGGACGTACAGAGAGCCCTAAACAAGATGGATCCAAAGAGGCCGCACTAAGACACATCATAATTAAAATGGCAAAGCTTAAAGACAGCATAGAATCTGAAAAGCCGTAACAGAAAAGCAGTTAAGTTACCTACAAGGGAGATCCCATAAGAATGTCATATATTTTTCATCAGAAACATTTCAGGCCAGAGGGATGCACATGAAATATTCAAGGTGATGAAAAGAAAGGCTCCATAACAAAGGCTACTTTACCCAGCAAGGCTATTATTTAAAATCAGAGAAAAAAGACATCCCAACAAGAAAAAGCTAAAGGAGTTTGTTACAACCAAGACACTATAGCAACTAATGTTAAATGGCCTGCTTTAAGAAGAATTTAAAAAGTTAAAAAAAAAAAAAACAGCAACACATACATGTCTATCAATAAACACTTTAAATATAAGTGTCTTAAAAACTCCAAACAAAAGACACTGGGTAACTGAATGGATAAGAAAACGAGACCCATATATGTGCTATCTCCTAGAGATCCTCCCCAGAACAGAAAATACACACAGACTAAAAGTAAAGGATGGAAAAAGATACTTCTCGCTAATGGAAAGGGAAAAAAGATGAGGCAGCAATACTTACATCTGACAAAATAACTTTAAAACCAGAGCTAGTCCTGGCTATTGTGGCTCAGTGGAGTGCCAGCCTGCAAGCTGAAAAGCTGCCTGTTTGATTCCTGCTCATGGCACATGACTGGGTTGTGGGTCAGGTCCCGAGTTCGGGGTGTACAAGAGGCAACTGATCGATATTTCTCTACCTTTCTTTCTTTCTCTTTCCCTCTCTCTAAAAATAAATAAAAACCTTTAAAAAAACAAAGGCTATAGTAATAGATAAAGAAGAACATTACATAACGATAAAGGGTACAATCCAACAAAGAGATATAACCTTAGTACATTTATGCACCCAACACATTTTAAAAGGCCAGCATTATCCTAATTCCAAAACCAGATAAAGTCACTACAAAGAAAGAATATTATATGCCAATATCCCTGATGAACATAAATGATAAAATCCTCAATAAAACATTAGGAAACTGAAAATAGAAATATATCAAAAAGATCATATACCATGATCAAGTGGGATTTATTCCAGGGATGCAAGGTTGGTACAACATTCACAAATCAATAAATGTGATACACCACAGAAACAAAATGAAGGAAAGAACCATATGATCATATCAACAGATGAAGAAAAAGCATTCGATAACAATCCAGCACCCATTTATGATAAAAACTCTCAGCAAAGTGGGAATAGAAGGAACATACCTAAACATAATAAAGGCCATATATGACAAACCACTGTCAGCATCATACTCAATGGGCAAAGACTACAAATGTTCTCCTTAAGATTGGGAACAAGACAGGGATGTTCTTTCACCTCTCTTATTCAACATAGTACTGGAAGCCCTAGCCACAGCAATCAGACTAAAAAAAATAAGAGATATCCAAATTGGAAAGGAAGTAGTAAAACTGTCTCTTTTTGCAGATGACATGGTACTGTACATAGAGAACCTAAAGATCCCACCTAGAAATTACTAAAACTGATAAATGAATTCAGTAAAGTAACAGGATACAAAATTAATATCCAGAAATCAACTGCATTTTTATATGCCAATAATAAACTATCAGAAAGGGAAATTTAAAACAACAACAACAACAATCCCATTAACAACTGCTTCAAAAAGAATAGGAATAAATATAACCAAGGATGTAAAAGACCTGTACTCGGAAAACTATGAGACCGAAGAAAGAAACTGAAGATAAAAGTAAGTGGAAGCACATACTGTGTTCATGGATAGGAAGAATTAACATAATTAAATGTCCATACTACCCAAAGAAATCTATATTCCCATGCAATTCTTATAAGATACCAATGATATATTTCACAAAACTAGACCAAATATTTCAAAAATTTATATGGAACCACAAAATGCCATGAATGGCAACAGCAATCCCAAGAAAGAACAAAGTTGGAGGGATCCTGCTACCTGATATCAAACTATAAGGCCATAGTAATCAGAACAACCTGGTACTGGCATAAAAACAGACACATAGATCAGTGGAACAGAATCCAGAGCCCCCAAATAAACCCACATCTTTATAGTCTATTAGTATTTGACAGAGGAAGCAAACACATACAATGCACTATAAGTAGTTTATGCAGTAAAATGGTGTTAGGAATATTGGACAGATCCGTGCAGAAAATGAAACTAGACTACCTTATTATGCCACACACAAGAATAAATTCAAAATGAATTAAAGACTTAAATGTTAGATTCAAAACCATAAAAATCCAAGAAGAAATCAGAGGCAATAAAATCCCGGACACTGCTTGCAGCAGTACTTTTTCTGATATATCTTCTCAGTCAAGGAAAACAAAGGAAAAAATAAACAAATGGGAGTACATCAAACTAAAAAGTGTTTGCACAGCAAAGCATCCATCAACAAAATAAAAAGACAACTCTCTGATTGGGAGAACATATTCACTGATATATCTCATAAAGGATCAATAACCAAAATTGATAAAGAATTTATAAAACTCAACACCAAAAAGTAAAAAAATTAAAATTAAAAAATGGGAAAAGACCCTAGTCACTTCTGCAAAAGGGACATACAGATGGCCAACAGACACATGAAAAGCTGTTCACTGTCACTAATCATCAGAGAAATGGAAATTAAAAGCATAATGAGATACTATCTCACACCTGTCAGAATGGCTGTCATCAATAAATCAACAAACAAGTGCTGGCGAGGATGTGGAGAAAGGGGAACAAACCCTTCTGCACTGTGGGTAGGACTGCAGACTGGTGCATCAACTATGGAAAGCAGTATGGAGTTATCTCAAAAAATTAAAAATGGAACTGCCTTAGGACCCAGCGATTCCACTTCTGGAAATGTATCTGAAGAAACTTGACACATTAACCCGAAAGAACATAAGCATGTCCACTGCAGCATTATTTACAATAGCCAAGATTTGAAAGCAGCCCAAGAGTCCATCAGGAGATGAGTGGATAAAACAACTATGGGACATTTATACAAATACTACTCAGACATAAAAAAGGAGAAAATCTTACCCTTTGTGACTGCTGCGATGGACCTGGAGAGCATTATGCTAAGTGAAATAAGCCAGTGAGAGAAAGACAAATACCATATGATTCCACTCATATGTGGAATCTAATAAACAAACAAATCTAACAAGCAAAACAGAGAGAGACTCATAGAATTCTGAGGTGGGGATTAGGGGTGGAGGGATTGAGCCAAAAAGAAAAAGAACTCATGGACATGGACAATAGTGTGGTGACTGTGGGGAAGAGGAGGCTGAATGGAGATGGATGAGGGTATAAAGGGGATAAATGGCAATGGAAAAAATACAATTTAAAAAATCTATTAAAAAATAAATAAAACAAACACAATAGTAAAAAAAAAGTGTATTGTAAAGGCGGTAAGGAGCTCACATTATGAAATGACAACCCCATAGTGGCCTACAAAATGGGACCACGAATGTGAACCTGAGCTCTGCCTCTTATTTTTATATCAGTACTTCTGTCTGACTCACAGTGCTGAACTCTCTCCCTGTTCTTCAAATGTATGAGGTAAGTGTCAAAAGGACCAAATTAATGGCTCAGCATCAAGAGAGCACAACACATTGGTTGATAAAACTCAACTTAAAAAGCAAAAGCATGGCTCAGAGACCCAAAGACCCACTATTGCTGTAAAAACAAAACCACCAAAGCAAAAGAATTCAGAGCTATTAATCTTTCAATAATCCAAATAATAAAGAGATTTAAGTAATGACTCCCAGTGTGTCATTTAAAGACCTAATCAGTTATTGCTATTGAGTTAATTGTTGACTGTTAACTATCCTGTACCCACCCATGTAGAAGAAGTATGTGTCTGTCATTTTACCTTTTTATCCAATCCCAAAGTTCCCCCTACTTTGCTTTCTCCCTCTCCCTATTCTATCACCAGTGGATTTCCTGCAACCCCTCTCATGCCTCCTCTTTTGATTGTAATGTATAAAATAAGGTGCAAAACCACCATTATCTGGAGCATTCTCTCAGCCTGTTGAGGTTTAGTTTCCCAGCAATTGTCATCAGTTTGGCTCAGATAAACTCAAAAATTCTTCCATATTTGGACTTTCTTACGTTGACACTACCTTTTATAATTAAAAAATCCCTCTTCTGCATGTTTGTATAAATACGAGATGGTCTCTGTAGCCCTATGGTACACACTCTTTTCACAGTGAATTTTATTTGCTTACTTTTCTATTTCTCATTTACTTTTCTAGTTCTTCCACCAGACCACAACTTCCTAGAGGGGAAGGAATGTGTTTGTTCACCTTTGTATCCCAGCATGTGGCTCGGATCAAGTAAGAAATCACAAAAATCAGTTGAATAAATGAAAAATAAAGGCAAACACACTGCCCTTAACAGTTTCCTTGTGTCAGTTAAAATAAATAAATAAATAAATAAAGACCTAATCATATAAGAAAACTCAAAGAAAAATATTATAATGTAATATGTAATCTAAACCAATAACTGGAAAATTCTACCTCAATGACTTTGAAATTTTAGTGAAAATTGTGTATAGAAGTTTCACCATAGTCAAAGTAAACATTTGAGCCAATTTACTCATTTCTAGTAATTAAGGGGAAAAAATTTAATGATTTCTATTTTAAATTCTTAATATATTATTAATAATTGAGTTTTAAATAAAATACACGTAACTTTCTTACTTTCTAAAATCTATTAACCTAAACCTAAAAATTCTCTCAGAAATTAAACTGTTTTTCCAGTAAGTTTGATTTCCTGGTTACAACATTTAATTTTTTCAGGTACTTTTAGTTACCTAGTTACCCAGAATAAGAAGGCAGTCTGTTACATTCATGAGAAACTAAAAAAGGAAGAACACCTGGAGTTAAGGCACCAGGGTCAGCCTTCCTCCTTGTCCCCTCCTAGGCACTCACTCCTCACATGGCTCTTACTCAGGAGATCAGAGACATCTGTGTGTTCCCACTGTGCCTCTCTGTGAGCATGGCACTTCCTCCCTCCCTCTGGGTTCTCCCCTGCTTCAAGATGCATCCTTAATTCCTCAGCTCCTATGACAGGTACCTATGCTTCCTATTAAAAGTTATTTCTTTCCTCAGATTCCTATAGGTCTAATCATTTTTCACCTAGCATTGCTACTTTCTAATACTAAAGTGTTTTCCCCCACACCTGTATGCATCTTTACTCCCAATTAGAATGCAAACTCCTGGGTGAGAACATTCACTACAACAACTACCTTTCAAAAGTCATTCAGGTATGCATGCCCAACAATTTCTCTTCTGGGACTGTAACCCCAGAAAATAATTAAAGATGTGCATAAAGATTTAGTTACTAGATAGTCAAGTCAAGGCAAAGCTATTTGTAATTTCAGAAAGTTGGAAACTCAAACATCCAATCATAAGGGATTACTTTGTTGAGTGTTATAAAATTTCAAATGAAATATGATGCAGTTATTGAAAACAAGGTTGCAGGAATTTCTTTACTGACACTGAAAACAGTAATAAAAGCAATACAGAATGAGTCTTTGTTTAAATAAGGCTGCATGTATATCTGCATAGAAAAAGATTTGGAAGATTTTTTTGAAATGTTCTTTCTGCTGGTATATGTATCTTCTGGTTTTTCTGTAACAGGCTTGTATTGCTCTTTGCAATAAAAAAAGAAACTTAAATATGAAGGAAAAAGTAGTTCTTGGCAGCTAGGTATATGTCAGTTATTCTTCACAATTCCACAAATCTCAGAAGCATAGCGAGCGGGTGTTCTACTTAAGTGTCAACTTGGATCCACAGAAGTATGGGAAAGGGTAATACTTCTTAAGTTAGGATAGATGGGACATAGGTTATTTTCAATATTTCAAAACACCTGAAAATATGTGCCACAGGCCAAATTCTGGTATTTCTCTTCTTTTGGCTAGAATTATATTAACTGAGCTTTGTAAATACTTGACACCTCAAATGCTTGAGTGAATTGGAAATTATGTCTTTGTTAATAAAAGAAATGTGAAAAATTAAGTATTCGTCGTCGTCGGCAGCCGTCCGTCTCGAGAGACGATGGTGTAGCTTCTTAAGAGTCTATCTGCACCGCTGAGAATGGCTGTGCAGTCCGACTCGGGAGTGACATGGTATCTGTCTCCTCCCGTGTTGAATCGACATCTTGTGATGACGCTGGAGTGTCCTCTCCAGTGAAGCTGAAGCTACAGAGCCTGGGCAGGGTGATATGGAGGGTCTGCTGTTGCCCAAGCAGCAGACCCCCCCTCTCTTCGCAGCTGAAGGGTCCAAGGGAAAGACAGAGTCAATACAGCTTGGCTTCAGGTGCGCCGCAGGAGTTGCCGGTGTTGACTACAACGTCAAACCGCCTTAGGGACTCCGGCTCCAGATTTTCTGTCGGGGTTTACTCCCTTAGCCTTTCCCCTGAAGAGGTATGCCGCAAGGCAGCGGAGGTTTTTTGGAGTCAGAGTTTTAACTGTCTTGAAAGACCAAAATCTACCAAAACATACAGTTCATTAGGATTGAAAACAAAAGTTCTCTGTGATGATGAAATTATTTTTCTAGACTTGAGAACTGTGCTCCACAGACATACCTGTGGGAGTTTTGGATAGTTTTACTTGTCAGTTTTACATAGGCTTCTAAGGATGTTGTTCAATTCTGGTTTCCATGCCCACTATCAATCAAGAAAAAAAAGTTAAAAACCAATCTTCCTAAAATTAAGGTTCTTGTTGAAACACTCTTCTTATTCCCCCCAACCTACATATGCTGAAAGGGTTCTTTGTGAAGATCACCTTGGCTTGTTAAGTTTGTGCATGGAAGAAGGGAGGAGGTGGGTGGACCAGTTCAAAGCCTTTATTGAGGGATGTTCAAACAGGTGGCTGAGTCCGAGCAGACTGCAGCACCAAAGGATGGAGTAGAGCAGAGGTTCTCAACCTGTGGGTCGCGACCCCTTTGGGGGTCAAACGACCCTTTCACAGGGGTCGCCTAAGACCATCGGAAAACACATATATAATTACATATTGTATTTGTGATTAATCACTATGCTTTAATTATGTTCAATTTGTAACAATGAAAATACATCCTGCCTATCAGATATTTATATTACGATTCATAACAGTAGCAAAATTACAGTTATGAAGTAGCAATGAAAATAATTTTATGGTTGGGGGTCACCACAACATGAGGAACTGTATTAAAGGGTCGCGGCAATTGGAAGATTGAGAACCACTGGAGTAGAGGGATCTTTAAGGGCATGGAGAAAATCCTCAGGGAGATGTGTCAGCTCTAGAGTCCAGGGGACAGGTGTTTGCGAAAGAACAATGTCCTCTGATTAGGAAGAGCTGTGAGGAGACTTATGGTCCTTGTTTCTGGAAAATGATTAAGGGAGAGGGAAAAGGGCAATGGGGCTGTAATTAGCTCTCAGCAGGACACCAGCTATGCCTTAGTCATCTTTGTTAATGGGGAAACTTGTGATTGGGTGCATGGCCAGCGACACAGACCCTCTTTGTTTCAGCACAGGTGGTGGCTCAGGTCCTGTGTGACTGCCGGCCACAGCTCCTGAGAACACAGTGACCACCGGCCATAGCCTGTTTTGCAAGGCCTGACTCAGGTGGCAGGTTATGGGGCAGGCAACATGGGGTCTCTGGCCCTAACAGGGCTCTTGTAATTCTTCATTAACATTCCAGTGACTGCCTCTAGTATTATTTATTATAACTTTTAAGGACTCTCATGATCCAGCATAGTCCTACCTGTGTAACCTATTCTGCACTATGCACTCCCTGTTCTTCTGGCGACTTGCGAGTGCCCAAACATGCCGTAGGTTCTCAACGTCCTTTGTCTCCATTTGGAATTCCCTTTCTATTTTACAACTGTCTAAATCCTTCCTAGCCTTCAAAACCCAGTTCAAATATTACCTCATCATCAAAGATTCCATCGTACTTAATTCCACCACTTTATGTACTATTTGTGATTCTCCCATGGCACTCACTCTGAATATTTCAGAACAGATTTCCTTCCTGTGGCTATTAAATCCTTAGCTTTTTTGAAGTCTGGGGCTGTTTATAATCTTCATCTATAAAGATAACCTGAATAAAGTCAATAAATGTCCGCTCATCTGAATGGTAGCAATCACTCCCTTTGTTGGGGTTGTTCTAAGCCTAAGAACCACTGCCACTACAATAAAGAAGGCAGTGTTTCAACAGACTTTCCTTCTAATTTGATTTCTGACACAGTCACAGGAGAACATTACCCAGAGCACTCAGTCTGGTCTGTGAGTGCTAACCAATCCTGTTTTTAATAGGACAAGTTCCTGGGGTCCTAAATTTTGGTTTTGCATATGTTTTTCAAAATTACATATATGGCCATATTATGACTAATTTAAGTATTCATTTTTCCAAAAAAAATGATTTCTATTGAATTAATACCTAGTCAGTGGAGAGTTAAAATTTTACCATTACTGCAGCATCTGTATGAGATGTAATGAAAAGTCATCTAAGTTTTAAGTACCTAAATGATGGTTACTACCTCTTGGTTGTATCTTCTTAGTTTCGTCTTCTATTACTTAAAAGTCCATGTTTCTAGGTTGCAACCTTGGCCTTCTACCAATCTCATTTTACATATTCATTATGAGTATTGACATGCAGTTCAATATTTCAAGCATCTTCCATAATGCTAATGACTTTAAAAAAACAGGCATCTTTAGCTTAGAGTTCTTTCCTCATCACCAGATTAGCATATTCAACCAGCTCCTAGATTTACATAATTTGCAAAATCTCTGGTATGTGAAGGTTCTCAGCAACAATAGTCTTTGATGCTTTAAAATTAAGTCTATTATTATTAGTCTTATCTCAGACAGGAAACCTTAGTTCTGGGAAGTTGGGAAGGAAGTTTCTCAGAGGGCAAACTCATTTATAAGGAAAGAATGCTAAGTTGGAATGTCACGTTTGGTGGAATAGGATTTCACCTCACACAAAACCAAAAATTTAAAAACTATTTGATTGTCAGGTGTGGGGGACCACTTTGTGTGGTATCGGGAACTGTAGCTTTGCCACTAGCCAGGCCTTGAAAGAGGCCTGTAAGTCTTGACCAGAAAACCAGGAAGGCTAGAAGGCAGGCATGACCCAATAACTACTCCGAGGGTTCCCGTGGGAATTGGACTTAAAGAATGTGTACTCTGCTTTAAAGCTTGCTCTGTTTTTCCTATCAGTTGCTTAATATAAATAAGAATGTCCGAGAACAAAGCCTTAAAAACATATGAAGTCCTGCACCTGGTAGTCATCTGACTCCAGAATGTTCACTGAACCCTGATCTAGAATGTTCACTGTGTTCCTTGCATTGTTATCCATAATCAGTAGTTGTTGATAGTAATCCGAGCACTTGAAGCTGATTGGTGATTTATGTATCCTGAATGTACATGCCCATACATACCTTTCTCAATAAAAGGCACAGGAAAAGAAAGTCCGGGGCTTTTCTCCTCCAGAGAGAACTGCCACCTCTCTTCCTCCCAGACAGAAATCAGTGTCCAGGTCAACTCATTTCTTCTCCTCCATGGTCCCGAAACCTCTGCTGGAGAGAGTTTCCACTGAACCAGTGTGTGTGCCCCCCCACCTCCCAAGTCGGGGTCTACTGTATTTTAAAAGTTAAAAACAGCTTTTTTAAATTATAAAAAATTCTGACAGAATGACTAAAATCTAAAATATTGATAACACCAAATACTAGCAAGCATGTGGAGCAATAGGATCTCCTATTCATTGCTGGTGAGAATGTAAATGGTACAGCCACTTTGGAAGATAGTTTGGAAGTTCCTTACAAAACTAAATACATTTTTTTCATACAATCCAGCAATCACACTCCCTGGTATTTACCCAAATAAGTTGAAAGCTTATGTCCACACAAAAACCTGCTTATGAATGTTTATAGCAGCTTTATTCATAGTTCCCAAAACTTGGAATCAACTAAGGTGTCTTTCAACAGATGAATGGATAAATGAACTGTATCACATTCATACAATGAAATTTATTCAGTGATAAAAAGAAATGAGCTTTCAGGTCATGAAGAGATATGAGGAACTTTGAAAGTATATTGCTAAGTGAAAGAAGTCAACTGAAAAGGTACCTATTATATATGTCTGACCATATCACATTCCAGAAGAGTAAACCTATGAATATAGTAGGAAGACCAGTGGTTGCCAGGGGTTGGGTGGAAGGGAGAGGCAAGGGTGGGGAGAAAAAGGAGGGAGGAATAAATAGGTGGACCACAGGAGATTTTTTTAGGGCACTGAAACTATTCTGTATGATATTGTAATGACAGATATATATTATACATTTGTCAAAACTCATAAAATGTACAATACAAAGAATAAACCCTAATGTAAACTATGGACTTTGAGTGATAATTATACGTCAGTGTAGGTAGCAAAATGCTGACAACAGGAAAGACTGGAGTGGGGGTGGGGGCAAAGGATATACGGGAACTCTATTTTTCATTCAAATTTTACTATAAAAACTAAAATTGCTATAAAGGTCTATTAACAAAAAGATTTACATAGTTTAAAAGAGTTGATATACCATCAACAAATTATAACAAATTATTAAGCACATTAGAGGTTTTTTCTCTTATCCCCAATTATGTTTCCAGCCTTCAATTGGAATACTCAGACCATCTCAACTCCACTCTCCTGTTCTCATAAACTTTATGACAGCACAAGGCTTTCTAATGAGCTGCCATTTGTGGACTAGAATAGAAGCAATTTCTTACCCTCATCACCTTCCATGAAGCCAACTAGCATTACCAAAGGACAGATACATGGTTGAAGGATGATAGGATGAAAAAGGGCCCAGAAATCACCTCTGGCAGAAATATACATAATTGTATAGTCATGATTATGTTGTTAGGGTAAATATTTAAATGTTAATAAATGTTAAAGGAATTCATGGTTAGAACATTAAGATAAATTATTCCTTCTTTACTTAAAGAGAAGGCTTTCAGTAATTCTTCAGGCCTCACCTCAGAGAGGTTTTCCTTAACTGCCTCATATAAAGTGAAATTTCCAAAGTCCTCTCATTGTCCTACAGTTAGCATTCTCATGGCCCTCATCACCACCTCTTCTCTACTTTTTGTTTAGCCTGTCTCTCTCACCCAAGTGTAAGCTTTAAAAGGGCTGGATCTAGTCTCTCTTCTTTATTGCTCTATGCCAGGCACATTGTAAACCTTTCCATTTACTGAATGCCTGAATAACAGGACTTTTGAAGGAGAAATAACAAGTAAAGGCATGTCCCACATTCCAATTTAGTGATATGGACCCTCTACCTATATGTTGAATAGAATACATTACATGACATTATTTTTACTGTATCAACCATCACTCAACCTAGTCTATAAGATATTTTTGCAAGCTATTTTGAATAGAATCTCTACTATTTTGCATGTCTGGGGCTTAATAAATGGTTTTGATGAGGAAGAAAATGGGAAGTAGATTTCTTAGAGAACATTAAATTCTATTCTTATAAATGTATATACTCATTTAAAAACTCCTAGCACTGCTTTGCTTTAGTAATTAAAATGATTCCTATAAATTAGTGACCCTGTCAGTACCATACTCTTCTTTCTTTTTAACCTCTTTGATAACCTTGCAACATAAGAATTATCTTCATTTGACTGATGATTAAAACTGAGGGTCAAGAGATTAAGTAACTCATTCATGGTTCACAACTGTAAAAGATTCTTTTCTTAGAAAACATTTAGGTCTTAATGGCATATAAGTCAATATTTCCAAACTATATGCAGTGGTGCAGTGAGTAAGGCATTCAGTTTGTTGCTCATAGAAGCTCATGCAACTCATATCCTACACCTGCCAAAGCAACTATTTTTGTAATACAGATGCTCCTGAGGTCATTCTGCCAGGAGCAGAAATAGTTTAAATTCCTATGTGTACATACAGAAAGGCAAAGGAGAGAGACTAATTCACTGATATCATATTTTCCCAAAGAGAGAAAACTACTAGATCTTATCCCACTTGATTTTTTAAATTCTCTCTCTCTGGTCCTTAGGAAGCTTTAGCCAAAAGACTTACAGACACGAAAAGGAATGGGACAAATGATACATTACACCAAAAAGAACGTAATAAATAGTGCCTGCTGTGAGGAGGAATATGGCTCATTGATAAAAAGCATACTTTAAATAAAGAATGTGTGAGTTAACTCCAATAAAGAGATCAGAACAGCCTCTGTAACCTGAAAACCACATTCCTTGGGCTACAAGAATGCTGCACTTAGAACCACTACTTCAAGCCTCAGGAATGTTCCAAGTGTTGTCTGATGATTGTAGTCAAGACACCACAGAAGAAAACCTATCAACTTCTTTCCTGGTATATGCAGAGCTTTACAGCAACACAGTGAAGTAGAGTGAACACTAAACTCCAAGGACACTGGGATAAGCAGTTCCAATAATTAACCTCTAAAATGGCAACCCAAATCACCGGGGATTCTGTAAGCCTGAGAGCAGAAAAGAGACTGTACAGCCAGAAAGTTTCATGATGCCTCGGTAAGAGCTCTTAACTCCTGCAGCAGCTGTGTTTATTCACGTACAATTAGGGGTATGCGACTTTGTGTGTTATACCACAAACAGAGGAGCAACATCCCTGTACAAGCCTGTTCAGAAATCTAACAAACGCCAGGACAAGGGGGCTGCAGGAAGAAGGCACAGTCCCTTTACTGTAGTACTGTAGTGCCTGTCTGTGCAGCTTTTCAGCCTTTCTCTTTTCTCTCTCTCTTTTTTGGAATGCAAAGAAAAGGTAGCAGGTGAAACTGCAGAGTGCTCTAGCTGCAATTGAGCTGAGGACTGAGGTGGCGAACAGTGAATGTTCACTCACACAGAAACCCTTGCGTATCCTTTTACAACATGCTGCCAAATTGTGTGTGAAAGCTACCAAAAGCATAGTACCTAAATGTCCTGTTTATGCCCCTATTTGTATAAAATTCTCCCTCTTGCAATCATATCAATAAATGTAGCTTAGACTTTTTCCTAAAGAATTTTAAGCTAATAATGAGCTGAGACCATTAAAAAATTCTCAGAAATCTGTACCTATCAGTACTCTGGTATTCCATGTTGTGCCAGAGACTTTCCCTCATCACAAATTTTAATTTACAAGGCCATGGCAACAGTCCTAATGAAGACTGATCACTACAGTACATTCCATAATATCTGCCCAGCATCCTTCTGATGGTGAAGGCTCCTGCATACAGAAATAGAACTGAAAATGTATCAATGTCCTTTAATGTCTCCTTTCTAGCAGCTCAGCATAAAAACAATTTAGTCAAAGAAAAGATTTATTGGCTCAGAGTTCATTACAAACATAACTGCAAGAGCAGAAGATGTCCCATTAGATCAGAATTTTAATAATAAGAAAACGCTGGGGGTGGTGAGAAGGAAACAGAAGGCAGAGAATGGCAATCACATTACTGATCCATGTACATGTTTCCTTCTAAAAAATGCACACGCCATTTGGGATTGGCAAAAAGTTTTGGTCCCCAATCTTTCTGGTTATTTGTTGCATGGGGGTGGGGGGGGTTTCATAAACACAATTGAGAATTAGATGAAAATTCATGACCCTTTTCCAAATAAGTGCATGCGAGTGTCTATGCTGCAGGCACACCCACATAATCATTTGGGGAATAACTTCAAGATGTTTAAGATTCCCCTAAAGCTCATCCAGACTCAAGGTCAAGAATCCTTGCTCTGCACCTATATAGAAAACATACATAATTACTTTTCTCAATTTTAAAAAAACAACATGTAAACACTCATACAAGTTGGGATGTAGTACCTGTCTTTCTTGTTCCTAATCTGTATATAGAACATTTTGTGCTTCCAGAAGCACACCAGCTTTTCTCAACTACTTTCACTGATTAATTTTCAATATTCAAGATCATTACCTACCCAAGCATGTCTTCAATGTTCCAGTCTTCTGGACAAATTAAGTTTTATACTTTAGTCTTGCTATTTATTAGTCCTTTGAATGATTTTGAGAGAAAGATGATCCAATCTTCTTCTTCCGGCCAAGATGGAGGCCTAGACTGACATGCTCTGTCCCCCTCCACAACTAAGAAGGAATACATCTACCACAAAACCAGAAATAACCAGAAGTTCCAGAAAATAAATGGAAGTCCAACATATGAAGTTATAAAGAAGTGGTGCTCATCCGGACAGATAGGAGGGGCAAAGCCAGGGAGGGGAGTTCAAGCTGTGCTGGTGGTGGCAGCTGCAGTGACAGAGGCAGGACAGCAGTAAGCACAGACACCCGTATTGAGGGGAAGGCGAGAAGTGCCTGGGGAGCACATCCGGCTACAGGCCAGACTCGTCAGCTTGCGATTCCAAAGCCAAGGAAGGCAGATCTCCATTGCCTTGGACTGTGAGGCCCAGATTGGGTGGGGATGCAGGAGGAGGCAACCAGTCTCAGCAGAGAGAGAACAGCAGGAATCCATCTTGGACCCCCACCCCCACACAAAATGCAACTGTGTGCTGAGATGGGTCGCCCAGTTGTGACGAGTGCACGGGGCTCTGCCCCCTATAGCGTAGGAGGTGTGACAGCCCTGCCCAGGAAGCAAACGTAAACACAAAACTGTCAGGATGGCACAGATGATGACAGAGAACCCAGTGATGCAGCTGACCAGACAGCAAATATCTAATCTAATGAAGCAACAGATAGGAAATCTTTCTGAGGCTCAGTTCAGAGCTTTGGTTATAAAAATGCTTACAGACCTAACAGCAGATATTAAACAAGACGGGGAAGGAATGAAGGCTAGTCCTGCTGAAATGAACAAAAACACATATGAAACTAGTGGCAAAGGCAAGAAAACCAGGGATCAAATAAACAAATAAGAACATAGGTAAGGAACAAACAGTCAACCAGTGCAGAAAGAGGAAACAAAAAGTGAGAAAAATGAGGAGAGGCTCAGAAACTTATCGGACAGCTATAAGCAGGCCAATATCTGAATCATAGCATTGCCAGAAGGTGAAGAAGAACTAGAAATTGAAAAATTATGTGAAAAAATAATGACACAGAACTTCTTGAACTTGGGGAAGAAAATAGACTTACAGATCCAGGAAGAACAGAGAGTTCCAAAAAAACAGGACCCAGGGAGAACCACACCAATACACATTATAATCAAAATGTCAAAAATTAAGGATAAAGAGAGAATCTTAAAAGCAGCAAGAGAGAACAGAATTACATACAAAGCGGTCCCAATAAGACTATCAGCTGATTTCTCAAAAGAAACTCTGCAGGCAAGAAGGGACTGGCAAGAAATATTCAAAGTAATGAAAAGCCGAAACCTACAACTACGATTACTCTATCCAGTGAAGCTGTCATTCAGAATAGAAGGACAGAGAAAGTGCTTCCGGGACAAAGTAAAACTGAAGGAGTTCATCAGATCCAAACCACTGTTATATGAAATGTTAAAGGGACTTGTTTAGGAGAAAGAGGATCAAAACTATGAACATTAAAATGAAAACTGTATCACAACTACCAACAACAGAAGCTAGTAAATTGAAACAAAGGCAGACTAAGTAGGCAATGAGAGTGTGAAAAGAATTATAGGCATGGGGAACATTTTGGGGGGAGGTCAGTGGGGAGGGGGAAGAGGGAAAGAGAGGAACATGGGACAGGAATTAAGAAGCATAGTAGGAGGGAGTGGAGTAGATAGGAAGGTGTTGAGAGAACTATATGCACAACCAATGGGCATGGACTAAGTGGGGGAAGACAACTGGAGGGAGGGTTGTCACTGGGTGGAGGGGAACAAAGGGAAAAAAAAATTGGGACAACTGTAAGTATAAACAATAAAGCCTTTTAAAAGAGAAAAAGGAAAAAAAAAAGATAACCCAATCTTCAACAAAGTTGTCCATTAAAGAATCACTTATAATGGCAAAAACAAAACCAAACAACAGTACCAAAAAAATAAGCCTGGGTATAACTAATATTCTAAAAGGGGAGTAGGTAAAGGAATTGTGGTGTAATTAAGTGGTGGACTGTCATATGGTCATTTGGTATGAATGCATTCTACATGAAGGAAATTGAAATGAAAAAAGGATGGTCCTATGAGAGTGTCTTCAACAGTCTTTTGAGGGAAAACGAAGTTGCCATGCACAAGAATCAGGGCAGCAACCAAGTGAACCCTACTAGGTGGTTCAACATTCTTGCTAGATGGTTCAGCTTGACCCCATCATCCAAGCCATTCATCCATCCTTTTAGAGATCCTAGCACTTCTGAAATATAACAAACTAACAACTGTCATTGAGTGACAATCATTCAATGAATCATTTAATGAAAGAGGAATACAAAGTAGGGGCAAAAACTGAGATTCCAAGTAAGCTCAAACTGCAAGCTTCTGAAACCCCAATTTCTTAAAATATGGCTTCCCAACCCTCACCTCAGGAAATAACACCTTCTTTCCTCAATGGGTTGCAACTGTTCCCCTAAAAGTCTCCAAACATGTAATACTGTCTTTCTCTACCCCCCCCCCCCAATTTTCCTTGGAAGTTTCTCCATTCATGCTTTATATTACACAGGATATTCTTGTTTTGTTTTATTTTTAGGGAAATAGCAAAAGGGAGAAAGACAAAAGGGACACAATTTAAAGAAAGTTAAGGAAATTAACTCCTGTGACCCACAATTCATTTTAAGTTCTGATAAAGGCTCTATGAAATCTGATAGTTCCTGGGACTTTGTGTTTCACAAATAAGAGCAATAAGAGATTTTTCTCTTAAAAACTATTAGGTATTTTGGAATCAGGGATAAATCCCCTGAAGTTAAAAAAGAGTAAAAGGAAAGAATGGCAGGCACACAATAAAGTCAATATACCATTAAGCTGAGCCAACTTCTTTCAACATTAGCCACCCACAACTAGATTGACCAACAAACAGAGATTCAAGTAAGTTGGAAACTACAGTCATCAGTAAGTATTTTACTTTTAACAATTACCTAGATTTGGCATAAGAAAAATCCCTTTAAAAGTCATCCTCTATATATCTGGGACCAATAATTCCATAAAATTTATATAAAATATATACTGTAACATACCCAGTCCCAAAAAGTTAAGGAGAAAATGAAAATGCTTTCTGGGAATTTCCTTCCCCAGAAATTCATTCATCTTTGACTCATACACATCTCTTTTCCAGTTGGAAAGCCTTCCATATATTAAAAAGTTGACTGTAAAGTCTTGGAAGAGTAATTATTAGGCAAAAATTTACATTAACATTAGGAGAAATCACAGAGACTAAAGTGGTTCAACTCTTTCATGTAGAGATCCTTTACAAGATAGGTAAGTTCACCCAAAACCAGAAAACTCATGTGGAACAGATTTTAAGAACAAAACAAAAAACCCAAATGGGAAAAAAAAAAAAAGAAGACAAAAATCCTTGACCAGCCTTTTGATTCAGAGCTGTGTCAGACTAGGCAAAAAGAACAGCTAAATATATTAGACATAAACATTTACTCTGAACAGGAAAACGTATCAATCCACATACAACTCATCATGGCTAAATTATGCCAATAGTCTCAGTACAAATTATAGATGTAATTAATTGTTTCTATGCCACCTACCAAACAACCCACAATATAACAATTCTTTATAAAGCAACCTTAGCTAGAGACCATGGTCTGTGAAAAGATTGATGGAAGTCAGTAAGCATCTAACCACAACCTTTTTCTTTTTCCTTTTTTTTTTTTTTGTTAGAAAAGGTTAAGATTATAAATATTAAAAGCTTAATTTGACTGGATAATGAATATCTGGAATATCCAGCTGCTTCTTTTTCATCAAATTCAATACTTTGCAAATTTTCACATCATTAGCAATTCACATGAAGGTGGCCATAAACCAAACATGATGAATGCTACTAGATACACAAAAATTAATCTTATATTACATGCTCAGAATCAAATCTCTCAGCTTGTGAGGCACAGCTACAAGGAACAATTTTACTGAAAGAAGACTTTAATTGGAGTATGTTTAAAGACATTCTTGTCTCGCTTCAAAGGCCACACTCTTTAGAAGGGTAACTTATACCCTTCTCCCTGCTCAGTAAGGCTTAAACTTACTTCAGGTTTAGCTTTGATGTCAACTCCCTTTAGGAAGCTCTTCCTGATTCATCAGGCTCAGGCTACCGCCGCCACTTAGGTGTTCTCCACTTCGATTCCCTACCTCCACCCTCCCCATTGCCTCCCTCATGGCAAAAATCACAGTATTTGCCCATCATGTTGTTTTGTAATTCTGTGCTTAGCTATCTGCGACCATCACTGAAGTAAAGACTGTGAAAGCAGAAAAGGTATTTTTCTTGCTTAATGTTTTATCCTTCATACCTGTACTCACTGTGCCTGGCACATGACAGCAATTTCAAAAAATTCTCAGTTGAAAGATTGGCTGGAGGAAATGTTACAACAAGCTAAGTACTAACAGATCAAGTGGGTATTTTTAACTCTTAAATAGAACGTGATTTAGATAATGTTGAAGGTTCTTACTACAGTTCTTGGCACCACATATAAAAACTTGTCTAAATACTTTTATTGTGAAATCAGCATAACTACATTGTATGGAGTATTTGGAAGACAGAGAAATGAAAAGTCAGTTGTGAGCAAAAAGGCCATTGCAATATTTGAGGTCTTTTTTCCTCAAAAGGTATAAAATCTGTATGAAAACTCACTGGAGTTTCTGTGTAGTTCCTAGCAGATCAGTGAATTCTATGATGTCACAAAGTCCACTGCAACAAAGATATGTTTCCTACCAAATTATTCTCTCTTTACTTTAATAACAATAACAACAAGTCCTAACATCTTATATTACTACTACCTATGCTAACTCCACAGTTCCAAAGGAGGAACCAGAAGTGAAGGGCACAGAGTAAAACACATCCTGAATCAATTTGTAACACGAATGAAGTTAAGGGAAGAAACAGAGCATCAAAGCAAACCCTGTCTCCTATACTTGTTCTGAAAAATGGCAGACACAAAAGTCTAGAGCCTACCATTGAGTTTGAGCATCTGCTGCTGACTAACCAATTGACACCCCTATGTACTATGGGTAGATTATCCGCTCTGCATACTTCACAGCTTTATAAATGAGAATAAATAGCTTTATAAATGCAGCTATTAATGGCAACATTCTTAAAACTCCTTAAAAGGAACTCAAGGTCACATTATTTTCATTGTTCCTGGAACCACATTATAGGCAAAAGGTCTCTTTCAGCATGTTAACTGTAAAGAACTTGAATCTTGCACATTAGAATCCCTTTGGATCTCAGCGTTAGAGATGACAATTCTGATAATTCTACAGAAGGCGGAGGATGGTTTAAACCCACTGCGGCTGTACAATGAGCTGAGAAGGACAGAGGTACAAACTCTTCAAAACTCTATCAGATCTCCCTGAGGAGAAATTACTGATCCCAGATTCAGTCATTCTCTATTAAGTCTGGCTCTCTTTTTTATATTTCCTACTAAGTGTATTTCTATGTAGGAAGACAAAAGTGTTACCTATATTGAATATTTATGGACGTCAACCAAAGTGAAGGAAAAAGAAATGCCCAGGGAAAACTTCTAAAAAAATTAGCTCATGTCATTTATTACCTTGGTAATTGCCATTTTCTAGTTGGTGTATCTAGTCTCTTAAGAGTAAATTCATTTCTGAAAATGCAGACTTAATACCCAGAGAATAACCTACTGGGTGAGAGAAGATAACCAAGAGGCTGGAACACTAGCTGTTCCCATCATTATTGAGTGGAGGCTAGAAACGATGCAGCAAATAATACCTGTGAACATGCTGGAAGGACCTTCTAAAGGAAACATCATAAAATCTTAGCATCTAGTCATGTATGAGAGGCAAAGAAAAAAGATGTAGCCAAACTGAAACAATACAGAAAAACTATTGGTGCTGTTATTATAATTAGCAGTAACAGCAGCAATTACTACTGTCAAAACTCTAGTGTGCATGAATTTACTTGTGAATAGTTTTTCTTATGCAAAACAAGCTTGGATTTAGTTTACATTTATCTTTATTCATTGTTATTGAGGTGATTTTACGAGAGAAGGGAAAAAAGAAAAATGGAAATGAAAGTATAAACAGAAATTTCACATGTAAACTACTACTTGTAATTTACCCTAAATCTTGCCTTCTAGTCCAGAAATGGCATGTAGATTTTACCGTGTATACCAATCCCAGTTTATTAATAGATAATACCATACTGACAAAGACCGCCTGGGTTAAATGAAAAGGAATACAGACAAAGCCTAGCCTGAATGAGGGGTGGGGAAGTTAACCACCAGGGATATTCGGTCTAGTCCAGTGGTTCTCAACAGTGGGAGATTTTGTTCCCCAGGGGATATCTGGCAATGTCTGAAGATATTTCTGATTGTCCCTACTGGGGAGCTGCTAGTGGTAGAGGCCCAGGATGATGTATAACAGTCAACAATGATTCCCAAGCATTGCCTCCCTAACCACCAAAGAATGATCTGGGCCAGAATGTTAGTAATGTTAAAGCTGGAAAAACATGAAATAGTCAAACCTATCCTATAGTCAATGGATCACGTCTTCAGCCAAATGACAACATATTTGTCTTCAGGAAGTTTTCTGGAGCTACCTCTCCTAATGCTAGAGGAATTCCATATGACCTGACTGGAATATTAGAACTCAGGAATCAATTTGATCTGGGTAGTTCACATTGTCCCTAATTTGTATTGTGATTACAATTCATTATTTTATCCTGTGGTACAGGAGCCAGGGCCTCACACTATTGTTAATGTGGACTTTTCATCTTCTCTCTCTCTCTTTCTAGAGCCAGTATTTCTTTCAAATCTCAGTCATGTCCGAAGAGCCTGGAAATTTTTGCAGGAAAGGAGGAGAGACTGGGGGAAAATGCGGGGAGGCGGGTCACCTGATGGCCCACTGCACAGGGTTCTGTTGGCTGAAATTCTCTGTTTTAAGGTGGGAAACCAGGTCTCCTCCTAAAACCAGAGGGAAGGAGGGCGGCTCGGCGCTTGAGGGAGTGGAGTCGGTAGAAACAGTCCTGTTGCCGGGGCAGGACTGGGGGCCACTGGAGGGGACGGAAGAGACCCCCACCTTGGTGGCTGCGAGATTTTGGTCAGGGCCACAGAGCAAACCAGGTAGAGGTGTCAGGAAGGCAGACAGTTGGGTCTCTCCAAGTCCCTGTGAGGAAAGAAACGAGGGTGTTTTTATTGGGGTGCTCACATCATCCCTGGCTGGTTTGGCTCAGTGGATTGAGCGTCGGCCTGCGAGCTAAGTGTCGCTGGTTCGATCTTCCAGTCAGGGCACATCAGAGAAGGAAAACTCTGACTCCAAAAAACCTCCGCTGCCTTGCGGCATACCTCTTCAGGGGAAAGGCTAAGGGAGTAAACCCCGACAGAAAATCCGGAGCCGGAGTCCCTAAGGCGGTTTGACGTTGTAGTCAACACCGGCAACTCCTGCGGCGCACCTGAAGCCAAGCTGTATTGACTCCGTCTTTCCCTTGGACCCTTCAGCTGCGAAGAGGGGGGTGGTCTACTGCATGGGCAACAGCAGACCCTCCATATCACCCTGCCCAGGCTCTGTAGCTTCAGCTTCACTGGAGAGGACACTCCAGCGTCATCGCAAGATGTCGATTCAACACGGGAGGAGACAGATACCGTGTCACTCCCGAGTCGGACTGCACAGCCATTCCCGGCGGTGCAGATAGACTCTTAAGAAGCTACACCATCATCTCTCGAGACGGATGGCTGCCGATACGATACCTTGGTTTCTTCATCTGTAAGAAGGGGTTGGGCTACAATCACTGTTGGTAGACAAAAGACAACTGCTAAGGAAGCCCTTTAAATGGATAAAGGAAGGAGAGAGAAGATGGTGGAGGAGTGACTGGAGGCTGCGCTTTCTGGCTCGAGAGACTCGTCTGAGGTTGGACTAATTGCAAACAGAACATATCAGTGAGCAGCTGGACAATGGCAGAAGTCAAGCCTCGGCACTGCTGGAGTAGAGAAAACCATCTGGGAATGACCTGTTTGGTGAGGATAGCGGAGGAAAAAGGGACAAGACAGGATTTCTGACTGGGGTAGCTCCCCGAGCTGCGGCTGGAAGTACACAAAGGCTTTTTGGCGACCACAGGCTTCCCCAGAGAGGAATCGGGAGGAGAGCAGACCTCTGCCCGCTGGAAGAGCCAGGTGGCATCTGGTGCTGAAAGATAGGAAACAGCGTACCGCTGTGCATGTGAGAACGTGATTTTCCTTTATATTTTTCTCCTGTGTACTGCGGAGAGGGGAGGAAAGGTCGGGGATGATAGGACATTCTTCTAGAGGAGCGCAGGCGCAGAAGTGCGCTCACCCACTCCCCAACCCTCTCCTTGGGTAGTGTGGGCACGCACAGGGAAGTGCCCTCATCCACTGTCCCAGGCGTGCAGCCAGGTCGCTGGCTGCGCGTCCAAGTACCCCTCGGACACATCCCAACAGACATAAGATCAGTGCCCCTACAGGTGCAGGGAGGGCCCGCTGGGCACATAGAAGACACTGCGCAGACACCCCTGGCCAGCTCCAGTAGGCGCCAGGCCGGAACGCAGAGCACTTGCTCAGGCTCTACTTGTGCCCGCCCAGGCGAGTGCGGGAAAAGCGGGCAGCTGAGGCACAGGAACAATGGGCAGCGGCAAATCACACAGGCTCACTTCCACCGTGTACAAGTGTCCGGGGCCCCGCCCCAAGAGGCGAGAGACCAACTCCCAGGGCATGGCTCGGCAGGCCTGAGGCTAGCGCGAAGGCCACCTTGAGCCCGCACGTGCCCATGCATACAGCACCCTGGCCAGCTCCAAAAGGTGCCAAACGAACGCTGGCCACCGCAGGCGCACACTGCTGCAAGGATCAGGAACCTCGGGCCCGCCTCATTAGACCAACTATGGATCCAGAAAAAGAAGATGACACACAAAGGCTGAACTGAGTAAAAACTTTCCTTTTGTATTTTTAAAAATTTTTATTTCTATTTTAGTTTTTTATTTGTATTTTATTTTATTTTAATTTTTTAAAGTTTCTTATTTTTTATTTTTACTTTTATTTATTTAAAAAAACTTTTTAAACTCTCTTTAATTTGTTTCATACCATTTCTCCTTCTCATCCTTCCTCTTCAATTTTTGTTTATTTGTCTGTATTGTTTAGCCTCCCTTTCACACTAAATAAATTAAATATAACTACTATATAAATCTAATATTATACAATTCCACTTTCTTACTATATTCTGCATTCTTCCCTCTTTTTCTTTTATTATTAACATAAAATGTAAATATTACCTACTGTGTTGCATAATCTCGACACTACTTGATACTCTTATTAATCTATCACGCCCTCTCTCAAAAATCATATTTTTCCTCTTTAAAAACAACTCTTATCTATTCTTCTTATAGTATAAAAGCCCTAATCTCTCTACATTTATATTAATACTGACTCATTTGCTGACAATAGCGGGATAGAGGGTGGATGATATTTTTGAGGGTGTGGGTTTCCTGCCTGGGCAGTGTGTTTATGTTTTTAACAGCATCTCCACAAAAGAACTCTAGACAAAGTATACAGAGTGCCTCTCAATCAACTAGCCAGAGGGAAGATCCCACCAAAGAGCATCTGAAATATATCCAGAGAGCATAAACAAACGATATAAAGGGTATCCCAAGAACAGCAGGCTCAGGAGATCAAAGAGACTGCACCACTGAAACCCCCAGATCTCCTATAAAGAATCTCATACCACAAAGGTGGGAAGTCAAAGCAGACAAATCCAAAAAACAAAAACAAACAAGAAGAATCCAACATAGTAAGATGCAAAAACAACCTCTCAATGAAAAGAAAAGAGGAATCCCCAGAAAGAGAGGTAGATGAAATAGACATAGCCCAAATGTCAGAAATAAAATTCAAAACAATGATGGTGAAGAAGCTCAATATGCTTGACAACCTCAAAAACAACTACGACAACCTCCAAGGAAGTTACCAACAGGTCGAAGAAAATTACAGGGAACTTACGGAAAGGACATAGAAACTATTAACAAGAACCAGGAAGAAATAAAGAATACAATCTCTGAACTGAAAAACAGTAGAATCAATCAAAAGCAGGTTAAATGAAGCAGAGGATCGGATCAGTGAGTTAGAGGACAATGTAGAAAAAAATTCCCAGACAATACAAAATGAAAAAAGACAAAAAATATGAACAAGATATAAGGGAATTACAGGATAGCATGAGAAAAACTAATATCAGGATCATCGGAATAAAAGAGGGAGACAAAGAAGAGCGAAGAATAGAAAAGCTGTAGGAGAAGTAATGACAAAAATTTTCCCAACCTGATGAGAGAAAGTTATGCAAGTTCAGGAAGCACAGAGTTTCAATGAAGAGGAACCCCAAAAAACCCACTCCAAGAAACATCATAATTAAAATGGCAACATTCAAAGACAAAGAGAGAAGACTAAAAGCAGCAAGAGAAAAACAGCAAATAACATACAAGGGATATCCGATAAGGCTATCGACCGATTTCTCAACAGAAATACTACAAGCAAGAAGGGAATGGTCAAAAAGATTTCAAGCAATGAAAAACAATGGCCTACAACCAAGAATACTCTACCCAGCAAGGCTCTCATTCAAAATGGAAGGTGAAATTAGGAGTGTCCCAGATAAAGGAAGACTAAAAGAATACATCGCCACCAAACCAGCATTGCAAGAGATGCTAAAGGGAATGTTTTAAGAAAAAAGAAGAAAAAAAGAGAGGAACAGCGGTACAAAGGGAAATGAATAAATACATGTCAATAATAACCTTAAATGTAAATGGATTAAATGCTCCAATTAAAAGACATAGGGTAACGGAATGGAGGGAGGGAGATGATATAGGAATTAAGGATCATGGTAGGAGGGAATGGAATAGACAGAGAGAGGTTGAGAAGAACTATATGCACAACTAATGGACATGGTCTAAAAGGGGGGAACAACTGGAGGGAGGGGGGGGCCACTGGGTGGAGGGGAGCAGAGGGAAGGGAAATTGGGACAAATGCAACATTATAATCAATAAAACACATTAAAAAATAAAAATAAAAAAAATAAAATGACAACAACAACAACAAAAAAAACCAGAGTTATAGAATAATGGAACAGAATAGAGAGCCCAGAAATAAACTCAAGCCTTTATAGTTAATTAATATTTGATATAGGAGGCAAGAACATACCAAAGAAAAAGAAAACAGGACCCACATATATGCTGTCTACAAGAATCATACCTCAAAACAAAAGATTTACACAGACTGAAAGTAAAGGGATATAAAAAAGTATTCCAAGCAAACAAACATGAAAAAATAGCTGAGGTAGCAGTATTCATATCAGACAAAATGGTTTTCAAAGCAAGGGCAAAAAAAGGAGACAAAGAAGGACATTTCATAATACTTAAGGGAACAATCCATCATGAAGATATAACACTGATGAAAATATATGCACCCAACATAGGAGCACCCAAATACATAAAGAAAATACTAGGAGACGACAAGAAGGATATCAACAGCAACATACTCATAGTAGAGGACTTTAACCCTCCATTATCAACAACAGACAGATTTTTGAAGCAAAGAAACACCAAGGATACACAGGCATTGAACAACACACTAAACCACATGGACTTAACTGCTATATATAGAACTCTTCACCCCAAAGAAGCAAAATATACATTCTTTTCAAATGCACATGGGACATTTTCAAAGATAGACCACATAATAGAACACAAAACAAGCCTCAACAAATTCAAGAAAATTGAAATCATATCAAGCATCTTTTCAGACCACAATGCCTTGAAACTAAAAATCAACCTCAGAGAAAAAAAATCAAAGACATGTAAACTCATGGCAAATGAACAACATAATATTAAATAATGAATGGGTTATCAATGACATCAAGGAACAAATCAAGAAGTTTATGGAAACTAATGATAATGAACACACAACAGCCCAAAACCAATGGGACACAGCAAAAGCAGTCCTAAGAGGGAAGTTCATAGCAACATAGGCATATCTGAAAAGGACAGAAGAACCTCAAATAAGAAATCTAACCCTAAAGCTACAAGAACTAGAACAACAACAACAAACAAAGCCTAGGGCCAGAAGAAAGAAGGAAATCATCAAGATCAGAGCAGAATTGAATGACATAGAGACCAAACAATTCAAAAGGTCAACAAAACTAGGAGCTGGTTCTTTGAAAAAATAAACAAAATCGACAAGTCTTTAGACAGGCTCATCAAGAAAAAAAAAGAGAAGACCCAAATAAACAAAATCAGAAACAAAAAAGGAGAAATGACGACTGATAACACAGAAATACAATGGATTGTAAGAAATTACTACAAACAATTGTATGGCAAGAAATTTGACAACCTAGAAGAAATGGACAAATATCTAGAAACATATAACCCTCCAAAATTGAATCAAGAAAAAGTAGAAAGTCTCAACAGACCAATAACAAAGAAGGAAATTGAAACAGTAATCAAAAATCTCCTGGTACACAAAAGCCCTGGACCGGATGGCTTCAAAGGCGAATTTTACAAAAGATTTAGGGAAGACCTAACTCCTACCCTCCTCAAACTATTCCAAAAAATCCAAGAAGAGGGAAAAATCCCAAACTCTTTCTATGAAGCCAGTATTACCCTAATCCCAAAACCAGGTCAAGAAACAACAAAGAAAGAAAACTACAGGCCAATATCACTGATGAACATAGATGCTAAATTCCTCAGCAAAATATTGGCAAACAGGATCCAGCAATACATCAAAAAGATCATACACCACGATCAAGTGGGATTCACCCCATGGATGCAAGGATGGTTTAATATTTGCAAATCAATAAATATAATACATCACCTAAACAAAATGAAAGACAAAAATCACATGATCATATCAATAGATGCAGAAAAAGCATTTGATAAAGTACAACACCCATTTATAATGAAAACACTGAGCAAAATGGGAATAGAGGGAGCATACCTTAACATAATAAAGGCCATATATGAGAAACCTGAAGCCAACATCATACTCAATGGACAAAAACTGAAAACATTCCCCCTGAAATCAGGAACAAGACAAGGATGTCCAGTCTCTCCACTCCTGTTCAACATAGTGATGGAAGTCCTAGCCACAGCAATCAGACAAGAAAAAGAAATAAAAGGCATCCAAATTGGGAAAGAAGAAGTAAAACTATCATTATATGCAGATGACATGATAGTATACATAGGAAACCCTATAAACTCTACTAAAAGACTGCTTGATATAATAAGTGAATTTGGCAAAATAGCAGGGTACAAAATAAATATACAGAAATCTAAGGCATTTCTGTACACCAACAATAAAATATCAGAGACAGAGACAAAAAAGAAAATGACATTTACTATAGCAACAAGAAAAATAAAGTACCTAGGAATAAATTTAACCAAAGAGATAAAAGACCTGTACTCTGAAAATTACGTAACATTGAAGAAAGAAATGAAGGAAGATACAAATAAATGGAAGCAAATACCATGTTCTTGGATGGGAAGAATCAACATCATCAAAATGGCCATACTACCCAAAGCAATTTACAGATTCAATGCAATCCCTATTAAAATACCAATGACATATTTCACAGACCTAGAACAAATACTCCAAAAATTCATATGGAACCACAAAAGACCCCGAGTAGCAAAAGCAATCCTGAGACAGAAGAACACAGCAGGAGGAATCACAATACCAGACAACAAACAATACTACAAAGCCACTGTGATCAAAACAGTCTGGTACTGGCATAAGAACAGACATAGAGATCAGTGGAACAGAATAGAGAGGCCAGAAATAAATCCAGGATTACATGGTCAACTAATATTTGATAAAGGAGGAAGGAACAGAAAATGGGGTGAGACGAGTCTCTTTAACAAATGGTGCTGGGAGAACTGGACAGGGACGTAAAATGAAACTAGACCACCAACTTACACCACACATGAGAATAAACTCAAGATGGATCAAAGTCTTAAATGTAAGCTGTGACACCATGAAAGTCCTAAAGGAAAACATAGGCAGGAAAATTTCAGATATCCCACATAACAATATTTTCACGGATACATCTCCTAAGGCAAGAGAAATAAAGGAAAAAATAAACAAATGGGACTACATCAAACTAAAGAGTTTCTGCTCAGCAAAAGAAAACATTAGCAAAATGAAAAGAAAACCATATGGGAAAACATATTTGCCAATGATATCTCAGACAGGGGACTGATCTCCAAAATATATAATCAGCTTATACGACTCAACATCAAGAAAACAGACAACCCAATTAAAAAATGGGCAAAGGAACTGAACAAACACTTCTCCGAAGAGGACATACAGAAGGTCAATAGACACATGAAAAAATGCTCAACATCACTAGCCATCAGAGAGATGTAAATAAAAACCACAATGAGATACCACCTCACACCAGTCAGAATGGCCATCATCAACAAATCAACAAACAAGTGCTGGCGAGGATGTGGAGAAACGGGAACCCTACTGTACTGTTGGTGGGAATGCAGACTTGTGCAGCCACTATGGAAAACAGTATGGAATTTCCTCAAAAAACTAAAAATGGAACTGCCTTTTGAACCAGCGATTCCACTGCTAGGATGATGCCCGAAAAATCCTAAAACCCTAATTCAGAAGAACTTATTCACCCCTATGTTCATAGTAACACTGTTTACAATAGCTAAGTTCTGGAAACAGCCTAAGTGCCCATCTGTAGATGAGTGGATCAAAAAACTGTGGTACATTTACACAATGGAATACTATGCAGCAGAAAGAAAGAAGGAATTCCTGTCATTTGCGACAACATGGATGGAACTAGAGAGAATTATGCTTAGTGAAATAAGCCAGGCAAAGAAAGAAAAATATCATATGATATCACCTAATACAGGAAACTAAAGAACAACATAAACAAACGAACTAAATAGGACAAGGAGCAGAATAACAGTCAATAAGGGGGTGGGGGTAGGGAGAGAAGTGGGATAAGTAAGGGAAGGGTTTAGTCAAGGAACGTGTATAAACGACTCATGGACATGGACAACGGGGAGGGATATGATTGTGGGAGAAGGGGTGGGCTGGGTGGGGGGGAGCAATAGGGGAAAAATGGGACAACTGTAATTGAAAAACCAAAAAATAAAATTAAAATAAATAAGTAAATAAATAAATAAATGGATAAAGGAATAAAGCCCTTGTTGATATTCTCTTCAACAAAAGAATTTTTCTTCATCTTAAGATAAGTTTATCAATTCCTTTCAATTTCCACTAATGCGGAGTTACTACTAGCTGTGCCTGAAATTACAATCATTTTAATTTTCATGTCATGCTTAAATATTTTCCCTTTAAATTAGAATGCTTTGTCATCTCAAGCTACTTCTACTTTCATGTCCATCACCATTGTACTATCTGAACTTGGTTTCTTCCAATTCTCCATCCATCTGTTCTGTCATCTCTTGTATCATCATTTAAGCTATTTAGGGCCAACTGCATAGCTGCTTATCATTATGTTACTCTTTAAATCTCTTTCACCAATCAATCAATTCAAATATTTCTGGGTCTTCTTTGTGTCCATGACATTAACATAGGGGACAGGAGTAGTGGCTGGAGTGGGATGTATTGGTACAAAAAGACTGAGTTTCTATCTATGAAGCATTTACAGGCTAATTAAGAGGCTAATACACATACAGCTATTAGGCAACAGATCATATTAACTATGTGGTAGCAAGGAAATGTCACTCTGAGAGTAAGAAATGTCAGAAGAATGAAATGAAATGTCTGCTATACACAGATTAAGGATAACCCAGAAACTATCCTTAAAAAAATTAGGAAAAAAATTCTTATGAATCAGATACAGAAGGAATGGTGACATCTTGACAACGACTTTAAAAGGCTGGTTCTATTTCAGAAGTATGTTAGATGCACAAAATATGGCTGCAGGACAAACTCTTAAAAACCAATTAATGTTCACTACAGAGAGTAAAATTACACAGAAACATTAATGATATAAAGTCATATGTGTTAAGTTAGATCACATCTATCAAAACAGAGATCCCATAAACCACTCTCAAAGAGAAACATTTATGTAAGAACAGAAGGAGTAGCAAAGTTAAGCATATTGATAGTTTAGGTTTTGACATGTACATTAAGGAACTTTCTGAAGCAGTGTGTATATTTACTCTTAAAAGTCAATTTCTAAAGATTAGGAACATGCCCTGAACCTAAATTATTTAGCTGTACTGCACACGTATATCTTTCTAAATCCCAATCAAACCTTTTCACCTGTGGCGCCTCTTGCATTAGGTAAAGCTATTTCCCACTACCTTGTTGGCAAATACACTATAAAATTATTATATCCACTACCTAAGTCCAATAGCAAATGTCTCAAGTTGCTGGCATCATTTGGGAAGACTATATCTTGGACATAATTTTCACTATTACAAAAATAATTCTATATTTAAATGAACACAAGATTAAAATGAAAAGTAGCTCTAAAACGACCTCCCTACAGCATTTTCTCCTTAGGGGATCATCTTTTTAAGATCTTTTCAAAATGCTCTTACTTAAAACCAGTTATGTCTCTCTGTGGCCTATTTCTCCAATTCTACCTGGCCTAGCACTTAGGGGTTTCATCAAGCTTCCTCCTCCCTTCAATCATATTAACTTCATTTGTCATTAGTACTACCTTCTGCCCAAACAGCAGTGTTGGTTTAAAATGTCCACAAAGTTCAATGTCCTCGACTTTTAAATCAATAGAATCTCAATGTAACCTAACATACAGTACTCTGAAAACAAATGCTAAGTAAATCATACTATTATACAATTCATCACATTTCATTTGTTTTGGACATGGTAGCAAATCAGTCTACATTACAAATGAACAGATTTTAAATTTAGAGAATTTGTCAAAGGCTGTTTATGGGTAAGCTTTCCATTATTTTATGCATTTGTTGCTTAATTTTATATCACAAAATGTGAAAATATAATGGTCCCTTTTTCAAATTCAGAGACAATTTTTAACAACACTCTCAATGGAGTCCTTTGACAGTGAATCCAAATAAAATCCTGCCTGTTTGCATTAAATATACCCTAGTGCATCAAATACATAAGCATAAAGGATTCACACACAAAAAGGAGATAAGAAGGAAAAAAGAATAAAAAAAAAGAAAATATAAGTTTTATAATACTCATATCTGTTAACAGGGATTACAGAAACAATAAGCGAGCCCATAAAATGATGATAAGAGCATGAGACATTTGTCTTTATAACATCTATAGAATTAAAAGGAGACTTGTATACTTAATGTCATCAACAGTAAAAACATACCTTATTTTATTTTCCATATCTTCACTATCTGATTCTTCAGAACTTCTGTACTTATCTGGATCTGGAAGTGTGCTTGGATCAAACCCATCATCATCATCATCACTCCAATCCAGAAAGGCTTCTTCTTCATCTTTGGCCTAAGAAAACACAAGAGATATTATGGTTTAAGAAACAGCTGATGAATAATCAGGTCTTTATTTCTAGGTACAAATAAATACTCCTCTAATTGAGATCCTCAAATTAGAAGCCCTTTATACTGGTAAAAACCTCTATACGACTTTAAGAACCATAATTGTTTACAAAGAGAAAGAAAACATGTCATTTCAACAACATAATGAAATATAATACGGTCCTGAAAGTAAGTCACCATTGTCTCTCAAATGCAATATTGGGGAAAATTATAAGTTTTCTTACTTCCATGTAACTCAACTATCAAAGAAATATAAAACAAAGTGGCTTTCATGCTCCTGTCCACACACATGTAAATTTCAAAATTACCCAAAATATTAGGTGAAAATATAAAAAGCCAGAAGAGTACAGACACCCTTTTTGCCTGATGACTTTGATCACTTTATAACAACCATAATTAAGTTTTAAAATGTCAATCAAATATGTACAAACTCATTAACAATACAGGGTCTTCTAAATTCAACTGTAAGTATAAAGTCAATGGGAGAGTAACAATGGGAAAGGAAAGAAATACAAAGAGAAGAAAAGTACTAACATATGGAAGAACTTGGGAACTATCCACTTTCATACAACTAGGTACGAAGCTGAGCTTCTTTTGCACTGGGTTTAGTAGTTTATTTTCGTCAAGGAACAAAGGGATTCAATGTTAAAATAAACTTACTACCTATTTATGTAATAAACATCACTTATAACAAATTTATTTCTGGCATTCTGGTTTTGTCACCTAGTTGATAAGAAACACAAATAAGTATTTCCACATGCATTTAAAAGATTATAAGTAGGTCAAAAAAGATCTGGATGAGTTTCTTTCAACTGTCATCTTTATAATTCTTCTTCACACCATGTGAGACAAACTTCAATGATATTTTGTTTTCAAATGCTCTTTCCCAGAAACTAGAAACTTAAAAGTGCATAGCAACTAACTATGCAGGCCATTATAGAATTCCTGTAATTTTTGAACAGCTCTCACTTGATAACCTTGAAACATAACAAAAGAAAAAAGATACAAAGAAAAGAAGGATTAGTCATCACTGCTTAAGTCCCTTATTGCTTTTCTGGTAATGCTCCTTGCTAAAAATAAAAGGTCTGGAAACAAATATCCGAGCAGGGGGAAGGCTGCCATCAGAAGCAGTCAGCAGCACACTTGATAGCATACTGCACGGTCTACTTAAAAATAATCAGGGATATCAACAAAAATTGAATGTCATCATATACTCACAAACACTAATCTCCTGGGCTACAAGATACTTCCAATTTTCCAGCTAGATGCTCTTAAAGGAATTTACTGTGTCTGAAAGTGGAGACAGTACAGACTCAAAAATAATTCTCAAGATTTTTGGCCTCAGGTAACCTTTATATTTAAAAAGTATAAAGGACTCTACAGAGCTTCTGGACTCATTTTCATGAGAGACAGCACAAATACTCTGATACATCTATCACCTCCCGACTGATTGTGACACCTCAGTGTGTCGGGACACCATCACTGTAAACTCGCTACTATAAAAGGAAACGATTTAAGTATTTTAGCAGGAGAGTAATTAAATGTGTGCCTTAGAGATACTGGCACCCTGGCAGCAATGGGAAGGCTGGTTAAAGGAAATATGATTCGAAGGTAGGACATCAGTTTAAAAACACAATCTAAGTGAGACAGGGTATTGATTCAATGAAGAATATGTGAGTGGAGATGGAGGTAGGGGCAGGAATGAGAGATGTTAAGGAAGAAGAACCAACTGACTGTTGGGAGTACATGTGAATATACTCCAGAGAATCAATATGGGCAGAAGCATAATTGGACATGTTAAATATGGTCTAAGAAAGCAGTTTAGTAAATATTGTGAAGGTGCCTTAAGAAAATACCTTTATTCAACAAGGAGCTATTATATGTGCCAGATATACTAATAGGTTCTGGGGATGCACCAGTAAACAAGACAAAGTCCCTGCCGTGATGATAAACTGTTCTAGGACAGCTACCCACATAAGCCCTAAAATGAAAGCCACGTTTTGCTAATTCTGAGGAACAGCCAAAATAAGAGTGAACTGACTCCACTGGCTCTGCTAAATGCCTAACATCTGATAGAATTGTCTTCGACTTGTGGATCCCCTAACATGTAACTGACTATGGAGCCTCCCTTTCAATATACTCTCTCTTCAGGTATTTCCAGGTTGGAAACTGTAACTACTTCTCTCTGACTTACCATTTTCCCACCTCTCTCCACCCTCCCAACTCAAAACAAGAACCAAGAACACCCACTTTCACACCCACACTCCTCTGTTGCAGCGCTGAGAAATAAAAGAAAAAGTAGGCCACACACACACAGAGATCAGGGTCACCTCTATGAAATGGCTGTTCCTGAAATACAGTTTCAAAACTTCTAAGGAAAATATTGTGCCTAAAATAGGAATTAACTTCCCTAAAACAATTACTTAGAGGATTCAATTATAAGTAGGACAGATGAAAATAAATATCTGAAAACGAAATGTAACCTAGGTAGTTTTTACTTTTTCAGTTTCGATGACGGAAAGAAACAGATGAGAAGTAGCACTCGCCTATAACAAATTTACTCAGTGCTCTGACATACATTATCTTACTTGATTGCTCTCCAAACCGTATGAAGTAGGAAGAAAAAAAGTTATTGTTCCCATTTTCAAAGCTGTGATTTAGATGGCTAAATAACTTAACCTGGACATACGCTAGATCTTCTCTTATATCAGAATCAACTATATTTTATAAATGTCATAAAACATTCCCACTCCCTGGGTTTCCCAAGCCTCTATTCTGTCCTGTGTGAATGTTGCACCAGCTTCCTCGTGAATCTCCCTGTAACCACTCTTCACCTCCTTTTGATCACTCCCATTCTCTGTTGTGATTAGAATGTTGGTTTTACATTTTTTAAATGTTTCAGTTCTAATTGTGCCTATTACCTGCTTCCAACCTTCTAAACCACACTCCTTTGGGTGCTGGAACAAGTCAAGCCCCTTGCCACCTCGGAGTTTTCGCACCCGCTGTTTTCTCTACTGGAACCTCCTCTACTTCCTCTTACCTGGTCTGTGGCTCCAAACACATGGTGTGTTTTCAACATCAATTCTCCAGCACCAAATGAGTCTCTATCAATTCAATTCAATTCTGACACTACGCAGGGTTAACATAGACCCCGTGGGTAAAAAGTCCCACTAGAATATGCATAGTTCAGTTGCCACCTGTAAACAGGATCTCCAAGTTACCTGCACTTCTGCCTGGCTGACTATGAATTCAGAGATTCTCATGACCCCTTCCTCAGATTTGACAATTTTCTAGAATGACTCACAGAACTCATGACAGTTATGATTACCATTCTAATTATTAAAGATACAACTCAGGAACAACCCAACACAACAGATGCATAGGACAAGGTATGGAGTGGGGACAGGTGCACAGCTTCCATGGTCTCTCCAGGTGAGCCACCTTCCCAGCACATCGAGGCATTCACCAACACAGAAATTCTTGACACTTTATCGTTCAAGAGTTCTTGTATCTTTCTTTCCAGCCCCAATTTCCTCCCTAGAGATGTGAGCGTGGGACTAAAAGTTCCCATCCTCTAATCATGTGTTCGGTCCTTCTGGTGACCAGTTCCCATTCTGAAGTTACCTAGAGATCCCAGCCTGAGTCAGTCACTTCTTTAGCATAAACTCAAGTGTGCTGGGCAGGCTCCTTAAGAGCAAGACACTTCTAACACTCAGGAAACTGCAAGCGTTTTAGGAGTGCAGTGTCAGGAACCACGGTCAAAGAGCAAATATATTTGTTATTATACCATACCCAGTCAACTTCAATTCATCATGTTTTCTCATGTAATACATGGTGTATTTCCTTTACTTGTTTTTCTTCCTGAGACATTCACAACCACAGCAAAACCAAAAACAAAAACCAAAAAAACAAAACTGAAATCCTGTTGTTAAAATTGAGACAGCAAAAAATGTCTTGATAAAAAATGTAACACACTTGAGACTTTATTAAAAGAAAAATTAAAGTTATATAACTCTAGGACATCTCTGAGAAATGGAGAGGAGGGTTGATATGGGGGAGGTGAAAGAAAAAAATATTTTTTAAGTATATTTTATTGATTATATTGTTACAGTAGTTCCAATTTTTTTTCCCTTTGTTCCCCTCTGCCCAGTACCCCCCTTCCCTCCAGCATTCCCACCCCTCTTACTTCATGTCCATGGGTCGTGCATATAAGTTCTGTGGCTTCACCCTTTCCTATATTATCCTTAACTTCATCCCGTCTATTTTGTACCAATCAATTATGCTTCTTAATCCCTGCACCATTTTTCCATTTCTCCCCCTCGCCCCTTCCAGCTAATAACCCTCCAAATGATCCCCATACTTGTGATTCTGTTCCTATTCTGGTTTCCTTAGTTGGATTTTGTTTTTATATTTTAGATTCAGTTTTTGATAGTTGTGAGTTTGTTGTCATTTTAGTGTTCATAGTTTTGATCTTCTTTTTCTTAAGTAAGTTCCTTTGACATTTCATATAATAATGGCTTGGTGATGATGAACTCCTTTAGCTTTACCTCGTTTGGAAAGCACTTCATCTGCCCTTCCATTCCAAATGACAGCTTTGCTGGATAGAGTAATCCTGGTTGCGGGTTACCTTTCATGACATTGAATACTTCTTGCCAGTCCCTTTCTGCTTGCAAAGTGTCCTCTGAGAAATCAGCTGATAGTCCTATAGGCACCCCTCTGTAGGCAACTCTCTGCCTCTCTCTTGCTGCCCCCAGGACTCTGTCTTTAGCTTTCACCTTTGGCATCTCAGTCATGATGTGTCCTGGTGTGGTTCCCTCTGGGTCCAGCTCGCACGGGACCCTCTGTGCTTCCCAGACCTGTATATCCATCTCCTTCACAAAATTTTAGAAGTTTTCCTCATTTTTTTCAATTCTTGTTTCCTCATTCTGCACTGGTTGACCGTTTTTTTCTTTCTTATGTTCCAAATCATTTATTTGAAGCCCGGTTTCCTTCCCTTCACCATTGGTTTTTTTGTAGATTTTCCTTCGTTTCACTTAGCATAGCCTTCACTTCTTCTCTTATGCGTTTGCCGTACTCAAGCATATCTGTCAAGCCTGTGAGCGTCTTTATCATCAGTGTTTTGAATTCTGCGTCTGTTAGGTTGGCTATCTCTTCGTCACTTAGTTCTCCCACTGGAACCTTGATCCACTCCTCCTTTTGGCCCATACTTCTCTATCTCCTCATTCTGACAGGCTCCTGTGTTTGTTTGCCTCCACGTCCCAGGTAGAGCTGTCGCTCCTGTTACGTTGTAAGGGGTGGAGCCCTAGGGATTCATCAGTACAGGCGACCTGTATCACCACGTTGTGGCACTGTATGTGGGGGAGGGGTCTGAGAGGGAATAATGCCGCCTGCCCAGCACTCACCCCTTTTCCAGGCACCCCTCCCACCTCTGCACCAGACTGGCACCCCTCCAGCTGCTGCCATGGCCATCATTCCCAGAGTAGGGGTCCGGGGACATTCTAGGACCCTGGAGGCCCTTTAAACAAGCAGACTCTACTGAGAGACTGGCAGTTTACGCCTTCACCCCAACCCCCACCGGTCTGCACAGTCAGAAGAAATGAGGCTCGATATTCCCAGGTGCTGGGACCCTGAGCTGCTCAGTCCAGTGAGGAGCTGGGAACACTCTGCAGATGTCCCTCCCGACCTCAAAATGTGTGACTGCGCTTCACTTTCTGCTGGTCTGCCCCTGCCACCACTGCTGTTGCCACCACACTGAGTCCTCTTTACCCCAGCTCCGTCCCTCCCACCCATCTGAATGAGTACTTCTTCTCTACATCTCTGCTTGCTGGACCTCCATGCAGCTTGATCCTCTGGAACTTCTGGTTGTTTCTAGTTCTGAGGTAGTTGTATTCCTTCTTAGTTGTGGGGGGAGACGCAGCATGTCTGTCTATGCCTCCATCTTGGCCGGAAGTAATAGCAAAAATATTTTCCTGTACTATACAGAAAGTAAGAAATTTTCACTTAGCTCCTTAGTATGTGTTATTAGGCCAAAGACTTTAAATGTTATAAAATAAAAGGGAACGCGACAATTTCAATCACCTCAGTAGAGAGCAGAGGGGGAAGCCATATTCCATGCAATGGATGAAGGAGTAAATGATCCTGATTGCTGGCCAGTCAGTGATTATTATGAAGAAATTCTTTCAAAGTCTAAATATAGAGAATTAACTTTATTTATATGTTCCTGTATACCACATAGCATTAATAAAAATAAATAAAACAAACTTAAGAGTGATATTTAGATTTTAGTAATTTAATTCTATTTAGAATTTTAAAACAGAAGTCTTCCCATAGTATATGAATTAAAAAGCAGAATGTCAGTTTTGACACCTCAAAATTTCATGAGAAGGAAAAATTTCAAAATTCACGATAAATTCTTTCTGATCCTGACAAACAATATAAAGACCGTGAAAAAAGCACTGAGATCATACTTCAGTTTTCAAATTTAAAATAAAAGTTCTAATTGCTATTGACTGCCATCTGTGTTCAGTAGTTAAAGAGTTGGACTGATTTTTCAGATTTATCTAAGCTATAAATCCCAGGTACAAAGTTACAAAGAGAAAAAATTATTGAATCTTTTTTTCTGACTTATAAGAACAAAAAGGTTAATGATATTATTGACTGTGCCTGCTGAAAGTGAACATCTATATTCTAATGCAAATATGCAGAACAGTAAACACAGGAGAGCAGCTGACAGTGCTGAGAAACTGTTACAGAATGGGGGTCTCCAAAAATCCCCAGAGCCTGCGGGTTGGGGGATGGGGAAAGGAAACAGCTTTCAGGATGCCTTCACATGCCTGTGGCTAGTGGCCAGTGTCTTTGTTACGCAAATGGCTTTGATTCTCCCAAGGCCCCAGGAAGATGGGAGGGGTTTTGGACCATGGAATGGTGTGGCAAGAGCACACACAGCCTGTGTGAGGTTCTGTGAATGATCATTCACATGCCCACTGCGTCACAGGATGCAGTCAGGGATTTAAAAATAAGCGGCAGACATTTTAGGAGAAGAACACCATGTGGCTTTGAGAAGGAGAGAAAACCATGCCGCTTGGAAAGGAAAGGGAGAACTCCATGCAGTTTACAAGGAGGCTGGGAACTCCACCCAGTTCTGTATTAAAAGCTGGAGGGCACCACAACACAAGCAAAACCTCCCCAATCAGGATTGAATGATTAGGAGCTGCCAGTAAAGCTAAAACTGTATCTCTGACTTTTCTAAAACTAGCCTGGTTTGTTACGGGGAGGCAGAACTATGTGTTTGTGGGTGTTTTAAAGAAAATAAGACTTAACAGCAAAAATCCACAAATAATCTAAATCTATATAACCATTAAATAAACAATTCTTTTTCTTTTTACTAAACTCTGGTATTGAGAGTTAATGCTTCTGGTGGCGGGCAACTGGGCCCCTCATAACTGAACAGCCCATGGGTTCTGTTACAATTGGAGCAGCCTGTGGGTTCTGTTACAACATCACTGCTCCTGCTAATAATACTGTAATACTAACTGAAATACCTTAGATTATTTTCAGTTTATTTCTGTTTCCTAGAAACTTATTCCTTAATGGTGATGTTGGACCTAATGCTGATTTATATACTTGGTTCTTTGGTATCTGGCCAAAGAGAGTATTTTGTGCACTCCTAATATGCACTGGCTGAATTGCCACTGAAAACCTTAACTTTGATCAAGGGTCCAAAACTCTTCAATTGTAGAGATCCTATTCAGAAACATCCTGTCCTTCCTAACAGCCAGCATTTATAGAAATAGGCATAGAATGAGAGAAAGGCAACACATTTCAGCTCTGGCCACCTAACCACAAAGGAATCTGAGAAGACAGAAGAAATGCAGGATGTTAGGAGTTCCCAAAGCAATATCCAGGGGAACAAGTAGAGAGTTTAGACAAAAGGCATCTGTTTACAGAATTTCCCTCTTAAATCTAGCAGAGTTTAACCGAACTTCATTCAGTGCCTTCTTTATTTTTTCCAGGCATTCCAAAACAATAGGAATATTTGACTGAAGGACTATAAAGAGGCAATATAAATAACACATGAAGTGAACACAGTTAAGCACGGCAGACAAAAGGGCTGACACATGAATATTCAATCTCAAACAGCAAGTCCCAAATTTGGAAGGATCTTCAGAATTTGGAATACTTATTCAACTACTATTGACTGAACAATTGCTGTGTGCTGATCATTGCTATAAAAGAAGAAAGTAGTATGCAATAGCATGGCAGAAGAGCCTATGACTTAGCATTTTACCATTAACAAGACGTTTAGCAAAATAAAATTTCGTCTAAAACTGCCTTGCACAAAATTCATTATTCTTCCTAACTTGATTACTCACTTGCTTACTTGATATATGAATATCTCACAGATCCCAACAGAATACTGAGAATGCTACAATTTCATAACACCCTTTTAAATAATACTGCATCCCACTGTTGATTTTCTTTCTCTTCTTTCCAGAGGACAGTTACACTCGTCGTCGGCAGCCGTCCGTCTCGAGAGACGATGGTGTAGCTTCTTAAGAGTCTATCTGCAGCACCGAGAATGGCTGTGCAGTCCAACTCGGGAGTGACACGGTATCTGTCTCCTCCCGTGTTGAATCGACATCTTGCGATGATGCTGGAGTGTCCTCTCCAGTGAAGCTGAAGCTACAGAGCCTGGGCAGGGTGATATGGAGGGTCTGCTGTTGCCCATGCAGCAGACCCCCCCTCTCTTCGCAGCTGAAGGGTCCAAGGGAAAGACAGAGTCAATACAGCTTGGTTTCAGGTGCTCCGCAGGAGTTGCCGGTGTTGACTACAATGTCAAACCGCCTTAGGGACTCCGGCTCCGGATTTTCTGTCGGGGTTTACTCCCTTAGCCTTTCCCCTGAAGAGGTATGCCGCAAGGCAGCGGAGGTTTTTTGGAGTCAGAGTTTCCCTTCTCTGATGTGCCCTGACTGGAAGATCGAACCAGCGACACTTAGCTCGCAGGCCGACGCTCAATCCACTGAGCCAAACCAGCCAGGGGTACAGTTACACTAAATATTAAATAAAACACAAATTACAAACCCATTTTGCCATTCTTCTCACAATAATAAAAATTTTAATGAATCACAAGGCCCTGATTTGATTGTTCCACCAGTGGCTAGCTGTGAGAACTTAGACAATTTACTAACTCAGAGAGCCTGTTTCCTCATCTGTATATAATTTAAACACTGCCATCTACCAGTCAATGTTGCTGTGAGCACTAAATGAGAAAAGCATGTGAAGAAGTCTCCAATAATATTTATCATAATTATTAACAGAACTGTGCAAGCTGAGAAAATACATTCCAGCAGTTTAGTGGTCTTATCCTTAAGTACTCTCTTGCTTTCTCCAAACCAAATTCTAACTTGGGCAGAAATGTGCAACAGATTTAAATCTCCTTGTGAATTTGTGCAATAGAGTTAAATCTCCTTAGTGTATTCATATTAGAAGAACATAAAAGATAACATGCAAAACAATATAATTGAAATTTTAAAAATAATTAAGATTATAAAAGGTGAAAGTATCAATGAAAGAATGAACCAGAGTACCTGTGGAAGGTGGTTCAAGCATAAATAAAATGACTGCTTTGTAAATGAACTACTAAATAGTCTGATGAATGGAATATTACTCAACAATAACAACAGTGATACATGCAACATGATGAATGAATCACAAACACATCTTACTAATTAAAAAAGAACAGACCCCCTCCAAAGGCTCCATATTCAGTTGTTATATTTATATAAAATTATGAAAAAGGAAAACTTAAAGGGGGCAGAAAAGAGATCAGTGATTGCTATGAGCTAAGTTTGGGCGGAGACAGCAAGAAATAAATATTTGAGATGGTGGAACCTTTAATGGTGGTAGGATACAAAACTCTATGTATTTGTCAAACCCCACAGAAATGAATATCACAGACAGTGAATATTACTATATGTAAGTTAATAAATAAAAGATCCCCTCCAAGAATTTTGTAAAAAATCCTCACCCGAGGATGTGTTTGATTTGAGAGACAGAGGGAGTGGGGAAGAAGGAGAGATGGAGGGAGATGAGGGATGAGGGAAAGAAAGAGAGAGAGAGAGATGTGACAGAAACTTTGACTGGTTGCCTCCTGTAAGTGCCCTGACCCCAACTGGGGAAAGAACCCGCAACCTTGGTATGTGTCCCGACTGGGAATCGAACCCACAACCTTTTGGTGCACAATACAATGCTCCAACCAACTGAACCACCCAGCCAGAGCTCCAAGAATATTTTAATGACATTTAAAAGTGTTCACAATCTACAAAATTACTACTACAGCGCCAAACATCACACTTCATTTATAAAAATGTGAGATACTGCATTTTATCTACGAAATATAATTACTTCACTCTTGACTACATCACTCTTTTGGCACTGGATCAGGTTTGTCTGGAATTACTGCCATGAGTTTATAAGGGCTGATATATTCGTGAAGTTTTTGATTGTTCCAACTAACATGGGATTCACCACTGGTGACTTCATCCTGTGACTCTCACTTGCAGCAAGTAATACCTTTTTAATCCACAACACATGGACTAACTCTGTTCAACTTTCTGTCAGCCACTGCTGTAACAATGTGTACATTACAGTTGAGAGGGAAGGCGAATTATGTATAATTAACTATCATAATTGGGCAGCATACCCCTGAAAGGCGCATGTATATGGAGAGAGAAATGCTGTCTTAGAGGTACAATTCTCCAAGCATATATGGTCCACAGTCCACTAGTGAGCCAAGATTGGTCATAAACTCACCACAAAAACACAAGACATTTTGTTATTCTTTAAGGAGAATAATGAATAATTCCCTGGACTTCTAATTTTTTATGTAGCAATAAAAGCGACTTACTATGAACCTATTACCCAAATTATTAGGGATTACTAAAACCAGGTACTCAAAATTTAAAGATCACTTAGGTAACACCATCTTGTCTTATGCTGGCTATAATTTTCAATTGTTATTTTTCTTCAATTATGAAACTCGGTTACTTTAGTTTTATTATCAATTGAATTTGTTCATTAATTATTCAGAAATGACATGTTTGCATATATGAGGTATATAACTTTTAAAATAATTACACTAAATTACATACTTGGGGTTTTCTCTATTTTTATATACTACAGTGACATGCTACTGGTGATATTCAATGTGTGAGAATCTGCACTTTTAAAAATAACATGTCATCTACCCTCATGGTACTTTTAAGTTTATATGGCATAGAAATCATGTGTAAGCTCATTCTTCACTCACGGGGTATTTCATATGCTATTAAGCAACTAATTACTGTCACTTTAATATCTCTATCCTGTACTTTTCATTCTGTATGCTTACTGTAATGTAATGTTGTTGTTATATAGATTATTTTGCTGAAGAATACTGTCACAAAAACAAAATCATACTGTTGGAATTTTTCATTATTTTGATCCAATTCTTTGTTATCACAGGTAAGGCAATAGTCAGAATGAGAACAAAACAGTTTGGATCCACTGCTTCTTGTGATCAAAACTACAAGTTATATTAAAAATTAACAAAGGATTTCAAAGAAGTATTTGGACTTATGTTCATTGTAGCATTACTCACATAGCCAAGAGGTGGAACCAACCTAAATGTTCTTCGAGGGATGAATGTACAAACAAAATGTGGTATCTACATACACTGGATTCCACCTTTAAAAGGAAGAAAATTCTGACATATGCTACAACATGGGTGAATCTTGAGAACATTATGCTAAGTGAAAATAAGCCAGTCACAAAAGAGAAATACTGTATGATTCCACTCATATGAGGTATCTAAAGCAGTCAATCTCTTAGAAACAGAAAGTAGAATCGTGATTGCAAGAGGCTGGGGGAAGAGAGTAAAAAGTTGTTCAATGGGTATAGTTTATCAGTTTTACAAAATTTCGATAGATCACTTGCATAACGATGTGTACATAGTTCTAGTTCACACTGCTGTAATGTAAACCTGAAATGTTTAAAAGGGTAAATTTTGTGTTGTGTATTTTATCACAACTAAAAAAGAATATTAGCTAATACTCTTACCTTACAGATTACAAGTAAGCACAAGCAAGCACACACATGCTGACCTATGTAGTTTAAGCAAATTTCCTAAGAGCAGAACAAGTTAGCAGCAGATCTTTAGTTTTGCCATCTTCCGGTCAAGGCCAGACAATGCCCCTCTCAGGTAAGGATTATAAATGTACAAATTATTTGGGGCAAGAGACAGACACTGAATAAAATTATCTTTCCTTTCCAACAGAAAAGCAACTAAGACAAGCCATCAGGATGAATTTCTAATACTAAACTGATGAACTCCTCTGAGTATCAATTATAGAACTGGTATGATTTAGAAATAGAATTCAGCGACAATTTTGATAAAGGCCAGGTATGATGTTGCTTTAGAAATAAACCTTAGACTCAGTTTTCTACCTCAGTATGAATCAAGAGAACTTTCAATTTTGAAATGTGTGTGGGTTACCATTTTAGGAAAAATAAGACTAGTGGCTAGATACCAATACATACATTTATCATTACTCATAAAAGCACATAAATTCCTTCCCAAATGGGGCCTAGTAAGAGAAAAATTAAAACATGCTTTGGCAGGAAGAAGAAATGTAAAAATGTAAAGGACTACTGCTCTGTAAACAACTAGTTCTAAAAACCATCAAGGGGCTGTGGTATCTTTAATTCTGGGTTCACTGTTAAATTTTGCTCATTTGTTTTGTCTTTTGAAAGTACAAATATGGCCATTATTAGTATTCTTTAAAATACATTAACAAGTAGCAAGAACTGCTCTTTAACAGTTCTTCTTAGTAGCTATTTTCTTATGAATATGATCCAACATTGATAATATAATCGCAACAAAGTGGATCTTCTATTAAAGTCCTTTTCAATTAACCTGCCTCTTAAAAGTTTTGACTCACTTCCTCTGAACATGACATTTGGGTGCATGATATATACAAATTGGTTTATAGCAAACAAAAAAGGAAAAAACAACTTCTTGATTCTGAGCAGTAGATTGATAACTTTTGGGTTATCTGAAAAAAGTTTTATTGAATTTTCTGAAAGCAAAATAGCTGGACTAGAAGCATCTTGTATATTTGGTATCTGAGTTATCTATTCAATTATAATGGGACTTAGATCTTTCCTCAGCTGTTACCTCTATATTAATCAGAACAACTTGATTTTGGGTTAAAATTCTAATCTCTCAAAATATTTTTTGTGATATTTATTACATCCTAGTATATTAAAATATTATTAAAAATAGTGAATTCTTAATATCTATTCCTTAAAAATAATATTTTGATTTTGGGGAGAAAATCACTTAGCAAGAGACTAACGATGTGTTCCGATCTTACTGAGTTTACAATTCATATTGAGAACAAAGAAGACTTAAATATAATATAATGGGATTAATAAAGCAACTCATAGAAAAAGTCATGCCTTGTATGCCAAGCAAAAAAATCTATCATTTACACAATGAATGATATTCAATACTCTGGAAAGTTTTCTTACTCCATTGGCTTATGAAAACTCTTTAAAACTTTGAAAACAGAGCTAATATTACCATTCAAGCATTTGTAAGACTGGTTCCAGTATGCCCTCTTTTTAATTACTCAGGTCAAAGTTTGCTTCTATTATCAGAGTACATACTCCAAACCTCACTAAACTTAAATTACCTACACTTCCATGTTTTTCTTATTTTTAAATTGCCCCAAATAGTAATCATCTCAAATAGGTCAGGGCATAATGCCAACTAAAAATCCAATATTCTAAAAAGTTTCTATACAGGTTGAGAAACTTCCACCTACCCCCCAAAGAAAAGGAAAGGAACAAAGCAATCATTCAATAGTCTTTACAGCAGTAAATGAAGATCTTTCGTTCTTCAAAATGAAAATAAAGTCTAAATTATCCCCTGCATTCCCTTGAAATCTCACAATAATTATTTAATTGAAAAATCACATAGTTGTTCTTGATGGGAAGTTTTCAGTTTTTAAAGACAAAGTATTTTACAAAAGAGTATACCTAAATAAGCAAATAACCGCTTTCTAAGAAGTGTACATTTTGAATCATTAACTTTGTTCTTTTCCCATAATAATGGCAACAAAATTAAGTTTTTATTTACAAAATTTAATGTCAGCTTTAAGATGAACCATGTTTTCTTAAATATGTTCTATTATTTGTTTTAGCTTTCTATTTTCAAATTTAGTTAAAATGAATTACAAATTAAAATTAGAAAAATCACGATATGCAGCATGTAATAAGCAATGGTTTATCATGAAAAAGATTGATAACTATCATTTTAAATTGCTTAAATACATCTTCTAAAATTCTCCATAAGAATTTCTATCTTAAGTGGATTATGTTATAGAAAGGATGAAAATCTCAGTTATTACCAATTTCCTACATCTTTACCATCTTCATCTTAAATAAAGACAATAAGAATGAAAAAGGATACTTCAAATTCACTTATGATTTCCTAATGCTCACTCTTCCTGCTCTCTAGAAAACTTCTCAGCACCAACCTAATACCACCTGTGCTAAAACATGACACATACAGTGAAAGTGTATTATCCTCATGCTCTCACTTAAAAGCTTTCCTTTTTTTTTCTTTCATTTTTTAACTAGGAGATCAATGAACTAGTTCCTGATTTTACTACTCAAGTTAGATTCATAAAATTCACTTGTGAAGTAAAAACCTTCAAATGCTGAATCTGTATGTCTCTCTTCAGTTTGCCACATAGTCATTTATAAGTGTGTTTGAATAGGGGTAAAATTAAGATAATCAATTTTCCACTGAGCAAAATAAAAGCAAAAAAATGTTTTATTTATACAGGAGAAATATATTTTAAGGAGACGAGTACCTGGAAATTATAGCTAACTCATCCACTGCATAAATTTACATGAAATTTCTTATTTTCTATGACTTTCTCTATTTGGGAAAATAAATAGCTAATCTTGCATATCAGTCTAGTTAGTATTCTATTCGGCAACCAATGCTTCCCTGGTAAGGGGCTGACAAAAAGCAATTTCTGTATATCATCCAGGTGTTGGGTTAAGATTAAATTATCTGTCAATATATAATTATTTATAGATAAAAAGTTGAGACTATAATCCCTAGTGGACCATATATTTGAAAGACTATTTTGTGCAGTTTTTCAAAAGAAAAAGGCAAACAAACTAACAGGAAAATAAACATTTTGGTGAATTTTCTAAAGGCTTATGCAATAAGTAGAAAGACCATTATAATTATTTAAAAATTAAAATTGAAATATAAAAATAACAATGCCTAGAACATAAATACTTGTTAAATGAACAAATGTATGAATGAAGGAAAATGTGTTTGAACTTCATATATTTACAGGTAAGGAAGTAGGACTAGTGAATTTAAGTATAGTTAGTGGTAGAGCTAAAACCCAAATCTTTGAGTTTTAATACAGAATTAACACACAAGATAATTTAACCAAACATTGCTCACCTTCATCCATAACAGAAAGCACAAAGTCAATGATGTTAATAATAATCTTCAAATGTCGATATAAATCCTAAACAATCACAATACCCAGAAGCTACTACACAAATTTATGAACTCTCATGTGCACATCATCTTTGCCCTCCTTTCTTCAGCAAGTATTTATTGATAACCCAGTATAAGTATTGATAACCTAGTACAAGTATTGACAAACCTAGTGGATGTAAGATTTTCATATCATAAAGCACCAGCTAATAGGATTACTTTATTAGTGAGCGCACACATATACACAAAATAAATCTAAGAAGATAGTGCTGACTTCACAGATGAGATTCAAAATAGTCTTGAGGATGAGTTAGGATGTATGGGGCAACGGTAAATGTAGAGGCAAAAAAGGTGATTTTCAGTACAATGAAGGACAGGAGAGTAGTAAGAGCCCAGGCTACCCAAGTACACAAGGGCTAGTTTGGGAAGGGCCTTGAAGGCATGTTAAGAAAATCTGGAATAAATTTTAGAACCCAAGGGTATATGAAAACAAGGACTTTTTCTATCATTAAAACAAACAAATGAACAAACAAACAAACAACAAAAAAACTGTGCAGATCCTTCCATCCTGATTTCCCCTCAAATGACAATAATTACACTTTTGTCATCTGTAAGACCACATGTACCAACAAAAATTAATATAAATTTAGACTCTCTTTAAATGTACAGTATTCCCTCACTTATCGCGGGTATTACATTCTAGACCCCCCCCCCATGATAGGTGAAAATCCGCAAAGTAGGAACCTTACATTTATTTTAGTGTTTATATATATTTTAAGGCTTTATAAACCCTTCCCACACACTTATAAACCATTCCCAGTCCTTTATTAACCTTTCCCACTCCCTTATTAACCTTTTCAACACTTTTATAAATACTACTTATGTTCTTAAAGATATTCTACACTCTTAAACCTATGTAACTTTAACAACATATGTATACAGTACCACAAAATCCCACAATATAGCGAAAAATCTGCAATAAATAATTAAATATAATATTTTAAAAAATCCCACAATACAGTGAGGCCGTGATAAGTGAACCGCAATATAGAGAGGGACTACTGTACATTTTTATTAATTCTAATAGCAACAACATAGTCTCAAGTTAGTTCAGGCATACCTCGGAAACTACAGGTTCAGTTCCAGACCACCACAATGACGCTAGCATGCAATAAAGCAAGTTGTAATCTTTTCACAGTGGAGATCTGGCCTTCAATTTGTAAAAAAAATGCAATGTCTGTGAAGCACAATAAAATGAAGCACAATCAAATGAGGTATGCCTGTAGTATGTATGTATGAGGATTATTCAGTTCAGTCTTTTTAGTTGAGGTATGTTTTTTAAAAATGCTGATTGCACCAAACATTACTACAGATGGTAATACAAATGAAGGATGACACCAATAGATAAGATTAAAGATACAAAAAATTCTTTAATGGCAAATAATATGGAACCACATCTGTTCTGACTACTACAGGTAGTCCAAAACAGTGTAGCATTTTCCCAGACATAGTCAAGCCTCCCGGGTCTGCAGACGGTCTGTATGGAGACATGCAGAAGTAGCCATAGCACTTAAACAGACCGTGGATACTGCCAGGTGTGCAAAACTCATCTTTGCTAATTTCACATGAGTTTTTGTATCACCCTGGTAGCTTTTCATCTCTTTGCCCCAAGCCCTCCCCCAATGGTCTGGAGATTTTTCCTGCTCACCAAGTTCAAGTAACTAGTAGCGCAACCTTGAGTTTAAATTATTGCACGATTTGGTGAGTGGAGGGTTACTTATAGGTAAAGATGTTTTAATAGATGGGTTTTGGGGCTATCCAAGGTTCATTCCAGAACCACAGCATGAATATAAAGTTAGAAATAATGATAGTATGAGGGGGACTGATTCACAATTGTACTTTAAGGCAAAAAAGTTCAGAATTGTAACACTTTTCTACGAAGTCTACTTTTTCTTGGGAGAGTGGTTAAGCTATCTACATAGCTGTATATCTGAAAAGATCCATATTAGAAGGCCCCAATTATATTAAAGCCATGCTTTTTGCCTGTACACACATTGCCTAGCTAGACAAGCTTAATTACCTGCCAGTCACTGGCTATGTTATAATCTCAGCTCTGTGAAGGATCCAATGAAAGACAAAGGAGAGTAAAATCGATCTTTCGAGGACCTGGAAGAATACTGGTGACACAGGCTCCACTTCAGGATGATGATGGGAATGAAGGAAGCCATCAACAAACAAGTTTAGATATACAAAAATCTCTCAGAATACTTTATTTGGGAAAGCTTGCCCAAAACATAATTCCTGACCACCACTAAAGATGGGTCAGGAAAAGCTCACACTGTCATACAGCAAGAATAGCTGCTACAGAAGTCAAAGAAGGAGGTCCACGAGGGCCAGGACACACAAGACGGGTTCATGTGAGGGGAGAAATGAGATGAGATGAACTTTGAATAATGGGTGGTATATGGAAAGATGATAAGTAAACACAGACGCGTGCCCACACACTCACACAGAAATGCTACCGGACACAGCATGGTGGGGGAACTCTATACAAGAGGAGAAGTGGTTGGAAGAAATAAAACAAGTGAGATCTAACAGTTCAGAGCTAAAGCTTAACCTCAGTTACAGCAACTATGACCCATACATCAAAGTTTTCTTCCCTAGTCTCAATCTTTTGCTCTTTATTTCTGTATTTCCAGGGTTCCTCCCTCATTTCTAAATATATTATTCCATTATTTCATGGTACGTGCTCTCATGGGATCCCCTGATTCTCTGTGGAATGAAACTTGGTATAATAAACATGTAAACAAATTTGTAGTAGGATCCTAGGGTGACAGATTATGGAGGACCAAGCGTGTTGAAAAAAACAACTTTAATGAGTAAGAAGGTCCATACAGGTCCTTAAGCAGGGAAGTGGCATTAAAAACGATATTTGAAAAATTCATTCTAGCATTAAGCAAGAATGCTAAAGTGATAAAATGTTTTATTTTTTTTTTTTAAAGCAGAAGTTGGTGAGGGTGCTGCAGCACTACAGGTACCAGGTAACAATCAGAAGACACTGAGAACAAAGCAGCAGCTCTAAAATAGCTGAGGACATTTGCCACATAATGCACATATTGTCTGTAGATCATACACAGGCTCCACTTGTCATTCCCAATAAGCTCCCAGTGGGCAGAAAACAAGTCTCTCTCTCTCTCTCTCTCTCTCTCTCTCTCTCTCTCGGCTGCTGTTTATCATAATGGTATGGATTGATACTTCCTAAACTATTAGCCTATTTATAGGTTATTATCTTCTAAGCACAGAATGTAGGTACCATATAAGTCTTATTCTTTCTTCATTCTTACAGTAAATTAAGACATTTATATCAAACGGTATTTACCCTTGTAAAAGAATTATGAATTTACCAAATACTCAGAATCATGAAATTCTCAAAAAACATTGTCTAAGGCAGCCATGCACCTCCATGTTAGCAAGTATCTAAGATCTATTTGTCTATTCTGTAATATCTAATCCTATGACAAGTGTCATATATTCTTATCTTTTTAGGGAGATTCAATACACCTTTCTGAAATCTCTGCTACAAAAGACATAAAACTGCTACTACTTAACCTATTTAATTATTAAATAAACTATTAATAATTAAAATTTGTATTTATTAAGGACTCGGTATGTTTTGAATTAAATTTTCTTTATAATGCCTCAATGTGTCAGAACAATCACTTATATTTATGTTGTGGTTATTCAAAACAAACTTGCAAGAAACAACATTCTTTTTTCTCAGGCTTCTCTTTCTTTTTCATTTTTGGCTCTGCTGAAATTGTGAGTTGCTCTTTAACTCTAGCTTACTTGTTTCACAGAAACCATAAAGGTGCGCTGTAAATTATATTATTGCTATAACTAAATAACCTCTTAAAGGTTTCTTTATATATTGCTATAACTCAAGTTAGTCCAATATGGGATACAGAATTTAGCATCTTTTGTATAGTTAACTGGGCTCTGGCTCAAGTTTTATAAGCTGTAAGTACTTTAAGGTCATAAATAAACTAAAATCTCCATTAGTCAAACAGAACTGTGATCTTTAATTAAGTAAAAACTGGGGGTCAATGAGCTTTTAGTGCAAGAAGCACTATGAGGTATGAGTCATACAGATTGGGCTCCATTTCCTGTCATTTCAATATCTGCAAATTATGTAACCATTATGGAAGCTGTTGAAGGTAACCTGGAAACACTGTAAGATATTAAGTTATTAAGGAAAGGTATGATATTAAATTACTAAGGAAAGGTAGTATCTATAAGAACTGATAGTTCTATAAGCAAAATAGTTTACAAAGCACATTTTTTACTATGCTTACTCTTAATGCTCAAACAAATCTATTTGATGGGAATTTTTTTTCTTTGTCTATTTTATGACCTTTAAAACCAGAAGAGTTTATATTTTATAGACAAAAAAAAAAAAAAAAGACTCAGAGATCTTAAATATCTTGGCCTACAGCCAGAATGTTGGTGAATGGTAGGGTCTGGACTGGAACTGGCTCTTCTAACAGCAAGCTCTGTGTTCTTATCACCAAATCGCAATATCTTACATTTCAGAAAACTAGATTTTTAACCACAGGTGAATATCTACTGGTTAGGCTGCAAAATAAAAAATTTTAAAGAGGGGCTGGATTTAGTAAATCTTGTCAGATATATTAACATCTACATCTCATTTCCAGAATATTACCAGTACAACAGCATGTCCAACTTCCCTGGTAAAATGTGTTGGATTAAGAAAATTTCACCAAATTAGTAAACAGGGACTTTGCAGCATAAACCTTTATCAAGAGTAAAGGTACAGCAGTACAGGCTCTCAGGAATCTGTGTATACAGACTGCAGTTCTGTGGAGAATATATAGAAATAGTGAAGACATGTTAAAATTAATAACTATTTCTGACTATAGAAAGCAAAATGGTATATGGCCTTTACAACCAGAAGACACTTTACATATTTTACTTATTTAGATCATCACTGAATTTTTGTATTTAAAAAAAAGAAAAGTAGAGTTCACTTTTTCAGATTTCTGGTCAAGATAGAGGAATAGGTCAAAACAGTTCACCTCTTCACACAACCACAGTAAAAATTAAAAATAGACTACACCTTTATACAACAATGTACCACGCAAGGAGATATATGGTTGGGAAATTTTCTCAAGCAGTCTGTGTTTTGAAATGGAAAACAAGATGCACAGACTTCCAGCCAAGATGGAGGCCTAGACTGACACGCTCTGTCTCCTCCACAACTAAGAAGGAATACAACTACTGCAAAACCAGAAATAACCAGAAATTCCAGAAAATAAAGCTACATGGAAGTCCAATGTATGAAGTTATAAAGAAGTGGTCCTCATCCGGACGGATAAGAGGGGTGAAGCCAGGGTGGAGAGGTCAAGCTGTGCTGGCAGCAACGGCAGCAGGATGGCGATAAGCACAGACACCCATATTTAAGGGGAAGCGAGAGGCGCCTGGAGAGCAACCCCAGCTGCAGACCAAACATGTCAGCTCGCGATTCCAACGTCGGGGAGGAAAACCCCCATTGCCTTGGACTGTGAGGGTGGGAGGGCATGGGATGGAGGAGGAGGTTCCCGGTCTCTCAGTGGAGAGTGAACAGCAGGAATCCATCTTGAACCCCTGCCCCCACACAAAACGCCACAGCATGGTGAGAAGGGTCACCTGATAGTGACAAGTGCACAGGGCTCCTACCCCTATAGTATAGGAGGTGTGATAGCCCCGCCCGGGAAGCGAAGGTAAACATAAAACTGCCAGGATGGCACAGATCATGAAAGAGATCCTAGTGACGCAGCTGACCAGACAGCAAATATCTAATCTAATGAAGCAACAGATAGGAAATCTTTCTGAGGCTCAGTTCAGAGCTTTGGTTATATGAATGCTTACAGACCTAAGAACAGATCTTAAACAAGACAGGGAAGGAATTAAGGCTAGTCCTGCTGAAATGAAAATAAAAACACATATGAAACTAGTGGCGAAGGCAAGAAAACCAGGGATCAAATCAACAAATAAGAACATAGGGAAGGAACAAACAGTCAAGCAGTGCAGAAAGAGGAAACAAAAAGTGAGAAAAATGAGGAGAGGCTCAGAAACTTATCGGACAGCTATAAGCAGGCCAATATCTGAATCATAGGGTTGCCAGAGGTGAAGAAGAAGAACTAGAAATTAAAAAATTATGTGAACAAATAATGAAGCAGAACTTCCCTAACTTGGGGAAGGAAATAGACTTACAGGTCCAGGAAGCACAGAGTTCAAAAAAAAAACCTGGACCCAGGGAGAACCACACCAATACACATTATAATCAAAATATCAAAAATTAAAGATAAAGAGAGAATCTTAAAAGCAGCAAGAAAGAAGAGAATTATGTACAAAGGGGTCCCAATAAGACTATCAGCTGATTTCTCAAAAGAAACTCTGCAGGCAAGAAGGGACTGGCAACATATATTCAAAGAAATGAAAAGCAAAAACCTACAACTATGATTACTCTATCCAGTGAAGCTGTCATTCAGAATAGAAGGGCAGAGAAAGTGCTTCCAGGACAAAGTAAAACTGAAGGAGTTCATCAGATCCAAACTACTGTTATATGAGATGTTAAAGGGACTTGTTTAGGAGAAAAAGGATCAGAACTATGAACATTAAAACGAAAACTGTATCACAACAACAGAAGCTAGGGAACTGAAACAAAGGCAAACTAAGTAGGCAACGATAGTGGGAAAAGGACTATAGGTATGGGGAACATTATGGGGGGAGGTCAGCAGGGTGGTGCAAGGTGGGCCGTGGTACAGGAATTAAGAAGCATAGTAGGAGAGAATGGAGCATTAGGAAGATGTTGAGAAGAACTACACGCACAACCAATGGGAATGGACTAATGGGGGGGGGCAACTGAAGAAAGGGGGTGTCACTGGGTGAAGGGGAACAAAGGGAAAAGAAATTGGGACAACTGTAACAGCAAAATCGATAAAGCATATTAAAAAATGACTACAAAACAACCATCACCCAGAATCATCAGAAAACTTAGCTGTATGAAAGTCCAACAACAAAGGAATTAAAGAATGCACATTCATCCATTCACATAGGAGGGTCAGAAAACAGAGAGACACAGAACACACACATGTGATGGATAAAAACTAGGAGGGATACTTTGGGAGCAAGGAATCCCAGCCCCACACCAGACCACCCAGCCCAGGATTTCAGTGCCAGGAAGGTAAGTCCCCATAACTTCTGGCTGCAAAAACCAGTGTGAGTTGGGGCACTGGAAAAAACTGCAGAATTATCAGGAGTCTCCTTTTAAAGGGCCCACAATGGACTTAGAACTTATGCAGACTCATTCCCTCTGGGCTCTAGCACCAAGATGGCAGCTAGAAGGGCACCAGTGGCATACAGGGAGATATTGAGGTGTATGGCAACAGGGTGAGTGCTGGGCACCGATTCCTCCTGACAAAACTGCAGCGGCATTGTCCCTTTTCTGAGCCCTTCCCCACACACAGCCACAGAGCAGCAACACCAAATCTGAAACTCCATCAACCCAGTTCACATGGGTTGCCCAGCCCAGACGATTACCTAAGGCTCCACCCCATCCAACTTACTGGTGCACTTTCCTACAATACCCCATGTTACTAAGACAGAGAGTCAAAGTAGCTCTACCTAATACATAGAAACAAATACAGGGAGGCTGCCAAAATGAGGAGACAAAAAAACATGGCCCAAATGAAAGAACAGAACAAAACTCCAGAAAAAGAACTGAACAAAATGGAGAAAGGCAATCTAACAGATGTAGAGTTCAAAAGGCCGATTATTAGGATGCTCAAGGAACTCACTGGGTTCTTCAACAGCATAAAAAAGACGCAGACAAAAAAGAAGGTTACACTAAGTGAAATAAAGAAAAATTTACAAGGAGCCAACAGTGGAGTGGATGAAGCTGACAACCAAAATCAATGATCTGGAACAAAAGGAATAAAAAAAATACAGTAGTCCCTCTCTATATCGTGGTTCACTTATCGCAGCTTCACTGTATCACGGGATTTTAAAAAATATTATATTTAATTATTTTTCGCGGATTTTTCACTGTATCATAGCGGGATTTTGCAGTACTATATACTTATGTTGTTAAAGTTACGTAGGTTTAAGAGTATAGAATAAATGTAACATTCCTATTTTGCAGGGGGTGGGGGTGGGGGTCTAGAACATAATACCCGCGATAAGTGAGAAGAAAAAGAATTAAAAAAAAAAGGATAGCCTAAGGAGCCTCCAGGACAACTTCAAAAATACCAACTTTCAAATCATAGGAGTGTTGGAAGGAGAAGAGCAAAAGCAATAAATCGAAAATTTATTTGAAAAAATAATGAAAGAAAACTTCCCTAATTTGGTGAAGGAAATAAACATACAAGTCCAGGAAGCACAGAGAGTCCCAAACAAGTTGGACCCAAAGAGGCACACACCAAGACACAGAATAATTAAAATGCCAAAGGTTAAAAATAAAGAATCTTAAAAGCAGCAAGAGAAAAGGAGAGAGTTACCTACAAAGGAGTTCCCATAACACTATCAGCTGATTTCTCAAAAGAAACTTTGAAGACTAGAAGGGACTGGCAAGAAGTACTCAAAGTGATGAAAAGCAAGGACCTAGATTACTCTATCCAGGAAAGTTATCATTTAGAATGGAAGGGCAGATAAAGTGCTTTCCAGACAAGCTAAAGGAGTTCATCATCACCAGGCCATTATTAATGAAATGTTAAAGGAATTTATTTAAGAAAAAGAAGCAGCTCAAAACTATGACTATTAAAATGGCAATAAATTCACAACTATTAACAATTGAATTTAAAAATCAAACTAAGCAAACATGCAGAAGAGAAACAGAATTATAAGTATGGAGATCATTTGGAGCAGGAGTCCCCAACCCTGGGCAATGGCCAGGGAGGAACCGGGCCACACAGCAGGTGGTGGGTGGTGAGCAAGTGAGGGAAGCCTCACTTGTATTACTGCCTGAGCTTCACCTCCTGTCTCCCTCCACACCTCTGGCCCATGGAAAAATTGTCCTCCACCAAACCAGTCCCTGGTGCCAAGAAGGTTCAGGATCACAGGTCTGGAGGGTTATTAGTTGGGAGAGGGAAGAGGAAGAATGGGGAAAAAGGTTCAGGGATTGAGAAGTACATATTGGTAGGTATAGAATAGACAGGGGAATGTTACGAACAGTATAGGAAATGGCGTAGCTAAAGAACTTATATGCTTGACCCATGGACATGAACTAAGGTGGGGATTGCTGGAGGAAATGAGGGCAGTGGGAGGAGGGGGCAATGGGGGAAAATTGGGACAACTACAATAGTATAATCAATAAAATATATTTTTTAAAAAGGAGTTCATTGGCCTCTTTGGCTAACATAACTACAATGCTGAGAGTAGAGGCATATATATTGAATATGTTTAAATATTTTAAGATAACTGAAGCCAATTATGGTGTTCGCAGATATCAATAAAATCACATTATCAGATAGTATTATCATCCCTTACTTGAACTTAATTTGACATTTCATACAGATGATTTTTCAGTTCAGGGTCTGTAACATAAATGATTTGGTATCTTTATTTTCATTCTAATCATTATCCCTCTGCTGAGAAGACATGTTTATGAAGTGACTGACAGGGCTATTAAAATTCCTGACTAATCTTAAAAATAAGGCTCATAAGCACTAAAAACACTATCTCAGAAAATGCAATATACATTTCCTCTGATCAAAAAAGTTAGTATAAAAGTCAAGACTAATTTAGTAACTAAAAAAGTAAAAACTTTAATATTTCTAACCAATATCATTAGCGAACTATGATTTTCAGGTAATTTCAGATATGAGTTCATTCTTTGCATCAAGAGAATTCACTAGTGATTTGCTCAGACCCTAACAAATTACCTGTACCACAATTTTTCTTGGGGGAAGGGGAACAAAAATGACAAAAAGTAAGACAAAACAAAAATAAGAGCAATCTATTTCCAAGCATCTAATTTGCTACTCAGAGACAAATATGAGAAAAAAATATCTAAATTTTAAGAAACACTGTTTCAAAATGTTTGGAAAATAAGTATTTAATTCTAAAGCTCAATTAGTTCTTTTGGTGACTGACAGCCCTGACTTTTGTATTGGGTAAAGCAATATAATACATGATACTCACGTCGACTTTGTACAATATGAAAGCAAAGCATTCCCACATTCAGAAGCTTAAAATTACAGAAAAGAAATTAACTTTCCATTTTGCTATGAATAGAAAAATTTGCTAATTTGTAATTTTCCCAAAACTATAACACATGCAACTAGTTAGTTATTCTATCTCTAATGTTTGTAAGCAATATATCATTTTTCAAAAGTTATATATTCAGTAAAGGAAGAAAGGAAGATGGTGATTAAGGGTAGCCTGCAAGACAAAAAAGGAAATGCATCATTAATCTAAGAGAGTGGTAATAAAGTGGATAGCCTTCAAATATCCAGGACAGCTTGTACATTTTTGCCTACTGAGATTAGGTTTATGTGACTAATGGAATGTTTGCTAGTAAACAACAATAAAAACAAGAACAAAGATTCAAAGATAGATTATCTATTAATAACTTGGTGGTTAAACAACTGAAAAAGTTTGCTTCTTTTGTCCTGAAGAAACATACCTCTTAACTGCTATCTTGTGATTTGATTTGTTTCATTACAAATAACTAAAAGCTACTTTGTTTTTGGTGTTTGATATCCTGATGTCACTGATATTTTTAGATGTCAAAGGAGGCAAAGCAATGCTATAAAGAGCATTCAAATGAGAATGAATTTTCCTCAGCAAAATTTAGCCATCCTTTCAGAGGAGCCCAGATTTTAACAGGGTAGATGGAAGGCTTTTCATCTCCTTTTCACCAAAAACCTGGTAATAATGAATTTGTTTTCAAGAATTTGTATATAATTTTTCAGAGCGTTCATTTCTAGAACAGGAAGAAGACAGACGGACAAAGAGAGACACGGAGACACAGGGAGAAAGGATAAAAAGGAAGGGGAAAGGGGGAAAGGAAAAGGGAAGGAGGAGAGAAAGAAGGGAAGAGAAGGGTTGAGAGAAAGGGGAAGAGTGGGCAAGGAAAGAGGAGAAAAGATGAGAAGAGAAGGGAGAGATAAGAAAGGAAGAACTATATGTGGATCTGGGGAAAAAGAATTCTCAGTAGAGACCATCAAGTGTAAAGGTCCAGAGGTAGCAATGAACTTGGTACTTGCAAGGAACTACAGTTTTTGCCCAAGACTATGAGTAAATGATGATGCCATAAACCATGATGGGGAAGACTTGGAGAGGTGCAAATATAGCAGAAATGGGGACAGGGATTTGTAAAACAATTGTTTAGCTTGCATTTTCAACTCGAAATGTCTTGCCTTTCCAATATCTCATTCTACTGCAATGAGTGGCACTGGTTAAATTATTGCAAGGTACAGTACATTTCTAAATTGTTAGGGAGAATGAATTCTCTCTGTCATTGAGTCTGTTTTGAAAATGACTCACCAACTATGGGTGAGAGAATAGACAGAACACCTTAGGAATTGCCCATAAATGAAGATGAATTGACAAGCTACCCATTACATAACATCCACTTGTGCTTTCCCTAGATATCATTTAAATTCTTAGCATTCCTTTTGATTTGTTGATCTTAAAAGCATTATCAATTTCCTTTCTTGGCATGGGAAAAGAAGTTTGCTTAGCTATGATAATTTTGAAATGCCTAATAGCCCCCTAAGTGAAAATATTAAGCAGGCAGTTAAAAATATGAAGCAATAGCTCAGGAGAAAAATGAAGGTTAAAGATATAAATTAAAGATAAATCTACATTGGAATGATACATAAAGTGCTGAGAATGGATGAGATCACCTGGGGATGAGTGAAGACAAAGAAGAAAAAGGGTCCAACTACTGAGTCCAAAGCGTTACAATTAGAAGCCTAGAAGTAGAAGAGAAGTTAGTAAAAGAGATGGAGAGGTTTCCATGGATATTTTCAAAGCCTGATGTTCTGAAAGGTTACCAGTAGAAAAGAATGAACAATTGGGTCAAGTCCAGTAAAACAGACTGGAACTGGCCACTTGATTAGATGGCAGTTGCTGATGATTTTGCAAAGAAACGTTTCAGTAAAGTGGAAGTATAATATCTGAACAAGTAGTCTGAAGAGATGAGGGATGTGGGAGTGGTAACAGAAGTGTAGAAAAAATTCTGTGGAGTTTAACTATCAAGAGAAATTGATAAATGTCACATAAGGGAGAATGTAGAAGCTAGGTAGGAATTTCCCCCCCCCCCCTTATTATGAGAGATACAATACATCTGCATGCTAATAAGAATGGTCTGGTAAAGAAGGAAGAAATAGACATTACAGAAGAAGCATGGGAAAATTCAAGAGCAAAGTTCCTGAATAGAAGGGAAGTGTTGGGATCCAGAGTCCAAGTACAGCGGCTGGCCCTGGATGGAAGCTGAGACAATTTATTAATGGTAACAGATGGAAAGACACAGATACAAAAAGGAGTATTGTAAAATATAAAAATAATCTCTTGGATTATTACTATTTTCTCTTAAGTAATCTGCAAGATTCTTTTAGTAATGGATGATCAAAAAATCATTGAAGGTATATTGCCTACTGAAAACAAGACCGGCCAGGAGGTGGGTTCTAGAAAATTTAGTTCACCACCTAATCTCCTTTATCATCTGTATTATTATACGTCAGTTGCCCAATTTACCTTATGGAGTGTTGTGAATGCAAGCATAAACTATTTTAAAGTTATTTACAAACAGGAATGTCATAAATAGACATAGTGATATGGTGTGGATTATAGAAAATTCACATAGGAATACTTAGCAACTGATATGAGCAGTATCTTGAAATCTGAAATGTTTTTTAAGATGGATAATTCTGAATTAGAAATTCACAGTATTTATGGACTGTTTAAATTGGAAGGCAGCATAACTGAAATGGTCAAATCATGAGTTTTAGAGGCAGGTAGTAAGCGTGAGTGGATGCTGGGAGAATACCATCCCCACCACTCCTATAAGGCTAATTATTTAATCTTTAAGAGACCTCAGTTTCTTTACCTTTAAATGGGGTAGGGTGATAGCAGAATTGCCTTGTCAGTTTGCACACTGTGCAAGTACTCAAGAAATGTTAGCAATTGTGATTGTCACCAAAAAAAGTCTAGTTCAGCCTCTTTCTAGCACAGAACTGGGGGTTGAGGATCTTCCCCTAAGATCAAAGTCACACAGCTCACCGCTACAGAGTTGGAACATATATTTCTTCAGTGCTTGCTCTTCTAGACAACACTTGTTAAAATAAAGCAAGCCTCAATATTGAAGGTGTGATCTGTATATATTACTACAGAGGCGAAAAACTGCAAAATTATTCATATCATGTTACTCATCAAGTCTATATATCCCCTGAAAGTAAAGAAGAAAGCAGACCGTACGATAGCAGAAATTTCATTCCATTATAGACTGGTCTGAAGGGAAAAAAACAAACAAACCTTATTATTTTTCTGTGAATCTCATAATTACTATTACAGAGAAAAATACTTGAAATATGATCAGTGCTCTTAGGAATCATATAGGTAAAAGAGTATCTTCAATTTTCTTTGATATTCTAACCAAACATAATTAGCAACCTGCTGAACTACAACTCAAATTTTAATGAACTAGTAGGAGTATCCAGAGAAGGAAAACTCTGACTCCAAAAAACCTCCGCTGCCTTGCGGCATACCTCTTCAGGGGAAAGGCTAAGGGAGTAAACCCCGACAGAAAATCCGGAGCCGGAGTCCCTAAGGCGGTTTGACGTTGTAGTCAACACCGGCAACTCCTGCGGCGCACGTGAAGCCAAGCTGTATTGACTCCGTCTTTCCCTTGGACCCTTCAGCTGCGAAGAGAGGGGGGGTCTGCTGCATGGGCAACAGCAGACCCTCCATATCACCCTGCCCAGGCTCTGTAGCTTCAGCTTCACTGGAGAGGACACTCCAGCGTCATCGCAAGATGTCGATTCAACACGGGAGGAGACAGATACCGTGTCACTCCCGAGTCGGACTGCACAGCCATTCTCGGCGGTGCAGATAGACTCTTAAGAAGCTACACCATCGTCTCTCGAGACGGACGGCTGCCGACGAGTAGGAGTATCCTTAAACATAGAGTATGTCAGGAAAACACACACGATATATCAACTCATGTTTTCAAAATCAGTGTTTAAATGAGTGCATCAAAAAACCGTGGTACATTTACACAATGTAATACTATGTAGCAGAAAGAAAGAAGGAAGTCCTACCGTTCGCAACAGCATGGATGGAAATGGAGATTATTATGCTAAGTGAAATAAGCCAGGTAGCAAAAGACAAATACCATATGATCTCACCTATACCAGGACATAATGAACAAAACAAAACCAGAGACTTGGAAATAAAGAACAAACTGACAGTGACTAGAGGGGAGGAATGAGGAGGATAATGGGGAAAAGAAGGGGAAGGGTCTAGTAAGAAAGAAGCACAAAGGATTCATGGACATGGATAACGGGGTAGAGACTGACAATGCGAGTGGGAGTGGGGGCAAGGGAGAGCAAGGAGGGAAAAATTGGGACAACTGTAATTGAACAACAAAAGTTTTTGTAATCAGTGTTTAAAAATTTTAATGATAATCATTTTAAAATGTATTTTATTAATTATGTTATTACAGTAGTTCCAATTTTTATCCTTTGCTCCCCTCCACCCAGTACCCCCCCTTCCCGCCAGCAATCCCACCCCCTTTAGTTCACGTCCATGGGTCATGCATATAAGTTCTTTGGCTTCACCCTTTCCTATATTATTCTTAACTTCCCTGTCTATTTTGTACCAACCGATTCTGCCTCTTAATCCCTGCACCATTTCCCCATTTCCCCCCTTTCCCCTTCCCAGCTAATAACCCTCCAAGCGATCCCCATACCTACGATTGTGTTCCTACTCTGGTTGCTTAGTTGGATTTTGTTTTTATTTTTTAGATTCAGTTTTTGATAGTTGTGAGTTTATTATCATATTAGTGTTCACAGTTTTGATCTTATTTTTCTTAAGTAAGTCCCTTTAACATTTCATATAATAATGGCTTGGTGACAATAAACTCCTTTAGTTTTACTTTGGGAAGCACTTTATCTGCGCTTCCATTCTAAATGATAGCTTTGCTGGATAGAGTAGTCTTGGTTGTAAGTCCTTGCTTTTCATCACTTTGAATACTGCTTGCCAGTCCCTTTTTGCCTGTAAAGTGTCTTTTGAGAAATCAGGTGATAGTCTTATAGGCACCCCTCTGTAGGCAACTATCTGCTTCTCTTTCTGCTTTTAGAATTCTCTCTTTGTCTTTTACCTTTGGCATTTTAATCGTGATGTGTCTTGGTGTGGTCCCCTCTGAGTCTAGCTCACCCGGGTCTCTCCATGCCTTTTGGACTTGTATATTTCCTTCGCAAAATTTGGGAAGTTCTCCTCCATTAAATTTTCACAGAAGTTTTCAATTTCTTGCCCTTCCTCTTCTCCTGGCACCTCCATAAATGTTAGCATGTTTAAAGTTTTCCCAGAGGTTCCCAGGCCTCTCTTCATTTTCTTCAATTCTTGTTTCCTCATTCTGTACTGGTTGACTATTTTTTTCTTCCTTATGTACCAAATCATTGATTTGAACCCCGGTGTCTTTCCCTTCACCATTGTTTTTGTGTGGGTTTTCCTTCGTTTCACTTAGCATAGCCTTCACTTCTTCTCTTATGCATTTGCTGTACTCATATCAGTCAAGCCTGTGAGCAACTTTATCATCAGTGTTTGGAATGCTGCATCTGTTAGGTTGGCTATCTCCTCATCTGTGAGGTTGGCTATCTCCTTGTCACTTAGTTCTCCCACTGGAACCTTGATCCGTTCCTCTTTTTGGGCCATACTTCTCTGTCTCCTCATTCTGACAGGCTCCTGTGTTTGTTTGCCTTTATGTCTTAGGTAGAGCTGTCACTCCTATTATGTATAAGGGGCAGAGCCTTAGGGATTCGTCAGTACAGGGCGAACCGTTTCACCATGTAGCGTTGTATGTGGGGGAGGGGTCCGAGAGGGAACAGTGCCATTTGCTCAGCACTCGCCTCTTTTCCAGGCACTTCTCCCACTTTTGTATGGGACTGGCGCCCCTCTAGCTGTTGCCCTGGCCATCGTTCCCAGAGTGGGTGGGTCTGCAGATGTTCTAGGACCGTGGGGGCCCTTTAAACAAATAGACTCTTTTGGAAGACCGGGAGTTTCTTCCTTAATCCTAACCGCCTTGGTTTGCACAGTCAGAAGCAATGAGGTTTGATTTTCCATGCTGGGACTGTGAGCTGAGTGGTCTGGTGAGCGGCTGGGAAACGCTCCCCAGGTGTCCTTCCCAACTTTTTAAAACATGTGACTGTGCCCTCCACCGGCCTGCTGCTGCTACTGCCACCACACTGCATCCTCTCAGCCCCTCCTACCTGTCTGGATGAGTATTTCTTCTTTATATCTTTGTTTGCTGGACTTCCATGCAGTTTGACTTTCTGGAGCTTCTGGTTGTTTCTAGTTTTGAGATAGTTGTATTCCTTCTCAGTTGTGGAGGGAGACATAGTATTTCTGTCTATGCCTCCATCTTGGCCGGAAGTCTGATAATCAATTTAAATGGTAAGTGGAACCAAGAAAAATGAATCCCACAACTTTAGATGTGAAAGCAACATTTTAAAAATAAATGAGAAAATGTTAGAGAGCCAGAGATTTTAAATGATTTGTTAAAGATCATGTCATTGTCCCAGAACAAGCAAGAAGCATGGTATCCTAATTCCAGCCTACTGCTCTGAATCTTTTTTTTTTAGAATATGTTTGTACATTATTCGTCGTCGGCAGCCGTCCGTCTCGAGAGACGATGGTGTAGCTTCTTAAGAGTCTATCTGCACCGCCGAGAATGGCTGTGCAGTCCAACTCGGGAGTGACACGGTATCTGTCTCCTCCCGTGTTGAATCGACATCTTGCGATGACGCTGGAGTGTCCTCTCCAGTGAAGCTGAAGCTACAGAGCCTGGGCAGGGTGATATGGAGGGTCTGCTGTTGCCCATGCAGCAGACCCCCCCCTCTCTTCGCAGCTGAAGGGTCCAAGGGAAAGACGGAGTCAATACAGCTTGGCTTCAGGTGCGCCGCAGGAGTTGCCGGTGTTGACTACAACGTCGAACCGCCTTAGGGACTCCGGCTCCGGATTTTCTGTCGGGGTTTACTCCCTTAGCCTTTCCCCTGAAGAGGTATGCCGCAAGGCAGCGGAGGTTTTTTGGAGTCAGAGTTTTCCTTCTCTGATGTGCCCTGACTGGAAGATCAAACCAGCGACACTTAGCTCGCAGGCCGACGCTCAATCCACTGAGCCAAACCAGCCAGGGGTTGTACATTATTAACTAAACACATTTCCTGTGATTTCCTAAAGCATTAAGAGAACCAGAAACCAAACCTAACAAAGACACAAAAAAGAAAAATTTGATCTCCTATCCATCAATGTAGAGCCACAAATTTTACACTTTACATAAATAGCTTTAGAGAATGTTTCAAATTACCTTATCACTTACAAAACTGAGGATTAACTGCTTCCTTACTTCATGGAAGTCTTCATGAAATTATAATAAGGTTTTAAAATATGTTTCTTCACATGTGGAAACAAACACAGTCTAGTCAAAAAGATTGGTAAACTTCTTGTTTTAACCACTGCCTCCATTTCTGAGTTAGATGAGGAATTAGAACATTAATGGAACACCCTGAGGTCATAATGGTTGAGAATTATCTTTTAAAATTAGCACAAAAATTGGGACCATTTGTGCCTGTTTCCAGATTTTTTAAAATAGGAGGGAACAGATTTTGAGGAAACACTTCTTCACAAAGCACAATATAGAAAAGTCAGAATAAGACTTCAGAGAACTCTTGAGTAATTTGGATTATTTCATTTGGCTTAGAGAGGGCAAAGTGCTCTTGGTTTTCTTTCTCCCACACAATTCATAATTATTTCAGGGTTAGGCAACTCTCAAGATGCTCAGTTCTCTACCAAAGAGTAAACAAAGTTAATTAAAAAATGTGTTAGATATAACAATTTTGACCACTTGTTAGTCATTCTCCTGATGGTTTGCTCTTGAAAGATATTCTACCACAGGATAAAATGACACTTGGGAATTCTACACAGATTTTATTTATCTAAATACATTTCTTATAGTACAAAAGGACTTTATAGTACTGAACTGGAAGATTTACACTATTCAAACTGTAACCCTTTAGTGAGACAGAGACAAAGACAGAGACACAAGAGAAATGTTCTCAATAACCTAAATGAGAAAGCAGGAAGCTTTTTATTTGGGAGCTGTGCTAGACCACATTTTCTTATAACCTAAATAAAACTGGAGAAAACATAACCTGATATATTATATTGCTAAATAAAAATGAATATAGTAAGGGTTAAAATGGTAAATAGAGAAATTCTGGAATTAGGAAAACCCAACTTCAGGTCGCAATTCTCACAGCTGCAGAAGTTCAGTTAAATGATTCAATGTTTCTGAAACTATTTCTTCCTCTGTCAAATGGGAATGTTACCCAGGATGCCACTCATCTGCGATGGTATACAGCAGAGGTCCGACTGGTAACCAGCCCAGGCCAGTTAGGAACAGGGCCACACACAGGTGATGAGCTTGAATGTAATGTGCTTGAATCATCCCGAAACCACCCTCCCACCCAGCTCCATGGAAAAACTGTCTTCCACAAAACCGGTACCTGGTGCCAAAAAGGCTGGGGACTGCTCGTATACAGGGAGCCCCGGCCCATACAATACACACATTTTAGTTTCCTTTCCCTCCCCACTCCCTCACCACATTTGTATATGTGCATGCGGGCGTGCGTGCGTGTATGTGTAAAGCAAGGTCTTTACAGACGGGATAATCTTTGGAAATAAAGTTCAGGGTCTGAAATGTTGAGAAAAATGAGCAACCCTCAGATTAGGGTGCGGGATGCACATAACAAAGTGAAAATGTCCCATAAGGAATGTTGCTAGATTTCTAAACAGGAGGTTTAATTTTAGCTAATAAGCAAAAGGAAAATATGAAGATTGTTAAACAACAGACTAACAAAGTGAGAGCAGCACTCTGTAGGATTAATTTTAGAGAACTACACAAGATGATGTGTGTGTGGGGGGGGGGGCATCACTGCGCTGCCATGAGTTGCATGATGCCAGAAGGCATCACTTGCATTATATTGTATGTGAACTATGCCCCCTGGAAAATAATTCTAAGCATTTGGAACCATTTAGGAAATGTTTGTAGCAGTTTTATGCAACAGAAATGCCAAATTGAAGTGAATGTAAATGGGAAAGATGGTTGAAAAGGAACTGCCCTCTATATACTTAAGGAAGAAAGCTGGGTGGTTTTGACTAATTCCCTAAGAGTGAAACTAATGGAATGTTCTCTACATCTGAAAGTAACCCATAAAATCCTTGTTATTTCTAACCGTCAATATGTTAAAAATATATACTCTTTTTGTTGGTGATTCTAACATGTTTGTAATTAATGGTAAGATAGAGAATTTCTAAGCTGTCGTTGAAAAATGACCTTGCCTAAAACTAGATATAAAAAAGTTGCAACAAAAAGCTAATTATTTATAGTTCTGCTCTCTAACCAGCAAAAACAACCTTTCCTCCTTTCCATCAAGCACAGGTTTTATTTAGAATATAAATGATGATTCTGTAATACCCACAGTAACTTAAAATATCACACAGACATGCAATTTAAAGGGCTCTTAAAAACAGATCTATTCAATTCTTTCCCATAAAAGATGGTGCCCAACCCCCTCCTACCCTTGAAATGTCTAGGTGCCACAGCTCCTGTGGTAAGCCATTTCAAGGGTCTAACCCAGTTCCTTCTGACAACAGTTTAGGCTCACATACTTCTCTCCTATAATAAAAGAAAATGAAGTTATCATGATCATCTGGAAAATATACTTTTATATATATTTCTGATTGTTTTTAAATATTCTCAAGGTCTTTTCTGCTCTAGGCTAGACACTATTAATTCCTTTAACCTTGCTTTATAAGGTATATTTTCCCAGAGGGAACAAAAAATCAAGTTTTATAAGGTATTCCCAAATAACAGGCTTGCCATTATAATCACACTGTGCTCATTCATCTTTAATTCATATTTAAGGTTTTCATATCACCAGACTGATCTATCCAAAACAAACAAACAAACAAACAAACTCCCACAAAGCCAATCTTCCTATGGAAAACAGTAAAGAAACCTAATAGCCTCTCTATCTTATAGGAGAGGGGGAAAACTACCACTAAGCTACCAGCTTTCTATAGGATAAAAATACTGAATCCTTTTTGATGCTACACCACATGCATTTGTGCTCACAATTCATGTCGGCGGCGGCAGCCGTCCGTCTCGAGAGACGATGGTGTAGCTTCTTAAGAGTCTATCTGCACCGCCGAGAATGGCTGTGCAGTCCGACTCGGGAGTGACATGGTATCTGTCTCCTCTCGTGTTGAATCGACATCTTGCGATGACGCTGGAGTGTCCTCTCCAGTGAAGCTGAAGCTACAGAGCCTGGGCAAGGTGATATGGAGGGTCTGCTGTTGCCCATGCAGCAGACCCACCCTCTCTTCGCAACTGAAGGGTCCAAGGGAAAGACGGAGTCAATACAGCTTGGCTTCAGGTGCGCCGCAGGAGTTGCCGGTGTTGACTACGTCAAACCGCCTTAGGGACTCCGGCTCCGGATTTTCTGTCGGGGTTTACTCCCTTAGCCTTTCCCCTGAAGAGGTATGCCGCAAGGCAGCGGAGGTTTTTTGGAGTCAGAGTTTTCCTTCTCTGATGTATTCAGGTGGCATTGGTTAATAAGATCATACAGGTTTCAAGTATACAATTCTATGACACACGATCTGTACACTGCATTGTGTGCTCACCACCCAAAGTCAAATCTTCTGTCACCATATACTCAACCCTTTTTACCCTTCACTATCCCCACCCTCTTTTCCCTCTGGTAATCACTGAACTGTCGTCTGTGTCTATGAGTTTTTGTTTGTTTGTCTTTCTTGTACATACATTTATCTTTGTATTTCTTATATTCATTTTCTGCTTTAAATCTGTTATTTCATAGTAATTAAAATACATGATTTCTTACTAAAAATCTCTAGTTCATATAACCAAGGGTTTATGACTTCTTCCTAAAAAGTTATATTCTTTTATTATTGGGAATTTAATAGTTCAAATTCTTAGTTTTTTAACATTTAAGAAACTTAATATATTTACCAGGAACAGAAAAATAAAATATAATGTAAAAATGGTTTTCCTGAAGCCATTTCCATTCTTCTTCCTTTCTCCTGCAAAGTGGTGTTTTATTTTTACAAGTTATCTGTCCTTCCATAAGAAGGCTGCACTTCTTCCAGTTTCATAAGAGATGTTGTACAGTACTTTAAAAAAATCAGTTTATCTAAATTCTAGAGTTCACTTCAGGGAATAAACAATGGGGTGGGAGGTTGGGGCAGAGTGAGAGATACAGATTCTGGTGAAACAGTCATTCACAAATGTCATGGGGTGTGGTAAAGGGATAACAAAAATAAACCAGGTTAGGTTCCTACAGGTGGACAAGTCAAAATGAAGAGGAATGGTGAGGTAGCAGGGCAGTGTGATTATGTGTTATGCCTTCTGATAACTATTATGAATAGAAACCAAATAATGATTAATAATAATATGTATGTGATCAATCTTTCAGAATTGAGGCAGAGGGAAGAAAGGATGGCATTACACTTTCTTTCTGGCTCATTCCACTTCCTAGGCCGGTGTGGGAGACCCTCTTGGGTAAACCAACAATGTCATTCTTTACTAAGGTGATCAGCTTTCCTGGTGTCCTTCCTGTGCATACTGTCCAAGTGATGAAGCCCAATGGTTTATGCCTTCCAGAAAAGTTATTCCAAAAGAGTACAGGTAAAGAAGCACTGATAAGACAGGTGTGGAGAACATGTTTCCAGGTAGCCTTCACAATTCATGTGTTACACCAAGAAAGTGAGGGTTTAAAGAACATTTCAAAAATCATTAAGGGGAAATTTTAAACACAATAAAAATGGCTTAGTTCAGAGAAAGCAAAAAAGTGCCTAAGAGTCTATCTATAAATACAGTTGTAGTGACAAAAATATAGTGCCTTTTTTTTTTTTTCAAGGTCAAAGAAGAAAGCAATGTAAAAATGCTTTAAGTTACATAAGGAAAATTCAAGGTCAACATTAGAAAAGACTCCAAAATAGCATGGCAGAAGAAAGCTCTTTCCATAAATATAGTGAGAAGTACTACTTGGGAATAGCTTTGATTAAGTGTTTAAAGGATAAGGGAGTTCTACAGCTGTCTGGAGATGGCCAGATGACCAGTGCTATCTTTCTAAAATATAAGCCAGATTAGGTCACTTTCCTGTTTAAAACTCTATAGGGTTCACTATTAACTACAGTTCAACCTTGAAATGTGATGTTAATTCTGTTTCCCAAAATGCCTATACTTTCTTTGTTCAAGCAGAGCCTATAATGATATTGTCATTTGAATATATATGCTATCATATTTATTAGATTATACTTTGATAAATTTTTTTTTATATGTTGAGCTTCCACATTAGAGAGTGTTAACATATCCAATGCTTAATTCAATGCTGGTATGAATTACATTTTCCTCCCTCCCAAATTCATACTGTAAAGCCCTGACTGACTATATTAAGAGATAGGGTCTTTAATGAGGTAATTAAGATTAAATGAGGTAATAAGGGTGGGGCCTTAATCTAACAGGACTAGTGTCCTCAAGTGAGGAAACACACACCCAACATCTCTCTCCTAGCACACGTCTGCACAGAGGAAAGGCCATATGTGGACACAGTGAGGAGGCAGCTGTCCAAACCTGAAAGAAAGACCTCACTAGAAACCAATCCTGACAGCACCTTGATTGTCCTAGCTTCCAGAACTGTGAGAAAATAAATTTCTGTTGTTTAAGCCACCCAGTCTGTGGTATTTTGGTATGGCAGCCTATGCTAAGTACTGCAAATGCCAAGAAAGTATTATGTCAAGAAGACTGTTTTTCAAAGCTAGTCTTAAAAGGTTCACAAATTAGTAAATTTTTCTTCAATTATTAGCACATATTTTTTGAACAACATCTTAAAGTTGGAAAAGTATGTGATTATACTCATAAAAAACCTGGTCATGATATATCTAAGCAGCAACAAAACATTTGCTATAGACACCTTGAAATAAGGGACAATCTGACAAGGCTAATTTGATGACATCATGTCAAAATAACCCCATTATAAGGTAAAAATCAATTCTTTTAAAATTAACAAGTATTATGTACAGAGATAGCAATAGCAACAACTCAATCTACTCCTGCCTGTGACCTATTCAGAGCTGGCATGAGTGGTCAGATTACGTACAGTCACCTATTTTACTGCCATTAACTCAATTAAAAACACAGATGAAAGTAACTGATTTTTGTCTTTTTTGTACCTCAGCATGTATCTGTATCAAAATAGCCAAGCAAAATGTAACAAAACCATGTGTTACTAACTGCATCTAAAGCCTATTGTTATTCTTATTCCATGATCTTTCATTGGTAGGAGTAATGCAGAAGTTACTATTTGGGGATGATTATACAGTTGACCTTGAACAACAAGGAGTTTTGGGGTACTACCTCCTCTACCAAGTCAAAAATTCCCATATAACTTTTGACTTCCCCAAAACTTAACTACTAATAGTCTACTGTTGACCTTACTGATCACATAACAGTTGATTAACACATATTTTATCTGTTATATATATTGTATTCTTACAATAAAGTAATGTAAAGAAAATAAAATGTTAAGAAAACCATAAGGAAGCAAAAATGTTTACTGAAATAAATCCACATGTAAGTGGACTTGTGCAGTTCAAACCTGTGTATTTATTCACAACAATTCTTGCTGGAATAAACCCAAGAACTCCTCAAGATAAAGAATCTCATTATAGCAATATGTCAAATAAAGACGTTCATCAGAAACAAAACAAAACATTATAGGAAGCTCTGTCATAAGACCTGACAGGCTATTGTGGAAAAAAGAAGAAGAATTTTCACATAATCATAATTTCTTTCCAAAAGGAAAACTAGAATGTCATATCAGGGGGAAAAAGCAAGAAAGTAGAGCCAGTGTGGAAATCATACAAGTACTTCAGTGAAAGAATAACAGCTGGCCAGAAATGAGGTTTAAAAAAAGATATAAAAACTTTCTGTAGCAGTACTGTGATATACATCTACTACCACAAAATAATTTTATATAAAGTTTTTGACATGCAATCTAAAATTCATTGAGACTCATTCTTTAGAAGATGTTTCAATGCATCTCAGCTTAGTTGGCTTTTCTTCCAGAAAGGGGCAGGGTGAGGAATGAGAATTTCTGTCCAATCTACTACTACTACTACTACTACTACTACTACTTCCTCTTCTTTTACTTTTCTTTAAAATTTTTCCATAATTGGGGATGAAGAAGTCATTACACTGTTTCTAACATAAAAAATTTCCTGTCTTATATACAAATCCAATATGTCTAATTTTGAATAACAGGGAGGTTCAAAAACCGTCAAATCTGGCAATTTGTCTTGGATACTATTTTCAAATAATAAGTAAAATTTTTAAAGCCACCCTTTAAGTATCTTCCCTTCTTCTGGAATAAAGGAAGGAAAGGTAGGAAAAAAAGAGAAAGAAAGAAGTGAAAAAAATTACCAAAGTACAAACTGAAGCAAGATAAGGAAAAAGAAATATTAGCCAGCATTATCCGGGTGTACCTTAATAAGCTTTCTGGATATGAAATTAATTTTCTTTGCACTAGACTGTCTCATTTCAAGCGATCAGATGAACTCTGCCAAATTTGGAAAGCCACAACAAATGACAAGTCAAATGGGAAATATGTTTTTCTACTTTCCAGTTATCAAGACAAAACTCTCCAAGCCAGGGAGCTATACAAATATCTTCTACAGGGTTCCCATGGAAATATTTATGTTTACTCAGGTCCATGAGATTAGATTATAAATGTACACGTTTTATATATCAAATGTGTACAATACAAATTTACATTCAGAAGACACCTCCCTCTTCCTCCAAATCAACCAGGCATAACCAAGCCCCCTCAGTTGTTATTAATACAATAAATATCTAACACAAGTTTGCTTTATGCAAATATTTGAGAAGCTCAACATTCTTCATAGCAACAATGATATAAAAATAGGTTTCAAAATGTGACTGATATTTGGGTATGACATATAACATTTGTAAAATCTCATTAGGTTACTAAAATGAGATTTTACCTCTCCTGTCTAACTAAAACAGTTACTTAAGTATAAGAACTACAAATACACGTAATTTACTAGACATTTCCCCACCAAAACTACTAAATCATAAAAAAAGACAAATGGTGCTGATGACTTTCAAAGAATTATGAAAATAAAACAACCACATAAATTACTGATATTCAAGTTTGCACCATGCTTTAATCTGAGAACATTCTTTTGGAAAGTTAAATACAGTACATAAAAATAGTCACAAGGCTACAAATACTACTTGGAAGGAGACTTGACTTGGTGTGGTGAACACACAATATCGTGTGCAGATGATGCATTACAGAATTGTACACCTGAAAGGTATATCATTTTATTAACCAATGTCACCCCAATAAATACAATAAAAAGGTAAAAAATACTGTTACAAAGCAACCAGGATTTCACCTACTTAGATTTTCCAAAATGGGGGCTAGATATTCTCCAGTTTTATGGATAAGAAGCAATCTTGGAAATGTATCAAAGTTTTCAATGTATCAGAATATTTTAATGGTTTGTGAAGACAACATGACGAGTGTTGGCCTTTTATTCTCTATGTTTATGACTCTCTCTTCAAAGGACCTAAATCCTAGGAAAGTTTTTGGAGGTCAATTAGACTAAACATTGTTGAACCAAGATTCTTCTATAACAAAGGGGACTTTTGACTTTTATTTGGATACAACCGGTGGTGGTGGTGGTGGTTGTGGTGTTATCACTTTAACTGTAATCTAAAAATATGCTATGAAATCTGCCACACTTTAACATCCATAAAATAATATTTAATGTAACTTTTCACAGTAATTTAAAAAAGGGATGCGTTTTCTCTCTTCTTAAGAAGTGTGGTATGAAAGGGAACTAATTTGTGGAAAAGCTTTTATTGCCAAGCCTTGACAGTAAAATGTTATCACAAATGTTATCTTAATTTCTGCAATAACCCTAAGATTTAGGTGCCAGTAACCTTGTCTGACACCAGGATCTGCACTTTCAAACCATGACTCAGGCCTATAACACAAGAAGTCTAATTGTAAAAATACACACATTAAAACTTTAGATGTTGCCCAATAGCTTTTCCTTTAAAACAATTAAAACATTGTAATGAGGTCTTCATAGAAACTTTATGTCCTTTCTTGGTTTAGTTATTCTTTAAAATAAGCAAAAACTATTTGCCCTAAAAACTCTTCCTGTCTTAACAACCTTTTGTTGATTGTTTAACTTTAGCTGTGGTGACTTAACGTGTGTTAGCTCATTTAATCCCCCAAACAATGCTGTGAAATAGATACTATTGTTACCTTCATTTTAGAAATGGGGAAATTGCTCTAAGAATTTCAATAACTTTCCCAAGAATTCAAACCCAGACACTCTTTACCACTCTGCTCTATTGCCACCGATAAAAGAACTGAAAAGAACTGCAAAAGAACTGAAAAGAACTGCAATACTTCATTAATTTAGGACCCATCACTTTAGCACTGACATTAAAAAGAAAAAGTACAGATGAAATTAACTGTTGAACTACCAGGTAAGACTGGATTTGTTAGGATTTAGGATGATGTGAGCTACTAAAGAGAGGAACTATCTTCTAATCATCTCAAAGTACCTATTCTTAAAGCAGCTACCACTTTAATAGATTGCTCTCTGCTAGACATGTTGTTTGCCTCCTCTGATTATACTCAACATTGAATCAACAGAATTATGAGATTCTGAATATTCTGACAGGCCTTAGAAGCTATCTCATTCTATTTCTCGCAACAGGCAGTAGTCCACAGCACTTTCCCCTCCCAAGAGAGCTCATTCCATTTCTCAGTAGTTCTCATTGTCCTGAGTCCTTCCACAAAGCAACTTTTATTCTTCATCACATAGTATCTTTTAATTTGTTCTTTTTCATAAGCCATATCATCTTGACATAATTACCAATTTTGCTGTACTTCCTGTAGCTGCAAAACACTGGAATTTACTCTGCTGCTGTGTAAACACAGTACTATCACCTAAAGCAAGAGACTCTAAGTCATTTTGCAGATTAAATAAAATGTGCCCTCCTCCTCCATGAAGTTAGGCAGGGCCACCTATTGCAGGTAGCGAAAACATCTAACAGAAACAAACCATTGGAGTTATCTAAATTAAATAGCTCTGGCTCTGATCCAATTTAAGTCTAATACCAAGAAGGATCAAGGATTAATAAAGTAACTTACTAGAGTCTGGTAGTACTGTATATATTGTTTTGATAAAACTACAATGACAGCTAAACTTTCCTATGAGGCAGCTTTGTGTCACGGACAACACACTGCAGGGATGCTCTGGGTCAAACAAAATGCACAGGCAGTGTAGACGTCATAGGACATCAAGTCTCAGTTCCCCTTCTTGGCCAATAAATCATTTGAAAGAGGTTTTATGAAAGAAATTCAAGATTTTTAAAAAGGGAAAGAGATGCAGATCTAGACTCTAAAAGAATTTACGCTGAAAAGGTATTCTCAGGTGCATAAAATTTTCTAGGTTGGAACACCCAGGACAATGTTATAAAGCAAAGGTAACCAAAGACTAGGAGAAGAAAATAGTCTTACAATGATTCACTCCTATATAAAGGAGGTGTTTGGTTAATCCTGAGGATAAAAAAAAAAAAGAAACATATCTGCCTAAACTATCACACATAAGTCTGGAGGTCTAAAATTGACAGTGAAAAGGAGGAAGGGAAAGATTGTAAATCTTTTCCCACAGGGACTGAGACAACAGGCTCATCCTGATAGATTGTCATGCTAGTCAGGGACAGAGTGTCAAATTTCCCTCGAATTTGACCTTCAGACAATTAAGACATCCTTGTGTAGCTGCTTAGAAGAACAATACACCATGGCTCAATTTTACAACAGAAAAAAATACCATAATGTGGTATTAATACCATAATAATTATGCTACCACAAGATGGCAATGCTAAATGTCATGATAATGTTTCACTGATTCATGAGACAGTTATCAAAAATAATGTAAACATTCAGGATGATTTAACTATGAATTACATCTAGGATGCTTACTCTACATTTATTCACAGAATTCATTCCAAGTCTTCTTTTGGGTAGTGGTTCCTGGTCTCATAGTTCATATGTAATGAGGGCAATTCCTAGTATTCAGAAACCTTTATAATATGAGGGCATTAGAAATGGGAGAGTGAGAGATTGAATGGGAAGGAGAATGAGAGAAATTATGACTAAGAAAGAGAAATGGGTGAGTTGGGGAGTACACAGAAGAAATTGGGATCCTTACTTTTGAGATAAACAACACACTTATATTTGCACCAGAAAACACCACTGAAGGAAAATATTATCAAGTATTTCCACAAATTCAAACACAAATGCATGCGCACACACACACCCTACCAGACACCACTGGGTACCAAATAGAAGTTCTTTTCAAAGAAACAGAATGGTAATAGTTCCAGAAATAATAGAAGTCAGTTGAGAAACTAACACAGTGAATCAAAGTGGAGTCATATTTTTGCTTCAAAACAAGTGTTTTGTAAACCAAAGATTGTAAACCAAAGATTTCTAAACCTGGAGGGAATATTATCTCAAACTACTCCTGGTTTTGTGCAACTCAAATACTTTTTATAGGCTATACCCTTGTCCCTCTATCCCCTATGCTGACTTATAGAAGTACTAATTTTAAGGAAATAAGGAATGTTTTCTTAAGTATCATATCAATTTGCTTGTCTCTGAAAGAGGTGAACAGAGTAAAGAAAATGCCTGTTTTATAAACACTAAAATAGAACACAATGATCTTAAAGGATATTTAATGCAATAACCACCCAATGGCTAATCAATTATGTAAAACTGACTTTGATTGCAATTAGTCATCAATCTCTTTTATATACTTTGATCTATCTTGTTGATATAACATTATACCAGTGTTTGGTATTCAGAGGAACATTTGACAAGATGAGTTTTCAAAAACACATTGTACAAAAGAAAGAATCAAGATAACTGCAAAATCGTTAGCTACCAGAGCAAATTCAAAATGTTGCAATGGATGTTATTTTAGTAAATCACTATATTAATGCAATCGTCTGTTAACTTTCAAAATTTCTTAGCACTTCACTGAAACTCCTGTATACATAAACAAAAGGGAGACATTCATCTATCAAAAGAGTTCAATCTTAAAAAAAAAAAAATTCCTGGGCCTGGTAAGGAAGATGAATGGAGTTCGGATGTGGGCAAGTAGATGGATGTAAGGGAAGGAATGCTGAAATTTATTATAAATTCTAGAACAGCAGGGCAAAAAGATTCCCTGCTTCCCCTGACCAGTGTTAGGGTGACGAATAGAGTATGCTGGACAGAGAAGGAAAGGGGAAAGATGAAACAAAATGTGGCACTACATTACAACCCATATTTTCTACCAGCAAAAGCTTATATTTCAAGGGTCCCAAGCCTCCAGAAGAGTTCAGGATGTCCTTTCCCATAGGTTAGGATAAACGCATGTCTGAGTTACAATGAGGGTGACTATAAAACCAAGGTTTGCCCAGGAAACTCTTAGGGTTGTCCAAGACCAGTTGCCCAGGTATAATTATTCATTTCACCCCTTTTCACTCTCTCAAGTGTCCTGTGTGTATAGTTCTTTATATAGTCACTCTAAGTAATAATGGAAATCAACCACAGTGTATAACATCTTTCCTACAAAAAAAAAAACATGCTCCAGGAGACAACTGAACATGGAAACATAAAATATACAATTAGAGATTGCTTATGTTTAATAATTCCTATTTGGGTCCAGCAACACTGCTGTGGAGCTCCCCTCCCCCAACTTTGTTTTATTTTTCTTTCTCTGAAATGACCCTAAAACACCACAAAGTTATTGCATCTTCCAATAAATAGCATACTATAATTGGGATATAATCATTGTTTTGGAAGTGTCACAGTGAAAATAAGTAACTGTATTAAAAATTAATGCTTCATTCACTCACACATTAAATAGTGTCTACTATGTGCTAGGTACTAGTCTAGACACTGGTGATATATACCTGTCTGGAGTTTACATTCTAGTGGGGGTAAGACAAACAACAATAAACTAGTATACATTTGTATATTGTCTGGTAGAGATAAGGACTATGGATAAAAATACATCAGAGTAAGACAGTGCAGGGTAGGAGGAGGAGAAGGGAGTAAGGAAGCAAATCACAGAGCCATCTGGGGTTTGAAGGGCAAAGAACAGAATCAGCTTATGTACTGAAGTCAAGTGTGTTAATGGCAGAACAGATAAGATCACAGAGGTATCTGGGAGCTAGATCATGTATGTAGGACTTTATAGTTTTAATTAGAAGATAGAAAAGCCCTTTGAAGTTTGGGTACTGAGCAGAGGAGAGATATAATGTCAGTTACGTCGGAAGGCTCATTCTGGCCTACTATCTTAAGAATAAACTGAAGTGGGGGATAGGAGTAGGGAGGAAGGGTAAGAAAAGGTAGACGGGAGACCAAAAAGAAGTCTATTACAATCCGTAATCCATGCTAGAGATGATGGAGACCTGGATCAAAGTGACAGTAGTGGGGTGTTAAAAATGGTTGGATTCTGGATTTATTAAGAAAGTTTTTTTTTTTTTTTAAGTAATTTTAGAGTTACAAAAACTTGTCAGATAGTACGGAGTTTCATATAACCCTCACCCAGGTTTTCCCAGTTGTTAACATCTTATGGTATATTTGTCACAACTAAGAACCAACATTGGCATATTACTATAAACTAAACTCTAGACTTATTTGGACTTTACCAATTTTTTTCTGGATCATTTTTAAGGCAAAGTTATCTAGATGCACTGATAAACTGTGATGGAATATAAGAATAATAGATCAAGGTATCTAAGGTCTCGCCTGAGCAGCTGGAAGGATGGAGTTGTCACTTCCCGGGATGAGGAAGGCCATGTTTGAAGACCAAGTTGAATTTGGATATGTTAGTGAAACTCCTATTAAAAATCCAAGTGGAGATGTCATATAGGCAGTTAATTTTATAAGTATAGGTTTCAAGGAAGAGCACATATTAGTTTGAGGTAGAGTTCAAAAAGTAGAATTGCAAGAAGTTGAAACTTAATTGCATATGATGAGTATGGAAGAAGCTAAAATGAGTCCCTGGTTTCCAGGCAAGATATAAACAGGTAAATGATGTTAGAAAAGTTTTTCAATTTAGCCTTATCTTAACTAATATCCACATTTTACCATAATTCTTGGCCCTGGCTGGTTTAGCTCAGTGGATTGAGCGTCGGCCTGCGAGCTAAGTGTCGCTGGTTCGATCTTCCAGTCAGGGCACATCAGAGAAGGAAAACTCTGACTCCAAAAAACCTCCGCTGCCTTGCGGCATACCTCTTCAGGGGAAAGGCTAAGGGAGTAAACCCCGACAGAAGATCCGGAGCCGGAGTCCCTAAGGCGGTTTGACGTTGTAGTCAACACCGGCAACTCCTGCGGCGCACCTGAAGCCAAGCTGTATTGACTCCGTCTTTCCCTTGGACCCTTCAGCTGCGAAGAGAGGGGGAGTCTGCTGCATGGGCAACAGCAGACCCTCCATATCACCCTGCCCAGGCTCTGTAGCTTCAGCTTCACTGGAGAGGACACTCCAGCGTCATCACAAGATGTCGATTCAACACGGGAGGAGACAGATATCGTGTCACTCCCGAGTTGGACTGCACAGCCATTCTCGGCAGTGCAGATAGACTCTTAAGAAGCTACACCATCGTCTCTCGAGACGGACGGCTGCCGACGACGACGACCATAATTCTTGCTAATGAAGCTATAAATCCAACCTGTCAAAATTTCAGTAAAAACCTTAAAAAACAAAACAAAACAAAACACATTTTGCAGAAAGTAATTTGAAAAAAAAACAGGACATACATCAAGCACATCAAACTTTTTCTCAGTAAAAGAAACAAAAATTCTTTCGGCAACATTGTAAGAGATCAGAGAAGTACAAAACGAGATTGTAAAGTTGTATACAAATATATTTAAGCATCATTTCTTCACTCTGTCGTTTCAAACTAACACTGCTGACCTGCAGCCATTCTTTTAACGACCCTCAAAGGGGTAAGAAATTTAAAAAAAAGATGTGGATGAAAGCTCATCAATGAAAATATAGAATAACCTATAACAAAAAGGAAGAATTCAGACACATCTATAATAATTCACACTTGACAGAAGACCTGCTGACATGTCTTATTACAAATGATATGTCTGAAGTTTAAATATCAGTATTTTCAGATTTGAACGTTAAACAATGAAAAATGCTTTCTCAATTCAGTTCCTTTCAAAGAGAAAATGAATGATGAAAACCATCATAGGCCATGACAGAGCATAATAGCAATTTTATACCCTGGCCTTGCTGGATAAATGGGCTGGAATTTTCCAACATACCCAAAAACTATCTTTAAAAAAAAAAAAAGAAAGAGAGAAAGAATCAGAGTTTTAGGTGCAGGCATATGGCTTTCAACATATAAGTTACATTTCCAAGCAACTATTTGGGTTTTCCTTTAATTCTACATCTGACCCCTCCTTTCCATTTCCATCACTATCATTACGCCTAGTCCAGAATTTTGAAAAGGCCACTTAGCTAGGCTCTTCCTCCTACACACTGATCTAGCAGTCACAAAAATGAGCTTAATTCCTAACTGTAGCTTTAAACTTGACACCAGGGCTTTACTTCTTTAAATCTGTTTCTTAACCTGTGTGAAGGCAATAAGTATCTCCTCTTATCTACCTCTCAAGGTTACTATGGGAAACAAGTTAAATAATGTATGTAAAAGTTATTTATAAGGAATTCTGTTAGGATATTATGATCATATTCTGGCACAAAGACATAATCACATTAAGATCATAACACAAATTCTTCAAGGATTTTTTGTTGCCCATTAGATGAGAATGAGTTCCTTGGCATGGCTCTTGAGAACATCTGCAATGTAACCACAATATATCTCCCTTAGGCTTTACCACCTTATAAGATAAGCCACTTTCAAGTGACATTAGACTAGTGCTTATCAGACTGCACATCTTAACTCATTGGTGAATTAAGAAATCATTGAGTGGGCTATGATATTTTTAAAAAAGGAATTCTGAGTATATGAAACACAGAAAAAGTATTGTTTTGTGAAATTTATCTTTCAATGTTGTATGAACTTGTTAATGGGAAGGAATGTAGAACGTGTTTCTTATTCTAGGGTCCAAAAGCTATGGTGAACTACTCACTCTTCCATAAGCACACCTTAGTGATCTTCGATCACCTAGCTATACTGATCGTGTTCCTTGAATCTGACTACCCTTCTACCTAAACTTTCTGGGTCTCCTTTCCTTACTTGAAAAGTGGTGGTAACACAAATAGCCATCTCATATGCTGCTATGAACAGCAGATCAAAGTCTTTTGTTATTAGGTATTAAGAGAGATGCGGCACCACGAGATTATCCCTGTCGTTCCTTCTTTCCTGGCTGCAAACCCATATGATAACACAAAAAAGTAATGCCGATAGACTTCAGCATTGGAGGCAAATGAAAAATGAACCCAGTGGACACCAAGCTGTAATAGCTATAAAAGTAGGAGTTTCCTGTTACCTTGGGTCCTAAGCTACCATACACATGAAAGAGGCCTCGAAGTCAAACCATATATGAAGGGGATGCCTGAAGACAGAATATAAGTTAATATTTCCCTGCTGCTTGAGGGTGAAAATTAACAACTGTCAGTACTGTAACAAAGTGGTGCCCCTTGGGTCTGCTGAGAATCCTGAGGGCTTTCTGCCCCTATACTACTGTGCTTTTCAACCATGAGGTTTATTTTATTAATAGTTTTCCTATAAACTTTCCTTGCTGTGAGTTAGCTCATTTCACTGACGACAGGGGACCAGTCTTTAACAAACTGTTCCAATTTACTATTTATCTTCTGTAACCTCAAAACTCACAAAATCATGTTTGTAAGGACTGTGACTAAAATGTACATCAATGTGTAATGAGTGCAGACCTTACTCCAGGCAGAACACATGTGCTCAGTACCCAGGTGCTGTGACTTACATGTTGACTGGTCAGAGGCTTTTTGTTTACTTTCTGGTTCTTAACTATGGTAGTCAATTTTCAAATATGTGAAGTATTGTATCAGGGATGACATTAAATTTTAATTTTTTAGTTAATAATTTGCATAAATTTATACTGAAATCTCCCAAGGTGAAGAGTCAAATGAAGTTTTGGACTTTCTTAAAAGTTCCACCCTTCTACTCAGACTACTCAATATATGTATATGCAAAAATACTAAAGCATGGGCTGTATAGATAAACACACCTCTACTTCTGCTCACAACTCTTCATGGCTTTCTACCACCCACTAATAAAACACATTCTACTTATTATAATATTCAACACCCTCTATTTCCAGTCTCAACTTGTACTGATCCACTTTGATAATCTACCCTCCAGAAAAAATATTGCTGGTAATAACTTTTGATTTCATGCTCCCTTACTTCTGTTAGATGCCAACTTTATACATTCAACCTCACTTATCATCAATATAATATTTCTATGGCCCATTACAATTAAATACTTTCAGGAACACTTATCTTGATTTATGCTTTACGGCCTGACTCAAATGGCCTCCCTTCCTAGAAAGCTCTTTTTTGAATCCTAAAAGCGAAAAATAACCTCTCCAACATCCAAAATGATTGTACCTTGTATCACTCATGAATGGTACTGCTATTATAATGATGTCTATTATTGTATGTTTTTTACTAGCTCTGCCTTATAGAATGGAAGTGAAATGTGAAATTTTGGACTCAGTCATTTAACTGAGTATCAGTCCTTGGGCAAACATTTAATTTCTTTAAGCTCCAGGTCCCTCATCTGTCAAATTGTGTTGAGAATACCTAGATATGAGTACTAAATAAAACACCCTATCATAATATATGATATGTAATAGTTTAATATTGGCTACAAAAAATAGCCCTCTGTTATAGATCTCTGTACTCCACAAAGCAGTCAGCATATGACGGGTGCCAGGTTTGAGCAATCTTATACTCTGTCTCCAATCTTTGAGTTATATTTCTTATATATCTTGAATAAAATGTGTTCTCCTCACTGTTATTATCACTCTCCTACCCATGTCATCATTATTTAAGATATAAACTACTGAAATGGTCTCTTAACTGACTTCCCTAGTTGTCCTAGCCCTCCAAGCCAACCACACAATGCAAATAAAATTAATCTTGGTAAGATCATGATGATAGTCTAATTACCAAACCATGTTTGTTTTCAGTTCTTATACTCTTTCATCTCTCTGTGGCATTTAGCATTCTTGATCAGGTCCTCCTTAAAACTCTCTCTTAATACTTCCTAGACCAATATACCCATTTTCCTCCTCTCCTCCTATCTTTTTGATAGTATCTTCTCAATTGTCCTGCTTTTCATCTTAATGCCCCTTAAATGTTGTGTCCCCAATTATTTGTGACTGCCTCACTTGCTTGCATGTGGTCTGTCTCTCTCTCTCTCTCTCTCTCTCTCTCTCTCTCTCTCTCTCTCTCTCTCTCTCTCAGCCACTCTCTGGAGTCAAGTTATCCAGACTGAAATCCTGAATTGCTACAGACACGGAGGTATGCAACCTTTCTATGATAAAACTGCTTCATCTGTTCAGTGGGAATGATAACATTATTCAAGGACTTAAGTTTATACACTAAAATACCTTTTTTAAAAAAATCTATGGAAAGCACTTAAAATAGTATCTGAAACATGGATAGTACCATATGAATGTTTCCTCCCTCCCCCACCCCCACACTTTGGCTTCAACAATTATACATACAGACAATTCACAAAACTTCTCTATCACAGTATTCATTCATTACACTGTACTACTAACAAATTTGTCCATTAGATTTTCAGGCACTCAAGAGCAGGTTGATTCTATCTTCGTATTATGAAAGCGAACACATAGATCATGCTGCCACTTAAGCTGCATCCCTCTTCAAAATCTTCAATGCATTCCCCACACACTCCTGAATCAGCCCCAATATTTAAGCAGGCATTCAAGATCGTTTATAATCCACTAACTTCCTCCCACTGTAGCTACTGTCATTCTTCTCGTATCCCAGTAAAAATGGATAGATTCCCAATTGTATGCTTTCCAAAAGCCCGGAGAATGCCAATCAAACCCTTTATAGTGAAATCGTTAGTCTCTTGGTATCTTTCTACCACTAGTAAAGATACTACAAAGAATAGAGCACACATCTGCAAGTATTATGCGTGAAGGTTAGAAAGGATGTAAAAATGATAGAAAATATTTTATCAGTTCCTGAATAAAAAAGGAATCAGAATTATAGAGCTGAAAGGGGCCATACAGAACATCTAGACCAGGACACTTTAAGGCAGTTGAAAAATTTGCTCACAGCACACAGTTATCTACTGGCAGCATAGAAACCAGGCTCCCAAGCCATTAAGATTGTCGAGGTCAACACTGTTCCACCTCACAAACCAGAGTGGTCACTGGTAGGACTCTCAGTCCCCCAACACTGACCTGCACAAACACAGGACTTATGTGTGTGAATGCCATGGAGAAGCAAATCCTGGTGGTTCTTATCATTTATTCATAAGCCTCTGGGTAGCATACTTTCATATTCTTATCCCCTTAGACCCCAGCATTGGTTTAAAGGTTGGTCATAAGGTTTCAGGGCAAGAACAAAAGGAGATCTTTCTCTAATGACAACGTGCATGCATGCAATCAGGCACACTAAGGGAGAACTAAGAACTAGAGTAAGTCATGCTGGTTACAAAATGATTCAAGAGACTGAGCTTGCATTTGCGCACATATTTCTGGTACACATTCTGCCACAGTGACATAAGCCAAACCAAAAATGGAAAGGGCATAGCACCTCAGGATTGTAAGCAAGTACCACAGTGCACATATGCATTTAGGCCACTGACTTTTAATGGGATGCTTACAGTACATTAATTATATTCACATATACTGCATGAATGCATAGAAATAAGCCTCCCTCCCCAGATATACTAATGAGGGTAGAGTGAGAATGGAGGGAGGGAGGTATAAGCATTTTAGGACATCTTTCAGTTATTCGGATTCAACATACACCAGTCCCAATTGAAACACTGATTTAGAATCTGTGATTCAGAACAAGCCTGACTAAGAAGGCAACATATACATTAATATTGTTAATAGTTAACATTTCTTTATAGTGATTCATAGCTCACCAAGCCTGGACACATTTACTGTCATCAAAAGAGACCTGGAAAGCTGACAATGCAGGCATCACCACTACCATTATTCTACAAAAGAGGAAACAGACTCAGGGGAAAGATGACTGCTCAGGCAAGAATTGAATCTCGTCTTCTATTTCCAAACCTCATGCTCTTTTGGGAGAGTGCTAACAATCTGGAAGTTAATGATAAAAGCTGACCTTAAACTCAAAGTCTATGATCTAACATTACTGAACTTAACATGCGGACTGTGGTATCATTCAATCTTAATCTTCTCCTTTATTTAAGAGATAACTTTTTTTTCTTCTTCCTTTTTTCCACTTTCTGTCACCCTCAAAGGAACACTACAAAAATGCCATGTACCAGCTATATTGAGAAGGGCAAAAATCTTAGGACTAGATGGATGCCAGGAGGCAGCGATCAATAGCAGTCGTGTTTAGAATTTAGATGAAACTCATGTAAAAAGCAGTTCAGTGACGCTAAAGCCCTATGACAATATACTTTCCAGTTTCCAAAGAAAGCTACACTAATATAAATAAATGGATAAGCTTGAGAGTGTATATCAGTTCTAACTGAAGGAAGTGAAATGACTTAATGAAATAAAAATCAAATGTATCTGTAGTAAGGGAGAAACAATGTACACAGCTGAAAATCAAGATGGGTAAAATAACTAGTCTTAATTCTAGCCTAATAATCTTATAGTCTGAAGACAGATAAGCACTATTATAAAGATCTTGGTAAAGAATCTTTTGGATCATGTATACACTATTTCTGCATATGCGAAGCTTTACACTTGGTCTGGAATTGCAAAAATATTACTCTTAGTAAAGATAAAATGAGGCTACATTGACAAAAGTGCCTAGTTCCTTCTTAATACTGTAAACTTTTACTACTGGACCGGGTACATGACAGATGATCAGTAAGTACCTGTCAAACTGATGTTTACCTGTAGATGTTGAAAGTAGGAGAGTACATACTTAATACACACAAAGCATACTTGAATAACAAGAATCGGTGACAAGAATGAGGTGAACCTAATGAAAAAAATTTACTTATGGGAAGGTAATTACTACTTTGATTAGATGATCCTTCAGTCTCTGTATCTCTCCTAATTTCTTTGGTTAGTTATTATACATATATTTCAATTTATAAATTACAAGTTACATAAAAGACCATTCACACTAATGTCTATTTCATCACCCTTGTGTTCCTTGTTCGAAATACAGTCCAATTTAATAGCTCTCAGAGTCTTCTCAAATGACATGAACAGTAGAGACCTGCACAACACTGCAAGGCCACCAAACCACCTCAAATTCAGTGTAGAAACTGGAAAATTCACTGAGGTGGGGAGGTCTCTGACTGGTACAATAATTACTATGTCCCTTTTAGAAAATATACATTTTTCTTTTAAATTTGCATGGGAGTCAAAAGAACATTTATTTTCTCATTTGGGAAACATTTAATAGGTTTTAGTAGATAAAACATCATATTTCTTGAAGCAAGGGGATTTAGAAATAAATGTGTATTTGGGAAATATAAATTATTAATTTTCTTTCATAAAAAATGGATGGCACTAGGGACTAAGGCTCTAATACCTCTAGAGTTACAAGAGTTTTCTATAACATACTACACAGTCCTGAATCCACAGATTAAAACATCTAGGCTGAAAGTACATACAGAGATCTAGTCTACCACTTCATTTTTTAAAATAATATTTTTAAGTGAAGCATTATATATTCAGAAAAAGCACAAATAATAAGCACATAGCTTGATGAATTTTCACAAGAGTACATCTCTATGAACATACCACCCAAATAAGAAAGCAGAACACTTCTAAGTTCTCTAGAAGCAACCCTCATCTCATGCTTGTTTGCAGTAACAAACCCCTCTTTTCCCCAAAACTTAACCCCACCACCCTGACTCTAACCTCAAATGTTTTAGCCCTTACACTGTCAAAAACGACAACATATAAATGGCATACTAGAGCATTTACTCTTTTGTGTTCAGCTTCTTTTCCTCAAGGTTTGTGAAATTTGTCCTTATTACTCCATGGAGCAATCATTCTTTCATACTACATAATATTTCATTGTATCAATATCCATAATTTATCTACCCTATAATTTATTTCCAGTAATTATTTTTTAATGCTCACCCAAGGTTGTTGATTGATTTTAGAAAGTGAGGAAGGGTAGGAGAGGGAGAGAAACATCAACTGGTTGCCTCTCAAACGGTGCCTGACTGGGGATCAAACCCACAGCCTGGGTATGTGCCCTGACTGGGGATGGTACTGCAACCTTTTTGGTGAATGGGGAAACACTGTAACCAACTGAGCCACCCAGTCTGGGCTATTTCCAGTATTTGATGATTATAAACAATGCTGCGATATAAACACCTTTTGGTAGACAGTGTGCATTTTTCTGGGGTACAAACCTAGGAGAGGAAGTATGGAGCACAGGATAGACATACGTTCAGCTTAGCAAACACTGCCAAACATTTTTCCCAAGTAGTTGTATTATTAACAAAGAAAAGTAAAGCTTAGTGAATTACAATGATTTTACACCTAAATATACACTGATTTAGGAAAAGAATCAGAGATAAATTCCAGGTCTCATAATTCAATATTTCCCTTTATGAACATTTCATATACTGCTGAAGGCGATTGTGGTGAGAAGATTCACTAATGTAAAATCTGCACGATGGAAAACAGATCACCTCTTAAAATAATGCCAAAAGACCTCTGCATATTTTGTCCTGAGACAGAAACACACTACTTAGGTATATGACCTTATCCAAGTCACCTACCTAACTTCTCTGTAGTAAAGCTTTTTCAACTGTCAGTATAATGCTTCCACTTACTACATAAACTCATTAATCAAGTAGGATAATCTTAACAAAAGTGATATAAAAAGGATAAAACACTATGTAATGTTATGGAAAACCTACACCAACATAGTCCATAAACAAATTGAATTCTCATCAAGTAAAAACATAACAGGCAAAGGAGAAATATACAACATAAAAGATTGCAGACACCTGCCTACATTTTTCACCAAAGCAAGAAAATATAGCAAACAGGAGTCACTTAATGTTGTTGATAACAATAACTGCAGTAACAACAACAACAGTAATAAGATTAGCTAAATAGAGCTTTATAATTATAAAACATTTCATATATAATTCCTTAGAGGATAAAAAAAATGTCAGTGAGAAGAACAAGTTCTTCTTAATGATATTTTTAGTATCATTAATTACCTAATTTAACAAATTCTTTTAGCTACCACTAAATTTTCTCTTTAGAAAACACTGGCTTATGGTAGTCTCCAAGAGACGTCTTTGTGGTTTAAAGGAGGGGCAATAAAACTTGGTCATTCTGTAGCCTACACATAACACTGCAGCAAGTTAAAAATGTTCATCCCACAAAAGGGCTTTCCTTATTCACAGAAAGGTATTTCATAGGATTAATGGATATCACTAATACTTGAAAATTAAGACTCAGCTTTATTCTATCACTCATCTCCAAAATTAGAATGGCCTTTAGGAATTGGTACAAAACTTGTATCTCCATTCTCTTTTTTCTATGTTTCATTTCCTTTTAGTTTTTCTTATTTTTCACATGAACTTCATCTTCTTTAAAATATGGGGAACAGTCTTCTCTTTAAGAAATGGTGACGTTCTCTTCCTCCCATTTCTCTCTTACCTTCCTGATACCTATTGTCTTAGGTTCTGACTAATTATTACACGTATGGCTGATCCTGTTTATGCACCATATGACAGTGATTTCCTTCTCTTCTGGTAAAACAAGTTTAATATAGACTATTTACAAGATAAGATTTGATATATGCCATTTGAAAAGACAAGACTTCAAAAGGTTCTATAAATTTAGCAATACAAATTCCTACTTTGATCATCTTAATAGCCTTTACATACTCTTAAATGATGGTAATATATATGTATGACAATTTATTCCCAGTATAGCCAATATTGGGTGCTAATGAGAATTTTAAAAAATCTCTAGTAAAAACATGAACGAGTACAAACAGTCAGATTTAAGAAAACTTCAAAGATTCATGTAACTAACAAGTAACAAACCAATAAGAAAAATAAAAGTAATGGCATTTCCCCAAGAATCAGTTTCCTACCCCTGTCGCATTCCCACTTCAGGCTGAGTTAGAAGAGAGACGAGGGATGAGATGAGATGGACTGAGGAGGGGCCATGGGCACAGAAACCAGTTCCAGGGGGGAGAATTGGTGAGCCAAAGAATATTCACTTATTCTTTAAATGACTCTTTACAGAGCCTTTACAGTTTGCCAGCAGCTACCTTAGGAACCACAGATAACTGGAAGGATAACAAGACATACATGGTACCTGCCATGGTGGAGCTAACACTCCAGGGAGAGAGAAAACAAACAAACATTATAGGGAACTCAAAGAAAAACACAACTGGTCATATAAGATGAGGTGGGCTGAGAGACCCTCTACCAAAGAACAACCCAACAACAACCAAACCCAATTACAACCAGAGAACCCACATAAACAGTATAAAGGGCATCCCAAGATCATCAAGTTCAGGAGGACAAGGAGACTGCACCACTGAATCCCACAGGTCTCCTACCACAGAAGGTCACACCACGAAGACCAGGAGTCAAAGCGCATCAATCTAAAAAGCAAACAAGAAGAGTCACCTAAAATGGGGAGACAAAAAAACAACCCCCAATCAAAAGGAAAAACGGAATCCTCAGAAAGACTGGTAAATGAAATGGAGGCAAGCAAACTCAGACACCGAGTTCAAAATAATGGTTATAAGAATGCTTAATGAGCTCAGTGAGAATTACAAAGAACTCCAGGGAAGCTACAAAAAACTTACTGTAAACCACACCAGCATGAAAAAAGACATAGAAACTATCAATAAGAGACAGGAGGAAATGAAAAATACAATATCTGAAATGGAGAATATATTAGAAGGAATAAAAGCAGGTAGATGAAGCAGAGGATCAAATCAGCAAGCTGGAAGACAAGGTAGAAAAAACCTCCCAGACAGGGCAACAAAATGAAAGAAGACTGTCTGCTTTCACCACTTTTATTCAACACAGTACTGGAATTTCTAGCCACAGCGATCAGACTAGAAAAAGAAATAAACGGCATCCAAAATTGAAAGGAGGATGTAAAATTGCCATTATTTGCAGATGACATGATAATGTACATAGAAAACACTACAGGCTCCACGAAAAAACTACTCAACCTAATACGTGAATTTAGCAAAATAGTGGGATACAAAGTCAATATTCAGAAATCGAAGGCATTTTTGTACATCAACCATTAAATATCAGAAACAGAAACTAGGGGGAAAATCCCATTTACCTAGGAATAAACTTAACCAAGGAGGTAAAAGACCTGTATTCAGAAAACTACAGAACACTGAAAAAATAAATTAAAGAAGATACAAATAAATGGGAGCATATACCATGTTCATGGATTGGAAGAATTAACATCATTAAAATGTCCATACTACCCAGAGCAATCTATAGATTCAATGCAATTTTTATTAAAATACCAATGGCATATTTCCGTGATCTAGAACAAATATTTCAAAATTTTATATGGAACCAAAAAAGACCCCAAACAGCCTCAGCACCTTGAGAAGGAAGAACAAAGTAGGAAGGATCTTAATATCTGATATCAAACTATATACTACAAAACACTGTAATCAAAACAGGTTGGTACTGGCATTAGAACAGACATATAGGTCAATGAAACAGAATAGAGCCCAGAAATAAATCCATGTCTCTATGGTCAATTAATATTTGACATAGGAAGCATAAGCATACAATGGAGTAAAAATAGCCTCTTCAATAAATGGTATTGGGAGAACTGAAATAGTACATGCAAAAAAAAAAAAAAAGAAAGAAAGAAAGAAAAGAAACTAGACCACCAACTTATACCATAATACACCACAATAAACTCAAAATGAATAAAAGACTTGACCATAAGCTATCAGATCATAAAAGTCCTAGAAGAAAACACAGACAGTAAAATTTCAGATACCCCACGCAGCAATACTTTTGCAGATATATTCTTAGGGTAAGGGAAATAAAGAATAAACAAATAGGACTATATGAAATTAAAAAGTTTCTGTATAGCTAAGGAAAACATCTTCAACATAAAAAAGGAACCAACTGTATGGGAAAACATATTTTCCAAGGATACCTCAAACAAGGGTTTGAGCTCCAAACTATATAAAGAATTCATACAATTCCACACCAGGAAGACAAACAATAGAATTAAAAAATGGACAAAGGGCCTGAACAGGTTCTTCTCCAAGGAGGACATACAGATGGCCCATAAGCATATAAAAGGATGCTCAACATCACTGGCCATCAGAAGATGCAAATTAAAACCACAATGAGATTTCACCTCACTTCAGTCAAAATGGCTGTCATTAACAAATCAACAAACAAGTGCTGGAGAGAATGTGGAGAAAAGGGAACAATAATGCACTGTTGGTGGGAATGCAGACTAGTGAGCTACTGTGGAAAACAGTATGGTTTTTCCTCAAAAAACTAAAAATGAAACTGCCTTTTGATCAAGTGATCCTACTGCTGGGATTACAGCCTAAGAATCCTGAAACAGCAATTCAAAAGAACCTATGCACCCCTATGTTCATAGCAGCACTATATAAAATAGCCAAGTGCTAGAAACAGCCCAAGTGCCCATCAGTAAATGAGGGGATCAAAAATTGTGATATATTTACACAATGGAATACTACACAGCAGAAAGAAAAAAGGAAGTCTTATCTTTTTGACAGCATGAATGGACCTGTGATTATTATGCTAACTGAAATAAGCCAGGAGGTGCAAGACAAAGATTGTATGATCTCACCTATAAAAGAAACCTAATGACCAAAACAAACAAACGAGCAAAATAGAACCAGAGGCATGGAAACAAGAACAGACTGACAGTGACCAGAAGGGGGGAGGGAGAGGGATAAATGGGGGGAAGAAGGAGAAGGGTCTAGCCAAGAACAGGTATAAAGGACCCATGGACATGGACAACAGGGTGGGGATTGACTGTGGGAGAGGAGCAGGGGAGAGAGAAACAGGGAAAAATTAAGACAACTACAACAGAACAACAATAAAAAATAAAAATAAAGACATGGAAGGCCCACATAGATTTTTGTACCACAGTCCGAGAATCATTAAAACCACGTTTTACAGTGCCTTGTAGACATGTCTCTATTTCTAAGTTTATACAAAAGGATTCTGAGTTGTGAAGCAAAATCTTAAGAAAAAAATGAAAAACATATATTTGCCCTCCACCCAGTGTATTTGATATTTTTGTATACTGTGTTGGAAAATAATGATGGTATAATCTCCCAACAGCCAACAACAGCTTTATTAACAGCCAAACGAAGTTATCTCATCATGCAGACCGTTAATGAATGGTAATATGTATAAAAATATGGATCAATGACTTTAAACATCAATCTTCTCAATCATGATGATCACACACACGTACACATGCTCATATAGTTTCTACAAAGTCGAGTATGTGTTATCCATTAGAATACATACACTCAACCATATAATGATCAACTGACCACAATGATCCAAATAAAGTTAATTTGTTCTATTAGAGATCTGTCTACAAATCATCAACTTAAGCATAAAAATGTCAAATTATCTCTAATTTGGGACAAGCAGAATAAACCACGATGACTATAAAGGGCATTACAGAAATTGGTTTTTATTTCTTAGTACAATCTGAACTCATCCTAATGTATTGATATGGACCTAAATGATCACCCAACTGAACAGAGTCCATCAGGACATAGAACATTTAATAACATAATTATTGTCTACAATATAAACTAAGGGAATATGCATATAATATGAGTGAACATAAGCACATGAACACTTTTTTGGCACCTTGCTCAAATGTGTTTTGGGTCTTTTCCTCCCTAATTTTATGTGACTAGAACATCTTATTTTGCAAGTTTTATAAAAGAAACAACATTCTTTATGAAATATAAGAAAAAACAAATCCTCAAAGTGTCATTCAAGTTCTGTCTCAAATTAATCTGGTATTGCATTGCAAGTTTAAAAGCAATAAGTCTGACTTGTTCTCTGAAAAATTTCTTCTTGTTCTCAGGATTAGTGGCTTGCACAGGACAAGTTTAGGATGACCCTTAACACCCACTGCAGCTCGCAGCAGTCACAAGTCAGAAGGTAGAGACGAATCTGCATCTCAGTGCTAGCTCTCTCATGGTCTAACCACATTTGAATAGGCTGCAATTATTCAAGTAACAAATATTCAGTGCCATCAAATACAATATGCATCATGACACTGCCAACATAGAACTAACAGAATCCTCTATTTTGGTTAATGAACGAACATTTATGAGCAAGGTACTAAATGATAGAGTGAAGTCACTACTTCTATGGGGGTTATGTTCCAAAGTCAGCAAGCAAGGTATAAACCAACATGATGAACCTTCTAGATTAACTCTTCTATCACCCATAAAGTACAACCCACATAGTTTTATATAATCACCTACAATAAAGTTTGAGGACTGCTAAGTTAGACAAAAGGAGGGAAGAAAGGGAAAACCATATGTACATATTAGTACATTTCCACCTTTAAGTTAATTCATTAAATTCTTAGCAAATAGGGTATGGCGCAAGTATCCTAAAAGGATTCTGACTGCTTACAGAGTTTAATACATTCTGTCTTAACATCAAAGATATATAACCTGGATATAAGTTAGTGAATTTGTTTGAAATTGTGATGAACAAATAAGGTGGGGTTGGAGAGGAGCAACAACTCTGGTGAGCACTGGATGTGTTCGTGAGTACACCCACAGTTAGGCAGAAATTTAAATGCACTGGAGGCAACTCTGCTGTATTCTATGGGCCCAATTACTGGTTTTCAAGAAGACTGTAGTTGGTATAGCATTGGCATGTAAATATTAATTTTAAGAATGAATATACCTGTATTTCATTGACTCGTTCACTAAATATTTATGGGCATTTACTATTGTGCAAGTCATGAAAAATCTCAGTTGCTGCTCACAAGGAGTTTAACAATGAAAGAAGTAATCATTAAGTATCATGGCAAAATAACGTAAAAAAAGTAGAGTGGAACAGAATGAAAAAAAAAATCTATTTATGCCTGGAGGCAGGAAAGGCTTCAAGAAGAAACAGGAGGAAGAAGCAATGGAGCAGACATCTTAGGCATTAGGGAAAGTTCATGTAAAAGTAAAAAAGTATAGGAGAATATAGTATGCTTAACTGATCTTCACAGACTGGAAATGATAAATTGTTTCATAATATTTCACTCATTAAAAAAAAAATTGATTTCTGCCCAAGATGGAGGCGTAGGAAGACACGCTGCACCTCCCTACTCAACTAAGAAGAAATACATCTTCCTCAAAACTATAAAAAACAATCAGAAGTTCCAGAAACTCAAACTTAAGGGAAGTTCAACAAAGAAATAAAGAAATACTCATCCAGACAGGTAGGAGGAGTGGAGCCAGAGCAGAGACAATGCAGTGTGGTGCACCCGCGGTGGCACCAGCGGCACTGGGGCGATGACACGGGGGGCAGTGCAGACAGCACCAGCAGCACTGGCAGCAGCAGAGGCAGTGGTGGCACAGTGGCTGGCGCTAGCCAGTGGAAAGTGCAGTCACAATTTAAAAAGTCAGGAAGGAAACCTGAGGAACTATCTCAGCCCCACACCAGACTAGGCAGTTCACAGTTCTAGCACTGGGGGAAAATAAAGCCACATTGCTTCTGACTGTGCAAACCAGTGGGGGTTGGGGCGGAGGAAGAAATTTCTGGTCTCTCAGCAGATTCCCTTTGTTTAGCGGAAAAGGGGCAAATGCTGAACAGGTGGCATGGTTCCCTCTCAGACCACTTCCCCACATACAGTGCCACAACGTGGTGAAACAGGTCACCCTCACACTGATAAATACCTAAGGCTCTGTCTCTTACAATGTAACAGGTGCGACAGCTCTACCCAAGACACAGAGGCAAACACAAAAGGGTGTCGAGGGGAGGAAACAAAGAAGTGTGGCCGAAAGGAGGGAGCCAATCAAGTTTCCAGTGGGAGAACTGAGCAACGAGGAGATAGGCAACCTAACAGATGAACAGTTCAAAACACTGGTGATAAGATGCTCACAGACTTGAGAGTTAATATTAAGTATGATAGGGAAGAGATGAAAGCACTGCTAAGTGAAACTAAGGAAAATACAAACGACACCAATAGTGAAGGGAAGGAAACCAGGGTTTAAATCAATGATTTGGAACATAAGGAAGAAAGAAACAATCAGTACAGAAGGAGGAAACAAGAATTGAAAAAAACGAGGAGAGGCTTAGGAATTTCTGGGTCAACTTTAAAGGTGCCAACATCTGATTCACAGGGGTGCCAGAAGGAAAAGAGGAAAGGCATGAAATTGAAAACCTAGTTGAAAAAATAATGAAAGAAAACGTCTCTAATTTGGTGAAGGAAATAGACATACAGGTCCAGGAAGCACAGAGAGTCCGAAAAAAGCTAGACCCAAAGAGAACCACACCAAGACACATCATAATTAAAATGCCAAAGGTTAAAGATAAAGATAGAATCTTAAAAGCAGCAAGAGAAGAGAGTTACCTACAAAGGGGTGCCTATAAGACTATCAGCTGATTTCTCAAAAGAAACTTTGCAGGCAAGAAAGGACTGACAAGCAGTATTCAATGTGATGAAAAGCAAGGACCTGCAACCAAGATTACTCTATCCAGCAAAGCTATCATTTAGAATGGAAGGGCAGATGAAGTGCTTCCCAGACAAGGTAAAGCTGAAGGAGTTCATCATCACCAAGCCATTATTATATGAAATGTTAAAGGGACTTATTTAAGAAAAAGAAGATCAAAACTATGAATATTAACCCTGGCTGGTGTGACTCAGTGGATTGAGCGTCGGCCTGTGAACCAAGTGTCGCTGGTTCGATTCCCAGTCAGGGCACACAACTAGGTTGCATGTCAGGTCCTCAGTTGAGGGTGCGAGTGAGAGGCAACCACACAGTGATGTTTCTCTCCCTTTCTTTCTCCTTTCCTCTCTCTCTAAAAAACAAATAAATAAATAAACAAATAAATTATAAAAAAAAAATCTATGAACATAAAAATGACAACAAACTCACAGATATCAACAACAGAATCTAAAAAATAAAAACAAAACCAAAGAGGAACAGAAACATAAGTGTAGGGATCAGTAGAGGGGTATCAGCTGGGAGGGTAAAGGGGGAGGAAAAAGGAAATGGTGCAGGGATTAAGAAGCATAGTTAGTAGGCTCAAAATAGACTGGCGGATGTTAAGAACAGTACAGCAAATGGTGAAGCCAAAGAAGTTATATACATGACCCATGGACATGAACTAAGTGGGGTGGAATTCCTGGAGGGTAGGGGGGTAAATGGGTAGAGGGGAGGAAAGGGAAAGAAATTGGGACAACTGTAACAGCATGATCAATAAAATATACTTAAAAATTGAGTACTGGGATTATGATGAGGTTTTATAGAAACCAAGAGGAAATTAACAATACTTTGTATTTACCAGTGGTTCTGCAACTTACTTTTCTGTTTCTTAATGTTACCTACTATAAAATAGAATTAATTGTAGATAAGGAGAGTAATTTCATGAGAAATAATTGTTTACTTGCAATTTCTGTTTTAGCTTTTAAGATTCTCAAATGATAATACTTTTAACTGCATTGGAAATGCAGTGACAGTAAAGCCTATTCCATAAGTGTTACGTTACAGGCTTTAGAGTTCTGTAAAGTAGATTCAGGGCTGGGCTGTGCCATATTTTAGCCATGTGATATTGGGGACGTTACTTATATTTCCTAACCCAAATTACCTCATCTAAAAAAACAAAACAAAACAAAAAACAGCGCTGTTTGTGAAGATTAAAGCAATAATGAAGGCAAAGTCTTTAATCACAATATTTGCAACACAGTATGCAGTCAGTGAATGATAGCAGCTACTAATCACTACAATGTTTTACACTGGCCATGGAAATCATATTCCAAACTGATGCTGCTAGTACAACTCATATTATAGACAGACAGACAAAAAAAAAAAAAACACAAACAAAAAAAACTCTTTACAAAATCTTTTGGTAAATTTAACCTTGATGTTATTGAAACTTTCAATATTACTTGGGTTACAGTCTTTAATAAGTGGTGAGACTGAGAGTAGTATTAATAAATTATGACACCTTGAAAAAATACAAGGTCTGTCCAGAAGGTATCCAGCCATGTAATACGAAAAATAAAAACATTTACTGAAGAAGATACAAGATACAAGAAACAATGTACATAGGACAATGGTGCTCAGTCTCCTTCAAAGCAGGTACCTTCTCCCAATCACCACCAGCTGCCCAGTATTATCTTCCTGAATATCATTGACAATCTGAAATCTCTTCCCTTTCAAAGTTGATCTTAGTTTTGGGAAGAGCCAGAAGTCACAGGGCGCCAAATCTGAGCTGTAGAGGTGCTGAGTCACCTGGATGATTTGATATTTCACCAGAAAACTGTGCATGAGATGTGATGTATGAGCGGACGTGTTGTGATGAAGCTGCCAATCATCAGTCGCCCATAGCTGTGGCCTTCTGAATCATCCCCAGAGTTTCCACAGAGGAATGTTCAAGCGTAACATAAAATCTGATGCAGATTTGTTTCTCTAATCGCTCAGTCAATTTGAATGTGACGGCCACACAGTACACAAGCTCACTCAACAGTGTCTACCGTCCCCACTGACTAGTACAGTGAAGTCATCATTGCTCATGTATGTACATTCCTGTCCACTCTCCTTGGCTGCCAGGTTACATCAATGTTGTGAAACCATTGTTACATTAACAATGGCTGGACTCTTTCCGGACATACCTAATAAACTCTAAATCTAAAAAACTAAACTACATTCAGTGCTCTTTGGTATTTTCCATAGTTAATATGAAGGAGTTAAGGTAGAATAAAAACCACCGACAGATTTGAGATCTAGCCCAGTTTTGCTCTTATTTAACTGTAAGACCTTAGAAGAATCATCTATTCATCAAGGGTCTTCATTTCCTCATATGCTAAAAATTATTTGGAATATAAGCGTTCTCTTTAAGTACGTACTCCCTGGGAAGTGGGAATAGAGTTACTACTGTTTAATGAGCATGGATTTTCAGTTCAGGATAATGAGAAGGTTCTAGAGCCGGATAGTAGTAGTGGTTGCACAACAGTGTGATTGTAATTAATGCCAAATGGTACACTTAAAGATGGTTAGAACACTAAATTTTATGCTACGTATATTCTACCCAGTAAAAAATACTAAAAAATTTTAAGTCTGTGTTCTGTATCTCTTAAAGCCATTCATTCACCCATTCATTCATTCAAATATTTATTTATTAAGTGCTTATTATGAAACAAGAACTATGACAGGGATACAAAGAAAAAGACAGAGTTGAGATGGAAAGACACATTATTCAAATAAGTGCTATAAACTCTCAGATGCTTTATACAGGATACTGAAATAGGAGTTATAAAGCAGGAGTCTACTATGTCTGAGAGGGTCAAAAAATTATTAAAAGGAGAACTAAATAAGCTGAGTTTCAAAAGAACAGCATGTACTCGTATGCAGATGATACCATGAATAGAGCTATCCCTTCTTCATGACTAGAGAAAGACAATTCCCTGACAAGAGAACCCTGGAAGAAGCTCTTAAACAATACAAGATAGTTAAAAGTTCAAATTTGTAATCCCCTTCTTCATTATAAAGGGGGTGAGGGGGGAGGAGAGAAGGAAAGAAAGAAAGCATTACATTAATCCTCAAGCAAACCAAACCAACACTAGAATCACAATAAAAGCTAAATCTCCTTGGGTTTTCACTGCTAACTTAGATATTAAAGAGAAAAAAAGCACATAATCTAAAAGACTCAGCACTGTTTATTTAAAAAGCACAAGCATAGCATAATGGGTCTTATTTTAGTACTAAAACAAGGTATTATTTGAGCAGTTTGCTTAAAGAAACTGAATGACTCATTTAGAGCACCACTAAGTAAGTGTATCGGAGCAGCAAATGGTGTCCTGGAAGAGTTCAGTCCTTCAAAAGAGAAAACAATTTACTTTTAGGGAGCACCTTTGTTTTCCTGGGAATTGTGACTATAAACAAGTTTATGTTCCCATTATCTTGTTTTTAATTTTACCAAAAGATGTTTGGTTTAAAATTAACAGATTTTGTAGAGCCCTTGTAATCCTAACCATATTATGAACAAAGAAAGAGAGTGGTAACATTTCAATACTATGAAATGCTGAAAGAAAGCAAGAAAGCAAGAAAAAAGAAAAGGAAGGAAAGACAGAAGGAAGAACAGAGGGAAGGAAGGAAGGAAGGAAGGAAGAGAACAAGAAAAGAAAAAAGCCAGGGGAGTTAAAAGGAGACACATGAAATGAGGGAAATTTCCTCCCAAATTGAAGAAAAATCTTAATTTGGTGTTAGTCATAAAGCACTGCCAATAAGGAATACATGCAAAGTCTTAAGATCTAGAAAAGTTAGAAATGACCGTTACTAACATTTATCAATGTATATCTGTAGCTTTATAATGAGAGAGAATCCTTTAGCAGGTTAGCTGACAGTAAGATATGAAGAAAAAATAGCAGTTATCAACAAATGTTCAAAAAGGCTGAGAACCTGTACTGGGAATTGCACTGAGTACAACTCCTACTTTTTTGTTACATAGTTCAGATCAAGATTGTGTGGGGCCAAAATATAAACACGATTAAAAATGACGATGCCATATATACCCTTCGAAGCTCAGAAACAGAAATGACATGTTCAGGGTGACCCAGCAATGTAGACCCAAGCCTGCTTCTATTCCCTGTTCAGAGTTCTCTCCTTACTCAATGTATTTCCTATTAGTAATTTTCTATGAATAGTTGTTAGCCCATGTACCATAGATCAGGTTTGATTTTTTAAGAAAAAAAAGGTAAAAGGTTATATACAGAAAAGGCACAGGGCAATAACAATAACTGGGAATAAGAATTCACGTAGGCCCAGTACACATATCAATTGTGCCATCAGAAGCCAGGGGCAATGGATAAGTCATTTACTTGCTTTTGGCATTCACTCATTTGGGTACTCTGAAAATATTAAGCATGTATTTTTGTATTTTTGTATTTAAGTAGAACTATCATTTCAAATAGAAGTGTCCCTGGAAGCTCAGTATACATAAAAAAAAAATAATAATAAAGTTTTTCCGATTAATAACAAAATGGAAGCATAGAGTCCTGCCCAAATAACCCTCTTGTCTCCTGGGGGTTGTGCCGCAAATACCTCCGCTGAACCCCTAAGCCACTCAAAGTACTATTTAAAGTTACTGGAGTAGATCAGTAAAAGCCCTACAGATCTTAAATTTCATGGACCAGAAAAAATTCAAAAAAGATTTGGAAGGATTGAGTTTTTACTTTATCAAGAAATGATTATTTTAAAAATCATTATTTTATAAATGAAAGGACAATCCAGAGCCAAAAAAATGGAAAGAAGTTTCTATCAAAATTTATAAATTTAGCTTTGCTTTATGAAACTACTGGCAGCCAGAGAAAAGACATTATAGACTGCTACATTAGAAAAGCACTCCAGGTCATCTCTCTCAAGCCTACTCATGTCCTAAAATTATACAATTTCTGTTTCTTTGGATCTCCAACCCTGAAAGAACTGAGACCACCTTAGGTAGCCAAAGCACTGTCTCCTAAAACTATCTGTTAGTAAATAAAGTGCCCCAGGGTCAGCAAAATAAAAATGCAATAAAAACCAGGCAAAAAATAAAGTTAAAATGTACAACCATTAAACTTCAACCTGAAAATGTATGACATAATCTTAGTTATTTTAATATCAAATTCCCACACCTAAAAGTAAGAATCATAAGCATCATCTGGAATATGTTCAAAGCAATGCTTAGTTTTCGAGTGTTTAAGTGCTGTTTCCTACTCTTTGCTCCTCCATCTTCAGAGTTCAGTTTCATCAACCTCATACATTTTAAAAATAAATTCTTTCTTTTCAAAAGCAGCATAGCACTGAGATATTTCTGGGGATCTATTTCCTCAAGTTTCAGCACTGTTGTTACTTTCTTCACATTTCTGCAAAATCCCACAGACTGGTACAAACACTTGTGACCATCAAAGTAACATGAGGATATCTAGCTGGATAATGAGAAGAAGCTATATTTCCAGGATTATACAACCTCCCTAAACTCAAAAAAGCAATGTGGTCTATTGATCACTGCTGCAACTATTTTTTCATATCTCAATTTAAAATTTCTAAGTTATATGTATATACAACATCCTGTCAAGAAAAGTAAAAGTCCATTGTGCATTTCAAATATTTCCCTACTACTGTCTTGATAGCCAAAAACCTCTATCTCCCAAATCACTAAATATTGGGAGTCCAGAAAACCTTAAAAGTTTCAACTGCATGTTTCTCTCCTACTCCTGATACTGCATGTAACATATTCTAGGCAGATCTTAGATATAACTTTTATATAACCTATTCTAGGCAGATCTTAGATTTATCTTTTAACAAAAAGTTGTAACTGATTCCAGAGAGGTCCATTCCAATTTTATTTTATTGCACTCAGGCTTTAAAGCAATTTTCTTAGGAATATTTTCTATGTCAGGGAAGAGATAACCACCAACCATCATTTGAAAAATTGAAAACTCACCATTATCTCTTCTCTTGGAAATAAAGACAATTCCATTAATTTCTATTCAAACACTTTATTCCAATTAAAAAAGTTCTGCATCCTCTATGTTTTTCTTAATAAATAAATGTATTTGCTGACAGAAGCACAAATAGGGCAGAAAGACAGTCATGTGAGTCCCTTTCTCACACTTTCAGTTTCTATGCACTGATTTCTTAGAACAGCTAAAATTAGGTAAGACCACAATTTCTTGGCATAGAATGTCTACAAATACCACTTTCTTTCTACCACTAAAGCACCATCTGGAAATCTTACAGGTTCAGTGACTGAAGGATATTCCAGACTGAAGCTGACCAAAGGGTCTCAGAAGGCACAGCCTCAAATTACACGATTATGTTTAAACATATTAAAAAGAGGACAAAGTTTACTCTAAAAACTATCATGTCCATCATTTAAAGCACAGACACACAGGTAACAGGAAACCTGATCATTCACATTCTATATTTCTTCTTAGACATCACAGAACTTTGGGCCATCACCACTTTACAGAATCCTTCCTGACAGCATCGGTTCCCACGCCGTCCCCCCTCCCCCCACCTGCTTGCAGCTGTCTGGGAGTTTCCCATGACAGTGGGGTGCGTCAACCCAAGCCCCGTTTGGCCTTGATCAGCCCTCAGACTCACAGCTGCAAGATAAATGACTGAATTCAATAGTTTCTTTTTTTCTTCCCCCTATAAAACAGCCCCCTCCTTCCCTAGGAGGCAGGAGTCAGGCCATTCATGGCACGCTTCCTACCCACTTGCTAATTCCCTCAATAAACTTCTTTTCTTCTGCTCACTGCCTATTAATGGTTCTCTGAGCGACTCCGTTATTATACTTCCAAATGATATCTTCTGGGTCTGTTCAAAGGGGCACCTGAAGAGCCATGAGGACCTGCATCTCCATCACTTTCATTTGAAAAAAGCGCAATGTATAAAGATTGGTTTCCTTGGGCTCCATCAGTCAGCCTGAATCTGTCACTGCTGTAGTCTCTGGTGTCTCCAGGAATGTTTGAGCCCTGGCTACAACCCATCCAATCATCCCTCTGCTAATATCACTTACAAGAGGACTGCCACCTCTGAGCACTCAGACAAAGCTGTGAAATGGAGGCAGATCAACTATTCAGAGTGATACTAAAATACAGCCTTTGTCTATTGAAAGCACCTGGCTGAGGAGCAAAGCCACGTCAACTACAGAGCATCTTCTATTTATTTCCAGTACAATCAATCCTTGGTGGTTATACAGAAATGAGATGTCCTCTTGACAATAAATTCCTCCTCCTTTCTTAAATGTCAAAAAACAAACACATATGACAAATATGGGAGGGGTTAAGAGTAAAGGGATGGGTTTAGCTGGAGGAGTTCACTTTAGAGATCAGCCCCAATGGAAAATGTGAACTCTGCTGGCCTTTACAACCTTTGGTCTGTATAGTTCCCAGCTGGCACAAAATCAAAACCAAATACATACACCAATTTATGAGAAAATAAAAGAAGAGGCATAAGAGGCAACCTCAAGGGTGAGAGTAATTTCTCACATTTTAAACACAATGAAAGATAAAGCATACAGTATCAACAAGTATTAAAAAAACATACTTAGTAATACACAGATATGCATGAAATACACACAAAAGAAATACAATGAAGGACTTCCGGCCAAGATGGAGGCTTAGATGGACACGCTAGGTCTCCCTCTACAACTAGAGAGGAATACAACTACTTCAAAACAAAGGATAACTAGAAATTCCAGAAAATAAAACTACACGGAAGTCCAACACATGAAGTTACAAACCAGCGGTGCCATTTGGGCAGGTAAGAGTTAAAGAGGGCAGTGCTGTTTGCGGTTGCACCCGGAGCGGCGGGCAGCGAGGAATCCCGGCTGCGCAAGCCCCTGGCGGTTCGCGACCCCGACGAGGAATCCCGGCTACGCAAGCCCCTGGCGGTGCGCGACTCCGGAGCTGGGGAGAGCGGCCGCCGCATCGCCTTGAACAGTGAGGCCCAGGGGGACGGGAGGACGGATCCCGGTCTCCTAGCTGAATAACTGTGTGAATCCATCTTGGACCCCCGCCCCCAAAGAAAGCACCACAGGGCTGCGAAATAGGTCGCGGACAGGCAGGCGCCGGTCGCTGATTGGTGACGCCAAACGGCGCCGCCGGTCGCTGGGTCATTACGAGTACACAGGCACTGCCCCCGACAGCCGGCCCAAGAAAACAAAACGCATCTGTCAAAATGAGGCAGACAACTATAGAAATACCGGTGACACAACTCACCAGACAGCAGATAGAGAACCTGACAGATGAACAGATAAGAAACCTGTCAGAGGCTCAGTTCTGGGCCATTGTTATCAGGTGGCTTACAGAATTCACAAAAGAGCAGGAAAAAGATAAGAAAGAAGCGAAAAAATTTCATAACGAAAGGAACAAAACCGCATACGAGATAGAAGGTGAGAAAAAATCCAGAGTTCATTTCAACAAACTGGAATATGGAGAAGGAACAAGCAGTCAACCAATGCAGCGAGAGGAAATGGGAAGCAACAATGAGAGGATCAGAAACCTCTGGGACAGCTATAAAAGGCCCAACATAAGAATCATTGGTTTGCCAGAGAGTGAGGAAGATGAACTAGAACTTGAAAAATTGAGTGAAAATATAATAAAGGAGAACTTCCCAGACTTGGGGAAGGGAATAGACTTGCAGGTCCAGGAAGCAAGGAGAGTTCCCAAGAGACTGGACCCAGGGAGAACCACTCCAAGACACATTATAATCAAAATGTCAAAAATTAAAGATAAAGAGAGAATCTTAAAAGCAGGAGGAGAGAAGAAAAGAATTATGTACAAAGGGGTCCCAATTAGACTATCAACAGACTTCTCAAGGGAAACCCTACAGGCAAGAAGGGACTGGCAAGAAATATTCAAAGTAATGAAAATCCAAAACCTACAACCACGAATACTCTATCCAGCGAAATTGTCATTCAGAATAGAAGGACAGAGAAAGTGTTTCCAGGACAAAATAAAACTGAAAGAGTTCATTAGATCCAAACCACTGTTATATGAGATGTTAAAGGGACTGGTTTAAAAAAACAGAAGCTAAGGAGATGAAACAAAGGCAAACTAAATAGGCAACGAGAGTGGAAAAGAACCGTGGGTACGGGAAGCATATTGGGGGGAGGTCAACAGGGAGGGGGAATGGGGAAAGGGAGGGAGATGATATAGGAATTGGGGATCAAGGTAGGAGGGAATGGAATAGACGGAGAGAGGTTGGGAGGAACTGTATGCACAACTAATGGACATAATCTAAAAGGGGGGGACAACTGGAGGGAGGGGGGCCACCGGGTGGAGGGGAGCAGAGGGAAGGGAAATTGGCACAAATGTAATATTTTAATCAATAGAACACATTAAATCTGAAAAAAAAAAAAAAGAAATACAATGACAAGGCTTTCTTTTGGCTCCAGATTATAACTTTCATTTTGTAATTTTACATGCAGAAATGAGAGCTTCTTAGTGAAATAAATGGGTATGTTTTTATAGGAACATGCCATATTCATTCATAAATATCAAATGCTTTCATTAAATTTAAGATTTTCTTCTTAGATTAAAATTTTCCCACTCCAGCCCTAAAATCTAATTTCCACGCCATGACAGCTCCCGTCTGCATTTTAAAAGCATATGCAGAATCTACCATCTGACTTAGCAGTCAGGTTGCACACACTGTAGCTTTGTTTCAGGCACCTTTGAAGGCAGAGTGATATTTAATATTGAATGTAAGCAGTCTTTCCATCTTGCACTGCAGAGTAATTGTTTCCCACTTCAGAACTATAACATGAGTTATCATCTCTGACTGGCTCTCTAAGTGCTATGGCTAGCATGGAAAAAAATAACAACGAACATTAGGGGCTTACTCAAGGGAGTTGGATCTTTGCTAACGGCCAAGAAGAAATCGTGGCTATTCAGGCACAACACAAAAGATACAGCGTAAGACATGACATACATTACCAGGCCTTGGTTTTAGGAAATCATTTCTCCTAAATGTCCTCAGAATACAGAAGCTGAACCTTTCTCAGTGTCAAACACACCAGATAAAAATTACTGCTGCACATGGACTATTGTATGTATGTATGCATATTTCAGCAAAACTGTACATATATACTTGCTGAAAATTACTGTTTACAGAATATGTAGTGAAAATGGGAGACACAGAGAGCTTTACCCTAGATTCTAGGAGTTGAACTGAAGCAATCAATGCTTTCAGTTATCTATTATCAGGTTGATTTCACATAGACTGCATATCAAGTGAAAAGATGATATAATTTAAAATCCTATCAGGCCTGGCTCACAGAGTTAACCATCTCCTATATTTAATAGGCACAATATATAATGAAAAATGGTTGCAGAGTAGTAGGGCAAAGGCCAATAAACAAATTATCTTAAGCATTTTTCATCCTGCATAACAGAGAAAACGAATAAATATGAGAAAGTAAATGATAGGCATACACAGGCTTAGAATCCAATTTGAATGTCATGAAGTATAAATAAATTCAAAAGGCAGATTGAAAAGAAGAGTATTTAAATTCCACTCAGTATTACAAACACTTTCTCATTAAAATATAAACCCGTCCTTACCTTTGCATGTCTCTTACTGGCTTCTCTTCTGGCTTCCCTTTCTTTCAGTCTTTTCTCCTATAAAACAGGGGGAGAATCAGCAACATACAAACTTCCAGACTACACATTCATAACAGTTTTTTCTTAAGCCAACTGATAGTTGACATTCATTTTTCATTCATTACTAAGTATTTATGAGATTGGCATATATATTCAATAATCATTAATTATGTGTCAAAGAGACCTGGAATCAAATCCCATTTCTACCACTTATTAGCTGTGCAATTCTGAACTTATTTATATTCTCTAACTCTCATTTTCTCATCTAAATGTGAAAATAATAGGAGCACATATTTCATGAAATTGGTATAAGAATTATACAAAACCTGTATCAGTATTTAGCACAATTAAGGATATATGACTGGGTACATAATCAATGTTGGCTATTAGGATAAAAAGAAGGAAAACATGTAATCTTGACTATTTCCCTTTTCCTCTGTCTAAATATAGAATTTACAAGGATATGAAATTCTCATCTTCGGGGTTCTTAGAAAAGTGGCAATATTTTCTCAAACAAAAAAACAATATAAAACCATTCTTATAAAGTAATTATTTTATTAAATTGTTTTGTAATTTCCCCATTAGTTTTCCAATGATAATAAAAGTCAGGAACTAACTTTTTTTTTTTAAAGAAAAACATATGTACAATATTAAAATTCAGAACAAATTGATCCAGCTAAAGTTGAAATGAATTTTGTTTTAAATGAAAACCTCTTTTCCTCTTCAAGAATAAAGTGTTAAGATAATAAAAAGGCTATTCTCAATCCAAAGTTCATAGCTAACAATTCATATATATTTTTAATTTTCTTTTCATGAAGTAATATGAAACTGCAACCATGATTCACTATTACATTAAACATCCATTAACATGAGAATTAACAAGTTTTCTAAATCTGGATACTTTATCATTACCATTATACTTTGTATTGTATATATATCCAAGGCTTTCTCCAGATTCAAAAGCCAATTCTAATATACACTCTGAAGAGACCTGAGGTTGCTCTGTTGCTTACAGCATTGAAAAGGACAAGCAGTTGCTATTAACCACCTTACCTGGGTTTATAGGCTCCTTTATAACAAAGTGAGAACATAAAACATAAATGTTGAAAGTCTCAAAGAGGCAGGGAGTTCAGGGAGCTCAGAGATTCACTTGCTACAGCTTCAGGCTGCATAGTAAAAAAGCTAAATTCTAAGTGAAGCTAACAAAAATTCAAATTCAAATGGTAACACCCCTAAAGCATAATGTTAAATTATGACTTTCTGTGATTATTTTTTTCTCTACCCCAGTTTTGGAGAAAATAGGTGTTACTTTTACTTCCAAATAAAACATACAACTAAAAGGGCAGATAAAACTTAAACAACGTGCAACGTTCTAAAGACACTTGAAAGTGGCAGGACAAAAGTCAGAGGAAAAGGGAAGCTAAAGAAACAAAAACCCAGAACTTGACTAGTTCATTGTCAAAAAGTTCAGTAAGTGACAGAGGCTGATCTTAAACCTGGGTCTCCATATGCCAAGTCTAGTGCGTTTTCCCAATGCATTCTAATAAAAATTGAAATGTCAGGGTTTAAAGACTTTTAACAGGCGTGACTTTAATAACAAAAGAAAATAAGACCCGGTATTATTTTAACAAGCAGCCAACTGATGCAATATTTATTATTACACTCTATCCCTGAACTAGTTCTCTGAAGAGTTTTTGAGAGTTCTGCCACTAAAGTAAAATAATCTCAATGTTTCCTCAATTAGTGGGAAGGGAATAAATATAACGGATGGCAGTTTCTAAACATCTGCACCAAATTTTCCATAAAAGTTACTAATTACTAATTTTCTAAGAACATTAGCAGACTACAAAATAAATGAAAGCAGCAAAATATTAAAGAAAAGAACTTAAAAAAACAATTGATCATAATTGTGCTTAGTTTGAGAGACAGCGTGGATGCATGTATTTGTAATTTTATCTCTCTTCTCTCTTTCACAGAAACACAATTTAGTTCTAGTTTCCATGTTTTGGAAGGTAAAATTAAGCAGAGTAGTATCTTACGTTATTCTACAAAGATCATAGTGACTTTCAAGTGTTTTGCTGATTAAACTAATTTTAAAACTCTAGCAATAAAAAACATCAAATAACTAGAAAGTAATAAAATTATACTTTTATAGGAATGTATCTGTCCATTAGCACATTATTACTATTTCTTACAGTAATAGGTCTGAATTATGAAGTATCAGCAATATGCTAGGCATTTTACATACATTTTTAAATCTACTAACAAAACTCTGAAGTATTATTATTCCCACTTTATAGATGAAAAATTGAAGAGCAAAGTGATTAAGTAATTTGTCTGTTGTCACAAAGCCAGCAAGTGATGAACCTGAGACTAAAGCTGGGTCTGGTCTATGGAGTCAATGTCCTCAACTCCCTCATCTCCAGCACACATCTGTACCCCTTACTCCTCCATTAGAAAATCTGTTTAGCTTTGTAGATGCATAGTGATTTCATCTTACTAATGTTTTATATAAATGTTGCCATTTCCTTTCATTATTAATAATTATCTGCTACCATAATGGTCTTCTCATCCTAACAGCATTTTTTTTTTCTGCTAGCATTTTGTGGACAATTATTTAATTAATTTTTGCCCACCCTAACAGATAATTAACTACATTTAACACTCACAGAGATTTTTGTTATAATTATCCAGTAGCTGGCCTTCTCCCAATACAACAGAATATTTGAAAATAGCATTTCAATGTTCCAAAGAATAACCTCATATGTTGAGAAAAACCATTTCTATTTCTATATAAGTAAACATAACCTGTATTCTGAGACTTTTCATCTAGCCAATTTAATCACAGCACAAAAAAAAATTACATTGATAATTTTCCACTACTATTGAACTCCAGTATTAATTACAATATTATAGTCAGTGAAGGATATTTTAAATTTCAAATTTCAATTGGCTATCAGAATTGACATATGCATGCAAATGGCATAATTCTTTCCTTTTAAGATTTCTGCCACAAGTCGCAGACGGATGAGAGACATCCAAAACCTTTACAATGTGAAGTGAACGTGACTTGTACACGAAATTAAAGAGCAATAAGAATAAACTTTCACCCTGGCTGGTGCGGCTCAGTGGATTGAGTGCCAGCCTGTAAACCAAAGAATCACTGGTTTGATTCCCAGTCAGGGCACATGCCTGGGTTGCAAGCCAGGTCCCCAGTTGGGAGCCTGTGAGAGGCAACCACACATTGGTGTTTCTCTCCCTCTCTTTCTCCCTCCCTTCCCCTCTCTCTGAAAATAAATCAATAAAATCTTAAAAAAAGAAAAAGAATAAACTTTCAATACTGGGTGAAACAAAAGGAAAATTAGAAAACTTTTCATTATTATCTTGAAAAGCCATGTTAGCACTTTATCTAAAAAGAGGCAAGAGTATAAATCAGTCTTTAAACAGAGAACAGAAAGTAGAATTATGCTAATCCATAATTTGGAAAAAAGATACAGGTAAGTATGATTTTCTTCCCCTTCATTAAGGCAGGAAAAAATTATTAAAAAAATAAGTATGTAAATTACACAGGGGAACAATTTTTAACATAATTCGTGTTCAGTTCGATTCTTCAGCTGTTTTAGATTTGAAAGGCATGCTGATTTCAAAACTGCAGTTAGTTTTCTTCTATCATGTCAAGTTATTCTCTGCAGCTTGTCTTAACGCTACCATTCTAGGCTGGACAAAGCCTGGATCTAGAGAAGCACTAGTGCTCTCCTATTGGCTGAGAGCAAACCTCACTCAAGTGGGGAGGGTGGGGGATGACCTTGGAGACCAGCGGCAGGTTCATACTTGTCTAGGCTATTCAGTTACACATGAGGCAGTGTGGTGAGAGGTTGTGTGCCGCTCTATATAGTGAATCGTATTCCGAAGTGTAGTCTGAGTTCTTGTCTGTATACAAGGAGTTAGCAGAATTTATTTTTTTATTTACATACATACTTATTTCCTTTCCTTCAGATCATGTCTGCCTCTGCTATTTCTCATCATAAGTGCCTAAACAACCCTGATTCATTTTGTTCTATCTGTGGCAGTTTCACCATTCCCAATCAAAGGACAAACATCAGCACATTTGTCAGGCAAGCCTATTTTGCATATTTTAAAGAAAAACTTGGTGATCAAGATAAGTCTCGGGCCCCTCACAAGGTGCGCAAGCAATGTGTTGAGAGTTGATGGATGTGGTCAAAGGGAACACATGATCAATTGCCATTTGGTATACCTATGGTTTGGCGAGAGCCCAGAAATCATTCAAGTGACTGTTAGTTTTGTATAGTGAAAACGTCAGGATATAACAAGAAAAATAAATGTAAAATAGAGTATCCTACTCTACCACCAGCTATATGCCTGGTGCCTCATTCAGCTGAAATCCCAGTGCCAGTTTTCATTGAAATACCCTCTTTTGAAAAACAGAAGTATGGTGAAGAACTAAGTGACAGCAACGATACGGATTTTGAAATTGAATATGACTCAGTTCGTAAGGGATTTGATCAGCATGAGTTGAATGATTTGGCACAAGATTTGGGACTACCCAAAAAGGCTTCAGAAACCTAGCATCAAGACTGCATGAGAAAAACTTGCTTGAAAAAGGAGCGAAGGTATCCTACTTTTGATCAAGAGAAAGTGCATTTCTGCAGTACTTTCGAAGTGATGGTGGTTTTGCCATAACACACATGGTTTAATGGAGGAATTGGGAATTCCAATCTAGAATGCAACTGAATGGTGACTGTTCATCAATAGCTCAAAGCGGAGCTTGAAGTGCGTCCTCCTCCACAATGGCAATTTATTTGATGCAGTCCCAATTGGTCATTCAGTTTGTTTTCATGAAGAATATGAAGATATAAAGAGAGTCATTGATCTGTTGCAATATCACAAGCACAATTGGATCATCTGTGTTGACCTTCAAATGGTCTGCTTCCTTCTTGGTCAGCAACGTGGATACACTAAGGATCCCTGTTTTCTGTGTATGTGGGACAGCAGAGCTCATGAGAAGCATTGGGTGGAGTCGAACTGGCCTCCAAGATCTGACCTCAAACCTGGTGATCCAAATATTCTACATGAGCCACTTGTTGACAGAAAGAACATTATAGTCCCACCTCTGCACATAAAACTGGGTCTCATGAAGCAATCTGTTAAAGCTTTGCCAACTGAAGGAGACTATTTCAAGTATCTCATGTTGGCATTTCCTAGCCTGTTGTTTGAAAAGATAAAATACCTTCATATGCATGTTTGGTAGCAGACCTTTACTACTTGTACACAATTTGACTTACAGTAACAATATGTAGCCTTAATATGAATAAAATAACTCTAAACAGTATGTTCAGATAATTTTTTCTTTATTTTGCTTTGTATGTATATTTTGCATGATTTGGGGGACAAAGGGAGGGTATCCTATACCTTAAAAAGTTTATGTGATAGAGAAAAACTGTGCTCATTTTGGATTCAGATGCCAAAAGTTAGTCAAAAATAAGTGTCAGATCTAACTCAACGACAATTGTGTCCCCCAGTGTTATAGATGTTATAAATGAAAAGACATAATGATAAAAGGTTGAAGTACAATGAATTGAGGGGAAAATATAACTGAATTTTATTAGATATAGTAACTGAGGTTCCCCTCCACATGCCTTAATTTTATGTGGTTCAAAGCCTTTAAAACCTTTATTTTCCTATTTCATTCTTGAGGATTTAGTACCAAAAGCTATTTATTTTATGCCATACAAAAAGAAGGCAATATTTTGTCTTTAGTTCTGCCATGCTATGAATGAATATAAGAAGAGCATGAAATTCAATAATAAAAACAAATTCACATAGGACACTAGCACTAAAAAATCACATTTCAAGGTACAAAATACTCCCTTTATAGATGTTATTATACTTCTTTTGGCTTCTCACACACACACTATAGTATTTAGCTTCCAGGGAAAAAAGTGCCACGAAATATGAATTTCATCAGCAGTCAGGACTGCGTATTTAAACAATTTTTATTCTATGGCAACATTGGAAATTTGTAGATTTGGAAATACAACTCATATTTCAGGAGGTGGTAGAAGCATAACCTATTTGTATGAGTCTCAGGCAACTGTCAATGTGGTAAGGAATTGGGTTCCCAGCTGTCACATAGAGAAGGAGGGGACATCGATCCTCATTTCAGTATTACAGGAACTTCTTTTTCAGTAAGAAAATTGGTCAACAAAAGTGAGTAGAAGAATACAAAGATTTTTGGCCCTGAAGATATCCCCTCCCCTCCAAGAACAAAATCTTCATAAACCTGAAGCCTTCCCAGGAACTTAGGACACAACAAGGTTGATTTGTTACCTATTCCAGGGGTCTCCAACCTCTGGTCACACCAGTAAAGGTCTGGACCTGTTAGGAAACAGGCCCCACAGCAGGAGGTAAGCTTGAATGTAATGTGCTTGAATCATCCCAAAACCAACCTCCCCCCACCAGGCCATGGAAAAAATGAAACTGGTCCCTGGTGTCGAAAGGTTCGGGGCTGCCGATATTCAACAGAGTTTCGTTTAAACAACATGAAGAATTTGCCTTCAACATATAAATGTGAAACAATTACAACATGGATATGAAGGAGAAAAATTTACATGGAAACACTAATTCACTAATAACTTATTTCAAATTCTTGCTGAGCTACTATGCACCAGGCATAGGCTCTGGGTATACAGGAATGGGCAAAACAGTCTCTGTAGTCTATGACGTAATCTGGTCAGACCCCTTAATTCCATTAGTACCAAACTCTATCCCTGCTTCTTAACCCACTCCAGCTATGGGCCATTAATCTAACAACCACTGCACCTCTCAAATACCATGTGCTATGAAAAAGAAAAAAAATTTCACAAAACAAAGAACTTAAGAAAAATAGAGATAATAAACAGTTCAAAGGCTTGACACATAGCTGATAAGATCTATGCAATTTTGAGAATTTGTCTCATTTTGGAAACTGGAATGAAAAAAGGGCTCATCTTAGTATGTTTGACTGGGTTATCACAAGGTGATTATAAGCTCATGAGAATAAAAACAGAAACCTGCCAAGCAAACATCTTCAAGTTACAGGCAAAGGTTCTGTAGTAACAGGCTAGCTTCTTTTTCATAATAACCCTGGTTGTGTTGGTAAGTAGGGAGAACTGAAAGTAGAAGGGGGATAGGGTTGTCCAGGAAGAGGATCTCTTTCCCTCCCCTGCCGTCGTCGTCGTCGTCGTCGTCGGCAGCCGTCCGTCTCGAGAGACGATGGCGTAGCTTCCTGAGAGTCTATCTGCACCGCCGAGAATGGCTGTGCAGTCCGATTTGGGAGTGACAATCCCTGCCGCACTTGGTACAGGTGAAGGCAGATGGCCGTTGTTGCTGCTGTTGACGCTGCTTCCGCCTCGATCTTTTCTGGACCGCCTCCTCGTTGCGCGCAGCCTCTGCACGTGACGTACCTTGCCTGACCGCGAGCCTCCAGGCTAGGCGGTCGTCTGCTTGAATTTCCCATGTGTTGAGATTGATGGAGCATTGTGTCATGTCCTTTTTGCAGATGTCTTTGAACCGCAGTTTTGGGCGCCCTGTCATCCTCTTGCCTTCTGCTAGCTCGCCGTAGAGGAGGTCTTTGGGGATACGGCCTGCATCCATTCTTTTGACATGGCCGAGCCACCTGAGGCGTCTCTCGCTAAGAACTGCATGCAAACTGCTCATATTGGCTCGCTTCAGCACCTCGGTGTTGGGGACCTTATCCAGCCAGGCGACATGCAGGACGCGTCGCAGGCACCTCATGTGGAAGCTGTTGAGTTTCCTTTCGTGCCTTGCGTAGGTGGTCCACGTCTCGCTGCCATAGAGGAGAGTGCTGAGTACGCAGGCTTGGTAGATGCGCAGTCTGGTTTTCTCAGTGACCCTCCCCTGTAAATAAGCTTTATTCATAAGGTCATTTTAGAATTAGGCATTAGATGCTTAGTCCCTTGCCCTCATGATGACATTTCTGACGTAGTAAAATTTCCTAAGACCTTATGAGCCACACCAGTCTCTGACAATGCCTTAGACTCTTACTCAAGGCCACAGCTACTTAAAAATGGATTCTGGTCCTAGTAGTAACTAGATAGCTATGCAATGAACATTCATGGAAAGGAAATATTAATATGGGGTACTAAACTGTAATCTATTAACCATTTTTTTATTTCTTGTTCTGGAAACATGAACAATTTCTTTCATTCGTTATTCCTTTTTCAAAATCCTCTACTCCTGTTATCATCCTCCACCTTTTTATTCATTGCTTCAGAGTTACCCTGTTGTAAGAGAATGCCTGATAGTTTGAATTAGGTAGGAACACTGTTGAATAGTTAAAATCAAAGTCTGTATAGTAACAAAGGTCTTGGTAATGAGTCCCAAAGCTGCTAGGGCCCTGGACAAATTACTTGACCCTTCTAAGTCTTAATTTTATCATCTGTAAAATGAGGTAGCTCACTTTTTTCAGAAGTTAGTTTTTAGGATTTAATATGATAATATATATGAAACACTTAGTGCAGGGCCCAAGTAACTAACTGCTACTACTTGTTATTGTTCATATTCTTGTTCTTATGTTTCTAAGATGCCTGATTACTGCTTCCCTCCTTCTTGACTTACCATATAAAATTTATGTTTAAGATACATGCCAACTAAATTCTGTCAACAAAACAGATTTTCTAAAAAGTCCCTTTAATTCTTTGCTAACTTACTAATGTTCATATTAGTAATAAGTAGATCCCAGAGCAATACTGTGCCATCTCTACAAGCACTCCAGAGCCGTATCTTGAGACATGACTGTGTTACCTAAGAACACAATCCAAAAGAGATAGAGCACTCAAGCAAATTTCAAGGGAATGAAAGAGAACTTCCTAATGAATTGCTTCTCTCAACTTTCAGCTGTTATACCAGATATTATCCCCCTAAATACAAGTAATCTTTCAGAACTAAGAATGATGACGCACCACAGAGCAGATTTTCATTTCATTCAATTAAAATCCTTTCAGTAATGTGATCCATGACCCATCTTTCATAGTGCTGATCGAATTATCAGAAAAACACATTGTCTCCATGCAAAAGTAGTGTTTTGCCTTTACAATTCATAATGGCTTTATATACAAAAATTATAGCTTGTGCTGTAATTTTACTTCTGATGAATGGTTTCAAGAGATTCAGCAGAGAAAACAGTCATAGGCCTAGTTAAGTATAATTACTTATGAAGTGCCAGGGGAAGCTAAAGACCAGAATGGTCTCAGAAGAAAATGATGCTTAATGGCTGCATTGAAGCCTTATGAAGAGAAATAAAGCTGCTAACTAAGTAACCCAAAGCAGTTATACAAGGGCCCCAGAGTCTTCCAGGTGTGCAGCTATGAGTTACAACTAGCAGGCAGCTAAAATTCTATTCCCAGTGATGTTGTAATTTTTTTATCCTATAAATTTGTTAAAATTCTTATTGCTCACTTTCTAAATCTTTAGGAGAATGATATTTACTGGAGTCACAGTACAAATTACAGAGTTTTCAGAATTTGGTAGATGAAAATATGAGTCAAGGACAGATGGAATAGCTTGGAGGAAAAAGGTAGAAAAAAAAGAATGGTGAGTCCTACACTACAGAGGCTGAGTACATATTCAAAACAATGATGAAAGGATGTTAATCTTAAAGAGCAGGAGCAAACTACTACTTTGAAACGAAATTACGAAGACTAAATTCACTTATATATTAAATATCTTATCCTTTTAAAACAACAAAAAGAAAAGATAATCATGAAATATTTTGAAAATGCTGAAAGGATACTTCTAAGTTTATGAAAACTTATAAAATTGACACATTTTAAAAAATAATGTGTCAAATACAGAATTATATTGTAGATTTTTATAGTATTTTTTAAATGTAAAATTCATTCAGGTGTATTCCTCATTCATAATTTTGATCAACAGTTTCTTTACTTGTTCCTCTCTTCAATAAGTAAAGTTTAGTCCTAGACCCTAAAGTCAGTATTATAAGTATTCTTTAGGGACATACCACTCTTGTGCATATAGTTTCATAGAAATAACAAAATCATAAGTGGTAGCTTTAAGGGAAACATAATTACAGTTGCCCTGGGTAAAACCTTATGCTTTAAAACTAGGAATTGTCATTATAGTAAGTAATATACTCAGGAAAAAAACACAATTTCAAAACCAATAATGTGTTCAATTAGAGCAATTAAGAGAAAATAATTTGTGCAGGATAATAATATATTTAGTTTTTGAAGTAAAAGTTTAGTAACTTTTGGAAAATAAGGGAACAGGAAAGAATGCTTAACATCAAGCAAGGAACCCAATCTGTCAGGAGAGAACATTACAAATTAAAATTCTAATTTTCAAACAGGAATAATTTCATTCCCATGTCTTACCAACACACACAGAGCCAGATGATCTCTCTGATCATCCGCAACTGACTCCTTGCTTTTTTGGAATAGGAAAACATAGTCCAAATTGGTGACGAGTAATCCCAGGTTACACTAGGCTATGCTAGACTCAGGATTCAAATGCAAGTATTCCACCATGCTCTTCCCATCAAACTTTACACCAAATGTTGAAGCTTGCCATTTAACGCAGTAATCCAGTCCATAGCAGCTTGGTGCATCACTGATTTCAGCACCTGTATTGTGTCCTTGGTGTCCTACTGTAATAAACATACTAATTCCAAAGTGCTCACAAATGTGAAAGTTTCTCTAACTCAATACATAGATACTTATATGGGGAAATAATAACTTTACTAATAAAAATACCAACAAACTAATCATATTTGTGTCAAGAAGCATTTACATTAAAATTGAATAGAACACTATTTTAGTTACTTCCTTGTGCTTTTTTTCAGCCTACATATTTTCAGCCTCTAATATGGAAGGTATGTCATGTGTCACATAGTGCAGAAAATTCCTATTTTATATAAGATAACAACCTTCAGTTTGTTTTTAAAAAGACCTAATGACTACTTTAATTACAGAGGTACTGACATCAAAACCACCCGTCTATAAAGTTCTTGTAATTTCTCTCACAACTATGTCAGCCCAAAAATGCTCTGTTCAACTTTGCTGTGAGATAATCACAGTGACAGTTTAAAAATCCTATGCTACATTTTAACAATGGTCCAAAGAAAATGAATTACTTCAAAGCTCAAAAATAAGTGGAAATAGAAATGCGTAGAATAATATACATACAGTATAGTACCTTTCATGTAACAAAGAGAGAAAATAACAGTATGTATTTCTCTTTAATCCTAATTACATAAAGAAAGTGGAAGGATACATTAATAATTAATAGAAATAGTAACCTACTGGGTAGAGGTATGAATAAGAATGAGGTACAGGCAGAAGTAAGACATTTTTGCGATCTTCATTTTGAAACAATATGAACATACTATTCATTTCAAAAATTTTCATGTAAAAAAAAAGAGGTTTCAAAAACCTTTTGTTCAGTGACAGAAAATCCATAGTTAAGTATGATTTCATTGTAATTTTCCTGAGGACAGAGAAACACATGTACTTTAAAGTATTCTATCTTTACAGTCTCGTGCAGAAATGTGTAATTATTATGTATGAGTAGTCAATTTGAAATTAAGTTTCTAAAGGATTCAGAAATAACATTCCACTAACTGAATACAGCAGAAACTTTCACACATGAGGGGAAAGGGGTGAAAGGGAAGACGGGGGGGGGGGGGGGGATATTAAATTCTTCACATTTCTTTTACTGCTGGCTACAATTTAAAAATAAGGAATAAAATGTTCTTATGCTCAATCTTCCCCTGTATAAATAAATACTCAAAGTAGACTATGAACTGACACAGGACAAGCTACCGACACTCTTAATATTATTAAAAATTTTAGTTCCATTTAAAGTACTATACTAAAAGCAGCAATACAGAAAATGTTCACTTCTCTCAGTACATAAATATCCAAGAACCGCAACCAGTGTATTTCAGGTTCATTAGTTCTCCCTATTTCTGAAATGATTTTTCACAATTCATTTCTATCCCTGAAGCTACCCTTCAATATCTACTTTTTTTCTTATTCACCAAATGCTATGGTGAAGCTGCATCAAATTTAAAGAAATAAGGATTGCTGTTCTTCAAAAAAAATTTTCTAGGTCATTAAATAGTTACAAGGTCAAATAGGACTCAAAACCCCCAGGAATCCTTCTCAGGATACAGTTAATAATATCTTCAGTGAATAGTTTAAATGTTTCTTAATACAGAACTTAATATTATAGCAGTGATTCTTGGGTATGATGTTTTAGTTCCTTAAAATCATTCATTGTCTCAGTAGTATGCTGCAGAAACATCTTTAAAAATGTAAATATGTTTTATTTCATTAAATGACTTCTTTTATCTAGGAAAATGTCTATTTTCATGGAAATTAAGTAGTGTAAATAGATAGCAATATCACAACAAGAGAAAACTGCCAAGTTTAAGGCCGATGGGGCACATGCATATTATATAGACGCACTCTCTTACAAGGTTTCCTTTTCCTTTTAATAAAGTAAGTTTAATCTTATAACAATTACCAAGTAATTGTGCCATGGGAAAAAAATGTAACTTTTAAGATGAAGCTTAGCACGATACTAATGTCACTCAAACGGGTGGCTACTGAAACAAACTGTGGTACATCCATAACATGGAATACTATTTGGTGAGAGAAAGAACAAAGTACTGATACACACAACAACTTGGATGAATAGACACAAAGAATTACGCTGTGTGAAAAAAGTCAATCTCAAAAAGCTACATGCTATGTTTCACTTCTGAAATATTCCTGAAGTGACAAACTAGAAATGGAGCACATGGGATCTCTCTGTATTACTTATAATAACTACATGTGCAACTACAATTATCTCAAATTTAAAACTTTATTTTTAAAAAATTTTTAATTGATTTGAGAGAGGGAAAAAGAGAGGGGAGGGAGCGGGAGAGAGAAATATCAATTTGTTGTTCCACTTGTTTTTGCATTCATTGGTTGCTCCTTGCATGTGCCTGACTGAGGATCAAACCCACAGCCTTGGCATATCAGGACAACATTATAATGAACTGAGCTACCCAGGAAGAGTTCAAAATTAAAACTTTAATTAAAAAAAAAAATTAATATTATTTGGGTCACCACAACCAAAAGCAGATTTAGGTGACATTCTCAAAAACCAGTCAACATACAAAGCCTCTAGCAATCGAAAGAAGGAATAGATAAAATGACACAACAGCCACAGAAAAAGAAGTGATAGAGAAAATTTAAAAAAATGATTATTAATGAATATCTAGGTATGTATAGGAACATATTAAATTTCACTCAGTATTAATTCGTGATGGAAAAAGCTTACCCGATGCTTTGCCTTAATTTTCTTCCTATATTCTTCTTTGTCAAATTTGTCCTCTTCTTGAAGCCTCTCCTTTGCTTTATCTAAGTTGATCCCACCAGCATCGTCTTCCTCCTCAGTCCCCTTCGAGACAGACTTCTGCATCTGTGGCCACTGCTGAACCAACTGCAGACAGGGAAAAGATTCAGTACGGGATGGGAGACAGAGAACATCTACAGAAAACCATTTCCCTCTGTTTAATGATTTTGAAATAGTGCCTATACACACTATCTTACCACCTATATTTCTTAAACTTTCTAACAAACTTATGATTAAAGTGAGCAAGCCGCAGAGAAGACTGTTTCAGTTAGAGCAATGCTGCCATGACTCAATGAGAGCAAGATAAAAGGAAAATTTCATAAACTAATTTGGAGGAGAAGGCAGTTGCCTCAACAGCATTTCAAACAGTGTTCTTAGGATGCTCCATCCCACCAACCTGAGTCCAGATGATGTGCACAGGGTCACAGGCAGGCTGACCGGCGTGCTCCCTCCCATCAGCTGCCATGGTGCCTGTGTACTTCCATCACTTCTCTCACTGCCCTGGGTTGTTTCACTCTCCTGGATTTCTGACAAGAATTCATTTCTTTGAGGGCAGTCATATGTCTGTTCATGTATTCTCAGAGCCCAACCCAGTATCTGGCACACTTTTGGTGCTCAAAATTGATTGATGGATCACATACCAATTGGTATAACACATAAAGACTGAACTAACTAAGGATAAAGAAGAAAATCTGTTTGGGTTTCACAGATCTGTTCAAATCTACATGATTGTACACATGCAGTGTTTGTACACATATGAGGTGACAGAAGTCAGGGCTCTGATCTGGGAGTTGGGAGACCTGGCACAAGATCCTGACTTTTTCACCAGCCACTGCATAATCCTAAATAAATTACTTATCTCTGGGCATCTGTGTCTTTGCCTGAAAAATAAGGTTTGTTTGACTCAACAGTCTTCCAGGCCTAACACTGTAAAACTAGACAAAAAAACGATTTTCTTATTTTACCTAGTAAGTGGTCACCAGAAGTATTTAAGTAGCTGCCACTGTTTTTGAAAGACTGCTAATTAACCAGCAGGCATATGGAAGTTGAAGGCACACACATCACAGGTATTTAATGTCTCTTCTACCTCTTATCGCCACCAAACATTCTTCAAGAGGAGAGTCTCAACTTTTGGCAACAAATGGGGTTCACGAATGTCCTGCATGAGCAGCCTTGCCAGCAGTCACTGACACTGAATGAAGCAGCATGAGAGGGACCAGCTATGGCAATAAGAGTGCCGTCCACTGCTCTGACTCTTCACCTCTTTTCCTATCTGAGTGAAAAAAAATACATCGCTCTGTGGGCTGAACAAATAGCAGCATTTCTTTTGGAGATTTAGATCAGAATTTTCAATGTGGCTCACACCACAAAGAGCTCCTATCAAAAATAAGTTTACATTGAAACATTTTATAGTTATGGATTTATTCACTTTGGAGCTATTTGGTATGCTAAATAAAAGCAATAACCTTGTTTTACAGTAAGCATCTGATGTAATACATCTATATTCTTGGTTAGCCTTTCTCAGGTGCTGATCTCGTTTTAGTAATTTCATAAAGATTCATTGCTTATCAATTACATAGGCTTCCTCTGCAACTACCAAAACTTTGAATTGCACTTCATTTTATTAATTTTCATATGATTTATACACCATTTCACTCCACATTGTTAGTGCAAATCTGGGCTTCTGAAGCAAAGTTTCCTTCTCCAAAGAAACACCAAATCTTTCTTAACTTCAAAATGAAAAGAATAAATATGTCATTGGAAACAGACTGCTTAGGCAGCACTTATATTAATGATGAGATACCTGATGTGATATATTATAGTGGGTATAAAAAGCTGTTATTTTACTGGGATATTAGACAATGGTTCATTCATTCAACAAACTTTTTGAGGGTTTTGTATGTTAGACATTGTTCTAAGTGCTGAGGACAGAGTAGTGAGCAAAGTCAACAAATAAATTCCCTCCATTTCTTCCAACAACCAAATCAATATAGAATAAATCACTTAGTAAGTGCAATGGGGCAAAAAAAGACAGGGCAGGGAAAAGAGATATGGTAAGTGTGGAGCGCTGTGTGCTGTGATGAAAAGGAAAGCCTGTAGGCTGGTGAAGAGTGAAACCAGGAAATGATATTGAAGAGACCCTACAGTGGTCTATTAACTTGTAGCCATTACTACTTAGGTAGTCACTGGACTTTCTAGATGTCCTTCCTCTTTAAAAGCAAAGATAATATTAAGATGTAATAGAGTGACTTTTCATGAGCAATCTGAGAGTGGTAACCATTGCTTACTCTATGGGCATTTATTTATACTAAGACTAAGGTAATGATGAGAGGAAAACCAGGCACATATTGTGTGAGATTACTTTAAAGCAGAGAATTGCTTCCCATAGCAGGCCAGCAAGTAAGAAACATGCCAATACACAGCAACTAAAATTGAGGAATTGCAAAGCAGAGGCTTTTTAAACCCAGCAAACAAAGTTGTAGCAAGTAGTTGTGTTACTACTTGTACTTGTCCCCATAGAACATGCTGATGGATACCATGACAAGAAAATCTAATCTATAAAAGCAGAATTTAGGAAATTCAAAACCAACTCTGTTGTTATCACCAAGAAGTATCTCTGTATTGTCAATAAAATATTCTTGCCTACAGGTGTATAGTAGATGGAATGCCTGCAGTAACAGTGAAAGGAAATGCCAAGCATATTTTAGAGACACATTTTTTTTCTCATTAGTGAATGGTTAAGTCAGCAGGACAAACTCTTTATAATTCTTGGAACATGTAGTAAATCCTCACTTAACATCCTTGATAGGTTCTGGGGCATAAAGTAAACCGACCTGTTGTAAAACCAACTTTACCATAGGCTAATTGATATAAACAAGAATCTTACCTCTCCTTCATCAGTAAACGTTATTTTCTTATTCACTTTAAAATTTCTCTTCATTACTTTTTTTGCTTCTGCGACCTTGGTCACTTTTTTCTTGACTCTGGATTTAGAAGATTCTTTCTTCTGTGTGAGAATAAAAAAAAGAGATGATTAAATAAATGCTTTATATTAAAAATTGAACTCTGGCAATACACTTTCCAAAACCAAGTGTATCTACTGATCATTGGCTAATGAGAAGCACCAAAAATACTGTCCAGAAATAAAATTATTAGACTTAATAACTAATGATCTCTCCTATGCTAAAGGGGAAAGCGGTTTAAGAGTAAATCAGATGTTAGACATAACCCTTAAATTTTATTCTATAACTAAAAGTATGCTATCCTGATAATGTTGAAGTACCAGAAGCTACATGATAATGTGATAAATGGACATGTAAGATAAATAAAGCTATCTTCCAACTACAAAATAGAGCACATTTTAAAAATACAAAGTCACTGCTTATCTATGCTAAGGGAAGGCTGAGTGAACTATATGAGATAGGAAGTTGCAGGTCACTCCAGAGCCTTTTTCAATTAGTGACAAGAAACAACACCTTTGAGAAAAATTTGGATTATTTTCCTTAAATTAAAGCCAGTAGTACCAGTGGTAGTAATCAGTAAACTAATCAAGGCAGTATCTATTAGACGAGTAGACAGAATAAGTGGTATAAATTAAGAGCATGGAGTTGAATTCAAGCTCTACCACTTAGGAGCAAGGCAAACTGAGGATAATAATACTACCTATCACACAGGATTGTTGGGAGAGTTTAATAATAAATGTAAAACATATAAAATATAAGTGTCAGACAAATCTCAAATATCACTATTATATACTGAGTTCATGCTAGCTAAAGAAATTATATCAACTACAGAGACACTTAATTTGCAAAATCCCAGACTTCAAGCTTCCTAGGTGATTGTCATCTTTTTTTTTTTCTTCTAACTCTGTACCATAGAGAACCACCCAAGGCAAGGTTAGAAAAGAGGACTGATCTAGGACACAAGAATTATCAGAAAATTTGAGATGAAGAGCAATTACAATGGCCACATTATGGTAATAAGTATGCACCAAAAAAACCCAATTTATTTAACAAATTAACTATTATTAATAATAAATACAAGAATGCTTAAAGATATAACACCATAAAATTCAGAACAACAAATTCACTAAAATAGGTTTCTGATAAGCTATTAATAAATTATATTCCCAGCTAATGATAAAATCAGCTAGCACATCTGAAAAAATATTATGACTTAAATACAAAAATATTTTGACACTGATGTTTCTCTTATGTGGGTATTATTAGCACTAGTTTTATATTCCTGGTTCTTGGTACATGCAAGCTATAGTATCAGACAACTTAAGAATCTGCTAGAATTCTTAAAATGCTTATAAAAAATTAATCTCCTCTGAAATAACTAATTTTTATTAATCAGACAGACATCAATGTGCTATAATCTCTATACCTACATTTGACAGGATTTCTACAGAGATTAAGTTTGTTTTAGATTTAGATTTCTTCTTGGTCTGCTGCATGGGCAACAGCAGACCCTCCTTATCACCCTGCCCAGGCTCTGTAGCTTCAGCTTCACTGGAGAGGACACTCCAGCGTCATTGCAAGATGTCGATTCAACACGGGAGGAGACAGATACCGTGTCACTCCCGAGTCGGACTGCACAGCCATTCTCGGCGGTGCAGATAGACTCTTAAGAAGCTACACCATCGTCTCTCGAGGCGGACGGCTGCCGACGACGACGAGATTTCTTCTTGCCATAGGGTACCCCATTTCCTCCAGCCCCTGGGAGTCCCTGACTGCATGAATGTTAACATCTGATAGCATATGGCCCTCCCTCACAACCCCCTTCCCACCACTGTGCTCTAAGATACATTATTATACTCTTCTTCAGGAAATATTACCTCATTTCCTGATCTGGCTTCTGAGAGTAAATGAGTATTGTGTGATAGTAAAACTCCTAAATTAAAGGGACTAGCGTGGCAGAAAGCATGTCAACTGAAGTAAGTTGCTACCAGTATGACACCTTATGAACACAAGGCATTTTAATAAGACCCATTACTTCCTTCCTCCCAATCATTACTTCTACAACTTTCTCCCCACAAACACTTATTAAAAAACACCACCAACATGACCACCAGGGTTGGTGCCAATGTTACTGACTCCTACTGGATCTGGATCTTCTTGGTTTTAGGTCAGGTCAATTCTTAAAGATCCTGAATTGGCTGACAGCCTGTCATTAGACCTCATAGTGAGAATGCTGATGGAACAGTGCAAACTGAGAGGCTCATTATGACGTAAAAATAACAATTACACAGGAGTAAGTTATAATCGCTACTGAAAAACAAAAAATATTGGAGAACAACGGGAGCAAACTTTCTGAGGAAGACAGTTTGAGTTAACATGGGTCTAAACATTTGTCAAAACTCATCAAATGTTACACTAAGATTAGTGCATTTTATTGTTGGTAAATTTCTACCTCCAAAGAGTCCTGTAAGCAAATATTGAACTTTGGTTAATGCAAGGCAAGCTGAATTATCAATATATGGGAGAAAATATAGTGATGTTGGCAACTTACTCTGAAATGCATTAAATAAAAAGGCATGATGAATGAATAGGAGAATTGCATATGAAGGCAATATAATAAAAGGTTAATTGCAGAACATGAGTGGTGGGTATTTGTGTGTCCAAAAGTACAGTTTTTTGAACTTTTGTGCATGTTTAAAACTATTTGTAATAAAATATAAAAGCCAGTCATTGGAACAAGAGAAAAAGTCACAAAGCAAAAATACCAATAATTGTCAGAGCAGAATCCAGATCAGTCAGGAAAACAATCCTGGAGAGTAGAAGCATGGAATGATGCAGGTCTACTGGAAGAGCTTTAGGGAAATACATGAAACCACTGAAATTATATAACAAAATCTGGGGATGTTTACATCTTTGCATTTTTATGGTTTATCATGGTTTCTAAATGGGATCTGTGATCTCTTCCTCAAAAAATAAAAAATAAAAGAAAAAGATTAAATTTTTGTTTGTTTAAGGGAAGCCACTGAAAGAAGGAACTGAAATGGAAACATGGGTGAAAAGATATGTATCACATTTCCCCAATAGGCATAGCTTTGCTCTGATACTCTAGAATTATTCTTCACTCAAATATGCACTGAGTATCATCAACCCACAAGACACATCTGAGTCCATACTGGGATCCCAGTAGTGAAAAAGACAGGTGGACTCGCAACCCGCATTGAACCTTACTCTTAACAGAGAAAAAATAAGAAACAAACCAGTAGAAAATATTACTTAATCACAAATATAGTAGTACTCAGAAAAAATACACAGGAAGATGAATGAATCAATGTAAGTGCTTGCCCAGCTAAGTAGAGGAAGTCAAGGAAAACTTCCTTTTGAGGGACAAATGTCTGAACTGGGTAGCAAACAACTAAACACCACTTACTGCATTACTGGCACACCAGCGATGAAAAACACCTTCTGCATGTCCACTGATAGTGTGTTTCACATGTGGCTTACAAGAGTCTTAGCTCAATGTCATTCTTTTGAATATTAATTTTAACAGGTAATAGATGCTCACTTATTTTATAAAGAATATTCAGTTAAACTGTCACTAATGTCCTCTTCAGCCACCTCCATTTACTTCCTGAGAAGCAAGCACTGTTACTAGCTTTTCCTATATCCTCCCAGAGACATACTACCCATATGCAACTATGTATGGACACCAAGAACTCATAAAAGAGCTACCCCTCAATGAATAGCCTTGCATATAAATCTTCATATATGTGTGTGTTTATATATCTAGGATAAATCTCTAAAATTAAAGCACTCAAATGTATTTACAAATAAGCCTCCAGAGAAGTTATACAAATTTATACTCGCACAAAAACTTGAGAGGAACTGATTCTCCACATCTACTCAAATATAAAATATGTTATTAGGCTTTATGTTAGCCAGTCAACTAGGTGAAAAAAATATCATCTCAGCAAAGTTTTAATTTGTATTTGTACAAAGGCACTTTTTCTTGTGCATTGTATATGTTCTTTGCCAGGATTTATTTTATGATTCCTGGTATTTTCTTTATTAATTTGTGGAATCTTTTCATTTGTTAAAGATGGGTTAACATTTTCTCCCACATCATCATTTATGTTTAGACTTTGACATATGTAGTAATATTTTGTTTTACTTTGTTCTTTTTTTTTGACATGCATATATTTTTAACTGTTATGTACTACATTATTTAAGTAATGCAATTTTCTGAATTTGTGACGTAACTTGAAATGCTTTTCTAACTAAAAGAATTTTTAAAAATAAATTTAACTCCTTAAAATACATAATATACTTAAAAGTTTCAGCACTGGTTCTTGGACAAGAAAGAAAGTGCTTATTAATAATTATATATTTCTATTCACGAAGTCACAAAAAAATAAAGTACACCACAGTTAGGGAAGAGTTCTATTTTGACTATAAAACTATGATTATTGCTACAAAAATGAAATTTGCAGCAACAGAAAGTATTCTGAAAGACTTTCTGACAAGATGTAAAACATCAAAATGCAATTTCCATTTCTATTTCCAGTTCTTCTATAACATGTATGCTAGACTTCAAAATAAAATGCTAAATGGAAAATATCACAAAGTACAGAACTGATAAAACATCAAGTCATTCTCAAGCTCCTGTGATAGCTGAGGTCGACACAAATAACTTGGAAGATAAAGAACAACAACAACCATAACAAAAACAATAAAGGTTCCTATCAGAAGGATCATTTTGGTTTACACTGGCTACAAAAAAATTCAAAATATAATCAGTTAAGAAACCTACCTAAATATAAGCATTACTACTAGATATCCTGGGGGTATGGGGTGTCAAATGGCAAAAAACAAACAGACAAACAAAACAAAGCTTAAGGAGCTGAATGTTAGAAGTAAAGGGAAGGTTACTCTAAAGAAATCAGATTTTTGTTTCCTGAAAGTAGTACCCATATGTGTCACTGAATAACTGGAATTTTTAATAGTAACTGTATCTAAAACTGAAGGAAACCATCAAAATAACTATCAACCCTGGTGGGACTTTATAGATTACCTATTAAGGTTCTAAATCCTTATGTGAAAGATAAGGGCATTTCCTACCATTTATAAACACTGTTGCCTAAAAGTCCAAATGTACTTAACTTGAGATATTTCCAACTGCCTAAATAACCAAACCCCACTAGAACTGATTTCTTAAAAAAAAAGCTGCCTGCTATCCAAGCATATTTTTTCTGTCATTCTAAATGTACTGAACTATAAAATTTCACACATTCTAATTTTACAGTATAAATTAAGGATGCACTATTTGACATTTTATTTTAAAGCCATCTACAAAATCTTTGCTTAAGAAATATTCTTCTGATGAAAGGTAATGTTGGGCACCTTTCATGTATATATTGGTCATTTGCATATTTTCTTTGGGGGAAAAAAGAAGTCCTTTCAGGTCCTTAGCCCACTTTTTAAAAAAACATTTTATGTATTTATTTTTTGGAGAGAAAGGAAAGGAAGGAAAAAGAAAGGAAGAGAAACAGCGATGTGAGAGAAACATTAATCAGTTGCCATCTGACCGGGAGGGACCGAATCCTCAACCCAGGAATGTGCCTTGACCCGGAATCGAACCTGGCAACCTTTCACTTATTTAGTGGATGTGACACCGAACCAACTGAAGCCACACTGGTCAGGACCTCTGCCCACTTTTTAATCAGATTAGTTGTCTCTTTGCTTCTGAGTTATATGAGCTCCCTATGTATGTTAGATATTATTTCACACTGTATATGTATACAAAAACATCACATTGTATACTTTAAATATATACAATTACATGTCAATTATTCTTCAATAAAGCTTGAAAAAAAGAAAAGAAATAAAAATTACCACAAAGTAGAAAAAGTATGTTTGTGAATTCTTTGCAAAAACTATAGTCATAACATAAAAGGGTAGAGAATTTTAGTTTTGCAAGATGAGAAGAGGTCTGGAGATTGGTTGCAATAACAATGTGAATGTACTTAATTAACACTGCTAAACTCAAAAAAGTTAAAATGGTATATTTTGTTATGTGTATTTTATCACAATTAAAAATAAAGTTAACAGCTACCTAGAATGTAACTGGACTTCAATTTAAAATGTTATTACACAAAGTTTGTCTCTTCAAAATTCTTACACAATGTAAACTTAAAACAAAGAATCCTAACATTCCAAAGCATCTGAAGCATGAGGAGCAGGGTGGGCAGTGCAAGGGAAGGGCATTTATAGATCCTCAGATACAGATGAACTAAAGTGATACGATGCAAAAGTGCTTATTTTCTATAAATTATAGAAATAATTTTACAATGATCTAATAAACCCCAGAGGGTTTCTTTAAATGTCCACATTTACCAATTATTTAAAGTTTAAGAAAAGGCAAGCTATAATAAATTTTGGTAATATGCATAAATTAGATCATATTAATAAAATAAAAAATAAAAATTTCAAGAGAATGATGAAAGCCAATGAGGCTACCACCCACATCTCAGTTACCATTATCTCTGGAATTGATTGACATTAGGCTTTTAAATAGGCTTTGCATTCACTCTTGTTCCTTTATAGCAAGCCCTAGTAATCACTTGTCCTCTTGTTTTGTTTTTCCTAATGAATTGTAATCTTCATGAGGATTAAGAGCATTTATATTACATTTGTATCTCCAGGATATCACATAAAGGCTGGCATATAGGAAACATTCAACAATTATTTCTTGAAAGAAGAATTAGTGAATAAATTCTCACTTGAATAAAGCATTACTTCATTTGCTGTTCATTATAACCATGAGTCAAATCTTGTCCCTGATAATCTAAATTAGAAAACTAAAGCTTACAAAAATTCAGCAATTTGTCAAAGGCTGTGTAATATAAACCAAAGTGCATTTGACTTTGTTGTTCATTCTACAATACTTAATTCATAATTCTTTTTAAATCATCTTAAGTCAACATTAATGGGAAAATAAACAATTAAGTATTGCTTATTTCCTTTTCCCCCCAAACCAAAAACTACTTAGACATACCTATACATAGTGATCTCAGCTTTGTCTGGGCTTTTTCCTTCTGGTAATGGAGGATGTAGGGCAGTACCCGTCCACTCAATGTTTTTTGATTGCTAGATTCCTCCTTCAGGATTCCTACTGCCTGAATCCACAGGCTTACCTTGGAATACTCTCCAGAAGCTGTTTTTTAACCTATAAACTCTTCCTGAAAGTGTGTACTTGCTACCTTAACTACTGAACACTTTCAGAAAAATAAGTTTCAGATCTCCAATTCAGTTTCTATTTCCCTCTATCCATTCGCTCATTTTTAATGAGTTCCCTTACCAAATTCTCATTCAAATGCCATTTTTCCAACATATGTCTTCTTTTCTTCATCAATTTCTTTTCATACTTAACATAAAATTTCCCTTGACTTTGAAAAGCCTATCCATCGCATTTCAGTCTAATAACTCTTTAAATCTTTCATTGCTCCCAATTAGCCTAGATAAGATTTCAATGTCTTTTCTCCACCCAAGCCATATTTTACTTTGCTTAGTTTCTTACTTTTCACCCCATTCCCAACTGTTTCAAGGCCACATCTTTGTCTTTTATTATCTTAAATGGTTCCTCCTACCTTTCTAAGCATTTAAACTACTGGAACTCATAACGGATAATTTCGTATTCCTCACTTACAGCCTTAAGAAATTTTCTTTGCTTTACTGTCTAGGCTGTTTACTGTTCTGTTTTGTTAGACAGAAAATATGTATTATTTGCTCCACACCATGCCCCTCAAAATTAAAATCAAAGCCAGATATTTCCTGTTTGTTAACAAAATTATGAAACCAGTCACATTTTGCCTTAGAATCCTAATTTTTAACCTGCCACTTTTAATAAATATTTCTATATTTGGAAGAAGGCAGCTGGAAGCAATGTAAAGAAATGCAGCTTGATACAGACTTCTTTGCCTCTCTAGACTTTAAAAAAATTACAGTATGGATTTATTTCTAACTTGTGTGCAAATTGGCTGCATCCATTTCTGTTGTCCATCACAACTTTTAGAATCCTTCTCGCCCTGGCCATTGTGGTTTGGTTGGTGAGTCATCTCGTGAAGAAAAAGGTTGTGGGTTCGATTCCCACTCAGGACCCACATCTAGGTGGTGGGTTCAGTCCCTGGTTGGGGCGCGTGCAAGAGGCAACCGATCAATGTTTCTCATATTCATGCTTTTAACCCTCTCTCTCCTTCCTTTCCCATCTCTCTAAAAATCAATAAGTATGTCCTCAGGTGAGCATAGATTTTTTTTAAAAAAAGAATTCTTCTATACCTTAGAAATATTACAAGCCACATATTAAACAAAACAGTAGTATAAAAAGGAAAACTAATTGTGTCACATAGCCAAGGAGTTAACAGGGTTAAGGGAGACTTACTATATAAGTGAAGCAATATGGCAGTAATGAATGAAGTTACAAGACCTGGGCAGCATTTCTGAAACTATAGTAAGCAATATGACACTAAAGTATGTCCTTAAGGGAGCATCTGAGCTATCGACACCCCTACTTGCCTTCCAAGTAATACCAGAGACTCGGCAATAATGTAACAGTAGTTAATTTAATCAGAATTGGTTTGACCAAAATGAGAGAACATCAAAATAACATTCAAGGCTAAGAATTCCGTAGCTGGCTCCAACACCTAAAAGAATAACAAATTATTTATTTGGCAGTTTGGTTACTGTGATCTAAAGCAAAGTTTATTAAAATTCTTGTGTCTAATAAGGAAATGTGACATAATACTAATTACTCAGTAAACCAACTTAAAAAACTATATGCAAACACACACATGAACATGATCTGTACTCTAAATTATAAAAACAGAATCTCTATATGATCTAAAGCCTTCACAGAGAATTATAATTAAAGAATGAAGATAAACACTAAACTCAAATTAGACTTGGTACCTGGTTAGTTAAGCCATTTTTGACATTCTGCTTTAAGACATTTAAGAGACGCTTATACCAACCTCCCAGACCCCAATACAAGGTAATCCCTGCTACTGTTTATCCATGGTTCCAGTGTTTGACATCTTCTAACTTTCTGACATTATTATATGACAATATACCTATGAGATGTATCTTAACCGAAAGAGAAATAACAAGCATCATCACCATGCCTTGTCCAAGCCATGTTCACAATTATGTGTACGGTCAAGTTTCCAAGCTCTACCTTCTATTGCATAATAAAGTTAGCACAGCAAAAAGTACTAAATGAAAGGTCACTGAGCAGCCTATATATACCACATTTCAACAAAATGTGCTGGGATGATGTTTAATCACTTAAAATGGGATATTGTTAAAAATATACCATTTATAAAACAGTGGTATGCTAAACCATATAATGGTGATTTAAAATATTGGCATTATTAAGTACAGAACTTAGAAGGATAAAAAGGCTCTAGAAAATCACCAAGGAAATAACATTCCATGCACATGCACATGCAGAGGTTAAGAGAATTTCAAGATCACAGCAGTTAGAAATAGAACTCTTAAATCCCACCAAAAAACCTAACTGTGCTCTCCTTGACACCACATATAACAACAATATCTTCGTCAAAAACATCTCAGAGACTACATTTTCCTTTGAGAATTATAATTTTTCTGAGCAACACTAAGAAACCTCACATAATGAAAATCAAGAGCTGGTCAACAGCAAATCTTTTTTAAATGAAAAGAATCTCTCAAGGAATTATTATTTTTTCTTTTTTTGATTTATTGATTTTTGGAGGGAGTAAGGAAGAGAGATACATCAATTTGTTGTTCCACTTACTTATGTATTCATTAATTTATTCTTGCATGTGCCCTGACCAGGGATCAAACCTTGGCGTATCGAGACGATGCTCTAACCAAACTGAACTACCCACCTCAAGGAATTCTTTTAAAAGTGTTCTGTATTCATAGAAGGACCATATGGCTATGACTAAATTTTACCTCTAATTTTCTCTCTCGAAAGCAGAACATACAGAAAAAAGTATTCTGTCCTTCAATGTTCTACAACTGTGTTTTTTGTTTTTTAAATTCCGGACAAACTGCAGGTTTAGAATGCAGTGATTAATACAATTTTCATCTGCCCTCCTTAGCATTTAAAATTTTTTTTAAAAAGTGACAGCCATTAAAAGCTGTTGACAGGTTTTTGCTCATTTGTTTGTTTTTCCTCCACTTTAGAATGAGTCCCTGCTATTTCATTAGTAAGTCTGTGACACTAAAATGTAATACTTAGAATTACAACGTATTAAAAACTGCTATAAATCACAATTTCCAAAGAATAAAAAGGAATTTTTGCTAGGCTGCAAACTCCATAAGCTATATAGCCAAGAAACCATTTTTTAAAAATCCCTCTCCTTCTTAACTGTCCCACTGACAGACTAGAAAATGCAGAAGCTATTGATATACTTGACATTCTCCCTCAAAAGGCAAATTTGAGTTGATTAAGTAAAATTTGACACTGGCTATCTTCTGAGACCTTTTCTCACTTTCTACCCTCAGCCATTTCAGTGATATCTTGTGGTACTTCTTAGACTCTACTTCTATTTTTAAGAAATTCTTCTTCTATTTTACCCCTCTTAGATACTAATTTCCCTGAGGACGGGGATTTTTGTCTTACCCTTTAATTCTTAAAGTACCTAAACTGTGCCTGAACAAATCACTAATTATTTGTGAAGCTGAGCTGAGCCTAGGCAAATCAAGACCAATTTTCACTGGGAGCATTCATTTAAGGACTCTGAACTTGCTTACGAGTCATTCAAAGACATTAACTTGCTTAAATAGCACGGAGATAAACAAACATATAATATTTCACATTTAATTTGACACTTATTTGTTGAGAAAACAGATTCACTGACCCTGGGCAATAAAGTGTGATGCAGGAAGTAGAACTGTCTGAAATGCTGTCAGGAATCGGTGAGCTAAAATCACTCCTCCATCCCTTTCTCCCAGCAGGAGAGGCTGTTATCACGCTCAGCTTCAGACAGGACCATGGTGTCTTCTCTTAGAAAGGCAGAGCAGTTCCCCATTGGCTCCAGGTCGCCACATTCTGGACAGATGAATTTCTCACATGACTACAGGCTATACTATCTGGTTCCCAACTAGTTTGTGCGACTATTCACTGATAAGGTTGAACCTACATCTTGTCTATAACAAGGGGGAATAACATGGACAGGATACCTTCGCTGGAATGAAAATCTATGTTCTATATATTGAGGGCAAACTGTCAAAATTCTGTGATCCCTTTGTGTAGAATAATAAGGAGACTGAGAACTCATGCCTCCAGTCTTGCTGATGCTGGATTTTCTCCATAAAATGCACCCCCCTTTTTCCCAATAAAGCTTATTCCTTAATCCATGCCATAATAGTGTTTAATCTGTACTAAGCTCCAATGTATGACAAGTGACAATGCAGATGAATTCACCTGGCAAATCAAAGGTATTAAACTTCTTTGAGTTTACAGAACAGTAATTAGAGGTGCCACCTGCCAGACACCATGCTTGATGTTTAATATTTGATTTACTCCTCACAACATCCCTTTTGAGATATTTGCCTGTGTCTTACAGTGATGAAACTGACAATAAAACAAGTTAAACAATTATCCAGTTAAAAGGGACAGAAGCAGCCTCTAAACACAGGCTCAAACTTCAAAATCTATATTCTCAAATTAAAAGTGTGTGCTTTTCTTGGGACTCCACAATGTCACTGATTAAAATAAACCCTAGAAACACTGTTTGTAGGAAGGGTTAGTCTAACACCTCAAATGCTGGAGCCCATAAGCTCCCTCAAATATAGACATATAGTTTCTACTTAAACAAATCTTTTGAGAGAGAATTCACTAAATAAAGAAAACACGTACCGCATGACAGCACCTATTGTTATCTTTCCTGTATAGTTTTTAAAGAATAAATTACATCAATAGAAAACAATGAGGAAAGTTGCTCTTTTCACTAAAAAATTCATGTAGTTTCCAAACAAAATTAGCAATTCACATTGGTCAAAATCTCAATCTAAATGCTTTTTCTTGTAAGTTCCAGTGTTACCGTTGAGAGGTCTATGCTGGCACTGAACAAAGACAGATTGTATTTTCTTATGTCACTGTAGGAAATAGTAATTACAGATAGAGGTGAAATAAAGTTGGGAGATTGGAAAGGTAGTAAGTGTTCTGTGACAAGCTTCACGGAAAACTATGCTGCCTCCTGAGACTCAATGGTTTGGCTGAACTAAGTGGCTGGGTTGGTGAAGAACGGGGTGGTCTGTGGGCTTCACTTTAAAACTGGTTTCTCTTTTCTATTCTAATGGCTTAGACAGAAAGAGCCCAGAGGTCTGAGAGGGGGGGAAACCTAAAATATTTCCCTCAGTCCAAACTAAGTATAATGGGCAAAAGGGTTTTGGACAGGTGAGATGTACCTGGCACACCTTCCTCCAAAGAAACCCTTCTTTTCCCTAATGTGGGACATTGAAAAATTAATACCTGTCTTTTGTCATCTAGTGCTTACGGATTGAATGATGTCCTTTAACCCTGTTGCCCCCAGAATACAACAAGGATGCCAGCCTGTTAAACCAAGCATGCTGTTGTCCAGAGACAGCCAACCAACCTGGAGTCTGCACTATCCTTCCCTTTGTGGGAAGGCCACCCTCCCCTCCACACCCCCACTCTTATTAGGGATTTCTTGACGCAAGGGTAGGTAGGACGACGACCATGTCCAGCTTGAAGCAGCTAGAGGAGCTCGAGACCTTCGTCCATTGTCCTTTATAAGATTGTAAAGGGTCTTAAGTCTGAGAGGGAGGGATTGTTACTTTTTATTGTTAAAATATTTAACTAATTAATTAATTATTTAAAAAAGAAAAGAAGAAGAATATATGAAAGGGTGAGCCATGGGCATGGACTTGGGGAGGGGATTGTCGGGGAAGGGGGGTGCTGGGTGGAGGGGAGCAAAGGGGAAAAAATTGGAACTATTGTAACAATATAATCAATAAAATATACTTAAAAAAAAAAGAAAACTATGGGGCAAAAACAGACAGGATGTATAGAACAAAACAGGAAAGGACAGCCTTGTAGAGTTAAAACAGTTACAGTAATAAAAGGAGACAATTTGAAAACAAAATCACAAGAAAGGAACGAGTTATTTAGTAAAAATTCTAACATAAAATGAATCTTAGGAACTCAGTGTGGTCATTTCCATATGTTATCACTGACAAACATTATTTACATCATATTCTAGACTGTTTCAAAAAACCTGAATTATAAGCCATATAATTTATTTATTTTTATTTTTGTTTTTCAATTACAGTTGTCCCATTTTTCCCTCATTGCTCCCCCCCACCCAGCCCACCCCTTCTCCCACAATAATATCCCCCCCGTTGTCCACGTCCATGAGTCATTTATACACGTTCCTTGACTAAAGCTTTCCCTTACTTATCCCCCTTCTCTCCCTTCTCCCTCCCCACTATTGACTGCTACTCTGCTCTTTGTTCTATTTAGTTCCTTTGTTTGTGTTGTTCTTTAGTTTCCTGTATTAGGTGATATCATATGGTATTTTTCTTTCTTTGCCTGGCTTATTTCACTAAGCATAATTCTCTCTAGTTCCATCCATGTTGTCGCAAATGGCAGGAGTTCCTTCTTTCTTTCTGCTGCATAGTATTCCATTGTGTAAATGTACCCCAGTTTTTTGATCCACTCATCTACAGATGGGCACTGAGGCTGTTTCCAGCACTTAGCTATTGTAAACAGTGCTGCTATGAACATAGAGGTGCATAAGTTCTTTTGAATTAGGGTTTTAGGATTTTTCGGGTATAATCCTAGCAGTGGAATCGCTGGTTCAAAAGGCAGTTCCATTTTTAGTTTTTTGAGGAAATTCCATACTGTTTTCCACAGTGGCTGCACCAGTCTGCGTTCCCACCAACAGTGCAGTAGGGTTCCCGTTTCTTCACATCCTCACCAATACTTGTTTGTTATTTGTTGATGATGGCCATTCTGACTGGTGTAAAGTGGTATCTCATTGTGGTTTTTATTTGCATCTCTCTGATGGCTAGTGATGTTGAGCATTTTTTCATGTGTCTAATTTAAAGGATCTGGATGGATCATAAATAAATAAAAGCAATAAATAACTTAATAATAACCTCATAAAAGATTTAACTCAAACTAATTTTAAACACATTTAATTCCATTCTAATCAAGTAAACAGGTTGAACTGATGGGAATTTTCTCTATTAAAATGCAATTAATTCTCCATTACATATGTTAAGATTTCTGGAGTTATGATATTATGAAACTCAATAATAATTTGCCTCATTAATTCTGAATCAGAGATGCTGGATGTCAAAAATTCCTAATAAAGACTACAAACTACCATAGAGTAACTTGGTAAAATACTAAAGGCATGGTATCTGGCTAATTTTCAACTTGCTTTGGAATAAGATACTATTTTAAGAATAATGAGTAAGCTGCATTTCACTGCTCTTTCAGAAAAGAGACGTACCTTGAAAATCCTGTTAAAATAACTCTACATTTCTCAGAGAAGCGTGCAGGCATTTTGGGTAGAAGACGCAAGAGAGGGAAGAATTATAGATGTGTATGAGTGTCTTATCAGTTAGTTTACAGAAAGTTGTTTTCCCTGAACTTTATCCAGGCATCATCTCTCCAGTTTACTTTAAAAATAGGTATTAACCATTGCCATAAAATATTTATTATTTTATGTCTTGTAGGACAGTTGTTGAATTGCAAGAAAAAGCTGTGGTTCTTGGAGTAGAAGAATGTTTTCTTCTGATGGAAAAGGTGTTACTTTGGTTTTAGCAGTTAAGATCACAGAGCCAAATTCCTGATCTATATTAAAGAACAAAGCCTTAAATAACCTGCATATTAAATTTCCCACCAGTCATTTCTACTCTATACTTTGCATTCTTGATATTTTCCATTTTATCACATTTAGAAGTATTTTTAAGCTACTTCAAATTCCCTGTGGGATTAGAAGGGATAAAGTATAATTAAAATGAATAAAGGAAGCTCAGTCATTTATTCAACAAACACTAACTGGGCATCTGTTATACTCCTAGTCCTATCCTAGGCAGTGAGGATATTGTGAAGCTTACATTCTAGTAGGAAAACACACACACACACACACACACACACACACACACACACACACACTACTGTATGTCAAGGAGCTTCAAGTGTTAGAAACAAATAAAGGCAGAGTAAGGGACTAGGGAGTGACTGAGTGGAATTAAGACATTTTAGATAGTGAGAGAAGACCTATCTGAAGAAGGTCCACTTGAGCAGAGGTCTAAATGATATGAAAAAGGAAGTCATCAATGATCTGCATATGACTTCCAATTAAACAGTAAGCACCAAAAGCCCACAAGTGGAAATGAATTTGTTGTTTTCAAGAAAAGAATTTCAGAGTGACTACACAAGAGTAAGCAAAGCAGCAGGCGAAAGGGGAAGTCAGAGACACAGGAAGATTTTGCATTGTGTACGTCCTTGCAGGACACTAGAGTTTGACTTTACTCCAAATATGACAAATAATGAATACTAGTTTTGAGAAACATAACATGATTTGGTTTACTTTTTTGCCCTGCTGTAAGATTACTAGATTTTATAAAACCAGGGAAAAAAGGAAAAAAGAAAACCAATTAAAAAGTTCTACTGGTCTGCATGCAAGGTTCATAGTTTGAATCAGAATAGTAAGTGAAGAACATGGTAGAGTCTAGATATATTTTGAAGGAATAGTACAAGACTGAGTAGAAGTGAGGGATAAATGGTGACAGAAGGAGACTTGACTTGGGATGGTAAATAAACAATACAATATACAGATGGTGTATTATGGAATTGTACACTTGAAATTCATTATGTTGCTAAGCGATGTCACTTCAGTAAATGCAATAAAAATGTAAAGATTAAAAAAAAGAAGAGTAGAAGTGGGAGGCAGAAGAGGATTCGGGAGTAACTCCTAGGTTTTTGGACTGACTGAATGACTGGTGTTAACTATTCATGAGACATAAAATAGTTAATTAAAAGGGATTTAAGGTTAGCAAGAGGGGTTTAGGATATATATTTGGATTCACTGACAAATCCAATGTATCTTTTTGCCTAAGGAACATATGTCGATGGAGACCAGTTTAAGAAGAGCTTCAGGGTCCTCCCTCATTTAAAGATGGAGAAAGAAGGAGGAACCAGCAAAGAAAACCAAGAGAGAACAACCACTTAAAGTAGGAGCAAAACCTGGAAAGTGTGGTGTGCCAGAAGCCATGTGAACACACCCCAAAAAGGAACACTTAAACAAAGAGAAAATGCTGTTGAGATCTTGACTAAGATGAGTCCTGATAGTTGGTTCTTGAATTTGGCAAAATAGGAATTTCTGCTCACCTGAGCAAGAGAATTTTCAGTAGAGTTGTAGGGACACAAAACTGACCAGAATAGCTGCAAGAGGAAATATGCGTTTAGCTAGTGAAAACACTAAGTACAGGTTGGTCTTTCAAGGCATTCTCTTCCTCATCCCCTGACTCTCAAATGGTGAAGGTCCAAAATTCAATTTTAGTATCATTGGAGCTAGACTGCACATACATAATGGGTTACCTTTTTAATAGCTAGGTAGAAATACCTAGTTAACAATTTTTACATTTCCCCCAAAATAATTCAGGATTATACATAAAGAGTTCTCATTATAACATTGTGTTTATCCGGGCAAAATCTGAAGAAAACAAAAAGCATTATAATAAGGATCACATGAGTAAAATGTGTTATATATTCACTTATACAATGGACATAATACAGCTGTTAAATTATGACATACATATATACTAACATGGAAACTTTTCTCAATATTGATTTCTTTTTTTTTTTTTTAAGGTTATAAATCAGCCCCGGCCAGTGTAGCTTAGTTGGTTGGAGTGTTGTCCCATGAAACCAAAAGGTTGCAAGTTTGATTACTGGTCAGGGCATGTGCCTAGCTTGCAGGTTCAGTACCCAGTGAGGATGTGTACAAGAGGCAAGCAATTGATGTTTCTCTTTCAGATCGATGTTCTCTCCCTCTCTCTAAAATTAATAAACATGTCCTCAGGTGAGGATTTTAAAAAAGGTTATATATCAGAACACAGTACCATATCTGTCTGTAATGTTAAATGTACTTGGGGGGAAGGAGGAGAGTGGAGTGCATATACACAGGGAAAAGCTAGAGTACACAAACCAAAAGGGTAACAGTGGTTCTATCAAAGTACATGACAGGATTATGGTTGATTTTTTATTTTCTTTGTTATATATTCCCTTAGTTCTCTAATTTTCAGCAGAATAGCTGACTAGGAAAAATGATTAGTCATAAAAAAGTTTATTTGATGAGAAAAATGTTAAAATAATAAAGAACAAAACTACTTATCCTTCTAGGTGAGCTCTAACGTCATTTAAGGTCTTTCCTGACTCCCCTTTTCTTCCCCAAACCTACAGGGCAGTTGAGGGGCTCTCTTCCACACTCCCAGAGACTATATTATAACAATCAGATTTGTATTACTAACATCAGTAGCACCAAACTCAATAAATAGTGATACATGAAACCAACTAATTAGTAAATATTTGTTGGTTTCACTTATTCATATAACAAACTTATTGCTATACTGAAAATTTCTTCCTAAAGATTAACTTACAATTTACTACAAAAAAAAAAACAAACATAAAATTTATTTTTTAAGTTGGTGTTTTAGACTGATTCTACAATTTGAGAGGTTTTGGTACTCTATAGAGAAACTCTATTTTATGAATCAGAAAATCTGATGCTATATTAGTATTTTTGCAAAGCCATTTTACATTTTGATAGAGTTCAATATCATATGGTAATTTATGATGTGTGCCGAAAAAGCAGAGACCATAGTGTGATGAGTTGTCACCACCCTAAATTGCTGGAGACAGGAGCTAAGAGTGAACTGCGTCTAGCTGGGGCTTATTAAGTTATAAGGATTTAAGGTAACAATTGCATTTGATTGAGAATGTAAAAATCAGCATTTTATAAGTTTCATTAATAAACAATGAACACATGATATGTTTTAAAATAGCGACTAATAGTCAAAAGGAAAAGCTTTACTTTTTAGACTAGCCCTCAAATTAAATAACAATGCTTATATAAAAAAAAATTAGACAAAGCCATGTTTCATCTACAATACAAAGACAGAGCCACCATTACTTATTTATTCTCTGTCTATCCCCCTAAGTAGCTTTAAGAAATATAATCTTTCTGGCATGTACGTTATTCTATACATCTTGACGAAGCTTTCAGGGAGAGACAATTCATACCAAGCATCTGTCTAGAAGAAGAGGAGTAATAAAGTAGATTTTATTAAAAATGAGTGAAATGACATAAAGAACATAAATTACAGCACTGAGGAACAGATCCCTAATTAACAAAGGAACTTCAAAAATAGAAATATATTAAGAAGTTATTTTAAAGACAATATTAAATTCTAAAATTCTAAATACACTGGAATTTAATTAATTGTCCAAGCATGCTATTGTTTCATTTTTAACTCAGTCTGTCTCAAAGCAAATAAAATTAAATTTTGAAATTTTTAAAGTGAAGTGTAAAAGCTTATTTTTGATCTCATCTTTACGCTGTGAAAACGAAAATCAGTTCACTACTACTTGATTTGAGTTAATAAGAAAAAGGAACAAATTAATTGAGCCCAAAGAAATCTCATTATTTAAAAAGCCACTTGACTGATGTTCCCAACTGTATAATCATGAAAGCAATTAAGCCCATTTTATAGAAGGATATCTAGATCTCCTAAACATCCTAAGCAAGCTTTTGGATCATTATTAACAGCACTCATTCATTTTTAAAAATCTAGTTTATCCAACAATAATGGCAAGTTTCCATCCTGCTTACCTTGTCTACTATTTTAAACTACCTCCCAGAATCATGATAAGGAAAACTTAAATTTATCTAATGCTTAGTCACAGAACTTTCTAATGTCAAATTGGAAGATTCTGTCTCTAAAATCTAGTAGGGCAGGCAGAGCATGGAAAGAAAACAATATAAATGTTCTGTTATTCATTAATAGCTAGTTTGTTTCATTTTAATAACTGTTGTATTTTTCAAAATCACCAAAATAAAAAATAACTTCTAGATACAATGAAGAAAATATTGCACTAAAAAGATGTCCAGTTACGGATGGCTTATTAATTTTTGACTGTTAATAGACATGGATGGAAGTAAGAGACTCTAGAAGACCTACACAAAGACTTTATATAATTAACTTATTATGTGACCCAGGCTAGACCCAGCCAGCCAGCACTGCATGAATGTGTTAAAGGGGTGTAAATTTGCTAGAGTTAAGTATGACAAATTAACAAAAGATAAAAATTAACTCAAAAGATATGATTCATTAATAAGTCAGTATAACAGAGATTAAGCACAGAAGTTTTGGAACTACTTATTGCTATGTCCAGATCCTAGCTCTGCCACTGACTAGCTCAAGATATTATACTTTAACTTCCCAATCTTTTAATTTCCTCATCTGTAAAATATCAAAGATAAATATATTTCAATGGGGTTAAGGATTAATTAGAAAATATAAGTGAAGTGCTTATCAAACTGCCTAGCACAATAAATTGTTGCCATCTTGTCACCACCAGCAAGGCAGTGAACAAGGCAGAATCAGCCAGAGACAAGAGCAGCAGAGACCAGCAGAGAAAGGCTGTACCTCCATTCATCTAGTCTACAACCCCAAAGCTATCAACCAGTTTTGACCACAGATGTGGCCCCTGTACTCTGCACCTCCTACCTTCTTTCTAGCACCCTACTGAAAGAGGTGTCTAACACGGACTATCTGACCACCGATCTGTTACTCTTTCTACTTCACTTCGGCGTCCCGTCACCTCTCTTCCATACACTCATACAGACCTGGCCCCGTTTTCAATGTTAGTTCCCTTGAGCAGAAAAGTCACATATTACAAGTCTGGCCCAAAATAAAATAGTTATAAGCTTGGAAAATAAACCACTACTAATATATATGAGTAGTATTCAAGAAAAAATAGAGACTTCCAGCCAAGATGAAGACTTAGACTGACACGTTCTGTCTGCCTTTACAACTAATAAGGAATACAACTACCTCAAAACCATAAATAACCAGAAATTCCAGAAAATAAAACTACATGGAAGTCCAACGTATGAAGTTATAAACCAGTGGTACTTGTCCGAACAGGTAGGAGGAGTGAAACCAGGGCAGAGAGGTCAGCTGTGCTGTTGGCGGCAGCAGCAGGGATAGTGGCGGGTCTGCGAGAAATGCTAGGAGAGCAATCCCAGCTGCAGTCGAGACCCATCAGCTAGCGATTCTGACACTGGGGAAGGCAGACCCCCATTGCCTCAGACTGTGAGGCCCAGAAGGCAAGGGGATGGAGGAAGAGGCTCCCGGTCTCTCAGAGGAGAGTAGCAGCAGGAATCCATCTTGGACCCCCGCCCCCACACAAAGCGCCACAGGGTGGTGAAAAAGGTCACCGGGTTGTGACGAGTGCTCAGGGCGCTGCACCCGATAGCACAGGAGGTGTGACAGCCCTGCCCAAGAAAGATAAACAAAAATGGTCAGAATGACAGGAATAATGATTGAAATACCAGTCATGAAGCTAACCAAACAGCAAATAAAGTAATTAACCGATGAACAAATAGAAAAACTTTCTGAAGCTCAGTTCAGAGCTATAGTCATAGGTAGTTTACAGAATTAACAAAAGATATTGAACACGATGGGGAAGGAATGAAGGCTAGTCATGCTGAAACGAACGAAAACACACATGAGGCAAGTGGTGAGGAAACAAAAACGATAGATCAAATCAACAAATCAGAACTTAGGGAGGTAGCAGTCAACCAGTGCAGAAAGAGGAAACAAAAAGTGAGGAATATGAGGAGAGAATCAGAAACCTATGGGACAGCTATAAGCGAACAAACATTAGAATTATAGGTTTTCCAGAAGGTGAAGAAGAAGAACTAGAAATTGAAAAATTATGTGAAATAATGAAGCAGAACTTCCCTAACTTGGAGAAGGAAATAGACTTACAGGTCCAGGAAGCACAGAGAGTTCCAGAAAAACTGGACCCAGGGAGAACCACACCAAGACACATTATAATCAAAATGTCAAAAATTAAAGATAAAGAGAGAATCTTAAAAGCAGCAAGAGAGAAGAAGAGAATTACATACAAAGGGTTCCCAATAAGACTATCAGCAGATTTCTCAAAGGAGACTTTACAGGCAAGAAGGGACTGGCAAGAAATATTCAAAGTAGTGAAAAGCAAAAACCTACAACCACGATTACTCTATCCAGGGAAGCTGTCATTCAGAATAGAAGGGCAGAGAAAGTGCTTCCAGGACAAAGTAAATCTGAAGGAGTTCATCAAATCTAAACCACTGTTATATGAGATGTTAAAGGGACTCGTTTAGAAGAAGGAGGATAAGAACTATGAACATTAAAATGAAAACTGTATCACAACAACCAACAGCAGAAGCTAGGGAATTGAAACAAGGGTAAACTAAGTAGGCAACAAGAGTGGAAAAAAAATTATAGGTATGGGGAACATACTGGAGGGAGGTCAGCAGAGAGGGGAAGGGGGAAATGGGAGAGAGATGATGCAGGAATTAAGAAGCATAGTAGGAGGGAATGGAGTAGACAGGAAGAGGTTGAGAAGAACTATATGCACAACCAATGGACATGGACTGGGGGGGGACAGCTGGAAGGAGGGGGGTCACTGGGTGGAGGGGAGCAGAGGGAAAAGAAATTGCGACAACTGTAACAGCATAATCAATAAAACACATTTTTTAAAAAAAGAAAAGAGAAAGCCATTTATGTATGTTTACTTAGAAACATTGACAAACATGTAATTTTTGTTTTCTATAAACCCTGGCTAATCCAGTACATGTACCAAAAGATAAATATATGTCTAAAACCACCAGCAAAAAGTTGTTCAACCTTTTTATGCATTATCTAATCTAGGCATAAAAGAAGATCGTAAGTCACTATTCATTCACTGCCAACAGAAAATGTGGTTTTAAATATGTAATATTAAGAGATTTCTAGTCTGGCAACATGGTGAAACCTCTCACAAACATCTAGAATATAATAAAATATAACCAAAGAACTTTTTCATAACTAATAGATTGCTAATTTAGCAAGACTCAATATTGGATAGTCCTGAGGGATGTTATCACACCAGAAACATATCATCAATGCTATAGGACTGAGTATTATATACACACATGGGTACAAGACATGCAGGGAATTAGATCAACTCTCTAGAAAACTCTAAAAGGGTTGTACACCCTCCATGAAAGACAGACCAGAAAAAGTAAGCCTCATGGCCTAAAAAGAAAGGAATGAAGGTTAGTTCAATTCAGGCTTTGAGTTCTAGGTAGAAGAAAGAGGTTAAGGGGAAAAAGATGAGTATAAAAAAATCACAAAATAATACCAAAAACCAAAGGTGAACTGTCCAATTTTATACCAGCAGAAATTTTCAAGTTACAAAATAAAGAAAATTTTTTAAAGTTCAGATTTTGGGGAAATTCTGGAAACTAAGTGATGTATAGATCCATGAAATATTTAAACACAGTACAAAGAACTATATACGTAACAATGAAATGATAACAGAAAATCAAAAAATAGAGCCAAAATACATAAAGGTGTTCATATAATGGGTTGGCCAAAAAGCCTGATTAGTTTCTTCTGTAAAACATATGATACTTTTGTTTTCAAAAATAGCTTTATTGATTTGGATATTTTGAGTATATCAGCTATCTCCCACATGATATAACGTTGATTGTTCTCAACATTACACTGTGGAGCAAGAAACCTCCAACATGAAACTTCGCAAACCACTTTTGACACGTTTGATCAATCAAAGCACCTTCTCCATACACTGCACAAATCTTTTTCTTACATTTCAGTTATGTTTTTATCTTTCTTGAAATAATAAACAACAATATGCTGAAAATGCTGCGTATTTGCTTTCATCTTCAATATTAAAATGGCCACACCAAAAAATCAACAATTTGTATTAAAAAAATCTTTAAATGCACACTAATATGACAGCTGTCACACAGTAACAAAATTGTTTCAAATGAAGTTAAAGACAACTGAGCACTACTAGAGCCATTTTACCGTAAAAAAAATCAACAAACATTTTGGCCAACCCAGTAGGATAAAGTGGCCCATTAAATCAGAGCAAAACATAGACTTCAATAAACGGGGTTAGAACATCTGGGTAGCTGTCTTTTTATTTTTTCCACACTTCACGTCTTACAAGAGAATAAATTCCAAGTGGATCAAAATTGACATACACAAGATTAAACCATGAAAGTACTAGAGCAAACCCTGGGAGAATTCTTTTATAACCTTAGAGGAAAGAAGGGTCTTTTCAACTTTGACATGAAACTCAGACGTCACAAAATACCAAATTGGCAAATTCATCTACGTAAATTTTAAAGCATGATCCAAAATCAGCAAAAGAAAAGACAATCTGGAACATAAAACCAAACCAAGAACAAAAAAGAAAACTACTTGCAATTCATCAGATTGAAAACAAATGTCTAACTTTCCCAATATAAAGAGCCGGACAAAGAATAAATAAAAAGCCTAAAGAGCAAAAGATATTGATTGTTCCCAGAATAGGCAAAACAAATGGCTCACTCAGAATATGAGAATGTACATGAAAACTTTACAGTTATACCATTTCCCTCCTAAGTAGTAACTGGAAAACTTCACAGTGATACCACTTCCCACTTGAGTAGTAACTGGAAAAGACAAAACAGAGTACATGTTTCCTTATGTCATTATTATGACTGTCTTTCTATTATTATCATTTCAGAAATCTTCATTTTATATCCACTCCACATGCTACAAGCCATTTAATCAACAGTTACTGAAGAACATATACAAGTAAGTAAAGGATGGCAATACCTAAGAACCAGAAAAATGAAACTTAGTGTTGACTATTATAACATAGATGTACTATAAGTCAATGCAAGAATGAATTGTCATGTCCATTTCATCCAAAACCTATGAAGTACTACCATTCTACTTTAAGTGCAGCTTTTTGAGAGATGTGCTATAAAAATGAAAATTCAGAAAGTTTACTTTTTAAAAAAATCAGTTGAAAACAAAGGGGCCTAATTAACTAGCTACATATAAAAAACTCAGCAAGACTTGATACGATGTGGCAAAAGTTAGCTTATTTCAAAAGCATAGTATCAGTGTATTAATAATTTGCTTAACATACCCTGAAAGATACCAGCCTTTTTAAAATGTCTTCTTTATTGGCTATATTGTCCATTCCACAGCAGTATCTGGTGTGTTAGGCAAAGCCTCTTGCAACAAGAAAATTAATGAGCATGCTGGTTGCAGACCATTAATACAAAATGATTAGTAATTTTCTCAGGAAAAAAACAAACATAGTAATGTGCTTACATCTAATTAGAACCAGTATAAAACAATTAAGATGAAGATCTTCTACACAGTATATATGAAGGCAGAACCAGCTCAAAATGGTTCTATCCTGTTTCCAACAAGATACTGAGTTACTTTTCAGAGACAACAGACCAAAACTGCAAGTCATGCAGCCCAAGCATTCACAGGAGAGACTCTGGTCTCCAGTTCCACCTGGAACCAAAATTTTCCCTGGAGGCATGGAACAAAAAGACTAGGACATGACCAGAACTTGAACACCAGAACCTTCCCAGAAGAAAAGGTCCCACTGCCCAGGAAGATCCGGTGCTGAAGGACCTTACCATATTGTAGCATAAATGACCAAGTTCCAAAGATCTCCAATCAAAACCTGCCCCACAAGCACTTCTGCATTCCAGCCTGTTCCCCCTAATCCTTTAAAACTAGCCCAACTCTGGATGGTGGAGACAGATTCAAGCTTTTCCTCCTGTTTCCTTGCTAGTCAACCTTGCAATAAAGTTGTTTTGTCCTTTTCTCAAAAGCCCAGTGCCATATGCACATCAGATAGTGTAAAATATATACAATTAGAATAAATCAATAAGAGTATAACAAATGTGTAACAAAAATTGTCAGTCCTATTAATTACTCAGCTCTGTCTTCATCATATTTATAGTTAATCTCCCTTCCCTATATTTCCCTTTCAGAACTGTCCTTTGCTCCAACTAACTAAAATTCAGTACGATCATTTGTCATTCCTAATGCACAAAGGCAATGGGAAACTGGTAGGCAGTTAATGATAAAATGTAACTGGGTATTAAATAGAGCCAGACTTAGTCCTCTGAGGATTCTTTCCTCCTCACTGAAAAAGAAAACACTCCCTAACTGCTTGCTTTTTAACAACTATTTCTAAGGTAATATCAACAATATGCCCAACAAATTTTCTGTTTTGAGGGAAAAAAGAAGTCCATAAATAATTACATTACAAAAATAACATTTAAATTTAATTATGTGCTCTATGCCAGGTCATGGTAGAAGATGGTAAAGAACTTTTGACTTTGTTTTCTTTTTTATTTTTTTTTTTTTTTTTTTTTTTTTTTTTTTTTTTTATTTTTATTTTTTTTTTATTTTGGTTTTTCAATTACAGTTATCCCCTTTTCCCCCAATTTCTCTCCCCCACCCAGCCCACCCCCTCTCCCGCAATCATATCCCTCCCCGTTGTCTATGTCCATGAGTCTTTTATACAGGCTCTTTAATTAAACCCTTCCCTTACTTATCCCCCTTCTCTCCCTCTCCCCTCCCCCCTATTGACTTCTATTCTGCTCTTTGTTCTATTTAGTTCCTTTGTTTGTGTTGTTCTTTAGTTTCCTGTATTAGGTGATATCATATGGTATTTTTCTTTCTTTGCCTGGCTTATTTCACTAAGCATAATTCTCTCTAGTTCCATCCATATTGTTGCAAATGGTAGGAGTTCCTTCTTTCTTTCTGCTACATAGTATTCCATTGTGTAAATGTACCACAGTTTTTTGATCCACTCATCTACAGATGGGCACTTAGGTTGTTTCCAGCACTTAGCTATTGTAAACAGTGCTGCTATGAACATAGGAGTGCATAAGTTCTTTTGAATTGGTGTTTCAAGATTCTTCGGGTATAATCCTAGTAGTGGAGTCGCTGGTTCAAAAGGCAGTTCCATTTTTAATCTTTTGAGGTAATTCCATACTGTTCTCCATAGTGGCTGCACCAGTCTGCATTCCCACCAACAGTGCAGTAGGGTTCCCGTTTCTCCACATCCTCGCCAGCACTTGTTGCTTGTTGATTTGTTGATGATGGCCATTCTGACTGGTGTAAGGTGGTATCTCATTGTGGTTTTTATTTGCATCTCCCTGATGGCTAATGATGTTGAGCATTTTTTCATGTGTCTATGGACCTTCTGTATGTCCTCTTCGGAGAAGTGTTTGTTCAGGTCCCTTGCCCATTTTTTAATTGGGTTGTTTGTTTTCTTGATGTTGAGTCGTATCAGCTCTTTATATATTTTGGAAATCAGTCCCCTGTCTGTGATGTCATTGGCAAATATGTTTTCCCATATGGTTGGTTTCCTTTTCATTTTGCTGATGTTTTCTTTTGCTGAGCAGAAACTCTTCAGTTTGATGTAATCCCATTTATTTATTTTTTCCTTTATTTCTCTTGCTTTAGGAGATGTATCCGTGAAGAGATTGTTACGTGAGATATCTGATATTTTCTTGCCTATGTTTTCCTCTAGGACTTTTATGGTGTCACGGCTTACATTTAAGTCTTTGATCCATCTTGAGTTTATTCTCGTGTGTGGTGTAAGTTGGTGGTCTAGTTTCATTTTTTTGCAGGTCCCTATCCAGTTCTCCCAGCACCATTTGTTAAAGAGGCTCTTCTCACTCCATTTTATGTTCCTTCCTCCTTTATCAAAGATTAGTTGACCATAGAGGCCTGGGTTTATTTCTGGACTCTCTATTCTGTTCCACTGATCTGTATGTCTGTTCTTATGCCAGTACCATACTGTTTTGATTACAGTGGCTTTGTAGTATTGTTTGATATCTGGTGTTGTGATTCCTCCTGCTGTGTTCTTCTGTCTCAAGATTGCTTTTGCTATTCGGGGTCTTTTTTGGTTCCATATGAATTTATGGAGTATTTGTTCTAGGTCTGTGAAATATGTCATTGGTATTTTAATAGGGATTGCATTGAATTTGTAAATTGCTTTGGGTAGTATGGCCATTTTGATGATGTTGATTCTTCCCATCCAAGAACATGGTATTTGCTTCCATTTATTTGTTTCTTCCTTAATTTCTTTCTTCAATGTTATATAATTTTCAGAGTACAGGTCTTTTATCTCTTTGGTTAAGTTTACTCCTAGGTACTTTATTTTTCTTGTTGCTATAGTAAATGGTATTTTCTTTTTTGTCTCTGTCTCTGCTATTTTATTGTTGGTGTACAGAAATGCCTTGGATTTCTGTATATTTATTTTGTACCCTGCGATTTTGCCAAATTCACTTATTATATTGAGTAGTCTTTTAGTGGAGTTTATAGGATTTTCTAGGTATACTATCATATCATCTGCATATAATGAAAGTTTCACTTCCTCTTTCCCAATTTGGATTCCTTTTATTTCTTTTTCTTGTCTGATTGCTGTGGCTAGGACTTCCAACACTATGTTGAAAAGGAGTGGAGAGAGTGGACAACCTTGTCTCGTTCCTGAGTTCAGGGGGAATGCTTTCAGTTTTTGTCCATTGAGTATGATGTTGGCCTCAGGCTTCTCATATATAGCCTTAATTATGTTAAGATATGCTCCCTTTATTCCCATTTTGCTGAGTGTTTTCATCATAAATGGGTGTTGAACTTTATCAAATGCTTTTTCTGCATCTATTGATATGATTATGTGATTTTTGTCTTTCATTCTGTTTAGGTGATGTATTATATTTATTGATTTGCGAATATTAAACCATCCTTGCATCCCTGGAATGAAGCCCACTTGATCATGATGTATGATCTTTTTGATGTGTTGCTGGATCCTGTTTGCCAATATTTTATTGAGGATTTTAGCATCGATGTTCATCAGTGATATTGGCCTGTAGTTTTCTTTCTTTGTTGTGTCTTGACCTGGTTTGGGGATTAGGATAATACTGGCTTCATAGAAAGAGTTTGGGATTTTCCCTTCTTCTTGGATTTTTTGGAACAGTTTGAGGAGGATAGGAGTTAGTTCTTCCCTGAATGTTTTGTAGAATTCGCCTGTGAAGCCATCCGGTCCAGGGCTTTTGTGTGCCGGGAGATTTTGGATTACTGTTTCAATTTCCTTCTTTGTTATTGGTCTGTTGAGACTTTCCACTTCTTCTTGATTCAGTTTTGGAAGGTTGTATGTTTCTAGAAATTTGTCCATTTCTTCTAGATTGTCAAATTTCTTGTCATACAGTTGTCTGAAGTAATTTCTAACTATCATTTGTATTTCTGAGGTATCAGTCGTGATTTCTCCTCTTTCATTTCTGATTTTGTTTATTTGTGTCTTCTCTCTTTTTTTCTTGATTAGACTGGCTAGAGGCTTGTCGATTTTGTTGATTTTTTCGAAGAACCAGCTCCTAGTTTCGTTGATCTTTTGGATTGTTTGTTTAGTCTCTATGTCATTTAGTTCTGCTCTGATCTTGATGATTTCATTCCTTCTTCTTGCCCTAGGCTTTGTTTGTTGTTGTTGTTCTAGTTCTTGTAGCATTGTGGTTAGGTTTTTTATTTGAGATTCTTCTAGCCTTTTCAGATATGCCTGTATTGCTATAAACTTCCCTCTCAGGACTGCTTTTGCTGTGTCCCACAGGTTTTGGGTTGTTGTGTGCTCATTATCATTAGTTTCTAGAAATTTCTTGATTGCTTCTTTGATGTCATTGTTAACCCATTCATTATTTAATAGCATGTTATTCAATCTCCATGAGTTTGGGTGTCTTTGATTTTTTCCTCTGAGGTTGATTTCTAGTTTCAAGGCATTGTGATCTGAAAAGATGCTTGATATGATTTCAATTTTCTTGAATTTGTTGAGGCTTGTTTTGTGACCTATCATGTGGTCTATCTTTGAAAATGTCCCATGTGCACTTGAAAAGAATGTATATTTTGCTTCTTTGGGGTGAAAAGTTCTATATATATCAGTTAGATCCATGTGGTTTAGTGTGTTGTTCAATGCCTGTATATCCTTGGTGTTTCTTTGCTTTGATGATCTGTCTATTGTTGATAATGGAGTGTTGAAGTCCCCTACTATGAGTGTGTTGTTGTTGATATCCTTCTTGTGGTCTTCTAGTATTTGCTTTATGTATTTGGGTGCTCCTATGTTGGGTGCATATATGTTTATCAAAGTCATATCTTCTTGATGGATTGTTCCTTTAAGTATTATGAAATGTCCTTCTTTGTCTCTTTTTATTGTCCTTGCTTTAAAATCCATTTTGTCTGATATGAGAACTGCTACCCCGGCTTTTTTTTTCCGGTCCGTTTGCTTGGAATATTTTTTTATATCCCTTTACTTTCAGTCTGTGTAAATCTTTTGTTTTGAGGTGTGTTTCTTGTAGACAGCAAATATGTGGGTCCTGTTTTCTGATCCATTCCGTTACCCTATGTCTTTTAATTGGAGCATTTAATCCATTTACATTTAAGGTTATTATTGACGTGTATTTATTCATTTCCCTTTGTACCTCTGTTCCTCTCCTCTCTTGTTTTTTCCTTCTTTTTTCTTAGAACAGTCCCTTTAGCATCTCTTGCAATGCTGGTTTGGTGGAGATGTATTCTTTCAGTCTTCCTTTGTCTGAGAAACTCCTTATTTCTCCTTCTATTTTGAATGAGAGCCTTGCTGGGTAGAGTATTCTTGGTTGTAGGCCTTTGTTTTTCATTGCTTGAAATATTTTTGACCATTCCCTTCTGGCTTGTAATGTTTCTGTTGAGAAATCAGTTGATAGCCTTATCGGAGCTCCCTTATATGTTATTTGCTGCTTTTCTCTTGCTGCTTTTAGGATTCTCTCTTTGTCTTGGAATGTTGCCATTTTAACTATGATGTGCCTTGGAGTGGGTTTTTGGGGGTTCCTCTTGATTGGAACTCTCAGTGCTTCTTGGACTTGCATAGCTTTTCCTCTCATCAGGTTCGGAAAATTTTCTGTCACTATTTCTCCTATCAGATTTTCAATTCCATGTTCCTTTTCTTCTTCCTCTCGTATTCCGATGATCCTTAAATTATTTTTCCTAATGCTATCCTGTAATTCCCTTACATCTTGTTCATATTTTTTCAATCGTTTTTCATTTTGCTGTATTGTCTGGGAGTTTTTCTCTACATTATCTTCTAACTCACTAATCCGATCTTCTGCTTCGTTTAGTCTGCTTTTGACTGATTCTACTGTGTTTTTCAGTTCAGAGATTGTATTCTTAAGTTCTTCCTGGTTCTTGTTAACGATTTCTATGTCTTTTTTTATGCTGGTGTAGTTCTCTGCAAGTTCCCTGTAATTTTCTTGGAGCTGCTGGTATCTTCCTTGAAGGTTGTCATAGTTGATTTTAAGGATGTCGAGTATATTGAGCTTCTTTACCACCATTGTTTTGAATTCCATGTCTGACATTTGGGCTATGTCTATTTCGTCTATCTCTCTTTCTGAGGATTCCTCTTTTCTTTTCATTGAGGGGTTATTTTTGCGTCTTACCATGTTGGATTCTTTTTGTTATTATTTATTTATTTATTTATTTATTGGGGGGGTAGTCTGCTTTGACTTCCCTCCTTTGTGGTGTAATATTCTTTATCGAAGGTCTGGGAGTTTCAGTGGTGCAGTCTCTTTGATATCCTGAGCCTGATGGTCTTGAGTTACCCTTTATGTCGTTTGTTTATGCTGTTCGGTTATATTTCAGATGTTCTTTGATAGGATCTTCCTTCTGGCTACTTGGTTGAGAGTCACTCTATCCGCTTTGTCTTGAGTTCTTTTGTGGATATGCTGTTAAAGACATAAACACACAGCCCAGGCAGGAGACCCACACCCTCAGAAAGTATCCCCCACTCTATCCTGCTATCGTTAGCCAACTAGCCCGTATTAATATAAATGTAAAGAGATTTGAGCTTTTATACTATAAGAAGAATAGATACGAGTTGTTTTTGGGGAGGAAAAATATAATTTTTGATAGAGGGGTTGATAGATTAATAATAGTTGAGACTGTGCAAGCCAGTTAGTAATATTTACATTGTATGTTAAGAAAAATAGAAGAAAAGGATAGAAAAATACTTAGTATAGTAAGAAAGTGGGATTGTATTGTATTTGGGTTTATATAGTAATTATATTGTATTATTTAAAGTAATAGGGGGGCTAAGCTAGACACACAAACGAATAAACCACTATTAAAGAGAAAGGATGAGAAGGAGAGGTTATATGCAACACGTTAGAGATAAAGTTTGTTATTATTGGAAGAGGTGGAGGAAAAACACCCCCCCAAAAAATCCCCAAGAAAATAGAAGAAAGAGAGAAAGAGAAGAAAATAAAAAATTTACCACAACCCCCCCAAAAAAAACCCCAAAGGTAAGCAAGAAAGGAACAAAGAAAGATAGAAAAGAAAGAATACAGAAGAAAGAAAGAAAAAAGAGAGAGAGAAAAAAAATTGAACCAAAAAAAAAAAAAAAAATATATATATATATATATACCCCCCAAAACCCCCCCAAAAAAACCCCCAAAGGTAACCAAGAAAGGAACAAAGAAAGATAGAAAAGAAAGAATACAGAAGAAAGAAAGAAAAAAGAGAGAGAAAAAAAAATTGAACCAAAAAAAAAAAATATATATATATATATATATATACACCCCAAAACCCCCCCAAAAAAAACCCCAGGAAAAGAATAAAGAAAGAAGGAAAGAAAAGAAATTATTAAGAAGAAAGAAAGAACAAGGGAGAAAAAATTTGGAAAGAAAAAAAAAACGATGTTTTTACTCCGTTTTAGCCTTGGTGTGTTGCCTTCTTTTTCTGGGTCCGCAGCTGGTCTAGTGTGGGAGGTCAGAGGTTCTTGTTCTTTTGCCGGACTGGTGTGCGCACCCGGTTGCCGGCACTGCGCGCTACCTTGCTGCCCGCTGTAGCCAGTTGAGGTGCCCTTGCGCGCAAGCCCCTGCGCGCTCGGACGGCCCGAGAGTTTGCCCCGCGGTTGGAGCCCACTGCTGCCGGGCCGCGGTGGTTCCCCGTTCGTGCCAAGGTGTCTCTGTCCGCGCGGGCGGCCCGAGCGCTTTCCTCGGGATTGGCTCCCGCCTTCGCTGGGCCGCGGCGGTTCCCCGTTCGCGCCGAGGTGTCCCTGCCCGCGCGGGCGGCCCGAGCGCTTTCCCCGGGATTGGCTCCCGCCTTCGCTGGGCCGCGGCGGTTCCCCGTTCGCGCCGAGGTGTCCCTGCCCGCGCGGGTGGCCCGAGCGCTTTCCCCGGGATTGGCTCCCGCCTTCGCTGGGCCGCGGCGGTTCCCCGTTTGCGCCGAGGTGACCCTGCCCGCACAGGCGGCCCGAGAGCTCCCACTGACCCCAGGCTGAGGTGTTTTCGCGCTCGCGCGCTGCCCCGTGCCCTCAGTCCCGCTGAGCCGAGCTCCGGGAGTTGGTCTCTCGCCTCTTAGGGCAGGGCCAGGGACACTTGCGCTCAGTGGAATCGAGCGTCCGTGGGTCGCCGCCTCTCGCTGTTCCCGTGCTGCAGCCGCCCCGTTCCCTCACCCGTCTGGGTGGGCACAAACAGAGCCTGCGCTAGTGGTCTGCTTTCCGGCCTAGGGCCCTGCGCCCACGGGAGCTGTCTAGGGGTGTCTGTGCACAGTCCTCTGCGTGTTCAGTGGGCCCTCCCTGTGCCCGTTGGGGCACTGATCTTATGTCCGTTGGGGAGTGTCCGAGGGACGCCTGGACTCACACGGCCCCGCGCGCCTGGGCCAGTGAATGAGAGCACTTCCCTATGTGCGCCCCCGCGACCCAAGGGTAGGGTTGAGGAGTGGATTAGCGCGCCCCTGCGCCTGGGCTCCTCCAGAACGGCCTACCACACCCAAACTTTCCTCCCCTCTCCACCGTCCACTAGAGAAAAATATAAAGGAGAATTATGTTCTCACTTGCCCGGCAGCACGCTGTCTCCTGTCCTTCAGCGCCAATGCCACTTGGTCCTGTTTTCTTTTTTAAAAAATAATCCCAAGGGATGGGACAGGATCAGAGAAAGCTCAGAAAGGAGGTATGAGGGCTGCTCTCTAAGAATAAAGCTGCGTGTAGTTCAGAAACTGAATGAATGGAGAGCCTGGGCACAGACCAGACAACCCGTATGGCATACAGTTCCCCATACACACCACACTCTCTCATGTCTCTACTACAGTATCAAAGCACTTCTGTGCTAAAAGATATATCTAGTTAAAGTCCCTTCCACCTCATATTTTGTTTTGTTGCTGTTCTTCTTAGTAGAATTTTTTTAAATGTATAAACAGAGTTATTTTTAAATGACTGTGGTTTATTAAACACAAATTAAATTTTTAAAAATCTACAAGTATCAAGTTTTTTTTCTTTCACTATTAAATTGGTATGTATATTTCCCAATAATAAAAGTACATTTAAAATGTAAAATTTGAAAAACATGTTTTAATCCTCACCCAAGGATTGTTTTTATTGATTGTTGAGAGAGAAGAGGGAGAGAAAGAGAGAGAAACATTGACTGGCTGGCTCCCATACACGCCCCAACCAGGGAGTGATCCAGTAACCTACGTGTGTGCCATGACTGGGGATCAAACCCACAAACTTTTGGTGTACAGGACGATGCTCCAACCAACTGAGCAACCCAGCCAGGGCTAAAATGTGAATTTAATCATAAGTCTTTAAAATTAAATAAGTTCACACTGGCATGAACAAACTGAGGATGCAGAGGCAAGACACTCAGAAATTTGATGTCTTTGATTTTAATCTGTATACAAAATTAAAGGAGACTGCTCTAAGTCATTAAATTCATGGTATTAAGTCAAGAATGTAAAACAAGGCCTAGTATTAAGTAGGGAAAAGAGAAGAAAAAAGTATATATATATACACACACATACACATATACTTTGTATGTATTAATGGAAATAAGTTCATTATCTTATTTAAATAATTGATTAAATTAAAGCAAAAAAAACTAACGGTACTATGAAATATAATCATATAATGTTGCTATTCTCTAAGCAAATGTAAACCTAAAAGCAATTATCTCCTATATATGACCAAACTATTGTTTTACTGAGACTTTGATTCTTGCTAACAAGAAACTTATCATTGATGTCTGTACAACTTGCTATTTTAAACAAAAGCAACTACAGGCATTTCTCATTTTATTGAATTTTGCTTTATTGCACCTCAGAGTTGATTTGTTTTTACAACTAAAGGCAAGACCCTCCACCAGTAAAAAGATTACAACTCGCTTTATTGTGATACTCGCTTTTATTGTGGTGGTCTGGAACCTGCACTGTATGCATGTATGTTGTTTGATAACCATTCTGAAATCTTAATGAATATAATGTGGAGGGAAAAAAGACATTCTGGCCTCCCCTGTGGAGGCTCAAACATGTGTCCATGAGAGACCTAATCCTTAGCTTGCATAGAGTCCTGCCAAAGTAGAGATCATGCTTCAACAAAGCGCCAGTCACAGTAATGGTCTAACTTCAACATTATCTAATCTAGTCCTAGCATGAGCACATTTTCTAGGCAATAAAATGTACCATTTTTAATTACTTGAGGTTTACTAATCACCGGTTTCTTTACATCTTGCCTGTGGCAGAAAGATCCCAAGATGACCCTCAATGATCCCATCTCCTGTGTAACCCTCTCTCCTTCAGTATAAACAGCACCTATCACTTTCTTCCAACCAATAGCACATGCAAAATGTACTGAGATATCATTCCCATTAATGGGCCACATTATTTAAGACTCCATCTTACTAACAGAATAGAGCTACAGACTGAATTTGCAGGCATCTTAATGTAAACAGCCATACTAGAGAAACCCAACTGTCCAGGAATGAGTTAACAGTGGTCCCTAGCCAACAACCAGTAAAAAGCATGGCCCTAAGTCACAAAGCTGCCAAAGAAATTCTGCAACATGAATGAGCTTGAAAGGGGACTCTTCTTTATTCAAGTCCTTCACTGAGAGTGCAGACTGGTCAACACCTTGATTGCTGTAGCCTGGCGAGACCCTGAGCAGAGGATCTAACTAAGCTGTGCCCAGACTCCTGAGCCGCAGAAAACATGAGATAATAAATGTGTGTTTTAAGCTGCTATGTTTGTGGAAATTCATTAGGCAGCAATAGAAAACTAATGCATTGCCTTAGAATAGCTCTCTAGTTTGATTTTATTTTTATTTCTTTGATGTACTAGGACTAACACAATATACAATGCCCTCCATAACTGCTTATTGAATTAACAGTGAGAATCTGATCTTTCTGGCCTACTTAAATTTCAATCATATAATAACAAATAGGAAAAAAAAAAAATAACACAAAATTCCACAAATAAGAGAAGCTGGAAATTGTCTTGGAAAGAGGGCCATTAGCAGTACCTTATTCTACAAAGGGATGAGAAGCTGTAGAACCTGCAAGTAAGAAAATATCAAAGGAATGTGATTATTTCATGTGATTCCTCACAGGTTAGCAAAAGGAAAACACAGTCCATAGGCAATAAGCAAAGATATTTTCAACATATGAGCAACTACTTTCTCAGTTACCTAGAGATTACTTTATAAAACAAAAGAGGATTAAAAATCACAACATTCTAATGAAATATCTAAAATATACATATCAGAAAAACATAAAACAATGAAAATATAAAACTACATATTAAGTATATTTCACATGACCTCAAAAGATAACTTTGACTTATATAATATATGCCTCAGAGAACTAACAAGGCAAAAAGCAATGATAAAGAAAAACAAAACCTTTGAAGGCTCTGAAATAGTGCTCCTAGGCAGTATTATTCATTCAGGTGAAAATGACCCTAAGTAACAAAGGTAGCAAAAGCTTGCAATATTAAACCAAGTTTGATATATTGAAAGAATGCTGCTAGCAAAAAAATCATTTGTTTGAAAAGTAAAAAAAAAAAAAGAAAAAATACAAGAAACTGAAATAAGCAGCCAAAAGAAGGGAAAAGTTGCTAAACTCATAGATGCAGAGAACAAACTGAAGGTCACCAGAGGGAGGGGGTTTAGGAGACTGAATGAAAGAGGTGAAGGAGTTAACAAGTACGAATTGGCAGTTATAAAGGGCGACTGGGTGGTTAAGTACAGCATAGGGAACAGGTCAATAATGTTGTAGTAACGATGCATGAGGTGGGTACTGGAAACAGTGAGGGAGCACACTATAAAGTATATGATTATCTAACGAAGTGATGCTGTATACCTGAAACTAATACAAAATAAATACTAAATGTAAAATGTAATTGAAAAATAAACTTTAAATTAAAAAAAGAAGAAACATTAAAAAATAAAGTAGCTGGATACAACATGTGAATCTAATATCAGGTCTATAGCAGAAATTAGAATCTGATGGCCTTTTCTGGGAACTGATTTTTCCTTTTTTTCCTATGTTGGATTTATTTTTTGAAATGACAAGTACAGACATTAATGTTATAGCTTGCTTCTGCTGATAGTGCTTGGGAGCTGTACTACATCCAAGTCTGAGTGATTGATATAATTTCAAGTCGGGAAAGAAATTCATGAGACAAGCATCATTCAAAATTCCTTTTATTGAGAGGAGAGGAGAGGGGGTTCTTACTAAAGTGTGTCTATTTAAAAAGTACAGGTATGTCTCCATGCAATGTAAGCAACTAATTCTAGGGATCATTTTTTTGTTTGTTTGTTTTTCAATTACAGTTGGCTTTCATCATTATTTTTATATTAGTGTCAGGTGTACAACACAGTGGTTAGACAATCATATAATTTATTATACAAAGTTATCCCTTGGTATTTCAAGTACCTACCTGACAGCATACATGGTTATAACAATATTATTGACTATATTTCCTATGCTGTACTTTACATGGGATGTTTTAATTATCTTTTTTAAAAAATCCCCTAAAGTTCCAGAAAATTACCAAAAAAAAAAAAAAAAAAAAAAAATTCTAACCATGACTAAACCACACTTGACAGAATGATATATCCCTGAACGGAAATAATATGCTGCTATCTCATAACCATAAACTTTGTAAAACTAATCAGATGCTTCCCCTGTCTTATACACAAATAAAAGAGGACTAATAAATATTTTTAAAATAAGTTTAAAAGGAGAAATAACACACCTAGCATGTTTTGAGTTACAGGATTACTAGCTTAAGTACCTTTTTAAATCACATAAAGTTATTATTAGCTCAATGTTCCAGACTTACCAACACACATACATTTGAGTTCTCTGAACAAAGTATAGAAATGGGTTCCCCTCGATCCACACAAAAAGGTCACGTTGTTCTCAACACGTACTAATTCTATATATATATTTGGTTTTGACTACAAATAAACCTACAAAAACAGTGCCATGCTGAGGAGCTATATATTTTTCTTTTGCAAACCTCCCATAGCTCCCTTTTAATAAATAGGTATCTCTGAATAATAAGATTCTCAAGATCACCATTCCACTGTTAATGGTGGAAATAGAATATTGATAGTTGATAGCATATATGTTGGTTAATGGCAAAAGCTTAGGAGCCAAAGGACCTGGACTTGAATTCTAACTTTGCTAGTAACTAGTTGTGTTTTTATTTAGCAGTGTCTACCTAAACAAATAAACAAACAAAAAAAAAACTACTCAAATTTTTATAATGAAATTGGGAAGGGGCTTACTGCTTTTAGCGGCTGGGCACATTAATAAAGGGATAAGAAATGCATGTAGAAGGTGTTCATGTGGGAGAAAATGGGAGATGGTTTCATAACACTAAGCAATCAAACACCAATTCACATTTGTACCCTACAAGCTATCAATATTTCCCTTGTTGCTTTTACTTGATTTGAACAACAGAGTACAAAAGAAAACTGAGGTTATAAGTAGTTAAGAAACTTGCCTGTGGTCAGAAAACAGAGCATCATACAGATTCAAGATTCACTGGTTTCTGGTATCTAGTTCAGCAGTTCTCTCTACATACACCAAGCTACTTCCAATCCTGGAATCCATTAACATTTTACAGGTTCAGACACTTAAAACATTCAAAACACACACTTATCTCAAGCTGTAAGAAGAGGGGAAAGACATGCCAACAGAACAGGTGCCTACTGCTGATTCTATAGTAGCTTACAAAATAATCAATCTGTCCTTTCTCTTCATAGTTTAGGCAGGTAAGGAGAAGTGAAGATAAAATTTTCTTTAAATTCTAATATTGTTAGAAAACTACGATCTAGTTAAATATTTCCTTAAATTTGAAATAATCACACTCTGGCAGTTGAAGCTCCCTATCCTGACATTCCAAAATACATAATCTAACAACTACAAGGTCTTTTCCATCAAGAAAAGATACACTATAATCATTTGGAAAGACGTGTTTAAGAGATATATACATCTTTACATTTTATACACCTAAAAGTATACTGGTGCTTCAGCACTGTCCCTGTTTATACTAACTCAAAGGGTTAACTCTTTATGAGCATAAGCATATATCTAACAAAATGACATCAAATAACAACTGATATCCATTTTCATTTCTACATACTGAATATGGATGCAAAAAAAATTATTTTTACCTAGGTGAGAAATCAATTTATAGAGCAACTCTAAGGACAATTATAATAACATACACTAAAAATTATCAACTGAGAAAATAGGATAGACAACACAAACTATAAATACTATAAAACATTATTATTAAAAATGATTCGTTCATATTTTACCCAATAAAATTAGACAAAAGCATCGTCTCATACAATTTTCCATATGACTATCAATAAACAAAAATTTAATTTTTTAAAATCTGACACTAGAGGTTCTAAAACTCCCTCTCAATGGGATCCCAGTAAACAGCATTTAACTCTATTTAGGTACAAGGAACAAGAAAAGTGCTTAAGTGTGATAGATAACCAACAGGAGAGCAGGTATGTTATAATATTGATATTAAGGTAATCATTTTAAGGAAGAAAGGGGAATAAACAATGTGGACTACAATCATACTGAAAAAAATAAAGCTAAACTACTTTTAGGACTTCTGGCAAGATGGAGGCCTAGACTGACATATTCTGTCTCCCTCCACAACTAAAAAGGAATACATCTACTGCAAAACCAGAAATAACCAGAACTTCCAGAAAATAAAGCTACATGGAAGTCTAACATATGAAGTTATACAGAAGTGCTCGTCTGGACAGGTAGGAGGGGCAAAGCCAGGGCGGAGAGGCCAAGCTGTGCTGGCAGCGACGGCGGTGGGACGGTGGTGGGACGGCGGTAAGCACAGACAACTGTATTTAAAAAGAGGATTAGAAACGCCTGGGAAGCACCCCCAGCTGCAGACCAGAACTGTCAGCTTGCAATTACAAAGCCGGGGAAGGCAGATCCCATTGCCTCGAAGTGTGAAGGCTGAAGGCGGTGGGGATGCAGGAAGAAGCTCCCGGGCTCTCAGCAAACAGTAAATGGCAAGAATCCATCTTGGACCCCGCCTCCACACAAAACGCCACAGCATGGTGAGAAGGATCCTCCGGTAGTGACAAATGCATGGGGCTCCGACCCCTACAGCCTAGGAAGTGTGACAGTCCCACCAAGGAAGCAAAGGTAAACACAAAACTGTCAGGATGGCAGGGATCATGATGGAGATCCCAGTCATGCAGCTGACCAGAGAGCAAATATCAGATGTAACATATCAGCAGATAGAAAATCTTTCTGAGGCACAGTTCAGAGCTTTGGTTATATGAATGCTTACAAACCTAACAGCAGATCTTAAGACAGGGAAGGAATGAAGATTAGTCCTGCTGAAATGAACAAAAACATACGAAACAAGTGGTGAGAAAAAGAAAACCAGGGATCGAATCACCAAATCAGAATATAAGGAAGGACAAACAGTCAACCAGTGTAGAAAGAGGAAATGAAAAGTGAGGAAAATGAGGAGAGACTCAGAAACCTATGGGACAGCTATAAGCAGGTCAACATCCGAATCATAGGGTTGCCAGAGGTAAAGAAGAACTAGAAATTGAAAAATTATGTGAAATAATAATGAAGCAGAACTTCCCTAACTTGGGGAAGGAAATAGACTTACAGGTCCAGGAAGCACAGAGTTCCAAAAATACTGGACCCAGGGAGAACCACACCAATACACATTATAATTAAAATGTCAAAAATTAAAGATAAAGAGAGAATCTTAAAAGCAGCAAGAGAGAAGAAGAGAATTACATACAAAGCGGTCCCAATAAGACTATCAGCTGATTTCTCAAAAGAAACTCTGCAGGCAAGAAGGGACTGGCAAGAAATATTCAAAGTAATGAAAAGCAAAAACATTCAACCATGATTCCTCTATCCAGCAAAGCTGTCATTCAGAATAGAAGAGCAGAGAAAGTGCTTCCAGGACAAAGTAAAACTGAAGGAGTTCATCAGATCCAAACCACTGTTATATGAAATGTTAAAGGGACTTGTTTAGGAGAAAGAGGATCAAAATTATGAACATTAAAATGAAAACTGTATCACAACAACCAAACAGAAGCTAGGGAATCAAAACAAAGGCAAACTAAGTAGGCAAAGAGAGTGGAAAAAGAACTATAGGTATGGGGAACATATTGGGGGGAGGTCAACTGGAAGGGGGAAGGGGGAAAAGCGGGGAGATGGTACAGTAATTAAGAAGCATAGTAGGAAGGAGTGGAGTAGATAGGAAGATGTTGAGAAGAACTATACACACAACCAATGGGCATGGACTAAGGGGGGGACAACTGGAGAGAGGGGGTGTCACTGGGTGGAGGGGAACAAAGGGAAAAGAAATTGGGACAACTGTAACAGCATGATCAATAAAGCATAGTAAAAAAAAACTACTTTTAGAAAGTCAAGATAATCCTCTCAGTATTTCTATGTACAGTAGTCCCTCTCTATATCGCAGTTCACTTATCGCGGTCTCACTCTATCGTGGGATTTTTTAAAATATTATATTTAATTATTTATCACGAATTTTTTGCTACATAGCAGGATTCTGCAGTACTGTATATATATGTTGTTAAAGTTATATAGGTTTAAGTGTGTAGAATATGTTTAAGAACATAAGTAGCATTTATAAAAGTGTGGAAAAGGTTAATAAGGGAGTGGGAAAGGTTAATAAGGGACTGGGAAAGGTTTATAAGTGTGTGGGAAGGCTTTATAAAGTCTTAAAGTATATATAAATACTAAAATAAATGTAAGGTTCCTACTTTACGGATTTGCACCTATCGTGTGGGGGTGTGTGTCTAGAACGTAATACCCACAATAAGTGAGGGAATACTGTATTATTCTACTAATACGTATTGAACATCAACTCTGCATAAGGAAAAGTACAGAATCCTGGGTATGAGAATGTATAAAACAGATATTGTATATGTCCTCTAGAAGCTCAGCCAAAAGGAGATGTTGATTATACAAACAAATAATTACGTGACAAATGCTCTGGAGGAATGGGAAATCTGTGCAAGGGCAACAGAAGGAAACAAACTCAGACTAGATTTGACTCAACAGGGGTCTCAAAAGAAAAGTTAATTCCTAATGCCCTAAAGAAATTCATGGAAAGTAATGAATTAACATCTAAAACAGTAATATTCGTTTACCATCCTTGGGTCACTCAACACAGTCTAAGGTTCAGATAAGGAGTCCTAGCAGAATAAAAGCCACAATCAAATAGTAAGACTTCTCCAGATACAGAGAAACAAGAAAAGGGTATCACAGGCAAGGGAGAATCATATTTGCTTGGACAAGGACAAAGTGCGACACATTCAGGGAATTCTAAGTCATTTGGTGGAGATGAAAGCAGGAATAAAAGGGAATGGGGTAATAATTTTAGAGTCTAGCAAGAAATAGGATAAAGAAAATTTTGCACAGATTGCCAGCACTTAGTCTGCTATGTTAAGGACTTTAGAATACACGTAAGAGAGGATAGGAGCATGTTCTGGAACCCATATTCTTATCAATGATTAAAAGAACTCCAAATAAATATTTTTCAGATCATCTGGTTTATTTCGAGTTTTAACAGACATTCGTCGTCGGCAGCCGTCCGTCTCGAGAGACGATGGTGTAGCTTCTTAAGAGTCTATCTGCACCGCCGAGAATGGTTGTGCAGTCCGACTCGGGAGTGACACGGTATCTGTCTCCTCCCGTGTTGAATCGACATCTTGCGATGATGCTGGAGTGTCCTCTCCAGTGAAGCTGAAGCTACAGAGCCTGGGCAGGGTGATATGGAGGGTCTGCTGTTGCCCATGCAGCAGACCCCCCCTCTCTTCGCAGCTGAAGGGTCCAAGGGAAAGACGGAGTCAATACAGCTTGGCTTCAGGTGCGCCGCAGGAGTTGCCGGTGTTGACTACAACGTCAAACCGCCTTAGGGACTCCGGCTCCGGATTTTCTGTCGGGGTTTACTCCCTTAGCCTTTCCCCTGAAGAGGTATGCCGCAAGGCAGCGGAGGTTTTTTGGAGTCAGAGTTTTCCTTCTCTGATGTGCCCTGACTGGAAGATCGAACCAGCGACACTTAGCTCGCAGGCCGATGGTCAATCCACTGAGCCAAACCAGCCAGGGCAATAACAGACATTACATTACGATTTAAATAGCTCTTCAATGAAAAAACATTTGTATCACAAAGACTTCAAAGAAAAGGTTGTTCCTAACTTAATTTTGGAGAAATCATCTGGAATAACCAACTGAACACTAGCTGGAGAGAAGTCTTATAACCACGGAGAGACAGAAAAGGCCGCTACATCACAACGTGACCGGTAGGGAGTGCGGAGAACGAGAAGGGCTGGCTGGTGCTCCCACGAGTGGCAGCTGAAGGGACCGAGAAACAGCTCGGCAGCTGGGGGTTCCCCCTGAGAAGGGTGAAGTCTAACTCCCAGCTGGGCTTCCCAGCCTACAGCAACAGAGTCGAAAGTAAAATAGTACCCAGCTGTGAAAAGTGAAAAGCCACAAGGTTTCCTGCTAGCCGGAGAGAAACAGCTGGAGAAAAAGAGCTCTTAAGTGGATCACATACAAAAATATTTTGGCCCCCACTTACCCAGGGCTCAAGCAGAGGGAAGGCAGAGAGGACTAGAAATGCTTGGGGAGAGTTTGGGGCAGTGGCTTTGAGGGGAAAACTAGGAGAGCAGCCGACCGAGTCCCACTGCTGACTCATTCCCATTACTGCAGGCAGACCATTCCCCTCCAATTGGCTGGCATCAGTCTGAGGGGAAGCAAAAGCCCCGCCTACAGGAATTAAGCTGCCATACTCTTGATCCTTAAGCCTGACAGCTAATCACAGATTGAATAAAACACAAATTAAATAGATTAACAACTAAAGAAGACAGACAAAGGCAGTAAACACACTGGAAGTCTCCAACAGGCTGCCTAGGGCCAGACTGGTACACCATCTGACTCCACAGGGGAAGATCCAGGACGAGCAGATCAATCTAAGAAGCAGCAACAAACAATAAGAGTCACAAAAATGGGGAGACAGAGAAACAACCCCCCATCGAAAGGAAAGGAAGAATCCCCAGAAAGAATGCTAAATGAAATAGAGGGAAACAAACTATCAGATATGGAATTCAAAACATGGATTATGGGGAAGATCAATGAGCTCAGAGAGCTCAAGGAAAATTACAAAGAACTCCAGGGAAACTACAAGGAACTCCAGGGAAGCTCCAGGGAACTTACTGAGAATTACATCAGCATGAAAAAGGACACAGAAGTTACCAATAAGAGCCAGGAGGAAATGAAGAATAGAATTTCTGAATTGAAGAGCACAGTAGCAGGAATTAAAAGCAGGCTAGAGGAAGCAGAAGATCAGATCAGCAAGCTGGAGGACAATGTAGACAAAAACTCCCAGACAGTGCAAGAAAATGAAAATGGACTGAAAAAGAATGAAGAGGTTTTAAAATAGCTGCAGGACAAGATGAAATGTAACAATATCCCTATCATACGAATTCCAGAAGGAGAAGAAGAGGAGCAAGGGATAGAAAACCTGTTTGAAAAACCAATGACAGAAAACTTCCGTAACGTGAGGAGAGAAAGAGTCACGCAAGTCCAGGAAGCACAGAGGGTCCCAATGAAGATGAACCCAAATAGGTCCCCTTCAAGACACATCATAATTAAAATGGCAATATTCAAAGACAAAGAGAGAATCCTAAAAGAAGCAAGAGAGAAACAGCTAATAACATACAAGGGAGCTCCAATAAGGCTATAAGGCTATCATCAGATTTCTCAGCAGAAACACTTCAAGCCAGAAGGGAATGGCAAAAAATAGTCCAAGCAATGTAAAACAAGGCCTACAACCAAGAATACTCTACCCAGAAAGGCTCTCATTCAACATGGAAGGTAAAATAAGGAGGTTCCCAGACAAAAGAAGGCTAAAGGAATACATTTCCACCAAACCAGCATTGCAAGAGATGCTAAAGGGTCTGCTTTAAGAAGATGAAGAAATAGAGAGAGACAGAGAGGAACACAAGTACAAAGGGGAAAAATGACAATGAATAAGTACCTATCGGTATTAACCTTAAATGTAAATAAATTAAATGTTCCAATCAAAAGATACAAGATAGCTGAATCGATTAGAAAGCATGACCCACATATATGCTGTCTACAAGAGACCCACCTTAGAACAAAAGATGTACACAGACTGAAAGCAAAGGGATGGAAAAAAGTATTTCAAGAAAAGGGACATGAAAAAAAAGCCAGGGTAGCAATACTTATATCAGACAAAACAGATTTCACAGCAAAGGTCATAAAAAGAAACAAAGAAGGACATTTCATAATACTTAAGGGAAAAATCCATCAATAAGATAAAACCCTTGTAAACATATAAGCACCCGACTTAGGAGCACCCAAAAATGTAAGAAAAATTTTGAAAGACTTTAGGAAGGATATAGACAGCAAGACCCTCAAAGTAGGGGAATTTAACGCCCCGTTGTTAACAATGGACAGATCTTCGAAGCAAAGAAACACCAAAGATGATCAAATGGACTTAGTTGATATATATAGAACTTTTCACCCCAAAGAAGCAAAATATACATTCCTTTCAAGTGCACATGGAACATTTTCAAAGATAGGCCACATGGTAAAACACAAAACAAGCCTCAACAAACTCAAGAAAATTGAAATTGTATCAAGCATCTTCTTAGATCACAATGGCTTAAAATTGGAAATCAACCTCAAAAAAAAAAAAAAAAAAACCTCAAAAACATTCAAACTCATGGAGAATGAATAACATGCTATTAAATCACGAATGGGTTAACAATGACATCAAGGAAGAAATCAAAAAGTTTCTGGAAACAAATGATAATGAACACACAACAGCCCAAAACCTATGGGATACAGTGAGAGAAGTCCTGAGAGAAAAGTTCATAGCAATACAGGCCTACCTAAAAAAGATAGAAGGATCTCTAGTAAAAAATTTAACCCTACAGCTACAAGAACTAGAGGAAGAACAACAAACAAAGCCCAGAGCGAGTAGAAGGAAGGAAATCATCAAGATCAGAGCAGAATTAAATGACACAGAGAGTAAACAAACAATTCTAAAGATCAACAAGAGTAGGAGCTGGTTCTTGGAAAAGATAAAAAAAATTGACAAGCCTTTAACCAGGCTCATCAAGAAAAAAAAGAGAGAGCACCCAAATAAATAAAATCAGAAACGAAGGAGGAGAAATCACAACTGATACCACAGAAATACAAAGGATTGTAAGAAATTATTACGAACAACTGTATGGCAAGTAATTTGACAACCTAGATGAAATGGACAACTTCCTGGAAACATACAATCTTAGAAAACTGAGTCAAGAAGAAGCAGAAAGCCTGAACAGACCAATAACAACTAGTAAAATTAAAGCAGTAATCAAAAAACTCCCAGCACACAAAAGCTCTGGCACAGATGGCTTCACAGGGGAATTTTACAAAACATTTAGGAAAGAACTAACTCCTATCCTCCTCAGACTATTCCAAAAAATCCAAGAAGAGGGAAGACTCCCAAACTCATTCTATGAAGCCAATATTACCCTAATTCTAAAACCAGGTCAAGACACAACAAAGAAAGACAACTACCGGACAATATCGCTGATGAACATAGATGCTAAAATCCTCAACAAAATATTGGCAAATCGGATCCAGCAACACATTAGAAAGATTATACACCATGATCAGGTGAGATTCATCCCAGGGATGCAAGGATGGCTTAATATTAGCAAATCAATAAACATAATACACCACATAAACAAAATGAAAGACAAAAAACCACGCGATCATATGAATAGATGCAGAAAAGGCATTTGATAAAGTACAACACCCATTTATGATGAAAACCCTCAGCAAAATGGGATTAGAGGAAGTGTACCTCAACTTAATAAGACCATATATGAGAAACCTGAAGCCAACATCATACTCAATGGGCAAAAACTGAAAGCATTCCCCATGAGGTCAGGAACAAGACAAGAATGTCCATTCTCTCCACTCCTATTCAACGTAGTCTTGGAAGTTCTAGTCACAGTAATCAGACAAGAAAGAGAAATAAAAGGCATCCAAATTGGAAGAGGAAGTAAAAGGTGATTATTTGCAGACTGCATGATAGTGTACATAGGAAACCCTATAGACTCCACATAAAAACTACTGTATATAATAAGTGAACTTGGCAAAATAGCAGGGTACAAAGTCAATATTCAGAAATCGAAGGTATTTCTGTACACCAACAATAAAATTCAGAGATAGAAACTAAAAGAGAAATCCCATTTACCATAGCAACAAGAAAAATAAAGTACCTAGGAATAAACTTAACCAAGGAGATAAAAGACCTGTACTCAGAAAACTACATAATGCTGAAGAAAGAAATTAAATTAGACACAAATAAATGGAAGCATATACCATGCTCTTGGATGGGAAGAATCAACATCATCACAATGGCCATACTACCCAAAACAATTTATAGATTCAATGCAATCCCTATTAAAATACCAATGACATTTTTCACAGACCTAGAACAAATACTTCAAAAATTTATACGGAACCAAAAAAGAGCCAAAGGAGCCACAGCAATTTTGAGGAAGAACACAGTCGGAGGAATCACAACACCAGATATCAAACTATACTACAAGGCCACGGTAATCAAAACAGTCTGGTACTGGCATAAGAACAGACATATAGATCAGTGGAACAGAATAGAGAGCCCAGAAATAAACGCAGGTCTATATGGTCAACTAATATTTGATAAAAGGGGAAGGAACATCAAATGGAGTGAGAAGAGCCTCTTCAACAAATGGTGTTGGGAGAGCTGGACAGGGACATGGAAAAAAATAAAACTAGACCACCAACTTACATCGCACACCAGAATAAACTCCAGATGGATTAAAGACTTAAATGTAAGCCGTGGCGCCATAAAAGTCCTTGAGGAAAGCAAAGGCAGAAAAATTTCAGATATCTCCCATAGCAACATTTTCACTGATATATCTCCTAAGGCAAGGGAAATAACAGAAAGAATAAACAAATGGGACTACATCAAACTAAAAACTTTCTGCTCAGCAAAAGAAAGCATCAGCAAGATGAAAACGGAACCAACCATATGGGAAACTATATTTGCCAATGATACCTCAGACAAGGGATTAATCTCCAAAATATATAAAGAACTTATATGACTCAACATCAAGAAGACAGACAACCCAATTCAAAAAATGGGCAAAAGACCTGAACAAACACTTCTCCAAAGAGGACATACAGAGGGCCCAAAGACATATGAAAGAATGCTCAACACCACTAGCCATCAGAGAGATGCAAATAAAAACCACAATGAGATACCACTTTACACCAGTCAGAATGGCCATCATCAACAAATCAGCAAACAACTTGTGCTGGCTAGGATTCAGAGAAAAGAGAACCCTGGTGCATTGCTGGTGGGAATGTAGACTGGTGCAGCAACTATGAAAAACAGTTTGGAATTTCCTCAAAAAACTAAAAATGGAACTGCCTTTTGAACCAGCAATTCCATTGCTAGGATTATACCTGAAAAAATTCTAAAACAGCAATTCAAGAGAACTTATGCACCCCTGTGTTCATAACAGCACTATTTACAATAGCCAAGTGCTGGAAACAACCTAAGTGCCCATCTGTAGATGAGTGGATCCAAAAACTGTGGTACATTTACACAATGGTGTACTATGTAGCAGAAAGAAAGAAGGAACTTCTACTATTTGCAACAACATGGATGGAAATAGAGAGAATTATGCTTAGTGAAATAAGCCAGTCAACTAAAGAAAAATACCTTATGCTATCACCTATTACAGGAGACTAACGAACAACACAAACAAACTAGCAAAATAGAACCAGAGGTATGTAAACAAGGAATAGACTAACAGTAACAATGACGGAGGGGGTGGGAGAGAAGAGGCTAAGAAAGGGAAGGGTCTAGTCAAAGAACATGTATAAACGACCCATGGACATGGACAACTGGGTGGGGACTGACTGTGGTAGAAGGGGTGGGCAGGGTGCGGGGAACCAAGAGGGGAAAAAATGTGGGGCAACTGTAATGAAATAACAAACAAACAAAAATTTAGTGGGGGAAAAAAGAAAATGTAAAGAATGGAAATGCAATTTTAGTGAATATTAGAAGGACACGGATTTTCCTTCACACTGTCTATTTTTCTCCCTATCTGATCCCTCCAGAATTTTGCATCCTAGGAAGTAAGTAATGAATGACATAAGGTTTTTTAAATAAAACTAATAAGACCAGTTGTTAATAGAGGTTTTATTGACCAAGACTTTGACTGGAATGTCATGCCTAAAGAAGACATGCTTGGGCTCTGGTTGTTACCAAAAAGTCCTGAGGAACTAGGATTGACTTTAGAAGGTAATAAGAGCCCACGAGAAAAAAGACATGGTACCTTGGTTGGTTGTGCGGTCCACGGCAATCTTTCCAGGGAAGGAATGAAGGTTGATTTCCTGAAAGATGGCTAGAAGGGACCTTAAGGCACGATGGAAAACCTGAAGGCCTTGGAAAAGACAGGTGTTTACAGGCAAGGCTGAATGGCAGGTATGTGGCTCAGCTTCTGTGCCCTGAAGGGTTGACTGAAGGTCACCCTGAATGTTCTTTGTGTAAGTTCCAGCAAAGCAGAACTAAAGATCTTAAGTGATCATTTGCTGCTCTTGTGTTTATGCAAATGAACAGGATAAATTAAAACTGGACTTAATGCAGTCCCTTTAATGACAATGAGGGTAATCTTAAGGAATAAATTTGCGATTCAAGGAAAATCACAATGATCAGTGGTAGACTATAAAGTAGTGCAGCTAACCATCTTTAAACTTTCTTTTCATTTAAAATTTGTTTTCATTTGAAAGTTAAACTAGGTCTGTGACATCATCAAAGATGCTTAATTTACAGGCAAGAAGAATGTCAAATTTCTTGCAACAGGATGTCTTTCCAATAAGATAGTTTTACAGATTTAGAAACTTGTTTGTGGGTTATGTTGCATAAATTAACACGTGTTTTCTGTTTTTAAAGGGCAGAAGCCTATGATCCCATTATCTGAGTGATTGTTTGCACATATAGGCCTCACTTAATCCTGTCTGCATCGCTGCCTCCTGAGACTCAATGGTTTGGCTGAACTAAGTGGCTGGGTTGGTGAAGAATGAGGTGGTCTGTGGGCTTCACTTTAAAACTGGTTTCTCTTTTCTATCCTAATGACTTGGACAGAAAGGGCCCAGAGGTCTGAGAGGGCAGATAACTAAAATATTTCCCTCAGCCCAAACTAAGTATAATGGACAAAAGGCTTTTGGACAGGTGAGATGTGCCTGGTACACCTTCCTCCAAAGAAGCACTTTTTTTCCCTAATGTGGGACATCAAAAAATTAATACCTGCCTTTTGTCATCTAGTGGTTATAGACTGAATGATGTCTTTTAACCCTTTGCCAAATATGTTACCCCCAGAATACAACAAGGATGCCAGCCTGTTAAACCAAGCACGCCGTTGTCCAGGGACATCCAACTGACCTGGAGTCTGCACGATCCTTCCCCGTGTGGGAAGGCCACCCTCTCCTCCACACCCCCACTCCTATTAGGGATTTCTGGACCCAAGGGTAGGTAGAATGACAACCATGTCCAGCTTGAAGCAGCTAGAGGAGCTCGAGTCCTTCCCCCATTGTCCTTCATAAGATTATAAAGGGTCTTAAGTCTAAGGGGGGATTGTTATTTTTTATTGTTAAGAAAATAATTAATTAATGTTTTGTTTTGTTTTGTTTTTTTTAAAGAATAATATAGGAAAGGGTGAAGCCAGAGAACTTGTATGTACGACTCATGGGCATGGATTGGGGGGTGGGGGGTGGGATTGCTGGGGAAGGGGTAGTGCTGGGCAGAAGGAAGCAAAGGGGAAAAAATTGGAACTATTGTAACAATATAATCAATGAAATATACTTAAAAATTAAATAAAAGGTTGTTCCTAAGATAGCAGATACAGTTATTAAATCAATATGCTCAGTAATTGGAAACAAACCAGGTCTGAGGTGGAATTTTACTTAAAAACATGAAAACCCAGGTACTACTAATATTTAGAGGCAACTCAGTAAATGAGAAACAAGTGCAGGGGAGGTAAAAGTTCTCCTCCACTATTTCAGGGTCTCCAGCTGAGCCTAAGAATTAAACTAATAAAACAGATTAACAAGAGAAAAAGATACACATTTTACTTAGTAATTTTTTATGTACATGGGAGTCTTCACAGGGAAAATAAAGATTAAAGAAGTCAGGGGCAAAAGCTTACATATTAGATTGGACAAAAAATAATCGCCCTTATCCATGGGTATATGTTCCAAGTCTCCCAGTAGATGCTGGAAATCACAGATAGTATTAAACCCTATATATATTTTGTCCTATACATACATACCTATGATAAAGTTTAACTTATAAATTAGGCATAGTAAGAGATTAATGGCAATAACTAATAATAAAACAGAATTATAACAATATACTGTAAGAAGTTATATAAATGACTTTGGGACCATTATTAATGAAAAATAAGAGTTACCTATACTGTGATACTGTAACAGTTGATCCGATAACTAAAACAGCTACTGAGTGATTAACAGGTAGGTAACAATCACAGGGTGGCTACGCTGGACAAAGGGATGATTCAAGTCCCAGGTGGGATGGAGAGGGACAGCAAGAAATTCCATCATTCTATTCAAAAACACACGCAATTTAAAACTTATGAACTGTTTATTTCTAACATTCTCCATTTAATATTTTCAGACCACAATTGAACATGGGTAATTGAAACCATGGAAAGCTATAGTAAATTGTGATGATATGACAAGACAAAGGGGTTTGTCTAGAGTAGTTAAATTGTGAACAAGTGACTAAGAAGGTAAGAGTTAGTTTAACAAGGTTTGTTTGTACAGATTTTTCTCAGTCTGTACTCCCCCTCTCTAGTGAGAACAATGACTTCCGTTCTCCTGCTATAGATAGGGTACCTTTCATATGGAAGTTTTATCTATTGCTTCAGGAAGAAAAAAACCAGGCAGAGTAGCTGCCTTGCATCTGTTGTTTTTTATGTGCCTTTAACTCAAAATAATCCTTACACCTAAAATCACATATTTTGTGTGGCATATTCTGCTACCCTACAAAAGCAAAGCAAAGCAAAGTTGAAACTTCAGAAGCCTCAGAATCTGGATTTCTTTTTCCCCGCCCTACCTGAGAATTACAGTAATTCTTCTCAGATATCCAATAGTCTAACATACTCAATCCTCTTCCCATAAAGAACCTGTTCTTAAAACAATAATTGATACTCAGCCTTGAAAAAGGAGATTCTGATATGCTACATGGCTGAATCTTGAGGACATTATCCTAAGTGAAATAAGCCAGTCTCAAAAAGACAGATAGTGTATAATTCTATTTATATGAGGTATTTAGAGTAGCCAAGTTCATAGTGGTTGCCAACAGCTGGATGGAAGAAAGAATGGGTAGTTATTGTTCACTAAGTATAGAGTTTCAGTTTCGCAAGATGAAAAAAAAGAGATTGGTTAATACAACACTGTGACTATGCTTAACTATAATGAAAATGGTTAAGATAGAAAATTTTATGTTATGTATGTTTTACCATAATAAATAATAAAAAATTTAAGACTGAAATAATGAATAACTGAGAATGAATCTCAGTACCAAGAAGGTGAAATGAGAAGAAACTTTACTGAAGAATAAGAAGAGTTAGTTTTTTTACACAGTAGGCATGAAAGCTGAGGACACAGCAGTGATACAGTTAACACAGGTCTGAAATGCACAGGTCCACTAATACGCATTTTTTTTTTTCAATAAATACTGTAAATGTATTTTCTCTTCCTTATAATTTTGAATAACTTTTTCTTACTTTACTGTAAGAACAGAGTATATAATACACATACAAAATATGTGTTAAGCAACTATTTTATTGGTAAAACTTCCCATCCACAGTAGGTTATTAGTTGTTGAGTTTGGGGGAAATCAAGTGGTTTATATACATGCCAATTTTTGACTGCAGGAAGTCGGTGCCCCTACCTAAATGCTGTACTGTTCAAAGGTCAACTATAATTGAAATGTTCTTAGCAAGATTAATATGACACCAATATATTAAATGGGAGTGACAGCAGGAAATAGAGAGTCAAGTGAAACAACTCAGAAAAATTGAAAAACATAAGAGAATTTAAGGGATCAGTTCACTGAGGAAGTTGCTAAGGTTTCCAGCACTGGTGACAGGGAGCTTTCAGCCTGAGTCCTGCTCCTTGGAGATAATTAAGGAGTGGCTGAGCAAGCAGATAAAGTAGGCAGCAAACAGCACAAGAGGCAGAATGAGGTCCTTTCTAATGCTTTTCAGCCTCTAGGCCATTTATCAGGAATCAAAGAATTACTTTATTTATTTATACCTTTCCTTATCTAAAAAGATCTTAAAAGGTCAGCAAATAACTACTCTTCTGTTACTAACTGTTGGCCAAGCACAATAGGAGTGTTTTCACTCCTGCAGAATTTGAGCTGCTGTGATAATGACATAGCTCTCCTTATAAATTACATAATAGATGCAATTCTGAAAAATTTTAGAAATAAAATTGTGCTAAGTCCAGTCACATGTTAAATGTACTAGGTAAGCACATATTTAGTAGATAGAGCTCTATCTCTTAAATCTTTCTGTAACTGAAAATCATTTATATACTTTGTTATATCCTACTGTGGATTTCTTCATTCATCTCCACTGCAGCATGGGAGAAAGTCTCAGTGCAAGGTTAAAAGAAAGCCCTAAATCAGATAAAGTTACTAAAAGAACGCTACTCTTTTTATATAGCAGATGAAAATGAGACCAGAATCATTTAAAGCATATTAAGAATGTGAATAATAAAACTGAAATATTTGTGACACATTATAGACAAATTATTTTTTTATTAAAAAAGGCTAAGTTTGCCATTCCAGATAATGAAAATTCTATGCTTTTTTGTTTTAACTTCTATTAAGGTCTATATGAAACACTTACCAGAATAATAAATCAACTTATGCCTACTTACAAGATCTTTATCTACTATTACTGAGTCCCATTTAATTCAAGACTCTGTGAAAACAACAACGATGAATAACAAGTGTTGTCCTAGAAGCATCCTTTCTGCTGGAAGGTGAAGGCATAAAGCACAAGCACACATTCGACAAGAACACAAGGAGCTTTATTATAAAGGTCATGAGGAACAAGTATAGTTCTGCTATTACAAAACAAAAAGCATGCAAACCCAAAACTGGATCTTTGAGAGGTCAGTAAAATTTAAAAGCCACTCCCCCAGGAAAAAAGAGATCCTTAGTTATCAAAAATGAGAGAGAAAGAACATCAGTACAGATCATATAAACATTTAAAAGGCTAATAAGAGAATATTACTGTGAGAAATGCTCACAATAAAAACCGGGACACAGGACTTGAGCAGCAAAGCAAGGCATTTATTCACAAGTCTGCAGAGTCAGGCACACCCTCAGCTAGGAGAATGTGCGTGCAAAATAGACCAAGAAAACTGATTTTATACTAACACAATTAGCTCCCCTCCCTAACGCAATTAGCTCCCCCTCCCCTGTCCTTCTCCATTACTGGTTAACCCGGGTTCACAATCTAACGCTCCCTGGCTGGTTTGGCTCAGTGGTTTGAGCGTGGGCCTGCGAGCTAAGTGTCGCTGGTTCGATCTTCCAGTCAGGGCACATCAGAGAAGGAAAACTCTGACTCCAGAAAACCTCCGCTGCCTTGCGGCATACCTCTTCAGGGGAAAGGCTAAGGGAGTAAACCCCGACAGAAAATCCAGAGCCGGAGTCCCTAAGGCGGTTTGACGTTGTAGTCAACACCGGCAACTCCTGCGGCGCACCTGAAGCCAAGCTGTATTGACTCCGTCTTTCCCTTGGACCCTTCAGCTGCGAAGAGAGGGGGGGTCTGCTGCATGGGCAACAGCAGACCCTCCATATCACCCTGCCCAGGCTCTGTAGCTTCAGCTTCACTGGAGAGGACACTCCAGCGTCATCGCAAGATGTCGATTCAACACGGGAGGAGACAGATACCGTGTCACTCCCGAGTCGGACTGCACAACCATTCTCGGCGGTGCAGATAGACTCTTAAGAAGCTACACCATCGTCTCTCGAGACAGACGGCTGCCGATGACGACGACAATCTAACGCGATTAATTACTTAACTCAGGGTGTGATTAACAAAGGGCAATGTAGTTATAGGTCTATCTCCAACTCATTTGCAAAGTTATCTAGCTACATCTTCCCATTTCTCTGTGTTTGGTGACAACAATCTTCCTCCTTTTGAATCACCCAGAGATATGTGTGAGGAGCTGCAGAATGCCATTTCCTTGTCCCTTTTCCATGATTCATCTGTTAATTACCTCCTACTGGTTTGAGAGTCCCTGGCTTGCTTTATCCCTTACATTACTAACAACTTTATGTCAACAAATTCAGTAACCCGAATGGACAAATTTCTTGAAAGGCACAAACTACTACTGAAGGTCTCAATAAAAATATAAGATAACATGAAGAGCCCCATATTTATTAGAGAAAAATTGTTTAAAAAACTACCCAACGAAGATAATTTCCAGGCACAGGTGGCTTCACTGGTGAATTGTACCAAATATTTGATAAATAAATAACAACACTATACCAACTTGTGCAAAATTCTAAAGGAACATTCTCCAAATCAGCCTGTGAGTCAACCATTGCCTGATACCCAAACCAGATAAAATGAAATGAAATGAAATGAAATGAAGTGAAATGAAATAAAAATAAAAATAAAATTACAGACCAATAGGTCTCAAATACAGAAGTAAAATTCTGTAACAGAATTTTTGCAACTAGGACCAACTTCTATATAAAAAGAATCATGGTCAAAATGTCTATTCCAACGAATACAAAGCTAGTTTAACTATCAAAAATCAATACAGTCTACCATACTAACAGACTAACCACCACCCTCCCCTCACCCCGGCTGAAACCAAAATCAAATGATTTTCTTAATGAAAGCTAAAAAGGCATTTGACAAAATTCAATACCCATTCATAATTTTAAAGACTGGGAACAGAAGGAAAAGGAACTCCTTCAATTGATAAAGAACAACTATAACAATATTAGAGGCACTATTCTACTTAATGCTGACATATTGAATGTTTTACTCTAAGATCAGAAAAAAAGGCTGTCACCACTTTTAGTTTACACTGTTCAAGAGTTCTAAGCCAGTGCAGTAAGGCAAGAAAAAGAAATCAAAGGTTATAAATTGGTAAGAATGAAGGAAAGCTATCTCTTAATCAATGATTTTAAATGTGAAAATTCCTAAGAAATCTACTAAGAAGCTACTAAAATAATAAGTGAGTTAACATGGTCACAAGGTCATACCATATTTTTATTTCTATATAAAACTAATACACAACTGGAAATTTTAAACTTTTTAATTCCAATTATAATAGGACCAAAAAGAAATAAGGATGTGGATTAATTGCAGCATGTTTGGAATTAACCTGAGCTCTTTTGCTGAAGTAAAGACATAACTTCATGGCACTCACCCCTGTCAAGACATGAAATGCACTGCTTGATAATGTTGCTTTGTACTGATGGGTCTGAGGTGAGTTTTAGGGCAGTTTGTATCAAACTGTCAGTAATGTTTATTGATAAGTGAGATATGATGATTTGTATATGGTCTCAGTGAAATATCCCAGAGGACTCTACCATAGGGATGGTTACAAGAAAGATGATGGCTACATGACTAGCAGGGCACATATAAGGATTATCAGCCTAGACTCCATTTAGGGCTCCATGGTTCTGTGCACACCTAAGTGGCAGTGATCTGAGAAAAAGTGTGCCCACATGACCAACAGAGAGGGCAGAGGTCATACCTAGTCCCTTTAGATTCCTTGCTGTGAGGGAGCCTCTGGCTGCAATACCTGTTTTTAATGTTCTCATGCTGTTGTTATATCAATACATGATCCCTTCCCTGTAATAAATATGTAAGTCTTGTCATTTGGAGCCTTTTAGTCTTCCTTAATAATTGAACCCTATCTGGCCTGCCATCATTAGTGCAAAGAATAAACTTAACAAAATGTGTGCACCGAAAACTACTAAACACTGCATAAAGAACTAAATAAAGGATCATAAAAAATACTATTTTCAAGATGTTATTGTCAGCGAATAGATCAATAGATTCAATACAATCCTCATTAAAATTCTAGCCACCTTTTCCACAGTAATTAAAATAATAGCCCTGGCTGGTGTGGATCAGTGGATTGAGCGCCGGCCTGAGAAACAAAGGGTTGCTGGTTTGATTCCCAGTCGGGGCACATGCCTGGGTTGTGGGCCAAGTCCCCAGTTGGGGGCTGCAAGAGGCAACCACACGTTTCTCTCCTCTCTTTCTCTCTCCTTTTCCTTCTCTCTAAAAAGTAAATAAAATCTTTAAAAATTTTTATAAAATCAACAAATAAAACAAAAGAGGCAAATGAAATGAATTTAACATTTTAAAAAAATATTATAAAAGGTATATGGAAATGAAAAGAGCCAAAAATAGAACTTTGAAAAAGGAACAAATGCTGGAAGACTTATATTGATTTGAAGATTGACTATAAAGCTATGGTAATCAATAGAGTAATATTGGCACAAGGATAGACAGAAAATCAAGGGAGAACAGAATACACACTCCAGAAATAAATCCATATAAATATGGTCAACTGGTTTTCAAAAATGTAGCTAAGATAATTCAATGAGGAGAAGATGTTCTTTTCAGCAAATGTTGCTGAAATAATTTGATATCCCTATGCAAACAAATTAACTTTAAAACTCCCTGCAAACCATGTCCCCCCCCCCCAAAAAAAAAAAAAAAAAAACTCAAAATGGTCATACACCTAACATAAGAGCTAAAAATATAAAGCTTCCAGAAGAAAACATAGGAGGAAATTTTTGTGACATTGCTTGGGCAGTTGTTTTTTGTTTTTGTTTTTTTAAGGTAAAACACCAAAGAAATGAACCACAAAACAGAACATTGATAAACTGGACTTCCATTAAAATAAATAAATCTGTGATTCATTTCCATCAAGAAAGTCAAAAGACAGCCAAAAAAATGAAAGGAAATATTTACAAACTATGTATTAGATAGAAAACATATCCCAAATATATAATCTTAAAACTGAATATTATACAGATAACCCATTTTTTTTAATGGCAGAGGATTTGAATAAACACTTCATCATTGAAGACATACAAATAGCAAATAAACACATGAAGGATGTCAACATCATTAGTCTCTAGAGACATGCAAGTTAAAACAGCAATGAAACAATTTTTAAACTAGGAGAATGGCTGAAAATAATTTTTTTTTAAGATGGCAATAACAAGAATTGTCAAAACAAGAGAGCATACACTGCTGGGTAAGCCACTTTAGAAAACATCTGGACAGTTTTAAAAATTAATCATACACTACCACATAACCCAGCAATCTCACTTTACTATTACTTTAGTATTTAATCAAGATAAATGAAAAACAATGTCCACAGAAGGACTAGTACTTGAACATTCATAACAGGTTTACTTATAATGCCCAAAAGCTAGTACAGAAATAAATTTTCTGTTATGTTAAAGGGAAAACTCTAGTAACAGAAAGCAGATAAGTGGTTACCAGGGGCTAAGGATAGTAACAGGGAACTGAATGCAAAGGTATACAAGGAAACTTGTAGAAATAATGAAAATGGTCTTCTTTGTATGTTAGTATGAAAAGACTGCAAGCAAATATTTGTCAAAATCCATTGAATTATATACTGAACACTACTAAACTTTATTTTATGTACCTTATACTTCATTAAAGCTGATTTTAAAAAGAAAAATGTAGTCACTTTAAATATAAATAATTTTTTTCCATGACTTTCCAATTTACGTAGGACTTGGCTGAGATGGCTTATCCATGTTCCACACAGATGAGCTGGGGAAGCCTGACTGGGGTGAAGGATCCATGTTTAAGCTCACTCACATGGTGGCAACATGGTGCTGACTGGCTTACCTAGGGCTGCAGGGAAGTTTCTGGTGGGTTCTCAAAGCCTGGTGGCTTTGGTTCCATAAGAACCCCTATCACTTCATCCTGGCCAGGTAGCTTAGTTGGTTCAAGCGTCATCCTCATACACCAAGGTTATGGGTTCAATCCCCAGTCAGGGCACATACAAGAACCAACAAATGAATACATCAATAAGTGGAACAACAAATCAATGTCTGTCTCTATCTCTCTATCTCCCTTCCTCTCTAAAATCAATTAATCAATCAATATTTTTTTTAAAGAAGCCATATCACTTTTCATGACCTGGTCTAGGAGGTCACATTAGTGACCTTCCAACACAGTCACAAGTCCACCAGATTCTAGTGAAGGACCATATACCCCACCTCTTCATGGGAGGAGTATCAAAGTCACATTATGAAGCACAGTGTGTGCGATGGGAGACATTTTTCTGTCTTGGAAAAGACAATCTAGCACATTTGGATTTTTGTTCTGTAGATAAGCAGCAGTCATTAAGGAAAAGCAAAAACAATATAATCCCGTCTATATTTTAGGATGAGAACTCCAGCTGCACAATTAGGAATAAACTAAAAAGATATGTGTGGGCAGAGGGATGGAGAGGGAGAACGTATTAAAGTGGTTATTTCAGGAGTCAAAGCAAAGAGACCTTCAAGTGGCACAACATCTGTGAGTTGGAATGACAAGGGAACAGGCTTGCCAGAGACACTGTACGAATACAAGTGAAATGTCTTAGCATTAAACTAATGCACATGGGTAAACCTGGACCATCTGGAAAATCAGATGCTATTAAGCAAGACAAAGTTTAGGAGGGACAGTACTAAATTCTCTTTGGCACATGCTGGTGAAGGCAGAATGTATTTGAAAATAACAAGAAAGACAGCCACAACAAAGAGCATATTTTATGTAACCCATTAAGAGATTCAATTCTGATTAATCAAGAGTTGGCTACATCCTGAGACATGGCAACACAGATGATTATATTTACCTTAAAGACTGATGTTTATCTGCAAACAAAAGGAATAAAAAGTATGCTTTAATAACCCTGCTTCCTTCCTAGCCAAAACATTCTCTCACTGGATTAATAAAACAGCCTATCTGTAGCTTTGTTTCTAAGACAAGGGGTAGGAAAAATCCATATAGCTCTTTTTTTAAGTTATAGTAGTGATCATGCATGAATGGAAAATAGTGTTCCTTTTAAACTTTAAATCTTCTGTAGCAGGGCAGATGCCATGAGTGAGTTAATCTCCTTTATTTCTTCTGAAAAGAACTCCCACTTTTTTCAACTACTGAATGTCCACCTGCTTCAGGAGACCTGGGTTTAGAATACCCAGGATGAATCTTAATTGGTTTAACTCAGTGCTCCCAATCATAAAAGTAGCTATACAGTACAATCAACTGGGCATTTTTAGAAGACCAATGCCTGTACACCCCTTTTCTCCCATTCTGATTTAATTGGTCTGGTAGTATCTTCTAATTATAAGGAGATATGTCTAAGGACAAAAGTCAACTCAACAGGAACTAAGGCTGTCAGGAGAAAAGATGGATAGAACCTTGATTTTGACACTGTTGAATTAACTGACGCTAGAACCGTCTTCACCATACTCCAAATCATCTCTTTATTTATATTGATAATACCTAATACAATGTAAATGCTTTTTAAATAGTTGTGATACTTTATAGTTTACGCAAAGATGACCAGGAAAAAATTCTGTATTGCAACCATCATAGGCCTAATGACATAGTTCATACCCATCAGGAATAATGTAACTTTTTTTTTTTTTTACTTTGACCCACAGTCTGTTGGATCCATGGATACAGAACCCTTGATTACAGAGAACTAGCCATACTTTTTCTGGCTTTCCTCTTATCTCAATGTTTTGCTGGATTCTTTTTCTATTCCCAAGAGTCTGCCCCTATCTCTTCCTCCTCTAAATGCTCTCAGGAAGATTTGATCCAAGTCTTTATTGGCTAGGAGACTGCAAACCAGGCCACTGTAAAGAAAAATTTTCATTTGTAACTTTAATGATGGCACTGTTGAGCAAAAGAATATTCAGTTCTCACCACAGGATTCGCCAAATCAATTGCTTTCACAAAAATAATATACAGATCTGAGTGGTGTGGCTCAGTGGGTTGGGTGTCATCCTGCAAACTGAAGGGTTGCCAGTTGAATTCTCAGTCAGGGCATATGCCTCATGGGTTGCAGGCCAGGTCCCCAGTTGGGGCCATGTGAGAGGCAGCCAATCAATGTTTCTCTCTTACATCCATGTTTCTCTCCCTCTGTTTCTCACTTCCTTCCCCTCTCTTTAAAAGTAAATAAACCCTTAAAAAAAATGTATAGACTAACATATAAAAAATAGCAATTATGAAGATATAGTGCATTAATTGTACTGTACCAACAGATAAATAAAATGTATTGAACAGAAGCAAGCAGAAGATGATCCTAGAGAAATGAAAATGCAGATTCTAATGTGATTTAGAAATAGCCTAACAAGAGCCCTAGCTGGTGTGGCTCAGTGGATTGAGCACTGGCCTGTGAACCCAAAGGTCACCAGTATGATTCCCAGTAAGGGTTGCAGGCCAGGTCCCCAGTTGGAGACAACCAATCGATGTGTCTCTCTAAAAGTAAATAAAATCTTTACAACAACAACAACAAAAAAATAGTCTAAAGTTTAATTGCAGATGAGAAAAACTAATCATATACAGATTAAGCATATCCAGGAGGTGTCCAAAAATGATTACAGAATGAACTGATGAAAGACGAATTCTAGGCCTGTTCCTTCCCTAAAGAATGTGGGGTCATCTACAAATAAATTCAAATCTGAATATGTTCTACAGCACTGCCTGTAAGAATCATAATTTCTAAGCAGAAATCTAAGGTAAAATTGTGGTTTCTAAGGTAACCAAGGCCATAATCATACCATACATACTCTGATATATCAGTCATCACCTGAGTTTGTCAGAAATGAACTGGAAGGGCTGATACGTTATGTCTGTACCCTAAGGCTGCAAGCTGTGAAGCAAATAAGCCCTGTGTTCTGCATTAGCTGAACTTGCCAATGGCTTTCTCAAGGAGAAAATGCATTTTTGGAGGTCAAAGAGGAGTGAGAATAAATAATCTCTTCTTCTGGACAGTACTCTAAACTCCCAAAGGCTAACGGAAACAGTTCTTATAAAATTACAGAGGCAGCTTTTTCAAACTTTGAAAGAAAAATTAAAAGTAGATCATATTCATATTCATATTCTCTTGCTAATTTTATTTCTAGCGGGGAAAAAAAAAAAATGTCTGTAAATTGTTCATCCAAGAAAGTAAACAATGGAGGGAGATGACTTTTTGACTTGCAACATTAACTAGAGTTTTAGAGCCTCTGTTAACACTGCCCATTAGGCTCTTTGCTTCCCATTTAAAGGAAAGTCATTTCAACTACAACCTGATTAAACCATTTTGGAAAGGAAAACAAAAACCCTCTTCTTCTTTCATCCTTTGGAGGTAAGAAGAGAGAAGAGAAAGGGTCAATAGGAATGGAGCCAATCCATTCATGCAGCTCAATATTAGAAATAATATTTGATATACATCAAAAATATCATGAAATTAAAGTTTTTTCATTCAATCCAATTCCATTAAAAGAGCCTGCCTCTTTATAAGTGGATCAACTGCCACCACAATGTAAACTGCATTTAAATTATTTTCTGCCCTGGCTGGTGTGGCTCAGTAGATTGAGCGCCAGCCTATGAACCAAAGGGTCACCAGTTTGACTCCTAGACAGGGCACATGCCTGGATTGTGGGCCAGATCCCCAGTTTGGGGTGCACGAGAGGCAACCACACATTTGATGCTTCTCTCCCTCTCTTTTTCCCTCCCTTCTTCTCTTTCTAAAAATAAATAAAATCTTTAAAATTTTTTTCTTTCCTCTTGAGAACTTCATTTAATAGACGTATGTAAATTAAGTACCTTTACTTACTACCCCATCTAAATAAAAAGAGAGTACGTTGTCAGTAACAAAAACATTTCCCAATAATATAACTCAGGCATCTACATTAATAAGTTGCTTGAGTTGATTACAAAGAATACATTACTTCAATGTAATAAAACAGCATCCTTTGGGACACAGAGACAAGCCAGGTATATTTATGGAAGACATGGTAAACTAGAAAAATTACAAATTCAATTAGCACTTGATAAAGACCTCCAATACAAAGCTTTTTAAAAACTTGTAATTATGCAAATGGAAGCTATACTGGAAACAAACCAGATGACACCGTTTGCTGGCATAAACAGACTAAACCTAAAGGGAAGCACAAAGGGGCACAGGGGAAAGAGTCCAGAAACCATTCCTCTAAACCATCTCAAAAGGATTTCCTTCTGATGCACAAACTCAGGAGAATAGGGCAACTATCTCTTTCAGAAACTTGCCTCAGCATCAAATACGCACTTGGTCATATTGAAAAGTCTGTTCTTTCATCTTTAACTTCAGCTACCCTGTCCTGTGCTCTTTTATTTGTATTTGTCCCTTTTTGTTTCATTAGTGACATAGAAGACCTATTAAAAGAAGCAGTCCAGATGTAAATTGGCATTTTACTTTGGAAAGCAAGACAGCAAAACACATCAATAGCAATGGTCACAATATTCATCTCTTCATCTACTATTAAGTGTCCACTCTTTTGGCAGTGCTTTCTATAAACCATATAATTTAAACCTCAAACAACCATGAAGGATAGATTTCCCCACCTTTCCACATAAAAATAAAACAAGACTCCAATACGTTAACTTGCCACAGTTTCACAGCTAGTAAACAGCACATCAGAATGAGAACTCACATTACATCTCACTCCAAAAGCTCTGGATGATACGACTGTTCATGCAGAAAATCAAAGAATCTACCAAAAAAGAAAACCTAATAGAACTAACAAGTAAATTTACCCATGTCGCAGGACACAAAAATCAAAATACAAACATCAATTGTATTCTATGTTGTACTAGCAACAAACAATTTCAAATAGTTTTCTTCCAGTACCAATCATCAAATGTCATCAAAAATCATAAAATGCTTTAAAAGAAATTTGTAACAGGTGAAGCGAAGAGAATTTTTAGGGAGTAAAAATACTCTATATAATATTATAATAATGGATAAGTGTCATTATGGATTTGTCCAAACCCACAGAATGTACAGCACCAAGAGTACACCTTAATGTAAAGTATGGACTTGGGGCAATTATGATGTATCGATGTAAGTTCATTAATTTTAACAAATAAATGATTCTAAAGGAGTCTAGGTATGAGAGGTCAGGGAGAATATGGGAAATTTCTGTACCTTCCTTTTAATTTTGCTGTGAAACTAAAATTCCTTTTAAAAGTCTTAAAAACAAGTCATACAATACTTAAAAGAAACACAAAACTCTTTAAGACCTTTAACAGAAAATGCCAAAATTTTGCTGCCAGCAATTAGAGCTCTAAAGAAACAAATAGCCTCTCCATATTTATATATTGACTCAATATTAAGTTGTCATTTCTCAAACTGATCACTGCCATCGCAATTAAAACCCCAAAATGTTTTCTGTAGAAACTGACAAAATTTCCTATAGAAATGCAAAACTTAGAATAGACAAAACATCGAAGAAGAATAAAGTCAAAGGGCTTACATTACCTGTTTCCATGACTTAACTATACTACTACAGTAACTAAGGTAGTATAATATTTGTGATACCAGCTACCTGGCCAGTGCCAGTAGCCTCGCCCTGACCCGAGTAGAGGGGCTGCAGGGAAGTGCTGTATTGCCTTGGCAGCCAGGCTAGGAAGGTGCTTGACCACGCATTCCCCCACCCCCAGCCAAGACACACAGGAGAAGTCTTGTGCTGGGCATGCGCAAGGCTAGCAAGGGTGATTGGCTACAGGAAAAGCCCTCTTACTTCCTTCTGGTCTGGTGAAGACCTGTCAGTCTAGTATGAGAAAAGATGGGATTGGCTGGGGGGCAGGGGGCACAGATCTGGTCAAACCACATAAAAGCACAGGGCCAGAGGATCCAAGGTGGTGGAGGAGTAAATGGAAGCTACATTAACCTCCTCCCAAGACCAGTCTGGATTTACAACTTAATTTTGGAGAAATCATCTGGAATAACCAACTGAACACTAGCTGGAGAGAAGTCTTATAACCAAGAAGAGACAGAAGAGGACACTACATCACAACGTGACTGAATACAACAAGGATGCCAGCCTGTTAAACCAAGCATGCCATTGTCCGGGGACAGCCAACTGACCTGGAGTCTGCACGATCCTTCCCCATGTGGGAAGGCCACCCTCCCCTCCACAGCCCCACTGTTATTAGGGATTTCTGGACCCAAGGGTAGGTAGGACAACGACCATGTCCAGCTTGAAGCAGCTAGAGGAGCTCGAGATCTTCACCTACTGTCCTTTATAAGATTATAAAGGGTCTTAAGTCTGAGAGGAAGGGGTTATTTTTTATTGTTAAATTAATTAATTTTTTTTTTTAAAGAATAATATAGGAAAGGGTGAAGCCAGAGAGCTTGTATGTACGACCCATGGGCATGGACTGGGGGTGGGGGTGGTATCGCTGGGGGAGGGGTGGTGCTGGGCAAAGGGGAGCAAAGGGGAAAAAATTGGAACTATTGTAACAATATAATCAATAAAATATACTTAAATTAAAAAAAAAAAAAACACAGGGCCAGCCCACAGGAGTAGCTTATATAAACTGAAGGAAAAGGGAGATGCTCTCTCTCTCTCTTGGACACAACACACGGAGATGCAGGTTGGTGCTTTGTGGGACCAGCAGGCCCTGGAAGCTATGTGGTGAATGGCAGCTCTGAAAAGGAGGGAGCCTGAGGCCCAACACAGGCAGACAGAGAAGCTGAGATACTTGCGGGATGACTCAGTGGCCGCCTGCAACTCCTGAAGGACAGTATGTTGACTGGGAGAAGGAACTTTGGTCCAGCAGAGAGTGATGGGGTTTTTCCTCGGGGTTTTCCACAGGGGATGGGCTCTGAGGCAGGAACCTGCAATCTTCCCAGGTTGTGCAGCTTTTGAATAAAAGACCGCTTTCCTTTTTCACCAAGCATCTGCCTCCAGAATGTGCCTATGGGTGGTGGCAGGCAGGCAACCAAACCCCACTTCCGTTAAGTAACTAACAATAAGGATAGATATAGAGCCAACAAGAGCAGAATATAAAGTCCAAAAATAGACCAACAAAATAGATCAACTGAGTTTAGGCTGACACTAAGTAATTCATTGGGGAAAGGATAGGTAATCTTTTGAAAAAAATAGTCAGCAAGAATTAAAAATCTACATGGAAATAAATATTATCTTGAGCTCAACCTCACAGCATATATTTAAAAACCCATTCCATTAGAACATAAAACTTATAACTATTAAGTTTCTAGGTGATAACCAAGGAGAGTAGCTCAGTAATACCTGATATAAGCAAATCTTCTTAGCACAAAAAATCATTAACAAAAAGATGATAAAATAGAGTACAAAGTTAAAATTTTCTAGAATTCAAAAGATATCATTAAGAAAAATGACAGCCCTGGCTGCTGTGGCTCAGTGGATTGTCGGCCTGCGAGCCAAGTGTCACTGGTTCGATTCCCAGTCAGGGCACATTACTAGGTTGCATGTCAGGTCCCCAGTTGGGGGCGTGAGTGAGAGACACCCACACAGTGATGTTTCTCTCCCTCTCTTTCTCCTTTCCCCTCTCTCTAAAAATAAATAAATAAATAAATAAATAAATAATTTGAAAATTAAAAAAAAAAAAGAAAAATGAAAGAAAAGCCACAAACCAAAAGCAAACATATGCAAGAGCTATGTCTGAAAATGGATTTAACCACATTCTCTGAAGAAAAATAATCAATTTTTCCCCTAATGGGCAAAATATTTGAACAACAGCTTGTGAAAAAGAGATGTTTCCATATCTTGACTATTGTAAATAATGCCACAATAAACATCAAAATGCAGATATCTCTTTGAGATAGTGATTTCATTTCCTTCATATATATACCCAGAAGTAGGGTTGCTGGATCATGGTAGTTCCATTTTTCATTTTTTGAGGAAGCATTATCGTCGTCGTCGTCGGCAGCCGTCCGTCTCGAGAGACGATGGTGTAGCTTCCTAAGAGTCTATCTGCACCGCCGAGAATGGCTGTGCAGTCCGACTCGGGAGTGACACGGTATCTGTCTCCTCCCGTGTTGAAGCTACAGAGCCTGGGCAGGGTGATATGGAGGGTCTGCTGTTGCCCATGCAGCAGACCCCCCCTCTCTTCGCAGCTGAAGGATCCAAGGGAAAGACGGAGTCAATACAGCTTGGCTTCAGGTGCGCCGCAGGAGTTGCCGGTGTTGACTACAACGTCAAACCGCCTTAGGGACTCCGGCTCCGGATTTTCTGTCGGGGTTTACTCCCTTAGCCTTTCCCCTGAAGAGGTATGCCGCAAGGCAGCGGAGGTTTTTTGGAGTCAGAGTTTTCCTTCTCTGATGTGCCCTGACTGGAAGATCGAACCAGCGACACTTAGCTCGCAGGCCGACGCTCAATCCACTGAGCTAAACCAGCCAGGGCCAGAGGAAGCATTATACTCTTTTTCATATTTGCATTCCCACCAATAGGTTACAAATGTTACCTTTTGCCCATAAACTTGCCAGGTGTCCATCTCTTGCCTTTATTCAAGCCGTTCTAACAGGTGTAATGTAATATCTGATTGTGGTTTTGATTTGCATTTCCTGGTTGATTAGTGATGTTGAGCACCTGTTGACCAGTTGCATGTTTTTCTTTGTCTTTTCAGGTCCTCTGCCCATTTTTTAATGACACTACTTGTTTGTTTCTTTGTTTGGCCTGCTATTCAGGAGAATATGTTCCTTGAATATTTTGGATGTTAACCCCTTAGCAGCTAGCTATATACTTTGCAAATATTACTCCCATTCTGTAGCTTCCCTCTTCCCCCCCTGTGCAGACACTTTTTAGTTTGATGTAGTCCCACCTTTGCATTTTCACTTTTTGTTGCTTATGCTCTTACGCTGTCATATCCAAAAAGTCATTGCCAAGGCTAATGTCAAGGTGCTTTACAGGTCTTTTTCTAATTTTTTTTTTTTGACGGGGGGGGTGAGGGGGGAGAAATATCTATGTGTTGTTCCACTTACTTATGTATTCATTGGTTGCTTCTTGTGTGTGCCCTGACCCAGGATCAAACCCACAACCTTGGCATATTGGGAAGACGCTCTAACCAACTGAGCTATCCAGTCAGGGCTTTCCAGGTTTTATAATTAAATCTTTAATCCATTCAAATTAATTTTTGTGGGTGGTATAAGTTAGGTGTTCAGTTTCATTCTTTTACATGTGTATATCCAGTTTTCCTAACACCATTTGAGGAAGCAATCCTTTCCCCACTGAATATTTTTTACTCCCTTATCAAGTATTAGTTGACCATATATGCCAGAGATTTATTTCTAAGCTCTGGATTTTATTCCAAGATCCACAAAGCTGTTTCTGTGTCATATCATAATGTTTCGATTATTACAGCTTTGTAATCAGGAAATACACATATATGCAATGGAATATTACTGAGCAATAAAAAGGGAAATCCCAACATTTGTGACAACATGGATGAACCCTGGGGGTTATTATGCTAAGTAGTAAGTCAGACAGAAGACAAAAAATATGATCTTACTTATATGTAGAATCTAAAAAAGTTGAACTCATTGAAACAGTAGACTGGTGGTTGCCAGAGGCAGGGACAGGATAAGGATACACATTTCCAGTTTTAAGATGATGAAATCCTGGGGACCTAAGGTAAAATATAGTGACTACAGTTGATAATACTGTATTATATATTTGAAAGTAGCTGAGAAGGTAAATCCTAAATGTTCTCACCACAAAAAAATATAACTATGTGAGATGAGGGATGTGTTCACTTACCTTACTGTGGTAATCAATTCAAAATATATACATATATCAAGGTGTACACCTTAAACTTACAAAATATCATGTCACTCTCAAAGCTAGGAAAAAGATACAGGAATGGTCAAAAAGCACATAAAAAAATGCTCAACATCACTAGTTATCAAAGAAATGCAAGTTAAAAAACTATAATATGCCACCATTAAAATGGCTAAAATTAAAAAGACTATATCAAATTTTATAGAGTACACAGAACAAATGGAAACTCTCATATACTACAACCACTTTGGAACCTTCTTTGGAAGTTGTGTTTAAATCAGAAATTCTCCATCTTAGCATTATATGTCATTTTGCAGTCTGTTGGACCTCTATCCACCCCCAGTCATGATAATTAAAATGTTTTCAGAGATTACCAAATATCCCAGACATTGCCCAAATCACCAACAGATGAGAACCACTGTTTTAAATTTAAACATACAACTACTCAGCAATTCCTCTCCTAGGTATTTACCTAACAGACATGAACACAGATGTCCTTAAAAGATTTATACACGAATAATCACAACAGTTTTGTCAAAAAGTAGAAATAACTTGTCAAACAGTAGAAATATGTCTAATGCCCATCAACAAGTAAACAGATAAACAAACTGGAATATCCATACAATGGAATACAACTCAGCCTTAAAAATGAAATAACTACTCATCTACCCAACAATACAAATGAATTTTAAGAACATTATGTTGATCAAAAGAAACCAGATATAGAAAAACATACTGTATGATTTCACTTACTTGAAGTTCTAACATAGACAAAGCTAAGCTAGGTGAATGAAATGGTGGTTGTGTTATAGGAGGGCAGGGTAGAGGCAAAGAGGCAGGAAAAAAGCATAGGAAACTTGTTTAAATCTGTGCCTATATTTCATGTAAATTATACTTTCAAAAATATAAAATAAAGTTATGATATTTCACTAAAAATCCCTAAGTGTGAATTATGTATAATACATTAGCAAAGTGGGAAAAACAAAAATAGAGTATATAGGTAATTTTGAGATCATGTCAATTTCTTTGAGGTCACAGTTACATATATAAATTTTAAATAGTATCTGGGCAGAAAAGTTAAAAGAAAAAGAGTTGACCAATAACTTGGGACAGCCTAGTATATGAACAACAAACTAAGATCTTTAGGCATTGCTTGAGATATCAAATTTCGATGGATATGTGACAGTTTTCACAACTCAGCTCATACATCAAAGCTTAGCATAAATTCCTTTTTCTCTTTTCAGTTCACTCCTCACCAAATCCTGAATTAAACAGATTATATATGTCAATCATTTATTTGTTGATACAGTCACTCAATTGTCAAATGAACTATATGCTTCCTTGTGAAGGTCAAAGTCTTCAAAAGCACCCACCAGCCAGTATAACCTGACACATTTAAAAGTCAATATACATAGCAAAACCAATTTAAAACTATTAACAATTTTCATTTCCATTTCATTTTCCATGACAGCTAACCCTTATATGCACAATGTTTCCTCATTTCACTAATAAGCTAAAGATAGCTCTCACATTATTTCACTTATTTCAGAATTGAATGTGTGTGGCAATACCAACCATTTAAATGAGCCAATGTTTAATTTGGAATAGGTTTTGAAAACATTTCTCAAAAAAAAATTCATGATTAACAAAACCATGAGCTGGTTCTTTGAAAGGATAAACAAGACTGACAAACCTTTTCCAGACTCATCAAGAAAAAAATGAGAGAGGACCCAACTAAATAAAATCAGAATGAAAGAGGAGAAGTAACAACTGACACCAAAGAAATACAAAGGATTGTAGGAAAATACTACGAACAACTTTATGTCAACAAACTGGACAGTCTGAATGAAATGCTTAAATTCATAGAAACATACAGTTTTCCAAAATTGAATCAGGAAGAATCAGAGAATCTGAATACACAAGTTACAACTAATGAAACTGAAGCAGTAATAAACAAACTCCCAACAAACAAAAGTCCTGGACCAAATGGCTTAATAGGTGAATTTTACCAAACATTCAAGAAGGAATATATATCCTTCTCAAACTATTCCAAAAATTACCGAGGGTCAATAGCTGCCAGCCACCCAATCACATACACTTATCTGTCTCTGGCTCTAGAGCAAGGCAGACACTGATCAGAGGAGGCAATCATTTCTAACAGGGAGCAGTGTGTGTGTGACTTCAACTGGAGATGAATCAGATGTCCAAAGTCTTCCTCAAAGCATACCAGGAACAGTATGGAACAGCATATTTAATGTGCCTATATTTTTCTATAATACAAACTATAAAAAAGTAAAGCTCAAAAATCTTGACTGGGGGAAACCTAACAATGTAAAAGAAACTACAGGGGGCATGGTTTTGTTTTTTCCTTTTTTGGGGTGTGGGAGGAGGATGTAAAACAGTATTTTCCATTGCAACCAGGTATGGGTTCAGGAACTGAAAAAAAAAAAGTTAATGACTAAGGAATAATTCAAGATTTGGTAAATCAAGGCAGAAATTTCCAGTGTAAGACAATGGAATGAGTGTACATTCTGTGCTTCCTACAAAAAGTGATAAAAAGCATGTAAGAAATAAGTATAAACCCCCAAAGACCAAGAGAGAGTACAGCAGACATCAGATATTAACAAAATTTTATATTATGCTAAGTAAATAAACAATGGTAAATAACTCAGCAATGTGAAGAAAACTGCAACTTAAGTGCCTGCACACAGCAATACACACAAATGCCAGCCCAGCCACACTGCCAATGCACAAAGGGCTTGCATCTCAACAAGTGCTTAAACAAAGGTCAACCCTTCTCCCGTACTGCATAGCAAATTACAACATAGACCTGGTTACTCCGCAGTTCCTACTAGATGCAAATAAGACAAAAAACCAACTTCTCTTTCTCATTGTGAACTAGTCCCAAGCCAATGAAAAAAAGTTAGTATTATTAAATCCTTTATAGACTTTCCTCAATTATTTACACAGTAATAGTTTGTCAAAGGTGGTTGTTGTGGTGGTTTTTGTGAGAACACCTTTACTACATAAACCCACTAAGAGATTTCATTTGTGCTAACTTGTAACATGGTACATTCCTCAACCCAGCATTCTGTCTGTCTCTGGGAACCAGTACTTTCTGTCTTGTCTAATTTAAGCAAGATATCTTCTTTTATGTTTCTCTGGGTCCAGTACTCATGCTCCCAACGAGCAGTTTCAGGGCTGGGTCTCCCTTCTCAGCACTATGGCACAATCCAAAACAAATAAGAGTATGTTATGAATTTTAACATTAGTAAGTTTAAATTTTCTTTTTGACAACTCTAAGATACAAATGAATTACTCTTACTGTATTTTGTCATCCATGGTTTGGCTATAAATAAATCAGTGCCAAGACTTTAATATCTATGAAATCAACATTTGTAATTCTGCAATGATATTATAGAATCAGATACTAGGAAAAGGCAGAGAATCAACTGGGTAAGTGAAAGGTGCATTTGAGTGTGTATATATAAGCACACACATGTGCACAGGTTAGAAAGTAAGGAGGAGAAAGAAAAAGCTCACAGATCTTCTAGACTAATTTGGTGAAACAATAGAACCATAAATAAAAAACAAATGTTTTATGGTTCCAAAGAGAAAACCATGGTATATAAAAAATTCAGGTAGATCTCATCAAAAGACAAGACACCAGCAATAAATGCTGCTACCTTGATAGTTAAAATCTCAGAAAGGCCAATTACCTTGAGTGGGCAGAAGAAAAATGTGAGGTTGAGTTGAGATTCTGTCACATGTAATTTGTTCAACTACAGGTTATGTTCCAGGAGGTGAGCCTCTTCAAGGAAAACAAATGACAGATTTGACAATGATAAAATTCAATCTTTCAAGAGAAAATTTAGATTTTTAGAAAACTTCTATCCATCATGCATTGGAAACTTCCCAATATTTAAAGAATTCTCTAATTAGAACAGTGGTGAAAGTTAACAAATGTGAGTTTGTTTTGATATTATAAAATGAAACGGGTAACCTAATGTTAGGAAGATCTGTATAACTCAGAGAGCAAATATTTTCCAAATAAAGCATGAGGCTTGTTTATGTAACAATTTTAAGAAGTTTTAAAAAATAACACACAGGTAAAAGGTCTTTTCAGAGTGCAAGACAGATCAATGAATTTTATTGTCACTGATGTGGTTTCACATCTTACATTGCAACTAATCTCTAAGAAATTATCAGTATTTGAAGTCTCATGTAGTATCAATTATTAGAGAGAGCTATTACAACACTCCTCCTTCTTAGTATAAATCTGAGAGGCCAGATTTGCTTCATAAATTTAACTCAAAGAACCCTGTTGCAAACAGATTATACTCAGAAACAGGTATGAGAATCCAGCTGTCTTCAATTCTATTCAGCCATATGTTAAAGGGATTTGCAAAAATACAACAGTGCCACTTTCTCACTAACTGTTTCTTTAGTTCTTGAAAAATAGATTTTTTTACATAAAAAACTTATGTTAAAATGTAATGAGTTTAATATTTTAATTTATTATAAAAATTTTCCACAGTAATTTCTATTTTCCTTTTCTAAAATACACTTTACTGATTTTTTTAAAGATGTTATTTATTTTTTAGAGAAAAGAAGAGCAGGAGAAAGAGAGGGAGAAATATCAATGTGCAAGAGAAACCGATCAGTTGCCTCTCGCATATCCCCAACTAGGGACCTGGCCCACAACCCTGGCATGTGCCCTGACTGGCAATCAGACCGGCAACCTTTTGGTTCACAGGCTGGCACTCAACCCACTCAGCTACACCAGATAGGACTCCCAGGGGTAATTTTTAATACAGTAAATATCAATAATTTTAAAAAAACACACAGAGAGAAACAAAAGCTCTTCAGAGCCCCCAAATAATCCCTAGAAGTGTTAAGAGTTTCTTCCTATAACCACGAAAGTTTGAGAATTACTAGACTGGACCATCCCTACTTTTCAAATCCACCTCATTTTTTTTTTCTGTCCACCAGTCAATAAGTTTCTATGACAAAGAAGATACATTCAAGATTGTTCAAATCCTATTTCATAGAATTTGCAGGTACAAGACAACTGAATTACACTTTAATTTCCAATGATTAAATGAAAGTCCCCAGATCTCAATAATATGAAACTAAGGGTATATATACAAACACTCAATTCAGGATAAATTAAATGAAGAATAACAGGCGAAAGTTTATTTATACTAGTTGGTATGAGAACTCCGAACCCAAGAAATTAAGCTAAATCAAGCCTGGGATACCTCCAGTACAAAACAGGTATGAAGGAACATATTTGTAAACTAGACGACAGAGAATTTCCACAGGGGAAGGCAGACAGATGATAACTTCAGAATCCAAAATTACAAAACACATAAGGAAACAACCCATTATAAAAAAGAGCAGCCATACACAATACACAGTGGTTTATATTCCCAAGAAATTTAGATAATAGTTATATGGCAGGAACTCAAAAAATTAAGTTAAAATATACTAAAGATGTTAGAAAAAAATTTTAATGAGGATGAATAAGACAGCATTTTTAAGGGAAGCTTGGAAAAGAATCACATATACTTATTGGAATGAAAAATGGGCACTGACATTTAAACCTCAGTGGTTGGTCTAGAGAGTAAATTAGACATAGACGAAGACAGTAGAGATTAATTGGAAGTAAAATCTGATGAATTAAACAGAAGGCATCCAGAGATAGAGGGATGGAAAATATGAAAAGGAGCTTACAAGACATGAAGAACAAATTGAAAACATAAAGTACGCATCCTAATCAGTAAACCTGAAGAAAAAATCAGAAATAAGACAAAGTACTATAGAAGAATGCAAATTAAATCAACACCAGCAATAGCACAAGATGGAAGATAGGATAATATCTTTAGATAAACAAAGATAACCGTCATACCCAACCAAAACTAACATTTAAGTAAAATGTATTAACACAAAAACAAAGTATTTACTACTAACATATCCTCCCTGAAAGCACTACTAAAAGAAAACAATCAAAAAGAAGAAAATGGGGCACAAGAATGACTTGAGCACATAAGTAAATGTGCAGGTATATTTTTAAGTCATATGCATTGCTGCTCAAGGTGAAGGGTAATAACTAAGGAGGCATAAAATGTAAGAAACTAAAATACTGAGCACATTAACATTTGAGATGGAAAAGCATATAAAGTTGAAGAGTCCCAAAGGGTCTCATATTACACAAAAGAATGCAGAGGAAATGGTTAACTTCAGACTTAGTTAAATCAAGTATACTTTTATAACATCAGGGGTAAACAACCAAAAAGTTTGAATGTTTAAGATAACCAGGTACACATAAAGTAATAAATATACTGCAGTGTGCTGAACACCAACAAATAAGTGTGGATACTGACATAAACCCTTCTGTGTTTCACAAACTCCCAAATCTTTTCATTTGTATTTAACAAGTGTCCAATGACACATGATGCAATGTGAGTGCTATATCAATCCATGTATTAGAAAAGCCTGTTTTTTTAATCTCAAGATAAATATACAAACAAATCTAATACTCTTTTCTGGCATCACAATGGATCATCCTGCCTTTCCCTTTGCAAATATAAAGATATACGTATGCCCAGGATTCTATAGTACAGACAGATTCCCCAGATAAAATACTCCATCACGAAATAAACCATTGAGTTAACTATGGCCAAGAAGGAGCTAAGGGTGTTCCGAAGAGATTTACCAGCATGAGCAAAGGCCAAAGGGATAAAACACTGTGGTCTGTGTAGGAAAACTAAAAACAATTTGAAGTGTGCAATTCTGAACTCTTAGGGCACAAAGCTCATTTCCCTGTTATTCACACCTAAAAACCTAGAGGAGACATCCTTATTTCTACTGTAGGGGATAAAGCTGCTAGTGGATCCAGTCTAATCCGTTCCATCCTTCTCTCTTCATAGTAATCAATATCCCATAGTTACCACATGCAATCAAGTCCCAGGTGCCTAAATTAGAATATAGACAGGGTTTTATAGTTTGGCCACAAAGGAACATGAAATCTGAGTCATACTTAACTGGACAAAATGAATTTATATTGCATAGATGCACTTTTACATCACCTTTTCTCATAATGTTTTTCAGTATAAAACAAGTAAGTACAATACTGACTTCCAATGAGTAGTAAGGTAAAATATTTACTGGCTACTGAAAACATATATATATATGCCAAAGACTACTAGTGATATTACATGATGAGGTCCATATCATTTAGTACTTAAATTGTTTTCTCTTTCACTAATATAAAAGTCAAAACAGCTGGCACCGGAATTAAGATTCCCTTGCCCCAATTTAATGGACATCATGCAATTAGCACTCACTACTTAAGTTTTCCATATTGTATATGGTACAAAATCAATTATATAGTTTCTAACCAACAAACAAGTACTAATGGTTGCAAACTAGCCTGGACCGTTAATTACTCTGTATCAATATCCCACAACTATATTCAATTGTTCATTCATTTATTCAATCAGTCATTGAAATACTCAATGAGTGTTAACTATGTACCAGTCAGTGGTGCTGGGCATCTTGTGATGAAAACAGATGTTCCTACCCAATGTGACACAGCATATTCCCAGATTATTACAGAAGCGCAACTTTCATTAAATTAAAATTCCTTTCATACTGCTTTGTTTAAAATTCTGAGTAATACTAAGACCTACATCCAACTTACTATAACAAGTTTGCTCCAAATCTAAATAATTGAAATAAGAAAACATACACATCACCCTGGTTGGGTGGCTCAGGTGGTTAGAGCATTGTCCTGTACACAAAAGGCTATGGGTTCAATCCCCAGGCGGGACACGTAACTACGTTGCAGGTTTGATCCCTGGTCAGGACACTAAAGGAGGCAACTAATTGATATTTCTCTCTCTGTGTCTGCCTATATCTCTCTCCCTCCCTCCCTCCCTGCTTCCCTTCGTTCCTCTCTCTCTCTCAAATCAATTAACAGGTCCCCACTGAGGATTTTCAAAAAAAAACAACATGCAATCCGTCGGAAAAAGTCCAGCCATCATTAATATAATGAGAATAGTTTGAGCGACATCGATGTAAGCTGGGAGCCAAGGAGAATGAACTGGAATGTGCATGCATGAACAATAATGACTTCACTGTACTAGTCAGTGGGGGCGGTGGACGCCATTGAGCGAGCATGTGTACTGTGTGGCTATTGCATTCAAAATGACTGAGCAAGTAAAGTGAAGAATCTGTATCAAATTTTGCATTAAGCTTGAACATTCATCCACAGAAACTATGTGAATAATTCAGAGGGCTGCAGCTATGGGCAACTGGTCATTGGCAGCTTCATCACAACGCACCCACTCATACATACATCACATCTCGTGCAGAGTTTTTTGGCGAAACATAAATCACCCAGGTGACTCAGCTCCCTCCAGCCCAGATTTGGTACCCTGTGACTTCTGGCTTTTCCAAAAACTAAAATCACCTTTGAAAGCGAAGAGATTTCAGACTGTTGATGAGATTCAGGAAAATGTGACAGGGCAGCTGATGGCAACTGGGAGAACTGTGTGAGGCCCCAAGGTGCCTACTTTGATGGGGACTGAGGCATCATTGTCCTATGTACAATGTTTCTTGTATTTCGTACCTTCTTCAATAAATGTCTCTTATTTTTCATATTACATGGCTGGATACCTTCTAGACAGACCTTGTATGTGTCTTACTTAGTAGGTACTCAATAAATGTCTGCGAATAGCAATTGTGATCATTTAAAAAAATCTAAGAAAGTAATTAGCATGTAATGGTTTTCAAGCAAAAGCGTCCAAAGTGACACATTAAAGAGCTACTTTTATCTAGATTGATTATGTACTTGAATGAAGTAAAGAATTTTTAAAATCCTCTACTACTTTTGTTTCTATTTTCACTGTTGTCATGAAAATAAATTACAGATCAGACATTATAAAGGAAGAATCAGGAATATGTAATATTAGGTACACAGTACAAAATCAATTATATAGCTATATATTATTTTACTTCTTTCTGAGGAAAATGGTGCTGGGTTCTGTGAGATATACAACAAAACATTTCTGCCCTCATGAGTTTATAATCTAGTGGAAGAGAAAGTAGGTACAAAAATAACAGAAAATACAGTAAGAACTAGAATTATAGAGACATATGGATTATTATATTGGGGAAAATATCCAATTCACAATCATTTTTAAGTCATATAGCATCAACCAAATTTAAATGAGGCTCTACTAAAGTTAGCAGTACAACTGGTTTCACATTGATCATTCAATTTTGTAGGCATCTACAATGTAAAGTTCACTACAGCACCACCTAATCCAATCTTCCACTTCATTCAATACCTCCTCACTGCACCAAGTAATGTGCAAAGCACACAGAGGGCAACTGGGTGACTGAATTACCGAGTTAACTTAATAGAAAATCTCATCTATTTAGACACAGATCAGAAATCATTTTGTGATGCTCACATAAACAATGAAGTGCATGGACAAATGTCAAACATCATGGTTAGTAATATATTTTGCAATGGAGAAGTAAACTGATAAGTATTAAATACAGAATAACACTTGGATTTAATATGAGGTTGTCAAATTTCTCACACTGTAGTCAAAATATTTTATTTCCTTTTGGCAGCTGAAGTGAAACTATAGCTACAAATATTTTTCTGAACCAAATTTAAAGGCAGAGTACCGAATTCACTGAATCAGCACCTTGTCATCTAGTCCTAAGTACCGTTGCTAAATGAGCTATAAGTACCTTCTAAAACTACAGTATGTAAAACTTAATGTTAATATTTTTTCTTACCCATATTCAAATACTAGGATTAATATTGTATAGGTTTAAGCAATGAAGGGACAATATGAAGATGTAGCATAAAACTCGTGAAGCAGCCTATTTTGTAAAAGCAGTACCACTACAGCTGTGTTGCCACTCCAATCAATATTTAGCAAGTAGTGATTATCATATTCCTTGCCTCAGAGTCAAGGTACAAACCCACTTTGAGAAACTGGCAGAGTTTTATAAGTGTTGATTTATCTGTCTCTTTCAGGTCTATGAAGAAATTTTGCTTTTTGTATTATATTTTTATTTAATTTGAAAGTCATTTAAAATCTTGCATAAAAGTTAATATCTTAGTTAAAACAAATAATAAAGTTTGAAATTGTAATCCTTGTAGATTTATTTTCATTTGTATAATATAATATAATACAAGAATGTACTTTTTATTCCAAAACTAATAGAATGAATATATAGTTTTTACTTTATGTTGTAATTTATACTAGAATCAGCATGGATGTGACACTTCCAAAGTCATTTTATTCAAGTACTTATTCATTGTTTTCAAGTCATAAATTTTTTAAGAAACAAAGTCAAGGAAAGTAATGTTAAGAAATGCATTCCATGTCCCATCTTATTCCACCTCAAATGAGACTTTTTCTTGCATTTATATTATCAAGGCAGCTTTTATTTTCTTAATTTTCGTTTTGTTTTTGTTGTTTTGCCCTTTGGATGCCCTACTAATTTACAGCATCTATCTGTAAACACAGTAAAATTGACCTGTGTTGTGATGAATTTTAATTTTTAAAAGCGACAATTTTTGAACATGACTTCCAGATGCCTTTTCTCTTTTCCCTCCTGAACCAAAATTAATTAAAAATCCCTCTAAAACACCTTTCTCATTCTTCACCTTGTGTTCTACTTTGCCAAACTTAAATTCCCCAGAAGTTACAATATTCCTTTGATATACTGTCCTGAAAAGGTAGTTCACAAATATGAGACTAGGGTTACAAAGAGGTGCTTATAATACAAAGATTTTTCATTCAAAACCTACCAAAGATTTTAGAAGTTTTGCCTTCAAAACAAAAATTGTCTATCACCACAATTCTCATAATTATCACTTCTTTTTTCACTTGGTCATTAAATATTGAAAGTTCCATATTTTGAATGGTTAATGTTTGTTGATTTGTGTTTTCTGCAAATTTAAAAACTTTTAGAACATAGCATATTCTCTCTTTGAATATCAAGTATTCTTATACAGAATTGTAAACCTAAACTGTTTAATGCAATATTGCTAGGTAAAGAATGTTTATTGGGACTAAAAACCCTTTGCTTTTTCCTATACACACATTTTGTGCAGAATCAAGTATTTTCTTTGCCACTTATTTATTTCCTCCATTAAAATAGAACCTACTATCCAATGAATCAAAACTCAATTTAAAAATTCAATTTAAAAAGTCCACTGTTCTTTCACCAAATGATTTTGTTTCTCTCAAAGCATAACTATAAAACATTTCAAAAATACAAAGCTTTCAAGCCCATTTTAAAAGGAAACCCAATAAATTCAATACTGGAAAAAGCATGGTACTCACACATTAATTCCTTAACACATGTGCATTCTTAAGTGTTAAGCATTCTCCACATCTCTATCCACAGATCTCTTACCTGGTAATTTGATCACTTAAAATTAATTGTTATTAACACATTGTTTCTAGTAATAGAATGTCTTAGGATAGTTTTTTTTTAAATGTCTCTGCATCACTATGAATTCTTTTTAAACGAAGAGGACAGAGACTAAGCAAAAAATAAGCCCAACTGAGGATGACCCAAGTGAGGAAGGTTTATGAAATTACGTATCAGTTCCACCAGTCTCTACCAAAGGAGCTATCAACTTCTTGATACTACCACTGCTGAAACCAGTGGAAGAACAGCACATCTTTCCCTGAATGTGTTAACTGACCACCTGCTCTGACAGTCATGATGATTTATGTCAAGGAAAGCCAGCTCCAACGCTGCATGGAGGCACGCACCACGGTGGAAGTCTGTTCAAGAATCAATGAAAACAGACAGGGAGCAATAAGAAAGAAGAGGATCCATATATACCACAATTGCTATGTAACTAGAATTTCTTTCTTTGAAGCATGACACAGAAACTCAAAGATACTCTAAAGGAAATCAAATTATTCAATATAGAAGAAAAGAAAGTCAGCATAGCCTATTTTCAACATTGTTCCAAAAAGGGGAAAAAAGGAACATTCACAGTTGACCAAACAGACAGTGTTCTCCAGGGTGATGTAATATAAAAATACTCAATGTATGAAATGAAGGTAGAAATGTATGCAATTTTTCTTTACATGTCCACCTCAAAAAAAAAAGGAAAAGAAAAAACTGACCACTGATCTAGACATTATTTTCCACTAGCTTTAATGAGGATTATTTATTTACCTCCAACAAGACCCGCCTCACCCATCCAATGAGACCAATATAAAGGTTATTTTGAGAACCTATGTCTCATAGGGCCTTTAGTAAACGATTTTCCCTTAGTCCAGAAGTAAACCTCTAGTTTGACTAGTAGGTTATGGACCGTTTTCAAGAACTCCTTTCTAGATTTTTAATCTTTGTCCCCCAGTTTTCAAGCCTCGGTTCCTAATCTATACTGATTATGCCTGATTCCCACCATGAAAGTGATACCAGCAACAGAAACTGGCATATTTATTATTCTATTATCCCTAGTTTGTGAGCTTGCTCATTTGTTTTCACAAGTACAATATAAATGAACACACACTGTTTGTTTAACAGCACAACCCTCATAAATGGGAAAACAACTAGAGAAGGAATAACTACCGATTGTTGAGTTTTGTTACCTAAATAGGTAGGTACTGCTGATGTTTTTCATCTCACTAGTACAAACCTATTTTATATATTTGAGCATTTTATTCCAGTGAGCCAAACAGAACAATTAGGAATAAGAAGACCCCCAAGCATCAGTTTAGAGCAAGGACGGGAGGTAAAAGATCATCCAGTACAACCTTTTCCTTTCTGCTGTGAGATAAAAACAGAAGTTAAGAGACCAGTTTAGAAACTTAAATAGCAATATGAGCAAGGTCAATAACAGTTTATGGACTGACACTGGTGTGCAGGTGATACTTTGAATAGCACTGCTTTAGAAAAAAATAGACTCTTCTTTGGGAATTCCCAATTCCTTTATCTTGCTACCATAGATGTTCTAAAATATCTGTCAAAAGCATAACACATTACACAGCTAAAGAATTCCCTCTATTTGTCAATCTAGCTAGCAATCCTATTCAGAAAATGAAATGAGCCAGATCCACACTGGTTTGTAGTGTTCATTCCTTTTTCTTCCCTGTTACTCACACCCCTTTTACAAGTTCCACAATTTTCATCACAGATCAAGGCTAGCTTGCCAGTTTTCACTGCTAGAATCTACCTCAGCTTTTAAAAAAATCTATTCACTACACGCCATTCTTATAATTTCTAGCACTTCTTTATAAATCTTCAAGTATTATTCAGTGACTCTATGAACACATTTACATTTCCCTATAAAAGCCAAGCTTATAATTCAATGCTGTCAAAATTAACTCTTCATTTCTTTTTCTTTCTTTTTTTTTTTTTTTTTTTTGGTGGAAAGGTGTGAAGAGAGGCTATGGTAAGGGGGAGGGATGGGAGAATGAAAAGAAATCCATGTATAGTTCATATCTAGAAAATAGCAAGTACTGGAATGATGCATTAAATCAAATGCTTAACTATTTAAGTTAGTTCAGTTGAAATTGATTGAGAACTTACTATGTAAAAGTATAAAAGTCACTAAGAAATAATAGGAATTAACTGTTATTTTGGCATATTTAAGCCTTTTAATAGCAAGGTTATCAACACTCATTGTCCATTTGAATATCTTCTTGCGAGTGTTAATGGAGAAATAAATGCCCCAAGACTTCATACAGTTAAAGGCAAAATGTCCCTTGCATTAAATATTTAAGTTATTAGATTGATTTTGATTATGTACTGGGTACAAATTTTGTTATTACGATAGTACTTAAGTTACAAAAGAAGGCAACAGGGAAATGTTTTTAAATGCACAAAAATGTCCCTTTTCGCAACTTTGGTCAAATATACCTAATACTTAAAATAAGGTCAAGTTGTTTGCTCTATAAAAGTTTTGACAAATCAGGAGAAGTTTGGGACAAGGAGTTAGGGAAAGGTTACCTCTAATTTACACCTGGTAGGCTACACTACTAAAAATATTCTCAACAAAAAGATTATGGGTAATTAATTTGGTTTAGTACATAATACTTTACCCATGCACATTATTGGGATAGCCAAATCATCGCTGACTATGACTTGCTCAGAATTCTTCATTTAAATATACCTAGGTCTTCTTTTATTAATAATTAAGAAAATAAAGAAAAGCAGTTTCCATTCAAAAGAAGGATTACTGTTCTAATTCAACTACCAGAACTGAGCCTGAGAAGTACTAGTGAACAATAAGCATCAATCATAATCATTCCTAATGAGAGCAATAATTCAAACACTGATTTTATCTTTATATACTACAGAAAATATATATATTTGTGTAATGAGTTATTACAAATTATACCTTACTTTCCATTCCAATAAATCTCCCATGGTAGCAACATATTGTGCTCCCACATAATATATATTCAAACTTCCTGCAATATACAACTTTCCACACTACCAAGTAAGTTTTGTTTCTTATTACAAAGTACTTGCTCTAACTGATGTCCTTTGTGATTCTGTCCCCAAATGGAAGATGCCAAAAGATGTTCAAGCTGGAAGAGAAATAACAACACTACAGCTGTTGAAATGTCTTACAATAAGAACAGATCTAGATTTATACCTGGCCCTTTCTCTTTTAAAATACTCATCTCCTTTACACATGTTTTCTGAGATCCCCAATTAAGAAGCTTGTAATTGTTAATCTCTTGATCACTGAGGAGAACACAGTAATAGGAAAATAGCAATGTCACCAAGCCAGAAGTAACAGACAGCATTCTAAATCAAGGAAGTTTTATATTAGAGGGGATCAGATGCCCAGAAGGTCTTTAAAAATTAACATTGATAGCCATTAAGAAAGTCCAGAATCAGAGGACCATAAGCTAGCTCGCTCGCTCTCTCTCTCTCTCTCTCTCTCTCTCCCTCCCTCTCTCTGCCACCTCTCACCTGTTGTTCTCCAAAAGGAAAAAAGAAAAAAAGCATAAGTAGAGGCTTCCTGTACATATTTCTGCTTTGAATATTGAACAGAGTTGAAAACAACTCGCTGACTCACTCACTCTTGAAGGATGTTCATACTATTGCCACATTCAGGAAGGAGGAAACAAAAACCCAACCGGGTCTTTGGATGACTTATCCCACTCTGAAATAAAAGCAATCTGAAGTGATGAGAGTTTGAAAATTTTGATTTTAATGCTTTGTATTTTGTATCATTTTTTTCTACAAGCCCTAGGAAAGAGAGCACTATACAGGAGTTAGGTTTTGTCACACAGCTAAAATTCTAACAGCATGTGCTTAGGTGACTGAATTACTTTGTTTATTTAATCATCTATTCCCCCAATTTTTTTTTTACATCATTTCAAAGAAGATTTAAGTGAATACCCCTCCCAATCATAGAGAGAAAATAGTCATCAATATAACCCATGAGAAAGAATACATGGCAAAAACTAAAATCAAACTTAAAACTCCTTTTTAAAAAACAGCATAACAGGAGGTTCTTCTCATTGCTTAATTTTAAATTTGCTTCAATAATTCATTCATCTGTAAGTTTACAGTATATAGATAGGATAAGGTAACCATCTTTCCTATTACAGGCCCCTAACCTATTTTTTAAAATAAAAAATGCTATGTTGTACTTTTGTAAAAATATGCCTAAATCAAATCCCAATATGATCTCACAGTTGTTCAAATAAAAACATGTTTATAACTTCATTTACATGTACATTTAAAAAACAATATGAAGAAAGGTATTCACAAACTGATGTAGTTCCTAAGCTGCTCAAATCAATTTATTCCCAGTAATTTGACAAGATCCATTTAAGAATATTCTCATATGAACTAATATGAAAGCATACAGAAACATTAATAAGTTTGGGTTTTTAATACATCATATGTAGTAATCATTTTAAAATTATATAAAAAGTAGGACTATTTTAACATTCATGTTTCTCCCTTAGTTTTCACCCACAACCACCCACCGCAGCCCACACATCAAAGCAAATAATCTAATGAGCAGTGCCAGGTTCCTGTAGGGATACATTTCATGAAGACATAGAAAATATACCAGCCAAAATTCAATCTTATATACAAAAACAATTCTTAAAGTTTAAACAAAACTTTTCTTAATGCTAAGAAAAAACAACATACTTACATACTACACAGAACACATTAACAAAAAGGAAAAAGTGAAAGTTCCGGATTCAAAAAAAGAGCAACCAGTAAGGAACCTAAGAATTGGCAGACATACCCTCCACTCACACATACAATTTATCTCTAACTCTTACAGTTGGGTTTTTATTTTTGTGTATGAGTCAGGGCAGACAATTTCTTTAAATATATCAAAACTGTTTCTTTTATAGATGAATACAGCAACACAGTGAAATGGACTCAGGCTAAGAAAAACACCCTTCACACAAAAATACCTACCTTTTTGACATAGTGTGGGTACCCACAAACTTCCTCATTACCTGGTAATATTGTAATAATACTAAATATTCCAGATAAAATATGACATCTAGGGTAAGCAGCATCTTAGTCTTACTGCCTCATCATAACCTGAGCTATTGCATTAAAGGAATTTATTGAAAATCTAGGTCATGAGCCACTACCTATGAAGAAAAAAAAAAATGCAGGATAATGAAAAATAAACAAGTTTGCCTAATGTAGTATTTGTCAAATATGGGGTCTTCAAAATAGTCTCGAGAGAGATGTAGTTAGAGATCTCAATGCGGTTCACTACAGCAACTTATAATGTAGCATCTTCACTTCAATAACAACCTAAAACCTTAGTTTACATTTTGAATCAACCAGATGACCAACCTACAACAAATCTAACAACTGAGTTCAGTGGACTATTGACAAATGCTGGCAGCAAGCAGAACTGCTGGAACTACATGAGCAAAAGTAGAAAAGTTCAAATAGAGTAAGAACACTGACTCATCACATGACCCACTGCAGTACCAGCAAGACAAAGCAAAAAAAAAAAAAAAAAAAAAAGGCATCATCCACCTCATAAAATGAATACTATTTATTCAAAGCTTATTGGTTTTTAGCTTTGTTTTTTATTTTCTTTTAGTTTTATGAGAGATCTAAGTATAAGAAAATTAGACATAGTTTTATATGCAATTATTTGATTTATAACAAGAAAAAAATTACATAGCATCTAAAAGATAAGCCAGTTAATTATTATTGCATTATCCATTTTTATTACTTTTATTAACCTTACTAATACCAACCTCTGATAGTGCAGAACTCAACATGGCTGAGGGAAGAACTAAAATGATGCTATGGATTGTACTTTAATAGCATTACTAGACTTGGCATGGTTGTTAGAATAGACAAAAAAACTATATAACAAGCAATATTTCCTATTTTCCTTTTGGCTACCATAATGGCATCTTAGAGACACAATTATGACTTTATTAGAACTAAGTAGGACTTCATAGTCAGCCCCCATAATAAGCAGAAAAAGACTCCCAAAGATGTCCATATGCAAATCCCTCCATTCCTTGGACATAATATGTTATGTGGCAAAGGGAAATTAAGGTTGCTAAACTCCAAGTTGGAAGAGTATCCTGGATTATCCAGGTGGGTTCAATGTAATCCCAAGGATCTGTAAAGTGGAAGAAGGAGGCAGATGAAGAAGTCAGGGTGATGTGATGTAAGAACTCAACCTACTGTTGCTGGTTTGAAGGCAGAGAAGGAAGGTCAGGAGCCACACAATGTGTGGGCAGCCCTCATATGCCCAAAAAGCTCAAGGAAGTGGACTTACCCCTAAAGCCTCCAGAAAGGAACATGGCCCTGGTGAGACCTTGCTTTTAATCCAGTGAGACTCATGCAGGACTTCTGAACTATAGAACTGTAGGATAATAAGACTGTGCTGCTTTAAGCCATCATGCTTGTGGTAACTTATCACAGCAGCCACAGAAAACTAGTAACATCCCTCTATTATCCCACCCTCCTGATGCTACAGATCCCTGTCCTGACATTTTACAAAATCCAGAAATTTCATCTCTAAGTTTATTTCACTACATAATATGTATTTCCTGTGAGCGATTTTAAAGCCTTTACAGATTGAGGTGGTACAAAATTTTTTAAGTAAATGATACAACATTGTCAAACATCCTGAATACCCAATGCACATGAATCTGCAAGTAGGTGTTATGGAATCAAAAAGTGTGGTACAGACCCACCTCTGACTCACTACTATGAAATCAGAGTTTCTGCCAGATGACAACTGTTTGCTCTTTGGAGTCATTTGATAAAATTGAGTAGGATGTCTGCCTGGTTAGAAGGCTTAGAAACAGTGAGGATTTGATGGTGCCACTACGAATAGCTGCCACTATGAATAATAGGAGGCAGAACGAGACGGGCTCAGCTGAGGTCGTGTGGCACTCGGCAGCCCAAACTCGGGTGTGGGGAATCCTGGTGTGAAGCTGTGAGGTAGGCAAGACATAAAGATAAAAATGCAATGGCATTAAAGGTATTGACAGGAATAAAACAAAAAAAGGAAAAGGTTAAAGAAATGGATCACAAATTAGACGGTAGACAGGGAGGAATAAAGGCGGTAGAGGATGATAGCAAGAAAATGAACTGACTGGGGGACTGGAGATCGGGAGAGAGCCAAAAAAAAGGGTGGGGGGAGATAATAATAAAGGCTGAAAGGTTAAGAAATTAGGTTTAAAGAGTATAACGGTGTGTTTCCAAGATGGGAACTGACATGTGGTTTCCTAAGGAAATAAACAGTCAAAAGAGTTTGGTCAAATCTAGGCATAAAAATCGCGAGACTATAAAGAGAAGCCTGAAGATAGAAGTTTCAAGGAAAATAACCACACTTTCTCAGGAAACCCCTTGTGGGGGCCACAAGCCACAGAATTGTTGGCTATTTAGACATAGGAGCTTTGATAAGTATGAAATTTATCATGATAAGTAAAATGAGTGATATGTGCATACATCTACTTCCAAATACCGTAAAGTCTTCCAAACTATAAAAATATGGTTCCCAGCACATATTTTTAACTGGATAATTACGTGAAATTATAATTAACAGGTGTAGCTTATGTTACACAGACAGGTACACAAAAGGTAGCAACTCTATTTTTAGAAATCAAATTAATTTGATATGCTGCCTTAATCATGAAGAAGAGAACAAATATGCCATCTGCAGAGACACAAAAAGAGGAAGAAGAGATGAAGTTGAACTCAGACAGGCTGATGTTCTGGCTTGGAGATTTTTTGCAGGGTGAGATGGGAGAGTTCTGGGACTGGGTTGCTAAAATTATGCCTGAGTTAACCTACCGGAGCCACAGACAACAGGCTCCAAAAGGTCATCCATCCAGCTTCCCAACACAGCAGCTTCCTCAGCATTCTTACCCTCCATCTGCTGTCTGGGGAGAATCTATTTCACTAAAAAGTTTAACACAGACCCAGATTAAAATCAAATGCTCTATATTTGCTATATTTATCTCTCACGTTTTTCCTAGGTCAGGCTGCTTGAAGGATTATGAGAGAGATGATTCTACTTAATGACTTTACAACTTATTATCCTACAGTTAAGACCAAAAGAAATCTGAAAGCAAGGTATGACTACATAAATGTTGACTGTAATTTACTAAAACGTAAGACCTGCATTTTTCTCACTATAGGAATAGTCATAAAAAACCTAATGGCCATTACAAGCCATCAAGAAAACTCAACTAGATCCTCTGAAAATATCACGAGACTACTACTTTATTGGTTTTAGACAGGCCACACTGAAGAGGACTTCCAACAGTAGCCAACCTGAAGTCTGCACAAAATTATTTACAGCTCTAACATAGCCACAGCTTTAACAGCCGAACTATAAAGATGTTACAGGAACTAATTACTAGTTCAGCTCTATGTAAACCAAACATCAGGTAAAGTCCACAGTATCTTAAATCAAAGACAAGTCCAAGAATATGCAGCAATGTAACACCTAAATAAAGAGCTCAGCAAAGTGAGCAAATTAACCTGAGTAAAAATATATGGTCAATGTTAATTTATCTCTGATCTATTCAGTGGCCTTATTCTCAAAACAACTAAATTTGAACTTCATTATGCTTGCAACCTGATTAAAGAAGATGACAAATGCAATTTGATCTCAGCATGTCTGATATCGAGAAGCATGAGGTTTCACAGCAATGGAAAATTTTCTATATAAAAATCACCCAGTCCAATTAACAACTTTGTACTGAATTTCGTTAAATCAATGTTTAAAAAAAGTAAACATGGATTAACCAACAGAAATAACATTCAATAAAATTTACTGCAAACTAACCTTCCTACTGTTTGAACAAACATCTTTAAAAAAGAAAACTATAGCAGCACTAACGAATCAATATAGCCAGAGGCTAAGTATAGGGAAGGTGCAAACTTAAGACATAATGAATGATCTTGGCATAATTATGTGGTAGGAAGTTAAGAAAGGCATGAAGAGAACAAGGAAGACAGGCCAGGTACTGAATGTCACCAGGGAGGAAAGCCCCGGGTGCCTATCAACAGGTAAACTGGGAAAACAAAGACCTTGGCCCCAGCATAACCTTTCCTCCCCCAGCATAATACTGGTCATTCAGTTTAGATCCTGCCAGACCTTTCGTATCAGTGGCAATGCAGTTTGGACCCTCCCCTGACATCTCACTGGTCATGGGGTAGACGCCTTAGAGGAGGAGCAAAAGGGGTCCAGAAAACAGCTTGAGATTCTCATACAAGCCCTAGCACAACCAGTCCTATAAGCATTAAGCCCTCAGTACAAAGAAGTTCTGATCCATATCAAATCTTCTCAGAAGCAGCGCCTTGGGGTCTGTTGACCACAGAGACAAGAGTTTTGGTCAAGCTAGAGATAGCATCCAGGCCTTAGCTGTGTTTCAGATCTAGACCCAGAAAAGCAGCAAAACCAGAAGAAGCTATGCCATGGCTGGTATCAGGACTAGCTGCACTGGCTAATGATCCCCTGCCTTGGTGACCAGTCAGTGAAGACCACAACCCTGAAAGGACACATCTGGAAAGCTAATAAATATTCTCTTGAGATCCTCCTGAGACATCCAGATTAATAGCCCCAAAATGTAGGACCCAGCATGGCTCTCTCTACGGAACACACCCACTTCCTCCAGGAGCATTTTCCTTGCCTCTCCTAAACTCCAAGGACCCTTTCTTTTGCCTCTGTAACATTTTTCCTGAACCCACACCCAAGCTAGCTCACTTTTCCTACTTCTGTGACTTTCAAAACTCTTGCTATGATTTGAGTTCATTGGCTCTGTCTGAATTCTTCTCTTAACAGAACTCAAGAACCAAGGTAGCTAAACCAACATCCAATCTCCACTAAGTGGTGCCATTTCATCACCAACAGTTCCTTTTACCTTTTCCTTTATTTCAGATTTCAAATGAAAAATATCTATATGTAAAACAGCTAATATTTGTTTATTGAGCACATGTCATACACTAGACACATCTCTTATTTAATTCTCAGAACAAGCCTGTGGGCTAATACTATTATTAGCCCTACCATTCAGAAAGGAAACTCAAGGGAAGAGAAGTAATATTCCCCAAATCACAAAATTAATTTAGAAACAGCTGAGGCAAGATTTCAACTCACAAAGTTTTACTCCAGAACCAATATTGTTAACCATTATATTATATTATCTCATAAAAGGTAAGCTTCTCCATGTAAACATCTAGACAACCATCTACCGGGGTGAAGAAAAATAAAGCTATTCATAAAATATCTCCAATTTACTCACTCAGGGATAGGTTAAGCTTTTTCTGTAAAGGGCCAGATAATAAATATTTTAGGCTTTATGGTCTACACTGTCTCTCTCACAGCTACTCAACTCTCCTGTTGTCGCCAGAAAGCAACCATAAATAAACAAATGAGCATAGCAGTGTTCCAATAAAACATTATTTAAAAAGTAAAACTTTATCTGCAAACACAGGAAATAGCTAGCCCTGATTTGTCTCAGTGACCATAGTTTGTCAACCCCAGACTACCTCATTAGCAGGAAACTTTAAGTTCCACACTGTCTCTCATAAATCAATTACAGAACAATCTGCACACAAACCTGCTCAAGGGCAAGTGGTTTTGTTTGCACAAACATTTTTATTTTAATTATATTGTTAAAATATATTGTTTTACTGATAACAGCAGCTTTTCTCTTTGAAGCTACTCGTGGACACCTGTAGGTTTTTCTAAATGCCCAGGGAGGCCAGCCTTTCCTGCCAAAAACAGGTTTTACAAAGACGCAGCAGTTGGCACCAATGCTGCTGTACAGCCTCCATTTATTCCTGGCCCACATTCATCACCCATCAACAGCATCTACTCTGTTGGGGTGGTGGTCATGATACGCAGCCAACAAAATCAGATTTCCTAGAGCAATGAAGACAGGAAGCATAAAGGAGTACATTAGAGTTAGCGCATGCAAATTAATGATGTAAATTATCAATCTGAAGTGTCACTCATATGTGGAATGTAAAACAAAAAAGTAAAAAATGAACAACAACAAAAAAAAACCTAAAACAAGCTCATAGATACAGACAACAGAATGGTGGTTACCAGAGAGGAAGGAGGGTGGAGGACGGACAAATTGAAAATTCAACTTTTCTGATCCTGACTCCCTAGTTTTTAACTGTCACCCTCCTGGCTGCTCATCCAGTGAGATACAGGGACAGGAAAGTGAACAAGGTTTGCTCTCTGCCCTTATAAATCCCCCAGGCTAACTCACAACATGAACAAGATAATGGTATCTTCTTTGATTCTTCTATGCTCATCCTATTGTCTGTAGCTAATGCTCAGTCTATCTTACATTACTCTCCTTCCTCTCATGTTCCTAATTCTACCACTCTAATTTCACTCCTACCATCTATTATCTATTTGATTTCCAAATGTTTTTACTCACTTAAACCTTTTAGTAAAAAGTTTAAATATACACCCAACATACATTTTTTATTTACAAAATTTGCGTAGGTATATATCAAATCAAATATACAAGAAAAATATGAAGGCTCACATAAGCAAATACAAATTCTAATATTTTCTTCCTATAATCCCCATGACTGATCAAGCACATTCTACTTGGAAATTAGATTATGGCCATAGGGTCCAAACTTGGCACTACCAAAATAATCCTTGTAAAATAAAAGTTATACTCACACATATTAAGGTATAAAATACTATGAGAACACCAATGAGAGTTTGATTTATTGAGCTGGACAACTCACCAGAGAAAGCATACAGAGAAGGTCATATTAAGGCAGGGCCTTCAAAGCCATACTGTATACTGGGAACAATAAATAACTCAGTAATATAATACACATTCCAGAAAAAACAGCAGTAACAAACCTGACCAAAAATGGCCACTACAGAGTCCATTATTTATCCACAACATAATCAGCATCAAAACTCTGTTAACAACAAATGACTTAATGAGTGAGAATAACTGTCAACAATGAATTAACTAGAAACAACCAGAAGTTCCAGAAAATCAAACTGCATGGAAGTCCAACAAACAAAGATATAAAGAAGAAATACTCATCGAGACAGGTAGGAGGACCGGAGCCGGGGTGGAGAGGACGTGGTGTGGTGCTGGCAGCAGCAGGATGTGGGAAGCACAGTTACATGTTTTAAAAAGTCAGGAGGGACACCTGGAGAGCGTTCCCAGCTCCTCACCGGACCTCGCAGCTCAGGGTCCCAGCACTGGGGAAAATCAAGCCCCATTGCTTCTGACCTTGTAAACCAGTGGGGGTTGGGGCGGAGGCAGAAACTGCCGGTCTCTCAGCAGAGGCCGCTTGTTTAAAGGGCCCCCACAGTCCTAGAACATCTGCAGACCGTCCACTCTGGAAACGACGGCCAGGGCAAAGCTAGAGAGGCACCAGTCCCATACGGAAGTGAGAGAAGTGCCTGGAAAAGGGGCGAGTGCTGGGCAGGTGGCATTGTTCCCTCTCAGACCCCTCCCCCACATACATTGCCACAAAGCAGTGAAACAAGTCAACCCACACTGATGAATACCTAAGGCTCTGCCCCTTACAACATAACAGGTGTGCCTAGACAGGGAATCGGAGCAGCTCTACTTAATACACAGAAACAAACACAGGGAGGCTGCCCAATGAGGAGACAAAGAAATATGGCCCAAATGAAAGAACAGATCAAAACTCCATAAGAACTAAGTGAAATGGAGTTAGCCAACCTGACAGATGCAGAATTCAAAACATCGGCGATAAGGATTCTCAGAGAACTCACTAAGGACAGCAAATGCATAAGGGAAGAAATGAAAGCTACACTAAGTGAAATAAAGAAAAATCCATAGGGAATTGATAATGAAGGGAAGGAATCGGGGGTTCAAATCAATGAATTGGAACATAAGGAAGAAATAAACAGAAAACCAGTACAGAATGAAGAAACAAGAATTGGAAAAAAAATGAGAAGAGGCTTAGGAACCTCAGGGACAACTTTAAAGATGCCAACATCTGAATAATAAGAGTGCCAGAAGGAGAAGAGAAAGAGCAAGAAATTGAAAACTTATTTGAAAAAATAATGAAAGAAAAGCTCCCTAATTTGGCAAAGGAAATAGACATACAAGTCCAGGAAGCACAGAGTCCCAAACAGGGACCACACCAAAACAATCATAATTAAAATTCCAAAGGTTAAAGATAAAGAGAATCTTAAAAGCAGCAAGAGAAAAGCAGAGAGATATCTACAAAGGGGTTCCTATAAGGCTATCAACTGATTTCTCAAAAGAAACTTTGCAGGCGAGAAGGGACTGCCAAGAAGTATTCAATGTGATGAAAAGCAAGGACCTACAACCAACATTACTCTATCCAGCAAAGCTATCATTTAGAATGGAAGGGCAGATAAAATGCTTCCCAGACAAGGTAAAGCTAAAGGACTTCATCATCACCAAGCCCTTATTATATGAAATGTTAAAGGGACTTATTTAAGAAAAAGACCAAAACCAATGATAACAAACAACTATCAACAACTAAATCTAAAAAACAAACTAAGCAAACAGTTGCTTAGGAACAGAATATAGGTATGGAGATCATTTGGAGGGTTATTGGCTGGGAGGGAGAAGGGGCAAATAGGGGAAAACATACAGGGATTAAGAAGCATAACTGGTAGGTACAAAATAGACAGGAGGATATGAAGGAAATGGAGAAGCCAAAGAATATTCATGCACAACTAATAGACATGAACTAAGGGGGCGGGGGATTGCTGGAGGGAAAGGGGGTACCAGGTGGAGGGGGCAAAGAGAAAAGAAACTGGGACAACTGTAATAGCATAATCAATAAAATTTACTTAAAAAATAAGTACTTTAACATTTATCGAAATATTTTAAATTGTTTCATAAGTCCTTGTCAGGGCAATACGTACATAACACAAATCTGTTGCTCCCTTTTGTCAAGTTTATCCATTTTGCAGGGGTAACTCGATTTTGTAATTTGTCTGTTTGTGAACAATCTATATTTTAAGATGCTTTGTTATTCTTTTTTTTTTAGTCTAGAAGTAAGTATATAAAAAATTTAAAACAGTGGTTCTATTTAAATAGTTGTTATCTAACAAAGGATAAGAATTAAGTAATTATGTAGGGTTTGTGCCTTATAATTAAGACATGAATTTTTAATAAGCACAAGTCCTGCTGTTAGTCCATCTGTAGGAAACAATTAAACATATTTGGTTTGTACAAATTAAAGTCCTCCCTTCTGAAATAAAGGCTACTTATAACCACGGATAATAAATAAGGAACACATGTCTAGTTTATGATAAGAATGCTTTCCAGCATTATAGCTTGGCTACCAGAATTCAACTCAGCAAACATTTATTTAGCACCTACTATGTTGCCAGTCCCACGGGAGAAAAATGGAACTTTTGCAACATTAAATGCCTAGTAGTGACTCAAAATCTAGCATCAGAAAATAACACTGAATATCCTGGGGAATGCAAAAATTAAGGCACTACTGCTCACAATGGCAAAAATGTTAGGCTACATTTATAGTTTAGTTCTGGAAAACATTGAAATTTTCTACCAATTGTATTTTAGAAGCATACATCATATGAATATGACAAATACAAAACCATTTCAAATAAGTAACACAATTTTTCTTCACTGTGATCATTCCACAAGTCATCCAATCTGGCTATTAGACCAGAACAACAAAATTGTTCCCACTGAATTATGATTTCATCAGCTACCTATTCAAATAAATATTCATAAGTACATCAAGATGGAACCATAATAGTGATACAAAACATGCATCACTGGTTATCATATAAAACACTACTGGATGTTCATGCTTTCAGCTAATGACAGCTGTGAAGTTAGTCAAGAATCTACTTAAATTGCTTGGTGAGCCATCTCTACCCAATTCATCCCACAGGAAAGGAAAGACAGCAATAGAAGAAGGAGGCAGAAACCTAAAACTCTGACATGCTGAAGGCATATTAGGACACCACTACTTGTTTTCTCTATCTTGTGTTAAGTACACATCAAAAGTAAGAAGTCAGTCAACTCAGTACTTTTGATCTCAGATTAAACTGGAAGACCCTGCTCAAATGTATTTCTAAGACCTCCACATAAAAATGAGTCACTGCAAGAGCAGAACAGTGGTTGCCAGGAGTTGGGAGGTAGGGAAAGTAAGGAGAGATTGGTAAAAGGGTACAAACTTTTCAGTTATAAGATGAATAAGATCTGAGGACCTATCATATAACATGGCGACTACAGTTGACTATAGTTGATAACAATGTACTGCAGGGCTTAAATTTGCTAAGAGAGTAAAACTTAAATGTTCTCACATACATACACAAAAAGATAAATGCGAGATGATGGGTATATTAATTTGATGGGAGGAATCCTTTCACTATATAGATAGATCGATAGATATACATACACACACAATATATATGTATGATGCACAGCCTGGTTCAAAGAATGTGTTTTCGAAACTGGTTTCTTAATCTCTTTAAGCCTTGTGTTGTTGTTTTAAGATGTAGAGGTCTCCCTAACTACATTTTAAAGTCCCATAAAGAAAAGGAAGACCTTTCATAACGCCCTCTTCCTCTTTTGCAAAGGGCCCTTCTGGCAGTCTGATAATGCTTACAGTCCCCTTCTCAGACTAATGCTTCAGATGCATAAAATATAATATATAGGATTATTTGGTACACGGTTCATGGACCCTGCCCCCCACTGAGGATTAAGAGATTAAGAGATTCTGTGACAGAGGGAATTATATCAGGATAACTTTTCTACTTCTTAAAGTCTTTGATTCTGTTGAAGGGCCACATGTGAAACCTGGCAAGTGCAGGGAGGGGCCTGCATGGCACATTTACAAAGTCAGAGACCAAAGTAACCACAAAGGATGGTCTGAAATTAAAACTTTCTAACTAAAAGCAGTTCATTACTGGTAGTCACGTCCTAAGGCAGTACAGTATACCCTCACTTATCGTGGGTATTACATTCTAGACACCCCCGTGATAGGTGAAAATCCGCAAAGTAGGAACCTTATTTTAGTATTTATATATATTTTAAGGCTTTATAAAACCCCCACACTTATAAACCGTTCCCAGTCCCTTATTAACCTTTTCCACACTTTTATAAACACTACTTATGTTCTTAAACATATTCTACACTCTTAAACCTACATAACTTTAACATACGTATACAGTACCGCAAAATCCTGTGATATAGCGAAAAATTCGCGATAAATAATTAAATATAATATTTTTTTAAAATCCTGCGATACAGTGAGGCCGTGATAAGTGAACCACGATATAGAGAGGGACTACTGTAGAGAGGGACTACTGTATTGTTCCCTAACAAAGGTCAATCTTTACCTTAACTGAGCCTGTCTGTCTGTTGTCTTTGTGCATCTACATAACATATCTTTGGAATGTCAAATTTCCTTTTTCCAGACCCCTCGAAGTACAGGTAGCACAAATCCCCTCATTGTTATTGTTATCATGTTCACTGGCTGTTATTTACCCTGTATCCACCTGTGCAAAGTGTCTTATCATTTTACTTTTTATCCAATCCCAGAGGTTTTCCCACTTTGCTATCTCTCACCTCCCTAATCTATCATCAATGGATTTCATGTAACCCCCTCACGCCTCCTCCTTTGATTGTAATCTATAAAATAAGGTGCCATACTGTCATTATCCAGAGCATTTCTCAATCTGCTGAAATTTTGCTTCCCAGCAATGTCGTCAGTTTGGCTCAAATAAATTCACACAAATTCTCTACAGGTTTGAATGTTTCTAAATTATGAAATGTTTCCTTTGATAATGAAATACCTTGAACTAGTGTAAAAATCCTTGCCTCGCAATTTACTGTGATTCTTTAGCTATCCTGTACCTACCTCACCCCAATACCCTTTAATTTTTTATGTTACAATACATGGCCTGTGAAAGGGCCCATGGCAAAGGAGAAGAGGGTGAGAGTGACAGCAAGTGTGAGAAACCCCTCTCCAATGTGGGAATTGTTACAGCACCACTGTGTGAGTACAAACATACCTCATTCTATTGTGCTTCACTTTATTGCATTTCATAAATGTTGTGTGTTTTTTACAAATTGAAGGCAAGACCCTCCACCAACAAAATAAATTCCGAGACACTTTGTTGTGGTGGTCTGGAGTCAAACCTGCAATATCTCTGAAGTATGCCCATAGTTCAATATCCTGTAACTTATTACTATAGTAGAATTAGTAGAAAACTTAAGATTTAGGTTTCCCATTTATTATTTGGCAAGTGAACCTTAAGAAAAGTTAAGTCAACTATGTAACTGACTTTCAGTCTGAGTCACACCTGCTTAGTCAGTACTAAAAGGACAAACCAAGCTGTGGCAGTGCTATTAACATCATTCACTGCTAAATACATTAAAACAAAAGATCTCTTTGAAGTTAGCTTTTCTGATCCTTTCCCAAAGAAGAAAACAATGACACTCTCTAACAGCCAATTTCTGAAGTGGAATCTTTCATAACAGAGTCTTAATATGGCTTCTCATTTCCATCAACTAAAACATTCAAAGCAACAGCTGTACTTCATGCAAATTCTGCGATTTTATTTTAGCTTTGACCATACAGATGATGATTTTTTCTTCTTTAAAGAAATTACAAGCTCAATATAAAAAGCATCTTTACAGAGTACTTAAAGCATTGTCCATATTATCAACCAATAAATTCAATGTAGAATTTCACTAAAGTAGAGATCTTAAATACTTGTTTTACCAAATTTTCTTAACAAAGCAAAAATCTTTGTAACAACGAAGTGCAAATGACTATTTTAATAATCTATTTGCAAGAGTAATTCTACTTAAATTAAAACTCTACACTTTTTAAATAATCACTAAACACTTTGTTTTGATGTGATTTCTGTCATGTTAACTAGATGTTATTAACAAAATTTTACACCTTAAATGTGATTCAGCAACAGTTTACTTTATAACAGTTTACACACTCTACATATACTGAAATGTACAAAAGAAAAAAATATATATATGTATATATATTACAGCAGTGACACCTCCAAGAAGCATAAGGAAAGAAAGCCAAGTGTGTAAAGGAAGTGTTTAATAAGAAAATTATATGGCTTCTCTCTTTGAAGTGTAGCAAGAGGATCAGTTCTTTGACATTTAAGCAACAAGGACTTTTAGTTTTGACCTGATAAAATATTCAACCTGAAAATAATTATGCCATTAACTCTTCTTCTCTCCATGTTTCTTATATTCACTGCAATCATCGCAGTCTAGCCTTCAGAAATAGGAAATAAGCAGTGATCATGTTGAAACTCTTCCATGCCATAACTAAAGTGGGCCTCACTATTCAACCACTGCACTCTGGCTCCTTGAGCCAAACTGAATTTATCATTTTTTTCAATACAGAGGTCCAGGTTGCCACCACCAACTGATCAGTTAGCACATAAAAGGAAGCTTATCTGCTATCCTTAATTTATATTTTCATCAGACTAATCTACTCAAAATGGTTTTATATATAATCACACTAAACAAAAATATTTAAATGACCCCTACTTACACTAACAAGTTCAGATTCTTATATTGTGCCTCTTAATCTAGCACAACCTACCTATCCAAATTTAGTTATGACTCCCTTGCATATACTTTCACAACTCCACCCAGTCCATTTTCACATGATATACATTTCTATCTGCAAGCCTTTGTTTACATTATTCCCTTGCTAAAAAGTCCTTACTATCACAATTCTTGGCTAAATTTTTCTTAAAGGTTGAATTCAAGTCCTACCCTCACAAGTCCTTATACTACCTCCCTTCAAAACATTTCTATAACATACCTAAGGAAACAGCTATTGTTACTCATCATTTAATGCTTATGCTTTCTGAACTCAGCCAAACTACAAACATGAGTATAAGCACCTCACTAATCATCAGGACAATGCAAATCAAATCCACAATGAAATACCACTTCACATACAGTAGAATGACTATAATAAGAAAGACAGATAATACATGCTGGTAAAGACGTAAAAGAATTAGAATCCTCATACATTGCCAGAATGGGACAGTCACTCTGGAAAACAGACTTTCAATGCCTCAAAAAGTTAAAGTCGCCATATGACCTAACAATTGCACTCCTAGGTATCTATATATCCAACAGAAATAAATACTTATGTCCACACATAAATTTGTACAAAAAATAATGTTCACAGCAGCATCATTTATAATTACCAAAAGATGGAAACAAGTCAAATGTCCATTAACTGATGAATAAACAAAATGTGGTATAGCCATACAATGGAATATTATTTGGCCATCAAAAGGAATGGAGTACTGATACACACAACAATATGAAGTTTAAAAACATTACGTTAGGTAAAAGAACCCAATCACAAAAGACAACATGTGATTCCATGTATGTGAAATATCCAAAATAAGCAAACCTGTGAAGATAGATTAATGGTTACTCATGGCTAAGGGAAAATTGGAGATTTAGGGCAAACAGCTAAAGGGTTAGGGGTTTCCTTTTGGAGGTAATGAAACATTCTATAATTGTGGTGCTAGTTGGACAGTTATGTAAATGTACTAAAACTACTGAATTGCATACTTAAATGGGTAAGTTACAGTCAGCAAAAAATCTCAATGAAGCTTGCGGCGTAGCTAGACTGAGGCCCTGACCCATTTCAACCTAGCCAGACCTCACCCGGCCACAGAACAAAGGATTGAGTCCACATCATGTCCAGCCCAAGAACCAGGAAAGTGCTTAAGGAAGTCAGGGTGCAAGATAACAAAGTCTGTTTGTGTATGGCGGGCTCAACCCTCAGTAGGTGAGTGTGACCTATGATATCTGGATCCTCCTGGGATGCTCAAGGCTCGGAGTGCACCTCAGCTTCGTGTGCTCTGTCACTATGGACAAATGGAACGGCGCTGACTTGAGAACATGAAAGCTGATGAGAAATGCCACGTTCCGACAGTTCCTAGAGTCTCAAGCGAACCCTGCTGGTCTCTGCAGGACAAATAAAATAGCAAAGCAGCTGCCCTCTTCAGAGACAATGTGGCCACTCTGGCCAAAGGTAGAGAATGGTCTTTGGTGTCATTGCCTGCCAAGAACTAGACCCCACAGCAGTGAAGACACTGCCAGTCGCTGCCCACAGAGCCTCTGGCCAGTGGTGGAGCTTGACTGCCTCCTCAGACAAGGCCTCTGAGAGGACTCACTGGCTTGAATGAGGACCTCAGTTCCTACCAGAAAAAAGTATCAGTTACTTACAGGGGAGTTCCCCCAAGACTATCAGCTGATTTCTCAAAGGAAACTTTGCAGGTTAGAAGGGATATGCAAGAAATAGTCAAAGTGATGGAAAGCAAGGACCTACAGCCAAGATTACTCTACACAGCAAAGCTATCATTTAGAAGCAAAAGACACAAAAGAGCTTTCTAGACAAGAAAAAGCTAAAGGAGTTCATCCCCACCAAATCAGTATTAAATGTTAAAGGGTCGTCTTTACGAAGAAGGAAAAATAAAATTAAAAAATATGAACAATAAAATGGCAATAAATACATGATCTATCAACAACTGACTCTATAAAAGAAAACAAGCAGAACAGAAACAGACTCATAGATACAGAGAACATTTTGATGGTTGCCAGATGGGAGAAGGGGTTTGGGGAAATAGGGAAAAAGGTGAAGGGATTAAAAAGTACAAATTAATAGTTATAGGACAGTCATGAGGATGTCAAGTACAGCATAGGGAATATAGTCAATAATAGTCTAATAATTATGTGCAGTGTGAGACGGGTATAAGATTTATTGGGATGATCACTTAGTAAGTTATATAATGTCTAACCACTGGGATCTACATCTGAAAATAATATAATATTGTATGTAAACTGTAATTGAAAAATTAAAAAATGATTTTAAAAGAATGGATACGTTATATGATATATAAAATAAATCATGCTGAAAGTCTTCTACTAAGAAAGAAAGAAACTGATGTACTAATTTTCAACATATCTAACTCTTTATCAGGCCTCCTAGGTCCAAAAGAGTTCAATATTTGAATAATTCCTCTTGCTGATATATACAACTATTAATGCTAATTATAGTATTTATTAATTAAGATTCAAGAATTGTAAAAGGAAGGATTTCACTTTCAGGACTCATATTTTAAAATGGATCAGCACCAACTTGACTTGATACAATGATCAGATTCATATTTAAATTGCAATAAGTGGATACTGGAGTGAACTTAGATAATACAAAGACATATAGATAGAAATTATCCTTCACTTGCTTCGCTACTCCCTCACCATTTTCTGCAAAGCTTTTCTACTCCTCCAAAACTGACTGACCAAAACTACTATCCCCACCTCTGCTCATAACCTTTCCCTGTTTCTCCAGTTATCAAATCCAATGCAATACGGACCAAGTCTCACTTACTCTAGAAAGGGTTCCAGGATTCTGGCCCAAAGTTCTAGCACAAATTCAAAAACATTTTATTATCACAGATAAATAGTGTGCATTATCTTTTCTTATATTTCTATTTTATATTATTATTTCACTTAATGTTTCCATATTAATATACCTTCTCCACAACTATGTAACTTCACTGAGGGCTTACAATCTAATTGTTTCATATTTGGTACAGTACCCTATCTGTATTGAGTAAAAAAATAAAATAAAACAAAACACTAGATCAACTACAGGGCGGGGAGGGGGTGGTGGCAGTTTTAAGGTAAACTGACATGATCCCAAACATTCAGGCTAACCATTGTACGTAAAGGCTCAATATTTTCATTCTTTTCCCAATGATTTTTAGGTCTTGGCACTATGAATTATTTCAGTGAAAATAGAAATAAATGAGTCCCTCAAGTTGATATGGTGTTTTCATAAAGATCTCAACAGAACAAGAAAGAACCTTGTATTCTAAGTAGTCCAGCAGGACGTTTCAAGCTAAGAAAACCAGAGACATAGATAGCCTCATTAAATAATCATTTCTCACCCTGTCTGGAGTGGCTCAGTAGGTTGGGCATCATTCTGAAAACTGAAAGGTCACGGGTTTGATTTCCAATCAGGGCACATGCCTGGGCTGCAGGCCAGGTCGCCTGCTGAGGGGTGTACAAGGGGCAACCAATCGGTGTTTCTCTCACTCATTGATGTTTCTGTCTTTCCCTTTTTTCCCTCCCTTCCCCTCTCTCTAAAAATAACTAAATAAATTTTAAAAAATAATAATCATTTCTTGGCATCTGCTAAAGCTTTACATCTCATACAATGTGTGCAACTCAACACACAGGCACTACTGAAAAATGCTCCCAAATTACGATGAAACTATATTCTTTCCCTCAACTTCTGGTTTGAGGAGTTGCTAGAACACTACATAAAGCCATTCAAATTAATGATACTAAAGAGAACATAATTAAGTAAAAATGAGCTGGAGGCCTGAATTTGAAAAAACTTGTGAATGATTTTTCTCCTTACACTACTAAATACATTTTAGCAAGAACACAAATGTGAACACATACACCTGCCAAACAGTTTTCTCATGTCAGTTTAAAGCAATTAGATAATTTTGATTATCATGCTTACACATACATCTCAAAATTTTAAAATAACACAAGTACTACATAAGAGTTTTTAGATTGTTTCTCCAAGCTTTTTAAATGTGGGGACAACAGAACTCAAGAGGCACTGTATGTGGGAAGGAGTATTTGTGCAGGCACTGAGAAAGAGGAAGCCTATTTCCATCTGCCCCTGCCCTTGACCCAGCCCTTGAGCCAGCCCTTGCCCCAGCCCCTGCCTCTGCCAAGGTTAACTCTCCAGCTGAAGCACACAGCTGTAGGCAAGAGACTTGCAAAGACTTCAGGCAACAGTGATTTATACACACACACTTTGTCATAACTCTACCCATAACTATATACACATTTAGACATAAAACAAACCATTGATGACAAAGAATTAGGATCAAACTGATCTTTATGAGTGAGCTCACTACCAAATAAAGTTAGTTTTTCTAAAAAATTTCTCAACCAATTTTAGAAGGTGGGTAGTCAATATTTCACATAAATTTTTATTTTTCTAGAGAACACAAAGGACCACATCAAGAAAACAGGCCTCTAGAGACCAAAGCAATCAATATGTAAAGGATGATAGGCAGGTTAATTCAGGTTTAGGAACAGTTTCATACAAGATATTTACTCTGTATCTAACACAGCTTTTCTATCAAATGGCTAAGTCTCAAGGTGGGATAAGGAATCTGAATAAACAGATAAAAGACCAACGAGATTTGAGTTAAAGAGGTTCTGCTCTTTTATTTACTCATTCACTCATTTCATTCAACAAACAGCTCCTGAGAACCTGACAGATATAAAGAAACAAAAATGAATATACATTCCCTGCTTCCATAAAGGTATACAGCATAGTAGGGAAAACAAAACATGACAGTGCAGAGGGCTCAGGGCCATGACAGTGGTAAGCACAGGCTGCTCATGAAGCACACTTTGGAGCACCTGACTGGGTGCCAGCTAACATAAATACCCACTCCTTCAGGGCCTTATCAAACAAAAGTAATAGTTTTCACATGCAGGAACCTGTGTGTCTCTGGAATTTGTGTTGGAATTTTAACTAAAGTAGTGTTTCTACATGCTAATCCGGGGGAAGCCAACCAAAACAGAAAGATAGATGGAAAGTTCGTTGCAGTTACCAAGCATGGGAGACAATCATCCATGGGTCTCATGTTTCTTCACACCTGCTATCAATTCCTCTTTCAGATGACAAAGACAGTATCTCCTTTGGGGGCAGATAATTTGTTCCTGACCAGGCTAATAAAGTTCATTTCTCCCTCTGGATGAAGGTTGGGCAGATTTGCTAGTGGACCTCTTATATGATAGGGGGGCCTCTTAGCTGACACAAACCTACTCTGTGGGTGGCACCAGCATGGACACACCTTCCCATGGCCCCTGAGGAGTTTGAGAGTCAGGGGAACCAGTGCAAACTTGAAGCTCATGCAGCCTGCTGTGCCACAAGTTGACTAACAATGTCTATCAAAACATGGCAAGATAACTTGTTAATCTGCAAGTACGGGAGAACCTCAGGTTCTTCGTAGTTCTTGAAGCCTAAAAATAATTTGCTTTTCTCTCTTCAGTAAATGAAGAAGAAAAGCCAGATGAATCTGCAATTTCCACCACAGAGCAGGACCAGTTAATGGGAGGCGGGGAAAGGAGGAGGAGGAGTAACCCAGTACACCATATCTAATGCTATAACTGTAAATCTGGTTGGCTAAGCTGGTGTTTGTACAGGCTGGAAACTAGATAGGTAGGCTCAAGGACACTGATAGCATATTGCTGGACAATAAAATACCTCCTCCCTCCTTTTTGTGGAAGAGAGTAAGAAATAGAATATTATCTCTAAAAACACCCATTAAAAATCAATAATATGTTTGTTATTAAATATAATGGCTCAATAGCTATTAAAACTCATATTACTAAGTGTGTTTGAAATTGAGTCAACCTAAAAACCCTTCATAGAAAATAGTAAGAAAAAAATAAGATTCATTAAAAGACAGTTTTTCAGCAGCTTCCTGTTAGAAGAAGTTCAGTCTCAGAACATTTGGGTAAAGAGATAGAGCACGTAATAGAATTTTACCTACTCTTTGATTTGTAAAGTACTGCTTTATGGAAATGTCAGCAGGTAAGAAAAACAGTCCAGATAGATCAAAAGATGCAAGAAAAACAAAACAATGCTTAAACAAACCACAGGAGAGAGCATTTAGCAGGTTTTTACTAAGTGTTTCTGTAATATGAAACCATTTCCTACATCAACATTTTGCTATTAGCGTACCATCCAAAATTAGGTATCACTGCAAGGAAATTCTTCTGCTGTTGCTTCCTTTGACAAAAACCAGCAAATATGAAAATGCATGCAGATGGAAGAATTATTCTAATCATGGGCACTCAAAAGATGTAATAGGAACGATGTCAATTTTAGAAAACAAACTTACATAGGATTTGTTATTTGGAGGGAGTCTCTACAGTGACTACCACTGAATCACTTATTCCACCAATATGGGGGGTGGGAAAGGAACAGATCAACAAGATGAAAAATTGCATCAAGACAGATTATCCCTGAAAATCTGAGCCACATTCTTTATGTGCTCTCAGAAAAGTTACAATATATGATTTCTATTTCACACCTGCCTAATGGTTAAGATTTTCTCTATATATTCTTGGGACATTTACAATGCCCAGTACACTAAGACACTTTTCTCTAGAGCTTAAAATTAATGCACTGTAAGAATCACCACTGTGTTGGCTATATTAGAATTGTAACGAAATATCACTGTTTTCAACCATTTATTATGCCAAATAAAAACTAGCAGATTCTCCACCCAATGGTGTTTCAGGACCATCTCTCACCTTTGTTCTAACAGCCAGCAGGCAAGAAAAAAGAAAAAGGAAAACAACCAAAAACAGCAACAGCCCTCTGGGTGAAAAAAAAGAAATGTCCAGAGATTGATGGTCTGCTACTAGCTTAATAGAGATGAACATTTTGTCCTATGGAAAAACATTCCTGGCTTGAAAAATACGTAAAAACTTAGAAATTCAGTTTATTAAAACTTTACTGTAGATGTTTCTAAACATGATTTACTTAGGAAGAGCTGCATTATGTTACCCGCTCTCAAGGAGATTCATCTTACTACACAATTCTTTCTGTAGTCAATGTGTCCACCAAATGCCTATTCACCAATTCTTTCTCTTAATCTTCCTTCCTTCCTTTTTTGAGGGATAAGTGCATAATTTTAACAAGGAACCCAATAACAAAAGGGGTTAAGAAATCCTGACATCCCAACTGTGATCCCATTAATCAAACATAACTTGAAAGATATGAAAGGGTTAAAGACATACTGAACAATTTTGTAAATAACAAACAATAAGATTCCGTTAATTAAAAATCATTCATTAAAAACATTCAAACATCCCACAACACTGTATTCTTATAGCCACATAAACAGAAAAGACAAGAAGAAGGAGGCTTTATGACTAAAAGATAAAAAAACAATCCAACCTTGAGAAAGAGAAGGCAACAAAAAAAGGTAGGGAGAGAAAAGAGCCAAAAAACAAAGAGGGGTTCATTCAACTTTGTAATTTTTCTTTAATACGAGGTCTGTCTGGAAAACATCCAGCCATCATTACTATAACAAGAATGATTTGTGCAATGTTTATATAACCTGGTAGCCAAGGAGAGTAGACTGGAATGTGCATGTGTGAACAATGACAACTTCACTGTACTAGTCAGTGGGGGTGGGATATGCCATTGAGTGAGCATGTGTACCGTGTGGCCATCACATTTAAAATGACTGAGCAAGTAGAGCAATGAACCTGCATCAAATTTTGCATTAACCTTAAACATCCCTCCGCAGAAACAATGCAGATGATTCAGAAGGCTGCAGCTATGGGCAAATGGTGATTGCCAGCTTCATCACAACAATGTGCCCACTCATGCATCATGAAGTTTTTTGGCAAAATATCAAATCACGCAGGTGACTCAGCCTCCCACTACAGCCCAGATTTGGCACCTAGCGACTTCTGGCTTTTCCCAAAACTAAAACCACCTTTGAAAGGGAAGAGATTTCAGACCGTCGATGAGATTCAGGAAAATACGACAGGACAGCTGATGGCAACTGGGAGAACTATGTGAGGTCCCAAGGTGCCTGTTTTGAAGGGGACAGAGGCATCATTGTCCTAGGTACAATGTTTCTTGTATCTTGTATCTTCTACAATAAATGTGTCTATTTTTATTACACGGCTGGATACCTTTTGACAGACCTCTTATGTTTTACACCATCACTGTCTGTTTTGGATAAAAATTAGAACCTTCGCCCTTCAGGAAACACAGCTTGAGAAGCAATGCCCTAAAGATTTACAATTTAAACCATCATAAAATTGGTATGCAGATCTTATAAGTACATAGTTTACATTTAGACTTTACTTTTACAGAAAAAAATTAAAAACAGCACTTTCTTGGATGGAGGCATAGACAGACACACTCCGTCTCCCTCCACAACTAAGAAGGACTATAACTACCTCAAAACTAGAAACAACCAGAAGTTCCAGAAACTCACACTGCATGGAAGTCCAGCAAACAAAGATATAAAGAAGAAATACTCATCCAGAGAGCACCACAACGTGGTGAAACAAGTCGCCTTGTACTTATGAATCCCTAAGGCTCCACCCCTTACAATGTAACAGGAGCAACAGCTCTACCTGGGACATGGAGGCAAACAAACACAGGAGCCTGTCAGAATGAGGAGACAGAAAAGTATGGCCCAAAAGGGGGAACGGATCAAGGTTCCAGTGGGAGAACTAAGTGATGAGGAGACAGACAACCAAACAGATGCTGAATTCAAAACACTGGTGATAAAGATGCTCACAAGCTTAACAGATATGCTTGACTATGGCAGATGCATAAGAGAAGAAGTGAAGGCTATGCTAAGTGAAATGAAGGAAAACTCACACAAAACCAATGGTGAAGGGAAGGAAACCAGGGTTCAAATCAATGATTTGGAACATAAGGAAGAATAAAACAGTCAACTGGTGCAGAATGAGGAAACAAGAATTGAAAAAAATGAGTAAAACTTCCAAAATCTTGTGAAGGAGATGGACATACAGGTCCAGGAAGCACAGAGGGTCCCAGGCAAGCTGGACCCAGAGCGGACCACACCAGGACGCATCATGATTGAGATGCGAAAGGTGAAAGATAAAGAGAGAGTCCTGGGGGCAGCAAGAGAGAGGCAAAGAGTTGCCTGCAGGGGGTTGCCTATAGGACTATCAGCTGATTTCTCAGAGGACAATTTGCAGGCAGGAAGGAACTGGCAAGCAGTATTCAATGTGATGAAAGGCAACCTGCAACCAGGATTACTCTATCCAGCAAAGCTATCATTTGGAATGGAAGGGCAGATGAAGTGCTTCCCAGACAAGGTGAAGCTAAAGGAGTTCATCATCACCAAGCCATTATTATATGAAATGTCAAAGGGACTTACTTAGAAAAAGATCAAAACTATGAACACTAAAATGGCAACAAACTCGCAACTATCAACAACCGAATCTAAAAAATAAAAACAAAATCCAACTAAGCAAACCAGAATGGGAACAGAATCATAGGTGTGGGGATCATCTGGAGGGTTATCAGCTGGGATTGGGGAGGGTGAGAAATGGGGAAATGGTGCAGGGACTAAGAAGCATAATCGGTTGGCACAAAATAGGGGGAAGTTAAGAATAATATAGGAAAGGGTGAAGCCAAAGAACTTATATGCATGACCCGTGGACATGAACTAAGGGGGGTGGGATAGCTGGAGGGGAGGGGGGTACTGGGCGGAGGAGAGCAAAGGGAAAAAAATGGGAACTACTGTAACAACATAATCAATAAATTATACTTTTAAAAAAATAGGACTTTCTTAAGATGTAGGCAACCCTGTTCTCACTGAACTTTTACTGAAGTGCTGATTAACTATCAAGCATAGACTCGCAGGAGGGTTGAATTCTCTCTACATTTCCCTACCTGGCCTAACTCTCATGGCTTAGCCAACTGGCAAATCACACACGTGCTCAGGGCTCCAGCAAAGCTGGATTACTTTAAGAAACAATGTTTTTAAATAGTATATTTCAACAAAAGCAATAAGGTAGTAATCATGGGGAAAAAATTACTTGAAGATTCTTACTGTTTTAAAATTATGTATTCTTTTTGTTTCAAATTACATATGGGTGGCTGGAGGGAACACAACATTCTTTCCAATGCTTAAAACCTCTAAAGCTCTTAATCCAGCAACGGTAAAAAGGTGCCTTACACATTCACAGGGTGGTGTTTCTGACCACTCTATTTGAAATTGCAACCCCCACACTCTGAATTCTGCCTTCCCTACTTCATTTTCCCCACAGCACAAGTCCATCCTCCCCCACTAGAATTTAAGTTCCATGAGGACAGTACTGTCAATGTTCTCAATGCCTGGCACTTAACAAGTGTTCAGTAAATATTTGCTGAATGAGTGAATTTTTCTAAAAATATCAAGAAGCCTTCATTTAGTAAGCCTATATTTCACCTAAAATGCAAACTTTCATGATAATGAACAAAGCTTTACATCAAACCAAACGTATGTAACTCTGCCTGTCACTGCAGATGGTGTTAGCTTCAGCTGCTACCTTGGACTTAAGATTAAGCATGAATCTTTGAAGCTGTTTCAAAAATAAACATTGAAAAGAACTAAGTCAAAATGGAATGAGTTTGAACAAATTTAAAAGAATTGAAAAAAAGTAAACTTGAAGGGTTAATCCAGGGTTCTCACTAATACAGTCCTCCTGTTAAAAAATTTCACGTAAATACACATTTACTAATGGTTTAAACTCAAGAATAAAGGGTTTTATGAATATTATTTCAGAAACTAACCTGTTCATAAGCAGAGGACCTACCACATTAACTAAATTCTCTACAGTTATACTTGTTAGAACTATAAAAACAAGCAAGCACTTGTTGATGACTTTGAAAAGCTACTTATTTCTGATTTTCCTAACAATTAAGCTTAAGGGCAACTTATATGACCCTCAAGGATAATCTGCTTCCAGTTCAGTTTTTCTTTCCTTACCTCCACAAGAGGCTGGGAATGGTCTGCCTGCAGCTCTGGGGATGAGTCAGCACTGGAACCCGGCCGGCCGCTTCCCCAGCTCTCCCCTCAAAGCCACCACACCAAACTCTCCCCAAGCATTTCCAGTCCTCTCTGTCTTCCCTCTGCTTGTGCCCAGGGACATCTCTAAAATCAGAGAAGGAAAACTCTGACTCCAAAAAACCTCCGCTGCCTTGCGGCATGCCTCTTCAGGGGAAAGGCTAAGGTAGTAAACCCCGACAGAAAATCCGGAGCCGGAGTCCCTAAGGCGGTTTGACATTGTAGTCAACACCGGCAACTCCTGCGGCGCACCTGAAGCCAAGCTGTATTGACTTTGTCTTTCCCTTGGACCCTTCAGCTGCGAAGAGAGGGGGGGTCTGCTGCATGGGCAACAGCAGACCCTCCATATCACCCTGCCCAGGCTCTGTAGCTTCAGTTTCACTGGAGAGGACACTCCAGCGTCATCGCAAGATGTCGACTCAACACGGGAGGAGACAGATACCGGTTATAAGCTCATCCGATTGGCGAAGGAAACGAGCGCCAGGGGTCTCCTCTGACGGTGGGAGAGGTCATCGCACCTCACTGGACAGCTACCGCCCGCCTCAAGCTGGGCAGCCCTCAGCCAATTAGGTGCCGTCTCGCCATGGCTCGCCTGCCCCACTGGGTGCGTGGGGATCAGAGAGGCGCCTCTCGAAAAGTGGGCCACAAAACACCCGCACCAGTTAATTCCAAGCAAACAACAAGAAAGAAGCCTCCGGCTCTTCGCCTCGCTAGCTGGAACATCAGGACCATGTGCCCCGGACTTACTGCAGACCTTCCGTGGATCAAGGGTGCCAGGAAAACCGCTGTCATCGATAGGGAACTGGCACGACTAAACATCGACATTGCGGCTCTACAGGAGACCCGGTTGGCCGACAACGGAACTATCAGAGAAACCAACTACACCTTCTACTGGCAAGGGAAGTCCCCGGACCAACCAAGACAGCACGGTGTTGGGTTTGCTGTGAAGAACACGCTTGTTAACTCCATAGAGCCACCCACAGGAGGCACAGAGAGATTACTTACCCTCCGATTGTCAACAACTTTCGGCCCAGTCAGCATTCTTAGCGCGTACGCCCCAACCCTCTGCGCCACCATCGAAGAGAAAGAACAGTTCTACCATGCACTGGACGAAGCGTTATCCAAGATCCCCAGAAGTAACGCTCTCTATCTCCTTGGAGACTTCAACGCAAGAGTAGGAGCCAACCACATGGCCTGGCCCACCTGCCTTGGAAACTTTGGGAAAGATCAATGAGAATGGTCAGCGACTGCTTGAGCTTTCGTGTCACCACGGCCTGTGCGTGACAAACACATTCTTCAAGTGCAAAGAGATCCACCAGGTGTCATGGAGGCACCCCCGCTCCCACCACTGGCACCAGCTTGACCTCGTCATCACCAGAAGAATGGATATTGGCAGCACCCTCCTCACCCGCAGCTACCACAGTGCAGACTGCGACACGGACCATGCCCTCGTGGTAAGCAAGGTGCGCATAATGCCGAAGAGGTTGCACCACTCCAAGATGAAGGGTCGCCCACGCATCAACACCAGTTGTGCCAGCAACCCAGTTAAGACCCAGCAATTCATCAACAAGATGGAAGATGCACTTGGCGAGGGAGTGGCGGCAGATGACATTATCGAATCCAATTGGCCACGTCTCCGCGACGCCATATACAACTCCGCCATTATTGCTTACGGGAAGAAAGAGCGGAAGAACGCTGACTGGTACGAGGCTCACTGGGAAGAAATGGAACCCGTGATCGAGGCTAAGAGGAAGGCCCTACTGGCTTACAAGGTAACGCCCACTCCCAGTACACTTCAAGCTCTACGGGCTGCCAGGAACAAAGTCCAGAAGACCGCCCGCCACTGTGCCAACACCTATTGGCTAAACCTGTGCAGAAGCATTCAGGAAGCCGCCGATATAGGCAATGCACGAGGAATGTATGAGGGTATCAAGAAGGCAACAGGCCCAATCCCCTCCAAGATCGCCCCCCTTAAGTCCAAGACAGGTGAGGTCATCACTGACCAGGAACAGCAAATGCGGCGGTGGACCAAGCACTACCTCGAGCTGTACGCAACGAAGAACACCGTAACAGACACTGCTCTTAACGCCATCCCAGACCTACCAGTCATGGAGGAGCTAGACACCCCACCTACTGCGGCAGAGCTCGGCAAAGCCATCGACCGCCTCTCTTGCGGGAAAGCACCAGGAAGCGACGGAATCCCTCCAGAAATCCTAAAGAGCGGGAAACCAGTCCTGCTACAGCCGCTCCACCATCTACTCTGTCGCTGCTGGAAGGAGGGTTAGATCCCCCAGGATATGAGAGATGCCAACATTATCACCATGTACAAGAACAAAGGAGACCGCAGCGACTGCAACAACTACCGGGGCATCTCTCCTCAGCGTCGTCGGCAAAGTATTCGCCCGGGTCGCTCTTGCCCGCCTGCAGACCCTTGCTTCCCGCGTCTACCCAGAGTCCCAGTGTGGCTTCAGAGCTGGCCGTTCAACAGTGGACATGATCTTCTCCCTACGCCAGCTGCAGGAGAAGTGTCACGAGCAGCATAAACCACTCTACCTCGCCTTTATCGACCTCACGAAGGCGTTTGATCTGGTCAGTCGAAGCGGTCTCTTCAGCTTGCTACGGAAGATTGGCTGTCCACCACATCTGCTTGCTGTGGTCATGTCCTTTCACGACAACATGCACAGCACGGTGTCCTACAACGGCACAACCTCTGAGGCCTTCCCAGTCAGCAGTGGAGTAAAGCAGGGCTGCGTCCTCGCGCCTACGCTGTTCGGAATCTTCTTCTCCATGCTCCTCCAATACGCCTTTAAGGACTGCAGCGAGGGTGTCTTCATTCACACCAGATCCGATGGCAAGCTCTACAACCTGGCCCGTCTACGAGCCAAGAACAAAGTCAAAGAGGTGCTCATCCGTGAGATGCTCTTCGCCGACGACGCAGCTTTGACATCACACTCCGAAGAGGGACTCCAGCAGCTAGTCACTTGCCTTTCCCACGCATGCAAGGAGTTCGGACCAGCCATCAGCCTGACGAAGACGAATGTTATGGCTCAAGGCACAGGGACTCCCCCATGCATCACCATCGACGGGTACACCCTGGAGGTTGCCAACGACTTCACTTACCTCGGGTCCACCATCTCGAGCTCTCTGTCAGTCGACTTGGAGGTCAATCGGAGAATCGCCAGGGCAGCCACAGATATGGCCAGACTGAACCGGCGAGCGTGGAACAATTCCAGCCTCACTGAGAAAACCAGACTGCGCATCTACCAAGCCTGCGTACTCAGCACTCTCCTCTATGGCAGCGAGACGTGGACCACCTACGCAAGGCACGAAAGGAAACTCAACAGCTTCCACATGAGGTGCCTGCGACGCGTCCTGCATGTCGCCTGGCAGGATAAGGTCCCCAACACCGAGGTGCTGAAGCGAGCCAATATGAGCAGTTTGCATGCAGTTCTTAGCGAGAGACGCCTCAGGTGGCTCGGCCATGTCAAAAGAATGGATGCAGGCTGTATTCCCAAAGACCTCCTCTACGGCGAGCTAGCAAAAGGCAAGAGGATGACAGGGCACCCAAAACTGCGGTTCAAAGACATCTGCAAAAAGGACATGACACAATGCTCCATCAATCTCAACACATGGGAAGTTCAAGCAGACGACCGCCTAGCCTGGAGGCTCGCGGTCAGGCAAGGTACGTCACGTGCAGAGGCTGCGCGCAACGAGGAGGCGGTCCAGAAAAGATCGAGGCGGAAGCAGCGTCAACAGCAGCAACAACAGCCATCGCCTTCACCTGTAACAAGTGTGGCAGGGATTGTCACTCCCGAGTCGGACTGCACAGCCATTCTCGGCGGTGCAGATAGACTCTCAAGAAGCTACGCCATCGTCTCTCGAGACGGACGGCTGCCGACGACGACGTCCTCCACAAGATAAACATACCCTAATAAATAAAGTTTCTGAAATTTACGCTATAAAAGTAGGTCTTTAGAAAATTTAGTAGTCGGCAGATGTTTTTAAAATTGAGTATATAAAAGTAGGAAATGAAGAAAAACAAGTCAAAATATTTTTTGTACAAAAATGATCCAGCATAGGAAAGAATAAACATCAAGATAAAAAGCGTTTAGCTTTCCACTGTGAATTTACATCCTTGGGAATCATATGCATACAAAACTTAAAAAGAGAAGGAAGGAACAAAATATATATAATTTATATATACAGTAACTCAGTATGAACATCTAAGTTTTAAGTCACACAATAACTATTCCTTTTGAATTAGAATGAAATTTAAATTACAACTAAAGATGCAAGAAAAATAGAAGACATCTGTATGAAAACAAGAGAGTATAACTACCATATTTCAATTATTCAGCATTTAAGATCAATCATCCCACTGTTGTTCTACTTCACGGAATGAAAAATTGTGATTACAGTAATCTTGACTCCTAGATTTTACTTTAGGGAGCTCCCCCTTCTGTTTAATTCAACTGAGTGTTCACTAAAACCTTGCAGACAAAGGTTATGACAATGTAAATAAATAATCGCTGTAAGAACAGAGTCACTCAGAAAGCTACCAATACGCAACGAGCAGAAAAAGTTTACTGAGGGAATCAGCTAGCAGGGATGGAGCCGTGACGCAAGTGGCTCTGATTCCAAACTCCTAAGGGGGAAGGGCAATGCTTTATAGGGGGAAGAAAAAAGGAACTATTGAATTCAGTTTGTTTATCTCGCAGCTATAAGTCTGACGGGCTGATCAAGGCCTAACGCGGTTCAGTTTGACGCACCCTGCTATCACGGGAAACTCCCATCCCAAAATATCGCTATCTCCCAGGCAGCTGCAGGCGGGGGGGCATTGTGCATGGGAACCGAGGCTGTCAATCACCAGGTACAGAAGAAAAAAAAAATTAAGACATTAATGTAAGTATATTATGAAATGGCAAAATAGACAGTTGGAATCCAGATGTCAGTGGAAGGAAGAAGTAAAGAAAGGCTTCAAGGAAAGGCAAGATCTACACTGAATTCTTGAAAGATAGGTAAGATGTGAAATGTTGGAATGGTGAGCATTTTTAGGAAATCCTTTCACTGTAAATGAAAACTCACACTGAAAAGAATGGGTTGGTAGTGTGAAACGGAAGGGGCTAGTTTAGAAAGCACAAGCGGAAGGATGAACTAAAGGGGAGCATGGAGGTCAACTACATTAAAATTTAAGAAAAAAAAAATCCTAATTTAACAGTTTCACAATAAGATGATTCAGAAAAAGAACACTGGGGACCAATTATGAAGCTTGTCCCATGCCAAGTCTGAGGTGGTAGTGCTAGTGGGAAGTGGAAAAAGAAAAAGAACCTCAGAAGACATTACTAAATGCAGAAATGACAGTGATCAAAAAATAAACAAGAAAAAGCACAATCATATTTTGAGGGTCAAGCCAGACAAGCCTAGGTACAAATTCCAGTTCTGCCATTTCACTAATGGTAGAATATTAGGTAAGCAACTAAACCTCTCAAAGCCTGTTTCTTAATATGCAAATTGGAGGGTAATTGCATAAGACTGCAGTAAGAGTTTATTTAAGTAAATGAGATAGAAAATTCAAAGTGCATGGCAAATTACCGAAAACCGACAGATGTTCATCATTCCCTGATACTTCTTTTACAAAACGTAATTGTCTACGGAACTTTCTAAAAATAAGCTACCATAGTTCACTCCTATTTTAAATAATAGAGGGATAAAAGACATCTAAAACAGCACTCTCCTAAAATAGTTCCCCAGCATGAACTATATCAGAGTGAACTACAGTTCACTCCCCAAAGGCATTACATTATCTAATATCCATTTTTAAATCAGTCTTAAAACAATAAGCAATATCCATTACCTAGTATCTTCAATATAATATCTTCTATATAATATCTTCTAGAAATATACTGAACAATATCAGTATCCACAAGGACATTGCCAGTTAACTAAACAGAGAACTCCACGCAGAGAAAAATATTCCTATAATAAATTTCATTTAATGATTCTACATGAAATACATTTCTACTGTTAATAGTATTTTTAGTTCTATATATAAGTAATCAATTCATTTCTACAGGGCATTGTGCTTGACTGACATAGCATGATTATGTCAAATTATAACTGGACCAGTGATATCAGTGTATGGTTTAGCATTGTTCAACTCTTCAGATCAAAGCAGAATACTGAGAATGTGGAAAATGCTCTATTAACTACATTATAATAATAAAAGCAAATTTGTTTCCTGATATTACACCTGAAGTAAATGAAATGCATCACTTTTTCTTTCTACAATAGGTCCTGATTCAGAAAAAATCCTTATTTTTCAGCAACTACCTCAGACACTGTCTGGCCACGGGACTTACAAAGCTGTATCATCCTCATCTGCATATGTTCCTATTACACTTCATCAAGCGAAAACAGTAGCTCACATAAATTATGCTCCTTTTGTGTACACAAAATGAGCTAGGTGCTTTCTATTTCTAATCAACATAACTCTGCCAACTATACACGTAGTTATTGGCCTCATTTTACAGAGACAGACACTAAGACTCAGAAAAGCTACTACCAATAATATCATAACAGAAATAGCTCCCCATAGTAAACACATACTTTCGTGTGGCCATTGTTTTGCTCATTCTGTTCTCTTTGTTTGGAATGCTTTTCCCCCTTCCTATTAACTCCTATCTATTCTTTGAGGTGTAAGTTCCCCCAGGACATCTTCTCTACTACAGTGTCAGTATTAGAACTTTAAAACACTTGGTTGCATGAAGGAATAAGTGAATAGAAAGCCAAGATTCTGTACTAAAATTCTGGTTTAATGATCTACTAAATTAACTAAAGTATAAGCATCTAAAACTCACCAAGTATCTAGTACAGTCCCTGGCACCTAGTAGGCACTCTGTAACTGCTGCTAGAAGGAAAGGGAAAAAAAGAAGAGTTCCTAGAAAGGAGAAAGGGGGAAAATGGGAAAATAAATAAAAAGCAAGCAGAAAAATCCCAGTGCCCATATATCAGAATCTTGATTTGGAACTCAATATTTTTGTAAGAGAATACTTATAAATAATAATTTAGTAATAATGTTAGTCTATGCTTTACCACCAACAATGATTTCTTGCAATATGTAGTAACAATTTCTGTGCAAAAATATAAGACTCAATGTAAACAGAACAGAGCCAACTATAAGTTATAAAGAATAATCTATGAGTATCATTTAAATCCTAATTAAAACTGACCTGTTTACTGTTAAGAAATCTTTAAAAGGATACTTACTGAGCTAAAATAAAATCAATCTATCAGTCTCATTTAAAGAACATATAAGGATAGAGATTCAAAATGGTGGCGGCGTAGGTAGAAGCTTCACTACCCTCCTCCCAGGACCAAGCTAGAATTACAAATAAATTATTAAAAATCATTCTGAATAATCAAGTGAAGCTTAGCTGGAGAGAAGCCTTATAACCAAGGACTCATGGAAGAAACCACATCACCACATCAAGACTGGTAGAAAGTGCAGAGGTGCAAGAGGGCTGGCTGGGCTCTCACAGATGGCAACTGAAGTTCTGAAGGGATATTTCAGTGGTCAGGTGGTTCCCCCTGAGAAGAGTGGGGGTCTAAACACACTGCTGGGCTCCCCAGCTTAGAGCACCAGAACTGAAAAAGGAACCCAAATAAAACCCCCGACTGTGAAAAGCAGCAGGGTTTCTGTCCACAAGGAGAGATGACTAGAGATGTAGATAGCCTCTTAAAGAGCCAATGCACAAAATTTTGTTTGCAGCCACATACCCTGGGCTCCAGCAGAGAGACTAGAGACACACGAGAAGAGACTGGGGGCAGGTGGCTCAGGGAGAGAGCTGAAGGGTCAGCTGCCAGGATCCCTGTACTCAGTCATCCACCAATACTGCAGAAGCCGTCTTTCTACAGCAAAGCACTTCCCTGCTTGTGGCATCAGCCTACGCCCACCCACAGGACACCCTCTCACCCCACAGTGTAGAGCTTAAGCACTGGTGCTGAGGAGGACAGCTGGAGGCACTTTCACTGTTCAAGCCTAACAGACAACCTGCAACAGAAGGCGGATCTCTGGGAGCTCTGAGACTGCAGCTGACCCTCCCCCAAGGCCCCAGTGCTGGTAAAAGCTGGCCTTGTTGTGCAGCCTGTTCTTTCGGCATACACTCAGGCCCAGCAGTGGGAGTAGCACACTGTGCATTGCTGATAGCTCCAAACAGGTTGCATAGAGCCAGTCACAGGCAGCATCTGACATAGTATGCCTGCAACAGAGTCTTTGCAGACATAGCTAATACATAGAAACAAACACAAAGAGGTAGCCAAAATGGGAAGACAAAAAACCAGGCCCCAAATGAGAGAACAAGAGAATTCTCCAGAGGAAGAGCTAAATGAAATGACAGCAAGCAATTTATCAGATATGGAGTTCAAAGTATTGATTATAAGGATACTCAACAGCATGAAAAAAGACATCGGAACCATAAAAAAGGACCAGTCAGAAATAAAGAATGCAACATCTGAAATAAATAATACACTGGAAGGAATAAACAGTAGGTTAGATGAAGCAGAGGATTAAATCAGTGACTTGAAAGACAAGGTAGAAAGAAACACCCAGGCAGAGCAGCAAAAAGAAAAAAATTTTTTTAAATGAGGAGAACTTTGGAAATATTTTGGACAACATTAAGTGTAACAACATCCACATCATAGGAATGTCAGAAGAAGAAGAGAGCAAGCAAGGGATAGAGAATCTATTTGAAGACCTAATGACTGAAAACTTCCCTAATCTGGTGAAGGAAAAAGACACACAAGTCCAGGAAGCTAAGAGAGTCCCAAACAAGTTGGACCCAAAGAGGCCTACACTGAGGCACATCATAATTAAAGTGACAAAGCTTAAAGACAAAATGAGAATCCTAAAAGCTGCAAGAGAAAGGCAGGTAGTTGCATACAAGGGAGCACCAGTTAGACTGTTATCTGATTATTCAACAGAAACATTTCAGGCTAGAAGGAAGTGGTGTGAAATAGTCAAGGTGATGAAGAGAAAGGACCTACAACCAAGGCTACTTTACCCAGCAAAGCTATCATTTAACATCAAAGGAGAAATAAGGAGCTTCCCAGACAAGAAAAAGCAAAAGGAGTTTGTTAACACCAAACCAGTACAGAGCAAACGTTAAAGGGCTTGCTTGAAGAAAAAGAAAAAGAGAAAGAAAAAAAAAGAAGAAAACAGTCTTAATGATAAAATGGCACTAAATACATATCTATCAATAATCACCTTAAATGTAACAGGCTTAAATACTTCAACCAAAAGACACAGGGTAGCTGAACTTATAAGAAAACAAGACTCATATATATGCTGCCTCCAAGAGACCCATCTCAGATAGAAAGATACACACAAAGTAAAAGTAAAGGGATGAAAAAAGATATTTATTTCATGCAAACAGAAAGGGGGGCAGGGGAGCTGGGTTAGCAGTACTGATATCAGACAAAATAGACTTTATAACCAAGGCTATCATAAGATACAAAGAAGGACACTACATAATGATAAATGGAACAATTGAACAAGAGAATATAACTTTAGTAAACATTTACACACCCAACATAGGAGCACCTAAATATGTAAAGCATATCTTAATAAACATAAAAAGAGAGATGGACAGAAACACAGTCACAGATAGGGATTTTAACACCCCACTGACTCTAATGGATAGATCTTCCAGACAGAAAATCAACAAGGAGTTGGTAACTTTAAATGACACACTGGATCAAATGGGTTTAATTGATATCTTCAGAGCATTTCACCCCAAAGTAGCACATGAAATGTTTTATAGGATAGACCACATGTTAGGACACAAAATAAGTTTCAATAAATTTAAGGAGATTGAAATCATATCAAGCATCTTCTCTGACCACAACGCTATGAAACTAGAAATCAATCACAAGTACACTGCAAAACACACAAAGACTTGGAAGCTAAATAACATGTTATTAAACAAAGAATGGCTCAACAACAAGATCAATGAAGAAATCAAAAGATACTTTGAAACAAATGAAAATGAGGACACAACAATCCAAAATCTGTGGGATACTGGGAAAGCAATCCTAAGAGGGAAATTCATAGCATTGCAGAACTATCTCAAAAAACAGGAAAATATTCAAATAAACACTCTAACTTCACACTTAAAGGAACTTTAAAAAGAACAACAAACAAAGCCCAAAGTGAGTAGAAGGAAGGAAATAATATAGAGCAGAAATAAGTGAATTAGAATCCAAAAAAATGATACAAAAGACCAATGGATCCAAGAGCTGGTTCTTTGAAAAGATAAACAAGATTGACAAACCTTTAACAAGATTCATCAAGAAAAAAAAGAGAAAGGACCCAAATAAATAAAATCAGAAATGAAAGAGAAGAGATAAAACTGACACCAAAGAAATACAAAAGACTGTAGGAAAATATTATGAACAATTATATGCCAACAAACTAAACAAATTGAAAAAAAATGGATAAATTCCTAGAAACATACAATTTTTCAAAAGTAAATCAGGAAGAATCCGAGAATCTGAATAGACAGATTAGCTAATGAAATTGAAGCAATAATCAAAAAACTCCCAACAAACAAATGCCCTGGACCAGATGGCTTCACAGATGAATTGTAGCAAACAATCTGAGAAGAACTAACACCTCTGCTTCTCAAACTATTTCATAAAATTCAGGGAGGGAAAGGTCCCAAACTCATTTTATGAGGCCAGCATTATCCTAATTCCAAAACCAGATGAAGACACTACAAAGAAAGAAAATTATATGCCAATATCTCTGATGAACACAGACACTAAAATCCTCAACAATAAACTAGCAAACCGAATACAGCAATGCATCAAAAAGATCAAGTGGGATTTACACCAGGGATGTAAGGTTGGTGCAATATTCGAAAATCAATAAATGTGATTCACCAGATACAAAATGAAGGATAAAAAGCACATGATCATACCAATAGATGCAGAAAAAGCATTTGATGAAATCTAGCACCCATTTATGATTAAAAAAAAAAAAAAAAAACTCAGCAAAGTGGGAATAGAGGGAACACACCTAAATATAAAGGCAATATATTACAACCCACTACCAGCATCATATTCAATGGGCAAAAACTACAAGTGCTCCCCGTAAGATCAAGAACAAGACAGGCCTGTTCACTTTCACCTTTCTTATTCAACATAGTACAGGAAGTCCTAGCCACACCAATCAGACAAGAATAAGAAATAAAAGGCATCGAAATTGGAAAGGCAGAAGTAAAGCTTTCATTATTAGCACAGGACATGATACTATACATAGAGAACCCTAAAGACCATCAAGAAACTACTAGAACTGATAAATGAATTCAGTAAAGTAGCAGGATAAAAAATCAATATCCAGAAATCAATTGCATTTTTATATGCCAACAATGAACTATCGAACTATCAGCAAGGGAAATTAAGAAAACAATCCCATTCATAATTGCTTCAAAAAGAACAGAATATCTAGGAATAATTTTAACCAAATGTTTATTGAATAAAAGACCTGTACTCAGAAAATTATAAGACACTGAAGATAGGAACTGAAGAAGATACAAATACATGGAAGCATATACCGTGTTCATGGATAGGAAGAATTAACATTATTAGAATGTTCATACTACCCAAAGCAATGTGTAGATTCAAAATAATTTCTATTAAGATATCAATGACATATTTCACAGAACTAGAACAAATATTTCATAATTTTATATGGACCCACAAAAGGCCCCAAATAGAAACAGCGATCTAGCGAAAGAAGAACAAAGTTAGAAGAATCACGCTACCTAATATCAAACAATACTATAAGGCTACAGTAATCAAAACAACATGGTTCTGGCATAAAAACAGACACATAGGTCAATGGAACAGAATAGAGAGCCAGAAATAAACCCACACCTTTATAGTCAATATTTGACAGAAGAAGCAAGCACATAAATGGGCTAAAGATAGTTTATTCAATAAATGGTGTTGGGAAAATTGGACAGATATGTGCAGAAAAATGAACCTAGACCACGTTCCAAATTCCAAATGACAGTAAAATCTCAGACATTGCTCGTAGCAATATTTTTTGTGATATATCTTTTCAGGCAAGGGAAACAAAAGAAAAAATAAACAGGACTACATCAAGCTAAAAAGTTTTTCCACAGCAAAGGAAATCATCAACAAAAGAAAAAACACAACCCACTGAATTGGAGAACATAATCACTAAGATATCTGATAAGGGGCTAATATCCAAAATTTATAAAGAACTTATAAAACTCAACACCAAAAAAAATTAAACAATCCAATGAACAAATGGGCAAAGGACCTGAATAGATACTTCTCCAAAAAGGACATACGGATGACCAATAGACATGTGAAAAGTTGCTCAATGTCACAAATAATCAAAGAAATGCAAATTAAAACCACAATATCATCTCACACCTCTCAGAATGGCTATTATCAATAAATCAACAAACAAACAACACATGCTGGTGAGGATGTGGAGAAAAGGGAACCTTTTTGCATTTTTGGTGGGAATGCAGACTGGTGCAGCCACTGTGGAAAGCAGTATGGAGATAACTCAAAAAATTAAAAATGGATTTGCCTTTTGACCCAGTGACTCCACTTCTGGGAATTTACCCAAAGAAACCCAAAACACTAATTCGAAAGTACATAATCACACCTATGTTCACTGCAGTGTTATTTATAATCTGATCTGGAAGCAGCCTAAGTGTCCATAAGTAGATGAGTGGATAAAACAACTATGGGATATTTACACAACGGAATACTACTGGGCCACAAAATAGAAAAGTTTACCTTTTGTGACAGCATGGATGGACCTGAAGAACATTATGCTAAGTGAAATAAGCCAGTCAGAGAAAGACAAACACCATATGATTTCACTCATATGTGGAATCTAATGAACAAAATGAACTAACAAGCAACACAGAGACAGACTCATAGGGAGCAGGCTGACAGCTATAAGGGGTGGAAGGGGTTGAGGAATGGAGGCACCAAGGAAATAATAAAAGGGACTCAAAGGCACTGACAACAGTGTGGTGACTGCAAGCACAGGGAGGTGAGTTGGAGGTAGATGAAGGTATTAGGGGGATAAATGGTAATGAAAAAAATACAGTAAAACTATACAGTGCTATTATTTAAAAGGAAATTATAAAATGTGAAAGACAAAATTATATGCTTGGAGATTTCATTCTCATATTTAAGAAAATGTACTAAAATCATTTTCATTTTAATTATATATTCACACTCTTCTGTAACACTTTCCCCGCAGGTCAACATTCTCGACATCCAACAACCAATAAAATCAGGCAAAACATAAGTCTCTTCCTTATGGTGGGAGACCAACCAACATTGTCTTACTGCCTTAATGCTCTTCAACCCAACCAGGGTCTCTTCGACCCCTCTCTCTCATTGCTCCTCTACTCAGGATCCCTTTTCCATTGCTAAGGAAATCCGTTTCTCTGTCAATTCCATGACTGTGTCAAGAAGAGAAAGATTGTGAAAAGGCAACCTTCAAGAATACATTACTTGTACCTAGCATTCAGTACCTCTTTTCTCCATTCATGCCCAAGTCTAAAGAAGTAAACATCAATTCAGTATTCCAAGTGTCTTCACACTATAAGTAGACCAAAATTATTTACAGTGTTGTCAATTGCAACTACATTGCCCATTTACACAAAGCAAATTACACACAAATTATGGTAGGCAACAGGATGGAGTAGAAAGAGAATAGGACTTGGCATCACTCACTCTAGCACTGTGACTTTGAAAATTTAAATATACCTGCCTTTCCTGTCATGAGGACAAAATGAGAACTTCTGAGGAAAGTATTTGACATTTGACAAAACACCGAATAATTTTTTTAAATCTACGGCAATGATATTATTTTAAATAGATTTCATATAATCTGCAATCCAGTATGTTCCAACAGGTTCCAAGCCTCAAATGAGTTTGACAAATCTCCCTTTTCCAAGAGGCCAAAAGAAAAAAGATAATGAGGCCAAACTAATTAACCTATAACATATGTAATAAAAACAGTTTGCTTGGGCGACTGGTATGTTGTCCCTAAATACAACTATTGAAACAGAAACAAAAATACTGGAATAAAACAGCAGTGTCTGAAAAATCATTTAGTCTCTCAAGGGGAATACACTCATTTATATGTGTAAATGATAGTATCATTTCCCCTTTTGTGTATGGTTTGTTTGGTTCTCATTACTTTATAAGCCTTATCCTTAAAAATAAGTAATAAAGAAAAAAAGCAGCATGTGGTGATGATACAATGCAATCGTCGTCGTCGTCGGAAGCCGTCCGTCTCGAGAGACGATGGCGTAGCTTCTTGAGAGTCTATCTGCATCGCCGAGAATGGCTGTGCAGTCCGACTCGGGAGTGACAATCCCTGCCGCACTTGTTACAGGTGAAGGCAGATGGCTGTTGTTGCTGCTGTTGACGCTGCTTCCGCCTCGATCTTTTCTGGACCGCCTCCTCGTTGCGCGCAGCCTCTGCACGTGACGTACCTTGCCTGACCGCGAGCCTCCAGGCTAGGCGGTCGTCTGCTTGAACTTCCCATGTGTTGAGATTGATGGAGCATTGTGTCATGTCCTTTTTGCAGATGTCTTTGAACCGCAGTTTTGGGCGCCCTGTCATCCTCTGGCCTTCTGCTAGCTCGCCGTAGAGGAGGTCTTTGGGAATACGGCCTGCATCCATTCTTTTGACATGGCCGAGCCACCTGAGGCGTCTCTCGCTAAGAACTGCATGCAAACTGCTCATGTTGGCTCGCTTCAGCACCTCGGTGTTGGGAACCTTATCCTGCCAGGCGACATGCAGGACGCGTCGCAGGCACCTCATGTGGAAGCTGTTGAGTTTCCTTTCGTGCCTTGCGTAGGTGGTCCACGTCTCGCTGCCATAGAGGAGAGTGCTGAGTACGCAGGCTTGGTAGATGCGCAGTCTGGTTTTCTCAGTGAGGCTGGAATTGTTCCACGCTCGCCGGTTCACTCTGGCCATAACTGTGGCTGCCCTGGCGATTCTCCGATTGACCTCCAAGTCGACTGACAGAGAGCTCGAGATGGTGGACCCGAGGTAAGTGAAATCGTTGACAACCTCCAGGGTGTATCCGTCGATGGTGATGCATGGGGGAGTCCCCGTGCCTTGAGCCATAACGTTCGTCTTCGTCAGGCTGATGGCTAGTCCGAACTCCTTGCATGCGTGGGAAAGGCAAGTGACTAACTGCTGGAGTCCCTTTTCGGAGTGTGATGTCAAGGCTGCGTCGTCGGCGAAGAGCATCTCACGGATGAGCACCTCTTTGACTTTGGTCTTGGCTCGTAGACGGGCCAGGTTGTAGAGCTTGCCATCGGATCTGGTGTGAATGAAGACACCCTCGCTGCAGTCCTTAAAGGCGTATTGGAGGAGCATGGAGAAGAAGATTCCGAACAGCGTAGGCGCGAGGACGCAGCCCTGCTTTACTCCACTGCTGACTGGGAAGGCCTCAGAGGTTGCGCCGTTGTAGGACACCGTGCTGTGCATGTTGTCGTGAAAGGACATGACCACAGCAAGCAGATGTGATGGACAGCCAATCTTCCGTAGCAAGCTGAAGAGTCCGCTTCGACTGATCAGATCAAACGCCTTCGTGAGGTCGATAAAGGCGAGGTAGAGTGGTTTATGCTGCTCGTGACACTTCTCCTGCAGCTGGCGTAGGGAGAAGATCATGTCCACTGTTGATCGGCCAGCTCTGAAGCCACACTGGGACTCTGGGTAGACGCGGGAAGCAAGGGTCTGCAGGCGGGCAAGAGCGACCCAGGCGAATACTTTGCCGACGACGCTGAGGAGAGAGATGCCCCGGTAGTTGTTGCAGTCGCTGCGGTCTCCTTTGTTCTTGTACATGGTGATAATGTTGGCATCTCTCATATCCTGGGGGATGTAACCCTCCTTCCAGCAGAGACAGAGTAGATGGTGGAGCGGCTGTAGCAGGACTGGTTTCCCGCTCTTTAGGATTTCTGGAGGGATTCCGTCGCTTCCTGGTGCTTTCCCGCAAGAGAGGCGGTCGATGGCTTTGCCGAGCTCTGCCGCAGTAGGTGGGGTGTCTAGCTCCTCCATGACTGGTAGGTCTGGGATGGCGTTAAGAGCAGTGTCTGTTACGGTGTTCCTCGTCGCGTACAGCTCGAGGTAGTGCTTGGTCCACCGCCGCATTTGCTGTTCCTGGTCAGTGATGACCTCACCTGTCTTGGACTTAAGGGGGGCGATCTTGGAGGGGATTGGGCCTGTTGCCTTCTTGATACCCTCATACATTCCTCGTGCGTTGCCTATATCGGCGGCTTCCTGGATGCTTCTGCACAGGTTTAGCCAATAGGTGTTGGCACAGTGGTGGGTGGTCTTCTGAACTTTGTTCCTGGCAGCCCGTAGAGCTTGAAGTGTACTGGGAGTGGGCGTGGCCTTGTAAGCCAGTAGGGCCTTCCTCTTAGCCTCGATCACGGGTTCCATTTCTTCCCAGTGAGCCTCGTACCAGTCAGCGTTCTTCCGCTCTTTCTTCCCGTAAGCAATAATGGCGGAGTTGTATATGGCGTCGCGGAGACGTGACCAATTGGATTCGATAATGTCATCTGCCGCCATTCCCTCGCCGAGTGCATCTTCCATCCTGTTGATGAATTGCTGGGTCTTAACTGGGTTGCTGGCACAACTGGTGTTGATGCGTGGGCGACCCTTCATCTTGGAGTGGTGCAACCTCTTCGACGTTATGCGCACCTTGCTTACCACGAGGGCATGGTCCGTGTCGCAGTCTGCACTGTGGTAGCTGCAGGTGAGGAGGGTGCTGCCAATATCCGTTCTTCTGGTGATGACGAGGTCAAGCTGGTGCCAGTGGCGGGAGCGGGGGTGCCTCCATGACACCTGGTGGATCTCTTTGCACTTGAAGAATGTGTTTGTCACGCACAGGCCGTGGTGACACGAAAGCTCAAGCAGTCGCTGACCATTCTCATTGATCTTTCCTCTCCCAAAGTTTCCGAGGCAGGTGGGCCAAGCCATGTGGTCGGCTCCTACTCTTGCGTTGAAGTCTCCAAGGAGATAAAGAGCGTTACTTCTGGGGATCTTGGATAACGCTTCGTCCAGTCCATGGTAGAACTGTTCTTTCTCTTCGATGGTGGCGCAGAGGGTTGGGGCGTACGCGCTAAGAATGCTGACTGGGCCGAAAGTTGTTGACAATCGGAGGGTAAGTAATCTCTCTGTGCCTCCTGTGGGTGGCTTTATGGAGTTAACAAGCGTGTTCTTCACAGCGAACCCAACACCGTGCTGTCTTGGTTGGTCCGGAGACTTCCCTTGCCAGTAGAAGGTGTAGTTGGTTTCTCTGATAGTTCCGTTGTCGGCCAACCGGGTCTCCTGTAGAGCCGCAATGTCGATGTTTAGTCGTGCCAGTTCCCTGTCGATGACGGCAATTTTCCTGGCATCATTGATCCACGGAAGGTCTGCAGTAAGTCCGGGACACATGGTCCTGATGTTCCAGCTAGCGAGGCGAAGAGCTGGAGGCTTCTTTCTTGTTTTTTGCTTGGAATTGCCTGATGCGAGTGTTTTGTGGCCCACTTTTCGAGAGACGCCTCTCTGATCCCCACACACCCAGTGGGGCAGGCGAGCCATGGCGAGATGGCACCTAATTGGCTGAGGGCTGCCCAGCTTGAGGCGGGCGGTAGCTGTCCAGTGAGGTGCGATGACCTCTCCCACCGTCAGAGGAGACCCCTGGCGCTCGTTTCCTTCGCCAATCGGATGAGCTTATAACCGGTATCTGTCTCCTCCCGTGTTGAGTCGACATCTTGCGATGACGCTGGAGTGTCCTCTCCAGTGAAGCTACAAAGCCTGGGCAGGGTGATATGGAGGGTCTGCTGTTGCCCATGCAGCAGACCCCCCCTCTCTTCGCAGCTGAAGGATCCAAGGGGAAAGACAGAGTCAATACAGCTTGGCTTCAGGTGCGCCGCAGGAGTTGCCGGTGTTGACTACAATGTCAAACCGCCTTAGGGACTCCGGCTCCGGATTTTCTGTCGGGGTTTACTCCCTTAGCCTTTCCCCTGAAGAGGTATGCCGCAAGGCAGCGGAGGTTTTTTGGAATCAGAGTTTAATAATGTGTCATGAAACCTGCAATGAATGTGCTCTTTAAAAAATACCCCTGATATCAAGAAACTTGGAGATTAGGTTTACTCTCCATCCACAAGTTTCCTTCGTCTTCGTCTGCCTGGGCTGCCATACAAAAGTACCATAATCCAGGTGGCTTAAACAACACAAGTTTATTTTCTCACAGTTTTAGAGGCTGGAAGTCCAATATCAAGGTTCTGACCTATTGGGTTTCTAGTGAGGGCTGCCTCCTGACTGTGGATGGCCACCTTCTCACCACATGCTCACATGTCCTGTCCTTGGTGCATGCACACAGAGAGAAACTGCAATGCAATACTGAAGTATAAAATGCAAGAAACAAAGGTCAAAATGGAAAGTTCGCTGAGATTGTAGATGCAAAATCACACTAAAAAACAAATGCCTTGATAACATAATAAAAAATCAAAATAATGATAACTTGAGTAAAAATAAGTATTGATTTTGAAACCTCAAAGGCAGATAACAGGTGACGTTAACAAGACTAGATGAAGCCCCTCCCGCCTCCCCCAAATAGGCATTAAGCCTTTCTATTTCAGCTAAAGAATTAATCATTTCAGCTCTACTGTTTGTGTATAGTATTAGGGAATGTACAGGAACACATAGGGGAAAAAAATCCTTTATCAGCATCTCAAAATTCTACTAACTGCCCCAAAAGGTTACTCGTATTTGACACGTATGCCATAATACTTCCAATTTATTATATTTTTTAAAAGCATGCATGCCCTGGCCAGGTAGCTCAGCTGGTGAAAGCATCATCCAGATGCACCAAGGTTGTGAGTTTGATTCCCAGTCAGGGCACATACAAGAATCAAACAATGAATGTATAGGTAAGTAGAACAACAAAGTAATGTTTCTCTCCCACCCTCCTTTTTCTCTAAAATCAATTTTTAAAAAAGAGCATACAGGTATTTTAATACTTGTGAACATATTTTTAGCTAAGATCTTACATCATTATATTAGATACTTTCATTAACTATCTAAATTACAAAGCTTGGCCTTCACAGGCATATCATTTAGAGTCAAATAATGAAGATATTTATGCTCATGTTTATAAAAACTTCATCAATACCTTTTGAATCATTGTAAGTCAATCAGATACATCTTAAATAATTTCAAAATACAGGTTTCCAAGAATAAGCCTACATATGAATTCCATAATTTACAGCAAACAAAACTATCAAAGTAAAAAAAATAAATTTAGTAATTCACTCATTCATTCATAAACCATTTATGAAATCTGCAACTAGAGCTAGATATTGTACCAGGTCATGAACACACACTCATCCTTAGGACATTAATTTCAAGGAATTAAGAATCCAGTAGGGAAGGCAGGCAAAGAAACAATTCTGTGTGACAAGGGCTACAAAACAAGTTAAAAGCCAGGGACAATATATTAATGTTTAAGGACATCCTGGAAATCAACAGGAAGGAGACCGATATCATAAGCAATATACATACACAGAAATTATACAAAGGAGGAACCCCCACCAAATAAACCAGTATTACCGTCTGGAGGGTGGGCCCCTTGTAGTACAGGCTTCCCCCACTAGTTGAATGTTCTAGGAGCCCATCTGTATCAGTGTGCTAGATGGCATTGTTGTAAGAGGCTGTGTTCGGCTTCAGTGAAGTTTTTTTGAAATCTTTCAATGCATTTGCCCATTTCATGATGGGTGATTTATGAGCACACCTGCCCACACCACGCTGAAGGTTCAGCAGTTTTTGACCAAACACAACATGACCCCCGTGCCCCACCCTCCCTATTCACCCAATTTCACCCAGAGCGACATTTCTTTTGTTTGTTTCCCCAGATGAAAAAAGTCCTCAAAGGGAAATGTTTTGCTGATGTGGAAGAGGTAAAACAAAAACTGGCAGAAGCACTAAAAGGCATCAAAATCTACAAGTTCACAAACTGTTTTGAGTGGTGGAAAAAAATGTCTCGATAAGTGTATTGCACCAAACGGAGAGTACTTTGAACGTGACTGAAGTTTAAACAGGTAAGAATAAATACACAATTTTTTATAAATAAATTCTGGGGTTTTTTGGGGTCCTCCCTTGTAAGTGACCTTTAAAAAGAAGTGCTAGCTTTCTATTTAAGATATTAGACTGGTGCCCAAATGTAAATGTCTCATTAAAAGAAAATTCATGATCTGGCTGGTGTGGTTCATTTGGTTGGAGTGTCGTCCTGCAAACCAAAAGGCTGTGTGTGGTTTGATTCCCAGGCAGGGTACATGCCTAGTTTGCAGGATCGCAACCAATGATGTTTCTCTTCCTCTCTCTCTCCCTCCCTTCTCCTCTACAAGCATGTCCTCTGATGAAGGTTTTTTAAAAAAGTAAAATTCATGTTTACAGAGATTAAATTGTTATAAGGAACATTTTTAATTATTTAAAACAGAAGTAGTATGTTAATAATCACAACGAAGTATCCTCACACCGTGAACCATGAAACCCAATCACATTCCTTGAGGTTATAATCATGACTCTGGCTACTTTAAAAACATGCATCAGAATACCAGTAAATGAGAAGATTAAAAGTTCTTAAGAGTTCCCAAATTTTAAAAAAATAAGAACTCTTTGGCACCTATCTCAATATGGAGGAAGAACGAGAGTTCACAGCGAAGAAAGTCATTTTACAAATTTCTCCTAGTTCTTGCTTTCCCACAGTGGCCCAAAGCAACAAAGCAGCACAATGAAAAGTGGTGGGAAATAACAGAAAACCTCCACTGGGAGTACACTTACCTGTAAAGCTTTATTCTCTTTCAGGTCCAACCCAAACACATTGTGCCGCTTCACTTTGAAGAAATCAGCATCAAGTCTATCTTCCTCCTCCTCTTCACCATCATCATCTCTGGCTAAGAACTGCATAGGACCTTCCTTGTTCTTCGGTGACTCATCAGTCGGTGATTCATCGGTTCTAGGGACAGAATCAGGTTGATAGCCTTTTGCTTTTCCCAGTTTCTCTTCTATTTCTTCTTCATCTTCCTTCTCTTCTTCTTCTTCATCACTAATGCCATTAGCCAGTCCATACTCTGTCCCTTCTGGTCTTTTCCCACCTTTCTGAAGGATGGACATTTTCTCATTGAAGTAGGCTCTAAATTCTTCCACTTCATCATTGGTGAGAGAGGGAGCCCTTGGCTCATTTACTTTATTATCTTGGCTCACTACCAATTCTTTGATGGGTTGTTTCTGCATTTTCTGAAGAAATCTTACCCGTGGTGCCACAGCAAGACCAAGAGACCTTAAATATGGGCAAATAAAAAGTTGTCTCAATACACCAATGGCATGTTTATGGTTATTATGAAACAGTTTCTCAAGAGCTGATATCTGTTTTCAGAGCTTTTTTTCCAAAGAAAACGTTCTGTGAGATATAAAATCTTGACAGGTTAGATGATTCAAAAGGCATGCCAGAAATACTAAATACCTGTCATAAAACACTGAAGACCATTTTTCATTAAGAGGTTAACATGTTATAAAATAAAGAGCGTGAGACCAGAAACAAAAAAAAATTCAAGTGCTAGATCTGCCTATTTAACCCTTTCAGCCTCAGCTTCTTCAAGCATGGGACAAAATACCTCCAGACCTACCTTACAATTATTGTGGAGTTCTTACATACTAACCACATGAAAACACTTTGTAAAATGTAAATACTAAAGCTGGAAAAAGACATGACCACAAAAGGACAAAACAGTTCTCTGCAAAGAAAGAACTCCAGTATCACCATCCTCCCTTCAGTGAGACATAATATGACATAATCACTTCTCTTGAAAAAATTTTTAAACCAGCTTCTAAGTTCCCACTAATGGACTGGAAATCAACTCTTAAAGCAAGGTCTGCTATAATAAACACCTAACATTACAACATGAATCCACTGCCTTTTTCCTGTAAGATACAATTCACAAAAAGTGAGAGGTATAATGTATAAAGTGTAGATTCATAAATAGAACTGTTAAGGTTTAAATCTTGGCTCTGTCGCTTACTAGCTGGGTGATCAAAGGACTTTAATCTCTCTATACCGCAGTTCCCTCATTTGCAAAATGGTGTGATAAAACTGCCTACATTATAGGGTTTTTGTAAGAATGAAATGTTCATAGATGCAACGCACTTAAAATTTAGTGCCTCGTACATAGGCAGCCACTGCTGAGAACTTGTCATTATTACTGTTATAGGGGCTATGCATTAGGATCACAAGCTCATATCAAATCATTTCTCTCGGTGTATTACAATTACATTTATATGTCTCTCAGCTCCTAGAACTTGGAGCTCCCTTCAGGTAGGAATATATATTATACCTCTTTAATTTTAACAGCTAGCACAATAAACTGTGCATAATAGGTATTTGAAACATGTTTCTTTAGCAAAATAATTTTTAAACCTTTATTATATCCTGCATACACAGCACTGCTTTAGGTATCAGAGGCTTCTAAAAGAAATTATAGATCAAGAAAATTATATATCTATGAGTAAACAACCACAAAAATTAACTAAAAACACCAGAGTAAACTGTACCAATAATTTAGGCTCCAAAGTTAACTTTCTGCCTTTCCTAAGCATCACCAATAAAAAGCACGGGTCTTCAACTGTAAGCAGATGGCAATAAAATGTCCCCTACATAGGGTCTCACCATGTTAAAGACCTGTGCCCTCTTCTGTTTGCTAATATCTCAGCTAAGTCATTCAGAAAACCAGGGCGGAATTTCTTGGAGCACAAAAATTAGCTAATAACCTAAACCGTGATTTGTATTCAGAAACAGTAAAATTAGTAACTGGCACATAAACAAACAAAAATGTATTATCTATGGCATGTTGTTTCCACCCATTATCCAGAAAGTCAGTGGCCTTACTTCTGTTATCCAGCAATTTAAATGGTTCTAAAATGTTACAACTGACAAATTACCTGCTATACTATACTTGCAATCTAACGTGAAGAGTAGAAAGCAGCAGCTCACACAGATACAAGTTTTTATTAGACTAAATTTAAAGGTAAAAACACTCAAATTCCTGGAGAGGAGGCCAAATACACAGACTTAGCCTTAAAAAAGTACAAACAGTATTTCATCACAGACTGGGAAATTTAATGCTAAAATTCAAAGTACGATTAACCTCAGGGTGCTTCTATTGGATTTTGTCAATACTTTTTCCACAGGTAGAAACCCCATTGAAAAATGGACACTCCTCCTTTATAGCTAAAAAGGTTAGGAAAACATCCTGCAAACAGTAAGCCAAAACAAGACCAAGAGTTCCATTTTCATATAATAGTAACCTCAGTTACTAAACAGGGATATTTTCCCATGGTAACTATGAGTACCTATAAGAAATACCAAGACACAAAGGTTAGGCAAAAAGCAATATAGAATATTCAAAGCATGAAAAGAATTCTCTGTCGTAATCCAGGCCAGCATTTCAGAGAGTAAGAGGACTGCAGACATTGAAAGATTTCAAAGAATGCTTATCAATTACTCTCCATCTCCTTTAAGACCAAATTATAGAAAGCTACCAGTGCAACTTTAAGGAATTTATACTTACAAGTAAGAAACTTCTTCCTGATAAGAACTGATTGCTCAATTAGTTTTCCAGTTTATAGAATCTTTTTCTCTGCAGAATTTTCAAAGATTCTCTCAAGGTAAGGCAGAGCAGTTTAAACTAGAACTCTCACAGAAACACATTTCAAAGAAATTGCCTCTAACTTTGAGGATTCACAATTAAAACTATAATATGAATACTTACAGGGCATATTCAGGTATAGGTAACTTGCTCACATCAAATATTTCTTTATCCTTCATCAGATATACTGAACGTATATAGGAGACAAAACACTGTAAGACATTTAAATACATGACATAATAATAGTCAGAACTAGAAAAAGTTTAAAGTAAGATAAAATCAACCAAAGGAATAAATTCCACAGTAGTTGAGTATACCCCCCTATTCCCCCTCCCCCCCAAATAAAAACATTTTAGAGCTGTAATATTAAAAGAGTTTAAATGTGGGTTTCATCAAGCCAACTCAACATAGATTATCACCTTCTTAGCAAGTTATTCTAGAAGTTATTATCATTCAGTTCCAATATGATATAATGGGGGAAAACATACGCTTTGGAGTAATATGGGTGATAATCTGAGCTCCATATTTCACTTGCTGAGAAAGTGTCTTATTTCTCTGTCAGATCCCTCATATATCAAACAGAGATAACAGTATCTTCTACTATGAAAATTAAATAAGAAAATGCATGTAGAATACCGGGGCTTATCTTCTGGAATACAGGAAGTATCAATAAATGCTCATTACAGTAGTCCCTCTCTATATTGCGGTTCACTTATCGCGGCCTCACTCTATCGTGGAATTTTTTTAAATATTAAATTATTTATCGCGGATTTTTTGCTATATCGCGGGATTTTGCAGTACTCTATACGTATGTTGTTAAAGTTACGTAGGTTTAAGAGTGTAGAATATGTTTAAGAACATACATAGTGTTTATAAAAGTGTGGGAAAGGTTAATAAGGGAGTGGGAAAGGTTAATAAGGGACTGGGAATGGTTTATAAGTGTGTGGGAAGGGTTTATAAAGCCTTAAAATATATATAAATACTAAAATAAATGTAAAGTTCCTACTTCGCAGATTTTCACCTATCACAGGGAGGTCTAGAACGTAATACCCACGATAAGTAAGGGAATACTGTATTAGTAGTAATTACTGTAGTAGTCAAAAGAAAAGTTTTCGAGCAGAACACAATTTTACTGTATCTAATTAAATTCAGCTTAATAAAATCATGACAGGAACAACTTTACTCCTAAAGTTTATTCATTTTCTATTACAATTTCAAGCAATCTGTCATCATGCAATATATTCTTCTGTTTAGTTTTTTTTTAACTATATGCCAAGAGCTATACAAATAAAAAAATAAACATGGTCAGTTTGTATAATAAGCAAGTAACAAAGATTATAGAACACTCTAAGCAGACATTTTTTAGATCTTAAAATTAATTTTTATAAAGTATATTTAATTTCCATTGTATATGTCTAAACTTCACATTTTCTCTAATTTACACTAATCCTTCCTTCAAACCATTTACATGACTCCTCATACCATTTTTCCCTGTCTACATAGCCATGAACATGAATGGCTCCAGTTCAAGTATAATTTTTCCCCCTACAATAATCTACAAGAAATCATGCAAGCTGCTTATCATTTTTGTTCTATCCAGATTAAAACCAAAAGCTAGAAAATCACTTCTATGAAACTGAAGGCTTGCTGCTGCTGGCAATACAGTTAGCCATTCTGCTAAGCCATGTGTGAAACCTAATAAATCACATCATTTATTTCAATGTGCTATTCTATAATCTTTGTTCTGGAAGGCTTGTTTTGTGGGTTGCACAAACTAGTGAAACAATATCCTTCCAGTGTTTCATATTTCCCAATTCATAACTAAATGACCTCCTAGGTATGCGGTAAGTCACAACATATCAGAATTTATGTATATTATTTTAAAATGTGCATACTATTTCAAAAAGCTTTTTAAAAAAAGATTTAACTCCTAACTTAAAGTGTGTCTGCTAGACAAAACACGTACATTCCCAAATACATGCCCAAAAGGTCTAAAAAGGTGTTTAAAAGGCTTTTCATTAGATTTCAGGTAAAATGAGCTTATAGAAATACAACTTTGCATAGTTCATTATTTGATTTTCCTATATTGTGGAATTAATTTCTCCTGAGGTTATCATGAAGTTTTGAAGAAAGGCAGACCTGAATTGGAATCTGTGGTCTGCCACTTAATAGCCATGTGGCCCTGGACAATTTTTAGCTTTCTCGAGGTACTAATATACTCATCTATAAAATCGAATCAGTATCACCTACCTCACAGGTTGTGGGGAAGATTAAAAATTCACAAATCGCCACATAAAAGTCATGTCATAGCTAAAGTGCCTAGCACATAGTACACATTCAAATTTCAGCTTTCATCGTGTTATTCAAAGCACAGCAATGATAACTTGATAAAATATAACATAGCATCTTTAAGTGTAAGAAAGATCTGCTCTTTAAATGAAACTTTTTTGCTAAAAATATCCAGTTTCAAAACCATAACACAAAAGCTTGACTACTGACTATTTTTCTTCTTAAGCGCTTCTTCAACTAGGATGCCCTTTCTATATCTCCTCTATTGTCTTCCTCCCACTTTATCTATCTGCTGAAAGAGAATCCAACCTCTGAATTCCTACTCTCTCACTCATTGCTGATATGTCATGGTAAGTGCAGATGTAGATGTGGTATGTAGATCTCATGACTGTGATATAAGGAAAAGAGTGGTGTAAATGAAGGGCTTTATAACAGGGACTCAAATATCAGTGAATTCCAAGATTGGATAGCTGTACTCACAATGCCAATTAATTTCACATCTTCCTTTTCAAAAGAATCTACTGCTGGGGACTCTAAGAACTAAAAAATAAGTTTAACTAAAATTAACACTTCGTTTTACATTTGCTAATCAAGAGAATTTTGAAGTCCAGAAAAGTAATTTAGCAACATTGTTATATTTATAAATTAAAATCTCAGTCCTAAAGACGATTTAGCAAAAGTGTTATGCTTTCTAGAAATTTAAATATAAGAAGAGACATTAATCTTACAGTAAAGATTGAGCAATTGAGTTACTGAAATTTTATTGAAGAAGTCAGAAATTGGTAACTTTTCAAATAGACTAGAAATCAGGTCACTATGCACGTAAAAATCATCTTTAAGAGGACTTCTTATAGACAAGTAATAGACATTTTCCAAGGTTACTACAAGAAATATATATATATATATATATATATATATATATATATATATATAATCCATTAAAAGTTAAAAAATAAACTAATCTTACTTGAAAATTATACTACTTGAATACCTGAGGCATAACCATGCAACCAGAAGTAATAGAAATGATGATATTTAACTTTACTACACATATGCTCTAATTCAAAAATGACTTACCCTTTGGGCTCTTTCTTTTAAATCTTGATCTTGAGCTAAAAATGACTCCAGTTGTTTCTGGACCTCTATAAGTTTTTCTGGATTGATTCTTTGTAACAAAAAGATAAAGGTTAAAATAAGACATCTCAATTTTGGAAACTGAAACTTGTACACAGAATTTTCCTGTTTTCCTTAGTAGTTTTAAATCTGTAACATTACTTATTTCTCATCTATGAGCCAGATTAAACTGAAATTACACTAGACAGATATCTGACTCTCTTACATATTATTAATAAAACAGGAAAAAGAAATGAAAGGTCAAAGACCTGTAAGCACTCATACTGAGTTAGTGAAAGATATTAAGGTTAATAACACAATTAGCACTGTTAACTTCTTAAGTCTATAAAGTTAGAAAGCAGCCTTTTGTGAGAGATGATGAATCATCAATGAAATGGAATAAATGAAATCTAAAGTCATTTGTATATTTCCATTTTCAGTCAAATATCATAAAACCAACTTCAAATAAATAAGTAGCCAAGGGACATTGCTACTGTTTTCCTTTTCTGAATATTAGGCATAATAAGAACTGTTCCTTAACGCTGTCCAGTTAGGCTACAGAAATAAATTAAATTCTTACAAGGATATGAGTTTCACAAAAGAAACCCACTCGTTTTCCTCATTTTAAACTGAACCACTTCGTTCACACAAGGCTGAGGTGATAATAGGTGGTGACAGATGAGGTGGTTTTAGTTAGTTTTTTTTATTACAGTAAATTTCAAAATATACAAAGGTAGACAACTTTCACTCAGATTCAAAATGACCACCTCACACCCAATCTTGTTTCATCTACACTCTTTCCCATTCCTGCCCCCAATTAAACAACCTTCCCAATTATTCTCCTCCAAATAAACACCAGGGTGTTTCAAGGACCCCAATACAAGTGAGCCTCTGTTCAATTCTGCTACCATGCAACCTAAATATCTTCAATGACAAGGGAATACAGTCTTCTCAAATGGACAAATAACCCTAAAAATTTTCATCCAAGAGGTTTTCAACCATCAATGTCTCTTAAAGCCAACAAGTTCTATTTTTTTAATTATTTATTTATTTGTATGTTTATTTATTTATTTATTTTTAGAGAGAGGGGAAAGGAGAAAGAGAGGGAGAGAAACAACACTGTGTGTTTGCCTCTCACTCGCGCCCCCAAATGGGGACCTGACGTGCAACCTAGTCATGTGCCCTGACTGGGAATTGAACCAGTGACACTTGGCCCACAGGCTGACGCTCAATCCACTGAGCCACAGCAGCGAGGGCAACAAGTTCTATTTTTAATCTTATTTTCTCCACCAACAGCCTTCAGAAAAAGTTAAAAACAAACAAAAAAGTCACAAGCCAAACAGCAGAACAGATTAGAGGGATACATACATAATCAAGCACAATAATTTCATACCTTCATTCCCCCAGCAATAACATCATGACACAAAGTAGTTCTTACCTGATTTCTTTCACAGGCACTTTCTTCTGGAGAAGCTGCTGTACCATCCCTTTTTCTTCTGAGGGAAGCAAAATTAGTAAAGCTTCACCATCCTCTTTATACCTAAACATAAAGCAAAATCTCTTCTACATCAATGCAATCTACATTTCATAGTTTAACAGTTTGATGAACAGGCAACATGTAAGCAAGCTCACCTAATTAGTAAATATTAGGAATACCATTTTATTTAACTTCTGTGACAATAGAAAATTGGGGCTCTAAATATCTTTTTTTAATTTTCACCACTACTTATAATACCTAGTGACTTTGTGGCTATACTACAATAGAAGATCTAGATCCAAAGGAACAAATCAATAAAACAGAATTTCTTAAAGAACTCTACCTATAGCAAGGAGACAATTTCTCATTCAAGCCACCAGAGCAGTGATTTTCAACTAGTGGGTTGCGGTGCACCAGCAAGCCATAAGAATTTTTAAAACACGCAATACCTAAATATTTAGTCAGGGGCACTGACCTCTTTTTCCCTTAGACTCTCAAATTTTCTTAAAGGACAAAAACCAACACAGCAACAGCTGTCCAGCGTGGGTGAATCAAAATTATGCCTAATTTTTGTCAGATTGGCAAAAATAATATTTTTTGTGTGTATGCTGCAGAATTTTAGTAATTAGTTTATGTATGCTATGTGATGAAAAAGGTTGAAAATCGCTGCACTAGAGTGCTGTAATAAAATTAGTCATTTAATAAAAATGAAACCCAATACAATAAAGAAATGAATCATCTTCCCAGGGACCTGAAAAATAAGAAACAGATCTCTACCAGGTAAAACACTTGCCTCCAATCTATGTACTTCTTTTCCCTTACCTAGTAAAATCTTATTTCATGCTGTACCATCAGAAATGTCTACATATGCAGGCTACAAGGCACCCACAGTTACTTAAGCTTCTTGTGCTATGTGAATACAGATTTCCCTGATACCTTAGTGTCAGCTATTACATCAAGCAGCAACACAATGGAATTGGGTATTTGTGGAAATTTTTTAAAGACACACACAAAAAAGTAATCTCAAAGCACTCTTCTCAGGTTCATTCCATAAGAGGGGCAAGTTTTTATAGTTAACCAAATAAACTATTTACTGAGAAACTGTGCCAGGGATAAACTGAAGAACACAAAGAAAGAGAAGGTGACTATCCCCATCTTCAGAGACCTAACAATCCAGTTGACACACACACACACACACACACACACACACACAAAAGTAAGAGATCCAAGAAAAAGCCCCCAAATGGTAAATGAGTGTCAAAAGACAACTACAAGTAATAAATGCCATGAACTGAAAGTGAAAGAAACTACTCAGTGTTAGCCAGAGGGGGGAAAAAAAATACATAGCAAATGGAATTTGAGGTAAGCCTTGAAAACAGAAAGGAAAAAGCCAAAGGGGGAAAATGGCATAAACAAAGAAATGGAAACCAGAAAATACAAGGCAAACTTAGAACTAACAACAGGAGAAACCCAGCTGAAGCCAGTATATATAAGTAAGCAGCAGGAAAGAATGCTATAAAAGTACATTACAGTCTGGTTTGGGAAAATCCTTGGATGCCTCTGTAGAGAGAGAGTGAATACCACCATATGTAAGCAGAATTTTATTACTGAACACGGGAGGGGAAAAAACTTTGTTGACTTATTCTTCTGCACTATAAAGACCGAAGGGCAATTTTTACCTTGCATGTTGACTTTTTTCCACTTCTACAGATAAGGTGAAACTCCAGTATAATACCTTTACAGAAAGAAGTAAGGGTGTGTGCGTATCCCTATCTATACACAGACACATAGAAAAGTATGAAATAAATCAGAACTGTTAAAAGTTTTAAGTTAATTCATATTTCTTTTTTAAATTAAGAGGCCACTATATACCAAGCAACAAAATAAGAGTAATAAAACAGGTGTAGTTCTGGCTGTCACAGAGCTTAGACTATCACGGACGGACAGACATTAAAACCAGTAAGTATCGGTAAAGTGGTGTTAGTATTAGAGCAGACATACAGGAAGCAAGAAGATCATATAAGGGAAAGTTCTACTGAATGTAGTCTAGGAATCAAGAAAACTGCTCTAAGGATATGACCTCAATCTAAGAGCTCAGACCTAAAGAACAATTAGAAATTAAACAGTATGGAGAGTCAATTTTCAAGGAGGCAAAAGCAGCAGTTGAGAGAGTTAAGTTTTATCTTCTTTATGCTTGTTTGCTTTTCCTAGGTTTTCTAAATGCATGTGTATTAAAGAATAAGGCTGAACATACACAGGGTGGGCAAAAGTAGGTTGACAGCTGTGAGTGCACAAAACAAGCTTATTCTTCTATTATTATTTATTATATTATTTTACCACATAAACAACAGTAAACCTACTTTTGCCCTACTAAGTAGATTTCATAACCGAAAAACTAGTAGCAAATACCTCCCTCATTGTATTTTAATACAGACTAGTATGACTCAAATGTTTCATCTTTACTTCCTATAAAGAAATATGAATTTAAAGCATCCCCCTAAGCAGTGTTGGACTAAACTAACTGTGAAGGCAGGAATTATTAATATATGAAGTAGTGAGGCAACAGCCTGAGCAGACAAGATATCTAAGAGACATCACAATTTCTGAAGCTCCAAGATTTTACCAGGGACTGGTTCAGCAACAAAGAGGACGGAGATACTCCTGACCACATGCAGTACACTTCCTAAAATGCCCTCAAGGCAGCTACACTTGCGGTGAAGTCAGTAAAAGGCTTATTTGGTGTGGCCCAAAAAACAATCAGGAAGGATGAAGATCAGTGGATTAAGGATAAACCCTTTTAACACCCTATATTCAAATTCAGAGATGGAGAGAAAATACATAGGCCCCCACTCTACACAGGGCCAGAACTGTGGCAAACGGGTAAAGGGAAAGCTCTGTGATATCAAAAAGGCATCCTCTAAAGGTCTCTGATCTTCAGATTGACTCATAAGCACGAATCGTAAGTCAAATAGTCTTATCTACCCATTCATGCTCCCAGGAAGAATCTGGGAGATTCAGTCACGATGAAAGTCACAAGAGGGCCATATCTAAACCTTTTAAAACTATAGCTAACAGAACATATATGTATATACATACACACACAAAGGCTGCATGAGGCTAAGACAGACCACGACGCTGAAATTTAGAAGAAAAAGATTCCCAAAGGAAAATGGGGAAAAAATGTCCAAAGTTGAATCCCACAAGGAAAGTATCTAATAAAAAGATCACTAACCCTTTTCTCTATTTTACATCACACCCAGCTTTTCCCAGAAACAATGAAGCACAGAATATCTCCCACACACCAACACCCGGTAAGCTTCTATTTCAAAAATAAAAGCTCTTTTAAAAAGAAGGCATAATCACATTTCACTTTTTTTTAAATGCTTACAAGAACAGTTTATTTACCCATGAGCTAGCTTTCAGATTTCAAAAGCAATATCCAAAGCCCAAGGCTAAGTATATGTATAAAGAGAAATAAATGTTCTTTATAAGACCTACATTTTAAAACTCCATATACTAAGACAAATTATCTTAAGAAACATTCTAGGCATCATATAAAAAGCCTAGAATCTGAAATAACAAAAATCTCATTTTCTCCGTCAGTATTAATACCATGTTACATTTATACAGCTCTTTAGAATTTATAGAGCTTCGTTTTACATTAATGTGCCAAACTTAAAAGCATCCAAACAATGGAGGAAACAAATAAAAAATAAAGTTTCTGGAAGGTCAAGAAGGGGAAATAGGGTGTTAGGGGGGAACTGATCACTACATATCAGAGATTTTCAATTTCCAATTCATTGCTTTTTTCAACTATACCAGGATTCCCTCCAGAAAGAAGGATGCTCACTAGATTGATCATGATTGTCTGCTATCTGGAAACTTGCCTCTACAACCTAGAGTTCACTAGTATTTCTAGCTAAAATAGGAGATCCAGACCTTTGGCTTTTGGAGCAATGGTAATTCTTCCTCTAAATAACCTTGAAACAGACTATGGCCAGAGGAAGAGAAAAAAGTCTTGCCAATCTGGCAATAGTTTGCCATCTACCCAAGGACTATTAGCCCTCAATTACTTCAATTCAGATTCCCCAACACAAACTCCATTCTAGCTGTGTCTTAAGTGTCCTTTAATTTTGCTCTTTCCTACCTCTATTGCTGTAGCGTGATCTGGCAGTGTTCACAACTGCCTAGCCACCCTCAGTTCCCCAAGCCTGCTTCTCCAGGTTACAAATTATAAAAGAATATACAGTATTCCCTCAATTATTGCGGGTATTACGTTCTAGACCCCTCGCGATAGGTGAAAATCCGTGAAGTAGGAACCTTATATTTATTTTAGTATTTATATATATTTTAAGGCTTTATAAACCCTTCCCACACACTTATAAACCGTTCCCAGTCCCTCATTAACCTTTCCCACTGGCTTATTACCTTTTCTACACTTTTATAAACACTACTTATGTTCTTAAACATATTCTACTCTTAAATCTATGTAACTTTAACAACATGTATACAGTACCACAAAATCCCGCGATATAGCGAAAAATCCGCAATAAATAAAAATATAATATTTTTTAAAAGCTCACGATACAGTGAGGCCGTGATAAGTGAACCACTATATAGAGAGGGACTACTGTAGTTAGAAAAATTCCATTTTTATAATTTTTTTAAAATGTACTAACATACTGCACATGAAAAATATTTCTAGGTGGTAGAATTTGGGTGTTTGTTTTGCCGCTGTCCAAATTTTGTAGAGTGAATAAGCATTACTTTTATAATAAAACTTATTTTTTTAAAGTAAAAAACTTTATATGCTTTTAATAATCCACACCTTTTTTTCATCACTCTTACTTCATTAACACATCCTAGTACTACTAATTTTAGCATATTTCCGTATTCTGACCATTACCTTTGAAGACAATGTACAAATTTGTCTTCCGTATCTAACATATGCACCATTTATACCTAAAATCTGGTCATTAAGTACAGGTCCCCGTATAACACGGTTGTTAGGTTCCTAGCAAATGCTGTGTTATGTGAATCCATATTATACGAAACAAAGAACTAGTACAAAAAGAAGGGTTAGTTTCCAAAAATTTTAAAAACATATCATTATATTTTTATAATTAAGAAAAATATCTTTATTAAAGCAATTTTCATCAAAAGTATTACATATTAATATGAATTAGGTAATGTTTTCTTTGTGATCACTACTAAGCTCCATTAACCAAATGTGTTTCCCTTTTGACAAGATATTCTCATCCTCTGAACTTTCTTCAGCATTATCTTGATTTCTATGCTCTACTTTTTGCAAAAAATCTGTTATTTTAGATTGCTTGCTTTTAGCATTATAAATTTCGTTATATGGTGCTAAGCACTTTTGAAGTTCTCTCTTAAACTCTGTGCTCCTTTCAGTGCAAGGATCTTCATTTAAGAAACATGACTCTAACTGTTCGGCTAAGTCTAGGCCTTTCTTACACTTTTTAGAGTAAACTGATAGGACATACATGCTTGAATGAAAAATTTTAAATGAGTTATCTTTTACTCTTAAAAGCTTTTATCACATTCAGTATCGTACAGGGATGTCCCTAATTTCGTGTTATATGGGAGTTCTCCCCAATTCTCTAACCATGTTGGAGGGAAACTGTGTTATGGAAAGCACCGTGTTATACGAGGGATACTTGTATTTGGTGCATAAACAAACGAACCACGAAGAGTTGCATTACTACAGCAAATTTCGACCAGTAAGCCACAAGAATTTTTAAAGCATACCTGACTATTTAGTCAGGGGCACTGAACTCTCTTCCTTCAGATTGTCAAATAAAAAATTACAACAGCCAACACAACAACAGACTTCTAGTGTGAACGAATCAAAATTATACCTACTTTTTACTCAGATCAGCAAAAAAAATTTTGAGGGAGCGTGTCGCGGAATTTTAGTAATTAGTTTATGTGTGCCATGAGGTGAAAAAAGTTGAAAATTGCTTCATCAGTATATAAAATACTGAATTTGGGGTCCAAAGAACTAATTTTAAATCCTAGTTGTACTATTCATAACCTTGGATAACAAGTCATTTTATCACTATATTTCACATTTTTTATTGGTAAGTTATACAATTTGAATGATATAATCTAGGTCCCTTAAGGATCTAAAATTCTATTCCTGCAACTACTAACACACTAGTCACTGTTCAGAACACAAGTCTAATCAAGAGGAAGAGAAATGGAGACAACTGTCAGTCACATGTATTCCACAGCCCTTCTTTTTTCCCCTCCCTGTTTCTCCTGTTCTCCCTATGCCTCAGCCTTACCTGTGGCAAACAGCCCCAAGATTCCTGCCACTGTGGAAGAACAGTGCAGTCAGCCATGCAGACAGACAGCCAAAGGAATCAGAGTCCAACTGTTCTGTTCCTCCTGCACATGGTACAAAGGAAAGCTTATTCCAGGAAAAACGGTATCTTTGGCTCACAGAATATATAAAGACTGTACACTAGGTTTAAGAAAGAGAAAGACAGGGAAATACATCTGCAGTCGAAGATCTTGGAAACATGAACAAGTATATCACAATAGGCTCAACAGTTTGACAAATGAAGTCCATCATTCAATAACTGGAAGAAAGCAAACTGGCTAACATATATTGCATAGAAAGCTTCTAGAACATTGATAAGAACAAGGATTTATGGCATTCCCAGGTCAAATGTGGAAATCATTAAACACTATCAACTTTCCCCAGAAAAATATTTTTAAGACTTAAGTTTTTAATAGATTTTGAACAAAAAGAAAACCCATTTAAAAGCAGTACTGATACCACCTAGAGGTATACTTTCAGGATACTGAGTTAACTATGATTAACCCCATTTTACAGAAGAAACTGAGACTTAAAGAGATTAACAACTTTTCCAAGGGTACATAACCATCAGATGACAGAGCCAAATCCAGTTTCTTGACTTTTATGGACAGTGTCTGATCAACTGTGCTGTGGGATATGTGTCTCTTATGTCCAAATAAAGAAGAAAAAAATGCATATATTTTAATGCATGATCATGAACGATAGCAAATTAAAGTGATCTACCTTACTTCTCCAAGTACCTGGCTTTCATGCAGTCTAAAAGCACTGCATGGGAGGAGCAGCAACTAAACTTCATTAAACAAAAACAGATGCTTTGGGGTCAAGATGGAGGAGTATGCATGAGAGCCCTGCCCCTGGCCAACTGTGATGACTGTGGTGGGGTCTTTACGATGGGTACCACAGGTGGTGGTACCTTCCAAGCAATCAAAGGTTTTCGCTATTCAACAGTGGGAGTAAATCACAAGCTACAAGGGAGTTTGACAGCTATGAAAACCAGGGCTCCGCAGCCGGGAGGTAGCTTTGCAGTCTGGCAACATCTGTTTTACATGATCGACTCAGTATGGTTCAAGTCAGAGGGAAGGAGGGACCCTAGAACTCCACCATGAGTGGAGATTTAACAGGAACCATCCTGACCACAAGAAATGGACCAGTGGCCATGGCTGAGTCAGCCGAGACGGATGGCATTCTTCTAGCTTTAACTAAAGGAGCGAGAAGATTTATTCTAGCTTTACTCTAGATTTAATTAAAGATTTGCCTCTGCACAATTTCCCAATGGTCTTCAGTTTGCTAAAGGCCCCTCCCAGTTGCCTTCAGCCCAGTTATCTTCACCTTTTGGAGACTATCAGCAGAATCAGCAGGACTGCTCTAACAGAGTGAGCTAGAGTTCAAGAAAAGCTCTCAAAACATTAAGTTGTAGACTGTTCTTAAAACCACAGGTGAGACAACTATGGCCAAATAGGCTACAAAGAGACATTTAGCACTTTCTTCTAAAGGAGCATGGGGGTGGGTGGGGTGTTAAAAGATAATCCATTTATTTATTCACCTTTGGACTGCATTGGTGATCAAAGTAAATGTCTACTATCTTTAAATGAAAACATGTTAAGTGCTGAAAAGATGAAGGACCACAAGGCAAACAGCAGTGAGACTGGCCATCATTTCTTTGGGAACTTTTGCCTGGCTTTGTGTTCTGCTAGTCAAACAATAAGGACTCCTGGACTCCTGGAACTTGCTTCTTCTTTAAAAAAAATTAATAATAATAATACCACCACCACCAGCTGCTTTGGGCACACTGGCAAGAACACAAGTTGTAGAGTCAGAAAGACCTGAGTATAGTCTCAGCCTTGGTACTTCCTGATTCAGTTTGGACATATTTTACCTCATAACTGAGTAAGAGTTCCCTAATAAGATCTCTTCCATGAGGCTATTATAAAGGTTAAATGAGTTTATTCATTATTCACTCAGATATTTATTGAGTGTTAGGAAGTGGCTAAGCTCCTTGTGTGGGTGCAGGAGAGGCAACAAGTCTTCCTGGCTTAAAATAAAGTATTGCCTCACTTATTGCGGGTATTACGTTCTAGACGCCCCCATGATAGGTGAAAATTTGCGAAGTAGGAACATTACATTTACTTTAGTATTTATATATATATTAAGGCTTTATAAACCCTTCCCACACACTTACAAACCGTTCTTAGTCCCTTATTAACATTTCCCAGTCCCTTATTAACCTTTTCCACACTTTTATAAACACTACTTATGTTCTTAAACATATTCTACACTCTTAAACCTACGTAACTTTAACATACGTATACAGTACTGCAAAATCCTGCAATATAGCAAAAAATCCATGATAAATAAGTAAATATAATATTTTTAAAATCCTACGATACAGTGAGGCCGCGACAAGTGAACCGCGATATAGAGAGGGACTACTGTAATAAAAAATATTAGTGAAATCTCCCCATGAGCATACTAGTGAAAGGCCTCCTTGGGAATAAACATCATAAATTTGCTAGTGTGAGAGTCCTCATCTATGAGATATTAATAACAGGATGTACCAGGTTTACAGTCTATGGATTCAAGAGGTAGGTCACTATAGTCAACCTCATAATTGAATACATCAATGGCCCATTTGTGTAAGTGATAAGCTACACATATTGCTCAGTGACTTTAAGGTTAGTCTGGGCCAGAGCACACCATGATGTGCAAGAATAGATGAGTGCAACTGTGATGGAAGTCCTAGACCTTTTCCTGCCTCCCATATACCTCGTGATTAGTTTTTTCCTTGAAATTATTAAAGTTTGACACAAGATGTATTAGGCAGCTTCTAAAATGATTCCCAATAATTCAGGCCTCCCAGTATTCACACTCTTGTAGTTACCCCCTACACAATGAATTGTGCTAATTTGTGTAACCACTAGGAAACTACAGATAAGATGGAGTGTGACTTCCAAGTCTAGATCATAAAAGACATTGCATCTTACTCCTGTTCCCCTCTCATTTGCTCTCTCTGATGAGGCCAGCTGCCATGCTGTGAGAAGCCCTAAGAAGAGGACAACAATGTACAAAGAAAGGAACCAAGAAGCACCTCTGAGCAGGTCAATGAGGAAACAAATCCTGGCAAAGAGCAAATGAGCTTAGAAAAGGATCCATCCCCAGTTGAATCTCAAAGTGCTGTGTGATACCTTGACCGTAGCGCGCACACACACACACAAAATAGACTAAACTAAGTTTTAATAGATTAAGAATATATGATTGACCAACAGCCAGAGACCCAGATGACCCACAGAAACCATAATACATATACAATTCCTTACTTTAAGCCACTAAATTGTGGGGTAATTTGTAAAATTGAAATAGTTCATTAACATATTATATAAGATCTCTAATTCATGCATCTGATTTGAGAAACTAATTGTGTTATCTCAAGTGTCTACTCTGAGTGAGGCCCTATTCTAAGCACTCAGGGCACCTCAATTAAGTAGACAACCTTCCTTGCCTTTATGAAGCTTACATTCTAGTAAAGAGACCAAGAAGCAAACAATACAAGTAAATGCTCTAGTATATTTAAAGGTGTTAAGTACTATGAAAAAAATATATAGAGCAAGGTAAGGATGAGTGGTTGAGGCAAGGTAAGAAAGACAACCATGTGGATACTTAAGAAAAAAACATTCCAGAAGAAACAAATAATACTAAGGCCCTAAGACAAAAACATGCCTGGCATGTAACAGAAACAGCAAGACCAGTGTGAAGCACAGCAAACAAGTGGAGAATAACAGGAAATAGGGCTGGAGGGGGGATGCACAGTATAAGACCATAAGATCATTGGCTTTTACTCTGAGTGAAATGCAAAGCCATCAGAAGAGTAACATGATATGACTTGTGTTTTAAAAGGCTCACTCTGCCTGCTGTGTTGAGGACAGCAGGAAAGCAAGTGGGAAGTGTCTGGGAAATAATAGGCTCCTAAGAAATATCAGCCCCTTTACCTACGTCAGTGGCTAGAATGGTCATCCTCTACCCCAGCTACTCAATGCTTGTTGATGCAAAATAAAGAACTGCTTTTGCCCATTTTTTTAAAGCTTTAAATTCTAGATACTAACAAAGGCATAAGGCCATGTAAAGAAACACCAGCCTCTATATAGGTGGAATGGACTTTAGACAGACTCTTCGTAAATCTAAGCTAAAGGAATGAAGAAAGTAAGAATTTTCACTGGCAAAGATTGTTCCTATCTTAAAACTAAGATACACATAGTATGCTTCAGTAAATTAAGGCTCATGGAAATTTTCTTTTCAGTTTTATTATTTTAATTTACAAACCAATTAAAGACATATAAATTTTTCTTCATTATATATTCCGTAAAGTACCAGCACTTTCCACAAAACAAGCATCATAAACTCTTCACAAGTTATCCCATTAGAAATTTAAACCACTTTCCATATGCGTATTTGCTGTGGTTGATCCGAACTGCTCCCAGTGAGTGTGCAATGAAAAGAACTGTCCTCTGCTGCCCCCTAGCGGAATCACCTAAATCACTCCCAAACAAAATCTGAGATCCACAAAATGCAGCCAAGGTAATAGGGCGGAGCTGGAATATCCCTGGATTTTACCACTACTGTACTCCAGAAAACAAAAGTTATATAGACTCCCATCTTTTATATATCGATTCCCAATATAAACAGTTACATGAAGACCTATGGACCTCCCCCTCCTCCCCAAATGAAAGCATTTAAAAAATTAGAAGTATCTGATATATACCTACTTTGTATTCACAAATAATTATTTTCAACTGGGTGTTTTTATAAGAAGTTAGAAGAGCTTGATTTTGTGAGTACCAAAAACTGCAAGCCCTAAAGACAATCACTTTTAAGTGGTAAAAGTATTACAGAATACAGCTTTATAAAACCAGATTTGGATCTCTTGCCTTATTTGTCCCTAAAGGAGACCAATGTGTTAAAAAAAAAAAAAAAAAAAAAGGTATGGATGATTATGGAAAACAGAGGGAAATTTTTCTCAATTGTTAAATATCAAAAGAACTTTAGACAGGTGAATAAATTAAAACAGAATAAGTAGTTCAAAGCAACAAGTACCCGAATCATCCTTTATTTTCACTTAGCTAAAACAAAGAAAGAAAAACTGATTTCCTCAGACCTTAGCTATTTTGACACAAAGCACTGAATTCATTTCTCTATATTCATATATTACAGTTCAATTCCAAAAGCAAACACTATCTGCCAACCTGGTTTTAATTACAGCATATACAAATGTCTTTAATTATTTTTAATTTTTAATTTAGCCTTTATTCAATTCAATTATCCGGGCTCATGGCCCACGAAACTTTCTAATTACCTCTAAACCCATTAATGGCAACTTTTAAAAACTGCAATTTAGTCATTTTTTACTAAATTGACAAAGAAAAAAATAAACATCACATATCCTAAACCATTCCATTCACTAGACATCTGAAAGTGTCAATTCGAAGTATTTTTAATTGCTTATGAAGGCTCAAACAGACTTGTAATTTAAAAATTAATGACCACATTAGAAATTGCATTACAATAGTTTTTCAAATTAGTATTCTCTCTCTTAAAACACAATCTTGGTGCTGTTGTACCTCCTCTTCATCTCCAGTCATTAAGACTAATTTCATGTTCACCATGGCACGTTCAACTACATAACTTTTTTAAAAAATGTTTTATCCTCACCCCAGGATACATTTGTTTATTGCTTTTAGAGACAGAGGAAGGGAAAGAGAGAAACATCAACGTGAGAGAAAAGCATAGATATGTTGCCCCCAATGCCTGGACCAAGGATCATAAGGGACTCTTACAAACCCAGACTGGGGATCAGGGATCAAGGACACAGCCTGCAACCTAGGTATCTGCCCCAACCGGGAATCGAACCTGAAACCTTTCTGTTATGGGATGACACTTCAACCAACTCAACCATACTGGCCAGGGCTCAACTACATTAAGATTTTTAATAACTTCTCCAGAAAAAAGAAACTGAGATATTTGCCCTTCGTGGGCATTTTCCTGAAACACTAAGATGTCCAATAATCCTCATATAGGAAGAATAATTTTAAATACTGCTCAACATTTTCTATAATGGAATCAGTTTTCCCATCTATGTCAGCACCAATGGCACATCTAAAAGCCTGTATGCCCTAGTCTAATATACTAGTGAGAGACTACCTAGAGGCCCACAGGTCCATGGGTACCTGTACAAATCCATACCTATTACACATTTGTTGCGGAGAATTCAACAATGGAGAAGCATTCATTCCAACAACCACAACTAAAAACTTTTGAATATCTCACTATAGAAGATAATCTGAACATGTACCCAACATATCAAAGACCACTGATACACCATGCACCTTCTTATAAAATGAAAAACAAGGCTACTATTCTACCTAGGTCTCATTTACTTAGATCCCATTAAAATCGAAATGTCATCATTCTAAAGGCAAGTTTGTCTGAATACAGAGAGAACCCAGATCTAACCCCATTGCTTATTCAAATTATATAACTGCAATAAAAAAAAACTTACTTTTGAACACTCTGGTACATATATTCTATTTTTAAGTTTTGTTTTTCACTATTGTACTATTCTCTCTTCTCATATTGGTCTAAAGAAAAGCATTTAAGTGAGTACCCATGTGCTAAAAGTTAATAAATTCAAAAAATATTTAAGCCCACTTAAGCCGAAACAAGAGAATTCACCAGACATAAACAAAAAGAAAAAAAATTCTTTAATACCATCCAAGAATCATGGACACAAAGATATTTAAAAGCACTAATCACCAAAGGGACTTCACAGATAAACAAGGGATAGAGAACACTTGGGCCACTTGCTGAAAGAGATGGAGGCAAATGGAAGAGCAAACCCTGCTGGAGAATGAGTCTCTGCTTAGATGAGGATTTAAATCTTGGGTCCAAAAATCCTGCCACCCTTGGAAATCATTAAGCAAAAGTTGGTGGTTTAAAAATCCGAAGTAACTGTTGTTCCAATTAGTGTGTCTTCCATCATTAAACATCAGTGTTTCACAGACATCCCTATTATAAACACTCAGTCATCCAGTTCTGATGAGAAAGAAAGTGGTAACAAAATGGAAAACCAAATAATCAATCTCTGGCTAATCATAATTAACCATAATCTTATTGTGATTATTATTTAGGCTGTTTCTAATTCTTTTAACCATTGCAAATATTAGAAAGATGAACATCTTTACTGAAACTTTTTTATCTCTTTATTTTCTTAAGATCAGTCTGGATGTGTAGTTACTGAGTCAAAAGGAAGAACTCAAAGACTTTGATAAGAATTACAAAATGCTATCCAGAAAGAGGCTAACCATTTACAGTTCTACCGGCATCATTCATCTCCCACCTTCCCTGCAACCTCAATACCAATGACACTTGTTATTCTTTTCATTCATTCAGATACCTTTCTGTGCCATTTACTCCCAAATGATTAAGATTTTGCTATTCTTTCCCAGATAGTTTCCCCATAGCTTGCTGGCATACATAGGGTGCTTTTATAGGGTAGAAAGTGGGGACATATAAAGAAAAGGGAGTATTTCAGATTAGCCTCCAGCAATGTCTCTAATTTCCACACTAGAAAAAAAAAAAAAGAAAAAAGGAAGAGAGGAACCTGCAACTCAAAACCACATTCCCTCGCAGAGCCCACACCACAGAAGGTAAGAGCGCAGATCCAGACTAGAGGAGTCAGAATACCTGGATTCAAACCCTGGCTCTGTGGATCTTAAAACAAATCGTTCAACTGCTCAGAGACTCAGTTTCCATTTCTGAAAATAGGTATTGAATATAACATTCTTATACCTTACTGAAGTGTCATTAGGATTCAGTGAGATGATGTTCAATAAGCAGTTCTTGTAAAAAGCCTAGTAAGTAAAGAAAGTTAGAACAAATAAACTAAAATAAAGCCTTCATGTATTTTTCTCAGCAGTAGCCATCAAATCTCAGCCTTAATGACTTTCCAACAGCTGACCAGCTGCTCTTAAACTACACCACAAAAATGCCAAACAAGTACTCACTTACCTGAATTCCTCCATTCATTGTCTGTAGTTCAGGAAGAATTTTTTTTTTTTTTTTTTTTTTTAATTTAGATAGTACCGCAAGCAAGGAAATGGGCAAGTACACCTACCTGGCAGTTCTACCTGCTCGGTGAATATACGTGTTGGCATCTTCTGGACAGTCAAATTGAAGAACCCAATTCACAGCTGGGAAATCTGTACAGAAGGAACATCAAGTTAGAAAATCAGTTTAAGATCTGCCCTGCTGCACTATTTTTATTTTACAATATTGCTTGCCAGGACTTTCTGTCACATCAAACTGATAGATAACATCTGTGAACTCTATCAAAAATAAAATTAATTGCATGAACCAAGAGATAATAAACACTTCTTTGAAAAGGGGAGCTAAAATTAATAACAGTGTTTGCATGTGAAGATCACTTCTTATCTGACACAGTAGTGACAGACAGCTTTGTATTAGACAAATAATTAAATATCCTGATATTTAATAACCTAAAAGAAGCACTTCTCATGGCTCCTACTGAACTTACATAAAACTGGTTTGTAAATTTAAATAAAGGTTTATTTTTCTTGCTATTCCCATCTCCATTCAAATTAAGTCCCTCTCCTAATTTCCTAGCAAAATCTGTTGTGAACTTTGCAGATCACTTTCCATCATAGAAAAAGGACTGAGCACTTAAAAAAAAAAAAAAGTAGGAGGATAGTTAGATGAAAAAAAGGAAATCTTTAGATAATTTCTAAACTTGAAAATTAAGAAATGGCAGGATAAGATTATTACTTAGAAATATAAAAAACTAAATACCAACAGAATAGCAGATTTAAGTAGTTGCTTCTGAAGAGTAAGGAGGGGTAGAGTAGGGATTGCTTTATCTCATAACTCACTTTTACCTATACACAAATGTTGCTCATTAAAAAAATAAATTAACTGAGAAAACTTAAGAACAAAATAAAGTTTAAAAAAGATACTGGTATATTCTAAAGAAATACTTAAACATTTACATAAGAATAGAGCTTCAGAATATCCAGTGCACATTTTTGGATTAAAAAGGCAAACTTGAATGTCCTTTACTCGAGGAATAATTATATAAATTCATACTATGCCCTGGCTGGGTAGCTCAGTTGGTTGGAGTATCATCCCATACACCAAAGATTGTGAGTTTGAACCCCAGTCAGGGCACATACCTAGGTTGCAGATTCAATCCCCAGTCAAGGTGTACACAGGAGGCAACCAATCGATGTGCGTTTTTCTTTTTTTTTTTTTTCATTCTCTCACTCTCTCTAAATCTCTCCCCCTCCCTCCCTCCAAACACCTTCACTTCCTCTCTCTCTAAAAGTCAACAAATATATCCTCAGGTGAGGATTAAAATAAATTAATTAAAAGTAAATAAATTCATGCTATGACAATCTACAAAATATATTGGATCTTTATACATCAACGTAGAAAGACTTCAAAAGCAAATCATAGACAAATGCATAATATTATCTATGTAAACTTCTTAAACACTCAAAAAATTACTATATGTTGCTTATGAATACATTCATATAAACTTTTTAAAATAAACTAGAATAAATGCTCTTGACCTTTTTGTGCTATAGCTGAAGCCTATGAACCTTTTCTTTCATTTTTTTAAATTTTATTTATTTATTTTTAGAGAGAGAGAAGGGAAGGAGAGAAACATCAACTGGTTGCTTCTTGCATACGCCCCAATTAGGGACCAGACCTGCAACCCAGGCACATACCCTTGGATCAGGAATCAAATTGGCAACCTTTCACTTTGCGGAATGATGCCCAACCAACTGAGTTAAGCCACAGAGATCAAGACTGAACCCTTATGAAGTAAAACATATAGGACTACAAAAGGAAAATTATAATGAAATATAAACATTTTTTATTAAAATTTTGATAGTTATATATATGCTTGTTTACTAACACATTAAATAACTTTAGTTGTGGGTCTGACTGATAATCACCATAGTATCAAGATAGTAGAGAGTAAACAATATTCCAAGATATCTGCAAAAACTATAATATAAAACTATTTCAACCTAGAATTCTAGTCCCATCCCAATCATCATTCAAGAATAAGACACAGATATGCAATAACAAAAAATTTACCTCCCATGTAATCTTTCTTAAGAAGTTATTAAAGAATTTTTTTTTTTAAAGAATAATTCAGGAAAGATCTGGAAAAAGGAGTCCCAGGATAACAAATGTACATCAGGCTTATGGAGCAACCAGTCTAGACTGGAGCTGGAGACAGAGACTCCCAGAAGAAAAAGTCTTAAGAGAAAAAGAATCAGACTGTTTTTGAACTGTTAAGACAGTTCATCTACTGGGATACTTGAGAACCATTAGAACTAGAAAACAAAACAAAGCAAATATTAATTCTTAATTCAAAGAAAAAAACAAAAGAAAGTACAAAAGAGGAAACAATCATAGAATACTACTTCCCTTAGCAACAATAACACAGTCAAAACAATGTAAATGCAAAATGTTGATTCTACCAAGTCATGATATAACAATATAGTCTAGAGAGCTTAAAAACATGCATACTTATCTACCACCTCCAGTTACATGGGAATAAACTAATGTGGTATCATGAGATATGCTTTAAAATACTAAAATATTCCAAGAGGAATAAGAAGGAAAAGAGGAATCATGAAAAAGATAGTTACTGAAAGTGTGTAGTATATTACAGTACATTAGACTTCTCTGTGTGTTTAAAATTTGTCATAATTAACACAGTAAAATAAAGTGATTGAAGAACTCTAATTACCACCTATTTATTTTCATCTCATTTATTCTTATCTCCAGTTTTCCTATAATTACTTCCATACCTCACTCAACCCCCACAAAGCCACCAGTTGTATATTATCACAGTGGTTTCTCGAAAGTTTAAATACATTAATTATGATTTTAAAATAAAAACTAGAATGCTTGGTGAAAAGGTTGACTTTCATCAATTTTTCGTAAGTTGTAATACTAAGTTTCCGGTTACAAAGAAACACTTTTTTTCATATCTTTTAACTCTTGGTTTTCTTTTTTGTTGGCACCTCATGATTCTATGATAATACTTATTATCATGAAATAATAAGAGCACAAGATGGAAATACTACAAAAATATACACTGATGTATCCTTTTGTTCTTTTTTTTAAGTATATTTTATTGATTATGCTATTACAGTTGTTTCCATTTTTTCCACTTTGCCCCCCTCTGCCTGGTACCTCCCTTCCCTCCAGTAATCCTTCCCGACCTTAGTTTATGTCCATGGGTCATGCATGTAAGTTCTCTGGCTTCTCCATTTACTTTACTATTCTTAAGGTCTCCCAATCTATTTTGTACCTACCAGTTATGCTTCTTGATCTCTGTACCTTTCCCCTGTTCTCTCTCTTCCCTCTCCCCACTGATAATCCTCCATTATCATTATATGATCTCCATTATCTATGGTTCTGTTCCTATTCTGGCTGTTTGCTTAGTTTTTGTTTTTCAGATTTACTTGTTGATGGTTGTGAGTTTGTTGTCATTTTACCGTTCATAGTTTTGATCTTCTTTTTCTTAAATAAGTCCCTTTAACATTTCATATAATAAGGGCTTAGTAATGATGAACTCCTTTAGCTTCACCCTGAGAAGCACTTTATCTGCCCTTCCATTCTAAATGATAGCTTTGCTGGATAGAGTAATCTTGGTTGCAGGTCCTTGCTTTTCATCACATTGAATACTCCTTGCCACTCCCCTCTTGCCTCCAAAGTTTCTTTTGAGAAATCAGCTGACAGTATTACGGGAACTCCTTTGTAGATAACTCTCTTCCCTGGATGCTTTTAAGATTCTCTCTTTATCTTTAACCTTTAGTATTTTAATTATGATGTGTCTTGGTGTGGTCCTCCTTGGGTCTAGCTTGTTTGGGACTCTCTGTGCTTCTGGGACTTATATGTCTATTTCCTTCCCCAAATTAGGGAAGTTTTCCTTCATCATTTTTTCAACTAAGTTTTCAATTTCTTGCTCTTCCTCTTCTTCTGGCACCCCTATGACTCAGATGTTGGTACATTTAAAGTTGTCTCAGAGGTTCCTAAGCCTCTCCTCATTTTTTCGAATTCTTATTTCCTCATTCTGCACTGGATGACTGTATATTTCTTCCTTATGTTCCAAATCATTGATTTGAACCCCTGGCTTCCTTCCCCTCACTGTTGGTTGTATGTGAATTATTTTTCATTTCATTTAGTATAGCCTTCACTTCTTCCCTTATGCATTTGCTGTACTCAATCATTTCTCTGAGTATTATTATCACTGGAATTTTGAATGCTGCATCTGTTAGGTTGACTATATCCTCCTGGCTTAGTTCTCCCTCTGGAGCTTTGATCTGCTCCCTCTTTTGGGCCACAGTCTCTGTCTCCTCAACTTGACAGCCTCCCTATAGCTTACTTCCGTGTCTTAGGTAGAGTTGTCACACCTGTTACATTGTAAGGGGTGGATCCTTCGGTCTTCATCAGTGCTGGGCAACACATTTTACCACCTTGTATGTGGAAGAGGGGTCTAAGAGGAAACAACGCCTCTTCCTCAGCACTCACCCCTTTTCCAGTCACTTCTCCTGCTTCCCATATGCAACTGGTGCCCCTCTAGCTATTGCTCTGGTGATAGTTCCCAGACATTCTAGGACCATGGGGGCCCTCTAAGCAGACTCTCCTGAGAGACAAGCAGTTTCTTCCATTGCCCCAACCCCCACCGGTTTTCACAGTCTGAAGCTATGAGGCGTTATTTTCCCAGCACTGGAACCACGAGCTGTGCGGTCTAGCCTGGGACTGGCGTCACTCCCCATGTGTCCCTCCCAGCATTTATAATGTGCAACTGCTCGGTCAGCCAGCCAGCCATAGCCACTGCCTTGCTGCTACCACCACACTGTGTCCTCTCCCCTCAGCTCCCCAGCCCTGCCCCTCGTACCTGACTGGATGACTATTACTTCTTTACATCTTTGTTTGTTGAACCTCCATGCAGTTCGATTTTCTGGTAGTTCTGGTTGTTTTATGTTTGAGGTAGATGTAATCCTTCTTAGTGTTGTGCAAGGAGGCAGAGGGTGTCTTCCTATGCCTCCATCTTGGCTAGAAGTTCACCTATCCACTGATGTATCCTTAATGTTAATCATCTCAGCTACCAAATCACTTGTTTTTTTTTCTTATAAGAAAGCCCAATTATTTGAGTTGAACTGTCTGAATTCCCAAAATCTACCTATTTATGATCAAATTACATTTCCCATGATCACAGAATATTTTCTCGTAAGCTTTCTTACCCAGCCCCCTGGCTGCAATATCAGTAGCAAAAAGTACTGCAGCTCTCTTGCGAACAAATTCATTATAGACTTCCATTCTTCTCATCTGCTGCTGTCGACCATGCAGAGCAAGGATAGAAATTCCAGGACGTAGCCGGCAGAACACTCGATACAAATATTGAACCTAGGCATTAACAGGAAAATGAATTTAATGCTTCTGAGTAGCAGTAGCAAAGTAAGCTACAAGATGAACAGTGTAAATATATTAGGAACACAAGTTTCACTAATTAAAGATATACAGAGCAGAGAAAGAAATACATCGTAGAGTTATGGTGTTAAAAGCATGTTTGCTCACATTATTTCCTAAAACGATTCTGAAAAGAAATATGCCCCCCCTTACATTTTTAAGTTTATATCTGATATTTTTCCAAATGTAACTGGTTGCAAAAAATGTACTATTTGGTGTATTAGCTATCGGTATTTTAAAATAAATACTTAAAACTTCTTATATGTACCCAAAAGATTCTAAATAGCAGAGGAATTTGATAGCCACTAAAAATTATTTTTTAAATATGTAAAAATAATGAGGATACTATGCATAGTTAGAGAGGGCCCCTCAATTTTGTTGCAAGCCTAAAACTGTTCTAAAAAAACTAAGACTTTTTTTTTAAAGTTAAAACAATGTGAAGAAACTCCTCTTTAACAGTAAACATTTTTACATCATTTCTTCTCCTCCTTGAACTCTTATTTCTGGACCCCACAGAATTTTATCTTTATAATTGTATGCTTTAAAGTTTTTTGAATACTTTATCAAAATTCATGATTTTCTGTAATACAACAAAACTATGTATATCAGTTTTAACATTTTAAAATTTCCTGTGGCCATAAGCTGCATTAAAATTTTTTTCTTGGATTAAACTATTACTACAATTATTATTAGTATAGAGCTGAGCAAAGCAAGAAATGCTAGAATTTGATTTTTTTTTTAATCTGTTAAGACATAAAAAATAATTTTATAGTTGTAAGATCTGGAAGTTATACAATAATGGGTGCTATGTCATCTCAACTTATGAATCTAAATGGGCCTGATTGTTAATAGTTTTAACTATTTGTCTTTATGTATTCATAAATGATTACTATGGATTGCTAGACTGAGACTAAGTACAGCATCTTTTTATACCTATTTTCTCTTTCTAATGTAGGTATTAAGAATATCTCTTCACAGAAACATAGGAAATGGACGGGAATGAACTTTAAAGTTCATAGTACTTCAAAATCAGGAAGGAGATTTAACTTGGAGTGGTAAATACACAATACAATATACAGATAATGTACTATAGAATTGTACACCTGAAACCTATATAATTTTATTAACCAATGTCACCCCAATTAACTCAATAAGTTCTTAAAAAATTATAAAATCATAACAGATAAAATTATTTGTAATATTCTATCAACTAATAACTCCATTAAGTCTCCCTTCAAATTTTATTGAACGTAAAGAATGGGAAACCACCTTGAATACAATATGACTTGTTACCTTGTTAGTAGAGTATTCACTTTCTGAGCAGCGATCCTGGTGCCATAAAGGTTGTCTGACCATGAGACAATGAACCAATAAAGTTACAGATAGATGGCCACACGTCTTTCTTTTGTAAAGTTTTAAAAAGAACTATCATGAAAAGAAGATGGGAAGTAAGAAGCTGCAGACCACAAATGCCCCCACAGGCAAACCAACCTCAGAAAAATAGATATGGAAATTGAAGAAGTGCAAATTGAGTCCATGAAAACTTTCTGCAATTGGAATCTCTCAAATCAAGCCTGACCTTGAATTCCTGCTCTTGAAAAAACTGGCTGAGGTGGAAGATGTCTATAGAATAAAGCCTAAGTCAGAAGTTTAAATTTTAACTCAAAATTTTATAGAAAACGTCACTGGCAGGTTTGCAGCAGGCAGTGACATATTCAGTTTCCATTTTCCAAAGATCACTCTTGCTATAATGTGGAATGACCATCGCAAAGAAAGTAAAGGAATGCAGAGACCCACCAGGAGTAAGAAAAAGTTACGCATGGTTCAGAGTAAAGTGCCACACGAGGGGTGGTGAAAAGCGGTAGAGCTAAGGAGAGTTATCAACAGACTGAATATGAATAAAGATGGATAAGAATTAAAAATTCAGTCATTAATCAAGATGAGGAAGCAGATACCAGGGAAAGAAAATATAAAATTGTTTTTCCTATGTTAAAAGTTGAGGTGCTCTCTAGACCTTCAATTGGAAATACCTAGTAATCAAGTAGATACACACACCTGGGGCTCAGGAAAGTGGTCACGGTTTAAGATATGGATTTTGCAGCTGCTAGAATATAGAGAGCATTGATAGCCATGGAACTGAAGAGATTACCTAGAAAGAGTCTAGATGGAAAAAGAGCAGAGTACAGAGATTTGAAGCACTTCCAACTGCAGTGGTCAGGTAAGAGACTGGCAAGGAAGGCAAAAAGAATAGTCTGAGGCAAGGAAAAACATACTAGTGTGGAGTCTCAGAGGTCTAAAGAAATGTTTCAAGGAGAAGAGAATGGTCTACTGTTTAATATGCTTCCCAACGGTCAGATAAGATAAGGGCTAATGACTGACCACTGACTTTGGGAAGCTGTATCTCTTAATAAGGGCTGACTCTGGAGGGCTGAGGAGAGAAGAGGAGACGAGGCAGTGATATTGCTAGTAAAGAAAAATCATTAGAAGAGTTTGCTGTGAAGAAAAGCAGAAAGAAGAGGAAGTGACTGGAAAGGGACATGAGACTGGTTTTTTATTCTTAATATAGGCAACATTCAAGAATAACAGGGAGACAATGGAAACACAGGGCAGGATATGTGCAGGAGAAAAGATCTGGGGCACATGTAGAGGGACTGGTTGTAGATACTTCATCCAATGTGACAAAATGGAAAGTAGTGTTATGGAGTAGAAACTTTAAACATAAGCTCAAACTTATTGCCTTTTATATAGATACCAAAAACATCCTTTGTTTAGGAGATGTAAAATTCTAAAAATCTAAAATATGTCCTAAAACAAAAATAAGAAGTCATTCTTTACCTGGTAAAATGAGAGACCACTACTTATCTTCTTCATAAGATGGAGGAAAACTCATCCTCATATTTATCATGCTAAGCTATTTCAAAAGTTATAAATCTAGAATCAACCTACCATATGCCAACAACTATATCACTAGGGAATGTGAAAAAGTGACAAAAATCAATCACTGTCTCTTCTATGAAAGGGAAGAAAGCTAGTTTTATTTCACGTCACTGAATCCCTTATTTGTAGCACAAGGGTAGTGTTGAATAAATGTTTATTAACTAAATAAATATATAAACACTACAGAAGGATAGGGGGAAGAAGCTGATTTTAACAAGGAGAATGGGAGTATCAAAAAATGACTTCCAGCCCCATCCAGTACAGCTCAGTGGATTGAGCACCAGCCTGCAAACTAGTCCTGGTTACGGCACATGCCTGAGTTGCGGGCCAGGTCCCCAGCTGGGGGTGTGCAAGAGGCAACCAACTGATGTTTCTCTCCCTTTCTCCTTCCTTTCCCCTCTGAAATAAAATCTTTAAAAAAAAAAAGAAAAGAAGAAGGACTTCCAGGTATAACACTTGATCTTAACCTTAAACAACATTAAATATTGTCCAAGAATTGGGGTGAAGGTATACAGGGATGGCATTCCAAAAACTGGCATGAACAAAGATAAGAAAGCATGAGAATAAATGGCATATTCAGTTCAATATTCATGGAAGGTAGGTAAGTCTCAGATTATGAAGACCTCTGGTTAGTCTAGTCATTCCAGTGTTCATTCTACCAGTATTGCAGGGCTATTATGTTCTAATAAGCATTGTGCTAGGCACTACTACCAATACAGAAGTAAAAAAGATAGTTACATTCTTCATGCAGCTTATAGTTTCATCCACAAAGACACAGGATTCTCTATCTACAGACCCCTCACCACATCTAGCACTGTATTTACTAGAATAGAAAAGGAATTGCTAAGTCTCTAACTGAAAGTTAGTATTTTAAAAGGGTGGTTCAACATGAATATCTTAAGAAATAAAAACACTCAGTACCTCTTTACAACTGGAGAAAAATACAATACTTTTCTTCTTCAGGTGGCTTCTCAAAAAGGAATATAGTACACTTATTTTTTGCTGCAGCTCACAAACTATGTAGTTCTGTTCCAAAGTAGCAGGGGTGCTTACGGAAATAAAAGGAGGAAAAACATTAAAAATCTGCCATGTTGGTAACTTCGAAATCTAGACCATAAATGATAACAGTTGCATACCCCTCAAATCTCTCTCCCTCTCTCTCCCTCCCTCTCTCTCCTCCCCCTCTCTCTCTCCAAAAGAGAACTTAACTTCTCTATTGTTCTTTAGGAAATAAATTCAACACATGACTAAAACAGATTCAAAGTCCCTTAAAGATTATATATCAAAAATACACACACAAACTGTGGTTGTCTCTGAAAAGGTAGGATCAAGGATGAACTGAAGGGACACGAGGGAACTTGCTGAGCTGATGATAATCTCCCACATCTCAACAGAGGCTTGGGTTCCATATATATACATATTTATCAAAACTCAGCAAATGTCCTCTTATTTGTTATTTCATTGTATGTAAAAATTACATCAAGATAGAAAATCTCTGTACACATTGAGTTCCAGTTAGTGATAAGTGCATTGAAATACTTAGGGGAAGAGTACAGATGGCTTCAATTCACATTGAGAAGCATCAAAAATAAGATAAGTGGATGTACAGTTTATAGACGGATTAGATAAATGGATGGTAAATGAATGCTACTACCATTAGGTGGCACATAGGTAGCAGGTTAGGTATAAGGTGTTCGCTGAAAAATTCTTTCAGTTGTGTTAAATGTTTGAAATTTCTCATAATAAAATGTTGAAAAGACATAGACATACATTTACTATTTGAACTAATAAGCCTGTTTTTTGGATTCTGTTCCAAAGAAATATTGATAAATACACAAAAAGATATAGCATTGTTTAAAGAGCAAAAAATAAAGAAAAAAATAAAAATCAATCCATATATCCATCAGTAGGAAACTTGTGGAATAAACTACTATACATGTACACAAGTATCATGCAGCTGGACAAAAGGAATGAAGAATCTATCCATATATTGCTGTAAAGTAACCTCTAGGATAGACTGTTAAAAGCAGAATAGTACATAGAATTTGGTACCATTTATCTGGGCTGGGATATACAAAATACACACATACACATTCATGCACACAGGCATCCATGTGGGTCTGCTTATACTTTAAATAAGAGGGAGACAAACCAAAGAGTAAAAATAGGTTATCCATACGGGAATATACAGAACTGGATTAATTAAATTGAATTACAAATAAAAGGACTAAAGATGTATCAGGTTGATAGCTTAATGACAAAAGAATCTGGATTGTTACATTCTTATTGGAATATTTAAGGAAAACAAAGAAATGCAAAGGAATCTTAAATGTTCTTAAGTAATCATTTTATTAGCAATATTATTGGTAGTATCCTGAAATAAATGGAACAAATAAGTAAAAGACATTAGGAATGAAGATGTTTGGCATAAGAAAAAAATACAAAAACAAAAACAAAACAATTTATTTATTAAAAAATGTGTATTTATTCTTACGTGTTTAAACTTCAGTCACCTTCAAAGTACTCTCCATTGGATGCAATATACCTATCAAGACACTTTTTCCACTGCTCAAAACAGTCATTGAACTCGTCGATTTTGATGCCTTTTAGTACTTCTGCCATTTTTTGTTTCACCTCTTCCACACTGGCAAAACGTTTCCCTTTGAGAACTTTTTTCATCCAGGGAAACAAAAACAGTCACTCAGAGCAAGATCAGGTGAATAGGCAGGGTGGGGCACAGAGGTCATGCTGTTTTGGTCAAAAACTGCTGAACACTCAGCGAGGTGCAGGTAGGTGTGCTCATAAATCACTCATCATGAAATGGGCAAATGTATTAAAAGAATCTTCAAAAAAATTCACTGAAGCTGAAGGTAATCTCTCACAACACCAACTGGTACAATGATACAGATGGGCTCCTAGAATGCTCACCTAGGAGGGGAAGCCTGCACTACAAGGGGTCCATCCTCCTCCAGAAGATAATTCTGTTATTTGTTTTTTGGGGGGAGGGGTTAGAGGGGTGTCCCTGACTTGTGAGAATCAAAGAGTCTGAGTAAAAGGCTGTAATCTTAAATTTGATTTGTAAAAAAAAGAAGTGTTTTCGCTTAAAAAAAAGACTGTCCTCTGAAAAGCCTGAACACAATTACCATCTCACTAGCATCTAGACTATGGTCTCTAAACACAATATCCTGCCAAAGGAAATTTATAATGGAATGGAAACATAAAATAAACCTAGAAGCCCAGAAAGCAAGGAAGCCAGAACGGCTGGGATGTAACTAAAGGATCCAAGTTGCAACTTAAAGAACTTCCCATTAACCAAGTTTGGGATGATGCAAGACAATTTGAATACTAAAAACATAGTAATAGTTTCTAGTGAAGGACAAACAATATAGTATGTTTAAATGCATGAGTTAACATCAGTAAATAATTTATCATAAGTGTCATTAAGACTATCAGTTCATTTTAATTTTTTTAAAAACTGCTCACCTTTGGACAATGTGAGGGAAGAAACTCTTTAGTCTAAAAATTGTTAAGAGAATGAAGCATATATTATGGTATTCTAACCTTCATGTAAGAGCTGTACCTCAGAGAATCTAGCAGTTGGTATGAAAAAGATTTTTGATTTAAAAGTACCTCAGTAAAAAATAAATAAATAACAGAATCAGAATACTACAATTTTGTAAATCTTAATGAAATAATGAATTAGGACTGCTAAAATTATAAGGTTGCAAAGCTATCATTCCTTTCATAGAGGGGCTGTTTGTATCAGATTAATCCTTTGGCCTAGAGCACTAACTATAAAAGCTGGATTAAATACAAAACTAAAGGCAATTCCATTTTTATTTTTTGAAGAAATTCCATACTGTTTTCCACAGTGGCTGCACCAGTCTGTATTCCCACCAACAATGCACTAGGGTTCCTGTTTCTCCACATCCTCGCCAGCACTTGTTGTGTGTTGATTTGTTGATGATGGCCATTCTGACCAGTGTGAGGTGGTATCTCATTGTGGCTTTAATTTGCATCTCTCTGATGGCTAGTGATGTTGAGCATTCTTTCATATGCTTATGGACACCCCACCACCACCACGTCTGTCCTCCTTGGAGAAGTGTTCGTTCAGGTCCTTTGCCCATTTTTTAATTGGATTATCTGTCTTCCTGGTATTGAGTTGTACGAGTTCTTTATATATTTTGGTGATCAAACCCTTGTCCAATGTATCATTGGTAAATATGTTCTCCCATACAGTCAGTTCCCTTCTCATTTTGATGATAGTTTCTTTAGCAATGCAGAAGCTTTTTAATTTGATGTAGTCCCATTTGTTTATTTTTTTTCTTTTATTTCCCTGGCCCTGGGAAATATATCAGCAAAAATATTACGATGTGGGATACCTGAAATTTTACTGCCTATGTTTTCCTCTAGGACTTTTATGGTATCACAACTTACATTTAAGTCTTTGATCCATCTTCAGTTTATTCGGGTGTACGGTGTAAGGTGGTGGTCTAGTTTCATTTTTTTGCATATCCCTGTCCAATTCTCCCAACGTCCTTTACTGAAGAGGCTATTTTTACTCCATTTTATGCTCGTGCCCCCTTTTCCACTGCTGGGAATATACCCTAAGAATCCTGAAATACCAATTCAAAAGAACTTATGCACCCCTATGTTCATAGCAGCACTATTTACAATGGCCAAGTGCTGGAAACAGCCTAAGTGCCAATCAGTAGAGGAGTGAATCAAAAAACTGTGGTACATTTACACAATGGAATACTGTGCAGCAGAAAGAAAGAAGGAACTCCTACTATATGCAACAGCACGGATGGAACTGAAGAATATTATGCTAAGTGAAATAAGTCAGTTGGTGAAAGACAAATACCATATGATCTCACCTATAAGAGGAACGTAATGAACAAAAATAAACTAACAAGCAAAATCAGAACCAAAGGCATGGAAACAGACTGACAGCTACCAGAAGAGTGGGAGGAGAGGGGTAATGATGGAAAGAAGGGGAAGGGACTAGCCAAAGAACAGGTATAAATGACTCATGGACATGGACAACTGGGTGGGGACTGACTGTGGGAGTACGGGGTGGGCAGGGCACAGGAAGGCAAAGGGGGAAAAACTGGGACAATTGTTAACAGAATAATATAAAATAAAATATCCTAAGTAAAAAATAATAATTAATAAATAAATAAACTGTAGGCATCAGAGCATAACCAAGGTGGCTAGAAGATCTTGAAGGAGAACATGGAGATGCCCTGGTGCAAACCCCATATTCACCTCCACTTTTCCCACAAAGCATCTGCTGATTCACAAGACAGATGATAAAGTTGCAGCCTTTGGCCTAAACATGTCAGTTCAAGATCCTAGAGAAAGAACTATGAAAAATGGAATGTGAAATTCTTTATACAATTTTCCCAAGAGTATGTCGACTCCTAAACTGAGCACAAAAAAAGATAAAATGAGTGAAAAACATGAAAAAGTGACAGCAGGGAAGCTCAAAGCTGAACAGAGATTCTGGCAGTCTCACAGTGTCATGAAGTGCAGATCCTGCCAAGGTGAAGGGCTCTGGTAAATTCCCAACTGGTAGATGAGACCTCCAAAAGGGCTAGGCCTCTGAGTCAGGGCTATATCCCAGGACAAAAGGCAAAACAGAAACAGAATAGTCCCAGAGTCTAAAAGCCAGGCTAGCCCAGATCAAAGTTCTTACCACATCTCCTGCCACAAAGACATCAGTTATGGTTTTGCTAAGAACCAAATATAAGAAAATCAAAAAAACCACATACTAACCTCAAAGGAACAAGTGAACTGCCAGCTGCCTTTAACAAAAAAACAACAACAAAAAAGGAAGTCAGAGTACAATGGAAAGATATCCTTGAACTGAAGAGAAAAAAACCTACCAAGATATCATTCAAAAATAATTTTCTGAAACGTTAGAACAGAATTTTCACTAGTAAATCTGAACTATAAAGAAATTCTCTGAGCCTAATACAAGAAATAAAAAATACCAGAAAAGAATAAGTATTTGGATAAGTCAAAAAACAGTGATATTTCAAACAGAAAGTAAGGCTTATGGAGCTTAAAATGAGTGAAATTAAAATACTTCACAATAAAAGCACAGTGGAAAGAAGTAAAGAGACTTAAATAATAGACGAAGTTAAATGTAAGTAAATTCAACCCTCCAGTAAGCAAAATTAAGCCTCTAGATTAAATAAGAATAGAACCATATGCTGCTTACAAAGACAAATCTAAAATAAGGGCATATACGATGTAGAAAGAAAAAGGAGAAGGTTCACCAAGCAAACACTAACCAAAAGAAAGTTGCTAAAGGAAGACTAACATCAAACTAGACTTAAAGGCAAAAAGTATTAGTAAAGATAAAGAGCAACACATCATAATGATCAGTGATCCAAATTAATATAAGCTCAAAATATCCATCTCAAGTTTTAAATGTTTCATAATTCACCACAGAATTAAACTTATATTCACTATAAAACATAGCAAATCACTACAGCCCAAAGACAACTATTTTCTCTTTAAAAAGATGTAGAAGAACCATTTTGTCACACATAGAATACGTGTATAAAGAAAACACACTGGTATACTTTCTTAATATATTCTAATATACAACTTCAGAAAGATCTAAATTTTAACTTATTTTTCTGATCCTTCACAATTTGAGAGTAAATGCTCTATGCCTTAAAATATTCCTGACTATAATTTCTCATGGTGTGTTAACCAAATTGCTAAGTTGCTAAAGGGAAAATTCAATAATGACATTAGACAAAATCTGTAACAGCATCTGCTTTTTATAGAGCTTCTGGAAAATATGAGATTACAGAGCACTGTAGTCATTATCATATAACCTGCGGTTTTATAAATTAGGTCATTTAAATATCTGCACTCCAAAATGCTTTCTGAAAGCCACACATTTTACAAATGATAGAACAGCATTTCGAAAACCATTTATGTAACAGTCTTTGGATTCAGTTTTTTCAGAAACTATGGATAATAACTAACTATTATCTACAGAAATTGGGAACAGGGATAATATGTACAATTAACTTGATATAAACTACAAAGATTTTAGAGGCCATCTAATGATTGATAAATTAGTATCTGGTAAAGACACCATGTTTTGAAAATAGGCAGAAAGCAAACAGCAAAAAGAACAAAGAAGAAAATCAAAAGACCTACAGGCTTTAGATTATCAAATTAATTGTACCAAGAATTTCAATAGCTATCTCAATACAACTTTACAAATGTCTACTCAATAGTAAGCCAAGGAGGAAACTATACCTCAAGTATCTGTTGCTATTTCATTTCTGAGTTCTTGATAACCAAAGCTACCAGGACTCAGATTCGCCTAAGTTTATCCATTAGGATCACCTGGAAGCATAGAGTTTTGCCTCTTAGGCTTATTCTAACCCTAGACAGCTCTGAGCTAGGTCAAGGTCATGGTGGGACTGAATGTCCATTTTCCCTGTATTTAAAGATTTTCCAAGAGGATAACCCAATTCATTTTCCTAATCTATTCCTTTTTAGACTAACATTTCATAGTTTTAAATAAATGAAAGTTAAGATAGAGATAATGGTAGAGTTGAATCCACACTGAGAGTTTCAACACATTCAATTTATATTAATTGTAAAATATTTCTGGAAGTCAAATATGTCCATAGTCTACAATGGCTCATACATATACTTCCAAATGTCATAATATCAAAATTCACTTTAAAACATATTTCCCCAGAATAACAGTTATGGGGGGGTGGGGGGGCAGGGGGGCGGAGGAGACGGGTAAGTAGGGGAAGGGTTTAGTAAAGGAACGTGTATAAATGACCCATGGACATGTACAACAAGGTGGGGATTGACTGTGGGAGAGGGGTGGGCTGAGTGGGGGGGAGCAATGGGGGGAAAAGTGGGAAAATTGTAATAGAAAAACAGTAAAATTAAAAGAAAAGAAAAAGAAAAATAATAGTTCAGAAATGAAACATGGCAAAAGGTTAGCAATTGTTGTGACTAGCTAGCAGATATAAGGATCTTCAATTTCTTATCCTTCTATTATGCTGTATGTTTGAAGTACATCATAATAAAAAATGAGAATAAAAGAAATCCTTATGTTTGGAAGAACCACAGACATTTCGCTGAAATAACAATGTGTTGAGAAAGGTAACCTCATTCACACACTTGTTTTCTTTTTTTAACTCATCCTTTATAATATCTTAATTTTATAAGGGGGTTTTAATAAAATTAATGAAGATCAATTTATTTAAAAAATAAATAAAAAATAAAACATATTTCCCCAAACCCATTTACACGTATCATACACACACTCACTCTCCCTCTTTTACACTTCTTACTATCACATAAACACATATATCTTACTCTCCAGTTTTTAGTGAAACCAAAACAAAACAATAGTTGCTGGAACATTTTAAACAGAGAGGTATTTGCTAAATATTAATGCATTTAATATAATGTGTTCCATAGCACATTAGTCCTGCATAATGCAACTTTAAAAAATGATTCCAGACCTAAATAATTGTGATAAATGGAAGAAGCTATATTCATCTCCCACTGCTTTGGAGAGTCACAATGTCTATGAAAAATTATTACAGGTTCTGAGAAGTCTTGAAGAATACTGTTTTAATTTAACTCAATATTTGTTATTTACCTATGGAGGAATATATCCCCCTACCCCATCCCATTTTATGGGGCTTGTTGTTGAATAAATAAATACCTGTTAACATCTTATGAAAAAATGTTTGCTCCCTAGACTTCATTTTGGAAAATCTGCTTTAGTATATTCTCACATTTAAAGATGCATCGAGAATTTAAATAACTTTTACTAATATATTTACTATGCTTTGCATATCTAATAACACATAAAATGGTGTTTTCTTTCCTACAAAAGTAGTATTAATTTGAAATTTCAAATTCTTAAACTAAAAAGAGAACATGGTTGTGATTGAATCAAATATGGTTTCAAACAGTACATACCTATATTTTGCTTTTTCATGAACCCAGACATACTCAGGGTTTTTCAAACTCAAGCGTGCAAGGTCCTTCACAGATTTGGTTTGTGTTGCTGAGAAAAGCAAAGTCTGACGTTTCTTGGGAAGATTTTCAATAATAGCATTCATGGTATCAGCAAAGCCCATATCCAAGATTCTATCTGCTTCATCAAGAACTAAAAAGAAAAGGCAAGTTGATTTACAACATTTAAAATATGCATGAGGCTAAATGCAATGTGGTACCTGGATTAAATCCTAGAACAGAAAGAAAAACATTAGTGGAAAAACTGGTAAAATCAGTTATAGATATATAACTGGAAGTTATATAATGTACCTCTTTAGTTTTGACAAAGGTATCACAGTTACATAAAGATGTTACTCTAGGGAAAACTGGAGGAACGGTATAGAAGGACTCGGCAATCACTGCAACTTCTCTATAAATCTAGAGTAATTCCAAAATAAAAGCTGCTTTAAAGAATACACATTAGGAGCCCTGGCTGGGCAGCTCAGCTGGCTAGAGCATTAACCCAATGTGCCAAGGTTGTGCGTTCATTTAATCCCTGGTCAGGGTGCATGCAAGAAGCAACCCATGAATGCATGGATAAAGGGAACAACAAATTGGTATCTCTCTCCCCCCACCCCTTTCTCTAAGATCAATAAATAAATGTCTTCTTTAAAAAAGAATACAAATTAGGTAATATTGGTGGTACCTTAAAAGATTTGTTTTAAAACCTCTTAGCAGTGTCACACATTGAAGTATCTAATTTTATATATGAGTATCTATATTCTTCCAACCAATTTATTTTTTTCACATGGAAAGAGGTTTAATTTTTAAATATCGTTTGTTTGTTTTTTAATGTAGCTGTACTCTCTGGGTTTAGAACCCATATGCCAAAAACCTTTCAAATTATTTCTCAAGTTGTCTTTAATCAAAATATTTATTGAATAAAACATTTCATCATTAAAGTTTATGAAGCCTCTCTCCTAAATCTGAGATTTTTTTCATTAGAAGTCTGTTAGACTCACCTAACATTTGGAGATTAGTAGCATGAAAACATATTGTTTCATCCATGTGTTGAAGAAGCCGACCCGGTGTGCAAACCAGTATATTTATGTTATTGATCCTCTCAGCTTCATGTTTCAGATCCTGAAAACAGATGTTACATGTTTCTTTTGATTACACCGACACATCACTGAGCAGCCTGTGCAGCAAAACTATAAAAGCCATCTATTTGCACATGACATTTTATCATAGCAATGTAGGTACTCTAGCAATAAATGTAACTTCTATTTTTGCAACACATTCAAATTCCTGGGTGAAATACAAGTTCTTAGTGAAGACCTAAAGAGCTCAGAGTTCCCCTAGATACTTAATCATATGCAGGATTTTCAGGTCATGAAAAATATATGAACATTCCAAGTCTTAATTTCCTCTTAGAACTGCCAGAACCAACTTAAAAACCAGAATTATTCCCAGGACCCAGCAGCAATGAAGACTCTCTGACACCAATCACTGCACTTCGTGGACTTGAGGAAAAAACAAAAAAAGGTGCTCCCCTCTCTATATTCTAGAAGTTCTCTTCTTGAAATGAGAACGACAAAATGTTCATGGTTAAAGCTGGTGACAGGTCCATATGTATATGAAGGTTTATGATGCTCTTTTTCCATTTTGTGGATGTTTGCATATAAATTCAAAAATTCAAGTATTTATTTTTACAGTGTAGAGACAAACATTCCAGATATACTAGAAGGTAGAGCTGAAGTTGAGCAGCAGGTTTTACCATGATGTAAAATAAACATTCCTCAAAACTGTCTCCCTTTCTTCTGCTGCTGACTCAGCAATGTTCTGACTTAAGTCTGCAAAATGAAATGGCACTTTGCCCCATGTACCATGATTAAAGTAAATTAGTCTCAGAACCTGATTAATTCAGATAACCTTGACTAAATGGACCTACAAAATTGAAAACCCGTCTCTAAATGACAATGACCACATCAGGATGTAACCACCCCCTATCTAGGGGGCCAGCCTGTCTATTAAGATGAATCTCCCACTCTTCCCGGTCAACTACCACAGTGCTCCAACATTAAGTTATAGAATAAAAGAAAGAAGGACAAGGATAAAAGGACAAACCTTCCCACCAATGATGAGACCAGCAGAAAAATCATGATTCTTTCCTACTTTTCGGAGAACCTCAAAGGTCTGATATGCTAGCTCTCTTGTAGGTGATATAATCAGAACCCCAAGCCCATCTGTTGAGGTCCACTGCAAACGATATAAGGCCTCTAGCACCTGAAAAAAAAGATAAAAAATTCATGTTCAGTAAGTCCTTAGAGAAGGCAGCTTTTGGAGTCCTGAGTCAACCTTGCCGCTCCAAATCAGAGGCACCTTCCAAGCAAAAGGCATACCACTCACAAGTATTATCCCATTAGAAAGAAGAAATTGCTTACTTTGTTTTTTCTTCCATCCACCAGAAGCATCCACCAAGTCATAAAAGAAGAGAAAAGAAGCCACACAGCAGCTCAGCTGCTGCCAGAGCCAAGCCAGGAGGACACTGGTCATCAGTGAAAGGTATGTGCAGCCCACACACCGTTAAAACAGATTTCAGAAAAATATGTCACCGTTTCTGAACAGAAACCATGTTAAGATAAACTCTTATCTTTGCAGCTACTATAGTTACACAATGACAATTTTCTACTTGTGGAGTGGCATCATTATAAAAATTAGGACTTAAGAGCAAAATTGTTACGCAATACTTAGTACAAAAACTTAAATGGGATTCTGTCTGAGCCAATTATTTTGTAGAAACTTAATTATGCAACCAACTGCATAACTGAAATATAAGTGAATTACCAAGAGGCTCTGTTGTTTTAGTGCTATAAAGGACAGATATCAATGTCCCAATCTTCTTAAAGTGGGCATACTTCAACTTTATCCTAAACAAATGGCAAATACAAATGCAATTAGCAGGTTTGTAAGGAAGAGCGTAGAAACAGCATCCCTCGCCAGTCTTACAGCAGAGCAGAACATTCTAACCGCCCCTGGAACAGCCCACATTCTTCAGGAATGTAATGGCTTGTCAAGGCACAATAATTCATCTAATAAGTTACTGACTGTTCACATGTAAGGTACTATGTTAGGATCTGGGTGAAGATGAACACACCTGTCTAATAAAACTTGCATTCTACCCACGGAAATTCAACATGAAATAACTCTTGACATAATTATGTATTTCTGTCTAGGCACAACATGTTTTAAAATCACATAATAGAGAATCTGACGCAGTATGAACAAACTACTCACTGGAACAAGGAAAGCCAAAGTCTTGCCAGATCCAGTTTTGGCAGCTCCGAGAACATCTTTACCTTGCAAAGCCAACCCGATGGTCTGCTTCTGTATCTCAGTTACCAAACGGTACTGGGCTTCTTGCAAACCTTCAAGTGTGAAGAGAAGGAGAATGACATTTCAGAATAATTTCTGTAGAATTATGGGCTGAATTGCCACCCCCTTATTTGCTGAGGCCTTTAACCCCGTCCCTTACGACGACCCCCCCCCCCCCGGCCCCAAGTAATTTAGAATGTGACTGTATTCACAGACAGAGCCTTTAAAGAGGTGACTGAGGCCCTGGATGGGTAGATCAGGTAGTTAGAGCATCATCCCAAACAAGTTCAATCCCTGGTCAGGGCACACACAAGAATCAACCAATGAATGCATAAGTAATTGGAACAACAAAATGATGTTTCTCTCTCCCACTGCTTCTCTCTCTCTAAAAATCAGTAAATAAAAAAAAATAAAATTTTTTAATTTTTTTTAAATGACCCATTTGGGTGGGCACTAATCCAATTTGATGGTGTCCTTATAAGAAGAAAAAATTTGGACACAGAGACACTAGGGATGTGAGTGCACAAAGGGACAACCCCATGAAGAGGCAGCAAGAGGGCAGTCATCTATAAGCCAGGAAGAGGCCTTCCGTAAGCCATCAGGACCTTCTGAAGAAACCAACATCTGCTCTTTGGACTTCCAGCCTCCAGAACCAAGAGAGAAAAAATTCTTTGTTTAAGCCCACCCAGTCTGTGGTATTTTGTTCTAGTGGCACTACCGAACCAATACAAAAGGTGTCATATTTTTATTTGTTCTCTTGCTTACTGTAACATTATTAGGTTCCATTTTAATTATACAGAGGTCCTAGCATCTTGCTTTTTCATTGCTGTTCTTTAACTAGTCCAGAAAGGATGATAATGACAAACTGGTAAAAACTTAAAAAATGAGTTAATATTGTTTCTTGTTGTAAGTTTTCATGGTATTAAAAAGTACTTGCCAAAGTAAGATATTTCAGGTTACATTTTTTCTAAACCTTTTGCCATTTATAAAAAGCATCAAGGTTCTTTGCAAGGGTACCAGATGCAAAGTTCCAACAAACCAGCAGCTGCAGTTGCTGCAGGTCTGTTTTCAGCTTCACAATGTTTCCTTTCCATTGGCCAAAAACCCGCTAAGCTGTCTCCCAGTTCGAAGTATTCAGCAAATAACGGCAAGGCAGACCCACCAGAAATGAACACCTGATTGCCATGACAAATATGGTGATGCTGTATTAACTAGTGGAGCCACTTCCCATGTTGCTACATGGACATATACAGCAACACAAATTGGAATAGGATAGAACCCGTCCCCTGTTGGCAGAGTCACCCCAAAGGAATGGAGAGATCAGAAATCATCCCAGCTGACATAACTGTCTCGAAACCAAATCATAATTGATGCCAAGTGAAAACATTGTGTACCCATTAAAATATGGTATGATTAAAGAAATAATGTACATGTAAACCACCCACCCAAAAAAAGCATTAAAAAAATCCAACATGTCCCAAGAGCATCATTTACCTACCTTTTAATGTATTTTTAGATAAGGGGAAATCTGAAAATCTTGTAATTTCATTTATATTTATCTGAAAAGAAAAAGGGAACTATCAGATAAGACAAAATAACATACTACATAACTGATTTATTTTTTAAAAAAACATTTTTTAGGGGGCTGGGGGGTCTACATTGTACTGCCCAGCTCACCGTTGGCTCTACAGCAGCGGTCTCCAACCTTTTTGCCACCAGGAACCGGGTTCCATGGAAGGCGGGTGGGGGTGGGGGGGCAGTGCTCAGGTGAGCCTCTAGCTACCTTGCCCACTCTGGAGTGTGGAGGGAGGGGAGGAGACAGGAGGCAGAGCTTTGCTCAAGACCAACAGCAGTCCACAGCCCAGAGGTTGGGGACACCTGTACTACAGGATTAAAGTCAATCATCAATTCTAACTGAAAACTATTATTCCTTTTGAAACGAAGCATGCCTTGGGAAGCTGTTATCAAAAGCATAAGTTTGTAACTATTTCAAATGGCAAAAAAAAGAAACCTTCATTGACTCAACACATACTACTATAATACCTTGAATATCCTTCACCTCTAAAATTTTAACACAGTAAGTCATAATGACAAAAATTTTAGGAAGAAAATTTACTTTCAGCCCATCCTTCAAGGAATATCAGTTTAAGAAATAAGAGGCAAAATAAAAATAAGAGGTAAAACAACTATAAACCAAAAACCATGAGAACAGTTCTATTTATACACTTTGGAGAATAGCTTTAAGTTAGTTGGAGAAATCTATCTTGATAGCACAAACCTTTCAAAGTTTAACCATAAATCAGTGGCATGTGAAATCTAACCTGACAACTACTCATTTGGGAGTATACTGAAGGAGGGGTATATTTAATAATAACCAGGGGAAGTGTCTCTGTCACTCTCTGAAGCCACAATAAGTAGCACTGTGTCCTTCAACTTTACATTATTTATGTGCACTACTGATGTTCTTCATTAGCATCAACCCAATTTTCTGAATTTCATTTCAGCTCCTCAGGATTATTTTATTAGAGATGCCGAAAGCAAAAACTACCTCAGATTTGGGAACAGGCTGCCAAATTATTCATGATTCACAAAAGGGGAAGGTTGCATTCATAAGGTTCATTTATTTAGATTATACTCCAGACATTAAGGGATGACAGCTTGTATTTCATTTTATAGTCTACACATCTTCTTTCCCAAGACTTCTACTGTAACCCAGACAGTGTTACTCTCTGGCCCCTGATGCTGAAATCACAAACATTAAAACATTGCCTAAATCCCTACAAATCATTCTGGATAACATTGGAGAAAAGACAGAAGCAGTGTACTAGCATTAGAAGGAGAAAATTATCTCATTCAGAAAGTAATCTTCCAAACAGAACACTAACATAAGGTGCAGTCCATACGGTCCACACTGGCACATGTGCTATTAACAGCTAAAAAGCTGTTTTCACAGTGACTGGAATGCTTACAGAAGCTAGACAGGCAACACATTCTTGAATCCCTCTTAGGAGTTACAGCACAGGCAAAGGGGCTATTCAAACGAATTACTGCACATCTTTCTCAAGTCCATTAACCTCCTAGAGGGAGTCTAGAAGAATAAAACTATTCCAGCACTCTATCAGTCATGGCACTGTAAAACTATACCCTACAATATTAGAAAGAAGTCACCAAAAAAAACCAAAGGACATTTTTATTCTGCAAATGTTCTAGCACAAGGGTGAGCAAAGTATGGCCTACAGGTCCAATCTAATTTGGTGCCTATATTTGTAAATAGTTTTCCTGGAGCATAGCTACAACCAGTCATTTACATATTGTCTATGTAGCTGTGACAGAGAGGGTACAGCCCACACCTAGTACAGGCATACCTCAAAGATACTGCATGTTTGGTTCTAGAACACTGCAATAAATCAGCTATCGCAATAAAGGGAAGTACGTACATAATCTTTTTGCTTGTGGAGGATCTTGCCTTCAATTTGTAAAAAAGGAACACCTGTGAAGCACAATGAAGCAAGACACAATCAAATCAGGGATGTCTGTACTGACTTTCTGGCCCTTCACAGAAAAGCTTTGCTGACTCTGTTCTAGAAGACACTCAATTATATTCCCAGGAATACTTAGAAACCACAACAGAAGATGGCTATGGTTCCTACAAACAAAAGAACATTCTTTTTCCCATTCCCTTCATCCCTTTCATTTCTTAGAAAATCACTCCTGTCTTTCCAACTTTCATACTCCTCTAAAATCTGTAGCATCCTCCCAAAATTAAAGAACAGATGTTTCAGTGCTGGTACCTGTTAAAGACTACCAACACTGGTGAGTAAATTGGAGGAGATAGAGTGAAGAACAGGGTGGATTATCACGTAACCACTCTGCACTCCTCCTTTCATTGAGCTTCACTTTACTGCACTTCACAGATGTTACATTTCTAACAAAGAAGACAAGACCCTCCACCAGCAACAAGATTACAACTGGCTTTATTGTGATGGTCTAGAATGAACCTGCAACATCTCCGATGATGTATGCCTGTATACTTACAACTCTTCTTTCTCACAAAAATGAATAATGCTTTTACAACCCAAAGCATGAGGAAAAAAGTATAAAAACCTAGAATGCTCCACCTATTGCAATCAATAGAAGAAAAGCAATCTGCCTCAAATTATACCAGACAAAATTCTGATTAAGGAAAAAGAAACCTGGATTAGAATGCAGAGGGCCTATATAGCACAGCTGATTATAATATAAGTCTAAATCAATTCCAGATACAGAGTTTAAATCAGTCAGCAACAGTGAAGAGTTGCTCAACATCTCTCAGAGCTTCAGTCTCCAACTCTCCATCGGTCCCTCCACAACACAGGCCTTACGTGGTGGCCTTAGAAATTCATCACCCACATCTCCCACTGCAGGCGGCACGCCTGACTGACAGTGCCAGCAGTCACTCTGTAGGTCCACCACTGGAAATGCTGTGCTTCCCTGGCAGGCTCCCAATGACTGAGCACCACTAGGGCTACAGACCATTCCAGCAGGACGGGAGATTCCTCTAACGGGCAACTTTGGCTCGAGGACACCCCACCATGTGAAGCTTTCTTCAAAATGTGCTGCATCTAAGACACTTTCTACCTGTTTCTCCTTCCATCCTCTCTCCTTTCCCGCCCTATTTCTGTACCCTCTCCTTCATCTTCAAAGACATTTTCCCCTGTGCCGCAGGAGCTCAGCTCCAGGCAGGGTAAACTTTGGATTCGACAAAACCAAAAAACAGTGGAGTGTTGGAGAGAAAATTCATACCACATTTATTCTCATGGCGGCAGAAGAGACAGCAACAGAATGTCCACCTTTATACTTATTTTCAGGGTGGTAGACAAGACAGCAGCAGAGCATCCGCCCTTATTCTCATGGCGGCAGATGAGACAGGATTGGAGCATCCACCCTTATTCACATTCTCATGGCAGCAGATGAGACAGTAACAAAGCATCCGTGCCCCCTGAGCAACAGGGGCTCATATCGAGGGAGTATTAAGCAAAAGTAGCATGGAACCAACAAGAACTGTGAGACAGGATAGCACCAGCACACTAAAGCACTCTCTTATATAAGGATGATTTGGGAAAATACGTGCGTGTTGAAGAAGGGATCCTGGCTAGTCATGCTGACACAACACTCCACCCTTCCAGGATTCTCACTTCATAATCTACGCGATTGGGCCCTGTGGGAGAAAACTGGAGCACTGCATCCAAATCCCACAGCAGCAATATAAGCTGCAACAACAGAAGAAAATAACAACTACAATGCATAGAGCTGTGATTAAGGCTGTACACCATCCAGAGGTTAGGGAGGCCCACCAGGCCCCCAGCGGGTCATGGGTGAGTTTGGTTATGCTCACCATCTCATCCTGTAACTCTTATAAACAAGGGATATATTGTATTGGGCATCAGGGATATGCACACAGCATTCTGTGTGGAGCAAAGCACATACCCCTCTCTGCGCAGCAGTTAGCACACCTAGCGCCATTTTAATTTTGCAGCACTATGCTGCACAGCTGCCCGACCCCCTTATTGAGAAGGGACAGGGCGCAATGAGTCACATTAAGGCCTGTGCTGTATGCTTGGCCAAGGTGGTTACCTCCACCTCCGTGACTATGCTTGCACCTTCCAGGGAGAAGCCTTAAATGTTTCCCAGTTAGTAGGCACTGGCTTTAGGGTAGATGTGACTCGGAACATATGGCTGCCCCCATTTGTAGCATCTTGTCTGATTATAGGGCAAATAGGGCCATCTGTGGATCCCACACACCCATAGGGAATCGGGGATGCACCCACACAGGCAGTGCTTTGTCTTCTCCAACAATCTGCACTGGAGACAACATGGGTTTTGTGACACAAGGGTGTGGGTAACCACCCGACTGCCACAGGGGTCTCAGGTGTGGTGCCATTTTGGCATTCTAGACCGAGGGTAGCGGGATGTGCTAACTCCACCGTCACCACTGTTAACCAGCCAAGCTCATCCCAGAGTGAGTACCCTAACAGAGGCCTGGGCGATTCAGTTGGCTCCCTATCAAGCCCTTAACTTCAGTCCATCTGTTATTCCATGAGAAGGCATGGTCAGCATCAGTAGCCACTGCCATGCGGAGTCATCGGCAGGTTGCACTCTCAGCAGTAAGGCAGCGACAGTGCTGCTTGCAAACCTGGGCAGCCCCAGCATGCCGAGGCATTTGCCGCATCAGCAGAGTATCATGCCCAGTGCACATACATTGCTCCAGACTAACCCTCAGGTCAATAAAAAACATGTTTTAGTGGTACTTCAAGGGTAGGTCCGACCCATCCAACAGGATGAATGCTAGAGAGAAATCTGGAGTTAACACAGTAGCAGGTAAAGGGTTCCTTCCTGGTTTTATACTGTATACCACACCTTTACTCGTCTCCCCACAGGAGTTACTGTTGGGTCTGAAAAACTGCAGCAGCACAGTGTGTAGGACCAAATCCCTCTTTCCCACTGAACACTTCTTCATCCGGGCCATGAGTATTCAAATTATAAATAGCACTCCTCATTCCCAGTTCTCATATCTGTGTACAACTGCCACCTACTGTCACAGATAGCAAATCCCCTGGGTTCAGCCACATAATCCAAGCAGCCGCTACGATCCAATCTAACAGGGAATGATCACCCGGAGTCCAATGTGCATTCTGCAGCCGCTGCCTCAGTGCCCAGTGGGTGGTAACTGATACAACCTTACCCATTTCCTGGCCAGAAAGCAAAATGCCGTCCACTCCTACATCCCACAATGTGAGTGACCAAGCACTGAAGATTCCAACACCTTTTGCCAGAATCGGCTCCCCAAATCCACCAGCTCCGCTTGCGAATATGGACACACGGTAGAGTGCTCTGTTACTTGCAGAGGAGGCTGGGCTTGCCCCTGGGGCATCCGGGGGCACTCAGTCTTGATCTTCTGTGTTACCACCATTCATGCCTGAAACAAAGGCAGGGTCTGGCCATCCCTATCATCCCAGTCTTCTGAGGAGCCCACAAACTGTACCTCTGATCCCATCACAGAACCAGTACCGATCCAGGAGCTAAGAGAGGCCACTTCTGCCTCTTATAGCGCCTATGTTTTCTCCCAAGCAGCCCTCATTTCCTGCTCCTGGGACAGGTCCTCCTTCGACTCTCGGACCTGTGCCTCCAATACAAGCGACTCCTGGACTGCTTTACACAGAACAGTGAGAAATAACTAGCCCGCAGCACCAGCCACTACCTGGGCACTTCTCTTCTCCAGAGAGCCCCGTATCTTCAGCAGGGCCTCCTCTATCGCATTAGGAGTCACTTCCACCCCCTCCCAATCCTGCAGGGGTGCTCAAGCCTCCAACACAGTCATCACCACAAACCACATACCCATGGCGGGCCAACCCAATAGCCTGCCCTGAGTGGCCATGGCCAAGCCCTGCTCCATAGCTACAGTCTGGTGAATCCTGCAGACTATGCCAAGTGTACTGCAGGAGCTCAGCTCCAGGCAGGTTAACTTTGGATTCGACGAGACCAAAAAACAACAGTGGAGCGTTGGAGAGGGAATTCACACCAAGTTTATTCTTGCAGTGGCAGATGAGACAGCAACAGAGCACCCATCTTTGTTCTTATTCTCTGGCAGGCAGACCGGACAGCAGCAAAGCATCTGCCCTTATTCTCATGGTGGCAGACAAGACAGTAACAGAGCATCTGTCTTTATTCTCGTTCTCGTGGCAGCAGAGGAGACAGTAAAAAAGCATCTGCACCCCCTGAGTAACAGCGGCTCCTATAGAGAAAGTATTAAACAAAAGTGGCATGGGTCCAACAAGAGCTGTGAGATAGGATAGCACCTGTGCACTAATTAGGCACTCTCTTATATAGATGATTTGGGAAAATACATGCAGGCTTAGGCAGGTATCCTGGCTACAGTCATTCTGACACAACACCCCACCACCACCACCACCAGCATCACCCCCAATAAATCTCCAATTCATTTCATCCCATCATGGCATCTGCCAGTCAGAGGACCCAAAACCTAGACTGTGCAAGAACCTCCTACCTGGTCTCTTGGCCTGCAGACTATTTATAGCTTAGATATGGTCTCTAACTGCCCAACCCCTGCACCATGAACACCTTACTGCTCCCACATACACCCTTTAAGCATGGCCTCTATAAATTTCCTATTGTTGCTGTAATAAATTACCACAAACAGTTGGATTAAACCAACATAAATTTATTAACCTACAATTATGGAAGACAGGAGTCCAAACTGAGTCTCAGTCAGCTAAAATCAAGATGTTGTCAGGGCTGTATTCTTTCTGGTAGCTCTAGTAGAGAATCCATTTCCTTACTTTTTCCAATTTCTAGAGGCTGCCCACTCTCCTTGGCTTATGGCCTCTTTCCATGTTCAAAACCAGCCAGCAGTGAACAGGCAAGTCTCTCTCATTTCACAGCACTCTGAAACTGACTCTTCTGCCACCTTCCTCCACATTTAAGGATCCTTAGGCGATTGATTACATTAGCCTACCTGGATAATCGAGATCAATCACCCTATTTTAAGGTCAACTGATTAGCAACCTTAATACCCCATGCCATGTAACTTATTCACAGGTTCTGGGGACATCTTTGGGAGGCTATTATTCTACAACAGCCTCCTAAACCATTCACAGTCCACCTCCAACCCTCTTCTCCAGCTTCATCTGAAGCCAATCCAGAAACACAGACCACACTCCAGGTAGTAGTTTCTCCTCAAGGAACATCACATATTTTCACTTTTTCTTTTTTTTTTCTTTTTGTATTTCCTCATGCTGCTCCCTCCTCCTTCAATGTCCTTGCCAATACTTTTTTACTGGAGAACATATCATTCAAGAACTAGCTTCACTCATGGCTACCACAAATCACTGAGTAGTCTGCACACTACACAAAGACCTTTAGTAAGGCTGAGGTGAGGGGCTGAAATCCAACCCACATTCACCTCCACAAGCCAAGCCTGAGGCTACAAACACCAGGAAGACAGGTGCCCAGAAGAAACACATTTTCCATTCATCTGGACAAAAGGGGGCACTGTACAGGATAACGCAACCTTTTTCCCCCTAATTACACCATCCTCGTAACACCACAGCCCGTACATATTTATTATACCATTTATCAAAATGTATCAATCCCACCCACCTCCCCAGGGACACAGACAAGGTTTTTTTTGGTTTTTTTCCCATCTATTTTAACCTAGACCTCAACTGTCAAACTGTTTCAAAACGTTTCTGAATCAAATTGTTCATCGAGGCTACTGAGCACCACCTGTATACTCCAGCACTGTAATAAGTTTTATGCACACATACTGGGAGCCATACAGTGAAGGTCTGTCCTTTAGTTACCTAGAGTATAACGAATCTGCTTTGATGTACTCTACTATCGCTATTACTGGATTTCACTGTGCATTTTTTTCTCAACAAGATCTTAAGAAGGTATTTCTAAGATTTAAAAAACTAAAACAGAACAATACTTAAAGAAAAAAAATCTGTTCTTTCAACTTAGTGAAAAGATTGAAAAGATTTAAACATCTGTACACTGCAACACAGTAAGTGCAGTGGTTTGGAGCGATGGCGTCCGATTTAAACCATGTGGGTTAGAACTTTTCATTACCTTTTTCACTTGCTGTTTAATCTTGCACAAACTATTTAATCTTACTGTAGTTTCTTCGCCTGTATAATGGGAAAAATCTCATAGGGTTGTTTGTTGTAAAGATATGGCAAGTCAACACATATAAAAGCTTAGGAAATTTAGTAATTTAAAACAAGAGACAGAAAGAATGGGCCAATGTTATTAACTAGAAGAAAGCCATATGGAAAAGGTCACTGTGCACCAAACAACACCTAAACACTGACTGAGCATTTAAGGACAAACGCTGTATGACCAGTCTCTGGGGAAAACACAGGTGAGTGCATGAATGGACTCTGACCTTCAGGGGCTTATGGTCTAGTGGGAGAGTTAACAAAGAAGCCAATCATCATAGCCCAGTGATAAATGCTATAATAAAGGTGTATACAAAATGCTACAGAAGCACAGCAGCCTTTAACTCTGCTGGGGGAGGACAGAAAGAGAAGTTTAAAATCTTGGAGAAAAAATAGGTGTTCCCAGTGTGAAGGAAGAGAACATCAAGTACCAGGACAAGAAGCATCAGGGAACACAAGCAATTCATAAAACTTCAAGTTCTTCTTTCAGGTATGCCTATCACAGACTACTTGCTTTACATACATTAACTCATTTGAGCCTTATAACACCTTGGGTAGTCAATAATCTCTGTAGAATGAAGAAACTGAGGTTCAGGAACACTGAGAAATGTGGCTGGCTACTCAATACCCAAACTGAGATTTAAACCAGGTCTGTCTGACCACAAATAACTTACTCTGAACTAGAGCATGCTGACATTAATTTGACCATTTTCCTGAAAGTAATTGTGAGCCAAGGAAAGTTTTGATCAACAGTTAAAGCAACCGATTTTCCTCTTGGAAAAAAATCATTCTAGCAACAATATGGAGGACAGATTAGAGGGGGATAAAGACTGAAGGCCAAATCCCAACAGCCACCTGTTTTAGTAATTGAAGTTTTGCTGGAACACAACTAGTGTACACCCATTTCTTTAAGTATTTACATGGTGGCTTTTGTGTTACAGTGTCAGAGTTGAGTAGGTCCACCCTCCTGACCTGCAAAGCTGAAATGATTTAGTATCTGGTCCTTGACAGAAAGTTTGCTGCTCCCATACTATAAGCAATAGCTACTGTAGTAACCAGGCAAGAAATGATGAGGCCTGAACTAAGGCACAGCAGTGGGGATAGAGAAGCATTTGAAAATTTTAAGAAGCAGAACAGATCACCAGTGTGAATGACTAGATATGAGTGGTAAGAGGGAAGTCTTTAGGATTACTTCTAGGTTTCTAGCTCAGCAGTCTGCTTAGATGGTGGGCTAGGATGTGAAAGGCTAAATAATGGTCCCCAAATATGTCCATATCCTAACCCCTAGAACTGTGAATGCCACTTTATATGGCAAAAGTGACTTTGAACATGTGATTAATGATCTTGAGATGTGAAGATCTTCCGCAATTATCTGGGTGGTCCCAGAAGGGTACTTATTAAAAACAGAAGAAGTACATTTGACACAGAACAGGAGAAGGCAATGTGTCCAAGAAGGCAGAGATGGAAGTGATGTAGCCACAAGCCAAGGGACATAAAGAGCCACTAGAAGCTAGAAGAATCAAGAAACTGTCCCCTAGAGCTTCCAGAGAGAGGATACCCCTATTCGCACCTTGATTTCAGCTCAGTGAAACTGATTTGACTTCTGGCTTCCAGAACAGTGAGAGAATAAATTTCTGTTGTTTTAAGCCACTGAGTTTGTGGTAAATTGTTACAGTGTCAACAGGGAACTAATATACAGAATTGTGAATTTAGAAGGAAAAGATAATGAGCTAATTTTTGGACTTGTGGCATTCAAGGTATCATATGACACAGGTAAAGACATCCAAGACAGTCAGAAAGAAATGATACAAACCCAGAAGAGCTCAGGGTAGAATACAAGAAGAAGGGGTTATTGGTCCAGAAGAATAAACCTTGAGATTACACCAGGGAAAATAGCAGAATGGAAAGAAGCAAGGGCTGAGGCTAAACCCCCTAACAATTCTAGTCTTTGATGTAGAGTCGAAAATACAACCTAATAATAATTTACTTTACAATGGCTTCTTGAAGTGCTATGTATATAGCAGCAGTAGTAATAATGCAAAAGCTAATATAAGGAATATTTATGTGTCAGGCATTGTGCAGAACGCTTTGTATGCATTCTTACTAACTCCCAACAATAACCTAAAAGGTAAATATCATTATGCCTTTAAAGACAAAAAAATTGGAAAGCCAACATGGTAAGAAACTTGCCCAAAGTCACTCTGAGCAAAAGCCAAAACTTGATCATCATCCTCTTAACTCAAAGCCAAAACAAACTCTAAGTTCTATCAACCTTACTGTTGATCTACGAGTCTAAAGAAGAGCTATACCAGCATAACGCATGGTGACTTTAATTCCAGAAATGTCTCACATGTTAAATTCCTGATTATGCTGCACTAAAAGAGGGTATTCGCTGAGAGGCTGAGTGAGGTGGGTGAACGTCAAGAGACACAGGGATTGGAGGGAAGGAAAATACAGGTACTCACAGCCCCAAGCAGCCTGAGGGAAGAGGTCAAGAGGTCAAAACACTAACTACTAGAAAACTCATATCTAGGAATATCAACTACAAAGTGGGATGGTACATACTAGAAACAGACCAGTAGTCCAGTTTTTCTATGCCAATTCTTGGATGGGGACGTAAAGCAAGTAGAAAACATGAGATAGGCCCAGGAAGGAAGATGGATGATGCTGAGGCATGCAAGTCTGGCATAATGGTTAAAATTAAAAGCAAAGGCTTTGGAATTAGAAAGACATCGGTCTAGGTTCCAATTCCACATCACCCACTAAGCTTAGAAGGACAAGTTTCTTATCCTCTCAGAGCCTCAATGTTTTCATCTGTAAAGCAGGAATAAAACCAGATCAAATCAAATAATGTGAAGCACATGCTGAGTGACTTAAAATGCAGGTGTCATTATTACCGTTTTGTCGCTAGTAGTAATATGCATGTTGCTAGAACTATTACAGCACTAATCTCCCTACCCTTAAGTACCAGTGCATTTAGATTATTTTATCAAGAACAGTGTGGTGAGCAGAAGAGCGGCCAGTCCTCCCTAGAGGCCTGGCTTGTGGCAGGAGCAGACCACCTGTAGGTCCTCAACATCCCACTCCCTTCACCTGCCCAGAGGACAACGCTGACTTCCCAGGCCTGGTCTCCAGCGACCACTCCGCCCCCTCCCCTCTGCTGCTCAGCGCCGCAGCGACACGCAGCGCGCCTGCCGGCCCACTCCACGCGCATCAGCCGCTGACCCGCGCCCCCTCCCCAGCGCCGGCCTCACCTTCTCGTAGCTCTGCATGAGTCGGCTGATAACCTCGCGCTCGACCTGCCACTCGGGTTTCTTCAGCTGCTTCCTCAACTGCTTCTTTTTACTCTGCTTATGGCTGTGTTTCTTCTTCCAGCGATTGAAGCTCTGCACCGGATCGGGCCGCGCTCCCGCATCCCGAGAGTCGGCAGTTTTGCCCATCGCGGCGGCGGCGACAGCCCAGACCTCTCCAGACACGAGACGCTTCAGGCCGGGGGACAGGACGCGGAAGCAGCGTGGAGAAAAAGAACAACAACGCGTGCGCGAAACCGGAAGCCCGCCCCGGGGCTTTGAACCCCGGGCACGCGCGTTGAAGGCAAGGAAAAGGGGGACGGTGGTTGGTGACTTGGCGGCCGCGAGGCGTAGCAGAGCGGTCCGGGGGAAACGGAGGCGGAGCGATTTGCGGAAGAAGGCGGAGTTGAGTGCCTGCAGGAGCAAGTTGGCTCTTTAAATTAGCGCTTCCGCTCTAGTTGCTGTTACTACGGTGACGTCAGAACTAATTAACACTAAAGGGCTGTTCACGCCTGCGCTGGGTTTTCCTTGGCAAGGCGTGTGTGCGCGCGCGCACGCACCCACGCACGATCTGTGAATTATAATTGTAAACTTCGTTTCGCGTATTTCGACCCAGGGAGCCAAAGGATTCATCCGAAAATCAAACAACTAGTTCATAACTTCTCATTTCAATCACTGCAGAGTACCTCCCTAGGAATAAAAGTTTTTCCCTTTTTTCTGGCCTCTCAGACTGCATGCTGCAGGTGACTGGGGCAGTCACTGAATTTGCCTTGAAATGCTATCGTGAAGACAAAATCATAACTAAAAACAACGAATTAAAAGAAACGTTGGCTATTTAAGTAAATTGACTTTCAGTGAATGGTTTTATGGCACATTTACCTAGAGAGTTCACAGGTATACAGTTGGTGGAGATGGGGGCAGAGTTGTGTCAAGAAAAACAGGAAGGTTAGGTTCAAAATTCACAGGGAGTTTGGGCTCTCAAATTCCCTTCCCAACTCCACATGACTATCCCCAACCACTGCCCATCCCCTGAACAGAAGAAGGCTTTCAGGGGTAGGGAGCATGAACTAGATCATCTCTACACTCAGAATCACTAGACGTGGTGTAAACTTCATTGAGGTGAGATCATATTAAAGTACATGTACAGCCACAAAAAATTAAAAATAGAACTACCATATAATACACCAATTCTGCTTCTGGATTTATACACAAAGAATCTAAAGCAGGGTCTGAAAAAGTTATTTGTACACCCATGTTCATAACAGTATCGTTCACAATTGCCAAAAGATGGAAGCAACCCAAGTGTCTATCCACAAAAGATGGATAAACAAAATGTGATATATATATATATATATATATATATATAATGAAATATTATTCAGCCTTAAAAAGAAAATAAATTCTGACAATGCAACAATGTGAATGAACCTTGAGGACATTATGCTAAGTGAAAGAAGCCAATGCCAAAAAATAAAATAAAATAAAATAAAAGTATGATTCTACTTATATGAAATATTAGGGTAGTCAACATCATGGAGAACGTAGAATGGTGGTTGCCAGGGGCTGGAGGAAGGGGGCAATGAGGAGTTATTGTTTAATGGGTATAAAGTTTCAGTTTTGTAAGATGAAAAGAGTTCTGGATATTGGTTGCACAACAATGTAAATGTATTTAATGCCACTGAACTGTACTCTTATAAAGGTTAAATGGTAAGTTTTGCATATATTTCACCAAAATTTTTTGTTTTTAATTTTTATGAGCTATATATACAGAACAATGAGGCTCTGAGGTCTCTCATTTTTCTCCAAAAGCTGAAGCAGCCAGGGATATATACACCTCAGGCAAAAAAAAAAAAAAAAAAAACTAGAAAATTAATCTCTAGGGAAACTGAGTGCTCTAAGAGAAAGACCTGGATATAACCACATTTAAACAGCTGTCAAGCAAGTGGCAAGTCACTAACCTTCCCACTGGCTCCTCAGTGAAACCTGCCAGTTAATAAGCCCTTCCATGCACACATTGTTTCTCATCAGCCTTACTCAAATATAAAAGAACAACCAAAGACCACCAAACATGTGAGGAAATCCTTTAATTTAATAGTTAAGAGCTAAAACTAATAAAGCAATGCAGGGAGCAAAAGGAATCTTCAAAAATATTATTAATATTTTTAGAAAGATAAGGTATTATATCTATGAATAAGAACAGACACTATTCAGAGAATAAAATAGAACTCTTAACAGAAGTCATTTTGTTTGTTGTATAAATAAAATTTTAACATAAATTAGAAAATTCAAAGTTTAATTACAATTAAAAACTCAATTACCACATTCTAAAGTCATTAGGATTTAATGAATTTGTAACAGAAATAGTTCACATCTTGACTGCATGGAATGACATCTTTAGGATGATTTCCATAATTATTTCCTCCAATACCTTATTTTCTGTCAATAGTACCCCTAGACAGGCTTTCAACTGGTACATTAAAGACACTAAAAAATTTTAAACACATTTGGATTTTGAGACTGTACATTCTCCACTATCAACCAATATGGACAAAGCTCCTAAAGGCCTAAAAAGGATTTGGAAATGGGCCTGTTAACTGCTATTATAAATAAAGGCAAAACTTTAGTGGGGGTAGGTTCTGTACTAAAAGTTAAGGGGCAAATGTAATATTAGTTCCTCACATTGTGATGTCCCATTTAATACTATTCATCAGTTAGTTTTTATAGTAAATGTTTACATAGTTGTCATTGTTCATCATAATTCTTCAAATTACCTATGTCTCTACAACTCTGAAAAGACTGTTATATTTTTTAGTATGTTAAAACTTCTTTTTAAAGATTATCTTCTTTGAGAAAGCATAGAAACAATGATACCCCAGTAATGATGAGTCAATTGTCAGCCAGATCTCGGTTTATAAATACCTTTTGGAGGGGAGAGGGGAATTCCAAAACTCCATTTTATTTTTTTTAATTTATTGTTATTATTGACACCATTGCAGATGTCCCTGTTCCCTCCCTTTCCCTACTCCCAGCCCCCACTCTACCTTCCCCTTGGCCACTACACTGTTATCTGTGTCCGTGGGTTAAATATATACGTTCTTTGGCTAATTCCTTCACCTTCTTTCACTCAGTCCCACTCCCTCTTCCCTCCTACAGCTGTCAGTCTGTTCCATGTGTCCAGGGTTCTGTTTCTATTTTGTTCAGCAGTTTAGTTTGTTCATTAGATTCCACACATAAGTGAAATCATATGGTGTGTAAATACCTTTTTTTTTTTTTAAATCAAATGAACCAGAGTTCTTTGGAGAAATAGCTAATTTCAGGGATAAGACAGAGAAATTACTGGATGAGTCTGGAATATCTTGAGGTGGCAGAAAAGAAAAAAGAGCTTAAAAAGAAAAAGATGGGAGTAGAGGGCATAGCTCTATTTCTTGACCTACGTGGTATTTACAACAATGTTTACCTAATAATACTTTATTAGACTCTCTACTCCTTTTATGTAGTTTTCTATAGGTGTTTTTTCCAAAAATAAATGGTGTAAAATATAAAATTCCACACCAAAAAAGTCATGCCAAATTAGTACTGAGAAAATATGTTAAAACATAGGTGCTGTCTGGTATTCTAACCTTTAGATTACTTTTCTTTAAAATTATCAATAACAGATTTGGAATCTGGTCAAGATGATGGCAAAGATAAACATGGATCACCTTGTCACACAACCACATTAAAATTACAACTAAAATATAGAACAACCATCACTCAGAACCATCAGAAATCAAGTTGAATGGAAGTCTGACTTCTATGGAATTAAAGAAACCACATCCATCTATACTGATACAAGGGGCAAAGACACGGTACAGGCTGGTCCCACACCCATGTGTGGTAGATAAAAATTCTGGAGGGATATCTTGGGAATGAGGAGTCCCAGCACTACACCAGGACCCCCAGCCCAGGGGTCCAGTGGCAGGAAGATAAGTCCCCATAACTTCTGGCTGCAAAAACCAGCAGAAAATGAATTGGTGGAAGAAACTACTGGAGCCCAAAGCAGTTCCCCTTAAAGAACCCACACAGGGAATTACTCAGACTAGCTCCTCTAGCAACAGGGTAGCAGCATGAAAGGCACCAGTGGCATATAGAGAGAAATTGAAGTGTCTGACATGAAGGCAGGAGCTGGAGGACAGCTTTTTCCCAGACAGAAAGGAGGGAAGAGGCCATTGTCCCTTTTCTGAGCCCTCTCTACACAGAGCCACAAAGCTGGCAGGAGGGTGTCATATCAGAGACTCCACCTGCCTAACACTGTTTGCCTAGCCCTGGAAATCCCCTGAGACTCCATCCCACCCAATTTACAGGTCCACCCAAACTCTTAACCATGACTTTTCCATAAGAAAGACTGGTCTTGGCTTATGCTTTACAACTTTCTAAATCCTACCAAACAAGCAACAGGCAGCCTCAGTAAGCCCCCAGACCCTGAACCTCTTGCTAAGTGACCCCAGACCAGGCACTAGCAGCAGCCAGCCTAGATTCACAGCTTGGCTTTGCCTGGGAATCTCCAAGCCCAGCACAAGTAGCAGCCATCTCAGAGTGCTTTATAACTCATTAAGGATGGCCCCAAGCAGAACACAGAACACAGAACAGGGCTGACCTTGGCCTGCACCACCTGGGACACCAGAGCCAGAGCCTGCACACACCAGTGGACAGCTACAGATCACACTGGAGCACCACCAGCCTGACCCTGCCCAGCTGATCATCCATGAAGGGTGGAGGTTGGTGGGCAGTGGTCACAAACAGTCCTTGCAGCTGACTAGCCTGAGTAAATCCTTCCCATTGACCTGCCAACAGCAATCAAAACTCAACTACAAGAAGAAGGAGTACTTAGCCCACACAAAGGATGCACCTTGAATACCCAGCTTGGGTGATAAGGGAGGCTGTGCCACTGGACCCGACAGGACACCTACTACATTAGGCCATGCTATCAAGACAAGAATTCATAGCAGCTCTACTTAAAACATAGAAACAAATACAATGAGGCTGCCAAAATGAGGACACAAAGAAACATGGTCCAAATGAAAGTACAGATCAAAACTCCAGAAAAAGAACTAAATAAAATAGAGACAACCATACTATCGAATGCAGAGTTCAAAACACTGGTTATAAGGATACGCAAGGAATTAGTGAGGACCTCAACAGCATAAAAAAGATCCAGTCAGAAACAAAGGATACACTAATAGAAATAAAGAAAAATTTACAGGGAAACAACAGTAGCGTGGATGAAGCTGAGATTCACATCAACGATTTGCAACATAAGGAAGCAAAAAACAACCAATCAGAACAAGAAAAAGGAAAAAGAATAATAATAAAAAAAAGATAGTGTAAGCAGCCTCTGGGACAATATTCTCATCATAGGAGTGCCAGAAGGAGAAGAGAAAAAGGAAGAAATTGAAAATCTATTTGAAAAAATAATGAAAGAAAACTTCCCTAACTTGGTGAAGGAAATAGACATGCAAGTCCAGGAAGCACAGAGAGTCCCAAACAAGATGGATGCAAAGAGGCCCACACCAAGACACAACATAATTAAAGTGCCAAAGGTTAATGGTAAAGAGAGAATCTTAAAAGCAGCAAGACAAAAGAAGTTAGTTACCTACAGGGGAGTTCCCATAAGACTGTCAGCTGATTTATCAAAAGAAACTTTGCAGGCTAAAAGGGATTGGCAAGAAACAAAGTCATAAAAAGTAGGGACCTACAGCTAAGATTGCTCTACCCAGCAAAGCTATCATTTTAAAACAAAGGCAGATAAAGAGCTTTCCAGATAAGAAAAAACTAAAGGAGTTCATCATCACCAAACCATTAGTACATGAAATGTTAAAGAGACTTAGTTTAGAAAAAGAATAAATATACATCTATGAATGATTGAATTAAAAAGAAAGTAGCTAACTAAAGAAACAAGAACAAAGACAGAATCATGGATATGGAAAGCATTTTGATGGTTGCCAGATGGGAGAGGGTGTGGAGGAATGAATGAAGAGGTGAGGAGATCAAGAAGTACAAATAGATAGTTACAGAATAGCCATGGGGATGTACAGTACAGTATAGGAAATGGAATAGCCAAAGAAGTTATATGATAGCAGCAAGATAGCCTCAACTTTCATATTATGTATTTTATAATTTCAAAATTAAAGTAAATTTTTTTTCAATGTCTTTCCATGTTTCAATGAACTAAAAAGTAACAGAGTCTTTTTTTTAAAAATATGTATTGATTAATAGATTTGAGAGAGAAAGACATGCCATCAATTTGTTGTGCCACTTATTTGTGTGTTCATTGATTGACTCTTGTATGTGCTCTGACCTGGAATCAAATCTGCAACTTTTTCATAATGGGGCAGCGCTCTAACCAACTGAGCTTCTGGCCAGCGCTATAGTTCTTGAATGACACTAAATTTTCAATAGCATAAAAAAAAAGATTTTTGCTATATTTGCATGATTAAGTTTAAAGAATGTACAACAGATACGGAATGCTCCAGAATTGCTTTTTGAGAATCATCCTGTCAAAAATTGTAACTAAAACAATTGAGCGATGTTTAGTGTATCTTGCCTTATTCAAATGGTTTAAATTATTTCATTCAATACATCTGCAATAGTGTTAATAATTTGGTTTTATATTTTACCCTCTAAATATTATCTCTACTCCACAGCACCAATAGTTTTATATATATATATATATATATATATATATATATATTTATATATATATATATATATATATATACCCTGGCTGGTTTGGCTCAGTGGATTGAGCGTCGGCCTGCGAGCTAAGTGTCGCTGGTTCGATCTTCCAGTCAGGGCACATCAGAGAAGGAAAACTCTGACTCCAAAAAACCTCCGCTGCCTTTCAGGGGAAAGGCTAAGGGAGTAAACCCTGACAGAAAATCCGGAGCCGGAGTCCCTAAGGCGGTTTGACGTTGTAGTCAACACCGGCAACTCCTGCGGCGCACCTGAAACCAAGCTGTATTGACTCCGTCTTTCCCTTGGACCCTTCAGCTGCGAAGAGAGGGGGGGTCTGCTGCATGGGCAACAGCAGACCCTCCATATCACCCTGCCCAGGCTCTGTAGCTTCAGCTTCACTGGAGAGGACACTCCAGCGTCATCGCAAGATGTCGATTCAACACGGGAGGAGACAGATACCGTGTCACTCCCGAGTCGGACTGCACAGCCATTCTCGGCGGTGCAGATAGACTCTTAAGAAGCTACACCATCGTCTCTCGAGACGGACGGCTGCCGACGACGACGATATATATATATATATATATATATATATATATATATATATTTTTTTTTTTTTTTTGGAGGGGGAAGAAAGAAAGAGAGGGAGAAAGAGAAGGAAGGTAATATCAATGTGAGAAAAAAACATCAATTGGTTGTCTCTTGTATGCACCCTAACTGGAGATCAAACCTGAATCCCATGCATGTGCCCTGACTGGGAAATGAATCCATGACCTTCCAGTTTACAGGATGATGCCCAACCAACTAAGCCACACTGGCCAAGGCTTATATATTATACTTTTCAAATTAAGTTTCAGTTTTGAGTAGTTAGCACTTTGCTGATGTTCTTTTTCCTCTTTATGGTTTCTAAGAATATATGATAAATGCCAGTCTTTGCACCCACTTGCATTCTAAACTTGACCTTTTTCATTCATTTACAGTGTTTAGTAAAAACAGAATCCTTCAAGGTACAATAAATTAATCAGAATCTAGTAATTTATTATTGTTTGAAAAAGTTTGTGTATAAAAGAAGTTTCTCGAAAGTTCCACGTTGTCTTTTTTCTTTTAACTTTGATTTTTATTCCCCTGTGGTAAATAGTTTCCAAAAACAATGATGAAATTAATATCTTTTTTCTAGTATTCCCTATATTTTCTCCAGAAAAATGTACTCGATTATCTAAATAATATTATTTCATTTCCCTCAATAATGGCTTTCTGTTTGTATTCTGACTCTACTAAGTTTTAAATTTGTTTTTCAAATGTCTAGTAAGAAGATATAAATTATTTTAACATTTTATCACAGAATTTATAAAAATTTGAAACAATATATACAAAAAAGCTGCTAAATTTTAAGAGTCATTACTGTTGCCTTAAAAGACATTTCATAAGAACCTACGGCCTCAGTTACCATGCCCTCACCCCTCTCCCCACCTGCCTGCAGCTGCCTGGGAGTTCCCCATGATAGCGGGATGCATCAAGCTGAGCCGAGTTTGGCCTTCATTGGCCCATCATGCTTGCAGCCGTGAGGTAAGCAGGTGACAAGTAAATTCAACACTTTTTTCTTCCCTATATTAAACAACCCCCTCCTTCCCTAGGAGTCCAGAGTCAGAGCCACTGGTGTCATGGCTCCCTCCCTGCCTGCTAATTCCCTCAATAAACGTTTTTCTGCTCGAGGCATCTTGATGGCTTTCTGAGTGACTCTGTTCTTACAAGAACAAGAAAACAAGTCCTCTTGTATAATTCCTAGAAACTGTTTTGACTGGAGGATCAGAAAATTTTTTTCCTTTCTTAAAAATAAATCTAAGCCCTGGCTGCTGTGGCTCCATGGATTGAGCATCAGCCTGCGAACCAAGTGTCACTGGTTTGATTCCCAGTCAGGGTACATAACTAGGTTGCATGTCAGGTCCCCAGTTGGGAGTGCGAGTGAGAGGCAACCACACAGTGATGTTTCTCTCCCTCTCTTTCTCCTTTCCCCTCTCTCTAAAAATAAAAATAAATAAACAAACAAATAAATAATTTGAAAAACAAAAAACAAAACACTTAAAAAAAAACAAACCCAAATCTAATTGTTTCGCTGAGTAATATTTTATAGTTAACTATTCCAGGTCAATTTTTCCCAGACACACAAAGGACCTTTTCAATAATAGTACTTTTTAAAGCTTTTTCTGCTCTCTATACTATAACTGCCTCTTTATTTCGTTACTGAAATTAAATACTGTTTAATTTCAAGAGAGTCCCACAAGACCTAAATAACTTGGCCTAAGCGTCTAAAAGGTCCAAGTCCTTGTGTCTTAAAATAATGGAACATTATTCTTGGTAAATCAATTCAACTGTATGTTGACTTTTTATTGGAAAGGAAATTAATAATACAGCAAAGCATATGTTTATTCAAGTAATAGAATACTTTTTTGTTTCTTTATAACTTACTGATTTAATCAGGCTGAAATAATCCTTAGGCTATAATACTTCTACGAAATTTTAGAGGTTGCTGCTTAAGTTGGTTCCAGCATCTTTTACTCATATCCTCTAAAACTTGGCAGGGCCAACACGCAACCACCTTAATCCCAAAGTGTAACCTCTCTAAAATTTTGAAGAACAACAGACAATATTTATCTAACTGGTGAGTATGCAGAAAATAGAAGGCAGAAGGTTTAACCTGCCAGAACTATTGTGTTGCTAATTACTGCCAGAATTAGGTTGTCTATGTACACCTTGTTTGTCATTTTTCTAATTTTTTGTGGGTGCCTATAGTGTGCTGGATATCGTTAAGCCTCAAAAACACAAAAATAAGTAAGAAATTGTCTTTGCCTCAAGGAGTTTATAATCTAGTATGATGGTCTCCAAAGTTAGCTGTATGAGAATCACATAGGCAGTTTTTTAAAGCAGTACTTCCTTAGCTTTACCCCCAAATATTCTGATTCTACAAGTATGAAACAGACTAAGCAATTCTGATGTGATTGGTCAATCAAGTGGTCTGCAAATTGCATTTCAGGAACCTCTGGTTAAATTATAATTAATCATAATTAAATCTGATTATAATTAATTACACATTTTTAAATATTACAGTTTAATGCACTAAAATTAAACCATAATAAAACTATAAAATATTAGCATATGAAAGGAAAAGAGAAGTGAATTAGTGAAGAAAGCTTTCATATCTATGGCTCACATTTGAGCCATAGATAATACTGAGCCTAATAAAACCAAGTCCACTCACTAATGTTATCAGTAAAATTACTGTGACTCTCACATATAAGGATTCTGTTAAAGAATATACTAGTAAAAAAATTGAAACTCATACCCTTATTTGAAATAACCTGAACTTCTACCACTGGTTTCACTTAGTGAGGAATCAGAACTTCCAGACCACTCTTTTTAGTCCATTACAGGTCAGCAGGTGGCAGTCTAGGATCACATGATATCTTTCCCTTGGGGTTAAAACAAATTTGGCCTGGGTTTTTATATCCATAAGGTAGTTTTTACTCATTAGTTTACCTGCCTTATAACATTGAGCTTTTAGGACATGATTTATAATTAGTCCTCCTCAAATTCTCTGGAATACTTTTGAATTCTTTCTTCCATCTTTTTTTTTTTTTTCAATTAAAAGCAAGTGATTGCTAACATTCATTCAGCATCTCATAATAGTTGTGCATTGCTATAGTCATTACATACATTATCTGTAAACTTCACACAATTCATTTTCCAGAGGAGAAAACTGAAACTAGGGAAGATTAAATTATATGCCTAGGGTCACTGAGCTAAATAAATGACAGCACTGGTATTACATCCCAGTTTGTGACACTGCACAATATTTATAATTTCCATCCATTTATCTCTAAACACTTTCCAACTATCTTGTTCTAGGAAGAATTAGGGTCTTCATGGCCCTGCCTGTGTAGCTCAGTTGGTTGGCGTGTAGTCCTGGATACACCAAGGTTGCAGGTTCAGCCCTGGTCAGGGCACATAATAGAAGCAGCCAATGAATGCATAAATATGTGGAACGACAAATTAATTCCTCTCTCTCTCTCTCCCCAATTCAATAAATACAAATTTTTAGGGTCTTGGAAGGAGATGGCCCAATGCCACCAAGTTTTTAAAATGAAAATGAGGAAGATGCCTTTGTGATTCTGGACAGGGTGAAGGGAGGAGTAATTATTGTGAAATATACCCAAAGCCATCTGCATAACAAATGCCTACTCTCCAGGTGAAATGAACTGCACCAGAGTCTTGGAGTCAGGAGGGGAGGGCATTTGTCCCATTCCAGCCCTTCAAGTTTGCCTGTTTCACCTGAAGTGAGGGAAAAGCTATACAAGAAGAAACAATTGTGAAAGTCACAGGCCAGAGACATAGGCCCAATAAAAGATTGAAGTTGAATTAGAAGATTGTAGGCCACTCTCCTTCTCCATACCTTACTCTCACTCCAGTATAACAGTAGTGGATTATAAATGAAAAAACTGCAAGACACGGGTTTTCTCATAGGAGGGTAACTTGGGAAAGTCCAAGGTCAAGAGAGAGGATACAAAACCAAGAACACAAGAGGAATTGGAAGCCTCTGGCACCTATAGCTACAGCAATTTTTCAAAACTTATGTCCAGACAAATACCTACACACAAATAGTAATTTTTTTCATAACAGCCAGAAACTGGAAGCAATCAAGATATCCTTTAATAGGTGAATAGATAAACTTGTAAATCCATATAATAGAATACTATTCAGTGATTAAAAAGAAATGAGTTAACAAGCCATAAGATATGGATGAATCTTAAATGAAAGAAGGCAGTTTGAAAAACCTACTTACTATATCATCCCAATTGTATTACATTTTGAAAAAGACAAAACTATAGAGACAGTAAATAGCTCATTGGTTGCCCAAGCTTTGGGTTGGGGATACAGTAAGAGTCGAATATATAGAACAGGAGGGATTTTTTTTTTTTTTTTAGTGTGGTAAAACTATTCTATATGATACTATAATGGTGAATACATGACATAAAATATATATTAAAACCCATGGAACTTTACAGCACAAAGTATGCAAACCACAAAAGTATGTAAATTAAAAAAAAAAAAAAACATTTAGGAGGTAGAGGGATCCCAGATGGAATGCATGATATGACAAAAAAATATCTAAGTGTATTAAAAATATATGAAACAACTTCATTGAAGGGGGTAGGAAGACAAGTTGCTGACTCAAGTAACTTTGGAAATGAGTGGAGCCAGCAAGCCAAAAGGCAAAAGGAATTATATTTAAGCTTTGTACTCTAGTTGACATAGTTTTCCCCCACAGGGTACAGGTTAACAATTCTGATAGCACTGTACATGTAAACAGAAAGTAAACAATTAAGTACATTTACATTGGATAGTGAGAGGTTATAGATAGGCCAGGGGAGGTGCTGGAATGATCCAACAGTAATGAGTAGTGTTGGAGATATCAGTATGCCCCCATGATTTTTTAAATACAGATACAGATAGATAAATATAGAAATATTTATAGGTGTGTGCATATACATGGGTCAGTGTTCACATATGTATCCCTGCTCTGTCAACTGAGAAGCCCTAGTGAGGCAGGAGATAGTCCTCACTAGGAGACTCTGGAGGTGCCCCGTGACTTAGACAAAGGACATTGATACAGAAGAGAGACCCTGTTCTAACACCTGTTCCTCAGGAATGAGAAAACTCCAGAGAGGCACCCCCAGGACTAGGACAAGGGATATTGATACAGGACAGAGACCCTGTTGTAAGACTGGTTGTCCCTCCTTTCTGGAAAAGTGCTGAATCACAGTGAATCATGACTGCACCTGAGCAGAAGATGCTACATGACCCTGCTTCATTATAATAGTATTATAAAAAATTAGCATTGTGGGACCCCTCTCCCCAGATGGGCAATCAAGGAAAATCATGGAAGACCACATACACAGTAGCTTAAAAGTAACCTAACTACTTGTACATGCACAATAAAAGCCCGCCAAAACTAGCCAGGAAATATCTGCCTTATAAGAATAGAATCCTTCCAGCCCCTGAAGTCAATCTCTGCTCAGAGTTGGCCAGCTCCCATGTTCTGTGGAGTGTACTATTGCTTAATAAATCTGCTCTCTCTCTTTTTGCTATAAATTCTCTGTGTATTCAGTTCAATTCATTGTTCATGATCACCAAGAACCTGGTTACCTGTCCCCACCTATGGCACTAGAAGCGATGATGCTCCAATAACACACATAGCACAAGACTTCTTTTTAAATACCATTTTCCAATAAAAGTAACCAAGGCTCCTTAGAAAAATGATTGATTCTAAGAGTGAGTCAAGAAATAGATAAGATGAGCCTAAGGCTTTTGTAGGATCAGAAAGTGAGCAAGTGCTCAAAACACAAAAAAGAACCCAAAACCCCACAAGCATGGGGTATATCAAAGGAATACAGGAGCCCACTGAAAGAGCTACCAATAGCGAAAGCTGGAAGAGTTGAGCAGCAAAATAAATAAGGCAGTATTGGATAGTAACCCAAAGTATAAATAAGCATGCACAATCTATTCTGATGTAAATAAATGATTGCATAAATAAGTAAATAGGGAAAGAGGAATATAAAAATCTCCCATGCAGAAAATTTTTAAATAATTTATACAGACACTTATCTTTAAGGAGGTGGACTATAACTTTCTACCTCTTAAGTCTAGGCTGTGCAGATTGACTTTCTTCTAAAATGTATAGTATGGAAATGAAGTTAAAAAAAGAGTAATGTTACCACGAAGAAAACTGATAAACACCACCTCATCCAGGTATTCAAGATTAACAGCAACAACAATAATAAAAAAGATGTACAACAGTGTAAGTTACATTGAAAGTAGGTACCTTTGATATAAGGAGATAAGAATGGTACTTTACTCCTATGCTCTTCCTCCCTTAAACACATTACCTCAGTCCAATCATGAGAACAAACATCAGTCAAATCCCTATGGAGGAACAGTCTACAAAATATTTGACCAGCACTCCTCAAAAGTGTCAAATCACCAAAATCAAGGAAAGTCTGAGACAATGTTACAGCCAAGAAGAACTTAAGGAGACATGATAACTAACTGTAATATGGTTGCCTCGGTAAGATCCTGCAACAGAACAAGAATATTTTAGACATTCATTGAGAAAATCTGAATAAAATACATATTTTAGTTAACAATAATGTATCAATATTGTTTTGTTAATTGTGACAAAGGTGTCGAAGATATCAATAACAGAGGAAACTGTGTGGAGTATATAAGAACTCTGTGTCTATCTTCACAATAATTCTCTAAATCTAAAACTGTTGTAAAATTTAAAATTTATTTTAAAAGTTTTTATCAAAATTTGAGCATGTATCAGTAAATTATCCTAAATACCTCAACGTAATACTACTTTAATTGAACCGCTGAGACTGAAAGCTTTTTTTTTACTGTTGACACTATTACAGATGTCCCCCATTTCCTCCCCCAACTTTAACCCTCTCCACCCAGCCCTCACCCCATTCCCCCTCTTCACCACATTGTTGTTTGTGTCCATGGGAGACTGAATGCTTTTAATCTACCTAGAAAAAGGACTCATCCTAAAGGCAAAGGTGCATGCTAGCATAAATTTGCATGTCTGCATTGATTAGTGGTTTTTGCTAGTCATTTGCAATACAAACAAACAGAAGCTATCAATATTTACCCAAATTTTGTTTTAGAATCTGACTGCCTACCAATGTCTCTGACTTTAACTGTATAAGAGCTTAATTAGAACTAGAAATCATGGGCCTAATACTAAGTACCTATATGACTTTAAATGCTTTCCTTCAAACAAAAAGTTTGCTACCTAGCAAAGTCCTCAGAATATCTATTTGTCCATGAATGTTTTAATTTTGCAGTTTACTTGTTAGATATTTTTATCAATGTCATATACTTCACATATAACATTATATCATTTTCAGGTGCACAGCACAATCATTTGTATATATGTTACAGGGTGTAAAAAGGTATCCTCAAAATTCCCTACAGCCCATGGTTTGGAGAGTGGGGGATGGGACTCAGTGGAACACAGCCATTTTTCCTAAGAGATGCCTTTGCATATCTATGGCTGGTAGCTAGTGTCTTGGTTATGCAAATGGCTTTGGTTCTTCCAAGGTGCCAAGGAAATGGGAGGGGCTTTGGCCATAGAATGGTGACAAAAAAGCTTAAGGGGCCTGCCAAAGATTCCACTGGTGGCTATGATTGATTGCCCTGCCCACGGCATCACAGTCCATAGTCAGAGATTTTAAAATAAGGCAGCAGCCACTAAGCAAGAGAGAACCATGCAGTTTATAAGGAGGTAGGGAGAAAGCCACGTGGTTTGTAAAGGGGGAAAGCCACGTGGTTTTGAAAGGAGATAAAGAGAGGGCCATGTGGTTTGAGAGAAGGAGGGAGCAGCTACGCAGTTTGTAGGGATAATTAGGCCATGTGGCCTAGGCTAGTAAGAAAGCTGGCCTGCTGCTGCTTTAATCGTGCCGACTTCAGCTGACTCCAAAACCTGGACTTTTGGACTTTTGGAACTCAGGACAGGCAGAAAGAACTCTGTTAAAACCTGGACTTTACCATGATCCAGTGTAACACAGCGCATGTTTTCATGGACTACTATACAGAGGCTGATGACATTGTACCCCAGATCCTGAAGGAGAGAGCTCACAGATAAGGGATGGGGAAATTCTGGGCGTGGTTTTGGCTTATAGCCTTTTTGGGGGCAAGGAAAGTGTTGGGTCCCGTGGGAGAACAGGGCTCTGGGCTAAAGTGCTCACTGCCCTCCCCAGGTTAGAATATTGTAAATAAGACCTGTTTCCTCAACACTAATTGTTGGGTTTTACACCAAGGCACCATGTGAAAGAACTCTTTGCTCGGTAACATATACAGTATTGCAAAATGATCACCACAATAAGTCTAGTTAACATCGACCACTAAACATAGTTACACATTTTTTTCTTGTGATAAGAACTTTTAAGATCTACTTTCTTAGCAACTTTCAAATATACAATATGTTTTTAACTATAGTCACCATGCTGTATGTTAAACCCCAGGACTATGTTATAACTGGAAGTTTGTACCTTTTGACCACCTTCACACAGATCACCCAATATCTACCCCTGGCCCCGGACAACCACCAATCTGTTTTCTGTATCCAAGAGCTTGGTGGATGCTTTGTGTTTGGTTTTTCATTTTGTTTTAGATTCCACATATAAGTGAGGTATGCAGCAGTTGTCTTTCTTTGTCTGACTTATTTCACTTAGCCTAATGCCCTCAAGTTCTATCCATATTGCTGCAAATGTCAAAATTTACTTCTTCTTATGGCTGAATAATATTCCACTATATATATATATATATATATATATATATATATATATGATAGATGTATATCATATTTTCTTTATCCATTCATCCATTGATGGACACTTAGGTTGCTTCCATATCTTACTTACTGTAAATAATGATGCAATGCATCTTCAGGTAGTGCTTTTGTTTCCTTTGAATAAATACCTTAAAGTATCAATGCTACATCATATGGTAGTTCTATTTTTAAATTTTTGAGTAATTTTCATTCATACTGTGTTCTACAGTGGCTGCTTCATGACTTTTTACTCCATTTTCATTATCTCCATGGCTTACAGTGAAAAGTTATAATTCCCTCAAATTCCCTAAATTCCCTTTTATTATGGTCAAACCATTTGTCTTACTGATACTTTTCCCTCTAAAACTGAAGTTGATAAAACTGCATGAAGTCCTGATATCAGCACAGTCTATGTTTTCAGAAGTAAGATACTAAAGACATTAAAATCAAAGATTAATTCTTCTCTAAGTAAACTGACTGAACTTGGGTTTTTTGGGCCATTGACAAGGATATTCTTGACCAAGCATGGCACTGTTGGCTTTCCTCCTGCAGTCAGTGCAGTTGGAAGATGAGGACTCATTGACTTTTATTCTCTGCTCTTATAGAACATGAGACAGGCTCACTCTTGATAATCCAAGCTTCTGTGGAAGGTTACCTCAATGTTCTAATGGTGGATTCAAGGATGAGGAGTACTGATTCTTCAAGAGGAAGAATCACCTTGAGAGAGAATGACATCTAAGAACTGTCATAGCAGCTCAAACCATGCGGTATCAAGTTATCTTGAAAATTGACATGGAAGCGATGCCTTAAACTGAATTCCTATTCAGGGAGCCCAGGACAAGAGATCCTTAGATATTGGAGACACTGCAACATTTGCAATAGTCTTATGAAGGACCACAAGATGGATATAGATTCTGTTTGGAGTGTATATACAATGCAAAAAATAAATCCACATACCTAGAATATTTTTCAAAAGGACATTTCCCAAAATTTGGAGGCTGTTTCCTCAACATGTGTTATTTGTATGCAGAATGATGCACATCCACGTACAATTTCTCTGTCACCACAAGGAACAATAGAAAATCCTATAGGAAGAACAGGCTCTGTCACCAGGAATCTAGGTCCAGGGCATGCATGTTCCTGGAAGAGAACAACTATAGGAAGTAAGAGTTTGCCTAAAGTGCTCTCCTCAAATTAGAGACTGATATAGTTTCATGTGAAGATGACATGAGTTTGAGTTCTGCCTCTTTTGCTTAATGTTTACATGATATTAGCTAAGCACTTAACTTACCCGAGACTCATAGAGACCTTAGAAACTACTTCATGGGTTTATGATTAAATGAGGTGGTAGAAATCCAAGGTCAATTGATCAAATTAATCTCCTATGCCAAGGCTAATGTGAGCCTTTCTGAATATAAATTTTTGAAAAGAGCTCATCTCCATTCTTTTAAAAGCAGGGGAAATGAGTTTGATTAAGCTAGGAAGAGTGTTTTTTCTTTTTTTTTTTTTGTTTTTTTTTTTGGTTTTTTTTTTTTTGAGAGATGAGGGTAACATGAAAAGGTATCAACTTTCCTTCTATAAGATTAGAAATACAAAAGGAATAGAAAGCTGATGTTTCCATGAATAGTTGATCCCCTTGCCCTGCAGGCTACCTTAGGGCCTTCCATGGAGCCAAGGCAGCCGAGAAACCGAGTTCGAATCTCCCCACATCATAAAATGATACAATAGAGTTTACAAACAACAAGAAGCCTACAAACTCAGCTTCCTCCTTACTTCCTTTATCCTACCTATGCCCCTCTTCTCTTTACTTCTCAGATATCTCTCCTCTGGGAATGCTCTCCTGGAAGGAGGAGGAACACTGAGAAAAGGAATTACAGTTGAAAAATCTTCACTGACAGCCTCACAGCTTGGACACAGCTGTGTAAGCACCTCACAGTCTATGGGTCCTGATGCAACACATTTTTACCAACAACAAATATCAAAGCTACATAAATGATAGTTTTAATTATTAATGTTAACATCTTGATTCACCCCACTTAAACATCTAATCAAATATGGGGTCTTTGAAATAGTTACACATAACAGGTGGATTAAACTAATAGTGCTTGTACTTGAAGGCCAGTGAACACAGAAGGGGTCAAAGACCTGGAATATGAGGAAAAAAGTGAAAGTCAATAGTGAAGAATAAATCTTATCCTACTTGAAAGATGTAAACAAGAGAAATGTGGATGACAGTATTAAAAGTAAAACAGGTAACTTTGTATTATAATCTTTATTTATAATATATACGATGAAACATAAGATGTTGAAGATGAACCAGAAATGCTTTATGTGGAAAGGCAAACAAAAATAATTCCAGATAGCTATCGACGACATATAGATGCAGAGATAGGGAGCACCTCAGAAACTAAAATATAAAATTCTCGAACTTATCAAGCTAGAGACAAATTTATTTAAGGATGAAACAACGAAAAGCAATGTAACACAAGATCATTTTAGTAAGACTGGCTTCAGCATAAAGCCAAACATTTATGGTTGGAACCGAGCTAATATGTCCAATTTAGAAAGCCAATAGCTATCAAAGCCTGACTGGTAAATAGCAGAGCTGAAGTCCAGACCCCATGCCTAATCTAGCTCCAGAGTCCACTGTTCCAATCACTGCATTGTATACTTCATCGAGAGGTAAGGCAAGCTTAAGTTTATATTGGCCATGTAATTAAAAGAATGAGTTCACCACTCTAAACCTCAGTTTTCCTCATATGTAAAATGGGAATCAGGTTCAAATACCTGGAGGATTTGTGAGGATTAAAGGAGATAATGCTTAAAGCCTCTTAGCATGTGCTTCGGTCATAACAGTTAGTTGCTGTCACCACTGTTGCTGTTGTTACTACTGTCTTATCCTCTGAATGTTGATGTTGTTATTCTGTGATACAAGTCTGATATCTGTGATAAACACAAACATTTTCAAAACTCTTTTAATTACTGCGCTCTATACCTCATTATAAGATACCTCACAAGGTTTATTCAGTTATGAGGACCATTTTTCTTGTTTGATTTGTATATGTTGATCTTGTGTCCAGTAACCCTGCTGAATACTCTTTCTAGTTCTAAAAGTTTGTAGATTTTCTTGGAAGATTTTACATGTTAACAGCAATAATTTTGTTTTTTCCTTTATAGTCCTGAATCTTTTTCTTTCCTGTGTACCTTTCTGCCTTTCATAGTTCCTTCCTGATTTCCTTACCATGTTAGCTAAAAACTCCAGGGAAATTTAGATTAGGAAGGTGACAGAAGACATCTCTGTTAATATTGCTGTTAACTAGTTATATTAAAAGATTATAATATGAAATGAAAAGACTCTTGAAGATTTTGCAGGGAATCTAGACACAATATAAAACATTTCCATGTAAATATATTTAACTTTGTAAACAATTGATTTACTAATGGACTTTTGGACATAATTTCTTGCTAAATTAAAGGTAGTATCTTTAGTAAATTGGTAATGTAATACATTAAATGTCACTGTGGAACCTCCTATACTTAGAACTAACACCAAATTTAGTAGCTGAATGGGTGTAGATTTATGATGATTTAATATTCTCACATTTTAGTTGTCTAGTGAAAAATATGAGTATCTAATCATACCTTCATAAATTATTAAAATATTTGGAGTAATATATATTTAGAATAGCAAAAACAAAACAAACAAACAAACAAAAAAACAGTGAGCAAACTGAAAGCATTTCTTGCTTGGGCATCTATACATGTGCAGTGTTTCTGCTAGGCCATTTAGCTAGTAAAGACTCCTTCAGCACAAATACAAACACAGATCATTCATGGTAGAAAAAAGCCAATTTGTTTGGAAGCCAGCACCTACCATCTTGATCTGGAAACAAGACGATTTCAAAATTTTATCAGCAACAGCAATTAGCATGGAATAAAAAGATCTTCAGCAAATAGCAAGAAATATGGGAGTTAATGCTGTATTAGAAATTTAAATATGGTCAAATTACATCTCGAATTTAATGGCTTAAGATCATTAGCAACTCTGCAGTCATTGAAGGAAACTATACAGTAGCAAAGGAAGAAATGGTTTTGGAGACATTTTGTTTTTAAGCAGATATTTACTACTGGAGGCCATTACACAGCTATGCATATTTTATTGTTAATGAAGTATGCAGGACGTGCCTATAAATATTCAACTGGGCTTTTTCCAAGCATTGTATTCATGGTATTTAACTTTTGGGTGATTATGATACTCTCTAACATAAAGCACAACGATCAAATTATCCCTTGGGTATTCTTGTAATGGTTTACAATTTAATTGGTTTTCCATTTTCTAGCTTCTTGACCTTGTATACTAGATTCTCTCCATATATTCTTTTATCTAAAACACACTGCACTGAATTTGTACAGTCAGTCAAGGTGAATTATCTTGACAATCATTTGACATTCTAATAAGGTCTTATAATTTCTATTTTTTTCCTTGTATTTCTTATTCTTTCTAAACATTATTCAAAGTTCCTTGACCAACCACTCATTTTCTCTTAGTATCTCTCAATACTAAAAGATACATATTTTTTTCCAAATCATCAGGAAACTTTATTTTTTTAAAGCAGATAAACACCAAAGTATGATGTAGTATCCACATGTGTTGCAAAAAATAATTACTGAAATTTTGAAAGCAGCAAATGAATAAGCAGAATCAATGGTTCAGCATAGATATATGGAACAGACTGAGAGCTGTCAGAGGGGCGGGGGGACTGAATGAAAGAAAGAGAAGGGATTAGCTAAAGGACATGTTTGTACAGTATTCCCTCACTTATCGCAGATATTACATTCTAGAACCCCCCCCCCGCGATAGGTGAAAATCCACGAAGTAGGAACCTTACATTTATTTTAGTATTTATATATATATATATATATTTAAGGCTTCATAAATCCTTCCCACACACTTATAAACAATTCCCAGTCCCTTATTAACTTTTCCCACTCCCTTATTAACCTTTTCCACACTTTTATGAACACTACTTAGGTTCTTAAACATATTCTACACTCTTAACCCTATGTAACTTTAACAACATACATATAGGGTACCACAAAATCCCACGATATAGCAAAAAATCTGCGATAAATAATTAAGTATCGGCGGCGGCGGCGGCGGTGGCGGCAGCCGTCCGTCTCGAGAGACGATGGTGTAGCTTCTTAAGAGTCTATCTGCACCGCGGAGAATGGCTGTGCAGTCCGACTCGGGAGTGACACGGTATCTGTCTCCTCCCGTGTTAAATATAATATTTTTAAAAATCCCATGATACAGTGAGGCCACGATAAGTGAACCGTGATATAGAGAGGGACTACTGTATAATCTACGGACACAGACAACAATGTGGTTGGTGATGGCCAGAGGGAAGGAGGTGCAGGGAGTACGTGGCAAAGTGGGGGAAGATAGGGACATCTGCCATAGTGTCAGCAATAAAAATAAAGAAAATAAATGGAATAAGAGCACAGTAAATTTGTTCATTGAAGATTTCTTATAATTTCTGCATAAAGCAGTTATTTATTCAATGTAAAGAAGTATGAATGCATTGTGAAGTTTTATTGCATTTGTATTGGTTTAATTATTATATTTTAATAAGCAGAGATAACAGTCATGATTAGGAATCTATCCTTGTTTCCTTAAATCCATGTAAAAACCTATAGGTGAAGAGAAGAGTCTTCTGGCTTAACCTACTTTTATTATTATGCTCATAACTAAATCTTGACTTAGTTGAGATTCACTTATTCAATGCATAGTTTGCCATATCTCATGTTTCTATGACAGTGTGTAAGTACCCAAGCTGTGCTGCTTGCAAAGCTAATGAAAGGTAGTAGAGTGCTTGACAACTGGGGGCCTGTATGAGGCCCAAACATTCTCAATAGCATTAGGATCTCTGTTTTTGCTATTAGTGTCATCATGATGAAAGTACCCACTAAAAATGATTGTCCCAAATAATTTTAAATTAAATATAACTTGGAAATTTCCATGAATAAGCAAAATATCACAAAGCATTTTCCTTTAAGTAAGTATAAAATGAAATGCAACACTAAAGTAAGCTGATCTTTATCCACTCTTGGGAGTATCATACTTGACTAAAGACATAAGCAAAATGGGAAATTTTGTGACTATTGGCTTCCATTTCAATGGCCATTTCAGTGGCCAGTTCTTAGAAAATGTGACAATTATAAACTTGTAGTACCTAGTCCTAACAGTCTCAAAATGCATGAAGTGAAAATTTGATAAATCCATGAGCAAAATGGGAAACTTGTAACATAACTCTCTCAGTAATTTATATATCAAATAGAAACATTAGTAAGTACATAGATTTGAACAACACAAACTGAGAAGTTTAATTTAAACATATGTATAGAACATGCCATACAACAATTGAACAATACTCATCCTTTTCAAGCACAGAGAAAATGCTTTCAGATATTAAGTACAAACTAGTCAAAAAGCTAATGACAATAAATTTCAAATCATTTGCAATTATATGTAACCTCTCACAATGCAATTAAAGAAGCAAGTAAAAGAGATATATGTGTGTCCAAATTTTCCTTCTTTCATTGTTAAACTTTAGATAAAGCTGTAATGATTAATTTTATCTGTCAACCTGGCTGGGCTGAGGGATGCCCAGAGAACTGGTAAAATATTATTTTTAATGTGTCTGTGAGGATATTTCTAGAAGAAATTAGCTTCTGAGTCAGTATATTGAGCAAGGAAGATCTCTCTCTTCGATGCAAGTGGGTATCATCTAATCTGTTGAGTGCCGAATAGAACTAAAGGACAGAGAAAAGGCAAATTGACTCTCTGCTTGAGCTGGGACATGTGTCTTTGGTTGCCCTTGGAAATCATCATTTCTAGTCCTCAGGCCTTTGGACTCCAACTGTGACATCTACCATCTTCCCCCCAGCTGTCAAGCCTTCAGGTTTGGACTAGAATTATACCACTGGCTTTCCTGGGCCTGCAGCTTGCAGTCAGTCAAACTGCTTAGCCTCCATAATCGCATGAGCCAATCCCTCTTAGAAAATCTCTTTTAATATATCTCTATGTATCCTATTGGTTCTGTTTCTCTGGAGAACTCTGACTAATACAAAACTCAAACCCAAGGACAGAATGAGCCCTATTTTCTGCTATCCAGTCTTATTTCTGTGAAATCTCTGTGCAGAGAGTTTCTTATCAACTTGGGCCAATCCACTATGGTAAAGAAGGCAGAGGGTTATGGACAGATAGAGGGAACATCTCATTGACACCCTTGAGCCTCCCTCAGTTTGGGGGTGACCAGTGAACCTGTCATGGGGTCCTCCATAATTAGAGAGGTGATCCCACAACAGGCTAGAGATAAGGTGAGTCAGGGCCTGGCTTATGATTTGAAAACCCAAATGTCTCCAGCAGGTAAGAACTGAGAGGATATCAAATAAACAAGTGGGGGGGAAACCAGTAGTCTCCAGGAGAAGGCTGAGTCTAAAGAGTAAACCATAGGTAAACCGCCCAAGGACTCCCGTCTGGAAGATCAGCACGACTGGGCAGAGAACATCAAGCCTAAAAACTTCACTCACTACAACTAGAAGGTCATGAAAGCCACTCTCCTTACCTATAATTTTAGGGAGGCTTTTGAAAGACTGAGTCTTTTTAGTCAAAGGAAAGCTTAATGAATGTTTAATTATAGAACTAGAATAAGTTTGAACAGGATCAGCCATTTAGTGGAATTGGCTCATCTACTAACTTGTGAGTGGGGCCTGAGGACAATGACAAGGTTAGTTATAGATAAGATAACCAGTCTGTGTGCATCCGAGCTACTGCAACTGTAATTACTTACTATTCTTTGGTTTTATGTTTTTATTTTATTTTGTTTTTCTGATTATAAAAAAGAACATAGAAAGATGAAGAAGGGGCAAAGTATCCATGATTTTATCATGTCCATAATGATAGCTTAACTACTAACAAATTCTGACAAATTTCTTTAATTTTTTTGTTATGCTAATGCTAATTGAGTTTTATAAAATATGTGAGTTTTGTATTCTGATTTTTTTTACTTAAGTACTTTCATTAAAGTTTCCTTTTTAAACTTAATTTTAATGGTACATAAATTACATTATATAGAAGTATGAAAAATTAGTTACCCAAGTACATTTTGATTGTTGCTGATTTTATTAGACTAAAAATAGCATCCCAGTGAAGAGGTTTGTATATTAAACTATGTCTGCATTTTGCCTTATGTTCTTGTGAAAAGTTCCTAAGGAATATTATTGCACAAATTGATATGAATATTTTCAAAGCTCTTAAAATATGTAGTTAGATTTCTTTTCAGATGACCTTTTAACAACTTATGATCACATCAACAAAAGTTGTTTTATTCTTAAGAACTAAAGGTCTATTTATAATGTGATTTCTTCCATAATATAGTGTCTTCTGGAGACTGAAAAAAATTACAATTTCAAAATTTATAAACATCTTCTACCTTCTATACAAAAAATTGACTCTGCCTTAATATATGTTATCCCTTAGTTCTAGGAGGTAATAGTGAGGCCTGTAGGTGGCCTTGATGTTAAGTTGAAAGCTAACAGATTTTCCACTGAGCTTCAAAATGATACCATAGTAGAGGATGTGTGAAGGTGGGCCAGGGGCCTGGTTAAGAGCAAGGAAATGGAGAGAACTGCGGCCAGTGAGACCTGGAGGGAAGTGAAATCACAAAGGGATAAGCCAACACTCCCTGGAAGGGAGAGCTGAAACAGTCATCTGTGTTTATCACCTCAGACTGCAACCCTACTTGGTCTCAGAACCATTTTTGTCCAAGCATCTTATAGCTCTGTTGTTACAAAGAGCACATTGTACACACTGTATGATAAGGTATGCAAACTTGAAGCTCCAGAAATGCAAAGAGCATAGCTTACTTAAATAAAATAAAATTAGAATGGACTATTCCAACCAAAAGAACAAAGAACAATTTATGCTTGTGTTTTATATATTAACCATGACATTATTTATAAAAGGAAGTTCCCTATTGTAGACACAAGGAAGAGGATGGCTGAATTGATCTGATATTGATGATTTACAGGATGAAAGTGATAGAAAGGCAAGGGAGAGAGAGGGTGTGATGGCAAAAGGGTAGTTAAAATAATGTACCAAGAGGTTGAGGCTGGATTAGACACTGAAGCTAGATGAAGAGTGCAGGGGCCAAGGACAAACCACCTCAAGATATCCCACAGTGGCATATGAATTATTCTGAATTAAAGTTACTTAAGGAATTGCCCATGCAAGAAGGAAACCCTGATCTCTTTGGCCCCCTAAAAGCTGGAGATAAAATTTTCACATGATAGGTGCCCACCCTGTTCCTGAGGGGTGAGAGGCAACAGGAATTAAGAGAATCTAGAGTAGAAAGCTTGTATAAACAAGCTTAGTAACATCTTTATTAACTTACTACCCAAGCTCAAATTTGTTCAGTTTCCTCACTAATAAATACTCCAACCCTGCTTAGATTCCTTTCTAATGAACACTAATTTTCTTTGTCTTGTCAATTTCTCACAATCTCTGTCTAAAAAGTATTTAAAAGATACCTGGCGTAATCATTTCTTTGAGCCTCATTTTATGATCTGAGCATCATATTGTGATTTTCCCAGGTGCACGTATTAAATTGGTTTTTTTCTCCAGTTAATCTAGTCTTCTGTCGATTTTATTATGAGTCCATCCATGAGAACTGAAGAAGAGTAAAAAGGGAGGAATTCCCCTTCTCCCCAACAGGGTTACAAACTTGTTTTTAAAGGAAGAAGCAAAGAATTAGAGATCTCTGAGAACTTGATGAAGAGGAGTGGAAGGAAAAGTGGGGTTGGGGAGGTGGAGGGATAGAAACCGGGGTTGGAGAGAGAGAGAGAACAAAGTGAAGATTCTGGAAGTGATGAAATTTAAGGTCCACAAATACTGGAGTTCCAAATAATTCTCAGACACTGTATTTGGCACTGGGGTTTAAAATTTGTACAAATAAGACTCAGTCCCTGCCCTTGAGTTGTTCCTTAGTCCAGGGTAGGAAGACAGACAATCAACTGATCATTTGAACTGAAGAGGCAATGGCTACACAGGTATAAGCACAGACCAATATAGAGGTAGAAGCACTTACAATATACAGGAGTAGGGGAAGACAGCAGCTCATAGACAGGAGAGCCAAACAAGGTTTCCACAAGACGCATTGTCTCATAGGAGTCTTAAATGAAGACTAGAAATCAGACAGAAGGAACTGCATGAGGAAAGGTTTCAACTTTCAACAATTCCATGGCACCTCTGTTAGCCTCTCTGCTCCCTTGGGACTTCTAGTTACACTGGGTGAATATCTCACTCCCCCAGATCTTGTTGCCTCATAGGGATTCGTCCCAGCTTTGTCTCTCACATCTACAGGGTCATCTCTCTTGTTGCCAGGCAAAAGACCCCTCTCACCTTGATTTCTCTGCTTTCTTCCCACTGTTTGGAGCTTCTGTGTTTCCAGTTTCACTCTTATATGGGCTTCAAACTTTTCCCAGAGGTCCCAGTGGGGCCAGTGTCTCACATGACCTGGAAAGATAGATCAGACAGCAAATGCATTAGATAAACACCCAACTGCTTAAACTTAAGGAAGTGGTAAAAACTGGAGGAGACAGGGCTTTGTGTTTTAGAAAGGTCACTTCAACTGCAATGTGGAGAACTGATTCAAAAGAGCAAGACCAGAAATAGAGACATAGCTAGAAGGCTATTGCAGTAAAAACTAGACATGAGATGATAAGGATATAAACAAGGATAATGACTGAAGGGAAATATTTTGGAGATAAAATCAATAGTCTCAAAGATAGATTTGATATTGGATTTGAGAAAAAATTAAGAATGAAGTCATTGTTCCAATTTGAGTGATTGGGCAAAATGATGATGTCATCAACTAAGTTTGAACACTAAGAAAAAGGTTTGTGGATAATGATCTTAGTTCAGTCTTGGTCACATTGAATCAGGAGTGTTTGTGGGCCATCATGGCCTATAACCAAAAGTCAGTGTTTATAACTGTCCAAAGTCAAACACTGGAGAAATGATTTGCAGGCCACCAAAGAGTGAATGGGATTGTCAAAGGAGAGCATGCAGAGAAGAGTTATTCAAGAAAGACATCCTCAGGGAAAGTAATAATTAGGAAATGTGCCTAAGTACCATTTTAGTCCATAAATTCAAATATGCAAGAAATATGTGACAAGATAATATTTTGAGATACTTGATCTTACTTTTCTCTTCTTACACTCCATGTCCTTTCCCCAGAAGATCAAGAACATTCTACATTTATATATACATGAAAAGCTGGCACTTCAGAACATAAAAATGAGAGTCAAATTCTGGATTTTAAGTTTCCAGAGCAAATATCCAGACCCCAGATAAAAGATTTGGAAGAGGCCAGGAAGAGTCGGTTATTTCCCTCATTCCAGTTCCCTAGAATAATTAGCTGCCCCAGGAGCAGTTGAAGGAGGAAGTAGAGAGGTAGGGTAGGTAAGAGGAGTCCCTGTGCTCCTCCCCAAAGCCTGAGTAGGTTCCCTGACCCCCCCAGTGAAGCTGTAAGGATCTGACTCTAAAGAAGCTTGGGCTTACTTTTCCAGAGTAAAAGCAGCTAGCTGATTTATATCTAAAACAGAAGTTGACTTAGCACCTTCAGGCATGAACTCCCTAAAAACATATTTGCCCACTGCTAACCTCACATGTCATCAAATAGAAAATTTATTTGGAAGTGAAAAAAATAATTTTTTTTTGATAATCAAAAAATTGTATTTGTCATTGACAGTTCAATATAAATTAAGTAAAATATTAATTCAATTATTCCACTGAACTATTACAAAGTTTTCCATTTTTTTCATAAAATAACCATTTCTAAACATATAGTTTAATGGTCAAAACAAGTTCAACAAAATATTATTAATTTCAAAATATAAGAAGACTGTGGTCCTATAACTTTTCTCCACCAAAGTGAATATATAATTGTTAGCCCCCCAAAAGTCACAATCTCTTTACACTGTAAACAAATGATGGAAACATTACCAATTCCTCAGACTTCCTTTGGCAACACTACTTTTGATAAAAGCTCTCCAAATAAAATGTGTGTATATATATACACACATTTAAAGCAAATTGACATTTTAATCTTGTCGAGATAATGTAAGAAAATGCCCTAAAAGATTATTAAATTGACTATAACTACCAATATCAGTTCTTAAGATAATTTTTCTGAATAAAAAAATGAGGGGTGTTTTTTGTTTGGTTTGGGGTTTTTTTCTGCCACATTAGTGGACTGGTGCTTAAGACAGCCCTCACCAGTCTTTCTAACTCAGGTGCTCACGCTTAATTCTTCAATAGCTGGATATTACTTTTTTATCTTTTTAAATTTTTAACTAGTCCCTTCATTATCTTCTAGGCTTATTCTCTTTTCTGAACTTCTTTCCTGCTACCCATGTGCTTGTTGGTGGGTAGTTATCAACATACACAGTCTGCTCCCCCTTGCAGCTCTACCCATTTGTATCAAAGACTGCATGACACTGGCTTACTCCATCTCTGATCATTTGATACTGTTTTTTTATGGCCATTTTGAATTTTGGGAAAATACTCCCAACTGCAAAAAATACACAGGAACACATATACTCAGTACAATCTCCAAATAGCCTTTCTCATCTTCTGGTTTCCTAGGAGAAGCTAAGGCACAAAAAGAGGCCCCCATGGGTCTGAGCTTATTAAGTGAGGGCAGGAGACCTACCTTCTCAAACGGCTCCTTTCAATACCTCCTTGCTAATAGGAAGAGATAGCAGGAAAATGAAAATTTAAACTTGATTTTTATGTTTTCCTTCCCCCTTTTTCTGCCATCCTCCAGAACCCACTAACTTCTTATAAAAGGAAGTTTTTCCATGGTCTCGGTATGGGAAAGTGTCTTAACAGCAGGGGCTTTAAGCTGTCAGAGAGAGCCATGCCACAATCCAGATTCAGTTAAATTTCCTCAAAGAATCCAGATGCTGGCACCATGACGGTTTTATTAAGAGATGAGGGACAAGCCCTGCTCTTGAGCTAAGACACTGTGACTCCTAAAGTTCAGCTGAGGCTGCAGTGTGGCCCTCTGCAGTGAAGCTTGGTAGGTTGGGAGGAACTACACTGTGGACAAAGAGGGTCCAGACTAGTCCAAACCGCCACCAATCAACTCTGCCATAGCTTAGGTTCTCCCAAGTAGTAGGTTTCAGAAGGAAAATATGAGCTTGCAGGTCATGAGGGTGTACTTATACTATGGTATCTCTAGTAACTGGCATTAACAGGAGCAAAGTAAATCTGGACAAATGCAAGGCGTTTTGATGAATTTGGCAATGTATGCTGGGCTTTTATCAGATATCAAGTTGGCAAGGCTGGAAGGTTTGCTCTCGTTGTGCTCAAGGTTTTGGCCATTCTGAAGGAGAATCATATCCACAGGGAGTACTGAGTAGTCTGCTGCTCGCTTCTCTTGGGTCCAACTGCCACCACCTGTCAATCCATAGGGATGTCCAACAAGTCACAGCTGACATCCCAGAGCCGCCTTGCTATTGTCTCATTACGAGCCTGGGCAGAGACTGATGTCACATGGCAGTCACAGAAACCAACCCTGCCAGCACCTTGATCTTGAACTTCTGTCCTCTAGAACTGAAATGATTCCCATTGAGAATCTCAAGACCTTCTGTTAAGGCACAGTACAAGCTGGTCTGGGCTCCCTTCTGAGGGGTCTTGATGAAGAAGGAGAAAAGCCGCCACATTCATCTCATGAAAGATGAGTGCCAAATCAATTCAGAATTGACTGTGCCAGAGTGTACAGAATACTTCCTAACACCAGAGCCTTTTAGCCTCTGGGCCAGTTCCTTGGTGAAGAGAATGTTGGCTAACTTGCTATGACAGTAGACCAGACCTGCACTGTAGAATTTCTCGCCATGAAGATTATGGAAATGGATCCTTTCCAGGTGATGTGCTAAGGAAGACACATTCGCTACCATTGACGGGGCTGATTCCTTCAGCTCCTCTAGCAGCAGATGGGTCAAGAGGAAGTGACCCAAGTGGTTGACTCCTATATGCATCTCAAAGCCATCTGCTGTCTTAGAGTAGGGATACATCATCCCTCCTGCGTTGTTGATCAAAATATGGAGATGCTTTTCCTCTTCTAGGAAGCCCTTAGCAAAAGCTTGAATAGATTTAGTATCAGCCAAGTCCAGTTTCTGCACCAACACCTGTTGGTTCCCTGTCATGGCCTGGATCTCTCTGGCCACCAACTCCCCCTTTTGCACATCCAGGCAAGCTATGTATACACGGGCTCCTCTTTGAGCCAGCTCCTTGACTGTCTCCTTCCCGATGCCTGTGTTGGCATCACTGACCACAGCCACCTTCCCGGAAAGCTGGACAGTTGATGTACACACCCCGCTGGGTAGCATTTTCCTGATTTGGGGTGCAGCAATGTACAGAAGGGGGAGGAGGATAAACAGAAGCAAGACCCCAATCATCTTGCAGGGTGGCAGCTGCGACGGGGCCACCAAGCAGGGTGCAAGTGAAAATGTAAATACACTTGCCCAAACACAATTTTTCCAGAGACTATTATAGTGACTGTAAATATCTCAAAAGTTTCATTTTTCTCCCCTATTTACTCATTTTTATTTTACTCCCTCTTTTTGTTGATATAATTTAAAATTTCCTTATTATGTCTTATCAGGGACAGTATCTTTTTTGTGAACAATTATTCTAAACTTTCTTGCTAGAAATAAGACTTAAACAATAAATGTTTATACCAGGAGTTGACAAACCACAACCCTAGGGCCAAATCCAGCCCACCTCCTTTTTGTAGGGCTCACGATCTAAGAAAGAATTTTACATTATTTAGCAGTCAAAAAAGTCAAAGAATAATATTTCATGACACATGAAAATTCCATGAAATCCAAGTTTCGATGTCCATAATTAAAGTTTGGAACACAGCCATGCTTATTTCTTTATGTATTATCTATAGCTGCTTTCACATTGCAAGAACAGAGTTGAGTAATTATGGCCCCCTAAGCCAAAAATATTCATTATTTAGCCCTTTATAGAAAACTTTTGTTGATCCTGATTATAGATCTCTTATCACTTTCCTTTACTTGAAAAAATAGTTCTACTTCCAAAGTCTTATGGAGAAAAATTCATGTTTAAAAATTTACTTTCAAAAGATGTATTCAAATATACCAGTTTAGTGGATGACATAATATAGTATATGCACAACCCTAAAAATTTCTCCAAAAACTATTAAAACAGATAAATAAATTCACTAAAGTGGTAGGATACAAAATAAATATCCAAAAATTAGTTGTATTTTTATACACCAATAATGAACTATCAGAAAGGGAAACTAAGGAAACAATTCCATTTACAATTGCATCAAAAAAAATGCCTAGGAATAAATGTAACTAAGATGTAAAATGATAAGGCACTGAAGAAAAAATTGAAGAAGCTACAAATAAGTGGAAATATATACTGTGTTTCTGGGTAAGAATAATTAACATCATTAAAAAATGTCCATAGTACCCAAAGTAATCTAGAGATTCAACATAGTTCTTATCAAGATACCAATGATGTATTTCACAGAACTAGAACAAAGACCCTGAATAGCCACAGCAATCTTAAGAAAGAACCAAGTTGGAGAGTCATGCTACCTCATAGCAAACTACACTACAAAGCCATCTGGGAATTAATATGAAGAAAACCGAAACACTAATTTGAAAGATTATATGCACCCCTGTGTCCAGTGTGATGTTATTTACAATTGCCAATTTTTGGAAGCAGTTGGTCTAGGGGAGTGTCCATCACTAGATGAGTGGATAAAACAGCTATCATATATTTACACAATGTAACACTACTCGGCCATAAAAAGAAGAAAATTTTACCCTTTGTGACAGAATGGATGAACCTGGAGAACATTATGCTAAGTGAAATAAGCCCATCAGAGAAAGATAATTATCGTATGACTTCATTCATATGTGGAATCTAATGAACAAACTGAACTAACCAGCAAAATAGAGACAGACTCATAGATAGAGAGCAGGCCAACAGCTGTGGGAGGTACGGTGTAAGGGGAGGAATTAAGCAAAAAAGAAAAAAGAGAAAAAACTAATGGACATGGACAACAATGTGGTGATTCTGGGGGTGGGGTGAGAGTTGAAGAGGGTATAGGAGGGATAAATGATAATGTTAGAAGAACAATTTTAAAAAAAGAGAGAAAAACAGGCCCTGACTGGTGTGGCTCAATGGATTGAGCGCCGACTGGTGAACCAAAGGGTCACCAGTTTAATTCCCAGTCAGGGCACATGCCTGGGTTGTGGGCTGGGTCCCCAGTTGGGAGCCTGCAAGAGGTAAATACACATGGGTGTTTCTCTCCCTTCCTTCCTTCCTCCCTTTCCCTCTCTCTAAAAATGAATAAACAAAATCTTTTTTAAAAAAATAAAAATAAAAGAACAATTTGAGAGGAGTGAACTACAAATAAAATGGTATATCAATGAAAAAATAAAAACAGCATGATACTGGCATAAAAACAGACATATAGATTGATGGAGCAGACTAGAGAGCCCAGAAATCAACCCCACATCTTTATGGTTGCTTGATGTTTGACAAAGAAGCAAGAACATACGATGGGGTAAGAACAGTCTATTCAATCAATGGTGCTGGGAAAACTGGACAGATAGATGTGCAGAAAAAATGAAACTAGACCACCTTCTTACCACCATACACAGAATAAACTGAAAATGGATTAAAGACTTAAATGTTAGACTTGAAACAATAAACATCCTAGAAGAATACATGGGTAGTATAATCCCAGACATTTCTCATAGTAATATTTTTCTGATATACCTCTTTAGGCAAGGGAAACGAAAGAAAAAAAAAATAAATGGAACTACTTCAAACTAAAAAGGTTTTACACAGCAAAAGAAACCATCAACAAAATGAAAAGACAACCCACTGAATGGGAGAATATAGTCACCAATGATACATCTCATAAGAAGTTAATACTCCAAATTGATACAGAACTATAAAATTCAACACCAAAAAAAAGATCGAATTAAAAAATGGGCAAAGGATGTGAATAGATATTTCTCCAGAAGATATACAAATGACCAATACACATATGAAAAGATGCTTAACATCACTAGTCATTAGAGAAATGCAAATTAAAGCCACAATGAGATATCACCTCACACCAGTCAGAATGGCTACCATTAACAAATCAACAAACAACAAGGTCAAGGTGATGATGTGGAGAAAGGGGAACCCTCATGCACTATTAGTGAAAATACAGATTGGTGCAGCCGTTGTGGAAAATAGTATGGAGTTACCTCAAAAAAAATAAAAAATGGAACTGCCTCATGATCCAGCAATATCACTTCTAGAAATATATCCAAAGAAACCCAAAACACTAATTCAAAAAAACATATGCACCCCCATGTTCATTGCAGTGTTGTGTACAGTTGCCAAGATTTGAAATGGACTCAGAGTGTTATGCTAAGTGAAATAAGCCAGTCAGAGAAAGACAAGTACCATATGATATTACTTATATGTGTAATCTAAGGAAAAAGATAAACTAATAGACAAAATAGAAGCAGACTCATAGATACGGAAAACAGACTGACAACTGTCAGAGGAGAGGGGGGTTGGAGGGTTGGATGAAAAAGCTGAAGGGATTAAGAAAAAAAACACAAAACTCATAACCACCACCAACAGTCCGGTGATCACTAGAGGAAAATAAGGGTGTGGGAGGTAGAAAAGGGCAAAGGGGGAATAAATTACTTGGGATGGCGAACACACAATACAAAATACAGATGATGTCCTATAGAATTGTATGCCTGAAACCTATAAAATTTTATTAATCAATGTCACCCCAACAAATTCAATGAAAACAAATTTAGCAATTTATTTGTTTTCTGATTTTGTCTGTTAAGATTAATTTTCATTTTTTATCCCTCTGTAATAACACAAGTAGGTAAAAAATAAAATCCAAGATTCTAAGATTGAGATAGACATTAATATTAGAAATCTGATAACCAAAACAGTGAATTATTCATTTATTTTTCTCTTTTTATGTCAATGTAACAACAAGTTGAACACCTATTAACTAAAATCTATAATTTGATTTATCTGTGTTCTTCCCAGTTCTTGATTACGTAATTGAAATGAGGAGAATGCAAAAAGATTCAAGATGTAATTTGTAACACTTGCTCTTATGAGTCTCAGTCATTCGGGAAATAACGACAGGTACATATAGAAATAAAGCTTAGACTGGAAATTGAACCCACAACGTTTTGGTTTTAAGGGACAACATTCCAACCAACTGAGCCACAGAGGCCAGGGCAAACCCTAAAACTCTTAAAAGAATGAATATGGGAAAAGGGTCATGACCTTGGATATAGCAATAAATTCTTAGATATGACACCAAAAATACAAGAAACAAAAGGAAAAAAAGATCAATTGGACTGCATTAAAATTAAAAACCTTTATACTCATCAAAGAGAGTATAGAGTCAATTTACACAATGGGAGCAAATATTTGTGCATCATATTTGATGAGTTTAATATACTGAATATGTAAAGGACTACTACAACTCAACATCAATAAGTCAAACAACCCAATTAAAAAGCAGAAGAACTGAATAAAACACTCTCAAAAGAAGATATACAAATTGCCAATAAGTACATGAAAACATGCTCAACATCATTTGTCATTAGGGAAATGCAATTCAAAACCACAATGAGATACAATTTCACCCCTACTACAATGGTAATAATACAATGGAAAATACAAATATTGTTGAGATGTTAAGAAAATGGAATCTTCATGCTTTCCTGATGGGACTGTACGTGGTGGAGCTGCTGTGAAAGTGGTTTGTTAATTCCTCAGAAAGTTAAACATAGAACTACTATGTGACCCGGTGATTCCACTCTTAGGTGTATACCCAAAGGAATTGGAAATAGAGACTCCAACAGTGCCTAAGTTATCACAGAATTAATCACCATAGCCAAAAGGTGGAAGCAACTTAAGTGTCCATCAACAGATGAATGGATAAACAAAATGTGGTACATACATATAATGGAATATTATTCAGCCTGAAAAGGAATGAAGTTTCTTAAATAATTTTAAAACAAAATAAAAAAGTAATAAAGCTTATAATATATGATAATATACATTTCTTATTTTTGTCCTCACCCAAGGACATTTTTCCCCCATTGCTTCTAGAGAGAAAGGAAGGGAGAGAGAGAAATATTGATGTGAGAGAAGTATCAAATGGTTGCCTCTCCTATGCACCTGGACCAGGGATCAGGGATTGATGATGGAACCTGAAACCTAGGTATGTGCCCTGATTGGGAATCAAACCCACAACCCTTGGGCTGCAGGATGACGCTCCAACCAACTGAGCCACACCTCCCAGGGCACAATATTATGTATTTCAAATAGGTTACACAAGTAACAAATTCTTGACTGATTATGATCAGTCAAACTTTGGGAAAACTTTACTAAAAATTTAGGATTTTTACCCCTCCTGCTTGGGAGAAGTAAGTCTATTTGTTCTAGTTAGCCCTTCAACTGATTGGATGAGACCCATCTGTACTATGGACAACACTTCTTTACTCAAAGTCCATGGATTTAAATGTTAACTTAACATTTAAAAATACTCTTACAGAAACACCCAGAACAATGTTTGATTAATAGCTAGACACTGTGGCCAAGCCAAGTTGACAGTAAAATTATCATACTGTACTTGCCTCAGGACCTTTGCACTGGTTGTTTTTGCCTAGTCTTCTTCCCTAGTTGTACAGCATATTCTGACCTCACTGTTTGAAACAGCAACATGTTCCCCAACTCCCACTCCTGAGTGCCTTTAGCCTGCTCCAACTTTCCCATTGTATTTCTTACCTTCTCACTTTGCAACACACCATATAATGTACTTATTTATTATGTCTATTATTTATTTTTTAGTAGACCCCTCTTCCCAACTAGAATGCCACCTCTGTGAGGGTATGGATATTAGCCTGTTTTATTCACTACTAAGAGTGGTACTTGGAATATAGTAGATCGTCAATAAATATTTGTTGAATAAATGAAAACTAGGTTTTTAAAATAATGGCTCTAAATTATTAATGAATTTTATAATTTCTTTACTTTTCGGTGAACTTTCAAAGTTACTATCTCTCTTGCATGCTCTCCCTCCCAGGAGTATGCCCATGTCTTTCACTTTCCCTTCTTCTTCCCTGACAGGCATGCATCGCCTAACCTCAAAGGTACCCCACCAGACTTGCAACCAGGGGAATAGTGGGCAGCAGCAGCTCATCGTAGGCTAATCCCCTGAAACTGTCTCCAAGGCCCCCTTTCTCAGACTTCCCACTGAACTGACAGCAGCCCTCTCTAGGTGCCCCTGTTGCTTCTTCTATCCTAAGCCCTTCCTTGTTCCACTGTCCCCAACTTTACTAAATGCACTCTTAAAATGAATTAAAAAAATTTAAACCCACAGTTACTAGCTCTCACTATGAAAAACAAAAACTCATCTGAAGTTCAATGGTTTCTTGAACTTTTCTTGTTTATTTTCTTCTATTGAATTCATAAAATAAAGTTTTATACCTTTTGTTGGAAAAGTAAAATACAATCTGATACACACCACCTTTTAACTAAGTGATCGAGGATAAAGCAACAAGTATAATAAGTAATTTTGATATCCTTTACCATGACATGATACAGTAAGAGAAATTCTTCACCACTTTGGTATTCATCCCCAAAATTCATATTTTCTGGTCTTATCATGAGAAAACATCAGATAAATTCAAATTCTACAAAATATCTGACCAGTACTTTTCAATAATATCAAAGACATGAAAAACAAAGAAAGATGAAGAAACTGTCACTAAAGGAGACTGCGAAGACATGGTAACTGAATGCACCATGGAATCCTGGACATCAGTAGAAAAACTGAAAAAGTCAGTAGTTTAATTAATAGTGTTGCACAAGTATTAGTTTCTTAGTTTTAATAAATATATCATGGTAATGTAAAATGTTAATTTTAGGGAAACCTGGGTAAGAAGGATACATGGAAACTCTGGACTATCTTTATAACTTTTTTATAAATCTAAAATTATGTTTTTAAAATGTTTTAAAAAGTAATATGCATGTTACAATCACATTCCTATAAAAATTATTTTTATTTATTCACCTATAATTTAATTAATTCTTCTATTTGTATACAGAGATGGAAATATATTTAAAATAATGGTAACTCAATATTAACACTATTATTAGGTATTGGGATTTTTAGTTCATTGCTTTTTCTTTGTACTTTATTGATTAACAGTTAGAATAGTTTCATATCAACAATAATAGAAACAATTAACATGTATTGAGCACTTATTATGAGGCAGTACTTCTAGGACTCGAATTTCTTTCTTTCTTTTTTTCTTTCTGCCTTTCTTTCTCGCCTTCTCTCTTCCTTCCTTCCTTTCTTTCTTTCTTTCTTTCTTTCTTTCTTTCTTTCTTTCTTTCTTTCTTTCTTTCTTTCTTCCTTTCTTTCTTTGCTTTCTTTCTTTCTTTCTTTCTTTCTTTCTTTCTTTCTTTCTTTCTTTCTTTCTTTCTTTTAGGTTTTAAGTTATTTAATAAAAGAGATTTAAGAGTCCATAGCTATACTAAAAAGTGAGTAGGTCATATGTTTCTTTTTTTAATTATTTTTTCAATTTTATTTTGTATTGGTTTCAGTGTACAGCTTAGTGGTTAGACAATCAAATACTTTTTAAAAAATCTTCACTTGAGGACATGCTTATTGATTTTAAGAGAAAGGGGAAGGGAGGGAGGAAGAGAGGAGAGAAACATCAATGTGAGAGAGAAACATTTATTGGTCGCCTCTCATACACACCCTACCAAGGACCAAACCTGCAACTAAGACATGTGCCCTGACTGGAAATTGAACATGCAGCTTTTCATTCTACGAGACGACACTCCAACCAACTGAGCCACACCAGCCAAGATGACAATCATATACTTTACTTAGTGTTCTCCCACTATTTCCAGTACCCCAACTGGCACCATACATAGCATTTGCATTATTATTGACTATATTTTCTATGCTTTATTTACTTCTCCATGACTATTTTGTAACTACCAATTAGTGCTTCTTAGTCCCATCACCCCTTTTACCTAATCCCCCAATCCTTCATCCCCTCTGGCAACCACCAGTTTTTTCTCTGTATTTATGAGTCTGTTTCAATTTTGTTGATTTTGTTCTTTAGATTCCACATATAAGTGAAATCATATGGCATTTGTCTTTCTCTGACTTATTACAGTAACCGTAATACCCTCTAGGCCATCCATGGTATTGCAAATGGTAAAATTTCAATATTTTATGACCAAGTAATATTTCATTGTGTATATATACCAAGTTTTTTATCCATTCATCCATTCATGGGCACATGGGTTGCTTCCGTAACTTGACTATTGTAAATAATGCTTCAACGAACATAGGGATGCATATGTTCTTTTGAATTCGTGTCTTGGGTTTCAATCACTGGGTCGAAAGTCAGATTTCTTTTAAATTTTTAAGTATATTTTATTGATTATGTTGTAACGGTTGTCCCAATTTCCCCCCTTTTCCACCCTTTGCCAAGTACCCCCCTTCTCTTCAGCAATCTCTCCCACCTTAGTTCATGTCCATGGGCTGTGCGTGTAACTTATTTGGCTTCTACCTTTTCTATACTATTGTTAACATCCCCCTGTCTATTTTGTTCCTACCAGTTATGCTTCTAAATCCCTGCACCTTTTCCCCCATTATCCCCCTTCCCCTTCCCAGCTGATAACCCTCCATATGGTCTTCATATCTATTATTCTGTTCCTGTTCTGGTTGTTTGCTTAGTTTCTGTTTGTTTTTTAGATTCAGTTATTGATAGTTGTGAGCTCGTTAACATTCATAGTTTTGATCTTCTCCTTTTTAAATAAGTCCCCTTAACATTTCATGTAGTAAGGGCTTGGTGGTGATGAATTCCTTTAGCTTCACCTTACTCTGGGAAGCACTTTATCTGCCCTTCCATTCTAAATGATAGCTTTGCTGGATAGAGTAATCTTGGTTGTAGGTCCTTGCTTTTCACCACATTGAATACTTCTTGCCAGTCCCGTCTTGCCTTCAAAGTTTCTTTTGAGAAAGTAGCTGATAGTCTTATGGGAATTCCTTTGTAGATAACTCTTTGCTTTTCTCTTACTACTTTTAAGATTCTCTCTTAATCTTTAACCTTTAACATTTTAATTATGATGTGTCTTGGTGTGGTCCTCTTTGGGTCCAACTTGTTTGAGACTCACTGTGCTTCCTGGACTTGTTTGTCTATTTCCTTCACCAAATTAGAGAAGTTTTCTTTCATTATTTTTTCGAATAGATTTTTAATTCCTTCCTTTTTTCTCTTCTCCTTCTGGCATCCCTATTATTCAGATGTTTACAATTTCCAGTTTTTTGGTGGACTCTATAGGGTTTTCTATTGAATATGTTAAATTCAATAGAAATAATGATAATAATGACAGTTTTACTCCCTCTTTTCCTATTTGAATGCCTTTTATTTCTTCTTCTTGCCTGATTTCTGTGTCTAGGACTTCCAGTAGTATGTTGAGTAAGGGAGGTGAAAGCAGACATCCATGTCTTGTTGCCAGTCTTAAGGGGAATATTTGTAATTTCTGCCCATTGAGTATAATACTGATAGTGAGTTTTTCATATGTGGCCTTTATTACATAAAGGTATATTCCCTCTAGTCTCACTTGGCTGAGAAGTTGTTGTTCTTTTATGATAAACGGGTGCTGGATTTTATCAAAAGCTTTTTCGGTATCTAGTGATATGATCATGTGGTTTTTATCTTCTATATTCTTTATGTGATGTATCACATTTATTGATTTGTGTATATTGTACCAAACTTGCATCCCTGGGATATATCCCACCTAATCATGGTGTATGGTCTTTTTAATGTATCGCTGGATCTGATTTGCTATTATTTTGTTGAGAATCTTAGCATCTATTTTCACCAGGAATATTGGCCTGTAATTTTCTTTCTTTGTTATGTCATTATCTGATTTTGGAATTAGGATAGTACTGGCTTCATAAAAAGAGCTTGGATGTCTTCTTTTCTCTTGAATTTTTTGGAATAGTTTAAGAAGATAGGTGTTAGTTCTTTTTAAATGATTGGCAAAATTCACTTATGAAGCCATCTGGTTCAGAACTTTTGTTAGCTGAGAGAATTTTGATTACCGCTTCAATTTTATTAGTTATTAGTATACTCAAGTTTCCTGTTTCTTTCTGAGTCTGTTTTGGAAGAATCCATGTTTCTAAAAATGCATCCATTTTGCCAAGGTTGCCCAATTTCTTTGCATGTATTTATTCATAGTATTTTCTTAAAATCCTTCATATTTCTGTGATATCAATTGTTACTTCTCTTTCATTTCTGATTTTATTTATTTGGGTTCTGTCTCCTTTTTCTTGATGAGTCTGGTTAAAGGTCCATTAATTTTGTTTCTCTTTTCAAAGAATCAGCTCCTGAATTCACTGATCTTTTGAACTGTTAGTTTAGTCTCTATGTCATTTAATTGTGCTATGATCTTGATTATTTCCTTCCTTCTACTCACTCCAGGCTTTGTTTTTTGTTGTTTTTTTAGATCTTTTAGGTGTAGGGTTACAGTGTTTATTTGAGATTTTTCTTGCTTCTTAAGATAAGCATGTAATACTATGAACTTCCCTCTCAGGACTTTTTTTGCTGTGTCCCACAGGTTTTGGGTTAGTTGTGTGTTCATTCTCATTTGTTTCCAGGTGATTTTTTATTTCTTTCTTGATCTCATTGATAACTCATTCATTATTTAATAACATGGTATTTAGATCCATGTATCTCAGTGTTTTTGAGGTTTTTCAATTGAAGTTAATTTCTAGTTTTATGCCATTGTGATATGAGAAATGTTTGATATGCTTTCATTTTGTTCAATTTGTTAAGGTGGGTTTTTTGGTGGGTTTTTTTTCCTCCTAACATGTGTTCTATTTTTGAGAAAGATCTATCTGTACTTGAAAATAATGTGTATTCTGCTGTTATGAGATTAAATGCTCTGTAAATATCAATGAAATTTATTCACTCTAGTGTTTCATTTAAAGTTACTGTTTCCTTGTTGATTTTTTTCTTTTTTTCTTTTTGGTCTGGAAGATCTATCCACTGGTGACATAGGGGTGTTAAGATTCCCTACTATGACTGTATTGTTGTTGGCCTCTTTCTTAAAGTACACCAAGATTTTCTTTATATATTTAGGTGCTCCTATATTGGGAGCATATATGTTTACAAGAGTTATAGCCTCTTGTTGGATTGATCCCTTTAGCATTATATAGTGACCTTCTTTGTTCCTTGTTATGGCCTTTGTTTTGTCAGATATAGGTATTGTTACCCCAGCTTTTTTTTTTTTTTTAATCTCTATTTGCACAGAATATTTTTTCCATTCCCTCACTTTCAGCCTATGTAAATATTTTATTCTGTGGTGGGCCTCTTGGAGACAGCTTATATATAGGTCATGTTTTCTTATCCATTCAGTTAACCTATGTCTTTTTAAAATTATATTTTGTTGTTCATGCTATTACAGTTGTCACAGTTTTTACCCACTTGCCCCTCCTCCACCTAGCTCCCTCACACTCTCAGGCAATCCCCACACCATTGTCCCTGTCCATGGGTCATGCATATATTCCCTATGCTGTACTTTACATCCCCATGACTACTCTGTAACTACCAACAGGTACTTCTTAATCCCTTCACCTTTTTCACCCAGTTCACTTTAACACTCCCCACCACCTGGCAACCTCAAAATGGTCTCTGTATCTAGAATTCTGTTTCTGTTCTGTTTGTGTTTGTTTTGTTTTTTAGATTCTATTATTGATAGATATATATTTATTGCCATTTTATTTTTCATATTTTTGTTCTTTTTCTTCAAAAAAGACTGTTTAACATTTTATATAATACTGGTTTGGCGGTCATGAACTCCTTTAGTTTTTTTCTTGTCTGGGAAGCTCTTTATCTGTCATTTGATTCTAAATGACAGTGTCTGTAAAGTTTCTGTTGAGAAATCAGCTCACAGTCTTATGGGAGCTCCCTTGTAAGTAATTAACTGTTTTTCTCTTGCTGCTTTTAAGATTCTTTCTTTGTCTTTAACTTTGGCATCTTAATTATGATGTGTTATGTTGTGGGCCTCTTTGAGTTCATCTTGTTTGGGACTCTCTGAGCTTCCTAAACTAGTATGTTTATTTCACCAAGTGAGGAATGTTCTCTGTCATTATTTTTTCAAATAGGTTTTCAATTTCTTGCTTTCTTCCCTCTCTTTTCATCACCCCTATTATGCAAATGTCAGTATGCTTGAAGTTGTCCCAGAGGTTCTTTATACTATCCTCATTTTTTAGATTCTTCTTGTTGTTCTGATTGTTTATTCTTTCCTTCCTGGTATTCCAAATCTCTGCTTTGATTCTTGGCTTCGTTGGTTCTACTGTAGATTCCTTGTAAATTCTGTTTTATTTCAACTAGTGTAGCCTTCATTTCTTTTTTTAGGTATATTTCATTGATTATGATATTACAGTTGTCCCAGTTTTTTCCTCTTTGCCCCTCTCCACCAGGTATCCCCTTTCCTCCAGCAACCCTCCCCCCTTCATTCATGTCCATGTGTTGTGCATATAAGTTCTTTGGCTTCTTTTTTCTTTAATATTCTTAAGATCCCCCTGTCTATTTTTGGACCTAACAGTTATGCCTCTTAATCCCTGTACCTTTTTTTCTATTCTCTCCCTTGCCCCTGCCAGATGATAACCTTCCATATGATTTCCATATTTATGGTATTGTTCCTGTTCTAGTTGTTTGCTTAGTTTGTTTTTGTTATTTATTTATTTATTATTTTTATTTTTATTTTTTCTTTTATTATTTGGTTTTTCCATTACAGTTGTCCCATTTTTCCCCCTTTGCTCCCCCCCAGCCCACCCCTTCTCCCGCAATCATATCCCTCCCCGTTGTCCATGTCCATGAGTCATTTATACATATTCTTTGACTAAACCCACCCTTACTTATCCCCCTTCTCTCCTTCCCCCTTCCCCCCTGTTGATTACTATTCTACTCTTTGTCCTATTCAGTTCGTTTGTTTGCGTTGTTCTTTAGTTTCCTGTATTAGGTGATATTATATGGTATTTTGATTTCTTTGCCTGGCTTATTTCACTAAGCATAATTCTCTCTAGTTCCATCCATGTTGTCGCAAATGGCAGGAGTTCCTTCTTTCTTTCCGCTACATAGTATTCCACTGTGTAAATGTACCACCGTTTTTTGATCCACTCATTTACAGATGGGCATTTAGGCTGTTTCCAGTACTTAGCTATTGTAAACAGGGCTGCTATGGACATAGGGGTGCATATGTTTTTTGAATTAGGGTTTTAGGATTTTTTGGGTATAATCCTAGCAGTGGAATCGCTGGTTCAAAAGGCAGTTTCATTTTTAGTTTTTTGAGGTAATTCCATACTGTTTTCCATAGTGGCTGCACTAGTCTGCATTCCCACCAACAGTGCAGTAGGGTTTCCATTTCACCACATCCTTGCCAGCATTTGTTGTTTGTTGATTTGTTGATGATGGCCATTCTGACAGGTGTAAAATGGTATCTCATTGTGGTTTTTATTTGCATCTCTCTGATGGCCAGTGATGTTGAGCAGGTCCTTTGCCCATTTTTAAATTGGGTTGTTTGTTTTCTTGATGTTGAGTCATATAAGCTCTTTATATATTTTGGAGATCAGTCCCCTGTCTGAGATATCACTGGCAAATATGTTTTCCCATATGGTTGGTTTCCTTTTCATCTTGCTGATGTTTTCTTTTGCTGTGCAGAAACTCTTTAGTTTGATGAAGTCCCATTTGTTTATTTTTTTCTTTGTTTCTCTTGCCTTAGGAGATGTATCCGTGAAGATATTGTTACGTGGGATATCTGAAATTTTCCTGCCTATGTTTTCCTCTAGGACTTTTATGGTTAAATGGCTTACATTTAAGTCTTTGATCCATCTTGAGTTTATTTTCGTGTGTGGTGTAAGTTGGTGGTCTGGTTTCATTTTTTTGCACGTCCCTGTCCAGTTCTCCCAGCACCATTTGTTAAAGAGGCTCTTCTCACTCCATTTTATGTTCCTTTCTCCTTTATTAAATATTAGTTGACCATAGAGGCCTGGGTTTATTTCTGGGCTCTCTATTCTGTTCCACTGATCTATATATCTGTTCTTATGCCAGTACCAGACTGTGTTGATCACAGTAGCTTTGTAGTATTGTTTGATGTCTGGTATCATGATCCCTCCTGCTGTGTTCTTCTGTTTCAAAATTGCTTTGGCTATTCGGGGTCTTTTTTGGTTCCATATGAATATTTGGAGTATTTGTTCTAGGTCTGTGAAATATGTCATTGGTATTTTAATGGGATTGCATTGAATCTGTAAATTGCTTTGGGTAGTATGACCATTTTGATGATGTTGAGTCTTCCCATCCAAGAACATGGTATTTGCTTCCATTTATTTGTATCTTCCTTAATTTCTTTCTTCAATGTTGTGTAATTTTCAGTGTACAGGTCTTTTATCTCTTCAGTTAAGTTTATTCCTAGGTACTTTATTTTTATTGTTGCTATAGTAAATGGTATTTTCTTTTTTGCCTCTGTCTCCGATATTTTATTGTTGGTGTACAGAAATGCCTTAGATTTCTGTATATTTATTTCGTACCCTGCTATTTTGCCAAGTTCACTTATTATATTGAGTAGTCTTTTAGTGGAGTTTATAGGGTTTTCTAGGTATACTATCATGTCATCTGAATATACTGATAGTTTTATTTCTTCTTTCCCAATTTGGATGCCTTTTATTTCTTTTTCTTGTCTGATTGCTGTGGCTAGGACTTCCAACACTATGTTGAATAGAAGTGGAAAGAGTGGAGAGCCTTGTCTAGTTCCTGATATCAGGGGGAATGCTTTCAGTTTTTGTCCATTGAGTATGATGTTGGCTTCAGGCTTCTCATCTATAACCTTAATTATGTTAAGGTATGCTTTCTCTATTCCCATTTTGCTGAATGTTTTCATCATAAATGGGTGTTGTACTTTATCAAATACTTTTTCTGCATCTATTGATATGATCATGTGATTTTTGTCTTTCACTTTGTTTCGGTGATGTGTTATATTTATTGATTTGAGAATATTAAAGCATCCTTGCATCCCTGGGATGAATCCCACTTGATCGTGGTGTATGATCTTTTTGATGTATTGCTGGATCCTATTTGCCAATATTTTATTGAGGATTTTAGCATCTATGTTCATCAGTGATATTGGCCTGTAGTTTTCTTTCTTTGTTGTGTCTTGACCTGGTTTTGGGATTAGGGTAATACTGGCTTCATAGAAAAAGTTTGGGATTCTTCCCTCTTCTTGGATTTTTTGGAATAGTTTGAGGAGGGTAGGAGTTAGTTCTTCCCTAAATGTTTTGTAAAATTCACTTGTGAAGCCATCCGGTCCAGGGCTTTTGTGTGCAGGGAGATTTTTGATTACTGTTTCAATTTCTTTCTTTGTTATTGGTCTGTTGAGACTTTCTACTTCTTGATTCAGTTTTGGAAGGTTATATGTTTCTAGAAATTTGTCCATTTCTTCTAGGTTGTCAAATTTCTTGCCATACAGTTGTTTGTAGTAATTTCTTGCAATTGTTTGTATTTCTGTGGTATCAGTCGTGATTTCTCCTCTTTCATTTCTGATTTTGTTTATTTGGGTCTTCTCTCTTTTTTTCTTGATGAGCCTGGCTAGAGGCTTGTTGATTTTGTTTATTTGGGTCTTCTCTCTTTTTTTCTTGATGAGCCTGGCTAGAGGCTTGTCGATTTTGTTTATTTTTTTGAAGAACCAGCTCCTAATTTTGTTGATTTTTTGATTGTTTGTTTAGTCTCTATGTCATTTAATTCCGCTCTGATCTTGATGATTTCTTTCCTTCTTCTTGCCCTAGGCTTTGTTTGTTGTTGTTGTTCTAGTTCTTGTAGCTTTAGGATTCGATTTTTTATTTGAGATTCTTCTGTTCTTTTCTGATATGCCTGTATTGCTATGAACTTCCCTCTTAGGACTGCTTTTGCTGTGTCCCATAGGTTTTGGGCTGTTGTGTGTTCATTATCATTAGTTTCCAGAAACTTCTTGATTTGTTCCTTGATGTCATTGATAACCCATTCATTATTTAATATTATGTTGTTCATTCGCCGTGAGTTTGGATGTCTTTGATTTTTTTTTCTCTGAGGTTGACTTTTAGTTTCAAGGCATTGTGGTCTGAAAAGATGCTTGATATGATTTCAATTTTCTTGAATTTGTTGAGGCTTGTTTTGTGTCCTATTATGTGGTCTATCTTTGAAAATGTCCCATGTGCATTTGAAAAGAATGTATATTTTGCTTCTTTGGGGTGAAAAGTTCTATATATATCAGTTAAGTCCATGTGGTTTAGTGTGTTGTTCAATGCCTGTATATCCTTGGTGTGTTTTTTTTTTTAGATTCATTTGTTGATAGTTGTAAGTTTGTTGTCATTTTAATGTTCATAGTTTAGATCTTCTTTTTCCTAAGAAGTCCTTTTAACATTTCATATAATAAGGACTTGGTGTTGATGAACTCCTTTAGCTTTATCTTGTCTGGGAAGCATTTATTTCAGGTTGGATTTTTTTTTTAATGCTGTTGATGTTCTCACTAAGTTCATTGAGCATCCTTATAACCAGTGTTTTCAACACTCCATCCAGTAGACTACTTGTCTCCATTTTGTTTAGTTCTTATTCTTTTTTTTTTTTTTTTTGAGTTTTGTTCAGTTTTTTCTTTTGGGCCATGTTTCTTTGTCTCCTCATTTTGGTAGCCTCTCTGTGTTTGTTTCTATGTATGAGGTAGAGCTGTTACATTTCTCAAGCTTGGTAACATGGCCTAATGTAGTAGGTGTCTTGTAGGGTTCAGTGGCACTGCCTCCCCTACCACCCAGGTTGCATGCATGAGGTGCACCCACTGTGTGAGCTATGTATGCCCTCCTCTTGTAGTTGAGCCTTGATTGCTGTTGGCACATTCAATGGAAGTCACCACCTGTGGTCTATCTGAGGCCACCTGGCATAACCCACAAAGCAATCTGTAGGTGGCTGCTACTTGTGCTGGGCTTGGAAGTGCCCAAGCGAGTCCAAGCTGTGAACCAAATCAAACCAAACCAAACAAAAAATTGTGCTTTGTCTTCAGCAGGCTCCATCTCATTTTGGAGGACAGAAACCCTGCTGTCTTTCACCACTGGATGTTATGTGGGCAGCTGATCCCAGCTCTGTTGCTGCATGCTTAAGGACCCAGTTTGGGCTATAGGCTTCACCTCCCTTAGGCAGAAGGTCTCATAGCCATGCTACCCCTCCATAACCTCAGCCTACCATCCATGGGAGTGGACTGGCCCCTTTCATGACTGCAACCTTATTACCAGTGTCAAGGTGGTTTTTGACTATACTTGGTTAAAAGCCTCCTCTTAAGGCAGTCTTCACTTTGTGGTGACTGTTCCCCTCTTTAGTTTTATTTCTAGTTTGTTTCTGGCAGGAGGTTTGAGGAAGATCCTCCTATTCTGCCACCATCTTGCGACCCATCATATCTTATTCTTAATCCTCACAATAACCCATAAGATGAGTGTGGTTATTGTTTTTATAATTGGAATATTCGCTCTTATCTAAGTTAAATATATCATAGTAGTGCAAGTCCAAGCTCTACGAGGTGCAATGTGAAAACAGGAGTCTCTTCTTTTTACATATGTATCCAATTTTTTGCACTCTTCAGGAGTAGCCATTTTAAACTCTTCTAGCTATTTCTTTTAGAATTTACCTATATATTTGTTTCCCAAAAGACATGTTTAAAACAGCTAATCTTATTTTCAGTTTTAGATGTTATCTCCTGACTTTCTACTATAAAAGATGAATATTTAGATCTTTTAAACTGCTCCCTTTTAACTATGCACATTAGTTTCTAGATTGATATTCTGTGTTTACATTATTAATGTCCACATAAATAATGATTCACAGCTTAGCCATGAGTATTACCTTCTGGGTATAACTTGCTTTTTTTCCTAAAGTTAATAATTGTCTATTACTTTTTTCTTAGTTTCAACTATCTTATTTTAATCTCACCTATTTTCTGATTTGGGGAGAACATAGTCTCTCAAATTTCAGCCTTTCTGCATCTCTGCACTGCTAAGCAACTTACTTTTTGTCTTCCCTTATTTCTATGGTTTTACCTTTCTTGGTTCTGTTAAGCCAATTATCAGTAGTCCATTTTCTTTTTAGCCCCTAAAGTTTCTTTCCCATTTTTTTCTGTTTTCTTTGTCTTTGTGGAGTAAAGGAAAAGAAGTGTATTCAACCCCTTTTTAAATAAAAATTATATTATGAATATTTAAAATAATAAGCTATGTCACTTTTATGAAGACAGTATGTTTTGTTTTATAAAGACAGATTTATTTAGCTAAAAAGAAAAAAGAGTTTTTAATGTATTTTTGTAACCATCTCAGAGTTAAGGTCAATTTCTCAGCATGTCATTGGAGACCCCTTGTGAATTGGTCCTCTCTCTACATGACCTCATTCTACCACCTAAGCAGGGCCACTGGAGAAATGTAAGAATCTTCTGGATTACCTATAAAATAAATGATGACTTACTTTAACAATGCTATTGCTGTCTCTGATTTCTCTGTGCCTAATTGTCTTCATTTTTTGTAAGACAGGAACCCTGACATTTATCTCATTGAGTGTATTTTATCAGATCAAGCCAGGAAATCTATGCTACATTGTGAAAAATGGCCTTTTAGAGAAGAGCTTCCATAGAAACACTGAAGCATTGTCAGTTAGGTAACTTATTAGGCTTATCTAGAAAGCAGTGTTTCCAGTTTTCTATACTGACATAAGTATTTCATTACTCACTGTGGGTTGAATTGCCAATGCCCCCCCACTGTATCAAAACAGAAGTGACTTAAAAGAAGAAATTGGCTAATGCACCAATCTGCAAATGTGGAAAGTAGTATGGAGATACCTCAAAAAATTAAACATGGATCTGCCTTTTGACTCAGCAATCCCACTTCTGTTAATATATCCAAAGGAACCCAAAACACTAAGTCAAAAGAACATAAGCACCCCTATGTCCATTGCAGCATTATTTATAATCACCAAGATATGAAAACAGCCCAAGTGTCCATCAGTAGATGAGTGCATAAAACTACTATGGGACATTTACACAATAGAATTCTACATGGCCATAAAAAAGAAGAAAATTTTACCTTTTGCAACAGTATGGATGGACCTAGAGAACAGTATAGACCAGCGGTTCTCAACCTGTGGGTCACGACCCCTTTGGGGATCAAATGACCCTTTCATAGGGGTCACCTAAGACCATTGGAAAACACATATATAATTACATATTGTTTTTGTGATTAATCACTGTGCTTTAATTATGTTCAATTTGTAACAATGAAAATACATCTTGCATATCAGATATTTACATTACAATTCATAACAGTAGCAAAATTACAGTTATGAAGTAGCAACAAAAATAATTTTATGGTTGGGGATCACCACAACATGAAGAACTGTACTAAAGGGTCTTGGCATTAGGAAGGTTGAGAACCACTGGTATAGACGGACCTAAGGTAAAATAAGCCAGTCAGAGAAAGACAAATACCCTATGATTTCACTCCTATGTGGAATTTAATAGACAAACTGAACTAACAAGCAAAATAGACAGACTCGTAAGTGGAGAGCAGATGATAGCTAATGGGGCTGGGGTGGGGGGATTGTGGAAAAAAGACTCATGGACATGGACAACAGTGGGATGAGTGTAATGATTGCTGTGGGGAGGAGGATGTAAGGGGACTAAATGGTAATGGAAAAAATATTTTAAAAATTGAGAAAAAAATAAAATTATGAGTTACATACAAAAAAATATAAGGAGCTGGACAGAGCATAGACTGTGAGACCACAGAATCTTAAATATTATTTAAATTTCAATCTATAATATGTCCTTTCCTGCTTAATAAAAGCAGAAATTCAGCAGGTGAGATCTTACTTCTAAAACATTTCAAATGAATCTAAAAGAACTAGTCAAATGAGAGCTGCTCAAATCTTAAAGGGTGAAAGTTGTTATCTAGCCATAGGATAACTTTACTATTCATTTGAATATTTTTATTTATAACATGATTGAACAGGAAGGACCTGGAAACACCTCTCCATTGACTTATGCGTGCCAGTATAAACCCTACACCCAGAAAGCATGCTAAACACAGTTGCGTTGGTTCTTGGAGAAGTTCGCCTTTCACAATAATGTCAATTACAGCATGGGAACATGCCTAACACACAAACCTCACCTCAAATGCAAAACTTTTTGATAAGAAAATGAACATATATTGGCTTTTTTGCTTGGGACAAGCCTATAAGCATAATGAAAATGAGCCTGCTCCTAAGAAAAAATTAGAGCAACTGTGAATTAAGGGGGCAAATCCATCAAGCAGATCTTTTCAATTTAGTGGCCTTGAACCCTTGAGGATCTTGGATGCAAGGTTTTAAAATGTCATATTTTCACTTCAATGATAATCCAAAACATAATATAAACATTATAGGAGTAATGTTTTAAAAATATTAAACGGGTTATTTTTGTTTTCCTTATTAATCATGTTCCCCAATACCCTGCTATTATTCATGCTAAACTAGATGGTGCCCCAGGGAAAAAAATAAAAACTAGAAGAAAATTTCATTAAATGGGGGAAGATATGATAAAGGGAAACCTACTGCAAGACTAGAAAGGAAAGCAGAAGCTCTTTGGAATGAAAAAGAGCTGGAGGAAATGAGGTAAGAGGTGAGAAACCAGAGTCTTCCTTCTCACTGATTTCCCAAATCTCCATCCTCCACGTTCCTTTCTCCTCCATTCAAATTACTTCCTCGTAGAGTAAATCCTTGAGTAGCCTTTTAGTAAGGATCTGTGAGTGATAAAATTCTTCAGATATGTCTTAAAATGTATTTATTTGCCTTATTTTACCATTTCAGTTAAATGATTGTTTTGTTAGAGATAGAATTCTAAGCTGACAGCTTTGAAATTTCTAGTCCATCAACTTTGAACTTGATAACTCTTGTTTATGTCCATTGTTCTTTTAACTAATATTTTGTTAGTGTAATTTTTAAAAATATCTCATTTTAATATTTTCTTTTCATTTTAATTGTTTTGTAATTATTTATCCTGAACATTCATGTCTTTCATTAATTCAAGAAAATTCTCAGTCATTATCTTTTGAAATTTCACATTTCTTTCACTCTCCATTCTCTCCTTTGAAAACTACTATTGATAGACACTGGACATCTTTCTTCTTCCTTCTATAGCTCTTAAACTCTTTCATATTTTCCTTTTTTTCAACCATTTGAGATTCATATTCAGTGCATATTTCCTTAGTTCTACAATATATTTTAGGTCATTAATTATCTATTTAGGAAATTAAGTTTTTAAATTACAATTACATTTTTCAATTTTTCTTTTTAGAAGCTCTATTTTGAAGTCTACTTTTTACAGTATTTCATTTTCCGATACTTACTATTCTTTCTTATTTCTTAAATTACTTTAATAAAATATACATATTTTACAGTGCTATAAGCTGAAGTTTTTGGGGGGAAAGTTTAGAGAATGCATAAGTCTGCCATTTATTAAATCTGATAACTTTCACAGATAGTGAATTATTTCCTCCTTTGTTTTCTAATTTTCAAAATTTGGTTTTATCTTCAGTGGGTATTTTTTTCTATACAAACTTGAATTTGGAAGTACCCACCAAAGTAGCTTCTTTGTTTATTTAGTTTTTGCTTTTGCCAGGCTACTGAGTGTTATCACCAATGGGATAAGCTTTTACACCAACTTTTTAATGAGAGGCACGGTGGGGTTGCAGAACAAGCTTTCCTGGACCATGCAGAAGTTTCAAATCCATACACGGAATAAACTCAGTATTTTCAGACTCCAAATCCATATTTGAAGTAAACTTGAGACTTTGAGTAGTGCAAATATAGAGACCAATGGTAGAAGAATTGAACTGAATCATCACACAGCAAATACTATAAATGTTGTCATACATGAACAGATGTGTTACATAAATTCCATCTTTGTACATAGGCACTTTCAAGAGTTCTCCTTCAAAAACAGATCACAAATCCCATATATGAGCATGTACACACACACATATACACACACCACTTCACCTCTAAATCCCCAGACAAATGCCTTATTTTGTCTATTTAAACACATCTGAATTTTAATAAATTATTCTCTTCTGATTTTTTGTTTTATCTATAATTCTAACAAATACGTAGGCTAAAAACAAAAATTAAGCCTTCTTATCCCATGGGAGCTTACATGAAGTGAAGAAAGAGATGGGGTAGGATGCAGCTTGTAGCAGTCTCTGACAGGTGAGATCTATACAACCATTTCCTAAGCATCCTGCTTCAGTGGTTTAGGTCACTTTTACTTCAACTGACTTTTCTTCTTTTTCAGTTTTCCCAAAATTATGCCATAAACTTCTTAACTATTCACTAATCAACTATAATCCCAAGGCACTTTTAACCTGTCTAGAACTTCTCCGGTATATGTCGGATGTTAGTAGAAAATACAGAAGGGATGCAGAAGAAAGGCCTTGCTCCATCTGCACCTTTGCAAGATGACTCAGCTTTTCATGTCCACAAACAGGATGTGCATCTCCTAGGCTCACAAGACCATAGTAAACAGGTAAAGCTTCTACCTCTTTCTGAATCACTTATGTATCCATGGACTAGAACTTAGTCACCTTCCTTCCCTTCCCCTTCTTTCCTTTCCCCCCCATCTCCTTGTGTCCTCAAAAGTGATGCTCCATTAAAAAATAATGCTGTACTCTCAGAGCATCTAAAAGGAGGACACTGGGCAGGGAGAGGAAGGGCTTATCTTCTTTTGCATGTAACAGTTTTAGTGGCATCTATATGATGGCACACTAAGTCTTGCCTATAAAGATAACAATAGGGATCAGGAAAATTTGGGGGGCTCTAGTGTGAATCCTAGAGTTCAAAAAATCCAAAATAGCTCTTGGTAATAGCCTCATGATTCTTCTCACCTTACACATCTATTCTGATGTTAAAGAAAAGACAAAAGCCTTGGGAGCTATCAAATGATTTTCTATTCCAAAATAGGAGAATATTTTGGCTTAGGTCAGTCTTTGTGTCAGTTTAAGAGGACTGACATTGAAGCAATTGGCTTATTGTAAACCTTCTACCCTGCCTATTTTATTCAGCTGTACTCTGATTTCTACTCCTCTGCTAGGTTGTAGTCTTAAAGGCCAGGGGCTATGACAATTATCATTAGACTGAATAGAGCTCATGGAATATTTAAGGGGTAGGATGGAATCAGATTATCCCTAATTCAGTCTCCTGACTCGAAACATCATCCAGTGCTCTGGAATGTGATCATCCTGTTCAAGTGTCATGTTGATGTTGGAATACAGCAAAAGGGAAACAATCTCTCAGGAGAAACCAAGAGGTCTCCTTCTAGTCAACACATAGATGACAAGGTGATGATTCATATGATCCCAATGAGGCAATCTTTAGACAATAGGATTTAAAGGCAAGCAACAATTATGAGTCATAAGAGTCATGTTTTAAGTTTGAATATCCAGGTTGTTTTGTTCCTCAGGTAAAGAATGGACACCACACGTTACATAAAGACAAAAACAAAAGACCCAGATTACTTGATATTTTTTTTTCATTTAAACACTCTATGCACAAACACATTTTAGTTTTATGATTATGTATATGAATCATATACATTTTCTTCAATTTCATAAGTCTTTTGTTTGTATTCCTACAAGTTATATTTATTTTCAAATTAAATACTCAAATATCACATCCTAAATTATTGTGAATAGATATTTGAAGTGAGGACTGGAGGATATAGTTTTTTTTTCCACAGGAAAAGCCTCTCCTAACATTGTTGGCATAACAGTTGCTCTTGAGAGAACATGAAATCTGTTATCCCTTAAGCAATATAATTGATAAAGCATCACCACAACATTAAAATAGATGCTAAGTAGCAAAAAGGGGAAATAAAGTTTAGAACCTCATTGATAAGTCAGTATGATTGATTAAGCTTTTCTCCTGGCTTTGGTAAGAAATAAATAGGTCACTTCTCTTTCTTAAGCTTTCTTAACCTCTTTTTGTAGCCCCTAGCACAACTAAACTTTTTCTACCAGTCAATGTCCTTAGCAATTTTGACTTCCCACAAAGTGTCTCCCACAACAGCAGATGTCCAATATACAGCTGATAAATGACTAGGTGAATGAATTAAGGCATTTCTTAACTTTGACATGCTGGGCATATTGTAGATCCTTCACAATAACTGCTCAAACTGCTTTGACACTATTGTCAACACTTCTGTCAGAGCTGCTTATCCTTATGCCACCTGTTGGTTTTGAAAGTTGTCAAATAAATAACACTTGTATGCACATCCCTACAGATATTACCCAGAATAGATAAGCATTGTATCCTGGTAATTTGACTGAAAGCTCCCTGCTTTGTAATGATCTACGTAGAGTAAGAATAGGGCATAAAACATAATTCCTTTCCCCATTATTAGTGGCTGTAATGTCTTTACCAGTTTTATTTCAGTCATCAGAGTGCCTGATTGATATGCTTTATAAATGGAAATCTAAAAATCATAACTCATCAGCACAATCAGCTATACGTGTTTTAAGTTAACCTATTGGATACAATAGTAATTCATTTGGCATGTCTCGCTGAGCCTTAGCACAGTAATGAAATCTGACTTCAGTAACTCTTAAATTTTACTAATTATATAATTAAACCATGCATATGATCATGTTAATTTTCTTATTTATTTAAATGTTTTTGAAAAGCATTTTTCAATCTGGAAATTGGAAGTTTATTCTGATAATAATAAGTACAAGAATTAATAGCCCAACTCCTTTGAGATAATACTTCAGAAATTCATATAATTTGTAAACTTAAAAAAAAATTTTGTCTGCATGCTACTTCACATGATAACTAAATAACTCGCATGTTTCTGAGATGTTCATTTTTAAAAAATGAGGGGTAAAGTGATCATTTCCTAATGTACACATGTATCAAATCATTATGTTGTACACCTTAAACTAATACAGTGTTGTATGTCACTTTATATCTCAATATAATTGTGGACAATGTTGAGGGCCCTGGCTGTTGCTTCTCTCTCCTACTGCTTCTTTTCTCCCAGACTGCTTCTTCACTTCCTGCCACTGGAGGACCATCTACACTTTGGTGCAGACAAAAGGCAATCCGCAGTTGGACAGGAAAAGAATGACATTGAAACAGATTTCCAACAAGTGCTTTGGGGTATTGAGAACAACTTTCAACAAGACAGTAGTAAACTAAGTGCAAAATGAAATTTGCTCTCAACTGACCACCAAAGGCAGAAATGGAAAATACCTGCACCATATTGGCTCTCTGCTTTAACTTGACAGAACAGAATTTTATATCAAAATCTGGTCATCATCAGGCTGCCTCAGAACATGACTTTCCTGTCATTGCTCCAGATACCAGTCCTCATGACTGCAAAGTTAAAGGAGAAGGTGAGAGCTGGAACACTGGCACAGCTCCACTAACTACAGAATGTCCTCTCAGGTAAGGGAGGAGCTTCCCAGCTCATAAATGCCAATTTTCCAGTGAACCCCCAAAGAATGTCTATTTTTGGCCACTCTGTGGGTAGCTATGGAGCTGTGATTTTTGCTTTAAGGAATCCTGGAAAATGCAAGTCTGTCTCATTATTTGTTCCAATTTGCAATTCGGTGCTCTGTGGGCAGCAGGGCAAGCGCTAAGTGGATATTTGGGAGCTTTGGGAACTGACCAAAGTAAATGGGAAGCTTTTGATGCTGCCTGTCTTGTAAAGTCCTATCTAGGTTCTCAGTTGAATGTACTAATAGATCAAGGGAAAGGTTGACCAGTTTTTTTCAGATGGACAGTTCAGTTACTACCTGATAACTTTGTAGCTGCCTGTACAGAAAAGAAAATCCTGTCTTTTTTGGATTACAAAAGGGTTATTAATCATAACTACTACTTCATTGCAATCTTTATTACTAATCATGCAGAATACTTAAATGCTTGAAAAACTTCAGATAAGAGAATCTTTTTAGGATTATAAAAATGGTAATAAACAGAATTGCAGGAGAAAAGATTTCAAACCATTGAATTTCATAATGTTAAAAATGTTTCATTTTATGTTGAATCACTTTCTGAGTAAAGATATGAAACCTGAAAGAAAAAACAACACTGGGAAAAAGTGAGGATAGAACGATTGATTGACTGACCCTCATTCTCTGTCAATGTCAGAGAATGACAGTCTTGACGGACTATCAGTGACTTGAAATTTCTGAACATGTTCCTTTTAGGGCTCATTGTCTTGGACATCTCTAATACATGTAATTGGAGCACAGAGAGAAATCATACTGCTGCCAATAGAATCAGGGATGGTGAAAAACCCAATGCAACATTAACACATACATATCACCTAAGGAGAAGTAATTGTGATAACTTTATGTCTGGCTGAGGTTGACTGAGAAGAAGCAGCACTTCTATTTAATACCAAACACTACAATATAAAGGAAGTATACATAAGAAATAGATTTTCATTATTTGATGCTTCTCCAGACAAATGTCACTTTAGTTCCATAGTACCTCATAAAGAAAAGTTAATACATTTTATTGTTTTGTGTGTGTGTATGTATTGGGAAGAGAAATTCACACTCATAATCAAAAGAATTCAAAGTCCCAGCTTTGCCAATTACTTTCAGTATGTCCTTGCTATGTCTTTGATGAATCACTTAAAATCTGTGAGACTCAGTTTCTTCATCTTTAAAGTGGGGGCAATAAAACCTACCTCACAAACACAGTGCCTAGTATAACTAGAGCTCAATAAATGTTCATTCTTCTATTAAATTAAAAAATGTTTTGACAAGCTATAGTAAAAATAGAAGCAAAAAGTCAGACTCTGTTTCTGCAAAGTCAAAAGCTATTAATAAATTTACTGGTAATGCATCACATTGTGAAAGAACTTAGAAAGATTTTTTTTTTTTTTAAGTAAATGGGCTTGCCCTCTCTCCCGGAAGCATGCCTGCACTTTTCCCTTTCTCTGCTTCTTCGCCCACAGGGCTGCATCTCCTAAACTCTAAGCCACCCCATGAGGCTTGCAACCAGGGTGCAATGAGCAGTGGCAGCTTGTCCTGGTCTAACCCCATGAACCTTTCTCCAAGGCCCCTTTTCTCTGACTTCCCAGTGAAGCAAAGCAGCCCCACCTAAGCTCTCTTTCTATTTCTTCTTCTATCCTAAGCCCTTCCTTGTTTCACCGTCCCCAGCTTTAATAAATGTACTCTCAAAATAAAAATTAAAAAAAGAGGAAAAATGGAAGTAAATGTTCTGTTTCTAGAGTCATAAAATGTTAGTGAAAACAAATGAACAAGTCTATGATTTTTAGGAAAGACCCAGTAAAGGAGCAATACAGTGCCATAGGAAATAAGAAAAGGTTTTGAAATTAGAAACAACTAGGGTCACATTCTAGTTCCTTTTTTAGTTGTGTGAGCTTAGGCAAGAAATTTAAAATCTTTCAGGCTCATTTTCTTATTGACAGGAAAAGGAGAATACCATAGTTCATTGAACCGAATATTCTGTATATTGTAAGACCTATTTTTCTCTCACATACGCTGCCAGTTAGACACAATGCTTTCTTATAATATAGAGTTTTTAGTTCATGCTTATTTAAAGAGCTGACTTTAAATATATATATATATATATAGAGAGAGAGAGAGAGAGAGAGAAAGAGAGAGAGAGAGAGAGATTTTAATCATATCATATCACCCCGATGCATAAAGACAAAAAAACTTGGCAAAATAAATTACTTAAGGAATCCCTCAAATTTTACATAAAGAGACCCTTCTGAATCACCTTTTTACTCATAGTCATCAATGTCCCCATTTTCTACGCAATATTGACCTCTATGCCATCAAGAGCATTGCTGATGCTTATTTCTTGAAAGATGCATTCAGTTTTCTTTTAGGATTTTCTTCCAAGTCATACTTTGATGCCACCACTTTCATGACACTGGAGTAACAACCAAGTTTGCTCATAAGCAGGCAATGACAACTGGCGTCATGACTGCTGTCTTTCTGACCCCGGCTGTTAGACAGTATGCACCATAGGATGTTTCCTGATTTCAAAGATGCTAAGTGTGAAAAAAATGAGCATCTTAGAATTGTGAGATTTAGTAATACTTGATCTTCATAGAACTACTGTGAGGATTAATAAGAAAATACATGAAAAGGATTAATAAGATAATAGCATAAATAAATGGTAGCTATTATATTATAGGGAAATAAGAAAATGCACCACTTCTGATCTGTAACTTCTCACCATGTTCCTGGGATGGTCATAAATACTGAATTAGCTTATTCAAATCCTTATGTATTATAGTCTTACTTGAGGATTGGCATTTTGCACATGATGGGCTTTACAAGTCTAAGGCAAGTATTGCCAAATAGGAGATTTATTCCAGTCTCTGACTCCCTCCCTCCAAAGAAAAGCACACACAGCAAAAAGCCTTGTGGTCTCATGAAGGCACGGTGAAATCACCAGAGTATGACCCTCTTTTTCCTTTTTTGCTCTTCAATTCCTCTGTTCTCCTAGGTACCGCTTATCCACCATCACCATCATTTGATCTGCAGATTCATTTCCAGTTTACATTTAGAAAGCCACTTTAGGCAAATGGCGAAGAGTCTATCAATGAAAATATCAAAACTTTTCAAGGATAAGTGAAAAATAGCTGTAAGTATTACTTGGAATTTTTAGAAGACAAATATCAACAGTGCTATGGTGACACTATTTGAGCTTCATTCTTATACTCAGTTCTTCAATGAGAAGTCTGATTAATCTGAAACAGAAAGCGAAGAGAAAGAAATGCCTCTAGACTTTTATGCAGAGGATTAAAGCAACAGTGCATGGCTGAGCCTCTCTTACTCCCTTCCTATTCAGGAGACCGCATGCTATCTTGTAAACTCTATAATTTGTCCTAATTGTTCAGGCTGGTCCCACAATAAAGCTGGATCAGAGCCAATTAGTCAAACCAAAAATCTGCTTGGGATGGAAATGTTAAGGGAAAATCAGCCAAGGGTAGTGGGTTAGGGGGTGGGCCATGGAAAAATGATCAGGCTCACATCAGGCAGGACAATATCAAATAGGACAAAGCTCACAGGCAGCTTAAAGACAGTTATGTTCTTCCACTTCAAACATAGTAGGACACCCAACTCAAATGGGTGTGTTATAATCCAGTTGTATGTGTTTTGTATGTAAGGCCTATAGGTCCCAACTACTTTAGGTGAGAATCTTATAACGAAAGAATAGAAGTTACTAAGACAGCAGCGGTAGGTTATGTCTTGATGGTTTACACAAATGGTAGGGATCTGTCTATCTATGTCAGAGTAACACCATTGTCCAAATAGATTTTCTCAGGAAGGCTTTATAATTTTCAGTTCTTTGTTGGACAAACATTCCTTGTTATACATAAGATCATGCAACACCTTGTTCACTTAGCCCAACTTACAAATGTATCTTCTTTTGAAACAACACTCTAGTCCTGGAAATAAACACAATCTCTGTATATCACTATCATAAATCTTCATTGTTCAATAAAATTTTAATTTGGAAAAATAGGACAAAGCTTTTCAGTATTACACTATTGACATTTTGGACTGAATAACTCTTTGTTTGGGTGGCTGTCCTATGCACTGAGGGATGTTTAACATCATCACTGGTTTCTAACCATTAGATACCAGTAGCATCCTCTCCTATCCCTACCCCTACCCTTGAGTTGTGATGATCAAAAATGTCTCCAGACATTGTCAGTGCCCCCTAAGAGGCAAAATTGCCCTTGGTTAAGAACCACTTACATAAAAAATATTAACAAATCAAAGATCATGTATTGTTGTGAGATACCAAGAACCCAGGATGAATCTGAGTGTGGAAGACTAATTCAAGTAGGAATAATTCTCAAGGACAGTTGTTATGTGTTTCAGCCTTCAGCCCCAAGCTCATTCATTCTCTCTCTCTCTCTCTCTCTCTCTCTCTCTCTCTCTCTCTCTCTCTCTCTCTCTCACACGCACACACACACACACACACACACACACACACACACACACACTGAGCATGAAACTTCGGCTTTCAGAGAGCAGCCCTCAAGACAGAAGTCTTTGCAATCTCTGCTTTAGCACTTTTTTCTACCATCAAAGATAGGTAGTAGCCCAACTCTCCTAGCTACTGAGAAGGAGCTGCAGACAAGCAGAGAGGACCCCCTACATCTGGACTCGGCAAATGTGCCTTCACCAGTGTGCAAAGGGGCACCTAAGAAGAACTAAATTTAACAGTGGTGTATTTGAAGCTTCCTCTATTTCCAGAGTTTCATTAGCTTGTCCTGAATGTCCATTTTCAGAATTCGTAATCACAAAAGCACCTTTCTTTTGCACCACACTGTTAGGAGGTGATGAGCAGAAGCTTCCAAATCTTTATTTTAGGAGAAAGTACAATTTGAACGCCAAAAAATCCTGGTTGTGGTTACAAACCTTATTGTATATTAGTATTACCTTAAAGTGCTTATTAAAATGCAAGTTCCTTAAATGTACTTAATAAATTATTATTCAGTCTTTAAAAAAAAGAAATTCTGACACATTACTACATGGATGAACCTTGAAGACATTCTGCTAGTGAAATAACCTAGTCACAAAAAAAATAAGTACTACTGTATGTGATTCTACTTATATGAGGTACCTAGAGTAATCAAATTCATAGAGACAGAAAGTAAAATGATGTTTATCAGGGCTGAGGTTGGTGGGGTGGAGGGGGAAGGGGAGTTAATGTTTAATGAATATGGTTTCAGCTTTGCAATATGAAAAGATTTCTGGAGACAGATGGTGGTGATGGTTTCACAAAAATATAAATATATTTAATGCCAGTGAACTGTACACTTAAAATGGTTACAATGATAAATTTTTATATGTATTTTACCACAATTAAAAATTAATTTAAAAATACTAAATAAAAAAAGGATAGATACTTGGTTACCACCAGTGATTCTGATTCAGTTGGTCTGAATGGGCCCAGAAATATTCATTTTTAACAAGCAATTCAGCTGACTTTGATCTTTCAATAATCCTTTCAGGAATACTAGCTTATAAAGAAGATAAAATAAATGGATGTACTGTGGTCAGCTTGAAATGCGTGATTTGCCAGAAATGCCGGGATGCAATTTTCTTCAATGAAGATAAGATTTTAAAATTGGTTTATGGGGAATAGTTTTGGAAAATAATAAGACAGAGTCCCAGGGCTAAAGAAATATCCCTAGATTTGATCTAGGAAATGGTAATTGACAGACATGTGATCTTGTTTGATGTCATTGTGGGTGGAGGGATGAAAGATTAGGGAAGGGGAGGGATTCCTCACAAGTATAAATCACTGTCTGAGGAAAGTGGGTAATTGCATGGCATTTAAGCAATTACACATGCAAATTAGAAGAGCATATATATATATATATGAGCCAAACAAAACAAAGACAATTATTAGCACATTCTAGAGCCACCATGCAAGTCATAGCATCATTTCCAGCTGCCCAGATGTAAGTACCAGCAATGACATGGTTTCCAATTGTTTGATACTCTGTTAGATATTTATAGAGCAAAAATGTTTTGTTTGGAGGGTATTTTGTAATTAAATAAGGAAAAATTATGATGTAATTTTTTCCACTTGACTTCATATTTTCCACACCCTAAAAACCATATGACATTTAATAAATATAGGTCTAAGTAAGTTTTTTAAATAATTCTAGAAATATCTCTCCTATTTTTCAGTTCTAAGCTCCTCAAGGCATGTAAGTGACAAGCAGATAATAAAGTGAACAAACAAAAATAAAGCTCTTCCTTTTTCTATAATCTTATGTTGGATAGTGATATTCTCATTAGTAATATTTTATATTTGTGTTGTATCAATTTATTCTGATACAGCTTCTGTTCATTCTCAAGTTCATATTTCAGAGTATTTCCAAAGAACCTCTATTTTTAGACCTCCTAGTCTCTCCTATTTGTCTTGAGCCTCAATTTGATGTCCCTTAGAAAACCACAATGAAAGACCATCATTTAAGATTTTTAAAGTCTGTAAGGGTAAATGGAAATGCTTTCAATGGTTTATAAATTTTAAAAATCAATAAGTGGTATAAAAAATTGAAACTAGAGCTAAATGTGTGAGTTTAAGATAAAAATAATTAAGATATGATTCCTGCCTCACAGAGTTTACCGTCTAGCCAGGGGAGAGAAGTGTGTAAACAAAAAGCGTAGTAAAGAATTAATTCCAGCTGCTATGGTAAAGGTCTGTATGTGTGGACTGAGGCTTGAGGGAGGCTCTCATCAGGCAGCAATGAATCATATGGGCAGGGTGGAGAAAGTCTTATGCAACGTGAGTCTTGACTTAAGTTTTTAGTATAAAACTCTGTCTTTAAAAGGCTTAAAACCCAGACATTTATAATCTCATTAGAGTCCAAATTAAAAATGTATTAAAAAATAGTGAATAATTTAGTATTAAGTTGTATGGGACTAATTCATATGTCAAAAAGCTTTTGGAAAAGTAGGACAGGTGGGTTGGAGCAGGTGCTTTATAAAGGAAGTAAAGTTGAGCCAAGTCTAAGATGGGCAGGATATAGATAAGTACAGTGGAGGAGATGGGGGAGCACAAGACAGAGGAAGAGTCTGAACCAATACCTGGATCTCAAGGAAACCAACTGACTGGAGTAGTCTGGAGGGGCAACAGGGTCAAATGAAGATGGGGCTTTAGAGACAGGTAGTTTGGGGATTCCTGTAGAAGGTGATGTCTGTATCTCACAGACTGCTGATAAGGGAAGTCATATGTTGAAAGCAGTATTTTAGGAAAACAAGTCTAGTTTCCATTTGGAAAATGAACTATAAAGAGCTTAGGGTGGAGGATGAAAGGTCAGCACAAGGCTGCTGCAGCCCTCCCAGAGGAAGGTGCTGTGGGCCTTCGAAGAGGCACACACAGCATCAGGTGGGAGGGGACTGTTAGTCACTGTTCGTCTCTGCCTCTGATGGTGTGTTACATTTGTATTTCTATTCATTCTTTTCAGAATGATTCATTATCACACACATCCACCATACAATGGTCATGGCAAGCAATTTGTCTGTTTCAATCCATCAGAGAAATTGAGTAGCTTTTCAAAGGACAGAGTTAGCAATGAGTAGAACATGTAAGGGGCTGGCCTGTACATTGTAGGATTTTTAGCAGCATCTCTGTCCTGTACACTAGATGCCAGAAACCCCCACTCCCCCATGAAGAATGAGTACATTTGCTGAGTGCAAAAGGAAGGAGTCCTTTATAATTGTCTGGGGCCCCTTCCCAGCAGCTAGGAGAATTGGGCTGCTACTTATCTTTGACAATAGAAGAAAGTGCTTAAGCAAAGATTTCAGACTTCTGTCTTAGAGCACTACTCTCTTTGCCAAATGTTCTCCAGAGGTGGCAAAATCACCCTCAGTTGAGAACTACTGCTGTAATCTATCATGAAGTTCGATTTTTATAAAAAGAACATCTCGTCCCGTGTTTGACCAAGGCAGATATTTTCCATTACTGTCACTCTAAACCTCAGGCTAGTGGTGCTCAGAGTCTTTGAAGGATGAGAAAAATCCAAGCACCAGAGTCACTACTTTTGTGATCAATTCATTGTGGAAATAACACCTACAATTCATTAGCAGTGGAAGGTTTTCTACCCTGAGGCACCCTTTCAAGGTGCTTCTCTATCACACCCCAGCTCCATCAGGAACTTTGGGGATAATTGGTTTGATGCTCTTCTTCCAGAATTTTTTTCTGCTTCCTGAAACACCCCATTACTCCTTGTGATCTAGCTCTTGGATAATGTCCTTGTCCATTGACTTCATCTTTACTCCTAATCCCTTTCAAGTTAGTCCAGTCCAACTGAGCTCTATGCAATTTAGCTTTAGCTCTCTAATTTCTTTACTACATGATCTCTGAAATCCTTATTACCTTTACCAAAATTTTCTGTACATTTACAGACCTTCCTTGAGTGTTCCTAACCCCTTAACCAAAAACTGTTTTTGTTCTCATGACCCAGATTTCCTCCTTGAACAGAAGTGGTAGCCACTTCTAGTGTTGCCTTCTTCCCTTTGACCCCAGGGACTCAGGATCCTCAGTTATTGTCATTCTCCTTGGCCTCTACAGCCACTTCCAGACCAGTTAGTTTTCTGGGCACCATGCTCCACTATCCTCTTCTTTAAAAGTCACCTCTGCAACATTCCTATTACTGTCCCATCTCATCACCTATAAACTAGGATACTTGCTTATAGAAAAGGGATTGGGATCCAGACCTCCTCAGTAGGAAATTCTTTCTTTGAGTCCTAGTTTTCAATAATAATATTCATAAAATAAACAGAGAAAATCACAAAGGATGAGAGAGTAATGAAGGAAGCATGAATTGGAAGGATAATAGATTATCTTTAATCAGCAAAGACATTCAGCCCTACCCTCAATTAAATACAGCAAAAATAACTGCCTACCTCCAAAAATTAGACTAAAACAGATCAAGTACCATCAAGACATCTTCCTTTCTGCCCTGGAGCACTGGACATACCTCAAATATATATTTACTTATGGATAATAGCCTTGTTATGCTTCTCCAACATCATTTCAGAACCGCAGCCATCTTTTTCCTTAAATTTCTGAAATCTGAATTTGCTTCTTCTAGAAACACCCTTTCTTTCCTCAAGTCAGTCCTTAAAGAACCCTTCCTACTTATGGTAATTAGATGTTATTAGGATCGGCTCTCTCCACCCACAGGTGGAGGACATATTTGTTCCAGGACTCAGAGTCCTGTGGCACAAACAGACTATAAATCAGAACAGAGTGGCTATGCCTTGCATATATTTACAACTCCTCTGGCTTAATACTGACCTGCTGGACTAAACTTAAGCTTTACATTTTAAGAAGACTGACTTAATAATGACATCATGTTTGATACATTGAGTTTATTTTTGGACTATTTCCTAAACTACTGAGGTGAAGAAAGGGAAGTTTAAAATTTTATTAACATGAACAAAAACAGTGAAATATAAATTTTAAACATTTTTACTGAAGTGAAATTTACATAAAAGTCATCATTTTAAATAGAAAAATTCAGTGGCATTTTGTACACCTACAATATTGTACAACTACCATCTCTGTCTAGTTTCAAAATATTTTAGCACCCAAAAGGAAATCACACCCATTGAAATATAATTATTAAACCAGCCTGGGAAACTATATACAATTTTCACAATATTTCTAGTAGGCATTGGTTTGGATTTGCTTTCTGTGTCTTACTGATCCCTTATAACCCATTCTGTGGTAAAGACAGTTTTAGTGAAGCAGGAGTCCAAAGACCACAGTCAGTGAGTTACACAGAATAAAACTCTTCTAAGCCCAGATAACCTGTGTTTCTGGAAAACTGATGAGTAACATGGAGCTATATAGATACACTCTTCAAAAAGAGAGGTGTAGGAGATGGGAGCAAATAACTGCTTTAAATGACCACTCTAGGAAATTAATTAAACTAAAAAGAGGAACTAGAATAGAGAGGTAAAGAACAGAGCCTGGCACATGGCATGTGCTCAAAAAATGTTAGTTGAATGAACAAACAAACAAAATATCCTTAAATGAACTAATGAAACAACCCAAAATGGATGAATGGATGAGTGGATGCATGCGTGCATTGCAAATGGATCTAGTGTGCAAGTAGTGTTTCAATGTGCAATTTTTAAAAAATTTTTTTTTTTGGTTATTCAATTACAGTTGTCCCATTTTTCCCCTTTTGCTCCCCCCTCCCAGCCCATCAATGTGCAATTTGATAAGCCATGAGAAGAACACATTGAATGTTTACTATATCATTACCATTAAATAAGCCTTAAAAACAAATAGGAAGGAGATGTAGAGTCTATTATTTCATATTCAAATATTTACACTGAAGGCAAAAAGATCAAAGTCTCCATAGCTTTGCTATTTATCATAATTAAAGATTTTAAATTATAAGAACATTTTATACCTTGAGAAAATAGCTTTGAGGAATACATGTTGATTGAATTTGAGGGCTTGAGGTTTTTTAAAAAGGGCTAGAAGTAGAAGGGCATCTGTTATTATATAAATTGTTGTATTATATGCTTGGATTGTTCCTCAGGTAGTCATAAATTTCCATGACCTTTCTTAGTCAGTCTTGGGGATACTATTTCTGGTTTGTATTTCTTTATATGTTAACTCCTTTTTCTCCCATATGACTATTCATTGGAGTATGCTATTAATTTTTTTTAATGCCTATCTAGTAAACCCCTTGACTAGAAGAGTATCTAATATGATACATACAATTGTGTGATTATTGGTATTAGAACAGAGTTAATTAAAGCACCAGCATATTTTTATCTATGTGATAATTAGTTTAATAGGATTTAGCAAAACTTAGAAGTTACTCCATTCCAAGAGAGTATCCATTTCTGCTCTATTACACTCAAAGTAGATAGATGTTTTAATTGAAGGACAATAAGCGTATATGGTGTATTTTTACCCTCAGCAGGATTATTCTATTAACTGACAGGAACCCCTCTATTGCAGATGATTCTTTCCCACCCACAGGCTTAGCTAGAGAATGTAGCATGCTTCTCAATGCACAGCAACAACCTTCTGTGTTTTTTAGTTGCTTTATTTAGAAACGTATATATCATTATCCTGTTTGAAGGCACTTGATAACATTGTACTTGTCATTCAACTTGTCAGTTGACAATTGTCTTAACCCATTCGGGCTGCTATAACAAAATATCATAAACCAAGTAACTTATAAACAACAGAAATTTATTTCTCACAGTTTTGGAGGCTGGGAAGTCCAAGATCAAGGTGACAGCAGATTCAATGTCTGGTAAGGGCCACTTTTCTGATTTATAGACTGCAGTTTTCTCTTTGTCCTCAAGGAGTACCTAGAAGCTCTCTGAATCTCTTCCAGAACACTAATCCTATTCATGAGTGGTCCATCCTCATGACCTAATCACCTCCCAAAGGCTCTACCTCCTAACACCATCACATTCGGGATTAGGTTTCAACATATAAATTTTTCAGGGGCGGGGGGGGGGTGGTCAGGAGTGGCACAGACATTCAGTCTATAGCAAAAATAAACCTCTAACCATGGGAAGCAGCAAAAATAACCAGGTGTCCTGGCCTTCCTGGGCCTGATGGGCATGGCTGCTGGTCTGAGGTCCCAGAGACTGGACTTTTGCAGTGAGTTGGAGCTGAGCCACCTTGTCACGGATAAGACAATGAGGCGATCTCGTTGGGGGCATCTATGCTCTGTGCCCCCCATCCCCCCCCTAATAAATCTTGTCACTATTGCTCAAAAATGTATATATTTATATTTATACATAAATATACATTTATATTTATATATCTCTCCAGGGAAAACAATTGGATTTCATAGCAAAAGTGATAGCTCACCCTTGAAATTTGTGTGGTTTAGGTACTGTTTGAAGTGTGCTCCATATATCAGAACAAATGCTTAGTAAAGGCAATGAAGGTCCAAAAATTAGAATACATCCAAATTAAGTTGTGAAGATTAAGTTAAGGAGGCCATAATTAGTATTTACTTAGATTGGCTTAAAGTTTTTCAACCAGCTGGTCCTGGTGATGAATTTAGAAAGAAGAAATGAAGTTATTAAATTCTATGAAAATTTTCCTGCTCATATCACATACAAGTTTTGAAGAACTATATAATCTTGGTACTGTGCTAGCTGCATGAAAAACATAATAATTTTACCTAGTTTAAAATCCAGGTTTTTAAATCAAAAAGAGAAAAAATTCAAATACATTAATAAACTCTCTTTAAAATACATAGTTTGAGCCACCATTTGATTTTATGTAAATAGTTTGTTAATTAACCATAATGGTTTAGTTAATTAAAGATTGCAAAGAGGCTGCTGTGCACCAGTGGATGGGGGAAGGAAAATGTAGCTTTCAATCTTTCTCATTTCATTCTGAGTTGATATTTCTTCAAAGCTTGTAAGAAGCTGAGATCAGTCTTGATATTAGAATTTTTCTTCACCCTTTCTGTCTCACCCTCCTCTCGAGTCATGCACTATAGCAGGGGATGTATAGGGAGTGTCTCTTCTCTTCTCCCTCTGACTTTCTAAGTTACCTAGATAGCAATCTCCTGGACTCAAAGAGTAAAACTAGGTTCACTGGATTAGTACTATGGAAGCAAACAAATATAAGGCTTTGATTTTGACGAAGTGAGTCACCAGGAATTTTTTAAAACCTGCTGAGAGTAGGAATTGCATTCTGTCTCTCAGGTGGGCAGTAGGTATCAAAGTCTCTATTCCAGTCATCATTGTGGGTGCTCTCGCTTTCCCTTCTTTTTTTACTGTTGAGAAAATTTCCCAAAGACAAACAAAAAAGATTTATTTTCCAGGTGTCATTTGATGTGTTCACAGAATTGTATTGAAAGGGCATTGCATTCTAAAAGGAAAAGCAACCACAAGGGAAGTAGGCAGAATCACTCTAAGAAAGAATTTCCAAAGAATGACTACTGTAAAGTGGCACAAGTGGTTACTGAAGTATTAGAAGAAATGTCAATAATCTTATTTCTGTAAAACACTTTAAACTTCTCAAAGAACCGTCAAAGTCATTTTTTATCACACTAGATTGTAGAATCATCTCCTACAGAGGTCTTCCAGTAACTATATTAGGAGCCTTTATCAAACTATGCACAATATGCTAACAACTGAGTTATGAACATGTGTATATACACAGTTGTTTTTATAACTATATACACACAAATATGGATAAGAGTTTTAGGATGATTTTGGAATGTGGAACAATAGTCCTTGAATTAGGATGATAAGATTATAAATATTTTTTTCTTTTACTGCTTTGATGCCATCATGCTATATTTTTAATTTAAAACTATTTTAATCCTTATGTCACAAGTGAGTTGAGGTAAGCTCTCCCCACAAGTAAGATCCCCTCCAGTTTGGAGGCAGGGAAAGAAGAGAGAGCATCTAAAAATACTTTCTTATCCCAGAAACCAGCCTGGTGTGAAGAGGAAAGACAGCAGAATCCAGCAGACCACCTGGCTGGGGATCTTTCTCTCTGTCCCTCTGTCTCTCCCTCTCTCTGTCTCTCTCTCCACCTTTTTCCATTTTCTCCCTCATTTTCTCTTTCATTTATATATTATTTCATTAGAACTTACTATGTGCTAAGCACTTCACACACGTTATGACATTTAACTCTACAACTTCATGAAGTGGGTACTATTACTACTATTATTTCACAGATAAGGAAGTGATATAACCATCCAAGGACACACATCGACTAAATTGTAAAGCCAGACCTTGAACCAAGGACTCCTGATTCACAGCCCATGCCCTTAGAACCTTAGAATGAGATCTAAACTCCCTTGCTTTGGCCTAACTGCCTCACATTGTCAGGCAGAGCCATGCCTATCTGTCTCCAACCTCCTTTTTTGTCTTCTCCTCTCCACCAATGCCCCGTATTTACCATGGTGCAGAGACATCAGCCCAGAGTATGTCGACATCTTTCCTGCCTCGTAATCTTTGTACATGTCTCTGCTTGGAAAGCCCTTCACCTGGTTCTTACCAAGGCTGAATCATTACCCCTCAGCTCTCCACTTAATGTCACTTTAGGGTGGTCCTCTTGACCACCCCATGTAACATTGTCTCCTTTTCTCCAAGAACACTCCCTGTCACATCACCCTGTTAATTTTCTTCTTGGCACTTATTACACTTAGTTAATCTTTTATTTATTTATCTACGTAGGTATTGTCTCTTTCTTCCCTCAGGAATGCAAACTCCATGAGGACAGAGACCCTGTTTGTCATTGTACCTCTGTGTTTCCAGCACCTGGCACAGGGCCTGACACAACAAGTCGAACAAATACTAAGTGCCCTTAAACACTAAGCCACATTACCTGGGGCAGGGAACCCGGGGGAGTAGTTCTTGCATAAAGATTATGTAAGTTCAAAATATTTTATATACAGCACAGAAGTCTGTTTTTTGCCTACATTTTACTCAAATTTAAGCCACTTAGAGGTCATCTGTACATTTATTTTTCAAATTCTTCCCATCTGACTACTTAGCCTTCAGGTTTCAGCTCCAATGGCCCCTCACCACAGCCATGCCACCCTCCTCCCCTCCCACCCACCACTCTGTTATTGTGGTTCACTTATCATACTCTAAATTTATGTTGATTTTTTTCTTACTTTTCTCCCTTGGCCTAGTTAATGTAACGTTCTAGAGGGCGAGAACATCTTTATGTTAACACTGTACACACAGTATCTAGAACATTTTCCTACACATTCTAGGCTTTCCATAAATAACTGTTAAGTGAATCAGTACACTGGTCACTTCTGTGTATTCTCTCTTTAATCCTACTAGTTTTTAAATGGATTTTCTTGGGATTTTTCCTAAGTAGACAATCATCATCTGCAGTCAATTCTTTCTTTCCTGAGAGTTACACTCATTTTTCTTTTTTTGTTGTATCAACTAGAACTAACAGAACAATGTTAGATAATACAGGTAATAATACCAGGTACCCTTCATTTGCTTTTACATTAATTAATTAATGTTTTTACATTAATTATGGTACTGGTATTGTCTGGGACAGACACTACTTACTACACCAAGGAAGTAGCATCTTTCTAATCTTAAGAATTGGGGTTTTAAATTTAGTTTAATTTAATTTAGTTTAATTCAAACAAAAAGCAGTCTTAAATTTTATAATACCAAAGAAGTTTTTATCATACAGTATTCTTTCTTTGAAATACTAAGTTAAACTATGTTAATATTATATAATATTCTGGTATTTTCAAAATAAAATCCACTTAGTCATTTAATATATTTCTATCTTTGAATTTACTAGCCATTCCTTAGAAGTTTTTCCTATATCTATAGTCAAGGGGAATTGTACTGTGTTTTATGGTTTGCATGTTTGTTTATTGACCTAGCTTTTTCAGGTGTTGCTAAGAACAGATTCATATAATGCCCTGGAAAATGTTATACTTCTTTTGTTTTTAGAGCATAATACTGGATGTTGGTACAAATCTCAGGTCCACTGCCTTCCTCCTTCATTCTTCAGGTGGAATGGAAACACTGAAAGCCCCTTACAATGAGGATGTGAGGTGGGGCAGAATTGCATGTTTGGGACTGGGATAAATAATAAATAAGTGTGTGTTGCTCAGTTTCTCTGTGAAAAAAAAATGATCCCCAATCTACAGAGATGATTTTCAATGGCCTACTGGTGGCATAAGTGACTTTAGGTGACAAAAATTCAGACATTCCATCAAGTGTGATCAACATTTCTCTTGGCTGAGTGAACTGTCAGGGAAGGGAAAAAACTAAGCCTTCTGTTAAAGATTTGGCCAACAGACTGGAGGAAACAGGAGACTATGGGAGATTTCTAAAGATTATTGCTATGTATCCAGTTGTTACTACTAAAAACAAAAGTGATGATTATCTTTTTAGCTGGGAGGCTGGGCAGGAGGTTGCCAGGGTTACCATATACTAAGGTGAAAAAAGACAGGGAAGAGGGACATCTATAATAGTGTCAACAATAATAAAAAAAAGAAAATAGCTGCTTAGAGGTGGCTGAATGAGCCCATCAAACAACCCTTTAAGGGTTATTTTTACTTTAAAAGCATGAAGTTTATAGCCTTACAGAAATTATCCTGTACCTCTTTAGAGCAACCTTCATTGCCTTTCAAATTTCTCATTATAAAACCTCAATTTAAAAATTTCTCAATTGGACACCCTGCTGTGCCCTAGCCAGGGCTGAAGCATGTGTTGGTGATGAAGTGTGATGGTCATTCAAGGATCTGAGCCAAGCCTCTACTCTGTGTGTACCTTTGCTCTGGCCATCTTATCCATCTCAGGGTTTTGGCAATTATTTGTAAGCAGACGACTTTCAAATCTACTTCTCCATTCCTGTTTTAAGAATTTCCAGTCTCATATTTCTCCATTTTGCTGAGCATCTCCTTAAACTGGAGACACCTCAATCTCTTTATATCTAAAACTGAACTCTTGATCTTTTAACAAACCATATGCTTGTTGTATTATCAAATAGACTGCTCTTCATTCAGACACTTTTCTTGAAAACTTGCATCATCTTTGTGGTGACTCCTTCTTTCTTAACACTCATACCAAATGTGTTACTAGTCTAGCCAGTCAATGTCTTTGGACTCCAACCCGCTTTTCTATTCCCACATCCACGGTTGTAGCTGAGGTCCTCCTTCTCTTTTCCTACATCACCATTCCGACACAGCAATGTCCTTGCCACCATCCTCACTCTACTCTTCCTTATTTACTGCTGCCACCACAGTCATCTTTCCATTGTTCTATTCAACTGTGTCATTGTCATCCTCATAACCTATACTGACTCCTTATGGCTTACACATGGAGTCTAACTTTCTCAGCATAGAATTCATAGTCAGGTTGCAGCCTTGTTTGCTCTTCATATGCCCTGTGCACTAGCCCGGTGTTTCTCAACCTCTTTTTCATTATTGCCACCTGCCCCCCCTGCCGCCAAGGAGCCTTGTAAGGATTTTTTCTTAATTGCCCTTCTTATAAAATGTTAGTGCCACTGACATACTGTATATGTGTTTATGTGTTTATGTACTGTACATATGTTTATTTTCTATACTTTATATTTAAAAGTAACATGTTTTTACTCTCCAAGGACCAATTTTTGCTCTATTAGGAGCAATACCTTCTCTATCGAGAATGTATACTCTAAACAGAATGGGTCACTTGGCAATTCCTGAAGGTGTCCCTGTGTTTTCTAGCTTTCCTGTTCTTGTTCACTTTAGCCATTAGTCAGAGCTGAAAAATGACCAGAAGATTCCTAGAGCGTACTGCTCTCCTTGCCTGGAACTGACTCACACCTCTTCCACCACCACCCTCTGTTTCTTCCTGACCTTTCATGCTGCAACCCAAATACTCTGTCCTCCCCCAATCCACTCTGCAGGAACTAGCTTCTTTCTGTGCTGTAATAGAACTTTCTTTAAACCTCTATTATATTCTTCAGTGTAATGCAGTGATTTTGCTATTTGTGCTATCTCTCCCACTGTACCATAAACTTCCTGAAGACAAGGACTAACTTCTTCACAATGTACAATGCCTTCATACAGTAGGAACCAGGATATGAATTGAGATCAATTCACTGATACACTGAGAACAGGATGAAAGCCTACCAGTGCCCACATTTAAAAAGTTCGATATGAATGCTGAATAAATGAACACACTAATGAGTGTGGGGGGGGGGGGGGGAATGGACATAGCTCTGGCCGGGTGGCTCATTTGGTTAGAGTGTCATAACATACACCAAAAGGTTGCAATTTTGATTCCTGGTCAGGGCACTTATCTAGGTTCCAGGTTCCATCCCTGGTCAGGGAGTAAAAGGGAGGCAACCAATAGATATTTCTCTCTCACATCAACACCTCTCCCCACCCCCTTCCTCTCCCTGTGAAGTCAATAAACATATCCTCAGGTGAGGATTTTTAAAAATGGACATTTACAAGACATACTCCTAAACCACCATCATTAACACAGAGGCTATTTATAAAGGAGTGTGTGTTGTACAACACTGGTGAACTGAATTGGTTGCTGCTTCATAGAAATAACGGACATCCACTGAAAATTATTTGAATGGCTACCTGCCTAAACATGTCTTAAATAATGACAACCAAGGTGAGTAGAGGACCCAGATGCCAAAACATAAATAGCCATTTTTGACACTATTTTTGTTACATCTCCACTACATAAGAAGTGACCAAATTAAGGCTATAAATCAGGAAAGTTGATCTGACCAAGTTATTTTTGTGTGGGAAGTGAAGACAAAAGAAACATTTTCTGAAAAAGGCTTGATTATTTTTAAATATACACAGTCTATGAATATGTTTAGAAAGTTCCATCATATCTTGGAATAATACTTTCTAGGAAAACCTATTTTTGTGGTTTCAAAGGATTACATTTTGCTTTAGTCAGAGGGTTTATGAATTTGAAAGTGGTACTTACATTACTTCTCAGAAACAGCTTATTAAGATGATGATCAAATCTTACAGAAAACTACAAACAGGTGATTCCTATCACTCTGCTCCAGGGCTTTCTTCTTATGTTGTTTCTTCCCTAAAGTCTTAGAATGACTTTTGTGGGGTAATTGGATGGGGTGGGGTAGAGGAGTCTGAAAAATGGCGGTTGTTCCAACAATGCGCTAAATTCAGCCCTTGAGCCTAGTCTTCTCACAGAGGATGTGTAATGAGATCAGCCCTTTCAGGTCCTTCAGATAGGGTAACTAACCTTCATTCAGCCAGTTTAAAGCTCCTACAAGCAATTTTACTTCCTATGGGCACTCTATTGAAAAGGAAGATTAGCACTCCTATTAGTCAAGCTCAAATTCTGAGAGCAAACAGCTAAAACAAATACATTGGAGCCAGCACTTAAGTCTCAGCCTCAATTAAGAGCAGAATTAAGTAAGATTGTTGGTTTAACAAACACAATAAGGGGTGGGGGAGCAAAAGGGGAGGGGACGAGGTACGGCCCGCCCCTTTGGAATGGGATTGGTTCCCTCTCTTCCTTTAGTCGCTTCTTTTGCATCTCAGTTGGATAGGTTGAGACAAACTTGTCATTAAGGTGGTGTCAAAGTGAGCCCCGTAGGTGTGGGCTGTCCTTTAAGTTTGAGGTTTTAGATTTTCAAAGGGGCGGACTTATTATTGGCTATGGGATCAAGTCTTCTCTATCTTAAAAAATGTCATCGTAACAGGAGGCGCCGAGAAGCTTAAGTGTAATTCACAACAAACAGAAAAATGACGAAAATTCCTCAGGGGTTTGATTTCAGTTTCCTAAACGACGAAGAAGCCAGGAAGATCCTTCAGGTGCTGGAAAGAAATGAAGAGCTACAGAGGGCAGAGAAGGACAGGATCAGGTACAAAACAAATTATTTCTCTCTTCCCGGGGCCTGCGTCGAGCAGTAGCCCGGGCGTGCGGGGAGGGAGGCGCGGAGTTTTCATGGGACACCTGTTCGGGGTCCCCGGAGTCGCAACATCCGTTCGGAGTGCACCCGGCCGGATGAAATCTACAATGAGTTTCTTCCTTAAGGACTCTGGGGTGCCTGGTTGGTGCTCTTTCCACACACCAGTATCCCAGAAGGGTTCGCGAACGAGTCTCGGGTCTTACTGGGTGGGGCGAGCTTCTACCTTCGCCTTGCTGGCGCATTCTTTGGTGCGTTTCCCCAGGAGTGGCTGCCCCATCCCCCGCAAGGATACATGAGCAGGATCCCCCGAGGGGGCGTCCAAGCTGGATGCGAGGCCCCGCAGCTCTGCCTCGCTGTGCTCGTTTGCCTCCCGGTCTGTTGCTGGGAGTGGGACAGACAGGTGAAATGGGACGAGGGCGCTGCGTGGAGCGGAGTCCCGGCCCGCGCACACCCACGTGCTTACGCAGTTCCTACAGACTGTACATCCTCCCGCAACACACACTCAGTCCCAGCGAAACCTTTCTCTACCCCACGCCGACAGTCAGAGGGGGGCCGGGAAGAGCTGGCTTCTCACTGGCGGCGAAATAGTCCCCACCCCAAGGTCTGGAGCTCCAGGAACTTGCCAAACTGTGGAATAAACCGGGCTAGGACTGGAGTGCGGGGTTTGGTTACAATGGGTGGGTCTCCTTGCTGGTGTTGCTGTGGGGAAGTTGCTTCGGAATTTCACCTTTGACCTTACTATGCAGTGTTGTAGTTACCAGGGAATGAAGTCAAGAGCTTACTGGCTGGGATGTAAATTAACCAGGTGTTTGTTTCTGCTGGGCAAGTGTGGTTAAATCCTGCAATGAATTAAAAAAACTTTCTCACCAATTCTGGAATAGACCATCCAAACCCTTCTTTCCCAGTTGACTGTGGAAGAGAATTCAGGACACCACTCTCAGACCAAAATAATATGGCATCGATTGATATTTAGGAAGCTGTTTTATTTGTGAGTGATGTTTTTGTTGTTGGTGGTGGTGGTGATGTGAGCTCTAGGTTTCCACCTCTTTCCAGTGATCTCACTGCCCACCCAAAGATACTCTCCACATAGGGAAACCCTAGTTGGTCTCTGTAAAGGCAATTAGAATACATTGGACTTTAAGCCCTGTCTTCTCCACTAGATCTGGCTTTTATGTGGAGAAATGAATATTTGAAGTTTGAGCACGTGTATTTCACACCATTATATTCTGCCTTTAGAAAAATATACCGCATAATTTCCTCAAACAGTGTAAAAGTGTGCCTCATAAACACAATTTGTCCACACCCACGTGCATGTACCCACAAATGTGTATATGCACTACATACAGGCACATCCAACCTGAAAAGAACTTTAGAACTGCATGCAGTTTGTCTTCAACACATATTCCAAAAGGAAGAAGAAACTGTGGTTGTTCTCAGTGTGTGTTCTTGGAAGTGTTTCTTGTTTCTGCAGAGGATGGGGCTTCTTAAGTGACTGAGTATATATTTGGGGAAATTGAGGGGAGAATTAGGATCTATCAGGAGAGAGGGAAGCTTGCATTTTGAATGTTATCAGTGTGGCTTCTCAGAGGCAGATTAAGGTCTGTTGAGGCCCCGGGCACAGAAGAAAATATTGGACTTCTTAAAAAGAAAGAGAGACAGGGAAAATAAAAATATTTATTTATATGTATAGAAAACTATTTTTTAAACCGTAAATGAAACAAGTACATATCCACAAACTAATTTACATCCCTGCGTATTTGCATATATGGTAAGTCTGCACTGCAGGAGAATCTTTGTAAGTATAAAGTAGCAAATACGATTCTATTGCTCCGAGGAGCGGTAGTGCAGCTGCGCGGGGCCTATGCAGCATAATATCTGTATAGTATGCAGCGTAGTAATGAAATAATGAAAATAAGTGAATATAAACATGCTCTCAGGTTTTACCACTGACTGTAAACTTGTACGTAATTAAAATTGCACATATGAAACCAAACTTGGTGTCATTAAAAAAAAGTGTGAAGTTGGGGTTTTGTGGGGCCCTTCAGAAGTTGGGACCCAGGGCGTGTACCTGGTGCACCCACCATTAAATCCACCCTGTCAGGCTTCTCATGAACTATATAGTCTTAGAAATAGTATATTTTTCATTTGAGAGAATTTTGACTTTTTACAGTTGACCCGATGCTTGCCTTCTGTTTCCTCTGTAGCAGGATTTGGTGCCCACATCAGCTGACTTGAGTGGGAACTGGAGTTACCCGTAGATGGCAAAGGCCATGGGCTAGGCCTCAGCTGGAGGCTACAACACATTTTCTGGCTTCCTGGTGCTCATATCCTAATTGGAACATCAATAGAAAAAGCCATAATGCTAAGGCAAAATCAATACTCTTAATGATTAAACTATTAAAAATAATTACCCCCCCCAATTTTAAAAAGTCACCATTTAAATATAAAAATAATTTAAGGAAAGTAGACACTTGGGCCAAATGTTAAAGGCACTTATTTCTACAATAATACATTCTTTTCCCTGGTTAATTCCTGGATCCGCCTATCAAATACCTGTCACTGGATAGCAGTTTGCATGGGATTGTTCTGCTTACCAACTCATGTGCATCAGTTTTAATAGCAGGTACTGGCATGCAGAAAAGGTCTGAGATAACATGTCAACCTGGCTGCCTCTTTTGCTTATTTTCTTGATAGGTATGATCATAATATTTTCCAAATTAAAAATCAGAACACATGACTTATCATTCAAAAGTACTATTTGAGACTCTGGGAAGCCTTCTTGCTACATTGAGAAACAGCCTCAAGATCTCTTGGCTAGGACAATAAGGGACTGAATGGGGAGGCTTGGAAAGTTTGCTGGATGAGGGCGAATTGATGAGTTCAGTTAAATCTATGCTTAGCTTGAGGAGTCTACAAGACAACCAAGAAGAAATATTTTAGAGTTAGAAAAATAGAACTATGCAGGGCCATAGATGTCCAGAGGTGGATGCGAAAGGTGTGAGAATAGTTGAGTTCACCATGCATAAAAGTGCTCCTGAACACACAACTTTCCCCTGATCTTCCCTTGTTAGTACCAGACCTCATTTGGCTCCAGCTTACTAACAAAGTAGTTGCATTAAATATTATAATGTTTCTAATATATACAGTTTATTTAAATCTTTATAAAAACACCAAGATTCAAACTGATAGTCAAAAGATAGAAACAAATCTTTCATGCTAGAAGATATCCAAACAGTAAACAAAACATAGGAAAATATTCACTCTCAAAGTAATAAAGAAATGAAAATTAAAGTAACCTCAAGATATCATGTTGCACCTTTAAAAATAAAAAAAATTATTGTGGGGTTGGAGTGAAATGGGTAGGGGTAGATTCAGCATATGGTTAGTGGCATTGCAAATTGAATATAATCCTTCTGGCGAACTATACTGCAATACCTATAAAGATATGACTTACCCTTGACCCATTCATCCAATTCCTGGATATTTTTCATTAGTAGGAGATTGAGGTGGAGAAGATGGCCACGCCAATATTTATTAAGTGCTGCCTTCTTATATAATAATACTAATTACTATGATAATGACAGTATTTATTGGTCCTTTACTATATACTAGGCACTGTACTAAACATGTTATACATATACATTTAATTAATCTTCCCCATAACCTCACTAGGTACACACTTTAATTTTCATTTCAGAGGAGGAAAGAACTTACAAATTTTGAGTATCTTATTCAAGTTAAGTGGCAGTGCCAGAATCTAAACCCAGATCTATTTCAAAACCATTTTATCTGTCAGCATTGAATAATCCTCACAACTGTCCCTTGGGGTGAGTATTATTAATGACTTTGTGAGAAGGGAAACTGAAATTTGGTAAGGTTAAGGAACTCTACCAAGGTCACACAGTTTATAAGTGGCAGCGCTAAAATTTGAATCTCAATTTATCTGGCTCCAAAGCCCATATTTTTCCACTATGCTATATTTTTTCCTGAGGAAATAACTTAGTAGAGGAAAAACAAGACATATAGTATCAGATATTTATTGCTGTATTACCTATAATAGCTAAATAGTGAAAAATTTCAAATTTAAATATCCAATAGAGCACAGTCATTACAAAGGACAATTATGAAGAGATAATTATATCTCAGCCAGTGTGATATTTTAGTTCTATATTTCTGACTACATTGGTTGTTGTGTAGACACCGCAAGCTTTTCATGGATACAACTGTGGGGAAATGCAAATGTGGCATTGTTCTGTGAAAAAGCAGAACACAAAATATTGTCTATATTATAATTGCACTTTCTTCAGGACATCTGCGCATGTGTACAGCAATGGGAAGAAAATGGGCAAAAATCTGTGCTTCTTCTTTAGATGAATCTCTAGGGCCTGATACAGCTTCTGGCACATGGTGAACATTCAATAAATGTTTACGAAAGGCGAGAGCTTGCCTGACAGCCGGGAGAGTCTGTCTCCTGCCCTCCAGCCCAACACTGCCAAGGTGGAAAGTCAGACCCAGAGGGCAGAACACATGACAGGCCAGGCAGAAATTAATGCGGGCACATGCCATCTGAGGAGGCTCTGGGAAGGCAGATGAGGGGAAAGGTATAGGATTTCATGGCTCAGAGGACAGGGAACACCAGGAATGGGCAAGGAGCTTGCATCTAATAGGCTTCCAATAAATAGTTGAAGGAATTAATGACCTGCACTGAAGTCAGAGACTTGCAGTGCGGAGCCTCTCTCCCCATCTGTTTTCCTTTTCTCTATACTTGAAACATCTTTTACCCAACCAGACAAGATTTCTCCTCCCTTTGAACCATGCAGTGCACTATAATCTCCATGTTATATTTATCTTATTCTGTCATGTGAGTGTAAGATTCGTGTTATAGAAATACTCTCAGAATCTGTTAAAGAGGTAGAAATTGGCATTTAAAATCCAATCTGACAGTTCCACTTCTTGCTGGATTGTGGAAAGGATTTTTTCCTTGGCAGTATTTACTTGGGCATGCGTTCTCAGGCCTTGCACAGTCTGTCATTTTAGCCACAGTGAAGAGAAATGGCTGAGTATTTGAATCACAGCTTACTGATTCTGAAAATTGTCTTTAGAAAACACAACTACCTACCTATCACCCCTCACCACCCTGCCCACCCCATCTCATAAATGTAACTGAAATGGAAAGTACCAAGAGATTATATCCACTACTCAGCTCACAATCAAAAATGTTTAAGTATAAGATGTTAACAAAGCCTGGTGTAATCAAGTTGAAAAATGGCATGTTTAGATTTGGACTATCTTTTCTCAATGGCAAGACTGCAGTTGAGGAGGGTTTTTCCAGAACTTAGTTGTTTGTGAATGATTTATACTAGTGTCCTCGAGCTGTGACTCAGTCCTCAGTGGGACAGCATTAATTAAAGTGGTGAAGTGGAAGCTACCGCATCCTGCAGAGATTAAAAATCAGATACACAAATTTCCTGTCTCTCCTAAGTTTTCTGCCTGCTCCCTCCTCTTCTAGCCTGTGAAATCTGCCTCTGGCTAAGAGATTGACTTTCAAGAAACATCAGATCCCAGACATTGTGTTGGCCTGAGGACATAGCAGAGAATAAAAAATGGATTCTGTCCCAGATGGCTTCAGTCTATGAAAGTTTTTAGTTGCGGTGAATCCTGCAATCTGAAGGTGTTCATATATAGCTTGTCCTCAAGGAGCCCTATGTGGCCTGAAGAAGGGACAATGAGAACCACCTGGCCATAACAGGCGTAGGCTAGAGGCTTGAATGATCTAATAATGAATAACACCATGAATCTCTGTGGTTTCTGCAGCTCTCCAATAATATCCAATTTAGTCAATTCCTCTAAACCGAGGGGAATTCTTTCTCTCAGACACATTCTCCTGTCTGCTTATTCCTGAGAGTTGGTCTCCATAGACAACACATGTGGAACTATTATAATATCCTAAGGTTGGGCAAGGTGTCCTTTTTAGGCTTTGTGACATTACAACTCTTTTAGATTTTTTTCTGTTTTTATTTTCATCCCAATCTGATAAAGCAAGTATTTCTATCTTTTATAAAAGCTAATAACAACAACAGTAATAATAGCTAATACTTGTTGATTACTTGCCCACAACTGGGAATCAAACTTACAACCTAGATATGTACCCTGACAGGGGATCGAACCCTCAACCTTTGGTGCAGGGGACAATGCTCCAACCAACTCAGTCACCTGGCCAGGGCATCATTTAATTCACAACAACCTAACGAGTTAAGGGATTTAAAAAAATCTCCATTCTGCAAAGGAAGTTTAGAGAGGATAAGAATCTTGATTAGGATAATGCTGCTAGGAAGTATTGGATTTGTGAGCTCCATCTGCATTGAATCTCTGTGCAGTACCACCTTCCACGGTGAAGTACAAAGAGTTGAGGTGATTACCCTCACTTTACTCATCTAGCTCATAACAGAACCAACACTGACCTCTTTTCACTTTAAAACTCTTGCTATTGCCACTGACCATGAAATAATTAAAAATATGATGACCATTTCTTTTGATAATAAAGAAATGCAAAATGTTTGCCTTTTTAACCTTTATAAATATTACTTTTAAAATAATTTGTTTTAAAAAATACATGAATACTTATCTGCCCTTTTCTTTATAATGTTTTATACATTAGTAATGTTAATGTATTTGTGACTAAGTCGGTTTCTGTACCTCAATCCTGATGTCCTTATGGTCAAGGATTGTCTGAAGGGTGGAGAGAGAGCCTCACACAAGCAGTAGGTACTCAATTTCTAATTAAATGAACCTTAACTTACTTCTGCAAGGAAATACAAAGTATGGAGAAGAAAGATCTGGAGAAACCACATGAAGGACAAAGAATTTCAGGTTAAGGTTAGTCAGAAAATATTTTTCTTCCTGTTAGCATACTTGGATCTTAAAACCAAGAGCCAGCTTGCTAAGTGCCTAGCTGTGACAATCCAAGTCTGTTTTTCTGCAGTTAGTTATTTGCACAGGCTGTGATATTTGAGAGCCGCAGGCTCACCTTCGTCTCCTTCTCAGGAATGTTTCCTTATTGGCATTGCCAATGGCCCTATTTAAAAGTTGTACTGAAAATGTCACTTTAGCACACTACAGGCACGAGCTTCCTCATTCCACTATGTGTTAGACTTTCTAATAATTTAAGAGGAAAATGGGGGCTACAAGGACCAAACTCCCCACTTCCTAAAGTGTGTTTTATATTTATATCAAATTTGCCTTGGTTTCAACTTTAAAACAATGCATTTAACAGCAGTTGAAGGAGGAAGGGGGCTGCAGGGAGATTGGGAGCAGATAGTAACCTGGCAAGCAAGCACTGCTCTGTTCTCCAGATGGGCTCTCCAGCTCTCTGGGGGTCAGCAGGGTCCCTGCTCCCTCTGAAGACACCTGGGAAGACTCTGTTCCAGGCATCTGTCCCAGCTTCTGGTAGTTCCTTGGCTATGGCAGTGTACCTCTTCACATACTGCTCTCCCTTTGTCGGTGTCTGTGTCCAAAATTTCCGTTTTTTATAAATTTAAACTCCAGTCGTTTAGATTAGAACCCCTCCTAATGGCCTCATTTTAAGTTGATTACCTCTGTAAAGACCCTGTTTCCAAATAAATTCATATTCTAAATAGAATCTGGTAAAATGCATCTACAAAATAACTTATAGCTAACATCGTACTAATAGTAAAAGACTGAATGCTTTCCCCCTAAGATCAGGAACAAGGCAATCTCACTCATATTCAGCATCATACTTGAAGTCCTAGCAGGTATTAGGCAAGGTAAAGAAATAAAAGGCACACATTATCAGAAAGGAAGAAAAAAAAATCTCTCTCTATGAGTGTCTACCAAGATAAATTCCCCCCAAAATCTACAAAGAAACAAACAAAAAATCCCAGAACTAATAAGTGAATTTAGCAAGGTGGTAGAATACAAAATCAGTACACAAAAATCTATTGTGTTTCCATATACTAGCTATGAGCAATTAGAAATCTGAATGTAAAAATTTTTATGAAAACACAAAGGAACTGAATAGATACAACAATTTTGAAAAAGAAGAGTAAAATTGGAAGAATCTTAAGACTTCCTATAGAGTTAAAATAGTATAATATTTGCTAAAGGAAAAAGACATAGATTAATGGAACAGAATTTAGTCCAGAAATAGACCCCAAAAATGTAGCCAGTTGATGTTTTTAAAAGTAGAAAGGCAATTCAAAGAATGGTAGTCTTTTCAACAAGTGGTGTTAGGGTTAGGGGGCACAAGGCTAGAAACATTTTAATCACCGCAAAATAAAACCCATTAATAGAAACTCTCCATTCCCACCTCCCCCCAATTGCTGGTAACCACCAATCTGTTTCCTATGGATTTACCTATTCTGGATGTTTCATATAAATGGAATCATACAAATGTAACCTTTTCATATCTGTTTTACTTAGCACAATGCTTTTGAGGTTAACCAGTTTATAACATGGATCTATTCTTTGTTTCTTTTTATGATTGAATAATATTCCATTTTATGTAGGTACCACAATTTGTTTATCTATTCTTCTGTTGATGGACATTTGGGTTGTTCCCACCTTTTGGCTACTTTGAATAGTGTTGCTGTCAACATTCACTTATAGGATTTTTTGAGTTTCTTTTGGGTATATACCCAGGAGTGGAATAACTATGACATTTGGTAATTCTGTGTTCAACTTATTAAAACCATTAAACTATTTCCATCCACATTCACTTTATACATTTGCTGTTATACTGTGTATATTTTTGTTTATTTATGTAACATCTAACATAAAAATAATTTTTCAAACTGACTTATAGTCAACATTATTTTGTGGCTGCATACTATTCTACTGTATATATTTTATAATTTAATCAATCATTCCAGTATTTTGGCCACTTTATTTTATTATGATTTTTTTGCTTTTTATTGCTATGCTAAATAACCTGTGACAAACTTTTGTGCTTACATTCTTAATTCAACTGAAATTGTCTCCTTAAGGTAAATTCCACAAAGTAAAATCATTAGTTTATAATGCAAATATTTTCTAAATTCTTGTTACATGTTACCAAATTGCTTTCCAAAAAGTGTTCTGTCAGATTGACCCTTAACTGGCAATGTGGGAAACCTCCTATTTTACCATATCCTTCTCAACACCTGATGGTTTTATTATTTTTTTAAAAACCCTTACTTACTAATTTTGTAGGCAAAATAAAAGCTTCGTATGCTCTATTTAATTTCTAACAATGGTTATAATGACCTTGAACTTTTTTATATGTTTACTATTCATTTACATTTCATGATTTATGAATAGCCTATTCATATCTTTGTCCATTTATGTTTGAAGATTTTTATTTGGAATGCTTCTTGTCACAAATAACAGATCTAACCATGGCTGTTACAAATTGGAAATAAACTTTTCTGACATAAAAAGACATCTGGAAGTAGGCAATTGCAAGCTGGTTTAGTGGTTTAGGATGGTCAGTCAGCATGGTATATTTTGCAACGCAAGATGCCTGCAACTCCTCTGAACATCGCATCTATGTTCAAGGCAAGAAGAAAGAGGCAGGGTTGAGCCAATTGCATCTGTCCCTTTTATCTCTGAAACAATAGCTTCCCCAGATGCCATCAAAATAGATTTCCCCTTATGTTTCATTGACCAGAACCAGGCCCTAAGGCTATCCTTGCCTGCAAGGGAATTGAGAAATAAAGGAATGAATTCAAATGTTGGGCTTAGACCAATCATGGTCCATCCCCTGGGACTGGACACTTTGTTGCTCACAATAAAACCAGAAAGGAGGGGAGACCTGCAGGGAATGGATTCTAGAATGCAACCAACACTGACACATAAGTCTCCGTGTGGTTTTCTTAAAAATTGGTTTATGTTTCTTTATACATTAAGGAAACTGATTTTTGTCCTGTTGATTACAATATATTTTCTAGTGTTCACTTTGTATTTAACTTCTTTTTCTCTGAAGATAGGAGGGTTTTTTCCCCCATTTTTCTGTAATAAAATGTATCAAGATTTAAACATTTGGAGAGGTTTTTAAGATTAGAAAGTTTTCCTATCTAGAGATTAGTTCAACATTCGCCTCCAGTTTTTAAAATCTTTAAACATTTTTTACTTTTTATTGATCCAATATATATTTTATTTATAATATTTACAGATAAGTTATAATGTATGGATAATTGTATAAACTGCTTCTTCCAAATAGTTAGCAAATTGTCCTGGTACCATTTAATTCCACCTGCTTCTAAGGCTCATGATTATTCCTTTTAGAGAAAGACCATTGAACAACCAAACAATAACAACATCAACAAAGAGCTGATGAGGCAAATGCTGCAGCATCAGCTTTCATGAAATCTAAGAAGGAAATTCTAGGGAAAAGGCTTTTTGTAGAGAGAAGTGTGATTGTTTGTTATACGCATATAATTGCACATAGTTAAGGATCCTATTTCAGTTTCCTTCCTCTCCCTGTTTCCTATGCCAGGTAGCAAACCCAGGTGAGGGTAGACCATTCATCTTGAGCTCTCCTTCAGGTGACTTGATTGTCATTTAGATCTGGTTCTTTTGCTAGTCAAACTAATACCCTGTTAGCGTGGTATAAGTTTTTAATATATAACACAATTAATTTGCTTTGAAAAGTACTTAGTCACAAAGATAAACAGTTAACAGGATTACTAGACAAACAAGCAAGCAAAATAAATGCCGCACATGTCAATGTAACGTTTACTGCTCACAGGGGAATTGGTAAAGCTCTTTAGGAGACCACTGTCTGCGTATCAATCAGGGTCCCACCAGGGCAACAGAAACTACTCATTATTGAAAACAGAATGCAGAGCAATGAATTGGGTACATGGTAATAGAAAGCGGCAGAGGAACCAATTGGGACAGTGAGCAAACCAGAGATTGGCGGCAGCAGGAGGCCTGGAGGCAGGGCTGTGCTGGTAACAGGCTTGCCTGGAGAAAAAGTCTGGATTTGTATTATGGCCAATTTGAAGGTAGCAACAGTTTAATAACCAGCTTGCAAAACTGCTAAATATTTAACAACCTGCTCTTATGAGTCAGTACAAGCCAGCTCTAGCACACCATGGGCTGGAAAGGAAAAGGGAGCAGGTAGAATTATCCAAGCCCACAGGCTGGGATCCCCCAAGAGAAACTGGAACCACAGCAGGCCTGTCTGGGGATTTGGAGATGTGGGAGAGACAGTCACTGCCAAGAATTTCTACATGAGATAGGGGGAGGGGGAGAAGCCCGTTGGCTTTTCCCTTCTCGCCCTCCAGTCTCCTGGCAGTGCCCAGCTGCAGCCAGCTAGAAGCAGCGGACCAGGAATGCGAGCCTGGGAAATGTGGCTCTAAGGGTGTCTCCCAGAAGCATAGAACAGAGCAGAGGAAAGCAATTTCTTGTCCTCTTCTTTCCTCTTCCATCCTGTTGTCCTTTTTGCCATCTTTTAGATTCTGCATTTTCTCACTACCTTATATTGCTAAGGCTGTGCTTTCCTGCCAGAAAATTCTGATATTCCTTCCCCTTATCATCTACTGCTGCTCGTGCCCGTTCTGTGCTCTTTTATAGCTTCTCTCTTGCTTCTTCACCTTTGGGGAATTGTTCTGTTGTGCTGTTTTTCTTTGTGCTACTGCTTCTCCCACCTTTCTGGATATTCTCCTGTGTAGTCCCCATCATGCTTGGGTGAGTCAGGGTATTGTGTGGTGAGGGAGAGTCTCACTCAGGGCACCATTGGTGGAGAGGGCTTTGCAGAAAAGTTGCGCGTGGACTGAAACTGGAATTTGAAGGACTTGGGGAACCTACACACTCGAGAAACCAGCTCCTCACTCAGCTTGCATGTCACAGCCCACGCCGTCCTTTCCCCAGGATACTTTGATTCCCTCTCATGGTGCTGCTGCATTCTTCAACTGGATCGTTCATTCCACATCATCGTGTCCAGATTCTGATGCTCATGGCTGTCCATGCCAGGCCACCTGTACTGTGGTTGGGCTGCCCTAGAGTCAGGCACCCAATCTGTAGCACTGGCTGGGGGGAAGTTTAGCAGTATCTGTAGCCCAACCAACTCACCTAAAAGTGATGTAACAGTGTGGCAGGCACCAGGATTTACCTGTCCGGGAGGGGGTTGCACTTGCTTTCTTTCACATGCTTACTCTGCTTCTCCTCTTTCTATGCCCACCTGTGCACTAAGATACGTTCTGTGTGTTTTCCTGCCTTCTGTGATGACAGGTCTTGGCCCACAGATTCTGCTAAGATGAAATTCTCAAACCTGGCTGTAATGACCAGGCTGCTGGAGAACTCTCAAAATTACCAATGCCAGGCCCCACTACACGTTCTGGATTAACTGGTCTGTGATCAAACTGGGCACAAGTATTTTTTATAAGCTCCTCAGATGATCCTAAAGTGCAATAAATGATCCCATCCTGGCTGCCTGGGCACTGGGCACTGACTTTACTTGTCACATCTTTCCCACACTCCACGCCTTTCCATGAGTTTAAGGATGGTTGATTTCTCAGAAAACCCTGTGGTTTGGGAGGGGAAAGCCTGGAGTCCTAGCAAAGAACCATCAAGAGGGTTACGCCTGACGCAGATGTAATAAACCTCATGTCTAGTACTTTCCCACTCTAAAATTGCTTGGTAGGATCAAAACGACCTTCTGTGCCTGGAGCTATTTAGTCTAGCAACTGGAAGAATTGCTTTTTACTTCTTGTTGTTTTTATTTTGTTTTACTGCCCACTAAGTGTGGGTTACACATAAACACAAGTGCTGTAATATCCATGAGCTGGTTAGATCAGGACTTTTGAACTCACTTCCTTGAAGCCAGCTATAATGATCTCTTCTTCACAATGCCTGTTGAGTGGTTATGTTCAATGTGCAAAAACAGGAAATGGCGCAAGAAAGGCAACATGGAAGCCCAAAGAGTTTCTGAATGGCTAAAGCAGTCTGGTTTCAATCTAAATTGGCCAAAAGAAAGAGGAATTGGATCTCTCTCTCTGTTGATTCAGGAATACTTGACTGGTGACTTATTAAATATATGCCTACCATACTCACTTGATTTCCCCCAGTATCTTTTAAGGTAGAAATAGCAGATTCTATTATCCTCATTTTTTCCACGTGAGATATTATCCTTACTTTTCTCAAAGAGCCTCAAGACCATCGTAACACCCAGGTGTGGACGTGGGACTAAAACACAGGATTCTAACTGGCTCCTGCAGCACTTGTGCAGCATGTCCTGTGGCTCTACGGGTGAAATGATCCAGACACGGGGCAAAGGATCTGTGTGCAAACATGTAGGTTCAAAGGGAAGTCAGTGCCTTAGCTTTAAGGGAGTTTAATAGCAATGAGTGATCGTAGCAGGTGTGGGGATCAGATGGAGGCCCTCCATCTGATCTCCACCAGCCTCACCCCTACAGTCACACCAAACAAGCTCATGATCTAAATGAGTCCTCCATTTAAAAAAGGTTCACAGCAGGCCCCTTTGCTTGCTGTGCCTGAGCCCCTCAGTGAGTATCCATCCTGGAGGTGCTGCTGTGATACAGGCAGGAGTGACCATGGGGCAAATGGGCCCTGAAGACAGAATCCTCAGAGGCTCCCAGATGGCCTGAGGAAAATTTCGTGGGTTTTAATTAAATCCCATAAACAGCCAGCACTTTGATTTAAATTTTGTCAGTGCCAAGATGGCAACATAAGTTTACTTGTTTGTTTTCTCTTTTATTTTTAGGCCCTTAAACAAAACTTTTCACAGCCTATTTTTAAAATGGCTGTCATGTATTTTGTGTGTAGTTCTCTAACTTTCTTCCAGATGCTGTTTAGGTACATAAAAATGACTTCTGGGACTATGCCTGTTTGAAGGCTGCTGGCTGAATTACTGCAACTGCCTTTGAGCCTGCACTTCACACCTCCCCTTCAGAATCACCAAAGGCCAAGTGGGAACTCTGCTTGCTGAAAATCGTCCCCTAAGCACGTTGGTGCTTCATTCCTCAGAAGAGGAAGAACACTGGGGTTCAGCTGATCAGGGGACTTCTGAAAATAGCCTTTCCCATGGGGAGTATGTCAGGGAGGATCTAACCTCTGTGGTCTACTTGCTGGTGCCTCTTCCCCCTTAAAGACATGTGTCTCCCCTGTTTTCAGCAAGCCCCCACCCTGCACCCCCCAAAATGCATTCCTAGTTGTAGGATACGCTATAGCATTGGCTCCATTGAAGACAACTGCAAAGACCAATAAATTAGGTCATGTCTGTCCACAGCTGTTTAATTACTTTGCCACTGTCATCCAGGCAAAACTCTTTAAAAGGTTTATGAGTAACATATTCCCTCCAGGGTAGCTATCTCCACCTTCAAAGCCACACTGGACACACCCTCACCTAGTTCTGCCTGGCACTTTACACACCCAGTTTTTACTGAGCTCTGGCTCCAGTTACTTCCCCAGCTTTTCTTCACTTCCCCCATGTGTCAACTTACAACACCTCATTCTGGGGCCTCTGAAGGAAAGGGAGATTGTGGGAACAAAGCGATACATAAATGTCATTTTTTATTATAAACAGCTTGCATGTGCCTAAAAACCAACTAACAAATGGTATAAATGCCACAGTTTCCAAACAGTGCTCCAAAACAACAATTATAGTTTGATCATTAAAGTGACTAAAATATTTTTCTGTTCTCAGCTCATCTCTGAGGGCTATAGGTACTCACGGGTGGCAAGCTCCTAAGATGGAAGCTTCTGCACTTCTAGGGGTTTGCGTATCTTGGGAAGATAAGCAGATTTCCAATACTCCTCTGGCTTGAATCTGCCTTCCTTCCCGGGAGACCGATAGTCATCAGTCAGCTGTCCAAATTAAGTGTTGGGAGCAGCATTGCCATTTCACCTCTTTCTTGTGGAGCTGCCAGATATGACAAGCTTCTCCACTTGCAGCATTAAGCAATCATCTTTGGACCCTGTCACTGCCTCAGAACCCCCTTCACAGACCTCCTTCACCATGCCTCACAGCATCAAGAGTCAGAGGTCTGGGTGATCTGTGTTCCTCTTCAGAGGGAGAGCCCCACAGGATAGATATTTGTTTTTCTATATCATGATCCAACACTTCTTTTAAGCATCAAACATCCATTTGTTTAGCAGATATATTGAGATCCTACTATAAACCTGTACCAGAGATACAAAAAATGCTCTGTACATTCTCTCAGTGTTGTGAGGCAGATGGATTTAAAAACAATATAGTCACCAAAATGCAGCAGATGTTAAGATAGTTATACACAGGGATACAGAGGTCACTTAACCCTAAATGGGGTCTTAGGGAAGACTTGTTTGAGGACATGATGCCTGAACTAAGTCTTGAAGAGGTGTGGGGTAAATAAAGATGGGAAGGGCATTCCAAATGGAGTGAACAGCATTAGGTAAGGCACAACGATGTGAAAGACTATGGCGGAGCAGTGGATATTAGTAGAATGCAGTGACTGATGGGAGAGCCCAATAGCTAAGCAGAGCCATTAAAATGCTTAGAGCAACAGTGACAACATCAACTTTGCTTCTTAGGTGGATGGCTCTGGGTAAAGTGTTAAGGCTGGATTAGAAGCAAGATATGTTTAGGGACCTTGGATAGAGATGAAGAGAAGGGGATCGATTCAAGAAATATATGGAAAGTTAAATTAGTAAGACTTAGTGGCTGACTGGCTGAAGGAGCATTCATATGAACTCTGGTTCTGGCTTTGATGTTTTTGGCATTTGACCTACTATTTACACTGAAACTGGTGGATTTAAGTGAAATCTACACTTCATGAATCCAGAATGAGTAAGGTAGTATTTCTGAATATGAAAGGCATCGATTTCTATCAACTTCTAAACATTTAGATACATTATCGTGATGAATGTTGTTTCTTGGCAATTAAGGTCAAGTCTTAGGCCTGTGACCAGGATTGGGGGTGAAGAGAGCAGTGGGCAGATTTCAAAGCAGAATTCTGGCAAGGGAGAATGAAACTTGTTTCCAGAAGCTGAAAGCAACAGAGGGACTGATTGGCCCACAGGAACACCACCTGGGCAAGCTGAGGTGAACAGCGTGCCAGCCAGCAGGTGCCCAGCCAGTCAGAGGCAACTGCAGATGGGTTCATTCCCTCCCTTCCAGCTTTGGAATTGTCAGGAGATTTACCTCTCTCTTATTCTAAGCAAAAATAATTAGGACCAACTGATCATTGAAACATCCTTTTCCCCACTTCAGATAATACCCAAGACATTTCATTTCGAGTGGCTGTTTACCTCTTTAAAGTAGCAGCAAGCCAGCTTTTCAGCAGCACCCTCCTCTTGGGTCCCAGGTCAGCAGCAGTGTTTCCCCTTCAGCAAGTGAGGGATGTTCTCTCTTCGCTGTGCCCTGCTTAGGGCACTGGGGACCTGGGTTTGGAAGCTCATCCAGGGCCTCTGAGGAGAGAGGCACAGCCATTGGTCTACTGTGTGCTACCCAGCACCCACCAGGTAAGCTGCTGTGCATCAAGATGAAGCCCTTGGCAGATCATTTGACCTTGTTATTCCAGAATTTGCTTGAATATATTGAATGCACACCTGTAGGTTCAAAACAGCAAGGCTGAGAATGTTATCTTCAGCAGGCATGATGATAAATACCGCTTTCCAAGTTTATCATGATGCGAATTTACTTAAATAAACCCCAGTATCTTCAGGGCAAAGGGAAGCAGGACTATGTGTTTTGGGTTGTTTTAGGGAGTGGGGCTTAACAGCAAAGATCTGCCATTATTCTGAATTTGTATAACCTTTAAATAAACAACCCCTTTCCTTTTTCACCAGACTGTTGCATCAGGAGTTATACTTCAAAAAAAAAATTATTTATTTGTTTATTTCTTTTTAGAGAGAGGGGAAAGGAGGAGAGGGAGAGAAACATCACTGTGTGGTTGCCTCTCACTCGCACCCCCAACTGGGGACCTGACGTGCAACCTAATTATGTGCCCTGACTGGGAATCAAGCCAGTGACACTTGGTTCACAGGCCAACGCTCAATCCACTGAGCCACAGCAGTCAGGGTTTGGGAGTTACACTTCTTGATGGTGGGCAATCAAACCCCACAGCTGTTCCAAAACTACATTGGCAGGATTCTGTAACAGAATAGCTTGTAATTATGGCTTGTTAACATTTCCATTGAACCAATTCTATGTAACACTCAGTTGATAGTTGAAATATGTAAATCTTCTATTTAGAAAGGCTATGTATGTCAATATTGGGAACTAAAGTCCTTTTGAAAAAAGATTTGTTTGTGTTTGTTTCTTGTGGGTAGAGCAACCCATCATACCTCATTCCTTCCCTTCTCCTCCCAGGGATCTGTTCACTTTCAGAACTCCCACTTAAGGTCTGCTAATTTTTAACAACCTTGCACAAAAAGAATGAAATTTAGTTTAACTGTTTTTGTTTTGTTTTGTTTTGTTTTTTTAATTATTCTGTAAATGATAGGTAGCAGAAGAGCAGAAAATAATTTCTAACAAAATAAGAATTAACTATGTGTTACCTTTCTCCACATCTCAGGCTTTTAGTTGAATCTGCTGGATCAGGGAGCAATCTCCCAGTGTGTTGGTGTTTGTGTGAGTGACAGGCATGAAGCCACAAAAAGAAAGCTTCTCCCCTCCAAGCACTGTTCTTCACATGAATGCATAGGAATCCTCCAGAAGACTTGCATGATCTTAGCATTGAGCCTTCTCTTCAATACTATCTATGTGTAACTATCATGGAATTGAGAAATTTCAGACTTTTAGGGATTATTATTTATAGCCCAATGACACAGGTTAGCAATGAAAATATCAATAGATAATGGTTGCCCTCCATGAGTAAATTTGAACAGTTTCTCTTGATGCAAGGCCAGCAAATAAAAACTTCCTATGATCACTTAAAACAAACAAAACAAAAACAAACTGTGGGGGAGGAAAAATAACTTTCCTTCTATCCTTCGAAGTTCTTCTGCTTGGTTTAATAATCAAATTTACATGAGACAGATTAACAAGGGAAAATAATGAAATTATTACTTATATACATAGACCAAAGAACAAAGTCAAGGAGCTAAGGAGCGGGGGAGGTTGCGGTTTGTGACTTCAAAGGGTAGGAAGGCAATTCACATGGAGATGAAAGCAAATGTTTGGTAAACAAATGTTTTCTGAGCCATCTATAACAATGGGACCAAAGAATATTTTGATCAATGGGGACTTGCTAGGTTCTTTCTTATCACTAGTTTGTATTAAGCCATAGTTATATATCATAATAGCTCCCTTTCTGGAGCAGGTCCTCTAAATAAATTATTTTAGGTAGTTAGGAGAAAGGTCGAAGGTTTTTCCTGAGTCTTTCATTCCTTAAAAATAACCACCTAAAACAGTCAATATCCCCCAAAAGGCATATTTGGGGGTTGCAAACTCTGCTTCCCTCAAAACAAAACCAAGTTGTTCATTATCTATTTCCTTTGCTTAGATTATTCTTCTGCCTATGATTTTCATCCATTCCCCAACCCCACCCCACTGCCACACACCATATTTACTTTCCTTTTCTAAAAAAAATATTTTATTGTTATTCTATTACAGTTGTCCCAATTTTCCCCCTTTGCCATCCTCCAACAAGCCCTGCCTCCTGTTCCCACAGTCATTTCCCACATTGTTGTTCATGTCCATGGGTCATACACACATGTTCCTTGACTAGTCTTTTCCCCTTCTTTCCCCCCTTGTCCCCCTACCCACTCCTCTCTGGTCGCTGTCAGTCTGTTCCATGTTTCCATGCCTCTGGTTCTATTTTGCTTGTTTTATTCATAAGGCTCTTTTTATAGGTGAAATCATATGGTATTTGTCTTTGACTGGTTTATTTCACTTAGCATAGCATTCTCCAGTTTCATCCATGCTGTCGTGAAAGGTAGGAGAGTTCCTTCCTTCTTTTCTGCTGCATAGTATTCCATTGTGTAAATGTACCACAGTTTTTTGATCTACTCATTTACTGATGGGCACTTAGGCTATTTCCAGCACTTGGCTATTGTAAATAATGCTTCCATGAATATATGGGTACATAGTTTCTTTTGAATTGGTGTTTCAGGATTCTTCAGGTATAATCCCAGCAGTGGAATCCCTAGGTCAAAAGGCAGTTCCATTCTGAATTTTTTGAGGAAATTCCACACTGTTTTCTCCAGGGCTGCACCAGTCTGCATTCCCACCAGCAGTGCACAAGGATTCCCTTTTCTCCACATCCTCACCAGCACTTGTTGGGTGACTTATTAATGATGGCCATTCTGACTGGTGTGAGGTGGTATCTCATTGTGGTTTTAATTTGTTTTGGAGTAGGCCTGTTTGGGTTCATCTTGATTAGGACCCTCTGTGCTTCCTAGACTTGAGTGACTTTTTCTCTAATCAAATTAGGGAAATTATCTGTCTTAACTTTTCCAAACAGGTTTTCTTGCTCCTCTTCTCCTTCTGGTATCCCTATTATATGGATATTATTATCTTTCATGTTGTCCTGCAACTCCTTAAAACCTCTTCATTCTTTTTTAATCTTTTTTCATTTTGTTGCTCTGTCTGGGAGTTATTTTTCTACCTTGTCCTCCAACTCTCTGATTCAGTCCTCTGCTTCATCTAGCCTGCTTTTAATTCTTTCTAGTGTATTCTTCATTTTAGATATTGTATTATTCATTTCCTCCTGGTTCTTATTGATAGTTTCTTGTCTTTTTCATGCTAATGTAGTTCCCAGTAAGTTCTTTGTAGCACACATAAAGATACTTATTTATCACTGAGCTCCTTGAGCGTCCTTATCATTATTTTGAACTTTGTATCTGACAGATTGCTTGCCTCAAATTAATTTAGCACTCTTTCTGGGGATTCCTCATTTCCTTTTGATTGGGTGTTGTTTCTTTGTCTCCCCATTTTAGGTAAATCTTTTTGTTTTTTTCTGTGTATTAGATTTATCTGCTTTAACTTCCTGTCTCTGTGGCATGTCCTTCTGTGGTAGGAAGCCTGTGGGACTCAGTGGAGCAGTCTACTTGATCCTCTAAGCTGGATGTTCTTGGGATGCCCTTTATGCCATTTATGTGGGCTCTCTTGTTGTAATTGGGTTTTGGCTAGTGTTGGATCATTCTTTGGTGTGTTCTTCCCTTCCCGTCATATTTACTTTTCAAAAATTATTGAACTATGCACTGGGAAATGAGCAGCACTATTGAAGATTTCACACTTTTCCCTAATGAGGTTTAGACTCAGTAAGTCTACTTCTACTGTTACCGAACCCAAGTTTGTGCACCTGATGCTTGGAAAGGCCAAAACTCAAAACATCAGTTTGTAGTAAGGAAAGGTTTATTGATTGAGAAGCTGCCAACCAAGAAGATAGGAGACATAATAGTGCCTCAAATACATTTTGCTCTCTGGACAAGGTTAAGGTTTTTTTTAAGGGGTTCAAGGAACAGGTATGTGGAAGTGCTATTTGGGCAAGTTCTAATTGGAAGAACTTGGAACTTGGCCATTTATGGTAAAAGGTCACCAACATGTTTTCTGGGCCATCTTCCTATACAAGGGACCCTTGGCTTCTAAAAGGGTTTCCATGTTCAAGTTCTGGTTCTGTCCCAGCCCTTTGGTTCTATGGGGAGTTGCAGGGATGAAGGACTGTGGGACTTTGGTTGCCAGTGCAGTAGGAGGTCAGAGTTCTCACTTCTGCACGTGCTTTAGCTACCTGACTTGCAGTTCTGGTCCATTGTCTCTGAATAGCAACTCACTATCTTATTAAACAGGGTAGGACCATTTTGAGCTGGTTCTGCAGTTAGTTATACTTATACTACTTGTCCTTTGAGACCCATCTTTGTGAATGCTTTCTCAGCCCTTAACCAGAATTACTCTTATCCTTCTTTATCATCCCAAAGCAAGAGACTTGGTTTTCTATTATCTGATTGTGATATAGTAAGATACGTATTTGGTCTTTGTCCCTATTCTTGGCACAGAGCTTCTTAAACCCCTGAAATTTATTGAATGGTAAGCATGAGAGGAGTATCTTCTCACAATAAGCCCCTTTCAACCACACCTGAGTTTATGCTAATGAGGTGACTTGAAGAGGGTGGAGATTGGTTGCCAGAGAAACCTTGATCAGAGAGTTGTAACTTTTAGCCCCACCCCCTGGCCTACAAGGAGGAAAGTGGGCATGGCTGGCAATTCACCTCATCAACTGTGGTCAGTGATTTAATCAATCATGCTTACATAATGAAACCTCCATAAAAACACTCAACAACAAAGTTCAGAGAACTTCTGGGTTTGTGAACAAGAATGTGTCTATGTGTCAGGAGTGTGACATACCCCAGATTCCATGGGACAGAGCTCCTGTGCTCAAAGTGCTTTTGGACCTTGTTTTATATATCTCTTCATCTAGCTGTTCATTTTTTTCCGAAAAAACATCCTTAGTAATACATTTGAAGTAGTAAGTAAATTATATTATACTACCCAGGTTCAGTGAGCTGTTCTAACAAATTAGTAAACCTGAAGAGTGGGTTGTGGGAACCCTCAATTTATAGTTGGTCAATCAGAAGTATTGGAGGCCTGGACTTGAGACTGGTGTCTGAAGTGGAGTCAGTTTTGTGGGACTGAGCCCTTAACCTGTGGGGTCTGTGCTGACTTCAGCTAGTTGGTGTCAGAGTGTTGTGAGTAGAGAAAATTTCTCTTTTAATGATTTCTCATGTCCTGTTATATCACACCTATTTTGTACATATCTTTTCCCACTGTTACATATTAACTTTCCTAGTGCCTTCAAATCATTCTTACAAATTTAGATGCTTATTATAGTCGAACTGAATTCATTATCTTTTTTTTTTACTCAACATTTTTCAATCTTTTAGCTAAGTGCCAGCACTGAGTTAGATCACGGGACAAAGATTGTGTAAGGAAGGTCATTGCAAGCAGAAGAGAAACTTGGAATAAGATCCAGAGATCATAGCACAGAATTTGGAATGGTTGGTACCTGGGGTTTAAATAAGAGGATAATTAGAAATAAGTCCAGATATGTAAGCAAGGGGTCTGGTTATGAAGAACTGAATTTTACAGATGTGGAAAATGAGACACATAGATGTCATTTGATCAGCCCAAGTAACAAAGGGATTAGAACACATCATCTGATCGTTCCCACCATTCAGATCAGCACCCTCACATAAACTCAGACTGATTTTATGCAACCATGCCAATTTGGGACAATTGGCTGGGAAAAGATGAAGATAACATTGGAGAGTGTCTAGGACAATAGTGTCTGTTTAGTTTGGCCACATTATACCTCTCTTTGTACTTAGCACTGCAACCTACACAGAAGCAAGAGCAATAGAAGGCGAACAACCAAGAAAGTGAGGTGCACTGAAGATAACATTCCCAGTCTGAGCCCCTGCTTAGTAATACGTGTGACCGGTCTATGTGCTACCCGCTGAAGCAAATACCAAGAGTTGCCATCTCTGCCATCCTTTTGGCCCTTTGCCTTGAGCTTCTAAGAACTAATATTTTCAATGACACCTGGGTTAAAATAATAACCAAAGTTATTAAGCAGATTAAATCATAAAAATGACATTCAATAAACGTATGAAATAAAGTTTAATCTCTTAACAATCAAAGAATTTTAAAAATTAAAATAAAAACCATTTTTGCTCATTAGATATCAGATTAGCAAAGATTAATAAGAACAATAATAATTAATATTAGTAAGGACATGAGAAATTGACCCTCATGTAGAATCTGATGGTGAGAGAAAATTTGGCATAACCCTTCTCCAGCGCCATTTGATGATGTAGTTCGTAAGTCATTAAAGCATGTTCATCCTTTGGCCGGGAAATTCTACATCAAAGAAATTTATTAGAGATGTGTACAATGCTAGGTTAGAAGTATGTTCATTTCAACATTGCTGTAAAAAAATAGAAGGAACTCAGATGTCCAATAATAGGGCAGTAGGAAAGATATAATAGTAAAAAAATAAATTGATGTAACACAGCATTCTTAATATAATACTAAGTGGGAAACGTTGACTGCAAAGTAGTATTTATAGTATAAAAACATTTTAAAATGCATACATCTATAACTGACATGTTGAACAAGTAGGACTCATATACTATAATATGATAATATAATCATATCTATCTAATATGACAATAATATAATTAGAGAGTATCTTCAATGTTGCCTTAAATGCTACTAAATTAAAGATGGGCAGGTCCGTGACTTTTCTGCTCACTCTTGTGTAACGAAGTCCTTTGTCACTTGAAGGTATAAAACACAGTCTTGATTCAGTACAAAAATTAGATTGTCCAGTTTCAACTTCATTCAGAGCAGCAGCCATTTTCCCCTCACACAGCCACAGCTTGCTGCAGATGTGGGGCAGATGTTTAAATTTGCCTGTTTCCTGGTGCGCTCATGTGGGGTTTTCAGAGATGTCCCCATAGCCAGGCTCTGTGCTTCTTCTGCTCTCTTGATGCATTGGTGTGCTCTCCCCTGCACTCTGCCAACCCCTCCATGTCCTAGGAATCTAGTGGTTCACCCACAGCCTCTTATGTCTCTTTTCCTCTTGAGCCCGCTCTCATGGACATGAACTGAGAGAAGCCCACAACTCCTCAGCCTCTCCTGTCACCCACATCCTGTCCTCAGGAAACACACACACTGTTTTTGTCTGAGAAGCCCTGTAAATGAGGACTGATTGCCAGCTGAGTAATCCCTTCAATCTCCCTTTACTACCTTGACTCTGTACTGGTGGGTCCCAGTGAATCGAACTTCAACTTCTCGAGCAAGAGTCAGACAACAGTCAGTCTTTCTACAAAACAGTAAGGCACATATGTTAAGCTCTTTCAGTGGGACTTTTGAAACCCTCTCTCTAAAGAAAGGCTCCTACTCTCTCTTCTTTTCTGACTCAATTTGTATAAGGGGTCTTGTAACCCTAAAAAGAGGACTTTGGCTTTTTTTTCTAACACTTAACATGAGATCTACCTTTTTAACAGATTTTTCAGTGCACATTACAGTATTATTATCCGTAGGCACAGGTGTTACAGCAGAATTCTAGAATTGATTCATGTACAACTGAGAATTTATACCTCTTCTTTAGTAACTCCCTATTTCCTCTTCCCCCCCAGCCCCTGACAAGCACCGTTCTTTTCTTTGCTTCTATGAGTTTGAGTATTTTGAATACCTTATATCAGTGGAATCATGTAGTATTCATCCTTTTGTGACTGGCTTATTCACTTAGCATAATGTCCTCAAGGTTCATCCATGTTGTAGTATATTGTAGGATTTTCTTCTTTTAAAAGGTTGAATAACATTGTATGTATCTACCACATTTTAATTATCCATTCATCTATTGATGAATTGTTTCTACATCTTCACCATTGTTAGTAATGCTGCTATGAACATGAGGGTGCCAATATCTCTTAAATTTACTGCTTTCATTTCCTTTGGATATATTCCCAGAAGTGAAATTGCTGGAACATGTATAGTTCTGTTTTTATTTTTTTTTTTTGAGGGATCCCCACACTGTTTTTCACAGTAGCTATGCTATTTTGCATTCCCATCAACAGTGTACAAGGGTTCCAGTTTTCTCTTACTTGCTAACACTTGTGAGGTGATATCTCATGTGGTTTTGATTTGATTTGTAGAAGTTCTTACAATATTTTAGAAATTAACCTTTTACCAGAGATTTAGTTTGCATATATTTTCTCCTAGTCCAACAGGTTGCCTTTCTACCCTATTAGTTGTTGTTGTTGTTTATCTGCAGAAGCTTTTTAGTATAGTTTAGTCCCACATGTCTATTTTTGCTTTTGTTATACACATGAAATCACCTTCAACTTTCTGGTTTCAAAATATATTACAAAGCTACAGTAATTAAAACAGTATGGTACTGGCATAAAGATAGATGTGTAGACCAATGGAGCAGAGTAGAGAGCCTAGAAATAAATCCATGCATACATGTCAACTTATCTTTTGATGAAATGGAGAAATATAGTCTCTTCAACAAATGGTGTTGAGAAAACTGGATATCCACATGCAAAAAATAAAATTGGACCCTTATCTTTTACCACATCAAAAATCAACCCAAAATGGGTTAAAGCCTTAAACAGAAGACTGGAAATTATAAAACTAGAAGAAAACATACGGGAAAGGCTTTGGGTTTTTTCAGTATGTTTTTTATAAATCCTACCAAGAAAGTTTTTCTGATTGATATCTCACAATTCTCTTGGATATGTGGAATCTCTTGCTTTTATGCCTCAGCTAAAACTGAGACAGGCTGTTACCCCTGCTTTAAAATGCTGGATGGACATACACAGTATCTCTGGTTGTAGGGGGGCAGTGGCAAAGACTTTATCATGCAGATTGCCTCTTCTTCCTATGGGTGGAAGGGGAGGGCCGGTGTGACAGATTACCTCATTAGTGTTGACCAGGAAATTCCAGAGTGGTTCATTAGGATTACATTACTGGTGAAGGTTGAAACTGCAGTTAGATCAGAAGTGAAGTCTAAATTTGGTGTCATGGGCTGTAGCACAAGTGATGCTATTTTAGGTCTGGTTTTCTCTTTAACAGGAGAGTATGAGTGACGTTTTTTTCCTTCAAGCTTTTCTGTGTTTTCAAAGTCATCTTTATAAGTGCAATTTTACTTTCATAATTAGGAAAAAAAGAACTTAAAATGTTATAATGAAAAACCAGAGTCAGTTTTGTTGACATTTGAAATTTCCTGTCCCAATGCTGAAGACCTCCCCAATGGACAGATTTCTGCACATTGTTATGGCTGGAAGTTTTAATTAGCTCTTTCAAGAGACACGAAACATACACTACTTTACCTCAAGTGATAGGTGTCACTTCATTGTAAGTCTACAATGGAAAGGAAGGAAACACAGGAAACAGCCCCACTCTGCACAGCCAATCCTTGGGAACCAGAAAGTTAATCAGAGTTATAGCAGCATTCTGGTGCCAATCAATCAGGCTGGTAATCAACCAGACTTGTGGTTCAACTACTCAGCTCTTCTTCTCCATGTTAGCTTCCATTGGCACTGCTGATTTTCTTCTTATGACTTTCCTCTGTGCATGAACAACAGTGTGGTGATTTCTGGGAAAGAGGGGTATAAGGAGACTAAACGATAATGGGGAAAAAATACAATAAAATGAATAAATAAATCACTTGTATATTTATTTTTTTAAAAAAAGCTTTCTTCTCTGCCCCATGGCTTCTGCCTCTTCATGACTGTTGTGTCCTGGCCTCTAGTCATGGTTCTGCTTAATGCCTTCTTGCTGTGTATCTCTCAGCTTCTGTATCACTTTAGTTTGTCTTACTTGTCATCATGATTTCAAGATATGCCAAAGGAAGGATGATTAAGTTGTTAATCACTCTCCAAAGTGGAACACATCAGCTGGGCAGTATTTTTGCTCATATTTAGTTTTGAGGTCAAGCACAAAGCCCATTCAGTTGATTAGGGCCAGTAATGCAAAAAAAAAAAAAAAAAAAAGGATCACGTGACTAAAGCACAGTAACTACCCATGACTACTTTGCTACATGTGGCACAGGCTCCCAACAGGTCACACATGGACTGCCTGTATGCTCGAAAAGTGGTCCATGCCTCTCAGCCATCTACCACCATATTTAATTCATTATTTCTGTGGCCTGAGTTCTATTTTTGCTTATCGGTAAAGAGAATAGAGGTGCCATAATGCTTTAAAACAAAACAAAACAAAAAGATGGGGAGAATCAACTATTCAGTTCTCTTTTTTCTTTGCCCTACATTACTTTATCCTACCTGAAAGAAAACAAAAAGCGAAGGGATCAATAAGTACAAATTAGTAGTTACCAAATAGTCATGGAACCAAATAGTCATGGAGATGTAAATTACAGCACAGGGAATATAGTCAATAATATTGTAGTAACTATGTATGGTGCCAGGTGGGTAGTTGAAATTTGGGGGACCATTCTATAAAGTACGTAATTATCTAACCATATGCTGTACATCTGAAACAAATACAGAATAATATTGAATGTAAACTGTAATTAAAAAATAAATCAGAAAACAAACAATCTTGCCAACAAGGCCACAGTGATTTAAATCTAAATTGATGGTGACTTTTAAAATATAAGGTCATTGTTAATGAAGAATAAACCACACCTATATCCCTGTACAAGCAAACAGTTTTTTTTATTTCCGTGTTTCTTTTGTAAAATGTACCTGGCATTACTACTTTATTACATTGGCATTTCTTTGCATTTTTGAGAAATGGGTTGATTTTTTACAGATTAACTACAATTATTCTATACCTCTTCTTGATGCACTGAGACATATTCATTTAAAGTACATAGCAGCCTCCAATGTTACACTATCGTTTTTATTGTGTAATGGAGTTTTATTTAGGACTTTTGTCCAAAGGCCCACTGAGATTTTATGATAAAGCATTTAATATATTATGAACAATTACCACAAATGTTATTTGTTATAGAGAAAGAAGAATTTAGATACTAAAATCTGAACGTTAACAAGAAAGCAACTAATAACATATAATAATATAACCAGTAAAATAATTTTTATACAAATGTTAAGATTCCATAAATAAGTTATAGAATTAGGAAAAGACACATGCATTTTTGTTGCTAGCATTATTTTATTTCACCTCAGGTACTGATTTTGTTACAGAATCATTCTCGGAATGCTTCTTAAAAGTATATTTGGGTAAATAATTATATATACATGTAAAAACAAACCTTAATAAGCTCTTCTAGATGAGATGATACCATATGAAAAGATCATGTGTGTTTGGAATAACTGATCAGCAGAGTAATAATTCTAAGGACAATGTTTAATACAATTCAGGGGGAAATGTTCAAAGTAAAGCCCTTTGATGTGTGGTTCTGCAGCAATTTCTGATGAAGCAGAATGTTGGTTTGTCTGCTCAGTAGATGGAGAAAAGTAGTTTAAACCCAAGCTGATCATGGTTTGCTAAAGAAGACTTGGAAACGGTAGCAACCGTTTGAATAAGGATTGTTATAAAGGTTAACTTTCTTGAAAATATACTTACAACTGTGATCCTAACCAATGAGCTTTAATTGATGTCCATACCAAACTTTCTTTGACCCTGTCAGTGAATCCTGCAGTGGATAATGATTTGCAAGTAATGGACTTTCTGAATCTCCATGATCCCTGATGGGAACCTAGGAGCAGTACATTCATGGTGGTGGCATTTAGGAAACCATGGGCTATTTTCTCAGGATTCTGTATCCTGCAGCAAAGACTGGATAGCTATTTGAAAACTATCTTTCTTTCCTCCTAGCTTACATATTTGGTCAGTCTATGTGCAAACGAATGGAGGGAAGGAGTCTCATATTGCAACATTAAATTCCTTAAAGTTAGTTAAAGCTACTTCCAGAATGTTGAGTTTGAGTTGGTGTTCTAACAGCTTCAAGTTTTCATGATACAGGGGTGAGTTAATTTGAATATAACAATTGTGGATCTTAATTACAGTGGAGACAATGTAGTCTTGTGACCTTTCTGCCTGGACCTAGAATGAAACTATGGGGACATCACCTACTTTCAACCTTGTGGAACTGCCTGGGTTCCTCCCGCACTGATCCTCTTCCTGTCTTCTTTTCCTGTAGGACATAAGAATTAACATTAAATTACCTGATTACAAGAAAAAAATGCTCTGTATTCTTATTCATAAAAATGAAGGAGAGGTATACTAGATATGCACATGTACAGTTCTGTCTTGTTTCCTAACTCTATATAACTAGCAGTACAGATGGGATGGATGGTCAGCATTTGGGATTGTTGTCATCTTAGGAAAGAAGCCATGAATGATATGTGATATGATATGATATGTTATGATATGATATACAAAGTGGGGCAAAAGTAGGTTTATAGTTGTGAATATATGAAACACAGAGTTTATTCTTGTATTATAGTCAATTATAATATTGTATTACTTTCCACACAAACAATTGTAAATCTACTTTTATCCCACCCTCTATTATAACATAACATAATAACAAATTTATATAAATATAAAAATGCATACAAATAAATATAAACTATAATGATAAATCCAAGATATTGAGACCATTCACTTTATAGTCATCGGAACTTATTTGGCTTGAAACTGCCATACAGTTGTGCTGGTAACAACCTACATCAGGCATTTATGTCCAATTCTGCAGCTTTGGGCAGCTGCCCTACACCTGTAGAACTCCTAACACCCAGTTTGCATTAACTCTTTTTAAAAAACTATTTTGTTTATTTATTTTTAAAGAGAAGGGTAGGAAGAGAGAAAGAGAGGGAGAGAAACATCAATGTGCAAGAGATACATGGATCAGTTGCCTCCTGCACACCCCCAGTTGGGGACCTGGACTGCAATCCAGGCATGTGCCCTAACTGATAATCAAACCAGCGACCTTTGGGTTTGTAGGCCAGCACTCAATCCACTGAGCTACACCAGCCAGGGCTGCATTAACTCTTTTTTCACTGTTACACTTTTCATTTTACTTTATTTTTAATTACAGCTTATATTTAATATCATTCTCTATTAGTTTCAGGTGTGCTGCATAGTGGTTAGACAGTCGTGTACTTTACAAAGTGATTCTCCTGATATTTTACGTACCCATCTGGTACTATACATAGTTATTACAATATTATTGACTACACTCCCTGTGCTGTACTTTACATCCCTGTGACTATTTTGTAACTGCCAATTTTTACTTCTTAGTCCCATCACCTTTTTTACCCTCCTCCCTTTTAGCAACCATCAGTTTGTTCTCCGTAACTATGAGTCTGTTTCTGTTTTGTGTTTGTTAGTTTATTTCATTCTTTAGATTCTACATAAAAGTGAAATCATTTGGTAAATTTGTCTTTCTCTGTCTGACTTATTTCACTTAGCATGGTACCCTCTAGTTCCATCCATGCTGTCACAAAAGGTAAGATTTCATTCCTTTTTTGGCCAAGTAATATTGCACTGTGTATATGTACCACAGCTTTTTCTCTATTCATCTATCAATGGACACATGGGTTGCTTCCGTGTCTTGGCTGTTGTACACAAACTGCCAATCTGCATTAATTCTGCCTTACAAATTTCAGTTGAAGATGTCTGAGCATCTGTATAGAGGGATAAGTAGGATACAAAGGCTAAAACTCTAGTTTTTAATTATCTTATATTTATTTGTTGGTTTTTCAACAAATATTTAGTCACTGCTTGCTGTGTGTTCAGAAAGTCTGGTACTCTGTTTAGTGAGCTGACAGTCTAGTGGCAAGACAACTGGGATGAAGAAAGTGCAGAGACAGACAAGTGTTTAATAATTTGGGCTCTGGAAAACAATATCTGTACTCGACACATGCTATCATGCTGGGTAGTGGGGGTCTGAAACTGAAACTAGGTAGAAGGCTAGCTCTTTCACTCACCACTTTATAACCATTTTCACTGTAAAATGAGTATAATAACATCAACCTCAGTGGGCACCTGTGGTGATTAGATAAGTTATGTAGAAGCACTCAGCAAAGTGGCTGTCACAACACATTTAATTATAGGCCCAATTTCCTCCTCAGGGAGCAAAGTACAGTTGTGGTGTGCAGGGTTCCCATAACATTCAGCAGCATCATGGAGGTACTAGATAGAACACAAAATATTACCTTCAGCTTCCGTAAACATACTGTTAGTTTGAATCTGGAGTCATAAATCCTCTTCAAGTTACTTCTTTTTAATCATGTGATGGATCCAGAGACAAGCAACACGCAATTGACAGGGCAATTGACACCTGAGAGCAATATGAAAGATTGGAATTCTTCAGGCTAAAATAACAGAGGCCCAAACAGATATATGACAAGCAATTAAATGCAATTTGGTAGATGCAGAGGTGACATTGGGTGCTTTCCTGGGTGGTTTGAGTAAAAAGGATAAATGGGTATTAAAAAGATAAGATAAACCTAGGAAGACAGAAAAGCCCTGATAAGCTACAGGAAGAATTGGCCCTTAAACTCTGTTAAGTTTGACCTTACAGTGGACGGCTAGTCTTCCTTTATTTTTATTTTCTATTACGTTTATTGATTTTAGAGAGAGAGGAAGGAAGATAGAGAGAGAAACATCAATGTGAGAGAGAAACATCGATCAGTTGCCTCTCATACATACCCTGACTGGGGATCGAACCTGCAACCAAGGTATGTGTCCTGACCAGGAATTGAACACCTAACCTTTGGGTGTACAGACAATGCTCCAACCCATTGAGCCACCTGGCCAAGGTGAGAGCTAAACTTTCTAGAACACCTTCTTTAAGGTGATTAATTGGTAAGATAGCACTTGCCGTGATCTGAACTAGTATGAAAATTACACATCATTAGAATTACTACGACAATTTTTTTTCTTTCTGTTGTGACTGTGTGTTATGTGAGAATAAACACAGAAAAGACTGTATTTTATTCTAGATTGGGCAACCTCAGCCACAGCCATTCAAGGGGTTTAAATGGGCTGTATTATCTAGCTTGGTTTGCATGCTAGAGCCATTATTTTGCTGCTTCTCTTTGAGCTCTAAGGATTTGTTGTTTTTGTTATTGTTGTTTGCCTTAGTGTATCACTTTCCTTATCTGAGTTTCCCCTCCCTCAGACTTCCTTCTATGGTTTAACATTACTACTCTCAAAAGAACACATTTTTTCCATACACCTGCTTGCTTTTTCTAATCCCTGCCCTTCCCTGAGTCTTGGCTGTCAACTGAACCAAAGAGCAGGTTTGATGTCAGTGGAAAGGCTCTCAAAAATAATCTTGTTGGAAGATCAACAGGGAGAGGAGCCAGGTCCTGGACTAAAAAGCTGCTGGGGAAGCCGTTGACCAGGTGTTTTGCTTTTGTTACTCTGCTCTTCCATGGTTGAGAACTCACAATAGTTCTCCTAAAGCTTTTGCTAGAAGATGAGCCATAAGACATCTGTAGCTGGAAGTACCACCTTTCTGGAGCAGAAAAACAAAGGTGCAATGCTTTCCTGAGTTTCCTTGAGGTTTCAGAGTTTTGAAAAGTTCCTTCCATGAATAGGCTGATCCAGCTCCTATTGTGGTATTAACCCAATGTTTAAACTCTGACTTGGGATACAGTTCCCACGCTATGCCCTCCATTTGTGCTTTTCTGTGTGTTTTGGCTGCTGGGCAATATGAAACAAAAAGGTGTTTGAACTTCTGTGTGAGAGGAAAACTTTATGCTGCTTTGATCTGTCATAATCCAAGCAACAATCCACTTTTACAGGATCAGTGTAACTGAATGATTTGTTCTAGGGTTCACTGACGACCAAACCTGGAAAACTAGCATAGGGGAGGGGATTTGGAGAATATTTGGCAAGAGGTCCTTGAAACCAAGAGTACAGGGTTGATAGTCATCATGATGCTTAGCTGCCTAGGAGTCAGAACAAGGTGTAATAAGATGGGTCTTACAGGAAAATCAGCTGTGAAAGAGCAGTATGTGTACAGAAGCCTAGGGAGTAAGAAAAGTGAAGGAAAAAATGTGTGATGAGACAAAAGGAGGGTGAAAACATCAAAAAGAGAAATCGATACCCTTGGCTAGAGGAGCTGGTAAAGGGAACTATTTTGAGAAATATTTGATATTTTACTGTCATGGAAATGAAAGCTATAATTCATGTTTTATGGCTTCAAGGATTTATTTGCTTTCAAAATTTGTTAATCATTTTTGAATTATCATTATCACCTTTTCAACTGGCAAAAGTGACTTTAAACGTGTATCAATTGCATTGCCTATTAATGGGGTTAATAATACCCAGAGGCAGCAAAATAGATTAGGAGGACATGGGCTTTATAATTGAAGTGTAATTTCCCATCCCAGTTCAACAAATCTAGGCTGCGAAGTTCAGTGTCATCTTTATAAATGAGGAGGACATCTGTACCTCTGCAGTGTTGTGAGGATTAGCAATAAAGACTGCAAAATCCTTGGAGATAGTAGGAGCTCTATACAAAGCATCTGCTATTATTATTTGTTATTTTTATTATTTCATCCAAACACCAGGAGATTAATGTTTTAAGGCCCTTTTCAGTTTTACAAGATTTCTCAATGATTTAAATCTGATGTAGGAATTATGAGTCTTCTGATCAAACGTTTTAGATCAGAAGATATCTTGAAGATAATCTCATCATTATCCCACGTTTTTAAGCTGTGCATAATAAACCATCCCAAAGCTTAAAGGACTTCTGTCCATCAGCTCACAGTTCTTTGGGACAGCCATTTGGGTTGGGTTCAGCTGGGTGGTTCTCCTCCTGGTCTCACCTGCGATCACTCATTTGACTCCACTGGTCTCAGGGCTTGACTGCGTCTGGTCTAAAATGGCTGCACTCACCTGTCCGGCAGTTGGTGACGTGCTCTAGCGGGCCTCTCTCTGAACATGATCTCATGCTTAAGAAAGCTAGTCTGGGCTTTTTTATACAGCACTATCAAGATTCCAGAGGGGAGAGAGCAGAAGCTGCAAGGCCTCAAGTTTCACTTTGTCACTTTCAACTGGCCTAAGCAAGCACAAGGCCAGCCCAGCTTCAAGTGGGAAGAGAAGTAATAAAGTCACATTGAGAAAAAGTATAATTTCAGAGATGAGAGGAATTTTGGAGGCCTGCTTTTATAAACAGCATTCCACTTCATCTAACCCTCTTTAACAAACAAGATAAATAAAACCAACAAAGTTAAATTTTGGGCAAAATCAGCCAGCTAGCACCTGACTCTCGTCTAGTGCTCTACTACGTAATGGCAACTCAAGAATGGTCATGGAAAGCAGACAAATGCGACCAAAGAATGGAGGTAAAGGGACAACTGTCATGTACTGAACATATTCTAAATGAATAATACATGATTAATTAGTCGTGGAAATAAAGATGAGACCAAACACCTACTCAGAATAAGTGTGAACAAAAAAAAGTGAGTAGCAAAGGTCAGCAAGGGCACAGTTGGGGGAAATTAAGAAGGGGGTGGGGATCTGATTCATTAGTCAAGGATGAAGAATAAAGGAAACATAAATTTAACTCAGGAGGAGGAACTTCAGAGAGAACACTCGTTCAGGAGATACTAGAATGTAATCCAAGACAGCACACGACAGACTGAGATTCCTATGAATGAAAGAAGAGCATTTGGAGTTGGAGTAGAGGGCTGACTAGATGGCCGAGCAAGAAAAGACCCGATTTAACTTAGGTTAACCAGCCTGGGGGTAGAACAAACTACAAGTGTAGACAATAGTCCCTCATGATATTGTTGAGTCACGCTGAACTGATGAAACAAACAAGTTGTTCACTTGAAGTTTATCTCTATGTATGTCATTTGTAATCCTGAGATTCTTCTCATTGGTATAAAGTAGATTGTCTGCTCTAAATGGCTGGCTGAATATATAACAAACCAATATAGATGAGGAGGAGTCCCATGCCAGGTAGCAATGAACTTGGTTGATTTCCACTTGCATGCAAATGTTATCTCTGTCAGACAAAAGGCAGTTAAGACTTAAAAATACTGTCTTCTTAAGTTTCACATATTAGGGCACCTTACTTACTGTTCAGATTTTTTTTTTTTTTTTTTTTTTTTTTTTGCTAGTGGTGAACTAATTCAATATTTTATTTCTAAGTAAATGAATGAGTCTAACTAAATACCTGGTTTTCTAATTATGCTCCTTTTAGTACAAGAAGTTCATTTAACCATTATAAATGTACAGACTATTTTATATTGCATAGGAATTCTTGAGTGTATAAGATTAAGGAGTTCAGTTATAAGTATGCAGAGTTTATATGTTTATGTCATTACTCGTTTCCCTTTCTGGGTTATCGTTACTTTGAAGGCTACAATGTTTTGCTTCTTTGGTAATAGGTAAACACAATGCCACTTTTTACTACCCTACCCTTGAATTTTCTGGTTGTAAAAGTTCCCCACTTTCATGACAACAATCCCCAGGGTCATCCTTGAAATATTTCTTCTTTAAAATGTGCTGAATTTCTTCAAAATCTTGCCCTTTCATGTATCTGAACATAACTACTTTCACATTTCATTTCTCGTTTTCATGAGATAAACATTAGCATATGCTCATCTACAGATCAATTATGGTTTACCTACTCCATCCCTAATCAGAATGAGGTTTCTACAGCCCAACATTCAAATTTAATCAGAATGCATGTTAGAAACCTGGGAGAAATATTTTGAGCAGTGAGTTCATACTTATATTCAGTATACCTTATTCCAATGAAAAACTCTGAGGCACTGATTCATAAATTGATAAAATGAACAATTGCCAAAACACAAAATGTGATTGGTAAACAAACATGGGAATATATTCAAACCTCTCTACTTATCAAAGAAATGTAGCATATTTTATTAAACGAAAAACAAATTTTTTAAAAAGAAAAATAGCCACCCACAATTATAAACATGGTATCTTGAAAGTGTTAAATTCAGTAAATAAATATACTCAAAATAATATCAGTCTTCCAAAGAGGCCTAATGACAGTCTTGTATATCGCTGGCATGAGTAATAACATGACAGCCATTTTGAAAAGCATTTTGGTAGTATGTACAAAGAATCATAAAAAATCTTTTGATGTTTTCACCCAGTAATTCTACTTCAGTGTCTTTCAGAGGCACTGTAAAAATATCAAATGCCCACTGATATTTGTTATAGCAATATTATAAGGGAAAAATATCAATGTTCCACACCAGAGGAATAATAAATTATGAAAAAACATACAAGTTTGAATATTATGCAAATATTTAATGATTGCTCTAAAGATGAGTAATGTTAAAAGTGTTTATGTATAGTGTTGGTTTTTTTTCTTTTTTAGATTATGTAAGCATTGTGTCTATGAATGGCATCTTCTGCGCACCCATGTAAATCACAAATCTAGGAGTCTTCCTTGACATGTCTCTGTCCCTAACCCTACAAGTCACTTCATAGCTTGGTGGACACTTGGCGCTCAATTTTACCTGCTTAGTAGCTCTGAACCCTTTCTACTTTTCTTCAGTTTCACCAATACCATTCTGGTCCAAGCTAACAACTCTTACTCCCAGACTCTACAAGTACCCTCACTACTATCCTGTTCCCCTCTGAAATCTACTCTCCACCTGCAGCTAGGATGATCTTTGAAAATGTAGATCTAATGCGTCATGTCCTGACAAGTCATCAATGCTTTGTCCTTGCTCCAGGACTAAATGCCAAACTGCTTCACCCAACCCCAAGCACTGACTGACCTGGCAGCCAACTGCCTCCTCCCCTCCCCTGCAGCTCCTGTTCTGCGTTTCCACCCTGCAGCCAGGTGGGCTTCCTTTCAGTGCTTTGTGTCTTTCTTGGAGCACCTGCTCCACAGCTGCTACTCCTCTGCTTAGAAAACTCTCTCCCCTGCCATGATCCCTTTGCCTCATCCTTCATCCTTCAAACTTAAGGCCACTTGTCATCTTCTTAGAGAAATCTCTGCGGCTGCCTCAGACCAGGTCCTCTTGCTCTATGCTCTCATAGCATCTATTTACTTGCTTATTTATTTATTTTTAAATATGTTTTATTGATAATACTGTTACAGTTGTTCCAATTTCTTTTCCCTCTGCTCCCCTCCACCCAGTGACCACCACCCCACTCCAGTTGTCCCCTCCCTTAGTCCATGTCCATTGGTTGTGAATATAGTTCTTCTCAACATCTTCCTGTCTACTCCACTCCCACCTACTATGCTTATTTCCTGTACCATCTGCCTCCGTTCCCCCTCCCCCCTCCTCGCTGACCTCCCTCCAATATGTTCCCCATACCTATAAGTCTTTTCCCACTCTCGTTGCCTACTTAGTTTGCCTTTGTTTCAGTTTCCTAGCTTCTGTTATTGGTTGTTGTGATACAGTTTTCATTTTAATGTTCATAGTTTTGATCCTTGTTCTTCTAGACAAGTCCCTTTAATATCTCATATAATAGTGGTTTGGATCTGATGAACTCCTTCAGTTTTACTTTGTCCTGGAAGCACTTTCTCTGCCCTTCTATTCTGAATGACAGCTTCGCTGGATAGCGTAATCGTGGCTGTAGGCTTTGGATTTTCATTACTTTGAATATTTCTTGCCAGTCCCTTCTCGCCTGCAGAGTCTCCTTTAAGAAATCAGCTGATAAGTCTAATTGGGACCCCTTTGTACATAATCCTCTTCTCTCTTGCTGCTTTTATAATTCTCTCTTTGTCCTTAATTTTTGACAACTTGATTATAATGTGTCTTGGTGTGGTTCTCCCTGGGTCCAGTTTATTTGGAACTCTCTGTGTTTCCTGGACCTGTAAGTCTATTTCCTTCCCCAGGTTCAGGAAGTTCTGCTTCATTATTTTTTCACACAATTTTTCCATTTCTAGTTCTTCTTCTTCACCTCTGGCAACCCTATAATTTGGATGTTCACTCTCTTATAGCTGTCCCATAGGTTTCTGAGCCTCTCCTCATTTTCCTCACTTTTTGTTTCCTCTTTCTGCACTGGTTGACTGTTTGACTGTTTGTTCCTTCCCTATGTTCCGATTTGTTGATTTGATCCGTGGTTTTCCTTCCCTCACCACTTGTTTCGTATGTGTTTTCATTCATTTCAGCAGGACTAGCCTTCATTCCTTCCCCATCTTGATTAAGTCCCCCTGTTATTTCAGTAAGCTGTCTTATAACTCTAGCTCTGAACTGAGCCTCAGAAAGATTATCTAATCTGTTCATCCGTTAATTCATGTATTTACTTTCTGCTGAGCTCCGTGATCTCGTGATCGGGATCTCTATCATTATCCCTGCCATCCTGACAGGTTTGTTTATCTTTCCTCCTTGGGCGGGGCTGTCACACCTCCTACATTATAGGGGGCGGAGCGCCGTGCACTCATCACTACCAGGCGACCCTTCTCACCACACTGTGGAGCTTTCTGTGGGGGCAGGGGTCCACGATGGATTCCTGCTGTTTACTCTCTGCTGAGAGACTGGGAGCCTCCTCCTCCATCCCCTTGCCTTCTGGGCCTCACAGTCCGAGGTAATGGGGGTCTGCCTTCCCCAGCATTGGAATCACGAGCTGATGGGTTTGGTCTGCAGCCAGGGGTACTCCCCAGGTGCTTCTCTCCTCTCCGTAAATACAGGTGTCTCTGCTTACCGCAGTCCTGCCACTCATCGCTGTAGCTGCCACCACCAGGACAGTTTGATCTCTCAGCCCTGGCTTCGCCCCTCCTACTGATCTGGACGAGCACCACTTGCTTATAACTTCATACGTTGGACTTCCATGTAGCTTTATGTTGTGGAACTTCTGGTTATTTCTGGTTTTGCATTAGTTGTAGTCTTTCTTAGTTGTGGAGGGAGACAGAACGTGTCAGTCTAGGCCTCCATTTTGGCAGGAAGTCCTATTCTTTTATTTTTTGCTGCCTCCATTCTACCCCAGCAGAACATAAATTCCATGGGGCAAGGACTTGACTTGTTCATTGCTCTTTATCCAGAGTTCATCACATGTTAAATGAGTAAAAAAATACCTGTTTTTGTTATCTTACATCACATCATTATTGGACTCATGTCTGGCTCTCCCATTGGACTGTGATCTCTCTGTCATAGAAACCACATCTGCTCTATTCACCATTCTGTCTCTGTGTCTGTACCATAGGAGGCCTTCCACAAATATACACTTTTATTACAACCATGTCCTGGATTTTCACTGTAAGAGTTTTTGCCGTAAACATCTTTGCCTCAGACATTTTCACCATACAACTAAATGGCTGTAAGGCAATTTCATGGTAAAAGACACCAAAACATAAAAGAGGGATATTAAAAGGAACATGATGAAACATGCAAAATTAATAACAAAATTAAAAAGACTTTATTGTGAAAAGTGAAAGTACATTGTCTTCCATGTTTAGGGTGTATATTTATAACTGAGCTTTGTATTGTGCTGTGCAAAGCCACAAGGATACAATCTAATGTCACAGTCCATCTACTGTTGGAACAAGCTATTATATCTAAAAGAGCTGTAGAACCGACTTAATGCTCTGGAAGACTGATGTGAAAGAGTGACTGTCTCTTTTATAATTGCCATAGCTTGGTTGACTATTGGTTTTCATGGGCAGGAAGGATGACTGAGTTCAGTGAAGGATTTGCAAACTGAGATGTCATCATTTTCTAGTATAGTGTGCAATCTGGCTTTACTGTAGTTTTAAAATCTGGCTTTATACGAGATGTTATCATCCACTATTTTAAGACCACCATGTCTACTTCTTATTGTAGAGACCTTTCTGAGGTATAAGATTTATATTCAACATAATCTAAAAATGGGGGTACTGCAAGAACTTCTGTCAATGAAGAAATTAAACCAAATTGATGACTAGCTTAAATACAGTAAGTCTACCAAACTGTTATACCCTGGCTGGTTTGGCTCAGTGGATTGAGCGTCGGCCTGCGAGCTAAGTGTCGCTTGTTCGATCTTCCAGTCAGGGCACATCAGAGAAGGAAAACTCTGATTCCAAAAAACCTCCGCTGCCTTGCGGCATACCTCTTCAGGGGAAAGGCTAAGGGAGTAAACCCCCACAGAAAATCCGGAGCCGGAGTCCCTAAGGCGGTTTGACGTTGTAGTCAACACCGGCAACTCCTGCGGCGCACCTGAAGCCAAGCTGTATTGACTCCGTCTTTCCCTTGGATCCTTCAGCTGCGAAGAGAGGGGGGGTCTGCTGCATGGGCAACAGCAGACCCTCCATATCACCCTGCCCAGGCTCTGTAGCTTCAGCTTCACTGGAGAGGATACTCCAGCGTCATCGCAAGATGTCGATTCAACACGGGAGGAGACAGATACCATGTCACTCCCGAGTCGGACTGCACAGCCATTCTGGGCGGTGCAGATAGACTCTTAAGAAGCTACACCATCGTCTCTCGAGACGGACGGCTGCCGACGACCAAACTGTTAACCAGTTATTTTATCTTTTATGACAAAACTGCCTTACAGCCAAATAATTGTGTGGAGAAAATGCTTACAGCAAAGAAGTTTACTGCAAAAATGCTATGGTGAAAATACCTAGAACCATGAAAAATGCAGAGATAAAAATAACACCAAAAGAGGCAATAGGACTGTGTTAAGATTGTGAAAATATGACTGATATTTTCCTCTATCTGCAAAAAAAATTATAATGGAAAAAATGAGAATATAAATAAAAATTCACAATTAAACAAACAAACAAAATAGCCCAACATATTATACTTATTGAATAAATATAATGAAAAAGCTAAAAATAGAAATGATAGCTACAATTATTTGTCTCCAAGAGATCAGGTGTTTTCTTTTTTCTCTAGTGTGCCAAATGGGTGCATCATTTTTACATACGTTATAATCACAGATAAAATGTGTTTTGTTTTTCCTGTTCCATGTTATGTCACATGCATTTTTCTAAGATGCTACACTGCCTGCATAATTATTTTTAGCAATTGCATAGAGGTGGATTTAATGGCGGGCACCCCAGGTGCACGCTCTGGACCCCGACTTCTAAAGGGCCCTACAAATCCCCAACTTTACACTTTTTTCTAATGACACCAAGTTTGGTTTCATATGTGCAATTTTAATTACATACTAGTTTACAATCAGTGGTAAAACATGATAGTATGTTTATATTTGCTTATTTTCATTATTTTGTTTCTATACTGCATAGGCCCCACTTGGTCCCGCTACCACTCATCGGAACAATAGAATCGTATTTGCTACTTTGTACTTACAAAGGTTCTCCTGCAGTGCAAACTTACAATATACACAAATATGCAGGGGTGTAAATTAGTTTGTGGATATGTACTTGTTTCATTTACGGTTTTAAAAATAGTTTTCTGTGCGTATAAATAAATATTCAGGTAAGTTGAAATTATATTAAAATAAAATTAATTCCTATTGTTGAAATTATATTAAGATAAATTAATTCCTGTTGTTACATCAGCACCTGGATTTTCATAGTTTATGAATAATTTTTGAATGTTAATTAATCATTATTTTATTGCATTATAATGAAAAATCTCTTCTCTAGTATTCTAATCCTTCAGAATATTAAATTTTATATTTTCCTTTCAATTGGTAGCTAGAAAAATGAAACGACATCAAAACTTTGTGATTATTATTCGTTCGTCGGCAGCCGTCCGTCTCGAGAGACGATGGTGTAGCTTCTTAAGAGTCTATCTGCACCGCTGAGAATGGCTGTGCAGTCTGACTCGGGAGTGACACGGTATCTGTCTCCTCCCGTGTTGAATCGACATCTTGCGATGACGCTGGAGTGTCCTCTCCAGTGAAGCTGAAGCTACAGAGCCTGGGCAGGGTGATATGGAGGGTCTGCTGTTGCCCATGCAGCAGACCCCCCCTCTCTTCGCAGCTGAAGGGTCCAAGGGAAAGACGGAGTCAATACAGCTTGGCTTCAGGTGCGCCGCAGGAGTTGCTGGTGTTGACTACAACGTCAAACCGCCTTAGGGACTCCGGCTCCGGATTTTCTGTGGGGGTTTACTCCCTTAGCCTTTCCCCTGAAGAGGTATGCCGCAAGGCAGCGGAGGTTTTTTGGAATCAGAGTTTTCCTTCTCTGATGTGCCCTGACTGGAAGATCGAACCAGCGACACTTAGCTCGCAGGCCGACGCTCAATCCACTGAGCCAAACCAGCCAGGGGCAGTGATTATTATTATGCTATTATTAATTATACATAAACTACATTCAAATTTTACTGGAAATAAAAAATTAGTAGTACATAATATTATTTACTTACTTAAAAATATGGTTAACATGTATTTTTATTTTCCCTGTCTCTTTTTTTTTTAAGGGGCCCAATATTTTCTTTGGCGCTCAGGGCCTCAACTGACCTTAATCTACCTCTGCAACTGCATAATGTTCAGTTAAATTAATGTCGTTTAGGGTAGTATTTCTTTAAGATTTTTTTCCTGGAGCAGAATTCAAACTGCATGAATATTCACATACAGGTATAGATCTCTGACTTCATTGGAAGTTAGAAAAGAAACAGGCAATGTTGGATAGATGTACAAACATAGAATGAGTGCTTGAGGTGGAATTAAGTAGTGTGATTTTTTAAAAAGAGTCTGTTATATCAAGCCTTTAGAAAAAATATTAACTTATGTTTACTAGAGAGTTCCTACGTCAGGTAGCTTTATTGATCTTTAAAATGAGATGGATGTGTTGAGAAGTGGTGATGCTGAATGTGGGGGTCTTGATATTTAGGGAGGGCTTCAGGAAGTCATGGTGGTCATATACAAATGTAGGACATTAAAAGGTGAGGAGTTAATTAGTGGAGGCAGCTGCTGGTTTCTTAGTCTGTTAGTAAGGGAAGTAGCAATCAAGTCAGGAGTGATCAGGTGTCAGAGCAGTGGCAGTGGCAAAATGGGAAGCACTGGTGCAAATTAAGTGGGCTGGACATAAGGACTATTGCCTAATGCTTTTTAAAATGCAAGTCTGGGCAGAATGGCCTCTGGCTTCCTTCTCAATTATTTTATAAAACGACAGTATCATAGCTCCAAGCAGGAGCCCAAATTGCAACCATCTCAATTCATTGCCTTTAACTCCAAATTTGCCACTCTGCAGCTGTCTGGCTCACCACTTTCTTAGTAATACAAAGTCTCTAAAACCTGTGCTTCACAGAGGACCTAGATAAAGGGCAACCACTGAACAGCAGAACAGCCCAAGCTTGACCCCAACAAGACTGACTTTTTCATCAGTGCCGTGCTGAACTGTTTTCTGAGAACTGTCATCATGTTCTTCACACTTCCCTTTGTGCTCTGTTTTCCTGGGTCCAGGGCTGTCTCCCTCTGGATTGAGCACCTCCCATTGCCAAACAGCTCTGGGGGCCTCCTGAAATAGGGCAAAATGATCTGCTTTCTAAAAGCAATCATGAGGTTCCAGTCAAGGTGGTGGCATAGCTAAATGTGATACTCATAGCCTCACACAACATAAAAATTACAACTAAATTACAGACTAACCATCATTCAGAACACCTGAAATCCAGCTGAACAGAAATCCTATAATGAAGAATATAAAGAAGAAGCCACATTGATTCTGGTAGGAGGGGGCAGAGACAGGGAACACTGGCCCACACCCACATGTGGTGGTTAAAAATTGGGAAAGATAACTCAGCAGAGGAGTTCCCCCCTAAGGAATGAGGAGTTCCAGTGCCACACAAGGCTCCCTATCTCAAGGTTCCAGTGCCAGGAAGAGAAGTATCCATAACTTCTGGCTGTAAAAGTCAGAGAAGAATGTGGCTGAGCGAGATGGAGGGTATCGGGAGTCCCAGGGAGTTCCTCTTAAAGGATCTGCAGCCACAGACTTCCTCAACCTCACGTGCTCTGAGCTCCAGCCACTGGGGCAGCAGCTGGAAAGACATCAGAGACACATAGGGAAGAACTGAGTTGTCTGGCATCAGGTGAGGGCTGGAGGGGCAGGTGGCAGAGGACACTGTTCTTTTGCTGAAATTGCACCCCCCCCCCACACACACAGCTGGCCAGTGGGTGCCACATCTGGGTCTCCATCAACCTGGCTCACACTGTTCAAAGTTCAGACCCACCGAAGCCATTTCTGGTGGCTTTTCCATACTAAAGGCCTGTCTTGGACCATGCCTCAGAGTCTCCTAAAATTCCCCAAACAAGCAGCATCTGTTCCCAGTGAGCCCCATGGCACTAGGCCTGGTACTAGCAGTGGCTGTCCTTGGTTTGCTGCTTGGCCTCTCCCAGGTACCTTCAAGCCCAGCACAAGTAGCAGCCATTTGCAGATCACTCTGTAGCTCATGTGAGGGGACAGGCAGCAGATGACTTTGTCCTGTACCTCAAAGTAGGCCCCAGAATCAGTGCACTCAGTGGGAAGCTTTCAGACCACACTGGATTCCAAGCCAACCTCTCCATGAGTGACACCCTCAAGGAGCAGACTCAGTGGGCACCAAAGTCCCACTGAAGTGAGTCTTGCTCCATGGGGTTGGCCCCTGCACAGCAGATTCACCACTGTAGTAATTGATGGTCCTCAAAAGCAATCAATCTTGGGGATCAGTCCCTCCCATTGAGGTGCCAATAGAAATCAGGGTGCTGGTGGAGTGCTCAGGTCACGTGACTGGGGAGACTGCATCACTGGATTCTACAAGACACCTACTGCATAAGGTCACCCTACCAAGTTCTAGAGATGTAGCAGCTCTGTCTAATACATAGAAACAAACACAGGGGAGCAGTCAAAAAAAAGAGACAAAGAAACAAGTCCCAAATGAAATAATGGGAGAAATCTCCAGGGGAAAAAAAAACTAAATGAAATGAAGGGAAGCAATTTACCAGATACAGAGTTTAAAACAATGGTTATGAGGATGCTCAAGGAACTTAGAACTTCAGCAGCATAAAAAAAAGACATGGAAACCACAAAAAAATAACTATTCAGAAACTAAGACTACACTAACTGAAATGAAGAATACATTATAAGGAATCAGCAGTAGACTGGATGAAGGAGAGAATCAAATCAGCAGTTTGGCATATAAGGAAGCAGAAAACACTCAATCAAAACAGCAAAAAGAAAAAAAGAATCCAAACTAAATGAGAATAGTGTAAGGAGTCTCTGGACAACATCAAACATACCAACCTTCAAATGATGGGTGTGCCAGAAAGAGAAGAGAAAGAGCAAGAAATTGAAAACCTATTTTAAAAAATAATGACAGAATACTTCCCTCGCAGCATGAAAGAAACAGACATACAAGTCCAGGAAGCACCGAGAGTCCCAAACAACATGAACCCAAAGAGGCCGACACCAAGATACATCATAATTAAAATGCCAGAACTTAAAGACAAAATAAGAACCTTAAAAGCAGCAAGAGAAAAGCAGTCAGTTACATATAAGGGAGCTCACATAAGACTGTCAGCTGATTTTTCATCAGAAACTTGGCAGGCCAAAAGCGATTGGCAGAAAATATTCAAAGTGATGAAAATCAAGGACCTGCAACCAATGTTACTCTACCCCTTAAAGGTATCATTTAGAATCAAAGTACAGATAAAGAGCTTCACAGACAAGAAAAAGCTAAAAAATAAAATTAAAAAAAATCATTACCACTACCAAACCAGTATTATAAGAAATGTTAAGGGGTCTTCTTCTTCTCGGAGAAGAAGGAGAATGAGAAAGAGAAGGAGAAGAAAGATAAATATGAATAATAAAATGGCAATAAATACATTTCTATCAACAATTACTTTAATGGCAAATGGATTAAATGCTCCAATCAAAAGTCATATGATAGCTGAATGGATAACAAAACAAGACCCTAACATGTGCTTTCTATAAGAGACTCAGCAATTCTACTTCTGGGTATTTATCCCAAGAAACCCAAAACACTAAATCAAAAAGATGTATATATCCATATGTTCATTGCAGCATTATTTATAATAGCCAAGATTTGGCAGCAACCTAAGTGTCTGTCAATAGATGAATGCATCAAGAAGTGATGCATATATACAATGGAATATGACTCAGCCATAAAAAGGTAGGAAATCTAGCCTTCTGCAACAACATGGATAGACCTAGACTGTATTATGCTAAGTGAAATAAGTAAAACAGACAAATGCCAAATAATTTCACTTATATGTGGAATCTAAGAAACAAAATAAACATGCAGAATAGAAACAAACTTACAGATACAGAGAACATTTTGATGGTTGCCAGATCGGAAAGGGGTTGGAGGGATGGGCAAGAAAGGTGATGGGATTAAGAAGTACAGATTGGTAGTTACAGAGTACTCATGGAGATCTAAAGTATGGCATAGGGAATAGAGTCAATAATATTATAGTAACTATGGGTACTAGATTTATCGAGGTGCTCACTTCGTAAACTATGTAAATATCTAATCACGGTGTGGTACACCTGAAACTAATATAATAATGTACAACAACTGTAATTTTAAAACAAAAAATTAAAAGTAAACAAAAAAATTTACCACAACCAATGTTTTAATTAAGGACTTAGAGCCATATTTTCATTTGAAAGAGAATTAAGCAGGACACTGTAGGGGAGAAGAAAGAAATAAGGATAGAATTTCAGTTCTGATATTCTGAAAGTGGGGACCAGACACATTTGTGCTCAGGTTTCCTTTTCTATCAATCTCAAGTTATACTGTTTCTTACTACCTGAGTATTAGCCTTGTGCTCACTCATAGGCTTTTGTTTCATTTGCTTAAAGAAGTTCCTTATCCAAGACCACCACATTCAACAATTCTTTTCTGCGTGTAAGCTTTTATCTTTGACCACTGAATGGGCTAGTGAAGATCCTACATGTTTTATTCATTGTTGAATCCCCATTGCATACACAAACACTGGTACAGGTATATTGCTCAATAAACATGTATGAATAAATGAATGTGTAATCAGAACTAGAATATTCTAGTTTTAACATGTCATTAATACATCTATTATCCAATTGCATTATTAGGTCAGGTTTGCACAATGTTCAACTCAGATTGTCCTCACACACTTGATTATTTTACATACTAGCAAAAAATTTTATATCACTGGGGTATTTGAAAAAATACAGCTAATACATGTACACAACAGTGAAAGGGAAATTTTGATTAGGGCCAATTTTTTCTCCCAGTCTTATAGTTTATGGAAGCTTCTCCATTAGGTAAAGTTTAGCTTATCACATGAATTTACAGTTGATGTGTAGAATTTAAAGGGTGTATTGATATTTTTCTTTATTTCAGCAAACTCCAGAAGACAAAGAGGGATAACAGGTGGCTTCAAGGAGTGACTGGTGAATGGTTTGAAGAAATTCAAAGGAAAAAGTTTTGCAATGAAACAGATGTTAGCCAGATGTTAAAACAACCCCTTACATACAGGCTAAGGAAGGGTATGGCAGAAAATGGTAAGAAAAAAATTTACATCTATTTTTTTTTCTGATGGCACGGTGTTGTGGATAATCGCTCAGTGGCTCTTCAATTTAACCAATTTATATTTAGGACTATTTTTAAATGATATGGTACAAAAGTTTCATAACACAGAATAAAAAGAGTGAACTCAAAAATGTACTATAATGGGCAACAGCAGACCCTCCATATTACCCTGCCCAGGCTCTGTAGCTTCAGCGTCATCACAAGATGTCGATTCAACACGGGAGGAGACAGATACCATGTCACTCCCGAGTCGGACTGCACAGCCATTCTCGGCGGTGCAGATAGACTCTTAAGAAGCTACACCATCGTCTCTCGAGACGGACGGCTGCCGACGACTATAATGTCTGGGGTACATGTTTTTAAAATCAGGCAAGATAGTATAGTGGTTAATAATACAGATATCCATATTTTTAAAAGTTCTGGATTCAAATCTCCACTCTGTCTATTCCATCAGAATCCATGTGACTCTATTCAAGTTACTTATTCTCTATAAGTCTCACTTATTTAACCTTTAAAGGGGTATGATGATACCTACCTCATAGGGTGGTTGTGAGAATTAAATAAAATTATATGTATAAAGTACTGAGCTGGAACACAGTAAGCGCTTAAATAAGTATGGTGATGATGCAGAAGGAGAGGGAGGTAGAGGAGGGGCTAGGAAGGGGAAAAAGAATGAGAAGGGAAGGCAGGGGGAAAGTAGGGAGAGGAGTGGCCACCCTCTGTTACTGTGGAAACTTAAACCACATGAGCTCCAATAAATGCCCTCTTTGGACTACCAGCATGTTGCTTACACTCACCAATCACTTATTTTTTTATGTGTAAATGAGGATAATAAAACCTTTCACAGGACTATAGTGAGAATAACAAAGTGCATGAGAAATTATAACATACTATAACAGCATAAAGTATCTTTCTGATAGTCACACTGACTGCTTTTGCTTATATGTTACTAACATTAATAACATTAAGAAACATGGAATAATATTTCTAAACTTACATATTAACAATACTTTGCAACTCCCATAATAAACAAATCTATCTAAAAAGACATATTTCAGTGTTTAGATTAATCCCATATATGCTATGGTGACTTTCTCCTTACCTTGAATTCCTCTGATATTTATAAACTCAGCATGTCTAAAAGTATAGTATTACAGATCTTGTATATGTTGCTGTTGCCTTAGAATTTTTAATACTCACATATAAAACTATATACTATGTATAGATATTTATATTACATGCATATATACATGTAAAGCACATATGTGGTAAATATGTATACGTATAGATTTTTGACAGGAATAAGAAACACTCTAAATGACTTAATTTCCTTTTCCTTTACTCTCCTTGATATGAAAGTTGTATTGTAGCTATCACTATGTTTTAAAATACTAAAACAAAAATTGCTGAAGGACAGGGTGGTTAACAGCAACATAAGAACTGAATGAGATCCCTGATATCCCACCAGGGTATTAGGTAGCTTAGAGGGAAGACAAGTTGAGTGGAAGTCATGCAGCTGGTGTAGGACGTGCAGTCCACAGCGCACTCACTCCTTAGTGTTCGTGAGGATTTTCTCTACTCAGCAGAACCTTGAGAGGAACAGGACTCCCTTTAGTGCCTGAGGTCTTCATGTGGAGATCGTGGCCGTGGCACTAGACTTCATGAAAGTATAGAGAGGAGGGAAGAGAGAGTGAAGCCTTAGTTCTCTGAGATTTATTCACCTGGAAATATTTTAATGATACAGAATTTTTACGATTTTCTTTTAGATCCTATGGAATTACAAACATCACAATCTAAAGATACACCCACTCAAAGAAACCCAACGCCCGCTCCTTCTCAGCTGAGCTTCAGATCATCACTTGCTTCCCTGTTCTCATTAGGAAAATCCAGAAAGGAGACTTTAAAGCCCCAGTGGCTGGGACAGAAAGGGTGAGTCAAATTCAGATCACGTGACAGCTCATTAGTTACCCGATCCCAGAGGCTGGCAGCCTGTTTTCTGATGAGAGTGTTTAATGACTGTTCTTAGAATTTAAATTCAGATGCTAACAAAGGAAATAGGACTTTGCTTGCAGAGGGACAAAGTCCTTACGAAATCATGAAAACCTGGCTCACTTGAAATCCACTTCTAACCAGCTGCACCGGTCCCAGGTAATAATTACTGACAATTTTTCCACTGCTCCAAATGCCTGGTCTATGCCTGGGTCAGGCAAATATATTTAAATCAAAACTACTTCTTCCTCAGTTAGTATGTGTATCTGTGGTCACAGGGAAGGACAGGGTACTAAATGAGCATAACTAAGATGACCAAAGAGACTAGAACTACAGAAAAATCAGAACCATTCTGTTGTCATGGCCCAGAATTTAAACTTAAAGGAGGGGAAGCTTTTAGAGCAATGGAGGCATAGTTCCATATGGTTCCTAGTTTAGATCTGTATGAATCAGTTCATCTCATCTCATTATATTGCTGGATTATTTTTTGAAAAACAAGCAAGGCTTTGCTTCCGTTCAGTTAAGCTGACTACTAAATATTTTCAGCATGCCTTCCTGGTTGAAAAGCTTCCCACCCTATTAAGGTGTTGGCTTGGCATGTTCTGTGTTCCGTGTGTGCCGTCAGACCATTAAAGAGTGCATTGCAGTGCTCCAATAAAAGGTGTTTAGAGGTCACTCTTGCTGAAAAACAATAGGCAGCAAGCCACTGGTAGGGCATGTGATGAAGCTCCTGTACTTAGCAAGCAGAGTTCTGTCCTCCCCTCTAGGGCTGTTGGAAGGATTTTTGCTTCTAGCTTTCACCGGAGGCTCTTTTGTCTTTGATGAAATTGTGAACAAAATGTAAATTTATGTGACTGTCTCTACCAGAGTCACAAGCAAATACTCTTCAAATAGGTGAGTTGCCTTTTTGTTTTTTTTTTAATAAAAAATGTTTGAAACATTAGTAATTCTCTCATTTGGGAAATTAAAAGTGGAGAGTATTCTCTTTGTAGATTAAATGTCTTTTAAGGAGAAAAGAAATCATCCTAATGTGTGGTATAGCTGGGACTAGTGATGTAATCTGTGTTTTAGGTGATTTTTTTTTAAGGCAGGGTTTTATATCACCGAACAATCTAACATTAGTAAACTAGGAAAAGTTGAAAAATCTGTTAATTCTATAGAGAAATGATTTCCAAGCTCATGTTGCAAGTTACTGCAAAAGTGGGTCAAAGGAGATAAAAGATCTACAATCGTCATTCTGGGTTGCATGTGTCTTAGTTATGGACCAAACTGAAAAGAAACTGAAACTCTTGCAAAAATCTGTTTAGCAACCATTCTTCTGATATACCAAAATGACTTGTAGCTCTTTTTCAACCAGATAAACTGACGCATATAGCACAGCATGCAGAAATTAAACAAATTTCATCAGTTTAAATGTATGTGTATGCTTAGCAGTTTTCAGAATTTGTCATCTTTAAATATATTTTACTTTCAAAACATAATTGGGGATAGATATTTATTAGTTATGCTGATGCAAATATCATGAAGGCACTGGTTTTTTGTTCCTATGAGGTTTCAGAAGATAAAATATAAAGATATGTCCTTTTTATTTTTAAATATCAGTTTGACCTAAATATTTGGATATAAATCCTAAATGTGTGTGGTTAAGGAAGTGTTTTACTATGGTAAGAATATAAATTCCAAGGGGCTCTTTACTCTGGAGTAGAACCAAACTTTCTTTGGCAGTTCTGATCCTTCCAAGTACAAAATCAACCTTAAAATACAGGCTCTGATTCAGGAGCTCCTCCTCGCCTGTGAGCACACAAGGAGGAACTAACATCAGGCCCTGGGGGGAAGTCATGATCTGCCAGATTTCTACTTGCTGAAGTCATCAAGGTTTGACTTTGTCACACTTGTTGCTCTGGAGAACAAGTCAGCAAAGCAGTTTATAGGATTTTTGCAAATCACAGGAAGAGACACAGCCTCTCTAGGCAAAACACAGCCAGCCTTCTGTTCAGCCCTAAAAGATTGCATACCAGAGAATTTTCTTTTCCTCTTTTAAGCTATAGCTTAACTGAAATGACACTGGCTAATGAGCAACTATCCCCAGAAAAAAAAATGGATTTCATCATTTCACCAGATATACTTGTTCATTTTAGAAAAGCCCAGCCAATAAAAATATATGGCATGTTTAAGCTTTGATTTTCTATTATTAGTAGATAAAAAGTCATGAGAACATAGTAACCTCATGAATTAAGAATACAAAAAGTTCTGCCGTTTCTACTTCAATTATGACTAGTTTCTCCTCCCAAATTTATGTACTTTGCATACTATCCCATTATTATTTTAAGCCTATTTATAAATGGTCATACTGTACCCTGTGTGACCCCCAACTCCAGGAAAAAAAAAAAAGTTCCCATTCATGTTTTAATTTATTTATTGCCAGCCAATAAATTTGAGAAAAGTATACATGTTTTACATGTACCACTGCCCCAACATTTCCTTGTAAGTCATATTTCCTCAGGTCTTGCTATGAGGAATTTAGTGCCTGTGACACACAGTGCTCATCCTCCACCACAAATTTTTGGTAACTGCACTGCCCCATATATTCCTTCCACATAGTTCAGCAAGTAACCGAAAGTGTGCGGCACAAGCTTACAAATGCAGCCTTCCTGGTTGACAAGTAGCATCTACAGTTGTTCTTACTGCAGACCCCAGGTTATTACAGTGATACCCACCTACATGATAGGTGACATGTGCGCTACTCTGTCTCATGCCCCAACATACTCCACCATAAAGTTGCCCCTCCCAGGGGGCCACACCCTCATGTTCGCACACATTCTCAAAGCTGTGCAGCCATGTAGCCATGTGCCACCAGTTCACTGTGGCAATATTAGGGATGTGGACTTTTGCCTACTGCTCTTTCCTCCATTGTAATACCAAGGACTAGGCAAAGTGCAAATATAAGGAAACTAGTTCATAGCTTAAGAGCAACATGTACAATTAAACTTAAGATCGCTTTCCTTTGAGGACCATCACAGTGCTTGGCATATAGTAAGTACTCTCTACATAGGTGTGATTAGAGTGATAACTGCTGGAGTGAGTGTATGCATGCCTACTACTCTGTTTCTTTGGGATAACTTTTTTCCCTTGAGATGCAAAGAGCTTTGGTGGACCCACCTAGCTGCTCTTCAGACATCTCCAAATTTGCCTCATTCATAGGGTGTACACAGCTTAGGCAGTCTATCTGCAACCTCAGTTGACATAAACAAAAAGTTCAAGTAGTATTTTGGGAAATTAAAAAGGCAGATTATTATTTTCCTAGATTCTGGTTGGTGGTTCTTTTCTTTCTCATGCACTACAAATGTCCTACTGTGCTCTCTTCCCCTTTCCTAGTTGAGTGCCTTTGCTTGCATTGGAACACACAAAAGTCTAAGACACCTAGACTGAAGAAGTCAGAGTAAGCACGGCCCTTCTTTGGAAATTCTCTAAACCACGTGTAGTGGCCACAGATAAACAGCATTGTCATGACAGGAGGGAGAAGCAAGACAAAGGAGTGGCTTTGCATTTCCCCCTGAGTGGCCAGTGGTTCCCAGTCCATCTGGTTGGTCATTATTATAATCTCATCAGCAGTTTAAAAATAATGACAGATAATAAGGCCCCAACCTTCAGGTTCTAATTCAGAAGGTCTGAAGGAGGGCACAGGGACATTAATTTATTTTTAATTCTCTGGCTATTTGGATGTTCACTCAGGTTTGGAAACCACTGCAGCATAGCTTCCTATTCCCCCTATGCTAAGGGCTGTCAGAGTTCCTGGCATGGGTGCCAGTAGCCCAGGTGAAAGCTTCTCTTTCATTTACTTATCAAGCTTTTATCAAAGCCTTACTTTGGGGTCAGGTACTGTGTTTAGTGTTAGAGATAAAATTGTCTAAATAAAGCTAATCTCTGCCTGGAGGACCTTGTAATCTAGCAGGGGATACCAGATTATTGCATATAGTTGGGCAGGAGGTACCCCGAAGATTTCCAGGTATTGCCAGTCACGTCACAATCCTTGTGGATTTGTATATTTATTATGGCATTTTTCTGGCAAGTGGCAATGAGGATCTTGAGGAAGAGATGCCATTTAAAATTCACACAGGGGTGCCATCTTGCCTTGCTGCAACCTGGGTGACAGCCAGGTGCATGGATCATTGCAGTATAACATGGTGAGTGCGGTAGTGGCTGCATAGTGTTTCTGCCATGAAAACATATAGGAGAAGCACTGATCTCAGACTGGAGGATCCAGAATGCTTCCTGGAAGAAGAAAGCCAATTTTGTGAAAGACACATGGGAATGAGCTAAGAAATTAAGAGTGGGGATGTTGCACCAGGCAGAAAGAATGACACAGCAAAGGTACAGAGACTAGAAAAAGCAATCATCTAGGCAGGTAACTGAGGTTTAGTGACCCAGTATAAGGTGAGACTGATAAGAGATGAGATGGGAGAGAACAGCAGAGTCCAAAACACAGGAATCTTACCCATGCAGTGCTAAGGAGCTTGGAGTTGATGGATCCTGTAGACAGCAGGGAGCCATGAATCACTCTTTTGTAAAATACCATTCCTTTTCTTATTATTACATATAATATATGGTTTTTTATGTTATATTATTCACAACTAACTGGACTAACGCTAATATTTTGGTGTATTTCATATGTGTGTGCATGTTCACATGTATGTGTTTTTTCCGTCGATAGCAATTTTCTAACACAAGTTTCGTTGAGTTAGACCTGACATTTGTTTTTGACTAACTTTTGGCATCTGGATCCAAAAATGACCCCAGTTTTTCTCTATCACATGAAAATTTTAAGGTACAGGATACCCTCCCTTTGTCCCAAAAATCGTACAAAATTTATATACAAAGGAAAATAAAGAAAAAAATTACCTGAATATACTGTTTATTTAGAGTTATTTTCTTCATATAAAGGCTATATATTGTTACTGTAAGTCAAATTGTATACAAGCAGTAAAGTTATGCTACCAAACATAAATATTAAGGTATTTTATCTTTTCAAATGACAGACTAGGAAATGCCAAAATGAGATATTTGGAACGGTCTCATTCAGTTGGAAAAGCTTTAACAAATTGCTTCATGAGACACAGTTTTATGTGCAGAGGTGGGAAGGTAATGTTCTTTCTGTCAACAAGTGGATCATGTAGAATGTTTGGATCACCAGGTTTGAGGTCAGATCTTGGAGGCCAATTCAACTCCACCCAATGCTTCTCACAAGCTCTGCTGCTCCACACACACAGAAAACAGGGATACTTGGTGTATCTGTGTTGCTGACCAAAAAGGAAGCAGACCATTTGAAGGTCAACACAGATGATCCAATTGTGCTTGTGATATTGCAACAGATCAATGACTCTCTTTATGTCTTCATATTCTTCATGAAAACAAACTAAATGGTCAGTTGGGACTGCACCAAATAAATTGCCATTGTGGAGGAGGACACACTTCAAGCTCTGCTTTGAGCTATTGAAGAACAGTCACCATTCACTTGCATTCTAGATTGGAATTCCCAATTCCTCCATTAAAGCATGTATGTTATGGCAATACACAAAACCACCATCACTTCGAAAGTACTACGGAAATGCACTTTCTCTTGATCAAAAGTAGGATGCCTTCACTCCTTTTTCAAGCAAGTTTTTCTCATGCCCTCTTGATGCTAGGAGTTCTGACATCTTTGGATAGCCCCAAATATCATGCTAAATCATTCAACTCATGCTGATCAAATCCCCTATGAACTGAGTTATTTTCAATTTCAAAATATTCATCGCTGCTGTCACTTAGTTCTTTTACTATACTCCTGTTTTTTGGAAAGAGGGTAGTTCAATGAAAACTGGCACTGGGATTTCAGCTGAATGAGACACCAGGCACATAGCTGGTGGTAGACTAGGATACTCTATTTTACATTTATTTTTCTTGTTATAGCCTGATGTTTTCACTATACAAAAGTAACAGTCACTTGAATGATCTATGGGCTTTTGCCAAACCATAGGTATACCAAATGGCAATTTATCACGTGCTCCTTTTGTTCACATCTGTAAAATCTAGACACACTGCTTGCATACCTTGTGAGGGGTTCAAGACTTATCTTGATCACCAAGTTTTACTTTAAAATATGCAAAATAGGCTTGCCTGACAAATGTGCTGATGTTTGTCCTTTGACTGGGAATGGTGAAACTGCCACAGATAGAACAAAACAAATCAGGGTTGTTTAGGCATTTATGACGAGAAATAGCAGAGGCAGACATGATCTGGAGGTAAGGAAATAAACGTGTATGTAAATAAAAAAATAAATTCTGCTAACTCCCTGTATACAGACAAGAACTCAGACTACACTTCAGAATACGATTCACTATATAGAGCGGACACAACCTCTCCCCACACTGTCTCATGTGTAACTGAATAGCCTAGACAAGTATGAACCTGTCACTGGTCTCCAAGGTCATCCCCCACCCCTCCCCACTCAAGGGAGGCTTGCTCTCAGCCAATAGGAGAGCACTAGTGCTGCCCTCGATCCAGGCTCAATCCAGCCTAGAGTGGTCGCATTAAGATAAGCTGTAGAGAAAAACTTGATGTACTAGAAGAAAACTAACTGCAGTTTTGAAATCAGCATGCCTATTTAAGTATAAAACAGCTGAAAAATCAAACTCAACAGGAATTATGTTAAAAATTATTCCCATGTGTAGTTTTTAAACAGAGAAGTGACATAACCAGATTTTCATTATAGAAAGATTACCTTAGTTCTGTGGTTCTCAACCAGGGGCAATTTTGCCCCCAGAAGACCTTTGGCAATGTCTGAAGACATTACTGGTGTTCACAAGTGAAGATAGCTGCTATTAGTATCTAGTGGTGAAGGTTCAGAGCGGTTGCTGGACATCCTACAATGCATGTGGCAGACTTCCACACTGAAGAAGTGCCAGGCAGAGAAACTGCTCTAACTGTAGCTCCCGAAAGAACAGATTCGGGAGACAGAATTCAAGTTAGAGAGACCAGGTAAGAGACTGTGGAGATGGTAGCAGCTTAAACTAAGGTAGTGGCAATAAGGAGGGCAAAAGTGGACAGATTTGTGCACAGTTTAGAATGTAGAATCATGAGGTGCCAGTAATTGGATGCAATGAATGTGGAAGAAAGCAGAGTAGAGGTGAACTCTCCAGATTGACTTAGGAAACTAGATGGATGATGGTGAAGAATATAGGCGAAGGAGCAGATGAGATGGGAATAAAAATGAACACAGTTCTGGCTGGTGTGGCTCAGTGGACTGAGTGCTGGCCTGCGAACTGAAGGGTCCCCAACCAGTTACATTCAGGGCACATGCCTGGGTTTCAGGCTATGCCCCCGGTTGGGGGCACACATGAGGCAACTCTCCCTCTCTTTCTCCCTTCCTTTCCCTCTCTCTAAAAATAAATGAATTTTAAAAAATGAACACATTTGCTCATTTCTTCAACAAATACTATTTGAGGGATTCCGTGTGCAGCACTATGGAACAAAACAACAGTCCTTGGCTGCAAAGGCCTTAATCTTGTGAAGACAACAAAAAGAAAATAGGGGAACATAGATTCATGCTAAGTGTAAGAACAGAGTCGCTCAGAAAGCCATCAAGACACATCAAGCAGAAAAAATAAGTTTATTGAGGGACTTAGCAGGCAAGGAGGGAGCCATGCCGCAAGTGACTCCAACTCCAGACTCCTAGGGAAGGAGGGGGTTGTTTTATAGGGGGAAGAAAAAAGGAACTATTGAGTTCAGTTTGTTTATCTCGCAGCTGTAAGTCTGATGGCTGATCAAGGCCAAACGTGGTTCGGTTTGATGCACCCTGCTATCATGGGAAACTCTTGGTCCAAAACATTGCTGTCTCCCAAGCAGCTGCAAGTGTAGGGGGCAGGGGTGGGGGAGGCATGGGAACCGAGGCTGTCACTAAGAAGCGGAAGTTCCATGTGCTCTGGGAGCACATTGGAGGGTGCATTTCTTAGACTAAGAATCTAAGTCTGGGTATCTAGTCTGGGCAGGTCTCCCAAGGAAAATGATGTTTTTAATGATTCTTCAAGGATTCTTCCAGGCAAACAATTGGTAGAAAACTGTTTCAGGCAAAGTAATGATGAGTGCACAGGTTCCAGAGTGTGGCAATTTTCCTATGGCAGAAGGGATAAAGCAAGGTAAGATATGAGGCTGGAAAGTATTAAGGGACTAGATAATATAGGGTCTTCTAAATACAGAGAAGAATTAGAACTTTCACCTGAGTGCAAATGGGAATCATTAAAATGTTAAGGAGGGAAGTGGCATGATTCAATTTATACTGATCACACTGGCAAAAGTGTAGAGCAGCAATTTGCAACTGGTGTGCCATAAGAATTTTTAAAACATGCAGTATCTGACTATTTAGTCAGGGGTACTGTCAAATGAAAAAATGACAACAGCCAACACAATAGCCATTCGGTGTGAATGAATCAAAACTCCTAATTTTTTGTCAGATTGGCAAAACATATAATTTTGGTGTGCTGCAGAATTTTAGTAAGTAGTTTATGTGTGCCATGAGATGAAAAAGGTTGAGTATCACTGATACAGAGTTTGGATAGTATCTTTTAACTTCTCTGTATCTCTGTCTCCTAGGACTAGGCATAGTATCTACTCTGTTTATGAGATTGATGTATTTAAATAAGTTAACATGAACAAAGAATGTAAGAACACTGACTATAATCATAACAAGGACTCAGCAAATGTAACCATTTTGCTATTATATCTCATTCTGTATTCAAATGCAAACCCACTTTTATGTAATTTCTTCTTGGCTATCTGAGTGACAAAGATGTAAAAACATAAGCAATCATAGGAAAGGTCTCTGAAATTTTTATCAACAATGCACTAACCAAGAAATGTCTTCCCACAGAACATTAGAAACATGTTTATATCTTCTCAAGATATCAAAGCATAATGGCATATGGCTGTTGATTTTTCTCCTGATAAAAGTTAGGCACTTCTTCAAACAAATTATTTCACTTTTTCTCCACAGATGTGACAGGCATGCAGGACCTGCCGTGTCTGTGAGGGGACCTGCTGTGGTAAGTGAGTGAAAACTTAAGGTTACACTAAGGAATTTATAATTAATGTCATCTCTGGCTGGCTACCTATTTAAACAGGTTTCTCTTTGGCTCTATTTTAAATTTACTTAAGAAACTTAGATTTCTCTTAGAGAATTCAAAATTTTCCATTCACGGTTGGTTTCCAGTTGGCTCTGGTACTGAAATGCTCAAACAGAAAGCAGGCTCTGCCAAGAAAGAGTGAGGCCACTGTGTGTCCATCACACCATCGGCGGCATCTCTGATGTTTTCGCATGTGTCACTGTACAGTACAAAAGCACTGGGCAGAGGAAGAGGCAAGAGGCATCACTGCCACTTTTCCAAGCCAATGTGGATCAGGGCTGGATCTCTTCTGGGTAAGAGCATCACTTGTATTCAAAGTGGAAGCCACTGATAGGTGAGATGCATTTGGCCAGAACAAGTTCCCATGAGAGTACTGCCCCAACATGACTCTCCACCAAGGGCTTAGACTTAAATATATTCTCTGTGTTCACGTTTACAAGATTGAGAAGCTGTAAGTTTTTTGTTTTTTCATGCTCTTAACTTTTGATCTACACATGCATATGCCTTTCTGTGTAATTCATGTGATTTGGAAATGAAAGAATTATAGGAGAGACCTAAGAGTGCAGGAGGAGGGTAGTAGTATAATTCTTCAATTCATTGTCATCTTAGTACATGGACCTACCTTTCTTTCCCCCGCTTTCTCTTTTGTTTTTGTTTTTTGCAAAAAGCATGGGGTAGAATTCTGGTGAGGAATGCATATAAACAGAGCCCCCTTTCTCCTTCAGAGCAATGCTACTTCTTTCCCTCTCTCTGATGACACTGAACCTATCTCTCTCTTTTACATACTTGAGCTCCAACCATGACACCAGCACCAACTGCCACTTGACAGATAATTTCATTTAATCCTCTGAGGAAGTCTGTGAAGTACTATTATTGTCCCCATGTTAAAGATGAATAAACTGAAGTCAGAGAATTTAAAGATCATGCTCAAGGAGTTACTGGTCAATAGTAGAGTCAGGATTAGAAAATCTGGGCCTCTACATCTCCACAGCCTACAAGTTGATGCATAATGCCTACAGCTGCGTCAGCCCCAAGCCCTGTTTGTATATGAGCCCCAGTGGCTCGCTACTTGCAGCCTCTCCTCTAACTAAGCAGTGGACTGAAGTGGCACACATAGAGCTTTGCTCTCTAAGAGGACAGAGGCCCATTCCAGATGCTTCTGTACTCTCACTTTTCCTTGGAGAAGTGCTCGGAGCTCACTGGCCTCTACCATGTGAGAGCCATGGCATCTGAAGCCAATGAGGAATGTAAAAAAATGAATAAAAATGCCTGGAAGTAATAAAACAGTAGAGCTAATTTCGAATCCTTGGGATTTGAAAAATCAAATCTGAGGATTAATATATTTCTTTCTTCGGCACTCTTGATTGCTGCTCACAGCCTGTCAATCTAAAAGATATGATCTGGGATGCAACTCAAACCAGTGATTGTTGACTCCAGTTAATAACTTTTATGAAAAGCAGGAGGGAGAAAATAATGAAACTACTTTCTGAAACAAAGATTTTGTATGATACGTAGATTCCCATTATTTATTAGTGGAAGTCCTATCCCCTTAAGCCTGCAGAAAGCTGAAAGTTGGCTATTGATGTTACAGGTAATGAACTTCCCCAACTGGGTTGACAGCCTGGCAAGAATGGCGCACTTTATAGGAGCTTGTACTACATTATCAGATAACCTTCCACTCAGGAGAGAGAAAGCTGACATTTAAACATTTGCTTTGGTTTAAAAGAAACAAAGGTTTCAGAAAACATAGAAACTTAGAGACATGTAGCTAAGAGCTTCTCTCAACCTCAACACTGCTATCTTTGGAGGCTGAATAATTCTCTATTGTGAAGCTGTCCTGTGTATTGTAGGATATTTAATCACATCCCTGGCCTCTACCTACTAGATGTCAGTAGTTCTTCACTCAATTGTGACAATCAAAATTATCTCCAGAAATTGCCAAATGTTCCTTAAGGAGCAAATTGTGGCCAGTTGAGAACCATCTCCTTATAGGTGAGGAATCCAAGGTCCAAGTGGTCACCATCAATGAGAATAGATACAAAACATATGACCTTGGCCACTTGAACACTCCTCATCTCTGAACAAATTCTGATGGGCCCTATTGTTAGGTGCTGTGCCACCTCTGCACTCCTAGAAACACACCTCCAATGTACTTAGCACACCAGGTCAATGTGGGCTCCTTGAGGCCAGGATTGTCTGCCCACCTGTGTATCCCCACTGCCTGAAACAACCTGAAATTTAAAGAAGGAATGAATGAGTGGTTTTAAGCCACAAAGTGCATTGGAGAATTTGACATTTGCAGGAAAGCAGACACAAGACACATTAAGGAACACCTTGAAAAATTACTTTGTTGACTTTACCAAGGCATCTGATAACATCAATGAGCTTAGGCTTCAGCTCCAACAGCTGTTCTGCAGGTTTGGCTACCCAGGAAGTACTCAGAGCTAAGGTTACTCTGTAACAGGGTTGTTTGTCTCGTGTCAGAATTGCATCAATACCAGGAGACTGAATCAGGGTTGGTTAAAAGACCTCATTTTGCTCAGCCTATTTTACATACCATGTTCGAGAATATAACTGAGATCCTGAACGCCAGCATTTTGAGATGCTGGCCTCTAACCCTTTGGGTTATTTTTCTAGCTTGTTCGACTGCGCGCATCATCAGGAGTCCTCCAGGAAACCCTCTGAAGCCACAGAGGAATAGCAATGGCTAACAGGCCTTACTAAGGGCTGAACATCATTATAAAGTGTTTTACAATTATTCATTCATTTAATCTTATGAGGTGGGGGGTTTATAATTTTTTTTCATTTTACCTATAAAGAAACTAAGGTACAGAAAGGCTAAGTAGCTTGCTCAAAGTTATACACTATTAAGGGGCAGAACCAGGATATGGACCTCTGTAGAGTCCTAATATTGTCAATATTCAGTGTCTCAATTTCTGTAATAATCTTTATTAGAAATCTTATCTATGTAATTTTCTACGTTGGTATATTGTGAATCAATCCATAACTGTGAGCATCAAGGGTGTGGAAGGTTTAAAGCAATGTTCTTGTCTTCAGACAGTTTACCATCCAACTGAAGATGTGTACATTAGTAAAAAAACAGTAAAAAACAAAATAGTGGAAAGAACAGGGTTAGGGATCAGATCATATGAGCGTTAGTAGTCATTGCTTCCATTTATTATTGATATCACTTACCCAAGACTTGGTTTTTTCATCTGCAAAATGGGAATGATGATACTCACCTAATTCACAAATTTATTCTAAGGATCAAATGAGATCGGATATTTTGAAAGCATATCAAAAAAATGAATAAATGAGCAATGTTATCAAATATAAGATGGTTGATACCAAATGAGTATACAAAAAAATGTGTTAGACAAGTATAGAAGTGGAAAATAGTATTGTAGTCTTAGAATTCAATTCAGTAAATATTAGGCAGTCTCTTCCATGCTGATGCTATGTTAGGTGCTCAGGACACAAAGGAGAATACTGTGCTTTCTTAGTTATTTTAGGTGTTGGGCTACTTCCAGGGTCCTGACTCATTTGTTTTCAAATCCCTGTTTTTGTAGATCAGGGTGAAGACTGATGTGTGTGATAGGGAGGAAGGGGAGAAGTCTAGTGGTAAAGTAAAAGTGTAAAGAATGTAAACAACTTTGATATGATGTAACAGGTATCACACCAGAGATGCATATAAATATACTATGGTAATTCATTCTTCCTGGAGAATTGGAGAAGGGCTCACAGAGACCATGACATATGAACTAGACTCTGAAGGGTCAGCTGATACTTTGCAGAAGAAGAGGAGAAGGAGCAAAGATCAGGAACAGAGACATGGGGGTCTAGAAGAAGTGCACAGCACTTAAGAGAACTGTGTGTAGTGAACTCAGAGCACAGGACACTTGGAAAGGAATGGCTTAAATCAAACACTGGAAAATGATTTTGACACCATTTTGCTGTACAGAGGTGTTTGAACTTCATTCTCTAGGCCAGGAATGGGAAAGACACTTCATTTTTTATGGCAATCTGACGGCATGGAGCATTATTTTGAGGGGGATTCTGGGTCAAAAATTGAGGCCTGACTGAAGATCCTTGTGCTGCAGGCCCTGGAGGACTTTACCTCCACTCTAGGTATCAGGAAATTTTAGGTGCTTTTCAGCAACTCTAAGTCTGTGTGTGGCCTGAGAAGATGTCTACTGCTGGGATGTAGTATGTTGATAAACAAACAAACAACAAAAAATGTAGAGAGAGGTGATTTAGCATGGGCACTGTAATCCAACAGACTGGAAAGGAATCCTTCCCTCCACCAGTGTGACCTGAAGCAAATGACCTGATCTCTTGAAACCTTAGTTTTCCCAAAGTGGGAATAACAATAGTACCAATCTCATAGGGTTGTTAAAATAATGAAATAAAGTAATTTATATGAAGCCCTCAGCACATTGCCTAGAATAATTAATGTATAATTGCTGCTGCTGCTGCTGCTACTACTACTACTACTACTAATATTCCACACAGCTTAAATTAAAGGGGTCTGTAGGGCACTGATACTGTTTAGTCTTCTCTCTGTCTGATACCTACCAGTGACTAGCATTTACTTTTTTAAATTTTATCCCTGGAAAAAAATTCTTGCAGAGTTAAAGTTGAGTGTAAATAAATTCTCCATATTTTCTCTTAGTCATATAACTTAGATTTCTGTGTGTTGGAAGCATTCTTAACATGCTGGGTGAGTAGAATTGGTCTTGAAGTAGAGGGTCTGGCAGACATATCACCACAGGAGGTTATATTCAGGGTCTCTAGATGACAGCCATCCTTCCCAGGTTGAAGAGGTGCATCACTTCACCTGAGCCCTCAGGTCCTGTTTGTTTTTGTTTTTTTCATTTCAGTATACATATTTTATTACAAAGCGCTGTGATCCAGAAGACCAAAAGAATATACTCTGGTCTATAAAGAGGAAATTTGAAGTTTGCTTGGGTGTTAAATGGTTGAGAGAAAATGATGCTTGCTGTTTTTTAAATCAGATGTATCTAGTCTGTACTAACTACCAAAACTACATTTGGGAGGAATGAACTTCTAAGATGCATGACTAATTATTATTATTTTTTTTAATAATTTATTTGTATATTTTATTTTTAAAGAGAGGGGAAAAGAGAAAGAGAGGGAGAGAAACATCACTGTGTGGTTGCCTCTCACTCGTGCCCCCAACTGGGGACCTGACGTGCAACCTAGTCATGTGCCCTGACTGGGAATCGAACCAGCGACACTTGGCTCGAAGGCCGACGCTCAATCCACTGAGCCACAGCAGCCAGGGCTGCATGACTAATTATTATTAGCACAGATAAAGACTTGGAGAGACAGTAGGAAGGGCACAAAAGAGAACAATATCTTGATGCATTTTAGAGCAAAAATAATTTAGCTGTAAGTGATCTTATTTCTCACATGATTAGTTTCTGGTGTTATTGACTACAGTTGGTATCTCACTGTAGTAATGTTTTGCTTGTAGCACTTGTTGACTTCTGAATTTTATAGTAGTGTGTTAAATTATATCCAATGACCAACAAATTATTATTGGATTGTTTCTTTCTTAGTAATAAATCTCCTTTGTGTGTAGTCAATTACAGCTTGCCCATTAAACTGAAGCCACAAGTCAATGAAATATGGGCAGGGCTTCTATCCTAAATAACTGACCTAGATCTTGAGAGAGAAAATACTAGGCAGGAGTGAAAAATACTAGATTGTGAGGAATGTAGGGATTAAGGAAACCTGAACTTAAGAACTGGGTAGACCTGTGCTGGAGAAGGAGAAAAACTGGAGTTTTGCGAAGATTAGATATTTGGTCTTAGGTATTCAGGGTGAGATGAAACATAATGTTAAACATCAAATGGAAAGGGAAAACTTGGGAAAGAAGGGGATTCAAGAGACAAGGACCATGTAGCAGAGTGGGCTAAAAACAAAGACCTAGAATGGGAAGTGGCTGCCTGCTGCCTGGTCCAGGGATGGGTGCAGGATTAGTCAAAGTGGAGTCAGAAAGTGACAGAGCCAGTTTGACAAGAGGAAATGTAAATGGAGTTTTGGCAAAAGAAAGTGAAGGTGTGGGAGTGGATAATTCCCCCAAGGTTATGAGGACAAATTAAAACTTGAAAATAGGGCAGTGATGGATTGATGAAATCAAAATAAACATTTGCTAGTAAAGAAAACAACCTTAGCTCTGCATCATTCTCCTAGATCCTGTAAAACTAGCAGTGATTTTTGAAAAAAAAAAAAAAAAAAAAACTGTATAAAGTCATACTTTTCAGCACCTTTGTTTCAGAACTACTAATTAGGATCTTATATTTGTCAGGTAGGTTCTACCATTCTATGTGAACTCTGTGAATAGAAACACATTTTCTTAGCCAGATCGAACAAGTTCACAAATCTTCTTTTTTTCTTTTTTTTACTTTTCTACATATTTTTAAGAATATGCAGTGAACAAGTTCACAAATCTTAAGGTCCACTACAAGCTTCAGTTAACAGCTCTTGACAGAATAAGGAACAGTGTTAAGAAATCTAAAATTCTAGCCATTAGGGCCATGGAGACAATACTTCCAATTTAAGGGAGATCAATTTCTTTCCTGTGTAGTGCTACTTAAGATTTTTAGGAATCTTTGGCAGAGAAGTACTCAACATCTTGCCTGAAGACTCGTAGTAAAAAGAAGTAATGTAGATATGGGGAAATTTGTGATTACATGATTACTTGAAAACGACAGAAACAAAACATTATAAGTTGGCAACAAATGTTTGGAAAATTGATTGCAGTCCTTAGACTAGTACTTTTTAGCTTGAGGCATTTTTGTGGGAACATGTGAGTATTCTAGCTCCAGAAGCTCCAGAAATAATATTGCATTTTCTATTTTTAAATTATCAGGTAAAAATATACAATTCATCTCTGGAAAACCAACCAGTAGAGAGTGCATTTGTTCCCAAGCCAGCAGGCATGAGAGAGGGAAGTGGCGTGCCTCCGTGGGATGCTTCTGTGCTGGAGAGTGAGTTTTTCCGAGGTAAACCTACGCATTACAGTGTCTTTGCAATTCCTAGTACTAAAGCAAATAACAATTACAGTTTGTATGGAAATGCTCAAAACATATCTAACTTTGTACTTTATTTTTGAAGTCCTCTTGCTTACCTTATGTAAAAAGGAGGCTGTTATATGCTATTAACACAAATATTAAAGAATATTATACTTAAATATAATCTAAACAGATATTCTCAGACCAAAGCTGATAAATCTATGAAATGGTAATAATGTATCATATTTAACCTCAGGTGAAAAGGAAATACGCCTGTAGAAAATCCATCTATAAAGTCTAGTGTTCTTAATACACGTTTATTGTTACTGACTACCTAAATGCACTGTGATGAAATCTAATTGTTGTTAAAAAATTAACCTTGTACAAATTCCAAAAGTATGACATGCAATGGATATTATTATTATATTACTTTACTGTGTGTTCTGTTATAACCACATATTGCTTTTATAGTCAGCAAAATGCTTTATTTCAGGAAAGAAAAACTATGAACAGCTTGAAAGGGAGAACAAATACTCAAGAGATTTTATTACAATTAGTTTTAAAGGCAGATATTATTACTCATTACATAATTTTTTGTTTCTTTTTATTTTTTTGTTCCACCTTAGAGTTGGTATTGCTTGATTATTTTATTTATGGAAATGTGGGATAAATTATTTCAGAGACAAGATAATTTTTTTTTTTCATTAAAGCATTGACAGGATCATTTCCTGAAGAATTCCTTAGTTACAGATCCTCAGTGATCAAGATTAGTTCTTCTGCTCACTCTTCAAACTTAACAGCACCAACTGACAAATAATATAGGATAAGGATAATCCAGGTCAGATGTCAAAACCCCTTCAGCACCTGCCCTGACATAACTGACACCTCAGTACAACCTGCTTACACTCACTTTCCCTTTCATTGAACAGTAAAAATCAAATATTTTAACAATAAATAATTTTAACCTAGGAAAGTGCACCTTTTATGTAACTCAGAATGAAAGATTTCTGTAAACCAAAAACTTCTTCAGCAATTTAAATAATCCCATGATTTATTTCTCTTGTCAGATTTGATTTTCTTTAATGAACACTTATTCAATAAATATATAATCTACTTATATTCATGTAAAATGAATATGGTAAAATTATATTTACTACAATGCAGGCTTTAGGGAATCTTAAAACCTTAAAAGATTATAGTTCTATTTAAATTCCAACAGGCTTTTATTGAGGAAAAGATGCCAAATATGATTAAATAAACACAATTCAAGCAAACATCAACCAACTTAAAATATCTTGTGATTCGTCTGAGCCCACAGAGACTGGATATAGTAAGCCTGTGTCCTGGGCCTTGGGTTGGCCTCAGTCACTGGGCCCTAACTTGGACACCATTCTCTGAACTTGCTTCCGAGAGAAAAGTAAACATTATTTGGCAATGGCAGTTTCACAACCTTGTAGCATTGTGAATTCATAGTAAAATCATCTTTATAATTCTTTTTTATTTTTAATGTGAAAAGTGACCTCCTGTGGCACAGAGGTGGTGTGTGTGGCACAGCAGTTGTGTGTGAGGCCCCAGGAGACAGACTGCCTGGGTCCATTTACTGGCTGTGTGACCTCAGCCACTCACTTAACCTCTTTCGGCCTCACTGTCCTCATTTTTAAAATGAGACTAGTAATAACACCAATCTTATAAGGTTATGTGATGATTTAATGAGTTAATAAATTAAGTGCTTAGAATTGTGCCTGACACAATAAGAAGTGCTTTATTAAAGGAGTGCCAATGGGTCTTACTTTTTACAGGAAAAATAATATATCATTAGCATATCCTTTAACAATGTGGCATAGAACTTTAAATTGTATGTATTGCTCAAATCCATCGAAATAAATGTGTTTACAAATTAGGTGCTAAACTTTTGGTGGTAATGCTGTTTTCTTAATGATAGAACTGAGAAATCACATGTTGTTTACAGACTCTCATTTGTATCAAAATCCTGTGACATATCTGGAAATATTTTAACTACCTACGACACAAAAGGTATACTAAAAGAAACCACGATTAAAATCTGTCGTTATACCAAAAAAAAAAAGTAGCTTTTTGTCCTTTATGTCCTTTAAGGCATTATGGAAGGTTAACTTTGACAAAGTATGATTTGAAACGTATGAAAAACTTTCACTACAGCTTTGTAAAAGTCAGACTATCTTAAAAATATAATCAAAACTGTTGTCACCACATCTATGATGATATGACAAATATGAAATTATAAATGATTATGTTTCTTAAAGAGGGGCCTCAACTCAAAGTATTATTAGACTACAAAATGTTATACAGAAAAAGCCACTTATATTCTCCTTTCAGTTTTAGATGATTTGGATAGCACATTGGCTCAGGAACAGTCTCCAAGCTCAGTGAATGCAAGAACACCTCTCAAGTATGGATTGAGAACACAGTTCAGTCATTTTCACTCCACTGGGAACAGACATGGTAATACCACACGAAGGCACAAAAATCACTATAATGAAACTTCTAATATGTCTATCTATGATGTCCTAAGACCAGGAACCCCTAGAGAAGGTTTTAAAACCTTTTCTTCTAGAATAGGGACGATTTATGATATGTATAGGACAAAGGAGCCCAGAGTCTTAAAAGAAGATTATGTGCAAAAGAATACTTTTGGTAGTAGTTCTCTGTGTTTTGACAGCAGGCAATTAGCCTCACCAGCTACACAGTATTTCACAGCAAGAAGCATACATTTTCCAACCACAACTCAGAACAAGAATGGATTTATACCACCAACCCACCAGCAGAACCCAAAGAGAACTCCTTTATCATCCATCATATGGAATAGATCAGATTCTTCTAGAGAAAGGCCAAATCAGGAAGAGTTTCTGAGGGCACCATTATTACTGGAAGTTGACCCTGCTGACCAGTATATGTATCCCAAGTGTTTTCAGGAGAATAGGAGCTATGGATTTTATCATTCACAGAGTGTTTACCAAAGTGTAAGTTTAAATTCCACCATGGATAGAGCAAGGAGTCCTGACCCATTTGAGAACTCAGAGAATATGCCATTCTACCATCAAGACAACCCATTTGCTAGGTCTTTCTTTAGCAATACCTTTGGACGAAGCAGGGAACAGAGATTTGGACATGGTTCTTTTGGGGGCCAACAGGAAGAACATTCTCCCTGGTCTGGCTTTCATCAAAGCAGGAAACCATTCACTTCTTCTGACAGAGACTTGGAAATGATTTCCCCTGAAGCAAATAGTGAATCACCTGGTCATGGCCATAATGTTTCTTCTCAACACTGGGAATCATTTTCACCTAGTTATAGAACAACAATTTCCAGAGACCAAGAAGAACTACATCCCTCGCAGTTTGATTCTCAGACATCCACACTGGAGAGCATGGAGGTGTCACAAGGTAATGGGAACCAAATGATTCATTTTGGCACACCAAATATTTGTTCTATGATTGGTTCAAGCTATCACATCAAATCTTGTGGGTTAGAATGTCAACAGGACAGTTCTCCTAAAGAAGTACATGTAAACCAAGAACCTTACTCATTTGGAATTGCTCAGACTCTACCATCCTCATTCAAAACTTCCTTTCCCCAGGTTCCTCATGACAGAGGGAATCATCAGGGTCCCAACTTTCAGGATCCCACAGTCACTTCGCAGAAAATTAAGCCTGCCTCCCTTCCAATAAGAAGCTACACAGAAGTCACTGTGACCAACAGCAATTCAGTTGATTCTCCACCTCTTACTCAAAGCCAACCCAATATCTTGGTCACAGAAGTGAATAGTGAGAAAGTCTTGAATGAATCTATTATGGAAAAAGAAGAACAATTAAACAAGATGAATCAGACAAATACAAGAAATGAAATGCCCCGACCTATTTCAGAGATAGCAATCTCTAACCCTTTAGCTGATTTTCAAAGTCTTCTCTCCCAAGACTCAGCTAAGACCCACAGATTTGTTTTTAATACACCTACCACCATAAGTTCAAAAAAGTCACCCAAAGTTATTTCCAGGAAAGAAAGCTCTGAAATTCATATATCACAGAGAGATAAAGCCAACGAACTAAAAAAATATAAGAGTTATACTGAAAACAGAAAATTTGGCTCAGCAACTTCCTTTCCTTTCATTCAGGAAAGCAGAACACCATCATCTTTTCCCAGTCTAAATCAAGGTTGTCACCAGGAATTAACAGTAAGTAATGAAGACAGTTCAAGCATTATTGAAAATAGCCTCTGGAGCTCTGACTCTACTGGTAATCAAAATACACAATCTTCAGAAAAATCTGCTATTTTAAATATCAAGGAAGAACAATGTACCAAAACTCATTCTCCCAACTGTAGCAAGTCAACTGCTGGCCAAAATATCCCATGTTACTCTGTAGGTCCATCATCAGGTACACTGCCAGATTCTTCTCCATCGAATAATTTTTCCCATGGTGCTCTTGTGGTTCCTTCTACTGCAACGTTCTCCAGAAGAAGTCTTTCAGGCAAAGATCCCTCTTTGGGAAAAAGAGGGAAAAAAGACAATAATAGCAAGCATCAAAATAATCAGTTTACCTTGAGCCCCTCAGAAACTGAAAAGAGTGATGATGGTTATGTGCCTTTAAATAATGAAGTGGTTGATGTCAAATACCATTCACATCCTCCTTTCAGGGCTGGAAAGGGAAAAGCAAAAATAAGACGACGTATATCCTATATTGAAAAGTTGAGCAAGACAGAAAGTAAATCAACACCCACAAGTGGCAGCAGTAGCCTTGTTGAAGTCAATCAAAGTGATTCCAAGGCTCCTGAGATTCATACAATTTATTGTACCTTACCAAGAAAAACAGCTGGTTTTCTCACTAGTAGTATGAAGCCAGAAAGTAAGATAAAGGCTCCTTCATTTAGGAATCAGCCACTTCAACTTCAAATTGAAAGTAATTGGAAAGATCCAATAGGGAAAGAGACACCAAATAAATTCAATCCCAGTTCTTCTGAGTCAGAAAGCAGATGTTCCAAAGTAGTTTCAGACACAGCTTCAGTAGTGCCTGAAGCCACAGAGAGGATGACAAATATGACAAACATTGGATCTGCTTCCCTTAGAGAAGAACCACTTCCATTCCTTATGAAGAGGGCTGTGTCGTGTCCTTCAGGAGTATCATATGCCTCATTTGGAAGAGATGAAAGAGAAGGATGCTTGGTCTCAGACATAGATGCTTCTGATTTAACGCTAATACCTCGGGAGAAAACCATTAACCCTCTGGAAAGAGACTCATCTATTAGGGATTGTTCTTTAACCAAAAGACACAACCAAAAGGAACACTTTCAAAAATGCACTGAAAAGGATTGTCAAACTGCTGCCTCCAAGACATTTTTCCTCTCAAATGAAGACCCTTTACCTTTCTGTTCAGATATGTCAGGGAAAAAAAGTGGGAAAACATTACATAAATTAAAGACTACTAGTATGTTTTCTGTTTTTGGTGATGCAGATAATGTCAAGTGTCTTGAGGTAGTTTCACTATATTACACTCTACCAATGAAACACAGCCAAAAATTATGTAATCTCCTTCAAAAGTATACTCAAAATATCGATTCACTTCCAGGATCAACTAAAGTGGGGACCGTAACATTTTCCAATGCTTTAGAAAAAGAGAAACTGAACTATTCCACCCAAGAACAGTCCGGAACTTCATCATCTGAACAACTGAAGATGCTGGTCAGCTCTGCTCAGGAAAACAGCAGTTGTCTTACTCCCAGCACTGAAAAGGTGACTGTTTTACAGTTATCAAGTGCTAGCCCCTCAGAACCTACACTAGAGGAAATAGCTTCTCTTGAGGCGAATGTTTCTCTTCATAAACAAGAATCTAAAACTAGAGAGATTTCACCAGATAACTTAGCTAAAACACCTCTAGGTGACTCACAAAGCAGGAAAAGGAGAGGAAAAAAGTTGCAAAGTAAAACCCTGCATGCTTCATTAATTCTTCAAGAAAAAAATGTTGCAGAAGAGAAATCTGAAAATTGTCAGCACTCTGTTAAATCACCTGACAGTGGTCCTTCTAATCCTCCAGCTCATGCAGAAGGGATTGTTGAATATCACCAAACCAGAAGAAGTTCTGGGGAGTGTGTGGGTAGTGGGATAGCCACCACAGCTACCGAAAGTGCAAAGTGTCTTCAGAAAGACGTCATAGACAGAGCTAAAGATGATAGCTCCGATGGATTGCAACCTAGGAAAGTGAGAGGAGCAGAGTTCCCAAAAAAGACTGATAAAGCACTTTCTGACTCAGAAAGGCAAATCTTTGCTCTTACTCCAGTTTTGCACAAACTACATCTTGATGAAGAGACTTGTTCAGGTGAACGAGATTTAGACAGTTTGCAGTCTGAACCCAGAGAACTACCTCAAAGAAGTCAGGAGGTAAATCCAACAAAGAAGGGCAAGGCTAAAGATGAAATGCAGCGGTTGGCATGGAATCAACCCTCACTTCCTGAAGGAAGTAATAAAAATAAAACCAGCTTGGATGACCTAGAAAAGGGGAAAAACAGATCCTCAGTTAAACACAGATTGGCAGCCATGTCCAAAGCAAGCAGAAAATTTCCAGCTAAAGATTTAAGCCCCAGAAGACATGTAGCTACTATTTTCCCCCAAAGTGGGAACGGTTCTGGCTTCAGTGGTTTATCTTTTGGCACACCAGAATTAAACCCACTGTCCCCTGAGTCTCCTCCCAAATCCACAGAATCCACTGATGAAAGCAGGTTGAACAATGATGGAATGGATGTGAAGAAATCTGAGAACCTTCTCCCCGTTACTGTAATATCCAACGGAGAAGCTGCTCCACATGTAAGCAATCTGAAGTCTAACAGCATTTCACAAACACATCAGAATGAGTTTAAAAATATCTCAGAATCACCACCAAAGTATGAGAATTCTAAAGATGTAACAGCTCAGATCTGGGGAAGAGAGTCAGGTAGCCTGACCCAACCCACATTCACCAGCCTCAGGAAAGCTGACTTCTCTGACCATCAGAGGAGGCTGAACCTTCATCTTCCAGTGGAACCTTCAGAGAAATCTACAATAAGCATCCCCCAGGCTAGTTGTCAGCCACAACACAGGAGTGCTGCAGCTCTGCAGTGGGATCCTGAGCCACACCCCTATCGTTCAAAGAGTTTAAAAAACATCCATGTGCACGGTGATCTGCTACGCAAAAGCCATCCTCCAAAAGCCAGGGAGCGCCATTTTTCTGAAAGCACTTCTATTGACAATGCCCTGAGCCACCTGACCCTTGGGAATGAATTCTCTAACAACAATGGCTACAGTCGAAAATTCAAATCTTCCTCTGAACTTCCATCTTGTGATGAAAATGAAAATTGGGCTTTGTATAACAGCAGGATGAAAATGGGTCTCAAGTCTGCAACATCTATATCCAGACCTATCGACTATGGAATATTTGGGAAAGAACAGCAGTTGGCTTTCTTGGAGAATGTAAAGAGGTCACTCACACAAGGAAGGTTATGGAAACCAAGTTTTCTGAATAACCCTGGCTTCCTGAAAGATGATGTAATTCACCCTCCTAACCCAGTGGAGTCATGGAGCTCAGACTCTCCTAGCAGTCAGATGCCAGAGGATGACTTATCTCCAAATGCACCACTTAACACCTATGAAGATGCTCCAGGAGACTCAGACTGTGACACAGACACGACCACAGACGACGAATACTACCTGGGTGAAGGTGACAAAGAGTCCGAACTGTGAGGCTTTTTCAATAAAATGCACAATCTTTTCTCCAAGAACCTATAATGGAAACAAAGTGTAAATGTGTGTGTCCATGGAAAGGACAGATATTTAAAAAATATCTATTTCTGAAGCAACCTGAATTCCCCACCCCATAGCCTCTTTGTGTGTGTGTGTGTGTGTGTACACTTCCTGAATTCCAGAGCAATACATTTTTGTTTTAAGGAATTCTCTGCTATTTTCTGACTATATATCCTTAGCTCTCATCCCCATACCCAATTAAGTCTCTAATTCACTGTTAAATTTTGTCTTTCTGTTTTTTTCCCCCTGACTTTTTTTTAAACACCTTTCATGTGATTCACAACCCTAAGATCCCAGACACAAAACTTGTTACCCAGTACAACTGCAAAATGCTTATTGCCTCCTCTGGTCCACACTCAATACACATGGCATTAAAGTAAATGTAGGGACGATGACAATGGAGTAAATATTGTCATCCTGATTGACTCATCAGTATTTAGGAAGTCTAGGTTTTGTGTTTGTCTTTTTTTTTCTTTCACACAAAGATAAGGGAAATTTCATAAGGACATCCTGTTACATTCACAGTGGAGCCAGAGAGGCACCTGTCTGAAATGCTTGCTGGGATAATAGATGAGGAGCAGAATTCCTCATAAGCCAAACAACACTTGTACTCCTAGGAATTCCTTTGAAAATGTTTGTAATAATTGGCTGAATGATTGTGAGCAGAATTTTAATCAAATCAAGGACTGGGGCCAAGTAACTTGAGGGTACAGAAGAAGGCTTGGCCACAAAATCCTGCCCAGGAAAGAAACATAACTGAAGGGTGGAGATAAGTACACACGCCTTTGTGAGACTGACACCATTACTACAGCTGTCTTAAACAACTGGTTTATCCCTTATCTCCAGACTACATTTTTCTATTTTCTTCATTGCAAGATAGAACACCTTTCTTCCATGTGCAACATTTTAGTCATAAGTATCAAATGGTAGCCTTGGCCAGGTCCCTAAACAGCTGTCAGGTCAGACCTGATATCTGAGATTCGCAGACTTTGTGGGATCATTGACCAACCCCTGGGAAATTATCAGGTAGAGCTTCTAAGGGCTTGTCACTGATTCTTTCAATAATTTATCTAGACGAAATAACTTCCCATGCACCCTGATGACTTTCCTAACTCTTTAGTTGCCATGCAGAACTTCTGGGGATTTCTCTCTTCCTAATCAGAGTAAAGATAATTCGCTAAAACTACGGAAAAAGCATGACATCCTGGATCTTAGTGCTATGAAGGTCAACATTAAGTGGATTTCATCTTCTTTGGTTTGTATTTGCTTCCTGATCTAATATTATTTTCTATTTTTCTCACCTGCCTGTTTCATCCATATGAATTAAGGATAATGATAGGTGTTGGTGAAGATGGACATCTGGAACTGATAAAATTAAAGTGCTATATTATCTTCTAAATCATTGTCTTGTCCAGAAGCAAAATGCCAGGGCAAGTTTACATTGTTCCCATGCAACTCAAAACTAATGAAGATGTAGTCACTAACATGAAAGCTAATCCTTAAATCTGTAAATTATTTTAAACTTCAGGTTCTGAACAATCTTGATCTTAAAGAAACTGATAATGCAATTTTAAATGAACTCTTCTGAATTTTTCAATTTAAATTTGTATCAAAAAATAACATTTTTTGTTTTATGTATGTTTATAAATTCTACCTTTCCCTTTTATTATTTATCTGATTATTTAAGTAAAACTTTTATAAACCATGACCTATGTTTCTATGTAATTTGAAGCTATTCAGTTAGTATTTCAATATTAAAATTCTTGATTTTTTTAAATGATCAGCTAGCAAGTTCTAGTTCAGTATATACCTGAATATACATGTATGCTACAAAAGGTGAAATGAAGTTAGCTTATTTTTCACTGAGTTTAGGTTATATCAACATTGTAACTAAATATTCTTAACATAGGTAAGTTAAGGGAAGGAGAAACAACTACTTTGGGGCCCTGACTTTTTGCACTAGAACCTACTATATCTGAATTCAAAGGTAATTGATGGTCAACACTCACACTGTTTGTAATGTTTGCTTATCTGGCTTAAGAATCAAGAAAACAGAAAATTCATTAAAATAGCACCTTCTATAGTTTTATACTTTTATAAAACACTTCATTAAAGAAGTATAGGAAATTTCTATGTATTTTAACATACAAACTGTTGCTTTTTAATGTTCATTTTTGGTATAGCTATAATTTCTAATAGTAATTTTTATACTTATAACTTGTTTTCTAAAAGGTGTAATGATTATTACAATAAATATTCACATAAATGGAATAAACCAGGAAGTAAATTATCAACTTGTTTGGAAAATGGACTAATTTATGTAATGATAAATTTTTACATGTAAAGTCCATTTAAAATTGGGCTTAATGAGATTATTTTTATTTTTAGAGACTTTCCTCTAAATAATTTACTCCCTTACACTGTAAGTGCATTGTTGTCAAATTAATTGCTACTAACAAAACTTTGGTTTATGATAAGCTAATAAAAGTGACTTTGTGTAGGAGGTAACTTTGTGCCTGTATTGGAGGTGATGAAAAAAAGTCCATTTTGATTATGGTAAAGATGGAAATCAAACTGGAAAATTCACACCTCCATAAAAGTAATATACTCCACTGAATGCCAGATGGTTATAAAGGCCTTATTGCACAGAGTTTATTGTTAAAAATAGTAATAATGCTTCAGAATACCCCATTTAAATGTACAGTGTATATATGTAAATATTTTATTTTCAAAGAAAGTTTGTAATGTATTACCACATAGGGGCTCTTTGTGACAGGCACTTCTGTGTTCTGAAACAAATCAGCCTTAAGCACTTTTGTTAAAATGTTGTCAAATAATCCTTCTATATACTTGTTCTTAAACCTGTTTTCTAAATATGAGATGTGTTACAAGACAAAGTGCAAATTTAAAACAATGCCTGTGTTGAAATAAATTACTTAAATAGATGCACAGCTTGACTTAGTTTTTATTCCCATCCTCAAATAGTGACTTTTAAAGATTTTATTTATTTACTTTTAGAGAGGGGGGCGGGAGGGAGAAAGAGAGGGAAAGAAACATCAGTGTATGAGAGAGACACAACATCAGTCCCCAACTGGGAACCTGGCCTGCAACACAGGCATGTGCCCTGACTAGGAATCAAACCCATGACCTTTTGGTTCACAGGCCAGTAGTCAGTCCACTGAGCCAAACCAGACAGGGCTCAAATGATGACTTTTAAATTTGAAAGTTTCAAGAAAACTACAAAGAGAAGAGGCAGACTAAAAAAGCATTCAAACAAATCTTTGGTGGCTACTGAATGAGATCAACCATTCCATCTGTACCAAAAAGCAGCCAACCAACAAATGGAGATCTTTGTACCTGGTTGCCTAACAGAGGAGGAATGAATAAAGTCTGGCATTTCTCTGAGAGCTCGTACATGTACAGGAGAAGAGAGAGCTACATGGAGGTGGGTCATCTGCCCAGTAGCACTGATGAAAGATAAGCAGCTCTTTCTAATTGGAATATAAGACATGTAATGTTAATTCCTGCTAAACAAATTGATTTATCTTTTATAGAAAAGCAGCTCGAAACTTTTTCTCTACCAAGGACAGGAGAGTGTCATCAACCTGAATATAAGCAGTATTTTATTCAAAATATTTTTGCTGTCCTTTATTGAAATTTAAAATACATTGGATCAGCTAGAATTTTTAGTCATTGGCAATATAATCCTCCATAGATGGTTCAAATAGAAAAGGATATATTAAAGGGTATATATGTTGCTCACAACCACATTGGTAGAGCTGAGGAAACAGACAATAAGCTGAAAGTTCAGGACCAATTCTGAAAACCATGTCACAGAATTGGATTTCTATGGGAGCTGCTGTCTCTGTTGTGCCTAGGAAGATGCAGAATCAGGAAGATGAGTGAGCTAACACAATGAATTACCATATTCATTTTCCCCAGAAAGCAATAAAAATAAAAGCAATAGTATACATAAACTTACACATGTTTACAGCAAAAACTGGAAACAAAGTGAATACCTAATAAGTCATTGAGTGAATAAATTAATGGAACATACACATGTCATATTATAAAACCATTAAAAAGAATAAAAACTATGTAAGTGGACTTGGAAAAATTTGCACAAGTACTATTGAGTGGAAAAAGCAAAAGCTCATTTCTGTAAATATTAACAAAAAAAACTGCATATGCATGTGCACATATGGAGGGATATATGCTAGGCTATTAATGTCAGTTGCTTTGTGACAGGGGGTGGGGGTGGGCAGAGGGGGCGCTGTTGAAGGGTATGTTTAAGAACAGGAGGAGAGAGGCAGGATAGCAATATCCACTAAAACAACAACAAAAAACCCGTAAATAGACTTCCAGTCAAGCTGGAGGCATAGGTAGACATGCTTCGCCTCCTCGCACAACCACAATAAGAATAACAACCTCAAAACAAGAAACATTCAGAAATGTCAGAAAATCAAACTGTATGGAAATTTGACAATGGAGGATTTAAAGACGCCAAATTCATCCAAATGGGTAAGAAGGGCAGAGGCAGGGAGCCGGGGTGGAGAGGATGTGGTGTGGCACAGAGCAGTGGCAGCAGAATGGGAAGTCCCCCATTTATGTGTGGTTGATAAAATTAGGAGGGATACCTTCAGAGTGAGTAATCCCAGACCAAGGCCAGACCAAACAGTCCAGGGTGCCAATGCTGGGAAGATAAATACCCATAACTTCTGGCTGTAAAAACCAGTGAGGGTTAGAGTGGCAGAAGAAACTGCCTGTGTCTCAGAAGAGTCCACTTTTAAAGGACCTGCAAGGGCTTAGAACCTATGCAAACCCTTCCCCTCTGGAAAACCACTACCAGAGCAATAGCTAGAAGGACACCAGTAGCATACAGGAAGTGGGAGCAGTGACTGGAAATGGGGCAAGTGCTGGGAAAACCTCCAGAAACTAAGTAGCAGCATTGTCCCCTCTCTGACCCTTCCCCTGCCGCAGAACTACAAAGCCATGAAGCAGGTTGCCCACCCTGGTGAATACCTGAGGTTCTGCTCCATACAACTTAATAGGTGCACTAAGACAGAGAGTCAAAGCAGCCCTACATAATACACCAAAACAAACACAGGAGGCTTCCAAATTGAAGAGACAAAGAACTATGGCCCAAATGAAAGAACAGAACAAAATGCCAGAAAAAGAACTAAACAAAACAGAGATAGCCAACCTATTAGCTGCAGAGTTCAAAATACTGTTGATCAGGGTGCTCAGAGAACTCACTCAGTTTGGCAGAAACATAAGGGAAAAAATGAAAGCTACACTTAGTGAAATAAAGAAAAGTCCACAGAAAACCAACATTGAAGGGAAGGAAGCTGGGATTCAAATCAATGACTTGGAGCAAGAGGAAGAAATAAACATTCAACCAGAACAGAATGAAAAAATAAGAATTCAAAAATATGAGAAGAATATAAGAAGACTCTGGGACAACTCCAAAAGTGCTAACATCCAAATCATGGGGATGCCAAAAGAAGAAGAGGAAAAGTAAGAAATTGAAAATTATTTGAAAAAATCATAAAAGAAAACTAGCCTAATTTGGTTAAGGAACTAGACATACAAATCTGGGAGGCAGAGAGAGTCAAAAACAAGTTGGACCCAAAGAGTAGCACACCAAGACACATCATAATTAAAATGCCAAAGATTAAAGATAAAAAGAATCTTAAAGCAGTAAGAGAAAAGAAGAGAGTTACCTACAAAGGAGTTACCATAAAGCTATCAGCTGATTTCTCAAAAGAAACTTTGCAGGCAAGAAGTGACTGGCAAGAAATATTCAAAGTGATGAAAAGCAAGGACCTACCACCAAGATTACTCTATCCAGCAAAGCCATTATTTAGAATGGAAGGGAAGATAAAGTGTTTCTCAGACAAGGTAGAGCTAAAGGAATTCATCATCACCAAGCCCTTATTATACATAAGGTTAAAGGGACTTAAGAAAAATAAGATCAAAACTATGAATAGTAAAATGACAGCAAACACAATTACCAACAACTGAATGTAAAAAATAAAAACAAATTAAGCAAACAACTAGAACAGGAACAGAATCATAGATATGGAGATCAATTGGAGGGTTATCACCTGGGAAAGGGAAGGGGAAGAAAGCGGGAAGTGGTGCAGGGATCAGGAAGCATAACTGGAAGGTACAAAATAGTCCGTGAACTAAGGGGGGAATTCCTAAAGGGAAGGAGGGTACTATGCAGAGGGGGGCAAAGAGGAATAAATTGGGACAACTGTAATAGCATAATCAATAAAATATACTTTAAAAACTAAATAACACACATATGTATATATAGAAATAGATGTGTGAGTATAATTATTATTATATTATGCAATTAGAATATAGCAGTGGGTATACAGGTAAAAAAATTAATGATTTTTTAAAAGATTTACTATCCAGGACTTCCAGCCAAGATGGAGATGTAGACAGATACGCTGCGTCTCCCTCCACAACTAAGAAGGAATATAACTACCTCAAAACTAGAAACAACCAGAAGTTCCAGAAAATCAAACTGCATGGAAGTCTAGCAAACAAAGATATAAAGAGGAAACACTCATCCAGATAAGTAGGAGGGGCAGAGCCAGGGCAGAGAGGACATGGTGTAGTGGCAGCAGCAGTGGCGGCAGCGACAGGCCAGCAGAAAGCACAGTCACACTTTTTAAAAAGTCAGGAGGGACACCCAGGGAGCGTTCCCAGCTTATCACTGGACCTCACAACTCACAGTCCCAGCACCAGGTTAAATCAAGCCTCATTGCTTCTGACTGTGCAGACCAGTGGGGGTTGGGGTGGAGACAGAAACTGCCAATCTCTCGGCAGAGTCCGTTTGTTTAAAGGGCCCCCACAGTTCTAGAACATCCACAGACCCACCACTCTGGGAATGATGGCCAGGGCAGCAGCTAGAGAGGCCCCAGTCTGGTGCGGAAGTGGGAGAGGTGCCTGGAAAAGGGGCGAGTGCTGGGCAGGCAGCATTGTTCCCTCTCGGACCCCTCTCCCACATACAGCACAATGGGTAAAGCAGGTCGCCCCATACTGACAATCTTTAAGGCTCCACCCTTTACAACAGAAGCGAGAGCTCTACCTGGGATGTGGAGACAAACACAGGAGCCTGTCAGAATGAGGAGACAGAGAAGTATGGCCCAAAAGGGGAACTGGATCAAGGTTTCAGTGGAGAACTAAGTGACAAGGAGATAGCCAGCCTAACAGATGAGGAGATAGACAACAGACGCAGAATTCAAAATACTGGTGATAAAGATGCTCACAGGCTTGACAGATATGCTTGAGTATGGCAAATGCCAAATGCATGAGAAGTGAAGTCTATGCTAAGTGAAACGAAGGAAAATCCACACAAAACCAATGGTGAAGGGAAGGAAACCGGGCTTCAAATCAGTGATTTGGAACATAAGGAAGATAAAAACAGTCAACCAGTGTAGAATGAGGAAGCAAGAATTGAAAAAATGAGGAAAATTTCCCAAATTTTGCAAAGGAGATGGACATACAGGTCCGGGAAGCACGGAGGGTCCCAGGCGAGCTGGACCCAGAGGGGACCACACCAGGATGCATCATAATTGAGATGCCAAAGGTGAAAGATAAAGAGAGAGTCCTGGGGGCAGCAAGAGAGAGGGAGAGTTGCCTACAGAGGGTTGCCTATAGGACTATCAGCTGATTTCTCAGAGGACACTTTGCAGGCAGGAAAGGACTGGCAAGCAGTATTCAATGTGATGAAAGGCAACTCACAACCAGGATTACTCTATCCAGCAAAGCTATTATTTGGAATGGAGGAGCAGATGAAGTGCTTCCCAGACAAGGTAAAGGAGTTCATCATCACCAAGCCATTATTATAAGAAATGTCAAAGGGACTTACTGAAGAAAAAGAAGATCAAAACTGTGAACACTAAAATGATAACAAACACAACTATCAACAACTGAATCTAAAATATAAAAACAAAATCCAACTAAGCAAACCAGAATAGGAACAGAATCATAGGTATGGGGATCGTTTGGAGGGTTATGAGCTGGGAGGGGGTTGGGGGAGAAATGAGGATATGGTGCAGGGATTAAGAAGCATAATTGGTTGGTACAAAATAGACAGGGGGAAGTTAAGAATAATATAGGAAAGGGTGAAGCCAAAGAACTTATATGCATGACCCATGGACGTGAAGTAAGGGGGGTGGGATTGCTAGAGGGAAGGGGGATACTGGGCAGAGGGGAGCAAAGGGGGTAAAAATTGGAACTACTGTAACAACATAATCAATAAAATATACTTTAAAAAAAAAGATTTACTATCCAGGAGAATATTTAGTGTTCTTTTCTTTTAAAAAACTGAAATTTGTACTGGATTTTATGAAACATTTTTTTTTCAGTTATTACAATATAATTGACATACAACTCTATTAGTTGAACGTGTACAGCATAATAACATGACTTACATAATGTGCAAAATGATTACCTCAATAAATTTAGTTAGCATCCATCATCTCACAGAAACAAAAAAAAATTTTCCTTGTGATGAAAACTTTTAGGAAGCATGTATTAATAAAATAAATGCTAGCACTAATTTTCCCTCCAAGCTCTCTTCCCCAACCATCCTTTCCAGACTCTGCTGTCATTATAGTCTAGAGTAAACTCAAAGTACTCCTAGAAATGTGTTGGAGGTATATAGTGGATACTGATATAATTGTCTTTCCAGGAAATGCTTTTTATTTTCTCTGGAAACTCCATTTCCTGACTGATCGTCCCTCCCCCAACACCAACACCACATGATTACAATGTTCTTACATGACCTTAAGAGTCTGAGCACAGTCAATTAGCTTAGGGATGAGTGTCTGACAAATGAGAGGAAACACCCCTACATTTTGAGATTATGAATGCAAGTTAATATTTAAACCAATTGCCTCACAATCTAAAATTCACCCTAAGAACTGAAATAAGTGTAAGTTCTTCATGACAAATTGGGTGCTGAATAAACATTATTGAAATTAATTAAATATTTTTGCATTTTATGGATCTAAACTCACCTAATCCCATGTAAGGCGTTCATTAATTAATGACATTGAAAATGAGATAGTTCTTTAATGTCAAAAGAGGAATTTATCATGAGGATTACAAGGATATCACTGAAGCCAAGGGCAGAAATGCTGCTTATAAACTGTACCAGGCCTATATAGTGCCTTATTTAGAAAACTCCATTTCCTCTACAAGGCAATAAATGGTAAAGTTTACATTGCCTCTGTTTAAGAGAACAGTCAGTTACAAATTTAAATCTCTTAACTTTGATTTTTAAACTCTCTAAGAGAAGATTCTGATTAGTTCAGTATGAGACGGTTTCCAGATTATGGGCCAGGCAGCTGTGGCCATGGGTTAAGGTGATGTTTTACAATGTCTCATTGTCAACTGTGGATTATGAAGGGGGAAAAAAAAGAGGAGCAGTTACTAGAGAGGGGTAAAAATGTTATGAACCAAGGGGACAGTTAATAGCTGTGAAATTTACGTATTTTTAATGTGAGGATTCCAGGAGTCAGTGCAATTCACAAAAGTATATTGAATGTAGACTTTTGAGTCACACACTGACTGTAATTCTATGTGTCTGAGATTGGAATTCAATATAGAGATGACTGTGAAAGAGAACAGAAACCTCCTGAAGTACGTCAATTATTTCAACTTTCGTGTGTGAGTATTCCATTGCCTGGAAAGACCTGCCCCTCTTCTGGCCGTATATTCCTATTTGACTCTGATGTTTCAGCACAGACATAATCTCTTTCAGAAAGTCTCTCTGAATTCTGCCAAGATTAGGTTAACTGGCCTTCATAGGATGTACTCATGTTGGCACAGTGAGTTTGCCATGGGCCCTGAACATCCCTGGACATTTTTGTGGTTATGCCAAGAATGTAAGTCCTTGAACATTCTTTACCCCTGCCATTTCTCACGGGTTTGCCGCAAGTGACCTGGAAGGATGAGATAAGTTCTCCTCACACATACAGAGCAGGCTTACTTCACTGTACTCTAAAAGCAGTAACTCCTTAAATTCTGTGTGCTTCTCTTGAAATGCAGGCATTTATGATAGTCCTTTTGCATTGTCCCACTGGATCTGGGGGGTATATTACTTTGCTAGGGCTGCCATAACAAAATACCATAGACTGTGTGGCTGTAACAACAGAATTTATTTTCGCACAGTTCTGGAGGCGGGAAGACCAAGATCAAGTCATCTACAGGTTTGGTTTCTTCTGAGGCGTCTCTCCTTGGAGTGCAGATAGCTGCCTTCTCCTTGCATCCTCACATGGTCTTTCTTCTATGCCCAGACTATCCCAGTGTGTGTGTGTGCCCAAATTTCCTCTTCTTATAAGGACACCAGTAAGATTGGATTAGTGCCTGCCACGATGGTTTATTTTAACTTAATCATCTATTTAAAGGCCTTCTCTTCAAATACAGTCAAATCCTGAGGAGTGGGATTAGTGCTTCAACATATGAATTACGGAAGAACACATTTCAGCCCATAACAGGGATCATGCGCATCCAATACAAACCAGTGTGAAGCCCTGGTCGCTGCTTGTGCAGTGACTAATAAAGTTCTATATTGCTGACCCAGGAGTTGTTGTCTTTTGACAGCATCCATGAAATGATAAAGACTAATTTTAAGTAGGATAAAATCCCAGGCCCCACACAGGTCCTGACACCCATATTTTAGTACTTATTTACTATTTACATTGCCTCTCTTTTCTTGTCCACTAAACCACGGGAGCTTTAATGTCAAAGTATAATATCTAAAACATAGTAAACATTGAATTAATGTTTGTTAAGTAAATTAAATTGATTTATGATAAAGAATCTGGTCAGGCACTTGTTGATCTGAAGAGATATGCTTATAAGATACGGATAAAGACGAGAAAGGAAACAGGTTGGTACAGATTCAGTATTGCTAAAGGAGTGTTCAGATACAACTATGTGTCTTCCTTGATGTGTTTTCAAAAAAAAAAAAAATGGGTGTTGCCACAAGTGTTATATAATTATCAGGCCATATTTTATTAACCAGTACCAGCTAACTCTTAGGCTGTTTCTCTGGAAATTTTTTTAAAGTTTGAGTTTGGAAGAATGTAAACAAAGTGTTCCAAATAATTTTTTAAATGATAGCAAGAGCAGAGCAAAGTTTTGAACATGCAGACACCCCCATAAAATAAAATTTAGCAATGAAATTAATACCAAGTAATGTCACACTTTAGCCCTACAATTTACTGTGATTTACTATAAGTTCCTGAAAAGATTTCCAAAGTACAGAGAACACTGTCAGCAGCCAGTGAAAATTCCCTGTTCAAAGGCATATCCCTAAATTTCTTCACTGCTGGTTCTTTCATCTCACCGCAGTCACTACTGTGTTTGCCTCTTTTAAAATACGTACAGGTAATACAGTAGCCAAAGAACTTAAATGCATGACCCATGAACATGAGCAACGGTGTAGGGATTGCCTGAGAGATAGGGAGGTGCTAGGTGGAGGGGTCAAAAGGGAAAAAATTGGGACCAGTGTAATAGCATAATCAATAAAATATAATTAAAATAAAAATAAATTAAAAAATAAAAAGTTTTCACTAAGCAGCTAATTCAAGCAACAGGAGGTGGAGGCCAGGCATGAAGGCCTTGGCGATCAACTGTGACACCTTCAGCCTTGGTTTCTCTTTGCCAGACCTACGATTGCCGTTCCCCATGGGGTCCATGAGGCTGCAGGAGCAGGGAGCGGGTCCATCGCCGACCCCCAAGCAGAGAGCAAGACCAATGGACTAGCCTGCACCCTCGCTCAGACGCCTGGAGAGTGGGGCGGGCCGGCGGACAGCCGAGCTCAAGCCCGCCCCGTGGTGTGCTCCCGCCCCAGCCTGCGGCGCCCAACCCTTCTCGCTGCGGCAGAGCTGGACCGCAGCGGCCGGGCCACCATGGGCCGCCGCGTCCGCCGGGCCCTGCTGCTGTTGCTGCAGCACGCTGTGCTTGTGGCCGCCGGGGCCCCCGAGGCGCCCGTCAGTACGCTGCAGAGCCTGGTGTGGGGCCCCGGGCTGCAGGCGGGCGTCGTTCTGCCAGTCCGCTATTTCTACCTGCAGGCCGTCAACTCGGAGGGCCAAAACCTCACTCGCTCGCCCCCAGGTAGCGTTCAGCCGCGGACCAACCTTGCCCCGCTGCCCACTTCCCTGCGCCTCCGCCACGCACCCCCGCCGCGACCGCGCCTCCCGGAATCCGCCCGCAGCCTGCGTGGTGTCCCTCCCCTGGCTGCTTGTGTCGCCCTTCCTCGGGTCTGGCCACCTCCTCTTCCCTGCTCCTCCCCAATACAAAGGGGCTGATGAGTAGTCGCAACAAAATGTATGAATGCACGTAAGAATGAACTGCGAGGGCCCCTCCTCAGGTAACGTGCAGGGACTGGTGTTCCGAACGCTTGGCACCCAGAGTGTTAATGAATGCAGAGTGAGTCGTGTGGGAGGTGGTCTTTGTGCCTCTGACAGTCTGAACTGTTCCAGCTTGCAGGGAGTGCCTTCGTGTACTGAGTCATCAAGAACAAGAATCGTGTTGGGTTACATTGTTGAGGCCTCCTGGGTTTTAAACAGCTAACAGCTACACAAAGGAAACGTCAGAGCTGTAGGCAGACAGGAGGCAGTTTTTGCCTGCCTAGATTTTTGTTTCCTGAAACTTTTGAGTTCTTGAAAGCAGACAGAAGGCTTGGTTAGTGAAACTCAGTAGAATATCTTGACTCCCTCCGCCCAGTCGTCCTCCCACGTTCTCCTTCACATCTTACCTTTGCAACTTCTTACAACTTGTTCTGCTGGTTTCAAGTTGTTGCCGGTCAGGATTTGCTAATTTATGTCCAATTTATGTCCAGCCAGCTGGCACCCTGTTTTAGCCACAAAGAATCAATCAGAATTACCCACTGCCTCTTCTTCCACTGCCAGTGAAAAATTATGACTGCTTATTTTAGTTTTAGAAATCCTTTCCAGGGCCCTAAGAATCAGAAGAAAAAATTCTTAAACCCTGATTCAAAGACTTTCACTATGAGGTGTGTTTTCTTCTTTATAGTTTCTTTAATTTCTAAAAGTAATTTTATAATGTTATAATGGAGTGGGGGTTTAGAAAGAAAAGATGAAAAACTAAAAAAATTAATTCCTATGTGAAAAAAGAAAATTACATGATCCAAAACGAAGTACTGCTAATCTTACTATTAATGAACTATACATTGAAATAAAATTTCATTTTTTATCCTAAAAATACTGGCAAATTTTTTTAAGTAGTAATACCCAAAGCTGTTAAGGGAGCAATGAGTTACTCTCAGACTGTGATCTTCATCCTCTGCTAATGGAACACAAATTGGTCATGTGTTTCTGGAAAGTATACTTGTCCAAATGTAGCAACAGTCTTAAACATTTACAAACCTAATGTACAAAAACAGTGTTTCAACAAGTAGAAAAATCTCATTTATAAATGTCATTTACAAAAAAAAAAAAAAATCCTTTGTCCTTTAATCTAATAAACTGGATTGCTAGGTATCTGTCCTGAGATATGATCAGAGTGTAGTCAAATATTTTTATATATAAGGATATTCTTGCAGCATTATAATTGCTTATTACAGTAAGTCTAAATGTAATTGCTAAATAAAGTATGGTACGTCCATGTGATGGAATATTTAACAGCCATTAAAAGTAATCTTTTACCAAAGGGCTGATGGAAGAGGGAAATGGGAAGTTGTTAAATGGGTATATAATTTCAGTTTTGCAAAATGGAAAAGGTGTAGATATTCATTACACAAAGGTGAATATATTTAATACTACTGAACTGTACACTTAAAATGGTTAATTTGTTACGGGTTTTTACAATTTTTTAAAATTTTGAAGTAACTTTTAAAAAGATTAATAATGATTATATTAGATTAAAATGGAATAAACAGGAAAGAAACTATATAGTTTCATTCTAATTTTGTTATCAGTAAGTTAACCTTTACTTCACTTATTATTGTCATCGGTGGTTATAGCAAGAGAGTAAAGAAATTTTTTCATTCTTCTTTTTTCGCAAGAAAGATTTTCAAAGGAAAAAAGTTTTAAGAAAAAAGAAAATACTTTTACCAAGTCTTTATAGATAACCTCACTTTCATTCCCTTAGACGTTACTTGTTTCCTTTCAGGCCACTTGATCTCTCACTTCCATTCAAAAGGCTGTCCTATAGTTTTGAAAAACAAACCCAGCCAGTTTCTTACATCTTCTGCCACCATCATCTATTTGTAAGTTCTGAAAATTTTCCTTCTCCAAGAACTAATTGGAAAAGAGGCAAACTTTTCCCAAGCTGTGGATTATCTTTCTTACATGACTTACCAAGATTCCCTTATTACTGTAGTTATCACTCTGATTTAATAGGGTCTGAATATCATTATTATGTTGCATATCTCCAGGAACATAGATAGCAAACGTGTGAATCTGAATGATCTAAACCAAGGGATCTCAAACTGGAGTCCACAGACAGAAAGTAGGGAGTCTATGTCCTTGGATGGGGAAAGAACTATCTCTTTATTTTCACTAACCTTTCACATAAATTGAATATTTCCTTATATTATGAATGTAGACAGAACCTGTTGATATTTTTATATTCCCAGCACCTAGTACATTGCCTGGCAGAGATGGTCAGTAAATAATTGTAGAAGAAAAGAAGCCCTGGCTGCTGTGGCTCAGTGGATTGGGCGTCAGCCTGCGAGACAAGTGTCGCTGGTTCGATTCCCAGTCAGGGCACATTACTGGGTTGCACGTTAGGTCCCCAGTTGGGGGCGCAAGTAAGAGGCAACCACACAGTGATGTTTCTCTACCTCTCTTTCTCCTTTTCCCTTTCTCTAAAAATAAAATAAACAAACAAATAAATTATTTAAAAAAAAAAAAAAAAAAGAAAGAAGGAGTAGAGAGGGTAGTTGGAATATGTCGAGATACAAATACACTTGACCTTTGAACAACATGGGGGTTACGGGTGCTGACCGTGGCACAATTGAAAATCGACGTATAACTTTTGACTCCCCCCAAATTTAACTACAGTGTTGATCCATATCACAGGGGGATTGGTTCCAGGACACCCTCCATACCAAATTCACAGATGCTCAAGTTCCTTATATAAAATTGCATAACATGCATCAAGTTAACCCTTTGCATCCACGAATTCCCAACCATGCATCAAAAGTACTGTTTTCAATCTGTGGCTGTTTGAATTACAGATATAAAATCCAGGAAAATGGAGGGCCAATTGCATATTAATTGAAAAAACCTGCATATAAGTGGACACACGCAGTTGAAACTCAGGTTGTTCAAAAGTCAACTGTATTCATTTTTTTACTCATTTCTCTCCTACCTTCATCAGTAATGATATTTTCATAAAATAATCTTACCTCCTAGTTGTGTGCTTTTCTTTTTAAACTTGCTTTATTTAATTTGTTCTCCTAAATTGTCTTGTAATGTAGGAAGAACAGATATTATTCTTTTTACTTTACACACAAGAAACTGAAGCTCAGTGAAGCTAAAATGTCTTGCCCATGGCCCCACAGCTATTAAATGTCAGAATCAACTGTGGAATACCTAGTTCAGTGCTCTTTCCCTTTCATCAAATCACCATTAATATAATTGTCATGCATGGTCAGCAGATACCCAGACATCTTTGGATGATTCCATTTTGCCTCAAAGCATAACCAGTTGGCCTTCTGGAACTCTGTTGTCTTAGCCATGTGGGGTCAACACTTTTGTTGCAGCTGCATAGAGCCTTAATAAACTTCCTGAACAGTGGGGTGGGAGACGATAACTCTCTTCAATGGAGAGTGCCAGAGGTTATTCCTCCAACTTTGAATTCTGCAAACCTGTAAGCTAACATTACTCGATGTGACCAGGCAGTTTCAGGATGGGCTTTGAAAGAGAAGGATTCCAGCTGTGCTCTAATTTTCAAATATTGGCTCAGCTACTTTTTTTTTAAATTTAATCTTTATTGTTTTTTTTTCCATTACCATTAAGTCCCCTTATACCCCAACCCCACAATTCATATCCATGAGTCTTTTTTCCTTTTTGCTCAATCCCTCCACCTCTTAACCTGCCCTCCCCCACACACACATAGCTGTCATCCTGCTCTCCATGTACGAGTCTGTCCTCATTTTCCTTGTTAGTTCAGTTTGTTCTTTAGATTCCATATATGAGTGAAACCATATGGTATTTATCCTTCTCTAACTGGCTTATTTTGCTTAGCATATGTTCTCTAGGTCCATCTATGCTGTCTCAAAGGGTAAAATTTTCTTTTTTAAAAAAGATTTTATTTATTTATTTTTAGAGAGAAGGAGGGAGAAAGAAGAGAGAAACATCAATATGTGGTTACCTCTCACACACCCCCAACTGGGGACCTGGCCTGCAACCCAGTCATATGGCCTGACTTGGAATAAAACCAGCAACCCTTTGGTTCATAGGCTGGTGCTCAATCCACTGAGCCTCACCAGCCAGGGCAAAATTTTCTTCCTTTTTACAGCCAAGTAGTATTCCATCGTGTAAATGTCCCATAGTGGTTTTATCCACTCATCTACTGATGGACATGTAGGCTGCTTCCATATCTTGGTGACTGCAAATAATGCTGCCGGAACATAGGGGTGCTTATGTTCTTTTGAATTAGTGTTTTGGGTTCCATATATTCCCAGAAGTAGGATTGTTGAGTCAAAAGGCAGATTCATTTTTAATTTTTTTAAGTCTCTCCATAGCGCTTTACATAGTGGTTACACCAGTCTGCATTCCCACCAACAGTGCAAAAGGGTTCCCCTCTCTCCACATCCTCACCAGCATATGTTTTTTTGTTGATTTATTGATGATGGCCATTCTGACAGGTGTGAGATGGTATCTCATTGTGGTTTTAATTTCTCTGATGATCAGTGACATTGAGCATCTTTTCATATGTCTATTGGCCATCTGTATGTTCTCTTTGGAGAAGTGTATATTCAGGTCCTTTGCCTACTTTTTAACTGGGTTGTTTGTTTTTCTGGTGTTGAGTTTTGTAAGTACTTTATAAATATTGGATTTTAACCCCTTATCAGATGTATCAGTGAATATGTTCCCATTCTGTGGGTGGTCTTTTTATTTTGTTGATTATTTCCTTTGCTGTGCAAAAACCTTTTAGTTTGATATAATCCTGTTTGTTTATTTTTTCTTTTGTTTCCCTTGCCTGGGAAGATATATCTGATAAAATATTGCTACAAACAATGTCCGAGATTTTGCTGCTTATGTTTTCTTCTATGATTTTTATGGTTTTGGATCTAACATTTAAGTCTTTGATTCATTTGAATTTATTCTTCTATGTGGTGTAAGAAAGTAGTCTAGATTCATTTTCCTGAATGTATCTGTCCAATTTTCCCAACACCATTTATTGAATAAACTATCTTTAGCCCATTTATGTGCTTGTAACCCCTGTCAAATATTAATTGATTATAATGGTATGGTTTTATTTCTGGGCTCTACTTTGTTCCATTGATCTATGTGTCTGCTTTTATGCTAGTACCATGCTGCTTAGATTACTATGGCCTTATAGTATTGTTTGATATTAGGTAGTGTGATTCTTCCAACTTTGTTCTTCTTTCTCAGGATCACTGTTGCTATGAGGGGCCTTTTGTGGTTCCATATAAATTTTTGAAATTTTTGTTCTACTTCTGTGATATATGTCATTGGAATCTTGATAGGAATTGCGCTGAATTTATAGATTGCTTTGGGAAGTATGGACATTTTAATGATGTTAATTCTTCCTATCCATGAACATGGTATCTGCTTCCACTTATTTGTATCTTCAATTTCTTTCTTCAATGTCTTATAATGTTCTGAGTACTAGTCTTTTACACCCTTGGTTAAGTTTATTCCTAAATATTTTATTCTTTTTGTAGCAATCGTAAATGGGATTACTTTCTTAATTTTCCTTTCTGTTAATTCATTATTGGCATATAAAAATGTAACTGATTTCTGGATACAATCCAGCACCCATTTGTGATAAAAAATTCTAATCAAAGTGTGATTAGAGGGAATATGCTAAAACATAATAAAGGTCATATATGACAAACCCAATGTCAGCATCATATTCAATGGACAAAAACTACAAGCATTCCCCTTAAGATCAGGAAAAGACAAAGGTGTTCACTTTCACCTCTCTTACTCAACATGGTACTGGAAGTACTGGATATAGCAATCAGACAAGAAGAAGAAATAAAGGCATCCAAATTGGAAAGGAAGAAGTAAAATTGTAATTATTTGCAGATGACATGATACTGTACATAGAGAACCCCAAAGATTCCATCAGGAAACTACTAGAACTGATAAATGAATTCAGCAAAGCAGCAGGATACAAAATTAATATTCAGCTACTCATATGTATGTGATTTTGGATGAGTTACTTAACTACTTCACAGGAGCATTGGTTTCCTGATCTGTAAAATGGCTACCTTACAATTATCTACCTTACAAATTCTTTTTCTTTAAAGAGAGAGAGAAACATCAATTTGTTGTTTCACTTATTTATGCATTCATTGGTTGATTCTTGTATGTGCCCTGACAGGGGTATCAAACCTGCAACCATTGCATGAGGACAATGATGCTCTAACCAGCTGAGCTATCCAGACAGTGCCCTACCTTACAGGTTATTTTTTTTTAAGTATATTTTATTGATTATGTTGTTACCGTAGTTCTAATTTTTACCCCCTTTGCTACCCTCTGCCCACTTCCCTCCAGCAGTCCCAACCCCCTTAATTCGTGTCCATGTGTCGTGTATATAAGTTCTTTGGCTTCAGCACTTCCTATATTATTCTTAACTTTCCCCTGTCTATTTTGTACCAACCAATTATGCTTCTTAGTCCCTGCACCATATTCTCATTTCTCCCCCTCCCCTCTCCCAGCTGACAACCCTCCAAATGATCCCCATACCTATGATTCTGTTTCTATTCTGGTTTGCTTAGTTGGATTTTGTTTTTTATTTTTAGATTCAGTTGTTGATAGTTGTGAGTTTGTTGTCATTTTAGTGTTCATACTTTTGATCTTCTTTTTCTTAAGTAAGTCCCTTTGACATTTCATATAATAATGGCTTGGTGATGATGAACTCCTTTAGCTTCACCTTGTCTGGGAAGCACTTCATCTGCCCTTCCATTCCAAATGATAGCTTTACTGGATAGAGTAATCCTGGTTGCAGGTTGCCTTTCATTGCACTGAATACTACTTGCCAGTCCCTTCCTGCCTGCAAAGTGTCCTCTGAGAAATCAGCTGATAGTCCTATAGGCACACCCCTGTAGGTAACTCTCTGCCTCTCTCTTTCTGCCCCCAGGACTCTTTCCTTATCTTTCACCTTTGGCATCTCAATCATGATGCATCCTGGTGTGGCCCCTCTGGGTCCAGCTCGCCCGGGACCCTCCATGCTTCCTGGACCTGTATGTTCATCTCTTTTGCAAAATTTGGGAAGTTTTCCTCATTTTTTTCAATTCTTGTTTCCTCATTCTGCACTGGTTGACTGTTTTTTTCTTCCTTATGTTCCAAATCATTGATTTGAAGCCTGGTTTCCTTCCCTTCACCATTGGTTTTGTGTGGATTTTCCTTCGTTTCACTTAGCATAGACTTCACTTCTCATGCATTTGGCATTTGCCATACTCAAGCATATCTGTCAAGCCTGTGAGCATCTTTATCACCAGTGTTTTGAATTCTGTGTCTGTTAGGTTGTCTATCTCCTCATCTGTTAGGTTGGCTATCTCCTTGTCACTTAGTTCTTCCACTGGAAACTTGATCTGTTCCCCCTTTTGGGCCATACTTCTCTGTCTCCTCATTCTGACAGGCTCCTGTGTTTGTTTGCCTCCACGTCCCAGGTAGAGCTGTTGCTCCTGTTATGTTGTAAGGGGCGGAGCCTTGGGGATTTGTCAGTACGGGGCAACCTGTTTCACCACGCTGTGGCGCTGTATGTGGGGGAGGGGTCAAAGAGGGAACAATGCCACCTGTTCAGCACTAGCCCCTTTTCCAGGCACCTCTCCCACTTCCGCACCAGACTGGGGCCCCTCTAGCTGCTGCCCTCGCCGTCGTTCCCAGAGTGGGTGGGTCTGCGGATGTTCTAGGACCATGGGGGCTCTTTAAACAAGCAGACTCTGCTGAGAGACCAGCAGTTTCTGCCTCTGCCCCAACCTCCACTGAGTTGCACAGTCAGAAGCAATGAGGATTGATTTTCCCTCGTGCTGGAACTGTGAGCTGTGCAGTCCAGTGAGGAGCTGGGAATGCTCCCCAGGTGTCCCTCCTGACTTTTTAAAACATATGACTGAGCTTTCTGCCAGCATGCTGCTGCTGCTGCTGCTGCTGCCACCACACCACATCCTCTCCACCCCAGCTCCACCCTTCCTACCTGTCTGGATGAGTATTTCTTCTTTATATCTTTGTTTGCTGGACTTCCATGCAGTTTGATTTTCTGGAACTTATGGTTGTCTCTAGTTTTGAGGTAGTTGTATTCTTTCTTTGCTGTGGAGGGAGATGCAGCTTGTCTGTCTACGCCTCCATCTTGGCCGGAAGTCAAAAAGTGTTTTTTATTTTTTTCCATATCAAAAGTCTTCAAAATTTCTGGTTCTCATGATGTAATAAGACTTTGATACCGCCAGCCTGGTCTTGTCTACATAGTTACTGCATTCTAATTCAATTAGCTTTTGAATTTGTGGAGTAGAAAAACTCAAGCTGAGCTTCAGTTCAGTTCCATTATTATTAGCCCCCAGGGCAAATGCAAACTCACATTACTTTATTTTGAAGAAATTTGCAATTGCATTGTTCTTATTTTCTCTTTATGAGATTAGAATTACTTATTTCCATTTAAGTCCTGATCATTATTATTTTACACTAATTCTAATATTATAGTCATGCCAACAATGACACAGCCATGAAAGATTACTATAAAAATAATTATTTAAAGTATGTATTTCCAATGGTTATATTTTTATACATATATTTTGAAATATACCTTTTAAATGCTACTTCAGAGTCAAAAAATTATTATGACTAGAAGAGACCATAGAGATTTAGTCTAATATTTTCAATTAATAATAATGAAGCATTTTGGAGCTATTTTTTTCCTGAAAATCCAGTTCATTCCAAAAATAATCAGTCATTATCATGCTTGTCTTATATTTGTTTTATTAAAATTATAAATTTATGGAGAGCTGAACTATCTGATCAGGGGGCAAGAAAACTTTTTTGTACTGTTTCTAGTCTGAGAAGGAATAATAGAAATGACTATCTAGTCCCTAGACTCTGCTTTTCTGTTTCTTACTCTGCTACATCCCATTGCCCTCTGAAACCAAGTGGGAGATAACATAAATCAATAACTTATGTGTTTCATTAAGCATTTCAGTTAATTGGCCAACATTTTAAATAATTTCACATTATTTTATTATCTTTCTTTTACAACCAACCCCCCATATTTTTCTATTATAGGTCATTTATTTTAGCAGATTTCTTTTAAAAATTTGTCACATATATTTCAAATATCCAAAACTCCATGTGTTTGGTACTTAATTATTTAATAGCAAGATGTCAGATACTACATTTTTGTTACTAAATTGACAAGACTTAGGAAACATTTCTCATGACCTATGAGAAAAAAATGAAACCCGTAAACACCAAAAAAAAGTAGAAATTTTATTCACTACACTTAAGAACTAAAAATAGGAGATAAGAACTTTTTCAGTAATTTCAAAAATATATGCAGCAGTGGGCAAAAGTTTATTTACAGTTGTGAGTATATGAAACACAGAGTTTATTTTTGTATTATTATTTATCCATTATTGTATTATATATTACAAACAACTATAAACATGCTTTTTCCCACCCCTGTATTAAATATGCTTAATTTCATAATATGAGGAATATGAGATGAAAGAGTAAGAGTACTATGGTCAAAACTTATTGTTTGTTAGGCTGTGGATTTTAGAGGATTCACCACTTTAAAAAAAAAGATTAATTGTGGCTAGGAAATTAACTAATCTTTATTCTTTTTTTTAAGTATATTTATTTGATTATGTTGCTACAGTTGTCCCAATTTATTTTCCCTTTGTTCCCTTCTGCCAAGTACCCTTCTTCCCTCTAGCAATCCCACCCATCTTAGTTCATGTCCATGGGTTGTGCATATAAGTTTTTTGGCTTCAGCACTTCCTGTATTATTCTTAACTTTCCCCTGTCTATTTTGTACCAACCAATTATGCTTCTTAGTCCTGAACTATATTCCCATTTCTCCCACTTCCCCATCCCAGCTGATAACCCTCCAAATGATCCCCATACCTATGATTCTGTTTCTATTCTGGTTTGCTTAGTTGGATTTTGTTTTTTATTTTTAGATTCAGTTGTTGATAGCTGTGAGTTTGTTGTCATTTTAGTGTTCATAGTTTTGATCTTCTTTTTCTTAAATAAGTCCCTTTAACATTTCATCTAATAATGGCTTAGTGATGATGAACTCTTTTAGCTTTACCTGGTCTGGGAAGCACTTTATCTGCCCTTCCATTCTAAATGATAGCTTTGCTGAATAGAGTAGTCTTGGTTGTAGGTCCTTGCTTTTTGTCACATTGAATACTGCTTGTCAGTCACTTCTTGCCTGCAAAGTTTCTTTTGAAAAATCAGCTGATAGTCTCATAGGCAACCCTTTGTAGGTAACTCACTGCTTTTCTCTTGCTGCTTTTAGTATTCTCTCTTTATCTTTAACCCTTGGCATTTTAATTATGATGTGTCTTGGTGTGATCCTCTTTGGGTCTAGCTTCTTTGGGACTCTCTGTGCTCCCTGGACTTGTATGTCTGTTTCCTTCGCCAAATTTGGGAAGTTTTCCTTCATTGTTTTTTCACATAAGCTTTTGAGTTCTTGCTCTTCCTCTTCTCCTTCTGCCATCCCTATGATTCGGGTGTTGGCATGTTTCAGGTTGTCCCAGAGGTTCTTAAGTCTTTCCTCATTTTTTTCAATTTTTGTTTCATCATTCTGTACTGGTAGTTGAATGTTTTTTCTTCCTTATATTCCAAATCATTGATTTGAACTCCAGTTTCTTTCCCTTCACCATTGGTTTTGTGTGGTTTTTCCTTCGTTTCATTTAGCATAGCCGTCACTTCTTCCCTTATGCATCTGCCATACTTAACCATATCTAGCAACCTCTGAGCACCTTTATCAACAGTGTTTTGAACCCTGCATATGTTAGGTTGGCTATCTCCTCATTGCTCAGTTCTCCCACTGGAACCTTGATTTGTTCCCTCTTTTGGGCCATACTTCTCTGTCTCCTCATCTTGACAGGCTCCTGTGTTTGTTTGCCTCTGTGTCTTAGGTAGAGCTGTCGCATCTGTTACATTTAAGGAGTGAAGCCTTAGGTAATTGTCCGTACAGGGTGACCCGTTTTACAACATTGTGGCACTGTGTGTGGGGGAGGTAACATGCCACTTGCTCAGCACTCGCCCCTTTTCCAGGCACTTCTCCCCCTTCCATATGGGACTGGTGGCTCTCTAGCTGTTGCCCTGGTTGTCATTCCCAGAGTGGGTGGGTCTGCAGACATTCTAGGACTGTGGTGGCCCTTTAAACAAGTGCACTCTGCTGAGAGACTGGCAGTTTCTGCCTCCGCCCCAATCCGCACTAGCTTGCACAGTCAGAAGCAATAAGGCTTGATTTTTCCCAGTGCTGAAATCATGAGCTATGCGATCTAGTGTGGTGCTGGGAACACTCCTCAGGTGTCCCTCTCGACTTTTTTAAAATGTTTGAGCTTTCTGGTGGCCTGCTGCCACCACCACTGCTGCCGCTGCTGCTACCGCCACCACACCACATCCTCTCTGCCCTGGCTCCGCCGCTCCTACCTGTCTTGATCAGTATTTTTTCTTTATATCTTTTATTGTTGGACTTCCATGCAGCTCTATTTTCTGGTACTTCTGGTTGTCTCTAGTTTAGAGGTAGTTGTATTCTTTCTTAGTTGTGGAGGGAGATGCAGCATGTCTGTCTAGGCCTCCATCTTGGCTGGAAGTCCCTAATATTTATTCTTAAAACTCCTAGGTATCAGATCTGCACAGAGTACACATATATCCTTTGCGTTCTCTGAGGAAAAGTTCTTAACATTCATACATGGGTAATATGACTCACAATGGTATTGTTCCAAAGCTTAAAATAAGTCAGCTATATCCTGCCAAAAGAGGAGGGTAAGTTTCTAACTAGGTTTTATTTACCCTAGGGCATAAAACTCAGAGTTTTAGTTCAGTCTGAAGAAACAAGCTTAGAGAAGTAAACTCTAGTAGTTACAAAGGTGTGTAACTGTGTGTGTGCACATGTATGTGCATTTGTGCATGGTGTGGTAACTAGCTATAACCTCTCTCTAAAGAAAATGGGCTTAGACGCAGAGCTTGAAATTTGAGTTAGCTAAGGAAATTTTTTTTTCAGAAATGAGGGCTATTTGATATTAAAATGGTTTACAGAGAAAGCTTGTATATGTCTTACAAGGAGAAAGTTGCATTGCCTTAGAGCTCTGTTATTCTAAGATTCACAGATTTTTAACTCCCTGGGCTTTTAACCTACCCAAAAGAAAAAATATCAAATAAGCAAAAAGTTAATGCCTTCCTTGTCTTTTTTGTGAATTAAATTTGTTCGTTCAATAAATCTTTATTGAATGACTAATGAATCAATGTTGAGTCAGGTCCTTGATTTGAAGACATAAACCAGAATATTTTCTGGCCTCAAGGGTCTTCAAAACTAAAATGATTTTGTTTACCATTGATACTAGAAAAATAAGTAATTTCTGTATAGAGCTATCCACTAGTTGTTACAACAAAGTAACTGTAAAGTAGTAGAGTTATTTATATGTATTTTTTTTCAGGTCAAACACAATTCAAAGTAGTAATCAAATCTCTTTCACCTAAAGAGGTAGTCCGGATTCATGTCCCTAAACCTTTGGATAGGAATGATGGAACATTTTTGATGAGGTATAGGATGTATGAAACTGTCAATGAAGGGCTGAAGATAGAGGTCTTTTATGGTGATGAACATGTGGCCCAGTCTCCCTATGTTTTGAAAGGTAAGTGATCATTACATAATCCAGAGCCAGCCTCATGTGTAGATCCCATGCCTTTCATATTGGCTTATGATGACATTGAAGTCATATATAACAAAAGTAAACATGGCACATGTATCTCCTGAAGCTCAATTGAACTTGAAATGTTAAGGGAAAGGAAACTATGTAATTTAGAGATTTAAATGATAAGTAAAAATCTTGTATATTTAGCCATTATATAGTCCCCATTTACATACTCTTCATTCTTTGCATAAGGTAAATTCCATTATGTTCATCCACCATTGATAACTCACTAGAAATAAATTTATCAGCTAATTTACCAAGAATAGGTTATATTGGGAGAGAGCATGTGTTGTACTAGGTTGTCTAGTGGGGGTGAAAGTGAGACAGAAAATAGAAGCACATGTTCACATCAGGGGCAGAAACAGCTCTCTGCCTTGTGCTGGTTAATAAAGTGTGGCATTGTATGTTTTTTGCCATCCCTAGGGCCAGTATACCATGAGTACTGTGAATGTCCAGAAGAGGATCCTGAGGGCTGGCAGAAAACTCTTTCTTGTCCAGCCAAAGAACCACAGATTGCAAAAGATTTTGCTTCTTTCCCCAGCATTAATCTCCAGCAGATGCTAAATGAAGTTCCTAAAAGGTTTGGGGAAGAGAGGGGTGCCATTGTTCATTACACGATTCTCAATAACCAAATCTACCGGAGACCTTTAGGGAAATACACAGACTTCAAAATGTTCTCAGACGAGATTTTGCTATCACTGTCAAGAAAGGTATGAGAACCAATTTATTGATTTTATAAACAATGTAATTTCATTTTTAGCTGTAAATGCTTAGGAGAATAACAGCAATGGATGGAAATGGATTCCAGGCTTGGAAATGTGCATATAAGATGCTTACCTCCTAAGTGTTTATAAGTTCTCCACTTTCATGGGTCTCCCTTCCTTTAATATTATATTAAATGGCTTTAGCCTTTATCCCAAATAAATAGAGCACTGGGCACTCCCAAGGTTTCTGTGACCTTCCTGACATTTACAGCCTCAAGGTCCCTTCCAAAGGTTTTCTATTCCTGCTAATTCAGATTTTACTTTCTGCAACTGTTTTCTTCTTGTCACCTAAAAATTACTTGATTTTTGAACACATCTTTCTTGTTTTACTGTAAGTACTTCTAAAAGATACTGTGTATGGAAGGTTGAAGGTTGGAGTGCAGAGAAAAGTTATTTTGTACGAGTATATAGTCAAATCAATTAATCAATAAATAAAATCCCTAACATTTAAAATTAGATATCTCTGTATTAATCAGACTCTCTGTCACCCCCTCCCCAATTCCTCTATTCAGCCCTTCTTTCCCATTTGCAAAAGTCAAGCAGAGTAATTCAAAGTGGCCTTTGTTCTTTCTTCCTGACCATGCAGAGTTAGGGGTGAAGATGGGCAATTTTTACATTTCTCACCCAGAAAGACCATCAAGGTAGTTTTCTAAATTAAAAGCCAGCTTTCCTGATAGAAGCTGTACAAATTTCCAAGTATGCTGAATGTGTGCCTGAAATCATTTCTGATTTTAAATAGCAGTGGCCTTCCCCGCCCCTCCAGCCCACAATATGAACATATTATAGGCACGTGATCCTAAAGGTGGTGTTTTCTTCCTGGGCTGCCACCAGTCCACCCTGTCCTGTATTCCTGTATCTTGTATTCATGTTGTTTTTAACTAGGGGTAATTTTGTCCGTCAGAGAACATTTGACAATGTCTAGAGACATTTTTGGTTGTCATCACTGGGGGGTTGCTACTAGCATCTAGTGGGGAGAGGCCAGGGAGGCTGCTAGACATTCTGCAATGCACAGGACAGCCCCCCACAGCAAAGAATTACCCACAACAAAATGTCAGTAGTGCTGAGTTTGAGAAACCCTGGTCTATAATCAGAACTATTGATGTGTAACTTAGTAATGAGCTTATAAATGATGTTAGGAAAGCAATATTGTGAATGGTCATATTCCTTGCCCTTCCCTTTTGCTCCAGGTTCTCTACCCAGTGACTGGGAAGAAATCTAAGATAAATGAGACTCAACTTTGGTCTTAGAGCCCCTCACTCTAGTAGGACTTGTTTTTGTTATTTGGAAGTGAGAGTGGAATGTGGATGCAAACAAATAATTGTGCCATACCATGATAAGCCTGAGAGAAAAGTCGGAACCCAGGTTAAAGTGCCTGGGTGGGTGATTCATACAGGAGGTAAAATTAGATGTGAGTTTAGGATGAGAAAGGAGAGTGCTAAGTGAATAAGCAGGAGAAGAACACTCCAACTGGAGAGAATTACATATTAAAGTGGACAGTGTTTCCAAAGAGTAGCCTGAAGGTTACTGGCACATAAACAGATGGAAGCTGAGGGTTAAAGCTAAGCTGGAGCAAGATAGTAGGGCCTTGAATTCCAGCCAGAGTTTAGACATTGTCCTAAAGGCTTAGGGTTCTGTTAAGCCTGGTAGTAACATTAACTTGGGTTTTAGAAATCTGAGCAGCAATGTGGAGAGCAGATTAGAGTGAGGAGAGTCTAGCATCAGAACACATAGTAATAAGTAAGCTATTACAACAGTCTAAGCAAGAGATGACAAAGGTCCATGCTGGAATTTACCATGGAGGTGGAAAAGGAGTCGCAGATTCCAGAATCAAAGGCAGCTGTGATAGAGAGGCTTGCCAGAGAAGGAAAACAAGAGCTTGAGTCTAACTTTGTAGATATTCACTCAGCTGCCAGAAAGGAAGCCACTTGTTTATACCCATCTACACAATCGCAACTTTTGTAATACTAAAGCATTTAAAATGTTTAGCTGACCCCTGGCTAAGTGAGTTGACCATCTATCATCCTTGTCCTTGGCTTTCTGATGCTGATGACTAAGAGACATTCTTCTCTCTTTTGTGCTATTTTCAAGTGTTCATTTTTATCTGAAATATTTCAGAAAGCCAAAGAATGAAAGCATTTAGTACCAAAGACTGAGGTTTTCTCAGTATCAATGTTTGTATTTTTGTTTATTTAGGTTCTTCTCCCAGATTTAGAATTTTATATTAATCTTGGAGATTGGCCCTTGGAACATCGAAAAGTCAATGAAACCCCTGGTCCTTTACCTATCATTTCATGGTGTGGCTCTCAGGATTCACGAGATATTATCCTTCCAACATATGACATCACCCACTCCACACTTGAAGCAATGAGGGGTGTTACAAATGATCTCCTCTCTATTCAGGGAAATACAGGTAAATTCAAGTTCATTATCTAGGAAAAAGCTTAGAGGTAAAAAACTGTGAAGGGGATGTTTAGTCAGGGAGAGTATATGTATTGTATATATATAAATAACCATTTTTCTTATTTTCTAACCAAGGAAAAGAAACAGCACCCTAAACTCTAAAGAGGCTTGTTTAGGATCCTTCTACTACAAAAAGTAAAGATACGTGAGTTGGGGTAGTAATGTCCAAATCTATCAACTGAGTCTCTTTTGAGTTGGTTACTTGCAAATATGATTTGAACATATATTTAGTAAAATTGTCAGTTGACTTAATTCTGACTCCAGTGCCTTCATATTGCTAGATGAAGTGGGAGAAAATTTTGAATAGTATGAAATTATATGCATATCCAAGAGAATGTAATAGCAGTATAATTTGGATATCACTACCTCCAACACTTTGTAAGAAATTGTCCCCTTTCCCTTTTCTTGACTCTCTTGATTCTTTAAAATCTGAATTCCTTTCTCCTTGTTTGATGGCCTTTGGTTTATGGCACAACATACCTTTTTATTAAACTGAACACCCTGAGTAGAAAAAATCCTGCCTTCTCTTTATAGCCTCTTTCTGTTTTTTATGGTTTGGTGGACTCCTTGTAAACAGTCAAAAGATAACATGAAATGAAAACTGATCTACTTTTTATTTGATAATAATGAATTTCTAATAAGTGTGCTAGCATAGTAAATAAAGAATATGATTTCTTCCAATTTCTATGTTTTGTGATTTAGTCCTTAGAATGCTGACAGGTATTAACTAATGAGCTCTCTATAGACTAATAGATAACAGATTTAAACTAACTCTTCCAGAATATTTCCCTACCAGGAAAGAGAGAATATAAATTATCGTCTGCATGTGTGTATATATATATATTTGCATTTAACAACATATTTGAGTGATATGCTCAAAATTCTGAGCATCATACAGGATTAAAGATGTGGAGATGTTACTTAGTTATATAGTCTGTTCTGGTCACCCTGTCTAAGAACAAAAGCCTAGCTCATTTTTTATTATGAAGCACAAAAGATGGAAGAAGCTAATGCGTTGGTGAATAGGCCAAGTCATTGAGTTTTTGTTTTGAACTTGATCTAATATTATTTTGGATATTTTCTAATGGTGTACAACAGAAACTTCAACATTTGTGTGAACTCTCCCAATAGACAAATGAATGAAATTAGGGCATTTTAATCCCATAATTTTTGGAAGTAGCATTTAAAAGCTTTAACATCTTGAATGACACGGCTAGACTAAAGATGGTTATACTTATCATATAAAAGTTTCAAACCCATAACCATTTTTTGTTATGGTCTCCAACTTCTAGGGCCTTCCTGGATTAATAAAACAGAGAAAGCTTTCTTCAGAGGTAGAGACAGCCGAGAGGAGAGGCTTCAGTTGGTGCAGCTGTCCAAAGAAAATCCACAGCTACTGGATGCAGGAATTACAGGGTATTTCTTTTTCCAAGAGAAAGAAAAGGAGTTTGGAAAAGCTAAATTAATAGGTTTCTTTGATTTCTTTAAGGTACGCATTTAAGTCATCCTGGGTTGGTATGAAGTGGTAACTTCATAAATAGCTAGGCTTGGGCCAATCTCTTTGCCTGGTGGGCTGGCACACTTGGTTATCAGGCATGGGAACTGCAAAACTCACTGTGGTTTCCTTTTGTTGTTGTTGTTAATTTTGTCTCCCAAATATTCCAGAACTATATTTAATACTCAAAATATGGTACGTGGATTAACCTGGAGTTTGGGTGCATTTCTTTTTCTCTTTTTGCATTTGAATAAACTGGGTATTTAATGTCTTTTACATAAAATGATCTCAAATGCCTTTTGTAAATTGAATAAGTATAAATTCCATCTAAGTAAAATAGGAGCCAGAATTGAGGTTAAGTCCTGCCTCTGCCACTAAGTGTGGAACCTTCATCTCTCACCACTGCCTCTGACCTCCACACATACGTGCTGCCTGCCTCACTCCTCCAGCATTGTCATGAGGTTCAAAGGAGACAGAGATGTGAACCATGTGACAAAACCTGACTGGCTGGCCAACTACTTGGTCTCAATTATTTAAGAAAAATTTGATTACTGAATTTCTGAGTATATCCTGTTCATCTCAGTGTGATATAATGAAAAGAACAAGGGATTTGGACTCAGAATAGAGGTTTATAAATTTCTCTGAATGCTAATTTTCTCATTCGTTAAAAAAAAGTGGAGGGATGCTAATACCTGCTCCACATTACTATAATTGAATGAGATTTAGTGGCCATGAAAAGTGATTCTGAAATGTAAATCAAAGTTTATTAATCCAACAAATAGGTAAACAGAACATACTAGTGTAACCAGTATCACACTAGTCCTTAAACTTCTGCAGGTTTCTGCCTCCCCAACTCTGAAACTGAACTTTGAGTTACTGCTTTCCTTTTTCATATTTATGTGGGTAAAAGGAACAAAAAAAAAAAAGATAATGTATAAGTAAAATTTTAAATTATTATAAATATCCTGTTTAATAAATATAAGACCTTTGAAAATAGTTTTCCTACCTTGTTACAGAAATCTGAATTCTTCATTACATAGACATAGTTGAAATAGGTATTCCTATTTTCTAAAATTATTTGTCATCTTATCTTTAAATGCATTGTATTTCTTAAAATTGACCTGTTAATGGCTGCTTATGGTTTTATATAAAGAGAAAATGTGAATTACAAAATGAAATATAAAACTCTTAAACAATGAAATTAGAAAGTGGAAATTAATTCCTTTATACTTCATATGACAGTGTTGATGAGAGCCAGAAGTAAAGCAAATGACTGTTAAAATTTTTGTTTATGTTTGTTTTAATATTTTAGTACAAGTATCAAGTGAATGTGGATGGGACCGTGGCTGCTTACAGATACCCGTATCTCATGCTTGGTGACAGTCTGGTTCTGAAGCAGGACTCACCATATTATGAACATTTTTATATGGCACTAAAACCTTGGAAACATTATGTACCAATTAAAAGAAATCTTGTTGATTTACTAGAGAAAGTTAAATGGGCCAAGGTAGGCTTTCTGAATTTTAGTTTCTTTAGGCAATAACAAATTCATCAGTATTAATTACATGAATTCCATCATAACACAATTTAATTTGATACAATTTAGTTAAAAGAAATGTTTTCTGAAATTTTTATTCCCTTGAAATACCTAAAGAACCAATGTCAGTATCATTTTGTATAACCTCTATCAACATTTTTGAGGATTTTTAGAAGATTTGAAGCCAGTATTATGTAGAACATAGATTTTTCTAAAGGAATCACTATTCAAGCATATACACACACAGAGCAGAAACACTCCAAATGCAAGTTACAGATTGAAAAGACCAGTGTTCAAGTGCTTTATGCACTAAGTCAGTACAGTACTTTTCTTTTCTCCAGTTAGGAAAAGACACAAGGTCATAATGAATGCATGATACACAACATCCCAAGAATCACAAGTTTCCTGTAAAATAAGAATTCTTTGGTTCAAAGGGAAAGCATTAAAAAGCTATTGTGTTTTATTATGAAACTATAAAAATTTACCCTTCAATTATAAGACTTTATCCTGTTTCTAAGTTTCTAAGAAGCAATATTTGGTTAAGGAATAACTGGGTGCCTGAGGCAGAATAATTTTTGTGACCCTTTATAAAGAGCCAGAATCTTTTGCAAGTAGCTTTTCCTATGGGCAGCATGGTAGAATATTAGCTATATATATATATATATATATATATATATATATATATATATATATATACACACACCAACATATAATTAGGAATGCTGACTATTCCTGGAACTGAAGGAACAGACCGTGGGTACTAATGACTGAATTTTTATTGCAACAATATAGTCTTTCAGCGGTAATATTTGTAACAACTTTGGGGCTCTGATTGCATATTTAAATAGAGCTTTTAAGAGATGTTATAACAATTAAAATTGATTCCTTCTATTCTAGCTTGCATTTTAATATCAAACAGAGAAGGCTAAAATGGGGGAACAGATGATTAGCCCCAAATTTCCTGGGTATCTAGGAAAGTACCAAGAGAGTCACAACAGAGGCTGCATGTGTGTTGTTGCACTTTGTGGGCCAGGCGGAGTGGGGCGCTGTTACTGAACCTATGGAATAGGGTACAAACATGCATGAGCATTTCCATGTAACAGAGATGTCTAGGAGGCTACTTTGACCTTTTCCATAACCTTGTTCTTAAGTTCTACTTTCATGGTGTCCCATCTCTCCCATGCTGTTCATATTCAACCCTGCATCTCTCCTATCTCACACTCACCTTTAGCTTTGTCTATGGGTCACAGGAGTAATTCTCATTCACTGTTTCTTTTTAAACCTTTCAGGAAAATGATGAAGAAGCCAAGAAGATTGCAAAAGAAGGGCAGTTAACTGCTAGGGATTTGCTGCAGCCGCACAGGCTTTATTGCTATTATTACAGAGTACTGCAGGTCAGTGCAGGGTATCCGTCCTGCTGGGTTGCTTGTCCTCAAACCACATGCATAGCCAGAGTGGCTTGCTTCTGAGGGCTTCAGAGAGTCAGCCTGTGGAACTCTGGTTAAGCTGAGGCACCAGCCTATGGAAAGTAGGTGTAGCGCTAAGTCCCTTTGTAGCCAACGTATTTTTATCTTTATTCAGTATTACAAAAACAATACTTGGAGCCTTACAAAAATAGATGAACAGCTCTTCCTATTTTGTCCTATTTCATCAATGCTGTCTTTCATTAAATGTCTTCTGGAATTCCTCTTCTGGAAAACTAGAGGGTTAGACTATAGGTCATTAACAACTCTTTCCATTCAAAATGTCCACCTCTTTGTTCTCCCTACTACTTAAAATTCTTCTGCTATCACAGTACAGAATGGAAAGCAAATATTTAGCTTGCTACATAAAACAAACAAATGAAAAATATTTATAATAGTTCTAACACCTTAAGGCTAAATAATGAAATATCATACAAATGTTTATTGGGAATCCAAGGATTGGTTCTTTGAGTAACTCCCTTGTCTTTTACTCATTAAAATCTAACCAGGAAGAAAATAAATAATAAAATACGCTCTTGTTTTTAACTGAAACTTATTTTTCTGTGGGAAAAAAATGTAAATTTCCCCAGATGCTTGTGGATACTAACCTCTCATAGAAAAATTTAAATGCTAAATTATACTATTTACTAGAAGCAACCTTTCCCTTAAATGAGTTCTGTTCCCTCTGCTGGGTTAGTAGGAGTTTCCCTCCCTGCAATATTAATAAGGCTCATGTACTCACATCAGTGTTTTGCTGGGTTTGGCCCTGAACCAGGAGAGTACAGCTAAATGTACTTGAAACCACTGAACTGAAATACCCAATTTATAGGAATATTGGTCAGTAGCCAAAGTAGAGGAACATTTTACAGGCCTGTCACCATTTACAAAATGTGTATGATTACAAGCCTAAAGGAAGTGGGGTATGAGACCACCAGATTTACTTTTGAGATGTTTATCATCTGATTTGAATATTCCAAAAAGTTAATTATTCATTAACAAGTAGAATAAATGCTAAGCAGTACTGTAGTTTCAAAGACACATGGCTTAACATCCTTTTTGTAGAGGCTTCCTACCAATACATAAAATTATGGATCAGGGTTCCTTGTTAGATTATGAAATATTACACTAGTAACTATAATAATTAAAGTTAAAATGTAACTTTAGGACTGGGATAACCAGTCCAAACCAGACCTTTGGTATGCAGCAACTAGAAATCACAGCATGAGTGGGAAGGAATCAGTGGAATGAAGTGTGGACTAATCTTTTTGTGCCTTCAAAACACATTTCAGAAATATGCTGAGCGCCAGTCCAGCAAACCCGAAATACGTGATGGAATGGAACTTGTTTCTCACCCAGATGATAGCACATCCATCTGCCAGTGCCACAGGAAAAGACCTTTAAGAGAAGAGCTTTAAGTCAGACTGGATTTACACTCCTGTGCATGCTGGCTACGTCTTCGATGAAAGCATTCAGATAGAATCTAAACTGTGAAGAACACAGCTTGGAAAACTTCACCCAAAGAATTAGTTATCTTGGTGGCTTTATGTAATGGGTGGATAGAAGAATTTAGAGCAAGTATTACCAAATATTTTCAGATATTAATTTTTTTTTAGTAAAAACTGCTATTATGAGTATCACAGTTTCTCTAAAAAGAAAACTTGGAGATCATAGTAGAGAGGCTTGCCAATATATAAATTGCTCTCCAGGAAACCATACACATTATATTTATTAGTTCATTTTTATCCCGTGTTCACTTTTCCTCTTCCCCCTCCAGTTATGAAGAAAAATATTTGTGCAATAATTTTCTTTCCCTCTTATTGTACCATTTCTCCTCCTACAAGCTGCTTTTGACATTCAGTAATAGCAAGCCTCTTTTTGGAAGGTCTGATAAAAATAAAGAAGAGGAGGATGACTCTGTTATTAATGGTAGCTTGGATTCTATGGAGGGAATATTTTTTAAAACTCACTTATCTCTTTTTTAGCTAAGTTTTACCAACACCCAAGACAAAAAGTAAGGAGCAGTTGTTCCTTAAGCTAGTAATTTCCAATCTATCTGGGTTGCACTCTTGTCAAGGACAACACAGTTATTAAAATAGATGAGAGCACCCTATAAGAACTATTCATTATCTATATATTGAATAGATAAAGGTAACTGTAGTCAGGTGGGGATCTGTAATTCTCTTTAATCTTTTAAAGTGATACTTGAAAACCTCTGCAACAAGCTGCAAGAAACCTGGTATTTTGGGATTCACTAATAAGCTGACAAAGGCAGTTATCCACTCCTCACTGCGCCCCTACTCTGTTTCACTGGGTTGCATGGCTAAGATAAAAATTTGGAAATTTCCTCTGCCTTTTAGGATGAGGTCCATAATAAGATTTATAGCCCAGAAGTTCATTGCACACTCCTTGTAATACCACCAAATCAAGATTCAGTTATCTGAAGAACAATAACTGTACACACTCCCAATCTTACAATGTTTACTCCCCTAATTAAAATATTTACTTGATCTGTAAAACAATGTAGCCACTTTAGAGTAGTCATATCTGTTCATTTTTGAGGATCAATAAGAGTTTTCTTAACTAGATAAGAGCAAAATCACATTTAGGAACAATGTATTCAAAGCCAAGTATCCAAGGAAAACCAATACCCAAGTTTTTCAAATGCACAAGTGCACAGGTATAAAATAAAGGGCAAGCTGTTCTGAGACCAGACCTTAATGAATCAGTGTCCTATATACGGGTAACCCCCATATAACACGGTTGTTAGGTTCCTAACAAATGCTGTGTTACGCGAATCTGTGTTATACAAAACAAAGAACTAGTACAAAAAAGGGAGTTAGGTTCCAAATATTAAAAAAACATATTATTATATTTTTATAATTAAGAAAATATCTTTATTAAAGAAATTTTCATCAAAAGTATTACATATTAATATGAATTAAGTAATGTTTTCTTCTTCATCACTAAGCTTGATTAACCGAATGCGTTTTCTTTTTGACAAGATATCCTCATCCTCTGAACTTTCTTCAACATTATCTTGATTTCTATGTTCTACTTTTTGCAAAAAGAAATCTGTTATTTTAGATTGCTTGCTTTTAGCTGAGAGATCTTTATAAATTCATTATATGGTGCTAAGCACTTTTGAAGTTCTCTCTTAATCTTTGTGCTCCTTTCAGTGCAAGGATCTTCATTTAAGAATTATGACTAACTGTTCGGCCAAGTCTAGGCCTTTCTTTTCTCTTTTTAGAGTAAACTGATACAACGTATGCGCTCGAATGAAAAATTTTAAATGAATTATCTTTTGCTCTTAAAAGCTTTTATCACGTTCAGTATTGTACGGGGATTCCCCTAATTTTGTGTTACACAGGAGTTTTCCCCAATTTTCTAACCATGTTAGAGCGAAAGAGTGTTATAGAAGTACCATGTTATACAGGGGGATACCTGTATATTGTATGTGGAGTCTGGGTCTCATCAAAGCCAAGATATGGAAAGTTTGCCCTCCTGCATACCCCCCTGCCCTCCAACCCTGGGTCCTTCCTGATGGTATATTTTTAGAAGCATCTTAAAATTTTAAAGTTTATATAACCTGCAGCCAAGCAGTTTAAAGTGAGTCAAGATAAACCAGGCAGCCTCTGGGTGTGGAACAAAAAGGCTGTGCTAAGAAATTAAGTGGAGCACTTCACGAAATTCCATTGGGAGGGAGCACCCTTCATTTAGATAATCCTCCATTGTACCAACTCAGTCATAGCCTTTAAAAACAGTTAGTTTAAATGGCCTTCTGATTTGTTGACGTGAATATAATTTAGTAAAAACGGAATTACTAAAACATTCTTTCCTTTTTAGTTCACGTTACCTACAGTTAGTCATTCTTAACACTTCAACTTTCATAAAAATAAATCAGAATTTTGAAAGGAAGAGAGGGATGTAAGGATATGCAAGTAAATATAACTGCATTTGTCTAAATAAGCTACCACCATTTTTTGCAGCATTGTTTTTATTAATACATGTTGAAAACACCTTAAATAGTCATTAAGAAATTGGCTAAATAGTATTGGATACATCAAGGAATACAGTTGAAAATAATGGACCATCATGAAAGATTTCCATAATAGTGTTCAGTGAAAAAATCAAGTTTTTTCTGAAAAACATGTGTAATGTGCATCCATTTATGTAAAAAAATATATCCATGTGGTTGAAAGTTTGAAATGGTATTCACCAATATATGAGGAGGGGATGGAGAAAGGGAATGTATACTTTATGTGTTATACCTGTCTATGATATTTAAAATGTTTTTACTAGAAGTGTGTATCAGATTGTAAAATAAAGAAATGCAAACCTAGCAGAAGACAACAAATGCACGAAAAGATATACATAGGAAAATAAAATGGATATTTATATTTTCCATTATGCTGTTTTTGTATCTATGTCTAGAATTTTATATAAGTTAAAGTAAATTTTTTAAATAAAATTTTGAAAAACATTTTTAAAGAGATTGTAGCCACCTAGAGCCCTGGTATTTTTGTAACTGGATTGGTCTAATTTTAATTCCATTAAGTCTTCATGAGTAAAAGAACCAAAATTTCTATCACCACCATTCAATCCTTAATGAGTAGAAATCTAACATTAGAGGAAAAGATTGTTTTACTTGACACCATTACTTTTAGTTATTTCACTTGAAAATACAATTTGTGCGGTGTCTTATTCAAGTTGCCATTATAACAGATATACCATAGACTGGGTGGCTGAAACAGCTAATATTTATTTTTCACAGTTCTGGAAGCTGAAAGTCTAAGATCAGAGTGCTGATAGATCCAGTGTCTAATGAAAGCCTGCTTTCTGGTTTGCAGACTGACACCTTCTTATAAAGTGTGTCCCTTCTTATAAAGGCCCTAGTTCTTCATGGTAACTCCATCCTTGTGACCTAATTACCTCCCAAAGGCTCTGTCTTCAAATACCATCACATTGGGGATTCGGGTTTTAACACATTAGTTTAGGGAAGGTTGGGTACAAACTTTCCATCCATAGCAGGCAGGGAGAGGCAGATGCTCCCGTGTCATAATAAGGTCAAGGTAGAAGAAATATAAATTTCTTGTTTGTTGGGAAAGGAACTCATCCTCGTGGTGGTGAGGCATGCTTGACTTCAAATAGTTGAGGACAAAATCGCTAGAGTAAAAATCCTTTTTTTATGCTCAGAATCACAGTTTACCCTTTCTCAACTACGGGCGCTTATGCCAACCTCTTGTGTGGAAATTATGGATACCAAGATCAAAGTTAAATCTCTTCTAAGCCAAGTTCTCTCTGTAGGGCTGTGTGGAAAATGAAGTCACTAAACTACTCCGATAATAAACACTGCAACATTTCTTAGACACAAGGACAGTAAGAGACTGAGGTTTGTTTATTCTATAGGAAGAAATAACAAATCCAGGAAGTGGGCAGGTGGAGAGGAATATGCAGAGAGAAAAAAGTGAATTTTTTTGTGAGCTACCTCTTTCTATTTCACCCCCCACCCCCACCCCCCTTCAGTATACTTCGATACAATTTTGATGGTAAGCACCTGGATCTAGTGTCAGACTCTCCAGGTTTCAGGGCTCAGTGTTCCATCAGATCGCCCCTACAGACATCAACCACAAGTGAGGTCCCCAACCCATCCACACTTCTGCCTGACTGGCTACAGATTCAGGGGTTCCCATGACCGTTTCTCGGGTGCAACAATCCACTAGAACAACTCACAGAACCCAGGAAAATGCCATACTGAATTATTACAGTTTTATTTTTAAAGGATTCACAGCGGGCACGGTCTGGGAGGAAGCACAGAGCTTCCATGCCCTCTCCTTGGGGAGTCAGGGCACGTCACCCTCCCTGGATATCAGCGTGTTCACCAATCGGGACACTCCACTGAGCTTTGGTATCGAGTGTTTTTTTGGATCTCATTATGTGGGCATGACTGATTTAATCACGGGCCATGTAATTGAACTCAGTCTCCAGCCTTTCTCCTCTGCCAGGAGTTTGGACAGCTGAAAATCCCAACCTCTAATCATGTGCTTGGTGTTTCTGGTGACCAATTCTCATTCTGAAGCTATCTAGGGGCCACCATGAGTACCTCATTTTCTTTAAAAAAAGTTCTATCACTCAAGAAGTTCTAAGGGTTTTTGAAACTCTATATAAGGAACCAGAGTTAACGACCAGATATGTTCGTAACACCCCTAAGGGCCTGGAAACTTCGGACCCCCTGTATCATGAAGCTTGATGCTTGATGCAAGGGAATTATGTAGCCAGATTACTCTCAGTCTAGAAGGTTTGGAATAAATATCTGAGCCTCACAGTTAATATATGTATTAACCAAGCCCCATATAATTTAATTCAGAGCATGTGGTAAGAGGATACTTATAAATAGGCAGGAATAGGTCTCTCACTATGATTTCTAGGGATTACTATCCACACCTTTAATGTAAATTAATGGACAGTAATAAATACCACACTTCAAGGAAAAAAGGAAAGCTGTTACCCCTTCACACTGTAACCCCCTTAACTTTCTCTTCCCCAGAGAGTAACAAGAACCTCCTGTCATCATCGGTTTCACTAGTACCACTAGCACTGCAGCCATGAAACAGAGATCTGCCACCTGGGTGGGAACTAAATGAGTCCTCCATGGAAAATGGCTTGTCTTCTGCCCCATGTTCTTATTCAAAATCAAAGTGATTCACTAAGTGATTCCTTGATTTGGAATACTTTGGGGTGACATCAAGACTTGTGAAGGGGAAGAATATTATAACAAGGGTTCTGGTTACTACAAGGAAAGTTTTCTGTTCCCTCTGAATAACTCTAGAATGTGTATTAAGTATGATACAATAATAGATTTACATAGTTAAACCATCTGAGCCCACATCTTGATTTTTGTTCACTCACTCATTGCTACTAGCATTGTCAATTGATAAGCTCCTTTTAAGAAATGGAAATCCTTAACATGAGTCATGGGGATGAGAAAGACAGATTTCTGTGCAAAGAATTAGCTCTTCAAACTGCTAAACCTCATAACATGAGTATTGATGTCTGTTTGGAGGCCCTTCTGGCTTCCTCTAGGCCACTGCAGGACTTGTACATTTGACCCATACCCATTACTCATGTATGACAGTGGTTTTCTACTACATGAGATATTTATAAAAAGATCCCGTGCTCACATCCAAGAGTCATCTTATCCATTGTTTGGGTGTGTTCCAGTGCCAAAGCTGTAGAGGAGAGAAATGGTATGTAACTGTGACTCCTCTACCTCTGCACAAAATAGTTCCTCTTCTCATTTACTAATACATTTTGTTTCCTCATCTCTTGTCTTTGCCTTGTAACTGGAAGGCAAGAAAATAAATTTTATAAACATAATACTACATGTTGTATAATAAGAAAAATAAAAGAGAGAAAAAAAGACGAGAAGTAGAATAAGGATATGCAGAACAGAGGGAAGGAAGGGAGGAAGGAAGGAAGGAAGGAAGGGAGGGAGGGAGGAAGGAAGGAAGGAAGGAAGGAAGGAAGGAAGGGAGGGAGGGAGGAAGGAAGGAAGGAAGGAAGGAAGGAAGGAAAGATTTCTATAAAACCACCAAGAACTTTCTCTGAGTTGCATTTCCTGGTAAGGTATTCCTAGATTTAAACAGGTGTATATAAATGCTTAAATAGAAAACCTGATAGTTTGAATATTAATGATCCTTTGTAGCTACTTTAAAGAACAATACTTTTTTTAAAGAACTGAACAATGTTTACATGTATTAGAGCAGTAAAAAGAGGTCTGAGCCTATTACTAAGAAATTAGTGAATTCTTCTGAATCATAGTAGAGGCAAAATAATATGTGCTTTAATAGTAACTATTTTAATTTTTTAGTAATTCAGATAGGCATGTCACTAAAAATATGTAGGGCTTATTTTAAAAGTAATATATAAACAAGGTAGTGTTCCTTAAATGTATTTTTCTATTCCATTTCCTATGTTTAAAACTATTTTTTTCTGAATTACTTACTGGCTTAGTTTTATAATTTTAATTTTTTAAATTTTGGTAAAATATATTTACCATTTTAACCATATTTAAGAGTACAGTTCAGTGACATAAGTACCTTCATCGATGTGCATTTTTTTAGTTTTGAATTTTAAATTTTAGATAGTTTCTACTAGATTAAAATATTAAGTACAGGTATACATAATGTTTCCATGATTATATTTCTATAGTTTATTATTCATAGCTACTGTGTATTTATGCATCAAAGTAACTACATGAAAGGGAATGAAAGATCTCCCTTCATGCTTATTATGATTGTGATAATGAATTTAAAGAACTCTGGAAGCTCAGGGAATCACTAAATTCGCCTACAGGGAATTTCTTTAGAACAAATGTTTTTATTATACAGGGAAATTTTTCTTCTGGTGTTTATCCCCTAGTCCTTCATCTTTCTTACAAACTAATTATATTACATGCATGAGCATAGGAAGGAAATAGAGCTCGGCAGTTCCTGAACAAGATTATTCGACATTGCAACGATCATTGACAAACAAAACGATTGCCAAAATGTGAGATATTTAAATTTAAGAGAATCAAACTGGCTTTAGATCTTCAGTAGTGATATAGTTTGTTTATCTAGAAATTCATTTAAGAAGTCATATGTTTTCACCTAAAATCGGTTTATGGTTAACCAGCTGAATAGCTTCAATTTATAAGTATCAGTCGACGTGTCACTTATTTCTGGATCCTGAGCAAGACTTGTCAAATTACTGGTAAGATCAGTTTTCTTATTTACAAATGAATAAATTAATTAAATAGAGAAGAGTTCCCTGTATTTCTCCAAAATCTTGAAAATCTTGGTTGAAGTGACCGGAATTTATAATATATTTAGTTCAATTCCGCAGAAAAATCACTTTCGTTTCTCTTCTAAAAACTTTCGCCTGAAAACCTCCGACAATCACAAGGAGGGCTCTCAAGGGTGGAGAAAACATCAGAGTCGAGGGGCGGGGTCAAGAGGCGGGGCTAAGGATCAGGCCAGGAAGAACGGAACTAGAATTACGTCACTCCCGTTTGCGTTTCTTTACGGAGGACGGAAGGCAGCCCAGGTCAGCGGCGATTGGCAGGTGACGTGATGGCGTTCCCCCGCCCCTCTCAGTCTGTACCACTTGTCGTTAGGGAAGCTGCTTTCAGCCTACTCTGTTTCAGAGACCTAAATGCCGCTTGCCTTTGAGGTCTGCACTCTATACAACCCTTTAAGGGAGTTTCCTTTCTCTGCAGCCCCCACTAGGCCTTCTGCCTGTCCTTAGTGTTGCCCAGGATTAATCCCTTCCGCCGCGCTTCCTCTCCTCGCCCTGGGTGAACAGGCGTCGCTCTGGCTGGAAATAGCTACCGGCCCATCTGCGCGCTCCCAGTTTTCATTCCCCGCACCTCTGCTAGGATACTGTTTCGTCCACCTTCGGCCGAGGGGGAAATACATGTTAATCTACCTCACTTTTTTTCTGTTCCACCTATGGAATGGTTTTCCGTTTTTCCATTTATTTATTTACAGATGGAAAAGGGAAAGGCGTTTTTAAGGAGTAGTAGTAGTTCTTCATCTGTTATTGATAATAAAAAATCACATAAAAAAAGGAAAAGCGAAACTAAAGATCACGAAACAATTCTTTATTCAATAAAACAGTAGAAGAAACGAAGTGGGAAGTATAGGTTCATATGTCAGTGTATTAATTTTAATAATTTTCAACTTTTAAAGTAAATGGAACGGAGCCTATCTTGTAGGCTTTTTCTCATGAAGCTTGAATGGATTAGCGGAGCCATATGTTTGAAGTTACTGATTTGGGACAGACAAAACTCTTATCTCAAAATATGCATGAAAACCTTTTATTACCTAAACAGTAGTTTGACAGTACTTTTTAGTATCTTAGGATTTATGAAGTGTTCTCACATTGGTTTATTTATTTGGAGCCCTGAAATAACTATATGACATCCATCTTGTTATCTGAGGGCCTAAACTGTCCTTAACTCCCTTTTCTTCCTTGGACCTTGTCCTCAAACCTACTCTAAAGACATTTACCCTTCAGTTTCTCTTTTTTACAATTTAATTTCTCCCTCACTACTAGATCATACCCAACAACACCTTAACATGCGTTATCTCCCATATTAAAAAAATAATCCTTTGAATCCATGTCCGCCATCTAGCAACCACCCCATGTCTCTGCTCCCTAACTGAACTCCACAGAATTGTAACTATTCTCAATTTTTTCGACTTCCCTACTTCCTCAACCATCCCTTGCTACTCCACGGAAACGATACCTACCAAGGACACCATTAATTTTATCTGGCCAAATCTATTTTATTCTCAATTTACTTGACCTTCCAGCTGCTTTTGACACAACTGAGCATGTTCTTTCTTGAAATAATATGGAACTTAATTATTCCTTAATAATGGGAAAGACTCATTTCTGAATCAGGTAATTTTGAATACTGGAAGATATTTCATCAATATTTTGAGCTATTCATACCGTAATGGTGACATACAAGTCAGTGTGCATTAACATTTTCATTGTTACTTTCTTAAATCTAGACGACCAACCAAAAATAAATCAAGCCCAGATTTGTGGTATTTCCAGATTCCTGTGATGTAAATATTATCATCCTGGCCCTATTCCAAGCTACAGTCATGGCCTCAGTAATTGGGAAGAGATGTGTAGCAGTGCACTGTCATGAAATGTTTCCACCACGTAGAGATCAGTAGATAATACGCAGAGACCAATAGTTCTAAATTGCGGGTGATTTTGCTCCCCAGAAAACATTTGGCAATGTCTTGAGATATTTTTGGTTGGTTGTCACAACTGTGCTAATGGCATCTGGAGGGTAGAGACATGAGGTTCTGCTAAGCTTCCTATCATGCATAGGACAACTGCCACAACAAATCCAGCCCAAACTATCAATAGTGCCACTGTTGAGAAACCTTGCAATAAACATAAATAACCTCAAGAAAATAAGTAGAAGTAAAATAAAGTGATGGGGAGAAAAAACTTTAATCTGTAAGGTTCTGTGATTGAAGCCTGCAGATTTAACTGACAAAAGACAGATTAACAGGAGAAAAGGTATAAAATTTTTATTTGATGTTAATGTATATTTTAACTTTTCATGCACATAGAAAGGAAAATGAGAACCCAAAGAGGCTGTTAGTGTTATATACCATTTAACAAATGGAGATAAGTTTGTGAAGTGACAAGACATAGGAAGGGAGGTTTGGGAGTAAACTACTGGAAGATAAGGGTTATTTGAATAAGGTTCATTTGTGCAGACTCACCTCAGTGCCAGTGATACTAGTCATTTTCTTCCTCGTGGTATGGGAAAGGAAAGGGGGAACACCTTCACAAAGGGAAATTACCTCCTTCTTTTAGGCAGCTTATCACAGGGTAGAGAGCTTTTCCTACATCTGCTGTTTCTCAATTATCTTTAGCTCAAAATATGTCTAAGTGGCCTATTTGGGGATGGAATATTCTGATCCCCAGTAATAGTAAAATAATTAGTAACTGATGAGTTTTGAGTATTTATTACCTTTATTTAATTGTAAGTTTAAATAATTTAATTTTTAATAATGATTGTGTTTAAAAACCAGCTCTGAAATTCTTGAAAGTTTAAAATTTGGTTTTACTGAGCCAGTACAAGCCAGTTCCATCCCACTACACAAACCATGCCACTCAATATCCCATATAATTACACCCTGACCCTGCCTACTTTTTTTACCTTATCTACCACACCTCTGTCTCTTCTCTAAGCTCCAATGACAGATTTTCTTTTTCTCTTTTTTTTTCCTTTCAGCCACTTTTCTGTCATTGCCTGTTTGCATCATGAAAAGTAATGTCTCCTCATTAGGCCTTCTCTGACTACTGCTGAAGTACTCCTGTCATTCTTTATTCCACTACTGTGTTTTTTCTTCTTCATTGCACATATACTTCTTTTGGTCCTTATCCTTATATTTTAAATAACATATTATTCTATTTATTATTGATTTCTCTTAGATTTACCTATTTCTAATAACCTCCTACAATATAAACTGAGAATTTAGCTCTCATACCAAACCACCACAATACACATATATGTGTACATACACTCATCCCCTACCCTCATCTTCCTAATTTAAGAAAAAAAACCCTGCCATAACACCGAATAGGTTCCAAAAACTTAACTTCATACAGTGTAAGTTTGCGTTATTACAAAATAATAAATATCCAGGGTAAGGCTGCATTGGAAACAGGAGCAAGTCACCAACCATGTTATAGCCAAATTCACATTATCATGGGTGCTATCATAGGGTATAGTAGGGTGCTCATTGTCTCAGGCTGTGAAAGAATTCACAAACAGAAGAAAAAGCAGACAGCAGTTTTTATTCACTTTCCAAGAGGGAAAGGAGCCTGTGTGAAGAGATACACTAGCAGTGAAAAGTTGGGGCTGTGAGTTTTTATTGGGTAATAAAGGGGGAGGGGGATGGAGCTGGGTAGTCATGGCAATTGTTGTAAATTAGGAGATTTCTCCTGATTGTGCAGGCTTCAGTTTGTTCTGCTGCTATCTTTGGGAACACGGTTGAGGTCTCTGGTCTCGCATGTCTTATTTGTGTAGATTTTAAAACACTTGCGTGGGGTATCTCCCAGAAGGGATGCTTTTCAGTAATCTCTCAAATCCTGGGACTAGAGGCTCAGGGAAACAACAGTTAATTATGCCTGATAGGCTCGAGGGAAGATAGCTAGCTAGCTCTGGTAAAGAGTGCCTGAAAGAGACCTATTTTTTGTTCTTTCAGGTATGTAATTATGGTGTATTGCTGCCATTGCATCATACATTTTGGTATTGTATAATTATTCATGGCTGAGCCATAGTAATCGCTTTTTTTGTTTTCTTTTGCCTGCTTTCAGAGTGATACTTAAACACGGGTCAGCTATTACTCTGGTCTAACCCACCAGTAGCTTCCCATCACACTTAAAATAAAATTCTAACTTTTTACAAAGGTGCTATGTAATCTGTTATCCCACTACATAACTGCTTTTATCTCTTATCTTCCCTCTGGTAGTCCAAGCCACACAGGCCTTCCTGTGCCAGCTTCCTGTTTCATTGCCTTTGCACTTGATATTCTATCTGCCTAGAAAGCTCTTTGGATATGTAAATAGCTCACTCCATTTTGGTTTCTTAAACAATAATGAAGTAACATAATATGTAGAACTTTTAGCCTCCTTTGTCACTTACTGTATTAGTCCCCAATAAATATTTATTTAAAATGCTTTTTGATCACTGCATGATATTAAAGAAATGTTAAAATTTGATTCTGATTTCCAACACACATCATACTAAGCCAGTCTAAACAATGAGATGGAAACAACAGTAAAAACAAGATCCTTAAGCAAGATTAAGACCCTTCCAAGTGGGGTCTGATATATATAGAGTATCAGGTATTGGTATCAGGTATCAGTTGCTAGAAGGTTAAGCAGATACTATTGACATTACAGGAAACCAGCTGAATGAAATTCCTGGGCCTAATCTCAAGACTACACTTTAGAGCAATTTTCAGTGGTGGATAACCTTTTTAAAATTATTTACCAATGTGTTGCAGACCTTTTGTAAAATAAAATAAGAATGAATTACTAGAGAAAGAAAAAAATAAAGATATATGAACTATAAGCCCACTGACCATGTGTTTGTGCCCCACAGCAATGTCAAATTGCTGTAAAATTTTCTAACTCTCAATTTCTTTATCTCACCGGGAAACATAAAGTTCAGAGATTGATGTAGGTCTGTGGAGAACACTCAAAGGAGCACAATTTTAGAGAGCCACCTACAAGAGCTGCACACCAACCCACTTAAATTTTCAGGTCAAGCCTGCAATGAATTGTTCTCTTGCTGGTGACAAACTAATTTTTAGAAATTCATATTATTATTCTAGTAGTACATGTTCATTATAGAAGTAATAAAAAATAGACATTTTAAATTCCTCCTTAATTCTATCACCATTGTTAACATGATATTCATAATTATACCTACATAGTTATACACACACATATTTGAATAGGGGAGGGGGAAGCTATCACAGGAAGGTGTTTAACAAGCTGCTCTTTAAGAGATGCACATTATGATATGAAACATTTTACATATCAGTGTGTACATTTACAGCATCATTTAATATTTTCATAGGATTCTATTGTATGAATGCATCATTTACTTAACCAATCTCCTATTCCGTCAGCTGGCAAATATCTATTGATCACCTACTCTTCTAGAAATGCGATATGTAGTAATAAGCAAGAAATGAGTATGCCTTAAGCAAACTAACATTGTAGGGGGGTGAGGTAGATAATAAACATGTTCAACAAATACACATAAAAAGGCTACTGATTTGTCAGCACCTAACAACCTTTAGCTTTCATTTCATAAGTGGAAAGCAGGTGTGTGCAGGAAGCCAGCGTGAAATTTTTTAAGTCAAAGTACCCAATTAAACGGGTTCAGAATGTTTACACAATTAACATAAAATTTTAAAACCCAGTTTTTAATTTTTACCTACAAAATTGAGGATGTATTTGGGGAAATTACGTAATCTTTATGAATTAGCACTAATGCTGTCTCTGCTATCTCTCACACATGTACACTGCTTTATACCTTAAATCACTAAGTATGATAACGAGAATAAGATCATAATTTAATTATTGCAAAAAATATTAAAAGATCCACAATAGTCCTGATGTCCCATTTATGTTTAATGATTCACTTTTGTAAAATCTAGAAGTTAAACACTCATAGGATGTTTATAAGTGTAAATCAATATTTTCGTGGACAGTGTGGCTTTGTCAAAATCTTAATGTGTATAAATTTTAATGTAATTACATATATCTTAACTACATGCACATTGTAAAAACAAAATTACACAGTATAATAGAGTATATTGGGGGGAAAAATCTCATTTTCATTCCTTAAGCCAATCCCCTTAGTCACCCTGGTCGCTCCCCTGAGACTATCACTTAGCAATTTCAGGTATCCCCTTCCAGAGAGAGTCAATGTTAAATATATGTCATAGCAATTTCAGTTCTAAAAATCTAACAAAAATAGTTCTACATATATACAAATTGATGTATAAGAGTATTCATTTTGTATGTGTAACAGCAAAATATAGAAACAATCACAATGTCCAATAGTAAAGTATTAACAAGTTATGACATACCCATATTTAGGAATACTGTGCACCTATAAAAAGAATGAGGAAGATCTATATGTATTAACTTGGAAAAGCCTCTAACACATATTGTTAGGTTAAAAAAAAACAAAATAAGTATCATTTTATCACATTAATGCAAACAATCCTGTATGATGGGTGTGCACATGTGTATATATAACATACATAACCATGTACACAAATACACCTCTCAAGAAAGGACTGGCCTAGAAGAAATGGAGGATTTTTCACTCTACTGTTCTATATTGTTTGAAATGTTTACTACAAGAATGTATTTATTATTTATATAATAACTTTTAAAGTAAATAAATCTAAGCAATAATATGAGTGATTTTGGATTTTAAACAGTAATGAGATGTTAAGTAGGGAATATTTGCATATTTTTCAGATATTTAAATATTATCTTGATTCTTTGGTTATTTGTGAATACCAAATACCTGTATCCTGTATGTTGACCAGTGACAAAGAATTGGACAGGAAAATATAAGAGTAATGAATCTTCATCATAAAGGCCACATTACAAACAACAAATCAAAAAGAAATGACAAGATTTGGCTACCATTGATTGGTCAAAAAATGAATAATAAAGTTAGAACTTTATCACAAAAAAAGTAATGATCAAGGTAACCATGTTTCAAAATTCAGTATAATTATTTTTCTATTTTTTCCTCACATTTTAAAATAAAAATTCAGATATGATTTTTAAAGTTATGATAAATCTCAGATGGCAAAGCTATCTTCTGTATTTATCTCTTTTTTTAAAGATGTTATTTATTTACTTTCAGAGAGAGGGGAAGGGAGGGAGAAAGGAAGAGAAACATCAATGTGTCAGAGATACATTGATGGGTTGTGTGTCACATGCCCCCTACTAGGGAATCGTCTGCAACCCAGGCATGTGCCCTGAATGGGAATCCAACCTGGGACCTTGCAGTTTGCAGGCCAGCGCTCAATGCACTGAGAAACACCAGGCTGTATTTATGTCTTTTAGTGACAGAAACAGCGAGTGTCTTAAAAATTATTAAAATTGATTATCACACTATTCACCAAAAAAAATTTTTCCTGAAGTGTTCTGAAATACACAAACTACACGTTGTTTCTTCTCCACCTGCTGGCTAGAAAGAGTATATCTTGAAATACTATCCCTTGATCAAAACTGACAAATCTTTTAAGCCTCAAATATCATTCCTTACTATTATTTGCACCAATAGTTATTTGTAAATTGAGAATAATTGTGTTTAAAGTGTTCATTATATCAAACTTTTTATCCCAAATAGTGTACATTCATTGTTCTTATATTTGAAAATAGTTTGTATAATAATAGGTATGATTTATTGAATGGTTACAAATGGCCCAGAAAGTACACTAAATGCTTTACCTATGTTATCTGACTTATTCCCCACAATTCTATGAAGTAGGTACTATGAGTCCCCATACTTTACAGATGAGGAAACTGAAGTTGGAAAAAGTTAAATAACATACAAGATCGCACAACTAAGTGTAAGGTAGTATATGTTAATATTTAAACTCCAATACTACTTCAGACCCAAAGATTCACTCTATATCCCCATGCCTCCTATATTATTAAAAATATTTGAAGAAAAAAAAGTAAGATGGTTTTTCATAGAGCACTTTCTTCCTACTCTTAAAAATGTCAGCTTTTAAAACTCAGCAATATACTGTTGGAAGAAAGTATCTAGTTCTAAGATTCCAAATAATTTTTAGCATCAAAAGAGAAAAAAGTTAAAGACATTATATATATGTATATATGTTTTACTTTCATTTTTCATAATAAATGGCATATCTTTTAGACAGTTTTTCTGTTTGGTCTCTGTCTTCCTAAATATAATGCACATATTAGTAGATGTATGTTATGTGTTTAAATGCTTCAGGGCTTTGGGATTTGTAAATCCTTTTAGAGTTAGCATTTTTACAAGTAAAATTCAGAATTTAAAAATTTAAAGCAACATTTACTCACGTGGTTAGGACTATGATAAAGCATCTCAGAACCATATTGCTACTGTAAATTTAATGTGACATTATTTATACATTATTTCCTTCATTCATACAAGTTTCTATTTAATTTTCATTGCATTCTAGTGACAGTTTCATAATGGAGTAAAGAATTTTAAATATAACCACTTTTCTTATTTTCTTTCAGGACTTTAAATGCCTTGGATACAAGAACTGGAATTTACAAAGAGGGATAGAGCTGCCAGAGTCATTCAGAAGGCCTGGAAAAGATTCCTTGTGAGGATTATTTTACAACTTTATTGAGATATAACTTAGATATAAAGTTCCCCTGTTTAAAGTGTACATTACAGTAGTTTTTAGTATATCTACAAAGTGGTATACAACCCTTTGCTTTAAAAGCACACATTTTAAAAAGTTTCAAAGAGATCATTAATTAATCATCTCATTAGCCTCACAAATATTTTTATGGTGTTCCTGAACTGGGCCAGGCACTTTGATGACAGCTACTGTCAATGAAAGTATCACTAATTGGATCATTTGGATTTCACCCCTAAAAACTTTATTTCTTGACTTTGGGATCAGGTTCGTGAGCAGGTGTTAGGGGTACATTCACTCATTAAGTATAAATTCAGTACCTACTCTTGAGGACTTAAAGTTCAATAATACACCACACCTGGGTTAATGTAGTAGTTTCTTATCATTCTCTAATGTGGGTAGAGCTCGTCTTCTTATCCAGTAAAGAATATTCCAGGTAGATTTATCTGGTTAGGTGAGAGCCAAGACCAAAATGACTTCACTCTTTTCTCTCTGATAGCAGCAGCTCTCTGTCTGCTTGATAATTTTGTGTGAAATGGTATGGCTCTGTTTCTAGCACACAAGAATATCTTGGTATCAGTTAATCAAGTTTTGCAAAGTAGCTTCCATTATTTGCCTCTACTGCCTTTATGAAAGACATAAAACCTATTCTGGGGGTAACTATTGATTTTCAACACTAAAATAACTTTTTCCTTAAAATCTGTTCCTTTCATGGTTTCAGTGAGCATACTTGTCACCTAGGCTTAAGCTTTGTAACTTCCCTTATATTGAAATCCAATGAGCCACATGCCTTCATTTTCCTGGCACTGTGCTAGCAATTTAGAATACTTCTTTGCCCTTAAGGAGCTTCAGTAGAGAGAGCATGTATATAAACAAACAAGTTGTGTGTGTGTGTGTGTGTGTGTGTGTGTGTTAACAAGATGGTAGACTGAGCACACATTTTCACTTGCTCTTCCTCCAAAACTCCATAGAAATAACAACATACCGAGACTTAATCTATAAAAGAAAGGAGTTTGTGATCAAGTAAATTTTATCTCATTTATGGAAAACCAAAACAGATTGTAGCATCCTGTTAAACAAACTGTGTAGAAAATTTACCTAGGTACACTTCAAAGGGGCTCCAGTGAGAGAGCTGGTTTGCCATTGGGACCCTAGAAAGAATATCAGTTAGGAGTTGGCAATTTAAAAGGCTTGGAAGAAAATGAGTGGAGACCTGGGGGCTGATTGAAGGTCTATACATGGAACAACTGTACCATGTGTCTCCACTCTCACTTGAAGACCAAAACCTGCAGGTAGATAGATATTTAACATTAGTCAAAAGTCTGTCGGTAGATGGGATATATAACATTAAGAGAGAGAAAAAACCCTGCAGGCTTATTTCTAAAAAAAAACAAAACATTAAATGAGCTATCTGGTAAAGCTATTTCTAGCATGGACTTGACACTCCACATAAAAACCCTCTTAATTTTAGTACTTGAGAGTCACCCTGGCTATTTGACCACCCCTCTGTAAGAAAGCCTATTGATTAACTTATTCCATTCACATCACAAAGCTCCCAGGCAATCTTCCCATTCATCAGTGTGAACAGTGGGAAAATAGGAGACTATACAAAAGCACAGGATACTTGCTCCCTAGAAGAACTGACACACTTTCATTTTTAATGATCTTGTACCATATAAGTCACCGATGGACTGCATATGTGACAGTGGTATACCATATAGCCTAAGTGTATAGTGTGCTGTGCATCCAGGTTTGTGCAAGTACACTCTATGATGTTTGCACAATGATGAAATTGCCTAATGATGCATTTTTCAAAATGTATTTCTGTTGTTAAGTGGCACATGACTGTATTAATGGACAACCAAGGATCAGCTGACACTTAAGAAAAAAACAATGCTATAAAAACAAAAAGAAACAGAAAGAAAACAAACAAACCTGAAGGATTACTTTAAAAATGGCAATTAATTCAAATTAGATCAGTGTGGTAAATGGCTCTAAGAGGGATGTATCTGGTATGTAGAAGATATGTCTGCAAAGTTGGACTTAAAAAGTGGTTAGAAACTCTGAAAAAGGGCTAACCATGAATGTCATGGTTCAAGTATAATGCAAATTAAAATAGTTCTAATATATAAAGAGAATATATTTTATCTTGATTCTAGATATATTCTACTTCAAGTATCCCAATGGGTGACTTCTAAATAAGGATGCACATAGTTTTAGCATATTACATGGTCTTATAGGTGAATAATTTGCATATGATAGTAATGTAAATGTAGGTTTTCCTATAATTTTAAAATTTTTTATCAAAGTAATATATTTCTTTAATATAAGTAAAACAATCTAAAGCGTATACCAAAAAGCAAGTCTTTTATGCCACCTCACTCTTTTTTCACCTTCAAACCCTAAAAGCAGCCACCAAAACTAAATTTTGGATCTTCTATTAGTTAGTTTCATGCTTCTAAATAATATGCTTGTATAATTATTTTTTATTTATCAACTTTAGAAGTGATCTATTGACTTTCTGAAAAGGTAGGGTATTTATCTTACTTATCTTTTACAACCCTGCTTATCTCCCTTGCTGGTATCATAAATTATTATTTTTCAGTTCCTCTACTTGTTACCTTATTGCTTTAAAAAATATTTAAACTGCCCTGACCAGTGCAGCTCAGTTGGTTGGGTGTTGTTCTGCATAGTGAAAGGTTGCTGGTTCAATTCCTGGTCAGGGCACATGCCTGGGTTGCACTGGTCCTCCCAGTTGGGGCGCATACAAGAGGCAACCTATCGAGAGGCCACCAATCACATACGAGAGGAAACATAGTAATGTTTCTCTCTCACCTCAATGTTTCTGGCCCTCTCCTCCCTTCCCTCCTCTCACTCTAAAAATAAATGAGTAAAATCTTTTTAAAAAAGAATATTTAAAATTTTATTTTTTGTTCCATCATGCTAACATAGGATTATTTGACAGCTTATATATGTTGAGGTTATATATATCCCTACCCTTTTCCTCACATATCCTCCCAATATTCTAAACACCAAGTTTCATCCTCTCTACTACTATATTTCAAACTCACCTGGAACAATTTTTCATATACCCTTAATACAAGCCCCCTATTGAATATATGTATTGCAAATATATGACACTGCAAAAGAAACTAATAAAGCTCCAATAACTGATCCTAAAGAAATAGAGATCTCTGAACCGTCTGACAAAGAATTCAGAATAATCCTCTTAAAGAAGTTCATTGAATTACAAGTTTATATAACTATTAGTGTGCACCTTGGTGAAGCATTTCTTCTGTGGTACTAATGCTTTTATGTACAGAGCCCAAAGGTACAAGAGAGGAAGCAAAATTTTCACTAGTGGATCATTAGGGGTAAAATTGAGAGGAAGCCATTTTTATTTCCACCCCTTGATTCTCAGCCTCGTAAGTGCTGGCTGTGGGAGAAATTACAGCATATGTTGGTTATTGATTCAGATCATATACTATAACATGGTGGACATCACTCTAATCTGAAAAGTTTATCTCTGAAACTCTAACTGTAACGGAGTCTGTAAAATGCCATTCCAACATTCTTTCAGGTCAGTTGGTTTAGGGCAGTGCTTTTCAACATTTTTCTTCTCATGGGGCACATAAACTAATAGCTGAAATTCTGCAGCACACCAAAAATATATTTTTCAGATCTGACAACAATAGGTATAATTTTGATTCATTCATACTAGACAGCTGTTATGTTGGTTGTTGTCATTTTTTTGATAATCTAAGGGGAAAGAGGTCAGTGCACCTGACTAAATAATCAGGTATTGCATGTTTTAAAAATTCTTGCAGCACAGCAGAGTGCTATAGCACACTGATTGAAAATCACTGGTTTAGGGTGACAGGAAATAAGGTAATTTCAGTGACTTTCATTAAGTATGGGCCCACTGATGTACTATATTTGCTGTGAAGCAATTTCTCTGATCAGAAGCAATGTTATGGGGAACTATGACAATGAAGGTGGCATTTTGAAAGTCTCCAGATGGTGGTTTTTGTGTGCACACAAAAGGGAAAAGTATCACTTCCAGTGAGAATAAAGTGTTGCCCCTTCTGTGGTGGAACTAGTCGATGTGCCACATGGAAGCTGGCTAATGACCCCAAGGAATGATGTCATATCAGGGGCTCAGTGTTAGTCTCTCTTGTGGCAAAGTGGACACTCAGTAGTGGCAGTGGCCAGAGATAGTGAGTAGACATCCATGTTACTGAGCCCATGAATAACCTACATTTTTGCCTTATGGTCACGTTGTTCATGAGCCCATTGGGCAATGAGAGCAATGGCTAGGAACAATGACTGACTGACTCCAAAGAACTAGTCACTTTGTCTGCATAATTATTAAAGTTCTGCTTTGCTGAGATTGCTGTTTGGTGAGCATCCACATGGGACACAAATGCACTTGGTGTATATTTGGAGGTGAGTGGTTTGACCTCTTTTCCATTCCTTCTTGTCACCAATCTTCTAACCATTTTTTTCCAAATTCCTGACCACCCAGCCAAACCATCAGTCACTGCACATCTGTAGATCTGTACCTCTGGTCATCTTTCTTTCCAGGTACAATATACAGCCATTTATGCTACTTGAGGTCCTGTCCCTTGGAAGAATTTGTCTTCATTCCTGTCCTTTAGGGCCACCTCTGAGTGAAGTCAAAGTATATGTGGAATTTCCTATAGGTCACACTTTGAATTTCACCTCTTGAGGCCTGCTAGGGCTTGACTTTGATCAATAGAATACAGAATAAACGATACTATATGACTTACAATCTAAGGCCTTAAGAAGCCTTGCAACTTCTACTTTCTCTCTCTTTGGTACTTTGAAACCTCCATGCTGTGAAGAAATGCACACTGGAAGTATATGTAGAGAGAGAGGCCAAACCACCCCAGATGTTCTAACATTCCAAGCTGAAGTCCCACGTATGTATGTGAGACCATATTAAATCACCCAGCTCCAGCTGATCTGGCAGCTGACTACAGCCATGTACCTGAGTCCAAGCAAGACCAGTAGAAGTTCCCTGTCAACCCACAGAAAGCAGTTGTTGCTTTAAGTCACTAAGTTTGTGGGTGGTCTGATACAGTAATCTACATATTTAGAAGATCCTATCCAGATTTTAAATCACCATATTTTTTAATGCTCAATTTTGGGTTTTATTTAGGGGAAAGTATATCTTTTTTCAGAATGCATATTATCTGTGTTGATGGTGGCTGCATCATCTTCCACAAGCAATTGCAATGGCACCTCAGATTGTGATATTGGTGCTGATTTGTCTTAACATAAGCAAGCTGGGGAGAGGGAGTTTACCAAGAGTTATTTAGGATTTTTTTTTTTTTGATGAAATAGGGTATGAGGAGAAGGTTACCAAAGAAATTGTTTTCCATGTTTGGAGAACTTTTTGACTAAATTTGCACTAATATGAAAAGTAGATAGGGTTTGTAAATCAGTGGAATTACTTACAGGAATGAAAAGGATTCTGTATTGATAATAATAGATAATATTTATTGAGTGCTTTCTTGTACCAGGAGTTGTTCTGAGTGCTTTACAACTATTAACGCACTCATTTTTAACCATAGCTGTATGAGATAGCTACTATCATTCCTGTATTTTAGACATGAAGCTGAGCAGAGAGGTTAAGCAACTTGTCCAGGGTCATACAGCTGGTAAGTACTAACAGTTGAACCTGACCATATTATGCCGTAGTCGATATTCTTAATCACTAGGCTGTATTTTATCTTTCTCCTAGATTAGTCTGGAGTATACAGAAGTGACCCAACCAAAGTTCTGGATGTTCTATTTATAATTGCTAGTGATACAATTACAAACTTAAGGGTAAAACTCTTTGTGAGAATAATACCAACATTCCTTGGCTTGTCAAAGGAAACCCTGAGTGGATAATATTCTAAAACCTAGTTTTCATATATAATATCTATTTTATGATTTTTTTCTCATTTTTCCCAGTTTTGACCATAAAATTTTATGTGTTTGAACCTTTAGAATGTCACTATATTCCAACACTTTAAAAGTTTGATTAACATAAGAAGACAAGGGGAACCACAGCAGATAGTAAGATTTATTAATCCTAAGGAGGTAAGAACATTATTTTTTAAAATTTTCTTTTAGATTTTATTTATTTATTTTTAGAGTGGGGAAAGGGAGGGAGAAAGAGAGGGAGGAAAATATTGATGTATGAGAGAAACATCAATTGATTGCCTCTCGCATGCACCTCAACTGGGGATCTGGTTCACAACCTAGGCCTGTGCCCTGACTGGGATTGGAACCAGTGACCTTTCACTTTGCAGGATGATGCCCAACCAACTAGGCCATGCCAGCCAGGGCAAGAATATTATTTTTTGATACAGCATCATTTTTTCTTTCTTAAAATTGTGAAGCTACTTTATAAACTCAATGTGATTGTATTTGTTCCTTTTAAAAACTTATTGAAGTATTAAACACATATAAAAATTTCTTATACATAAATTTATAACTCAGTGAGTCATTACAAGCAAACCCTTGTGTAACCATTAACCAGATTCTTAGTGTGGCCAGAAGTTTGTTGATTTTACTGATCTTTTCAAGGAACCAGCTTTTAGTTTATTTCATTTTCTCTTTTCAATTTCACTGATTTCTGTTCTATTTTTCATCTCATGTCTTCTCCCTACTTTTGACTTAATTCATTTTCTTTTTCTAGTTTCTTAAGGTGGAAGCTTAGATTATTGATTTCAGATCTTTGTTTTCTAATATATGCATTCAATGCTGTATATTGTCCTCTAAGCACTATGCTGCATCTCACAAATTTGGTAAGTTGTAGTTTCTTTTCATTTATTTTAAAATATTTTAAAATGTAAAATCTTGAGACTTTTTATTTAACCCATTTGTTATTTAGAGGTGTGTTGTTTAATTTCCAAGTTTTGGGACTTTCCACTGTCCTTCTGCTATTGATTTCTAGTTTAATTCCCTTGGGGCCTGGGAGCATACTTTGTATCATTTCTGTCCTTTTACACTTGTTAAGTTGTGTTTTATGGCCCAGAGTTCTATCTTGGTAAATGTTTCATGTGGGACTGAGAAGAATGTATATTCTGCTATTGTTGGATGAAGTGTTCAATAAACGTTAGTGAGATCCAGTTATTGATGGTGCTGTTTATGTCCAATTATGGCCTTATTGATTTTCTGTCTGCTAGTCTGTCAATTACTGATGGTGATTCCTCTAGTTGTCCTTGCAGTTCTATTAGTTTTTGCCTTACATATTTTGACACTCTGTTGTTAGGCATATACACATTAGGGATTGCTGTCATGCCTTCTTAGAAAATTGACCACTTTATCATCAAGTAATGTTCCTCTTTATTTCTGATAATTTTCCTTCCTCTGAGTTCAGCTTTGTCTGAAATTAAGATAGCTGCCCAGCTTTCATTTGATTAGTGTTAAAGTGCTATATCTTTCTCCATCCCATTGCTTTTAACCAATCTGTCTTTATATTTAAAGTGGGTTTTTGTAAACAACATATAGTTTGGTCTTATTTTTTATTTATCTGACAGTCTCTGTCTTTTAATTGGTATATTCAGACCATTGATAATTAAGGTGATTACTGATATAGTTTGATCTAACTTGTTAACCATTTCCTAACAGTATTGCCTAAGGGTATTTGTTGTCTTTGTTCTCTTTCTCTCTCTCTCTCTCTCTCTCTCTCTCTCTCTCTCTCTCTCTCTCTCTCTCTCTCTCTCTCTCTCTCTCTCTCTCTCTCCCTCTCTCCTTACTTTGTCTTGCACCCTTTTTGTGCTTTCTCTGGTTTTAATTGAGCATTTTATATTATTATATTTCCTCTTCTCCCTTAGTATATAAATTATACTTCTTTTTAACTTTTTTTGATTGCCTTAGGATTTTCAGTGAACCAATTTACAACTAATCTAAGTCAACCTTTTTTTAGATTTTATTTATTTATTTTAGAGAGGAGGAAGGTAGGGAGAAAGAGAGGGAGAGAAACATTGATGTGCAAGAATAACATCAATCAGTTGCCTCTTACAGGTCCCAACTAGGAACCTGGCCCTCAACCCAGGTGTGTGCCCTAACCAGGAATTAAACTGGCGATTTTTCAGTTTGTGAGATGACACCCAACCCATGGAGCCACACCAGTCAGGACTTTAAGTCCACTTCAAATAACACTGTTACAGTAAATGAAATCTCTCATAAACTTAAAAAACAAAGTCATACTAGAGGGAATGGAACTACCTCAAATATACAAACCCCCACCTTTATTTGAGCCTATATATGGTAGAAGAATAAAGAAGTAAGCTCAAATCTTCCAAAGAATATGACTGAGTTTCACATAGTCTGTCATAGTTGAGGAGAATACATCTGAGAAACAGGAAAACTTAGAAGAGGAGAACCTAGATATGGATTACTAAAACTGCAATTCAGTCTTTACCAAGCTCAATCTCTGATTGGATTGATCTGTCAGCCCCTCCTAACTGACTAAAACAGGAAGGGTAAAACTTCGCGGAGCTGTACATTTAAGATTCACCTATGTTAGTAGAAAAAGGGTATATACATATATACACATATATACACACACGTATATATGTGTGTGGCCTGTTCAGAAAGTATCCAGCTATGTACTATGAAAAAATAGACATTTACTGAGGAAGTTACAAGTTATAAGAAACATTGTACATAGTACAATGACGTCTCAGTCCTCTTCAAAGTAGGCACCTTGGGACCTCACACAGTTCTCCCAGTTGCAGTATAATGTTCCTTCTGCTCTGGGAGCAGAAGCTGCAGAACAAATTTTGCCATGGCACATTTCATGCCAAGATTCTGCTTCCAAATCTCAAACACAATAGTTTTTGGAATCCCTAGATCACCTTCTAGTTCTTGCACTGTCAGTTGCTGATCTTTGATTGCAGTCTGTACACATTCTCAGGTGTTCTGCTTGTTGCACGCCTTCCAGAACGTGGATCACTTTCAACAGATTCTCAACCATCTTTGGAGCATTTGTGCCATACTTTTATTTGCACTGCACTCATTGCATCATCCCTGAAGCTTTCCGAATCATTCAAATAGTTTCCACAGAGGAATATTCAGGCTTAATGCAAAATTTGATGCAGATTCATTGCTCTACTCGCTCAGTCATTTGAATGTGACAGCCACACAGTACACATTCTCACTCAATGGCATCTAATGCCCCCACTGACTAGTACAGCGAAGTCATCATTGTTTATGCATGCACATGCCAGTCCACTCTCCTTGGCTGACAGGTTACATTGATGTCATGCAAATCATTCTTGTTATATTAACAATGGCTGGACTTTTTCCAAACAGACTCATAGATGAAAGTATATATTTTATGTAAGTATATATTTCATGAATTTTATAAATATGTACTTTGAGATCCTGCTATAACACATCTTTTTTCATACTTGAATTATGACCGTATGTATGTATGTATGTATAATTTTTACTCAGGAGAAAATTATGTACAACTAGTATTATTTTTAGGACTTTATGGACTGAACAATTTAAGATAACATCTATTTTTCTCATCTAATTTTGCATTGTCAGGAGACAATGTTGAAACGTCTTCTAATAGAGTACCAAATATTTTTTTCCTATTTTTCCATTTTGTCCAGGGCACTAAAATTTAGAAGACCGATTATATATAATTCTTAAGAAATTTAAGCATCAATTTTTTATTTAGTAAAAGATAGGACAAGATTTACCAATCATAATTATTTTCCTCTGAATTTACCTGTAAGATAATATTTAATATGTAAATCTTATATTTGAGGACTTATTTTAAAGTTTTATGAATAACAAATAATTTGACCTTTATATTTATATATTATATAGAAAGGAAACTTAATTTCATATTATTTTGCCAATTTTCATGTAAGATTTTTACTTATTAAATGTCTATAAGAAATTAAATCTTAAAATGTTTTCTAATTTAAAATAATTATTTGAAGTTTAGTCACTTAATCTACTTCATAAATAATCAATATACACATTGAAAAGTAAAATTTTTTTATAGGCAGAGCTTCTAGATGCTGCTGCTGGCATTCATGTACGGTTCAGATTAGGTGGTGTAAGTATGGATGAATTCTTATTTGTAATTTTAAAGCTTATTTACATGACATTTAAAAGCTGTAACTTTTAGAATGTAAATCATTTTGTAATTAGATTACAATGGTCCTTGAACTTTTCCATCTGCAGGTTAAATTTCCACCTAAAATATATTATAAAATTTTTACTGAGAGACATATTGAAGATCTGTGTGCTAATAGCCCTAGAGATTACACAAAACTTTCAGCAAAATATGCATCTCATATTAAAAGTCAAAATATTCAGGAAGATGATCATAGTGGCTGGTATCATCGTGTAGAAAACAATGGCTGGAGACCTGTTTCTGATAGAGTAAGAGAAAATATTAATAATCTTGAATCCTATGTATTTATAAGCTACTTTGTCTTTTTGAAAATTAATTTTATAATTATCTTTTAAAATAGTAAATCCTAGTAATTTAGCTGATAAAAATTGCCTAAGTTAACTACTCTGGGGTTACTAATAAACTTCAAAACACAGGAATAGCTCTGACCGGGTGGCTCAGTTGTTTGGAATGTCATCCCATAGGTCAGGAGGTGGTGGGTTCGATTCCTGCTTGGGGCACATTCCTGGGTTGCAGGTTTGGTCCCCTCCAGTCAAAGCACATATGAGAGGCAATGAATCAATGTTTCTCTCTCACATTGATGTTTTCCTCCCTCTCTCTCCCTCCCTTCTCCTCTCTCTAAAATCAATAAATATATCCTCAGGTAAGGATGAAGGAAAAAAAGATACAGAAATATATCTTTTTAAATTTACATTTATTTCTACTTTTAGTTTTGATTGAAGCCATTTTAGATACTCCCTGGTACTCAACAATTTACCATTTTTATATAAAAGCAAGTTTGAAAGCGCTGTTGATCCTATATTAATCCTTGGACTAGAAGTGGGAGTTCTTGAAAACAATATGATGTTTTCTCTTACAGAGCTTGGAACAGAAGAGACTAACAGGAAATTACTTGAATTTTTATGGTGTTGGGAAGTTTAACATGTATTCATATTAACTGAACAGAATGATTTTACATATGCATAGTTCCTAATGCATATATGTGATTCAGGAACTTTTGTATAGACACCCATGTTTAATCTCCTTTTTTGGAGACATTTTCTACTTAAGGATATTCATAAACTTACATTTTGTAGATTAACATGATCTGGTTCTATAAAGCTCTACATATCTGTTTATATGGCCTCAAGTATCTTCATCAAATCCTTAATCTCTGATAGATAGGTTATAGAATGTGTTATGTTGAATATACTAAGTATGAAAAGTGAAAATGATCAAGGAATGCATTCATTCATTCAGCAAGCTTTATTGCAAACTGGCCATGTGTCAGGCATTGTGCCAAATGCTAGATATACAACAGTAAATAAGAATAATTGTTCTCCTCAAGTAGTTTGCTTTGTAGTTAGAAAGACATTTAGTAATAAAGATATTTCAGTATAATTCAGTAAATATGTTCTTTAATAGTGGAAAATAAAGAGTGTTGTGGAGAAAAGCAGACTCTCCTTGTGATTTAATGTGTGTGTGGTGGGGGAAGGGGAATGAATCAGAAGTAGGAAAATAGACAGCCAGTTAGGATAAAGTGTCATACAGGGGAAACCACAAACTCTCAGGACATAATGGATACTTATGTGTTCTTGAAGGATGCCTATACTCCTTGAGGATTACAATCTTCAAAAGCCACCAGCACTAAAAGTAGGTCAGGTCTGTTGGTATTCGGAGCTAAAACACTCTTAGAATATGTATATCCATTTATTCATTCATCAAACACTATTGAGAACATCATTACACTAGTACTTTGTCTGTCTTTCTATGACATGTGCCTCCAAAGGCACAATGTGCCATTCACTCATCGCTGAAATTAGAAATACCTTAAAAGAGTCTATCTTATTTTCTGCTTCTATTTTGGCATATTCCTATTGAGCATATAGACGTTCTGTCTATAGTCAGATAACCCCATAATCAGTATTTCAAAATTTTATATATTCATTTTTTATTTCTCAAAAGTTTTGGATGTCCACTGAAGATGTAACGGTGGGAGACAAAAAGGAATGCAAATTTCATTTCTCTAAACTGAAGAGAAGACAAGATATGGAAAAGAGAAGAAAACTTAGAAAAATAGAATGGATGAGGCAAATGTAAGTTGATGAAAGACTTACTAAAGAAGTATATAGTATTTTAAAGATTTTTGTCATTTCTTTTAAAATGTTTTATTGATTATGCTATTACAGTTTCTCAATTTTCCCCCTTTGCCCCCCTCTGCCAGGTACCACCCTTCCCTCTAGAAATCTCCCCCTTAGTTCACGTTCATAAGTTATGCATATAAGTTCATTGGTTTCTCCATTTCCTGTGCTATTCTTGACATTCCCCCTATCTATTTTGTACCTACCAATTATGCTTCTTAATCCCTGCATCTTTTCCTCCATTCTCCCCCTTCCCCCACCCAGCTAAGAACCCTGCAAATGATCTCCATATCTATGATTCTGTTCCTGTTCTGGTTGTTTGCTTAGTTTGTTGTTTTTTAGATTCAGTTATTGATAGTTGTGAATTTGTTGCCTTTTTAATGTTCATAGTTTTGATTTTCTTCTTTTTCTTAAATGTGTCCCTTTAACACTTCATGTAATAATAGCTTGGTGATGATGAACTCCTTTAGTTTTACCTTGTCTGAGAAGCACTTTATCTGCCCTTCCATTATAAATGACAGCTTTGCTGGATAGGGTAATCTTGATTGTAGGTCCTTGCTTTTCATTAATTTGAATACTTCTTGCCTGTTCCCTTCTTGCCTGCAGAGTTTCTTTTGAGAAATCAGCTGATAGTCCCATGGGAATGCCTTTGTCAGTAACTCTCTGCTTTTCTCTTATTGCTTTTAAGAGTCTCTCTTTATTTTAACCTTTGGCATTTTAATTGTGATGTGTTTTGATGTGCTCCTTTTTGGGTTCAACTTGTTTGGGAATCTCAGTGCTTCCTGGACTTGTATGTTTATTTCCTTTGCCAAATCAGGAAAGTTTTCTTTCATTACTTTTTCAAATAAGTTTTCAATTTCTTGCTCTTCCTCTTCTCCTCCTGGCACCCCTATGATTCATATGTTGGTATGTTTAAAGATGTCCCAGAAATTCCTAAGACTAACCTCATTTTTTGAATTATTTTTTTTCTTTCAGCTGTTATGAGTGAATGCTTTTTCCTGCCTTGTGTTCCAACTCATTCATCTGATTCTCTGCTTCATCCTCTCCACTGTTGGTTTCCTATATATTTTTCTTTATTTCACTTAGTATAACCTTCATTTATTCCCTTATGTTTTGCCATATTCGATGAATTCTTTGAGCATTCTGATCACCAGTGTTTTGAACTCTCTGCATCTGATAGGTTGACCTATCCATTTCATTTAGTTCTTTTTCTGGGGTTTTGTTCTGTTCTTTCATTTGAGCCATATTTCGTTGTCTCCTCAATTCAGCAGCCTCCCTGTGTTTGTTTCTGTGTGTTAGGTAGGACAACTTTGACTCCCTGTCTTAGAAAAGGCACCTATAAATTGTGTGGAGCAGAGCCTTATGTAATCGCATGAGTGGGGCAACCCACTTCACCACTTTGAGGCTCTGTGTGGGGAGAGGGCTCAGAGAGGAGACAATGCCACTGCCTGGCTTCTGGACATCTGCCTGGCACTTGTCCCCTTTCCAGTCACTTCACCCACTTCCCGTATGCAACTGGTGCCCTTCCAGCTGTTGCCCTGGTAGTGAATCCCAGAGTGGGTGGGTTTGTGTACATTCTAAGTCCATTCGGGCCCTTTAAACTCCTGAAAATATGGAAGTTTCTTCCACAATCCCAGCCCCCACTGGTTTTTACAGCCAGAAGTTATGGGGATCTATCTTTCCTTCTCTGGAACGCTGGGCTGTGCAGTCTGGCCTGGGGCTGGGATCACTTACAAATCCAAGGCATCCCTACTGATTTTGATCCACCTCACATGAGTGTGGAACTGCCCATTCCACTGCCACTTCCACCTCTCCATGCTACACTGCGTCTCCATGCCTCTCTGTGATTCTGCCCTTCCTACCCATCTGGATGAATGTGGCTTCTTTAAATCCTTGGTTGTCAACCCTATACAACTTGATTTTCTAATAGTTCTTGTTGTTACTTGTTTTGAGATATAGTTGTAATTCTTTCTGGTCACCCAAGGAAGCAACGCATGTCTATCTATGCCTCTGTCTTCACCAGAAGTCCAAGTATTTTAAGTATAATTTTTTTCTATTACTACTAAAATAGCTCTATGTTATTTTTAAAAGAAAATGTAAGGTTACAGTCATATTTTTAAAAATACATAGATCATGCTGTATGATCTTTCTGATGCACTGCTATATTCAGTTTGCTAATATTTTGTTGAGGATTTTAGCATCTATGTTCACTAGGGATATTGGGCTTTAATTTTCTTTCTTTGTAGTGTCTGTGTCTGGTTTTGGAATTAAGATAATACTGGCCTTGTGAAATGAGTTTGGGAGCCTTCCCGCCTTTTGAATGTTTTGAGAAGGAAAGGTGTTAGTTCTTCTTGGGTTGTTAGGTAAAATTCACCTGTGAAGCCATCTGGCACAGGGCATTTGCTGGTTGGTAGCTTTTTGATTACTTTTCAATTTCACTAGGTGTAATCTGTCTATTCAGATTCTCTGATTCTTCCTGATTTATATTTGGAAGTTTCTATATTTCTAGGAATTTATCCATTTTGTCCAGGTTGTCCAGTTTGTTGGCATACAATTGTACATAATATTTTCTTACAACACTTTGTATTTCTTTGGTGTCAGTTGTTATTTTTCCTCTTTCATTTCTGATTTTATTTATTTGGGTCCCTTTTCTTTTTTTCTTGATGAGTCTAGTTAAAGGTTTGTCAATCTTGTTTATCTTTTCGAAGAACTAGCTCTGGGATTCATTGATCTTTTGTATCTTTTTTTTTAACTTTAATTCATCTCCTTCTTCTCTAATATTTATTATTTCCTTCCCTCTACTTACTTTGGGCTTTGTTTGTTACTCTTTTTAAGTTTCTTTAAGTGTGATTTAGATTGTTTATTTGAACTTTTTCTTGTTGTTTGTTTTTTTTTAAGATACACCTGTAATGCTATGAATTTTCCTCTTAGGATTGCTATCCCAGTGTCCCACAGATTTTGGACTGTTTCAAGTTATCTTTTGATTTATTCATTGATCTCATTGTTGACCCATTCACACGTTATTTAGCCTCCACTTCTTTGTGTGTTTTCAGCGTCCTTGTGATTTATTTCTAGTTTCATAGCATTATGGTCAAAGAAGATGCTTGACATAATTTCAATCTTCTTAAACTTATGGAGACTTCTTTTGTGTCCCAATATGTGGTCTATCCTAGAAAACATTCCATGTGCACTTGAAAAATATGTATATTGTGCTTTGGAGTGAAATGCTCTGAAGATATCAACTAAATCCATTTGATCTGGTGTACATTTAAGGCCACTGTCTCCTTATTGATTTTCTTCCTGGAAGATCTATCCACTGAAGTCAAAGGGATATTAAAATCCACAACTATGACTATATTTCTGTTTATCTTTCCTTTTATGTACATCAAGATTTGCTTTACATATTTAGGTTTTCCTATGTTGGGTGCGTAAATGTTTACTAGGGTTATATCCTAGTATTGTTGAATTGTTCCCTTTACAACATTCACAAATCAGTAAATGTGATTCACCACATAAACAAAATGAAGGATAAAAACCACTTGATCACATCAATAGATGCATAAAAAGCTTTTGATAAAATCCAACACCCATTTATGGTCAAAACGCTCAGCAATGTGGGAATATAGGGAACATAAATGAACATAATAAAGGCCATATATGACAAACCTGCTGCCAGCATCATACTCAACAGGCAAAAAATGCACGCATAGCCCTTAAGATCAGAAACAAAACCTCTCTTAAATCACAGTACTGGAATTTCTAGCCACAGCAATGAGACAAGAAGAAGAAATAAAAGGCATCCACATTGGAAAAGAAGAAGTAAAGCTCTCTTTGTTTGCAGATAACATGATACTGTACTAGAGAACTCCAAAGAGTTCACCAAGAAACTACTAGAACTGATAAATTAATTCAGCAAAGTAAGAGAATACAAAATTAATATCCAAAATAAAATTAATATCCAGAAATCAGTTGCATTTTTATGTGCCAATAACAAACTAACAGACAGATAAATTAAGAAAACAATCCCATTCACAATTGCTACAAAAAGAACAAAATATCTAGGAATAAACCTAACCTATGTTCTAAAAGACCTATACATGAAAAATTATAAGACACTGAAGAAAGAAATTGAAGAAGATATAAATAAGTGGAAGCACATACCATGTTCATGGATAGGAAGCATTAACATCATTAAAATGTCCATACTACCCAAAGCAATTTATTTGCTGCCTGGTCAGCTGGGTGACTGGGATCTCTATCATGATCCCTGCCATCCTGACAGTTTTGTGTTTCCCGTTGTTTCCTGGGCGAGGCTGTCACACCTCCTACACTATTGGGGGCAGAGCCCCATGCACTCGTCACTACCAGGTGACCCTTCTCACCATGCTGTGGCGTTTTGTGTGGGGGTGGAGGTCCAAGATGGACTCTTGCTGTTTACTCTCCACTGAGAGACCGGGAGCTTCTTCCTCTGTCCCCATCCCTTCCAGCCTTTGCAGTCTGAGGCAATGGGGGTCTGCCTTCCCTGGCATTGGAATCACAAGCTGACGGGTATAGTCTGCAGCCAGGGGCGCTCCCCAGGTGTTTCTCGCCTCTTTTTAAATATGGATGTCTGTGCTTACTGCCGTCCCACTGCCGTTGCCGCAGCTGCTGCGGCCAGCACAGCTTGACCTCTCCGCCCTGGCTTTGCCCCTCTTACCCGTCTGGACGAGCACCACTTCTTGATAACTTCATCCATGTAGCTTTATTTTCTGGAACTTCTGGTTATTTCTGGTTTTGCAGTGGATGTATTCATTCTTAGTTGTGGAGGGAGACAAAGTGTGTCAGTCTAGGCCTCCATCTTGGCCAGAAGTCCCATAGTTGTTTTAGCCATTTGGGCTGCTTCCATATCTTGGTGATTGTAAATAATGTTGCAAGGAACACAGGGGTGCTTATGCTCTTTTGAATTAGTGTTTTTGGTTCCTTTGGATATATTCCCAGAAGTGGGATCACTAGGTAAAAATGGAGATCCATTTTTATTTTTTTGAGGTCTATCCACACTGTTTTCCACTAGTCTGCATTCCCACTAACTGTGCAAAAGTGTTCCCCCTTCACATCCTCGCCAGCACTTGTTGTTTGTTGATTTATTGATGATAGCCATTCTGACATGTATGAGATGGTATCTCATTGTGCTTTGAATTTGCATTTCTCTTATGATTAGTGATGTTGAGCATTTTTTCATTTATCTATTGGCCATCTGTATGTCCTTTTTGAAGAGTGTCTATTCAGGTCCTTTGTCCACTTTTAAAAATTGGGTTGTATGTTTATTTGGTGTTGAGTTTTTTAAGTACTTTATAAATTTTGGATATTAACCCCTTATCAGGTATATCAGTGTATATGTTTTTACATTCTGTGTGTTGTCTTTTTATTTTGTTGATGATTTCCTTTGCTATGCAAAAACTTTTTAGTTTAATGTAGTCCCATTTGTTATTTTCCTTTTGTTTCCCTTGCCCAAGGAGATATATCACAAAACAATATTACAGATGTGAAAATATATATACAAATAAAAACACCAGCTACAAGCAGGAAGAAAACATTTGCAAAAAATATATATGATAAAAGACTTGTATCTAGAATATTGTTTAAACTCTCAAAACTCAATGATAAGAATACAACCTAATTTAAAAATGGGCAAAGATTTAAACAAACACTGACAATGAAGACATATGGATAGCAAATAAGCACAAATGAACTAATGATGATCATTATTAGTCACTAAGAAAGTGCAAGCTAAAACTATAATGAGATTCTACATTCCCACTGAAATGGCTAAAGTGGTCTGCATATATAAAGAGCAACTGCAAATGATACATCCACTTTGGAAAACAGGCAGTTTTGTTACAAGTTAGTAGTATCTTACAAATTAAATTGTAGGTTATATCACCATTCAGCTTAGCTCTTTCACTCCTTAAGTATTTATCAAAGAGAAATAAAACTTATGTCCACAGAAAGATTGTATGATTGCTCATAACAGCTTTATTTAAAATATCCAAAAACCAGAAACAACCCATATATCCATCAACCCAAATGTCACTGGATAAATAATTGTGATATACCTACACAAAGGAATACTACTCAGCAGTACAAAGGACTGAACTATTGATATCCACAGTCACATGGATGAATCTCAAAGCAATGCTGCTGAATGATGAAACCAGTCAAAAAATGAGAGCACACTACATGATCTCATTACACAAAATTCTAGAAAATACAAATGAATCTAGAGTGAAATAAAGCAGATCAATGGTTGTTTGGAGATAAAGATGGGAGGAAGGAGGGAGAGAAGGATTACTAAGGCACACAAGGAACTTTGGGGGTTGATGATGTATTCATTTTTTTTATTGTGGTGATAGATTTATAAGTGTATATGTATGAGGGGGGACCCGAAAACAGAATTTACTTATAAAAAATTGTGTATTTATTCGTACATGTTTAAACCCCAGTCACCTTCAAAGTACTCTCTGTTGGATGCAATACACTTATTTAGTTGTTTTTTCCACTGCTCAAAACAGTTTTTGAATTCATCAATTTTGATATCTTTTAGTGCATCTGCCATTTTTTGTTTCACCTCTTCCACATCAGCAAAAATGTTTCCCTTTAAGGACTTTTTTCATCCAGAGAAACAAAAAAAATGTCACTGAGGGGGAGAGCAATCGGGTGAATAAGAAGGATGCAGCATGGGCGTCATGCCATTTTTGATCAAAAACTGAATACTCAGTGAGGTGTGGGCAGGTGTACTCGTAAATCACCCATCATGAAATGGGCAAACATGTTGAAAGAGTCTTCAAAAAAAAATTCACTGAAGCTGAATACAGCTTCTCACAACAACATTACATGGTACACTGATACAGATGGGTTCCTAGGACACTCATCTAGTGGGGGAAGCCTGTACCACAAAGGGCCTGCCCTCCAGAAGATAATTCCATTTGGAGGGGGTGTCCTCCCTCCTATGTTAAAACAATTTAGGTTGTACAGTTTAAATATGTGTTTAATGTACATCAACCATACTTCAATAAAGTTATTTAAATTTTTAAAAATAACATGTGCAGAGAATCACAACATCTTCATGAAGTAGTCCTTCATCTTCTGTAGTTGCAGGGTGAGTTGGGAGCAACCCAGGAGCTGATTGCAAGGGTCACAGAATTACAGTGCCTGAAGTGCAACCAAATACTTAACTCTGTCAGGTCTTGTGCACTAAGGTAAGGGCACTAGTGGGGAAGAAGTGGAACCCTGAGACCTGGAATGGGGATATTTGGGCTGATATGGTAAGACTGAGAACCTTAAACCTTCAAATATCCCTATTGGTGGAAGGAAGCCCTTCCTCCCCATTTTTTTTAGCTATATTTTATTGATTATATTGTCACAATAGTTCCATTTTTTCCCTTTTGCTCCCCTCTGCCCAGCACACCTCTCCCCCAGCAATGCCCCCCATCCCGCCAGTCCATGCCCATGGGTCATGCATACAAGCTCTCTGGTTTCTCCCTTTCCTATATTATTATTGTTTTTTAAATTATTATAAAAAAATAACAACCCCCCCCGACTTGAAACCCTTTATAATCTTATAGAGGACAATGGGCGATGGTCTCCTGCTCCTCTAGCTGCTTCAAGCTGGACATGGTTATCATCCTATCTACCCTTGGGTCCAGAATTCCCTAATATGAGTCAGGCTGTGGAGGTGAGGGTGGCCTTCCCACATGGGGAAGGATCTTGCAGACTCCAGGTCAGTTGGCTGTCCCTGGATAACGGAGTGCTTGGTTTAACAGGCTGGCATCCTTGTTGTATTCTGGGGACAACGTATTTGGCAACACGGTTAAAAGTCATCATTCAGTCCATAACCACTAGATGACAAAAGGCAGGTATTAATTTTTCAATGTCTCCCATTAGGGAAAAAAGAAGGGTTTCTTTGGAGGAAGGTGTGCCAGGCACGTCATACCTGTCCAAAAGTCTTTTGCCCACTATACTTAGCTCGGGCTGAGGGAAATATTTTAGGTTTCCCCCCTCTCAGACCTCTGGGTCCTTTCTGTCCAAGCCATTAGGATAGAAAAGAGAAACCCATTTTAAGGTGGAGCCCAAAGACCACCCCATTTTTCACCAACCCAGCCATTTGGTTCAGCAAAACCGTTGAGTCTCAGGAGGTAGCGATGCAGACAGGATTAAGTGAGGCCTATACGTACAATCACTCAGGTAATAAGATCCTAGGCTTATGCCTTTTGAAAACAGAAAACACATGTTAATTTATGCAACCTAACCCATAAACCAGTCTCTAAATCTGTAAGACTGTCTTATTGGAAAGACATCCAGTTGCAAGGCATTTGACATTCTTCATGCCTGTAAATTAAGCATCTTTGATGATGCCACAGACATAGTTTAACTTACAAATGAAAGAAAACTTCAAATGAACAGAAACTTTAAAGATGGTTAGCTGCACTACTTTATAGTCTACCACCGAGCATTGTGATTTTTTTTTAATCACGATTTTTCTCCCTAAGATTACCCTCCTTGTCATTAAAGGGACTGCATTAGGTTCATTTTTAATTTACCTTGTTCATTTGCATAAACACAACAAGAGCAGCAAATGATCACTTATGATCTTTAGTTTTGCTTTGCTGGAACTTACACAAGGAACATTTAGGGTAACTTTCAGTCTGCCCTTCAGGGCACGGAAGCTGAGCCACATACCTGCCATTCAGCCTTGCCTCTAAACACCTGTCTTTTACAAGTCCTTCAGGTTTTCCATTGTGCCTTAAGGTTGCTTCTAGCCATCTTTCAGGAAAGCAACCTTCATTCCTTCCCTGGAGAGATCGCCATGGACCGCACATCCAACCTAGGTACCAGGCCTTTTTTCTCATGGGCTTTTGTTACCTTCTAAGGTCACCCTTGGTTCCTCAGGGATTTTTGGTAACAACCAGAGCCCAAGCATGTCTCATTTAGGCATGACATTCCAGTCTAAGTCTTGGTCAACAAAAACCTCTATTATCAACTGGTCTTATTAGTTTCATGCAAAGAACCTTATGTCATTACTTACTTCTTCAGGATGCCAAATTCTGGAGGGATCAGGTAGGCAGAAAAATATACAGAGTGAAGGAAAATCCTTGTCCTTCTAATATTCACTAAAATTGCATTTCCAGTCTTTATATATATTTTTCCCCACTAAAAATTTGTTTGTTTGTTCTTCTCTTTCAATGACTGCACCTGGTGCATTTACTTTGCACATTTATGCTGATTCTCCCTAGGGGTCCCCCCTGTTTCTCATGGCCTACAGCCACATTGAGAGTTGTAGCTCTGAGAAGTCCAGACAGAGAGGTTCAAGGTCTACTCCAGGAGGAGATGTCTTATAAACCAAGAGTTACAAAAATTTTCCAATTTATATTGACAGGAGCTTCAAAAGCATGTGTGAGAGTGGGTTCTAAAGTCTTTAGATATAGAGTTAATCAGGCTGAATTTATTGATATGGCCACACTTACTTGGGATTATGGATTTAATATGTTGGCTTGAGTGCCTAGAAATGATGTTCATAGTCTGTTAGGTTGACTTATCAAAGCCTGACCTCAACCAAAGTTCTACAGTTACAAAATGCCTGAACTTTTCTGTACACTGTAGAAAAAGGATTTCTAAAGGCTCTGGGGAATGTATGTGCTTGTGTGTATTAGGTGCAATCTAGTCAGCCCCCCACTAGCTGTAACTTCCAGGATGCCCCAAAAGATACATTCTTAATTAAGTCACTAAGAAATCAGGGGATGAGCAGAGTTCTTGATGAACTCTGTGGTGGCTGTCCTTTATAGACTGGAGGTGACAATGGGGAAAGGTGATGGAATTGGTTCCTTAGTTCACTGGGCATAATGGAACATTGAAGTGATGAAGGTCAGGTAATGACACAAATTGCAGCTAAGCTTTCTTTAATGGAGCAAATCAACTCAGCCCCTGGCACCTGATATGCTGCTACTGACCAGGCAAATGTGCTCTTTCTCATCCCAGCCAGTAAGCGAAAAAGAGAAACAGTTTGCATTTACATGGAGAGAATAATGTATCTTTACAGCTTCCTCTCAGAGTTATGTAACATCTTCTGATCTTGTCCCTAGGGGCTTGCACATCTCAGTTCCCACAGAACACCAATCTTGTTCATTATACTGGTGAGCAGAACATAACAACTTCCTGGATAACTTAATGGGACAAATTCACTCTGAAAGGAGGGAGATAAACACTTTTAAAAGTTAGGGGTTTGCTGAGTAGCCGAAGTTTATAAATATTTGGGGGTAGCCTTCTAAAGTGAGAGACAAGCTACTGTAGTTTATATCATTCACCTTGAAGACACACAACACTTAGCGTCTATGGATTTGGGAGGTAAAACATGCCACATTTGGGCATGGTGCTCCAATTTATTTACTAGGTGACCTAATAAGGCTACCATACTCCAAGAGGTCCACAATGTGGTCAAGCTGCCCTACTACTTGGGCTGTATGGCCCAACAGTCCCAACAGTATTGGACATGTCTGTGGCAGACAACATAATGCAGGATGTAGTTCATAAAGAGTCCCAATAGGAGGATCACAGCACAGACTTCATCTGTCCAAACTATTCTCCATTTGAACATTCGTTCCCAGCTAGCTACTGGGCCCTGGGAGAGACTTTATGCTTTACAATAAGGTACTAAGTGCTATGTGATTTTGAGCTCACCAGGGTTTTCTTTAATCTATTAAACCATAAAATTGAGAGTATAAAGCATCATTGCAATATAGAATACTTGGTATGTATGAGAATGGGTCTGAGAAGGTCCAAAATATCGAGGTAAGCTGCATGTCAAGACGGCTGAGACTCCTTCAACACCTACTTATTCTACATGGACTATGTTTCATCTCATACTTTCACCTTTAATAGGGAGTCACCTGTGACAAGTTAATATAAGGAGAGCATACTGGGTCTAATTCACCATAGATCTTCCCAGGATGCTGGTACCATCCAAAAATGGACAGTCACTAGATTACCATCATCCCTCAATTGGTCCAGAAAATAGTCAAAGGAGGTCCTCCTAGTGAGCATAACTGGAGGTGGTATATCTGGTTTTTCACTTCATGTAGAAGAAAAAATAGCTTGAGGTAGCAATCTTATTCACTATGGGCAGTAGCTAATAGTTTCTCAGCTGATCAGAGACTTGCAAAGAATTGAGAAATTGGTTATTAGGTCTGGAAAGAGGTATACTCAGAATGTTGGGCACAAATCATATTTATATCCTCATTAATGCCCTCCATAGAGCTTATATGAGGCAGAAGCTCATAGTAATCAGATGGACAAGATAATGCATCTTGTCAATATCAGCATTTTTCCCTGGCCACATCAGTGGTTTCTAAAGGTAACCATGTAAAACGTGGCCCTAGTTCCAGGAATTAAGATTCTATAAAGGCTCAATCCCTTCCAAGTCAAGGATCTGGTCAAGATGGTAGTGTAGGCTGACGTGGCTCACTTCTTTGCACAACCACATTAAAATTACAACTAAAATATAGAACAACCATCAGCCAGAACCATCAGAAACTGAGGTGAATGGAAGTCTGACAACTATGGAATTAAAGAAATGACATTCATCCAGACCGGTAGGAGGGGTGCAGATGCGGAAGGGGCTGGTCTCACACCAACGTGTGGTGGATAAAAATTTGGGGGGGGGGGGTATCTCAGGAGAGAGGAGTCCCAGCCTCACACCAGGCCCCCCAAGCCCAGGGCTCCAGTGGCAGGAAGATAAGTCCTCACAACTTTTGGCTGCAAAAACCAGCAGTGATTGAATCAGTGGAAGAAACTGCTGGAGCCCCAAGCATTTCCCCTTAAAGAACCCACACACAGACTCACCTACTCAGACTCACTCCCTCAGGGCTCTTGCACCACAGTAGCAGCTTGAAAGGCACCAGTGGTATACAGGGAGAAAGGGAAGTGTCAGGTGTCAAGGTCAACAAAGACCATTGTCTCTTTTCTAAACCTTCTCCTCAGAGCTGGCAAGCTGGTGCCATTTCTGAGACTCCATCAACCTGGCTAACTCTTTTTGAATGGCCTTAGAGATCCCCAGAGATTCTGCCCCACCCAATTTATGGGCCCACCCAAGCTGCTTTTCCATATGAATGGCTGGCCTTGGCTCATGCTTCACAACTTCCTAAATCCTATGAAACAAGCAATAGCTGGCTTCAGTGAGCTCCAGGCCCAGCACTACCAGGAGGCAGCTTAGATTCACAGCTTGGCTTCACCTGGGAATATCCAAGATCAGCACAAATAGCAGCCATCTCAGATTGCTTTATACCCTCTGCAGGGTGGCCCCAGGCAAAGCACAGATGGGGTCTGACCTTGGCCTGCACCACCCAGGAAATCTCAGGGTCAGCGCACCTATGGACAGTTACAGACTACATTGGAGCACCACCACCCTGTCCCTGCATAGCTGATCCTCCACAGAGGGTGGAGGTTGGTGGTTAGAGGTCACAGCCAGTCCCAGAAGCTGACTTGTCTGGGTAAATCCTTCCCATTGATCTTCCAATAGCAGCCAAGGCTCAACTACAAGAGGAGGTTGTACTCAGATCATATGGAGGGGGTACATCGAGTACCCAGCTTGGGTGATAGGGGAGGCCATGCCACTGCACCCTAGAGGACACCTCCTACATTAGGCTATACTACCAAGACATGAAGTCAAATCAGCCCTACCCAATATACAGAAACAAACACAGAAGGCTGCCAAATTGAGGAGGCAAAGAAATATGACCCAAATGAAAGAACAGAACAAAACGCCAGGAAAAGAACTAAACAAAACAGAGATAGCCAACCTATCAGACGCTGAGTTCAAAACACTGGTGAGATAGGCTTCGGGCCAAGATGGAGGCATAGACATGCTGCATCTCCCTCCACAACTAAGAAGGAATACAACTACCTCAAAACTAGAAACAACCAGAAGTTCCAGGAAAATCAAACTGCATGGAAGTCCAGCAAACAAAGATATAAAGAAGAAATACTCATCCAGACAGGTAAAAGGGGCAGAGCTGGGGCGGAGAGGACACAGTGTGGTGGTGGCAGCAGCAGCAGCAACAGCAGCAGGCTAACAGAAAGTGCAGTTACATGTTTTAAAAAGTCAGGAGGGACACCTAGGGAGTGTTCCCAGCTCCTCACCAGACCACGAAGATCACTGTCCCAGAACCAGGGAAAATCAAGCCTCATTGCTTTTAACTGTGCAAACCAGTGGGGGTTGGGAGGGAGACAGAAACCGCAGGTCTCTCAGCAGAGTCCGCTTGTTTAGAGAGCCACCACGGACCTAGAACATGCGCAGACCCACCCACTCTAGGAATGACAGCCAGGGCAGCAGCTAGAGGGGTGCCAGTCCGGTGCGAAAGTGGGAGAACTGCCTGGAAAAGGGGCAAGTGCTGGGCAAGCAGCATTGTTCCTACTCAGACCTCCCCCCCCGCATCCAGCGCCACAATGTGGTGAAACAGGTCGCCCATTACTGACTAATACCTTAGGCTCCACCCCTTACAACGAAATAGGAATGACAGCTCTGCCTGGGACACGGAAGCAAACAAACACAGGAGACTTCCAGCCAAGATGGAGGCCTAGACTGACACGCTCCATCTCCCTCCACAACTAAGAAGGAATACAGCTACTGCAAAACCAGAAATAACCAGAAGTTCCAGAAAATAAACGGAAGTCCAATGTATGAAGTTGTAAAGAAGTGGTGCTTGTCCGGACAGATAGGAGGGGTGAAGCCGGGGAGGAGAGGTCAAGCTATGCTGTCCATGGCAGCAGCAGCGACAGCGTCAGGACAGTGGTAATCACAGACACCCATATTTAAGGGGAGGCAAGAAGTCCCTGGGGAGCACCCCTGGCTGCAGACCAGACCTGTCAGCTTACAACTCCAAAGCCAAGGCAGACCCCCATTGCCTTGGACTGTGAGGCACGGGGGGGGGGAGGGGGCAGAGGAGGAGGCTCCCAGTCTCTCAGCAGAAAGTGAACAGCAGAAATCCATCTTGGACCCCCACCCCTGCAGAAAATGCCACAGCGTGGTGAGACAGGTCGCCCGATTGTGATGAGTGCACGGGGCTCCGCCCCCTATAGCATAGGAGGTGTGACAGCCCTGCCCAAGAAGCAAAGGTAAATACAAAATGGTCAGGATGGCACAGATCATGATCGAGATCCCAGTGACACAGCTGATCAGACAGCAAATATCTAATCTAACGAAGCAGCAGATAGGAAATCTTTCTGAGGCACAGTTCAGAGCTTTGGTTATAAAATGTTTACAGACCTAACAGCAGATCTTAAACAAGATGGGGAAGGAATGAAGGCTAGGCCTGTTGAAATGAACAAAAATACATATGAAACTAGTGGTGAGGGCAAGAATACCAGGAATCAAATCAACAAATTGGAACATAAGGAAGCAACAGTCAACCAGTGCAGAAAGAGGAAACGAGAAGTGAGGAAAATGAGGAGAGGCTCAGAAACTTATCAGACAGCTATAAGAGGGCCAATATCTGAATCATAGGGTTGCCGTAAGTTGAAGAAGAAGAACTAGAAATTGAAAAATTATGTGAAAAAATAATGAAGCAGAACTTCCCCAACTTGGGGATGAAAATAGACTTACAAGTTCAGGAAGCACAGAGAGTTCCAAAAAAACTGGACCCAGGGAGAACCACACCAAGACACATTATAATCAAAATGTCAAACATTAAGGATCCAAAGAGAATCTTAAAAGCAGCAAGAGAGAAGAAGAGAATTACACACAAAGGGGTCTCAATAAGACTCTCAGCTGATTTCTCAAAAGAAACTCTGCAGGCAAAAAGGGACTGGCAAGGAATATTCAAAGTAATGAAAATCAAAAGCCTACAACCATGATTACTCTATCCAGCAAAGCTGTCATTCAGAATAGAAGGGCAGAGAAAGTGCTTCCAGGGCAAAGTAAAACTCAAGGAGTTTATTAGACCCAAACCACTGTTAGATGAAATGATAAAGGGACTTGTTTAGGAGAAAGAGGATCAAAACTATGAACATTAAAATGAAAACTGTATCACAACAACCAACAACAGAAGCTAGGGAACTGAAACAAAGGCAAACTAAGTAGGCAATAAGAGTCGGAAAAATTGATAGGTATGGGGAACATTATGGGGGGAGGTCAGCAGGGAGGTGGAAGTGGGGAAAGGGAGGGAGATGGTCCAGGAATTAAGAAGCATAGTAGAGGCCCTGGCTGCTGTGGCTCAGTGGATTGAGCGTTGGCCTGCGAGCCAAGTGTTGCTGGTTCGATTCCCAGTCAGGGCACATGACTAGGTTGCATGTGAGGTCCCCAGTTGGGGGTGCAAGTGAGGCAACCACACAGTGATTTTTTTCCCCTTTCTTTCTCCTTTCCCCTCTCTCTAAAAATAAAACAAACAAAGAAACAAACTAATTAATTAATTAATTTTTTTTTTTAAAGAAGCATAGTAGGAGGGAGTGGAGTAGGTAGGAAGATGTTGAAAAGAACTATATACACAACCAATGGGCATGGACTAAGTGGGGAGGGGGGACAACTGAAGTGAGGGATGTCACTGGGTGAAGGGGAACAAAGGGAAAAGAAATTGGTAAAACTGTAACAGCATAATCAATAAAGCATATTAAAAAAAATAACCACTGGTGATCAGGATGCTTGGTCAAATGATTCAGTACAGCCAAAAAATAAAGGAAGAAATGAAGGTTATATAAAGTGAAATAAAGAAAAATATACAGGGAACCAACAGTAATGGGAAGGAGGCCAGGATTCAAATCAATGATTTGGAACAAAAGGAAGAAATTAACGTTCACTTGGAAAAGAAAGAAGCAACAAGAATTGAAGAAGAAAAAAAAAAAAACAAGGAGAAGCTTAGGAACCTTTGGGACAACTTTTAACGTATCAACATCCAAATCATAGGAGTGTCAGAAGGAGAGGAAGAAGAGCAAGAAATTGAAAACTTAGTTGAAAAAAATAACGAAAGAAAACTTCTGTAATTTGGTGGAGGAAATAGACATACAAGTCCAGGAAGCACAGAGAGTCCCAAACAAGTTGGACCCAAAGAGGATCACGCCAAGACACATCATAACTAAAATGTCAAAGTTTAAAGATAAAACAGAACCTTAAAAACAGCAAGAGAAGAGCAAAGAGTTACCTATAAAGGAGTTCCCATAAGGCTATCAGCTGATTTCTCAAAAGAACTTGGCAGGCAAGAAGGGACTGCCAAGAACTATTCAAAGTAATGAAAAACAAGGACCTAAAACCAAGACTACTCTATCCAGCAAAGCTATCATTTAGAATGGAAGGGGAGATAAAGTGCTTCCCAGACAAGGTAAAGCTAAAGGAACTCATCACCAAGCCATTATTACATAAAATGTTAAAGGGACTTATTTAAGAAAAAGATCAAAACTCTGAACATTAAAATGACAACAAACTCACAACAATCAACAACTAATCTAAAGAACAACAACAAAAAAAAAAACTAAGCAAACAATCAGAACAGGAACAGAATCATAGGTGTGGGGATCATCTGGAGGATTATAAACTGGGAGGGGGAAAAGGGAGAAAGGGGAAAATGGTGCAGGGATCAAGAAGCATAATTAATAGGAACAAAATAGACAGGGAGATGTTAAGAATAGTACAGGAAAGAGAGAAGCCAGAGAACTTACATGCACAACCCATGGACATGAACTAAGGTGGGGGGTTGCTGGAGAGAAGTGTCGTGCTGGGCAGGGGAGGACAAAGGGAAAAATATTGGCACAACTGTAATCATAATCAATAAAATATACTTAAAATAAAAATAAAATAAAAGACTATATAAGGACTCATAAACATGGTCTTTTGCTCACTGAGGCTGTGGCTACAGAGTTTCCAAAAGCCATTGCTTTGCCCCAGGAACGAGATTTACTGTCTATCTGATGGCAGGCTGATTATATTGACACTTCTCATAAGAGAGAAAGAATCCTTTTGTCTTCACAGCAATAAATGAATATTCTGGATATGTATTTTATTTCTCTGCCTGCCTTACTTGTCAGTGATATTATTATAGAATGCCTTATCCATCATCATTGTATTCCACATGACAGTGCTTCTAAACAGGGACCCATTTACAGCCAAGGAAGTGTGGCAATGGTTTCAGGACCACAAAATATACTAACCACATGTGCCATCACCTAGAAACAAGTGGCTCTGACAGAATGGTGGTGTGACTTGCAGAAGCTCAGGCACAGCCACCACTGGGAGACACCTGGTATAAGCCAGTGCAGATGAATAATAATCTATTTTATTTCTTCTTTCTTTCTTATGTTTATTTACTCTCAAAGCAGTCTTCATCCATAACTGAACTCTGTCTATTTCTAATTATGTGGACATTTACATCTCAAACTTAACAGGCCCAAAACTGAATTTTTTACCTTCCGCATCATAAAAATTGATCTTTTTTCAGTATTCCTCCTAGTCTCAGTTTATAACACCATCATTTACCCAGTCACCAAAGCCAGAAATGTAGCCTTTATCTTAGGCCTCACCTTTCATAAACTGCTATTTGTAATCCATCATCAGGTCTTATTAATTCTGCTTCCAAAATATCTTTCAATTCCAACTTTTCTTTCACTCCCCACTGGAGCATCTCATTCTCATCTCTCCCTCAGCTGTGCATTCCTGGTTTTATTTGTCTCTAATTTCTTCCCCGGTCTCTGTGTAAACACTGAAGTGGTTTCTAAAATGCAAATTAAATCACTTTCTTACCTAAAACGGTTGGGGGCTCCTTGTTACTACATTCCACATGGTATTCCCTCTCCCTCAGTAGATGTTTTCTAGCTCAGCTACTTGGCAACAAGATCTTCATCTTTTGATAGTGGCTCAAATATCTCCTACAGAAGCCTTCCTGACAGTGGACACTTCCTTATAGATCTGCTATATACTCAGTTGTTAGGTTTTGCAATTAACTATATACTTGTCTGTCACCTCCACTAGACTTTGATCCTCTGTTAGACTTTTATTTTTTAGAACAGGGACTCTGCTCTATTTATTAGGGCAGAGCCTCATACATAGATGCTTAATGAACATGTGTTACTTGTTGAATGAATGAATGAATCAATCAATCAATGAATAATTAGTTTTATGATGGTTTTGTTTTCTTTTTGTAAAGTTGTAGGGGATGAATGTGTGTTTTGTTTATTGATAGCTTTTAAACACTCTTCCATCTGACTATTGCTGAGAATCAACAGTTAACAAAATCAACAAAATCTTGATATATTTTTACATCTGTCTTAATAAAAGGGTTCTGATTTTTATATCCTTTCTTTCCACTGCTGTACAAGTCTTAGCTCCTCTTGACTTTCTTTTCAATTTCGACCTTGATTAGTACTAGGTCTCTGCATTTTAACTTCTCTTCCTGTTGTGATATTCAGAAAACCATTTCTAGAATGCTCTTTCTCTTTAAGTTTTCTAGTTAGAAAGAATATGAGATCATCTGAAAGTGACTATATTGCAACATCACCTATAAAGGCAAATTTTACGTTGTTTTTGTGTTTTTTAAAAAATATCATTTATTTATAAAACAAATTATTATTATAAAATGTTCTTCATTTCTGATCACTGTTGTATCTGAAATTCTATTTATTTGCTAACCTGTTGTTTTATGACTCTTATAGCCCACTTACATACAAATAGTGAATTTTAAAGAGTTGAAGACAATTTAATTACTACAATAAGGGTTATAACTCTCTTTAAATAAAGTCTGAGAGATGGACCTGGAGAGCATTATGCTCAGTGAAATAATCCAGTCAGAGAAAGACAAATATCATATGATTTCACTCATATGTGGAATCTAATGAACAAACTGAACTAACAAGGAAAATGGGGACAGATTCATAGATTGAGAGCAGGATGACAGCTAGTGAGGGGGATTAGGAGGTGGAGGGATTGGGCAAAAAAGGAAAAAGGACTCATGAACATGGACAACAGGGTGGTGGTTGCTGGGGATGAGGGATGTATAAGGGGATTAAAAGGTAATGTAAAAATAATATGATAAAGATTAAATTTTAAAAAGTCTGAGAGTACAAAACAGATATCTGAATTTTTGTACATCAGTGCTGTAACAGGAAAAATGAGCATCACTTCAGTTCTCAAACCTAATCTTAAGTGTCTGTATCTTTGGGAAGCTAAACATGGAGAAACTCACAAAAAAATGCATTCAACCCCAGCTTTCCAGAAGTTTCTGATTTCTAAATGCATCTTTGTTGTGGCATGAGCATTAGTTAATGAATCTGGGCCAAACGGTACAATTGTTTTATGTGTTCTTTTATTTAGTACACGTCTACTAAGTGCCTATTATGTTTAGGGAAGAGTGTATAGCAGTGGAAGATTGCAAGTTCCGTGGAAGAACTCCACCACTGTACAGATTGCTTTGCAAACGTTGGAAACTCAAATAAATATTTATTAAGTGAATAAGTGAATGAAGAACTCTAGAAAAATTGTGAAATCATACTTTCTTACAATTTGTGCTCTTACTAACCAATATAAACCAAGAAGCATGTTACAGCTTCTGTAAAATTCATTAACTCACATAGATCATTATCCATTTAAAGTCTGACAAAGTAGAAACTTCATGAGGGCAGGGATATATCTTGTCACTGTCACATATTTTGCCATGCAGGATTGTATAAGCCTTCTTTCATTGAATGCTTACCATGTGCCAGTGGTTTTGTAAATTCTTTACATGGATTTACACTTCTAAACCTCTTACGGATGCTGTCCGGAGGTGGTATAATGATTATTATTTTAAGGAAGAAGACACTAAGTCCCAGAAAGGCTGGATCATTTGGCAAAGGTTATATAGCTAATAAATCACAGAAGGAAGATTCAAAGCCAGATAGTTCAATACTAAATCCTAGCTCTACACCTCCACCATGCCACTTCCTAATAAATGAGTGTCAAATTAATAAATAAATGCAATGTCAGAATAGATTAACCTTTAAAATGGAATACCAATGTAGATCTTAAAATAAAGACCAATAAAATGTTATATTTTAATATCCTTGGTAAGGTCAACTTCTGTCTATTTACTCAGCTCATGTTTGGTAGATGCATTAATTTGCATGCTCAGATATAAGAGAATAGTGCTGCAGAAGTCCAGGTATGGAGTAAAATTTGAATACTGGCTCTGATATATATTTACGTCATTCATGATCTAGAACAATTTCTTAATTTCTCTAAGTCTCAAATTTCTCATTCATAAAATGAGAATAAAAACAGTTGTCACAAATGGGTGTGTCTTTTTTAAGAGAATTAAACAAGATGATGTATGAAAAGTGCCTGACACAAAAAGATGTCAATCTCTTCCATTTACCTTTTCCTCTATTTCTCTTTCCTTCTCTCTTCATATTAGTCATCAGCCACATGGCCTTCTGAAACTTACTCAACTCTTCCAGGATTTCCTTATCTATAGAACAAGTGGGTGCCCTGGCTTGTGTGTCTCAGTGAATTGAGTGTTGGCCTGTGAACCAAAAGGTTGCCGGTTCAATTCCCAGTCAGGGCACATGTCTGGGTTGTGATTCAGGTCCCCAGTTGGTGGTATGAGGCAACCAATTGCTATTTCTCTCTCACACATCATGTTTCTCTCCATCTTTCTCCCTCCTTTCCCCTCTCTCTAAAAGTAAACAAATAAAATCTTTTAAAAAATGTTTTTAAAGACAAATGGGCTAGTTATTTAGTCCCTAAGGCCCTTTGATTCTATAATTCTATGATTCAGTGATGTAATAATTTAGTTTTCCTTTGTATTATAAAAATCCAACTTAGTGGTAATCTTGAAGTGAGGCTTCTCTGGTTAATGTGCTTGATTAAGTTGCTTTGTTTTTTCCAAAAGATCTCATCATATTGAATTTGGTTTAGAGGTATTTGTATTAAACAGGATAAAAACTTGCTTCATATTTAAATAGTATTACAACAATATATATTAACTTTATCTACTGGTAATCACCTGTTCCAAATGATTTATATCTCTTCCTTTCCTCTGTTTAGGTACTATGCAGGAAACCTGGAGGCTAAGTCAACAAATCCTGAAACTCTAGGTTTAATCCACACAGCAACAAAAGGGCTAATAAAATCTGTTGAAGATGGTGGAATAGATTCTGTGATGGAATGGGAAGTGGATGAAGTGCTGAACTGGACAAATACACTAAACTTTGATGAGTAAATACATTTTGCTGTTCTTGGGGAACAAAGGCAGGCATCATATTTTTATTTCTAATATTTCTCACTCCCATGTTGAATGTAGGAGTCACAGACATAACTTCCACCCCCCCCCACAACACAAATATTTATACTTGTCTAGAAAGAAAGAAGAAATGAGAGAGAAAGATATGAGGGATGATCTAAAAGTAGCAGAAATTAAATTAGACAGGTGTTCTTTATTGTCAGACTTCATACTTATTATGCCTTAGTCTAAATCTGCTTTATTTCTTACTTTGAGATTTAGAAACAAGGCTAAGAACATGAAATCAGTAATACAAATAATTTTCTTAACTTACTTATCCTGGGAAGCCATATGAGACATTAAAAAGTTATAATTTTTAGTGACATAGCATGGCCCTTGGAAAACATTTTTAGGATTTTTTGTGTGTGATGGAAATTTTAAAATATTTAATATAACCATCAGGGAAATTCAAGTTAAAACCACAATAAAATCTGACTTCAGACAAACTAGGGTGGCTATAATTAAGAAGACAAAGAAGTGGAGGACTTGGAACCATTATATATACTGTTAGTGGAAATGTACAGTGGTACAGCCATTTTGGAAAATAATCCAGCAGTTTCTCAAATGGTTAAAGATGAAGTTGCCATATGATCAAACAATTCCATTCCTCAGTATGCATGTACAAGAGAAATGAAAACACACATCCATGCAAAAACTTGTACATAAACGTTCATAGTAGCATTATTCATAATACAACCAAAAAGTAGAAACAGCCCAAATATTCATCAACTGATGAATAAATAAATAAAAATGTGGTATATTTGTACAATGGAATATTATTCTGCAATAAAAAGAAATGCTGATGCATGCTAAAATATTGATTCTGCTACATGAAAGAAGCCAATCAAAAAAGACCACATACTGTACGGTTCCATTTATGTGAAATGTCCAGAACAGGCAAATCTATAGAGACAGAGAGTAGATTAGTGGTTGCCTAGGGCTGTGAGACTTATGAGGGTTGGGAGGTGAGGCTAAGAGGTACAGTTTCTTTTTTGGAGAAATAAAAATGTTCTAAAATTAATCATAATGATGGATGCACAACTCTGTGAGTATACTAAATGCCACTGAATTATACACTTTAAATGGGAGGATGGTATGGTATGTGAATTATATCTCAAAGAGCTTTTAAGTATATTGAATATTTACTCAACTACAATAATGAGTGTGACTATTGTGTGGATGAAAAGGCAGAAAAATTAAAGTAAAGATGGTGTAAGTAAAGAAACATAAGAAAAAGGAAGAAATTAGATAAGAATCTGGAATAGGAAAAATCAACATGTCATTGAACAGTAGAATAGGAAGAAGAGCATCCAAGAGGAATCAGAGAAGAGAATAATGAGAAAAGGAAAGATGAGAAAAGAAAAAGAAAAAAGGAGTAACTAAAAAAAGGAAAGAAAACAAAAAGGAAAGAAAAAACAAGGTTTTAGTGGGAAGGATGTCATCGTCATCGGCAGCCGTCCGTCTCGAGAGACGATGGTGTAGCTTCTTAAGAGTCTATCTGCACCGCCCAGAATGGCTGTGCAGTCCGACTCGGGAGTGACACGGTATCTGTCTCCTCCTGTGTTGAATCGACATCTTGCGATGATGCTGGAGTGTCATCTCCAGTGAAGCTGAAGCTACAGAGCCTGGGCAGGGTGATATGGAGGGTCTGCTGTTGCCCATGCAGCAGACCCCCCCTCTCTTTGCAGCTGAAGGGTCCAAGGGAAAGACGGAGTCAATACAGCTTGGCTTCAGGTGCGCCGCAGGAGTTGCCGGTGTTGACTACAACGTCAAACCGCCTTAGGGACTCCGGCTCCGGATTTTCTGTCGGGGTTTACTCCCTTAGCCTTTCCCCTGAAGAGGTATGCCGCAAGGCAGCGGAGGTTTTTTGGAATCAGAGTTTTCCTTCTCTGATGTGCCCTGACTGGAAGATCGAACCAGCGACACTTAGCTCGCAGGCCGACGCTCAATCCACTGAGCCAAACCAGCCAGTGGGGGGGAAGGATGTATTAGCAAATAAAAAGGGAAAGATAAGAAATAACTAGTAATGCATCATAGATAGATGCTCTGAAATACTTTGTAATAAGTAGATAGTAAAAAGAGATTGTTGTGACTCATTAATCTGATATCTTGTCCTGACCATAGTATTTGGGTTTCCTATAGACAAAATGTTTGAATTCTGGGACACAGTAAATACAGATGGTAATGATGCAAGAAATGATGTCCAAAGAAAGACACTGTAATGAAGTACTTTTTAACAAATTATGTTTATTTTTTTACATTCAACATTTTACATTAGTTACAGGTATACAGCTTAGTCATTAGAAAATTATATACATATATATATATAATGTAGTGCAGTACTTCTACTTTTTTTTCCTAAGAGTAAAAATTGCTGGATAAAGAATGGAGGAAAGAAAGGGGGAGAAGTAGGTGAGGTTCATTTTGAATGAGCTTCTGAGGGCAGGATAGAGAATTTTCTCAGGTGAGTTTTTGAAATCCTGATTTGCCTTTCCCTTATACAGTTGGCTAATTCAAAGCAAAGGACCAGCGTGCTTTAGTGAAAGATTAACCAAAAACAGACACCTTATATTCTGTATTTCATCACTATTGAAATACAAAAAGAACAACACAGTTAAGTTCAAAGGGAACATCTCAGTCCACTGTCATCTACCATATTCTTCTCTGTTAGGGGATTACATCTCTAGTGGAATCTTCGTGGAAGAAAGGATAAAAACAATAAACCAGTAAGACTTGAAATGTTTTTTTATTTTTATTTTTAAATCATATACTCTATGTGAGGTGGGATGAATACACCTAGCTTTGACAAGGTAAGATTAACTGACAATTTCCAGTCTTAAAATGCACATACTTCACGCTTCCAAGTTATATACACTATCTATCAGTTTATTCTCTCACTTAGACCCTTGGTAACAAAAATTACAAATAGAATTCAGTGGGATTATTTGGGAATATTTTAGTAGCATTACTAATCCCAAGCTACTGATGATCTGAGGCAAGACCAAACTTCCCAAAGATCTTCCCCAGCTGACTGCAGATGTCAGGTATAAGCAACCAGAGCATTTGTGGTCTCCATTGTCTTCCCTGTAGATGTTTGTAACTGGCTGGATGCCACCTTATTTGATGAGAATTTCAGAGCCTGACATTTTTCTTCAGAAGAAGTGATAGCCACTAATCCTTTGTAGAGAATCCTTCATAATATGTGGACAGTTTTCAATAATCAGACAATAAGAATGACATAAATGTGTTGAACACTGATACAAATCAGCTTTTTTCCCAATGGCTTTTGTGTTAGTTCCTGTCTTGACAGATGGCTGCTCTCCTGGGAAGAAGCCATGTGCTTCCTCTTTCAACTGAGTACAATATTATTATAACTTTGAAGAATGGATAGAGCCAACTTCACTCTTGGACCCAAGGACACTGATGAATACTGTCATAAATTCTTCAGCATATAGAGATATGTTGCTGCAGGCACTTAGAATATAAAGTAACCCCCATATCACCATCAATGAGTCCCCCACAATGCCGTATGATGGCTACTGTGACTGCTACTGTCATTGATCTTGTTGAGTTTTTAGAGGCATAGTCTCTATCAGATATTCCTCTTCTAGGGTCTTCATAATTTTCAAACTGCAAGTGAATTTTGAAATAACTTGTTAACTGATCATCAGCTGGGATATCTTAAATAATTTCCTGTTGCCAAGAGATCTTTGCCTATGAGCATGATGGATAGTTTCTATATCTGAAGCTGTTCCTTTGATTTCTAGGACATATAGTTATGTGGCCTCTCAAGCTAGGCACTTTCCCAGATGATTAAAATGTTAAATTTGTACTCCTGAGGGATTTATTATAGATTTCACATAAATACTATTCTGCAGCTATTATCTTAAAAATTACAAAAATTTCTTAATAAGACAAATTAGTTCTGTGATATGAGCAGTATAGTAATGCTATCATCAGAATGTTGCTTCTATTTGTAAAACTTAGATATTTTTATCAGTTACCGTTGGTATGTCCTTTATGAGAAGTTCTTTTAAAAGAATTGCCCTAGTATCAGGTAGAACTGGGCCAGTGATCAGCCTTAATTAAGTATGACCTATGTTTATACCCCAGACTGTCAGGTGTCCTTGAAAGTAGAATGAAAACCTTTGAGAATATAGATCACAGGAAGCAGGGTGATAGACATCCAACTCTTCATAGTGGTACTGAACAACCACTGAAAGTCGGTCTGCATTTAAGGTCAATCCAGATTGCATTGTCTACTAAGAGATCCTGGGAACAGGTTTAGATTGCCTGCTCTTACCCTGCACCTTTTAACAGTGACCCAGCAATATTTTATTTAAGGTCATAGAATAAAGCTTTTGGAGAAATAAGAGGTAGGAGTAACAAAAAGGAGCCAAATTTAGATCCAGTACTTTAAACATCTAAATATTGTTGAACAATATATACCTTCCTAAAAGGAACAACAAACAAACGAACAAACAAATCTTCAGGAACACTGTTAGAAGTAATTCAATGGAATAAATGAATACTCTGAAAATCATTTTTATATGACAGTTCTAATCCTCCTCAGCTCCCTTTCAGCACCTGGCTCTGACCAATTTCATACCTGATTTCTTGGGTGCAGTTGGAAGAAATGAGGCTTGAGAAGGGGAACTCAGAGCCTAAAATGAAATGGAGTAAGTTACAGGAAACCTGCCTCTTGGAGCATCCCCTCATCTTCATAGCTCATCACACCTTGTCCTTCCCTATCATTCTACTTCTTCTCTGGCTACCCTGGTCTCCCTATTTCAGTCTCTGTTTAGGAAACTGAGGTGGCAGCTGCATGTGCCCTACTTGAATGCAACCTCTCACATTTACTGCACACTACAAAGACAGTATCATAGCTCTACCAACATCATAAACCACATGCTTTAAACTCCTGTTAACATGTAGGTCTGGCAATCCAGAACCAAGGAGAAGGTTTGCTGATGTTGTTTCCCCCTTTTTTTCCTCTGAGTTTTCTGTCCATACTTTTAATTCAGAAGTCAACTAACATCTTAGTAGGCATGCAACTGAGGACATGATCTTGAAAGAATGGAACAGGATAAGATGAGGAGAGGTGTGCTGAGGAAGACCAAAGGGCACTAACATGGTAGATGTAAGCACAATTTTTATACATCCTCCAACTCCTTGTCCTAAGGGTTGTCTTAGAAGCATGAGATCTACTCAGAGGTGGGAAAGTCATGAAAATTAAACATTTGAACTAGCAAATTTGCTGCCATTAATGTAAGATTTCATAGAGAAAGTAGAAGTAGCCTAATCATGTACTAATGAATCAATTCATTACTTACTAATAAACCAGTTTAATTTAATTTAATGAATATCTATATAATGTGCTTAGGTATGTTGCCAACTGGAAGGAAATTGCTACAAGCAACTCTTCAGCTAACTTCAAAAGTAGGTGATTTTTAGCAATGCTTTATTCTTGCGAATAAAAATGATACATTCTACACATGTGCACATTTCTTAGAACCTAACATTTCAGTACCCTGCACAGTATATAGACATAGATAAATTTGCCAAGTCATTCTTACCTTATAGCAGTGATTTCAACCAGTGGGCCACAAGAATTTTTAAACCATGCAATATCTGACTATTCATTCAGTGGTACTGACCTCTTTTCCCTTAGATTGTCAAATAATTAAAAAAAATAAAAAAGACTACAGCCAACAGAACAATCATCCAGTATGGATGAATCAAAATTATACCTATTTTTCATCAAATCAGCAAAAATTATATTCTTTAATGTGCCATAGAATTTTAGTAATTAGTTTAATTGTGCCCTAAGATGAAAAAGGTTGAAAATCCCTGCCTTGTAGGTAAGACTGTTATTTGGAAATAGAAAAATAAATTTTATTTTATATCAGGTTGAATTTAAAACTTTTAAATAAATCTTTTTTTTAAGTTGCATTATCTCATGGTTTCAGTAATAATTTTTAATAAGCAAACTTCACTTGGCTAAATAATGCCTCAAAATGTTAAAAATATATTTTAGGTTCTATGCCACTGTTGTCCCTCACGTGGTCCACAAGACTGAGAAGCTGGAAGTGATGGCATATTGAAGAAGCATATCATCATACCCTAGAAATACCAATAATTCTAACCTAGCCAGAATCTAATTATGGTGATTGTATAATCTGAGTGTATGAGTTCTGTCCTGCTGTCATCCGTGAGAGGCAGTAAAGCAGAGAGGTTACAGCTGTGGAGTGTTGATTCAGACTGCCTGATTTTGATTTTTGGTTCTACTGTTTACTGGCTGTGTGATCTTGGGCAAGTTACTAGTTCAGTTTTCTCCCCTGTAAAGTGAGAATAACAACAGTACCAAGCTCATGGTTGTGTAAAGTACTAAGAGATAAAACATGTAAAGAGCTTAGGCTAGTGCCTGGTCCATAATTATTCATACTCTATAAATGTTAGCTATCATTAGCCGTAACCTATCCACTATGTCCACCACCACAATCCAGGCTGCCACCATCCCTCTGCAGGCTTCTGCTACAACCTCTACACTGATGCTCCTCCAGTCCATTCCCCATATAACAGATAGTGATCTACGAATTTAAATAAATGCAATTAGAACACTTAAACTCCTCTTTAGCAATTTCTATGTACAAGTGTTATCTTAAAGAGCTTTATAATATTATAGTAACTCATTCGATCTTCAGACCAACACAATGAGTCAGGTTCTATTATCTGCATTTACAGACGAGCAAGCAAAGAGATAGGTTACTTGTTCAAGGTCTCACAGTAAGTTCCTGTGAGGGTCAAGCTTTGCATTGAGGCAGACTAGCTCCAGAACCCATGTGCTGAATGATGACTGCTTCTCCTAGTTTTCCACTGCACCTGGAATAAAATCCTGACTTCAGGATGGCTTTCCACCTTTATCATGTCTTACTCTCCCCTAACTCACAACCCCACCATCACTGGACTCTTACCTCTTCCTCAAACTCTCCACATTTTCAACTTTGGAGGTTCAATGGAGTTGAAGGCCTTATATAGAACAGTTTTAGGTAACTTATCTTCACTTAAGAGCAAGGAGTTGTCTGTTCTATTCACTACTGAATCCTCAATGTGTAGCACGTAGTAAGTTTTCAATGAGAGGTAAAATATAAAGGAATGGCAAGTACAAAGATGGAAACATAGAATGTAAAATACTGAGTTAAAAGAGATTACAGGCATACCTTAGAGATATAGTGGTTTTAATTCCCAACCACCTCAATAAACTATTGCAATTAAGTGAGTCATACTCTTTTGGCTGGTGGGGATTTCTGACTTCCATTTGTAAAAAAAAAAAAAAAAGCAGCAACATCTGTGAAGCGCAGTAAAGTGAAGTGCAATAAAATGAGATCTGCCTGTCCTGCAAAAAGATGGAAAGGTATAGCATGATAATTGCAAGGAAAAATTACTGTAAGTAGTGGAGGTTTGCATTATAGCTGAAGTCAGTGGAAGGTGATACATTGAAGGTGTTGGGATTGGAGAAGAGGAGGAATGTGTGCCACCTCTTCAAAAAGCACAACAAAACCAAATCCAGAGATGAGAGAAGCAGCTTCTAATTCATTTGTGGATAAAAAGTTGTTAGATAACAGTTAATTATGAAGCACTAACTAAATGCCAAAGTAAATGCTAAGTCCTTTACATGCATCATTACACTTACTTCTCACTAAGGACATTGAGGCCTAGGGAGTAATAACTTACCCCAAATTGCACAGCTAATCAGTAGTGGATCAAATCTCAAAATCCAAGTTCTGAAGAGTCTTTTGTAGAGTTGGACAACAAATATGTTAGTGAGAAGCAGGATACACTCAGAAATTTTTGGACATTTATAGCTTCAGTTCAACAGGATATAAAGATAGCTCTTCTGAGAGTGCCAAAAAGGAATGTGGAATAGACCTGAGCCTGGCATACTGAACGAGTCTATGTCTTATCGCATCTGGCATCTTTGTAAACATTTGTCTTTCTTATTTAGGTTTCAGGTCAAGAACAGGAAAAATATATGACTGTGCAGCTATATCAGAGGACATGGAAATACCAGAATATACTTCATGTGGAAATATTTACGAAGAACCAAATGTTACTAGACTGTCACCTGATTCCACTTATGGAACAATAAATGTAAAGTAAAGTACTCTTTTATTTTTTTGAGCTACAGCCCTTCAAACCCTGATTCCATCAGTTATAATCAAGAGATAGTGTATTCTGACTGGAATGACATGCATTCTTGGCACAGAATCTACTCAATTAAGTAAAAAAAATTAAACATAAATACAACATTGGGCTGAATATGGTGGTCATAGAAAATGTAGAAATTATTCCTGGTATTGAGAAATTATAATATTCTGATGATTACACTTAAATAAAGATATTATACTTAGGTGTCAAAAAACTCTTAAGCTTGTTTTTCTTTTTTGAAACATCTTTTATTTGGGTATTCATGTCAGGCAGAACTCCTTTTCCATTAAAAAAGGAAAAGGGGCAAAAAGAAAAAGAAAAAGAAAAGAAAAGAAAAACGGGCAGTATAGCAAGTTCTCTTTTTATTAGGAAGTAATAGGCTTACTAGAAGCTCCAGCCCGAGTCACTTCACCATCCTTGAACAAAACTGGGTTACTGGGGCACCCTTAGCTAAAGCAGCTAGAAAACTTGAAATCTGTGTTTCAACTTCCACAGTGGGAGAAATAAGGGACTGGAGATGACTGTCGGGTCAAGAACAGAGTCCATCACAGCCTTCAAGCCTAAGCACCCTCTATGACTACCCATCATCACACTTATTACACTGTATCTTTAAAAATCTGTCTATAATCCTGACAGACTAGAATATTTTCTGTATTCCTTATCCTGTTCCATTGATGTTTGTGTCTTAATGGCAATACCATCTTTTATTTGTTAGTGTTGATTTACTCCAAATCGTCCAAACTTTTTTTTATTTAAAAATTGTTTTGGCTTATTCTAGTTCCTTTGCATTTCCATCAAACTTTACAATCCCCTGCTGGGATTTGATTGGATTGCTTTGATTCTATATATCGATTTAGGTGATAAGTACCATCTTAATTTACTATCTCAATCCATGAACATGGTACATCTTCCTGTATATTTAGGCCTCTGGCTTCTTAGTAATGTTTGTAAATTTTAGTGAACAAGTATTTCATATATTTTCTTAAAATTATGCCCAACTAGTCCTGACTGGTGTGGTTCAGTGAGTTGAGCACTGACCTATGGACTGAGAGGTCACCAGTTTCAGTCCCGGTCAGGGTACATGACTGGGTTGCAGGCCAGGTTCCCAGATGGGGGCCACAAGAGGAAGCTGATTGATGTTTCACACACTGATGTTTCTCTCCCTCTCTTTCTCCCTCCCTCCTCCTCTCTCTAAAAATAAATACAATCTTTTTTTAAAAATGCCAAATTATTTTGTTTTCTGATGCTATTGTTTTTAAATTTCAATTTCAAACCATTCAAAAAAATTTCAGACCTTAATTTCCTGTCCCAAATGACTTTTATTTAGCAATTCATGAATTGAAAAGGATCCAGTCTAGAAAATAGAAAGGAACTTCCAAGAGTTGTACAAAGTGAGAGGGTTTCATAGATAAAAGTGAGCAGGAACAAGAAAGGTATATTGGGCACTGTTAATTAGTTAAAACAGGGTTACTTCCCCTATATGGAACAAAGGGAAGTGTTGGAGTTGGGTTAGGTAACTTGTACTAAGCAGGCAAGTGCTAAGTGGCTGGCCTAGGCCTACCTTTTCTGGGAGAGCTGAGCATAGAAACTTAGATAAGCCTCAGTTTGTTGACATAAGACTTAGCATAAGCAACTACTTCCTGGGCTTAGTCAAGACACTTTAACACTAGTACATAGAAATATTATTGATATTTTGGATATTGACCTTCATCATGTGACCTTGTTAAACTCACTGGTTCTACTTTTTTTATTGTTATTTTTTAGGTATATTTTATTAATTACGCTGTTACAGTTGTCCCAATTTCTTTTCCCCCTTTGGCCCCCTCCACCAGTACCCTCATCCCCTCCAGCAATACCCTCCCCTTAGTTAATGTCCATGGGTTATGGGTTGTGCATATAAGTTCTTCGGCTTCACCCTTCCCTATACTATTCTTAAAACCCCTGTATATTTTGTTCCTACTAATTTTGCTTCTTAATCCCTGCACAGTTTTTCACTTTCTCCTCCTCAACGCTTCCAGCTGATACTGCTTCAAATGATCCCATACATATGATTCTATTCCTGTCCTGGCCTTTTTTTAGTTTGCTTTTATTCTTTAGATTCAGTTGTTGGTAATTGTGTTTGCTGTCATTTTACTATTCATAGTTTTGATCTTCTTTTTCTTAAATAAGTCCCTTTAACCTTATGTATAATAAGGGCTTGGTGATGGTGAATTCCTTTACCTTTACCTTCTCTGGGAAGCACTTTATCTGCCCTTCTATTCTAAATGATAGCTTTGCTGAACAGAGTAATCTTGGTTGCAGGCCCTTGTTTTTCATTACTTTGAATATTTCTTGCCAGTCCCTTCTTGCCTACAAAATTTCTTTTGAGAAATCAGCTGATAAGCTTATGGGAACTCCTTTGTAGGTAACTCTTTGTTTTTCTCTTGCTGCTCCTAAGATTCTCTCTTTACCTTTAGCCTTTGGCATTCTAATTATGGTGTATCTTGTTGTGGTCCCCTTTGGGTCCAACTTGTTTGGGACTCTCTTTGCTTGTGGGACTTGAATGTCTATTTTCTTCACCAAATTAGGGAAGTTTTTCTTCATTATTTTTTCAAGTAAGTTTCAATTTCTTGCTCTTCCTCTTCTACTTCTGACAAGCCTATGATTCTGATGTTGGCACTTTTGGAGATGTCCCAGGGTCTTCTTAAACTATCCTCATTTTTTTGAATTCTTATTTCTTCATTTTGTTCTGGTTGAATATTTATTCCTTCTTTATGTTCCAAATCATTGAATTCAGTTCTGGCTCCCTTCTCATCACTGTTGGTCCCTTGTATATTTTTCTTTATTTCACTTTGTATAACCTTCTCTTCTTCCTTTATTTTGTGGCTATACTCAATCATTTCTCTGAGCATTCTTATTACCAGTGTTTTTGAACTCTGCATCTGATAGGTTGGCTATCTCCTTTTCACTTAGTTCTTTTTCTGGAGTTTTTATCTGTCTTTCATTTGGGCCATACTTCCCTGTTTCAACTTCACAGCCTTCCTATGTTTGCCTCTGTGTCTCAGGTAGATTTGTCATACCTGTTATGTTATAAGAGGCAGAGCCTTAGGTATTCATCAGTGCTGGACAGCCCAATTCACTGCTTTGTGGCACTGTATGTGGGAGACAGGTCAGAGAGGGAACAACACCGCTTGCTCAGCACTCACCCCATTTTAGTCACTACACCCACTTCCTGTATGTGATTAGTGCCCCTCTAGCCATTGTGATGGTCATGGTTCCCAGAGTGGGTGGGTTTGTGTACATTCTAGGACCATGGGGGCCCTCTATAAACAGACTCTCCAGAGAATGAGGACATTTCTTCTGCCACCCTAACCCCCGTTGGTTTTCACAGCCAGAAGCAATGAGGCATTATGCTTCTGGTGCCTGACCTGCGAGTTGTGTGGTCTAGCCTGGGGCTGGGATCACTCCTCAGGTATCCCTCCTGGCTTTTATAATGTGGGGCCACTCATTCAGCCAGGTGGTCACAGCCTCTGCCTTGATACTGCCATGTGCCGCTGCCACACACATTCTCTTTGCCTTGGCTCCCCAGCTCCACACCTCCTACTTGTGCATGAACACTTCCCCTTAAAATATTTGGTCACTGGGCTTCCATAGTTCAATTTTCTAGCAGTTCTTGTTGTTTTGTTTTTAGGTAGTTGTAATCCTTAATAGTTGTGTGAGGATGCAAAGTGTGTCCACTTCTGCCTCCATGTTGGCCAGAAGTCTTTTTAGTTTTTCTTTTTTTAAAAGTAGGATCTTTAGAATTTTCTGATTAGATGATGCCATCTGCAAATGAAGATAATTCTACTTCCTTTACAAACTACCTTTTTATTTCTCTTTGCTTTATTACATGGCTATAAACTCCAATACAATGTTGACCAGAGCTGATAATACTAAATCCTTGCCTTTAGTTTATTCACAGCAATGTATTTTTGAATATGAAGCCAACATGTATTCTTGGAATAATACCACTTGGTCATGATGCCATTTCGTCTTTATATATTGATGGAATTTATTCACTATGCAACTATGTTCATGAAGGCTACTGGTCTTCAGTTTTCTTTTCTTGTAATTTTTGATATGAGAATAATCCTGGACCTCATAAAACTGGTCCTTCTAATATTAGGAAATTTGTGCAACATTGGTATTTTATCTTCCTTAGAAATAGAAGGCATTGACTCATTAGGATTATTTTAAATATTTTTGTCCTTTTCATGCCTTGAATTTGTTTGAGGCTTCTAAAATCCACTTGTCCATGTGTTTTATACTGCAGTAATTTAAAACAAATCTGCAACCAATCGATTACCCTTTTCTTTCTTAAAAATACTTCCAGCTCTTACAACCATGGATATCTTTAAAAATCATTAAGAAATAAAAAACATTAAGTTTAGCAATGATAATAAAGAATTATAAGTCTATAGTGAATATAGGGAACATTTGGTGGATAGTTTTCAATTAAGATCTACTAGCAAGGTTAACAACACTACACAGAATCAGGTTTCAAAAGTATTAATTGAAGGACATTAGCCTCAGTTCCCATGCTTTCCCCCTGCCCAACTGCAGCTGCCTGGGAGATAATGACATTTTGGGCCGGGAGTTCCCCTTGATAGCAGGGTGCATCAAGCCAAGCTGCTTTTGGTCTTGATTGGCCTGTCATGCTTGCAGCTGTGAGATAACCAGGCGACGACTAAATTCAATAGTTCCTTTTTTCTTCCCACTATAAAGCAACCTCTCCTTCCCTAGGAGTCCGGAGTCGGAGCTACTCTACTCACGGCACGGCTCCCTCCCTGCTTGCTGATTCCCTCAATAAACTTCTTTCTTTCTGCTCACTGCATCTTGATGGCCTTCTGAGCGATTCCGTTTTTACATTGTGGCGCTAAAACCCAGGATTGGGACACCAGCTTGACTGGGACTCCCGATTCACACTTGGGCCCAGAGCTGGCCCCAATCCTTGGACCCAGAGTCGCTCAGATCTCCGTGAGTTGGGGGCTCGAGTTTCCCCTCTAGCTTGCTGAACTTCTCCGCCTCCTTTTTCCTTCGACTGCCATTTACTCCCAGTCAACACCAGCCCTCAGATTCATGGGTGAATCCTCACCTTCATCTCCTCCAGTGGTTCTGTTTCCTGGTCTATCCAAGACCATTCTGGGCAGTCCAGCCGTAAATCTGAGCGCTCAGTCGGAACCACTCTCGGAGTCACCTGACTCCTTGGGTCAATCCGGACCCACTCTCCAGGGCCTGATGACTCCTAGGGATGCCTGGGATGAATCAGCATCTCTCCTCTCGGCCTTTGGCCCTCCACTCTCTGGTTGAAATGGGACTCCCGTCTTGACAGATTGCGGAGCTGGGAATGTTGGCTTGGATTCGACCTCCTCCTCCTTCTCAAACTCACATTAACCCTAATCATCACCATGGGAATTGGCCAGTCCCTCCCACCCAAAGATACCCCTCTTGGACATTTGTCCATAATTTCAAATCTCTCCAACTAAATGGAGAAGTCAAGGCCCATCGACTTGTCTTTCAGTCCACTGTTGTGTGGCCCCAATATCCTCTAAATAACCAGAGTCAGAAGTCGGAAAATGGCACACTTGACTTCAAAGTTCTCACAGACCTTGAAACTTTCTCCAGCAGTTGGGCAAGCAGTCAGAACTTCCCTATGCTCAGGCTTTCTGGACTCTTCAGAACAAACACTCTCTCTGCAAACAGCTGACTACCCACCAAATTCTCCTTATCCAGAAAAAGCCACCTTCCTCTCGACCTTCTGCACCCCATCTAACCCCTTCTCTTTCTTCCTTGTGTGAAAAATACTCACAATAAAACACCGGGACACAGGATTTTAGCAGTAACCGAAGCAGTTGTTTATTCACAGACCTGCAGCTTTGGGCACAGCTGAAACCAATTCAAAGATATGCACCGAAAAGATAAAGCTGGCTGTTTTTATCATAATGCAAGTAAAAACCGGGCCCCTCCCTCCTCCCTCTCCCTCCTTCTCCTTCTCTGTTTTTCCATGCTGAATACTCCGGAATTATAATGTAATGCAATTAACTAAATTAACTCAGGGTAATCTGGTTATAGGTCTATCTCCAGCTCTACTTTGGAGTTTCCCTGTCTTGTTTGCTGGGCTGTCTAGCTTCATTTACCCACTTACCAGGGTTTGGTAATGAACGTCCCCTACTTGGATTTTGGATATCCTTTGTTCTCAGAAGCATTTGTGCTGAGCTGTGGAATGCCCCTTTTCTGATGCTAATATTGTTAACTCTGGCTCAAAAAACACTCTAATTACACTTGCCCTTTACTGTTAATTATTTTCTACTGGTTTGAGAGCCACCAGTCTCCTTGCCCTTTACACTAGGACACCTTTGATCCCTCTGACCACCCACCTCCCTATGACCCTGCGCTGGACACCCCCTCACCTCCTTCAGAACCTCAGTCACCTGAATCCTCACAGTTCCCAGCCCTCCAAGATTCTGGACCTTCTCCTCCCCATACCCCATCCTGCAGGCCCATCCCTACCTCCTCTTCCCTGGCTCCCCTCCTCCCCCTCCAATCAGCCTTGCCCTTCTAGTCTCTATCCTCTCCGTGAGGTTGCTGGTAGAGATGATGTCATGCAAATACATGTCCCACTTTCTTATGTGTCTCCTTGCTGGGATGCGCAAACTGGGCTTTAAAGCTATCAACTATAACAAAACTCTCAAAATTACCCAAAGTCCTAGTAAAAATCCAGCTGCCTTCTTAACAAGGTTCAAAGAATCTGTCCAAAAATACACCAATCTAGACCCCACTTCGCCTGAGGGACACCTCCTTTTACACACCCACTTCATTAGCCAATTGGCCCCAGACATTCAAAAAAGCTCCAAAAGTTAGAGGCGTGCCCCAAGACCCCCAAAGCAAACTTATTCAGGTTGCCTTCCGAGTATACAACAACCAGCAAGAAAAATAGGAGGGAAAAAAAAGAGAGAGAGGAAAAAAGAGCAAGAAGAACGGAAATACAAGCACTAACTTTTACTGCCTAATGCCTTGGAAAACTCCTCCAAGGGACAAAATAAGCCTAAGTCAAAGCCTCCACCATCAGGCAGCCTCTGGGACCCTGTTTCTGGAGCAGTCAGGAGGGACATTGGGCAAAGCTCTGTCGAAACCCCCCTTACCTCTTCTGGGGCTTTGTTTGCCCTTTCTGTCAAAAGATAGGTCACTGGAAGGTTGACTGTCCAATGGCCTCTAACCAGAAGACTGGACTGTCTACCTGGCAGTGGATCAGGATGTAGGTGTCTCAGGCCCAGACCTTCTCTGAATTTCCACCGCCTGATGGGGCCCAGGTCCAGAAGCCCCGCTTCTCACCATCATGACTGCAGAATCCAGGATAAACATATTGGTGGCAGGTAAGCTTGTCTCCTTTATCCTTGATATAAGAGCTATGTATTCTGTCCTGCCCAAATTTTCAGGGCTACTAACTCCCTCTGCCATATAGGTTGTAGGAATAGATGGCAAGGTGATCCAACCCCAAAGGACCCCTCCCCTAACCTGTCTCATTGGGCATCAAGCAGTCACCCACTCCTTTCTAATACTGCCCCATTGCCCAACCCCACTTCTCAGGCGTGATATTCTAACCAAACTGCATGCACCTATATCTCTTGGTTATTTTGACTCCATGCCCTCACCAGATAATCCCACCTCTCTCATTCTTCTTCTAATTTTAGAGCAGTCCCTTCACACTATCCCAATCACTCCCTTGCCATCCTGGCTAACAGCGATCAATCCCAATATCTAAAACACAAACAATCCTTCTGTCACTTCCCACCATGCTTCAGTCTCTATAACACTAAAAAATACCTCCCGTATCCCCAACAAACCTCAATACCCATTAACCCCCTCAGCCTTAAACAGTCTGAAGCCTATGATAGACCACCTGCTGAGAGCAGGTCTGCTTCGATCTGCTGCCTCTCCCACCAATTCCCCCATCCTAGCAGTCAAAAAAACCCAATGGGTCTCACCGTCTTGTCCAAAATCTACATACAATCAATAACGCCACCATCTCTATTCCCTCTTGTCATGCATACCACATCATACCTCCCACTTTACCGTACTGGACCTCAGAGATACCTTCTTCACTATCCCACTCTCCCCGACATCCCAAGACCTCTTTGCCTTTACCTGGACTGACCCAACCACAAAAATAACCCAGCAACTGACATGGACGGACCTGCCTCAGGGGTTTTGAGATAGTCCCCACCTCTTCAGTCAAGCCCTAACAGCCAACTTACAGAAGCTTAACCTTTCCCCAAGCATCCTCCTATAGTATGTAGATGATCTCCTTCTCTGTAGTCCATCTGAAAACCTTTCTCATCTCCATATTACCCAACTCCCAAACTTTCTTGACAGTTGGGGATACCGCATGTCGCGAAACAAAGGCCAGTTCTCTTGAACTGAGGTCACATATCTCGAACTCTCCATCACCCCACTCATAAACACCTAAATCCAAAAAACACGATGTAATAACTACCATCCCCCTACCCCATACTAAACAAACACTCCTATCATTTTTAGGCCTCGTCAATTTTTTCAAAACTTAAATATCTAATTTTAAATCCCTTCCAAACCCAAATAAACCTTTCCTCCTATACACTGACACAAAAGATAGCTTTGCTCTCAGGCTGTTTGCACAGCAATATAAACCAGACCAACGGGTTATAGCCTATTTTTCCAAACCACTCGATTTCCCCTTCCTAGGGCAGCCAGCCTGCCTCTGTGCCTTAGCAGCAGCAACAATTCTCAGTCAAGAAACCCTTATGTTAGTTCCCTTTGCCCAGGTAACAGTCCACTCCTCTAATACTATTTCCAGCCTACTAACCCACCAGGCCATTACTACAACCTCCCCATCCTGAATTCAGTTCTTACATTCTCAACTACTTCAAAATCCTCAAATCTCCCTACATAAATCAGCTCTCCACTTCAACCCTGCCTCATTACTTTCCTCCCCCACTCCCACACCCATACTCATAACTGCACTTCAACATCTCTCCTTTTTTATACCCTTTCCCCAACACCATACACCCCACTACCCCAGGTGCAATCCTGGTTTATAGATGGAAGCTCTTACAAGGCCAGCCCAAAGGGAACAGAATATGCCATCACTACCCTTGCCTCCATCATTAAGTCGGGACACTTGTCCTCCGGTACCTCTTCCCAACAGACAAAACTTATTGCCCTAACATGAACCTTTGCCCTTACAAAAATCGTCAGGTCAATATATACACTAATTCCAAATATATCTATCACATCATACATTCACACATCTCAAAAAAAAAGGGGGGGAATATCTCACCTCTAAACACTCTCCTATCATCAACAAACATCTCATTCTCAAATTTTTTCAAGCAGCTCAGCTCCCAACAAAAGCAGTGATTATCCACTGCAAGGGACATGACGTTAGGACAGATCTCACAGCTCAAAAAAATCACAAAGCAGACATTGAGGCAAAAAAACAAGCCCTGCCTCTCATCCTCCTTACAATGCCTACCGAGGCACCCCCTTATGCAGAGGAAGAAAAACGCACCCTAGTTAAACTTGAAGCAACCCAACAAAATAAAGTTTTATCTACATGACAAAATAATTCTCCCCAATAATTACGCTCAACATATCCTCGCCGAACTCCATAACCAATTTCACATAAGTGCAAAACTGCTACATGCTGTATTATCTCAAACAATACATCACACTGACATGTTAACCCAGCTAAAAAATATATCCCATATTGGGTACATTTCTCCCGTATCAAACTGCTCCTCAGGTACCTAAATCTCCTCCAACCTCAGATCTTGAACCCACCATAACCCAGCTCATCCCCATCTGGGAAGGGACACAAGCAACACTGTCCAAGTATTCCTGCACCCCCACTGAAAACCTGACGGTAAAAAATCACCCAAGCCCAACCCTCCTCTAAATAAGCCTTCCACAGGCCCGACTCTTTACTCATCTCATCTCCCAAAAACTTATTATACAAAGAGCCCCCCAGACTATCTCTCAATTTTTAAAATATATCTCGGATGCCTGGCTACAGGGCACTCTCAGTGACTACACCCCTGACGAAATTTACTTTTACACTTTCATCCTAGTTCTATCCCTCGTTGACTTACTCGAATCACCGTAACCATGCTGACTCCCCTCACAATTATGGTTGTTGCCCTTCTAACCTTTGCCACCTCATATCAACATCCTCTAGCCCCCACAATACAGTGAATAGCGCGCTTAACCAGCAAAACCAACTGCTAGATCTGCCCCACTCCTCGCACCACCCAGACATTGAGGTAACCACCTTCCCACCCAATCTCACCACCTTATATAAACTTATTGCCCACTTTCTCCATCCCCCTGCTACATGAGTTCAGCAGATCTCCCTAGAGTGGCCCAGCTAGTAGCCACCATCACTCATATTATGGGTCCTGCCACTCTCTGAATCCATTTCAGACATGTCAACGGCACCCGCACTCAGCCTCGCTCCTTAGGCATATTCAACCCTTACCTTCTCTGCAACCACACCCTAGACCTAGCCTTCATACCTTATGAAGGCCAATCAAGAGCTCTTACTTATCCTTATGTATTAGCCCAAATTCACAATCTTACCAACACTTCAGATTTTCCTGCTACTCCTACATGAATCATAGATTTTTGATTTAACCAATACAGCCAAACATTTCTTCACAAAATCCTCCATAATATTTAATGCCAATCAATAAAACACAAAACTCACCCCAATTACATTGACATCACCAAAGCAAAATATAGGACTACTATTTCCCTTCAAGGGATGGAATATCCCTTCCTATATGGCATGCAAGCATACCTAATAATTCCCTCTTACTAGACTAGCACCTGCATAATAGTTGTTCTAATACTAGATGCCTATATTCTAAGCCCCTAGCAAATAGCCACTTTCAAGGCTCCTTCCTAGAGATCTCCCTCTTGTCTTGCCCCCAACAGAAATGAGACCGGCAGTGGTCTGAGTTTGGCAGACATGAGTGCAGCAACCCTGTCCTTAAACAAATGGAAATAGGGCACTTATATATAAAAGGTTCCTCTGGTTCGTAAAAATACCCCAATTTTAAAAAGTATCAGTACTAAATCTCTCTTTATTCAAAAAACTTAGAATGGCAACCTCCAAGCTCAAGAAAAACAGAAAAAATCCCTAAACAACCTAGCAGATGTAGTTCTCCAAAACAGGAGGGCTCTAGACATCCTTGCAGCTGAAGTAGGGAAACCTGTGCCATGCTAAACTAAACTTGCTGTTTTTACATTAACAATATAGGCATAATAGAAAAAAACTTACAAGTACTTAAAAAACACATCGGCATTGTTGCCCAAGCTAGGGAATGGGCAAATGGGGAATCCTGTCTCAGAACCTTCCTCTCATACTTCTCCTCTCCCTTCAAAGTGATCCTAGTGCCTCTTATAACCCCACTGCTTCTCCTTCTATTATTCCTTGCCCTTGGCCCTTGATTCCTCAAACTGCTGATTAACTTTATTCAAAAAATGGTTCAATCCATGACAGCCTCTGCCATCCATAATATACTCTTATTAAGATCTTTCAGATATCAACCTGTGGCAAGAGATGATCCCCAAGCCAGCAGTCAACCCACTCCCATTGCCCTAACTCAGCAGGAAGTCGTTATAGAAGAGAGATTCGATGACCCCTCTCCCAACTGATCTCTGCCACATAAAACCACTCTGCCAACCCCAGAAACACACCCCACCCCTCACCTCCTTTTATTAAAAAAAAAAAGGCTGGAATAACAGCCTCAGTTCCCATGCTCTCCCCTTGCCCAACTGCAGCTGCCTAGGAGATAATGATATTTTGGGCCAGGAGTTCCCTGCCATAGCAGGGTGTGTCAAGCCGAGCCACATTTGGCCTTCATTGGCTCATCATACTTGCAGCTGCAAGATAACCAGGCGACGACTAAATTCAATAGTTCCTTTTTTCTTCCCACTATAAAGCAACCCCCTCCTTCCCTAGGAATTTGGAGTTGGAGCCACTCGTGGCACAGCTCCCTCCCTGCTTGCTGATTCCCTCAATAAACTTCTTTTTTCCTGCTCACTGCATTTTGATGGCCTTCTGAGTGACTCCATTCTTACACATATTTTGCTTCTAAAACTCATTTCTTGCAATACCACTGATAAGATCTGTATAAAGTATATAATCCTTTTTCTTGCAAGAATGACTCACTTATGCCAATTAGGAGGGCTACCATAAACAAAAACAGGAAAGATTGAAGATGGTGGAGGAGTAAGTGGAAGCTACACTAACCTCCTCTCAGGACCAATCTGGAATTACAACTTAATTGTGAAAAAAGCATTCTGAATAACCAACTAAACACTAGCTGGAGAGAAGCCTTATTACCATGGACAGACAGAAGAAACTGCCTCATTACATCGTGACTGGTACAGAGTGTGGAGGAGACACAAGAGGGCTGGCTGGGCTCCCATGGGCAGCAGCTGAATGTATGGAGAAATATTTCAGCAGCCAGAGGATTCCCCCTTATAAGTGTGGGGTCTAAACCCCAAGGTGGTCTCCCCAGGATCAGAGCCAAGAGTAAACCAGATAGCATCTAGACAGGAAAAGCAAAAAGTAGCAGGATTTTTCCAGCCTGAGATGGCTAGAGTCACAGAGAGCTTCTTAAAGTTGCCAACACACAAAATTTCATTGCCATCCACTTACCCTGGGCTCCAGCAGTGGGAGGGCAGAGTGGACTACAGGTGCTTGAGGAGAGTCTGGGGCAGCAGCCTTGCAGAGAACTGAGGGAGCAGTCAATAGATTTCCCATGCTGACTCATCTCCCATACTGCAGGATCCATCTTGCTCAGACAGAGCACTCCTCCTCAAGTGGCATCAGCCTGAGGGGCAGTAATAGCCCCACCTACAGAAATTATTCTGCCCTACAGTGCAGTGCTTAAGCCTGAGTGCTGATTAGATTGACTATATTAACAACTGAAGAGACAGCCACAGACTGGATCTCTGGTAGTCTCGAACAGTCTGCCGAGGTCCAGACTGGGACATGATCTGATGTCACCAGGGGTGAATCCAGAAAGGGAAAAAAGTGGTAAAAATAAGATACTACTGAGATGAATTTCACCACAGTCTTCTCCATGATTTATTTTCTCTCCTGCATAGCTTTTTAACAGTTTGTGCATTTTAAGTCACTAGTTTTTATGTTATAGTTTATTTCAAATCTCCTATTTTGCTCCTCCCTTCTTTTACAACATTTTACCAACTTATTTTCTCTCCTAATTTTTGCTTTAATTCTATTTTCTCTCTTGCTATGACTTGTTTCTATTCCGCACTCTGTTTCTCATCTCTCCAGCCTCTCAAAACCATTTTTCTCATTATTAGTCATATCACATTCTTTTTCCCATTCTTAAAATATATTTATTCTCTCTCCATCTTGATCAATCTTTGCTCATTGGTTGTGGATACGGGGGTGGTGGTTTTTCTTAAGTGTTATTCATGGATCTTCACTATTTTGGTATTTCAAATCTCAAATCTTATCGTTCCCCTCTCCTATTCCATATTACCTTCATGCAGCCATCATTTTTTCATTTTAAATTTGAATTTTTCCCTTTCTTAGCCTGGTTTTCATTCCTCACTTTCAGTATTCTTTCTGCTTCTCAAACTCACTTCCCTTTCCTCTGGATATCTCTTAAGATTTTCTTCTTTTTTCCCTCCTCTCATTCCCATCCCACCTATATTAATCTTTGCTCAGTGGTTGCTGACAGTGCTGCAGTAAAACATTTTCTCTAATTTGGTTCCTAACTTTTTTTGTTCTCTCTCACTATATAGATATTTTATAATTTCTGTTTAAACCTAATACTACACACTTTCCTTCTCCTACTGCATTCCACCATCTTCCCTCCCTTTTTAATTTATGATGTAAATTATACTTTCTCTCATTGCTTTGTCCCTACTTGCTATTCTTATTGCTCCTCCCTATCCCCTCTCAAAAATCTTTATTTTTTTAGTTAGTAATCTCTTATCTGTTTTTCCTTTTTTATAAGAGTCTTAGTCTCTTTATATCTTCATTAGTACTGGCTTATTTGCTGTTAATAGTGTGATTGTGGGTAGGGGTTATTTTACTGGATGTGAGTTTCTTTCTTGTGTTATTTGGTTTTGTTTTGGCAGCACCGGTACAACAGTATACAGGATGTGGTGGGCAGAATGACTCTCAGTCAGCTAACCAGAGGGAAAGACCCACCAAAGAGCAACTCAACAACCACAAAAACCCAACTGCAACCAGACAGCCAAAATAAATGGCATAAAGGGCATCCCAAGACCATCAATTTCAGGAGATCAAGGAGACTCGACTGCACAACTGAATACCACAGGTCTCCTGCCACAGAGGGTCACACCATGAAGACAGGGAGTCAAAGCAGATCAATCTAAGAAGCAGAAAAAAACAAGAAGTCATCTAAAATGAGAGACAAAGAAACAACCCCCAATCTAAAGGAAAGGAATCCCCAGAAAAAGATTAAATAAAATAGAGGCAAACAAACTATCAGACATGGAATTCAAAATAATGGCTATAAGGAAGCTCCATAAGCTCAGTGAGCTCAGCCAGAACTACAAAGAACTCCAGGGAACCTACAAGAAACTTACTGATAACTACACCAGCATTAAAATGAACATAGAGACTATCAATAAGAGCCAGGAGGAAATAAAGAATACAATTTCTGAGTTGAAGAACACCGTAGAAGGAATCAAAAGCAGGCTAGATGAAGCAAGGATCAAGATCAGCAAGCTGGAGGACAACATAAAAAATAAATTCCCAGACAGATCAACAAAACAAAACAAAAAGACTGAAAAAGAATGAAGAGGTTTTAAGAGAGCTTCAGGACAACATGAAATGTAATAAAATCCATATCAGAGGGATACCAGGAGAAGAGGGGCAAGGGATAGAAAACCTGTTGGAAAAAGTAAAGACAGAAAACTTCCTTAACTTGATGAGAGAAAAAGTAATGCAAGTCCAGGAAGCACAGAGAGTCCCAATGAAGATGAAACCAAAGAGGCCACTCCAAGATACATCATAATTAAAATGACAATATTCAAAGACAAAGAGAATTTTAAAGGCAGCAAGAGAGAAACAGCTAATAACATACAAGGGAGCTTTGGTAAGGCTATCAGCTGATTTCTCAACAGAAACATTACAAGCCAGAAGGGAACTGCAAAATATATTTTAAGCAATGAAAATCAAAAACCTACAACCAAGACTACTCTACCCAGCAAGGCTCTCTTTCAAAATGGAAGGTGAAATAGGTTTCCCAGACAAAAGAAGGCTAAAACAATACACCTCCAGCAAACCAGCACTGCAAGAGCTGCTAAAGGGACTGCTTTAAGAAGATGAAGAGAAAAAAGGAGATAAACAGAGGTACAAAGGGAAAAAAAGACAATGAAAAAGTACCTATCAATAATAACTGTAAATGTAAATGGATTAAATGCTCCAATCAAAAGACATAGGGTAGCTGAATGGATAAGCAAACACGACCCACATATATGCTGTTTACAAGACCCACCTCAGAACAGACGATCTACTCTGCAAGTGAAGGGATGGAAAAAAAATATTTCAAGCAAACAGACATGAAAAAAAAAAAAGTTGGGTAGCAATACTTACATCAGAAAAAATAGGTTTCAAAATAAAGGCCATAAAAAGAGACAAAGAAGGACATTTCATTAATATTTAAGGAGTCAATCCATCAAGTAGATCTAACCCTTGTAAACATATATGCACTGAACTTAGGAGCACCCAAATATATAAGGGAGATCTTGCAGGACTTCAAGAAAGATATTGACAGCAAAACACTTACAGTAGAGGATTAACACCCCATTGTCAACAATGATTGATGTTGGAAGCAAAGAAACAACAAGGATAGTGTGGCATTGAACAACACTCTAGATCAAATAGACTTAATTGATATATACAGAGCCTTTCAGCCCAAAGAAGCAAATTACACATTTTTTTTTTCAAATGCACATGGAACATTTTCAAAGATAAACCACACGGTAAGACACAAAACAAGGAACAAGACAACAGTGTCCATTTTCTCCTTTTCTATTCAACACAGTTTTGGAAGTTCTACCCACAGCAATCAGACAGGAAAAATAAATAAAAGGCATACAAATTGGAAAGGAGGAAGCGAAACTGTCATATTTGTAGATGACATAATAATGTATATAGAAAACTCTATAGGCTCCACCAAAAAACTACTTGACCTAATAAGTGAACTTGGCAAAATAGCGGGATATAAAGGCAATACTCAGAAATCAAAGGGATTTTTGTACACTAACAATGAAATATCAGACAGTAAAACTAGAAAAAAATCCCACTTACTATATCAACAAGAAAAATAAAGTAGTTATGAATAAACTTAACCAAGGAGGTAAAATATTTGCCCTCAGAAAACTACAGAACACTGAAGAAAGAAATTAAGGAAGATACAAATAAATGGAAGCATATACTATGTTCGTGGATTGGAATTATTAAAATAATTAAAATGTCCATACTACCCAAAGCAATTTATAGATTCAACACAATCCCTATTAAAATACCAATAAACATATTTCACAGATCTAGAAGAAATGTTTCAAAAACATATGTGGAACCAAAAATGACCCCAAATAGCCTCTGAACTCTTGAGAAAGAAGAACACAGTAGAAGGAAACACAATACCTGATATCAAACTATATTACAAGGCTAATGTAATCAAAGCAGCCTGAGACTGGCATAGAACAGACATATAGATCAATGGGACAGAATAGAGAGCCCAGAAATAAACCCAGGCCTCTATGTTCAATTAATATTTGACAAAGGTGGAAGGAGCATAAAATTGAGTGAAAATAGCCTCTTCAACAAATGGTGCTGGGAGAACCAGACAGGAACATGAAAAAATATGAAATTAGACCACCAACTTACACCATACACCAGAATAAACTCAAGATGGATAAAAGACATAAGTGTAAGCTGTGGCACCATGGAAGTCCTAGAGGAAAACATAGGCAGTAAATTTTCAGATATCCCATGCAGCAATGTTTTCACCGATTTATCACCTAGGGAAAGGGAAATAAAGGAAAGAATAAACAAATGGGACTATATCAAACTAAAAAGTTTCAATTCAGCTAAAGAAAACAACAGCAAAAGAAAAGGGAACCAACCATATATAAAAACATATTTGCCAATGATACCTCGGACAAGGGTTTGATCTCCAAAATATATAAAGAACTTATACAACTCCACACCAGGAAGACAGACAATTCAATTTTAAAAATGGGCTAAAGACCTGAACAGACACTTCTCCAAGGAGGACATACAGAGAGCCATAGTCACATGAAAGAAAGCTCAACATAACTAGCAATCAGAGAGATGCAGATTAAAACCATGAGATATCACCTCATACTTGTCAGAATGGCCATCATTAACAAATCAACAAAAACAAGTGCTGGCAAGGATGTGGAGAAAACGGAACCCTAGTTCACTGTTGGTGGGAATGCAGACTGGTGCAGCCACTGTGGAAAACAGTATGGAATTTCCTCAAAACACTAAAATGGAATTACTTTTATATTCAGTGATTTCACTCCTGGGATTATACTCGAAGTATCCTGAAACACCAATTCAAATGAACCTATGTACCCCTATGTTCATAGGTACATTGACATAATAGAATACTATGCAGTAGAAAGCATGGATGGAAATGGAGAGTATTATGCTTAGTGAAATAAGCCAGTCAGAGAATGACAAATACCATATGATCTCACTTATAACTGGGATCTAATAAACTAAGTAAACTAATGAGAAAAATAGAACTGGAGGCACATAAACATAAAACAGACAGCTTAGGAGGCTGTGGGGAGGTGCGGTCTGGTTGAAAGAAGGTGAAGGGATCACACAAAGAACATATACTATACATGACCCATGGATATAAACACTGGTGTGGGGTCAGACTGTGGGAACGGGGAGGTTGGGCAAGGGAAAGGGGACAAAGGGGGAAAAATTGGTACAACTGTAATAGCAAAAACAATAAAAATGTTACAACATAGGTAACCTATTGACATCTTTTACTTTCATTTTGAGCAAATGGATAATATAGTATTGTTTCATAAAGACATATAATCCTTTTGTTCAAGCATGTTTGAAAAACTTCCCAGGGTTCAGGATGGATGTAAAACACTTTTCAAACCTGGACATGGAAGTAGGCCCCTGGAGAGAATCAATAATATCTTCTCTAATTATTTCTTAAACTAATTTGGCCTATTTGATATACTAAAATCACATGGAAAGCTTTGTCAAATAAAGAAATAATAATTAAAAAACAAAGCAAAACAAAACAAATTAGGATCCAGAGAAATTGCAATCCTTGTGCCCTGTTGGTGGGAATTTTGAAATGGTGTAACAGCAATGGAAAACAGTACAGTGGCTCCTCAAAAAATTAAAAATATAACTACCATATGATCACTAATTCCACTCCAGGTATATACCCCCAAGAATTAAAAGCAAGGTTCTGAAGAGATATTTGTATACCTAGGTTCATAGCAAGATTATTCATAACAATCAAAAAGGTGAAGCAGTCTTCCGGCCAAAATGGAGGCCTAGATAGACATGCTAATTCTCCCTCAACAACTAAGAAGGAATACAACTACCTCAAAACTAGAGACAACCAGAAGTTCCAGAAAATCAAGCTGCATGGAAGTCCAACAAACAAAGATATAAAGAAAAAATACTCATCCAGACAGGTAGAAGGAGCGGAGCCCAAGCAGAGAGGACATGGTGTGGTAGTGGCAGCAGCAGGCTGGGAGAAAGTGCAGTCACATGTTTTAAAAAGTAGGGAGGCACACCTGGGGAGCGTTTCCAGCCTCAGACCAGACCGCGCAGCTTACAGTTCCAACGCCAGGGAAAATAAAGCCTCATTGCTTCTGTGAAAACCAGTGGGGTTGAGATAGAGGAAGAAACTGCCAGTCTATCAGTAAAGTCTGCTTGTTTAAAGCACCCACAGTCCTAGAACATCTGCAGACACACCCACTCTGAGAACAATGGGCAGGGCAACAGCTAGAGGGGCGTCAGTCTTATACAGAAGTGGGAGAAGTGTCTGGAAAAGGACTGCATGCTGAGCAAGTAGCATTGTTCCCTCTCAGACCCCTCCCCCACATACAGCACCACAACATGGTGAAACAGGTTGCCATACTGATGAATACCTAAGGCTCCACCCCATACAAGGTAACAGGTGTGACAGCTCTATCTAAGACACAGAAGCCTGTCAAGATGAGGAGACAGAGAAGTATGGCCCAAAAGGGGGAATGGATCAAGGTTCCAGTGGGAAAATTAAGCGATGAGGAGATAGCCAACCTAACAGACGTAGAATTCAAAACACTGGTGATAAAGTTGCTCACAGGCTTGACAGATATGCTTGAGTATGGTAAATGCATAAGAGAAGAAGTGAAGGCTATGCTAAAAAAAAGGAAGGAAAATCTACACAAAACCAATGGTGAAGGGAAGGAATCCAGGGTTCAAATCAATGATTTGGAACATAAAATAAGAAAAAACAGTCATCCAGTACAGAATGAAGAAACAAGAATTGAAAAAATGAAGAGAGGCTTAGGAACCTCTGGGACAACTTTTAACGTGCCAACATCCAAATCATAGGGATACCAGAAGGAGAAGAGAAAGAGCAGAAATTGAAAGCTTATGTGAAAAATAATGAAGGAAAACTTCCCAAATTTGGCAAAGGAAATAGACATAAAAGTCTAGGAAGCACAGAGTCCCCAACAATCTAGATGACCCAAAGAGGACCACAACAAGACACATCATAATTAAAATGCCAAAGGTTCAAGATAAAGAGAGAATCTTAAAAGTAGCAAGAGAAAAGAAGAGAGTTACCTACAAGACTGTAAGACCATCAGCTGATTTCTCAAAAGAACTTTGCAGGCAAGAAGAAATCAGCAAGAAGTAGTCAAAGTGATTCAAAGCAAGGACATAAAAACCAAGATTACTCTACCCAGCAAAGCTATCATTTAGAATGGAAGGGCAGATAAAGTGCTTCCCAGACAAGGTAAAGCTACAGGAGTTCATCATCACCAAGCCCTTATTATATGAAATGTTAAAGGGACTTATTTAAGAAAAAGAAGATCAAAACTATGAACATTAAAATGACAACAAACTCACAACTATCAACAACAGAACCTAAAAAATAAAAACAAAATCCAACTAAGCAAACCAGGATAGAAACAGAATCACAGGTATGGAGATCATTTGGAGGTATATAAGCTGAGAGGGGGAAGGGGGAGAAATGGAGAAATGGTGCAGGGATTAAGAAGCATAATTGGTTAGTACAAAATAGACAAGGGGAAGTTAAGAATAATATAGGAAAGGGTGAAGCCAAAGAACTTCTATGCATGACCCGTGGACATGAACTACGGGGGCTCCTTGCTGGAGGAAAGGGGATACTGGGTGGAGGGGAGCAAAGGGAAACAAAATTGGAACTACTATAATCAATAACATATACTTAAAAAAAAAGTTGAAGCAACCCGAGTGTCCATTGATGTCTGTATGGATAAACAAAATGTAGTACAGACATACACTGGAATATTATTCAGCCTTAAAATGAAAAATAATTCTGACCTACAACAACTTTAAGAACATTATGTTAGTTAAATAAGCCAGTCACCAAAAAACAAACAAACAAATACTCTATGATTCCATATATAGGAGGTAGCTAGAATAGTCAAATCCATAAACAGAAAATAGAATGGTGGTTGCTAAGGACTGGGTATAGGGAAGTAAAAAAAGTTGTGCAATGGGCATAAAATTACAGCTTTGCAAAGTGAAGAGTACTGGAGATTGGTTGTACAATAATATGAATGTATGTAACACTACCAAACAGTGAATTTAAAAATGCTTAAGGTGGTACACTTTATATTATGTGTATTTTACCACAATTTTAAACAATAGTGATTCATACATCAGAAGTAGACCAGTTCCTAATTTATAGCATAGCAAAATCATGGCTATTTCTCTCCTACATATTTCCATTTCAGTTTGGAAATGCTGACCTTAACCTTCAACGCTACAAGTCAATGTTTTAGGCTCTCACCAATTTCTTTTTTTCATTTTAAACAAGAAGTTTATTTAAACAACAAGACTCTTGACTTGAAGGGAAAACTATCTAGGATTCATTTCTTTTAGAGTAATTTTTCCCTATTTAAAGAGATTGCTCTACATGTAACAGCTATGTACAAAAAAGTTTTAAAATTGTCGTTGGTTTTACAATGATAAATGAAAAACATTAAAATTCTCCAACAAAACAAGGTATGCAAGAATTTTTATGTTGTTCTTTTTGTGTTAAACCGTGATACCAAAATAAATACTGGAATATAAAGATAAGAGCTGAATGAGAATGCCACTAATGGAGAAAGGAGGCATTTTCACAGAATCAGTATTTTTCCCCATTCCATTTCCATTTAATGTCAATCAAAACAGACCACTGGCCATTTAGTTAAAAAAGATGCAAATGCTTCTGCACATACATCAATTACTTTATGTATAATAAAGGAATGGGGAAAGGGAAAATGAAAGAATAGAGAAAACTATACTGTAGTAGTCAGGATGTGGTGGAACCAAATTGCAGTTTTCTAACTAAGAATGTCTTCTAGATCTAGAGAAACAGAGTCCTGAACTAAAGTAGCAGGTTCCCGTTTTAGTAGATACCTCCTGTCTATTGCTGGAACACATGAATTGTATCTTCATCCTCCATTTCCAACTGTGCAGGTGTGTCTGTTTCATTGATTGGCTGCCCATCAAATTGGAATTTGATCTGCCTCATTGACAGACTATGTTGTTCACAATAGGCTTTCTTTAGTTTACTAAGTGGTGTACGCATCTTAATCTTAAACTGCACCACAGAACCATCCTGCTTTGCCACCTTCAAATTAATATGATCATTGTTCTCAGTCTTGACTCCTTCCTTGGGCTTTTCCTCCGCCATGGCAAGTGCCAGAGGCTCCTCAGCTGCTGCTTCACAAAAGAGGTACCAGGTCAGCACCAAAGAAGCACACAAGCAGCACCAGGAGCAGCAGAAGAAGGATGTGACAGCGGTCTAGGCTCTGACCATTTTTGAAGAAAAAAAATTTCTTCAGACATTTCCAAATGTTCTCTGTGGGGGTGAACAGCGGAGAAAAACACTTCTTTAGAATCATATACTGTATATTCGTGTAGAAAGTATACACTTGCACATATTACTGTACATTTAAAATTATGCATAATTACTTTATGGGCAAAGGAAGAGATTATTTAGGAAATAATTTTTATTATATGAGATTTCCACCTTACTCACCTAATTCTGAACCTAATCTTTGTTGTTAAAACTTAGACTCTGCTGTATGTATTTATGCAAAATTCATTTTTTTCAGAAACTAGACAAAACAACTTGAAACTCAGAAGACTGATTTTTTTAAATTAAAAAGACAAACATATCTACAAAAATATTAGCAAAGTGAATCCAGCAATACGTTAAAGAGATCATACACTATGATCAAGTATGATTGATTCTGGGGATGCTGGTTGGTACAAAATTCACAAATCAATAAATATGATACATCACATAAACAAAATGAAGGATAAAAAAAATCACAGGATAATATCAATAAATGCAGAGATCATTTACTAAAATCCAGCACCCATTTATGACAAAAACTCTCAGCAAAGTGGGAATAGAAGGAACATACTTCAACATAATAAAGGTTATATATGACAAATTCACAGACAACACCACACTCAATGAGCAGAAATGAAAACATTTCCTTTAAGTTAAAAAACAAGACAGGGATGTCCACTTTCATCAGTCTTATTCAACATAGTACTGGAAATTCTAGTCAAAGCAATTAGACAAGAAGAAGAAATAAAGGCATCCAAATTGGAAAAAAAGTGAAATTCATTGTCTGCAGATGACATGATAATGTATATAGAAAACCTGAAATACTCCAACAGAAACTACTAGATTGATAAATAAATTCAGTAAAGTAGCAGGATACAAAATTAATTTTCAGAAATCAGTGGCATTTTTATACACCAATAATGAACTCTCACAAAGAGAAACTTGTTGCAGGAACACAGATCTCTGCGTAGGGGCATTCCCATGCCCCTCCGCCCAGGTGTCCTGTGACTCAGGAGATGATGAGCTAATCTTGTCTCCCCCTGCGGCTTTAGGCTATTCAGGCCACTGGGTCATGGAACCCTGAGGACAAAGAGGTCTGTTGAGTACTCCATCTGCCTCCTTGAAGATAGTCTTAAATTGGGGCTGGCCTTGATGATTAGTGGATTTGCTTTGCATCCCTGATAGGTGTTATCTAAACCAGAAGTTACCCTGGCTGTATTTTACATATTAATGATACTTTGTAAGAATTCTTTCACTTGTAAAAATTCTTTTATTGTTGGCTGGAAAGTCACACCCCCTGTTCTAGTAACTTTTGAAATCCTAATAAAAGGACGGTGTGACCTCTTGCTCTTTCACTGATGGTCCGAGCGAGCCACAGTCCTCCATGCGTATTGGCCATTCATCCTGCTTGCTGGAATTATGTCAGCGTCCCCGACCATATTCAACACTTCAGAAACTAAGAAAAGAATCCCATTTACTATTGTAACTACAACAGAAAAATAAATAAATAAAGTTCCTAGGAATAAATTTAACCAAGGGTACTCAGGAAATTATAGGACATTGAAGAAAGAAACTGAGGAAGATACAGCTAAGTGAAAGCATTAACATCATTTAAATGTCCATACTACCCAAAGCAATCTATAAGTTCAATGAAGTTCCTATTAAAATACCAATGGCATATCTCACAGAATTAGAAAAAATAGTCAAAGAATTTATATGGAACCTTAAAAGACCTGAAATAGACTCAGAAACCTTAAGAAAGAAGAACAAAGCAACATGTATCATGCTACCTGATATTAAACAAGGCCATAGTTATCAAAACAGTGTGATATTGGCATAAAAACAGGCATTTAGATCAATAGAATAGACCAGAGAGCCCAGAAAAAAAACCCAGTTTTTACAGTCAATTATTATTTGACAAAGGAGGCAAGAATATACAATGGGGTAAAAACAGTCTATTCAATAAACAATGTTGGGAAAGTTGGACAGATACATGAAAAAAAGAAAGAAAGAAGGAAGGAAAAAACAGACCATCTTCTTACACTATACACAAGACTAAATTCAAAATGAATTAATGACTTACATGTAAGTCATGAAACCATAAAAATCTAGAAGAAAACATAGACAGTAAAATTTCAGACATTTCTCATAGCAGTATTTTTTCTCTTAGGGCTTGGGAAACAAAAGAAAAAATAAACAAATGGGATGACATCAAACCAAAAAGCTTTTGCAATAGAAAAAAAAAAAATCAACAAAATGGAAAAGCAACCCACCAAATGGTAGAACATACCAACCAGTGATACATCTGATAAGGGGTTCATTTCCAAAATGTATGAAGAATTTATACAACTTAACACTAAGAAAACAAACAATCCAATTTAAAAATTGTCAAATTACCTAAATAGAAACTTATCCAAAGAGGACATATAGATGGAAAAAAGACATATAAAAAGATGATCAATGTCACTAATCATCAGAGAAATGTAAATTAAAACCATTATGAGATATCACTCCTATATATAATATTCTATTTTCCTAAAAGCTTTTAAAGTGAAAAGCAATGACGATACTTTAAATTATTAAATGCCTATGTAGTTTACAAAGAAAATTTTGTAATGCAGTCATGTAGCAAATCAATTTCATAAGTTAATAGTGTCATTCTATTAGCCTAAAAAAACAAAATTAGAAAACAAAGCCTCTAAATTATACTGATGCAATGAACTCAGAATAGCCATGTTTTCAAATATATAATATAATTTCATACTTGTTTAAGAATAATTGCTTGCTTGCACAATTTCTGTGCAATGTTTGCAACTTGCTGTATTTTAGCAGGAATAACAAAGCCAAGTGCAGAAAGCTGATAACCTTCTCTCAGAAGAATCACTAAATGATCTGAATAATGCACTTTTAATGATCCATCATTAGGACCCAATTCCATAATTCTATTAGCTTAATACTACAAAACAAAATGAATAATTTTTAAAGTTTTATGTTCTCTCTTCTGACTGATGAAAAACAAGTTTTTACAACTCTGCTGAAAATAGAGTTAATTCAAAAAATATTTTAATTTTAGTTTTTAGCTGATTATCTTTTTTAGATGGTGTATCATAATTCAGATCTTTATAATACATTGCAATATAAAAAATACAACATTAATATTTCAACTTAGCAGTTTTGAAGTCAGAAAAATCAGTCTCTCAACCATCAGCTAAAACTGAAAAAAGATATCTCCAGTATAAAAAGAAAAGGTTTTGACTCATTTTCTAAGAGGGTTTTTTTTTTTTACTCATTCTACTTGGTTCTTTAATACTTTTATTAAAGGAACAATGATAAGAACATCAAAATAGTAGGCGTAGAGATAGTAGAAAGTTTCATTTCTCTACACTTTGTTTCATTATCTAAGGACAATCTTTTGTTCATGAGCCTTGTAAAGGCTACAATTTCAAATTTTACATTGGGGCACTCAAGGCGGCATGGATTGTAAAAATTTAGATGAGGTAATTAAGCATAAATTATTACACAAGGGAACAATTTTTAACATAATTCCTGTTGAGTTCAATTTTTTCAGCTGTTTTAGACTTAAATAGGCATGCCAATTTCAAAACTGCAGCTTGTTTTCTTCTGTCACGTCAACTTTTTTTCTGTAGAGTTTATCTTAATGTGACCACTCTAGGTTGGATCAAGCCTGGATCGAGGGCAGCACTAGTGCTCTCCTATCAGCTGAGAGCAAACCTCCCTGGAGTGGGGAGGGGTGTGGGATGACCTTGGAGACCAGTGGCTGGTTCATACTTGTCTAGGCTATTCAGTTACACATGAGACAGTGTGGGGAGAGGTTGTGTGCCACTCTATAGAGTGAATCGTATTCTGAAGTGTAGTCTGAGTTCTTGTCTGTATACAAGGAGTTAGCAGAACTTATTTTTTTTTATTTACATACATACTTATTTCCTTTCCTTCAGATCATGTCTGCCTCTGCTATTTCTCGTTGTAAGTGCTTAAACAACCCTGATTCGTTTTGTTCTATCTGTGGCAGTTTCATCATTCCCAAAGGACAAACATCAGCGCACTTGCCAGGCAAGCCTATTTAGCTTATTTTTAAAGTATATTTTATTGATTATGTTGTTACAGTAGTTCCAGTTCTTTCCTCCTTGGTGCCCTCCGTCCAGCACCCCACCCCAGCAATCCCACCCTCCGACCCCCAGTTCACATCCATGGGTCGTGCATACAAGCTCCCTGGCTTCACCCTTTCCTATACCATTCTTTTTTTCTTTTTCAATTAATTAATTTTTTAAAAAAATGAAAAATAACAATTCCTCCCTCTCAGACTTAAGACCCTTTGTGCTCCTTTAGCTGCTTCAAGCTGGACATGGTCTTCATCCTACCTACCCTTGAGTCCAGAAATCCCTAAAAAAGAGTGGGGGTGTAGTGGGGAAGAATCTTGCAGACTCCAGGTCAGTAGGCTGTCCCCTGACGACAGTGCTATTTTGCATATTTTAAAGTAAAAATTGGTGATTAAGATAAGTCTTGGGCCCCTCACAAGGTGTGCAAGCAGTGTATCAAGAGTTTATGGATGCCAGCATCTTCTGCGGCTGCGGGGCGCCCGGGGCACTGGTGGCGCCCCGACCGCAGGGACCCGAAGCGGCCCGGCACCTGAGAGGCGGGCCCGAGCGCAGGTGACCCTACCCCGGGCGGCGGTGCACCCTGGCACCTTCAAAATGTCCTCAGTGACTCAGTGGAGAGCTCAGATGATGAATTCTTTGATGTAAGAGAGGAGGGGGCCGAAGGGAAGAATGCCATCCTCATCGGCATGAGCCAGTGGAATTCGAATGACCTGGTGGAGCAGATGGAGACCATGGGCAAACTGGAGGAACGCCAAGGTGAAGAGAGCGTGCCGTGTACGTTCAGCATCCTCCAGGAAAAGCAGACGTCGGCAGGAAGAACCAGGTCTCTCCCATTAGCCGCATGAAGCTGGAAGAGGAGTCTGTGTGAGTGTTTGGGAGGAGGGTGCACACTCAGAACGTCCCTCTCTCTCCTGTTTTGATCTGTGCAACGTCGTAGCTCTGGGGCTGTAGGGGGAGAAAAACAGTTTCCCTTCTACCCCTCTAGTTCTTCCAGCTGGACTCATAAGGGAATGGACACGAAACAGATTAAAAAGGAAAACTGGCCCAATTTATTGCACATGTACTCACAGGGGTTCCCTGAGAATATGGGACCCCAGGACGCCTTGGGCAGTTGAGACTTCCATGCTATTTTGGACTAAGGAGAGGGAGGCAGGGGTCCGGGACTTCCAAGGGGAGGTAGGCAATTCACAGGCAGGTGAGAATGAGCAAACATGTAGTCAACACATGGCTGAATTCTTGCTGGACCACCCAGGACAATGGGACCCTGGGACTTTGCTAGGTTCCCCCTGTCTGCCACACTGAGCTCCTACTATGTGGAGGTGATAGCTCCCTTTCCTGAGGCAGGTTTTCTATCTAAATTCCTCTAGGCAGGTAAGGGGGAGGAGGTAAAAGGCTCTTTCTGAGCTTTTGTTTCTTAAAAAGAACCAGCTTAAAACAATCAAAATCCCAAACGGCATCTTTTGGGGTGGCAAATTCTGCTGTTCCTCAGGGGGCTCAGCCCACTCTGCCTACCCCGCCCCCAGGTGCAAGGCTTGCTGGAGGCCTTCCTCCAAGCTCTGTCCCTCAGTGCCGGCTTCCCAGGGCCTGGCTGCAGCGTTGAGCATGAGTGCAGGCCTGACAAGCTTCCTCTGTGCCTACGGTCCAGTGGTGATTCAAGACAAAGCCCCCAGGGCCTGGAAGGCAGGAGTGTCTGGGTCAGGGGCACCTCCAAGGTGCAGGCCACAAGCGCACTGTGTCCTCACAGAATGTGAAGGACTGAACTCGGCAAGGTGGGGGGAGCTGTGTTAAAATGTACATAACCCTGGGATTTTAATTCATAGAGGTGACTGAGTGACGCATTGGAGAGATCAATGCCATTGAAAAAATGTATTATTTACAGTCCTCAAGTCTAGGGGACACTCCCCACCATGCAAGGCCACAGAGGAAGCATGAGGTTTGATCAGGAGATTTGGGGAAAGTGGGGAAAGCCAGAACCTTTATTGTTTTCTCCGAGGGAAAGGAAGGTAGGGCAGAGGAAACTGCTTAGGACAGGCTCGTATGAATAACGTCTGAGGCTCTGGGTGTGGTGGTCTCCAGTTTTCTGATCCCTGCCTGGCCTTGGGGTGACTTAGGACCCCCTGTGGGAGTTAGATAAAGGAGGTGGATTGGCTGGTTTGCACATGAAAGGTGAAGTCCAAGTTTATTGTCTCTAGGAAACAGCACGCCCTGGGAAGCGCAGGCCCCCCTTGGCCAGCTGGGTGCCCCCAAGATGGCAAAACAACATCAAATAAACAATGCGATTAATAAGGGATGTCAGGAATGTGGGAGAGGAAAAGAGCCCAGGTCATTCCTCTGGGCCTCTGGGCCATGCAGCTTCAAAGTGAAAAGCACAGCCGCCGACCCCCACGGTGTGGGACCCTCAGAGCCCTGTTTGCCTCAGACGCGATTGCATTGACCAGATGTTTGGTGTCTTCTGGAGCTGGCTGAGAAAAGAAAAGTCGTGTTTAAGGAGAGGCAAACTGCCTGCATTTTTTCACCATGGTTACAGATTTTAGTTAGAATTATGTTGCTTAAGGATATTTTTATTTAGTCAAGAGTAACAGTAAGTGAGCGGAAGAATCTGGAGCTGCAATGGTCATTGAAGTTGGTGATTTCCAGTACAGACCCACTTCCACAGTGAAAAACAGCAGCACTGTTACATGTTCTTCTGTAATGTTGAATGCGCTCAGTTGGGAGGGCTGCTTTTTGTGCCACTGTTTGTCCTGTCTGCACATCTGTGCATTCAAATACTTTTCCTTTTATGAAATGATGGTGGCAATCTATGGTGATTTGTTTATTTTTAATGCGAAATTGGTAAAATAAAATTCTGCGACGCCACGATAAAAACAGAAAAAAAAAAAAAGAGTTTATGGATGTGGACGAAGGGAACACATGATAAATTGCCATTTGGTATACCTATGGTTTGGCGAGAGCCCGGATATCATTCAAGTGACTGTTACTTTTGTATAGTGAAAACGTCAGGATATAACAAGACAAATAAATGTAAAAGAGTATCCTAGTCTACCATCAGCTATATGCACATTGTCTCATCAGTTGAAATCCCAGTGCCAGTTTTGACTGAACTACCCTCTTTTGAAAAACAGGAGTATGGTGAAGAACTAAGTGACAGCAAAGACGAAGATTTTGAAATTGAAGATGACTCAGTTCTTAAGGGATTTGACCAGCATGAGTTGAATGATTTGGCACGAGATTTGGGACTATCCAAAATGGCTTCAGAACTCCTCACATCAAGACTGTATGAGTAAAACTTGCTTGAAAAAGGAGTGAAGGCATCCTACTTTCAATCAAAAGAAGTGCATTTCTGCAGTACTTTCGAAGTGACGGTGGCTTTGTGGATTGCCATAACATACATGGAATGGAGGAATTGGGAATTCCAATCTAGAATGCAATTGAATGGCAACTGTTCATCGATAGCTCAAAGTGGAACTTAAAATGTGTCCTCCTCCACAATGGCAATTTATTTAGTGCAGTCCCAATTGGCCAGTCAGTTTGCTTTTGTGAAGAATATGAAGACATAAAGAGAGTCATGGATCTGTTGCAATATCACAAGAACAATTGGATCATTTGTGTTAACCTTCAAATGGTCTGCTTTCTTCTTGGTCAGCAATGCAGATACACCAAGTATCCCTGTTTTCTGTGTATGTGGGACAGCAGAGCTCATGAGAAGCAGTGGGTGTAGTAAGATTGGCTTCCAAGATCTGACCTCAAACCTGGTGATCCAAACATTCTACATGAGCCACTTGTTGACAGGAAGAACATTATATTCCTACCTCTGCACATAAGACTGGGTCTCATTAAGCAATTTGTTAAAGCTTTGCCAACTGAAGGAGTCTGTTTCAAGCATTCATTTTGGCATTTCCTAGCCTGTCGTTTGAAAAGATAAAATACCTCAATATGTATGTTTGGTAGCAGAACTTTACTACTTGTACACAATTTGACTTACAGTAACAACATATAGCCTTTATATGAATAAAATAACTCTAAATAAACAATATATACAGGTATTTTTTTATTTTCCTTTGTATGTACATTTTGTATGATTTTGGGGACAAAGGGAGGGTATCCTGTACCTTTAAAAATTGATGTGATAGAGAAAAATGGGTCATTTTTGGATTCAGATGCCAAAAGTTAGTCAAAAACAAGTGTCAGATCTAACTCAATGAAAATTGTGTTCCCCAATGCTATATTTTGATCTTTCTTTTAGGATCAGGTTTATATAATGTTCATTCTTTTAAATCACTGCCACAATTAAGAGAACTTGAAGGTCTTAGAAAGTAAGCTACTGAAAAGCAAAGAACAAATCTATTCAACCTATTTAATAACATAAAACAAGGCATACTTCAAAATGGATTAAAATAATGATTTAGTTGAAACTTTCCTATTATGAACATAAAAAGCCTGTCAGAAAATTATTATGGTGATCCTTTTTGCTTTTATTTGAACCTAATCTTCAAAATGAGTTTCTACATATAAGCATATCCTAAAATATGTTCCAAAATTCATTGACTCTATACAATAATATAAGTTTTACCAAGAAAGAAAGAAGAAAGTGAGAGACAGGGTATTTCATTTCAAATGGGAAACAAACACCAGGCTGAACAAAATTAAACATGTTTTCTACAGAAGGTCTCAGTCCTTTGGTACTTAGTTGGTCTCAGAGTTATGAATGTGTGTGTATACAGTATTCCAAAATTAGATGACCAAAAGGAAAAAAAAAATTTTTTTTTAAATTTTGGCCTGGAGTGTCTCTCCTATTTTATGTTCAGGGTAGAAAGGGAGAAAGTTAAATGGCATGATGTTATATTCTATGCCCTACATCTTCTGGTTCTTATATTCTTCCTGTACAACCAAAATGCAATATAAAGGGAAAAAATTAATCAATTTAAGAAGTTACCACTTTTGGCCTAATCATCCTTTGTATTGATATAGGGAAAATAAACAGAATTTCTTATTATAAAAAAGTTACCTTTAAAAAGTAAGTTTCTAAATACTAAAACATGACAAGTATTTAAAAATACAGACAATAATATGCTGGGAAAGTGTATCAGAACAAACAAACAAACAAACAAAAAAACAATGGCTTTTCTAGACCATCCATTTAAATACCCATTAAAATAATTAGGTTGACCAATTAAATTATATTCAATGTAGCTCAATATTTACCAAACCCTTAGGAATTATGTTGGCACCACAGAGAAATACTCTCATAACAAGGAGCTAAAATTAATGAAATGTTACAATTTACAACATGTGTGTGTATGCAAATGCATATACAATATTAATATAAAAGGGTTGAAAAACATATACATATTAATAGTAATAACAAAAACATCATAGAGGAGAGAAATCCTAACTCCAAAATGGTGATCTGCAGTCTGGGAAATAGACATGAGAAACAAGGGGGAGGCAGTCAACCAACTATACCAACCTCATAGACTTAAACGTTGATAAAAACTAACATATAAAATTTAAAGAAGCAGCATTAAATTTGAAGAAAGAAGAGAGGCAGAGATGACTAATTGCATCTTGCCATTTGGATTACTAACATAAAAAAAAGAGATTCTTGTGTAGATTTCAGTGTTTAGTACATTTAAACTTTCCACAAACCAAATCTAGAATCAGATAAGCCAGATGGAATATCCCTGGACCAATCATCAAATTGTTCTTGTTCATATAGTTTCAACTGCTCTAACAGATCTTCAGCACTTTAATGGAAAGAGTGAAATCCTGACAAGTCAGGCAAAAGACCCTCTGTTATCTTGATGGTATCATCCACCTTAATAAGCCAAATTACAAAAATATTTATTATTTAACAACTAACAAAATTCACATAAAATAAGCCTACTTCTCTTATCTGTAATTCAGGAATTATTTTTCCCATATATCTATAAACAGTACAATAGAAGATTTGCCAGTAAATATAAGAATATTAACCCCTAGTTTGCTTCTGAATTATACAACCTCAGGATAGCAAAGCATAGAAGGTAATGCATACAATGCATAATGTGAAAGGTAAGATCGGGGAAACTCAGGTGAAACTCCAACAATTCAGCAATACTCCTAAACGTGTTAGGCAAAAATTTGGGCCTTTTGCTACATGCTCTGGTTAATATCTCAAACAACAGTTAGGCCAATTTGAATGGCAATTTAAAGGAGAGAAATTCCTTTCCTTCATAACTTGACATCAACATTTTAAGACCCTGGAAAACTGTCAGACAAAATTAAGCAGAAGAATATTCCAGAAAATAAAACATCCAAAATACAAACTTGAATTAAGTAAATTTCTTAAACATGCTAGCCTTTATAATACTCTATGTCAGTGCAGTGTAAAGGATGCTTTTCTCCTCAATATTTTTTTAAGAAGGCAATTATATACCTGGAACAACGGCAACTGGGATGATAACTGATTTGTATCTCTATACAAGGTAGGAGAACCATTACAACCTCCTCAGCACACTTTTTCAGAATTCTAGATTTCACATGAAAATTTGATGGATATTCCAAGGAAAACAGAAAATGTCCTTTTAATGTTTTCTCTACAGTTCTAGAGTAACGTCTACATTAATTTAGCACATTTTACAATTACTATTCTTCAACTTTTATTAAAATAAATACCTTTAGTTCCAATTGAAGAACACAAGCTATGTTATTGACAACTTCTGAAAGGTTTTTGCCAGAAAGCAGTCCAGAGAGAACACCCGGAACTCCTTGGAACCGATTCTCAAAGTCTAATAGAAAATCGATACAATTTAGTTCAAATAAACGATAACTCTTCAGCAAAGATTTCCTAAATGACATCCAAGTCCCAAGAACTATGTCAAATGTTGTAAATAGAAAAATAATATGTTGGTTCCTTACCCTCAGAGACCTTACCAAATAAGACAAAAAAAAAAAAAAAAAGGCCAATTTTACGAAAATGTGTCATTCATAACAGAAATAGTATTATAAATTAATCTTTAGTAACCACTGGTCATAAATGTATCCTTAATCCTAAATGGTATACAAGAAAGAAAAAAGTAACCTACAAAAAATTTTCTCAAGCAAATACTAAAATCCCTGATAAACTTTTACCTTTCATTGAGTCCATAAGCCTTGCCAGTAAAATTTCTCTTTCTAACATCAATTCTTTGCTTATAATTGGACGCTTCACCAACTCTTTATATTTCAAAAATGCTTGAAGAAACTAATATAAAATAAAATAAGTATGTTTCTTCCAAGTGGACTGCCATGGTAAATACATATATATCTCCTAAATTTGCTTAAAGAAAATATTAAAAGTGAAGTGTCAGGATTTTACCGGCTGTGTGGACTATCAGAACATGGCTTTCCCATCGGCACATTGGGCAGGGAGGAGATCAGCCTCTACCGCAGCTTCTACTGCGGCTGTGCAAGTGCTGGCACAAAGGCGCCTCCATCCAGCTCAGTTCCTTTGGGGCATCTGTGGCCTATACCACCTGTTTGTTTGTTGTCAAAACGTGGCAGTGGCGCCGGACTTTTGACATATGAGAATGATCCATATGCAAATTAACCTGGTCCCAGCTTCCCCCATGGAAAATGGGAATGGACTTTGCTTGTTCCCAGAAGAAATGTCGATGGACCTAGCACAACATGTAGACTGAGGAGAAGCAGGAAAATGTAAATAACTTGTTGAATGTGTTGATGCCTAAAACACCCTAACGAAAATGTAGGCTTGGAAAGATGTGGAGCCGGCGCCTGCAAATACAAAGCAGTTAACTGCAAAAAATTCTTCAGCTGGTTTTGGAGTTATTTTTATTTTCAACCAGAAATGCATTTTAAGTTCTGCTGACAATCGTGGGTGGCAGAAACTCTGGGTGCAGATAAAAATATGGAGCCCATTAAAAAAGAGGAAGACAAAAAGTAAAAATACATGGTTTTGTTGAAGTCTTTCAGAAGCAGAAACCCAAAACAACTGCCCAGTGCGCCCGCCGTTAAATGTACCTGTTTCCAGCTCCTTTCCTTCCCTGTCCTCAATAAATCTAGGTATGAAAACCTAGACTGTTCTCTGGGTGATTTCTCAGAGCAAAGGCAGCCTGACATGGACTATCTTGAATTTCTGAAATATAATTTTTCAATTTCCCTGCAATTTTTTATATGCAGGTCAATAATTTTTTCATATAGAGACACTGCAGCTTTTTGTAAAGGGTAAACAAATAATCAATATTGTTAGACTTTTTAATATTTAAGAAATATTCCTTTAGCTTAACAACACAAACCAAAAATTATATGTAGAAACATATATATTCAGCATCAGTATGTGGATTATATTGCATCAGATTCAGGCTAGTGAAAGGTTCAAATATTCAAGCCAGGATTTTCTTTTTACAAGTATGTAAAAAATAAAGAAGCTTCTCATGAATTGTTCTAACAGCCAAGACTTAAAACATAAAATATTAAAACAAATTTATTTAAATCAATAAATCTGCACAAATAAGTCTAAAATCTAAATATACTAGGCAAGAATTACTTTACCTAGGTTCTCTGAAATGCACAATAAAACTGAAACTAATTTTGAGAATTACTGTTCATCAATATTCCAATTAGCGCATGCTGTATCAACACATCAATCAGTGTGCTCAAATCTAGTGAAAATACATAAAATATAAATATTTTTTAATCCTTACCCGAGGATATGTTTTTATTGATTTTAGAGAGGAAGAGAGATAGAAAGAAACATCCATCGGTTGCTCAGTGTATGTACTCTGACCAGGGATCAAATCCACAACCTAGGTATGTGCCCAGCAGGGATCGAACCTGCAACCTTTTGGTGCACAGGCTAACACTACAACCACCTGAGCAACTCTGCAAGGCTAAAATCTAAATATTTTTCAACTATGCTTAAAATTCTTTTAAATTTTCGCTTCTCCCCGCCTTGATATTCATAATTTTCCATTAAATTGCAATTCTGATAATGAAACAATATTAACAACTCTATTATGTACAATTTACAAACAGCAAGAAAACAAATTATTGTATTTTGTGTTTAAAATTTCCACTAACAATCAAATGTAATTAAAAGGTTAAGTAAAAATATTATAAACTTCTATTTGGGTCAGAAATATCAGTACAAACTCATGATTTATTTTTTATCTTGCTAAAAAAAGAAACCAAATTTATAAAGCCTGCCTACTGAAAAGGCCAAAAAGCACTGATAACTAAGTAACTTCCCCAACAAATTTGTGTTGCTAAATACGTATCATTTTCCACTAAAAATGAACCAGGAATACTAATTCCAGGTATGAGACAGAAAAATGTAAAGACGGGCTGGTACATTTTGGGGGGCTTGAAAATAATGAGATTATCAAAGAAATACTGGATTCAGGTCAAAATGACACAGTAACCAACTTCCAAGAGGCACTCAGTGCCCAAACATGAAACAATTTAAATAAAATAATAACTATAGTGGATGGAAACACATAAAATATAACATTTTTTTCTCATAGGTTCATAATAATACTATTGAAAAACATTTCATTGATTACCTATGGAATTTGCTATGACACTAACTTATAAAAGGAACCAGAATCAAACCTGGTCACTGAAAGAAGGCGTTCTACTAAAAATAGTGTGTTTTTTACCCAGTATTGAGATAGCCTAAGAAATTTCTATATTGAATATTAGCTTGAATCATAAGATCTTGAACTTTTGAGCATCACTTGTCCAGTCAGAAAAGTCTAAAACTTAGAAAGAAGTGTGGAAATGAATTTTTAATGTATAAACTTTCCAATTTCATTAAGGATAAATGTGGTCTGTTCTTTCCTATTGGCTGAATGGATGAAGGAATAGATAATAGAGACTGTTATTAAAACATGTGACAGTCATTTATTCTGTACATTGATATTTGTGCTTTTACTACCTGCAGAAATGTTTTAGGATTGTCTTTTTTCACCTCTGTGAAGGTGTAGCCATAAGATTTATCTTGACCAATGAAATACGAGCTGCCACAAAGGCACCTTTAGATTTATCATGTTTTTTCCCTTTATCACAGTGTTAGAAAAAATGAGGATATGCTAGCTGGTAGAGACTCTTATTAGTTCATGTTCTTGAATGAGAACAATGTGGAACAAACTATACTTTGAACAAGAAAGAAGCTTTCACCAACTGTAGCCACTTAGATCGGAAGATATTTGCTATTGCAGCATAAACTAATCTATTCCAATAGCAAGTATAGATTCAATGCTGCCTTTAATGAGATGACCACCTCATCTCTAAAGGAGTCAAAGAGGAAGAGAAGTTCTTGATGTGATAAGATATCCCAGCAGTTTAATTCTAATTTTCTTTAAGTGCCACCTATACTATCCCCCTGTATGGCAATTTAAAGACTCATGTAAATTTGTACTGTGCCTTATGTGTTTACAATATTTACCTTATCTGAGTTTTATAGATTATATATGGTAGGTATTTTTTAAATAAACATTTTCCTTCTTTAAGAAGAATTTTAGATTTACAGAAAGCTGGCAGAAACAGAATAGTATGGCTGATTTGTTACAATTAATAAATCAAGCTTGATACATTATTATGACACTTTATTTGAATTTCCTTAGTTTTTACCTAATGCCATTTTTCTTTTTAGGATTCTATCTAGAATGTCCCATTATAGTTGTGCTACATTCTTAGGCTCATCTTGAATATCTTAGTTTCTCAGACTTTCTATGTTTTTGATGATCTTGGCTTCCGGAATCACTGGTTAGATATTTTGTAGAATGCCCCTCAACTGGAATTTTCCTAATGACTTGATGTTTCTTCCTGTGATTAAACTGGGGTTATATATTTGGGGGAAGAAGAACCCAGAAGTAAACTAATATTTTCATCACAAAATATCCCCTGATAGTGATATTTGTCAGGTTTCTCACTACAACCTTACTTTGCCTTCCCCCACTTCCATATAGCACTTTCTTGAAAAATATCATTATGCACAGCCCATAATTAAAAGGTTATATTTTGCCTCCTTAAGGGCAGAGTATCTACATAAGTTATTTGAATTTTTTTTGCATGGCAAATTTGTCTATTCTTTCCTAATTATTTATTTATTAAATAATTTATTTATACCAGTATAATACCCTAGGGCAATGCCAGAGTAATAAACCAATATTACTCTATATGTTCTGTTGGTAAAATCATTTCAGCTTGGCCATTGGGAGTTTTTTAGCTGGCTGCTATATCCTTTTATGTATATTCATCATTGTGTGCGTGTATGTGTGTGTGTGTGTGTTTTAGCACTTTCTGGCATCTGCAAGATGATATAGGTTCATCCTACACATTTCTTGCACTAGTCCTATAATCATTTTTTTCCTCCAACTGTCCCTGGTTCCTTTTATTGGAAAACAGCATTAGAAATTAAGATCTGAGTGCTAGGTGTGGTTATAGTGACAGGGCATCATTGATTCTAGGTCATCTCAGTGGAACCTGATTCCCAACCTAAGGGTATTTTTAGTCTCGCATTATAGATATGAACATGTAAGATCAGAGAAATGTTATTACGTACCTAAGATCTATAACTTATAGACACCAGCATCCAAACCCAAATGCAGTCAAACTTCTGATTCCAAATCCAGTGTTCTGAAGCTGTTTATCCTGCATACAATTGTGTAGGATTTGTTGGATATTATGTGTGGATTGGGAAATGCCTTTGCTATCACCTCTGAAAATAAAAGGGAAAAAATGTTAATCTTTTAAGGATATATAAAAGTCCATGTAAATATATATAATGAGAGTATTCAATCATACAAAAGTATATCTGTGGTCTGTTACATTCCAGGTACTCTTTTAGACTACTAGGGTGCATTTGAACAAACCAAACAAACAACTCATGCCCTCATGGTGAGTTACACAGCTTGCCCTAAGTTGATAGGTGCTAAAGAGCAAACAAACCAGGATGGGTTTAGTAAAAATTTTATTAGGCTACTTTCTATCTAGCATTTTTTAACTAGCTAAAAAAGCATACTACGTGGTTAGTGATTATAAGTTTTCTTTTAGCTGCCAGTTCATAGTAATATTCATGAGATTGTACCATTGCTTAATTTCTACACATTGGAATTTTTTTATAGTATATTGTTTTTGAGGGCCAACCAACACACACTGTTTAGACTCTTCTATCTGTATTATAAACAAACATTTTAGTTTTATTTTCCCTAGAAGACGGTCAAAGCTGTTTTGTTGCAGTCTATCTGGGTGAGAGTTAAATTTTCCTGTGATTACAATGTTATTCACATTCTAGTGGCACCTTTGTATAAATTTCAGAGCATCTTTAAATCATTTTATATGCAGCCATCTGTTGGTCATGACTTGAAAGTAGTTCTGGCAAGAGGCAGGGAGACTAGCCATTTGAGATCCCTGCAAGCTCTGGGTTAATATTTTTTAAATGTTCTGGTAGAATATTTTAAATAGGTAATAAATCTCTTTTCTTAAAGTTTATCAAGGACAGTCTAGAGATTTTAAGCATCAGCTCTGATTAAATGATATTTGAAGATGAAGGAATATTTTATTAATGTCTAATTTTTTTATTTTCATTTCATTACCCTCTCTTCCTTACTGCCATGTGCTGCTTCCTTCACTCTACCTTCATTCAGATAGTGTTGGTGATCGATGTCTTCCCATGCTTCAGTAGTTACTTAGAGAAAGGATCCTCATCTCGATTGCCTTTTGTGCTCATTACTTTGGCTTTGATATTGTTTCAGAGCAGCTTCTATTAAGAAAACCAGGAATTTTAAATTTTATTTAAAGAACATAATAAATAATGGACTGCAGAAAAAAAACAGCTTCGAGACTTCTGGCTAAGATGGAGGCCTAGACAGACATGCTGCGTCTTCTTCCACAACTAAGCAGGAATACAACTACCTCAAAACTAGAGACAATGAGAGGTTCCAGAAAATTGAGCTGCATGGAAGTCCAACAAAAAAAGATATAGAGAAGAAATACTCATCCAGACAGGTAGCAGGAGCAGAGCTGGGGTGGAGAGGACACAGTGTCGTGGTGGAGGCAGTGACAGTGCTGGCAGTGGCAGGCTGGCGGAAGGTGCAGTCACGTTTTAAAGGGAGGGATGCCTGGAGAGCATTCCTGGCTCCTGGCCAGGCCGCATGGCTCACGGTCCGGGCATCAGGGAAGATCAAGCCTCATTGCTTCTGGCTGTGCAGGCCGGTGGGGCTTGGAGCAGGGGGTAACTGCCAGTCTCTCAGCAGAGTCCACTTGCTTGGAGGGCCCCCACGGTCCTGGGGTGTCCATGGACCCACCCACTCCGGGAACAACGACTGGGGCAATGGCTGGAGAGGCGCCAGTCCCATGTGAAAGTGGAAGAGGTGCCTGGGGCCCAGGGGCAAGTGCTGAGAGGGTGGCATTTTTCCTTCTCGGACCCCTCCCCTACGTGCAGTGCTGCAACGTGGTGAAGCGGGTTGTCCTACACTGGCGAATGCCTAGGGCTCTACCCCTTGCAATGGTGGCGGGTGCGACAGCTCTGCCTGAGACACCAAAGCAAACAAACACAGGAGCCTGTAGGGTTGAGGAGACAGAGGAGTATGCCCCGGTGGAGGAGCAGATCAGGGTTCCAGTGGGAGAACTAAGCGATGAAGAGATAGTCACCCTAACAGATGCAGAGTTCAGAGCACTGGTGATAAAGATGCTCACAGACTTGACAGATATCCTTAAGTATGGCGGGCACATGGGGGAAGAAGTGGGGGGTATGCTGGGTGAGGCAAAGGAAGGTCTACATGGGGCCAATGGTGGGGGGAGGGGAACTGGGGTCCAGGTGGATGATTTGGAACATGGGGAAGGGAGAAACGGTGAACAAGTGCAGAGTGGGGAAACAAGAGTTGAGGGGGATGAGGCGAGGCTTGGGGACCTCTGGGACAGCTTTGAGTGTGCAGACATCGAGCTAAGGAGGTGCCGGGGCGGGGGGAGCGAGAGGTTGAGGGCTTATGTGAGAAGATGAAGGAGGGCTCGCCGGATTCGGAGGAGGTGGACATGGAGGTTCGGGAAGCACAGAGAGTCCCGGGTAGGCTGGACCCAGTGGGGAACACACCAAGACACATCATGGTTGGAATGCAAAATGTTGAAGATGGGGAGAGAATCTTGGGAGCAGTGAAAGAGAGACAGGGAGTTGCCAACGAAGGGGTGGCTATGGGACTATCGGCTGATTTCTCAAACGAAACTGCAGGCAAGAAGTATTCGGGGTGATGAAGGGCAAAGGCTTGCACCAGGATTGCTCTGTCCAGTGGGGCTATCATTTGGAGTGGAGGGGCAGATGGAGTGCTTCACGGACAGGGTGGAGCTTGAGGAACTCACCATCATCAGACTATTATTGTATGAAATGTCAAGGGGACTTAGAAAAAGTAGAGCAAGATTATGAACATTAGAATGGCAGCGGGCTCATGGCTATCAACAACTGAATCTAAAAAATAAAAACAATCCAACTAGGCAGACCAGGGTGGGAACGGAATAATAGGTATGGGGATCATTCTGGGGGGTTATCAGCTGGGAGGGGGATGGGGGAGAGATGGGGAGGTGGTGCGGGGATTGAGAGGCGTGATTGGTTGATGCAGGTGGATGGGTGGATGTTGGGAGTGGTGTAGGAAGAGGGGCTTGTGGGCACGGCCCATGGACATGAAGTGATGGGGGTGGGATTGCTGAGGGGAGGGCAGTGTGTTGGGCAGAGAGGAGCAGGGGGGGAAATTGGGACTACTCTAATGGCATAATCAATAAAATACACTTAAAAAATAAAAATAAAAAAATTGTTTTTGTGGTAGTGATGTGGCCAGGATGGCAGATGGGGACACAGCTCCTCAGTGGTTCAGGGCCTGATCCAGAGCCCAGGGAAGAGTTTGAGATCCTGCACTGGAGCCAGTTGCCAGGTCAGGGGACCTGTAGAGTGCAGTGAGGTGGCCGAGGGCTGGTCTGCACCCATTCTGACCCTGGCACACAGTCACAGGCAACCATTCTGCAAGCTGGAGGAATGCGCAGGAGAAATGAAAACATTATTACCTTTCATAAAAGTCATGAACAAAATTAATCAGCATCATGGACAATAAAAAATGCAAGTACTTAACAAAGCCAGACACACAGATTTGCAAATACAATGAGCAGCCATGCCAAACTAGATACTGACAGAATGAACCGAGTTTCTCTTCTTGTGGACAAGGGGTGCAGAGCAGACCAGTGGCATGTATGCAACGACTGAGCAATGGAACCAAGATTAGGGTCCCAGAGAGGGTCTGTGCTGGGTAGTTTGCCGGTGGCCAGTGCTGCGAGGGCCAGGACTGCATGACCATGTGGGAGGCGGGAGCGTGGTCAGAGTGCTCGGGCAAGTGTGGCGAAGGTGTCTGTTACTGGACCTTGAGATGTACTTAAGGCAGAGGTGCCTCCAACACCCTAGGCTTGGTTGGAAACTACTCTGTCCAGCGGAGGTTTCACAACCACGGTGAAACAAACTTGTCCAGGACACTGTATTTTGTCTGGGGGAAAGGAGGCGGCTGTTCCCTCTAAGTGGAGAACAGCAATCAGACCTCTGTAGCCCATGCCTTTTATTCAGGACGATACACATGGGAGATACAAGGTAAATTCATGAATCATCAGAAGCTTTTAGGCGTTTGGATTACAGTTGACAATAACAGATTTCATGTACCAACCAGTGCAGAGGGCACAGTGACCAGTCTATCAAACACCTGGACGCCACAAGGTGCAAGGTTTCATACATTTCTTGCTAGAGATTGTTTATGTCATATTAACAGATAAGAAAAGCAGAGCAAGTTCTAAAGCATAATAAGCATTATTTTAAATCCAATTCCCATGGAAACCATCTGAGTTGCTTTCAGTTATGTCTCCTGCGCAGCCTTATGTTGAGAGTTAAAGACAAGAACAGCAGGAGTGCCAGCGGCAGGTCATGCTCAGGCTGGGGCTAAAATTCCCTGAACCACAAGGAGCAGTTTCCTACAGTATTAACCCTAGAAAGAAATGTGTCCTCTCCACAGACCCAGGGAGGCCGAGGACTGTGAGGATCACTTGAAATGCTACCTGTGGTCAGTTGATGACTGATCTAGGTCTGCCATAGGACCTTAAGATTTTTTTAAAAAAATTTTCCCAACACTCACAGATATACTGGGGTCAAAGCCCCTATTGTGAGCTTAGCTGACTCCGCCCCTTTACCCTGTCACCAAGGAAACTTAGCTAGAGAGATATCTACATTCCACATTCCACTAGTGAATGTGATAGGAGAGAGGAGAGCTATAAGGTGCAAGAGTAGAAAGATTGAGAACTGTATAAGCTTTTGGAAAAAGTGACAGGATTGGAAGCATCTTCCAGTGCTGAGCTGGTGTGGGGGCCCACCTCAGAGAGTGGTGAAGATCTGGTACTGTTATGGAGTAAGTGTGAGAACCAAACGGTCGGAGACAATCAAATTAGAATTTAAAGAGCCTTTATTAGCTGGCCAGCGACTGCCCACCTGTCCACAAGCCGGACTTAGGTGGACAGCCCCGACCTTAGGGATTGGGGGTTTATAAAGCATTTCAGGTGCATTCATGTTCCTGCAGGTGCAAAAACTTGGACAGAAATACAGCTTGTGTAAGCAAAAAAAAAATTTTCCCACTATTCCCCAGGTCATTGCTCAAAGGAATCGGTTACTGCTATTCCCTAAGTCACTGCTCAAAGGAATAGGTCACTGCTCAAAGGAGGAACAGTTAGGTCAAGTTCCTTGTTCTGCTTGGTTTAAGCATACAACCGCGGGGGTCTGGTTCCCGGGACCCAAGTTCAGCTGATTATCCTACTGGCTAGACATGTAAGAAATACCCTTTAACGTTCCCCACTAAGAAATACCCTTTAACAGTACTACATCCCAACAGGTCCAGAAGGCCAAACCACTGGGACCATGGAGCCACCGAGGCCCGGAGCACTGGCTGCAAAGAGGACCACGATGCCGGTGAGGCCCAGAACACTGGCCACGACCGGGACCACGATGCCGGTGAGGCCCAGAACGCTTGCTGCGACTGGGACCACGATGACTCTGAGGCCAAGAGTGCCCCATGTAAGCGAGACCGCGGAGCCATTGAGGCCCGGAGTGCTGGCTGCGATCGGTGCCACGATGCCTTTGAGGCACAGAGCACTGGCTGCCATTGGGACCATTAGGCCACTGAGGCCCGGACCACCCACCGCCACCACCAGGACGACGGAGCCAATGAGGCCCAGAGCGCTGGCCACGAACAAGACCATGATTCCAGTGAGGCCCAGAGCACTGACCATGACCAGAACCATGATGGCACTGAGTCCCTGGCCGCCCACCGCCACTGGGACCACGGAGCCACTGAGGCCCGGAGCGCCAGCTGCAACCGAGACCATTAGGCCTGGAGCGCCCACTGCCACCGGGGCAACGGAGCCACTGAGGCCCGGAGTGCTGGCTGCGACAGGGACCATGACTCCAGTGAGGTCCAGAATGCTGGCCTCGAACAAGACCATGATGCCACTGATGCCCGGAGTGCTGGATGCGACTGGGACCATGTTGGCACTGAGACCCCGGCCGCCCGCCACCACCGGGACAACAGAGCCACTGAGGCCCGGAGCACCAGCTGCGACCCAGACCATGAGGCCTGGAGCACCCGCCAACTACTGGGGCAACAGAGCCACTGAGGCCCCGACCGCCCGCCACCACCAGGCCGACGATGCGGCTGAGGTGCCGACCGCCCGCAGCTAACAGAATCACGATGCTGATGAGGCCCGGAGCGTGGGACACCACCGGGACCATGTAGCGGCCAAGGCCCGGAGAACCATCTGCCACGAGGACCATGTAGCCGCAAAGACCCAGAGCACTGGCCACCACCGGGACCACGTAGACACCACAGCCCCACATGCCCACTGCCACAGGCACCACGTTGCCACCGAGACCCCAACGGTCTGCCGGCCCGTCGCCACGGGCACCACGTTCCCACAGCGGACCCGTCTGCCAGACACCACGGGCACCACGTTGCAGCTGAGGCCCAGACCCCCCCACCTGCCTCCACGGGCACCACATTGCAGCCGAGACTCCGACCACCACCTGCCTCCCCGGGCACCACATCCTGTTCTGCATGAACTTTGCAACAAGTAAACAAGTATTTCTTCCTAGGACTATATCCTGGAGCTTTCCAGTCACCTTGCCCCCACCCCCACTTACAGTCAATGTAACAAGTTCTTTCAAAACAGCTTACATACTTATTCTCCAAACTCACTGTGTAAAAGAGTCCCCATCAACGCCAGGAAGGTACATGTTTGTCTTCTCCATCAACCCTGTGTCTGGTGTTTAGACTCTGTGCCCAGGACCTGGTCCTTTTCTGGCTACCATTTGGCTCTATAAACCCTTTCTTTCAGGACAAATTTCAGTCTGGAAGGTTTTTTAAAACACCATTGACAGGCTATGTTTATTAATCTTAACGAATACTTGAGGTTAACAAGGTATAATCATTGTGTATTTTGGTTATTTTACCTCCGCTGCCTTGCGGCATACCTCTTCAGGGGAAAGGCTAAGGGAGTAAACCCCGACAGAAAATCCGGAGCCGGAGTCCCTAAGGCGGTTTGACGTTGTAGTCAGCACCGGCAACTCCTGCGGCGCACCTGAAGCCAAGCTGTATTGACTCCGTCTTTCCCTTGGACCCTTCAGCTGCAAAGAGAGGGGGGGTCTGCTGCATGGGCAACAGCAGACCCTCCATATCCCCCTGCCCAGGCTCTGTAGCTTCAGCTTCACTGGAGAGGACACTCCAGCGTCATCGCAAGATGTCGACTTAACACGGGAGGAGACAGATACTGTGTCACTCCGGAGTCGGACTGCACAGCCATTCTCGGCGGTGCAGATAGACTCTTAAGAAGCTACACCATCGTCTCTCGAGATGGACGGCTGCCGACGATTTTGGTTATTTTACAATACGGCTTGCGTTCTGGTAAGATTGTGATGAAAAATAGTGGCTAAAGTTTTCTGAAATTAATACTGGGATAACAAAATAAAAATAATCTTGGGAAATTAACACGGAGAAGAGTGATGTTGATTGAGAAAATAAGTTAACATTGTATTGAACTTCTATGATTTTTAATCAGTCCCTTTTAAATAGTAATCTTTTAAATTCTCACTACAACCTAGACAGTAGTTTCTGTTTTACAGCCCTGTAAACTACACTGAGAGTGGTTTATTTACAGGACCAGTTGAAGAGGAAGCACTAGCACCCAGCCCTCCTAGAGCCAGGTCTCCCTGCAGCACTTGAAGACAAGATGAATCTTTTCTAATGCGTTATAGGAAATCAGCAGAAAGAGTAGGTTCTGTTTTTTAAATTGTTAAATCACACTTATTCAAAATTCAAAATTTAAGAGACTCCTTCCAAAACAATATTAATTATTTTGCAGCATTCCGTAAAAATGCATTTGATCCACGTTAATTCGTGTCCTGAAAAATAAATTGTTTTTAACCTGCACTTAAACTTAGGCAGTCATTCAATGGCTGGCCATTGTTTCCAAGATGAAGGCGGACCTTTATCCTCCCTTTTAGCTGCACTACCTCTGTGGGCCTCAGGACTTTTGAAAAGGCAGGTTTTGCTACTTAGCACCAACTTCTTAGAATCCCTTGCAATCCATGACTGCGGTGAGCAGCTAAGGAACTCCGAGGCGGTGATCGTCCCTAAGAGCTTCGCGTGCGCGTGCGCGAGGAGGTACCGGCCACTGCGTGCGCGAGGAGGTACCGGCCACTGCGTGCGCGAGGAAGTACCGGCCACTGCGCGCCCGAGTGCTCCGTCGCCATAGTGACTGCGTTTGGCCATCGGGAAGCTATGCAGGCCCTCAGCCGGATCTGGATTTGAGCAAAGCTCTCCTCACTCCTTTACTTCCCGCACTTCACTCGCGATTGGTTTCGTCTTTCCTTTTTTCCCTTCCCCCACCTCCAAAATCATGGAGGACGAAACGGGGGACGTTCGGAAGCTTTTCATCTTCGCTACTGCGCAGAATTACTTTGGACTGGTGTCGGAACCCTGGGACCAGCCGCTGCTGTACCACGGTGTTGAAATCAACAACTTCTTGGATGACGGGAATCAGATGCTACTCAGGGCGCAGCGATCCGACGCGGGAATCTCCTTTTCTACCGCGGTATGCTTCCCCGCCCCTCTGCCCAGAGCTCCCTTTCCGCTCCCAGCCTCGCCCAGGGGGATGCCGTGTCTCTCTTCAGCCTTCCCTGTCTGCTCCTCTTCAGGAGCCAAAGGCTGTTTCCACGCTTGCATCCCACCTGATACAGGAGGTTGCCTGTCCACACACTTGAACAGAACAATTATATTCTTTTCTAGTTTTTTCCCCCGCTAAGGACTGCAGATTGGTTATAACCAGAAGAAACAAGCAAAGGAATAAAAACAAACAAAAAACATTTACATTATTTAGTTATCAAATAAATATTTTTCTCTTTTCTGACGTTCTTTGAGGCCCGTTCTAGTGTATCTTTTGAGGGTTAAATTTACTCGTGGGAAAGATTAGTTAGGAATTAAGGTCTTACGTAATGGTGACACAAGGTTTAAATTATTTTTCAGTGTACAATTTGTGATGCCCCCCCCCCCCCCCCTTAATATGACTTATTCTGACGAAGGAAAAAAGCGCAACAAATAGAACTGGCAGCTGGGAGTTGTTCATCCCCTGTCCTTTCTCCCGGGGATGTTACAAGGAGACACCGGGAAACGGACGGATCAGGCTGGGCCTTGGCGGGTGAAGTGAGAGGCAGACACCAGCAGCGCCGAGGGAGTCCTGAGAGCCAGTCCTGGCTGCCGGCCGCGGAGTCGAACTTACGCTCATTTAGAGGCTCCTTCGAGAGGGCTGCGGAGGGCCGCCCGGGAAGGCGCCACCCTTCGGTGCGCGCAGACACCCACGTGCGCTTCTTTACCCTGGTGTAGCCTGGGAGGCGGTACTGCCTCCTCCATCCTGAGCCTTGGCTACCATCGCTGATTTTCGTCTCCAGAGAAACTTGGTGTGCACTGGTCGCAGCCTGGCTGCCTCCACCCAGTGTGCTAAAGATTTCCCAGGAAGTGAAATCTTGGAAGGTTTGTCTTAAGTCCAGGACGCTGCCAATCTTGGCTCCTTCCCCAGCACTTCATTTCTGATTTTTTTTCACGTGATAACAACTCGGAGTATCCAGTTATGTCTATTTTATTTATCAATATGTGATGTAATGATTTATTTACTGCACTGCTGCCTTCACTGGCAGGATTGCTCAAGAAACGGTTGCATTTATAATCAGGATAAATATGTTAATAAGTTAACAAATACATATTTATACATGGTAGAGTAATACATGGAAAAAATTGCCTCACACATTAAAGGGGCTCATCAATGAATGAAAGGTAGCAAATCATCCCCATATTTTTAAACCCATTCCTCTGGTGTTCACCCATATCCCTGGGTCTAACAGTATTTGACACACAGCAAACACTGAGTACATTTTTGTAGGATGATTGGATCATTCACCACATTCACTATGGGTCTTTAGTCTTGGATTTAATTCAATTCTAGTCAATACATTTTTATTTTGATGTCAGTATCTGCAAAGCACTTTGCTAGGCTTGGTGGTGGGTTTGTGAAGATATGGAAAGGATTGATAGTCATAGCTCACGTTTATTTTCTCTCTACACTTGTCTGGCACAGTTCCTAAGCATTTTGTGTGTATTGGCACATTTAGTATCCACAACAACACTAAGAAACTTTTTATTTCCATTTTATGGCTGAGGAAAGTAAGGCACAAAGGTTACATCCTATGTGTTAACTATCCCACTTCTCTAATTCAGAATTGGAACCCCTGCTTCTGCCTCCCAGAGCATCACTCCAGTCAATGACATACTTAACAAATGATATAATTGGGATGTACTGTTGGAAACACCAGTGAAATTTTGGAGTGTAATAGGAAAACAAGATGAGGAGAGGTTTTAATTTGTGAACATGTATCTTGGGTGGATATTGAAAATCGAAGCTATTACCTGGAAAGGTTAATGCCGTTGTATTTTATTTTTAATCATACACCACGGTACATATTTTTCATATTTGCAATGTTGTATTATGTTTTCAGTTGTACTTTAGATGTCAGAAAGTCAGCATGATTTAATAAGTTAGTAAGTAAAATATTTCAGTGTGTACCTTCTATAGGTGTGACACTGTTCTAGGTGCTGGTAACAAAGCCATAATGAGCATGTCAGAGTTTGTCTTCAAGGAGTAACATTTGAGTTGACAAAGACAGGCTAAATACTTACACACAGATACATATGTAGCATATTTCTGAGTATTGATAAATGCTCTTTAAAATGTTAAAGTAGTGATGGGGCATAGAGAACTGTATTAAAATAGAGTAAGAGGGAACACCTGTTTGGATTAGTGACCTTTGAAGTGAGATTTAAATAATGAATTGTAGGCATACATAAGATTTAGGGAAAGAGTGTTCTGAACAGAAAAGATTGTAAGTACCAAGGCCCTGAGCTGGGTCTCACCTTGGTTACAAGCAGCAGGAAAAAATAAAATTCAGAGTGCTTGCTGAGGTTTAGTTTAATGAGTAACTGGGTGTGGAAGATTATGTCACAGGCTGATCATTTAGGACCTTGTACACCTTTTGGGGGAATTAGGAAGTCATTGATAATTTTTACCAAGTCATTGGTAGTCTTGAGCAAGGGGAAGATATGATCTGGTTTATATTTCAGGACAGAGGTTGACAAACCTTTCTGTAATATGCCAGATAATAAATATTTTAGACTTTGCAGACCACAAGGCCTCTGTCACACATTCAGCTCTGCCATTGTAGTGTGAAAGCAGCCATAGACAATATATAAATTAATGAATATGGCTGCATTCTAGTAAAACTTATTTTTGGACACCGATATTTGAATTTTATATAATGACCACGTGTTATGAAATGTTATTTCTTTGATTTAAAAAAAATGTAGAAACTATTTTTAGCTTGTGGGTGGTACACAGACTGGTTGCGGGTTGTATATGTTGATCTCTGATCTGTCCCAGTAGGGGATAGTGGTATTTTGCACCCTCAAAAAGAAAAACTTTTACACCTTGAGTGAATAGTTACTAAGTAACATATTGTCAATTAAGAGAAAGTGGTAGTTGCCAATGATAGGGAAACTGGGAGGAGAGGCAGCTGGGAGTGTTCACTCCTTTTTCCTTTTCTCAGGGAACGTTGAGCAGCTGTAGCCAACTGAACCTTTGCTTTAAGTCTGACTTTGGCTAGGACGAAACTTATTGACCTGTCTGGCGCCCCAGGGAGCCTTGACCAGTGTCTCTAGTTTCTGTTTTCAAAGTATGATTATAAAATGTGTATTTTTTTCAAGTAGGAGAGAGGAGAAAGTTAAGGATGTGTACTACTTAACTACTAAAGAGTGAATTTTTCAGATCTACACATCTGTAGCTTGTTAATCCATTTGCTTGTACTTGGGGTAAAGTGATCACACTAGCAATAGAATTCTAATGTGTAAAAACGAGAGTCTGAGTAATGCAACTACACCAATAAATGCCAGTTCTTCCTGGTAACTAAAAAACAGGATGATTGGGATAAAAGAAAAGTAGCATGAAAACTCACTTATCTAGAAGGTGAGTGAACTTGTTTGAAAGCTTTTTAATCCATGGACTTCTCTTTCTGGGAAAAGAAATGATAACTGAAAATATGTATATAATGCAAAAACTTTAGGCAGTATACTTTTCAGATAATGAACTAATTGCTATTAACTGACCTATTTTAAACCTGTTTGCTTTAGTAAATTCCAATTTAGCTCATTCAGTTCCAATTTTAATTAATCTAGTCATATGATAATTTAATAAAAACGTTTGATGATCAAATACACTGAAGAATATATTTTTGGTTCAAATAAGATTATTTGAAGAGACAGACAAGTAAGTTTTTTTGGTAGTTTTGATTTTATGTACAAGTGAAAAAGAGGGTAATTAAAATCCTTGTTATAGACTTCCTGGAATTTAATGGAGAGATATACTATTTATCAGTGTGTACCTGGGGCACACAGCTTTGATCTGAATCTGGCTGGAATAGTTAGCAGTGTATGTCATCAATATTTATATATTGTTTTCTGGTTACAAATCACTTATCAAAATAATTTTATGATATAATCACATGGAAGTGGAGAAACCTTTGAAAACCCAAATATTCTTAAGGAGCAGAGATAGATTGGTAGTAATATGTTATATAACTGCTTTAACTATTATTCCAAGGAAGAACATTATAGTGATACAATATTTTGGGGAGCATTTTTTTCAAATAATATACTTTTTTGAAGGTAATATTGAAAATTATTTATCACTTTAGATTGATTTTGCTGACACAAAGGATAAAGTGCTGGTGTTTTTCAAGTTGCGACCTGAAGTAATTACTGATCAGAATCTACATAATAACATTCTTGTTTCATCTATGTTAGAATCACCTATAAATTCCCTTTATCAAGCAGTACGGCAAGTATTTGCGCCAATGTTGTTAAAGGTGAGTAAAGTAACTGTATGGTTAATTTTTTTTTTTAACTTAGGTTATTTGGGTAAATGCTTTCATAAACAAATATAAGTATTACTTTATATGCTGTTAATATCATCAGTATTTTAGTTTTTCAGTTTAAATACATATTCTTTTAGAATTTACATAAGCTCTTCCATTGCTGTAAGGACTTTTTTCTCCCATATGAGATGAAGTAGTGTCAAGCTTTGAGTGAAGTAGGTATATTTGGACTTAGTTCTTTGATAGTGTTCTAGGAAGTCAGTTTGATTGGCAAGCTTTTGATAATTGTTTGCTCTTGTCTCTTTTTTTTTTAGGATGAGGAATGGAGCAGAAACTTTGATCCCAAACTTCAGAATCTTTTGAGTGAACTAGAAGCCGGATTGGGTGTAGTGGTACGCAGATCAGACACTAATTTATCAAAATTAAAATTTAAGGAAGATGACACAAGAGGTATATAACAATAGTTTAATCAATAAAAAGTAAAACGATTGCCTTAATAGTAAATTAATATACTTCTTTACAGACTTATTTTCACACTTTTGGATCTTCTCTGAGCCTAAGCTGCTTTTATATGAATAGATCAGATCTGTATAAATTTGGAGGAGATGAAAATGTAATCTTTAACAATATGCAATTCATGGAAATAGAAAATATAGTTGATTCTTGTTTTTTGCAGTAGCTATGTTCTATAAAGTTACCATGAACACCGAACTAGTCAATACTGAACCATAGCTCCTAAGGGAAAATACAGGGTGGTGTTCCTATGAGCCTTAGGTCATAACATTTTTGTTAACTGCCAAACACGTAATTTTGTCATATGTGTGTTTCTGTTTAAAAAGATTTTACTTATTTGTATTACTGATTAATTAACATTGACTTAGTGGCCAACAGTGTAACTCATGTCTGAATCAAGCTTATCTAACAGGTGTTTTCTCTGGAAGGCACATCACAGTGTGCTTGTGCTTACAAACACCTGAGAGCACTTCAACTCCGTGCCTGGGGACCATTTTAACTGGTAAAATAACCAACAAAAAGCACAAAAATGTGAAAAATGTGGCTGTAAATCGATTACAAAAGACTGCAGAAAAGATTTCTGTTTACTAGGAGGTAGGAAAAGAGAAGGCAGTGCCACTTTATTTAACGTCATCTGGGAAACTGTGTGTCTGGGCAACTCAGATTTTTTCCCTGCTCTGCAAATGACCACTAAAACACCGCTAGTATTGATTTTAATTTACAGATAAATATTAGCAAGCAGGTAAATTAAATGTTAGCAAGTAGGTGAATTTCTAACTGTAGAGTCCTTGAAAAATGAGACTTGACCCTAATTATGTACCTTGTAAAGATAATAGGTCATTGACTTTTATTTGAAAATCTATTTTATCTAAAGTTCATTATAATTTTATTATGGCTATAGAAAAACTCATATGAACAATTAATGTATGCCATATACAAATACTTATTTTAAAATATTGGTTATAGTATTATTTATTGCTTGATTGGTAAATTAAATGCTTTTTGAATTCCACAGACTCAGAAAAATAGTGCATTTGTTTCTAGCATGTAATTAGGATAATAGAGATTTTTCCAGTTCTTTGGAAAACTTAAAGCAAATTTAAAAGTAAAATTATTTTAATTTGCTTATATTTTGAAATTAAACAGCAAACATTTTTTGAGTAAATCACAATAATTTCCAATTTGGGTAATATTCAATAGCATGAATGGTTTTGGAATAAGATTTAGGAAAGTCTTGTGTTGGAGAAGCAGATTCATAGATTAAGAAGCAGACTGACAGTATAGGTATGATTGATTGACTGACACAAAAGCATATGGGAATCATATTTAGGAAAGTCTTGTGTTGGAGAAGCAGATTCATAGATTAAGAAGCAGACTGACAGTATAGGTATGATTGATTGACTGACACAAAAGCATATGGGAATCATATTTAGCAGTAAACTTGATGTGAAGTATAAACCTGGTATTGTTACTATTTCCAGTAAGAACTTTCTGTTGATAGAAATCATAAAACTTTTCCATGTGTCCTCAAGAATATAGGAAACATTTGAAATCAGCAAATAAACCAGATTACTTTATGGCTTTTCACTTTCAATTGACATATATATTTTTCACTTTTTCAGGTATTCTTACACCAAATGATGAGTTCCAGTTTTGGATAGAACAGGCTCATCGCGGAAATAAACAGATTAGTCAAGAAAGAGCCAGTTATTTTAAAGAATTATTTGAAAGAATTGCAAGAGTATGTGATTCATACATTTACACATTAGGCTTTTGAAAAAAGCACTTTAGGATTGTACTTTTAATAAATTTATCTCTGTTTTAAAATCATTACTTGATGGTTATGAATACAATAGATCCATTATATATAGCAAGGTTTACTTAAGTGTATTTAATATGAGTATAGCTCATTAAAAATATGAGTTATTAAACTCATATTTAACTCATTAAAATCTAAACTTTTAAAGAAGTTAAATTCTAATCTCTAGTAAATATTTTTCTCAAACATAATTACTTTTCTGCAGGTAGATAAGGAAAAACAAAAACTTAATATCCCAACAGGTTTATCCACATGCAGTTAATCTGTGTTCATTTGAAAGAATGTTCACTTTATTCAAATTAGCATTTTGACGTACTCTGTAATTTAAAAAGTCTTAGTTTTATACTTGCTTGATAATTATTCCTTGACGTATCTACAGAGGGGTTAAATAAGTGACCATTTTAATTATGGTTTTTAAATATCTGTTGTTTTCAAAATAGATATAAAGTCATTTTCTATTTGTTTCCAGTATTATTTCAATAATATTTTAATGAAGTGTTTGAAATGGTTTTAACTTTTTTGTAGCATTGATGACATGTAGAATAATAAGTCTCGTACTATGATTATGTTATTGGTAACATTATGCAATACAGTAAATGAATGAAGATAGGCCAACTACAATGCGTAGCATATATATGATATTAAGACTACCTCCATTTGGGTAAATTAAAGAAATGAATCCAAATTTAAAGAAAATTAGACCAAGTGTAAAAATAGATGAATAGATTTTTTGTAATTCTTGGTGTTTTTCTGACTTTCACAAAATTTATGTTTGTGAAAGAACTAGAGTGTGTTTGCATAAGGAAGTAATGTATCATCTGGTAGAAAAGGGAGACAATAACATGGCAAATAATAAAGTTGTAGCAGTTGAAAAAGTCTGAGAACATTTTTACTATATTGCCCAAGGTAAATGTATGATTATTTAAAAAAAATGAATGAATTTTGGTTTTAGGAATTTTATAACTTGGACAATCTATCTTTATTGGAAGTCGTTGACTTGGTGGAGACTACTCGGGATGTTGTCGATGATGCGTGGAGACAAACGGAGCACGATTGTTATCCTGAGTCACGGATGTTACATCTCTTAGATATCATAGGTACTAGTACAGAAAAAATTTTGGAATCCTGTTTTATTTCATATTATTTTTTTCTTTAAATGTTCCTTAATATAATAATTGTTGCTTCAAGTAATTCTTAAAGCAAATCATATAGAATTATTTAAATAGATATGTTTATATAGTTGGTTGCTTTTAAACGTGTATCAAATTCTTGGACCATTAGTACAGCTACATTTACATATGTTTTCAGTCCCTATGCATGTATTAATTTAGAATTTATTTTGTAATGAACTGAAAAGTTCTTTAATATCTTAGCTTATCTGTTAAAAGTACAAATACTTTTGACTCAGAAAACTACTTCTGTTTTTTGAGAATATTTGTTATTGATAGTGCTAGTCTAAGGGTGTGAATTGGGTATTTCACAGAACCTTAGTTTGATAATTTGTATATTAATTTTGTCATAAGCATGTATTCTATAATTTTTATAAAAATACATTTCCATTAAAAAGTTTGCTTTATGTTTTATTAGGTGGTTCATTTGGAAGATTTGTTCAGAAAAAGTTGGGAACTTTGAACTTGTGGGAAGATCCTTATTATCTTGTGAAAGAAAATCTGAAAGCTGGTATTTCAATTTGTGAACAGTGGGTGATGGCCTGTAATCATCTAACAGGTCAGGTGTGGCAGCGCTATGTTCCTCATCCATGGAAAAATGAAAAATATTTCCCTGAAACACTTGAAAAACTCAGCAAACGCCTCGAAGAGGTATTATTTGGTTATTTGACTCTTTGTCTTCAAGTGTGAAGTAGCTCCTCATTTGGTTATGAATTGAATGTAGTTTTTAATTAATAAGTTACACATCTGACAGGAACTCTCCATATTTTTGGGGAGAGAAGAAGGATTAAAGTTTATGTGAAATAGTTTATGACAGTCAAATGGCACAGTGCCAGGTGCACAGTGGGCGTTCGCTGAGTGCTGGTTTCCACCCGCTTTCTTTTTCTTCGATGTGTGACTGTTCAGCTTGTAAGTTGTGAACTTCTGTTTTGTTCCAGGTTATAAAAAAGATAATCCACTTGTGTGGAATCTATCAGACATTCTCTTGATGACTGAACTTGTTTTCAGGCAAGACAGCTTTTTAGGGGTGTATTCAATGGCAATATTTGAAACAATTGCTTAATTTTCGTAAGTTATGAGTTTTGGTATAGGATTTATATATTTAGCTTGAAGGGGCAGGGAAGAGACTATGCAAAGATTGCAAAACTGACTTTCCTTTTCTGCTTTGGAAACCATAGTTCTTTGGGAATTTTAAAAATCTTTTCATTATGGAAAAATTTTAAACATACTTAAATAATATAATGAATGCTGATGTAGTCATTACTCATTTTCAATAGCTTTGGACATTATTCAGTTCTTATTCCATCTTTTATACCCTGCCTTCCCTTTTTTTTTTTTACTAGAGTATTTTCAAAGCCAATTCAAGAAATCATATACTTTCACCCTTCAAACATAATCACAATACCACTATAGCATCCAACAAAATTACAGTAATTTCTTAATATTATTTTATATCTAACCAGTTTTCATTTTTTTCACTGTCTCAGCTGCTTCATAGATTCTTTCCTACTTTTAGTTTGATATGTGGGCTTAGTATGGTTAGCCTGATCTAACTGTTACAATGCTCTCCATCAATTTTTTTCTTAGTGATTTTAGAGCCATTAGTGACCATGAGGAGCTGTAAATTGGAGATTTTCTAATTCTGTTCTTCCTACATTTGTTACTGATGATGGAAGAACTTTTCCTCATCGGTGTATTTACTTACCCTGAAGTAAAGTCTATATAGGAGTAGCAGTATAGACAATTATTTCTTACCTTTCACTAATCACTTTTTAGAACAACGAATAAGTTGGTGTCATAGCAAGTTCCACAGGCAATCAATGAAATGTTTTTCAGTAGTAGTATTATGAACCCAAGACTTGTTATATTTTATGTGTTTCCATCCACTATATTTACTATTTTATTTAAATTGTTTCACGCCTGGCGCTGAGTGCCTCCTGTAACTTGGCTCTCGTGTCATTTTGAGGTGAATCCAGTATTTCTTTGATAATTTCCTTACTTTCAAGCCCCTCAAAATGTACTAGCCCATCTTTTACATTTTCTGTTTCGTACCTGGAATTAGTCATTTCTCCAAACAACCTGGTTCTTTTTAGTGAAAAATGGTATTTAACAACAAATCTGGTTAGGGAAGTGTTCCAGTTTTACTTAGTTATCTATGCTTTTAGCTCTTTTCAGTAGGCAGGATTTATAAATTGGACTTCTGTTTTTAGCAAGGTAATAAAATAAAATAAGAGTTTGTACCAACTGACATTTCTGACCCAAATGGAAGTTTATAGTATTTTTACTTAACCTTTTGAGCACCTCTTGATTGTTAGTGGAAATTTTAAACAGAAAGTATAATAATTTGTTTTCCTGCTGTTTGTAAATTGTACATAATAAAGTTGTTAATATTGTTTCATTACCAGAATTGTAATGTAATGCAGAATAATGAATATCAAGATACTATATTTAAAGAAGCTAAAACTTAAAAGAACTTTATGCTTAGTTTAAAAATATTTAGATTTTAACCTTGCAGGCTTGCTCAGTTGGTTGTAGTGTTGTCCTGTGCACCGAAAGGCTGCAAGTTCAATCCCTGGTCCGGGCGCATATGGGAGGCAACCAATGGATGTTTCTCTCTCTCTATCTCCCTTTCTAAAATCAGTAAAAACCTATCCTTGGGTGAAGATTAAAAATAAAAAATAAAAAATCAGTAAACATATCCCCAGGTGAGGATTAAAAAATATTTAGATTTTATATATTTTCACTAGATTTGAGCACACTGATTAATGTCCTGATATAGTATGCGCTACATGGAATATTGGTGAGTAGTAATTCTCAAAATTATAGTTTCAATTTTATTGATCATCTCAGAGAACCTAGGTAAAGAAATTCTTGCCCAGTATATTTAGGTTTTAGACTTATTTGTGCAGATGTATTGGTTTAAATAAATTTGTTGTTTTAATATTTTATGTTTTAGGTCTTGGCTGTTAGAACAATTCATGTGAAGCTTCTCTATTTTTTACCTGCTAGTGAAGAGAAAATCCTGGCTCGAGTATTTGAACCTTTTACTGGCCTGAATCCGGTGCAATATAATCCATATACTGAGGTTGAATATATATATTTCTAAATATAGTTTTTGTTTTGTGTTATATCTAAAGGAAGATTTTTAAAAATATTGAAGTCTAACAGTATTTATAATTTGTTTAGCCTTTATGGAAAGCTGCAGTGTCTCAATGTGAAAAAATTATTGCACCTGCGGAACGAAAAATAGCAGGAAAATTGAAAAATTATATTTCAGAAATTCAAGATAGTCCACAGCAGGTAAAATTTTGAAATATCTTACTTTTAATATTTTCTTTAAGTTACTTTAGGAGATATATATGTATTGACCAAGGCAGTCCACTTTGGATAACCGTACTTATTTTATTTTATATTAGCTTCTTCAAGCATTTCTGAAATATAAAGAGTTGGTGAAGCGTCCAATTATAAGCAAAGAATTGATGTTAGAAAGAGAAACTTTACTGGCAAGGCTTGTGGACTCAGTGAAAGGTACAAGTTTATCAGGAATTATAATATTTGCTTGAGAAAATATTTTTGTAGGTTACTTTTTTATATTTGGTATGCCATTTAGGATTAAGAATACATTTATGACCTGTATTTGCTGAAGAGTAGTTTACTATTTCTGTTGTAAATGACACATTCTATGAAATTACCCATTATTTTTTTCTCTGTCTCATTTGATATGGTACAGTCCCTGAGGGTAAGGGACCAACTCTTACTATTTTTCTGTTTACAACATTTGACATAGGTCTTGGAATGTGAAGGATATTTAGGAAATCTTTGCTGAATGTGTGATCATTTGTTTGAATTAACTTTTATAGACTTTCGATTAGACTTTGAGATTCGATGCCGAGGAATTCCTGGTGATGCATCTGGACCACTTTCTGGCAAAAACCTTTCAGAAGTTGTCAATAATATAGTTTGGGTTCGCCAGTTGAAACTGAAGGTATTCATTTTAATAAAAGTTGAAGAACAGTAATTGTAGAATGTGCTAAATTAATGTAGAAGTCACTCTAGAACTATAGTGAAAACATTAAAAATATTTTTCTGTTTTCCTTGGCATATTCATCAAATTTTCATGTGAAATGTAGAATTTTAAAAAGGTGTGCTGAGGAGGTTGTATTGGTTCTTTTCCTTCCTTGTATAGAGAAAATTATGAAATCATTTATTATTCCAGTTGCAGTTGTTCCAGGTGATTACCTTCTTAGAAAATATTGAAGAGAAAAGCATCCTTTACACTGCACAGATATAGAGTATTATAAGGGCCAACATGTTTAAGATTTGTATCTATTCCAAGTTTGTATTTTGGATGTTTGATTTTCTGTCTGCCAGCTTCCAGGGTCTTACAATGTTGTTTGTACAGTTATGAAGGAAAGGGATTTCTCTCCTTTAAATTGCCATTCAAATTGGCCTAACTATTGTTTGAGATAGTAACCAGCGCATGTAGCCAAGCACCTAAATTGCTGCTTAACATGGTTAGGAATATTGCTGAATTCTTGGAATTTCACCTGAATTTCCATTACCTTACTTTTCAGATTATGCCTTGTATGCATTATCCTCTGTGTTTTGCTATCCTGAGGTTGTGTTATTCAGAAACAAACTAGGGGTTGATATTCTTATATTCACTTGCAAATCTTCCCTTGTGTTATTCATAGATAAATGGGAAAATAGTTCTTGAATCACAGATCAGAGAAGTGGGTTTATTTTATGCTAATTTTGCTAGGTTTTAAATAATACATAATTTTGTAATTTGGCTTATTAAGGTGGATGATACCATCAGGATAGCGGAGGGTCTTCTGCGTGACTTGTCAGGATTTCACTCTTTCCATCCAAGTGCTGAAGATCTATTAGACCAGTTGAAACTATATGAACAAGAACAATTTGATGATTGGTCCAGGGATATTCAATCTGGCTTATCTGATTCTAGATCTGGTTTGTGGTAAGTTTAAATATACTACACAGTGAAATCTACCAAAGAATGTTTTTTCTTATGTTATTAATCCAAATGGGAAGATGGAATTAGTTATTTCTGCCTCTCCTTTCTTCAGACTTAATGCTGCTTCTTCAATTATTTTGTTAGTTTTTGTTTATCAACTTTTAAGTCTATAAGGTTGGCAGTTTGATGATATAGTTTTGGTTGACTGCCTCCCCCTTGTTTCTCATGTCTATTCCCGGACTGCAGATGCCCATTTTGGAATTAGGATTTCCCTCCTCTATGATTTTTTTTGTTATTGGTATTGATATGTATATGTTTTACAACCCTTTTACATTACTATTGTATATGCACATGCACACACACACACATTATAAATTGTAACATTTCGTTAATTTTAAGCTTCTTGTGATGAGAATATTTGTCTATGGTGTCAACATAGTTCCTAAAGGTTTGGTAAATATTGAACTACATTGAATGTAATTTAATTGGTCAATCTAATTATTTTAATGGGTATTTAAAATGGATAGTATAGAAAACCATTGTTTTTTGGTTCTGGTACACTTTCCCAGAATATTAGTATTTGTATTTTTAAAGACTTGTCATGTTTTAGTTTTTAGAAATTTGTTACTTTTTAAAAGTGGTAGCTCCTTAAACTGAATAAATAATTTCTTTCCCTTTATTTTGCATTTTAGTTGTATAGGGAGGATATTAAAAATCAGAAGGTGCTAGGCCATAATGACTATTAACATCATGCCATTTAATTTTCTTTCTTTCTACCCTGAACCTAAAGTAGGAGAGTTGCTCCGTGCAAAAATAAAAATATATATATATTTTGAAGTCAACTAATTTTGGAATATACATACACTTTCACCACTCTGAGATCCACTACGTACCAAAGGACTGAGACCTGCTGTAGAGAACATGTTGGACTTTGTTTGTTTCCCATTTGACAATGAAATACCCTGTCTCTCACTTTCTTGTTTCTTTCCTGGTAAAACTTATATTACATATAGAGTCAGTGTGTTTTGGAACATATTTTAAGATATGCTGGTATGTAGAAACTAATTTGGAAGATTAGGTTCAAATGAAAGCAAAAAGGATTGTCGTAATTATTTTCTGACAGGCTTATGTTCATAATAGGAAAGTTTCAGCTAAACCATTATTTTAATCCATTTTTAAGTATGCCTTATTTTATGTGTTATTAAATAGGCTGAGTAGATTTGTTCTTTGCTTTTCAGTAGCTTACTTTCTGAGTTCTCTTACTTTTTAAGTTCTCTTAATTGTGGAAGTGATTTAAAAGAATGAACGTTATATAAACCTGATCCTGTAAAAAAGATCATGAAAATATGATTACCTCAGCTTAATTTGTCCAATCCATGCCAACTAGTGTGCCCCAGTGTAAAATTTGAAACTGTAACTTTTACAAGACACATAAACAAAGGATAGTTCTTAGATAATGAAAAAAAGAGTAGAGAAGTGAAACTTTCGACTATCTCTTCTCCTACCGTTTTAATGTTATCATTGTTTTTTTAATAAAAGTAGGAGGAATGAAAAAACAACTTTTTAGAAAATGAGTCAAAATCTTTTTATAGTGGATATAATGTCTTTTTGCGTTTTAGCTGCTATTTCAGAGATTGGTTTTCTGAGTTTAAAACTGCTTGATTGAAATAGTGTCATATTTTTGATATTGCAGTGTATTGTCAAGATTGGAATTGTGATATATTATATGAAAAAGATAACCAGTTGAAAACTAATTCAAAAAATTTTTGAATTTATTTATAGAACAGTTGAAAAACTTGTTTTTCATCAGAAGAGAGAACATAAAACTTAAAAAAAGTTATTCATTTTGTTTTGTAGTATTGAGGCTGATAGTAGAATTATGGAATTGGATCCTAATGATGGATCATTAAAAGTGCATTATTCAGATCGGTTGGTGATTCTTCTGAGAGAAGTTCGTCAGCTTTCTGCACTTGGCTTTGTTATTCCTGCAAAAATACAGCAAGTTGCAAACATTGCACAGAAATCCTGCAAGCAAGCAATTATTCTTAAACAAGTATGAAATTATATATTTGAAAACATGGCTATTCTGAGTTCATTGCATTAGGATATTTTTAAGGGCTTTGTTTTCTACTTTTGCTTTTTAGGCTAATAGAATGACATTATTAACTGTTAGGAAATTAATTTGGTAAGTGACTACATTATAAAATTTGCTTTGTAAACTATAGGCATTTACTAATTTAAAGTATTGCTCTTCATTTTAAAAGCTTTAAAAAATAGAATATCTATATCTCTATCTTTTTTATGTTAACTTGCATGGGTATTAAAGGACCTTCTACTTAGAAGGGGTCCCTTGCTTGCTTTCGAGGGGCAGATTCTAGTAGAATTACTAGATTGATGGACTGTTCTCTATTTTTGGTCATTTCTCAGTCTACTTGTTCAGCACATTGCCATCATATCATTTACCTGTTTAAAACTCACTATTATCACCTTATTGTATCTCCTTTGTACAGTATACAAGGCACTTCTTAATTATGCACTGACTAACCTTACTGGCTGTGACCTTAACCACTTACACTCTTTCCCTTATATGGCACCCTGTAGCTATTTGAATATCTCTGTGCACTGATATCTGTTCCTTCTGATTGAAAACTCAAGGTCTTCCTTTAATTCCCAACTCAAAATTTACTTTCTTTATTGTGTGTTCTTTTAGTTAATTGTTCCTTATTCTGTGTATTGTGTGTGGATCACTGGCTTAAAAATTTTTTTTCTCTCACTTGATTATTAGAGGGCAGGAACAGTATCTTGTGTCTTTGGTCTTTCACTTGATTCTTTCATTCAACAGAGAGTCATTGAGCACCTGTATTACCAGGCACAGTGTAGTGAGAATATAAAAATGAATATTTTGCCGTCATACTTCGGTGCAGGGTTTCTCAACTTTTCACATTTTGCACCAATTCTTTTTTGTGGGGATGTCCTGTGTGTTTTAGGATGTTTTTAGCAGAATCTCTGGCCAGTAGCATGTGCCTAGTTCTAACAATCAAAAATATCTCCAAACATTGCCAAATGTCACCTACGGTACAGATCAACTATGGCTGAGAACCACTGGTCTAGTGGGAGGGAGCAAACTAAACATTGAATTTTCGTTAACTATCAAACCTTCTGACAGATCTCCTCATTGGTCTAATTGGAGATGAAATTTGTAACACTGCTTTTCCAGTGCTACACAGCTAGAAAGTTATGAAGCTGAGATTTGATACCAAGTCTCTCTGACTCCAAAGCCCCTATTTATTCCATTGCAGCTCATAGAGAGATGGTAGATATGTGAATATATAGATACAATATTTAATATGAGTACTATGTTATGGGTGTTCAGAAAGTCCTGTGAGAGCATAGAGGTGGTGTCTTTCAATTATTTTCCTGGGTAGGGTAGAGGGAATATCAGATAAATCTTTACAGAGGAATGGTGTTTGATGTGTGTCTGGAAGAGTATATACATGTTTTAATAAGAGCACAAGGGGTTGGGATGGGTGATCATTTCAGAGAGAGGGACTGCATATTCAAAAGCAGAGAATCTTGCTCACTTTTGTGTCCTAAGTATTTTATCTTAATACAATAGGAGCTCAGAAATGGATGAATGATTATATAGTATTTGTATTGACCCCTGGAAGAACAACTGGGAAAACCTTTACTTGTGAGCAGATATTTAGCTACAGTAGGGAGTGTGAAGTAGAATGTTGGATAGATAGCAGTATTGCCAGATTGTTGTAATAGTATATGTTCTATTGCTTCTGGTGTTCCAGATTTTGGACTTTATCCACATGTATTGGGAATTCACTAGAAGGTTTTGCATAAGCAAAAGGTATATGATTTATGTTTAAGGAAGGACCACTCCAGTTACTTCGAAGGCTTGGCATAGATAGTAGGAGGCTGTTATCGAAAACATAAGAGACCAGTTAGGAGACTGTTGCACTGGTCTTGCCAAGAGATGCAGGTGGTTGGATTGGGATGGGACTCATAGAGATGGGTGGAATGGTTGGATTCAGTATATATTTTGAAAGTATGTAGTCAGTACACTTCAGTAATATTGGATGTGAGAGAAGAGTAAGGACAGTGCAAGTATATGTGTTTTTTTTTTTTTTTTTTGGTTTGAGAAATGGATAAATTGTTGTGTTATATAATGAAAAGGGAAGGGGTAGGTTTGGAGAGTTGCAAGGATAAAGAGTCCAGTTATTTTTAGCATTTACCATATTTTACTGGTTTCCTCTGCATCCTTTATGAGACTGTACTTTTTGAGTCCAGGGACTAGGTTTTTATAATCTCTGTTTAATCAGCCCCCAGGACATGGCGCATTATAGGAATTCAACACATATTATGTTGACTATATATAATACATGTATGTAAATGCTATAATGGAGATGAAAATTATTTTTTGTTAAATCTTAGACTTGACAAATTATTATTTCTATTCAGACAATTAAAAGTGAAGACAAATAAAGAATTAAGTGTGCTATTATTTATTTTTGCTAATTGGACTTTTACTTTGTAGGTGGCACATTTTTACAATTCTATTGATCAACAAATGATTCCAAGTCAGAGACCAATGATGTTACAATCTGCCTTAGCATTTGAACAGATAATTAAGGTAAATGGACTTTTCATGTTATTATAATTGATTTTTATATGTGAAGTGTTTTTTATTTCTAGTTTTTTAGTACACATTTCAGCTCAATATAGCCATTGATCTAAGTTGTTTGCTGCACCTTAGAATTCAAAAGCAGGAAGTGGGGAAAAGTCGCAACTTACTTGGGATAATCCTAAAGAATTAGAAGGCTACATTCAAAAACTCCAAAATGCTGCTGAACACCTTGCAACTGAAAACAGAAAACTGAGAAAATGGCACACTACATTTTGTGAAAAGGTATAATTTATTTATAATTTTTTAATTGAATTATTGGGGTGACACTAGTTAACAGAATTGCACAGGTTTCAGGTGCACAGTTCCACAACACATCTTGTGTACACTGTATTGTGTGTCTACCACTCAAATCCAGTCTCCTTCCATCACCATTTACTCCCCTGTATCTGCCTCCACCACCCCCAAACCCCCATGCCCCCAGCAATCACCATGCTGTTGTCCCTGTCCATGAGTTTTTTTCTCTCTTTTCTTTTTTGCTCAATCCCTCCACTCCCACACCTGGCCCCCAACAACCCCTCCCCTATGACTGCTATATTTCTGTGAAATGCACTGTTGGTATCTTAGTAGGAGTTGTGGTGAATCTATAGATTGCTTCAGTTAGTACGGACATTTTAGTGATGTTAATTCTTTCTATCCATGAACACGGTATATGCTTCCACTTATTTGTATCTTTTTCAGATTTTTTCTTCATTATCTTAGAATTTTCAGAGTACCAGTCTTTTACATCCTTGATTAAATTTATTTGTATATTTTTTTGAAGCAATTTTGAATGGGATTGTTTTCTTAGTTTCTTTATCTGATAATTCATTATTGACATATAAAAATGCAACTGATTTCTGGATATTTACTTATATCTAGCTACTTTACTGAATTTATCAGTTCTTGTAGGGTTTTTTTTTTTGTGTGTGTGTGTGGAATATTATGGTTCTCTATATACTCGTACAATATCTTGTCATCTGCAAATAATGATAGTTTTACTTGTTCCTTTCTAATTTGGATACCTTTTATTTCTTCTTGTCTGTATGCTGTGGCTGGGACTTGCAGTACTATGTTGAATAAGAGCGGTGAAGGCGTGAACACAGATATCCTTGCCTTGTTCCCAGTCTTATGGAGAACACTTAACAGCTTTTGCCCATTGAGTATGATGTTGTCTGTGGGTTTGTCATATATGGCCTGTATTATGGTGAGGTATGTTCCCTCTGTTCCCACTTTGCCAAGCATTTTTATCATAAATAGGTGTTGGATTTGATCAAATGCTTTTTCTTTTCCTTCTTTCTTTTTTTAAATCTTTTATTTGTTTTATTTTTTAATAGTATTTTATTTTTTTATTTATCTATTTTTTTAGAGAGAGGGGGAAGGAGAAAGAGGGAGAGAAACATCACTGTGTGGTTGCCTCTCACGCGCACCCCGCTGGGGACCAGGCGTGCAGTATAGGCATGTGCCCTGACTGGGAATCGAACAAGCGACACTTGGTTCATAGGCCGACGCTCAATCCACTGAGCCAAAGCAGCCAGGACTTCAAATGCTTTTTCTGCATTCATTGACATGATCATGTGGTTTTTATCCTTCATTTTATTTATGTGGTGTTGTGGAAACCAAGGCAGGCTCTTGTCCAGCAATTGAAAGAACATGTGAGGCAAGGTTAGAATCTCTGACATTTCCTTTATTGCAGACATTACAGTATTCACGCGTGCACAGGATCAAAGGCATGCACGGGGCCACCAGCCGGCCACCAACCACGCTCCCACCACTTGCTGCACACCCCTCGCCTTTCACTGCTGCTTATATACTATGCATAGACAAAGCTGGCCACTAGCCAAAATATGACATCAGTGCTTATTTATATAACTGCGAGTGCGCTGTGCATGTGAATCTAATTATTATCTCTAAGCAGCCCATGCCTGGGCTTCCGCGGTTAGGGATCCTGACAGACTCTATTGTCCTCACATGTGGTGAATCACATTTATTGATCTGTGGATATTGTACCAACCTTGCATCCCTGGACTAAATCCCACTTGATCATGGTGTATGATCTTTTTAATGGATTGCTAATATTTTGTTGAGGACTTTAGCATCTATGTTCATCAGGTATATTGGCCTATAATTTTCTTTCTTTGTAGTGTCTTTATCTGGTTTTGGAATTAGTATATGCTGGCCTAGAAAAGTAGCTTGGGAGTCTTCCCTCCTCTTGAATGTTTTGGAGTAGTTTGAGAATGATATGTGTTAGTTCTTTTTTTACTGTTAGGTAAAATTCATCTGTGAAGCTATTTGGTTCAGGGCTTTTATTATTTGGGAGTTGTTTTTATTTTTATTTTTTATTATTGCTTCAGTTTTACTAGTTGTAATCTGTTCAGAGTCTGATTCTTTCTGATTCAGTTTTGGAAGATTGTATTTGTCTAGAAATTCATCCATTTTGTTCAGAAATAAAATCGAATAAACTACGAATCATATTTTTTAAAAAGTAATTAGGATATAATTTTAAATGCTTCTTATTTGGGAATATTTTGAGACTTAAAGTTGCAAAAACAGAACAGTGTTCATACTTACCCTTCGCCCAACTTCCCCTATTCTTAACTTACATAACCATGGTATAGTTAACAAAACTAGGAAATAAACTATTTCTGAATTTTACAACTTCTTCACAATGTCTTTTTTTTTTTTCAAGGATCCAGTTCAGGATCCTACCTTGCATTTTGTTGTTGAGTCTCTGTAGTCTCCTCTTAATCATTCTTTCCTTGTTTTACATGACTTTGAATCTTTGGATGAATACTTGTCAGTTATTTTGTAGGATATTTTCAGATTTGGGTTATATGGCATTTTCTCATGACTAGATGAGAGTTATGAAGTTTTAACAGGAATACCACAGAGGTGATGTTTTGCCTTTCTCAATGCATTAATCAGGTATTGATTTTTCATACTTTAGGTTGAGTTAACATTGATCACCTAGTTAATTAAGGTGGTGTCTGTTCCGTTTTTCCACTGAAAAGTTACCTTTTCAGGTGATAATTTGAGACTACTATATCCTTATTTTTAACAGGTGATAATTCTTATGAATACCGATCTGCTTCGGCAGCCACAACGTTGGAAAGATGGATTACAGGAACTGAGAACTGGCTTAGCAAGTGTAGAAACACAGGTATTGTATGTTTTACATTGTGAATGTACTTCAAAATATGACCGTTTCAGAATGTGAATATATGAATTGATGCAAAGTTTATAAAGGTCACTTAAAATCTTTACTGACCAATTTCTGATAAAGCTGGAATTTGACTGAATTACATATAAAGACCATAAAATAGCAATGTATTTACATTTAAAAATATAAAAAATTTCTATTTGTCTTATGGAATGCAAATCTCTCAATTCAGAGTTTATGGTTTTTCTGACTTGGTGCTTAAATATCTGTCGTTTTTAGTTTTAGGTGATTGTGACATCTGTAAAACACAAGTTAAGTTTAGGCTTAATGATTAAAATAACTATCAGTACTTTTTTTCTTTTTTGGGCAAAATTTTAGTGTTATACACACTTCGATATAAGAGATGATATATATATATATATATATATATATATATGAAAGTGGCTAGCATAAAGCCCGCTGTATAATATGTGGGATCTTGGTTGAATATGAATTTGGTGGCTTATACATTTACATATATTTTATAGTTTTTAGGACTTTAAGAAAACACAAAAATTAAAATATTAGAATTGATGTGTTTATGATTATATGGAAGCAAAAGAATATGTAAACTACCCTGAGCATTCTAATATTTTAAATTTAACATGTTTTAAAATGCAGAAGGATTGTTTAGGGGGTGAGAAGTGAAGAAAAGATCTATACTTGATGTGGATTTTAAAAAAAGACTAAAAGGTTCACACACACAAAAAACTGTTGTTCCTGTTAATCTTTTCATAAAGTAAAGCTGAAATATAAATCTATTTAGTGTTAACTTAATTTTAAAATTTTACTGATTTTTTTTGTATTTTATTTATAAACATGAATGTTAGAGATTTTTGGACTCTACATAAATGCTCATACTATAAGTAGCAATTAAGGATAATGTTTTTTATTGCTTAAAATTTTACTTTATGTGATATGAAAGCATTAAGTGAAAACCTCACTCCACTACCTAATTTCTAAGTAAAAAATGTAAATATAATGTATTAGGGATACCAAGCACGTGACATGCATGCATGGAAACTGCACTGGAATCATCAGCTGTACAAGGCTCTGGAACATCAATATCAGATGGGCTTAGAAGCATTTAATGAGAATCTGCCAGAAATAAATATAGACTTAACATACAAGTAAGATTTTTTGAAATCTAGTTTATTTTTCAATCTAAAATTTTCTAATAATTTATATTTTAAAGCTACTTATTTACTTTCAGACAAGGACGGTTGCAGTTCAGTCCTCCTTTTGAAGAAATTCGTGCTAAATATTACAGAGAAATGAAGAGATTTATCAGCATTCCTAATCAGTTTAAGGGAGTTGGTGAGGCAGGAGATGAATCTATTTTTTCTGTTATGATTGATAGAAATGCAAGTGGATTTCTGACTATTTTTAGGAAGGCAGAAGATCTATTTAGGAGATTGTCAGCTGTTTTACACCAACATAAGGTATGGAACATGTAATTTTCCATCCTTCTGTTAATATATTTCATCTGATTGGTTGAATAGTATTAAATGTGCAAACCAGAAGTTTATCTTGTGTGGCATAAAATAAAAATATCACAAAACAGAGAGCCAGAGTTATGGATTCTTATACAAGGTAGATTTATGCCACAGATGATATATGCCTTTGACTATTTGAAGATTGAGAAATAATTTTTTAAAATATTTTTGTCAACTTGGAATGTGCCATGACTGTTGTGTCAATTTTAATTCCTTCTTGTGAAATATATTTTTTCAAACAAGAGCAATCCATGAAGGGATGCTTTTGAAGTTAATGAAATTGAGATGTTTAAATATCTTGCTTTCGTTTAAGTGCGTCATTACCACTAACTATAAGTTAAACCCTAATATCATTTATTGCTCATTTATATTGACTCTGAGACTGTGATTGAGAATTAAGCCAGTTTTTAAAATTTTTTTATCCTCACCCGAGGATATTTTTTCATTGCTTTTTTAGAGAGAAGGGGAGAGGAAGAGGGATAAACATCGATGTGAGAGAGAAGTATTGACTGGTTGCCCCACCCCCATGTACGCACCTGGGCCGGGGTTTGCACACTCCCGTACTGGGGATCAAACCCATGACCTAGGTATGTGCCCTGACCGGGAATCTAATCCACAACCTTTTGGTTATGGGATGATGCTCCAACCAACTGAGCCACAACCGACTAGGGCTCAACAAGTTTTTTAACTGCTACTATAATGTTTCTGCATTAAAAATTTTTAGAATCAATTGACTATGGATACTTTTAAATTGGTAGCTTGTAGTGGTGCGTGGCTTAAAAGAGATGATTCTATTTTACCGTACATCATACTTGACAAGAGAATATAAAGAAAGGGTTTTTTTAGTCTCTTCAAAAAAGTTTTATGATCACTGTATTTTTATATTGTCATATTTTCCCTGTTCATTCTTTAGATGATACAATAATGATTGTATTTACATACTTAAATTGAAATTTGCTTAAAATTACACTTGTCCGCTTTTATTGGTTGGACCTTAATCTCTATTAACAGTTGGACTATAAACTTTAAAATGTTAATTTATTAGTTCTATTTCTTTAATAATATTTTTCATTTTTAGGAATGGGTTGTAATTGGGCAAGTTGATATGGAAGCTTTAGTGGAAAAACATCTTTCTACTGTTCATGATTGGGAAAAAAATTTTAAAGCACTGAAAATAAAAGGAAAAGAAGCAGAACGACTTCCAAGGTATTATAAGTTAATGTAATATAGTACTTCTGTATGAGATGGTTTTGCCATAGATAGTAAGGGTATTCTTCACTTAGTGGCAAAAAAATCAAGTCTGTTTCCTCCTCCTCTTGAGCTCAGCTATGACACTTAATTATCATCTGAGTAGGGCATTGCTGACACTAAAAAGTTTATCTTGTATAGGCTCTACTTGCTGAACCTATATGGATATACTGTACAGGTCTGGCATGAGGATCTACTATTTGATATGCATAGGTACAATCTAAGAATGGTAAGAAGCTACTGAGAGCATACTAGAGCATATGAAGCTAAGACATTTGACTTTGCTTTTGTATTGCTCTGTTTCCTTTCAGGATGCTCTGGGAGGCACACAACATAGTGCTACAGCTAGTATAGTGACCTGAATGTGGAGGGAACCCTCTGAGGGGCATCTCATAACCCAGCCACTTGAGAATATATCCCCATCACTCTCTGAAATAAATATGACTGGAACCACTCTTTATAATAAGCTTATGGAAGGCCTTGTTTAATTGTACATAAATTATCTTTAAAGGGAATATCACTTTTATTCATTTGTTTATTCTTTCAATAAATATTTTGGCAAGCATTTATAATATATAAATCTTTGTTCTATGCAAGTACCAAGATAAAGAAGACAGAGTATGTGAGATCAAGTTGCTTTCTCAATGGCAGTACAATATGTCAAGTATATTTGATGATTAAGCCAAGTACACACTGGGGTTAAGAGAGTGGGCTCTGGAGTTAGGTGGGTCTTACCCCTAATGACTTTGATAATCATTTAAACTCTGAACATCAATATCATCAGCCTTAAAATAGTTACAACTATAGTATTTATCTCATAGTGTTTTGAGGATTAAATGAGTAATTTGCATATAAATGACTGACACAGGGTAAGTTCTCAATAAATGTTATTGTTACTATTAATACCAGGTAGAATTGTTTATATTCCATATTTGAGATTGAACCAGGCTATGGAGATTTAAAGGACAATGATATCCCATCCAATTGGGGCAAAATCAGGTAACATTTTAAGGTAGAAATATTTGAAGTAGGATTTTGACAGGTAGTAATAAGAATTGGAAGTTAAAGCAGGGCCTCTCAGGAGAGGGAGTCATATGCTGAAAATAAGTTGGTTAATTAAAATTCTCATTAGAAATAATATTTTATTAGGGACTAGAGGAGATGCTCCCAGAAAGGGATTGATACGCACAAATTTGGGAGAGCCTTAACATTGTACATCAGAAAATTAAGATTTTATTCATGTTAGACTTGTTAACTATTGAAGATTTCTAAACAGAAGTGTGTCAGTACCAAAGCTAGTTTGGGATGATAGTTTGGAAATAATAATACACGGTTGAATAAAGAGATCCCAGAGGAAGGGAGGTAGTCTCTCATCATCCAGAAGACCAGTAATGATTAATTGGATTACGTTTTTGCACTCAAAATGGGGAGGAGGAAATACTATAAGGTATTAAGTGGTCCTATTTATGGAGGAAGTTGAGGGATGAGGAATAGAGGAAACAGATGACTTGAGGGTTTGAGCTTAGATGATCGGGATAATGTTAGTACCATAGATAATAGTTTGAAATAAGGAAAAGATAGAGCTCTTATAATGTTTGTTTATGAGTTTTCTAATCCATGTTGGATATTGTCTTTGATCCCAAGCTTGTCTGTCTTATTTAACTTTATGCTGTCACCTGACTGCTCAAGGACCTCCACTACTATTGCTACTCTTTGTTTATCCCTTACTGTAGATAGCTTTTCTATTTTTGCTCTCCTGACAAAGCTTAACAGAACAAAAAGAATTCCTGTCTCACATTTAATTTTTGGTTTCATTATTTCTTGCTAATGAATTTACACGTATGCATCTAAGTTAATATACATATACATGCACACGGATTTATATTTTATGGACACTTTATGGATGTATGCTGTATGCTTAGAAAAGCCATATTCTAATGATGTATTTCAGATACTGTAGTAAGAATATCAGTTGGGGGTATACTGTTTATGGCTATTCCATTCTATCTATGACTGAATAGAGCCTCAGTTGCATATTATCATTATTTTCAAGTGAGAAGTGAATATTAGTCTTCTCTACAGGATTCTGTAGCCAGTGAGTACAACTCTGCTTTAATCATATCATTTCATGTTAATTCATTTAAAAAAATGCTATAATATAATTTTTATAGTTTACCAAAATCATCTCTATTCATGTATCAGATATTAGAAATCTTGACATTTTTTGTGTGAGGATCTCAAAAATCACATAAACTTTATGTATCAGGCAAAAAATGGACTCTTGCATGTGCTGATGGTTAATTACTAGAGTTTAAATCTCTCCAGTTAGTGGGTGAATGAGAATAAATAAATGAGGCCTTAAGATAAACTTATATTTTAAAAATAAAACTGAGAATCTAACACATATAACTTGATTTCTAAGAATATTACCTGACTTTATGTATTAAAAAGAGCAAGTAACTTTTAAAATAATCTTTGTGACCAAAATTAGCAGACTTAAAAAAATAACTTTGTATAAATTAAGCCAAATATAAAATTTTCCTCAGGTAAACAAGTCAGGTTCAACTTCTGTTTGCTTAGAACAACACCATTTGCATTAAGAATACAGTGCAGCCCTGGCTGGTGTGGCTCAGTGCCGGCCTGCGAATGAAGGCATCACTTGTTTGATTCCCAGGCAAGGCACATGCCTGGTTGTTGGCCGGGTCCCTGGTTGGGGGCGTGTGAGATGCAACCACATATTGATGTTTCTCTCCCTCTCTTTCTCTCTCCCTTACCCTCTAAATAAATAAATAAATATTAAAAAAAAAAAAGAATATAGTGCATAGAATTAGTGTACTTAAAATTTATATGCCATCAGGGTAAGGAGGAGCAACAGGGGAAAAATTGGGACAACTGTAAAAGAGCAACAATTTAAAAAAGGCAAACACCCCCCCAAGCCATTTTTCCATGATTATTAAAATTTGCATGTTTTATAATTTTTTAAAATAAAAAAATTTTGATTAGTTGACAAATATAAGATTTTATTAGTTTTATATGTATAACCCGGTGATTAGACATTTATATAATTTATGAAGTGATCACCTCAATAAAACTAGTACCCATCTGACACCATATATAGTAATTACAATATTTTTGACTCTGTTCCCTATGCTATAATTTACATCCCCATGACTGTTCTGTAACTACCAATTTGTATTTCTAAATCCCTTCACATTTTTCACCCAGCCCCACACAAACCTCCATCCATCTGGTAATGGTCAAAATGTCCTCTGTATCTATGAGTCTGTTTCTATTATGCTTGTTCATTTATTTTGTTTTTTAGATTCCACATGTAAGTGAAATCATGTGCAATTTGTCTCTCTCTTTCTGACTTACTTGACTCATCACATATCCTCTAGGTTCATCCATGTTGTTGCAAATGGCAAGATTTTTTTTAAATGACTGAATCATTTTATAAATGCACCACTTCTTTATCCATTTATTGATTGATGGATACTTAAGTTGCTTCCATATCTTGGCTGTTGTAAACAATGTAGAATGAATGTAGGGATGCATGTCTTGTTTTTTGATTCATGTTTTGTGTTTCTTCAGATAAATACCCAGAAGTGAAATTGCTGGATCCTTATTTGTCTCTTGTTATAGCCTTTGTTTTAAAGTCTCTTTTGTCTAGTATAACTATTGTTATCCCAGCTTTTTTTTTTTTCATTTCCATTTTGTTAAATATCTTTTTTCCATCCCTTAACTTTCAGTCTGTGTGTGTCTTTGGATCTGAAGTGATTCTCCTATAGGCAGCATATAGAAGGGTCTTGTTTTCTTATCCATGCAGTCACCCTATCTCTTGATTGGACCATTTAATTCATTTGCATTTCAAATATTTGTTGATAGATATATATTAATTGCCACTTTTTAATTCATGTTTTAAATTTTGTTTACTTAAAGAAGACTGACTTTTTTTTGTAATACTGGTTTGGTGGTGATGAACTTTTTAAAGTTTTTCTTGTCTGGGAAGCTCTTAATTTTTTCTTTGATTCTAAATGATAGTTTTTCTGGGTAGAGTAATCTTGGTTGTAGGTCTTTTCTTTTCATCACTTTGACTATTTTATACCTATCCCTTCTGGCCTGCAAAGTTTCTGTTGAGAAAGCGACTGAGTCTTATGGGAGCTCTCTTGTAGGTAAATGATTGCTTTTCTGTTGCTTTTTAAAAAATGTTCTGTCTTTGTGTTTAACCTTTGGCATTTTAATTGGGTGTCTTGGTGTAGATCTCTTTGGGCTTATCTTGTTTGGGACTCTCTATGCTTCTTGAACTTGTGTATCTTTTTTCTTCACCAGTTTAGCGAAGTTTTCAGCCAGTATTTATCAAAAAGGTTCTCAAGTGCTTGATCTCTTTTCCTCCTGATACCATTATGATGCAGGTATTTTTATGCTTGATGTTATTCCAGAGGTCCCTAAAAATACCCTCATTTTTAAAATTCTTTTTTGTTTTCGATTCCCTGATTAGGTGTTTTGTGCTACCTTGTCTTCCATATTACTAATTTCATCCTGTGATTCATCTAATTTGCTCTTGATTTTTTTCTAGTGTATCTTATTTTTAAAGACTTTATTTTTTAGAGAGAGGGAAAGGGAGGAAGAAAGAGAGGTAGAGAAACATTGATGTGTGAGAGAAATACCAATTGGTTGCCTTCCATACAACCCCTACCAGGGATTGTGCCCTGACTAGGAATTGAACCTGGGACCTTTCGGTTTGTGGGACAATGCCCAACCCACTGAGCCATACCAGTCAGGGATCTAGTATATTCTTCATTTCAGATATTGTATTCTTTATTTCAGACCAGTTTTTTTTCATGGTTTCCATATCCATTTTTATGCTATTGAAGTTCTCACTAAGTTCCTTGAGCATCCTTATATTGTTTTGAACTCTGTATGTTGCCTGCTTCCATTTTTTTTTTTCCCTGAGGATTTCTCCTGTTCTTTCATATGGGACAAATTTCTATGTTTCCCCATTTTGGCTGCCTCTCCGCGTTTGTTTCTATGTATTAGGTAGATCTGCTATGTCTGAGTCTTTATTGGGTGGTTATATGTAGTAGGTATTTTGTAGGGCACAGTGGTACATCCTCCTTGTCATCTAAGCCAGGGGCTCCAAGTGTGCTCCCAATGTGAGCTGCGTGCATTCTCCTGTTGTAGTTGAAACTTGATTACTGTTGGCACTTTATTGGGAGGGATTGATCCCCAGGTGGATTGGCTACGACGATCAACTATGACTACAGTGGAGGAGCTGCTTTGCAGGAACCAACCCCACAAAGCAGAACTTGCTTCATGGGGCTTTTTTGCCTGCAGAGTTTGCCCTTTGAATATATTGCTTGTGAAGGTGGTTGGGTTGTGTTCTGGTGTGGTCTGAAGCTGGCCATAAGGTGTACTGTGTTTGGGGCCTCCCAGGAGGTGCAGGTCAAGGTTAACCACCACCTGTGACCTGCCTGAGGCTACTTAGCATTAGCTACAAAGTGATCTACAGATGGCTACTACTTGTGCTGGGTTTAGAGACGCCTGAGAGAGGGCACACTATGAACCGAGGATGGCTGCTGCAAGTGCTGGGTTTGGGACATCTTAGAAGAGGTATGTGGCACATTGAGGCCAGGTGCTGCTTGTTTAGAGTTTGTGAACCTTTGAGAGATTTTGGGAAAGTCTGCAGCATGAGCCAAGACAGGGTGTTTGTATGGAAAGACCACTGGAAGCAGCTTATGTGGGTCAGCAGGGTGGGTGGGGTAGGATGTCAGGGAATCATTAGGGTGGAGGTCACAGTTTTTGCTGGGATAACGGAGACTCAGATGGGGTGCCTACTGGCTGGCTCTGGGAGAAGGGCTCTACAAAGTAACAATGGCCTGTGTTAGAACTTCTGCCTGGGAGAAAGCCACTCCTCTAGCCGTGTCCCCGAAGCAGAGACAAGTCAGTTGCTCCCCATATTTCTCAGGTGCCTTTTGAGCTGCTGCCCCAGTGCTGGGGCTAAGAGTGAGTGGGTCCATCAGTGAGTAAGTTTGTGTGTGGGTCCTTTAATATGAACAGCTGGGACTCCGAGACCCCTTTGTCTCACTCAACTGCTAGATTTCACAGCTGGAAGTTATGGAGACTTCTCTTCCTGGAACTGGAACCAGAACCCTGGGCTAGGGAGCCTGGTGTGAGGCTGGGACCCCTTCCTCCTCAGGGGGCACCTCAGCAGCTGAGATACCCCTCCCGATATTTAACTGCCACATGTTGTTTTGGAACTGGCCTGTTCCGCATCTCCACCTCTCCTACCAGTTTCTGTGTGGCTGCTTCTGTATATCCTTAGTTATAGGACTTATGTTCAGCTGAATTTCAGGTGGTTTTCAATGATGGTTGTTTTGTAGTTTAGTTGTAATTTTGATGTGGTCATGGGAGGAATCAAGTACAGCACTTATATACTTGGCCACCTTGACCAGAATCCTGTTTTGTAAATTATCTAAAATACAGAAGAGTACAATGGCAATTGCTCTTGATATTTGATGTTTTAGACCTATTAGTGCATATACTTACAAAATTTGATTATACTGTATCCTGATATTTTTAGTTAATACTATTTCAACAGTATTTTGCCATGTAATTACCTAGTTCTCAAAACTTCAATTTTTAATTGTATGGATAAAGTACAATAATTTATTTAGCCATTCCTTCATTTGGCTTATTTCTAATTTTTTATTATTATAGTTAATACTTGTGTAGAATCTTGGAGTTTACCTGAAAATTTCCTTAGAAAAAATTCTGAAGGTGAAGCTATTAAGACAAAGGGTATGCCTGTTTTAAAATTAGGTGATACATATTGCTAAGTTGCTCTTCACAAAAGTTGTATTGTTTTATACTCCTGTCAGTAGTTCTGAGAGCACTGTGTTTTGCCCATGCAATTGAAGATATAAATGAACAATTCTTTACATTTTTGTCTATTTGAGAGGCAGAAGGGTTATTTTTTGTTTTATTTTCTAAGTACCTTAATAATCTATATTCACTTTCTATCCTTATTTTCTTTTCCCTTGTCATTATTATTTATACTTTGCAGGATAGTGAATATATTTTATAAGTATTTAAAAAAGTATGTTACATGCTGTGACAAGGAAAGCTTGTGAATATTTAAATATGTATTCATAATTGCTGCCTTTTTGATAAGCTGATATGATGTATAATAAAAACTAATATAACAAAATCAATAAAAAACATCATAATTGTATGTGTATGGCGTATTTGCTAAATGAAATCTAAATGCACTTAATAGTAATACTTTTGAGTTACATTTGTAATTCAAAATGATAATATAATGAGAGTCTTCTAATTATTTTTTTTATGTTAAAATATGTCTATTGGCATTTTTCAGTGCTGTCAAGGTAGATTGTTTCAATATTAATTGTAGCCCTGTGAAGACTGTGATTGATGATCTCATCCAGAAGTTATTTGATGTGCTTGTTCTTTCTTTGAAGAAGTCTATCCAGGGTAAAGACACTTATATTTTTATTATAGAGGCATATACTTTGATAGTTATGAAATATGAATCCCCGTGATGATTAAATCAATACTGAGATAGGAAGTATTATGAAATAAAATATGCTTAAAATGATAAATTTAAGAAAGTGTGAAAATTTATGTTCCTCTCCTAAGAGGTCTGAAAATTGAAGGCATTTTTATTATTTGCAGTCTTATCTTGCATCAGTTTGTTGCACATATTATTGAGAGGGGTAGATAATTCTGGTGTAATGTGTCTCTCCTTATTTCTTCAAATGACTACTATTTTCCAAAGTACTATATGGTTTCTTTTTCCTTTAAATTGAGATGTTTTAGCATACTATTTAAGACTGAAAAGATACCCAATTTTGAGTAAAATTTACTAAGAATGAGTATATTTTAACTTTCTACTGAAAATTCTTAAGTGCAATGTGAAATAACTGAACTTCCATGACAAGAAATTTCTTTGCTTACACCCATATTTTGTAATTATGTTTAATGAAAGCAAATGATTTAGAAATTGTGTGATTGAATATTTTTGGTGGTAATAATATTTCTTGTATTTCAATGTTACCTATTCAGCTCATTTACATGAAATTGATACATTTGTCACTGAGGCTATGGAAGTCTTATCAATTATGCCCCAGTCTGTGGAAGAGATAGGTGATGCAAATATACAGTATAGGAAGCTACAAGAACAGAAGCCAGAGGTGAGTATTAAAAAGTAAATTTTTAAATTTATTTTTACTGTACTGGAGATGTTTAAAATAGATAATCTGTGACACTTTAGAAATATCACATAGCTTCAATATTATAAGGAAGTCCATATAATCTGGTCTAAATGGTCAGTTCATGATTGGATTCTTGATGTTATGTTGGTTGTAACAATAATGCTTATTATTGTAATCTATTTCATGATGTGGCATATTAGAATAATATTAAACTTAGATAATTCATGCTGTTACTTCCAGGGTTGTAATCGTAGCATGGTTAAGTGTAAAGTTAGAATTGAATTAGCAACACACACATACACATACACTCTGGAGACGCTCATAGTTAGAGACAAAGATAACAGAATGGTAAGGATTCATAGCAACAACATAGAGACAAAAATGACAGAATGGTGAGGATTCACAGCAACAACATCCAGAAGGCTGGAGTCCAGAACAGGGAAGGCAAAGTTTTATAAAACATATTATGAAAGATTTTAATTATATTTAGAGGAAGGAGGAGAAATAATTCAAATGAGAGTATGAACTTTTATGTGTTCCTACTATGTGATTGACTTAAAATTATTGACAGTTTAAAGGTGAGTGAAGTAATATACTTTCATAGTGGGAGGAATTGCAAACTTTTTTAATGATGTAGTAGGCTTAAATGTATAAACGAAGGTTTAAAGAGAAAATAATATACTTGTCTAGTAGAAGGAATTAACTAAAAAAGCAATGGAAATATGAGCTGTGGCTGTTAGTTAAAGCACAGAGGCATTTGTTCATAGTGGGAGGAATTGCAAACTTTTTTAATGATGTAGTAGGCTTAAATGTATAAACGAAGGTTTAAAGAGAAAATAATATACTTGTCTAGTAGAAGGAATTAACTAAAAAAGCAATGGAAATATGAGCTGTGGCTGTTAGTTAAAGCACAGAGGCATTTGTTCATTTATTTATTTGACAGATATTTATAGGTCACTGTAACTATTCCAAGCATTGTGCTAGGAGTAGCTCTTGCAGCTCTGTACATACTCTGCTCCTATGGAATGCACATATACACATTCCTGTGGGTGCGGAATGAGAGTCGAAGAAGGGGAGAAAGGAAGAGGAAGGAAGGAGGGCGATAGAGAAGGGAGAAGCAAGAGAAGTGAGAGAGAGCATGCACAACTGGGGAAGTGTTATTTTTATGGTAGGTGCTCATGGGAGACCTTCTCAGAGAGATGACATCTGACCTGAGACCTGAATGATAAAGAGCAAACCATTCTCAGGTTTGGAGGCAGATCATTCTAATTAAATGAACAAAAAATACAAAATGATTCAGGTAGAAATGGACTTGGTATGCTCAAAGAAGAGATATATGTAAATATTGTCAATGAAGTTAGTTATCGAGAAAGCCATAGTATTCAAGAAAAAATATGGTATGAGGTGAAATCGGAGAGGTATGCAAGGACCAGCTTATGAAGGTACCTTTAGACAATCGTAAGGAGTGTGGATTTTATTGTAAGTGTAATTGAAAGTCCTTAGAGGTGTTTAAGCAGGGGAGTGACACAGTGTGGCTTACAGTTAGAAGCAATTATCCTGGATGCTCTGTAGGGAATGGATTGGAGTGAGGTAAAAGTAGCAGAGAGTCTCGTTAGTAGGCTACTGCAATTGGTATGTGAGAGAATGTAGAAATTTGTACCATGCAGCAGAGGACATGGAGAGGACTGGAGAAATTGATGATGTATTTTTAGAGTTAAAACCAAGAAAGTCTTCTGATGCATAGATAGAGGGGGGTTAGAGAAAGAGAAATAAACCTGTCTCTTAGATTTTCAACTTGAACAGCTGGCAAACTAACGGTGCCATTTACTGAGATGAGGATCACTAGGAAGGTGTTTGGAGATTGAAAGTGATGGGCACTGAGATGTCAGGCAGAAGTTGAATGAGAAATATGGAATTGAGAGTAAAGGTAGAAACTAGAGATGTAAATGTGGAAGTCATTTTTACGTCCATGATACTTAAGACCATGGGTTTGGACTAAGACTATCTGGTGGATAAGCAGACAGTAGAGGGTATTAGACCACTGTGAGCATTCCAAAATTCAGAGTTCAAACCCATGAGGAGGCCGCAAAGGAGATGGAGAAAGAATGGGAGGAAAAGCATGAAGTTTATCATCACAAAACCTGAAATTAATGTTGTATGCTGGGAACAACTTGTGAGGCAGGAAGAAGTGATATGTGTCAGTATACAGAGCTAGGCAGAATTAGGTCATGTGAGCCACATTAAAGCTATTAAGCTTGATTCTGTGGACATTGGGGAGTCATGCTGGGTTTTGAAGATCAGGATGTTTAGAATGCTGTATTGATACGTCTCTCCTTTGGTATGTGTTTTTGAAGGAATAGAAATAGAGGCAGATTGACTAGGAAATTGTTGTAAAGTCTTTACAGGTTAACCTCAGTTCTTTTCTCATGTAGAAAATTAGAATCTGACTATTTTTTTCCTCCTTTCTTACTGATTTTTATAGTACGACATGGCTTCTTGGTCCATTCATTTTCTCTTTCTCAGGTAGAACTGATGATCCCTGTTTCTCAGGGATTGCAAACTGGTCATTGAGAGATATATGAATTTTTTGCTGTCTATTATGTATGCACAGTAATTTAAAAAAGTTTTCTATGGAAATTATTACTTTGTTGATTTGTTAAAGTATAGGTGTTAATTTAAAGGACACTGTTGTTTTACAGTGCATTAGAAAACTGAAGCAATTCAAGCAGTTTAGCACCTATTCCTACACCTAGATTGTTGAGAAACTAATGCTACACAACCCAGGACATTTCAAGTAGAAACTGAATGCAGGAGCTTGATTTTACTTCTTCATTTGTCTGTTGCATGGATTTTCTTTCTTTGTTAAGTAGATAATTTAGTTAACTTAATAATTTTAGGTAATTGCTCATTTCAGTTCTTTTAGAAACCTTTTTAGTATGTTCTTAGACATGGAACATTTCTAATAACAACTTTACTTTGAACAGCTGTAGTATTTTCTTTATGGATTTACGGTTTTATTCAGTCTCATATTTCTACTTGTTTTCCTTTTCAACTTATGATGTCAGAGTGCCTTGGTTGAGTTTGTATATAATAATAGTAAGTAAGCATTAGAAATTGTATATCCAGGAATTTAACAAAGTATTTAGAAGGAAATATCTTGATTTTTATAAAGCAAATCATGAAATAAAAATTAAAAATAATAGAATTTTAAGAAATTTGATAAAATAGGATCTTTTTCATATTTTCTTTTACCTTTAGATTTTGCCCTTATTTCAAGAAATTGAAGATAAAAACAGACTTTTACGAACTGTGGCAGGTAGAGGTTTAGAAACAATTAGCGATCTAAAAGCTAAATGGGATAAATTTGAGTTGATGATGGAAAGTTACCAACTTATGATTAAAGATCAGGTAGGAACCTTTTAGTCATTTTGTTAAAATGGAAACTTAATTTTTTCTAACTTAACATTTTCTGCTTATCTGTATCCTGTTATAACTCAGGTTTATAAGAATTTTATATTGATGAAATTATACTTCTATATAATGAGATACTTTATATAATGACGACCATTTCACATAGCTTGTCTTCATCTACTGCCATTCAATAATGCATGTAAAATTATTTTCAGCCTTTCTTATATAAAAATTTATTTACTGACTGTGTATGGTGTCTTTTAACTGGTACAACCTGGAAGTTGCACATATCTATTGCACTCATGTCCCATTGACAGCCCTTTGGCTGTACTGGAGACTGGGAAATGCTCTTAGATGGAACAACTGGCAGTCATTAGACAGCCTTTTTAAAAAATCCCATTGCCTTTTTGCTAGTGGGTACTGTTAATGACATGAATTATTTCCTAATGATGTTTGTGGATTATCTCTTGTTGTAAATTTGTTACCTAATTTTATGCATTTGAATTACTTTATTGCACTTGAAGTCAATAATTTAAAACAATCTTTTGAAAAGTAGTAGTGATATTTTTCACTTAACTAGAAAATAGAAATAGAAATGTGAAAATGCAGTGAGATTTTACTCTGAATTAAATGGTATGAATTCTGTTGGCTTATAGATTGAAGTAATGAAAGGAAATGTGAAATCACGTCTTCAGATCTACTATCAAGAACTGGAAAAATTTAAAGCTCGTTGGGACCAGCTAAAGCCCGGTGATGATATTATTGAAACTGGCCAGCAAAACACCCTTGATAAAAGTGCAAAGTTAATAAAAGAGAAAAAAATTGAGTTTGATGAACTTGAAGTCATAAGAAAAAAACTGGTGTATGTTTTTTTCTTTAAAACTGATAGTACTCATTTGAAAAAAAATGTTTTATATTTAAATATTAAGTTAGTAATATCTTGTTTCTATTATCTTTATGACTTTATGAACTTCAACACAATAAGTGCTCATGCAACTGCTTTTCTAGGAATTGCGGGTAGATTATATAAGGATTTTGAGAGAGAAGCAAATACTGACTAGGTCCAAAAATAGAACAGTTAATTAAATTTGTTGAAAAGTTAAATTAGGGAGTTGGAATACTTTCTGTGATCTCATTTAAAAAATGGAATATATAAAATTAATGGAAAATTACTTTCAGGAGCTTTGAGATTTATAAAAATTGAACCTAGCCAAAACAAAAAACAAACAAAGAAAAATCAGACCTCAAAGAATTTGTTGTTCTATGTTATAATAATGCAAGGAATTAAATGTTCTGTGTTATAATAATGCAGGGTATTAAATTTGAGCATTGTTTTAGGTTTGGTCTATTTAGGCAGTGTAGCCATAAACTAATTGCTTTCATAGGTGAGTAGAGGTTTTATTTTATTTTTCATTTTTTAATTGTTGTTCTATTACAGTTGTTCTATTTTTCCCCCATTGCTCTCCCCTATCCCACCCACTCCTTCCTTTCCCACAGTCAATCTCCACCCTGTTGTCCATGTCCCTGGGTCATTTATAGTAGTTCCTTAACTAGACCTTTCCCCTTCCTTCCCCACTTCTCCCCCTCCTACCTCCCCCCTGGTCACTGTCAGTCTGTTCCTTGTTTCCATGCTTCTGGTTCTATTTTGCCTGTTTGTTTGTTTGTTTTCTTCATTAGGTTCCTGTGTTAGTTGAGATCATATGGTTTTAGTATCACATTTATGAAATGGCATTATACCAATTAGGTGAAGGATATCTTTAATTTCAAAAAGTAACCCATTCAATTGAGACTATTCTCAAATTAATCCATAAATGTATATAATTTGAATATTTATTACATATTACATATAATGTATGTAAAATATATATATTACCAACTTCACTTTGAAAAAAAATTGTATTAATTAATTTAGAGAAGCTCATGACTAAGTAAAATTCTGATGTAGAGTTGGCATATACTCCCACTGTGTACCTCCACTATCAAGTACACATGCTTACAGCACACACACAGGCAATACAGTTAAATAATACTGATATTTAACAGTTGTTCTTTTTAAAAAATTTAATGATATTTTACTTTTTTTAAATAGTGATGATTGCCATCATTTTGGACTAGAAGAGCCCGACTTCTCTTTGGCAAGTAGCATCTCTAAAGACATTGAGGGCTGTTCCCAAGTTTGGGCACTTTATGAAGAGTTTCAGCAAGGATTTCAGGAAATGGCCAATGAAGATTGGATTACTTTTCGGTTTGATTCATAAACAATATTTAGATTTTTACAGTTTTTAATGTTGTTTTGGATGTATGTTAAATTTAAGATTTGTTTCTGGTGTTTTATAGGACTAAGACATATCTATTTGAGGAATTTTTGATGAATTGGCATGACAGATTAAGGAAAGTTGAAGAACATTCAGTAATGACAGTGAAATTACAATTAGAAGTGGACAAATATAAAGTAAGATAGTTTTACTTATTCTATTGTTTAAAAATTATCTTGGAACTTTTATGTATCCTTTTATTATGTAGTGACTGAACTGTAATTTTAGTTTCATATTTTAAAATAATTCTGTTGCATCAAAAAAAGGAAGTATAGAATAAACCATAGAGATAATTGATATTTCTGGTACCAATCTGAAAGGAGCTATAAAAGAAATTTCTGGTTGACTTCCGACCAAGATGGAGGCCTAGACAGACATGCTGAGTCTCCCTCCACAACTAAGAAGGACTACAACTACCTCAAAACTAGAGATAACCAGAGTTCCAGAAAATCAAGCTGCATGTAAGTCTGGCAAACAAAGATATAAAGAAGAAATACTCATCCAGACAGGTAGGAGGGGCAGAGCCAGGGCAGAGAGGACTCGGTGTGGTGGCGGCAGCAGTGGCAGCAGCAGGCCTGTGGAAAGCGCGATCCTACGTTTTAAAAAGTAGGGAGGGACACTTGGGGAGCCCTCCCAGCACCAGACCAGACTGCACAGCTGATGGTTCCAGCGCTGAGGTAAAATAAAGCCTCATTGCTTCTGACTGTGCGAACCAGTGGGGGTTGGGGCGGAGGAAGAAACTGCTGGTCTTTCAGCAGAGTCTGCTTGTTTAAAGGGCCCCCACAGTCCTAGAACATCCGCAGACCCACCCACTCTGGGAACGATGGCCGGGGCAACAGCTAGAGAGGTGCCTGTCCCATACAGGAGAAGTGCCTGGAAAGGGGGCCAGTGCTGAACAAGAGGCATTGTTTCTTCTCGTACCCCTCCCCCACATACAGCCCCACAACGTGGTGAAATGGGTCGCCCTGTACTAAAGAATACCTAAGGCTCTGCCCCTTTCAATGTAACAGGAACAGCAGCTCTACCAAGACACAGAGGCAAACAAACACAGGAGCCTGTCGAGATGAGGAGACAGAGAGATATGGCCCAAAAGAGGGAATGGATCAAGGTTGTAGTGGGAGAACTAAGTGATGAGGAGATTGTCAACCTAACAGATAAGGAGATAGCCAACCTAATGGATGCAGAGTTCCGAACACTGATAATAAAGATGCTCATAGGCTTGACAGATATGCTTAAGTATGGCAAGTACGTAAGGGAAGAAATGAAGGCTGTGCTAAATGAATTGAAGGAAAGTCTACCCAAAACCAATGGTAAAGGGAAGGAACCAGGGTTCAAATCAATGATTTGGAACATAAGGAAGAAAATAAAAGTCAACCAGTACAGAATGAGGAAACAAGAACTGAAAAACATGAGGAGAGTCTTAGGAACCAGAACTTTAAATGTGCCAACATCCAAATCATAGGGATGCCAGAAGGAGAAGAGGAAAAGAAGAAATTGAGAACTTATGTGAAAAAAATAATGATGGAAAACTTCCCTAATTTGGCAAAGGATATAGGCATACAAGCCCAGTAAGCACAGAGTCCCAAACAAGCTAGACCCAAGGAGGAGCACAACAAGACACAACATTATTAGAATGCTAAAGGTGAAAGATGAAGAGAAAATCTTAAAAGCAGCAAGAGAAAAGCAGAGAGTTACCTACGAAGGGGCACATATAAGACTTTCGGCTGATTTCTCAAAAGATACTTTGCAGGCAAGAAGGGACTGGCAAGAAGTATTCAATGTGATGAAAAGCAAGGATCTACAACCCAGATTACTCTATCCAGCAAAGCTATCATTTAGAATGGAAGGGCAGGTAAAAGTGCTTCCCAGACAAGGTAAAGCTAAAGGAGTTCATAATCTCCAAGCTATTATATGAAATGTCAAAGGGACTTACTTAAGAAAAAGAAGATCAAAATTGTGAACATTAAAATGACAACAAACTCACAACTAGCAACAACCGAATCTAAAAAATAAAAACAAAATCCAACTAAGCAAACCAGAATAGGGACAGAATCATAGATATGGGGATCATTTGGAGGGTTATCAGCTGGGAGAGGGAAGAAGGAGAAATGGGGAAATAGTGCAGGGATTAAGAAGCATTATTAGTTGGTACAAAATAGACGGGGAAGTTAAGAATAATATAGGAAAGGGTGAAGCCAAAGAACTTACATGCATGGCCATGGACATGAACTAAGGGGGATACTCAGAAGAGGGGAGCAAAGGGGGAAAAATATTAAGACTACTCTAACAACATAATAAAATATATTTAAAAAAAAAGAAATTTCTGGTTAAAGTTATAAATCAGAGTATTTATACTTCCTAGGACAATTTAGGATGTGGATCATTTAGCATGTTTAGGATATATATTAAATCCTAAAATAAAAATAGAAATATTTTAGGTCATGTTTTTAATATATTAAGCTACACAGTGTAATTAGTGTGTGTGCATAATAAAAAAATTTATACCATTTCTGTTTAAGTGTGATTTCAAGATTGTTAAATAAGATGATTAAAAATTTTATGCCTGATAATCATACAGTAAATGAAATTTTGCATTTTGCTCATATATGTGTACTATATTTTCCTTTTCTTTTAACAGATCGTAATTCCTGAATTGAAATATGTGAGAGGGGAACATCTTTCTCCAGATCACTGGCTTGACCTTTTTCGCCTACTTGGCCTTCCAAGGGGTACTAGTCTAGAGAATTTATTGTTTGGTGATCTTCTCAGGTTAGCTGATACAATTGTTGCCAGAGCTTCAGACCTTAAAGTAAGAATACTTTAAAAAATATCTCATATGTCTGACCTTTGTTAACATGTGATTTTGCTTTGTATTTGGTTATTCAATAAAATAGCAAGTTAAATTTTCTTTCTTTTTAAGTATTGGCAATATTACATTATTCTATCATTCTTTCAGTAGTAATACATTTGAATATATCTAGCACTGTGTATGGGACTCTAGAAACAATAATATAAACCCTTACTTTGAGAGAGAGAAAAAATGTGAAATAAAAAATGTTTTAGTTTTAAGAATAGAGTCAGCTTGATCAAAAAGTGAACAAATACAAATTGTCTGACATATAATATGTTTAAAATCACGGGGTATACTATTAATAGAAGCTAAGGGATACAAAAAATCAGAAAGTTAAACCAAGAATGAATTTGGTACTCAGATTTAGAAAAGGTTTCAGGTAAAAGTAAAACTTGTCACCATTCTATCATAAGTGGCAGACTTTCTATATTGTGTTCTGCACATTCAGTATAATTATAAAAGGACTCCTGATGTCAAATTGTTCTATTTCCAATCTAAAAATGTATGCTTGTTGATAACCCTGGAGCATATTTAGATAATCGTGAAGGTATAAAGCACTACTACTGTGGAAGAAAAATCTGGATGATTCCTAATCACATTAGATATATCAGAACTTGCAATTAAATTACATAAAATTTCTAATGTATGCAAAACTTCAAATGAACCAGAGTGTTTTGTGTTTTGCTATGGATGCTTGAATTTTCTGTTTTTCTTTTTTAGATGTACAAAGCATAAGACAGAACTTTGTATATACTTTGACCATGTGAACCTTGGTATCTGATAGCCATGGATACTAGCCAGTATTTTTTATTGCATATAAATTATATCTACATACATTTTTTGGTCATATGGTATAAAGCCAGATAAAAATATATCTTCTTATAAAATAGATTTCTTATAATTTATTTATATGATAATTAACGTTGAAATAATAAATATGGATATTTTGTGTTAAAAGGATTTAAATAGTCGAGCACAAGGTGAAGTTACAATCAGAGAAGCTTTACGTGAACTGGATCTTTGGGGAGTTGGATCAGTGTTTACATTGACTGATTATGAAGACAGCCAGAGTCGAACCATCAAGCTGATTAAAGACTGGAAAGACATTGTAAATCAAGTTGGAGATAATAGATGCCTTCTTCAATCTTTAAAGGATTCACCTTATTATAAAGGATTTGAAGATAAAGTGTCAATTTGGGAAAGAAAACTTGCAGAGTTAGATGAGTACCTGCAGAATTTAAACCACATTCAGAGAAAGTGGGTGTATTTGGAACCCATTTTTGGCCGTGGAGCATTGCCAAAAGAACAGACACGCTTCAACAAAGTTGATGAAGATTTTAGGTCAGTACAACTATATAAGACATAGTCACATATGGGTGTTTTTATTCATGCTCCAAGGTGTTTCATAAAAGCTAATTACCTTTACATAATTAGAAACATCTCTGTATTCCAAATGCTTTCTTTTCTGGATACTTAGCTGTTTCTGAGGAGGTGCTTCCTCCAATTCAGTCATGTACTTTTTGAGCCATTTTGAATTGGTTTCTGTTTTAGCATTCTATATATACCTGATGTTTCTGAATATTACCAATTTACAACTTTACTATTGTACATTTGTTGGATATTTTTCATTTCTTATTTTGATTTATCTCTGACTAGAATTTAATAGTTAAGCAATTCTTTTTTTCTTTAAAGTCTCCTCCCTTAGCTTCTGTGATACCGTCCTCACCTGGTATTTTGCCTCTCTGGTTGTATTCCTAGGTTGTAGTGCTGAGACCTCTTGAAGCATTTAGATGTAGATCCTCTCAAGGTTTCAGCTTTAGATTCTTTTCTCACTCTGTATTTTCTTAGGTGATCTTTGGCACTTTAAATATCAGTTCTCTTCTATTTGCTGATGTCTCCTTGACCTCTATGTCAAGCTCTTATTTCTCTTCTGAGCTCAGATTACACTGAGCATTTTTAATCAACAAGTCAGAACTAAAATCATGAGTTTATCCCTTTCCCACAAATCTTTTCTCTTTCAGGTTTCTGTCTCAATAAATGCTACCCCCCAATTGCTCAAAGCAGAAATAAAATATCTTTGACCTCTCCTGCCATTTTCAAATTCATTAAATCAGTAAATTTTGTTGATTCTAACCCATTTAATATATTTTAATGCATATTTTACATTTCTATTTGTTTGATTATACTCTAAAATACTTCTGTTGTCACTAACTTGGACTATTGTATAAGATTTATTCTTGTCTTCTCTAATAAGTTTTTCATAGAACAGCCAGACTAATTTTTTTCTAAATGAAGCTTCATCACTTCTGTCCTTTATTGCTTTAAGTAAAACTTTAAAACGGTTTAAGGATAAAGAATGATCTGCGCGATTTCCATTTCTCTCCCTTACTTGTACTGCTGTCCTTTTTTGCTTCACTGATGCTAGCCTTTAGTTTCTCAGGCATACCAAACTTCTTTCCAGGATCTTTACCAGAGATTGTTTTCCTTGTAACCAACCAACTTTTTCTTTTTATTCATTGTTTCAGCTTAAATTACTTCCTCAAAGAAGCCAGAGGTCAGGATTGCCCTATTAGCCACTTTAATAATACTTTGTAATTTTCCTTTTTAGCAGTTATCATAATTTCACTTAAATCTTTTGAGAAATTATTTGTTTTTCTTTGTCACTAGACTATTAGCTCCATTATGTGGGGTTTACTATTTGTTTAGTGAATAAATGACATGATAGAATTTGCAATATGGGAAGTTAAAAATGGTAATGGGGTATTATTAATTTTTAGTATTATTTATTAGAAGTATAATTATGAGTTGCTGTTGTATAGTGTTACCTTTAGTTTGTTTTAAGCAGGTTAAAAAATAAATATATAAATATCAACCTGTTAAAATAGATGTGAAAATGACTGTTTTTCTTCTGTAGATCAATAATGACTGACATCAAGAAAGACAACAGAGTCACAACGTTAACTACTCACGCAGGAATCAGAAATTGTCTACTGACAATACTTGATCAGCTTCAAAGATGTCAGAAATCATTAAATGAATTTTTGGAGGCATGTTTTTAAAAAAATCTTTATATAATAAATTGTAAGCCTCTTACTATAATAATTATTTGAAAAGAAAAGGCTATCTTTTTTCTTTTATTGTTATTAGGAAAAACGCTCAGCATTTCCACGATTTTATTTTATCGGTGACGATGACTTGTTAGAAATACTGGGCCAGTCTACTAACCCTTCAGTAATTCAGTCTCACCTTAAGAAGCTGTTTGCTGGTAAGATTCAGCATTTATTCAACAGATACTTATTGAGTTTCAGCTATCTACCAGACATAATGTTAGGCTCTTAGGTAGACTAGTAAGTAACATATAGAGAACTTATAATTTAGTGTGGGAGATAAGCTAGTAAGTTGACAAGTGTAGTATGACAATTCTTATTGTTGATATAAGCACATGGTGCTATTCCTGCACCTATGAAGGCATTTACATCAGTTTTGGGACATCACGAAGAAGGTGACTTCTAACATGAAGTCTGAAGAATGTATAAGTTTTAACTAGAAGAGAGATGGGGAGGCAGAGTGAATAGTCTGGAAGGTTTGAAAGTGAAGGAGAACAGGTCCCTTCATTACTGAGTGACATTCAAGTGGAGATATTCAGTAGGCAATTATTGTCAGCAGAGAGATATGGGTTGGAGATATATAATTGGGAGTGATTTGTATATAGATAATAATTACTCTATGGCAATAGGTAAGATTATCTGAAAAAAGTTTATAGTGCCGTATTCTTTGACTTTGTTGAATCACTTTTGTTGGGTAATTGCAAATGCAGTTGGTTTGCTACAAAAATAATGATGTCAAGAACATGCATGAATGACCCATGGACATAGACAACAGTGTCAGGTTTGACTGCGGGATCGGGAGGTGGATAGGCAGAGGAGGGCAAAGGAGTAAAAAACTGGAACAACTGTGATAAAATAATAAAATTGAATAAAAGTAACAATGATTTTTTTCTTAAAATATGAATTTGTTGGAAAGGAGTCATGTTTTTCAAATTAACTTTAAGAAGTAGACAATTTTTATCATCCTTACTTATAATTTCCCTTATAATTCAGGGTGAGCAAACTATAGAAGCACAGGCCAAGTCTGGCTCAGTGCCAGTTTTTTCTTAAATAGTTTTCTTGCAACACAGTCATGTCAATTATTTTTATTGCTGCTTTTGTGCTACGAGCACAAGTTTGGTTAGTTGACACACAGACCTATGGCCTGTAAAAATCTAAAATATTTACTCTCTGGTGCTTTACGGAAGTGTTCACAACCACTGCATATCTGAAGCTTTCAGGTGTTTATATCTGTAAGTGCGGGCTATGGGAAGTAGTGGAAAGAGCTCTTGGAATCAGAAGGCTTGTGTGCAAGCTTTACTACTTATTAGTCAGCTATTAATTATTACCTCTGATACTTTGGAAGTAATAGCTTACGGGGTTATTCTGAAGATCAAAATTAGGTAATGCATTTAAGTTTTCTTTGTGCTATTAAATATAAATTGATGTGCAAATTTTGGGGAAGGAAAGTCCTATTTGCCCTCCTCCCTTTCTTGAATCTTTATGTCTATATCAGTGGAGTTGTATGTATTCTTGTACACTCATTTGTTTCTGGCTTTTTTTTCTTTTGCTCATTATAATGTTTTTGAGCTACCTACAACCATATTTTATGATTTTAATCACTGAATAGCATTTCATTGTTTCAAGATGTCACAGTTTATTCATTTACCTTTTGATGAGCATGGGTTGTTTCCCATTTTGGGTTATGAAATGCTGTTGTATTATATAATAGAATTAAGAGTTGTATTGCATTGTAATATATATTATGGGGTACATACTATGTGTTGATCATATATGATGTTTAATAATTATCTTTAATCATTTTGCATTTGAATTGTTGCTTTTATATTACAGGTATTAACAGTGTGTGTTTTGATGAGGAATCAAAACATATAACTGCAATGAAATCTTTAGAAGGAGAAGTTGTACCTTTTAAAAATAAAGTTCTTCTATCAAATAATGTAGAGGTAGGTAATTCTTTTTCAAGTGTGAAAATAAAAAAATTAACTATGAACTGTGTATCAAAAAATCACTTAGTTAATTTGTAGGGTAAGGTTGGTTAATTTAGGCCTTTTAGGAAACTTCTCATATCTTTAAAAAATGATTTTTTTTTGCTTCAGAGTGATTTGATATTAAAGAGAACAAGGATTTTCAGTCTTTGGAAGGAAGGCAATATGCATGTAACTATGAGAAGAGCCTTTGCTTTGGAGTCAAAAAGACTTGGATATTAATCTTAGTTCCAAAACTTATTGGTTATGTAATTTAGAACCTGTTTCCTTATTTGTAAAATAGGAATCTTACTGTCGTTGCAAAGTCTTTCTATGGAAAATTCACTGAGATAGCTATGTTTAAGTACATTAGGTAGTATTTGGAACATAAGTACTCAATAAGTCTTTTTTAGTTGTCCTTTCTTCTAAAAATATGAGATATATATGGTGAGTTAGGTGAACTAGAAAGCTTGAAGCTAGTGCATTTATAGTGTAGCCATGACTAATTGGTTGTGTAGAACTGGAAGTGAAATATCAAAGGCCTATTACAGGTATACAGCTAAAACCAAATGGCAATAGGTTGTACCACATTGAATTATAATTCTCAGTTTCCAGAATTATCTTCCAACTGAAGTCAAGGGTCATGCCTTATGACGCATGTATTTTTATAGTTTATCCAAAGGTCTTTTTCTGGTTAGGCCTCAGCATTTTATCAGGTGATTGAAAGCACAGAAGTTTTGTTAAGAAACTTCCATGTTTGGTGCAGAGTTTTGTTGCTTTCTGCTGTTGTTTTCCTTTCTCTAGTTTTGTTGGGACCAAATGAACACAGAGAGGAAGAGCTTATGTTTTAGCCACTGGGCTAGAGCGGTTTTTCCAGCGAAGGAAAATAGAAGTCTGGAAGCTCTTGTGATGATTAGCAGAGTATATGTCTCTGTCGTTTTGCACAGAGATTCTCACTCTTTTGCTTCAGTGTCTTTGAACTGAGTCAAGTATCGTGCTGTTTTAATACTGGAAAAGTGCTCTAAAGTTAAAAAAGAAAAGTTAGAACTTAGAGTTAAAGTAAGTGATGATGAAAAGCTATTTAAGATTGTAATTCTTGTCCTTAGATATTATTGCAAGTGATAGTTTTTTAAAAAATTTAAGTAGTGATTTATAAATATTTACTGTACTTTTTATCAATCATTATTTTAACTTTAACTTATTTTATCTATAATCACATGAGTGAAAACATGTATTGTTTGACCTTGAAACAAATTAGATGTATTTGAAGAGGCAGATTAACCCCCAAATAATGTAGTTCACCCTAACTAAGCATCCTCTTCCTATGGTGGCAAGATTTTGAATATGAGATCATTAGGAGAGTAGGAGCCAAGGGACTTAGCTTGTCACTTTGACTTTGATTTATTGGTCCAGCTATATAGTTTGACTAGTCATAATGATAGAATGACTGGGTTACTTTTCAAATGTTCATATTATATTTGTTTGTAAGAGTCATTAAGAAGTTATAATCTACCCTCCTGAAATAAATGATAGGGTTAGTCAGTAGATTACATACCTGTTTTATGACATGTATATATTATTTTCTAACCTTATTTTCAGATTTGGTTAAATGATTTGGCCTTGGAAATGAAGCAGACTTTGCAGCGGTTGTTGACAGAATGTGTTAATACTGGACGAAGTTCTCAAGGTGCAGTTGACCCATCCTTGTTCCCTTCACAGGTAAGGAGGCTTATGTCTGGAATATAGGCAGGTATGGTATCATAGGATGACCCTGACTTGGAGGTCACCAGGCTCAGACAGCTGGCATCTCTGTACTCTCTTTATCTAAGTTATCATTGACAAATTGTTTTAACTTTTGAGTCTCAGTTCCCTCAACTGTAAAATGTGAGGGAAGAACAGCATCATAGTGAAGTTCTCTTCTATCTCCATGTTTGCTGTAATCCAGATGCTTTCAAGCAGAAAGCATGCTGAAATCTAGGCAACCCAAGTGGTGGGAAATGGAATGGGAAGGGAAAATATGTCATGCAGCAGCTTCTTCTGTCCAGATATTAGTGCATCACTGATGGAAAGGCACCGGATGTAAAATTCTGTCCCCCACTCCTTGCATGGAATTATCTAAGAGCTTGGTACTGGCAGGAATTTAGCAGGGTGCTAGTGTAGTGTAGATGTAAAGTATGGTCACACCACTGAACTAATATGTTGGCATCAAAGCTAGGAGCTAGGTTACGTGACGGGTATAGCTGCAGCTCAGTGTCAATAGGAACTCATTCCTGAAACACTGGATGCTATATATGAATCTTACAAAATTTGGTCCAGGCCTTACGTAAGTGTAGTACTAAGAGTTGTGTTAAGCATTGTGCCTTTTCAGGATTTGTTTTATTGATGGTTGAGACTAGCACTATAGGTTTAGGACATCAGGAGTTTTAGTTCTTAGGGACCATGAAAGGTGGGCATTGAGATGTGCTATGATTTCTCACAGGAAGATCTATCCAGCTGCTCAAAGTTATTTGCTTTTCAGATTAGTAGCTATTGAAACAGGAGTTTTTAAATTTTTATGTTGTTTTAAAGTGTGGGAAGTTAAATAAGAAGCTTGGAATATCTTAGATTCATAGCCATTTTATCATTCATGTTGCTTGTATCTTTTAGCACCTTCAGTGCTAAAATCTTGTTAAGTTCTGAAAGAAAGATAAAAGTAATCATCAATGAATAATGTCATTGCAAAGTCAGAGTTAAGCTGCTCTATTACTTCTGGAAATGTTTCCCGTTACTCTGTTAACTTCCTGGTGGGGTTTAAATTGATTTAGGATATAAGACAATATTAAAAAAAGTCGACAAAAGTAAAAATTGCATAACAGTTGGACTGGGGAGATGACATTGTATCAGGAGATACACTGGAGGATATAGGCTTAAGAGAGTTTCTGGGTTTGAAACATAGTACTGGGCTCTTGAGAATTCAAGTAAAAATGTGAACTACTAAAAATATAAATGGTTATTTATCTCGGTAAAAATGTGAACTACTAAAAATAAAAAGTGTTGACCCTTGAACAACTGGGGGTTAGAAGCGCCGATTTACCATGTAGTGTAAAATCTGTATATAACTTTTGACTCCCCCAAAACTTATCTGAAGTTGTCCTTGGTTATCTGTGGAGGATTGGTTCTAGAACAACTCCTCATTCTGCCCCCTTAACTGCCCCCCTGACCGCAAATACCAAAATTCAAGAATGCTGAAGTCCTTTATATAAGTGGCATAGAAACAGTATTTTTGATCCATGGTTGTGTGAATCCCCTGAAGCAAAACCCAGGGATAGGGAGTGCTGGTTGTATATAGGGTGGGGCAGTACATTTACAGTTGTGAGTACACGAAACACAGTTTGTTTTGTATTATATATTTATGTATTATTTTCCATGCAAACAACTGTAAAGCTACTTTGGCCCCACCCTGTACAATAGTCCCTCTCTATATTGCGATTCACTTATTGTGGCCTCACTGTATTGCGGGATTTTAAAAAATATTATATTTAATTAATTATCGCGGGTTTTTTGCTATATCGCGAGATTTTGCAGTACTGTATACGTATGTTGTAAAAGTTATGTAGGTTTAAGAGTGCAGAATATGTTTAAGAACAAAAGTAGTGTTTATAAAAGTGTGGAAAAGGTTAATAAGGGAGTGGGAAAGGTTAATAAGGGACTGGGAATGGTTTATAAGTGTGTGGGAAGGGTTTATAAAATCTTAAAATATATGTAAATACTAAAATAAATGCAAGGTTCCTACTTCGTGGATTTTCACCTATCGCGGGGTGTGTGTGTGTGTCTAGAATGTAATACCCGCGATAAGTGAGGGACTATGTATTTACTGAAAACATTCAACGTATTAATGAACCCACGCAGTTCAAACCCGTCTTTCAAGGGTCCACTATAGTTCATTAATTTATCAAAACGAAGAATTCTAGTTTATTAGCAGTTAATGCTAGGAAAACTTAATGTCAAAAACATACTCATAAGGGGATTGAATAATATTCATCATATGAGTATCTTGTACAGGTTATTATGTACTGCTAATTCAGTCCTTTAAAGGTATTTTTGTAAGGACTTGAGAATGCACTCTGGTCTGGGAAGGAGGCAGCACAGTAAAGTAGAAAGAATCTGGTAGACCTTGGTTCAAATCCTGCCTTTTCCAGTTATTCTCCAAGTGATTCTTTTTGACACTTAGTTAAGAGAATATAATAATACTGACATTGCCAACTCATTCTGATGATTAAATCATAAAATGTTTGCAGAGCACCATTAGTGACCATTATATGATGGGTAACTAATAATGTTGGTGCCTGTGCAGATATCTTAATGATAACATGACTTGACAATTATTCGAGACTGTATTTTGACTATCATTTCTGTTAGTCTCTACAGAAACTGTATAGCACACTATTAGAAGTGGAGATGATTGATTGCATTTAAAGTAAAGAAATGCAGGAGTTGCTTAAAAGGAATTCATATGTATTAGTGTTAGTGTCAAGTTAGCAAGTGAACATTTTCATGTGGAAATTAAAAAGTAAAGTTGTTTCACAAAAAGCAGATTTGGATTTGCTTAAATGCTTCACCATATATCTGATTAAAGAAGCTGGTGAGTTTTGTACTACAAAGTATGGCAGATAACTTTGCCTTTGAAAGAGTTACTAATTGGCTTTCTCTTCCATAAAATAATCTAATATGATATTTATAGTGTTTTAAGTTAAAGCAAGACAGCAAGTTAGCTGGCTATATTAAATTATAAGATGTATGCATAGATAACTAAATGAGTTAATCTTTTAAATAGAAACATTTGATGATATTCATCTGGATCCTGAAAAGTATCAGAAAAATAATCTGTTCCACAGTAATTGGTGAATAGGTTTAGTGATTTTATATGATGATGGATTATTTTTAATTTAAAGGAGGATA